>NW_028258142.1:26472500-31272500 GCF_053883595.1 Heterocephalus glaber
TGGTTTTTGTATGTTAATTGTAGTTTTGCATCGTAAATGGCTGAATTGCCAAAATTTTAGTTTAAGGCTTGGGCATTTTAACTCCCTCTTAGCCAAAAGGAATTTTTAAAAATATGTATTCCATTCCCACAGCTTGCCAGTTGCCTGTACCATAAGAAAATGCTGAATATGACATCATATCACTAATATGCCCTCTCAGTTGCCAAATATTTTGGTTGTTAGATTTTTTTTTTTTGAGAGGATGGTACTCATAAAATCAAGATCACTCTGTCACAGGAAATGTATTTATAGGAACTGTTTTAAGGCGTTTATTAAAAACAAATCTGGTGATGTGTATCTCTATTGATTCAAACACTAGAAAGAGGCAAATTGTACATACATTATATTTAGAAAAAATAGCCATTTGGAACACCAGCAGAATGCTTTTGAAACTACGAATGGTTACCAGTTCTTCATTTTAGCTTTGTGAAACAGATAGCGAAGTCCATTTGTGTATGTTCTACAGAAGGGACCAATTCCATACCATTTTTAAAAATGCCTTCATGAATACACTGGGGAAGCAGATTTTTGTTTATTCTACAGTGTGTATTGTACTGGCTGTAATTCTGCATTCAGTGGCTTTTGATTTGGTGCCAGACATCTTGTGGAGATTGTGTATGCCATGCGTTAATTGTTCAAAATGCCTATCGAAGGGACTTTACATTTCTTGAGTTTTGTTTGTTGGAGGTTGGACTATCTATGCGTTTTTGTGTGTCTGTGTATGTATGATCAATGTGTGTTTTAACCTGAATTGTTGGAGTTAAGTGTGGTCAGCTATTTGTTGCACGAGTTTTCTTCTGAAGACAACACAGCACTGAATTCCTTCTTTTTTCCCAGTGACAAGTCAATTACTTGTTTAAATTCAGTTTGAACTCTCTGAACTGAGAGAAGCGAGAGGAAGCAGGTTTTCCCTGTGAATAAACAAAAGACGAAAAATGGAAAATCATTCCAAAACACTGTGATTTTAGGTTGTGGGAAGAATACAATTAAGCATTATACAGTTATGATTTCTTCTTTCCGAACTGGCAAATACAGGATTTGTAAAATCAGTTTTCCTTTAACGTTTAGCAAAAGAAATACTATGATCAATGATATTTTAGGAAAACAAAAGAAAATGGAAGGTTTCTGTTACCTTAAGTGAGGAAGTATTCCTATGATCATATCCCAAAACAAATTGTTTCCTTGTTTCTGTGAAGGACAGTACCTGTCCTCCAGTGTCGACTCCATGAAACTGCTGAAAGATAGTAAGGAATTAATGTTGAATATAAACGAGCAAGTATTTTTAAAAGTCAGCTCCTTCTCAGGTGAGATTTTAATGAACTTGACCAAATAATTTTTGTGATTTTTTTTTTCTCTCTGCCTTTAGCAGTTTAAATACAAGTGAATCTCAAGCCTAGCTAAATAAAAATTGTAAAGCATTACTTCTTAACTACAATAGAGAGTTTTTAAAATTTTGTTTTTCATTTTATTTATTTATTTATTTATTTATTTATTTATTTTTGGAGAGAAAATCAGTGGAATTTCTTGTAAGTGTTGTGAATACAAACTCCTGTCTAATTGTGCCGCTGTCTCTTCTCATTCAGGCATTACCTGGTCTGCAATAAGTATTGTTCTAGCCCTAAATTTTGATTTTTACAACTGCTTACATGTTCATTAAATAAAAATTTTAATAAGTAATTATTTGGTCAAATTCCACACAGCTAAAAATATGTCAGTTCCAGAAAGATAAAATTATGGCAAATGAAATTGAAAACAAAAGTGGAAAAATTTCCCCTAATGGTAATTTAAGATCACATCATCAGCTCTCACCAGCATGTGCATGTGTTAAATCGTATAGAGAAACCTATAATTATTGTAATTGCTCTTTTTGCTTTATACTAACAAGCTTCAAACCATGTTTCAAACTAGTTGTTTTGAAATAGTTATTTGTCAAGTCATCACATCTCAGAAAGTAAATGGTAATGAGCTTTCCATGCTTATATTCTGATGGTTGGTCATATTGTATGGCTTTTCAACCCCTTAAAGTTTAGAGATTAAAATGGATATTAATTATTTTGATATTGAGGCCAAAAAATAGTAAAAGAACTTTGTGACTCCTGCTTATGATGAAAAAAATAGGAAAATTTTAATATCACAATCTCTTAGTTGGGAGTTCATATTCAGAAGAAAGGTTTTCTGTCGGTAAGTGGCAGTCTCATCAGCAGCTTAAATTTTTTAAAGCTAAAAATTGGGGTATGAAGTGTTTCAGCTTTTGCTTTTTTCATTTAGCACAGGCAGTGCTAACATGAAAAGAGTAATATTTAAATAACAGCAACAATAACATTCAGTACATTTTAAATATGGCCCTTTTTTTAAAACATCACAGTTGGGACAGCCACATATAGATAGCTACTAGGTTTTAAAGTTTTCAATAATGTGTCAACTATGCACAGTGTATTGATATTGTAAGAAGATATTTCTTAACTTACAATTTTCAAAGCCATGACTATAAATGAAAATAGCCAGTGTAAATGCATTATAATTAAAAATGATTGTTTAGTTGCTATTGTAGAGCAGAAATTTACTTAGGTCATAAACTAATATAATTCTTCAATTCCCCACTGAATCAAAAAAATAAGAACGTGAAAGAAAAAAGAACAATTTCCTCTTCTGAGCTTATTGTGATATTATTGATGCACAAAACATTTTAATTTACCCATTTTAAAATAACAGTGACAATTTTTTTTTCTGCATTTGAATGCTTAAAAAATTGTGTTGGGTTTTTTTTTTCTTTAGATCTAAGCTGGTAAAAATTCACCAGACGCTTAAGCTTGATATTGTGGCTACATCTTGTCCCTTGCCTCTGATTAAATTTCCCAAATCCCTATGTGAGATTCACAGATGCCAGTTTGAACGTTTTTGTGAAGCTAATTTCTTAGGAAGAAAATTTTGGTGAGTTACGTATTTCATTGATTTTTAGTTCCTGTTTTCTAGTAGATTTGAAGATTTTCAATATAGTGCTAATTAATGCATAAGCATCCTCATAGCGCTAGGTGCTTGCATTGTTTCAAGGAGAATTAGGAAGAAGGACATTGAACAGGGAAAAGAGTGAGAGAAAAGTACTAATAGCTGGTGCAGTCTTTAAATACCTTTCCAACTGATCTACTGAAAATTGTGCTGAAGAATCATTTGTTTCCTGTTTCATTATAAATTTGGTTTGCATTACGTTCCCTTTTTGACTTTCTTTGTTGTTGTTACTGCTGTTTTTTACTAAAATTGAGAGTCTTGAGGATAAGGGATTTCTTCTGTATAACTTATTTTTAAATGGATTTATCATCATTTTATTGTAGACATTGTCGTATTTCATTATTATGAATGTCCTGTGTGCTTCCCAGCCTACTTGAAACTTCTATCACTGCTGTACCTCATATGCCAGTGTCATTGCTTTATGGTGATAGGTCAGACACATGCTCATCTGCCTGCCATCAGAAGATACATTTAACAGAACAAAACTTAATTTCTGATCCACCGAAATTATCTGTAGATTTTAGATATGGTGTGGCCATTTCAAAAGTTGTTCAAATTTACTTTTACTTTAAGAAGAAAATGCAATAGAGACATGTATCTTTTCTGTACAGCAAACCTAAGTCCATGTCTTGTACTTATGAGAATTCCAGGACACACACACAAAAGCACACCTTGCACTTTTTCTTCCGCTTCCTTACAAAAACGCTTATTTTTTCATAGCCAGTATAATGAAAAGGTAACTTTAGATTCATCTTTTTAAGTGTTTATAAGTTTGATTAGATTGTATTTATTTGTAGTCTTTAATATTTCAATCATAGCTCTAAGGTGTTACAGGGTACAATTATATGCAATTATTTTAAAAATGGGACTATGTATTTATAAAATATTTATAATCCATTCAGAAAATCAACATGGTCCTAAAAAAAGGAGAAAAGCAGTTATCTGTGTACCAGCGAAAACAAATGGATAGTGAACGAAATCGAAAGAGATCCTTCTATAAAATAGCTGTATTTTACAGAATAAAGTGATCTGCTAAAAAAGTTATGCACGGAATTTTCAGAAAAACTTCCCTTTATAAAGACCAACATTTAAAAAAGATCACATGTATTTGGTATGTTATGTCATTTTAGCTAAACTGTATAGGGATTATTACACTTTATTAAACAAAGCTTTTCTTCTGCAGAACAGTTCTTAATGTTGCCTTTATCAGTTTGGAGATTTGAAAATTGAGTAGCATTATGCCACCTAAACGTCAGAAGATTCTCTCTCTCTCTCTTTTTTTTTTTTAACAACACTGAAGATCTATGGCTTAGTTTCCAAACTACAACCTTTCATTTGCAGGTGTGTTTATGTCATAGTATATCACAGTACCATAGTCGGATTAGAATTTTAAAGTTTCCCTTTTTGATATTTTTGTGTTTAAATTCCATGTTGCTTTGATTCTTTCCCTAGTTTTCTTCAAATTCTTCCTCCTCATTTCCTAAGGAAATCTGCAGATACTCATCAGGCAGTTTGTTCAAGACTGACTTAAAAGGGACACTACAGTTCTAATATTTTATTTGGATGAGAATATTGCTTTAAATGGAGTTTTTCTCCTCCCCCAGTTGGGATAAAAGGTGGGTTAAAACACCTGAGAAGTCAGAGGTGGGAGCGATGTAAATGATGGTCTAATTTCAGGCTCCACCAAAAAAATGTAGGATTTGGCTGCATCCTCCAGGGACCTAGTGCTGTGCTTTCCAGAGCCCAAATTACACTCATCTTGAGAGAGGGCACATTGAGGTAATTGGTGGGACAGAGTAAGGAGAGTTGAATTCCAGCTGCTTCCACTGCAGCTGACCTGAAAATGAATAGGGGATGTTAACAGTGGAGGCTAACATTTGACTTGGCTTTTTCACCTCCACAAACCTAAGGGTGAGAATTATAGAGTTCTGAATGACTACACCAATAATGATCCTGTTCAAGTGGGAATTGCTATGTTGGGAAAAATTCTCACACCATTTTAAAAATAGTTGATGCATTTACCAACCACAGTCCTATTACTGTAGCCCAATAAAGTTTATCCACAGTATGGAAACACTCCTTGTTTTTATTGTCAGCTGACTAGTGAGTGTGTGTTGAATTCTCACCTCTTTGGTTACCATTTTAAAATGCTCGTGATGAAAGACATTTGGAAGGCACTGGAATCCTCTATCTCTATGAAGGGAACAAAATACAAAAGTCTTCTAGCCTCCCTTCCCCCTAAAATGTGTGTGCTCCTTCTTTTAAGGAGAATAGAGCTGTATTACTCAATAGCTTTTCTAACGAATAAAACAAATTAAATTGATGTTACATGCATATTTAAACCCCATCCAGTTAAGTACTGACGTGATTAAAATAATCAAATGTATTACTTAAAAAATTAAAAAGGATAAATTCTGTACCCCATTATTTTATTGACTTTTAAATATAAATTGCAGAAATGTTTACATTCCTAATGGCATTATTAAGCTAAACTGACAAATCAGAGGAAAAAAGTTGATTGGCCAGCACATTATTATTTCTGCACCTGTTATTACAATTCAGAAGAGGAGGCTGAGCAGTTCGGGAGCAGGGTGGATGCTGTTTCTCTTAGGCTTCTTTTGTGTGCTGTGGGGGTTGGGATAAATGTTTAACAAGTGTAGTTTCACTTTGTAGTGCCTTTTTGTGTGTTGATGTGATTAAAAGACTACAGTGTTTTTCATGTAGCTTTGAAATTAATATGCAAATAACAGGGGATGGTAAAGCTTCCCTGTACCTGCTGCACTAAACCTTAGTACATTGGGGGGATGTCAGCTTTTTCAGTAGAAGTTATTTAGTTACAAATACCGCCAACTTTTCATCTTTGTCCGGTGAACCTATAAGGGAAAGTAAGTGATAGAGAAGTCCAATTGAAGATCTGGGATACAAGCACTTTATTTAGATGTTTATTTTCTAGTTCTATTTGGCTAGGAGGTTATGAAACCTTGAAAAAATTTTTAAAAAGATGTGTGTGTAACATTACCCACACTTTGGTTGAACATTAATATGCATTTCCCTTATTTCCTTCTCGTTCTAATCAGGCAGTGTCATTTTTCAAACATTTGAGCCCTGATCCTCTTCAGCTTAGGTGGCAATAATTGTTTATTCATACAATTCTAGAATTTCTTGGGTTTTCCTTGTCCACAATGCAGTTCACACACACCAATTTAATCTTTGTGCAACTGGTGGGATAGATATTACCCTGTTCTTTCCTTTTTAAGAGGTTCTTTAAGAATGTCATTTTATTCTTTGAAATATAATGACATTAGATTTGGGTAGAGAGGAGGGAAAACTATCTTTGTTTCATCCCATCTAGTGACTGATTAGCCTTGCAAAGAAGTGGATAAAATACCATTATTTCTTGGAAGATACTAGTTAAGACTATTCATATAAGTTTAGATTTTGTCCTCTGTATTAGTTTAAATTCCCAGACTTTAATAACACTTAATGTGTAGCCTGGATCCCACTTAATCTCACCCCATTTTCATAGCAAAATGTTTACATAAATGAATTCTCAATTTTGATATCAACTATTTAGCTTAGTCCTCCCAAAGTTAATACTATTTCTGTAATTAAACATGTTCCACAGTTGCCATAGAAGTATATCTTAAAGATGATGTTTCTCTTTGTTCTTTTGAGCCATCTGTTGGCTTGGTCAGCAAGGAAATGGGAGCCTGATTCTTTTTTTTAAAGCAAATAAGTCCTTACTCTGCCATTGTATCAGACATTCAGCTTCAAAGGGAGTAGAAGATAAAATTCCATCGTATTTTCACTTTGTTACATTTGCAGCAGAAACTTGTATGCTCAAATTGGTTATTTTCAACTCATGACAGCTGTGATATTTAAAATGATCACAGCTGTTGTGACTTAAAATTGATTTTTCTATTAACACCTGAGAAAAAGACCTGTGCCATATTAAAAACTTAAATAAGGTAACTGTAAAATTAGATATGTTGATGTGAATCTGGTAATCCTACTTTCCAGAGATTGCAGAATGCAGCAAACTGGTTTCCTGGATGCATCAAGGGATTGAATTAAAATTGTTAGAAATAGGTGTATGACTGTTAAATGCATTTATCTTTTAGATTTATGGAATAGCAGATCCTCTTGGTCCAACTTTATAGCATCAGTTTTGCTAATAAAACCTTTTAGGATTCAATTTACTTAATTAAACCTGAGAAAGATGACTTCCATGAATCATTATGAGATCTGAACCTCTAAAAGCTGTGTTATCTCTCAGATATGACATTGAGAAGTGTAAAACCACACTAAATTGTTCCTTGTGGAGGAAGTTTTGCTTATATGGCTCTTTTCCTCCATCATTTTTGGATGATGAGAAAAGAAAAATAGATGAAAAAGAACAAATAAATTATGCCTAAGTAGTTTAGGCTAGCACTTGTTTTTGGACTCTTCAATGCATTTTTAATCTTCACTTTACAGATCCATTTAACCTGTTTGAAAGTTAGACGATGATTTTTGGATTCAGTTGGTCTGCTAGATGTTTATCTCCTCAGGGTGATAAGTGTTGGAATCTTGCATCTGTCAATAGATTACCTACTTAGTAATCTAACCCATCTAACAGAACGGAGGCACATTCAGATAGTGAGGTATTGTCTTATTTTGAAGTAGATAGTTTAGTGTGTAAAACACATCTGGCCAGATGTGGAATTATTTATGGATAATAGTGCCTTCACAGGTGCATTGCCAATAGGGAGCTATGTAGGTTAAACTCTTTGGCTGGTCATAGGCGTTTTACCTGTGTAACTCAATCAGAATTGAAAGCATGACAGGTTTTATGATGATAAATGTATGACTGGATTGGAGAAAGTATGGATGGATGGGTGGGTAGATGGATGGGTTGCATAACTAGACAGTAATAGATAATGCCAATTATTTATTACTCAAGCTTGTTTATTCATCAAAAGTTCATATACAGTGTATTATTTTTATTATTACATGGAGGTCAGAGCAAGTTAGTTGAAAATAATAAACATTTTCCATTATATAATCAAAATTACTATAGAGACATTTCTAAAGTTCCAGGGAGAACATAGATGGCTTGTTTCAAAAATACAAGCCAGAACTGTTGAGCCCCATATGCTCACCAGGTTAGAATATTATGTAAGGGTTCATGGATATAAATGACTATTTTCCTTATTTAGCTGAAGGAAGATACTTCTAGAGATGGCCATTGTTTATATAAGGACTTAAGAAAATCAATGTGGATATTTGTTGCTGACAGACTCTGATTACAAACATTTATCTTGTAGAACAGTGGTGCCCCCCAGGGGACATAAGGGAATATGTGGAAACACTTTTGATTGTCACAAAACTGTGGGGATGGGGAGGGGGTTCCTACTGGCATGTGGCCCCACAGGCCAGCCATGCTGCCCCACCTCCTGAGGGGGACAGGACCGTCCCTCAGTACTGCTGAGGTTAACGAGACCTGCTTAGAAGCAGTCTGTCTGGACCTTAGTAATTTATTCCTGTCACTTACAGCTTTCTTCTTTTTGTTTTTTACCTTTTCTAATCCAAACAATTTTTCTTATTTTGGGTATATCACTCTTAATAGTATTGTCCAGGTAGTGGCACCATTTCCTATGTGAGATTTTATTTGCAGTGTTGTAAATATAGTACATTACTTGTGAACCAACTGGAATGGCTTCAAAGCAGCTGTTAGAATATGTTGAACCAATAATGAACATTTCTTCATACCCTAAACACATATTTATATCTTACCTTTTAAAATATTGTAAACTCTTATCAGTGTAACTGTTGGTTTATCTGAATCATCCTAAAAGAAATACAGTACCAGTTTTTCCCCTAGAGGACATAAAACAGAAAAAAGAATTACCATAAAGTAATTATTAATTACATTTAAATATTGGGAGGCATTAAGAACTTTGCATTATCATTAAATATATTATCTATATCAAAAAAGATTTAAATTTCAAGCCAACATTAAAAACCCTGTTTTCAGCTTTCCCAATATCCAGCCTCTTTCCCTACTCAACTGGGGACCTCTCTTCCTGCCACTACTGTGCTTCTATCAATGCTGGATTATTCCTGGCAGTGATTTGGAAAGTGGTTGTGAGACCTCTCTTGCCTTCCCTCGTACCCTGTGGAGGAAGGCAGCAAGATCTGGTGGCAGTGTGCTACACCTGCCAACGTTGAGGACCCAGAAACACACCTGACTTCTTAGATGCCAAGTTTTGGAGAGAGTTGCCAAGTGTGACAGTAACTTGCGCCACTCTTCAATTTCCTCCCAGGCTATACAAGGTTCTCAAAGGTTTGGTCAGAGCAGAGATGGCAGCTGGGCACAGGAGCAGTAGCTCTGATTTGAAATGTGTCTGTGGTATGCAGATGTGCTTTGACTTACTGCTTAGCCTGTTAGCTGGTAGAATTCCAGTTCCACCCCATAAGCATTCTCAGATTCTGTGCTCCACACGCCCTGATTCTCTGTCCAGCTTGATGCTGCACAGGTCTACTAAAATCACGTGATGCCGTTAGGTTTACTTTGTACATCACATCTATCTATAGCCTGTTTGGCCTGTGCGGGCATTTATTTTGGTCTATTTTTCACATTTTATTGTATAGGACTGTCTGTACTTAGGGTAAGCAACTGAAAAGAAAACTTACATCTTTTTTCTAGTGCCAAGCAAGTAATAAAGTTCAGCATTTTTATGATAATTTCTTTTGAATATTTCTGTTCCTGGGAGATGGTCATTTTTTAAGGTGTAAATTTACTTTTAAAAGTTATTTTAGGGAGCATTGGGCTTGTTTTTAGTTTTGATCCATCATTGGTTTATTATCTGTGTTGGAACTCTTAGTATTTCTCCTATATAAGTCCCAGTGTGATCATGTGAATCATTTTAAAACAATAGCTTGCTTATCATTTTAAAAATATGTTTTGGTAAGCTTATTTATATGGTAGTTATGTCAGATATTCATATGGTTTAAAATCAGTCTTATTGTACCTTTGTGTGAGTTACAGAATAAAACTTGGAGTAAATTTTGTATTAGGGTAATAATTAATAATCAGCATAACATTTGCAAGCCTCTGTCCTTCAGAACCTTTTCTCACTTTTTAGTTTACTCTTTACTGTATCCAAGTAGATGCCCCAAGTGTTATCCTGTGTCACAGGCTAAGACCGCCCTGCCCAGGGTGATCACTAGCCACTGCTCTGCATTACTATTTAAAATGAAATAAAATGTAAGACATTCACTTCTGAGTTGCAGCAGCCACGTTTCAAGTGCTCCGTGTGTGGTTAGTCGTTCCTGTATTGGATAGCAGAGATTCAGAAGCTTTTTTTCTGGGAAGAGGAAGCATTTAGAATTAAATAACTTGCTTGAGATCATGTGGATCATGTTAGCATTAGGGACCCTTCTGCCATGTATTTCAATATGATATTTCTCTATTTTTCTTACCTTTAAGTCAGTAAATATCTAAGAACTGACATTTTAATGCTACTTTACACCATTTTAGTGAGTGCTTATCTCATATGTATTTATCTCTTTTTTATTTAAGTCTGGAGCTGATTCAGACATACTTTTCCGAGGATACAGCTTTTTGCCCATCTGCACTTAAGAGGAACCCTAAGTCTCCTTCCTCTGAATTCCAGTGAGATCCCCTAGGAGAAGGGCTGTGTCATAATACATGCAGCCAAATGAATGAGACACCTCTGCCATACGTGCCCACATCTCTACCGACATTTAAGTAAGCCCGTCACGTGGAAGGCTCCTTGAAAGCTGGTGTTCCCGAAGTTCAGAGAGCTTCCACATCTGCTTTGGGTGTTCTGCTAGAAAGTAGTATTTTATTAAGAGTTAAACAATGTATCTTTACTCATGTAATCCAGATATTTCTTCATAATAAATAAATAAATCATCCTATCCTAAATGCTTATTTAATCTCAAACCTGACTTTGCGAAGTTGTAAACTTATGTCACATCTTCCCAACAAGCTTATAAGCATTTAGAGAACAAACTTTTACCCTTTATTTTCTCCTCAAAGATTAGCATGACAATATGGATGTAGGGGTGTTCAAATCATATTTGTTGAATGAACCAATAAGTATTAAAATTTATGTCTCTCAAGGTTAATCCTGTCTAAAGGAACACGAGAGATACTACTTGTAGTTTACATGCATACATACATACATAGTATCTCTTCATTTCCTGCATAATAGAACTGGGAAATGTGTCTAGTTAATATTGATGGTGCCTAAGACGACTTGAATTCAAACCTGCATCCTCAAAATTGTATCATTATTTTTAAAATAAATCAGGTACAATTTAATCCTAGAATATCATGAAGCACTGAGAATGAGTCCATTTGTGCCTTTTACCTGTCTTACTTGAATAGGTGACATAATTTCGAAACTGTTCCCATCCTCCTCCTGTGCATGCAGACTAGGCATTGGGAACATTGGGCATCTACAGTGGCATATTCTGGCAGATGCTTTCTCCTTGGGCTTCTAATGGAATACTCAAGCCACATCATTTCTCTAAGTAATAATTATGATGTTAAGAGGCATTTGTGTACTGTGCACTATTTCAGCTTGTACCATGTTTAGTTCCTGTTATGCAAATACTGCTTTAAACTTAGAAATGCCAATTTGCATTAATATTTTGGTTTCATATAGCTAGCTATTGCATTTCACAAACAAGTGCATTTTAATGAGTACTGGCAGTATGATTTTTAAAAGGTTATTCATTAAATACTATTGTAGAATATACAGTAGTTGGTTGCCAGAAGTTGATTAAACAGAATATAATGTGTGCTGAGGCCACAGGGATGCTCCGCTCTAAGGGCATGCAATCCTTATGGCATTAAGTACTGTAAGATTCAGTGCTATTCACGCAGATGTGGAGAGTAGGGTTAATTAATGTAAAATGGAAACCAGCATACCATTGATGCTGAGTTTATTTTAAAAATTTAAACATTTTACTTTTTTGACATTTATCATAAGATCATAGGATATTAACCTCTAAGTTAATATGAAGGACTTTAGTAGTAATGAACACCAAGTTATAAAGCAATATATTCTTAAATCTTACATTTTATTGTTAGCTCTTGAAATAAGTTTTTCCTCTTTTGGTATATTCCTCCCTCTTGAATTTTAAAAAATCAGAACTCTGGGGGAAAAAATTTTTGGTGGGCACTGTGTAAGAAAATAAAAAATTTGCAACTGGATTTTCAGAAATGAGTTCTTTAAACTCATGGATTTTTTCATGCTGCTGTCGTGGTTGTCATAGCTTGTGGTTCCTAATTATAATGAGCTTTTTTGGTAGTGGTATTACAGTTGTTTGCCCCCACCCACACCCCCCTTAACTCACTTTTCCCAGAAGGAGTGTTCCAACCCTTTGAAAATTCTCATGATTTTGCAAATCCACTCTATTTTTGTCTAGAATACAGGAAAGTTAAAACTGGCTGGTATGATGCCATGTTTTGAATCCAATTTTAAAGCAACCCTTTGCAACCCAGGGAGTACAGCTGACATCTTTGTATCTGTAATGAAGATAATTATACCTGCAAGGTGACATCACTAGTGAAGTAACAAATGCTCTTAAAAATTGAGCCTCTGGTCTTCTCTGAATTCTGTAGACCACTTTTGGCATTTAACACTAGACACCTCTTTCATGCCTGTCTTTTTAGAAGTTGCTTTCAGATGAATTTACTAAAGCTGACTGACACAGGGTTAAATTAATTCTTTTCTTTATTACTCAAAGTGATACAGACCTTTCTTGGACTAATGTAGCTTAATTAGTGGTCAATTAAAACTGAACATTGCTGAATTGAAGTTCTTTGATCAAACTCCCTGGCATGGGCTCTCTTTCTTTAACTAGCCACCATCTTGAATTCATTTGGAATCAGTAGTATAAACAAGTTTAAAACTGGTTCTTTTATAAGAAAGTCAGCAGGCTTGTATAGCTGTGGTTTCTTTTTTTACTTCTGTAGGCGGCAATTCAAAGGCATGCTAAATGAAAACAGTACTACACCCTGAAAAAATACATTTTTAAAAGTAACACTCAGTAGTCAGAACACAGTCAGTACCCCTACCCATTTATTTTAGGCAGAAGATAAATTTACCTATAAATAATTAATACTCAGCCTCCAGATTTCAATGGTTGCTTTTGTTTTTACCTAGAAGACTGAAAGAAAATTCCCCACCCTCCTTCAAGAAGTCCTTGGTGATAGTAAAAAGTGAAACAAACAAGCACAAACCAACCTGGATGAAGTTGGGATTAGGGAGATGGGCATCACTGGAGAAATGGGCCCAACTGACCCTAAATTCTTTCTTTGTTATTCCTAGGATACCATTTCCTCTATGTGCCTTTGGGGTGGGACTGGAACTATTTTTAATTTACTTCTTGATTTCATCACTTATTTTAGAGATGGAGGGCATTACTTTGTTGTATAAGGCCTGATCATAGTGTATTCAGCAGCCACATTACTTGGTTAAAGTACTCAGTGCGTTTGCTAGAATTTGAGTGCAATTACAAAAAAAAAAAAAAAAAAGGAAGTGAGCATGCTAGAAAGTGGGACAGAAGACTTCACTAAGTATCTGTAAGTAGACTAGCCTCTTCCCTTTTATCCATTGACCTGTCTTAATATTTAAAGTGTATATGCTGTTCTTGTCTAAACATAAATTTAAACCATTCAGTAATCCCAGTTTTTGAAAGCTTAACAACCCCAAATACTATATCTGGCACTCAGTTAGTGCTATGTATTTTAAAGTATTAATTAAAACTGGCACTTTTGTACTAGAAATAAAAGTAATAGATTAGATTTAAATAGATAATTTGCTTAGTCTGTAAATGGCTTCTTCTGACTTCTGAAATTTTACAGAGAAAGAAGGAAATTTTGGAAGTGACCATGTAGCATTTTCCTACCCTACAAATGACAAGGTTTTCATTACTTGTACCTAAAATTTAGTTATAAATGATAATTAAAATTAAAAATTTCATCCCTTGACAGAAAGAGAAATTGTTTATAGTCAGTGTGCCTTTCAGCATTCTATCTTGCCTTCTCCCTAAAGGGCTGATTAGGGAGAATAATTGGGGATGATAGCAGGAGGAAGAGGACAATTCCATTTAATTAAAGATAATTTATTTTACTTTAAATTGGTGATGTCCCACATGAATAAGAGTAGATTTAGCAGATAGATTTATTAATGGGTACTGACATCTCAGTTGACAGAAAAAGCAAACATTTTCTTTCCTCATTGTTTTTATTGCATCCCAGCACCTGAAATTGCTGTCACTGTGCTTCCTTTGCTGCTTGACAGAGCTGTAGATTTTTCTACCAAATATGCAATTACTGGTTTATCACTGAAACCAACTTGATCCCCTTTGAGTTAAAAACCAGGCCAGGAGTTTGAACTGTGCCTCAGGCCCTTAGGAGTGACACTAGAAATGCTCTTTGCAGATGACATTACCTAGATTGATTCTTACTCTCTGTAGTTATGAATTTGTGGGTAGATTCAGCATTTTGAATAAGAACCATTGATTTCCTTCAGTCTTGGGCAAGGTGCTGGTACAAATATCTCTTTAAGAAAGTCAGACATTGGTGGTATTCTTCATTATCTATGACATACAAAATACCCTTTGTATAACCTAGGTTCATTCCTGACAAGGAAATTAAGGCCTTTGTGTGGTTATTTTTATTGTTGTCTCATGCAATTGTAAACAGATTGTGGAAGTTAACGGAAATTTTTGTAAAGTTAGAAAGTTAAGTTCAAAAAGTGCATGAAATTGTTTTCATATCATCTCCTCAGTCTGCAGTGGGTTTTTAAACAGCATACCTTTAGCAAAATGTATAATTTCATAAATCTTAACTTTTTATTTCTGATAATTTTGTACTGTTTTTCCAAGTTCTGTTCATTCTCCATTGCATTAGTGTTTTACTTCTTTTTTTTTTTTTGTATTAAATTCTTTTATTGGTACATTGTAGGTATACAACACAATTACATTTCTCGTTGGGAATTGTACCTTTACATAATGCATCTTGGTTCTTATTTTTTCCCCATTCCTAGCCCTCCCTTCACCCCCTTCACCCTTCCCTATTTACAAAAACTTTATTTCCATTTTTTCCATTTCTCATCATTTTTCCTTTCCCTCCTTTCCTTTCCCCTGCCCCTCCCCCTACCCCTACCCCTTTGGACCTTTTCCTCCTATTTTGCATTAACGATTATTCATTCTAATCATTGGTACATTTTAGGTGTACAATATAATGACATTCATCATTGGAAATTTGCACCTTTACATAGTCTCTCTTGGTTCTTATTTTTCACCCTTGCCCAGCCCTCCCTTCAACCCCTCCAGCCCTCCCTATTTACAAAGGTTTTGTTCCTATTTTTCCATTTTCTCATATGAATCCCATTCCCTTCTATCCTTTCCCCTAGCCCTCCCACTTCCTTCCCCTTTGCTCCTTTTCTTCCTATTTCACATTACCTATTATGCATTTAGTCCTTATTTACACTTCCAGTTTCTCACACCAGAGAAACTATTCGGTATTTACACATGTTTTACTTCTTACTTTACATCAAATTCCTATATTCCTCTTTTCTTTTTCTCTTTCTCATTCATTTCTGTTCACTTGCCTAATATATTTTTATAATACTATGGTTTTTTTCTCTGAATGAAATCCAGACCCTCTGGGTACCTCTTTCCTCTTTGGGCTGGTTCTCTTGTCCACAAGTTCAAACCTGAAGCTTGACTTAATATTTGTCATACTTCTTTTCTAGTGTATTTCCTTGTCTCTTCAGGTGTCAGTGGTATGTCTTCCCAGCTTTATTTTAAAAATTAGCCCATATAGCTAGTGTTTACATAGTGAAGAGGGAAATGAGATTTTTTTTTTCTTTTCTGGGGTAGAGATCATGGTAGAGTTTTTATTTTATTTTAAACCAGATGGTTTTATTTTATTCTGTTCTGCCATTTCACTATTCTCAATTAATGTTAGATCAGTGATGATGCTTTTCAAGGATTAATTTTTATTAAATCTTGATTTTCATGTTGTGTTAACCTTCGCCACAGCCAAAGCATCTTATTCTTTTTATCTGTCCATGTAACTTGTTGGTTTCAATAACCTGGTCTCTCAGACTTTTACTTTATCCTCGATTTCCTGCCACTTTTATCCAACTTTTTTTATTGCTTTGTTATCCTCACTTTACTTTCTTTTTTTCTTCTGTAATTATTGAATCCATGATACTTTCCCCAAAATTCTTTCAACAGAATTTGCTGGGAAAGAGGGAATTTGCAAGTAATCATTGTTGCATGTTGCAGAAGCCTACTTTAAATGCCCCCCCCCCCCGCCAGTTGTACAGTTATGATTCTGAATAGCAGGGACATAGAGATAGGCATTCAAATAAACTAAAGTCAATTCTCAATTGGGACTAAAAATTCTATATAGATATAAATTTTCAAGAAGGAAAGCAATCCTAGCTTTATAGCAGGATTATACCTGTTGGCCAGTAGCCTGGGCTTGTGTGTGTGTGTGTGTGTGTGTGCGCGCGCATACATATGTCCCCTACAAGCAAGATTGGAGGACAGGAGAGTGAACTGTGGCCAGCTACCCTTGTTTCAGTGAGTCTCACATGGCTCTTGCTGAGCTAGAAAGAAATAGGTCCAAATAAAGACATATCCTATAATTCAACGGTATATTGAGTCTTCTTTCTTCTCCCACTTGAGTAAGCTGTTTTCTTTCTTTTCTATTTCTACTGAAGTTTTACGTACCTTCACCCCTTTTGTCTTTTGCTTTTTTGTTTTATGCTCAATAGTCAAATATTTAAGAATTGCATGCAGTTGGAAGATCTTCCTCCTTATAGCAGAAATCTGGAAAGGATGCTTTTGTCAGCTAGGTTCTCTTCAGTAGCTTCTTCATCCTCGGGAAAATATCAGTTCTGGGAAATAAATACATAAAAGGATAACTGCAATATCCCAGTCTGGAAACGCTACCATGTTGGTTCTGTAAAAAAGGATTTGTTGGTTCTGTAAAAAAGGATTCAGGGAGAGAAGCCTCCTCTAATCCCAGGAGGTAACAGGAACTGAGAGTGGCAGGGGGAAGCTGCTAAACATGGTCCAGATGCAGCTGGAGCCAGGAGGACGCCTCATGCTTGGTCATTTTTGGTGGCTGGGCTTGTCTCACCTCCCTTTCTGCATGCCCTCCTCCCGGCCTCTCCTAGGCCCTCCCACCCCCAGGCCAGCCACAGGCCTTGCAGCAGACATCTGTGGGTCTGAATTGCATATATCCAGCATGAAGTCGTCTTTCTCCCTCCCATTATGAATTCTGGGCTGTGGTCCTGCTTGCTCCTTGTCTGTCAGATTACAGTTCTGATGCTGTCAGCCATGTCTGACCAATCAGCAAACAACACTACAGGATGAAATTTAAACAATGCAGATGCTCAGATACAGGGTTTTATTGCCTGGACCACGAAGGGAGAGCAGAGGTAAGGTCAGAGTCTCCCCAAAGTGGTCTAGCCCCAGGCTGCCTGGCTTGACACCTCTCGAGCTGCCCTGTGCTGCTTTGCCTTGTGTGTTGCCACCTGCTTTGCCCTACTTCTTTCTCCCCTGCCACTCACCAGAACTTTCATTTTAATTTGCTGCCTTTACTACATACTCCTTCACTTATTCTCACCTCCTTCTCTCTTGGCTTGGTACTGACTGTCAGTACGAATGTTCCTCGGTTACCTCTAGGCTTTGGGTCCTTAGAAAATGCCACCTTGTTCGGGTCTTCTGCAGCCACACTTACAGGAAGGCAGGACTGCTGAGGATCTGGGCAAACATAGGGAATTAACAGGCCCTGTTAATTTTCCCACTGCAGGACAATGGAATTTATCAGTAGGTTGCATGAACCATGCACGGTTTTCTTTCTTACCACCTAGATGTATTGAATTGTAAATTGAGTTTAAATCATCTTTTCTCTGGAAAAGTTTACTTAGAAAAGATATAAATAGATAGGACCTAAATAGGCCAAATTAGCCTGTCCTTGACAACTAGGGGGAGGAAAAAAAGAGCTGGTATCTTTCCCCCTTCTAGAGTTGCCGGGTTAGCTCACTAGGTTTCTGCTGGCAGAAGAACAATGTGACCGTCATCGTCTTCTGTTTTAAGTATTTCTTTGGTCCTTTTATAACTTCAAGTGTTTACAGGGTTCTGTGCTCCATAGTCCCATCTGGAAAATATTTAAACTTCATAAGATCTATAAGAGTGAAATATCACATATAATGGGATAGGCAGAAGGAAGAAAAATTAGACACATTGCTTGTGTTTAGAGTACGGCGGTTGTTTGTTCAGAAGCGGCCGCTGGAGGAATTGGAACAAATAGTTGTGTGTGGTGAATGGTTTGGTCCAGAGCTGTGCATTTCACCACAGAATGAGCCTTGGTTTGTAAAACTGACATTCTGTTGTGACTTCCAAATCCAAACAAATCTCTGCAAATTTCTGCCTGATCGAGTTAATAAGAAAATATATACATGCAGAGGCGAGAGCCGTACGCTACTTGTAGTTCTGTCAGTACTGTTGGAAATAGGAGACGGATTTTACCTACTGTATTACATTCAGTCAGCAACTGCCAGGACCTCCAGCTCAGTGGGTTTGCTTGGATTTTTTTTTTTGCTTGTTCTTGGGGGTTTTTTGTTCTTCTACTTTTATGGGAACAATGGGGTGCAAACAGAGCCTCCAACAAGGAGAGCACAGTTACAGCATTGGGGTAACTTTTCGTCTAATTGCCTTATAATTGGGGAGTGGTTTCCACTTTCCCACTATCTCACTGGCAGGAGGAGAGGAAGACAGATGTGGCTTAGCAGGAATGAGTGAGCTTTCTGCAGGCCGGATGTGCTGAGGGACCAGAGGGGGTCATTCACTGCTCTGGGCCTGTGATCTGCTTCACACCTGTGCTCATTTTCCCCTGTGATCGTTGACCTTGTATTAACCTGGAGAGCCCTTTCACCTGGGCCTGGTCTCTGGGCCAAGCTCTTGGCTAGTGGACCCTCCTTTCTCTCTGATTTACAGGTGGTTACTGGAGCCGCATACACTTGTTTTTCATGGTGCACAGTGCACTTAGCAGCCCGGCAAGACCTGCAATTTCATCCCTCTCAAGGGGCCAAGAAGGGGGTGGGATGGTGGGGGTGAACCGAGAGAGGTTGCTGTTGCATGTGCTTTTCTATTTTGTGGCTCATATGGTATCAATTACCATTTGATGGCAACGCCAGGCCTGAGGCCCTTTGCATGTTTGTCCTGTGAGAAAGATCTGGAAGAACCGACATATGGTTTTGATTGCAGCAATTGCAGGTTGATAGAATGAGCACAGGGGTGAGGTGGGTGGGTTTTCCTTCCGGCCCTTTCCACTCTGGGTTGCTAATGTGCGTCGCTTGTGGAACTGGTCTTTTCATCATCCTACCCCTCCCCACTCCACCCCCAGCTCCGTACCACTCTGCATTCCCTGCCCCTGCCTCCTCTGTATGGCCAAATCACCGCCAGAACACATGTGGCCCACATTAAGGACCTTCAATTAAAACAAACAAACAAAAAATTGTCCACTTTTCTGTTAAAATCCCAGGTCAGTCCCTCAAGATGATCAGGAGTATACTGAAGTTAAAAAACAAATAGGGGTAAGGGGGTCGGTTCCCCCAGAAGCTCAGGACATGTTTTTAAATGACTATTAGTTCGGGTTATTAAACATTGAAATGACACTGAAAAATAGTACAGATAGAGATTAGTGTGTGTGTGTGTGTGTTTGTGTGTGTGTGTGTATTTCATCTGAAAAGACACCTCTAGGAATTTGAGAATACGGAGCAGGAAGATGATGTGTAGGGGATCTTTGAGGTTCTATCTTCTGAACATCTCAGGCCGTAGATGGAAACACAAATGCAGAATGTATTTCTCTGAGCATTTCAGTGCAGAAGAGAGATGGTAGAGACCCATCTCCCATACACAGTGCCTTTCTTACTAAATTTGTGACAGTAGGGGGTACCCAGGAAGTGGCTCTTCATTACTGCTGCTCAGCAGGGATTGCATCTGTGATATGCTGAGGGAAGGTCTAGTATTGGGGAACAGAGAGGCAAAGAGGAGAAAAGAACATTAGACACGTTTAATATTACCCATGAAAATTTTTTGTCTCAAAGTAACATTTTTCTATAATGCTTTCAAATTCACATGTCTTATAATCTGTTCTACAGATGGGCAGCCCATGACATTGTTAACTTTTTTTTAAACTTCAGCCATTGCACTTCAGAATTCTACTCAACTCACAATTAGAAGTTTATAGAATTTGAAAAGATAATGCAGTATCTTGTGAGTAAATGCTGCCTTTAACATCTTCCTTCTCTTAAACTAAAAGTTAACAAACCAGCACCAAAAAAGAAGGGCAAAAAACACATTCCCCCAAAAGTTTTTTTTTAATTATTAATACTGCAGGCCAGCTATTGAAAGTTAATCAAAGTACTTCACACATTTCTTCTTTATATTTATTTCTAAATTGGTTCTGGACTTTTATCAAAAAGCAGTGAAAACTAAAAACTCAAATTAGAAGATACCTTTATGTTAGGCTCTAGAGTAAACCAACCATATTTTTACAGTGTTAGTCACTGTATTTTAAGATATTTGCCTACGGCTAGCTCTAAGCTTTCTCCTTATATAGATAAGCTTGTTAAATGATTGTCTTTTTAAAATGTACTTCATAAAACTTAAGGTTTTGCCAATTTATAGTCTTTCTAGAATTTAGTAAATGTCCTTCAGGATTTGCTTGAACTCAGAGCAACCAACAATTAATTATTTGCTCTGGTAAAAAGTTTTAATAGTGATTATTTATGTATTTAACTGTTTAGTAAATGTACATAACCTTAAATCATCATTCAGTTTGATAGCTGGAGACTTACCGTTATCCACATGCTGTGCATACCACTACTAGCTGCTTTTGGAAGAAACACAAGAAGTCCAATTTAGTGATTTTTTTTTTTTAAACATACTGCTTGCCTGAAATATATAGTATTGGTGGCTCAGTGCTACAAAAAAAAAAAAAAAAATAGTATATGGTTTCTGAGCCAGTTTTGGAACATGTAGGGTCACTTAACGGCAGCTGTGCTTAGAGAGATACTTGATTTGAGAAGACTTTTTGAATTTTCTCAGCCCTAAAACCATTCTGGATTTGAAATGGGAAAATGGCAAAGAGTTTCAGGGAAGAGAGATAATCTCCATTTTGAAAGGTAGCATGGGTAGAAATCTTTCAGGGCGGGCTCTGATTAACCAGATTAACCACATTCTTAATCTGCCTCCCACCCAGAGGACAAAGAGTCTGGTGGAAATGGTGCTTTGTATTTGTAGCAACAGATTACAGAGGGATGAAATAGTGTTAGATACTGCCTGTGTGCTTCTGCCCAATCTTCATTTAGTTTTCAAATTAAAGTTTAGGAGAGTGTACAGAGGTGATGATCTATTTCATGTACAATTCCTTTAAAAAAAATCCACTGCTGTTAAAATCTGATCCAATCTTCTAAAATATTACTTCATTTCGTGTATATTTTGAAATAATCCAATTTATGGAGACATCAGTGATACTGAAAAGATGAAAAACCCTCCTCGATACACTTAAAATATATTGTCATCATCCTTATTAAAGACTATATATATATTAAAGAAAGCCTGCTTTGTCAAATGTCTGAATATAGGGATCCTCAAATTAACTTTGTTTTTGGAAGTCCTAAAAATTTTACTAGTGTGCATTTTCTTCATTTTTTTTTCCATTTTGTAGTTATCCACAAATAGAGAAATATTTATAAAATTATACTATGGATCTTTAAAGAACGTATGCAGTCAACAATCAGACCACAATTGAGTCAGAGAGTTCCTTTTATAAATTGAGGAAATACAATACCTACAAAATGCCTGATAGAATAAAAACTTACTTTCATAAGTCTCTCTTAGAGAGACACTAACTTCTCTCTCTTGAAGACAAGAGGGGGTCCAGATACCATGTTACAGAATGAATTCACTTAGTCTTTGAAGAGCTCAATACTTTTTTAGGATCTGTCCTTGTTACTGGTATATTGCAGGTATGCTCTTTTATGTCCACAAGGAAGACATTACTAGGGCAGTGTCAATTAGGAGCAGGAAAATACAAAGTCTGCCAACATTAGAATTATATTCAGATTTTATGCAACGTAACTTTTGAACAAAAGCCGAACCTTTGAGGAAAAAATATTGGGGATCCTGATGAGCTTTTTTCTTTCTTTTTTTAACTATTTGCAAATCATGGCTTCCTGATCCTAAGGAAAAAGAACCTCAAAGGGAAGGCTCAACAGCCATCCTGGACATCAAATAGCTAGTATAAAACAACATTCTGATGACTTGCATGTAAATAAATCAGAAACATATGAATTAAACTTCTCTCAAAGTGCATATGGGTTGAAAAGTAGAGAGAAGTGCTGAGAAAATGTGTTTTGGGTTTTGCTGAGCCCATGACATTTGAAAAATAGTATGACACATTGAACAAACACACAGCATGGCTTGGCTTACCCATTCCTAATATTAGCCTCCTAGTTCAACGGCAAATCAGTTTACCATGTGCCTAAATACGAGCCACCTTTGGTGTGCTCCCCCATGCTTAATTACTTGCAGTTTAAAATTTTTTCTATTAGTTCAAAAATAACATCACATTTCAAAGAAATGCAAATCTTAGCATTTTCTCACCCAGTTGGTTCATGTCAGACTATTACAGAAAATACCACAGATCATTTCACCTTAGGAACAGTCATTCTGATATGTCCCTCCTTGGTGACTGGCATGTAACAGAAGAGCATCATTAAGAAACTGGCCCCAAAGTCAATACTTTTGATGAAATTGAAAGCCAAAAACCACCGCAGGTAAAACTGTGATGAAGATGAATGATACCCTTGCTTGGCTGTATAGTACCAAGCTCAGATTGTGGCCGGCGAGCCTCTGCTTTCTTTGACACCTAGCTCTGAGAAATTACAAGCAGTGGAAGTTTTTCTACTCTCTCCCACATTGCACTCAGGAGAAACTAACATTAGGGATTCTAAATTCTGGGACAATTGTAGAATCAGTTCTTAGAGCCCTCACATCCCTTCTCCTTGATATCTTGTTCCTCAGCATCTGACTTTAAGTACAGGAACAGAACACAGAGAATGTAGGGAACAAAAATAGGCAGAGCTAAAGGCTTTTTCACTGATGGTAAGTCACTGACATGCACTTGGATGAAATCCTGTATCTGCTCTTTGGAGTAGCGCTGTTGCCTGAGATTATCAGTTTGAAGTTGCAGAGAGGCCATAGATTTCATCTTTCCTATTTAGGGAAGAGTTATTTTGGTTGCTTACAAAAACACTTTTAATATACTTTTCCTAAGTCCTTCACCCCAGTGGTGGCAAGCAGCTTGACAGTGTAGCTAAATGCTTATTGGATGCCTCCTACAAACCAGGGCTAGACTACAACTGAACAAGGCAAATGTGAGATAATCGAGTAAAACCACAAAATAATAATATAGTTTGATAATACATTGATCCAGGGAACTCAGGCAGTTAAATGTAGACAGACGAAGGGCACCTGTCCCACACTTGGCTTTGGAGGAAGTGAAGTCTAAGAATGACTAGGAATGAAGCTGGCAATATGAAGGGGCAATGACTGGAAGCAAGAGAGAACATGGCTTGTCCAATGATCTAAAAGTAATTCAGGATGGCTGCAGCTAGAGATTCAAAGGGATGATAGTAAATGATGAGCCTGAAAGATAAGCTGTGGCCAGATCCCAAAGTGCCGTGTATGCCCCGTTAAGGAGTTTAGATTTTATCATGAATGTAATGAGGACCCCTTCACATGGGTGTGCCCAAGAGGTAATTGAATTTAAAAGCGCAGAGGGATGGGAAGACCAGGAAGACTTACAGTCACAGAAGCCAAGGAAAGCAGATCTGAAAAGGAGGAAAGTCCCAGCAGTCTGAGATACTGCTGAGAGATAAAAGTGGTATTTGGCTACAGTGTTCAGTGTCTTGGGGAGTTTTGTTAATGTAGTGGATGTGGGAGGGTCAAGAGAATTGGCATCATGAAATGATATTCCTCCATCATCATCATCATCATCATCATCATCATCATCATCATCATCATCATCACATGAACACTGAGCATATTACTTACCAGACATAGAGTGATGGAAAGAATGAGAATTGTACCCCCTAGGGACTGCAGTAAATTTGGGAAAACAGATCATACATATAAACAAGCTGCAGTCCAAGAGAGCACTCACAAAAGGCAAAATGAGCAGTGTAGGCCAACCCAATGAAATGGGACCCAAATATCCCATGAAGGCATAGACAGCATTTGCTGGGCAGAGAGAAAGGGAGAGTTTCTTTCAGGTGGTGAGTGCAGCCTGAGGTTTATGTTTTGTGTTGTGTTCCTTGCCCAGGACAACTTGTTTCTAAGGTCCCATCAAATGGAAATTATAGGAAACACCATCAAATGTGATAGGAGGTCTCACCTTGTTTAAGTTTTGGAATTGTGCTGAGGGGGCTTAACTCAGTTTGTTATAGTTTCATACAATCTATTTTAAAAATCTGGCTGGAGAAACTGAGGTAAAGATAATCACAAATATAGCTGAGTCAGAGATATCTACAAATTCTATATAAATGAGCTCCTTGAGAAATTTTGCACAGAAAATGCTGGACAACTGCAGAATTGAACCATAATCTCTTTCACATCTGTGTTGTCTCCATGTGACACCTTCCTGGAGTAAGGCCACAGGTTCACCTCCATAGGTAATTCCCTAAGGAAACCACTCATGATTCCAAGAACAGTTTTTCTGTAGATACATAAAATATAAATCTGAACAGCTCTTCAGAGCTAGAAATTTGCTACATAAGCCTTGTAAGGTTAGGAAAGGACTGATTCTTTTTTTCCTTGGTTGTTTCTCTTAATTTTTTAAAAAGTTTTTTTTTTTTTGGTACCAGGGATAAAACTCAGGACCTTGTGCTCAGGAGGCAGGCGCGGTGCCACTGAGCTAAATCCCCGGCCCTTTAATAAGTTTTTATTGGCTGCTTACTGTGAGATAGAAAGCCTTTGTGTTAGATATGCTCTGAGCCATAACCTCTGCCTTTGATGGCCTTTAATATTCTGAGGAGGATAAGATATATATAATTCATAAACAATACTAATTTCTAAAATAAAGTGGTGAGAAAACTTAGAAGATGAAAGACATCCAATTAAGATTTATTCAACTCATCCTTCCCTGAAAGTTACTTAGTTCATATCCCTCTTCCTATTACCCCCACATTCCTTGTTGGACTTGTCTTGACAGATGAGTTGAATTAGCTACCTACATTCCAGGGTGATTCAATGAAAGAAAACTGAGATCATCACCATCAAAATATATTTTCAGCATCATTAGGGTGCTGGGCATGCTGTAAAAGTGAGAGACCTTAGGGTTCATACCTTCTCATGTTGTTTTCTCAGTGCATTATCTTCTGGCATTTCCTGGATGAGCATCCTAAGACAGAGAGAGAGTAAATGACCTACCTGTGGTCAGTTCCTTAATGATAGAACAGGTGCTCTCTTGTTCTTTAGAGCCCTTTAGCAGCTACTATCCCTACTTAGTTGGCTCTTGTTGTTGTTATTTTTGTTGTTGGTATATGTTTACAATACATAATAAATACATTTGTTGTAAGCAGTTGGTATACACATACAGGGCATCTTGGTCATTTTTACTTTTAAGATGTTTTAGCAGTGAAGGAAAATCACAGGCTGATTTTCTTAGAGGGTGAAGCACATTGAGTTTGCTAACAGATCACAAGTGACTTTGGTGAGAGGGCAGTTTTAATTTCAGTGGAAATGCAGCCTCTGCTCCTAATAATAGCTACATTATTTACCTAAAGTTTCTATCTAGCAACTGACTACAAGCCCTCCTGCTTGAAAAATATGGCCCATCATCTGTCTTCCCTACTGCTGGAACACCATCTCCCTACAGATGGACCCCTGCTTTTTCTTAGGGACAACACATAAGTTATGAGTCTGCTGCTATGTCATTTTTATTTGTTTTGTTTTGTTTTTAGTTGAGGTGAAATGTAGAAAACATAAGATTAACCATTATGAAGCTAACAGTCCAGAGGTATTTGATATTTTGAGAAACCGTCATATGTGTAGTCGAAAAACATTTTCATGACCCCAAAAGGAAACTTCCAACCCATTAAATATTCTTTTCTGTTTTCCAGCTGCTAAATTTTATGAAACGTTAATGTTATCTATATACAAACATGTATATACATACATTATGCATGCGTGCAAACATACACATGTATACACACACATACAGAAAGAGAATCTTACCTTCAATCCATGGATTAGAAATTTCCAGAGGACCTAATATTTTCTAATTGTGTAAATAAATATTTATTCATAATGCTTTATTTTAATAAATGTATCTCTGGGAGAGGAAAAATGAAACATCCCTTGTTTCTTTTAACTGTTCTGTATATTTCAGCTAAATTCTTATCAAATATTAATTCATTATGCCAGAAAAAGAGATCAGTTCTGAAGTTTTTATCGATTTCTTCAATATTGAAAATTTTACAAGGATTCCCTTACTTAAGCAGTTGTTTGGATTTAACATTTTTGTTTTGAAAATTCCAAGTTACTGAATAGATGAATTTAGTTATCCTAAAGGTTATATTTCTTAGAAAGAAATCGGAGGCAGTCTTACTGTAATTTTTATTATTAAAGAAATTAATATTGTTTATGATTATTTGTATCCTTCTTACTCTAGAGAAATATTTAAGGTAGCTAAATGTGAGTCTTATACTATGTGCTTTTCAAATAAAAGCATTAGATTAAATTTAAAAATACCTGAAATTTAAATTTTAGAGAAAGCCAACTTAATTGTATTTTATTTTATTTTTTGGTACTGGGGATCGAACTCAGGACCTTGTGCTTGCAAGGGAGGCGGTGGAACCACTGAGCTAAATCCCCGGCCCAACTTAATTGTATTTTAAATGGGTCTGTAGTCATAAATTAATTATTGTTGATCATTTATTCTTCTATTGCATAATCTCATTTCAAGAATATTGTCCTTTTAAATTAATCCCATACCTCTTTAAGAAAATTTTTTGAATAACCCTATGTCAATGGGATAATTCCGTTTGCATTTCTTTTGTACATTAACTTTGTATAAAATGCTAATCACTTTCATACACTTTCTGTTAGCCTAATGTACATCTTAAACCTCTCAAGTTTTGCCTTTTTTTTTTTTTTTGTAGGAAATGTGCCTTAATAACTGGCCTTGGGCTCACTGGGAACTCCACTTTCAGTCAAATCAATGAAATATTACTGTTTGATTTTACCTAAGTGCTTGCCCTCAGCATGGGGGAGGGAGCTGGGTGCTTGAATAGGTTACAAGATAGTGAGGCAACTGATTGGACATAGATGTTGACAATTTGCATACTGGTTGTTTTTTTTTTCATTTCAATCTGTGCCACGGAGTCATACATTTGGTAATTATTTCATGCTTTTGTTTTCAGTTGAAAGTAGCTAGGGCCATATGTTTTGACAGAAAAAAGATAATTCTTACTTTTTTCGGCTTTGTGAAAGGGAAGATGGGGCAATAATTTTGCAGTGTACCATGGCAGGGATTCCTGTTCAGAACTTTACCAGATTGGAAACTCACTGTTCATAACAACTTTCTTGGTAGGCAGAAGACGAAAGCATCTGTTTGAAGCACCCAGATTAAAGTTTGTTACTTCAAAGCATAACACGGGGTTCATTTATAACTTAGTATCACTATTGCTAATGGGAAAAGTAGACTTCCAGATTACTTAGCGCTTCAGATATTTGGAAGAATATTCTGACCAAGGGCTAAGACTGCTGACCCAAGGTTTGGAGCGAAAACACCTAGGATGCAGTCCCACTTCCGCAGTCAGGACAACCAAAGGCCCATGACAACTAGGGAAGGAAGGCAGTTAGTTAGCCTTCTCACAGCTAATGTCATCAGGTTCTTTTTTTTTCTAGTACCGGGGAATTGAACTCGGGTCCTTGCACTTGTGAGGCAGGCGCCAGAACCACTGAGCAAATCCCAGGCTGTCTCACAGCTAATGTATGTGGGTAGGCTGGTTGGCCACTTTGGTGGATAATCTATCTCAAAATATTATTTTAAAATGTCTTTATATTTAAATGTTTTACAGTGGTTAGTCAGAATTTTATCAAATTTCTTTTTGTGCCATTAAGTTCAAAGTCAAAGAATGTCTTTAAAGAGGATATATCCCCTTTTATGATTGGTTTGAGTATTCTTGTCTTTTCAGTATCGCTTAGAATCTCATTATCTCCGTTTTTTCTTTCTTACTTGGGTCTCTGCTCTGGGAAGGTGTGACTTTCTTCTTGTGTCTTATATGACTTTCCTCAGCATTCTTAATGCTGCTTGGAGAAGAAGGGGTGCTGAGAAATGATATCACTCAGACTGGCCGTGCCAGGACAGATACAGAACTGGACATTCTTGGAAGTAGAGAAACAGGAATAACTTAACTTAAAACTGGTTGAGTCAAACTATAACCTAATTAACATTTTTCTTCTGTGCTACTTTTCCTTATTGTAACACCCTGTCAGTCCCTTCCTACCTCCCCCATTTTGTGCTCATTCTTTCTAAAAGTTAATTCTTAGGAAAAGATCTGAGACCTCAAACCATGAAGGTGTAATAACTACCAGCAAAGTAGCAGCACTTCCTAAAGACGAGGGTGATCAGAGATGTGTTGAAAAGTGGTTTCGTGAGCCTAGGAAATTTTCCAGGGTTGCAACACTTTTACCCCTTACAGTTACGTTTCTGGACTGAAATCTGCAGCAGTGAAATTAATTTTTTTACTCAATGGCACCCAAACTTATTTGAGCTTACATCTCTTTTAAAAAGGCACATTTACCTACTCTCATTCAATAAGGGATGTTAGCGCTAGGTTTTGGGCAGCGACATGTAAACTAGGGTTCAGAAAAGGACTGGAGAATGACACACGTAGGACCCTTACAGGTGGACCATTACAGCTAATTGCCTCCACCTGCTATAGAAAGCGCAGCTCCAAACACATCAAGAAGTGAAATGCACCAAAACCCATTTTAGCAGAACCTACAAACACTGGTCTTTTTTCTGTATTGTTATAATGTTATTCTTACTCTGATGTGTATCTTGTGTGTGGTGTGTTTTTTATTCATTCACACATGTAGGCGCTTGGTAACTATTTGAACCTACTCTGTGGTAGTCACTATACACACACATACACACAAATACACCCAAGCACCTGTGCATTTTTTTTTCTTAATAATTGTTTAATCCTATTTTTTCTGTGACCAGCTAGCCTTCACAGGCTGGAGTGTATAAGAGACAACAATAATCAACCCTGGAATAAACCTAAAATTAATTTCTGTCTTTATTGTAGAATTATAGAAATTGTTTATATCAGGAAGAGTTGCTGCCCTTATTTAATTGATAAAACAGTGTTTTAATAGAGGTCACAAAACTCCTTATTGCCAGATAGAACCAACACGTTTTGATGTTCCAACACCTTTTAATGAAGCAGTAGTTGTCATCTAAAAAAACGCAGACAATTGGCTGCCAAAGGTGAAAAATGTGTTGAGATGGGAGATGATCTCTTAGACACACTTGACAGTAATGAATTTGATGTAAGTGTAAATAGAGATTTAGATAAGTTAACTATATATGTTTAAGAGATAACCAGAGTAATGCTCATGAGTAGAAATAACACATCAGGATTTTCTTAACATTACCTTTAATTTCTGATAAGCATTCAATAAATAAAAGTTGGGAAAACAACTTAGTTAAGTGTTTAGAACATATTAAAGAGTTGTGATATGCTTGCATCCACAGTCTTTTATCTGTGCCAATCTGAGGCTGCAGATGGAGCCAACTCCCATGGGAATAAGTAACCTAAAGATTGGAACCAGGAAGAAGTCAGGTTTCACCTGAACCAAATTTTATCCAATTAATTGTTTCAAGAGGCCTTTAGTCAGGTGTAACTTGATCATTTTAAGGCACTTTCAGCCATGGCCAGGGTACTCATGATGTTGGCAGTGGACATTCCTGTGATCTACCACGTTGAATGTAATAGCAAACATACAGCAGCTGCTCACTTAGTGCCAAGAGCAAGTGAAATGCAGGTGTAAAAATAAAAGAAGTATTTGGAGCCAGAGGCTGTACACAGACATGAGATTATATTCTCGTTTCACTGTAATACATCAGGTAGTACAGTGGTTTTTATCAGTTTAGTGTCTTGGTGTTTGATCTTGGATCTGGTTTCACCACTAAATGCCACCGTAACTCTGAGCACATGACCTAGTCTCTCTGTTTCTGTGGTACTGTAAACAGGTGTGTTAATACCTGTCACTTCTTAGTTCAGCTTCATGTCTGGAAGACAGATAAATGGTTCTTTTCCTCATAGCAACACTCAAGAACTCCCCGTGTGCTGCTCTGACCATGATCATCTTGTGTTCTCTTTAGACAAAACAGGACTCTTGTGTTTTGGCCCCTTGGTTGCTAATTACCAAGTAGTCTGTGGGCTACTTGGACTTCCGGGACTCCTCAGCAGGGCTGGGTTTGGTAGAAGCCCATAAACCAGCACCCTGGAGAAAATTATTAGCTATCAAAAGGTACTGCTGAAGTGGTTCACAGCCCAAATTCGGAAACAGCACTTCCTGATTTTGAATCTCAATTTAGCTGTGGGACTGTGAACACTTAAGTTACTAACCTCTCCGTGCCTCAGATTTCTTAGCTGTAAAACTAGGATGATAATGGAACAGTCAGGTTAGTGAAAGAAAAAATGAGTACATGTATAATTTGGCTGGAATAGTATCTGGCATATCGTCAGTAGAACGTTAACTATTCTTATCACTGTCATCAGTTTGTCCTGCCAACTGTGACAGGAACTTGGGACACAGCAGGCATTGGGACCAGGTCTCTTGCAGTTGTCAAGAATATTAAGCTCTTACTACCACAGTAAAATGTTCTTCTTCATTTCTCATTGGTAATACTCTGTATACCTCCCTGGGATGGCTGTAGAAATTCAGTAGGATAATATGTGAAAATAGCTTAAGATCTCAGGTGTTCTCTGTGATGTCATACATTTCCTACATCTTTGATATCAGAGCAAAATGAGCCCACACATCTCTCCTGGAGGTTTTGCTGCCTCGAGGTTGCAGTGATAACACCTTGAAGATGCTTCCAAAATAGCAGGCCACTACGTAGATCTGAGTTGCCGTTATAGTAGTAGTAGTAGTAGTGGTTCTGTCTTAGGTGTGTTTGTTTTTAATTGAAGCAAGGTTTTTTTTTCCTCTCCCTTGTACATGTGGAAAGCTATGCCCAACTCCTTTTTATTAGGAGTTTGAAATTTGATTTAGAGATTTGAAAAATATACTATACTTAGCTATGTAAAAAACAGAGGAGGAACACTATTGTCTTTTTATTTGAAAGGGTGATGCCTGGCCATAAAGAACTGTAGGTTTTTCTGCATCCCCTGGTATGCTTGCTTGTGGAAGGCACACTTGAGAGTCAGTGTGGCTTGCTGTTTTTTCTCTACTGGCGCTGAGCTTGCGGCAGGCTGAGCGCACTGGTGGAGGAGCTTGCAGGCTGCACTCTGTCCATCTGTGATCTGAATCGCTCAGGTCCCCGCTTCCTGCCTTTTTGTGGAACCTCTTGATATTTCTGCAGTTCTGTCTTTTGAGGAATAAATACACAAACATGGAAAGGAACTGATACTACAATTTTGCCACTTTTTAATGAAGAAAAGGAAATTTGCTTGACAAGGAAAGAACTCTTGGGTGAAAATCACTTATAGGATTTAGCTTCAGGTATTATTTACTTATGAATAGATAATCAAGACTCAGTTGATAAATTTAGAAGGGGGTACAATTATGTGTGGGATTTGTGATGGAGCGTATGGAAGCATGTTCACAGTGATTTGTGTTCTAAATATATTAACATGTTCAAGAAATTTCTTTTTGTGGAAATATAAGCACTTTCTTATTCATATATTTTTATGATATAAACTGGTAGAGTAAAAATAGTGTTGTTCAGCTAATAGAAATAAAGCAAGAATATCATGCACATGACTGCATCATTTTACATATGTTTAGATAGTCATGAAATAGTCTTTTTCTTCTGGACTGTCAATAAAGATAGTTTTGGAGTAAAATTCTTACTATGAACTGTTGTAGGGCACTTAGAATTGCTTAATTCCTTTAAAAAACTTCCAGGTGGTTTAACTGGAAATAAAAGTTACACAAATTCATGAGCTTACACTTCAGAAATGTTTCCATTTATAGTAAATAGCTATCCCTTTTCCAATACATTGTATGCATTTGTATGTTGTCTCTGCAGTTCCTATTTATGTGACAATAATGCAGATTGGCCTTAACCATCGCTCGAGTAAAGGAAGAATCTTCCATTAATAAATATTCTTTGACTTGATTATATAGCCTGAGAATATATGAGAATATAATGGATGAATGACCTTTGTACCTGGAGTTTGCTTTTTTGGCTTCTTTTGTTTTTGTTTTGAGTTTCTGCACTCTCAGGGCTGTTGCAGGATATGCCTTTGAGCATGAACTGCCTTTATACTTTACAATACAGCATTCAGCTATGTTACTTGAATCTGGTTATTAACCTTCCTTGGCATTTTGCTGCCCATTAGAACCTTTAAGTTAGGGAATTAGAAAGATGTGAGAAGGGAGAGGGCCAAGAAGACTGGGAAAGAAGTCAAGAGCCTGCACTCTGTCCAGGCCCCTGGGTAAGTGCCCTAACTTTCATTCTCCTGCAAAATGAAGGTGAACTCTTTTGAGCATTGAAAGTGCAACGCCAAGAAGTAGGGCAGGTGCCATGGCGGCAGGTGTAGAAGTAGCGTGAAAAGAGAATGGAGAACCAATTCAAATTTTTTTTTTAAAATAATGAGAACCTGAGAACAACTGAATAAAGGGATCCAGTTACCGATGACATGGAAACACATTAGAAAAAGTTGAAAAATTTGTTCACCTTTTTCTTTTGTCCAAAAAAAAAAAAAAAGTGATTTCACCATGTCTAACTGTAATTCCTTTGTCAGAACCAAGAGGAGCCAAGGATGAAATTGCAGTTCAAGAGCTTCTACTTTTCCTTCCTACATAGCCAGAAAGCTGGGGTCACAGATAGTTTTCCATGGTGTTGCAAGTTGCATTTTAGCAGATGATTATAAAAAATGACCTTAAGAAATAATTAAGAAATGTAATTGTACATAGGACTCTAAGTCTTCCTCCTTACTGAGACTCATGTTTTTGAAAAATTACTGTAAAACTCGAGGGTCCAACCTACTTGTATGGTATTGAGTGGATCACCTCTGAGTGAGTTTCCACATTAATTGCTGGGAAACTTCAAAATCTGTGTCTATCTCTCTGGACTTCATCAGCACATGGTAAGCTCTTGTCATCTGAGTGCTGCACTCTTATATTTGAGCAACTTTGTGCAGTCTCCAAAGGTTTGAGTTACGCGGTGAGCATAGCCAGTACTTGGGCATCTGTGGCATCATTCTGCTTTGCTGCTTTCTACTAGTTGTAGGGCATACAGAAACTATAAGGATCTGAAAGCCTTAATTACAATTTTTCAGTTCTGATTCTCTTTGGAAATTAGATACAGTGGCACTTGGAGAATCACTAGGAGTAGCAATGTTAAGGAATAGTGCAAGTCAGCTGTGCCAATCGGTGGCCATCACTCAACCCTAGATAGTAACATTACTCAGGGTACATGATCTGAAGCCACTTCTGCTTGTCCCTCAGAGTTACAGTTTCCCCTTCAGAAGGCAGATTTCTTAACATATACTTGGTTTCACCATAAGCATACCTTAGACATTTTACCTTCTGAAAAAGGAATCATCAGATCCCACAAGATATTTCAATGAATTTTGACTAAAGTATAGCTTCATTTGATAGCTAAAAATACTACCTTTTTCTTTTTTTCCATTTAAGAGCAAGAAACTTTTTATTAGGAAGAGTGTAGACTTTGATAATTAGTTCAGATCTTGGATTATCACTTGGAAGATTTTTAACATGGGGAGGTGACTTAACCTTCCAGAGTTGTATTTATCTAGTTAATAAAAACAATAGCAGTACGCATAGGCACTAGTGCCTGATTTTTTAAATTTTTTTGTATGCTCAGTATGTGTCAGGTACCATTCTAGTTGCTTCATACATATTATACCATTTAATTCTCATAAGAACTTTGCAGAGCAAGCATTGTGATTCCTGTTTTACATGTAAGAATCTGAAGACCAGAGAAGTTAAAAGTAACAGATCCTAATAAACCGCAGAACTTGTGATCAGACCCAGGCTGGTTTGGGCTGGCACATTATGCCTCTCAGCCATACCTAAGTCTGGTGATTTAGAAATAATACTATTAGTGGTAACACCTTGTGCGATCTTTATGAAGATTAGAAATAACATAGTTGGAATTCGAGCCACAAAAACTCGCCCACGGGAGACCCCAAACATATGGTCATCATTGTTTTTGTTTTTTGGTACTGGGGATCAAACTCAGGACCTTGTACTTGCAAGGCAGGCAGAGTACCACTGAGCTCAATCACTGGCCTAATTGTTATTTTAATAGCTCCACAAATGAAACTGACAAACTAAGATTTTTAAAGATGGCAGCATCAAGTGGAAAAGGACTCAAACTCTCCTCTCAGGGTTTGCTGGTTTGTGTGCTCGTTTTCTTCTTTTCTAATACTCAGAGGTTCTGTTTAGATCATATTATACTGTTGTTTCTTTGGTGACGACAGAAAAGATAGCTGGGAACAATAAAGGGAGCAGCCAGTGCCACCACAGTAGTACTTCTCAAACTACAACAGAAATTAAATCTGTAAAAAGAAACATTTTTTTACTCTTACCAGTTCAGTGCTTAGTATTAGCTAGAGCTCTGTTGAGTTTATAATTTCTATGTATGATTTTATTCAAATCCAAGATTGTAAGAGAAAAGATGATGGTGCTGTTTTAATATGAAAGACATTGTGCTGTTAGTTTCCCGTGAGGCTATTACTCAACAAATAATTCCGTGAAAGAGCTATGTCTTGTGAGCTTGGACCAACAATCCCCATTTCCAATTTGGCAACAAAATTTCACACTTCTTTAGTTACTGTTGTAGGGAGAATCAGAATGCCAAGTCACCTTGATCTAAGCCACCTTATTGAAAAAGAATTTAAGTGTGGATTTTTATTTTCCATTAGGTTTTTCTCATGTTTCATTGTTGGGGTTACTTCAGTTTATTGTACTAGAGCATAGGATTTTTATTTCATTTCAAATTGGACTGATTTTCTGGTGTTAGGTATTAAAAGCAATTCCACTTGTGTTAGTAATCTTTTTTATATACCTAGAATAATAGTGAAACCTAAGTACATGTGAGCCTTTCTTATTGAATTTAATATTAGTATTAAAATCTTATTGAAACCTGTACTTTGAAGTCTTTTGATTGAGAAATTGGCAAAATAATTGAGCAAAGTAGAAATAATAAAACAGCTCACTGGTCATCCTGGTTATTAAAAATTAAAACACTAAAGATAGACTAAAGTGTGAACTTTATACTCACTGTGTTTATTTAAATACCTTATACCTCCACTACCATCTTAAAAAGAAGTACCTATTAAATGTTGAGAAATAAAGAACAGATAGTTTTATGTCTGTAGCAAGTTGCTTTGCCCCTTCCATTATTGAATTTTATGATTTAAAAAATATAGGGTGTTGGGCCGGGGATTTAGCTCAGTGGTTCCACCGCCTGCCTCGCAAGCACAGGGACCCAAGTTTGATCCCCGGTAGCCCCCAAAATATATATATATATATATATATATATATATATATATATATATATATATGGTGTTGAGCTAAATAAATTCATTGGTTCCTTCTACTTTTAAAAAGTATAGTTCTTTGCAACATTTATTTTACATAATAAACAATACAGAGAGCTGCTTTAAAAATAACTTTAAGAAAGATGAAGTATATAAAGGCAAAAGGAATAACATTGTATGTAATTTGTAAATTGCTATATGAGGAAATGCTATGAGGTACACAGAAATTGCGTTTTTAAAAACTAAAAATTTTCAATTTTGTTAATAAAAATTTTATCTTTTTTAAAATTTTCAATTGACTATACTACTAGAAGATACCTAGTATAATATATCTAACACTGTAGATATTCTTTTCTATGCAGGCAGTATTTAGGATTTTGGAGTAAGTGGTCTTACCCTTTGAAGTAAATGATATTTAAACTTGATCATAATTCAGAGTGAGAGTAGCCTTTGTATAAATTACTAAAATTAACCCAAAATTTTCCTTATTCCAAAAATTCAAAAACTGGAAAAAAAAAGATGAAACTTGTTAGGTGTCATCAAGTAGTGTCGACATAATAATATACATGCTTAAAAGTAATGTAATAGAATATATAATTAAAATTAAGCAATATATTAAAATAATTGCTTTCAGTTGTTTTAAAACATAAAGTAACTTAATGAATTTTTCCAGTTTTATAATAAATCTACATTGATTTCTGAAATTGAGGGATAATATATGGTACTAAAGCTAAATGTACTATGTGTACTGGCCAAATGCATGTCAGCCTAATAGCATGTGGATATATTGTAGTCATGATGTGCTCATTTCTCTCATTAGTGAGATAATATGATCTTCAGTTTTCCCCTTCCCTAGAAGGTGCTGTTTCTTTCATCTTCTTTTAGCCCTCACCGCAGACTTTCTTTAAATATATGTAGTAGTACTTCTCAAACTGCTATATAGTTTTCTAGAAAATACTGAAATTTGCTCGACAGAATTTAGGTTATTGATTTAGTTTTACATTTCTGCTCTACATTTTATTACTTGTTCCTCATAGATACTTAAAAATGTTTTTTCTTCTCTTGTGGGGAGCCCTATGAAAAAAGGAGCAAATTGCTCTTTATATGTTTAAACTGTGAAGAAAATTACAAAATAAAATCCTATGAAATGCAGGTCTTAACTCCCTTTGTGAGTTAAGAAAAAATCCTTGTTTTCTAAAATGTGAGTTTTTCTGGTTTCTGTTTTGTGTAATCTTTAGAACCTTCTCCCAATTTTCAAGGGCTGGGGGTGGTGGTGGCAAATGTCGCATTTGTGTGATATATAGATGTGTGTACATATTCTCCCGCATCTGTCCCGATGGACCTATCCTTTGTGAAATCCTAAACCTTGTATTAGTGCTTAGTTTGTGATTCATGGTGATCTGAGAGCAATTATATAATTTTTCTTAGGGTGTTTATTCGATGTGTGCCATAAAAAAGAGACGGGAGTTATTTTTTGGTAACCCTGCAGTTGCCTTTTTATTGGTGAATTTCTTTTCCTTTTACTGTGACCTGTAAATATCACTGCAGGCTCACTGCCAATTTCGTAAGCCGCTGCCTGCTTCAAAATGGAGGCAGGAAGGTATCCATTTTCATCAGGAGGATGACAGTGTTTCGGTCTTTCCAACCATCTGGAGAGAGGAACTTTTAGAGCAAAAGAAAATGGGGTTAAAAAATTATATTTAACAGAAAAGGCAAGGGGAAAAACCAATTAAACTATACCTTATGAATTAATACTTTTCTACTATGCTGTCCTGTTTAAAGGAAACATAAACAAGAAAATACACAAGCTATTTTTACAAAGAACTAGTTCCCCAAAGCTCATGAGTATTAGTAAACAAATATAAGTAAATTAGATTTTTGGCACACTTTTTAAGTTTATTGTACACACATATAATAAGCACTAAAAAGGAGCCCCCTCTTTCTGTGTACACACTGATTGTAGGTGGTCTTGTGTAGATCCAGATTTTTAATGGTCCTTTTCGTGCATCTCTGCAAAAAGCTGACACTATGGGAATTTAATAGTCCAAGATATATTTATCGCTTTCTGTGGTCTAGATGATTCATCCCTCCCTCCATCTCCCTGTCAGTCCCTGCCTCTCTCCCTTCAAAAGTGAAAATTTCGATTGAAAAGTAGAGTTTTTACTCTGTCTTTTGGGAAAGGCTTAATGCATGTCTTTCTGGTTTCACCTTTCACACACTTCTGGGCCATGTATGTTTACAGAAAGTGGAGATGCTTAGACTCAGGGCTACCCTAAGGGTATTCCAGGGTATATTTACAACTAGACATGGTTTGCAATATTCCTGTCTGTAACTGGAAAATACCATACCTGGTCATTTTCTGTTCACACAAATATATGGAGCATTTTCTTTTTTGTTTTGCTGTGTTCTAAAGGGGCAGTGTTTCTAGAATTAGTTCAGATTGAAACTGCACAGGGATAGGAATTTAGCTTCTTTTTGGTACCGGGGATCGAACTCAGGACCTTGCACTTGGAAGTCAGGCACAGTGCCACTGAGCTAAATCCCCAACCCCTGGAATTTAGCTTCTTATAAAATAATGGACACTGAGATGCATTGGTCAATGCAGAAAGCAAAACTCACTTGGTTCTTCTTCCTCAGGTCTATGCTCCATCAGCAAGCACTGCCGACTACAATAGGGACTCGCCAGGCTACCCTTCCTCAAAACCAGCAGCCAGCACTTTCCCTAGCTCCTTCTTCATGCAAGGTAAGGTTCTTGTTCATGTATAGGGAAACCTGTCAGGTTTTTACACGTCACGTTGGGAGCAAAATAAACAGGATAGTAGACAAGGATGAAATATAGTGGAGGTCATGTTCTTTTTAGGAACTAAATTCCTTAAAAATTAACTAACTAAAACTTTATTAAGACTTTTTAAAAAAATAAAGCCCTTTACGCAACTATAAGTTAAGATTATATCAATCTGCTTCACTTAAAACCCATTCTACTGTTCTTCTAGGGGTGACCTCTTAAGCATCTTTGCCATTCTCAAAACCTGTGTTACATTTAGGAGTGTTTAAGTGGGGAGTATGTTTTAACCATCTTGGATTTAGTCAACAGGGAACAGATTCTCCTTATGTATAATTTATATAAAAATTTCAACCACTTACTAATTTGCGAGTAACAATAAGAGTTCCACTAAGTCAAAGTAAGCCAGCTAAAGATTGGGATATCACATGGTGAAAGCTCTATCCCAACAGGCTGACTGATTTAGAGTGGAAAGAAAAAAACTTTTTTCAGGGGAACAACATATAAAAAATTATAGGATGATAAGATATATTTGTTCTTTTAATTGTGCACTGTACTTAGTTAAATGCAGATAAATGTGTGTCCTGCCCCTGGTAGCATATCTCCTTTCTGCTTCCTGGAAAAGTCTGAGATGTTGAAATGACAGCAGCTACTTCAAGAATGGCCTACTTAGAGGATGCAGCAAAGGGCTCCATTCCTGACATATCCACTACACTTATTTTTAAAATGCAGTGATCCTTTTGCCAAGTTACCCTGTATGTAAATGTGGAGTTTACCTAGGACCCTGTCCACAGAACTTTTAACTTTTATTGCCTGGGTGTGAAACCCTATGGGACTTCTTTCTCTGCGCCACTCTGAGAAGGACCATGTCACGGGAAGAGGAGGGGAAAAGTACCTGCGAAGCAGCCTGGTGCCTCAGTGGACATACTGGAAACTTCTGATAAAAAGAGATTTATTTTCTTTCACTTCAGAGTGTTAGCTTTTTCAGGTTGCTGGTTTACATGTGAAATTACATGGAAAGTCTATAAAATTGAATCGTATGGGTCCCTCGGGAATAGAGAATGTGTTCTACACATAATGGAGTTTCTGTTCACAGGGATCCTTTATCTTTGTGACCTGTCCTAGGTGTAACTCTCATAGGGACACAGCAAACTAGTCACTTGAGTGTGTCAGTGCCATGATGAAGGACTTAATTACCTTCTACAGTCAACCGTTAGGTGCCACAGCGTCAGCTCCCCTCTTTTGAGCAGTGGTAGAAATTTCTTACAGGTGTTTTCAGGTTTTGTCAACTCAAGGATTTGACACTCAAAACAGATTTTCACCTAGAAAGTTGACAGGATAGGTTTCTTCTGTCTGCTTGGAAAAGGAGCTTGCTTGAACTGTACACATTGCAGGGTTAGCCAGGTAAATTAAAGCAGTTGGCACATTTACATAGCAGACTACACAAAATAAGAGGAGCAAATTCGTTTTTCTGTGTATGAATACTCAAAAAGGAAAAAAAATTGAGCTGACATTTATGATGAGCACAATTAATTTGCACACATCTAATTCTATTCTTTCAAAACAACATTATGCCAAGATCATGGGATGTGATAAATATTAATTTACTGTGAAAAGCATAATTTATGTAAAATAAGTATTTTTATAAGTCTGCATCAAGTATTCTGTGTTAACAATCCTAAATGTATTGCCACCCTGTGTATCATGTCAGAATGTTTCAAAAGACTTAATGATATGTAGTCTCCTTTTATTTGTCAAGCATGAAGTCTATTTAAGATGTTAATGGACTTGAACTTCATATTTGAATTTAAACTTTTGCAATCTGAGGACTAAAGTACATTTAGTAAATAACTTTTTGGAAAACCTATTTTCACCTGACAACCCCAGGAACATGCATCCTGATTGCTGACTTACCTCGGCTTCCTTCAGTAGAGGGCTACCTGGTGCCCTGAGAATTCAAGGCTTGAAACAGCATGGCACTACTGTGAATGATAAACAGAGGCTGTCTGGGGCACATTGTAAACTTAGTATTGTGGCTTCTTTTTTTAACTTTAATTTTAACCTTCTAGTTAAAACGCTAAACTATCAAAATCACAGGCATGATTTTGCTTGCATAGTTCTTAAAGAAATCTACCATCTATTCTTTTCTGTTCTAAAGCTAGTCCAGTTCTGAAACTCTTAACTTCTGGATTTAAAAATTGACTGAAAAACAGCTTCATGAAAATACAGTATCAAATTTAACTTCATATTACCTAGGTATTTAAGGCTTTTTGGGGGGAACCCTTTTCCCCTACATTTTTTTTAGTGCATATTGGTAATAAAGATTAATGGGTTTCATTTTGGCAAATTTGTGCATGTGCATAATATACTTTAATCATTTTCATACTCTTAGCTTCAAGGAAGTATTACCTGCTATACATTTAATACCTAGCTGAGGGCCTGGTATATGTTCAGAACTCAATTTTTGTTCAACTATTAAATGAAAAAAATGAGTGAATTCTTCGTTAATATAGATCATATTTTGCTCCTCAGTTTGAGATATAAAAAACAAACAACAACAATCTCTAATAATGACCTCTAGGCCAACAGGGCCAGAGAATGAAAAGAAAATATAGGAATATTTTTAATCTGGTGCTGCACAATATTAACATCCCATTAAAAACAGCTTATATCTAGTCCATATAGCTTTAAAACCTCTTAAAGTCATAAATAATTTCATAAAATCTAGATGGCTTCAAATTTTTCTCATAGTATTTATGTACTTTTAAATTGTCATTGAAAGTTTAAAATAACTTCATACCTATATACCTAAATAAAAAAACTTAGTACTACATATTTGAAAATCTTCTTCCTTGCATAATGCAATTCCACCATTAATTCCACCTATTATGGATGTTACAAAAAGGAAATCCAGCTTTTTACATTTGAGTTGATCTTCACATTTCATTGCTTATGTCTTTACATGCTTTTCAAACTTGTAAATTTGCCAACTTTGTAATGTCTCAACTTTTATTTTCACCTCAAAGTTTAGGAATAATTTAACTTTTTTTGTTGTTTTCATAAGAAAAGAGGGTCAGAAACTTCTAACTAACATTTCCTTTGGCATTACTTTGCTGACTTGACAAAATTCTGTATAGAAACATGCTCTTGTTCCTTTATAGTTGTGTTTTTACTAAGAACACGAACTTTGTTCAATGTTTTTATTTGACAATATAGAACCACTTGGGGAAAAATAATGATGACTGTCTTCTGATGTAATCAGCTTACCAACACAAAGATGAATACACAACAGGCGGTCATTTTCAAGTATATGAAAAATCCCTATTCTATAAGGCAAGGCTGACTGCCTCAGAAAAGTCATGGTTTTCTTTGTCCTTTACAGATGGTCATCACAGCAGTGATCCTTGGAGCTCCTCCAGTGGGATGAATCAGCCTGGCTACGGAGGAATGTTGGGCAATTCTTCTCATATTCCACAGTCTAGCAGCTACTGTAGCCTGCATCCACATGAACGTTTGGTAAGGCTCACTTACCCAGAAATGGGGCTAACACAACTACTTTATAGAATCTCACCTCTGTCTTCCTAAGTGTATACACAAGAACCTGCAAATAAACGCAAAAATAGCACCTTTATTCCTGCATTATATCGTTTCTGTGATCAAAGATACAGCAGAATCAGATCACCTTTATAAACTGTGTAGATTCTCTTTATCATTGTTCTTTTGTTCACTGTGTTTTCTCTGCTTTCTATATCACCATGTCATCTTCTCAGTACATAAACACACACTATTTGGATTGCAGAATTTCAACAATGGCACTCTTTGTCTTTTTTTTGCATTCTAAACGCTACAGATCACAGAGTGATAGTGGACTTTGAGAGCATGTTGTATGCATCACACATCCATGTCACTTCCATCCATGCACCTTCCATGTCAGCTGTGGATGGAAGACAGCTATGCTCACCACTATACCACCAACGATCCATGTCAACTTTGACCTCTTGTGATCCACTTGAAGGGAAGAATTTATATTTCCTAAACGTTCTTATCAGTAATACCAGTGTGGGATGTCCCCATAGATCAGATTCCAGTTGCCTGTATTTTAACTTTAACTCTGCATACTCCAGACTGCCACTGATAATGTGTTTTACGCTACTTCAGGTAAAAACTGCTGGACTATAAAATGTTATGTCTTTTATTACTAAAAGTTTCCACTCTGCTGACAACCCATACTCGGTCATCCTAGTATATTTCTTTATGCTGGAGGAAGCAGCTCATCTGACTTTCTAGACTTAAAAACTACCACAGTTCAGAATCCACTTAGGAATTTAAGAAAAGAGTATAGATCATATGTTGCATTTGGGATTCAGATCAGATGGTACTTGAATCCTTTGTGCAACAGTATGTGTAGTGTAAAAAAAAAAGTATGGGCTTTAAATCCTGCAAATGCAAAAGGGTATAGCAGATCCAGTGTCCATATAGGTATTTGTATCACTTTTCTTCAACCTTGCAGTTTATCCTTGTTTCTTCTCATACCCACATTAGTATTCTTTCTCTATTCTGATAATGGGAATAATATTGTCTGTGGTCTTTCCTCTCTTTTGTTTAACCACTGTAGATACATAAGAGGGGTCTTATATCATACTGTTACAACCAAAAAGACTGCAGAAGATTTCTGATATCCTCAAAAATACATATTTAATTGGTTCAAATTAAATTAGGAATTTAATGATAATGACATTGTGTGGTCAGTTAACCTATACATTCCTGCGAGGCAAATGGTATAGATAGAAATGACCTTTGTATATCACATCCCAAATTCAAGTGTGTAAATCACAAAATAGCTCAAACTGTAGCGCTTTTTCAGTAAAATAGCAGATGACTGACTTTCCAATTTCTTCTCCCACATCATGCTTAGAAAGTGAAAGTTTTACATTAGAATTTCTTTTGACTAATACTTAGCATTTCTCTCCTATCATTTTCTACTTCTCTAGGAACACATGATCAAAACTAGGAAATTTTTAATTACAAATAAAAGGTTTTGACACTGTGCTAATGTGTTGGAAATTCAGTCCTTTCAAGAGTTGTCCATTTGATTCTCTCCTCTCTCTCTCGAATTTTGCGTTAGATGATTTGATTTTTATGCTATTTAAGTACACTGCATGGGGGAGGTATCTTTAAATTGTGTACAGTGCATTTAAAAATTAATTCCAAAATGAAAATCAACTATATTCTGTTTAGAAAAAATTTTAATGAACCAGGACAATATTACCAACCATGAAGAAATGTAATTTTGAAGACATGACACAATAGGCCGCATGAGATGCTGTATCTGTGATATCACATCCATCATCAAAAATAAGTTTTTCATTCTTAAAATGATCAGTCTTCGAGTCTCAGAGAGTAGAGTTTTTGGTTTAAAGGCTAAATGAGTAAGGTTTCTGTTAACATATCTTAATGCGTTTTTCTACTGAGAGTGAAACTGTTGAATTAATACATTAGTTAAAATTATAATTTCAGAATTTAACCATATGAAAATCTCTCACTGCAGTGACTGGTGGAACTTGACACTGATTGAGGATAATTTTAATATACAGCAGCAGTCAGTGTCTTTCCACTTGAAAATAATGCTAGTTCCTTACGTAGTCCGTAACATTTGGCTAGTCCCATGCTGGAAAAGGGGACCATTTAAGAAAAAGAGCAGAGCTTTTCCTGAATTTATTTTGGGTATGATTTGACCACATTAGTATTATCTCTAAAGGTAAAGCATTTTAGAAACATTATTGCCTTTATCACTTTATGCCATATTATAATAGAACGTATAATTATAATGCTTAAAATCCACATATTTCAGTAACAGCTGTCAAGCCACCAATTTTAAGTGTTTAAATCCCCTTCACAGTTCCAGCCTCTAAAAGAGAATCCCACAGCTAGTCACTGCTTATTGCAGATACACATACAAAATGACCCAGATGAATGGAGTTTGTGGTTAAGCTTTGCAATAGGCCATTGTAGAAGATTTAAGTTAGGAATGACATGGCAGTTCTTTCTAAAAATAGAATAGAGTCCTCACTATCTGGCATGATTTAGGCATGGTCTTTGCACTACAGAGTGAAATATTCCTGAAAGTCTGACATTTTAATATAAAGGAAGTCTTTTATCTTTTGTAACATAAACCCTTACCCAAGTACTTCTTAACTGGGGGTGATTTTGCCCCCCAGAGAACACATGGCATTGTCTGGAGATGGTTTTCTTGTTATAGCTAGGGGTTAGGTGCTTATGTAGTCTAGAGGATAGAGACCAGGAATGCGGATAAAAAAATACTATGATGCACAAGAGAACCCCCAGAATAGAAGTATCCAGCACAAAAGATCAGTAGTGGCAAGGCTGTGAAACCCTGCCTTAGCCCAAACCATGATTTATTAGGATGTGCTACTGTTTATTATATTTTTCTAACCTTTAAATTATCACCCCGCTGACTGATAGAAAACATCACCAAGGCCAGTGTTTCTACAACTTACTCCATGCATAAACTCTAAATATATTGTCATTGAGTATCAGAAATAAAAAGAAACAAACAGTGGGCATGGAAAGCCACTCACTTCATCTCACTCCCCTCATGCCTTCCTCGCAAGCAGGACAGACAGTAATAGGAGGAGAAGACTAAGAGGACCTCTTAGAGCTGATCCCTAAATGCTCAAGAGAGACGTTACTTACATACACTAATGTTCTCTGTGGTGTATTCATTACATCTCTGAGTGACAGTAGTTTTCAAGATACTTTTCATTGAAAAGTAATCTAGTTATTAATCTCATTAATTTCTTTCAGCATCTAATTTTCAATGAGTCTCTAAAAATAACTGATTTAACATGAATTGCATTAGTTTCCCCACTAAAATCTATGGGGATTAATTTTTATTTCCATTCTCTGCACTTAGAATTAACTCTTTGTCAAATCCCAAATTACTGCCCATTTTACATAAGTGTCCAAAAAAGTCTCACTGACAGGATTATCTTTTTTCCGTCTTATTTTCTTATTATTAGCAGTTATTTAAATATGTTGCATGATTCTGTTCCTCTTTTTAAAAATTTTTTGCATACTTTGGACTGATTTATAATTTGTTCTCCAAATCTCAGAAAAGAATAGATCTATGTAGAAGTGAAGTAATACTGCCGTCCCATTCCCTTTTATTTTTCCTTTTCTACATTCTATTTTCTTTCCCTCTTTATTACAGTTCTATAATATAGCTCTACCTCTGCTCTGCTAAATTTGATGTTGCATGGCCCTGCCAGTCTTTCTGATTAGCTACAGGATAGGCCCACACTATTGTTCTTCAGTGAAAATACATAAACTACTTGGGGAATTCAGTTGACAAGTTGAAAAGATTTTAAAAAGTAGCCAAAAGAATTTTTTTTTTTTTTAGTACCAGGGATCAAACTCAGGACCTTGCATTTGCAAGGCAGCGGCACCACTGAGCTAAATCCCCAGCTCCAAAAGAATTTTTTGCTCAAGGAAAAAATGTGCATGAAATTTAAAAATTTGAAAGACATTTTCACAAAGTTGGAAATTTTAAGCATATCACATCCACTTTTTCAATAAAGTCCTTTAAGTTGGATTCTTTATGTGAGTGGAGGTAAATATTTTCAAAGACCGCAAAAATCATTGAAATGTGGGTTTATTTCCTAGGTGTTGTATTTCAGTCCAGTATTTATTACTCTAACTGATAATGAGCTGTCATTGAGCATCTAGGGTTAATACGAATTCAGTACTTAGCCACAAGTTGTGATATGCAGAGATGTGAGCTCCATTCCCTCCCCTTAAAGAATTTACAGTCTGGGTGGAAATAGACTTGAGCCAGCAAAGGGAAGCCAGTGCACTTGAGCATGAAATGGCACATGACAGAATGCAAGTGTATTAGGGACACAGAGCAGGGATCATGGAGATGGTAGAAGTAGTAAGCGAATCTTCCAGGAAGAGGCAGAACTCAACATGGTTCTCACAAAATCAGTGGAGAAACACCAAGATAGCACTTTCACAGTGTGAGCAAATGCTTGGGCTTTAAGAACCCTTGAATATTGGTACCTTATGCAATCTCTAATTTTAAATGAAACAGTTTTAACAGTATCTCCAGTAGTCATATGATGAAGATCATATCTCAGTATATTACAGATGAGGAAAATGTTTATCTTAAAGAGTTTTCTCTTATGTATCTGTAACACACTCAAACGCTGGGAGAATAACTTTTAATCTATGTTTTATCTTGAAAGGGAAAATAGATTGGTGTTTCTTTTTCAATTAATTTTGTTGGTGCATTTTAGGTATACAATATAATAACATTCATCATTGGAAATTTGCACCTTTACATAATCTCTCTTGGTTTTTATTTTTCCCCCTTCCCCTGCCCTCCCTTCAAATAGGGGCATCCCTCCCTATTTACAAAGACTTTGTTTCTATTTTTTCTTTTTCTTATATTAATTCCATTCCCTTCTTTCCTTTCCCCTACCCTTCCCACTTCCCCTTCCCCTTTGCCCCTTTTCTTCCTATTTCACATTATCTGTTATACCTTTTAGTCCTTATTTACACTTTCAGTTTCTCACACTAGAGAAACTATTCAGTATTTGGACATGTGTGTCCTATTTATTTCACTTGAGTATCGCCTCAATGTGCATCCATTTAGCTATAAATGTCTTTAATTTCTCATTTTTTATGGCTGAGTAGGACTCCATTTTATTTTAAAAAACACATTTTCTTTATCCAGTCTCCAGTTGATGGGCAGTTGGGCTGCTTCCAAGTTTTAGCTATCATGAATTGTGCTGCTATGAACATGGGTGCACATATATCACTGTGGTATGATTCTTTTAATTCTTTGGGGAAGATCCCCAGCAGGGGAATAGCTGGGTCAAATGGGACTTCCAGTCCTAGTTCTTTGAGGTATCTCCATACTGACTTCCACAGTGTTTGCATAGACTGATGTTTCTTTATTGATCTACTCACTCTCAAGGAGATAGACAGATAGCAATGAGTTTTCCATTTCACAGGCTTTGTGTTATGCCCCAAGAAAAGTAACTTAATTGGACAACTAATACAGTAACTGAATTCAAAGCCAAGTCTTAAACCAAATGATTCTCTAAAGATGTTCTTTTTTCCATAGTCAGCTATATGAAGACAACATGTCCAGAAAGAGCTCAAATCAAATTAGTCATTCTCAGTTCCTTTTTGGTTCAATTTTAATTTAATATAGCCATGATTTAAGGTTGTATATATTTATGCTTTAGACTAGAAAAGGATTTAATCATTAGTGCCTTGCAAATTTTTTTTTATTTACCATTTTCTTCTTGCTGCTGAGATCATAAATGTGATCCAGCTTTCCAAGAGGAAGCCACAAGACAGGTTATTCTTTGCCACTTACTATCCAGTAGGACAGGATGAAGTGCAGTGTGAATCGTGTGACTCTGAGTATTGTTTGTTCATTTAGAGTGGAATCTTTTCCATTTGATCAATAGACTATAAAAAAGTAATGGTAAAGATGGTCTTTTTATGTTGCTAAAATCTGGGAGATGTGTTTAAGCAGTAATTTGTAAATTTAGAGATTGTGTTCATTTCTCAGTGACACATGCCACCATTATTATATCCTTCTACATTTGATGCAAACCTAGACTATACACCTATGTATTTTATTGTTTGAAAAATGAATGCTGTCAGATCTAAGCGAGGTGCATTCTTAGCTATTTTGAAATTCTAAAAGCTGTCTCCATTGCAGAAAGGAGAATACTGGAAGAAGTATTAGGAAACTAGTTCACTGAAAATTATGTGATTGAATATGGCCTCCTTTTTCTCCCTTTTCCTTTAGAGCTATCCATCACACTCCTCAGCAGACATCAATTCCAGTCTTCCTCCGATGTCCACTTTCCATCGTAGTGGTACAAACCACTACAGCACCTCCTCCTGTACACCTCCTGCCAACGGGACAGACAGTATAATGGGTGAGTCACAGACATGTCAGTTCTCATGCTGACGGTCCATGTCAGGATTTAATAATAAGGAACCTCTTTTTTTAATCCCTCCATAACTGAACAGCAAGTAGGCAATAAATATTTGTCACTTACCCGAATGAACAAACAAATGAACCGAGCAGAAATAATCACTGGATTGACCATAATCACTTTTTTGATCACAAGAAACTGAAATTTAAGTACTTTGTCCATTATGAGTCATTAAATTAAACAAGGTTTAAATAGACCAAAGCTCGTCTTTGGTTCTTGTACTCTCAAACAGTGAACACAGTGAACTGTTTTATTAAGACCAGCCACCATAGACTAGTGCAATAGAAGACAGAATAGCTCTTAATATGATTATTAACCGCTTGCCAAATACCAGCCACTGTACCATACCGTGCCACTGCCTTGTGAAAACTAGTGTGTGTGAAATTGTCTCAGCACTGTTAATAGCTAGATGAGCTTGTCCTTCTGGAGAATGGCACTGTGGAGCCTTTCAGGGGAAACAGTGTTTGCTTACCCAGGAGCAAGGAGGTAGCTGGGCATGCATGGGGCTAAAATATCTGCTGCTGTCTTGGAAATGGTTTACCATGTTAAATCTCAAGAAGATTGCCAATGTCACCAAATGAACCGAGCTATGATCTACTTATTTTCTGTGATGTTCATTATTATCCTTTTCTTAGGGCAGATCCCCACCAGAAATGCCCTCCTCAGGGAATTACCTAGGCAGGATGTCCAGCTTCCCCCAGAGAAGAGTCTGGGTGACAGAGAGGCAGCTCCCCACTCTGAATCTGCCTTGACAACCTTGTCATTCAAACATGCAGCACATCTCGATGCTCCCGCTCCTTTTTAGAGCCTCAGATTTCATTGCTCACCACCCACTCTGGTTCAAGTTAAGATCCACACTTTGGCCTTAAGACCATGCCCAGAGGGTCACTGATGAGAATACTTGGTGTATATTTTTCAGAGAACATCTTGTGACAGAGTAATGCTGCTGTTTATTCCTTAGTACTTGGCAGTTCTTTTTTCTTTAGATAGTGTATAGAACTTCGGGAAGTGGTATGAATCACTTATGTGGGAGAGTTTTTGATGAAGGAGATGTGTTTTGAAATGTTGCAAATATAATTTCTGCCTAAATAATACCCACTCTGCTTATTCAGTAATTTATTTCACACTTGAAATGAGCCATCTCGCAGCCCTCCGCTATAATGTCTCACTGAGCAACAAATTTAGGAAAGAGTTTCCGTTTCTGTAACTTTTCATAATAAAGTGTCTACAAGTGTGTTACACCAGTTTGACCTTGGAGAGCTATGGACAGAGGTCACATGGGGAAGTTCGGTTAGCTATCAACGCAGTTTTTTAAAACAAGAAAGAAAGAAAAGTGCAGAACTGAAAGAGTGAGAAAAGCATATTTCACTTCACTGTGGTTTGACAAATGGAAAGCCCCTTTCTGCAGTCATGAGATTTGGTTATAAAGAAGGATGACCGGTCATTCATCCTCTTACATGACCGTTTTCCTGTCTACTTGTGGGTTGACTCATTTTCTTTTTCAGAAAGGTATGAAGGTGGAGGAGATCCTTGAGTTGAGGAAAACATACTTAGGCACTTTTGAAAATAAGTTTTATAGGTCGATTGGCAAAACAATCTTCCTGGGAGAGGAGCAGTGTGACTTGGAAAGAGAGAGATATTACTGGAAAGAGAGATAGCATCCTCCATGAGGGGCGAGCAGGTCTCAATAGGAATAAGATTTGCTTGGTTTAAACTGGCCACTTCATCATTAGCTTATGGGTTAACAGGACACCCCACTCAGCGAGTCTGGCAGAGTGGAGCTGGAGGTGACTTCCACCTGCTAACAGCTCAGCTACATGCTAAAGATGGGTTTAACTTTTTGTAGACCATACAGCCTGTTTAAGTATCTAAACAATTATAAGAGTGCTAATTTAAAGAGAGAAGCATAAGATTTTTGAAACTCAAAAAAATGAGTGTGCTTGTCAAAATCCATTAGCAAACATGAAAAAGTCACAATCTTTCAGGAAGTAAGGTAGATATGGTAATTCAACTTCTTGGAGGAACAGGCCCTTATTTATTTGCATAAATAGTGTAGAAATTAGTTTAAGGTTAAGAGAGAACATTCTAGAACATTTGAGTATTTTCTTTAAAATATCATGTTCTCCAATTTCGAAAGTATAAATACAGAACAAACTACAAATGCAGAGCAAAATCTAAGTCCTATGTAATAAGTCTTAGTGTTGCACAGAGTCCCGGTGGCTCATGTTTCTTCTCACTTATATTCTCTTAGGTTCTGGTTTGGTTTTCAGAGTATGGTGGAAGTCAGCAAAGGCTGCATGTCTATATAAAAAGAAGAGAAGCTTTCTGTTCTGAAGTTAGCGGTATTTCCCTGACGAACAGTATGGATTAATCGGATACATCTGTAGACTTTTGAAAGTATTTGGCATATACTCACTCATTCTGAGACACAGGAAATAGAGAAATATTACGTTGCCTGTATCTCAAAGAACAAACAGAGCTAATTAAATAATTGATAAATAGGGAACACATAGCCTGACACATGTTTGAAATTACACACATGATTCTGTAGAAAATAACTGTAAGCAATACTAATGCTGTAAGAATGGGGATCAAGCACTAACACATGGACATCACATTTTTCATTTTTTCTTGATGGAAAGTTGCAAGGCGGTGTGGTCTTTTCATACATAACCTGATGCCTTAGGAAGCTGCTCTTTCAGTTTAGAAGACTACTGCCCTGAGTCTCTGCTGCTTGTGATGTAATAGGTCTTCTTGGTGATTAGCAGTTGTCCTGGCCTGAATGTAAAACAACACAGGGGCTGTGGAATGGGATGTAATCTCTACGAACATCAGGAGGATGCTCACTCCCTTGCTTCTTGTCTGCCTGTTGTACCTCAAAGATGGAAAATGCTCACTGAGGTTTGGAATGACTTATTATTTGTTTTGCTTAGAAAAGTGGCTGGTTTTCTCAGTTTTTCCTTCCCTTTAATGCCCAATATCTTTTTTTTAAACCCTTGGCAGGGTAATACTTTAATTAGATTAATAAGGGGATTTTGTTTTGTTTTGTTTTTTTTAAAGGGCACATTCATTTTGGATTCTTGAGAAAATTGGAGAGTGAAATGTTTTGTGGCATATAGTCCACTCCTTTTCTCTCAAGCCTTACTAGCAACCTCTGGAGATTACATTCACTGTTTCTGAATTGGAAGGGTCTTTTAAATACCCTAGAATTGTATGAAGGCAGTGGACAGAAAAAACCACAAGAATTACAGCACTCAACTGGTATAGTACCCAGTGAAGGAGAGATGCAGCCAAAAGTCTTCAACTTGGTTCCTAAAATTTCCGTGTTAGGCTCCTGGTATTTCTCAAAAGCAGTACAGTCCAATGCCTCTGACTGTGAGCATGCATATAGAGCAGGATGGGCAGTAAATTATTAGATTTCAGCCAAAGAGAACTGTCTACAGGATAGTAACCATACACATTTTTTCTATCCACTTATTTCCTTCCTACCTTCAATAATGTAGGCAAGAAGCCCCAGCTGATCAGGAGTGAGATGACCTTTGTCCTAGCACAATCCAGTGTACTACTCAAGGCTAAGAGCCTTTGGCTCTCTTCAGCGCCCAGCTTGAGCTGCCATCTGTATACATTCACAGAATACAGCCCATGTGGTTTGGGGCTACACACATTCCCTTCTCCTCAGAGGAATCAGACATATAACTAACATAATAGTTATAACTCTTACTGTGTTATTAGTCTCTAACTGGTCTGCTTTCTAATGCATGGTGTTTCCATGTTTTTAAACCTCAACCAAGCAGTGTTGAAGGAACAGACTACCAAGGTTGATTTAATATACCGTATGCTAAAGATTACTCTAGAATACCTATCTGGTTCAGGAATTAATCTGGCTTCTAACTTTCACTTTTAATGACGTTTGTGTGACATGATGCATTTTGGGATACAGCTTTCTAGTAGAAACATTTTGTCCTTTTTCCCTTGAGGACTTGGTTTCATAGTAATTTTATTATTGGGGTAGTCACGTAATATTCACTTTGTATTTTACAAGGATCTTGAGCCTTCGCATACATTTGCATGATGACCAGGCACAAAGGCATAAGAGTACCATGAATTTTATCCAGCAGTTTCAGGCTCCACAGATATAAAGAGAACAGTGAATGAGTTTAAGTCTTTTCCACCATTCTCAGCACACGGTCATGAGGCCCAGTACTCCCCTGTATATTGCAGCCTATGTTTGAATTTTTTCTTTGAAGTTGTTGTAGTAGTAGAGTGTTGGAAATATTCTCTTTTTGGTCATCCTTATACACAAGCTTATGGCATTGTGAGGCTGGTTCTAGTAGTTGAATAACATGAAGGTCGTATGGACACAGTTCAGAAAAACCTGTCGCAGCATTTGTCCTCTCTTAGCAAACACTATGAATTGCACTTCTTGTCCCTTTGATGTCTTCGTGATGTTCCCCACCTCAGGATATGAGGTCACAATAAAAGAGAAACACATTTTCCAAATTCTGAGTTTTCGGGAGTAAATCTCCAGGCACCATTCATCCTGGTGTTTTGTTTGAGGTGTGTCCTGATGAGAATGGCCATCTCCCCAAAGCAGAGCTAAGACAGAGGGTGGTCCAGCACATCGCCCAAGCTCTGAAACCCTCCTCCTTCCTGCTGCTTCTTGGAGCCAGCAACAGCACCTGTGTGCAAGCCCTCCGAACAATACTTGGGTGGCTGGCAGTGTTGAATCCTCCTACAAAATTACAGTTCCTCTTAATAACTGCTCATCTCCTGTTCATATTTATGTTACAGCTTTACTTAGAGGCTGATTATCTCTTAAGCAAATGAAATTGATTGGAACCAAAATAATACGAAATCAATACCAAGTAAAGGCAGTAGTTTTCATTTTTGCTTCTATTGTATGGACCTTTTGGTAACTCTTAATAATATCAATTGACAAACCTTGAGCCTAGGAAAGTACTCAAATTCTGATGCATTCAAGCCAAAAAGGTGAATTTTATTTGTGTTTTTGCTAAACATGACCCATTTCTCAGTGCACACACAAAAAAGTATGCCACTTGAGAATAAAAATATATTTCCTTTTGGATTCTGTATGTCCGTTAATATGTCAGTCACAAAAGGAAGAGAAATCTTTAAGAGAAAGACTCATCTCACTTAACATATTTAGGGAAAGTGAAAATGTGTCCCCTTCAGTGTTTCCTGGAACAGAACAGAAGGCATTCCAAGGGAAAGAGTGAACTGGCCCAAGCAAATTGCTTTGAAATTTAAACTCTTGGGTTTGGCTGTCCAGCTGCTACAAGGTAAAAATGACTTCATGTTAAAAAATAGTCTGTTCTTATTGCTGGCTTCCACGAGTAGCCTTTGTAGTATTCTGAAACATTTTCATGACAAGGTGAGGTACATAGTTGATACTATTTTTGATTCTACTTCCTGAGGCCTAAATGTCTCCCTGTATAAAACTAATAGAAAGCTTAGTTAGAAAGGTCTACCACCAAGAAAATCATAATAAGCATATCTTTTCCAAAGTATGATTTTATGTGATATGTAATTTACTTTGTAAAATGTTCTTAATATTTTTATTGGTTTTCAATTCTTTCTGTTTGGTTTTGTGAAAAAGTTTTTAAATTTACAATCTTCATTTTAAAATTGTTCAAAGGAAGAATTAATCTTTTGAAAGCTACTACTGGAGCAAATTTTTATCTATAATTGAAACAATATCTTGTTCTTTTTTGGTTTAGGTTCTTTGTTAGGTAATTTGATTTTTTTCCTATGTGGCTCTGAACTTTCATTTCATGGAGATCTTTATTCAAATAGTGCAGATGTCACAAATTACTTTGGCTGTCAAATCTAATTTTTAAGTATATAATAATGGAAAAGTAGTATTGCTTCTAGGAAGAAAGTATCTTGCTCTAACATACCATGGTAATCCATATCAAAAAAGTGCTAGTGTTGTGTGTATTTTCAGGTCTTTATTATACTCTTTTTAGAAATATCTTTAGTTTTTGAAGAACTCCTTAATGTAAAAATTCTCATTTTTACAGTAGCTATAATTTCAGTTATCTTTTGCCTTATGTTAAATATTTTAATATGTTCGATATCTGTCCAAGTTGCTTCCCATAGCCCAGTTATATATTAGACTCTTGTTTTAAAGAATTTGCTTATACTTATGATCTTGAAGATTAATAACTCCTGTATTTTTAATATCACCAATTTGTGATATGAAAACAAAGCTTTCTCTGGTGTTTTCATTTTATCATACACCAGATTTCTTTTCATTATTTTGCTGATGAATGTATTACTATGTATATGAGTTTTGTTAATCAAATAAAGCATATATCAAAAGATGGTCTGACATGCCCAATATATGAAAATAAAATGCATAACTTAGCTATACTAAACAGAGGTCGGAAGAATGAAACTAGAGTCTAGAAAAGCAGAGAATTTGACTCCCGAAGTTCTGCAAGCACCACTGTATGTAATAGTTTGAGAAGAGGATGATGACATTATAGCCAGAAACAAAGGGCTCCCCTGACTACAAATAGCACTGGAGCTATTTTAGTACTGTGGATTGAACCCAGGTCCTTCACACTGAACTATATACCTAGCCTTTTTAAAAAAACTATTTATTTTGAGACCAGGTCTCTCTGAGTTGCCTGAGCCAGACTTAAACTTGCTGTCCTTCTCCCTCAGCCTCCCAAGAGTCCTGGGAGTACTGGCACGTGCCACCGAACCTGGCGCAGTAGAAATTGTTTTCACTTACAGAAGTCTAGTGACATTTTGCTTGAGTTTGCCAGTTGTTTTAAATGTTCCTTTTTTGTTTCACAAAATACTGTAAAAATGTTCTGCAGAAAGACTTTTATTTAAGTCCTGTGTCTCTTTGCTAGCATTGAAGCCTTAATAATTTCAACATTCCATGGGTTTCAGGCATTACTTTAATACTGAGGACTCAGAGGAACACTGGCAACCGTGTTTCAGTACTTAGTTATAAAACAAGTCACCTTCAAAAGATATGGATTCAATAGAGCTGGCTTTGATTTATGTACCAGAATATACAACTTTTATTAATAATGCTCTCTGTTTATCTATTTTATAGATAAAAATACCAGCATTTAAGGTAGTAGAGATAAGCTTCATGGATATGTGGACTTACTTTATCTCTGGAATTTGAGACCATATTGACTTTAAGCAGTAGCATAACCTTCAAAAAACTTTTTTTACTGTGAATACAAACTTAACTGTATGGAAAATACATTGTTTAAAATATTAAAAGTATTTTCTCATAGTTTTTTGTTTCACTTCACTCACTGTTTAAATCTAAGAACACCCCATTTTGCTGTGTCTCAAAATTTTCCTGATGTAAGAGCAAGTGTAAATTATTCATGAGGATAATTCAATTTGATGTAAATATACAATTTGGACATTGAGGACTTCAGAGGCATGAATGTGCTACATACTTCTCATCAATGACAAGCGTGCAGGCTGCCTCCAGTCACACTTATGACTACTTATAAGCAACAAGAGGGAAAGGAATAGCAACTAAAACACTTTGTCTTTAAATCAAGGTGTCAGGTTTATATTTTATCTGTAAAAAGTATAACATGAATATATTTGACATCTACCTCAGCAAACAAATTAATGCTAATTAAAGATTAATGTGTTGTAATTAGCATTAAAATGCAATTAAATTGTGAGTAAATGGACCAGGAATAGAAAATTGTTAGATGTCTCACCGCCTGGTTTTCATATTCTGCCCTTTGTTTTTGCAGCAAATAGAGGAAGCGGGGCAGCAGGCAGCTCCCAGACTGGAGACGCTCTGGGGAAAGCACTTGCTTCGGTGAGGAAATATTGACTTTGGACTCCATATGCACCATTGTAGCGGGGTGAACTTTAATCAGCAGTGGACATTTGGAATTTTAGGAAATGAATGGCAAATAGCTTTGATTTTTGGAAAATGCTAACTTTCTTGCATAAGGACATTGGAAACTTTGAGGAGAAAGCTGTTTTACTTTCAGTCTGTGGCTAGCCTTTTCCTTCTTGTTTTCTCACAGTGGTGCTTGCCACCTCTAGATATGGATCCGGGGATACTCTCTGGGACTTTTGGCTTGTAGATTTTCTATGCAGATTTCTAATTTTTCTCTAAAGTAATATGGATACTCATTGACTAGCCAAGAATGCCTTTGCAAGGGACAGTTCTAAAACACCTTGGGAAGGAATTTGAAAAGCAAATGATAGTAACTGGGCTTCCTGGAGAATAGTGACATTATTGGGATCTGGGGGCTCAACTTCTCTTATCCACCTACTGCCAGGAAGCTACAATTGAATATTTTTCATATGCTTCCTAGTGACAAAATAGCATGCCTTTTTTGTCCAAGAAACTATACCTCGTATTTTCTTCAAAGCTAAACATGATCATTTGCAAATATAAGTCGAGATTTGTTTCTTTAAGATGGTCTCTCTTTATTTGCTTTTTCCTTACTACTGGGAACATAAAATAAGTTCAGCTTACATTAGCATTGTGTCCTAAGCAAAAGTACTTACTTAACCAAGGCCTAATTATACTATGAAATCAAATGCCCTAATTACAGTAAAATAGTTGGGGCCAAAGACCTCAGAAATGATACTGCCTGGCCTGTTATTTTTAGAGGAATGAAAGGGAATTGGGAAGTAGTATCTCTGTGGCCCACCCATGGTCACACAACTAGTGATAGGAAAAACAAGATTAGATCTGAAGTTTGTTGACCTGTTCTTTTCCCATTATTCCATACCACTCAGTAATTCTTTTGAAAAAAATTGTTAGTAGTCAAGAACCACAGTTGTTTGTTACAGTATTTTGAGACTTTAAGTGTCAAATGAGTTGCATTTGTAGCATTGTAGTTTTAAAATTTGTTTACTTTTTATTCCTAATAAATGAGGGTTTTTTTTTCTCTCCACTGTTTTAAGATCTATTCTCCAGATCACACTAACAACAGCTTTTCTTCAAACCCTTCAACTCCTGTTGGCTCTCCCCCTTCTCTTTCAGGTACAGTATTTAAAATCCCATTTTATCATAAAAACATTTTGTAAGAATGATTTCCCTCTTCTACTTCTGCTCCAGTAGACAGAAACTCACTGCCTTTCAACCTCCCAATTCATAATATTTTCATATAAACAAATAGAAAAAGATGAGAAAGACAGATTACAACAGGACACTTGCATCCAAAATTTTTCTTACAAATTAGATGATCCTTTTAGACAACACAGGCATATACATGAAAAATTTATTTCATTAAACTCAGCTCTGCAAAAAAGATACCCAACAGCCAAATGATATGTTCCAGTAAAACATCTCAGATGAAAAACTCAGTTACTATAGTCATAAGTATGAATTCAGACAGTGTAGTCATCGAATTTAGGCCATATAAATGGCTTGTTGTCTGCAGGCATTTTAGCTTTCCAGATTCCCCCAAAGTACATGTCAGTAGAATGTTGAAGGAAAAACTATAATTTTGTAGATAAACTGTAAAGTAATTGTTGGAGTTAAGGGGATGGTTGCTTTTAAAATACGACAAATTAACATGACTTATCACTTAAAATTGAATAATTATTTTAAGTTGCAGAATTATGTCAGTAAGTAAATCATTCTACTTCTCAGTGATTCTTTACATTGCCCTTCCTATGTAAATACTTCCAGAAAGCTGCCTGGTACATGCTCCACTCTTTGGAAGGAGTACGGATGACTTCCAATCAAAACTTAAGCACCTGTGTACCTGATTGAAAACTGACTTTACTGTAATTCATAGTGGAGTCACTTGCCTTACTGTTGCATCCTTGAACTTTACTCTTTGTATGCAACCCTCACATGGCCCCTTATAAACTGGTTTCCCTCTAGAGAATGGAAGTTTCAGGTGATGGCCATGGCTTAGAAGGGAGTTTATATCATCCTTTTGGAAGCCCACATGATGAAGAGGGAGGGAGGGATAGCTACATCCTGCAGTCATGTATGTGTCCAGGGAGATCAGGCCAAAATTTGGAAGAATAGAGATGCTTTACGAGAATAATGAAACATTCCCTTTTACACAAAGGGAAGTAGAGTTTGGTATTGCTATATTCCTGTGGTTCAACACAGATTCTGAAGCTATGAAAAATGATCTCAAGTGTCAGTGTCTAGATGCAGGAAGGAATGCATACAAAGGACTTGAGGCACAGGAACAGATAGTCTGAGCAAGTCAGCTCCAAATTCTGCAGAACATCTCTAATTTCATCTGTTTTTTAACTTGGAAAAATAAAGTCTTCTGTGGCCTTAAAGAGCAAGAAGTAGGCTAATGCCCTTATTTTAGAGATAAGTAAACTGAGGCCCAGAAAGGACCTTAAAGGCCAGAAAGTGTAGGTAGCTTGCCGAGGTTACACCAGTGGTAATATCAGAGGTTGGAGGAGAGTTTTAAGACTGACTATCCTGCCACTCCATTTAAAAATTATGATGGGAGAGAGAAAAGTTAGGATGTAACCATTCAGGGAAATGTCATAGCCTGAGCAACTTGCTCAAGGTAGAAGGCACAGAAACAAGGCTGGAGATGCCACTTTTTGGGTCCTGCCAATGCATCCTGGAAAGTCGTGTTTTAGGCAGAAAGAACTTTTATGAAAATTATAAATAAGGGGACAGATTGCTATTTTTCACACCGACAGCTCTGTCCAAATTCTGTCAAGAAAAGTAATTGAACAAAATATTCTATTTTTGTTTAGCATAAAAATATACAGGCATACCCAGAAAAGATGGAAAGAATAGATTTTTAAAAGTGCTAACAGCACTGGGGCCTGAGATTTCAGTGAGATCATAGCTATTATTTTTTACTTTTTTTAGAATTATGTGCTTTCTCCAATTTTAAATTTAAAATTGATGTCTATTTTGTAGGTCAGACATAGAACATGTATTTTAATAAGAATCATTCTTTACCTTGAAGTTTAATGAATCATAAAATAATTGTTTTCTTCAGGAGAAGTTGCTTAGTTGTTGCTATTATATGGAGTTTTAAAATTTCTGTTTAGTGGATTACTGCTAACTAATCTTATTCCCGAGAAAAGTTTCTAAGAGTTTTTAAGAGGCTAACGCGTGGCTCACTGGTGTGGTAGTGCCCAAGGCTCTTGGTTTAATCCCCAGCACTCCTCCTGCACACACAAAAGAAAGTTTCTGAACATTTATCTCCCTTCCTAGATCATTTTAAAAACAAATGCAAAGCTCTTCTGCACTGATGAGGGAATTTTGGCTGAATATAAACTCTCCTTGCATAAAAGTCTAACAAGCTCTCTGTCGTTGTACTCTTAAAAGCACCTTGACAAGATAGTGAAAGATTTTCTCCACAAGGGGCTTTTCTAGGTGAATTCAGACTCAATTAAATTGTTCCCTTTTAAAGGAAGCAACTGGAGGGAACTGTAAAGTATGGGTCATATTTTACATTTAAAATGTTTTCCTTGCCACAAAATTCTGGTGTGAGATGTTAACATGTGTTTACTTTACTGTTTAAGTGAAAATCAGCATTGCTGTTTCTAAAATGACTCTTAAGATATTGTTGAATTTAAGTTCTTAGAGTTCTAATTGTAATTCTCATTTTAATGTCAGCAGGCACAGCTGTTTGGTCAAGAAATGGAGGACAGGCCTCATCATCTCCCAATTATGAAGGACCCTTACACTCCTTGGTATGTCTCATTTGCTAATCTCCAGCCATTTTCAGATCAGATATTTCCTTTCTTATTGCTTGACTGCAATATTTCTGTTTTTGCTAATCACTATAACTTTTAAGTCATTGTAAGCACACAGGATTGGCTGGAACTTCTTATTTATCCATGGTGACCCCAATACTACTACAGTGGAAGATCCAGGGCTCTAAATTCTAAGACCAGATGAAAGACTGAAGATCTCAGAGTGAGAATGCTTCTCTCCTCACTCTGGGATAGATCCTTGTAAATCATTTTCTTTTTATCAAGAGTGCTGCAGCTCTGGCTCAGCACATAGGCAGAACACTTGAACTCTACCACTGCTTTGCTTTCTAGAATAACAAGTTTATAGGAGACGTCTTTTTAACCTCCAAACGGGAGGCCAGTCCTACTGTGTATTTCCTCATTCACTGTAATTCTCATAGACATCCAGTAATATGATTAATAATAAGGGAGTACCTACTCTTCCAGGAGGAAATAGCTGAACATTTCCATAGGCATAATTTGAATTATAAATACTCATGATGATTCAGTGTCTGACACTTTAGTCTTCCTCAGCTCATGGTGAATGGGGCTGGAATTACATATGAAACAACTCTGATGCAAGCAGTTTTCAGACTGCACATAAGTCAGATGGTGGCAGTGAGTGGGGGGAGCCAATAATCCTTCAGGGTTGTGTTTTCCCCTCTTCTTCCAAACTTGAGATCAACACTGAAGGTCGCGTAGTTGTGTCTGTCTAACTTCATGTTGTCTTGTCAGTGTTGAGGATTTCCCTTCTTTCAGCTTGCTCTTTAAAGAAAACTTAAAAATGAGAGTACAAGGGTGGATTGTGCTCTTTCTTGCTGGGGTGTGAATCATCTAGCTGTGCATTTTAGCTAGTAAAGGCACCTGTCTAGAGAGACAGTGTATCCATGACCCATTAATCTGCAGGCTGCATCTGAATAATGCATAGTTGCTTTAAATGTGTATCCTTATTCGTCATTTTCTGGGGCCCATCCATCCAGAAACCAGGCTTTGTCCCACGCTAGAGCTGTAAAAGCTGTTTTGGAGTTGTGGATTACAGCTTCGATTCTTTATGGAGTCTGAACACTCAAGAGGACGTTCATAAACACAGACTCCTCTCTCCCCCCAGGAATCCATGAGCCAGGAAATTTGATGGACACATGTGTGATTTCTCTTCATGCTTACAGTTACATGTAGAAATATGTATTATCATTCCCATTTTTTAAAGTTAACAATCGTAGACTTAAAGAAGTTTAGTAACTTTTCCCAGGTCAAGTAAGTAGCAGAACTAACAGTCCAGGGGAGGTTGTTTAACTCTCAAGCCCACCAAATCAAAATGCCCTGTACCATGGACTAACTCTGTTAGACACACATTCTTCCTGTCGGTATAGAACAATTAGAAATTGTTTTTCTCATGCAGTAGAGCTGGTACATCTGTTTGTACCGCACATTAGAAATCAAAGTAGATTGTGGCATGGTGCAGTACAAAGCGGCACTTGATTTAAAGTAAAACAAACCTAGATTGCAACTCTGATTTTACCATTTCCTGGCAGTGTAACACAGTAATTAATTCACTTTATTTCTTTGAGCCTCATTTTAACTCCTATGTGGAAGAGATATCATTGTCTTCCCTGCCGGCGGCACACGTGTGGAATGAGGATCATTGAAAGAGCATAAAGTGCACACTGGAGAGTCAGACTTAATGTCATTATTGATCGCAGTAAAACAAATGAGTACATATCTACATGTTCTTTCTCCTCACTGAAAACCATCAGGTAGGCCTTATCAAGTTGAGGAAAACTTAGATCCTCATGTCTAGGATGAACAAAGGTCAGTTGGCTTTTAATTGCATGAAGTAGTGAATCCAGTACTATAGCAGAGGCTCTGAAATCAGTAAGAGTCCCTTGGTGAGCATCTGATTCAAGTCTGATTATTGAGTCTTAAAGTTTCATATCACTTTGGTGGACAGAATTTTTGTAATTTTTTTCCTGTTACAATTTTGAGGCCCTTATGTCTCTCTCTCTCTCTCTCTCACACACACACACACACACACACACACACACACGCATGCAAGCTGGTATTGATGCTAGCACACCAGAAATGGGTTAAAAACAAGAAATCAAAATCTATATGCTTTTACCTGTCTGTGATTTGAAGAAGATAATTTAATCAGGAAAACATAAAAAGATCATTTTCCCATTGCTCATTTTGTGAATTTCTAACCAATGCCTGCCAAAATGTTCCTTAGATTCAATAAATGTTCTTCTCTTCTAAAGTAAATCTAAATTCTCCTTCAAACTAATGCAGTCCAGTATAGAATACGTATATAATATGTCCTGGAAGAATTATTGAATTTACTTTGTTCACAAAAAACACCACCCTAATTTAACATTTTCCACTAGTTTTCTAGGAAGGACATTATACTATTGTTCTAAGGAAATAAACTGTATTGGAAGCATATTCAGAAAGTGTAGTTTGTGTCAACCCAAGTTTCCTTATATAACTTAACGCATGCATTTCAAACTAAATCAAATTTTGCATCATTTGTTAACCAACAGCAAAGCCGAATTGAAGATCGTTTAGAAAGACTGGATGATGCCATTCACGTTCTCCGGAATCATGCAGTGGGCCCATCCACAGCTGTGCCTGGTGGGCACGGGGACATGCATGGGATCATCGGACCCTCTCATAATGGAGCCATGGGTGGTCTGGGCTCAGGGTATGGAACCGGCCTTCTTTCAGCCAACAGACATTCACTCATGGTAAGTGATGAAACTTGGTAGACTCTGTTGTGTAGAATTAGGGTTTCCGATATAATCTCTCAATAAATACTACTGCTGCTTGTTCTGTAAAATTGCTTTATTGAGATATAATTCACTTCGTATACAATTTGTTGGTTTATAGTATACAAATCAGTGTGTTTTAGTATATTCACAAGGCTGTGCAAATATCACCACTGTCTGATGTTTGAACAGGTTTGCCCACTATAAAAGCAAAAGGAAGCCCCATCCCACAAAGCAGCCACACCCTGTACTCTCTGGCCCCACTTCCTAGCATCCATCCACCAGTCTACTTCGTGTTTCCATAAATTTGCCTATTCTGAACATTTCATAGAATTGTACAATTTGTGTTGTTCATTTTTTTAAAAAAATTAAAAATGTACTGTGGATCGAACCCAGGACCTTTCTGCTGAGTACATCCCCAGCCCTTTTTAATTTTTTAAATTTTGAAACAAGGTCTCACTGAGTCGTTAGGTTGCCCAAACTGGGCTCAAACTTGTACTACTCCTGCCTCGGCCTCCCCAAGTGCTGGGATTACTCATGTGTGCCACCACACCCAGGTTGTATTGGTCTTTTCTGATCAGCCTCTTTCATTTAATATAATCTTTTTAAAGTTTATATATGTTTTACCACATATTAGAGTTTTGTTTTCATTACCAAAAAATACTCCATTTTGTGTATAGACCACATTATGATTATTCATTTATTAGGTGATGGACACTCGGGTTGTCTCCACTCTTTGGCTACTATATCTAATGCTCCTGTGACCATTCATGTATAAGTTTTTGTGTGGACACGTTTCCATTAATTTAAGTATCTATGTAGGAGTGAATTGCTTAGTAACTGCTGGTGTTTTAAATTATTTATCTTGGTGACTTTGATTAGTGGACACAACATAAGTTCATGTTACATTGCTGATGTTTAAAATATGAATTTTTTAAATTAAATGAGCCAAAATGATGGCTTTCAACCCTGCGTATGGGAGGTAGAAATACATGGTCAATTTGCCTGTGGACTTACATGGTGTGGGTCTGTGTAACTTAATGTATAGAGTAATTTTGCTATTTTTAAAGTCTATTTGAATAATCTTTAAGCAGATTTGTCTTCATGATAATTGGAATTTCTTTGTTGCTTACTACTTTCGGAAGCATCTTTTTTTGGATGATTGCAAAGATTGAGAGAATCTTCTTAAAATATTAAGTGATAATAATTAATGAAGTGACCAAAGGAGTCAAAAATTTAACTACTATGATTCTGTGTGATTCTCCTCTTTACAGACTCATGAGCAGTCAGTGAACACCTCTGTGTCCTGTTTTGTCCTTTCTGGGTTTTTCTTTCTTTTTTTTTTTTTTTAACAAATTGCTTGGCTGAAGGTCTCTTCCTATATCACTGTAGAATATTTTATTTAAAGATTGTTCTGAAAGGAAATGCAAAATAAGTACACATTATTATGAGCTCCTTCAAGTTCTTGCTTGATAGTATTCCTCGGTCTTTTCCTCAATTTCTCTTAATAAAAGACTAAGATTTAGATTACCATCCTAAGCACTGTGATATTAAAACCTGCAACCAATTTGAAACCAAAAATACTTGTTTATAAATAGAAGCAGTGAACTCACTTCTAAAATGTGGAAAGATACTTCCGAATGCCAGAGTGAAATCTTTTTTTCTGTTTCTTTGACCTCTACCCTAAAAATTCATCACTGAGTAAAAATTATTTGTCTGTTCATGGCAGTTGCTAAGAGTTTACAAAAGGAAAGTCTAGATTTTAATTTAACTTGGCCTTAGGTAATGTGTTAAATACACTTGGGATGCATACAATATGAGATTTTCATTTGTACAGCTCTTTTTTTCCTAACTACAATGTTTAAACAATACTGCTTTTAATTAAGAAATCTGGCTTTATTAAAAGCCAGATCTGTGACTTATAACCATTTCTGTATATCTGCTCTCAATCAAGAGAAAAATAGTTTAATTTCTGTAGTTGCGTTCGTTTTGCATATGTTAACCGGATGCAACATGCACCCGGGGCATTGCTTCAGAGACTATCTTTCCCATAAATATGTAAAGTTCGTTCTTAAGTACCAGATGTAGGTTAAGTAGTTTTTTAACATATTAACCTATACATAGATGCTTTCTGGAACTATTTGACCTTTGAGTTGCCTCCTCTTTTTTCAGTCTGATTAAGAGATGGGATGGGAGGAAAAAACCTAGCCCTGTTTGTGGAGATAGGAAGTGGAACTGACCCCAGTAGAGAGGAAGGGGAGGAAATACAACAGAACAATTTTTAAAGGTAAATAATTGGCTGTTGTTATATAAACACCTCTTTGGCTTGATTTTGGAAAAGAAATTAGAAAAAAAAAAAACCACACAGCCACGGTAAGGGTGATGAGAGAAAGCTCTTGTTCACTCCTCTGAAGACATCTCATATTCAATCAGGGACGACTGTGGAGCCCACCAGATCATGGTGGAACTCCAAAGATGTGCCTGTCACTGTCCTGCTGCCCTCTGAATCAAGTGGTTCTCTTGTCTTGAAAAACCATTCCACATGTCCACAGAATCTCAGCTTCTCAGCCTAAAATGCTAATGGATGGGAAAAAGATTTGATTGTCACATTTTTCTTAAGGCAAATTGGTATGAATTTTAACAAAAAATAAGAACAAAAGAAATAGTTTTTTAGTTTAGTCAGTCTAAACTTAGCCTTTGACCATTTGATACATTCCACAATAAAAAAGGAAATGTAAAGGGAAGAAAAAAAGAAAGAAAGAACCCCCCCCCCAGCAAAAAAAAAAAAAATTCAAGGAGGATACTGGTAATGTTTTCCACATTTGAATTTTAATACATGAAACAGGCTATAAAACTTTGGCCAGCTGCAGTAAATAAAGTAGCAGTGGGAGGTATGCACCGGAAATGTGGCAGAAAGCTCTGGAAAAGGCTGCTCCCAACTGCACACCTTTCTTTGTTGTTCTGCAGTGGGAGCTGGGGTGGTAACTGGAGACTCATCCCAGGACTGGTTTTGTTTTAAGCAAATCTCCTTCCCAACTCTCCTTAATAATTCCTTCTGATTAAAGAATAGACAGCTTTGAATCCTCTTGACCTCCTACTCTTCTTGTTTCCTCCCTCCCCGACTCCAGAAAATCAAAACAGAATGGCTTGATAACTTGGAAGGTGATGTAAGCATTTCTTTCTGTAGCAGCTTAAATTCATGGTGGGGAAAACTATGGTTCTGCCTCAGCTATTATGTTATCTCATTTAATTGCTAACATATTGTACTTAGCTTTTGATTCACAAAATGTTTTCCTTGGAGTTCTGAAGTAGGTCTTCAGTGATTTACTAAGTATTAGTATAATGAAAGGGCTTTCTTTTTTCACAGCAGCATGGCTCATAACACCATGGTGATCATGGTCTATGTGGGAGCTTTCCACATGAAATTATTTGGCTGTGCTGTTTTCCTCCTCAAAAACCCTTTCTGGCTTTCCATTGTCTCAAGATAAAGACCAGTTCTGTAGCATAGAATTTAAAATGCATGACCATTTAACCAAAAGCCTATATTTAGCTATTATAATACACAGAAAGTTTTCCAGCAAGACCAGTCTACGTATTACCAGAATTGCCCAGTAGATTCTCGCTAGGTACTGTTATCTAGCCTGGCCTGCCCTATCCACTTCTCTCTGTCCATCTCCTTCCCACCCATTCTCAAAGTTCTGACTCATGTTCTCCTCTTTTGGGAAACCTTCTCTTGCTAGCCCTACCTGTGGTAGTCTTTTTCTATTCCACTCTTGTAGCCCTATGAGTCATACCATTTCTAGATATTCATCTTACCCGGTTCTTGTAGCTAGGCATCTTTAATAGGCATGGCTTTTGCTTTACTGACTGTTGCAAATTCCTTGAGTTCCACTTACTACATTTTGTCTCCATCTAAGTAAATAGATCCTCAGTCACAAGGGAAGAAGAGACACTAACATTCTCCAAGCACCTGAGAGGTTGCCAGCCCCTTCTGATAGGTGCTCCATTTACAGTGTCTCAGGCAGTCTTCACAAAAGCCCAGAGAGGGTGGCCATGGTGGCCATTGAGGTGCTGGAAAAGGCAGTCTGAGCAGGTAAGAAAAGTTTGTCTCAAAGCGTGTAACTATATTCAAGCCCAGATACACTGACTCCAAATTACATGCTCCTTTTTACTACCATGAGTACTCACCAGAGATTGTAAATACACCTTTGGAAAACTAATTTTAGGTGCTCAGAGCTTGTAATTTTCAAATCTTGATACATATTGGGTGGCAGAAGAAGTTTCTAGGTGCTTTATGGCCATGTTCCCAGAGCAGCTGTCTTCCTTCCAATGGGGTAATGTGCTCAGAATAAAATTCACATTGGGTAAATACTTTCCTAAGTCAAACACGCTTGTGTTAAGTGACTAAGAGGTGTGCAGTCGTCCTGTTGGCATCCTTGAGATGGCAAATTTTAAGTTATCAAGTTATTTTTGTTACCATGACCACCTACTTTTCCAGTAGAATAAAAGCAGAAATCGCAGAATAGGGAAGAATAAGGAAACAACCAGGATTTCACTAACCTAGTTAAGAACTCTTTCCAAATGTAAGCCCCTCTGCACCTAAGATACCTTCATGGTTAATCCTGTTATTAAATCATTAGACTTCTTATAAATTACTGAAATAGCAATTTTCCTAATATAACTCTCCATTCTTCATTTATAGCCACACCCCTGGATGGGGTCTGAAAGAACCCTTGCAAATGGCCTAACTTCTTTTTTCATTGTTTTAAGTGAATCAGAACAAAATCCCCTTCAAATGTGTCTTCATGTGACTCTATGTACTGGCTACCTATCAGTACAATCAGCAGTAGAGGAATTGCTGATTTTAAAATGTTCTGTATTATTAATCTGTGGTTAAAGTGTGGTTCTCAGTTCATTTTTTGTTTCAATTCCACATACTCATTTCAGAAACACGTAGCGGTGGTTTTAAGTGCTGGGCGCTGTGCTAAGACCTGGTCTCCGCTCTCATAGAGCTCACAGACTAATTAGAAAGGACTTGGGCTAGGGATTTAGCTCAGTGGTTCCACCACCTGCCCCGGAAGTGCAAGGACCCCAGTTTGATCCCTGGTACCAAAAAAAGAAGAAGAAAGGACTGGAATAATTAAACAAGTTGCTGCATACCTACTGGACTAGTCGAAACACAGGGCCTCTTAGCCTCTTAGTCACCTGGCAAAGGAGTTATAGTGACTTTCTCAGAGAAGCTATTATAATTAACTTTGGGATGTTCTCCACAGCATCCCCCAAGAATGCAGTTTCTCTCTTTTCAGTTTATTTTTTAGTTTTAGTTAAATAGAATTTATCCAAAAAACAAGTATGGGGGGAACCCCGTTTTTGTTTGACTCATCAGATTTCCTTGCACACTTGAGTTCTAACCATTGGATTTTAGAAGCTGAAGCACCCCAAAGCCAGCCATGCCCTTGTCTTGCTGCTGAAGACTGAGGCCCAGAAAGGGGAAGTGACCTAACTATGGGCACTTGCTAGCTAATGTCCCAGCTAGGGTTAGAAACTATACAAGCCAGAAGTTAGACCAGGTCTCTGTGTACTCTGTCCTGTACTGCCACAGCAGACTTCCTCTCTAACCCAACAGCATGACAATTTGCAGTGACTGACAGCAAACACTCTTCTGTTACTCTGACTTAACTAGTGAAGCCTAAGAAAACTCCTTAGTTGCTCCTTGGCTCCTGTGGCAAAAAGCTGTTCAGCTCTGCCAGTAGGACTCAACCACAATAAGGTACCCTGGAACTTCGAGTGGTATCCTGGTGTCCTCTCCTGCAAGGTCACCTGGGAGCAGCAGGAGTCAGGAAATTCTCTTACTGTGTGGACCTCTTCCACAAAGGATGATCAAAGACATCATTGTCTTCAGTAGGCTTCTCTTGGATTTTCTCAGACTTTGAGTCCATGAAATTCTGCGCACAGTATATTTGAGTGCAGACTTCATGTCCAAGTAGTCATTACCATAGAATCTCAGGGACCTTAGAGGTCATCTCTCCCCAAGCCTCCCTACAAATTAACTGCCAGCCAGTCTCTGTCAACCTCCTTCCTGAGCTCCACATGCGCACAAAGCCCATTTCCATCAAATATGTGAACATTCCTCCTGTGTCCAGCCCAAATTTACTTCTTTGGGCAGTCTGTATTTTTCTGTCTGTTAGAATTGCCCCCAAGTTCAACCTAACAAATGCTTGAGAAACTTTCATTTATTTGAAGAAAGTCTATTCAGTGGGATATTTTTTGTTGATTTTGTTTCTTTAAATATTGATATCTGCAAATATTTAACCTAAAAGAATTTGGGGGCAAGGCTCCCTCTCGTGAACACTACGATTTTCTATTGCATCAGGGTGTGCTAGGGTAGACATATCGCCTCACCCATTCTACACATGATGTCTTCATTAAGGCTATCTAACAAAATCCTATTTTCATTATTACACCTTCCTTATCCTGCTGACATATATTGAACTTCTAATCAGCTGAAATCCATAAGCCACATGTCTCCCAACTATCCCTGTTCACTTTATGTTGTATCTGCACAAAATGTAAAATAAGCCTTTAATTTTCACATTGCAGTCTTCCGTCTGTCTCTAGTCTACGTTAGGTCCTGTGCAGGCACCTGCTCTCCCAGCTCTGTTGTTGGCGAAGATAATGGGTACTATTAAAGTCCACATCAAAGCCACTAATAAAAGTGTTGCCCAGGGGAAAATATAGACTGAAAAGCCTTGGAGCTCAGGACCTCAGTCATTCTCTCCCCACCTGTATGGTCCTCTGCTCTTGGAGTTTTATACCTCAACTAGTCCTGTCCCCATGATGGCACCATCATGCATTTGCCTTTTCTCAGGTTGTCCATAGGAGAACGGGGTGTTCAGTTCAGCACTCCCACAAATGAAGAAATAAGGTCTGTGTAGAAAGACTTGTTCTTGGTGAAACTAAGTTGAGTTCGAGAGGTCACTACTTCCATTTCAGAGCACTTCAAAATTATCTTTTAGGTAGCCCAATACAGAATGTCCCCAAGATCTTAATCATCAATGTCATCTTTCAGTAGCTACTATTTTATTTGAAGCTTCTTTTAATTAGGATGATATTTGCCTATCTCTGGTGTTCCACTGTCCTAATCTCCTCAGTTATCAGATACTCTGAAGGCAGATGAGCAGCCTCAACTGAGAGTTTTTATCTATATCAACCTTGTACTTTATTTTAAGAAAACTTTTTCTAAAACATAGGAAAGGGAACTTGGAAAAATTCTGTTAACCATAATTATTTCAGCAATACCTTCAGAATCCTTGAGCCCACATCACAATGATATTTTGCATTAATTTTAACAAAACCCAGAAGGTTTTGAATACAGCAGTAGCAGTACCATTTTACCTCAGTTCAGCCCCTGCCTAAAAGGAATGGTTAGAGCACCAGGGCCCTCTAGATCTCTCTGCAGTTCCGTCTCTTTTTCCTGCACACCTATTTTATTCAAATTCAGGTGTTGTGACATAGAAATAGTCAATTCTGTGCTCTGAGGACTAGCAAATCCCCATTCAGTAATTTCTTTTTCCCCTAAAGTGTGTGCTTAGCTTCCTGTGGCTGTGATCTTTCTTTCTTTTTTTCTTTCTTTCTTTTTCTTTCTTTCTTTCTTTCTTTCTTTCTTTCTTTCTTTCTTTCTTTCTTTCTTTCATTCTTTTATTAAATTCTTTTATTGGCACATTGTAGGTATACAACACAATTACATTTCTCATTGGGAATTGTACCTTTACATAATGCATCTTGGTTCTTATTTTTTGACCATTCCTAACCCTCCCTTCACGCCCTCCACCCTTCCCTATTTACAAAGGCTTTATTTCCATTTTTTCCATTTCTCATCATTTTTCCTTTCCCTTCTTTCCTTTCCCCTGCCCCTCCCACTACCCCTACCCCTTTGGACCTTTTCTTCTTATTTTGCATTATCCATTATTCATTCTAATCATTGGTATATTTTAGGTATACAATATAATGACATTCATCATTGGAAATTTGCACCTTTACATAGTCTCTCTTGGTTCCTATTTTTCACCCTTGCCCAGCCCTCCCTTCAACCCCTCCATTCCTCCCTATTTACAAAGATTTTGTTCCTATTTTTCTATTTTCTCATATTAATCCCATTCCCTTCTATCCTTTCCTCTAGCCCTCCCACTTCCTTCACCTTTGCCCCTTTTCTTCCTATTTCACATTACCTATTATACATTACCTATTATACATTTAGTCCTTATTTACACTTTCAGTTTCTCACACCAGAGAAACTATTCGGAATTTATTCATGTGTGTCCTATTTATTTCACTTAAGAGTATCACCTCAGTGTGCATCCATTTAGCTATAAATGTCTCTAATTTCTCATTTTTTATGGCTGAGTAGTACTCCATTTTATTAAAAAACCACATTTTCTTTATCCAGTCTCCAGTTGATGGGCATTTGGGCTGTTTCCAAGTTTTAGCTATTACAAACTGTGCTGCTATGAACATGGGTGCACATATATCACTGTGGTATGATTCTTTTAATTCTTTGGAGAAGATCCCCAGCAGTGGAATAGCAGGGTCAAATGGGACTTCCAGTCCTAGTTCTTTCAGATATCTCCATACTGATTTCCACAGTGCTTGCACCAGTCTACATTCCCACCAGCAGTGGAGCAGGGTTCCTCTTTCCCCACAGGCCCACCAGCATTTGTTATTGGTTGATTTCATGATAGCAGCCATTCTTTCTGGAATGAAATGGAATCTCAGCGTTGTTTTCATTTGCATCTCTCGAATGACCAGTGATGTTGAACATTTTTTCATGTATTTATTTACTATTTCTACTTCTTTGTCTGAGAAATGTCTGTTCATTTCAGATGCCCATTTTTGGATTGGGTCTTTAAATTTGGGAGGTCTGATCTTTTTAAGTTCTTTACAGATTCGAGATACTAGACCTTTGTCTGAGGAAGAGCAGGTGAAGATTTTTTTCCCACATTGTGGGTTGTCTCTTCACACTGCTGGTGGTTTCTCTTGCTGTGCAGAAGCCTTTTAATAAGAAGAGATCCCACTTGTTGATTGTTTGTGCTAGTTCATGGGCAACTGAGGTTTTGTTCATAAAATCTTTTCCTACACTGATGTCTTCAAGGGTTCTACCTAACCTCTGTTCCAACTGGTTCACAGTTTCTATTTTAATATTTAGATCTTTAATCCATTTTGATTTTAGTTGAGTGCATGGTGAGAGATACAGGTCTAGTTTTAATCTTTGGCAAGTTGAAGCCCAATTTTTCCAGCACCATTTATTAAAGAGGCTATCTTTCCTCCAGTGAGGGTGTTTGGCTCCTTTATCGAAGATGAGATGGCTGAGTGTGTCTGGCATTGTTTCTGCATCTTCTAATCTGTTCCACTGGTCCTCAGGTCTGTTTCTTTGCCAGTACCATACTGTTTTTATCACAGTAGCTTTGTAGTATAGTTGCAGGTTGGGGATTGTGATACCCCCTGCCATGTCTCTGTTACCTAGAATTGCTTTTGCTATTCTGGGTCTCTTCTTATTCCAAATGAATTTTTGGATTGTTTTCTGCAGGCCCATGAAGCATGCTGCTGGGATCTCAATTGGAATTGCATTAAATCTATATAGTAGTTTTGGAAGTATGGCCATTTTCACTATATTAATCCTTCCTAGCCAGGAGCAGGGCATGTCTGTCCATTTTCTGATATCATCTTCAATCTCTCTTTTCAGAGTGCCATAGTTTTCAGAGAAGAGGTCTTTGATTTCTTTGGTTAGGATGATTCCTAGGTATTTCAGTTTTTTTAGATGCTATTGGGAAAGGAATTATTTGCCCTATTTCTCTCTCAGTGAGTCTGTCATTGGTGTAGAGGAAAGCTATTGATTTTTGTGTGTTAACCTTGTAACAGCTACTTGACTGAATTTGGTTATTAAGTCTAGAAGACTTTTGGTGTAGTTCTTGGGGTCTTCTATATAGAGTATCATGTCATCTGCAAATAATGACAATTTGACTTTTTCATTACCTATCTTTATTCCTTTTATTTCTTTCTGTTGTCTAATTGCCGTGGCTAATGTTTCCAGAACTATATTGAACAAGAGTGGTGATAGTGGACATCCTTGTCTTGTTCCTGATTTGAGTGTGAAGGATTTCAGTTTTTGACCATTTAGTATGATATTGGCTGTTGGTTTTTCATATGTGATCTTTAAATAAATAATATTTAAAAATCTTTTTGTCCTCTTCACTTTAAAAATTTATATAAATATATATACATATATTTATATATGTATATATGGAATGAACCCTGTAACCTCCTTATATTCTTACATAGTTTTCTTCTTAAACAAGGGAAGAAAAAGCGGAGAGATAATTTTTAGTAGCCCACTCAGCATCATTGCATCGAACTTTTATTAGGTGCAATGACACAGTACTAAATTACCCATAATTTGGAATGGGCATAACCTTTGCATTGTAAAAAATGTCATATTATCCTTGTGTTTTGCAAGATGCAGATTTTTCTGGAGGGAAAAGCATATATTTTGTAAGCTTCAGAATACCCACATGCAGTCGTTCACTCGTTCTGCTTCTGGTTGCGTCAGACGCCATCAGGGATGCTCAGAGGTGCAGGAGAAAATCTCTGATCTCACAGGCTTTCGATCCCGGTAGGGTGTTGATGCAAGTACATGTCTAAGTTTAGCACCAGGTAGAATTATGAAGCAACCTATCAAGTGATTGAGACGGCTTAGGGAATGCTGCTTGGAGCAGGTGTCACTGAGCACAAGTTAGAGTCGATGTAGAATTTCAGCAGTTAGAGACAGGATAGAAAAGTCATTGGTGAGCCACCCAATAAACATGAATTTTTAAAAAGAAAGAATAGAAACAAAGGTTCTTATATCTGCTCAGAAAGAAGTGAGGAAATTGCCCGAAAACGCAGCTCTTTACAACTGGCAGCCAGGGTTGCGAAAAGCCCCTCCTCCACAGCAGGGCAGCTCCAGCAATTGGCTGGAACATTTCACATGAGAGTCCACAGGAAGAGCAAGTTTTCATGTATATTTTTTACATCCAAATTAAATTAACTCATGGAATTTTCCGCCTTTAGGAATTAAAGTAGCAGCTCATGAAGTAATTCAGTTATGTCATTCATACCAAAACAGAAAATACTGGGGCAACTTGGCACTGTTTGAAAAGCCAAGATTAGGCCTAGGCCATTTTATATTTTTTCAAATTCTGTGGCCGTTGTGTTATTTTAAATTTTATTGTGACTGTAAATTTTCAAATCAAAAGGATCTTAGTTGCTTCGAAAACAGAAGTGTAAAATGGATTCACAAGAAGAGGGCTTAGGCAGTACAATTCTGAGAGTGAAAACGGAGAGCGGCAGGCAGTATTTTCTGTACATTGAGGCTTCTGCCTAATCGATTGACATTCACAGTTACATATAATTATCATTTCTTTTACATCCATAAATCATCCGAGAACTGTGAGTTTGAGTTTAACCAAAAAAATCCGTCCAGTTTAGTAAAATCCCATCTTCAAGGAAGCATTGCCTTCATACAATAGCCACATTCACTTAAAAGCAGTTAATTGGGCATATTGTCAAAAACCCCAGAATGGAGTGTCCACATTCTAATTTCACATTTTCCTTCTCCCTTGCTTCTGCACATGGACGGGTCTTGTTTGGAGCCGCAAGTGTGTGAAAGTTATTGGAGAATTGTAGTCTCTGGGTAATGTTTCTGTAAGCTGCCCAAATTTTCTCCGTAAGTCTAGATGGGAAACAGCTGGTTTTTGTTTAAAAAGCTGTTTTGTGAAATGTCTGAATCTTGAGATATAGAACTGAGGTCACCAATAAAGCAGGTGCTTGTGAACAAGTGGGAAGACGCAAGGGACCCTCCTGGCGTGGTCTTATGTGGGGGGCTTCCTATTAGAGGAAAAGGTGTTGAGTCTGCTCCTTTATTTAAGACACAAACAGATCTAAGTTAAGTAATCGTATTAGCGATATATTAAAAATTGAGTATCTGAACATACCCAGTGCTTGAGTGAATAATTAGCTCAGTGTGAAATGAATCAAAATGGTCATTTTCCCCAAAGGGCTTTGTATATAAGGCCCGAGGCTCTGGCTTCCCTTAGAGATTATAAGTGCTTGAATTTCCTCCATAAACACACCACCAGTAAAAGAAATTCTCTTTCAGATAAGTAGTACCATACTGATGAGGTCTTCAGAATTTTGGGGTGCAGTCTAAGGGAAAGGGAGAAAAGAAACCTAACTTGGCAAGACCCAGATCAAAGCAGCTTTGAAAAAACAACGCAAGAAACATGAGGAATCGCTAAAGTCCAGGGCACGTCAGGTATCCACCAGTCTGAAGATGAAAGGAAATAAGCCTCCTCCCCTGGGAGCGGGAAGTTATTAGCAGCTGTTTATGCAGTTGGGAATAGAGATTAACATTGTAATTTTTTTTTAAGAACTAGAAGAAAATTTGTTTGGGAAGTTGGCTCTTCATATCAAGTCACTATGCATTGCCAAAAAAAACTTCCTTTCTCAGAACACATGTACTAGAGTTGAGCAATGTTATGATTGTCTGAGAAACTCTGGATTACCAAAAAGTCTCTCCACTAAATAGGACGGAGAAGGGCAGAGGAAAGGATGGACATTTGCTATTGACATGCTCTGCAGTCATCTTTACAGCAGGGAAACTGGCTGTTTGGTCCCTTACCTGTTCTTCAGCTCTAATGGAACAGTCCGCCCCCACCCGTCACACTGCCCCCTCCCCAACTTCATCTTTGCCACTCTAGGACATACACAAATGGATTTTGCATGGGCCTACATGCCTGCTTCTTACATATATATGACTTTTCATGAGATACTGGAGAAACTGATTAGTACTTTGTGATGCTTTATCCACCACCACCCCCCATAAATTGGATTGGATATTGGTATTTTTTCCTGATTCAGTGGTACTCTTAATGTCATTTTCTTTTATTAAATCCTTTTCTTTTGCTTTTGATCTTATTTATAGCCTAGCCACTGGTCATGTGGAAACTATTATTGTATAGCTGGGGGATGAAAGACTTCATTGCAGTTAAATAAGAGTGAATCATTTGGGCCAATAATGCAACATACAGTGAGGTACCATTTGTGGCCAAAATTCCCTGTGTTCTTCACTTTGTATCAAAGCCATTGAGGTTTATAAAGGGCTTTACAAAAATCTGCTTTTTGTCAGAAATATGTAGACTGACAATACAAAAACACATGTTAACACACAGTCTTTAGCTGCTTGCTGCTTTATACACACACACACACGCACACACTCTACATAATGGCACTTACTAGAGTAAAAACAGAATTTTTTATTTACAGTTACAATGTTATAGCTAGTATTAAATATCAATTTTAAAAAACTGTATTTAAATAATCTGTATCAGAATTCTACCGACCCTTCAATATCTATCTAAAATCCTCCCTCTTTTAAGTAGCTCTGGTCTTCCCAAAGAGATAGGATTTCATCATCCTTTAAAACCCTATGTGACCTCATACTCTTTTATAACATTTATCTTGTTTTGCTTTATATCATAATTATATTACCCCACCATTAAAATACAAGAGCTTAAAAAGTAATAGGTCTGTCTTTTATTATTTTTCCCTGAAAATTTCTAAATACAGTGCCTTGCATATGGAGACATTCAAAAGGCATTTGTTGAATGAGATAGAATGTTTATTATTTGATAGAAACATGCGAAATGTATTTTTCATAATAGCCAAAGTTTTAAATTTCAGATGTAGTCTTACAGATAGCTGCCATGTGTATCCTTGCTATTTAGGAAGCATCTATTAGCACGTTACAACATGACAGTATTGTACAGTGACCTATACCCAGGCCTACCCTTGGGATGTTCACAACCCAGGGCAAGATAGGCCTTATGAATAAACAGCAAAACAAAATCACTGACATTTGCATCCTATTCTATTGAACAATGCTGTTGAAGATGTTCTGAAGATGTCTGTAACAAGTAGTCAGGGAAGAGCCCTGTCCAGGCTCAGCAAGGCAATGAGGACGTACAGATTTCTGGGAATCAACACAATCTTGAAGGGATTAGAGGCAAGGGATCTGTGGAACCAGTGAAAGAGAAGCAGGGCCGGGGATTTACCTCAGTGGTTTCACCAGCTGCTGTGCAAGCGCAAGGACCCGAGTTCAATCCCCCCCAAAGAAAACGAAAAAAGAGAGAAGCAGTTGGTGATTCATGAGATGAAACTTACCCAGCACACAAAGAGAAATCTAAGCTGTGATCCGTAGCACAGTGATTGTTACCTGGACTGGGGATTTAGCGTAGTGGCACTGGCTCCTGCCTAGCAAGCACAAGGTTGTGAGTTTGATCCCTGGTACCAGAAAAACCCAGTGATTACCTATGCTGGAGCCTCAGTGTGCAGGGAGGGCATCAAGTGATGGGGAGAGAGGGCAGCATTCCAGAGATGTGAGGATTTAGAAAGAAATCAAGGGAGCCCTGTTTCTTCTGTTTAGGCCAGCTTCTTTAAGCTTTCTGTTTTTCAGAAAAATATATGTCATTAAATATTAAGAAAAGCATTTAAAAATGAAAGCCAAAGGCCATGGTAAGTTGCTAATGATGGGTTGTCTGTGCTGGCTAGCAAGGGTTTTGTGTGTGGGCCAGAAGCAGGATGGCTTACTCTACAGGAGTGTGATACACTTTGGGGTTCCCAGATTGCAGGTACATATCAAGTGTTCAATTGATTTGCCTTTGGTCCAAATAAGTTTGCTTATACAGGCACTGTAATTGCAAGACTTTGTGATAACCCCTGTGCTAGATGGGTTTAGTTCACTGGGGATAGGTTAATTTTAGCTCCATACAGCCTACTTCCTGGTCTGTCATAGGGACGAGGAATGGGATGGAATGGTCTCTGTTAACCTCCCTCATAGTCCTTGCTTCAGGTGCTGCAACCAGTTACGGTTTCCACTGTAGGAAAATAATGAAGAGATTTGGGGGCCAGGGGCCTGGTGGAAACAACAAAGAGAGAAATGAAACAATTTTTATAGATGGAACTTATGAGTTAGAGGAAAAAAAGATGAACTGAATTCAGGTTATACCCATTTGCATCTCTAAACCATATCATAGAACCATTCACTCGTAACCATTTTGGTGGACAGTCCAGGGGATTTTTGACCTCCCTAATCATGTGACACTTAAGCATTGCTAAGGCCAAGATCATATAGATCTTATTTAAATCCTCTGGAAAATTATTTTATTATCTGAAGAATAAACATTAAATAAAACTCCAAGAGCCACACAATAGAAAATTACATTAAATTTCAGACAGAGCATAAATGAAACTGTGAGATGTCCAGAAAAAAAAAATTAGGTCTTCTTATGACAATTATGAATTTTTTCCCAATACACATTTTAAGGATCAAATCAGCATCCAAACAAAAGAATCAAATCCAGACCTGACTTCAATGAAAAGTCCTTTATAAGGAGAAATGGAAAAAATGGAAATAAAGTCTTTAAAAAAAAAAAAAAGGAAAAGTCCTTTAAGTGTTTAATCACATAAATAATAAAAAAACATAAGTCTGGTAATTTTTTAAACTGAGAAATACGGAAATTATATTTGTGCTTGAAGAGTATCCCAGATGTTAGGACTTTTTCCTCACATGAGTTGGTTTTTAGAATTAGCCTTGTTTTCTACTGTCAGTGCCTCTGCTAATGTTACTCATCGTTTGATCTACTGCTGCCATTTCACAATCCTAAGTTCTACTTGTTAGCAAGAAAAAAAAAATGTTTACATGATCACTTTCTACCCCTTTAAAAGATGCACTTAATACAATGCCAATTGAAATTCCAACAATATACTTCACAGAACTAGAAAAAAAATTCCAAAAATTTATTTGGAACCAGAAGAGACCTAGAATAGCAAAAGCAACTCTAGGCAACAGAGACATGGCAGGGGGTACCACGATCCCCAACTTGAAACTATACTACAAAGCTACTGTGATAAAAAACAGCATGGCACTGGCAAAGAAACAGACCTGAGGATCAGTGGAATAGATTAGAAGATTCAGAAACAACTCCAGACATACTCAGTCACCTCATCTTTGACAAAGGAGCCATATACCCTCACTGGAGGAAAGATAGCCTCTGTAATAAATGATGCTGGAAAAACTGGATTTCAGCCTGCCAAAGATTAAAACTCTACCCATATGTTTCAACATGCACTAAACTAAGATAGAAGTGGATTAAAGATCTAAGTATTAAAACGCAAAAGCTAAACTTGCTGGAAGATTAGTTAGGTAGAACTCCTGAAGACATTGGCATAGGAAAAGACTTTATGAACAAGACTTCAGCAGCACAGGAACTAGCAGAAAGAATCAACAACTGGGATCTCATCTTATTAAAAACCTTCTTGGAAACAGCCCAAATGCCCATCAACTGGAGACTGGATAAAGAAAATGTTCTTTTATAAAATGGAGTACTACTCAGCCATAAAAAATGAGAAATTAGAGACATTTATAGCTAAGTGGATGCACATTGAGGCCATACTCTTAAGTGAAATAAATAGGACACACATGTGTAAATACCAAATAGTTTCTCTGGTGTGAGAAACTGAAAGTGTAAATAAGGACTAAATGTATAATAGGTGATGTGAAATAGGAAGAAAAGGGGCAAAGGGGAAGGAAGTGGGAGGGCTAGGGGAAAGGATAGAAGGGAATGGGATTAATATGAGAAAACAGAAAAATAGGAACAAAATCTTTGTAAATAGGGAGGAATGGGGGGGTTGAAGGGAGGGCTGGGCAAGGGTGAAAAATAAGAACCAAGAGAGACTATGTAAAGGTGCAAATTTCCCATGATGAATGTCATTATATTGTATACCTAAAATGTACCATTGATTAGAATGAATAATCGATAATGCAAAATAGGAAGAAAAGGTCCAAAGGGGTAGGGGTAGTGGGAGGGGCAGGGGAAAGGAAAGAAGGGAAAGGAAAAAATGATGAGAAATGGAAAAGATGGAAATAAAGTCTTTGTAAATAGGGAAGGGTGGAGGACGTGAAGGGAGTGCTAGGAATGGGGAAAAAATAAGAACCAAGATGCATTATGTAAAGGTACAATTCCCAATGAGAAATGTAATTGTGTTGTATACCTACAATGTACCAATAAAAGAATTTAATACCAAAAAAACCCCAACAAAACCTTCTGCACTGCAAGAGAAACCACCAACAGAGCTAAGAGACAACCTACAACGTGGGAAAAAAATTTTAGCAGCTGTACCTTAGACAAAGGACTACTATTTAGGACACATAAAGAACTGAAAAAAAATCAGATGCCCCAAATTAAAAAACCCGATTGAAAAATGGGCATCTGAAATGAACAGACATTTCTCAGACAAAGAATTAAAAGCAGCAAATAAATATAGGAAAAAATGTTCAACATCACTAGTCATTGGAGAAATGCAGATGAAAACAACACTGAGATTCCACCTCACCCCAGAAACGATGGCTGTTATCAAGAAATCATACAATAACAAATGCTGGTGGGGGTGTGGGGAGAAAGGAACCCTTCTCTATTGTTGGTGGGAGTGTAGACTGGTGCAACCACTGTGGAAATCAGTATGGAGATACCTCAGAGAAATAGGGCTAGAGGTCCCATTTGACCCAGCTATTCCCCTGCTGGCTATCTTCCCAAAAGAATTAATAGAATCATACCACAGCAATATATGTGCACCCATGTTTATAGCAGCACAGTTTGTAATAGCTAAAGCTTGGAAACAGCCCAAGTGTCCATCAACTGGAAACTGGATAAAGATGTGGGTTTTTTTTATAAAATGGAGTACTACTCAGCCATAAAGAACGAGAACCTTGAGACCTTCATAGCTAACTGGATGCATATTGAGGCCATACTCTTAAGGGAAATAAATAGGACACACGTGTAAATACTGAATAGTTTCTCTAGTGTGAGAAACTGAAAGTGTAAATAAGGATTAAAATGATTAAAACGAATAATTGGTAATTTGAAATAAGAAGAAGAAGTCCAAAGGAGTAGGGGAAGTGGAAGGGGAAGGGGAAAGGAAAGGAGGGAAAGGAAAAATTATGAGAAAAGAAAAAAAATGGAAACAAAGTCTATGTAAATAGGGAAGGGTGGAGGGGGTGAAGGGCGCACAGATAATGGGGAAAAAATAAGAACCAAGATACATCATGTACAAGCACCCAATGATAAATGTAAATGTATTGTTTACCTAAAATGTACCAATAAAAGAATTTAAGGGAAAAAAAAAAAGGAAATGTACAACTGTCTAGTATAGTTGATATTTCATGGGGAGATTACAGTTTGACACCAAAACTATTTGCTGTGTCAATAGGTTACAGAGAAAGCCCACAAACATTCTTTTGTGGTTTTGGAAAAAGAAAAAGGAGAGTAAAAGGTTTTTGTTTGTCCCATTTTTCTTGTTATTTTTCATCTTTCTCAAGAACACCTAAGATAAAAGGGAAATTTTGGACCAAAGGCCATTAATAACAAATGTAAATTTTGCTGTACCAAAATGTCTCTGATAGCATATCTGGTTTTGAGTCACTATCTCTTGGGTCTAGAAATTGATGAGAAGTTACTTAAAGTTGGTGTCTTTTACTCTTTTAGAAGGATTATGGTAGAAGAGAAGTAACTGCAGTCTGAAATCGTGCTTTGAGGCAGTTATCTCTGGAGATAACATTAACTAGGATTGAATAACTGCCAAATAAAATTTAATACATTTTCCCATCCATGAAATAGGCCCCTTAAATACAACAGAATAATTACTTTCACAATGCTCCCTGGAAACAAAGAGAGCAAAAGCGTTGAATGTCTTTTTTGTTTGTGGTGTTTGTTGTTAGCTTGAGGATAAGGACAAGGATATTTACCAAGATGCTCTATGCATCCACCATCCACGATATAAAAACAGCCTGGCCAACAGCCACCTAATTTGGAACTGCATGTCTTTTAAATCTGTTTATGTTGGAAGAGTTGTGGCAGATATTAAATTTTGTAATTTAGTTAGATATCTTGGCCTTGGCCTGAGTTGGTGAACTATGATACTTTCCTATAACAAAACTAAAATGATTTTCATATCTATATGTGGGTATGTATGTATGCATGTAATAGATTTGTGTATGGGCATACATGTGTGCCATATGTACACAGTTTAAAAACCAAAGCTCTAAGCAGTAAGTTCCTTTTTTGCCCTTAATTCTGCTTCGTTCACATGCACATGCGCGCGCACACACACACACACACACACATATGAAAAAATAAATATATATATGTATATATTCCCAATCAAACTGTTCAATGTTACAGCTTTTCTGAGTTCAAAATGTTTTAATTCTCTAGCTAGATATTGACCATTCTCACCCATATCCTTCTTTGTAAAATAGAGTTTGGCCCAATTTCCAAGTCCCTCCAAGCCCTTAAAGTTTATGTTCTGTGATTTTAAAAGCTTTTAATATATTAATTCTTTTCTTGGAAAGTATGATTATTTAAAATTATATGGTATTTATATGATTCAAAAGAAGTAATACATAGCTAAAGGTATTTATTCTCAGAGCTAAATTCATATGAGCAAATTTAAATAGCTGTGTCAACGTTTGAATATAACTTGACCTAAGATACAATGTAGCTTAGATATTTGCACATACATTTCTCAGCCATGATTTACCAGGTCTACAAAAGGAGCAGGCTGAGGTAGCCACAACTGGGCTATGCAATCTTCTTGTCTTTATGTAGCTCATTGGATCAAAAAACACCTGATCCTGGGATGGTTTATTCATAGGACAAAATGATGACCTAGGCATCAGATGATCCTGTCTAAGAAATACTAAGTAAGACCCAGAGGGAGTTAGTGGCAGGTACAAATCCTGAAAGAATATACCAAGAGAGACTATGAAGGAAGCAAGAGGCCAGGCTGAATGAAGAGTGGCAAATGCCACAGAGAGGCAGAAGTAGCTGGAGGTGAGAGAAAGCGGAGCAACCCATAAAAGGCATGGGTGGCCTTAGGTCTCCAGAGATCTCGGGGTACAATTACCACAACCTTTACAGTGAATTTCTTTTGACTTAGGTAAGCCCACATAGGTCTCTCTTCCTTACTGCTAAAATGATTACACTAAATTGATGAATTCCTAAAATCCCAAAGGATCGTTATAAGCTCTGTGAGGACAGGGACCACATCTGTTATTCATCACTCTGTCTTTGGCACATCAGAAAAGCGACAGACATGGAGTAGAGTAGAAATTGTTTGTTGATTTTTAAATATACTTTCTATGGGCCGGGGATTTAGCTCAGTGGTTCTGGTGCCTGCCTCATAAGCGCAAGGTCCAGAGTTCGATCCCCGGTACCAAAAACAAACAAACAAATAAATATGCTTTCTAGTCAATTGATAATTATTTAAATTTTTACTTATATCTTTTGCTTTTAACATATCTGGAGCTCTGTTATACTGTATATGTCTATCAGAAGACTTAAAAATTCCAGAAACATTTGCACCAAGTATTAATAAAATTAAATTTTCATAAGCTGGCCTTGAACTTTATTGTTATATAAATGAAAAATTTATCAAAATAAGGCTTTACTGAAATATGCATTTTCTAAAAATTCACACCAAACTTCATCCTTATAATTGATTTGTATGTTGAACAAATTTAGTTTTTCCTGTTTACATTATATATTTATTAAATGAAAAGTGAACACATCATTAGCCCTTGAATATATACACAGCAGTATTGGTTCCTGTGTCTCTTTTGGAGTTATTCAAATGATGGATTTGTACAGATTACTCATAGCCTTTCTTATCTTATATGTGAACAAAAATATTGTTTCCAAAAGAAAAATAAATAAATAGGGTTAGAACATGCAGTCTGCAGCCAAGGAAACCAGCAAACAAAGCTATCTCCTCAAATTGAAATACTCTGCCACAGCAACAGGCGATGGAATTGATCCTAGAGAATTAAACTCAGTACTACATGAACCTGGACTTATCAGAGGTATTCCTGTGATCTGAAGTATCTAGTCAAAAGGGAGACCTTAAAACAGCAAGATAACTTTGTTTCCACCTTCCTTTATGAAAAAATGATTAATACTGTTTGAGACAATCTAAGATGATCTGTAGACTATAGACCAAGTTAAGTAAAATCCCAACAGAAATGTAGTTCTCAAATACGTTTTTAAGATTTTACTGTCTTTTTTCAGGAAAGAGATTTAAAATCAAATAGATCTGAACAACATAGAAACCATGAGCACAAAGATGACCATAAGTGAAGATAGCTTGAGTTCCAAGATTCTTCAGGTTCACGGACTATTAGTTTTATGTAATATGCAAGTACTTTCAGTTAAAACATACTACTATGCCCAGCACTTGTGTAACTGTTATGTACTAGTTGTTTTGCACATACCATTGATGTTCTTTATCATAAACCTGGGATTTATTCTCTATAACTTTTAGTGTTATTTTTTTCATTTTGTATTTGAACAACTTTCAGTCATGCAGCTAAGAAACCAGCCACAATGAGAACCTAAACATAGTTGGCTTTCACTATTAGTTATTCTGATTTTCATATCAATTGAGATAAAATAATTGGTTGTGGGTTCTTTTTTCCTCTTTGGAAAACTTACCTAAATGCCATATAGAGAAAAGATAGTTTTAGGGTCAGTAACTAAATACATTTTAAATTTAAAAAAAAAAAAACAAGCCTAAGTAATAGCACAGATGAGTATAAAGAAAGCTTGAGAACATTCATAGAGTAATTCTGCTGTAGAAGACACATACATGTCCATTAAGATCAAATCTGTGATTATAACTTAAAAATCATCCTTTGTGGAAATTCAAGAAATAAAATCCGCTGGGAGTACCAACAAATATGAATTGGCACTAAGGCAGTTAGTTGTCAGCGCTACTATTTGATCAAAGACTGTAAAAATTCATCCTTATAACTTGAGATCTTAGATTGAAAGAGAAATCAGTTGAATCTTAAATTGCATAACTGTAAAAACAGCAAACCAAAATCTTCATGGAAAATCACTATCACATTCTTGTATGGGAACACACGTATGGAAAGAGTGAGACATGGTGAAGGGAAGGGGCAAGGTGGGTGTGGGATGGTTTGAGAGAGCAGGCTTGAGTTACAGAGGGAAGACGGCCTGGTGTGGCAGCAAGGCTGACAAGGGGAAGGGCTTAATGCTTGACCTCATGAAGCTCCAGAGCTGAAGTAAGTCCGATTGACTGGAGCCTACCAAGAAGCCAGTTTGTGGTCAGAAATGGAATGAGAGGTAACCAGCATCTCTGTACATATGGAGGCTACATAGCCACCATTTATAAAGTTCTGCTGTAACCCAACGACCCAGACGTCTCAGCCAGAGCTTCCCAGTATTTACAGGCCTTAAAGCCATTTATGACTCTTGCTAGGTTTTAAATCTGAACAGTTAGTATGACTTATATGAACTGCTTTCTGACCCTTCTCTTGCCCAAAATTATTTTCTTTTGTGTCGTTTAGGAGTACATATGCACTAAAAGTGATACTTAATACCTGGCTACCTTTAAATAGCTTTGATCCTGTGAATTTGATTGTTGTTGATTCAGTTGCTATCATTGCATTCTTTGGAAATACTTGTTTAAAACATTTTGGTGGCAAGAGAATGAAAACTGCACTTTGTGAGTTTACACCTTTGGATGAGGAGAAAAACCTTCATTCATAGCAGTGTAAATTCACAGGTTAATATTCTTCAGGGTGAGACCCATTGTCTGGCATAACTACTCACTTAACAATAGGCTAAGAAAATAACTACTTGCAAATACAAAGGCGATGTGAGCTGCTCACGTTCCTCTTGGTTTACAAATGCTTAATAATTTTGTTTTAAGGCATATGCCATAAAGTCAACAAATACTGTCACAGAGCCACAAGTTCATCTCTGGACCCAGCATAGGTAGTAGTAGTTAATAAAAAAGCTCAGCCTTTTTTTCAAATCAAGTAATTATGCTGTACTCCATAATTTTATTCTTGGAAGCATAAAGAGTGTTTACAATATGGTATCTTTCTAGGGTGAGAGTAGTGAAAAAAATGGAAAAATGTCTAAACATCCTTGTGTGGCAGTGATGGCATTACTGGTGTGTTTAATAAAACCTTTATTGGTACATTTTCCGGTGTGGTGGCATTGGCAGAATTGGTCCCCCTTTGGATTTGGAACTCAGCAGCTGATGAAATACAGTAAACATTAATTTGGAATGGGCTGCCGGTTTTGGAAAGCCAGGTGACATTTTATTATATTTGTACCGAGCAGGGGCTATGTCCCATACTGCTGTAGCTTCCACTGTCAGAGGCTTATTTAGCTGGCATTATGGAAAAAAAAAATGGCAGGCCTGAGAATCTTATCCCCTGAAATGAAAGTCGAATGCCAAATTGAAATTCCTGTAGGATTTCCGATAGCAATGGGGGAATTGAGAAGCCCACAATTAAGCATATGGGCATTAAGATAATTGTCAGATATGTTGGCGGACATGATAGAAGACAGATGGGTACGAATCAGTGCGCTCCACTGCAGCACCCTGGGAGACAATTTGACGTTTTACCTGCCTGAGCTACTCTGCCATATTTGTCACTGGATGTACAGCACAGCATCTTACTGAGCGTTAAGTGTTTTTGCAGAGCACTGTAGGTACTTGTGTGGTCCTCCAGCGCCCTCTAGTGAATCACATTTGTGAGGATTGCTTTTCCAGTCCTGCATCAGGGCCTTGCTGCCCCCTGGAAATAGCTGTTGCACCTCCTGCTCGCACTAAGCACTATGGTTCCTGTCATCCCTTCAGGTTGGGGCCCATCGTGAAGACGGCGTGACCTTGAGAGGCAGCCATTCTCTCCTGCCAAACCAGGTTCCAGTTCCACAGCTTCCTGTCCAATCTGCAACTTCCCCTGACTTAAATCCACCCCAGGACCCTTACAGAGGTAAGTGCCCCTCAGAAGGGCTCTTCTGACCTCATGTTAGCAGTACATCCAGAGAGGATGCTGAGCAGCCTTGGCTGTCAGACCTCAGGAAGCAGCGGCAGAGAACCAAGAATCAAATTTGGTACAAAAATGGCAAGTAAATGAGAACGTAGCTAGAACTTACCCTACTAATTGTGTTTCTTCAGTAACTGTTTTCCTCAAATATTCTCTGAAATCCTGATCCCATTTCAGTAGGGAATGAGACAACAGACTGATGAGAGGAAATTTTATTTTAGCTATTTCCACATTTTACTCATTCAGGTCCTCTAATGTGGTTATTTGTGGTCTGAAAATTATATTTCCAAACGAATAGGAAGGAAGGAAATTGTTTTTGTTGTTTAAAATGGAAGGAAATGTAGGTGCATTTAAAAAATGGAACTTGGTTGCATGGTTTTTGCAGTTAAGTCATCTAGCCTTATAACAATGGCTCCCAACCTCTCACTGCAGGGGCTTTTCATGTCTCCAGGAAGTTGACTCCATAGGCCAGACTTGGATCCAGCCACCCTATGCTACTGGCTGGTGGTCACTTACATAGCGTCTTCTCATTTCCTTAACATTTAAAACAAACAGGACCCCACTGCCTTGAGAATTCACACAGGCATCTTTTCAACCTCTGTACATATCTGAGTGTTAGTTACATTGCATATATTGGTACAGCTCTTCGTTTTCATTTAGCTGATAATAATTGGTGGACCTCTCTTTTAAAGAGCCTTTGGTTTTTGCTCTTTTGGTTTTGCCTTAGTTCTGTGCTTCTTAAACTGCAAATATGATAAACATGACCTGAGGATCTTGTTAATAATATAGATTGTGATTCATTAGATGTGGGATTAGGCATTTCTAATGGCTTCCAGGTGACAAGAAAGCTTTGGGCCCATGGACTAAATTGTGTGACAAAGCTCTAGAATGTGCAGATTACAAGTAGAAGGGAACACATTATAGAAATGTATCTACCTGAGATATAGATTACATTAAGACCATGTTTTAAAATGTAATGTGATCTTGGAAAGTTGAGCAGTGATAAAGCTAGAAATATCTTCAGTAAGCAGTGAACTGCCTTACATATGTACATTTTTAAATGCTGATTACTCCTTGAGGATAAGAGAAGCCTAATTTCAGGATATCATTTGGGTATCTATTGAAGTCTTGACTGCACATATTTAGCCTACTCCCTGGGAATTATATTTTAAGGATATTTTTCTATTAAATCATTGCATATGGAAGAAACTCAATATAATAGCTGATATTTACTTGGGTTCTTAATCAGAACATTGAGGTGTGTGATTTTCATGATTATGATTTTCATTGCAATTAAGTTGATGTTTTGTAGACAGTGAAATTACCATCTACTCCAAAAGATTGCAAAATAGAATTTAACCTCAGAGCCAATGCAGGGAAAACTTGTTTCCGCAGGTGCATTTTTGAAACTTCACCAGATAGCAGGAAAAAAGTGACAGAAGGATCACAGTTGAGCAGAATGAATTGTCTAGCTGGCAGCCTTGCAATCTGAAGTACGTGTGTTTGTGCATAAAGTTTTGATGTACATGTAACCTGGTCTCTTTCTCTCCTCCTCCTCCTCCTCCTCCTCCCCTCCTTCTCCATCTCTTCCCCCCACCCCCACCCTGTAGGCATGCCACCAGGACTACAGGGGCAGAGTGTCTCCTCTGGCAGCTCTGAGATAAAATCCGATGATGAAGGCGACGAGAACCTGCAAGACACGAAATCTTCCGAGGACAAGAAATTAGATGACGACAAGAAGGATATCAAATCAATTACTAGGTCAAGATCTAGGTAACAGTATATAATACTGTCGCTTCATTTAATTCCTTTATTGGACTTTGATGAAGTGAACAGAACAGGAAGAAACTACTCAGTTTTTTCCTGGCAGGTAATTCTACAGATGAAAAAGGCCTCTAGAAGTACTACAAGTATCGCTTAAGATACCTGTACTCTAGTGAAGCCTAAAATGTCTTTGCATTTATGAATTTGGACCCAATACTATTTGCACACAGTAAAAACAATTTGTAACTGATTTAAGTGAAAATGGTTCATTTAAAAAACTATATTCTGCAAATTTGGTCAGAAATGTTCTTCCTAAAATATTTCCAAAGAGATTTTAGCCATGTTAAAATGTCAGTTGATATATACATGCAACTTTTATTTTGTTCTTACTTTTAAAGGGAAAATACTAATTTGCCAGTTGTATCCTAAAATGTTGATGTATACAAAAGTAATAACCTTAATTGCTAATTTTTTCTCTCTGATAGTTCTTTCTATAAAAAACTGCAGAAAAATAGTTTTCTTTGGTCTTCTTAAGTATGTGATACCTTTAAATTAGGATTGTCTCTTTATTCTGGTAATCAGTTTTTGAATGCCCCATGTACATAATACACATGTACTTCGGGGTTGTTCCTATTTGCAGATTAAGCCAGCTGTACTAAGAGTACAAACAGCATCTTTTTTAAGGTTGTGGTTCTCAAGATGATGTCTAGTATCTTTTATGAATTAAGAACACAGTATCTTTTCATGTTAATTTTGTAATTATTGGGACAAATTACATATACTGCTACAAGTTCCAGAAATGCTAAATGCATCTGGCTTACTTCCCTTCTTGACTCTTGGCCACATTAGCAAGAAGTCCCTGGGCTGGGATTTCACATCCTTAACAGCTTCACTGTTAGTCTAAGTCCGTTCTTGGGAACTTAACTATGTGGCCAAAACTTATACATATTAATAGATGCTTTGAAGTTTCAGAACAACGTTTTAACTTGCCATTGAAAACCTTTTAAAAGGTCACTCTTGTGATGTTTATGTACATATGCTTCCAACACTGTGTTGTAAAACAATATTTTTCAAATCTATAGCATTTATTTGCGTAACTAACTTATTTATAAGTGAATAACCAATTCCAGTCAGTCATTAGCCTGAAAACCATTGGAAAATAAGTTCCCATTTTCAAGTCCCTCCTGTGGAAGATATAACACATGTTTGATGTATAAAGCTACTGCCAAATTTTTAGCTTTAGGATGGGCCCAGTGAAAACTCAAATCTGTTTCCTTCTCCTTATCGTAGCCTAGTACCGGTGAGCATAGTGGATGCAGGAATGAATTAATAGTAACCCGAATTTCCCAGGCATCAGCTGAAGTCATGGGTGAGGAGAGAGGAAGGATCAGCAGAGAAGTGAAGAGGACCAGAAAGCAGAGAAAGAGCCCTCTCCAGTTAGCTTGATTGAGCTGTGTGTTCCCCAGCACACACTGTGAGAGACTGGGCCATCTGGAAAGGAGCTGAACCTATGGAGGAGGAGTCCAGCCTGTCATCATCTTCCCTTAATATCTTCCTCCTCCCTCTCAATTTCCCTCTTCGCTTAAGTGTTCTTGGCCTTCATATATCATGTGCCACACGTACTTGCAACCCAAAAACACTACTCTCACTGTTGATTGATTAGAGCTTCTCTGGAGTAGTTGGTCCTTTTTGTAATTTGGAGGTTACTCAAGGATTATCCAGAATGGAAGACTGGAGCTATACCTTTTAAGCCAGGATTGATTATGTGTAGGTTGAATTGACCAGATAACATTCCATTGTCTTCCAACTCCTAAGTGTAATTAATCATCTTTGTTCTGTGGATATTTCCAACTCAGGGAAAATAAGGGAGTGTCTAAGCTTCATGGTCCTGTAGCTCAGTCCATGTCTCTAGACTAATGGTCACCTTGATATTATTTCTTATACTAGGGAGTGGTTGCTTTTCAGTGACATTTACTTCATTTTTATGTCTCTCAGATCCAGATAAAATTCTTGCTCATGATAGTTCATGTTGGTTATCTGGTGTTACCTTGTTCTGTCTTCTTGAGCCCAGATGTCTCCAAACCTCTCCTTTCTACATGATAGCACTGGAAATATTTTACGCCCTTCTGCCATGAAACCTTGTCAAGATAATATCCTTTCCAGATGGCTCATCATCCTATTTGTCTTCCATTTAAAAGTTTCTGATTGGTCACAATGACACCCAGAAATGGTTAGAAGCTATCTTATCTTTCCAGTCCATACTGCCCTAATCATGCCTAAATATTGAGTCATCAGAGACTCCCGTTTGGCTTCATTTGTGATTTACAGTGAGGTCATGGCGATTTATAATGAGTAGATGTTGGATTTGTATTGTTTTACATGTCAATGTCAATTCAGGTTTCTCCAAGTTACTTCAGGTCATAAACATCCATGCTAAAGGCTGAAAGTGATATTTTGCCAACTTTTTATTCTATACATGAAGAAAATGAGGGTCGGGTAGGGTTAGTGAATTTTCAAGACCTTCAGAGCTAGGAATGGGGCACCTAGGACAAAGGCCTACTGTCTTCGCTCCCATCGCATTGGTGTCTTCAGTACAGGACTTTCTTAGTCTTGTTACCTTGCCGTGTATTTGCTTTACCTATCAAAATCTCTTTTCAATCCCTTATTTTCCCTGGGTTTTAGATGTCAACATTTTTTTAAAAAAGATTATATATAAACAATCTTTCTGAAGTGTGATCGTGCTGCATGAGCTAAGACATAAGTAGGTGGAGGCTTGCTTTACAGAATATAACTTTGTCTGTAAAGCCCTGATTCTCCATTTTGTACCTCACGTCACAGTGGGCACACTTTGTGGGCCCTCACTTTATGCCAGATCATCCCCTTTTATTCAATTTGGGTTTAATGCATCATTTGAAAAACTAAATGTATTGTGTATTCACAGCCATCCAAACCAGTCCCAAGGTCAAGTGGATATAAAATTCTGCCAAGGACACAGATTGAAATGGGAAAGTTCCATGACAACTCTAGAAAAACAAAAAGTAATTTAGGTACCTCCCTCTTCCCCACACCATAAAAAAATGTCGCATCCCTTTTGTCCCACAGCAATAACGATGATGAGGACCTGACGCCGGAGCAGAAGGCAGAGCGCGAGAAGGAGCGGAGGATGGCCAACAATGCCCGTGAGCGCCTGCGGGTCCGAGACATCAACGAGGCTTTCAAGGAGCTTGGGCGCATGGTGCAGCTCCACCTCAAAAGTGACAAGCCCCAGACCAAGCTCCTGATCCTCCACCAGGCTGTGGCTGTCATCCTCAGCCTGGAGCAGCAAGTCCGAGGTCAGTGAGCTGAGAGCAGCACTCAGCCTCGAGCAGCAGCAGACAGCCGAGCCTTAGCACCCTCAGAATAATGCAACCATGTCCAAATCCTTAAGCAGCAGTCCCTTGTCTGATAACTAAGTTATAGGGTTCTCTTATACCTAGCGTTTCTTTCGTATTGTCAGTAATCAGAGCTTAGTTTCCTTGCTTCACCAACATTTTTTAAACTGTAAAATGGTACAAATTCTCTGTGCAGTTCAGCTTTTCCTGGTGACCAACCAAGTGAATCACCGTCGTGCACATTTCCTAACTGTAACCAAAGCTGAGTCCGGGGGTGGGAGAAGCAGAAGAGGAGGGGAGAGCAAACCTTTACCAGAAACCTCAGCATTAACAAAGCACCCGTGCTCTCATCTTCCACAGAAAGAAATCTGAATCCAAAAGCAGCCTGTCTAAAAAGAAGGGAGGAAGAGAAGGTGTCCTCGGAGCCTCCCCCGCTTTCCTTGGCTGGCCCACACCCCGGAATGGGAGACACATCAAATCACATGGGACAGATGTGAAAGGGCAAGTCCGCTTTCCACCATTTCGGAGCTCATCACGCAACCCTCTCACCTGCACCACAGCCAGGAAGCTGGCTTTGACCCAGTGAACAGATATTTTTCTTTCTTGGAAAAAGAGGGTTTTTGTTTTGGGTTTTTTTGGTACAGGGGATCGAACTCAGGACCTTGTGCCTGCGAGGCAGGTGGCAACACCACTGAGCTAAATCTCCCACCCCATAATGTTTTCTTTATTTTTAAACTTTTTTTTGTATCAGGGATCGAACTCAGGACCTTGCACTTGCGAGGCAGGCAGTGGCACCACTGAGCTAAATCCCCAGACCTACAGGGTTTTTTTTTTTAAGCACTTCCTCTTCATCGAAGATACTAATTAACTCTCTCCTCTTTTTCTTTTCTCAGGTCCAAGTTGCCACATTGCTTCATTAAAACAAGAGACCACTTCCTTAACAGCTGTATTATCTTAAACCCACATAAACACTTCTCCTTAACCCCTTTTTTGTAATATAAGACAAGTCTGAGTAGTTATGAATCGCAGACGCAAGAGGTTTCAGCATTCCCAATTATCAAAAAACAGAAAAACAAACAAAAAAAAAGAAAGAAAAAAGTGCAACTTGAGGGACGACTTTCTTTAACATATCATTCAGAATGTGCAAAGCAGTATGTACAGGCTGAGACGCAGCCCAGAGACTGAATGGCAATCTTTCCACACTGTGGAACAATGCATTTGTGCCTAAACTTCTTTTGGAAAAAAAATATAATTAATTTGTAAGTCTGAAAAAATATTTAATTTAAAAAAATTGTAAACTTGCAATAATGAAAAAGTGTACTTCTGAAGAAAACTACATGAACGTTTTTGTTGGTATTCAAGTCAGCTAGTGTTTATAATTACTGGATATTGAATGGGGAAGCTCGGCTGCCCTACTAACAAAACCAGCAAACGTCCTGATGACAACGAAGTGATGACATTAGCCATTCCTTAGGGTAGGAGGAACAGATGGATCTTATAGACCTATGACAAATATATATATAAATATATATATAAATATATATTAAAAATTTAGTGACTATGGTAAGCTTTTGTTCATTTGTTTCAGACTTTTTTCTCTTGTAAAAAATAGTACTGATTAACTTTTTTAAAAGAAAGATTTTACTGTAAATATGAATTTTTTCTTTTTTTTTTCTTCTCTCTTTTCGGTCTTGTTTTTTGTTTCTGTTGTTTTTTGGGATTTTTTTTTTTTGGTCTTATTTCTGTCCCCCTCCCTGGTTTGTTATCATAACCTGTAGTGCCAACTCTGCTTCCGGAGGGGCAGTGCAGGATGAAATGCTGACCCTGAAGTTGCTTCTCATTCATAAATAAGTAGAAAATTGTTTCTCCAGTCTTTTGGGAACACAGGACTTAAAAGTCACATCATGTGTAGATATTACAAGCAGCATTACCAAGACACGGCAACAAGAGTTTGTCTGACTTGTAATGTTGCATTTGTGACCCTATTCTGGGATTTTCAGAGGTACAAGGTTAGAATGCTACAATGTTACCACTGTGCCTTCCAATGTTTATATCATCGGAAACATAACATAATCAAAGTGGCTGTGATTTAACAAAACGATTAAAGTGTTACCTACCTGTGTAGCCGAAGTAGTGTGCAGTGAGGCGTTTCTGAATACATGGTCAGATTTTTGGAAAAAAACAAAAAACAAAAAACAAATGAAGTTCAAAAACTGTCAAATGAGAAAATTGCAAGTAGTGTGACAGAGCTGATTGATTTTGTTGCTTTCTTAATTTTTTTTTCAAAATGGGTTTACTAAAAAGTAGATGACTTAACCTGCCTCCTCCTTCATCTGAAAAATGCCAATATTCAGTCATCATGCAGCATTATAACAAGCCTTATAAGTCCTAAAGCATTAAGTTGCACTTTTTTGAGGAGGGGTAGTGCAGTATTTCTCTGGCCAGTATGAATGAAGTTGATACTTACCATATTTGATAGAAACATAGATCAAGCTATGGCACAGCAACTCATCAGATAGCTAGCTTTGACGTCTGGGCACAATTGAACCAGTTTCCATCATAAATCTTTATAATGATTGACTTTGGTGTATAGTGCAGTAAACAAATAGTGCTCCTAGTTAAGTATTTGTCAGCATCCTTTTGTCTCTAACTTGTTTCTATTTTTACAGCCACACAATCTTGGCATGTATTAAGAAAAAGCAATCCCTATTCAAGTAGTTTTTCCACCTATCAGCACTGAGTAAATGCCATAAATCCATCAAAATGGTCTAAATGTTCCATCTGTTCTCCTGTTTTGCCAGTTATATAGTAATGAAATACATTTGTAAATTTTATGCAACAAATGGCAAACGTATCATTATTTTGAAATTGTGTATGTAAAAGTTATATTTTTACATGTAGGCTCTTGTTATTATGTGTTTTAATACATTGTATCAGTTTTCGTTTTTCTAAACTGTGTGGTTTAAAAGAAGTCTCATTTAAATGAAATAGTGAGCTACAAGAATCTGAATTTTATGTTCATTTCTGAAAATGTAAGAACAAATAAGATAGTTACCACGTGGTCATCTTTTACAAACCCATGAACATTTTGATTAGCTGTGTGTGTGTGTGTGTGTGTGTGTGTTGAAAACTGTAAATATGTTCAGTAGCGATAAAACTAAAATAATTTGATTTGTTAATAAGTTCCTAAAATGTGGAGGTGGATTAAAACCTTAGGAGAAGAGCAGAAATCAAACTTCATGAAAAGTTATTTGGGGGGTTTCCTGTGAAATGTATGAACAAAGGGGCTCAAAGAAGGGCATGAAAGACAATAATGTATACTCTCCCCTCCTCCCTGAATAATGGAAACCATGTGTACTTCTTCCCTCAGTATGTTAAAGATTTCCTTTTAGTGGTACATTCTGCACTCATCTTGTATTGTCTACCAAGGCGGGTATCCCTAGGAACAATATTATATAGGAAGCAGGTATACTCTGATCACATTCAGGATAAGTGTACAGAAGAAAGTATGGTGTTTACTCTTTAGGGAACTGGAAACACTCCCTGCATTGATGTACATTTTAAGAATGGCACTTTTGATACATGTTATCAGAAAGGTGCTTAATAGAGCTGAATTAAAGTTTTCAAACCTGTAAACAAAGCAAAAAATGAAATTGTAGTCATTTGATTATTTTTTAAATTGGTGCTTTATATTTTGTTCTCACTCAAACAGAGTAAAAGCTGCAATTTCTTGTTCACCAGCTTTGATGTATTCATTACTCAGTAATGTAATACCTCTATTGTTGAAATCCCTTTGGACATAAGCGAAAAACTTCCTAATGGCCACCAGAATCTGCTCACTGCTTTTTTGCTTGGTGGGGAAACATAATCTGCGCCTATCTGTATTAATTGGGTTGTATCCCCAGTTTAAAAAAGAGAAGAAGAAGAAGAAGAAGAAGAAGAAAGGGAATGTGGCCTTTTAGTGTGTTTTTTGTCGTTTTGTTATTTTCAAACCCAGGTAAGATATTGGTATCCTGCACTGGATTTTTGAATTAAATTTAGCAGAAGACAGGATTGAAGTGCTATACAGAAGTTTCACAAGGGTCCATGCTATACTACATATATAGATGATGATACTTAGGCTGGGGATCGGTATAAGAAACTTGGACTTTGAAAGCAACATGGAATAGTTGATCCACCTCCACATTCAAGTAATTTATGAATATGCAGAATAGGGATCTGTTCATCTAGAAATTTTTACCATTTGTCTTCTGTGTAGCTGCAAGGAACACTAATGTTTATACAACTGTCAGTCCACCCAGTGGTGCAACTGGTTCTGATTCAGTCTTCCGATTCCTTTTTTGTTCTTCACTTTTTCCTATTCCTTGAATTTTTTAAATTCATAATCTTTATTTTGTTGAGGGGTTGGGGAGTGGGGAGGGAGTTGAACTGAGACTGGGGGTTAAGAGGATTTTCGTCTTTGCATCCAACAGGTAGAATATGATCTGTGTCCAAAAGTGAACTTGAGTCAGGAACGAAACCATTTCAGCATAAACGAGCACAAAAATTTAGTCTGCTGGCTGACTGGAAGCAAAAAAGTCAAGATGGAATATGATGAATTCCAACACAATGGGGCACCAAGGCCTTTTGGGCCTGTCTTTTTATTTTGCTTTGGTTTTGTTTGTTTTTCTTTAGAGACACGCTCTTTCTCATGGGACTTGAAGTGGACTCATCTTTGTGCAGTGCTGGTTTTGCCATACTCATTTCAAGTATTATAGACATATGTAATGGTGAAAATATATGAACTGTGGCCTTTTTCATTCTTGTTACTTGTGATGCAATTAAGTGAAGATAAGAAAAAAAAAAAAGCAGAGATTTACCATGTATCAGTGCCTGGCTTTTTGTTATAAAGCTTTGTTTGTCTAGTGCTCTTTTTGCTATAAAATAGACTGTAGTACACCCTAGTAGGAAAAAAAACCCTAAATTTAAAAATAAAAAATATATTTGGCTTATTTTTCGCAGGAGCAATCCTTTTATACCATGAATATTACAAAAAATTGTCAGATTCTGAATATTTCTTCTTTGTAGATTTTTGGAATCATTATGAGTAAAAGTTTGTTACTTTATTTTACTATTTAAAAGATGTTATTTTACCATGTGTTACCAAGATGAAACTGTATGGTAGCTTTTTTGTTTGTTTTGTTTTTGTTTTTGTTTTTTAGTTGTAGGTCGCAGCGGGGAAATTTTTTGCGACTGTACACATAGCTGCAGCATTAAAAACTAAAAAAAAATTGTTAAAAAAAGAAAAAAAGGGAAAACATTTCAAAAAAAGATAAACAGTTACACCTTGTTTTCAATGTGTGGCTGAGTGCCTCGATTTTTTCATGTTTTTGGTGTATTTCTGATTTGTAGAAGTGTCCAAACAGGTTGTGTGCTGGAGTTCCTTCAAGACAAAAACAAACCCAGCTTGGTCTAGGCCATTACCTGTTTCCATCTGTAGTTATTCGATGAAGTCATGTACATGACCGTTCTGTAGCAATAAATGTGCCATTTTTATAAACTGTTTCTGACACTTGTTTCATTTCATTTTGCATTGTCCATATAGCTATGATTCTCTTCTGTTAAGATGGCATTATAGTTCATTTTCTAAGTGTTGGAGGTATTGGCAGCTTAACAGACAAAACATACAAAAATAAAAAAAATTAAATTACAAAAGCAAATTGAAAAGCAAAGCACATGGTTGATCAAGGAAGAGATGCCCTTAATGAAAATGGAACGGGATGCATGCAAAACAAAAGAGAAAACTGTCTAGAGGATTAACTAATTGAAGGAATATAATTAATATGCATGTAACACTGACGCTATGCATTTGAAGAGATCTGAACTGCACCAATGTCTTCAGTTGTGCTGCAGGTTGCTGAGTCATGTCAGCCTTAACCTTTGGATCAGTTAGTCGACTGTTTGGCAGAACATTCTCAGCTAGATCTTTTCAGTCAAAAGACTTATTTTGTATCACTGTTAAAAGCTGAATATTGTTAACCACGACATTACACTGTATTTATACGTTCTCAAACTATACCCACCCCACCAACTTCTGGTTGACTGTTGACTATATTAATCCAGATGTAAACAACCAGATTTTTCCCCCTAACTTGTACAAACTTACTTGTGTCACCTACTATGGGGGGGAAGAAATGTACAGATTAAAATTATTCAGTGTTATGTACTGTAAGTTCATATTTTTGTAGAATGCACCTCAATCTGCTTTACAAAACTTGGAGACTGTTTCAACATTGCACTGTAGAGATGTAAAGTGATGTTTGCAATGTAAAAGAAAGCCGCGTAGAAGAGCATTTCGTGACACGATGTTCTAACCGAGTGCGTGGTATTTTGGGATGTCTCCGATAATTGCTCTTGTATTCTTTCTAATGGGATTTAGTGACTAGTTTAATCTGAAGGAAAATGTTATAACACCATTTGGTTCACATGTGAAGTGCCCTCCATAGCCAAATGTTGAGTTTTTTTTTTCTTTTTGGTTGGATTGTTTGCAGATACTTAAATTTTATGAAATTTCCAAAGATTTTGGTTGATAACCCTTTGACCTTCTAAATGATTTGAGATGTTCTTATGTTCTTATTGTGTGTTTTAAATATATATAAAAGAGCCACAAGCATTTAGTCTTTTAGTATTATATTTGATCATAAACTATTACTAAAAGGGGAAATGAGCCTGGGTACTCCTTCAGTGTCTCTTACGTAACTATTAAACATTGTTTTATTTAAAAGGACAACATGGAAAGGTACATTAAAGTTAGGCTTTAGTTCATTTTCAAAGAGAACTTAAATTGCTGGAGAAATTAAAATATTATCCAAAAGTTAAGATCCTGATGCTGTTAGAAGTAAGGGAAGAGAATCCACAGAAGTTAAAATAAGGGGTCGTTTGCACTCACATAATTGGATCCATTCATGTAAAACCAAGTGAAATTTGTATTCTAGACTTCACTTTTAGGCCACCTCTTAATAGCTATAGAAGTGATCCTTTCTAAGGGAGAAATTGGAAGTAACTACTATGCTACTTATATTCACGTCACCCCAGTATCAGCTGTTTACATTGAACCTGGGGCCCCTCATCCTCTGCCAGCCAGAAGTTCTCCTGGCCAGGAAGTCTGCTCCTGCCTCAAGTTAGTTACAGGTCCACCTTCTTGATAGTCACAGCCTGAGCTATAAAGAAGCATGGCCAGTTTTAAAGGGACTAGGAGAGTGAGAGGAGCCCGAGTCACCTTTGTCTTCATGAAAGATCATTAAATGTGGAAGGTTTGGTAGACAAATGTCGTCATGTAAAATCCCCACATCTTCAGAAATAGAAAGGTCAGTGTCACCAGTTAGAAGCATGTGTGCCCTGGGCACAGCCCCGGGTAGTTGCTAAATGCCTGAGGTTGACAAGCCAAATCAGGGAGCCAGCCTATATCCTCCAGGTATTTGTTGGAAATGCTAGATTAGAATGATGAATCTATACACGAATGTAACAGGTATCCTATGGAAAGGTACCTGTCTAAAGCAGTGTTTCATACTGTTTTTGAGTTGACAATTTGAAGATGAATGAAACCACACCACAGAAGAAAGCACTTATATATGAATTACCACATTCAGCTTATAAAGATTTGATGAATCTATAGAGTCTAGGTACAGACCCTTGCTCATGGCCCCCAGGTTTCGGAAAACCTGGTATGAAGTAACTGAAACTTAAAAAAGGAATCACACCAATCTCACTGACCTTGGCTGAGGTGGCTGAGCCTAACTAAAACTCGACTAATGTCTGGCTTTTCTCAGTAAAAGAAAGACCCTTTGTGTAACAGAAAACAATACAGTCCTCATTCACATCTGTTACCCTATATTTAGAAGTCAAATAGCTTTGGTGTTGGCATGAACATTTTCTAGGAGGAAGCAGAAACTTGCCAAGTGCAAAAGTGAAAATGATCCTACAGAATCAGGCCAGCCGGCTGGAGAGTTTTGACCATAACCAGCTCGTGGGTGAGAAACTTTTTTATTCTTAAGGGAAAATGACAGAATTTTGCAAAATAGGGAAACTTGGGTTTTGTGAGGAATTATCTGACTGTATATCTGTGTGTGTGTGAGGCTGGGCGAGGCTATCCCCATGATGGAGAGAGGAAGTAAGTGACATGCTCAAGTCCTGGAACTTGAACCAGAAGCCACTGCCCTGACTTTGGGTCCTGTGGTGACTGTTCTGTCCCATATCCCAAGAGGGCAGTCTGGCTCTCCACCTTAACAGGATGCCTCTGCACCAACTGCACACAGGTTCATTTTTTGTGTTGCTTTTATCTTTTCATCCATAAATCTTTTTATGGATTTTTGTGCAGGAAAGTTGCTAACCTCCTGTGGTTCTTATTTTCTACTTGATTCTCCAGATTGTTGGGATAACTAGATATGAAAATATTCGTGCAACAAAAAGTGCTACCAAAGTCAGATTTTCACCCTGGTCCACTTTTTGTTGTGGGGATTGAACCCATGGCCTTCACACTGAAAGATATTCCTAGCCCCTCCCCACCCCCTTTATTTTTATTTTGACAGTGGTGCTAGTGTGCAGCCTGGCCTCAAATTTGTGATCCTCTTGACTCAGCTTCTTAGAGTGCTGGGATTACAGGCATTTACCACCATACCTAGCATGGCCCACTTTTTAAAAAATAAACCTTTTGGGGAATAATTTTTCATTTATAGAACAGTTGCAAAGATAATACATAGCATTCTCACCCATCTTCCCCTAATGGCAAAATGTTACATAACCATGGTACATTTGTCAAAACTAAGACGTTAAAATTGGTGCTTTATGTGAATTTCATGAGGAACCCACATTGCTATAGTCTTACTATCCCAGCATCCCACCTTGCTGTAGTCCAGTCCATTTAGATCTGAAGTGCTAACAGGCAGTGTAGCTGGAGCCCACTCAGGGTCATTAAGTCACATCTACCCATGGCTCAACCAAATTTTATAGTTTAAAAAAAAAAACGTTAAAATTCCTTCCTGTCATTGCTGTCTGTCAAAACTCCATCTCTCTTTAATGAAAGGCATTGAAGCAATAGGGAGAAGACAGGAACAGAAAGGCAGGCCAGAGACCTACAGCACCCATGAACTGAACAGTGCATCACATCATTCATCAGTGAATTTGATACTGAGGGCTGAATAGGTCAAAAGCACTGGGGGAATTAAAAAAGGCAACGGTTCTTATCAGTAAGGAGGCCAATAACAAAAATTGCCACTATATGACAAGCAATAAATGGGCATCCAGCAGGAGCAAACTATGCTGGAAAGTGCTGGAGAGAAGCACTGAGGTGGGATCCAGAGCAGACAAGTCTTCTGTAAACGTGGCCTTTGGGGTGTGTGGCACATTTTGACAGGCAGAGCAGATCATGGATTTAAAGCAGTGGCAAGACTTTCTGCGCTATAAGGACTATGCTTTATAGGGACACATGGTAGCTTACATCACAACGCCACTGTTCACCTATCTTTCATCTATTTTTATCCATTTCACCTATTTTCATCACCTCTCTATCGCCCAGGCAACAACACCTGGAAACCCTTATTGTGGTCTACAGAATTATTCAGGGTTCTGGTGTCCTAAGGCTCATGGATAAGGAAGAATGAAATCCTTCATTTGGATCTAAAGGAGAATCTAGGCTAAATAACACATTTTACACAGATGGCCAATGTGGCCCTGAGAATTCAAAGCATAAGGGATCTCTGAAGGGAACCTTGGGTCCCTGACTCCCTACCAAAGACCCCTATGTAGAACACTATTGTGTCAATAACACTGTGCTTCCCAGAAGCCCCCAACCCAAGGGCACATCCAAACAACTAAAACAGCAAATATCCTACAAGTAATGGGGACCATATAGGCTGGGACATAGCTGGACAATAGGAAGAATGCTAGGGGATAACCAGTGAGGGTGGAGAGATTTGATGCAGGAAGCTACACAGTGAGAAGTGGCAGGGGTAGTTGTTAGGCCACTGAGTGTAGAGAGCATTCTAGATGATGGGAAGTATGATGCTCCCAGTGAGACATGTCTCAGGAGTGGATACACAAAAGTGAACAAAGGATGCGTGAGTGAAAAGATTCAGTAGTGTGAGACAATACTGTCATTATTGTTTTATTAATCTTTACCAAGCTTTGCTCCAAAAGGCATTTAAATTCACATTGACAGTCATTAATAGCAGTAAGGATAAGCTTATGCAGAGTATAGTATCATGTACCACATTAAGTGTATGCTACTGGACAGGCTGCCTAACTTACCCACTGCTCTCATCTAAGAAATGAGACTACTAATATGTACATCCGGGAGTAAATATTACATCACATGGCATTGGTCATCCAGTGTTGGCACATGGGAAAGGCAAATGCACTGCAAAGATCTTGCATGGCAGGGGACTCTGTATACGGGCCCACATCACAGGACTGCAGCCTTGGCCTCTATGGACAGACAACTCTCACCGCTTGCCCCAGGTCTTCCATCGTGGGCAACAAGAGTCATCTGGATCATGCCGGTCATCATCCTGGAAATTACCATCATTTCCCGTTGTCTCTTGCATTTAACAAAACTCCCACCTACCTAGGGTTAGAAAAGCCTGGAGATGGAAGGAGCTATCATAACGAACTATCCAAGTGGCGTCTAACCTCAAGCAAGCTCTATTTTCACAATGACAGCATTTACACAAACATTATTTCCTTAAGCCACAATGCAAATCTAGGAAATCAGTGATATCATTCACACTGTAGAATGAGAACAAGCGAGGCCCTGAGGGCTAAGGTCAGGGCAGGTGACCAGAGGTGAATACTCAGAGCCGGATGGGGCCAACAGATGTTGTACAATCCAATGCTGTGGACTTGTCTGGAGTTCAGAGGATGGATTCACTGGCTCCAATTAAACATGTCTAAATCCCTCCCTCATTTGGAAAATGGCTCACTTTGTGAGATTGCAGGCCTGCACCACACTGCCTAATGATGTTCCTCTTCTGCATTACAGCTCCTGCAGGCTTCCTTCCAGCCAGACAGTCCAGCACCCCAATAGCCTGCCACTCTCTGGGCCTTCGCTCTTGCCAGCATTCCTTCTCTTCCTCTTTAATTCAAACACATCTTTTCCATTGTCTGGCTCCTGCCTGAGATCATCCCATGAGGTTAAAAAAAGAACAGGACAATAACATCTGGAGATGATAGATCATGTAGCAAAACCACTGTGTTTGGTACCAGAAAGAAAGCAAACTTTTACCAAAAGAAGCTTAAAATATGAAGAGAAGTAAAATATGCAAACAAGTATAAATGAAAAGAAAAAGAATTAGATTTGTGAGCACTTCCTTGAGACATTATCATTGATTTCACTGCATCCTGTAACGAGGCAGATCAAATTGTTATTCATTCCTTAAATGCATCACAAATATATATATATATATATCACTTAACTAAATCATAAAAAACTAACATTTTCTCTTCCAAACTTGAATTGTATATTATTTTATTTAATCCACATAGTTCTATTAACTGGGTATATCATCATCCCCATATCACAGGTGATAAAAATTGAGGCTTAGAAGTATTGTTAGGTGAGCAGTTGACAGGAGTAAGATTGCAATCCAAGATATCTGACCCTTGATTCTGAAATTTGTGAAAATGGTCCCAAAATTTTGCTGTGACATGATGCTAGAATTAACAAGCAGTTTATTTTCACAACTCAATGCAATTAATGGAAAAAAATAAGGCCTAAAGAAATTAAATCAAATTTCCAAGGAAATGCTTCCAGTGAGTGACAAAGATGAGAGTTAAGAGTGGAACTATTGACACTGAATTCTCCATGCACCACCACAGACCACACTGTCTTTCCAAAGGGAAGAATGAAGCAAAGTAAAATGCAAGAAGAGCACAGACATCACAGGCCCTGGCCCAAGTTCGGAAACACAGTACCATGGAGAAAAGATGGTGAGGAGTTAATCCTCTGATGCAGTCAGCACACAGAAACCAGCTAATAAAGACACATTCATGTTCCCCTCTGCCAGCACTTAAAGCAATATGGAAGCTCCTTTTTGTGAACTGCCTGAGGCCACATAGCTAATGACCCAGCCTGGAGGAAAAGCAGGTCTCCACTCAATTTGCCCGGGAACTTTCCAAGAGAAGTATTTGATTAGGTGCACCATTGCCATTATCCTATTTCACAAGGTCAGCACAGCCCATAACTAGACAGATCAGGTAGTTATTTATTCCTCAAACCTCTGCTGAGTAAGTTGGTGCCTGTACAGCCATGATCAAGGTCTAACCCTGGGTTAAGAAGCTGACAGTTCTGAGAGGGGTTGGTGCCCAGTGAGAGGGACACAGCCTTAGGGGAAGGAAGAGGGAAGGAGAAGGATGTAGTCTTGGTGGAAGGGTGGGTGGGGGAGGAGCTGGTGGGAAAGGAGTGCACATGCTCTGGTGAAGATGTTCCCAGAGTGCCTTGAACCAGCAGATCAGCAGCATCAGTGGGTAAGCAGTGGGGAAATAGCAGAGATAGAGAAATATCACACTGAAAACACCAGGTGAGATTCTAATTAACCTTAAGGAAGGAAATAAAATTCCCACAAAGGAAAAATGAAGAAAAATCAAAGGTGTGATGTGGCACAAAGTTGTGATGTTCCATTCTTGGAACACCCTGGAATTCCAGATGACTTAAGAGTAGGAAGCAAAGTGTAGATAGAGGGCAGGGAGCTTGATTCTAGTCAGTCTGGATCATTCTGTGGACAGTGGGGAGCCCCAAGGACTTTAAGCAGAGCAGTGATGTGATCAGATTGGCACAGTGGAAGTTCCCTCTCCCCCACAGGTTCTTCTGTAAGAAGGCCTCCTGGTGGGACGCTGACATCATCAAGGTGAGAGATAAGAGTTGACTCAGATTCAGTCTGTCCTGGTCTCCAGCTGCTCTTGCTCTGACCTGTGGACTGGTACCTGGGGTTCAATAGTCTTAACAGACAATGGCTTAAGCACTTGGCCTGAGAATGCTCCAGGGGAACCAGATATAAATGATGAGTTCACTGAACTGGTTCTTGGTTTTCTGGAATGGGTTCTCTGATTTGATTAGATTTAAAGGTACTGAGGGGGTTGGTTCCAATGGCAAGGCCACTGAGAGTCAATGGCATTCATGGCAAAACAGTTATTCAAACTATCCCTTGTAGATGCCTATAACTTAAGTACAAGGCTCTGAGTGACTAAATATTTACTAATAGAAAACATTTTAGGTCAAAATCATAAATATAATGTGGTTGGTTATTTCTAATTGTGCTAAGGAATTTGGGGAAAAGAAAATGATCAACTCAGGGCTTTAAATTCCCAGCTCAATGTATGCATAAAGGATCTGAAAACTGTCTCTGCCTCGCCCTAAAAGAATTCTTTTCTTCAACAGCCTTAGGATTTCCTTTGAAAAACAAAAGTATAATCCTACATGTAACTGAATTGCAAAGCAAACTGAATTTCCCAACTTCCAGGAAGGATGTCTTTTGTTAGAGTTGGGGCTAATGGGATGGGGACATTCCAATAAAGTTAGAGGTACACGGGATTCCTAAATTCTGCCAAGCCTTCCTTGGCAGTAGAAGCAGTGCTTCCACTCCTGCCTGAAGACCTGATTCTAGCCTAACCAAGGAAATTGTCTTGCTGGTCCTTAGAACCTACTCCACCATCCTTTGTGCTTCTACATGTGTAAGCAGACTCAAGCCCCAGTGAACCCGAAAGCGTGAGGTATGTGACCCATGAAAAGGTGTAATAGACATCAGAAGAATTGAATGCTTTTGCCAAATTCTATTGATGGAAATCTGGGAATGTTCAGGAATGAATCTTAAGGAAATGGAATCAAGGAAGAAGAAATATGTTATTGGGTCAAGCCAAATTAATTTCTATAAGTTCACCAAGCAGAGAATCCAAATTGAGTGATTTTAGCTTACAGAGCTTGAAATGGTTCTAAGAATTTGCTTGGTTATTTGACTAAAATGTGGACCCAAATTTGGTATCTACTAAATGAAATTAAAGTATTAGATTTTCTTGGTATCTAGCAGAGGAAGGTGTCCTAGATTTAGGAAAATCGGTGTGCTGCAGTCGCTTGCTTGTGACATTCTTTTTACTCGCAGAGTCCAGAAAACATGATCTTCAATACAGAGTTGGGAAGTACATTCCTGGGAGAAGCCCCCCGCCCCGCCCCCGCAACAAGAACATGAAATTATTTTTTCTCACGGAGTCTAGAAAACATGACCTTCAATACAGTGTTGGGAAGTACATTCCTGGGAGAAGCCCCCCCATCCCCAACACAGTGGGGGTAACACAATCGAGGAATGAGAGAGGCCAAAAAGAAGCATGTAATCACCAAAGGCAAGGTAGTGCAGCATAGTGAACAGGGAGTCAAAGCAATAACCAAAAGTCTGACTCACAGGGAAGCATGGCCTTGGCTGATTGGTTATCATGTTCCTAGAAGAGAAATCAATAGCAAGTCTGATAGATTCTTACTGGATATGCACAAGTGGAAATGTTCTATGTCCAATGAAAGCCTGAGTTGAATGACTGAAACAGTCACAGTTACTGAATCAGTTTCCAGATTTGAACAATTCGTAGACCCAGAGCCTTTTGAATGAAGGGCATGAAGGACAGGACACACTGCCAAAATTTATTCTATTAATCTTGCTTGTAGACCTCCTCCAAAGAATGTGTGTCCATTTAACAGGGTGAACAGGCATTGAGGAAGGAGAATAATCGGACTTTTCCAGGGTTACTAGACTCTGACTCTGAACTATTACTAATTCCTAGAAACTCAAAATAATGTTGTGAAAAAACACTCTGAAATCTTGGAAAATGCATATTTTCTGACAGCTTTCCAATATTTAAAGGCTTTGCTGATTAATTCAGGGATATTATGAATCAATGTTTTATAATAAAATAGTTTTATTAATTATTAAATATTAAAAATTGTGTTTAACATAATGATATGTGTCAATATTTGGATGATTGTGTAAGCTCAGCAAACCAGTATTTCACATGTGGGTATGTAGGGATATGTAGCATTATCCCTGTATGAGTAAAAGCTCTGATCAAAGTACATGATGAATCAGTGAATTTTAATGCAATAGACCACAAAGTTCATTGATACCATTTTAGATTTCACATAGCAATGAATGTTTAAGCAATTACCACTTGTCAAATTTCCGTGTAGTATTGAGAAAGAATATTCACAGTCATGGGTCAAGGCTCTTAAGTACTCCTCTTCCCTTCTTAGCTATATACATATTTGTGTGAGGCTCAGTCTCCTTCACATTTTCAACCAAACAAACATACTACAATAGATTGAAGCAGACACGAGAGTACATCTGCTTTCTACTAAGAAAGACATTAGAGAGATTTATGAAAGTAAAGTAATACCACTCTATTGATTGTTTTGGATCGTGTTATTTTTCTTTTAAAAATTGTCTCATTTTAAAGATGTAAAGGTTTGTTGTTATATTTTAAATGAGTAATCAAGTTTAAAAAATTTCTGACTGTTAATTTGTAATATAGTAGATGTTAAAGGTTACAGTTCACAAAAATGAAAGCTCTTTGGGCCTCTCAGTAGTCTTTTAAAGTGTACGAGGATTCTCCTGCTGTCATGCTCCTAGGTGAGCAGCACTCAGCAAGTATATAAAATAGCCAAAGACAGCCAATGACAGGCTTGGGTAACACTTGATTTTAAGGGATGCTCTTTTTTTGTGATCCAAATATCCCTTAGTTATCTTAGGATACCATGACAAAATACCACAGATTGGCTGCCGAAACAACAGCAATGCATTTTTTTGCAGTCCTGTGAGGCTGGAAGTCCAAGTTCAGGGTGTCATCAGGAATGGTTTCTAGTGATGTCCCTCTTCCCAGATTGCAAATGGCCACACCTGACTGTGGCCTCACCTGGCCTTTCTTCTTCATGTACAGGAAAAAAGAGATCACTCCTCTGGTGTCTGCTCCTCTTTTTATGAAGACCATCAGACTTCTACTTTGGTTTAGATGTTGAATGTCCCTTAAATGTTCATGTGCAAAGGTTTAGTCCCCAGGGTGATGGTTTTGGGAGGTGCTGTGGGCCTTTAAGAGATGGGTCTTTCTTAGAAGGCATGTCCTCAAAGGGAACTGTGGAACCTAAGCTCTGCACACTTTCCTTTGCTTCCTGGCTTGAGATATGATCTTGCTCTGACACGCATCACCACCGTGATGGTCCATCCTCACTGAAGCCCCAAACCGATGGCTCACCTTACCTTGCACTTGAACCTTCAGAACTAAGCCAAAATAAACCTCCTTTTATGTTATAAGTACCCTGTGTTAGCACTATTTCATTCCTTCTTTCCTTTGTTGCATGCATGTGTGTGTATGTGAGTGTGTGTGTGTGCGCACGCGCGTATGTGTGTGTGGTACTGGGGACAGAACTCCAGGGTGCTCTACCACTGAACTACATCCCCGACCCATCATTTTTTTATTTTTTATTTTGAGACAAGTTATTATAAATAAGCCTCAGCTGGGCTCCTTTGCCCTCTGTTCAGTGAGGATATCACAAGAAGATGCCATCTTTGAAATAGAGAACAAGCCCTCATGAGACACTGAATCTGCTGGAGGCTTGACCTTGAACCTCCTGGTCCCTAGAACTGTTTCTAAGTTACCCAATCTAAGTTATTTGGTTATAGCCATCCAAATAGATGAAGACACCACTGGCTGGTGTTTTATCTTTTCATAAATCTCTGTCTCTGCCACAGGATTGGCCATCATTGCCACCAAGCCCTGAAATGCTTTAGATTTTGAGAATTTCCACTAATGAGCATTCGAGTGCTTTCTGGATGGCTGCTTTGTAGGTGTAATTCTGACTTCTAGCATGGGCCAAGCTTCTGTTGTATTCTCAGGGAGAAACGTATACTGTCCAGATATAGGGATTAAGATGCTCCTGACTGCAAATTTCTAAACATCAAATTAGGAACAATAATATTCTCTATCTGATGATATGTTACAATGGATACCTGCATCAGCATTCCAACAGAAAACAACTGAACATCAAGATAAATATATATTTTAAAAACTCAAACACACTAATGAGCTCAAAAGAAAGTAAGAAATTCTGGACCAAAATGCTACATGAAGGTGTGATCAGAATAAGAAGCCATTTCACACTCACCATATTTACAAAGACTAAAAATATGATGATGAGACATGCTGGTTAGAACATGAATGACAGAAATTTTAACACTGCATCAATATCACACTGTTACAGGTTGTGTCTAGAAGTCTCCCAAAGCCTCCTGTGGTCATAGGTAGGGCTTTTCAGAGGAGGCTGGATCTAGGGTGTGTGATACTGGGATCGAGGACATGACGTTGAGACTGATTCATGGTACGATGCTAGGATTAAGGATGTGATGAATTAGAAGAGACAGCACGAGGACTGGTGTTGTTGCTTGTTGCTTTTTGACTTGTGCCTGCCTGCTCTATGATGCCCCTCTGCCATGCCACCCTGCCTTGGAGCCAGCTGATTATAGAATGAAACCTCTGCAAACTGTGAACCAAAAATAAACCTTTTCTCCTTTAACTTTGGTTGTTGGGTATTCTATTTCAGCAACAAGAAAAGTGACTAAGACACACACTCTGGAAAACAATGTGCTGTCACCCATAGTGTAAGTTAATATATGAGCCAGACTTTTGATCACTAGGTATGTGCTGTATATATGTGCTGTGCTTATGCATGTTGGGAGACATAATCAGGAAAGGCCACAGCCATACCAAAGAGCCCAATGCAGGAAAATGGATGCACCTTGAGGCCATAATACTGAGTGAAATAAATCAAATACACAAGCTGAAATATCACTCTTATATGAGAAACTCAAAATATAAATAAAGAACAAAATCAAAGATAGATGATCGGTAGTAGGGAGATAGATCTTTTGCAAATGGGTGGGAGACATAGAGGAAGGGGTAGGGGTAGGAGGAGGGAGACAAGAAAAAAGAATTAAGATGTGTAATATACATGTTCCAATCTCCATGAGAAATGCAAGCATTATATACTGCAAACATGTTCTAATAAAAGTAGAAATTTTAAAAAATTATCCAAATCTGAAATGTTCTAAAAGCCAATCAACCGTAAAATTCATAATAAATTATATGATAAAAATAGGGCAGGGGTAGGCAAATGTTTTCTGTAAAAGGCAGCATAGTAAATATTGTAGGTTTTGAAGTCTTATGGTCTCTTGTTGCTACTAACATTGCGGCTCTCTACCATTCTATCTCTGAAGCAGTCAGAGACAGTATGTAAATATACATGTGTGGCTATGTTACAATGATCTTATTTAAAGAAATAGCCCATGAGCTCTAGTTTGCTCAACCCTGACTTAATGAAATACCACATCACAGTGAAAATGGTTGAATCATATAAAAATATTGAGTAGATAAGCAAACATAAATATGAGATACCATCCATATAAATTTCAAAGACTACAAGGTATAGGAATGCATCCACAAAATTACAAAAATAACAAACATAAGGAAAATTATCGCAAGTATCCAGATAGTAGTGTTCTCTAGAGGGGAGGGAAAGAAGTTATGATGGGGTGGGACACACAAGTAACCTTCAGTGTCCTTGCTTAGTATGAATTCTTAACTTTGTTGCTGATTACCTGAGTGTTTGACTTTATTATTTTTAAACAGTACATATGCCAAGAAGCTAACTTTTTGTGATATTTTCTAAAATCAAAAAGAAGTTTAAAATAAAACAAAAATAATAACAAATACACAGAACCTTATCACAGAAGACTTTTCCTCACATCACACTGGGCAAATTCTCTCCTAAACCCATTCTTAAACCAGTCAGTGGCATGGGGGCTAGAATTATAGTTCATTAAAGATTTACCCCTGGAAGCTGAGGAGGAGCTTGGTCTCTCTCAGAGGCCCTGACTGCCTTTGATAGGATGAAAATGTGGGTGTCAGAGATAATTTTAGGACTGCTAATTCACAGCATTTGCAGTCAGATTTTTTAAAAAATCTGTCTATCATCCATCATCTATCTATCATCTATCATCTATCTGCCATCTGTCTATCATCACCTCCATCTCTATCATCTATCATCAGTCTATCTATCTGTATCTATCATCTATCTATTAACAATCATCTATCTATTTTCTCTCTTTATGAAAATTCTGAATGGTCCTAGTAGAGGCCATAATGAGTCTACAATGGTAGGAGACTCACTTCACCAGCATTGTCTTTCAACTTGCAGTTGTGTTAATACCATTCAGTTGCTGCCTCTCCATCAACTGCCCAGAAATAATGTCAGGGCCCCTAAAATATGACAGCCACACATCTGCCTTACTTCTTTTCTTCCCGATTTCTACTTAAATTAAGATCATTCTCATTCCCCATGCTTCATGTATGTCATCTTCAGCAGCCTGCAGATTGATTTTGGAAGGAACATCCACAGTTCGGGTGGAAAAAATTTTAAAATATTTTACAAAGTGGTTGGAGTTTGTGGAATGAATGCCCCCAAGAAGGTCCTTCCCCAAGCAAGAACCCATGACTGTGACTGGGTTATCCGTCTTGTAAATCCAATAGCAAGTGTCCTATAAGAGACAAATGAGAAGACACTGACATAGAGAACAAGGTCAGGAGGAGATGGAGGCAAAGATTGGAATGCAGCAGCCACAAGCCAAGGAATTCCTGAGCCACATGAAGCTGGAAAAGGCAAAGAAAGTAGATCAGTCAGGAGTTTCAAGAGAAACATAACAGAGAGAGAGAGAGAGAAAGAGAGAGAGAGAGAGAGAGAGGAGAACAAGAACAACAAGAGGGAGAAGGAGAGAAGAGGAGGAGGAAAGAGGAAGAAGAAGAAAAAAGAAAGGGAGAGGAAGAGAGGGAAGGGAAGGAGAAATCGGCTCATGTGATTCTGGAGCTGCCAAGTCCAAAATGTGTAGAGCAAGCCAACAGGCTAGGGACTTAGGAAGGAATTCATCCTGCAGTGTTAAAGAATTTCTTCTTCTCTGAGTAACTTCAGATTTTCCTCGTAGGGTTGATCAACTGATTGAATGAGGCCCACTGACCTGATCATGATTGTTATAGATAGAAGCTGTTAACCACAACTATAAAATAACTTCACAGCAACACCTGGATGAGTATTAAATTGCTGGGTAGTACAGCCTAACCAAGTTGAAGTGTAAAACTAACCATTCCAATGGTAATCTCCCCCAGAGCTTTCAGAGACTCTGCCAATGCTTTGATTTCAGATTTCTTGCCCCATTTCTCTGGTAATAAGATGTCAAGTCTGTGTCACTTGCTACAGAAGCTCCAGGAAATTTACACAGTACGCTACAAGAGCGTGTGCTGTGATGCCAAGTCCTTCTTCAGGTGGCATCCTTCCTGGAAGATGGTAATCAGCAAACTGGTATATTGAACGTTGTCCTTGTGTGTTTTGTAGTACCGCTAAAAATTTAAGGACTTCCCTCTGAGGCAGAGGCTTTTGAGTTGGGCTGCACATTAGAAACATCTGGCAAACTAAAGTTGTCCTTCCTTTCCCCTCCTCCTTTTTGGTTTGATTCATCAGAGATAGTACTGGGCAGTGTCACATGTGGAGAGTTCGCAGCTGACTTCAATAGGTAGTTAGTGTTGAGATCTGCTGCTCTAAGTCACCTAAGTCATCATTGCCACACCAGGTGGAGGGGAACTGGGGTTATGCTGATGGCAGACCAAATGGGAGGTCAGGTGGATGGACATAAGAAAATATGATTCTCTGTGTACCTGACAACCACATTTACAAGCTAAACAGGGTTTTGCAAAGAGAAAGATGATGGACGGTTCTTCCCTAAGCAGCCCCAAAGGATTCTTCAACGAAATATTATTGCCTTCAAAGGAGGTAGGAACTTCTGAAGTAATGGTAGTGAGTCATAAAATACCCATGACCTGGATAAAAACTAATTTACTTCTCTCTAATTCATACAGCCTACAATTAGGCAATCCTGGATTTGTAGGACTGGGCCACCATGTGGGGGGTTCCAACTCTTTGACTTTCATATCCCACCTGTGCCTGCTATCTAATCCAAGATCATTCTATGGTTGCTGGAGATATGCCTAGCAAGTCCACACTCCAGCCAGTGGGAAACAAGAAGGGAAGAAGAATAAGTAACTAAACTCTGACCTCAGCTTTCTGAAAGATTCGTAGAAGCTGTCACAGACACTTCTGTCCATATAGCACTGACTAGAATGTGATCACACAGGCACACAATATGTCAAAGGAGAATCTTAGTCTTTATTTTAAAAGTCATGTGTCCTCCCAAAATACGTGGGGGGTCTTTGGAAGGGGGGTGAAAGATATTGAGGTACAACTAAATTCTCTGCCACAGAGATATTTTGCAAAACCATTTGTGAGGCTTTGAATTTAAGCTTGAGTCACCTTTTTGGAAGAAGTAAAAAATTTTCCTCTCACCCCCATCACAAAGCTTTCTTCTCTCCCTCCTGTGTCTCTATATCTCCATAGCATTCATGGCTGGTCCTGACAGCCATTTCCCTCCATGAGCCAGGAGAGACTGTCTATTTCTGTTTGATTCCATTAGTCCAAGCCTAAAACCAGCGGAGGTCTGAATCCAGAATTTAATCCCCTATTGAGGCTACTTAAACAGTAATATGTTTGAGCTGTATAGCACCTCAGAGAACTTCAAGATTATCTTGAGAAGAGGATGGGAAACTATGACACATAGGCCACAGTGTATTTATGACCTTTTTGTTAATGATTTTTTATTGGAAAACACACTTCCTTATTCCCCGATGTATTGTGTGGTGCTGATATTGAGCTACAATGGCACAGAGATACAAAAGTAGTGTGACAGACTCTATGCCACACATTCCACACCCTTTTCCCCCTTCTGCAGGAAATATCCCCTAATGAGATAGTAGAGCCATAGAGGGAAGGAGCTAGAGCCTCAGATCATCATGTGGAGGAAAGTTGCCATTCAACTCCAATAACAAAATGTTCTACAAGTGAGAAGTAAACGTCTTTACTGGCTTAGGCCCAGCTTTTTTTTTTTGAATTACCCTTGTTTTTAATATTCTATTTCTTTATCTTGGAGTCAGGGATATCATTTGCCCAACTCTTTTACTAAGTCAGAGATTAAAATAGAAATCACAAAGGATTTCATCAGTACATGGACTTTGTAAGTAGGTAGTATTTTGCCCAGAAATAAATGGAATAAATGATAATGACTATGATAGTAGCTAAGATCTCTGGAACTTTAAACATTTCATGATTTTAAGCCCTTTGCTTTTCTTAATTCATTTAATCTTCATATCAACCCAATTAGATACGTTCTTTTTCCTTTTTCTGGTACCAGGGGTCGAACTCAGGATCTTGCACTTGCAAGGCAGGTACAGCACCACTGAGCTAAATCCCTGGCCCTAGATAAGTTCTAGTATTAATCCCACTTGGTAGATAAGAAAACAGAATCCCAAGATCACTAAGTTTAATTAGGTCGTGACTTAGTGCCTGAAACTCTGTTCTTTGAAAGTGTGAAAAAATTCTCACTTTTCATCATTAATGAATGTGATCTGTGGCCTTCAAACACTTTTGATCATGCACTCTCTAAAAGTTCCTTGGGAGACAATGTCCCTGGGGTATTTTGTTTGCAAAGATGGCTCAAACAATTCCTCCTATTCTTGTACTCTCACTCCCTTGCTGTGTGATTCTAATGCCTTGTATCCTGAGTTGAAGTTTAATTGTCATCTCTGCTAGTTTTGTGACTTGGTATAACAATTAAAATGAGGCAGGAATAAATTGTGACATGTTGAGCCTAAACTGCAGGCAGTTTTGCTGCTCTTTCTCACAAGAAAAATGAATGGAGTCTACTGGACAATGCTAGGTGACATGGAGCAGCCACCTGCCAGCATCAGCTTCTAGGAATGGCCTTGAGGTATCTTGGACTGTAACACTGCTAGATAATTGCACTGTGTGGCAGCTCTCAGATGAGGTCAGCAGAACAACCGCCTAGCTGAGCCTAGCCCAAATTACTGACCACAGAGTCAAGAGAAAGTAAAATGATTGTTGTTTCAAGATACGAAAGTTAAAATGTGGTTTATTTTGTGGAAATTGATAATTGATGATTACTGACCACAGAGTCAGCAGCAAGTAAATGATTGCTGTTTCAAGCTACAAAGTTTAAAGGGTGGTTTATTTTGTGGAAACTGTTAACTGGGATAGTTTTCATACATATTTTAAAGATGAAATTTATAATTTTACATCGTAAGTTTAAAAGTTTTCAAGAGCCTAAATTTTCTGACATACTGAAAATATAGGATTTTGAAATAAATTTCTTCATCTTTTAAGTTTATTGGAATTTAAATGTGATACAATTTAATATTCACCACCATCCTTTAAAATATATTCAACAAGCTCTTATTGAACAGAAGCTAATTTTACTTCAGACTTTTTCCATTTAACTTCTGCTACATAACTTTTCCCTAATGAACCATATTTTAATACTTAAAATCCTGTATCATCCTGTGAAACACATGTGCATCAAAAATGTGTATGAAATTGAACTTTATTTTTATTTCATGTCACCAGAAGGCTCTAATAGTTTAGTAAAATTATTCCAGATTGAATGATTATAATTACTATAAGTACACAACTAAGAAAAAATATTATAACTATATATAAATATCAGTAAGTTTTATCTTTAAAGAGTTAAAATCAAAATTCATTTGGAAAGCATTTCTAATCAAATAGGCAGAAGCTTTCTTTTTGTTCCAATTTTCTCACATCCGTGTATAAATATTGCTTATTGCTCTAACATTTTGAATATTCAGCATAAGCTCAATTCTTTTCTTTTTTATATCTGATGGACCGAGAAACCTTGTTCTCATAAATACATAGGTAGGAACAGAAACAGTTTTGCTATGGCAGCATCTCTCGATTCTCTGACTCCCTTTCAAGTTGTGTGGGATCTATCATCAAAAATTATGTGTAACGATCTTTTAGCTGACAATTCAATTAGGTCTCCTTCAGTGCTGATGAAAGCACAGAATTGGAAACCACCTGACTTGTAAAAGGGTTTCTTACCCAGTCATTAGAGTCATTCATTTTTCTAGTTTCTGGGAAATATACCAAAAAGCCTTTACTAAGTCTTATCAAACAACCCTCAGTAATTATACCTGTTACTCCACCACTTCAGCACCTGTTTATTCTCATAACAAGTTGAGAAAATGGAACTACTGTACTGTTAATTTTAATCCACCTCAACCAATACAATCTTGTTGATTAAAAATGCTTGTATTTCTAAACTGCTTTAAGAATTTTTTCAACTAAATTTCAGATATAGCTAAAACATGACAGAAAATATCCACTATGTAAGCCAAGAAAGCCTACTCTCATTGGCCAAATTGTACCTACTTTCAGAAAAAAACAGAACAAAACTGCTGAACCTTCATATCAAATAAATATCTCCATAGCACATCTCTCTCTGACTTGAATTTTATCTATAAAAAGGAAAGCCAAGTCCAGAGTCTTACTATGAGCTGTCAGCACTTATTTCCCACACTCCCTCTCAGGAGCCTAAATCTCCTGCCCCCACTTTGGTTCCGCCCAAAAGGCTTTTGTGCTCTGGGGCCTGCACCAAGGTGAGATTTGGTGTGGGTGAGTGGTTCATCTTTCCCTTGTGAATTAGGAGGAAGTAGACTCAGAAATGCGAGCCAGCACAGGTTAAATGAGTAGCAAGACTCAAGGATGTGGAATCATCCCCTAGAAAGTTTTGATGAACCTTAGTAAACTTGTAGAGTGATTCCAACAAATCTTAGGGCAAATGCAGCAGTTGGGCTGTTATCAGCCAGGGACCATGCTCCCAAGACACCTTTGGGAAAGTAGACAAGTTTCTTTGTTTTCGATTTCCCTGGGGTAGGAACCATGGAAGTACAGAAGAGAGGCCTCAAAAACCAGGGAGACTGCCCAGAAGATGCAGCTGCTCAGCTAAATCTGGGGATCTGCTTTTTAGTAATTCACAGGGAATTTTTATGTTAACTGAAAATTGAGAACTGCTGTGATATAAGGCCTTGAAATCCAGAGGGGCTGAGGCTCGCTATTCCTAAAGGAACATCCATATTTCATGTGGCCTTGAACTTGGGTGCCAGCAAATAATTTCTGAGCTGATTCTGAGGCAGAGGTTATTCCAATTCAATTTCAATATTTCCTTCCTTCTGGTCCAAGCAGAAAGTATGCCAATTTTGACAGGTAGGGTCCCACCATGTTACAGTCACTGGGCACTGTGACTGATGGCTTCATTTATAGTCCCCACACCTGGCCACCTGCTACTTATAGAGATGAGTAGGCTGATCACCTGGAATCCTTGTCTTTCTTCCTGAACAGGTTCCAGAAACCTGGGATCTCTGAAAAATTGAAAGCAAAATCTGAGCCCGCAGAGAGGGATAAGAAAATATCAAGCTATTTATTCACTCTCCTTTCCCACCAATCTCTCTTCCTGCCCACCCGGCTACCTTTTCGATTTGTCCTAAAGAGAGAGGACTTGGAAATGGAGCTTAAGCCATCTCCTGCACGATAGCTTCAAAGCCTTAGTCCTGAATATCACATGCTTACCCAATTAAAAGCTATCCGTAGGAGCACCTTGCCAGAGCCCTCTAAGATAACGAGCCCCTGTCTCCTTATAGCTCACACCCTCCTCTACACTAGGAGATAAGATGTGTTGCTTGAACCATATTTTTGGAAATTGCTAGTTAGTTGCAAAATGTTTCCTGAGGTTAAAAAAAAAAAAGCACCAAGGACTGTAATTATTGGATTGTTTCACTTCTGAGGCCAAGAAGCAGATGCTCGACTTGCAAGGCTTGAGTAAGTCTTATCACAAGTTTAACTCCTCTGCCTGCCACCCCAGCATCCCAGCTCACTGGCTTCCTTGAAGAGACCCACTTAGGAGATCAGTTGAACCACTGCCTAGGATTTGGTTTGCAAGGCTCTTAAAAAAGCCAGCCCATACTGTAATCTGGTGCTAATCAGATTTCAGTGTGATGTCACCAGGAAAAAATCGGCCTCTGTAATGCTAGACTAGAAGAGGTTAGCACCAAATTCCAAAGATGAAAATCATTCTTCAAACTTAGTTTGGATAAAATAGAGAAACATTTTCATAACTCTGTTCTCTTGCTCCCTGTGCTTTATCCAATAACTGGGAAAAGAATTCCTGGAGATGAGAGCTAGATCTCCTGCTGCAGCAGGATGCAGGCAATGCCATAACTTGTTAAAACATCCAACAGAGCCAGAAGAATTTAATTAAAAATAATTAATTGAAAGCATTTGCCTCCTTCCTTTAAAATAAGCCATGAGCTGTCTAATAAAATTTAGGTCAAAGACAGAGCCTATAAATTATGGTGGTCCCATCACATCATAGCCTAGTGATGTAGCCATCTTGGTTTGTGTAAATACACTCCATGATGTTGGCACCATGACAAATTCACCTAATGGCATGTTTCTCAGACCATAGTCCCCTTGGTAAGTGATGCATGATTGTACATGAACTTGGGTGCCCAATGTAGGTTTTGCTCTTTGAACGAAATTTTGAAAGGATCCATTTGGTTACTGCCTTCTTGGAGTTTAACATCCCTGGGGTTGACCTAATATTAAACCTGGCGTGAAATGTGATGTGTGCTGCCATGGATGGGGTAGGGTGGAGGTGGCTGTGCATCACCTTCCTCAGTCTTAGTGTGTGGCCAGTCTGGTGACTTGAGAGGAGTTCCTAGGAGAAATTATATTTAATTTCAAGTCTGGAGCTATAGGAAGCATTAGTCATGCAGATGGGCAAGGGGTCAAATATAAAGAACGAAGATAAAGCATTGGATTGGTGGAGAAGGGCTCAGGAAAAGGGAACTATACTACAAAAGGCCTAAAGGTGACAGAATGCATGTTTGGGTAACTGATATAAAAAAGAGAATAATCATACATTTTTTTTTTACAGATATATTTTAGTGCTTATTTTGTGTCAGGCCTGGTGGTAAGCCAAGGAATAAAACCATCAACAAGACAGACTTATTCTAAGTGATATTAATAGTAACAAACTATCTTTTAACCAACATTTATTGAGCATTTGGTATGTGCCATGGCATTCAAAATACTTCACCAGTGTTATTTTTTTTTCATTCTCATAACAATCATGCAAAGTGGGGACTCATTTTCATGTCACTTTACAGATAAGTAAACTGAGGCACAGATGAGTTCAGTGATCTGCCCACGGTTATCTGGTTGATAAGGTTGCCAGAATCTAGAAATCTCTGTTGGTCCATAATCATGGCTGGGTTATGTGGAAAGAGATTCACTGTGAGAAGTGTGGTGATCAACTCTCTAGGGTTGCCTGGCACCCAGGGATTTTCTGGGACATGGAACAAGTGTTAAAACAGGGAGAGTGCCAGGTAGAATGGATGAGAAGGAAGCAGGGCCATATCTTATCAGACCTGAAAAACTGTTAAAACTGTGTTTGGAACTCACACCAAAGGCAGTGTAAATCCTCATGCAAGAATATCACAGATCACACTCTGAGAGTTCCAACTCTGCAGTTCTACAAACTTAGCCCTACCTCTGACAAACTGACTCCCAGTCATTCCTAGGAGTTACCAAATGTGGGTGTCCATGATCTTATTAGCTGCAGCAATGGTTTTTCTCTATATTGCTCATCTACTTTTTCCAGTGTTGAAAACTGGCTTCTCCACTATCACCAGCGCAACCTGTTGATAAAACAAAGTTAAGCTGAGTTTATTGCCAACTGCGGGGAGAAAGAGCACCACCTCAGGAAGCTTTGGGAGCATCTCAGAAAGGGAAAAGGAAAGCCAGAATTAAATGGATAACTGGAAGGTTAGTTGAAGGTGGTTTTTTAAAATTGGGATTTTAATTGGAACAAGGTAAAGATCATGGTATAACAGTCTAGGATTTGGTGGGAACAGCAAGGTGAGGATTTTGAGGCATAGGAGACAAAGAATCTTAGGATGTAAATATATCTTCCGTTAAGAGCTGAAAAGCCTTTCAGGATCCTTTTGGGAAGTTCTTGTAATGAACAATCAAACTACTTTTCCAGGCAAGAGATTCTTGGAAAAATAAAGCTATGTTACTGAAGACCAAGAGATAGAAAGTGAGTCGGATGCAGTGGTGCACATCTGTAACCCCAGCTACTCAGGAGTTTGAAGCAGTAGGATTACAAATTCAATGTCAGCCTGGGCAGTTTACCAAGACTCTTTTTAAAAATAACAATTTGAAAGAGGCTGGGGATGTAGCTCAGTGGTAAAGCACTTCCTAGCATAAGTGAGGCAACACACACACACACACACACACACACACACACACACACAGAAAAAAGAAAAAGAAATGTCATGTGAATGTCTCCAGTAAGGGTTGCCTTCTGCTCTGTGTCCAGATTGCCCATAGTGTGGCAGTTCTGGTCTTCATGAGCACTGATCTATCACTGCTGCCTACCACCCCCTTGGAGAATCTTCTTCACAGCCAGTTTCCTCATGAGAAGCACAATGGAGACCCATTCTATGTACTGGGTTCAGGTGCTTCCAAAGGTTTCTACTGCTCAGTCCCCAGAAGGAAGGATCTAGGCAGGCACAGATTACAGAACACATTTGCCACCAGACTAGGCAAGCAACTCTGACTGTACTCAGTGTCTCAGAAGTCACCCTAGCGCCATTTGGATCATCTTTTGCTTATCAAACTCTCTCTCCCTACCATGCTCAAAACCAGATTGAAGAGCCAAGAATGTACAAATGTTACCACAACCATGCTCATTATGTCAGTTCTCTGCTCCAGAACTTTTTTCACTTCTCTCAAGTGTGCCTTGTGGTGCTTATGCTCTTTATTGTGCTTCTGAAATTTCCCATTTCTCTCTAATTCTGTCTACCTTCTTATCCCTCCCATCTCCTCTCTTTCATCAGATAATACAAATTAACTCCTATGCCAATAAATTTTGTCCCAACTGGACACTTGTGCTCTTCTTTTTAGAGTTTTCTTAGCATTCTCTTATATTCAATTTGCTTTCCATTCGTGTTCTGTCTTAAATTGCTCTTTCCCCCACCCATTTTATTATAAAATTTTTCAAACACAGAGAAAAGTAAGAAGAATTATACAGTAAGTGCCCATATACCCAATGCCTGGGAAAGAAGTCAGAAACCTTGTACTGTAAAGGGTTGGATATTAAATCCTTTAGGCTTTGCAGGACATGTAGTCTTTATCACAACTACTCTGCTTTCTGTGTGTAGTGCAAGAGCAACCACTGACAAACTTAAGTGACTGGGCATGGCTGTATTCCAATTAAACTTTATTTACAAAAGAAGCATGTCTTGACCCCCCAACCTAGAACCTACCACTACTTTTTCTATACTTGTTTTATCACACACACTTGTATATTCATTTCTCTATCCATCTCTTTATCTAGATCATTTTTAATGCATTGCAAGTTGTTTTATACATCAGTACATATCTCCCGAAAACTTCATCTACAAGTTTTCATACTTAATGTTTCCCATGTGTAATCTTTTTCTCTAAAACACTATAATTTCCTTAATGACAAAAAAGCAATAAGATCATCTCAAAGTCTAATGCTCTCTGAAGCCTTCTCCTTTTTTGCACAGTCAGAAATAATTACTCTTTTGCACATTTATTCATTAATCCAACAAACACTTACCTACTATTTGCCAAGAACAATCCTAAATAGAGTTCAAAACTAGAAACAGATACTTACTATCTAATGAGAAAACAGACATCCAAACAACAAAATCTAAAAACAAGGCAGTTAATAATAGAAGTGGGAGCAAAGAATTTTTGACAGAAATAAACAGGACAGGAACTCTGACCTCCGGGACATGAGAGCAGACTCCTAAGTAGCCAAGGTGGGATGAAAGAATGAACTGGGGCTCCCTCACAGTACTGCGTTTTGTTGTACGAGCAAACTGCTAGGTCCACAATTTAGGACTTGTTCTGCATTAAGAGCCCCACACATACCCATGCCTGAGGTCACCACTGGCAATAATATTTGATCCATGAAGAATCTCTACCAGAACATTCAGACCTTTTGTTCTACTTCTTATTCTCTACACCAGATGTTCACAAATTTGAGCAAATATGGGACTCACTTGAAGGATTTATTAAGTTACAAATAATGGACACAGCCCAGAAACAATCACACATTGCTTAATGAAAAGGATGCATTCTGAAATGTGTCACTAGGTGCTTTTGTCCTTGAACAAGCATTCTAGAGCACGATTACTCAAACCTAGCCTACTATACACCTAGGCTGTATGGCATAGCCTATTGCTTCTAGGCTACAAACCTGTATAGTACATTGCTGTACTTAGTATTGTAGGTTATAATAACCCAATGGTAAGTATGTATAGATCTAGACATACCTAAACATGGAAAGGATGTAGCAAGAAAACAATGTAAAAGATGGTATACTTTTGAAATGGTACACATAAAAAATGGTACATTTACTACGAATGGAGCTTGCAGGATTGAGATTTGCTTTGGGTGGGTCAGTGAGTAGGGAATCAATGTGATGATCTAGAACATTACTGTATGGTGCCATAGACTTTATAACCTTGGCCACACTTAGACTACACACTAAATTTATAAAAAACCTTTTTATTTAAAAATAAATTATTACGAGCATATGCTTGGGAACAACCCAGTGCTGGTATGTGAGGACCAGTCCCAAGGTGCTGTGAGATTGAAGCAAGAAGGGCAGATGGACCTAATATTGCCTACAGAGCAATTTATTGTGGAACTTACTGATAGAGCCATGGCTTTTTACAGTGGAAGGCCAGTTGGAGTCCTGTAACATAGGTCACAAAGAGGGGAATATTTAGGGGTCAGTTCAAAAGTGACTTTACCCTACCTGGAAGGCACCTGGATTATCTTAAGACAATATCAAAGACTCAGGAAGATTCCTGGAAACAGAATCCAGCTGCAAATCTCCACATAGCACTCTAATGGTATTGTCTGTTATAGTTTGTTGGGAAATGATGTAGGAAAAAACCTACTATGATTACTTTAAAGCAATCATGACAGTGAGAACTCAAGATGGCTGCAGCTATGTCAGGCTGAATCCATATAGCTTACTGTACTTTTTTTTATTTTACAAATTTACTTGTTAAATTTTTGAGCCTTTTGTAACAATGCTTAACATAAAAACATTATATAACTAAACAAAAATACAAAAAATATTTTCGTTCTATTCTAATTCCATAAGCTTTTTAAAAAATGTTTTTTAAAAAACTTTTAGAACTTTTTCATTAAAAACTAACACACATACCAGTTTAGGTGTACCAAGGGTCAGGATTATCAGTATCACTGTCTTTCACGTCTACATCTCACTCGACCGGAGGTTCTTTTTTTAGGGGTAAGAAAATGCATGAAACTGTTGCCTATGATCACAATGCCTTCTTCCGGAATCCCTCCTGCAGGGCCTATCTGAGGCTGCCTCACAGTTAAATTTTTTTAATAAATAGGAGTACACTCTAAAATAACTGTAAAAAGCACAGTATAGTAAACATACAAACCAGTAACATAGTGGTTTATTATCAAGTATGAGGCACTGTGCAGAGTTGCATGTGCTGTACTTTGCTATGGCAGTGCAGTGGGTTTGTTTCCACAAGTATCACTGGAAACCTGTGACTAACTTGGTGCTCTACGACGCCAACACAGCTGTGATGTCGCTAGGTGACAGGAATTTTCCATCTCCGCCTGTCATGTATGTGGTGTGTCATGGACTGAAATGACATTGTGTGCCACACGCACACATCATAGATTATGATTTGGTGGGTATGAGATGGGACCCAAGAGTTGGCTTCTTCTTTTTGTGCAGTATCAGAGACTGAACCCAAGGACTTACGCATGCTGGGCAAAGTGCTTTACGATTCATCCGCATCTGCAGCCTAAGAGTTGGCATTTCCAGCTATGACTTCAGTGATGCTTCTTTTGCTGGTCTAGGGAACCCCTCACCACCGCAGTTTGACAACCACTACTCTAAGCAATGTCATTCATCTTAGCTTTATCTTTTTTAATACTTAGAACATCTTTTGTAAGCTACTTTCTCAAAAGTTCATAGTAGTTTATATCCCTATTATAAGCATGCCCATGTTGATACACTATAATTGAATATTAATATGAAATAATTTCTAATTTTAAAAGTTACAAATGATACTTTGAGGTTTTTTTTTTCCTGGATAGCTTTTTACTTGTGAAATTAAAGATTTTCTATTTTCTATAGGACATTTTATTCTTATTTTGTTTTGTGAATTGTCTCTTCATGTATTTAGCTCATATTTCTATGTGGTAAGGATACTGGAGTTTTCTATCTGGTTTGTGGGAAGACCTTTTATATTAAAATCGGTGCCATCTATTACAAATATTTACTTAGCTTGCCATTTTTCTTTCTTTCTTTTCTTTTCTTTTTTTTTGTATTGGGGATTGAACTCAGGACCTTGTGCTTGTGAGGCAGGCGCCGGAACCACTGAGCTAAATCCCCGGCCCTGCTATTTTTCTTTTGATTATATGTGGAAATGTAATGTGAAGTTTTTAACTTAAATTATTTTTATTATGAAAAATTATAAACTCATGGAAAGTTCCAAAAAGAACAGAGACAGGGACTCCATGTATCCCTTACTAGCCTCTCTCAGAGGTAACATTTGGAAGGACTATTGTTCACTATCAAAACCAAGAAACTGACACTGCCCAAAGCCCGCATAGCTTGGATTTCGCTGGTTTCACATGCCCTTTGGTGTGGGTGTAGTTCTACCCAACTTGATCACATGGATAATTTCCTGTAACCACCACAAATTCCAGATTCAGAACTGATTTGTGACCACAAAGGTCCCTCTTGACATTGTTTTTAAACATACAGACCCCTGGCAACCTGGCAACCACTAATTTGTTCTTTATAATTTTGTTTTTTCAAGAACATCATATGATATAAAATGTTGTGAAATTGGCCCTTTATTCTCCTCCCAGCGTAATGACTTTGGGCTCCACCCAAGTTTCTGTGAATATCAACTGTTCCTTTTTAATGTTGAGTAGTATCCTCTGCTGTTTATGTGTTACAGTTTTTTTTAAATCATTCACCTATATTGAGAGACACATGAATTATTTCTAATTTTTCACTATTTTGAATCAAGCTGCTGTGAATGTTTGTATGTAGGATTTTCATGAACAAAATTTTTCTCTCTTCTCCCTACCTTTTAATTTTGACAAAAGGGAGAGTTTTATCAGATTCTAAGTCTTTTTCTCCATTGGTTTCAAACTCAGGCTAGAAAGAAAAACAGTGTAATTTATTGCATCTCAAAAATGTACAGTTGTGAACACAAATTGCCTAAGATATGGTCACCCTTCATTATAAATTTGGATTCTTTGCAGTTGATGAAAACAAAAGCAGAAAAGAGAAATAAAAAAGAAAATTTCTTTCATTTTTTAAAAGGCTGCATCTAAGCTCCTCCCAGTAGAAATGCAATATTGACCCTTTTCTTGCTAAACACTGATTACTTGGAAGGGGAGATGCCATTATCTTTAGCAAATATAGCCTACCCTTCCACCATGCTCTCTAGGTCAAGAACAGCTAAAGTCTTTGAATGTGAGTCCAAATAGCCAGCTCAAAGCACTAGGATTCAGTGTGGATGAGATGTAATTTCATCACTTGAGCAAAAGTCTCCCTCAGTTATTTTACCTTGCTTCCAGCTTTAGTTAACACCGTTCTTGGGAGTTAGGAGCCAAGGACAACCGACTCTGTGTTCAGCCTCACAGAAAGAGGGTTCCGATCATCTGACAGGCTGTAAATTCTTCTGTTAAACTCTATTTCTGCAGTGATTATGCCTTATTAACTGCTCCTGTATCTCTGCCTATCTCTCCCTGCCTGATCTTTGCTTTGAGGCCTTCCTATTGAAGATGAAGTCCATGGGGCCCACAGAATCAGTTCATTGAGGTTAATCTTAAAAATATTTACTCTTGGGCCTCAGCCCAGACCTTTAAATCAGAATCTACATTTTACCGAGATCCTTGGGTCGTTCAAGTGCATGTTGAAGCTTGAGAAATGGCTCTAAGCTTGTAACATATTTAAGACTCTACCATTTTAGTATGTGTACTGCTAAAGTTTCCACTGCTAGAAAACAAACATATAAACAAAAGCCTACTCATTCTCTCACCCTACTCTCTTTACTGGCATGCCCAATTCTCCTTCATCCCTCTTCCTGGTTTCTAAAAAGTGGTTGCTGAGTTCCATTCAAGGACATACTGGAATCCCATGATTTATTTGATATACCTTCTTATCTCAACACATTTATTAGATCATAATGATAAATGAAATATAAAATGTAAAATTAAAATAATTTTCAGGGCTTAGAATGGAATAAAATTCTTCATAGATCAGAAACAACAGAAATATTAAATGGTGAACAGAACTGAAGCCATAGTTCTGATATGCTTTGGGTTCTAAAACAGGTGATAACAGCAGGGAGTTTGCCATCTGAGGGCTGGTGGTGATGGCTTGGCTCCCGGTGAGATGGAGGCTGAGCCAGTCTTGTTGCTTGAAGCAAGTCGGAAGCAGCAGCATCCTGTCACATGTCAGTAAAGTGTCTAAGTCTGACTCTGCAGTTGAGATCTGAGTAACAGAAACATAGGAGAGAGAGATGGCATAGAGAGAAACAAACATACCTTGTCTCAAAATGATTCTGCAAATCCAGAACGTAAAACCATGAGGAGCTAAAATCAACTTGATCTAAAATTCACTCCAGATAAAATTAATTTTAAAATATAAAGGTAGACATAGCATCCATTAAAATATAAGCAAGAGGGGCCGGGGATTTAGCTCAGTGGTTTCGCTGCCTGCTGCGTAAGCACAAGGACCCAAGTTCGATCCCCGGCACACACACACACAAAATATATATATACAGGAACTATGAAATTACAAAGCAAGAAAAATTAAACAAGAACAGGTAGATAAAAGAAACAAATAGAGATTGTGGAAATGAAAACTACATTAAAAGAAAATTTTTAAAACCACTTCAACAAAAGAAGTTAAATTATAAGTTGTATATACTTTTTTGTTTTGTTTTTAAAATTAATTTTATTGGTAAATTTTAAGCATACAGTATAATGACATTCGTCATTGGAAATTTGTACCTTTACATGATATATCTTGGTTCTTTTTTCTCCCCTATTGTCATGAGTATTTTAAACACTACAATAAGGATGATTGGATAAAATTTTAGAAAAATGAAATAGAATTTTAAAAAGTAAAATTAGATATATACATATATAAAAACATTTTCCACAGAATTTGTATTTTCCCATCAAAAGTGTTGGAATGAACAATTCAATAAATAGTTTTGGGACAACTGATATTTCTAGAGCTGGAAAATCAATCTTTACCTCACAAAATGAAATTACAGTTTGTTTAAAGACCTAAGAGTAAAATAAAAAATATGATAAAGCTTTAAGAAGAAAGCCCCAAATATATAATAACATATACCATTCAACAAAAACAGAAAAACCCCCCACTCAGTATAAAAATGGAAATTATAAAAATCAACAATTCACAGAGGTCAAAATAGCAAATAAATATAAGATGATTCCCAGTGTTATTAGAAACCAAGGCAATACACATTATAAAAAGTGTTACTGCATGACTGAGTCTGCTCTACTCAGTTGTGATGGAAAGGATACTGGTTTGGTGTGCAATTTGGCAATATTAGTAATATTAGTAAAGCTGATGGTGACCTAGAGAAATACTTCGGCATGATCTCAAAGGTGCATGTTCAGGAATGTTTATCGTAGCATTGTTTGTAGTAACAAAATGAAAACAAACTGTTTACCATCAGGAAAAACAGAGGAATGAATGATACTTTGGTCATAATAGAATACTACATAGCCATCACAATGAAAGCACTAGTGATGTATACCTTGGTGGTTACATTTAGAAAGTATAATACTAAACTAATCACGTAAATTGTCCAATGATGTACATGTTAAGACAATATTTATATAAATGTTGAAAATACAAAAACAATATTCTACAACTTTTAAAATATGCACATATGCAGTAGTTTTATAAACATACACAAATGATCAACATCAAATTCTTAAATTGTGGAGAAAGGAGAACAGGATGAAAGAAGGAAATATAGGGTGTCTCAACTGTATCCACAGTGTCTTAGTTGCTTTTTAAAAATCTAAAGGAAATAGAGCAAAATATTACATGTGAAAAAACTGGCTAGTAGGTGCTTCTTACATTAGTTTCTATACATTTTCTGTTTAAAATATTTCATGAAGATTTCACAGAGGAACTGTCTGTGCTTATTTCTGTCTGTATTTATTGCTCATTGTTCTTTTATTTGGTACCCCAGTGCAAACTGATTTCCTCTCCTAATAGTTTCTCGAATCTTCTCTATGTCACCTGCTACTTCTGAGTTGCTATTAGATCACAGGTGCTTTTCCACTCTTTTCTTATTTGAGCTGTGGTATTTAACCCTAATGTCATCCCTTTTCTTCTTGAGTTTGTACCTCCTTCCTCCTCAGTTTTTGATTTCTTCCTAGCTTCATCCGTCCATGCTCTCTGTAGGTGTTTGCTTTCCTTGCCACTTAGAGGTTAGTGTCCTCCATGGCTCTGGTCTCTGTCTTCCATGATCACTGTGTAATCTTATGCAAATGATGACACAGAAATTCCCATCTCCAGTGATGAATTCCATTCTGAAGTTCAGACCCTGCTCTTCAATCATATATTGAACATTGTTACTTGGGCATGCTTTGAGCACATCACCTTCAAACTGATTAATCTTCCCTAGCCTCCTCATCCAAACACTACTGTGAGAAGCAGAATAATGACTCCCCAGAGATGCCCTTGTTCTAACACTCAGACATATGCACAGATTACCTGTGTGCCAAGTTACTTTAGAGATGGTTGAGAATCTTGAGATAGGAAGATTATTCACGTTCTCTACTTGGCCTCAGTATAAGCACAAGGATTCTTACAAAGAAAAAGGGGATGCAGAAGAATCAGAGTCACAGGAAATGTGATGAAAGCTGGGAAAGGAGTACTGTGGAGGTCAACAGCCAAGGGTAGGAATCAACCTGCAAAAGTAGGTAAGGAAAAGAATTCTGTCCCAGATCCTGCAGAAAGAACAAAGCCTTGTAAACCTCTTTTGGGTTTTTGACTTTCAGAACCATAAAATAATAAATTGATGTTTTTAGGTCAGTGAGTTTGTGGTATTTTTTTTTACAGCAGCAAGAGTAAAGTAATATAGCTACCCAAACTCTTTCTTCTCCCTTATGCCCAGATATTGAAGCCACTCTGGATTCTTTTCTCAGCATTTACACCCAAGGAGGAGACAAGTCCAGTTGATGCCACTGCTTTCTGGATCTCATCACAACCTTCTGCCTAGCTTCCTGGGATGACCTCCTGGAGCTGTGCTTTTGTTCCATGAGTCTTTACCCTGCCGAACTCATTCTTCCCCAGGCTACCAGCACAATCTTTTTGAAATGTGTTTGATCATATGACTTGAATTATTCATGTTTCTTCATTGCTTCCAGGATGAACTTCAAAACCCTGAGGGGGCACACAAAAACATTGCTCAGGCTTCTTGACTCTCACCCCACAACACTTCTGCAGTCAACGTTTTGCTCCCACCAAATGTGCAGCTTGCAAAAGTTGAATGAGGAGTTTGCATTAGAAGTGCCTAGTGAGTGCTTTAAGAGCTCTGCAAGCACTGCCTGTGCTTTAGGAGACTCAGTAGGTTTGGGGATACCAAAGAAGCTCACAGAATGTTCTGATTAAAAACCGTTGGCTGCATGCATTTAGGCATTTCATGGCACCATGACTCCCTCAAGCCATGCTGTCTGCCTGGTATCTTTCCCCTTTTGGTCTCAGTACTCATCTTTTAAGCATAACATTTCTCTCCCCATGGAGAAATGCTTCTGATCTGACATGGTACTAGCCCAAATGCCTCCTTGGAAATCTAACACTTTCTAATATACTTTTGGTCTCTTTTGCAACCTCATTCCTATACCTCTTTAATCCTCAACTTCTTGAAGACAAGAATTGAGCAGTTCCTTGCATGTAGCCTAGTATTTGATGTATGTGCATGTTTCTGTAAATTCATCAAGTGTGTCATCCTCTCCCATCCTCTGCCCAAAGCATACAGGTTGGGATTCTCAGTTCTGGTCCTTTCTGTCCTGTTTAGACCCACTGACTTCTACTCCCAGGTGCGGCTTCTGATTCTTCTTATCACACAGTCAGAAAGCCCAAGCCTGAGGTGCAGAGAAGGCCAAGCAGAATTTAGTTGGATGGAGTAGGTCAGAATGACATAGCTCTCATTATTTTCCATCAGCCAGACAGACAGTCATTGCCAGTCAGTGGGGCTGACCTTTGGGCATGGAGTCTGGGGCAGGCATATTCCAAATAGCCTTAGTGTCTGACCTTCTCCCTTGGCTCGCAGGAGATGACTATGAATTTGCTAGTAGATAGGACTGAACATTTTCTGTCCAGGGCAGGATAAGCAGAGGGAGGGGATTAGCACAGGGCCTAATCCATACACTTTTAAACAAATATTTTTTTTTCTCAAGTCCCCTCTACACCAATCTGCAAGCTGTTGATCTGATATAATATGTTCTCCTCTCTAGCAGATATGTTACTCAGCCTGCCAAATTAAAACACATAAATTATTTAAAAACAGTTTTATGATGTTGAGTTAGTTAATTAGATAAAGCTTTCTCCTGAAAACATTCAGTAAATAACACAGAATCCTCTCCGTTATAATTTATTGAATATGTAAAACACAGGTCTCTATTCAGCCTTTAAGTGTAGACAGAGAAAGAATACTCCAAGGCCACGGGACATAAAAATCTAAATCCTGGGGTCATTATGACCATAATTAGAAGAGATCTGGCCATCATAGAACAGTAAGGCATGTAAGGGTGGGGGAGGCAAAGCTCTGTGCAATGTGGAATACTTTCCACTGCAAGTTACCAATTTGAAGTGATCGTTCTCTGACATGACTTAATTTGAAAACAAATGAAATAATTTCCTTTTAACTCAGTTCGGCATAAACAAAACTACAGTAACTAGTTAATTCAATTAAACAAATAGTTGAATTGCTTTTTTAAAAAATATGAAAGTGATAAATTATTTCTAATAACTGGTCTGCTTTCTTCAAAGTAGCATGCAGGGAGGTCCCAAAGTGCAATATTCCTTGTGGATTGATATGAAGGATACTGAGCAAGGTCGCCAGAAAGTCGTGTCCATGTCCCCTAAGGAAACCGGCAATGTGCACAGAGGTGGAACATGTGATATTTCGCTAGGAGAACCCCAAATGATAACTCATGTGCAACAGGCATTTTATAATTAGGATATTTTAGAACCAGGCTGGCCTCTGGAAAGACTTCACAGAGAAATTAGGACTGAATGATAAAGTTTAGATGTTAGGGGCATAGACTGAAGAAAGGATGTCTAGGTTCTAGAGGGTGGGCTAGTACTGGCTGTTGCTAGGTCTGTCCACATGATTCACCCTCCCCCTTCACAGGTGTATCTTAAATACATTTATGTACTTCTCATACCCTACTTTCCCATACACTTGTGTCTCCAGAAACAGCGCAGGATGTAGGCCATGCCAACCAGAATGTTCCATACTCCTAAACATAGCGTGTAAGTCAAGGTTAGCCATAAGCCAAGCCACTCAGTAATATTCAGTCCCAACATCTGAACTGGCATAATTGAGAAAGAGAATTTTCTTTTCCTCTGTAGGTATTAACTGAAGTTAGACCTACTGTGGACCCCAATAAAAAGAATTATCCCGAGAATAAAGCTATTTAATGCAAATGAATTATATGTATAGTATATAATATATATACACTGTATGGATATATAAATATCTTTCCATTTTTGCAGCAATAAATCTATGTGAATGTGATCTCTCTCATAAAAAAATGAGAGCGAGACAGAGAGAGAAGGGGGGATTATATTATGATGTCTTTTGGGGCCCTTTATAAATTAGAGTGACCCCTGAACTTCTCATGAGCCAATAAATTTTCTTTTTGTCTAAGCCAGTTAAAGTTGATTTCTCCTTTTAAAATCTAAAGAATACTGGCCAGTGGAGAAAGATATTATGACCTCATTTATAGAAGGAGAAGCTGATGTCTTGAGAGATGTAAAGATTTATTCAAAACCAGATGGCTAATGGGACAGTTCAGCAGTAAGGGAACTAAGCACCTCACATCTTCACATGTGACGGTCTCGTCAGTCAGCCCTTTCTTGAAATAGTGTGACTGACTGTGCCCAGACCTTTAACATCAGCAAGCTGCTTCCTATCATGATCTCTTCGGCTGCAGATAAGGCCAGATGCCTAACTCATCGCTTTCCCATGCTATCCATCCATTTCCAATTGTCCGAAAACATCCTCAATATGCCTCCCATATTCATATTCCTTATCAACTTCCTAGGAAGTCTGGTCTCCCTGTCCTATTCACAACCACATGAAATAGTATCTGAGTATCCCTATTTATTATAACTCCATGAACCTGACTCTGTCTCCTAAATTCTTCTCTGATACCCGCTCAGAGTCCAAGATACTGTCGTATGCATCTCATCAGGCTTTATTATAGATTTGTATTTATGTATTGGAGGTTTTGCCCATATTTACTGAAAGAAAATTTAACTCTTGGTTCATTATACTCTTCTTTATCACTTCTTCTGCCATCATGTTGATACCTTTGGAATCCATGTAGGCCTCAGGGACAATCCTGCATGAACATGTCACGTCATTATTTCTATGAATGCCTGCATAGCCCGAGTCCTCTGATGAAGCTGTTTATAGAGAAGCCCATGAAACATTCTGGAAGATTAGCATTTACAGACATCTTCTCCCAACATATTCTAGGATAGAAAATATAAAGATCTCTCTGTCTCTTTTATAGAGATTTGTTGGGTTCCAGAATGAGGTCCTTTCTGGAAGGAAGGAAGAGAAGGCCATTACAGCCTTATATAAGACCTGATTTGGGAGTTTCCTGATTTGGGAGTCTCTCTTCTATGATGCACCCTCAGAGTGGGCAGGTTCCACCAGACCCTTATTGAGTTATTCATGGGGGTGAGGTGTATCAGTTGCAATTGTTATTCTTATTGATGTTTTTGCTGTGAGTGAATGGCCTTTGTGATCCAGGAATCTTGTGTTTTCTGTCTGTAGATGCATATTAAAGTATGCCCAGGTAGCTTGCTAGTTTTCTAAGCAAGGTAAAACTTCAGTCTCTTTGTGGTATCTGACATCAGTACACTTTGTTCTTGAGCTTTTCAGTTTTTTGACTTTTTTGCCTTAGTCATCTTTCTCCACCTAAAGAAGCTTCTGACTGAATCATTTATGAGAAACTGTGCTATTACCAAGGACTGCGTCACTTTTGAAACAGACCTCTTTGACTCCACCTTTTCAAATTTCCAGGACAATCCCATAGTCCAGTTCGAACACATCTATGATCTTATTGTCAGTTCTATCCTCTAGTGAACTTCATGCTTCTTCACTATTTGTCAACACACTCACGTGTATTTTTGCTAATCCAAGTTTGAGTCCATGACCCACCATTATAACAACTCCTTACAAACACCCTCATCTCCTAGTAAAATTTCAACTTTGCTTTAGGCCATTGGCCCACGTATCCTGCAACTTCACTAGGCCACTCACTAAATGTTCTTCCAGAAAGGCACAACACCTTGCTGACTGAATTCTTCTCATTCATAGTACCAACCCTAAAGGGCCTGTCAGTGCTACACAGGATGCACAGCACACCTCCCTAGTAAATGCATTCTTCATTCTCCAATATAAATTCATTTAATAGTCTCACTCATCTTTCATTTTTTTTTTTTTTGTGGTACTGGGGATCGAACTTGGGACCTTGCGCTTGCAAGGCATGTGGCAATCTCGATCATCTTTCAATTTATGATTCTGCCTCGTCTTTGATAAAGAAAGTGGATTCAAGTGGGCAAGACTTACCCTATCCACTCAAATCCCACTCATCTGCCTGAATTTGTCTCACTTCCTGTTATAATGGAGGAAATGGCATCCTCTTCTGCAAGGACAGTGCTATCACTGCAGTTCTGCATCCACCTGTTCTTAAGTACATGTTTTTAGCAATTATTTCATTTCTCTGTCACATCATCAATTTTCTTCTCTCTATTGATTTATTCCTAAGATTCTTTTAATAATATCTTTTCAAACTATCTCTTCTTGTATCTCTTTTGTCTTGCGTCCTTGCTTCTCTTTTTTTTCATCAACTAATTTGACTAAACTTAGCTTTTTGTCTTGATGAAACCCCAGCAATTGATATCATTTACTATGGCTGCTTATTTCTTGCAAAGTCAAATAGCCAACTCTCCATCTTCTTGTTGCTTGAATTCTCAATGACACTTGAATGAATGGTCACTGCTTCCTTCCCACAGCATTTTCCCCTCTCTGGGTTCCAGTGTTATAGCTTGCTCTCCTAATTTTCTTCTTATTTCAGGGAGTTCTCATACTCAATTACTTTTCTGCCTCCTTTTCTTCCCCCAAGTCTCCAGTTGGAATTTTGGAATGGCTCAGGTCTTTGTCATCAGAATTTTTTCTTCACTATAAGCTACTAGGGGTTATCTGGTTATTTTATTTATCTGATTTCCTATCACTAGCAATTCTTCTATAGTCTAATAACCAAATAGGCTCATCTATGAGCTTGCATCTCCCCCACAGCAGTTTATGTGTCTCTTTACCGCCCCCACCAATGACTTGGCAGGTTGGCAGTCTTAATTTGGAATACTATGACTCTGAGCTACAGCTGCCTGTTCAACATCTCCACTTAAATGTTCATCCATCTCATTGTCTCTTCTGTTTGGAATTAAGTTCTTTCAAATAGAAATACAACTGTTTGCTTTTTGTCAATGAAAGTCCAACATAGAAATCATTTCCTCAGTAGGGTCTTCCATGGCCAATCTGAACAAATTATCTCTCTGTGTAACCTTCAAATGGCCCAACATGGCTTGGCATGGTGGCAAAGCAGTAACCACAGCATTTTAGGAGGCTGAGGCAAGAGGATCACAAGTTTAAACCCGGACTGGCAACTTAGCAATTGCCGAATACAGAGTGAGATCCTGTGTCAAAATAAAAAAATTAAAAGATATAGCTCAGTGAAAGCCCTGGGTTCAATCCCCAGTGTACAGTAAAAAAGGCCCAACCAATGTAACTGTCATTTCATTCTAATCAGTTTGTGTACTGTGATAAGTCATTGAGTACTGTGGTGACCTGTTATATAATGATAGCTAACTGAGACAATAAAGGGTATAGTAAATTTGTTATGACTTCAGTTCTTCATACCACTTACAACCATGCGATTTGGTATGCAAGGCCCAGAATTGACCTATATGTACTGATTAGTATGTATCTCATTGTTTGTAATTCTATGGCTCATCTAGGTAGTTCTGGTCTTTCCTGGGTTCACTGATTTACTAACTTTATTGCTTGCAGTCAGGTGTTCTCTCTTTATGCTGAATCTTCAATGAATCATATATATATATGTATATATATATATACACATATATATATATGCTTTCTCTCTCTCTCTCTCTCTCTCTCTCTATATATATATATATATATGCTATACAGTATATTTTGTGCCCTCCAACTTGTTAGAAATGTGTCCCACATCCTCCAACTGGGCCCCAACTCCTAACAGTATATTCAGCTGTAAAGACTACTAGATTAATCCACTGATGAGTGTAGTGCCCCCATGATCCAGTCACTTCTCCAGGAGTCTCCAAAACTAGTAAAGATGGTTATTAAGCTTATTACCTTCATAGAGGTGGTGTCTCCATGATTCATGGCTTTGCTCAATGCCAAGTCCAGTGGCTTGCACATTAGCCAGCAAAGTAGCATTAATTAAATGCATAAAATATCTGTTCATTTTCAGAAAGCCAAGGTGATTTATAGGATATAACTTTCAAGAGTTAACTGTGAAAAGAAAGACCAGTTCAAATACAAGAATTCTGAACTCAGACAAGGGATATAGAGTTAATTTCCTTGAGGTATCTAAAAGTAAGAAGTGGAATTTCAGAGGCATAAGAAAAAGGGGAGGAGATATCAGAAGCTCAGGGTGAGCTTTTATGAAAGAACTAGGCCAGGGAGGTGGTTGTCAAAGAGCAGAAAATACTCATATTAGGAGAGGGATAAGAGTTCAAAGCCAAGTTTTGTTGAGATACCTGTCATCCCATCAGAAGTCACATCAATAGGAGCCTCCCTCGCCCTCTCCAGCCAACTCTCCCCAATGTCTTAGTACCCCAGACCAGCCTGAAATGCTGAAATAAATTTGACATACTCTAATTTAAGATCTCTTCATGAAAGTGCCAGTTCCAGGCTGTGCTTGGCATTTAGGGCCACCCAAAATTTGGGGTGGGGCCAGGAATATTTTGAACATCTTCACCCTTCAAGTTTACCACATGTACTCAGTTTGGTGCTGTGGCCTCAATACCATTGCCCATATGCCTTGAGTGGGGCTGCAGCTCCTATTGGTGCTTTTAAACCCTAAGAGGCCTGTGGGTAGCACCATGCTGGGGCCCATGAAGGTGAAATCAAGCTGATTTTGGAACTGAGGATTATTATTCCTAGCTCCCGCCTCTTCCATGTTAAGTAATTAATATCTGTGCCATCCTGGAAGGACACAGGGAAGCACGCACATCTCCACATATGAGCACCAGATGACTTGGACACAGAGCTGTCTCACAGAGCTGGCTTTAGCTTCCTTTAAAACTCCAGTGGAAGCAAGCATATAATGTGTTCAGAACATCTGCCACATTCTATATGGGTTTAACAGAGAAGACCCTCACTTTTCTTTACCACAGCACTAGACTTCCTGTCTTAAGTGGACACTCAAAGATTGGAAGGAAATAAAAACAACTTAGTACTGAAACTCTTTAGGTTCAGTTTCTACATCTGTAAAAAAGAGATAGTTAAACCCATTCTAAAGTTATTCTGTGAGAATTAGAAGTCACATATGTGAGGTATGACAGAAATGTACAGGAAAAGCTTAAATTAAAAAAAAATATTACAGTAAAAACATATTTGCCACTAACCGCACCCCCCCCCCGCCAAATACTCTCCCTTGCTTTGGATGTACTTATCCCATCATCCATACGCTTTCTGAAACAGTTCTAGAACTCATTTTTTGGTTTTAGGAAGTGTGATAAAGCATCTGGTGAGTACTATCCAACAGAAAAGCAGGCTTGTAAAAACATTTCATTGTGTCTTAATCTATCTGGTTCACTGGAACTGGCACTGTGAGACTTCTGGCTCTTCTCCAAAGTCAAAATGACCATAAGAGGTACACATTTTGAATTGATTCAGGACATGGAAGTAGCAACAACAGTACAACTAAAGACACTCATGAAAGAGGACTTCCAGAACTGCTTCAGAAAGTGGGAAAATGTTGGGATTCGTGTGTTTAAAGCAAGGGGAATATTTTGAGGGGATGTTATAAGCAGTGTGTCTTTTACTGTTATAATTTAAAAAAACCATTCACTATATTTTTTGATTACACCTCCTACAATGATTCCTAGTTATACCGGAGGCATTCAACAAATAGTGTATACTCTTGCCCTTATTATTAAAATCATCTTCGTTTACCTAGAGTACTTTAACTCAGGGAAGCAAGATGACTTGTTAAATATGGTGGAACTAGGAATACATGTAAAAGACAAATAATCCCTTAGATTGCTTCCCTACTCAGAAGCCTGTTGACCCCTGTCTTGTATAATTTCACATTCTGTGTCACTTTGCTGTTTCTCCGAGCATTTTCTTCTTTGGTGCATCAGTCAGAAAAGCCTATATTATGAAGCAGAAAGGGATAATCTTAAAAATCTTTGTGACTGAAATGAACAAATGTTTATTTCTCATTCATGTTACATTTCCATTAGGGCTTGGCAGGAGCCTTTGATGGCCCAATTTACTGAGGAGTCTAGGATATAAAGCCAGTAAATACTATCTCAATTGCTGGTTGCAGAGGAACAGAGAGCTTTGGAAGGTCTAGCTGGATATTAAGCACTCTAGCTTAGAAGTGGCATGTGTTAGTTACATTCATAGCTCATTGGTTATAACTAATCACGTGACCCCACCCAACCATAAAGGGACAGGAAGCCTAACCTCACCATATACTTGGTAGATAGAGAGCTAGAAGTGATCGTGAAGAACACTGATTATTTCCTTGTTGTGCTTTGACAAGCTACTCCCTAAGGCGAGGAAAAACCAATCTTATCGTACAAATCTTCCAGAAAAAGAAAATCAAACTCCAAGAGAACTGTCAATTATATGGATGGAAGGGAAGCAGGGATATTTTTGTTAATCAGAAATAGGCCTCCATATCCTTAGAAAGTGATGTACGAATGTTAATTTTTGTCATCCCATGGACACTTGCTATTATTTCTTCCATAAACTACTATTGTATTCAAACCAATGTGTAGATTTCTACTTGCATCCTCCTTTAACCCAGGATTTGCAAAGTTTTTGTGGCATTCTATAAAAGCAGAGAAATGTAAATTTGTAAGAGAACCTTACCAGCTAGCTTTTTTTCATGACTGCTTCCTAGCAAACTACCCCAAAGCTTAGCAGTTTAAAATAAATATGTTTTTTTCCCCTCAAAGATTATGGGTGAGGAATTCAGGAAGTACTTGGATTGGTGCTTCATCCCCAATCCACAGGCATTGGTTGGGGCAGCTACAGGTGGAGAAGCCACTTCCAAGAGGATTTCTTTATTCAGTGTCTAGGGCCTTGGTGCTCTTTGGCTTTCTGTCTATATTTCTTATTCTGTAAAACCTCTCTGTGGGTTTTGCTTTTTTCACACGGGAGTTCAGGATTCCAGGGATAAGTGTTTCAGTGACTCACTTCCTAAGTTCCACAATGTCATTTACTCTACTACATTCAACTAATCAAACAGGTCCTCAAAGAAGCCCAAACTCAAAAGAAGGGGATTCACACCTTACTGGGAGGGATGACATCTCACCTGCCACATACCAAAAGTTTAGAAATGTTGAATGGTGTACTGAAATTGAACAAATGTCTGGATTCCCATCCAATTTCTTGAATTTGACCAAATCTCCCCTTTCTTACACACTATAGCCTTTCTCTGAGCTCGATGTTTTTACTTATAAAATATGAAAGTAGAAGGATGGTCTCTGAGGTTTCTTCCTTTGTAACATATATTTCATAATTCCTATAGTTTCCATCTGTCCTTCAAATTTTGCTCAAAATTCTCTTCTCATGAAAGCTCTTCTAATTGATAAAACCTGTCTGTAATCACACGCTGTCCATTAGTGAATTTCCTCAGCACACATGTGGGTAGCTCTTGCACTAAGATCAAATTCTGTACTCGTTTTAATGTGTCACAAGCCCCAATGTTCAGCAACATCATCCGACATTGATCTTTTTCTCCCAAGAATTCCTATTACATTTTTAGTGCAAACCACAGAATCTGGCATTTGGGAACATGGTGTCTTGCATTGCTTTTAAATTTTTTCACGTGTACTAGTTGTGTCTTGCCAACTGGACTTTAAACTCTTCATAGTCACTATTCATGCTTTATGTATTTATGAATTTAGCACAGTAATGGGAACAAGCAGTGTCTAGTAAATGTCTACTGATGGTGCTTGTGTTTTGTCTTGAAGTTGTATATGTTAAGCTTATAGGCTCATTTTGGTTAATTTGGCTTTTTTTCACTGCCAGCTCTTCCAAAGTTACTCAATGGTATAGTATTCATAATTCACACAATACATTTTCCTGGTAGCTTTTGCTATTGAATTTATTAATTCAAGAGTCATGCCTATATTAAGGTATTTTCATTCTAACCTAATTCTTCCCCTTTAAATACTTCAGTATTTTCTTAGAAAAAAAAATCCATTGATGATACGTGGCAGAATCAATTTTTCCATTGATGACACTACATTTTTAGCTGGTATTTCATTCCCATTTTCAATAATATAAACTCATGAATTATTTCTTTATTCAAAGTATTATAACTCTTTAGGACAATTTCTTTTTTTGATGTAACAAATTATTCCATATTTGGCTGAGATGTGAGTTCTGGGCTATTTTGACATGTCCCATCAATGTTTGAGATATTCCTTGATTCATAAAGTATGATTTCTGGGTTGATCTTGTACTTTTCCTGCCCCAGACTCTTTCAGTCATTTTCCCACTGATCAACTATTTCTTTTAGTAGAGGATGGTAAGTAGAAACTAATATAGGGGGTTTGGGTGACCTCATTGCTGTAAAGAGTGTATTGCTTGCAGGTGATTTCAGTAGGCAGAATTGTGTGATTGTGTGTGTGTGTGTGTGTGTGTGTGTGTTTAAATCACCCCCAATACTAATAAAATACCACAAGGTTTTTGAAAAGTATTTTTCTTCATTTTATATCTCCTTTCTCCAAAAGAGAGAAACTTGGGCCCAAAACTTTATATCTGTATACTTAATTTATTTTGTAATACATAAAACAATTTTAAAGTATTCCTCTGATACTATTACCAACATCCAACTACTCAATAAGGATCAACATTTTTAGATTTCTTTGAAAATCTTTTTGTTATTAGTATACACTCCATTATTATTTGCTATCAAGTTATTTTGGTCAGAAGTTCTTGAGTTAATTTTTTTCTGTGTGTTTGTGTTATCAGTTTGATGTAAAATTAAGTTCATTTGCTTGTTTGTATTAAGTTGTAGAGATTGCTCTTCTCATCCTTTTAAATTTAATTGTATTTTCAAATTTTAAAAATATATGTGGATTGAAAGCCAAAACATCTACACTACATACTAAAATGTATACCCAGGGGTCTTATTTGCATCCTTATAGCATACACCCCATTTCTGACCACTCTTTTTAACTCTTTTCATTAGTTTGTGCTTTATTTTTATAAAAGTTAATGTATACACATATGGTTTCTTCTCCTTTCTTATACAAGGTGCTATTATAGTCATAATATAATACTTTGCACCTTACTTTTTTCCATATAATAATATATCCTGGAAACTATTCTATTCAGTGTGTAGTGATGTCCCTCATTCACTTCATTAACCAGAGAATTTTGTTGTTTGGTTCCACCATATTTTCTTTATAGGCTGAGACACCTTTACTTTATGTATTATCACTTTAACTTTTCCGGTTCAATATTTTAAGAAGATGAAAAAAATATTGGTCTGGTTTCATCTGGCATGAAAATAACTTTAATGATAAAAATTGCAGAGATTAAAGAAAAAGAGTACTTGTTTCTATTTTATAGTTTTATCTCACCTTGAAACACAGTTCTCCACCACAGCAGGGTCAATTTTTGAGAACAGTGAGAGTCCAATCAGTCCAGAGGTATGGATATCAGAATTGATTATTCTGAGAGCAGATGTTCAGCAAACTTAGTCATAAAGTAAGGCTTAGACACGATGCCAGATATACTGTCCCATCAGCTTGTCATTGATGAGGGGGTCAGGACACTAAAAAAAAAAAAAGAAGAAATAAACAAGGCCTTTGCTTACACGTATACTTTCCAAAATATTAGTTGAGAATTATTGCTGTAAAACAATAACTCATTTTGTTTTATAAAATATATGTCATGGAACAAAACAGTTCTTTTTTGCACTTAACTTTTTTGCAGTTATTTTACGTATGAGTATGATGAGTTTTGACAAGTGTGTAAACCCATGTTACTTTGAACATGATCAAGATATACCACGTTTTCTTCACCATAAAAATTTTTAAATGCTCCTTATAGTCAAAACCAGTCTCTAATCAAGGCCCCATATGTCCACTGCACTGCTTTCTGTCACTATAGACCAGATTTGCCACTTTTAGAACTTAAGTCAGTGGAAGCATATGATATGTGTTCTTTTTGTTTGGCATCTTTCACTCAGTATAAGATTTTCAAGTTTGTTCCTATTTATTTCTGCATAAGATTTTATTGTGAAGATATATCTTAGTATTTTTTTAATGTATATACCTTGTGTTGGCTTTGTGCTGAGTCTAGATTGGGAAAATTATGAATAAAATAGCAGAAAATATTCTCGAACAAGCCTTTGTATAATGAATGTTTTCATTTCTCTTGAGTGAATTTTAGGTGTGAATTGGTGATTTCTAAAATAAGTATATATGTATACAAAACTGCCAAACTGTTTTACATTTCCACCAGCAATCCATGGAGGCCCCAGTGATTCATGCCTTTGGTAACATGTTGAATTGTCGGTCTTTTTAAAGTTTGGTTACTCTAGTTGGTATGTAGTAGTAGCTCATTGTGGTTTGAATTTGTGTAGACTAATGATGCTGAGCATCTGTTCTGTACTTATTGGCCATTTGTATATATTGTTTTGGAAGAAATTGTTGAAATTTTTTGTCTGTTTTAAAAATTGTTATTTTGTCTTACCTGGGTTGGTAAATTTTCCTCCCATATATTCTGGGAATAGTTCTTTCTTAGATATAGGTATGGCAAATACTTTCTCTCAATCTTTGATTTATCTTTTTATTGTCTTAATGGTGATTTTTGAAGAGTAGAAGTTTTTATTTTGGATGCAGTCTAATTGTGAATTTTTCCAATATGGATCATTATATGTGTGTGCCTTATATTTGTCTACCCAAGTTTGAAAAGATTTTCTCCTATATTTATCTAAAAGTTTTATAGTTTTTACATTTAGGTTTATGATTCATTTTGAGTTAACCCTTGTACAATGTGAATTAAAAGAAAAGAAATATACATATGGGAATCTGTTGTTCCAGATATTACCACAACTACATGATTTATATTAACACCACTAGTAACAAACCATGTTACTGTCACATTCCCCTCATATTTTGTGCTGAAAAAGGTACATCACTTTTGTGACATTTTTTCCTTAAATCCATCACACAGCCTAATAAAGGAAAACAGCAGATATTCCAAAAGAAGAGACATTCTGCAAAATACCTGAAAGGTAATTTTTAAAAGATCATGAAAGACAAGAAAATACTGAGAAATTTTTACAGATCAGAAGACACCTGAATACTAAATGTAATGTAATACACTTGTTTAGATTCTGGATCAGAAAAAAACTGATGAATCTGATGAAATCCAAATGAAGTTTATAATTTAGATAATGGTATTGGTATCAATGATAATCTATTTAGTTTTGATAAATGTATCAATTACATACAATGGCAACATTGGGGCAACTTGGTGAAGCATATATGGTAATTATTTGTATTAATTTGTCACTTTTGTGCCAATCTAAAGTTATTTCAAAACAAAGAATTGAAAAACGTGGTCTTTGGATCCATGAACATGGTATATCTAGTTATTTGAGTCTTTTACAAATTTCTCTCTGTCATGTTTTGGAGTTTCTAGTATAGTTTGCACATATTTTGTTAAATTTATCCTTAAATATTTTATGGCTTTGAATATATTATACTCATAACTTTCAAAAATTTCATTTCCTATTGTATTTAGTATTATATAACAATATAATTCATTCATATGCATTTATATTGTTCTGAAAACTTTCCAAATTTTACTTATTAGAATCAGTAGCTTCAAAAAGAAATAGATTTGAAAGAATTTTCTTTATATACTTTATTATTCTTGGCAAATAAAGACAAATTTACTTGGTCTTTCCTAATTTATATGCTTTTTATTTATTTTTTCTTCCATTCTTTTAAAAAATTTTGTTCATTTTTATTCATATAATCAATATAATATAATCAGTGTTACAGATGAGCTCTATCACCATCCAATACATAATATTTACTTGATTCTTCTTTTGGTTGAATGATTCTCTTACTAGTACAGTTATTTTTTTCCTACTTATTCATAAATAGACTAATGATTCCAATGAAATTTCTTAGCTTTTAGTTACTGAATAATTTCTTCAACAGGGAAACTTTTCATGTCAAAATACTTCCTACAAATTAGTGTATTTTTCCCAGTCTTCTACTTAACCTTGTCTTGAAATGTAGTAAGATTCTTTGAAGTTTGTGTATGACATCAGTGTTTCCAAAACACAAGCATAAAGCCTGTAAGAAAGAAATGTTTTCCCTCCTGCATATTTCATGGGGCCATATAATATCTTATTTTCTTCATATTTAACAAGAAGAATCCTTTATACTACAAATGGCAGGAGACTTCAGGCCCATCAATACACTTGTGAGATGGATAAAATTCCAGTTATATTTTAAGACTCCATCTTCTCAGCTATGTGAAAATGTTGCATGAGCTCTTTAACTGTTTGTTTAGCAATACCCTTATTCCCCCATTTAAAAAAAAAAGAGAGATTCAGGAAAGCAGGCCTCCTTAAACAGCACAGGACTTCTGAACAACAATAATGAAAGTGATCAGTGCAACCTTTTCCTTATTTTCAATTTTAGGGCAGAAACATTGAGTCTTCCATCATTAAGCATGATATTACCTGTAGATTTCTTATATGATGTTCTTTATGAGATTATAAAAAATTCTTCCTTAGTTTGCTGAGAGTTTTTATCATGAATAAATGTTATATTTTGTCATAGGATTTCCCTGACTCTCGTAAGGATATATATTTTCTTTCAGTCTGTTAATGTAGTGAAATACCTTGATAGATTTTTGAAGTTAAAATAACTTTGCATTCGTAGGATTAATATCATAATATATTATCATATATATATGGATTTTAAATTACTAATATTTTAAAAGAATTTATATATGCTTGTGAAAAATACTGTTTTAAAATTTTCTTGAATTACCTGGTTTTTGTATCAGGGTAGTGTTAAAAAATAAGATGGAAAGTGTTTGTTCTCTATTTTTTTGAAAAAAAAAATGTAAGATTGATATTATTACTTCTTAAATCATTAGATTTATTTCACCACTGAAGCCATGTGGCCCTGGCCTTGGCAAGAATTTTTAAAACCACGAATTCAATTTATTTAATAAATATAAGGCTATTTGATTTTTCAAGTTTTTTAGTATCAGCTTTGATAATCAATTTTTTCAAAAATTTTGTGCATTTCATATATGTTGTTTAATTTTTTGGCATGTAGGTATTTATAATATTTTATCATTATTCCTTCAATATCCATAGGATCCACAGTGATATTATTCATTACTAATATGCATGTAATAGAACATAGATAAAATGCTTTAAAGATGGAAACATGACAGATATGTCTTTGTTAAATTTAAAATATTAAATTAATTTAATTTAACTTTATAACTGTACTTAAGTAAATTTTTATTTATTTATTTATGTATTTATTTATTTATTTATGGTACCAGGGATCGAACTCAGGACTTGTGCTTGTGAGGCAGGTGGCAGAACCACTGAGCTAAATCCCCGGCCCAGTAAAAATTTATTTTTGAGAAGAACTCATGAGTTGTTTCAGTTTTGAAAGCTTTTCTGGTTTCCATTTAAATTGAATGATATATAAATTGGTTTTGATATTCTTGAGTCAGTTTTGCCTTAGAAATTTTATGCTATAGTCTTTAGTCGCAGAAATTTCATGTCAGTCTGGTACCTTTTTCTTGTAAGTTATTTGTTTTTCCTACCTGAATGCTTAAAAAAATGATTCTTTAGTCTTGATTTTCAGTACTTTAATGCTGAGTGTTACTAGAATTTCTTGTAATACGTGTGCTTTTTATTGAGGTTACTTTCTTGTACTGTACACATAACTGTATCTTCTGTTGTAATTGTTGGCTTTTATGCTTTAGGATTACTATTTTATGTCTGTCTATCAATAATTTTATAACCCACTATCTTTAATCTTGTCATTTTTGTCTTAGTCTGTACTCACTCTACCTGAAGTCCTTTCTTTTATGTTGACAGATTTTTCAGTGATATTAATTTTGTTTTTGCTATTTCTTATGTCTTTTATGGTGTTTTATCAATCCTCACTATGTTTCCTTGGTTCTGTAGTCTCTTTTCACCTCTCATTCTTTTGTTTCACATTGTATCTTTGAGATCTTGTTTGCCTGAATTTGTGTTGGTATTAAATTGTTTTAGTTTCTATTAAACTACTGTAAAGATACTGTTTATTACTCTTGCTTTTTTTCCTTCCAAATTGTCATCTTTATGCACATTTTGTGTTCTGTGTTCTTTTTGTAATTTTTAATACCAGAAATAATAATTTATTGTCTTGTTTCTCTCCATATTGATACTGCATGGGCAATTCTCTTCCAAACTTTTGTTAATCTTAATATGGAAATCCTACCTTCACCCCCGCAATTATAAAATAAATTTATACCAATTTTGGACAATTTAAAAAATATATACATAAGAAAATTTTCAAAGAAGAAAAAAAGGAAAAGTACCTATAATTCCATCATTTGGGGATAATGAGTATTTGACAACATCTAGCTTTTATATACTAACATATGTTTAAAAGCAAAACTTAGATTGTAACGTGAGTGGAGGGAAATTGGTTGTGGGGGATGGAAGCCATGGCCTCTCACCTGCTATGCATATGCTCTACCACTGAGCTCTATCCCCAGGCCATACATTGTCTTTTTATTTTTATTTTTTTAAATCAAAGCATAACTGTTCTTTGAAAATGCAAGTTAAAGGCTACAACATAATCCATATATGGAGTTCCTAGAATATGGTAAATTCTTAAGGTGCTTTTAGGTTATGTTATATCTAGTTTTTCAATATTCTAAATGATGCTGCTATGTATTTCTTTGTGAATCTCTCTCCTCAGTTAATGTGTTTCTGTGGGATAGATTCCTAAAATTAAAGTCATTACATCCAAACATTAGAACTTTAAATGTCTTCTGAAGCTTTTGCCAGTTTCTATTTCCAGACATGTTTACAACTCCAAGCAACATTAGGTAAGGCTGTCTACCTTATCCTACCCTTCTTACTTCACTCTTACCTTGCTTTTTAGTTTATTTTGCTTGCCCTTCTGTCTTAGAACTGAGATTTGCACAGTTTGAGCTTAGCAAATGCTTTCAGGACAGATGAATTTTCACATCTTTTTAGTCTGATTACTGCTTTAGACAATGGAGGAAGGCAATTACTCTGGAAGTGAAATCTGAGAAGCTCAGTAAGAGCTCTCCACCCTGATAATTAACCTCCTTTGGACTATCCTCTGGTATCCTACTGTCCAGGGACAGTGGAGAGGTGAGCTAGGAGGCTGAGAGCCTGGAGCACTGCTGTGTGGAGTCCGGCTTGTACTGGTTGCTGGTAATGTACAGGAAATCAAGATGCAGCCTTCCATGCAGTGTGAGGGGTACAGGGCTATAGACTCCACCAATCCCTTGCCATGCCTTGATGGACAGGTGTCAAGCATTGAGTTCTTCCACTCTCTCCCTCCCTGCCCATGTGCCCTTAATGTTCAGTGCAGCAAAGCCTCTCATCAAGCACCAGTACCAGACCAGTCACTGCCACTCTCAGTGGTCTGGTCTTCAACCTATCAAGCCATCTCTTTCTAGAATTGTACTAGGGGAAGTGTTTCCATTTCTGTGCTTTATTTTCTTTGCAATTTGTTTTTGAGTTCTGTTAGCACTTTGTTGTTCATGTCTCTTTGTTGCTTAGCCATCTCATTTCTGAGATTTTTTTCTAATTCTTATTTATGATCTTTCATTGCCTCATTTCTTTCATTTTCTTATTGTCCTTTAGCTTGGGCTTAAGTTGTGGTTTTTCTTTGTTTTATGATCACATTTTTGGCATGTGTTCTTTTCCTGCAGGTTTATAATTTTAAGTTATCTACATTTCTCCTGTGGTGAGCAGGATAACAACTCCTTGAAGATGTCCATATCCCTGGCCCCAAAACCTATGGATTTTATGTTACATGGAAGAGAGAAACTAAGTTTGCAGATAGAATTAAGTTTGCTTGTCATCTGGGGTTAAAATATGGATGCTATCTTGGATCATGGGGGCAAGGGGTTAGAATTACAAGGTTTCTTTACAGAAGAGGGAGAAAGAATAAGAGTTAGGGTTAGAGAAAGATTTGAAGATGCTGCTTACCTTGAAGGTGGAGGAAGTGGCCATAAGCCAAGGAATGCTGGTGACCTGCAGGATCTGGAAAAGGCAGGAAAACAAATTCTTTACAGGAGTCTTCAGGAATGCAGCCCAGAGGATCCCTGGATTTCATTCCAGCGGGCCCCATTGTAGATTTCTGGTTTTTATCATGGAAAATAGAACTTGTGTTGTTTTAAGCCACATGGTTACAATTGTTTTTTACAGCAGCAATAGGAAATGAGTACACCCTTTTGTAAGAAGTTTCATAGGGTTCCAGTATGATTCATTTCTATTGCCTATTTGAAGTGAGATGTGCATTCCAATTCCAGTGAGGAAGCTGCACAAGGCCTAGAAGACCACATCCTGTAGAGGACAGAGACCTCTCGTGCACACGGTGATGGTAGATCCCCTTGAGACAAAGTGGACATAGAGAGGCACTACATGCTTATCATTAACATTACTGAAAGTATTTTACTTTGTCACATTTTGAGCTGGAGGCAAAATGGTAACTGGAGAATTTTCTTCTTTCTCAAATCCTTTTTCACCTCTTCTATCTATACTAACTAGGCTAATCTCTTCCAGTTTTTTTTGGAAAAAGAAAAGAAAGAAAGCAAGAAAAAGAAGCATGATACATGGGAGAAAACCAAAAGAAAAAGAAAGAACAATGCTCATCAGCTCAGCATGGGATGAAGGTCAAGCTCACTACCACTCCAACTGGGAACCTCCCTGACATCCTCTTGACTTGCAGTTTCTTAATTTGTGTGTGGCCCCAGAGTTCTGGAAATCATCCAGACTTCTGCATTTTGACAGAGTTTTCAAACAAGCATTTCTTCTGTTAAAAGACCCAAATCGGAGCATTGATACCATATGTATCACCTCCCATTTTTGGCCTCTGATATGGGAGGGGGAGAAGCCACACTCACACACAGTCACACACACACACACACACACACACACCCCACACACACACATCTGTGCATTACTTGGACCAGCTGAAGGCAGAATTCCAGTCCTAGACTGATGAGCCTGGTGGAATATATAAAGAGTGTTTTGTTATGTACATGTTATGCTGAAGAAATGTAAATGAATTCAAATAAAAAGTTCCAAAGAGCAGCACCATGGAGTCGGGATGCAGCTTGCTTATTACATTCAGTTGCCTGTTATTCCTGCCATCACCGATTTGCACCTGCAATTACCTCTTCACACCTGGGAGTGCACAGGTTTTGTTGATTCCATTTCAGGACTGCTCAGCCTACATGTTTCCCAGAATAAAGAGCCTTCTAGATCTCAGAATTCAGATACGAAGGTGACAATTACTTGTGGGCTTGATTGTTTAAAAAAGGAATTGGGAAAAGGAGGAGGAAAAAAGTCAAAGAAACAAAAGAAAAAGTGGAGAAATTCTCTTACCTACCTTCAAAGGATCTCAATTTACAAACCTGGGAACTTGCAGCCTTTGTTGCTCTTGAGTATCAAAGGAACTCAGCTCCTACTAGCAAGATACAGTACATAATTCCATGAACAACACTTAGGATAGACTGTCATTTTCTACAAAGGCGGCTGGAAATCATTTACATTGCAAGATTCTCAGTGGTGATAACAAGGTATTCAAAATGAGAATGAGTCAGAGATAATCTTCAAAAGGTTCCCAAGTGAAACCTCCCCCCTTCCCCAAGAGTCCTCTGGAAGAAAGCAGATGCAAACACATCAGCTTAGGTGGTTGAGACGGATATGATTTTCTGCACCTGTGTTCAAAGTTGCTTGTCATTTTGGGTTGAGAAGAATTACAGGAGATGAAGCTTAAATACCGCAGACTTTTGTGGGTCAAATAGTTCTATCATTCACTGGCGAAGTGTGACTAAACCCTAACTTTCAGTTGGTCAGGGAGTTTTCTGCTGGTCTGGGGTTCATCACACAGAGCTGAGTGCAGACCTGGGAGGCCCTGCAGTAGCTCCAAACTGCAAAGATAAATGATAAACGTAGAAAGTGCTTTGCTGTAGTCTCTCACTATGGTGTTTTGCAAATCTAAGAGACAGAAATGTGGCTCCAAGTTACAAGATGCTAGAGTAGGATAACCATTATTTATGAAGCTCTAAGAATAAAAATCATATGTAGATATTTAAATTGTCTATGTTTTTATTAAAAAGAGTAATGGTTATAAGGCACATACTTATCATACTGAAGATGTTGCATGTGAAGTGTGCGATTGCCTAGTGCAACTTCCTAAAAAATTCCATATAGTGGGGACTATGATTATTAAAATTTCATAGACGGGGACATTATATCTTGAAAAAATTATGTACCTTTCACAAGGACTCACTAGTATTAATTTGTTGAAAAAAGTATTTAAATATGGTGGCCTTGACTCCAGAGAACAGGTTCTTAGACACTATGGAGAATTCATAAATATGTATATTCATGGGTAGAAGGGTAATCTTTGTACGTTTTTCATCTTAGATGTACTATTTGACATTGACCTAATATAGCAACGTGAAGACACCAGGATGCTGGGGGTCGGGAAAGTTAATTGAGAAGAGATTCATTTTCATAACATGGTTTTCTTTTGAAAACATACTTTTTGAGCACTTTATATGTATACAAGTATCCTTGATGGTCCCTAAGCAATCTGTAAACTAGCTAATAATGTAATAAATTTATGCATGGGAGCCTTAGCAGTTTCTCCATGGACTCACAAAACGAACAGCTAAGATTCAAGCTGAATTTCCTTCATTTCACTCAGCTGAAAGATCAAGGGATGTGGAAGGACTCCAGGAAACCTGAGATCAGTTGAAAAGCTGTACTTTCACACGGATTTCTTTCAGATTGAAGACATCACGGAGAAACAAGGTGTACTTGGAATTGTTTCACTTCAGACTGGGCACATCAATGACAAATAGTACTTCAAGCATATTTGTGCTGTGTCAGTTCTTCAGCTGGAGAAACTCCATTCCTGCTTTCCCTATTTACTTCCCCTATTTGCTGAAAGTGACTGTAAATTCACAGCAGCTGATGGCACCTTTTCTGAAACCCAGTTATGCAGACCCAGAGAGTGCAGAAAAACTGACTAAGGCAGCCAAGGCCGAATCCAGGGTAAATTTTCAAGTTCAAGCGACAATGTGAGAGTCTAGCAACAGTAGCTGTTTTGTGAATGTCTGCTTGGCACAGGTGCCTGACAATTTGCTGCTGGAATAAAGGAAGAATTGAAAGGTGTGGAGTGGAGTTATTCCTTCTCATAAGAAACTTCACATTCTTATATGTAAAATGAATGTGTTGACCACCAACCATCACACAAATCTAAGTGCTAAATAGAGGTACAGATATTGGCTAAGACTGAAGAGCATATAAGCTTTTCTGGTGGTTTCTGATAACAGGGATATAAGAGGGTAAAACATGTGAATTGCATCTGTGTGGTTAAATCACAAGATGTTGTGAGTTATGGGAGGTACAGAGGATAGTCCAGTTAGGGTGAAGGTATAACTGATATGAAGCAGCCATATTTCAAACACAAGTCATTGGCTTCAAAAGAAAACAGAACTGCTGAAGAGATATGGAGGATCCATGGGAAATTCACCATTAGAATGATGGGGCCGTGAGCACTCTTGCCGTCTGAAGCCCAACTTTAGTATTATTTTGGCTCACATCTGCTTCCACTCATTCAGTCAGAAATGAGAACATGAGGTGAAATGACTTGCTGGGGTGCAAGGTGTGATGGTGCTAGAATTCTTATCATTATAGTCAATTAATTCATTCAACATTTACTGCATAGCCATGACCAAATATTGCACTTAGCACTGGGGATGTGGAGTGAAATATTATTCTCACATTTCTTTACTTCTTGCTACAGAGTAAGAGATAAGCAAATGAATTCCACTGAAGACATAGTGGGGAGCAGAGTAACAATATTCTGCACATTTGTTCTGGTGTCTCAATGTCCTCCGAATTAAAGCAGAGCTAGCATTGATGCCCAACACCTAGAAAGTCCATTTGACAATCATCTAGAAGCCAACTTGGGCTTTTGGGCTTGTTTTTTTTCATTTTCCAAACTTTCTTCCAAATGATCTATAAGGTATGTTTGGGGTTTTCTTATCTTTTTAACCAGATGATTGTGTCACAGTCTTACCAGTTTCATCAGTTTAACAAATTTGTCTTAAAAATGGGGCCATCAGAATCTAATGATATCATGGCAAATACAGTACATGAAAAGTTGTACATGACAAGTGCTTGGTCAAACTGAAATGTTTTGAGAGGTGCCTACTGAAGATGGGCTTCATAGCCTCTGAGACTGTGGCATCTCCTGGCAGTGTGTCAGCATTCTGCACTACCTGCCTCTCCTGCTGCTCATCATAGCATCTCTGATTTCTATTTGGTGCATATTGATTTTCCAATAATCAGTAGGGTTATTGGCTTAGTGACTTCTTATGTCTCTGTCTCAATAAAAATACATAGAGGATATCTAGTTCTGCAAAGTGTTGCTCAAAGGATGTGTAACAGACAACAATAGTCATTGGATATTATCAAAGGCAGAGACAGAATGACTTGTACTCCCCAAAGGGTGGTAGCATATGTCAGCCTCAACTTTTTGGGAGCAGGGGAGAAACAGAGGAATGTTCTGGAGAGGCCAACTTTGCTAGGCTTGATGCCTGCTGACAGCAAAGCCATTTATGACAGAGCATCTTAGAAAGTTGGAACCTTGTGAAAAACGACTTCAGGAAGTCATTTTAAAAAAATAGAAAGTCTTTGCTGACTCAAGTTAGCAAATCCCAGATGTAGCACATCTCTGAAATTAAAGCATCAGAGATCTGGTAGCTGATAGTTGGAGTATATTCCTTCATCTCTAACACACTGGAAATAGGATAACATTGCCTTTCTGCAAACCTTTTTGAGGTTCCTTGTTGGTCAGTAAGTATAACTGATTAATATCCCTGTCATGTCCCCATGGTGTATGAATAGAGAGGATTTGAGTTTGTAGAATAACAGAGGTGAAATGGATTTAGGAATCATGTAGTCCAAAGACCTTATCTTAAAAATGGGTAGGTAAGGCCAGATATATTAAATGACTTTCTGAAGGGCACAATTTGTCAGGGATAGTTTTAGGATGAGAAGGGAGCCTTCTCAAGTCCCAATAAAGAGATCTGTCATATGAAACATGCCAACATTCCACATACCATGATAATATGGAATTTTTCTCCATCCTGACCTGCTTCCTAGCTACCAAAGCATTACTTTAAAAAAACTCTGGCTTTAGAGTCCTAAATTGATTACCATCCCAATAGGAAAGTTTTCAAATTAGATTTACGTAATATCTATCTATACTATTCTTATCTAGCCCCGTGCTCTCCAATAGAAATATAGTGGGAGCCACTTATATAATTGTAATTTTAATTGGTCACATTTAAAAAAATAAAGCAAGATAAATGAAATTAAATTAATAATAAGTGTTTTACTTAATTAATACATCTGGAAAAACATCATAATTTCAACAATATAATCATTAGAATGATTCTTAACTGTGCTAAGTCTTTGGAATCCAATGTATATTTCATTTCAATAGCCACCTGTGGCTAGTATCTCCCATACTGGATAGTATAGTTTCATACCCATTCTCTTCATCTTTTTCATGATTTTCACTGAGTTAAACTCATGAGGGAACTTTCAGTGGTTTAATCTTTGAAGAGGATATTTTCTAAACTAAAACTGAAAAATGTATGTGCTGCTTCTCCAAATGAGAAATAGCTTAGAAATGGTTTGGAAATCAACAATTTCAAATTTCTGGCATATTTAAATGGTTTGTGGGAATAAAGAGATAGTATATTGAAATTGGTACTTGGAAAATCTGAAATGAATGGAACCTGCAAATAAATCAACCGATAACACTTATAGACACTTTGGAACAAGCTGTCTCAGTACTTCTTGGGTTGATGGCTGTGATCCTTTCTTTTTGTTGAAATTCTCTCATGTGTTTGTTCTTTCAGTATTGGCCAACAGATATGGCTCCAAGAACCCTATTGAACTTCACTAAGACCCTGATGCTACAAATTCCTTAGAAACATTTTCCTTATGTAGCAGATCTCTTACTTTCTACATAATACATTCATTTGAAAGTCGAGTTTTCCTAAGTTGAGCAATAGACTTCTATGTTAGTGTTGAGAGGAGAGGAAAATTCATTCTCATCCTAGAATTCATACAAACGTTTCCTGAAGCTGTCAGATGATGAAACTGAGGGTATTTTAAGATGGTGGAAGGGGTCAGTTTTCAAAGAACAGGATTTAACTCTGGCAGACAAATTGCTTGGCCAACCAGGGACTGCGCTCCTAAGGAAGCAGACAGGACTCTCAATAGTTGGTCATTTTATTGCTGCTTAAGAGGTGGTTAATTAGCTGAATATAAGATTAAGGAAACAGAATCCCACATTTCCCTTTTTGTTTCCTTCCCATCCATTTGCCTCATTTTGATCGTGTTACAGGGGTCAAGGAAGACAGCTGGGCAGCCCCTAAACCTGTGCAAGTCCACACTGGCACTTGACAGGGTGGGGGGAAAGAACTTTTCTCCTCCTCCCATTTCGCAATTTAAAAAGGCCTTGGCTGTCAGCTCTCATTAGTCAGCCACCTCTACCTGTCTTCTCAAGTCTCTGCTTCTGTCCTCTTGGCTTCCTCCCCCTGCCTCTTTCCTCCCCTGAAAGGAGGGAAGAGTAGGGTAAGCTGGTGGTCATACTGCACACTTTAAGTCTCCTGTGAACTGCCTCACGCCCTCCTGCCTCCCTTTGGCATGAACTCTGTGAAGCAGCCTGCTTTGTGCTTTATCACTTCCTGTCAAGTGTGTTCCAAGCCTGTCTGAAGTGGTACTCACTGCTCTTCTGACTTTATGGCTGATTGGTGCCTATGTGGTTAACTCTCACACAAGAATAATCTGGAGGGCCAGGGATTTAGCTCAGTGGGGCTGCCGCCTGCCTTGCAAGCTGAAGGTCCTGAGTTCAATTCCTGGTACCAAAAAAAAGAAAATAATCTGGAAATGATGGCGTAAAAAACCTCATGGAGAAACCCTTTTTGGAATGGAAAATAAAAGCTCTGAGATAAATGTTGGTCCTTTCCATCAGTCAAAGGGCTGGCTTAGGCACTGTCTTCATAGGGCTATGCAGGAGTCCCACCCAAATCAAGTGAACAGGAGTGTGCTTATGTCCATTCTCCTGTGCCTCCTTGTTCTGTCTTTCTCTCCTTCTGTCCTCCCTGCTGCTCCCTGGGAACACATCCAAATTAACCGCTTGCCAAGCCTTTGTCTCAGGCATTGCTTTGGTGAGGAACATCCTGGCTAAAGAAGGATCCTATTCTGATAGTCACCCAACAAAGTGGATTTCAGATTCTAGACAGTTCAGCACTTTGGCAAAGATCTACTGGGAGTGATAAGTCTTTGTAGTCCCAGTAAGCCCAGGGCACGTCACATCATCATCTTGGGCTCTTGCCTCTTCCACTAGCCTGAAAAATACTCATGGCTCCATCATACCCTGACCATCAGTGTTCCTCATGTGAAGTAGAACTCAAGCTCCAGCTCAGGTCACAGAGGCAACCACAACACTGTTTCTCACCCACTGACACTGATGGACTTGTATCTACCTCCCTTCTGGTATTCTGCAGTCACAGAGAGCCTGGACCAGAAACTCCAGTGCTAGGATCCTTTATTGTTATTTCATGGCTTATTGAATAATTGAGATGTAATGATCTGCCCTTCTGATGCCTTCTTTGAGCTCTGCTTTCTTACTTCTCCCTGCAACCATTATTATTTTATCTCTTTATTTATCTGCTTTGTTCCATTTCCTGAACATCAGCTTAGCCCAATCAGACCTTTAACCAGAAGGCCCCATTAAGCAGGACTACTAACATCTTTTTCAAGAAACTTTTTGTATCGGTCAGCTTTCCAGTTGCTGGGACAGAGTACCTCACAATTCAAAGTTAAAGGAGAAGTTAATTTGGCCGACAGTATCAGAGACGTAAGTCTGTAGTTGGCTGGCTCCAAAGCAGGAAAATGATGGTGGAAGGGTGGAGATATAGTCTCCAAAGGCCTATCCTCAGTGACCCATTTTCTCCAACGGGGCCCCACCTCCTCACCTTGAGCTATGACCATCAGTGGATTATTCCAGTGATGGGTATACCACCTCCCTGATCCAATCACTCCTCCAGGAGTCTCTTAATTCAGTCAACTAAGATTAACTGGCACAACTTCCTTGTGGATTTCTTTCTTTCATGAGTATTGAGTAGTTCTTTTCTACCTGCACAATGACAGCAACCCACTGATTCTAGCCTTGTTCTTCTACCTTAGCCCAGAAGACAGCCTCCCCCAGCTTTTTCCTCAGTCTCAGGTCCCACAGGCTGGTCTTTAGTTTACTCCCAAGAGGCATCAGAATACTTTCATGCAGATATAACATACTTGCTATGAGAAAGAACAAGGTTAAGTACACTAGGTGAATCCCCAACTCATTTTGTTTTACTTAAATGAAACAAGACAGCTGAACATCCATGGATCTAGGAAACACAGCTGTCAAAACTAGTAAGGTGGCTGGGCATAGGGGCATAAGCCTGCAACCCTAGTGGCTGCAAAGGTGGAGGCAGGAGAACTGCAAGTACAGCAAACCCTCAAGTTAAAACTGACCTGATATATGAACAACTTGGGTTCATTAGCTTAATGGAAGTTTCAACTGCCTCATGTTATTTATAGCATGTACCGAGGTAAACATCCAGATCTCAGCTGTATTGACTTACAACCAACTTGAGTCCCAACTAGCCCTCAGGAACAGATTGAGTTCATAAGTCAAGGGTCCACTGTAGTCTCAGGCTAGCCTGGGTACATCATTGTGAAGATCTGGGTTTAATCCCCTGGTACCACCACCACCACCAGCACCACCACCACCAGCACCAAAAAAGTAAGGTACATAGGAGCTCTTCAGAATGTGTACAAGATGTGGGTCAGAATTCAGAAGCATCCAATCCATCTGGACATCCGGATTCTTGGGCTGGCCTACGTGTTTGTTATCTGTCCACAGATTACTCAAAGGACCAAGCAATAGCCCCTCTACAACCATGTTTATAGAATGCATAACTGGCTTATTACAAAAGGTAATAATCATCATTAAGTTGAACCCAGTCTCTGTTGATTGTGTGTCATTTTATTAAGTAGTTTTTTTAGCATTAAAATAAAGTAACATCCAATAAAGTGATACATGCTGACTGGGGGAACTTAAGGAAATCTTTTTTAATCCTAAGAATTGCTTAAGCATTCTCTTTTAGAAAACTCTTGGAAAGAGAAACACATATATTAGAGGAAGTTTGAAACTGTCTCCAGTCTGTACGTTAGGTTAAAAATATATACAGTCACTACTGTTTTCCCTCCGCTCACCAGAAATTTCACTTGTCAAAACAAGAAAAATATATGACTTTACCGTTGTACTAAATGTAAAATGAACTAGGAGTTGCAACTCACTAAATATCCACCTCTCATGTAATAGCCACAGATCCTAAAAGCACGATGGCTACTTACTTTTTAAAAAATAGATGGAGGGCCGGGGATTTAGCTCAGTGGTTCTGGTGCCTGCCTCGCAAGCACAAGGTCCCAAGTTCGATTCCCCTGTACCAAAAAACAAAAACAAAAACAAAAACAAATAAAAAAAATAAAAATAAAAAAAAAGCAGATGCACAGGGCCAGGGATTTAGCTCAGTGGTTCCACTGCCTGCCTTGCAAGTGCAAGGACCAGAGTTCGATCCCTGATACCAATAAATAAATAAATAAATAAAAATAGATGCATAGACTGATTAACAAATAATTTCTAATTAGTACCAGGTGACAGGCTTATTTCCCACAAAGCCCAGTAAAATTTTCTCTCTTCCATGGCTATGGTTGCACCCATAACTCCAGCTGTCCATAGCTCCAGTCCAGGTTCAAGTGGGTTGAGAGGCAAATCCATTTCCTCTTCTAGCTAAATATCTTATTACTTGCATCATCTTTACACTGCAAAGATGGCACTTTTTTTTCCTAGAAAATAACAAGGAATTCTGCTTGCCCCTTAGTTTCCAGTAATGTCATTCAAAAGTTGATTTAAAGGGAGATTTTGTTGAGGAGACATTGCATCTCATATTCCATGTGATTTTCATGAGTTCATTCTTGACATTGCCAAGCAGAAAACAATTTTTTTTTTGGCTACTGGGGATCAAACTCGGGTCCTTGCGCTTGCAAGTCAGGCTGCGGAACCACTGAGCTAAATCCCCTCCCCAAGAAAACAATTTTAATGTGCTGATGTTGTGTCAAGGTCTGTGAGATGACAACAACATAGCTCAAGGTGTGAACCATGTCTACCCTGTGCTTCTCCCTTCAGATTAGAGTGTGAAAGTTGTTACATATTACACTGGCTATGACCATTGTAGACAGCATTATCAAAGTCAAGAAATTCAGCAGAGTGTCTTTTCAGGAATGACTACATTTCTTGTGGATTTACAGGTTAGATATTTTATTTCACTTTTGGCTAAAAGCAGTTGGTGCAAATATATCCTTCATTTAGTAACTGTCTATACAACTGATTGCAAATAAAAAATTAATTTTATACCTATTTGCATGGGGTTTAGTAATCAAGTATATTTAAAAAGAGCTGTTTTGAAGTTTTTGTGCATTTTGGACTCTGGGACGAGCATTTTATAACAGTGCTAGGGTAGCCTGCATATTATGAAGCCCCAGAATTTTGAAGAGCTTTGTTTTGATTCAAAATTTCAATTATGTGAAGAAGACTTTCTAGTCCCAGACTTTGGGGAGAAGATTGCCTGCTTTAGGCAGAGTTTACCTGCATGGTGAACAAAGGAGAACTTCTTATCCTACCCCCCCATCCCACCTCTAAAACAGAGCTCAAACAAACTTTCATCTCTGTGGCTTCTTCCTTCTAATAGAAATGAAGCTTTTTAATTAGATCATAGAAAGGTGTAAAACCTGAGTTTCACTGTACATCATTTCACCCATATTGGAGAAAATTATTTAAGGAAGTTTGAGAAAGGGAGAGAAGGAATCTGATCTTTTTTTTTTTCCTGATTTAATAAAGTCTCTCAGCCTCCTGAGCCCAGTGTGGTTTTTGTGAATTGCACAGCTGTTACACAGCTGGCAACAACCTAGATCAATGCTGATCTTTGGCCAAAATGAAACAAATGATTCGGTAGAATGGAAAGTTAGTGCCCCTATTCCTAGGACTGTCACTAGTGGATTCCTCCCCAGTGGAAGGCAAGAAGTCCAAAAAAGATGTAGTGGACCTTAAAAGGAAAAAGAAAATCTTCAAACAATTGGCTGGGGAACAGACGCATAAGAAAATTCACCACAAAGCTACTGCTTCTCATCTTTCATCCATCAGCGTGGACTCAGAGTCTCTTTGGATGATTTTGGGCTGGAAGCCCATGCTGAAGACCTAAGAAGCAGAGTAGAATCTGGTTATTTTTCTAGCTCCCACTTCATGCCACCTAGACTAATGCTGACAGTTGGAGGGGTAGGGAAAAGGTTAGAGGATTCTAGTCTTTCTTTCAGAACTCTCCTTTCTTTGGCTCATTTGAAACAATAGTATCTCCTCCAAACCCTCGGGCTTTTAAAACTTTCCTTTACCTTTTCTTAGGGATTGAGAAGGACTACTGAAGTTGAAAGGAAGAAGATTTGTTTGGGCTGATTTCAGGGCCAGGTTGATCAGACAAGAACCACTTAGATTTTCCTCCTGCCTCTGAGTTTCTCCAGTTTTTTATTTTTATTTTTTTATTTTTTAGTACAGTACAGCGTTCTATAAGGGAAGAATAAGGACTGAATTATTTCATTAAATGTTTTAGTTTCTTAGTGAAAGTTTATGTACAACTGTAAAATAATTGTTTTAATTAACACAATTTTTATATATAAGACCTAAAATGCAAATACATTTGGTAAATTATAGTTAATATTTTTTTCTTCGTGTAGCAGGGCTTGAATCCTAGGGAATACTGAGCTACATCATTAGGGCTTTTTATTTTTTATTTTTTAAAATTTTAAGACAAGTTCTCACTAAGTTGGCTAGCCTGGCCTTGAATATACAATCTTCTTGCCTCAGTCTCCTGAGTAGTGGGGACATATTGGATATTTTTGTAGAACTCTGCATTCATCTTTTTTTTTTTTTTTTTTCATTCATCTATTTTAAACAAGCTGTCAAGCCAGTGTGCCTGGGAAATAAGAGTCAGTCATTCTGACTTGACCTAACTGTCAGTCCACTGTGTGTGACCATCTGAAAATTGTTTGATGACTTGCTACTGTGATTTTACCATTGCAGACAAAGGTGAGAACCTGACTGCCTCTCACACTACTCTCAGGGGCTAAGTGGTCCAATAATCCGGCTGGTGTTTATCCTCCAGCTTAGAATCCTTGCACGGCTTCCTCACTGTTTCAGTTTAGCCCATCTTCCTCCACACAGCAGCTCTACATTTCAGGAGTGTTAGAGTGACTGAATTGATGCCTCTGAGGATAGTTTCAAAAAATCTGTATTAAATTTAAAAAGTTCCCCAGGTGATTCTAATGATTAACCACCTTAGATAACTATTGCTGCAATAGAATTTGATGAACATTAGTTATTTCATGCTTGCCTTATAGACTCTGACTGCTTTTTCTATAGACTCTGACTGCTTTTTCTACCTTTACTAACTTCTCTGGCTATAAATTCTGGTTTCTTTCCCTTTCTATCTGAAGTAATTTCAGGTCTGGAATTCTGCACTTGATCTTATCCATCATCTCCAGCATTAGACAATTATAGCTACTTCCCAGGCATCCCTCCCCCTCTGCCCAACATCATACCCTTTTTCTCCCCTTGGGTAATTAACCCATCCCTCTTCTCTGCCTTTAAATTTGATTGCAGTTATTCTTACCCCTGGCTCCAGGAGTGTTTCCTGATAGGCACAAACCAATAAACTTGGCCACAGTGATTGGTTCAAGGATTGGGAGAACAGAGATAAGAGACAAGGGAAAACATTTACAGGAACACTTGTGAAAAGAAAGCTTTTCTGTATTTGCCAGGAGACACTGAAAGAAATGCTTTTTTTCCCCCTGCTAGATGGGGCAAGGAAGGAAGCAGCCCAGAATTTGGCTGTTGGCCATCTTGCTACTATAAGGGAAGAGCTTGCCAAGAATGAATCCAACACTGAGGAAGCAGAACTGAGGAAGACAGAAAGAAACTGGACCCTGGTTATAGTCTCAGAACTGCCATTCAATTAGGAGAGAACTGCAATAGATGATGAAACCTCAAACCAAGCAGTGGCAGTGAGAGAAATCAAGGAGCGTCTTAGTTACTTTTCTTATTGCTAGACAAAATACCTGACAGCTAAAGTTATAGGGGGAAAGGTTTATTTAGCTCACAGTTTGTAGAAGTTTCAGTCCATAGTCGGCTGGCTCCAAGGCAGAGTGGCATGGCAGGCAAGCATCATGGAGGAGAAACAGTTCATGGCAGGTAGAAGGTAGCAAAGCAAGCAAGGGGATGACAACAGCTTTTTCTATCCTTTATATCATATCCAGGCTACTTAGGGCAGGTAGCACTCACACCCTTAATCCTAGTGCCCTTGATCCTTCAGTGCACCATGAATCAGTCTCAGCATCACACACTCTAGATCCAGCCACCTCTGAAAAAGTGCCACATATGACTACATGAGGCTTTGGGGGGGACATCTAGATACAAGCCATAACAAGGAAGTAGACCTTCTAGCATGTGAACGTGAGAAGGTAGTTCACTGGAGAAACAGATGAGTTCTTAAAAGGTTTCTGATATGGTAGAAATGAACAGGGTTCAGGTTATTGATAGAGGGCTAAATCTTGGGTAGGAATGTATTACTCCAAATAAGGGAAGATAGGAATTAAAAATGTGTATGTAGGTAAATTTATTGCATTTTATTTTCAATTAAAAATCAGGACATTTTAGCTCATCAGATCATTTACTTATTTAATTGCTACTTATTGCCAAATATGAAGCTAAACTCTTGGGATACAACATGGCTCCTAACTTTCCACATTCAGCAATGTGCTAAAATTTCTATGCAGATTTGGAACCTGCCAGAAGGTGTTCTTGCACTGTGTATCCTGTTACCCCAAATTTTGAATCATCCTTAATCTAAGTATACTAGAATTTCACTCCCCCATCCAAGATATCTGAATTTCTTCGAAGACTTAAAGATACTGTGAACCCAATGTTTTAAGTGCAGATTTTTGTTTCTTTTACTGATATAATGTGAGACCAACATCTTAGTAATGGGGCTTAATGTTTTTCTCCTCTGAAAGTAGGAAACCTGCAATTCCTTCGATTCTGTGCTAGGCAGCTTCACCAGAGTTCACAGGGTTTATGGTTAGCCAACTCCCTCTGGAACTCACATTGTTTTTAGACAATGTTGAGCCTGATGGGTGGAGAAGAAAGAATTCTTTCAGTGGTCTCGTTTGCAAGCCTTTGATGTTCCTTCTAAGTCATATTGTGTCAGTGGAAATGTTGGGCTGAGGAGACTCTGGCAATTCTTTCAAAATGCACAAATGTTGAGTGTGTGTTTTTAATGGCTTCAAGCAATTAAAATAATTTAAAAGTAATTAGAAGTAGCAGATCATTAAGCCAAGGGGTTGAGGGCCTGGATGGTCACTGGCTTGTTGTTGGGCCTGGAACAGTGTTGTGAAAGGGATGCTTAGGTCAGTGGAGGTTCCTGCCGAGAAAATTCAGGCATAATCGAAATCAGCTGCTGCCTCTGTCGTGCAGATGCCCCTGAAAATGGGTCATTAGAAATTAACTGGGGAAAAATGTGGTCCCTTAAGAAAATGACAATTAAATAAGAATGCAGGACTGAGCATATTAAATAGTAAAAAAGGCCTAAAAGCTAAAATCCCTCCCCCAAACCCCTAACCAATAAAATGATTTCTTCAAACTAGAAACCTACAGAAATCAAAGCTAAGCACCCAAAATGTTGGATCTAAGCAAATTTCCCAAGGGCACCTTGAAAGAAGATTATTAAGATGATAAGAAATTTCAGCATCAGAAGGAATAAAACAGTTGAAAGATCCTTAACATGAATGGGAGATTAATCATAATAAAACTTAAGAAGGCTGAATCTGTTGATCTGCTATCAATTGGACTTGTTTTAGCAGGGAATTTCAGAGGATTTATCATGAGATAATATGGATGAAGAGTTACTCTTAAGTCTTTAAATGGATATAACCAAATGAAACAATCCTGCGAGTTTCTTTTTACAGCAGAAAAATGGAAAACTGGCCCCTACATCGCCCACATTCAAGAACACACACACATGTGTGCACATGCACACACACACACGAATGCGGCATTTTTTCTAAATAAATATGTAAAGTATATCATCTTTATGCCTCATTTTCCTCTAACTCAGGAGAAATATTTTGCTCTCCCGTTGAATGAACCAAACCTAAATTTCAGCAGTACTTCTGGCCAGATGAACTCATCCTTTCAGTTGTTACAAGTTAGAAGGACACAGAGAAAAAGATAAATATTTCTAAATCTTTTCTGTTTGTTCCAATCAGCTCAGACCCTTCTCATTTTAAGATAAAAGCAAAAATTTGGGTATTCAGAAACTCAGCTTTACCAGAAGCTTGGGTTTCTGAATTCACAATGTTGATTATAGGTCATTTCATCCAAAATTTCTCTTGTTCTATTCATTCTATGCTTGAATAAAGGGAATTCATAGCATGGAATGACCAGTTTCTTTCTAAAAACTCCCATATGCTTCTCTTATTGCCTCTGTATAGAATTAATTACTCTGTCCTTTCACTTACTACTCATTTTTGGTTCTTTCTTCAGAGGAGAATGAACTAGGATTCTACTTTTGGATCAGGGAGAACGCTCAGGTCTTACTGTGACAGTTTCTTATTTTCTTTCAAATTATAATAGTATTTCCATCCATTGGATGGCTGCATATCTTTCCTGAGAATGGACTCCACATACCTCTATGCATTCACTGCCCTGGGTTAACAGTCAGGGGTGTGGCTCCTTAGGCTGTTGCCCAGACCTTAGAGGCAGAAGCAGAGGCAGATCTCTGGCTGGAGTGTTGTAAGAAATGATGAGCCACAGCGCATCCCTTGCTGAACTTCCTGAGGGCTGCTGCAGACACAAGAAAGGCCAAGTCCAAGACTAGAAAATGCTCTTCAAATCTGAGAGCCTGGCAAGCTAGGAGGAGCAGCCCTAGCTAAGAGTTCCCTGCTGCTTTCCTTTTGCTCCAGTGGGGATCTGGAGAATCCTAAAGGTTTGGCTCTTGAGTCAGAACCCTTGGTGCTCCCTAGAACTCTAGAGATAGCACACCATGGTGTTTAGGAGCACAGGCTTGGAATCAAGCACACTGGGAAGTAGCCATTCCAAAAAGTGTGCTCAAGTCTCCTAGAGGAGACAATAACCTTAAGAGACAAGGCTCCTAATTTGAAAGAGCTGGATGCTTCAGAAAACAACACCTGAAGGAATATGAGCCTTCAGCTTATGACATAAAAAGTATATTGACAGGGCTGGGGATTTAGCTCAGTGGTTTCACAGCCTGCTGCGCAAGCGCAAGGACCCAAGTTCGATCCCCGGTACCAAAAAAACAAAAACAAAAACAAAACAAAACTAAAAAAGTATATTGATACCAAAAGAGAGATGGTATTAAGAATACTTGATTCTGTTGGCTCTTGTAACTAACTGAATTATCGTCATTATTCAGGAAGTCTTATCTGCTAGAAGATATATGGTGAATTACTTACTGATGAAAGTATTTAATGTCTTACACTTTCTTTAAAATTCTCCTGGGAAGCTGGGTATCTGAATTTACCTGAATATAATTGATTTAATATTTTGCCAATAGGCTAAATAGATAATTTAATAGGCTAAATAGATAGGCTAAATAGTTTAGATAATTTCTATTTATAGAAAAATCATCAAATTTATAGCTTTTCTTACCCAAGTTTGTGGCTTGCACATTTTATACCTGAAAAACGATGTGGGACAGTGAATCTTTTAGATAGTGGAGAGCTACTGTAGTTTTTAAAACACTTGATCTTGAGATCTAAAACTTTGTCGTAGAAAAGGGTATAGAGCTTGGGGCAGAGTAACTTGATAATGGTGAGGACAATATTTAGTAAGAAGAAATAAGACTTTGAGTTTAACAGACTGACATGAAGAAAGAGGATTAAGTATGGATTCAAGGTATATCCTAGATAATAAAAGGATTGGAAGCTTATTGAGTGTCAAGTGCAAAGTGAAGGCACAATTCAGGCACTGGGTGGTTCTGAGTGCCTGGTACAGATGTGGAATCATCAGCAAAGTCTAGACATGCAGGTGATGATGTGGAAGATGATGGCTCTGTCTTTCAAGTCATTTGTCAAGTGTTTTTACACAAATCAATTAATAATAAAAATAGCCATGTGAAGAAGGTAATAGAATTTTTTAGATACAAAAATAGACATAAAGACATATACACAAATGTTCGTTGCAACATTATTCCTAATAGCCCCAAAGTAGACACAACCCAAGTGCCCATCCACTGATGAATATAGATAAGTAAAACATGGTAAAGCCATAGAATGGAAACTTGCCCATAAAACAGAATGAAGTCCCGATGCATGTGATAATACAGTAAACCTTAAAAACATTATGCCCAGTGAAAGAAGCTAGTCATAATACAATATGGACTGGATGACTCCCTTTATACGAAATGTCTAGAATAAGGCAATCTATCAATATAGAAAGCAGATTAGTGGTTGCTGGGGGCTGGGGTGGGAGAATTGTGGAAATGATGAGTGACAGCTCACATGTACAGGATTTCTTTGAGGTGAAACAAAAATATTCTAAAATTGATTATGATGATGGTTGCACAGCCTTCTGAATATAATAAAAACATTGAATTTGAGCTTTAAATTGATGAAATGCTTGGTATCCAAATTATATCTCAATAGCCTTTTTGAAAAAATGTATGTGCAGAGAGCTTAAGCAGCTATCCAAGCTGATCTAGCTGGTACAGGGACAGTTTCAGTTCTAGGCTTCTCTGTAACTGATAGAAGCTTGAAAACAATTTCAGATCTGCCTCAAGTTGCATTATTTTTGAGACAGATCAGGTAGGCATTTTTCTTTGGCCTACTTTCAATGCATACTGGGCCAAGGTTGGTAACCAAATTTTAATTTTAAGGCTGCAACTTCATGGACCTATTTCTTGAGACACTTAAATGTCACATACTCAACCTTTGTGGAGGTCAACAGATCCAAAACTGATGCTTTAATAGAATATGTTGAATGATTAGATTTTAATGGCCAGGAAAATGAAGTTGCAAAGCTTTGGTTGCCTTGTGAATAACAGGTTATGATGAATAGAATGTCAACACTAGGCTGGGTGGCGTGAACAGAGCCCAAAATATCCCTTATCGCTGATAATCACTCCGAGTCTGAGCATGGTTACATGACTTGCCCAAGCCACTTGGGCCACTTGCATCAGTATTAAAAACAAGGGCTTAAGATCTTTTTAGTGTATATCTTTTGACTTTATTCTGTTGGGGGACATTTCAAAGATTTTCTGAACTCCTTACAACAGTTTTTGGTTAATGTTCGTAAAACACTACTCTAATTCAGAATTTTAAAAAATTGTTTTAAAAATATTTGTATTACTCAAAAATGCAGAGGAAATTCCAGTCCTCTAGATGCTAAAGATCAATAGACTCTCTCTGACCCACAGTTGTTTTATTTCCCTATACAGTAAAACCATCTTGAAACACTAAATCCTAAACATAGCTTGTACATGACAGCAAAGAAACTTTTAGAAAAAGGATAAATTGCTGAATGCAAGTGTGGACTGTAATTTCTCTACGTGGAATGGAAGCAGATGTGCCCAACTTAACATGTCCTTATTAAGTTCACTTCCAACTGGCATTTTCTTCTTTGGTGGGAGGGAGGGGTCTTGGCAGAAAACCTTCTTTTCTGTTAATCAAGCAGCCCTGTTTTCCAATATGGCATGGAAAGTTAATCTTGGTTCATTTGTTAATTGAGAATAGTTTTAAGATGTAGGCTTAAATTCTGGACATTGTCTTTGCTCTACCTGGTTTTAAAACAGGGCTGTTGATTACATTGTACCACACCTTGAAAAACAGTTGAAGGTAATTATATCTTTAGCATCCTGTACACTATTTATTAAAATATAGCATTAACTTGCAAAAGGCCAGCATTATCTATTTTTCTATCCATCTTTCTATCATCTGTCTGTCTGTCTATCTATCTATCTATCTATCATCATCATCATCTATCTATCTGTCCATCCACCCAAGGCACATTGGCTACATCATCATCTCTTCACTGATGCGCAAGTGGTATGAGCTGGGCACCTTCCCACTATGATGGCACTGAGAAGCCCGGCTCTGTGAGGTTAAAGGACTTGCTATGGTCACAGTTTGGAAGCGACAAAGCGGGAGTTGCAAAGCTTTTCCTGGGAATCCAGAACACACTCCATCACATGTGGAATCTTGGAGAACATCTCATGTACCCAGTTGACTGAAGGAAGTACTACAGTAAGGGAAGTGCAGGAGCCACCCGAAGTCACACAGCCTGAGCCTGGCCTAGACAAGATGGAGGCTGCTTGTGGAGGAAGTGGGACCTGATGACAGGGAGGGAAAACCATAAAAATGGCCAAGAAGTGTCACTTGTGAAGCCAAATGAAGATGCTGGAAGCCCACGGATGAGTTTTCAGGCCTATTTCTAAGACAGTGGAGGGAGACTCCCACGCTTCTCCACAGAGCATTCTGAGGTGCCCCTCAGGAGAAAAGCAGAGCTCTACATGACCATGGGAGCCATGAATGCCATTCCCACTGGCCCTGGAAGACTTATCTATTTATGAATTTTGCCATGATTTTCTTACACTGAGCCTCCTGTGGTAGGAGAAAGGCCATTGGACTTGTCGGAATGCCTCATTTGCAGGTTTGACGCTTGTCAGCCCTCTATGTCCATAAATTCCTCATCTGTGGATTCATTCAACTAACCACAGATTGCAAACTTGGGGAAAATGCATCTGTATAGAACATGTACATGCTTCTTTTTTTCTGTCATTATTCCCTAAACAATACAACCTATTTACAAAGCATTTACATTATGTTTTGTATGACAAGTAATCTAGAGATGATTTAAAATTGAATACCTGTTGGCATTTGTGAGTATGCTCACCTGAATCTTAGAGGTTTCTGTGTATCAATTAGGGAAGCTACTCCTGCTTCTGGCATGGAGGGAGCTCTGAACTGTTCCATCCCTGGTCCCTCAAGTGCTGTGCCCTTGTATGTTTGTGATCATGAGTTTGTGAGGCTGTAAGGATGTCTGTGGCTGGAGAACTTAGAATAAAGCGGGGGTCAAAACACCAGGTCTGCTTTTATATGGATCCTTTGAAGACCATCCTGTAATATTCCGAGCTGCGTGTGAAGTGTAGGCCAATGGGACTTAGGCCTAAAATGGTGATATATGAACACTTAAAAATATACAAGTCACTAAAAGGAATGGTTCAAATGGCTAATAAATTTGGAACGAATACAAAGAAATACTTTTCTATGCAGAGTGTGGTTGACCTGTGGAATTCGCAGCTGCAGGAGGTAATTGAGTCAAATGCTGTGGCTGGATTCCATAAAAGCATGGTGTGGCAGACAGCTGCCTAGGCGATGCAAGCTGTGCTGCTAAAATTATGGACTGGTTAGGCATTCACCATTATGACAAGGGGACAGAGTCTGCTGGAGAAGAGGTACAGTGCAGATAGCAGCTATTTTTACTAAAAGTCCTTTGTTTTTCCCAAGAACTTTCTCATATCAGTTCTCTGAAGTTGAGAGAAAGAAAGAAAAAAAGAAAGAAAGAAAGAGAGAGAGAGAAAGAAAGAAAGGTGATGGTCATTACTGCTAACTTCTTTATTTGGGTGTGTTTTGAAAGAGAAGCATTGAGTATTGTAGTTGTTCCTCAAAAAGGAAAATGTTACAGTTTTTTTCATCTCAGATGAGCCAAGTTGTCATGTGACTGCACATGTCCAACTGAAACTTTCAAATGGAACATTGTTCGAAGCACTAACCAGACAGTTTTGTGAAGACGGAAGCACAGATGTCTTGTTTGACTCCAAGTATTCTGATGGCTCATGTAGCCCAGACTGAATGGTTGAAAGGGTCTTCAGAGGATTTGTGTCCTCTAGGCCCACCTTCAACCTTCTTCCAGGAGTTTGCTGGAATTCCTCCAATTCTTAGACTATGTGATCATGTGGCTGTGACAAAGGAAACAGCAAGTATGAAGAGTTTTAAAGGTTTTCTTTTACGATTGGGAAGATATATCTAAATGAGAGGGCTTCACAGTTTGCTTTGTAGATAAGACCTCAGTGTTTATAAGGGCACAGCCACACTTCTCTCTGCCTACTTATTCTTGGCCCTTGTTCTCTGATTCTGAAATCCTGGCACTGGCAACTCTTCAGAGACAGAAGACTAGGTTGTTGGCCCCAATTTTCCTGGCACTTTGTGTGTTGGTGTTGGAAGATAAAGAAAGTAATGATGATATCAGTTCTCTCTGGGGCACTGGAAAAGCAGGGGACAAAGGCTTTGCGGTGACATCTGGCTGGGCCTCTGCAGAAAGCCAGCCTGTACCCTGATCTTGGCACCTGGTCCAGGTTGTAAAGCCATGCATAGATATATATTCTATAAAATGAACACAAATCCCTTTGACTGGTCCAGGAGGAGTCCGCGTTGCCAAAGCCCAAATAGGGCTCTCTGCCTCAAGGGAAAGATAGAACTCACAGTGCCTGGCTTTGCCCTTCCCCTCTCTGTGAGGCTGTACTATCAGAAATCGCTACTCCTTGGGTAAAAACCAGAGAAGGCTCAAGGAAGATGACAGAACCCCACAGGCAGCTGAGGGACAAACCTGCCATCATTTTGGGTCTGTCAAAAGCTTCAGCTTGTTCGTATGTTTCTGAGTCAGTAAAACTAAAAACATATTTTTCCAAACACATTTCTACCCTCCCATCATTTTTAAAATCCTGTGTAATTTAAGGGAAATTCAATCCATATGCTTTTGATTTGTTTACACTTATATCATCAAAATATGTTTTTTAAAGAGCTTGCGGAGATCCCAAAAGGCTCTTCAGCCTTTTAAATGAGCCTTTTAAAGCTTTTTTCCCCCTCTTAGTAACAGGAGGTTGCATGTTGCCAAGGGTAAATGAACTTGAAAATGAAGAGGTTTGTGCTGGGCTCAGAATTTTAAATCCACTACTTCTGCTTGGAGTTTAAATTCTAAAATCAGCTCCTGAAGTCTTGTCTTGTCTCAGCATTGTTACCCATCATGAGACTAACAAGGGTGTTGTAGGGTAATAATTGTAATTGCAGTACAAGGGCCCAGAAAACTTCCCTCAGAACACAACCAAGGAGAGAGTGAAAAAAGCATAATTTGCTCATCTTTCTTTTCCTTTCAAAAGAGAAATTAAAAAGGGAGGCAGAAAGGAAGGTGGAAGGAAAGGAAGAATGACAGGAGGAAGGAGAAAGGAAAAAAGGAAGACAGGAAGAGAGGGAGGAGGGAAGGAAGAAAAGAAGGAAGGAAGGAAGGAGATAAACAAAACAAAGAAAAAGCCCATTTCTAATACCCTTGAGGTCTCATCTCATTTTACCTAGGTACAAAGACAGTGTTAAGTTATCCCAAGAAAGGAACTGAGATTAACCACATCTTCCAACATCTTTGAGACCTTTAAACTATTCTTCAGAAAAATTCTCTGTGGTATATTCAGAATCATCTGTGCTTGGGGTTGAAAGGGAGATTTTATGGCTTGCATGGAGAAAAACACTGAAGGCCAATTTACTCAGTTAGGGCCCACACTGGGAATAGTGCTGTTTCCCGCCTCCTGCTCATTCTGCTTCTCTCCCCAGTGTGTTTTCTTCCAGGTACATTTGACAGTTGAGAAAATGGAAGTGATGTATAGTATGCACCTCTTCAAGATCAAGGACTACCTCCTCCATCTTCTTGGGATCTTTACCTCACCTAACATTGTGCTTAGTTCAGGGGAGGAGGTTAGTAATTATCAACTGGGAGAACAAATAACCAAACCTCTGTAAACTAGATGAAGAAACTCAGAAGAACTAAATACACACACATACACTCAGACATTGGGAATTTGGTTTCACTTAAATTATTTGGGTCTCTGATCTCCTTGTCTATCCTATCTTACCTGGCTTGCTGAGATATTATAGATCACACATTTTTAGAATGCTGTCAACAGGCAATTCTTTATTTATAGCAGAAATAAATATCTTTAATTCTGAACCCCAAAGAAATAGATGGGAAGGCCAAATAAAAGAAAAATTTTTCATTCTCTTACAACCGTTCCCACCATCGTCAATGTTCCCCATCTGGGTTTGCCCAAGGCTCTAGACTTTTCATGGGGGGAAATGGAGGTACCACAGTGCACCCTAAAACCCTCCATCTGTGATTTCTACATTGGCAAAATCCAAACTACTTAGTCAAAAGCCTGTGAACTGGATGTGTTCACAGATTCATGCCTGTGTTGACATTTCTGATTTTAATCCAATGATGTGTGTTTTTAACTGAAGGCTTCTATTCATTCTTGTTAGGAGCATTTGGCCTATCAAAAGGATGTGTGGAGACACTAACAATTTACCTGAGAAACAATTGAGCAAAAACAAAAAAAAAAAAAACAAGTTTTGCTTTACTAGTTTTAACAACAACATAATACTGACCTCTAAAACCTACTTAGTATGCTGGGTGAAGTTTTGGTGATGATATCTGTTTGTTTCTCTATTGAGATATAAACATACAGGTTGAGTATCCCTTTTCCAAAATTTTTAGGATCAGAAATGTTTTGGATTATTTTTTCAGATTTTAGAATATTTACATACACATTAAGGGGATATCTGGGGGATGAAACCCAAATCACAAATGTAAATTAATTTATGTCCTATATACACCTTATACACATGGCCTGTCCATAGTAATTTGTGACTGTGACTTGTCACATGAGGTCAGTTGTGGGATTTTCTACTTGTGGCATTTTTGATGCTCAAAAAGTTTCAGATTTTGGAGCATTTTAGATTTTGAATTAAGGATGCTTAACTTGTATAAATAATGTTCTTTCCACATGCTCATTTATACACTTAAATTCAGGTAGCCAGAAGTGTCTATGCATTTTAGGACTCTTCCATCTATGTAACTGGATAGTTTCTTTGGAAGACAATAGGAGGCTGATCAGATCAGCAAGCAAAAAGTACTGATCACAGACAGAGCTTAGTGAAAGCTTTCATCCTTTAGGAGCAAGAGTCAGTGTACATAGACATTCATCTTGTCACATCTTTGATTTTGTTTTATTTTGAAATATTTACAGTTGAAAGAGTAGAGCTCATCTGGTTCAGTGTTTCTGGAAGTTTCCTAAGGACCACACCCACAAGGGGTCTGGGCCTCTCTGTGGATCTACTAAGCCAGCATTTCCAGGGGTAAAGGCCAGACTGAATATATCCAAACATCCTCTAAGGAAGTGGCATCATTAGGGAAGAAATATTAACCAAGTGACCATCCCAACTGGTCAATGGCTGAGCAGGATGGACACTGAGGCCCACATTTTAGTCTCTGCTCTCTCTACTTTCCCAGCCTGTGTCACTGGTGACATGGTGGTGCTTTCTAGACAAGACAATTGGGCTTCCTTGAAAAATCCACAAGTGGAATGTGAGAGACTAAAGCTTTGGACCTACGTATCCTTGCATAAGTGTCTTGAATTTTCTCAGCTTTGATTTTTTCCCATCTGGAACATTTAGAGCTAAGATGAGATTTCAGACGGCTTTTCCAGCTTTCCTGTGGTAAGAGGCAACTGTAATCTTTACTGTATGTCCCACAAAAGCAGGGCAACTTTTATTGATCTTTGAATCCTCAACACCTACCACATAAGAATTTCAGTAAATGTTGAAGAAAACAACAAGGAGAAAACCTAAGAAAACAGGATATTGAACTGTGTGGTCCTCAATACAGGAGGATTTCATGGTTTTGTGTTTTCTAGGCTCTTAAGTGTAACAGTGATTTTCATAATTTTGGGCTATATTTCATAATTTTAGGGCTATATTATTATAAATGTCCATTACATTTATTTTATTTCTCCTGCCTATCCAAGAAAACTCTATGTCTTTGGGTTTCTGTATCTTTCTAAAATAAACAGATAACAATCTTTAAGAATGCCTAGGAAAGAAGTCTCCTAGTTTTCTTTTTTATGTCCAATATCATGTGATTGAACCTTTAAGTTGTATCCCTTGTTTTCTTTAAAAACAAAAAACAGATAAAATGTTGTTTTCCACTGAGCATTTTTATATGTCCATTTAGAGGGAAGTACAGTGTGCTATGATTTAAAACCTTACAACTTCAAACTTCATTTAAAACACCTGGGAGATCAGCCCATACCTGTGAGGCTGCTATTAATGCAAACCTCCTGTTTGGAGAGAACACAGGTGCAAGGCTTTGAAGGCATCAGGAAATGAAGCATTGGAAGCCATCAGGCACTGGCGTGAAACATTACTTCATGACTTACAAGATAGCCAGAGCAGGAGCTGACCAAAGGAGAGTCATGTGATTGTACTTCTTCAGGTAAACCTAGCCGGTTGATAAGAATTCTTTTCTCCATCAACTCTATATCTCCTCTCACGGGAGGAGAGAGCGAATGAAGAAGAGGAGAGAAGGCAAGCTGGTGTGAATGCTTGTGAGGTCCTAATTTTTGCTTTCTACTGTTTTAGTCTTGATCATTTTAAAGGACAGGAAACTCCCCCATGTTGCAGCCCCTGGCATACACAGGACCCATATCTTGTGAAAATAAATCAATAAAGAAAGCAAAGGATGCCAATAAGTGATATTGCACAGACCCGGGGGAGGGGACCTTTATTTGGTATGCAGTTAAGTGCTGTGATCATTTGGCCCTTTTCCAGGATTTTAGGTAAACTGTTAGAAATGCAATTGTTAGCATCAGGGTTGTGTCAGAAAGCCCATATTCATGAGTTGTGACTGGGTTTGTTATGTGACCCGTGGGGGTGTTGTTTGTGAACCGACACTGTCAAGAAGACCCCAGGAAAGACCATTGCATGTGTGAGACTTCCCAGAGATCACTGGCTTATTTCATGCACCTCTCACAGGCAGTGATGCAAAGGAAGATTCAGCTACTTTGGTGGCTCACATTCCAGGAGACGCCTGTGTAGAGTCTTTGGAAGAACATCTGAAGGGTACCACCTGGGTTCAGAAAGCAAGCCATCTTATCTCCATTTCCAAATTCTCGCCTGTATTCGCACACCACACTGATCTCTCTTACATTCGTTTCCCATTTCCAAAGAATGGAATTACTGTGTTTCCCTGGACACATTTTCAGTGATTGCATTCCATTGATAATTCTGTTCTCTGAATATGAATACAAGCCCCTCAAGGGAAAGAATATATCTATACTTTTATTTGTATCCAAGCATTTGGTACCTTACAAAATGTCCCTTTGTTGCTGACCTGACAGAAAAGAACACCTTGTATGATCAGAGAGTGTCTGATTTGGGCTAGACTCTCACACTTTATCACATTGCCACACTTGTACAAATACACTGACTGGGTCATGAGTTGTAGACCTGTTGACAGATCTTCCAGAAAAAACCCCCCAGAGAAAAGTATTAAAGCTGAGAAGAGGTCACCTGTTGTACACATGGAAGTGCCATCTGTCAGTTTTGCTTTCTGAGTCCAGAATTCTTTTCTTCTTTGCGGCTTCAGTAACTGGAGTCATGTGGTTTAATTGCAAATCTGAATTGTGCTTACTATTAAATAGATGGCTGCAGAGGCAAAATGGAGATGGCAGTGTGAAAGCTCTTCCCTCACTGTGCTTATCAGCAGAGCCCATCAGTTGAGCTATAGAGGGAGCTGCAACTTCCTATCACCTCCATGACTACCACCCTGACCCAGGATGCCCTTATCTTTCGTGTGGGTGACCGTGGTAGCCCCCTGGTAGGTCTCCGTCCATCCATCCTTGCTGGACCACCTTGGTTGCCACACAGCAGTCAAAGTGATCTTTTTCCCAAGGGAACTCAGCCTTCTGAACTTTCACAACAGATATCAAAGGGAGTGCATCCTCGTTTCAGGTAGTCAACACTTTATTTTAGCATAAATATCCCTCAAAAGTTGCATGTTTACATTTAACAAAAATTGTTTTTATTGCTTTCCTTTTGTTGATGTAGCAAATTTCATCAAATTTAGTGTCTTAAAAAAAATCCACAAGTTTTTCTTATGGTTCTGAAGTCTGGAGTCTAAAATGGATCTCGCTGAGCTAAAACAAAACTATTGGCAAAATTGCACTTCTTCTGGAGGTTCTTGGACACTTTCCATATCTCCTTTCTTGCCTTTCCCAGTTTATAGAGGTAGCTCGAATTCCTTGACTTGTGACACCTTTCTTCCTCATCAAGGGCCGTGATCCAATGACCCCAACCTCTGCTTTGACCAACATTTCTCCTCCTCCAACTCTTCTGATTGTCTCTTAAACTTTTAAAGGATATTTGTCTTGATATTGGGCCTACCTAGATGATCTAGGATAATACTGTCTAGACTTTTAACACAACCTTATCTTCAGAGCTCCTTTTGCCATGTACTATAGTGTATTCCATATAAGGGAATAACTTCCGGGGATTTGGACTTGCACATCTCAGGGAGGGCATTTTTCTGCTCACAGCATTGTTATTTGAAATTCAAGTATTATTGGTTGCCTGTGTATTTATTTGTGAAACCTGGCAACCCTAGCCCACAGCCTACATCTCATTCCAGGAAAACCTTACCTTTCCAGAGGCCTAGAGGGTTCCATGAAATAATCCCTTGTTCACTCTGTTCCAGCCACACTGGGCTTGTTGTGTTTCCCTGAACCCTTTCACTAATGTTCTCTTCACAGGGTTTTTGCTTGTCCTTCTCCTTATAACCCCTTCCCATTGGTCTGTGTGGGTCCAATGCCTTCACGGCTGCCTTTAGACCCTAAGGTAAAAGTCCTTTCCCATGAAGCTTTCCTTGAATACCCTCTCTCTATTAATCATTGGTCCTTTCTAATCTCTCTCACTTCATTTTTCTTTGTACCACTATATGAAAGGCTATGTGACTTGCTTGTACATTTTATTGATTGTGTTTATTTCCACACATTTTCTGACCACCACCAGAATACGCATTCCAAGACAGTTTTACTTGGGCTCCTTTTACTATGCCTAAAGAAATCCCTAGCATATAAGAAGGTCTCAAGAAATATCTGTTGACTAAATGCATGAATGAACCAATAAATGATACAGTAGTTTTAGAGTGGATGAAGTTATAATGTATCGTCTTGCCAGATCTAAGAGGTACATGGTTGGCTTTATTTCTACTTTGAAAGGAAGCCTAAACAAATTCTATTTAAATGATCTCATCTAAAAATAGGAGCAAGTCCTGCCTTATGATTTATAGGAATGTATTAATGGTTACATAAGATTGGGGGATGAGCTGGAATCACTTTTGCAATAGCTGCCCCTCCCCTGCTCTTATGCCCTGTGGAGTTCTGAGCCACGTCTGTCAAAATTCTCAGTTTAGTTGCTAGGTTTGGTCACAGATAATTAAAATTTTACATGGTCCCTGTGATTAAATGAATAATAATAAAAATAAACAAGTCTTAGGAAGTAAATCTTCAAACTTTCTAACTCCTTTCTTCTTTGCTCTGGAGTACTTTTTAAAAATTAAATCTGTCAACTATGAAATTTTTATAGATTTGAATGGTACCATTTTAGTGAATTTACATGGGCCTTTTTCTTAGGGTTACAGGTCCTCAAAGGGAAATAAATGATAATAATAAAAGAGGAGTGAGGATTTCTTCTGTATAAACCTCTGTGAGCTTGGATTCCATATTCGGTAGATCATATCACAGTAATAGAGAAGCTTTGCTGACAGTAGATATGGAATCAGCATTTTAAACAATGTGGCAATAGAGCTTTCAAGAAAAGGAGTAAATTTTGAAAAACCCCTCAATAAACAAAATAATGACAACAGGTTAAAATTGATATTTCTGAAATGTTTAAAAACAAATTTGAGTAAGTGAATGAATGAATGATTAAATGAATGCAGGCATGAACAAAATAACTGGACAGTAACCCTAGGGGTTTCCCTAGAAAGAGCAACATCTGTGATTCGCCCCAATGAGTTGTGTCTTGTCCTTGTCATAACTTTTAACATAGATACTGCTTTTTATCTCAGGATATGACCAGATCAAAGCCCTTTGACCAGACCTTTTTGGGAATATAAGAGCAAACAATTACGTAGACATGTGTTACAGCTTGTGTCTAGATGTCCCCCCAAAGCCTCATTGGTCCTAGGCTATTTTGGAGGTGACTGAATCTAGAGTGTGTGATTGATTCATAGTGGGGCTAGACCTGAGGGCCCTAGGATTGAGGGTGTGAGTGCTACCTGCCCGAAGTGGTCTGAATAAGATAAAAGGGGCAGAAAGACTCTGTTAAGGTTCCTTGTTGCTTTTCCTACCATGTGGGTGCCATGGACTCTTTCTCCTCTGCCAACACCCCTCTGCCATGTGCCATCCCTGCCTTGGAGCCAGCTGGTTATGGACTGAAACCTCTATGAACTATAAGCCATGTAAACCTTTCTCTCTTTAACTGGTGTTGGGCGTTGGGTATTTTGTCTCGAAAAGTAGCTATGACAACATGGATGTCCTACTCTCTGAATCACCCATGATACATCTTACAATCACCACCATTTCAAAAGAAAACTCCATTTTTTTTCCAACCGAGATGAGAGGCAAGTGACTAATCTGCTGCCTGATATCAGAAAACATTGTTCTGTTAGTTACTACTTCCTCCAGCTAACCCAAATCTCTCCCTTCTTTAAATTCTTTAATAAAGGGAATTGGTATTTTGATCCTCAGGTGTACCTTATTTCATATTTTTTCTCTTACAGAATGAATCTTGTTTACCCAACCAAGGCTGGACAGTCTGTAATGGTGGAAAGATCTAGGGCATGGAAGCATGAACACCCAGAGACAAATCCAGAAGCAGCCACTCAGTAACCCTAGATAAGTGCAGTAGTTTGGATAACTGCCCCTCCATGGATCCATTTGCAAAAGACCTGGTCTCTGGGGTGGCACTCCTGGGAGGTGGTAGAACTTTTAGGTGAAGCCCAGTGGGAGTCCCTCAGGTCATGGGAACAGGCCCTTTCAGGGGATTGTGGGGTCCTGGCTTCTTCCTCTCCCTTTCTGCTTCCTGGATTGTGCTAAGAGGGTTTGCTCTCCTGCCATTGCCGTCTGACACCCTCACCAGTGACCCAAAGCAATGAGTCCACCCAATCTTTGTCAGGGACCTCCAGAACTGTGCACTAAGTAAGGGTTTCTTTTTCGTATAAGTTAATTATCTCAAGTATTTCATTATCTGCTGGAAAACTTTAAATGCAATCGATTGAATTTTTTTTATAAAATGGGGATAAAACATATACTTCATGTCATGTTCATAGAATTGTACAACATGATACATGTAGAAAGGATCAACCTGAAGCCACAGTGTAATATGTGCTCAGTACATATTTGTTTCTTTAAAACACAAACTCTATGTATCATACCATTTACAGTTTAGGATTAGGCACAAGTAAGTACTCAATAAATAATGATTGGTTAGTTATAATTTCACTGTTGATCTGGGGAAGCACTTACAATTTCTTACTTAACTTCCTTAGCAAAAAATCCATTAGAGTTTTACCAAGTATCAAATGCTAGCCTGTGACCTGTAAATAGGATGGCACTCTTCTCATTCCTGTAGGTCCCTCTGCCACTTGAGAGATGGGTTTGGAAAATACAATCTTCTAGGGGCAATTCATTCAGCAACCTTAAAGGAGGTGTCCTTTGCAGTGACAGATACTGGTTTCTTCTTAAGGCAGATAAGCCCTTTTTTCCTTTCAAAGCACTTGTACAAACAGGGAATGGAGGTAAACATACATGGGTTTGGGTTGGGAATTTAGCTCAGTGGTGCTGCCACCTGCCTTGCAAGCTCAAGGTGCTGAGTTCGATCCCTGGTACAAAAAAAAACAACACATGGGTTTTTCATTTGTTGACAACTGTCAGAAAACTTGCTAAAATTAACGTAATGCTATCCCATTAGAATGGAAGGTTTTTGTTGAAAGTAAAACATTTCCCATTCTTGATAATACCTATAACTAAACATGCTGGGCCTCTTCTTTTCCCCAGGTACCCCTGGGACCCTAGCTACCAAAGGTGAGTGGCATTTGTATGAAATGTAGTTTTGGGAAATGAGCAAAGCCATCCCCAGTCTTGGCTCTCTTGAACTATTGGCCTAGTGGGTGTCCGACCTTTTTGGCCTGCCTAGGCCATAATGAGTGAAGACAAATTGTTTTGGGCAGCATATAAAATACATAATATAGTTAATGTATATAATATAGTTATATAGAGTTAATGTATATACTATAGTTACTGTATGTATATAATGTATAGTTAATGTATATAAGAAAACTTCCTTTAAGATATTTTTATTTTAACATTAAAAAAAAAAAAGGACAATGGGCCCCTAGGCCATGGGTTGGACATGTCTGGTAGAAAATGCAGCCTTTCCCTTCCATGGATTCAGAAGCATGGTAATGCATAGGTACCTACCCATGAAAACAAATTCTTTGCTACATCTGCCTCTTTTTAAAATTGTAAGTTTGATTATAGACCATTTTGATCTGTATTTATTGGCATCTTGGGTTTTTCAAATGCCTTCACACTTATACACCTACTCTTACTATTTAAAAGTCAGATCATGTTTTTGTTTTAAAACAATAAAATTCAGCAGATTGCCTATTTTATTCACACAATCAGCTTCAAATGCCTTATTGGTTTAAGAGTGGAGATTTATTATCATTGGTGGGTTTTTGTAAAGATACACGGTAGACTCTAATTTCATTATTTCTTCTCTATGTCTACTTTATGAGGCATTATTTCCATTTTACAGATGAAGCTACTGACTTCTAGAGACATTACGAAACTTGTCTGCAGCCCCAACAACAGTGCCGAGGTAGTGACCTGAAAAATAAAGTGTATTAATTTCTTGTAATTTCCATAACAAACTACCACAAACTGAACAGAAAACAACAGAAGTGTTTACATTTTGGTTACACATTTCCAGAGGCCAGAAGCCTGCAATCAAGGTGTGAGCTGGGCTGTCTTTAACTCTTCCTTCAGTAGCTCCAGGCATTTCTTGACTTGGGGCAGCATTGCTCCTATCTCCACCTGTGTCTGTGTGGCTGTACGTCTGTCTGTGCCAGTGGTGGTGAAACTATGGCACGAGTGTTATTTGTTTTTCTTTTAAGACAAAAGATGTTAATGTAAAAGTTGTTTTTCCTAAACTAAAACCTCAGTGTTCAGGTTGAATTGCAGTTTGGGCACTTTGTAATAAATGAGTGGGTTTTGGGTTGCAGTTTGGTCCCTCCTCGCTAAAAGTTTCACTATCACTGATCCATGGCTTTACCTGGCATTTCTGGGTGTCTGGCCTTGTGCCTGAATTTCCCTCTTTTTATAAGGGTACTAGGTGTCTTGGACCAAGGCCTCCCCTGATGACTTCATCTTAACTTAGTTACATCTGCAAAACTGTATTTCCAAATAAGATTGTGTCACATTTACAGGTGTTAGGAGTTAGGACAGTGACTTCCTGTTTTCAAAGGAGCACAATTCAGTGCACACCAGAATCCCAATCCATCTGGGTATAACATACACCTCTTAAATGAAGTCTTTTCTTTATGCGAATTCCTAAAAGGTTTTGCTGAGCGGTGATGGACAGACTTTCCTGATATCCACCCTGATGGTGATAGCACTCATCTAGATACCCAATTTCTGATCTCTTTACTTGACAATAGCCAGCTTTATAGACTCCATGCAAACTCATCAACTGATGGGGACTCCACTGAATAAAGAAAATAAAGTCTCCTTCAAATTCTGATTTGGGATTCCTTTCTCAAATTTCCACAAAATTTATAGGCCCCCAATGGATCTGGAAAAAGAAAAAGCAAGGACTTTGTCCAGGTTCTTGTTGCATGAGACGCTAGGGAGCTGGGCAGTTGCTACGGAGGAGCGTGGCTGCTCTTTTCCAGCAGCACGGGAGAGAAGCTTGCTGAATCTTCAGCGTCTGAGGCTGCAGCCTGGGAGTTCTTCACCTGTCTCTACTCCTCTGGGCACAGATCCCTGCCACTAGACTGCTGGGGTAGCCAGACTGGAATCTTTCTAAAGGTTAGCAAGTTTGTTGCCATCTGTCTTTCTCTCTGTGTGTATGCTCGCTCATAATTCTGTACAATGTGCAAATTTAGAACTTCCTGGGAACAATGCTGAGGGAACAAACCTGAGTCCTGGCTTTCAATCAACCTGGAATCCAGGGGCACAGGAGTTCCTTAGATGCATCCTCTTTGAGGCAGCAGGGAATTGGTGCTGAACACAATGACATGAGTTACCAAGACAAGCTTTTACAGCTGTCGGGGACCACTTCATTCAAACTCTTGATTTTTCTGTTGATGACTACAAAACATAAGTGCATGACCCAAGGTCAGGCAGTCAGTTGGAAGCAAAGCTGACCAGAGGACTTAGGTCTCCCTGATTTCCAATCCAGAGCTCTCTTCAATCAACTAATGAATTGGTATATTTTATAGAGCTTTTCCCTTTTCAAAGGGCTTTCAAAGACCATTTCATCTTTTCCTCCCAACAACATAGTAATCAGAGAATTGATTTGACTCCATTAAGAGTAGCTCAGCATACAGCATATGTCATTATTTCAAATCAATCTGGATTTGATTCTGCAAATGTTCTCTCTCCTTTGTTATGTGTTTATGTTTATTCCTCTGTATCTTGTATTATGCTTAGGGTTTGCAAAGTTCAGAATTTGTTTTCCTCCAAATGGTTTTCGATAAGAATTCTGTCCTTTCCCATACTCCCTAGAAGTTCCTAAAGCAACATACCCCAAGGCTACTGCCATGTGCTCATAACTGGCAGTTGCTGATTTTCTGTGGTCACCTACCTACCCTGAAGGTTGTTGCTCTGCCCTAAGGTATATGAAAAGAATGCAAACTTTGGGTCACACTTATGTGACCCTTACTGACCATGTGACTACTGTGTTCTTACAGGTACAAAATAAAATGAAACAATACAAGATACCTAACCTTTCATAAAAAGGTGTTTGATGCTTAAGTATTGTGGGAAGCACTTAATACTTGGCCAATAGTATGTAGTCAATAAATACTAGCTCCCCTGTAAGAAACCATATACAAAGTTTGTACCAAAGAATCATTCTCCCTTACCTTGGTAAATGTTGGAGATTATGCAGATTATTAAACAATACGGGTGTGTGTGTGTGTGTGTTGTATCAGCATTCAGATTAGTAGGCTTACTCTCCCCATGAAACTCATGGATTAGTCCCTGTTTCAAAATTTAAAAAAGAAAGAAAGGACCTGGGCTCAGTGTGAGCCCCTGGGTCCGCAATACCCCCCCCCACACACGTGGACACAAAGATTGCGTCACCCCAAGTCCTCCCCAGCCTTGTTTCCTGGAGATGTAATCTTGCTTGCTTTTGCACAGGCTCCTCCCATAGTTACCTGTTCTGTGAGATAATGCAGCCAAAGAATGGTGCTCAACATGTCTGCCTGATGCTCTTTGGGCTTTGAACCTCCCAATATGGAAACAAACCCTTTGTAAAAATGAAGTTAGCTGTCTCAGATGTTTTACTGTAGAAATGCAAAACTGACTAATACAAAGGACTTCAAAGAGTTTCCAGAGATGGTCACCTCCATTCCACTTTGGGCATTGTTTGGGATGCTGTTATAGTCTGAATGTTTGTTTCCTCCCCACTTTCATATGCTCAAGTCATGATCCCCAATATGATAGTAGGTGGAGCTGGGGCCTTTTGAATGTGGTTAGGTTATGCAGGTGGAGCTCTTTTGTCCTCTCTCTGCCATAGGAAGATACAATAAGAAGATAGCAGTCTGCAGCCCTCACCAGAGCAGGACCATGCTGGCACCCTGACCTTGGACTTTCATCCTCCAGAAATGTGAGAAATACATTTCTGTTGTTCGTAAATCAGCCAGTCTACAGTGCTTGGTTGGCACAACTGCCTAAGTGGCCAGAGGATTCAAAATCAATAAAGTGAAGCAGTCAAGACAGCCATGGCTAGATGACACCCAGAGGAAGAGTTGCTGAGGAATTATAAGATTCATTGGCTTTATCATCAGAACAAGCCCTGATAGTAACTACAGAATGTACGTGTGCTCATGTTTTCATCCATCATGGCTGATACACATTGCCAACTTGTCTCCAAAATGGCAAGCCCTACTTGGAAATGAGAAGGATTGCTTATGCATTTATGACTTCCCTAAAAATGACTTAATTTTCTTTACCACTCTTGCAATTTATTTCTTTTGAAGACTATCATATTTTGTGTGTTTGCTTCACAAATGACTTGTAAAATGTAAATATTTAGATTCAAGTTTCTTGAAAGAAAAATCAACATCATCTTAGGCTTGTCTGCTTGAAGAAAAGTCAAATATTTATAGGTAGTTTTGTAAACATTGCATCCTAACTCCGAGAATTTTAACTTTTTTTTTTTTTGCTTAAATTCTTTTATTGGTACATTTTGGGTATACAGTATGTTTACATTTATCACTGGGTGCTTGTACCTGTACATGATGTATCTTGGTTCTTATTTTTTCCCTATTCCCTGTGCTCACTTCACCTCCTCCACCCTTCCCTATTTACAAAGACTTTGTTTCCATTTTTTCCTTTTCTCATAATTTTTCCTTTCCCTTCTTTCCTTTCCTCTTCCCCTCCCACTTCCCCTACCCCTTTGGACCTTTTATTCCTATTTCATATTATCAATTATTTGTTTTAATCATTTTAATCCTTATTTACACTTTGTTGGTGGGAGTGTAGACTGGTGCAACCACTGTGGAAATCTGTATGGAGGTACCTCAAAGAACTAGGACTAGAAGTCCCATTGGACCCAGCTATTCCCCTGCTGGGTATCTTCCCCAAAGAATTAAAAGAATCATACCACAGCAATATATGTGCACCCATGTTTCTAGCAGCACAGTTCATAATAGCAAAATCTTGGAAACAGCCCAATTGCCCATCAACTGGAGACTGGATAAAGAAAATGTGGGGTTTTTTTTATAAAATGGAGTACTACTCAGCCATAAAGAATGAGAAACTAGAGACATTTATAGCTATATGGATGCACATTGAGGCCATACTCTTAAGTGAAATAAATAGGACACATGTGTAAATACCAAATAATTTCTCTAGTGAGAGAGTTTTAACTTTTTAAAGAGCTATGCAAATGTTTTTTGATATATCTGAAATTAGTAATGTTGTATTTTAATAGTGTTGAAGTCTATAAATGGTGACTTTAAAAAAATTTTGAATTTCTTTCACTTGGATATTTTTTTCCCTTAAGCTTGGTGATCAATGTAGAATCAATGTGTAGAGGAGTTAAGTTATTTCTAAACTACTCATCTTAACTATTGGTGATTTTTTTATGTGGCCCAAGCTTTTAATAGATTACACTTCAGTTAGGGAAATCTTTACTTCTGGTTTACAGAGATTGGCTGAGGCCTAAAGGGTGGCCTGAGCCAATGAATCCATTGAATATCTCCTCAAAATGAACCATATCTCTTAAGGTTCTTCACTAGCCCTAAAGGAAAATCTTAATGGGATCATATTTTTTTCCTACCACATGAGAAGCTGTTTCAATAATAAAATAATAATAATAATAAAAATAGAAATAATAATAAAATAATAATAAAAAGTCGAAATATCTATTTTTCTTTGTTATGCTTTTCTTTTCTATCCATTTTATCAAATACCATCTGGAAAACATGGAGAAATGTACTGTATGTGATGTATGAATTACTTCAGCAGCATCACTGGGATGAAGAGGGAGTGTAAAATACAGAAAAGCGAAAATTATAGGATGAGATGGTGGATTTTAACAAGCTAATGATAGGAGCATGAGAAAGTTCACAGTATTCTTTAAAATTGTGTGTGTGTTCAGATTTTTTTTGATTTTGCTGTGCTTTTTGTTGGATTTTAGAATTTATGTATGCATGTTTTGGAAAATATAAAATGATACCATAGTAATTAAAGTCAGGATGGATTTATCATTCCTATAGAATTTATACAGCACGTGAATATATTATAGGCAGTTGGCCTAGAGATTAATTTATATTAACTCCATAACTTACAAATGAGTTCCTCCAAGTTCATATTATTTTAACCCAAGTTTCTCCTAGGGATTGGAAGGAAAACAAATAGCTGTTTTTGATACTACCATGCTATATTATTGTGCCATTTGTCTTCAGCAAAATCTTGTTTTTTAATGAACCTCTAGCAGATTTGATAACATGAGCCAATTTTTGAGAAATTTTTTTATAACGATAAGTGTTTTGGGAGTACAGGACAATGAGCAATATGTAGTTGTACCTGTGCTGTATATCCACTTGGAAGGGCCCATATCTTCTGAATCACTCTTTGGAAGATTACATTCTTCCTAGGCTTTTCATGTTTGTGTCCTGGGATGTTTGGGGGTTGACCCTGGACAGCACTCCTGGTTATTGGTTCATGGTGTTCTGGGAGGAAAGCATTTGAAGTCAGCTGGTGCCCTGCTGATGGAGCTGCTGAGCTCAGCATCACGTCAACATAATTTCATGATGCTTTTGCACCAAGTGCTTTGGTGCCATTTCTGAGAGAGGTAAGCACTTTTGGACTGAGGGTGGACAAAGTTACCTGCTTATTACCAGCTTTTCAAGGTGCGTTGTGAACTCCTGAATCCTGCCCTCTTGATTTTTCCACCTGTGATATCTTCCAGTGTGTGTTATTGGTGCTTATTCTTTGATGGTTTGGAGATTAACATATAGCCAAAGAGGCTTAATATGGATACACTGCCAATAATTTAAAGCAAAAGTTCTTCTTGCAAATAAAACTTTGATGTAATCTTTACTGAAATAGCAGAGTTTATTGGGTCCATTAAAGTATCTTATTGATTTCATTTATCTAGGATCACTCCAGATTTAAATGGATTTCTCAGTAGTCATTAATAAGAATTCAGTCATTCCTTCTAATCTATGGTTCTACTTTTCATGGATTCAGTTATCCACATATGAAATAGAAAATTGCAGAAATAAATCATTCATAAGTTTAAAATAACTTTGATTACAATATGCTATTGTAATTGTTCTATTGTATTATTACTCATTGTTAATCTCCTATTGTGCTTAATTTATAAATTAAACTTTTTCTTGTATGATAGGAAAAAAACAGCATGTACACAAAGGGCTCAGTATTATGTGTAGTTTCAAGTATCCATTAGAGGTCTTGGAAGTCTCCTTCTGTGGTTGAAGGCACTATTGTAATATAACTTTCTCTATTTGAGTTTGAAGAACTGCTTCTCAATTAAAATTCTGAAAATCCTATAATGGGGAAAGTTTTACTTGGATAATCACATTGCTGCCTCACAACTAGAGATCAATTTTACAGCAAAACATGGGGAACAAAGGAATTTATGATTTCCCTTACTAAGAGTCTCTTCCCTTCAGTCATGAATTTTGCAGAGATCAGATCGAGCTTTGAGGGTACACACTAAGTTAGCGCCTCAGTGCTATCTGTTGTTTTTCACTATAGGAAAGTCACTAAATTGCCTTGGGCCTTGACTTCTTTGTCTCTACAAGGTTAGTTCCTCTTTCTATTGTATAAAATTGTTATGAAGATTGAGACTATAAATACTGTGGCATAGTAGCCAACACTTAACTGGTACTCAGTCAGTGTTAGTTTCCTTTTCCTCTGGGAAATGTTCCCTGGATTATACTTGATAGCGAACCAGGAGCAGAGAGAGAAGCAACCTCCATCCTGCATCTACTCAACATCTGTCTCACATACAGACATGTACAGATACACGGGGGTTCTCATCCATCACGGAGTCTAAAATTTTACACTGGTGGTCTGGCTCTTTGAATAATGGTTTAGGGTTGTGTTACTGTTCAATCTCAGCCACGTCTCCTGGGCAATTAAACTGCTGTGTCCCACGAGGCCAGGAATGGCTGTGTTAGCTGATTTGGCAATGTGTGTCACTTGAATTCAACAAACCAGTCAGTACCTTCACACCACCTGTTTCCCTCTGCCACATGCACGGGCAAGAAGGAGTCAGTGGCAGCTCATATTCTGTGGTGAAGGTCTCCATGCTGGAAAGAGCTCTCTTTCCTCTGATTCTCCCTGGACACATGGCATGAATGGTAATAATGCTTTGTGGCTTTGAACTGCTGAGATTTGGGGGTTGTTTGTGAACACAGCATATTCCAGCTGTCTTGCTTGATGCAGATGATAATTATAACTTGTAGGCCTTTAGGGTATTTCACTGAAATTCAAGTAGTCCTAAGAAGAGTAGCAATTTTAGACTTTAGTACCTGATTTCTTAGAATGAGATAGGGCTCAAAGATAGAGCAACGGTCAATGGGAATGTGATACATAAGAGAATTTAAAGGACAGAAGTTCTGGATGGAAATGCAGGTGACTACATCAAACAACTTTCCTGTCTCTTATAACAAGATTTATCTAACCGTACCTGTGCAGTAAACATGTGAACCCAAGCCATTTAATGGGGATCAGGAAGCAGAGATTTCAAGAAGACTCCATTGAGGCTAAATAACTTGGAGTACAAAAACAAAGTCTTAATCTAGAGATTCTTAGGGTTTAATCAGCCAGAAGGGTTGCTAGAACACAGATACCTGGACCCTACCTCTACAGTTCAGGAAGTCTGGTATTTCTGATGAAGTCTTAGGTGATGCTGCTGATCCTTTGAGAACCACTGCCTTAGTCCCAACAGCTAAATCAGGGCCATCATCCTTAAAAAGAGCAAAAGGAGAAAGTAGGGGGAAGGGCTACCTTGCTCATGCTTGTTCTCTCTTTTTTTCTTTAGATCTGGGACCCTAAGAAGTGATGCCTGGATAAGCAGGCCAAGCTAATGCTGCCTGCCTGGGAGTTGATGGCACAGAGGGCACACTTGGGCATTCCACAGAACCCTCCCACATCATTGGAGGATGTGTCTCAGTGTCTGTTGGGCTCAGAAGTCAGATGAAGAGACAAACAGGTAACTGGCTCAAGCTTTGGAAAGTTTAGGCATGACAATTCAGAAAGTGAAGGGAAAGGGGATGTTTTCTGCATTTATGGGCCACAAGACTCATGGGCCGTCCTGAAGTGAATCTAGCCTGAGGAGCTAGATTGTCGTGGAACACACGAAATGAGTAGAACTCCTGGGTACCAGGAAGTATATGCAAACAGATTAATTCTACATCCCAGAAGGGTAAGAATGCTATGAATGTTTCTCTCTCAGTTAAACAAGAAGAGAAATCACAGAATCTGTGAAAAATATTTAGGAAGCTTATGTGGCCACTGCAGAAGAGCAGTTTTTCCCATTTGCCGTTTCGGAGCCAGAGGGGAAAAGCAATCCAAGCTTTCATGGAGTCACCAAAAGGTACATGGAAACAAGAAATAAACTACCTATTAAAAATCAAAGAATTATGTCAAAATAATTTAAAAGCTGTGAAGCTAATTCAGAGTTTCACAAGACAAAGTTAACTTTGGAATATACTACATGCAGCAATCTAAAATAGTTTCTTTTAAAAGAGATGGAATAACTATATGTATATGGCCACCAAACACATTTATTCTTACGAGAATGACAAGACTAAGCCAGATAAAGAAAGTTCCACGAAACTAATTATCTTTACAGGTGGGGGATAGTTGTGCTTCTTTTCTTTAAACAGAAATGTCTATTTTTGTGGTCCCTCTGAGTTTCATGACATTTGGCCTGCATTCATTTTCTTTAAATGTAAGAGAATTGATAACGTGAATAGAACTTCCAAGTAAATAAAATGCTAAGGGGATTTCTCTGTAAATAAAATAAGCAAATGTTCTACCTGGAAAATAACACAAATCTTTGTAGAAGAGCCTTTCCTGTTCTTTGCAAGGACTAAAGTAACTCAGCACATTGTTACTTTATATTACAGCCCACAGTGGCAATAATTGACCAACTGTGCAGCAATACTACAATGCTCTTTTAAAATTGTGTATCTCCCAGCCTAAGGGAAAAGAGCCAAAAGTCAAAGGGTGAACAAGCTAGTAAGAATATAGGGAAGAATCATCCAAAGTTTGGGGCACTACATACGCAGAGAGGGTGAGTGAAACTCTTACAGTTACCTCCCTGTTCTTTCAGGGAGAATATTGCAATTTTACAAAGTTCCATGACGTATATAAACAAAAGAACAGAAAACCAATGATTTGCTAGACTTCTGGCATGATTAAGGATTGTACAAAGCCTCACTATGAGTTTTTCATCCCTATTCATTTTTATGTTGAAGGCCTCTTCCTTCAAAAGGATTAACAGTGATATTTTACAACTGCATTTGTATAAACACAAATATACTAATGGATTTGTTATATAGTCATTATTATTGTACTAATTTTTTCTTCTGGTTTTAAAGTAAATGAAAATTAATATAATTATATAGGCTCCTGAAAGTGTTTTGAATTTAGCATTATGCCTATTATGCCTAATGGATGAATCTACTCCTTCACTATGGTTGGATGGCATTTTTTTATAAAAATATTATTTTATTCGTACATTTTAGGTATACAATATAATGACATTCACCATTGGAAATTTGCACCTTTCCATAATCTCTCTTGGTTCTTATTTTTTCCCCGTCCCCTGCCCTCTGTTCAACCCCTCCGTCCCTCCCTATTTACAAAGAATTTGTTTCCATTTTTTCATTTTTTCATATTAATTCCATTCCCTTCTTTCCTTTCCCCTACCCCTCCCACTTCCCCTCCCCCATTACCCCTTTTCTTCCTATTTCACATTATCTATTATACCTTTTAGTCCTTATTTACACTTTCAGTTTCTCACACTAGAGAAACTATTTGGTATTTACACGTGTGTCCTGTTTATTTCACTTAAGAGTATCACCTCAATGTGCATCCATGTAGCTATAAATGTGTCTAATTTCTCATTTTTTATGGCTGAGTAGTACTCCATTTTATAAAAAAACCCATATCTTCTTTATCCAGTCTCCAGTTGATGGGCATTTGGGCTACTTCCAAGTTTTAGCTATTACAAATTGTGCTACTATGAACATGGGTGCACATATATCACTGTTGTATGATTCTTTTAATTCTTTGGGGATGATACCCAGCAAGGGAATAGCTGGGTCCAATGGGACTTCCAGTCCTAGTTCTTTGAGGTATCTCCATACTGATTTCCACAGTGGTTGCACTAGTCTACACTCCCACTGGCAGTGGAGCGGGGTTCCTCTTTCCCCACAGCCCCGCCAGCATTTGTTATTGATTGATTTCATAATAGCAGCCTTTCTTTCTGGTGAGAGGTGGAATCTCAGCATTGTTTTCATTTGCATCTCTCCAATGACCAGCGTTGCTGAACATTTTTTTCATATGTTTATTTGCTATTTCTACTTCTTTGTCTGAGAAAAGTCTGTTCATTTCAGATCCCCATTTTTGTATTGGGTCTTTAAATTTGGGAGGTCTGATTTGTTAAAGTTCTTTATAGATTCTAGATAGTAGACCTGTGTTTGAGGAGCAGCAGGTGAAAATTTTTTCGCAGTTTGTGGGTTGTCTCTTCACATCGCTGGTGGTTTCTCTTGCTGTGCAGAAGCTTTTTAATAAGAAGAGATCCCACTTGTTGATTGTGCTAGTTCATGGGCAACTGAGGTTTTGTTCATAAAATCTTTTCCTACACCAATGTCTTCAAGAGTTCTATCTAACCTCTGTTCTATCTGATTCAGCGTTTCTATTTTAATATTTAGATCTTTAATCCATTTCAATTTTAGTTCAATGCATGGCAAGTGATATAGGGCTACTTTTAATCTTTGGAAAGTTGAAACCCAATTTCTCCAGCACCATTTATTAAAGAGGCTATCTTTCCTCCAGTGAGGGTATTTGGCTCCTTTATCGAAGATGAGGTGGCTGAGTGTATCTGGAGTTGTTTTGGCATCTTCTAATCTGTTCCACTGGTTTTCAGGTCTGTTTCTTTGCCATTACCATGCTGTTTTTATCACAGTAGCTTTGTAGTATAGTTTCAAGTTAGGGATTGTGATACCTCCAGCCATGTTTCTGTTACCTAGAATTGCTTTTGCTATTCTGGGTCTCTTCTTGTTCCAAATGAATTTTTGGATTGTTTTCTCAAGGTCCGTGAAGTATGTTGTTGGGATTTCAATTGGGATTGCATTGAATCTATATAGCAGTTTTGGAAGTATGACCATTTTCACTATATTGATCCTTCCTACCCAGGAGGAAGAGGTGTCTTTCCAGTTTCTGATATCCTCTTCAAACAATCTTTTAAAAGTGCCATAGTTTTCAGAGAAGAGGTCTTTGATTTCTTTCATTAGGTTGATTCCTAGATATTTCAGTTTTTCGGATGCTATTGTGAAAGGAATTGTTTGCCCTCTTTCTCAGTGAGTCTGTTGTTCATGTAGAGGAAAGCTATTGATTTTTGTTTGTTGACCTTGTATCCAGCTACTCTACTGAATTTGGTTATTAAGTCTAGAAGACTTTTGGTAGAGTTCTTGGGTCTTCTATATAGAGTATCATGTCATCTGCAAATAATGACAATTTGACTTCTTCATTACCTATCTTTATTCCTTTTATTTCTTTCCCTTGTCGAATAGTTGTGGCTAATGTCTCCAAAACTATATTGAACAGGAGCGGTGATAGTGGACATCTTTGTCTTGTTCCTGATTTTAGTGTGAAGGATTTCAGTTTTTGAGCATTTAGTATGATATTGGCTGTTGGTTTTTCATAGATGGCTTTTATCAGATTGAGGTAGAGACCATCTATTCCAATTTTTTTGTATGGTTTTTATCATAAATGTGTGTTGGATTTTGTCAAATGCTTTTTCTTCGTCTATGAAGATAATCATATGGTTTTTGTCCTTGGCTCTATTGATATAGTGTATTACATTGATTGATTTGCATATGTTAAACCATCCCTGCATCCCTGGGATGAATCCCACTTGGTTAGGGTGTAGGATCTTCTTGATGATCTTCTGCATTCTATTTGCCAGTATCTTATTAAGGATTTTTGCATCTATGTTCATTAGTGAGATTGGCCTATAGTTCTCTTTTTCAGTTGGGTCGTTCTCTGCTTTGGGGATCAAGGTGATGCTTGCTTCCAGGAATGAATTTGGGAGTATTGCTTCCCTTTCAATTTCATTGAAGAGTCTAAATAGTAGTGGCAGTAGTTCCTCTCTAAATGTCTTGTAGAATTCAGCAGTGAAGCCATCAGGACCTGGGCTTTTCTTAGTTGGTAAGTTTTTTATTACATTTTCAATTTCATTGATTGATATTGGGCTGCTTAGAATTTTTAGGTCTTCTTCATTCAACTTTGGTAATTCATACGTATCTAGGAATTTGTCCATTTCTTCTGTGTTTTCCATCTGATTGGTGTATAGGTTCTCAAAGTAGGTGTTAATGATCCTCTGGATTTCTGCTGAGTCTGTTGTAATTTCACTCTTTTCATTCCTAATTGCATGGATTGGGGCCTTTTCTTTCCTTTTTCTGATAAGGTTGGCTAAGGGTTTGTCAATTTTGTTTATTCTTTCAAAGGACCAACTCTTGACTTCATTAATTTTTTGTATCATTCTCTTAGTTTCCATTGAATTGATTTCTGCTCTGATCTTTATAATTTCCTCCCTCGTATGAGCTTTGGGTTTGTCCTGCTCTTCTTTTTCTAGAAGTTTGAGGTTCAGCATCAGGTTGTTTAATTGGGCTCATTCTGTTTTCCTAATATGAGTATTCAGTGCTATGAATTTCCCTCATAAGAGTGCTTTCATTGTTTCCCATAGATTCCAATATGTTGTATTGTCATTGTCATTTAATTGTAGGAACTGTCTGATTTCTTCTTTAATTTCCTCTGTGACCCACTGGTTATTCAGAAGTGTGTTGTTCAGTTTCCATGTTTCTATGAAATTTTTGCAGTTTCTTTTGCTATTGGTCTCCAATTTTATTGCACTATGCTCTGATAATATACAGGGGATAAATTCAATTCCTTTCACTTATTTAGACATGTTCTATGAGTGAGTATGTGGTCTATTTTGGAGAACGACCCATGTGCAGCTGAAAAGAATGTGTTTTCTGATTTTGTGGGGTGGAAGACTTTGTAAACATCTGTTAAATTCATTTGTTCAAGAGTTTGATTGAGTTCTAGTATTTCATTACTTATTTTTTGTCTAGTTGATCTATCTCTTTGTGACAGTGGGGTATTGAAGTTCCCCACTACTATTGTATTAGTGCATATATGACTTTTCATGTCTGTTAGTATTTGTTTTATATAGTTGGGTGCACTAGTGTTTGGTGCATAGATATTTATGATTGTCATCTCTTCCTGTTGGATTGTTCCCTTTACAAGGTTGTACTGTCCTTCTTTGTCTCTCTTAATCAGTGTTGGTTTGAAATCCACTTGATCTGCAAAGAGGATAGCTACTCCTGCTTTTTTTGGTGTTCCTGTCACATGGAGTATTGTTTTCCACCCTTTAACTTTCAGTCTATGAGTTTCTTTTTGAATTAAGTGTGTTTGTTGTATGCAGCATATTGTTGGATTTTGATTCTTACCCCATTCTGTCAGTCTATTTCTTTTGAATGGTGAATTGAGACCATTAACATTGATGGTTAAAATTGATACGTATTGACTTATCATTATCACGACATTTTCCTTTTTGTTGGGTTCTCCCCCTTTACATTTAATTTCTTGTTGCACCCGATGGATTCATTCTGCTGGGCTTCCTGGAGTTGTGATCCTCATTGCCTGTTCCTAGGATATCATGTAAAATTGTTTGGAGTGCTGGTTTGGTATTCGTGAAGTTCCTAAGGTGCTCTTTGTCATGAAAGTATCTTATTTCTCCATCAATTTTGAAAGACAGTTTTGTAGGGTGCGTCAATCTGGATTGGAGGCTGTTTTCCTTTAGGGCTTGGAATACGTCACTCCAAGCTCTTCTTGCCTTGATGGTTTGTGTTGAGAAGTCTGTTGTGATTCTGATGGGCTTTCCTTTGTATGTGATTTTGTTTCTTTAACTGCTTGGAGAACTTTGTTCTTCTGTTGTGTTTCTGGAATCTTAACAATTATATGCCTATGTGTAGGTTTTTTTTGATCAAGGCTATTTGGGGTCCTATATGCCTCACTTATCTGTATGTCAAGTTCTTTTCCCCTGCTTGGGAAGTTTTCTGCTATTACTCTTGTGAACAGTTTTTTTTTATGTCATCTGAACGCGCTCCTGTTTCTTCGTTGACTCCAATCAGTCTTATATTATTCTCCTTTGCATTGTCTAGCAGCTGCTGGATTGATTTCTTGTGGTCCCTTACAATTATGAAGAAGTTTTTCTTTTCCTGGTCACTAATTGCAATCTTATCTTCTTTATCTGAAATTCTGTCCTCACATAGGCTCATTCTGCTGTGTAGACTTTTAATGGAGTTTTTAATCTCCTGGAAATCTGTTTGTATCTGTTTTATGGATTCCATTTATTTCCTATGTTGGAATTCCATCATATTCTTCAGGTCCTCTATTTTTTTTATCTGTGTCCTCTCTAGATTTATTAATCATGTCTTGCACTATGGGCACAATCTCTGCTGTTATCTGCAGAAATTATTTCTGATTTCATTTTTTCCAGATCATCTTTTGTTGCCAGTTCAGGGAGTTCAGGTGGTTGGGTATCACAGTCTCATTTCCCTTTGAGTATCCATCTCATTTCCCTTTGGAGTTGCTGTAGGTGATCTGGAAATCTGGTTTTGAGACTTGTTTACGTGTCTTCTTATTTTGATGGGGAGGGGGTGCTATTGGCACCCTCGTGGCTCACCTCCTCTGGGCTGGGAGTGGTGGAATGGTGGCCTGGAAACCCCTTCCTCTGGGCTGGGAGTGGTGGAACAGCAGCCCAGAGAATGCCAATTTTTAAAAGATCCCTGCTAACAGACTGTTTTGTTTGGTCTGCACATAGAAGAATGAGTGATATCTGAGTCTGAACCACAGCCTACCTAAAGATACACATGTGAGTCCAGTCTCACCTAGTGTATTCAGAAAAACCCTGCAGATACATGAGAAATAAATGATTGATGCTTTATGTCACTGAGTTTGGGGATGGTTTGTTATGCAGCAATAGCTAACTGACATAAAAAGTCTTAGCAAATATTATTTAGACTTTGTATTATTTTTCAGAGCACATGGTAACATCACTGGAAGATTCTAAACAGAGGAGTACAGGCTCTGATTTTACTTTGAAAGTTCAGTGTGCTGTGGAGAAGAGATTGGAGTGAATCCAGAGTGGAGGGCAGGAATCCAGTAGGAGGTGATTGCAATAATCCAGATGAGGAAAGATAACATAATGGCTATTACACCTGGTATTGGGGTAGAAGTGGAGGTGAAGAGGAAGGGATGGGAATTCAAGCTGTTTTCAAATTCTCTGTTGAGTCCTGTTAGGAATGTGAACAGCTACAAGAAATTATAAGACAAAGTTATGCCTTAAATGAAAAGGGTCAGAGGTAGATTATTTCTGGAGAGAGAATACAGGGTTACTTGGCGAATTTTCTGATTCCATCTAGAGAATCCTCCTGAGTGTTTCTAAACTCAGTGAGGGCCAGATTCAACTTTTGAAATCCGTGGGAAACAAGGATGATGGCAGATGGCTGTGAAGAGTGCTATGGTGTAACATTTTGTGGGTTATATTTTAAAAGGATGGAACTGAGTTTTTTGAACTTGTCTGGTCTATGTCCCCCTGAATTTTTTTCATCCACCTCTCAGTCTTCTCTCCATTTCTAAAATTTGCAAAATTTGATCTCCCCTTCCAAAGAAATTTACTTTCAGAAACATGAAGAGATCTTGGAGAGCTTTCTTATTTATCTTTAATTTAATCAGAGGAATGTTCAAACACAACTAAGCCCTGATTTCTCTGTGCCATATTATACAATTATAACATCTCTTCTCCTTATAAAACTTGAGGAAATGTTCCACAAATGAATTCTTAATTCATTTCCTGGAGACATGTGGGACTTGCTGTGGTATCAACAGCTTTCTTGACTGAGGAGTGAACTGAGGTACAATGTGATGAAGCATCTCACTAAAGACATCTGAGGCAGAATTGAAAAGAGCTTTCACTCCCAGATTGGAAAGCCCATTTCCTAGATCATGCCAGTATGTCAAGAATATATTATACACACTTTAAATCTCCAAACTTTCCAACAATGTGGAAAAATATTGATCTTTCCTAAGTGATTTTCTCATTTTTGTTGGTTATTAACCTTACTCTAAAATACTAAAAATAAACCCAAATGATAATACACTTCTTTTGTACCAGAACCACTTGGGCAAAATCATAATCTTGCAGAAAGTTTCCATGTTATTGAATATTATTTGTCTACTGGGAGAGAAAAAAACCCACCTTGTCAAGAATAGTATATTGTAGGAAAATCTATCTAAGTATGGTTGAGGAAGAAAACCAAAGTCTGAAGAAAACTAGCAAAAGTCTTTAAAATGGATGTAATGTAATGCATGGATGTAATGTCATTTTTAGTTTGTTATATTTATATTATGGTAGTCTTATACTGGTCTTTATATTCAGAATTATTTATATTTCATTCTCACTGAACATTGAGATTATTTGCACAATATTTATATTTGTCTGTTGATATAAATGGGAATAGATATAGTTTTTTTAGGGGTAGGACTTGAAAAATTGGCCAAGTCATTTATTCTTTTTTTCCTTCTCACAAACTGTTTTAATCTTTGAAACTTTCCCATGCATTGGCATCCTTCAGCATTCACTGTGCTTTATTCCTTATTAAGAAACCCAGCCCTTAATTAGCTTGCTGTCCTTCCTTTGAAACATGTTCCGTTCGATGACTCTTGGTTTCTTCTGGAACGGTTGGTGCAGGCTTGTGTGGGCTTCCATAACACAAAAGCCAGATGGATTTTTTAAAAGAGATAAATTTAGGCCTGAGTAGAGAACTGTAAAAAAGGAAAGAATCATTTAAAAAACCCCACAAAATGAAACAAAACAAACAATCCTTGGTACTGATAAAAACCAGTGAGAAATCACAGGTTCTCAAATTAGGGCAAAAACAAAATTTTTTTTCCTTCCCTTCTTCTTCCTTCTACTTTTTAATTGTTTTGGGCTCAAGAATTGAAAAGTTCTGTTCCCAATTAAAAACAGATCATATTTGATTTTGAGGTAGAGTGAGCTGCCTCGTGATGTGAGTGGAAAACAGAAGGCTGTAGATAGAAAGTTCCTTTGACACCCCGGGCCCCTCTTACCTTGAGCTCATTTGTCGAATGCAGAAATCACTTGCTTGTGGCCTTCAGAACCCCTGGAAGAAAAGCCTTAGAAATAGAAATGCAATGAAATTCTGCCTAAAGTGTTTACCTTATATGACAAATTTATTAGGGAGTCTTAATGTGTTATGGGCATAAAAATGAAACAGTTTTATACTTATCCCATAACAGCCCCTTCAACAAGAATGTATTGACCTGTTTCCTGCTGGGAAGTAACTCTCTCAATGGCAACTTGACTGGCTCCTCTAGCTTTCTTGTCACTTTTTGTTATTAGAACAGTTAATTTTGTTATTTCAGACTCAATCCTCTTTATTTTGATACTTTAGTTTTCTATCTTTTCCAAAGTTGTGACCTCTTCTCCATGGTTTGACCCTTCTACTCTGTGGCTCCTGTGGTCTGAAGGTTGGCATTCTGTTCTTCATACACCTCTTTCCTCCTCTCCTTGAACTTCTTTAACTCCATGGACTTCCTGGATGCTACTCTGACCCACTGTGGCTGATCAGCAGGGGAGGGACAGCAGGACTGGAGTGTTAGAAGTTGTCCTGGTTGAGCTCCCCTTCTGTCTGGCCTTATCTAATGTTGGAGTTCTCCGGTCAGGTAGCAGCCTCTATGTAACTGTTTTGTGTGTAAATGCCTCTGTGTGTGTGTGTGTGTGTGACAGCATTAAGCTTCATCCTGAATCCTTCAGTCAATGGAAACTCCTACCTTTACCTCAGAGGGCAGTTATATCTTTGCCTTGAACAGTGATAAATGTCTCTTATTCCTTATTTGTGTTGGACCTCCATCACTTTGTCCAGTGGCTATTTTGAATGGTTCGCATAGAACTATGGGAATCATTGGAGTTCCCTTCTGTATTTCTCAGGTCCACAGAGAGCCAAGATGGGTGGGGCTGCTGTATCTCCTTTCCACATATGTTTTGCATAATAAGCCCCAGTGACTCCAACTATTGGCCTAGAACAACTGTCTTCACAAGTTGCTGGTCTCTAAGTGAACTCTATTCTCTATACTTAAATATGGACCTCCTAGATGACTCCAGGTGATGGGCATCAAATACACTCTCTATCTCTTCTTTGCAGGAACCAAGAAATAGAAGGGACCTGTGCCATGCTCCTGGTTTCCTTGCATGCTTTCTCTCAAGTCTCTGCTCTTACAGCTGCATCAGACAAAAACTTGAAGTCTGAAACTTAGGATGCATCCAGTGTCTACTATTTTTTTTGTACCAGGGATCAAACTCAGGACCTTGTGCTTGCCAGGCAGGCACAGTGCCACTAAGCTAAATCCCCAGCCCCAGTGTCTACTTTTCTTGTAGTCACTTTCAGTATTTTTTCATGATTCTTTTAGAGATTACCTTTCTTGCTTTAAGAGGGAGATTGCCTTTCTTGCTTTAAGAGGGCACCATCCACAATAACAGAAAAACAAAGGAAAACACATTTTTCACTGAGATGAACTTCATCAACAACTGTTTGCCATCTTCCCATTCCCAATAGAGTTTTCTCCTTAATTTCACAGGGACCTTTTCTGAGATGGAGGCCCTGGAGAGCCCTGTTGGAATGCTTATCACCAAAAGTGTCAAGCTCAACTTTGGACCTTGGCCATGCTTCTGGGACAACAAGAAGGTCTCACCCTAGATCCTATTATATTGGTGTCATCCTTTGTATTTTATTCTTGTCATTTGAACTCACCAAACGTTTTCCTGGTGGCCTTCTCCCTGTCCTCTGATGATTTATACTGAGATTTTAAGTTAGCGCTTCCCCAGGCTTTGGACTAGGTTCCTAACCATGGCCACTTATCCAGAAAATCTGTCCTACAGGCAATGAGTAGGACAGTGTGGGATAAAGTAGGGACAATCATAAACTAGGTCTGAACTATGGGTCTGTGACTGGCCACCCATGACCATGATTTCTTTGATAATTTACTTCTCATTTCTATGAAAGTTTAGATTAAAGATGTCCAAATTTTTTTAATAGCAGAATCCTTTTTTTTCCTTTTCAAATGGGCTGTTAAAATCTAGGTCCTCTGTTAAAATATATGTCCTCTAGCTAGAGACTTTAAGGCATCTGTCTCATCCTCTTATGAAATTTGGAGGCTTCTTGGTATAAAATTTGGGACATAATGAAATAGAATATTAGGTCCTTCTAACCCTAAGATTTTATTTTTTGAGTGTTTCTAGCCCTGCCGAAACTGAGCCTGGTACTAGCAAGCAACTTCATGTTCACATCTATTTGCCCTTCCAAATAATTTCCATTGCATGTTGGGTTCATGATCAGTATGACCATCTCAATACTTTTCAATTGCTGGTATTTTTGAAGGTCAAACATTGGTGGTGCTATGTCTATTCCAGTTTTTTCAGAGCTGATACTTCAGGAGATAGTACTACTATCATACCCCTGAAGTAGGCTTTCCCAGTGAGCTGGATACCACTTTCCTGAGATATTCTCTGACATAAAGAGCTTCATGATCAAAATACTATAAGAAAAATACAGCATTTCATGTCCTTCTCTTAGAGATCTTAGAGAAGCTCTACAGCAAAGCCACTTGTTTAACATTGTTTAAACCCAGTATTTCCACACTGTTGAAAACAGGAACCATTTTTCCCCGTGCACTATTTATTAACACCCCACAAAAATTATAACTTTGAGTACAGTTTGCAAATCACTGCCTTAGAGCAGGGGTCAGCACACTTTTTTCTGTAAAGGATAGATGATAAAGATTTAGTCTTTGTGGATTTCAACCACTCTGTCTCAACTATTCAACCCTGTGCTTGGTGCACAAAAGCATCCGTGGATATATGTAAACAAACGAGCATGCCTGTGTTCCAATAGGACTTTATTTACAAAAACAGGCAGCAATATAGACTTGGTCTGTGTGCTGTGGTTTGCTGACCCCTGATCCTTCACTAAACAAGTGAGATTTATTCTGACAAGGGAAGGTGCACTCTCAAATAGAGGAATAGTTTAGTTCTTTCCTGAGTGCTTACTAGAATTTTACTGAACTTTGGAGGTGAAGCCACTGCCAGTAACAGTCTTTTCCTGATCATCTGGAGAACTGGAGCAGGCCGAATGACTCATTCTGTGATACTTATTTTACCAGACATTTATTTAGCTTTGAAATCTTTGCCTAGCTCATGATCTACTGCTTACCATCAGCCAGTTTCACTGTAATAAAAGATGGGCAACAGATAAGAGATGTACCAGCCATTCAGCATCAACTCAATTATTTCAACTGAAATGAACCATCTAGATCTTTCAAGCTCACAGAGGGGAAATGTTATAAACATAATCAGAGGCATTCAGATGATCCTGGCCATTTTCTGAATAGTTAACCATAATTAAATAGTACATTAGTTATCTATCACTGCATAACACAATACTTTAAAAACTCTGTGCCTTCGAACAGTGAATGTTTATAGCCTCACAGTCAGTGTGGTCAGCAATCTTGGCAGTCTTGCTCTAGTCTCTGGCTCAGGGTCTGCCATGAAGGTGCCGGCTGGGACTATGCAGACTCAGCTCAGAAAGAATCTGCTCCAATCTCACTCCTACAGCCGATCTCAGGTCCTCAAAATACCAGTCTTCTGCAACACGAGATGCTCCATAGGGTTGTTCACAACTTGCCAGCTGGCTTCCTGCAGAGGGAAGGCCCAGAGAAAGAGGACAGGGTACATGAACAAGACAGAAAATCAAGTTTTCTTCCAACCCAGAAGACACATCACCATGTTCACTGTATTCCACTTGTTAAAAACATGTCACTAATTCCAGCCCATGCTGGAGAGAGGACTTCAAGAAGACATGAATATAGGGGACCAGGGTTCTTGGGGGTCATTGTGGAGGCTGACTACTGCGTGTGATAAATTCATTAAGGCCATTTTTATATTTCTCTGTGCAATGAGAGTTTATAGTCCCTGACTGTGAATAGCAGAGGAAGAGGCCACAGCCCCAGCAAAAGCTTTAGGATGTGTCTTTGGAAGGAGAGACAGAGAAGGAATAAAGGTGTGTGCACTGTAAAGTGGTGGGGAGAGGGGAGGGTGGAGGTAAAGAAAAGCAAGGAAGAGATATTTTTCTGGAGTAAGCAAAATGTCCTCATTTGGAAGGGAGGTAGCACAATGGAATCTTCCTGGCATAGATCTGATCAGGAGGCTCCTTCTAGAGCTCCTTCTGGCTCGGGCCAGACCATATGTATGGCTTCCCTTTCTGCTCACTCTTCAATCCTGGGTTAAAAGGTACTCACATTCTCCAGTCACCTATACATGCTTGTCACTCAGAAGATATGATCTATTACTACCAAAGTAATTAGATGCAGTTTGATAATTTTGCTTGTTCGACTGGCACAGGGGGAAAAAAAAGAAAGGAGGAGAGAGAGAAAAGAAAAAAGACATCAGCAAATCAGCCCCATACTAGATCTCTTGCCTTTGAAGATCTTATATTCCAGTTAAGGAAACAAGGCAAACATATGGAAACAGTTTTGTTAAAATTCAAGAATTTAAATAACAGTTTGAGGTAACAATAGAAAAAATATCATAAGGTGGCATATGATTAATTACCAGCTGAATTATATAGAAGTCATTACTATTGGAATTCAGGAGAGAGAGAGAGACTGATCACTGTGAGCAAGGTGGTTGGGGAACATATTGTGAGGCAAATAAGAAGGGTTTGGAGAGGGAGAGGAAAGTGAGGGCATTCCAGGTGGATGGAATGGCTTGAGTAAAAATAAGAAGGCGAGACAGGTGTTTTGGGGCAACAATGAGCTAACCAGTTTGGAGAGTAGGATTTTGGAGGCAAGGAGTCTGAGACAAGGTAAATGGTAAGTCAGACAGCCACGCAAGAACAGGTTGAGTTTAATTATCTAACCTGTGCTCGGTCCCAGAGGCAGATGGCTTGCCAACAAACTTGCATGAATTACCCTCTATTAGAATTTTTAAAAAGGGGTAAGTTCCAGGTTGATTCACTGAACATCTTGGGCTCACATTCCGTGCCTGTCTTTTAATAGCAAGTGGTGGCAAATGCAAGCAGTACCTGTGCTTTGTCTCCATAGCAGCAACTCAGAAAATCCTTGATGGCATCCAGCTGAAAGAGACTGAACCGTTGTCATCTCCACTGGGAGATGAGGAAGGTGGCAATGATGAGAAGAAATGCGGCTGTTGTTTCAGGAGACTGCTGGGATGAGGGAGATGGGTACCCTGGGCATCAGGCGATCCTGGCCTAAGTAGGGTTGCAAGGAAGAGTTAACGTATCAAAGAATCAAGTGTCAAAGTCAGGACAGCAGCAAGGGGTAGGGAATGGGGGGCCACTGAGCCTGTCTTTGCATTCTGCTGCTCCAAAGCCAGAGAGGACCTGGAACCAGGGAGAGGGGTCATAGAACCTTTGGAGAAACTCTAGAATCTCTAAGGAAGAAAAGAAACCCTAAAGAAACCCCTAACCTCTCTACTTTCTGGCTGCTCTTCTCTAAAAAAAGTGGTAACTGTATTATCACAGCAAAAGCAATACTTTGAAAATTTAGTGAGTCTATGCATGTACAAGCTTTATAAAGTGACTTAGAAAAAGTTCTCAATAACCGTTACCACTGCAGTTGCTGATGCAGTTATTCTCTTCTTCCTAGCCTCTCTCTATACCTCTGACTGTCACCCATTAGGTGGTAAAATTTTTGGCTCCTTAGATTTGAATTTCTCTGAAAGGCTTGGAATGACCCACAAAATCTCTGGGTTTTAGAATGTCAGAAAATATTTCTTCTTTGCCTTTTTGACTCTTCCCCTACCCCTGTTTCCTTCTTCTTTACTCCTATTATATGGTTTGGTTATGGAAGCTCGGTCCCCAGTGTCGCGAGTTTGAAAGGTGGGAGAACTTTAAAGGGCGAGGCTTCATGGGTTTATACCCAGCTCAGTGTGGGGATCCCTCTTGGAAGAGATTAATGCTGATCTTGCCCAGTGAGCTGGTTCTCCTCATAGTGGATTATTACAAAGTGAGGCTGCCTAAATGCTTGGTTATTTCTGCATGTGGGCAGTGGATTTTCTGCTTCTCCGCCATGTTATGACCTAGCCAAGGAGGACCTCTATGGAAGATGAACAGATAGGTTCTCCTGATTTTGGACTTGTGACCTCTAAAACTGTGAGCAGCCTCAGGAATTTTGTAATAGCAATGGAAAATGGATTAATTCACCTCCCTCCCAAACCACATGTTGAGGACCTGCTTCATGCCAGTCACTTTGCTAAGCATCTCTAGCACGTTAGGCTCTGGACATGCCACTTGAAGAAGGCTAATTACTAATTCCTGGCTTCTGAGAGGCAAGTCATAGTGTTTGGGTGTGGTTCAGAGAAAGTAACTTATTAGAGTGTGTCAATAGAGGGAAAAGATGGAGACAGAGAGAGTTTCACTTTAAGAACAAAGATAAAAATATGAACACTGTGTGTGCAGTTTGGAAGTTAATTCTAGTCTTGCATCTGGAGCAGCAGGGGCAATTGCTGGTATCCTGGGGCAATTGGCCAGCAGGCAGACAGCACAGAGTTTGCAGAGGACCAAGGCCTCCTGACGCAGGGCAGACACTCAGCAGCAACACCTGATGCCACAGCCTGGGGCCCCACATCTGCATGTGGCCTGGTCTTCTAACCACATTGGTTGCCTAAATCATGGGGAAGAAGAGAGTATCACATAAACAACAGGACCCATCTTCTTCTAATTATTTTTCTATGGGAGCATAGTCACAGCTCCTATTTAATATATTCTGACTGGCAACAACGTGCTAAGTGCTCTGCAGACCACAGAAGTAAGCGTGGCTGTTGGCTGTTTATGCAGTGGGCTGGAACCTTAATTCTAGCACAGGACCCTCAGGGAGGAAATGGAGGGCTCTAAGGCTGTAGGGCAAACAGCAACATGACTCCTCAGTCCCATATCTGGTGTCTTTGACCTCAGGCTCTATCCAGTGGACCCACAAAGGACACTGATTTCTGACACCTCAAGAAAGTCTTTTCTAAATGAGAGAGCACTGAGAAAGTATCTGAGAAAGTCTAAAGAGTTAATTTGTTTCAGATACCCAGGGGAGTCAGCAAGAGTTGAATGAGAAGGGACCCTGCAACCAAGTGTGACCAGCCTGGCTGGGAATATCGGGTTTCGCACTCTGCCAGGAAGCCAGCAGAGTGGGAGGCTAAGGGCTGATAGAAGCTCAGTGCAGGCTTTGGCCAGCATTTTGGCATCCCAAATTAGCAACAAGTGTCACTGAATATACGAACCGGGAGGAATTCCAGAGGAACCGAATCATTACTCTCCAAATAGACAGAGAGGATGTAGCGAGGGGTCAGAAGTGGACAGGACAGGCACAGGAAACCCTTGTGGTATCATTTCTGTCCCAGAACAGGATGCCGGAAGGAGAGGGGTCAAAGCAGCGGGAAGTCTAGCATCACAGTACAAAACGTTATCAGGCCTGATTGGGTTTTAATTGTTTCATTCTTTAGGACAAGTGCTGTGCAATCACTTAGCCGCAGAATCTCTATTGTGTTATGCTCTTTAAATTTTATTCTTAATTTAAAGACAGTGGATGAAAGGTTGAACAAAGAAAGGTTGAGGTGGGTGTGAAGTTGAAAAAGAGCTTGTTAAAGTAAATGATCAAAAAACTATAAAAACACAGGAGGACTTTAGTGTAGCCTTCTCTCAAGCTACGTTTCTCACCAAACATCTGGGTTATAATTCAGAACACTGGTTTCTGGCTTGTGGCCCTCTTCAGATCCTTGGGTCTCCAGCCTTACCAGGTCATCTTCCCTGGGGGAGCTTATCTAATGAACTCCATCCACCCCTGGTGGACTATTGATAAGGAAAATGTTTCAGTAGGCCAAATAGTGCAAGTACAAACCCCCAGTGTCTCCAGGTTCTCCCTCACCACACATTTCCTAGTGCTTTTGGCTATTAACAAAGTAACTCATTGCTTGGTCCATTCTCTTCTAGAATTTAAGTGACAATTGATAGTATCACCTCCTCAAATCTAGGGAGAAATTGTGGAGTGACATAGGCCTTCAGAAAAGGAACTTCTTATGGAAGATGTCAGTCTCTATTAACTAAGTGCTAAGGAGAAAGCACTTCTGGAATGCCACTCAGAGTTATGTGTCCCCAAGTATGGGAAAGCAGGAGTGTTGGGTGGTGTAGTTCACAAATATCCTTGGAGTAAAGGAAGCTCTCAGCATCTGAACAAAGAGTGAGGTAGCCCTGTGGTTTGAGTTCCTATGAGTCGCTCCTACACTCTGAGATCTTTAGAGCAAACCACATACTGTCCAGGGGACATTTACTTGGCTTTGATATGATGACTGGAATTGTCATTGTTGAACTATAGTCCAGGAAACCTACTCCAGGTGACTTTCCATGTGGTTTGCCTCTCCTTGCATTCTCCCATCACTCGAGGACTGGGACAAGAAGTCCCTGAATTCTGGCCCAACACAGATGGACAGGGGTGGGTGAGCTCAAATGGGTGGTATCCCCACACCATTCCATAGGAAAGCAGGTCCAGCCACTCAGCCCCAGAATTATGGCTTAGCCATTTTCTGAGTTTAAGACATATAAGAGTGCCTAGGCTGCCTTTAGAATATTTAGCCACTGTATCCTTAAGTCTCAGATCAGGCTGATGACAATGATTTGAGAAGGGAAAACATCATTCATTCATTTACTAATTCATTCATGAAATTGGATATATACTATGGGCTAGGCCAGTGGTGGCAAACCTATAACAAATGGCCCAGGGACAGGAGACAAGGGAAAGGGGCTGAGGGGAAGTGAGGCCCAACCCTTTTCTCTTATAGATTTATAATGTATATACAACTCCTGGAAGGTGAGGGACAAGGGGAACTCCCTCAGTGGGTGGGGCAATCCAGGCTCCTTGTCCTTTCAGGACCCAGGCTCTTCTGCCATTCTGGAAGGCCCCTCTCCAGAAGGTGGCCCTGTCTGCTCCCAGGGGTTTGGCATCTAGCGCAGGGCATCTGGTGGGGGGGGCCCACTGGTAGAGGTCAGTGTGTTAATTGTGGTGTGGAATACCCCACTGTGAGTGGAAGGCAGGGCCCTGAGACAGGAACTGAGTGTAGAGAAGGACCTTCTAGCTGGGGGAGTACGTGATGACCTGGATCCCCCAAGATTGTTGCTCAGCTTTCTGTATACCAGACTGGCTTTAGTTCCACTGGGTGCAGCTCTGTTCCCTCCAAGCTCCAGGGGGAAAGGACTGGGAGGTGAAGGCAGCATCTGAGCATCAGGAGCAGGTGGGGGCTGCACAGCCAGGTTGGGAGGCTACAGAGCAGGGCTTACAGGTAACAGAGAAGGAAAGGTGGACCGGAAGCTGTGCTGGAGGCAGGGAGCTGAAGTTTACCACAGGCAGCTGTGAGTCTACCATCGGCAAAAGCATCAGCTAGGCTGGGGCCCCTGAAGGTGTCCACTAGGCTATAAAGGAGTAGAGTAAAAACCCTAAGGGGATGGCAGATCCTAGTGTACCTGAAGCAAGGGTGAGTCTGACAAAGGGCTAGGGCAGAAAGCTGGAGTAGAGGAAGAAAGGTGGAGGGTAGAGAACTCCAGCTGGCAACTTCCCAGCTCTGTGGCTTGCAGTGCTGAGAAATCCAGAAACTGCCCCTTGACAGCTACCCCAGAAAGCACTGTTGAGAGAGGGGCCGGGCTTGGGGGGTAGGTAGAGGGGCTGGGGACTGTAAGGATGCAGGGAGGGTGTGTGGGTGGATGCTTCCCTTGTTAGGGTATAACTGAGAGTCCAGGGCTCACCCAGAGAACCGAGAACTGGGAGGCCCAAGGATGCCGTAGAAGACCACCAGGAACAGGCGCTGGCCTGAGGAGCTGGCTCTGGGCCACAGTGCTCAGAACCCAAGTTCTTGGATTGTGGCTCAGTGAGGCAGATGCACTGGGGAGCAGCTCCCCGTCTAGAGTTCCTGGAATGGCCTCAGTGACTGACGTTGTTAGCTCCTTCTCTGCTTTTAACTTGCCTCCTGCCACCAGGCGCAGGTCTGAGTCCTTGTCACTTGTGCCAAACTGGACTGGAGGACGCGGTCAATGGGACGGCCTGAGAAGGCTGGGCTCTGGCCCGCTGTCTGCCCGCTGTGGTCATTCTGTGCCTATGAGGTCGGGGGCAGAGGCTGCTCCCGAGGTAGCTCCTTTCTATCCCGATCGTGGGGAGCAGGTGTCCGTCTCCAAGGAGGTTCCGAGGGTTTGGAGCCAGGTGGACCCTCACCAGGAATGGCATTCAGGGGTGAGGGGGCTCTGGGCCACTTGGGGGTCCTTCTGCTGGACCCTAGAGTCCACCATTGGGGAACTTTTCTGGCTGCAGGGATCTGATGACATTTCCCACTCGGGTCCACCCCACTGTCAGACCAACTCATCTCTTTCCCCCCAAGTCCTCAAACAGGCTCAGGTTCTCCATCCAGGGCTCCACGCTGTAACTTCCGGCGGGTGGAAGTGTGTCCCAGAGCTGGTCGCCAGGGCTCGGTGCTTGCATCTCTGGAGACTCCCTGAGGGGCTGGCACCTCAGGCTTGGAGCGAGGAGGAAGAATTCAGAGCTGTGAGAAGCAGGCAGAGGCTCCTCCTGTAGCAGCTCTAGTTTCCAATGAGGTTGTTCTGTTCCTGTTCACCCTTTGTGGGGAAAGGGATTAGCTCCAGCAAGAGTCCTGGGAAGCCCCGCCTGCCTCCCTAACCCTTGGCCCTGGCCCTGGCTGCTCAAAGTGGGTTTCAGAACTGCCTCTGCTGGTGGCTTTCTGGGGGTTGAATTTGGGGAGGGGCTGAGCCCTGAAGGGCTTGAGGCTGCCCAGGGATGGGCCTCTGTAGACTTGTTTTTCTAAACTAAAACCTCAGTCCATACTCAGGTTTAATTACACTGTTGATGGGGCGACAAATAAATGAGTTTTGTGTTTGTTACTCAGTCTCTAAGTGGTTTGCTATCGCTGGGCTAGACTCTCTGCTAGGTATCAGGAAGAGTCAAGAAAATAGACATTTGTCAGCCTCCATGGGTAAAATACAACAAGGCAGTGGGACAATTTCAAATTGTGGTAAGTGTTGTGAAGCTAATCAGGAAGGGACTGAGAGGGGGAAGGGGCTCTTTCAGTGAGCAGTCAAGGTCTGTTTGTAAAGAGGTGTTGTTATAAAGAGGATGAGAGGAGGCTTCTGGGAAAAGAAAAGGTAGGAGAGGGAGAGCACAAAGTATGTACTGTAGGTAGTCTTGTGGTAGGGAAGAAGTTGTGTGCTCCAGGGACTGAATGAAAGAAAGAAAAGTGGGGCAGGAGGGTTGTTGGATAGAGAAGAGGAGGCAAGATTGGAGAGAGACAGGGGCATGTCAAGGATGGCCCTAAAAGTCTGGATACCAAGTTGGGGTTTGATTCTTACTACAGCATATAGGTATTGAGCAACTGCAATCAGGGCTGCAAAAATGAGTGAAGAGAGTCATGTGGTGGGATTAATGAACTTTAGTTGGGGCTTCTTTGTTGAAGATGGATTGGAGCCATGAGAAGGCCAGCAGGGGACCAGAGGGGGAGCTGTTCCCCTAATTCCGGTGAGGAGAATGGTGGCCCAGACCATTGTTTGGCAGTGGAGGTGGGGTGATCGAATTGATTTAAATCAACCAGGTGTTGGTCCAAATAATCCCAAATGGTTTTACTATCTTCTCTGCATGTTTTGCACTCTGATCATTTCTGCATAAAACCACATGGAAAAATAACAAAGAACAAAAGCAATTAAGGGATAAAATGTTAATATGAAAATAGTAAAATTCTCTGCCCATTGATTTGAACATATTTTCCTGAAACCCGTTAAGATTTTTTTTCAAGTAATCCCTGTACACAGATGTATCTTTTTGGCACTGAGGCAACCAGAATTTGCCATCGAGGAGGTGCCCCTTCAGCTAACATGGCCAACACACTATGCAAGAAATCAAGATCTAAGTCCTTCCAATGTGGAGAAAATCTGGAGCTCTGGTGTGGACATCTTTCCATATGCTTCTAGTTTTAATTACAAATTGATTTACAAATGACATTTTCTGGTATGGTAGTTTGAAAGAATCGTCATTTTTAAACATCTGCCAAAATTTAAATGGTATTTTTCATGAAAGCACAAAGGAAATTTCATCTGAGATCATGAAATTTTCCAATGCGTGTATGCTCATAAAGACAAATGCTCTCTGTGGATAACTGTTGAACCACTGCTGACCTTGGATCTTGGGCTGTTGCCTTTCTTAACCTCATTCTCTACTGAGGTTGATTTCCTCAGCTGTCATCAATAAGCTATTTAAAACATTATTATGATGTGCTATCACAGGACTTCTAATTACTTTGATAATGTCACTGTCAGTATTAAAGACTTTTAGAGGTATATTTCATGGTATGTACTCTGCCTAGAAAGGAAAGATAGCTTCCATTAAAGTGTGAAACCCTTCATAACATGAAACACCACGCAAATGACACTTGCAAATCAGAAGTGTTGACATTGAAGAACATATGCTGGTTGATGATTTTAGGTATTTTTGGTGCTACTTTTTCCATGTTGCTGAGATATCTATGGTATCTGAAGGTAATGTACTTCAATTTTTTGATTTCATGTTTTTTATATATATTCATATCACCGTCATGGATGAGAACTTAAGGACTTGTTTATTTTTAAAATTTTACCATTGAATTGTCTTGAAATTATTGTAAAGTATATACATTCCTATCTAAAGTATATCATAGTGCTTGAAAGCAACAAATTGACTCTCTTCCACAGAATCTAATAGACTATATAATTTTTATCATTATTAGGAAAAGCTATCATTTCAAGCTTTCTCATAGGATACTGACCAGCCAATGGATTCATTGCCAATCAGAAGAGACAAGAATGTGGTGAAGAACCATAGCCAGAAAATAGGTAAGGACTGAAAGGCAGCCCTGCTCTGCAAGGACCATAGGCAGCAATTCTTAGACGAGTTCGCAGTTGTGTTAGGTGTTCCAAGGCTTGATCTGTGTTGTGTATGGTCTAAGAATAGTTTATTACCAAAACAGCAAAAGTACTTTTTGCAAATAACTTCTGACAAATATATATATTCCCTGGCATGTGCCTTAGTGGTACCAGTACAACGAAACTCCAGGAATTGAAAGGATCCTGTGATGGTAATAAAAAATTCAATAAAAAACTTACACAACTATTTTACAAGTAAATTTAGGAAAAGTGGACTTGAAGAAAGTTTTGTTAATTAATTAGAAAAAAACAGTTAAATATTATTCAATGGCAATCTAGGGATCTAGAAACATGGACAGTTTTGGTTCTGAGACTGTCTGTATATCCTTGGGAAAACTATTTTTTGTCTTGTTGCCCCAGTATCCACCTTAGCCTACAAAATGAATTTTTAAGTAAATTACTTCCACCTCTAAACCATCTTCAATCTGGAATTACAGAAATATAATTAAGAATCAAAATGACCTAGAAAGCCAAGCCTGATGGTACACACCTATAATCCCAGCTACTTGGGAGGCCGAGGCAGGGGGACCACAAGTTTGAGACCAGCCTAGACAACTTAGTGAGGTCCTGTCTCAATACATACATGCATACATTTATACACAAAAGCACACGTGCACATACACGCATACATACAACACATATGAGTGAGCAAAAGATGTAGCTCAGAGATAGAGCACATGCCTAGTATAGAGAAAGAATAAAGAAAACAAATACTGTACAGAGAAAAGACATAGAACTTTGAGTAGATGAGTTAGACAAAAAAGAGGGAAATTAACTGTTATCTATGGAACATTTACTATGATATTCATGTGCTTTACATTTATCAACTTCATGTTCCTTACAAAATCACTAAGAGGCAATCTCCATTTTACAGGAGAAAGGGAAAACACCTGATCCCAGCCATACAAGTTGTAAATGATAGAGGCAACCCACATTTATTTAGCTAAAAAAATGCTTTCAATCATCCCAAATCCTTGCTTAAATGCAGGGAGAAATTAATGCCTAGGGAAAGATAGAGGCAGGTAAAAACATTGTGTTTTATGGAGAAATAAAGTTAGAGTTTTCACTACAATGATGGGTTGAGATTTCTGGAATGTGCTCAGAGTGTGAACCTATTGTACTGATTGTTTTTACTTGGATTTTATGAAGGCTGTAGGTGTGTGAGTTAACGATGAATGTTTCAGCACCTCCCTGGCCATGCATAAACATCTAAGTGCAAAGTAGCAAGGAACACTCTGTTTATCACAGCTGCAGTCAAGCCAATGAAACTGTTTCTGTCATCCACAATGGAGTTTGTAAAATTCTCTCACAAAAAATAAAACCTCTAACTTGATTGCCCTTCCTTTGGATTACCTGCCTGACTACCATTTTTATATTAGGTTTCCTTTGAAGTCTTTCAAAGGATTGAGACACTAAAGGAGAGTCAGGTTCAACGTTTTAAGTGTGAAAGTTTCTTTAAACAACCACCCCAGCAGCCTGCCAAACAAACAAAAACACCAGATTTAAAGCAACATCGTGAGTCTTTCCCTCCTGTTTATAATAGGCACCTTTGTTAACACAGGCAAACAAGAAAGCTAGGTGTAATGGAAACCAAAGATTAACATCTTATATTTATATAGGCTAATGTACAACATTTCAGAAACTCTATCCATTTTGGAAAAACCAAAATATTTTTCGCAGCCCTGTCTACACACTAGAAGCTGCTACCAGGTGAGAATCAACACTGATGGCTTGTTGAAAATTTCCAAATAAAAATGTAGTGTCATTTCTTAATTCAAATTGCCCAGCAATTTGGATACCTACTTACCAGGAGCATTTGCCTCTCTGCATTGATAAAACTGCTGGCTGAAGTTGTTTAAACAAGACCTACATTGCTTCTCTTACCAACCCTGCGGAGTTGGTAATTTGAGCAGGTGTTAAAACTCATTTGGACACAAGGAAACTGAGGCTCACAGATGAGTTACTTTCCCCAAGTGATCCAGTAAATAAGCAGAGAAGGCAGAACGTCTGACGGTTCATTTCATTTCATTACATTCTTACTACCATGGAACATGCATGGCCAATCCATGCAGGAGTAAACATGGAGTTGGTATTTATTTGGAAATGGGAAGTTTGGGTAACCACCACTAAGAAAGTGGGTCACTTCTTTTGAGGCTAGCATTTTAGGCTTTTTTGAAGGAGGATGGACTACTTTTATTTCCTCTCACTCTTGGAAAGTGTAACAAATCCAGCTGAAAGATGGCTGGATATTGAGCTGTTGTGCTTCTGGAATAGTCTATGTAGAGTCTAAATCTGTGCTATTCTGAGACCAGGTCTTTGTGTTAGTTGTTTTCTGGGCATTTAACCTATGACCTTGCATATATTAAGCAAGTACTTTACCAGTGAGCCACACCCTCAAATCTTCTATGTTAAATTATAAAGTCAGAGGTTCACAGTAACCTAGGCTACGGTAAACATGGAGAAAGATATGAATTTTCTGGCTTGTTTCTCAGTGCTTGAAACACAAGCAGAGTAGGCACTTATCCATCTGGGTGATTTCAAGGGTATTGGGACTTGTTCATTGTTGGCCCCATTCATTCTCAGTTCCTCACAACTATATGTACAAATGTCTGGGGTTAGACTTCACCAGGGGAAGGTTAACTTGCAGTCTCCCAACTGGTAGGGTTTGGAATTAAGCGTCAAATTTTCTTTTATTTGGTAGTGGGGATTGAACTTGGGACCTTGTGCTTGCAAGGGAGGCGACCGAACCACTGAGCTAAATCCCTAGCCAGGGTTTGGAATTAAGAATCGTTTCCAAGAGATCTGATTTCTGGTGAGCCAAGGTCTTTGTTGCCATGTAAAACTTTAAGGCTGAATTCTGCCTTGTCCTCTGTTAGCATTACCATACTGTTCCAGTCCATCAGATATGCCGTCTGATCTTTCCTGGTGGAACTTGAGCCCTTCCTGGAGCCCTAGTTCATTTGGCTTCAGTGAGAACGTCTTTCTTTTCTTCCCTCTTTACCAGAAGTGTAGAATTTTCCGTCATGTCTTCATCCACTGGAAGGCATCTTGTTGTAAATGACTCATAGCATCTTAGAATCAACTGACTCCAGGTTTTCTATCCCCTGTCCTCCAGGCCCTCTGACTTTTGAACTCCCACTCACCAATGGGCTGCCTCTGCCATTGATAATTGCCTGAGCCACACTTTGGCCTGGACACAACTGAGTGTCGTGCCATGCACTGCCCTGTTCCTACCACCAGGGGCAGCCTCTAGGTCTGCACTCATCTCCCCAGAGGCTGACATCTTCCTTTCTTCAAACAAGCTTGTACTGGGAGGGTCCAGCATGTCTTACAACAGCCAAAAGACTTCGATTTTATCCCAAACAAAATAAAACATTTCTTTCAATCCTGAGTTTTTCCTGCAATTCTACTCTCTCAATTTTAACCTTTAAAGAAGAGACTGCAAATTGGCAGGATCTGGCCCAATGAAGTGTTTCATTTGGCCTACACAATGTTTTATATTTATTTTAAAAATTGGTTTCCAGCATTTACAAGTCAACGATAGACTTCTTTATTTTCTTGAAGTTCAAAAATTCTGGCACTGCTGGACTAACATGCTCTCTGGCCACAATTGGCTGGAGCAGAGGAAAACTGGTCCCTTAGTGTCTTAAGCTTTCTGAATCCCAGGAGACCCCATATCTCTATTACCTACCCTCCAGATCTGCCTTTCCACAGGCATTTGGATTTGCTACCCTAGCTTTTAGTGCTATATTTTATTTTATTTTATTTCAGTACCAGGGATTGAACTTGGGTCCTTGAGCTTGTGCAGCAGGTGGCGAAACCACTGAGCTAAATCCCTGGCCCTAGTGCTATATTTTAAACAGTGCAATTTTCCCCTCTTTTCCCTTCAGCGCACCCAAATAAGCACATGTCACCAGAGCATCTCCAGGTAGGTGTAGGCAGTGGAGCTGGAGGAGGATAGGGAGGCACAGAGAGGATGCTCAAGGCCCAAGGGCCTAGCAGAAATCCCCCTGCTATAAGGTATCCACATATAGCTTTAGAAAGATCCTTTTTAAGGCATATTCCAAAAGCTAAATATTGTAGCTGTTTGTGTAAATTATTACACAAGACAATTATCACACAAGCTGATAATACAGCAGCACCATGAGCACATGATAGCAAGTGCTTCCTACTATAGTCTATGTGCTCATGGCCAGAATGCTTTTATGTATAAGAGAATACTAAGACCTGCTCCTATTGACTCCTTTTGTCTGAATAATAATTACTGGTACACTCTAGAAGATTTGAATTGAGAAATCATGTGAATCTATGGTTCTCAGCCCTGGCTACCTGGGAACACCACTCTGAAAAATTTTAAAGCATTGTGTGCCTCCACTGTAACCCAAAAGAGTACAAACCAGGGTCTCTGGGAGTGGTCCCAGTCACTAGCATTAAAAGAAAATAGAAAGAAAAAAATTATTCTTAGGTGATCCCAATACCAGGCCAAGGTCTTATCCTAAAAGGCTTGTTTTAACAGAAAAGGATCTGTTGTCACTGATTTACTCCAGACTCCAGGCCCCAAGAATATATGAATTAAGATAAGAATCTTGGTTTATTGAGTCTACTTCACAGAATTCTGCCCTCAAATGTGCTAATCCCTCTACAATACCATTCCACAAAACCTATAAGAGAGCAAAGAGTCTCTTTGTATAAGCATTAGGTAAGCACTGGCCTGAGACAACAGTGGAAGAACTGGAGAAGTGGCACTAGATGGGGAAACTTCTACTGAGTGTTTTCAGCACTAAATGGAAGGACAGATTCCAAATGAGCTGGTGATTAAGTGACACAATTCTCTATTTTATTTATACAATGACTATTAATACTCTGAGAATGAAACAACCTGAAAGCCACTTGGAAATCATCAGGAATTACTAGTAGACAAATCAACAACTTGACAAGGAAACACTTGTCAGTCTTTCCTGTTTAAAGTGGAACAATATATCAAGATTATTTTTATAAGAAATGTCTTTATATCTTTAAAAAACTTTTATTTTGTGCAATTTTGGAATTACAGAAAAGTTGCAAAATAGTACAGAGTTCCTTTGTACCTCTCACACAGCTCCCTCTAATGTTAACATCTCACACAACCATAACATAATTATTAAAACCAGGACAGTAACATGGGTACAATAGTATTAACTATAGACTTTATTTGGATTTCAACAGTTTTACCATTAATGCCCAAGATTCAGTCCAGGATTCCACACTGTATTTAATTGTCATTTGTTTTTCACTTTCAGTGATGATTCCTTGGACTTCCTTTGTCTTTCATGGTCTTGACAATTTTGAGGACTCCTGATTAATTTTGTACAATGTTCCTCAATTTGAGTTTCTCTAATATTTTCTAAGGATTGGCGTGTAGTTATACATTTTAGTAATACTAGCACAGGGATGGTTTCTCAGTGCATCATATCAAGGAGTTTATACTATCAATATATCTTATTATTGCTGATATTAACTTTAATCACTTGGTTAAAGTAAAATCTCTTTATTTCTGATGGTTTGATGACAATGTGGCCAGCAAACTTGGTCTAGGATAAATTCATAAGAATTGTACTGATGCTTTGCTGAAAATGAAATGACTGTGGTGTGCCATATTTTGGATCTGAAATGTCCCTCAAAGGCCCATGTGTTAAAGCCTTGGTCCCAGCCCATGGTCCAATTGCAAGGTGGTAGAACCTTTAGGAATTGGGGCCTACTATTCGGGAAGGCGAAAGGGGACCAGGGGAGGGAAGTAGGAGAGGATAGTAGCATTTATGAAACTCATTAATTTGTATGATTTATATGTACTTACAACTATAATTAAAAAGAGGCGGGGCCTAATTGGAGGAAGTTAGGTCATTGGAGGAATGTCTTTGCAGGTCCTGTTGGGGCTTTGGCCTCTTCTCTCTCTTTTTACTTTCTGGCCATGACGAGGACAGCAACTTCCTCTGCTGCACACTCCCACCATGATGTGCTGGCTCAGCACAGACCCAGAAGCCATGCAGCCAGCTGGCCACGGACTGAAACCTACAAAACTGTGAGCCAAAATAAATGTTTCCTCCTTATAAGTTGATCATCTCAAGTGTTTGTTATAGTAACAAAAAGCTGATACATGTTATGATTTCTAGGAAGCTTAGATTGTCTAATTCTCTTGGCTCTTCCCACAATAAATCTTTCTTGTATGGCCTTTTGCATAAAATCCCACAGTAAAACTGCCCATTTAGCTAAGCTTCAATCTTTCTGAAAATAAAGGTGTTTGAAGAGAGACCTAGGAACTATGTCCAGCTGCCCCCAGGGATGCTTTTGAAGAGGAACTGGAGGAAAGAAGTAGTGAAGCAGTTCCTGCCTCCATTTAGATATGAAGGCAGTGAGATTCCTGAAAAGATTTACCATCTAAATGCCAGAGTGATCTCTTTGATGTTTGCATCTAATTTCTGACTGTCTTGCTCAAAACTCTTATTGATTCTCCATTTCCCTCAGGATTAGCTTCTTCATGCTGTCTCTACTCCAGCCCCACCTCAACTCTACCCAGTGATCTAGAGCCTCTTTTGTTTCCCCAATTGTGATCTTGTCTGAATTGTGACATAGGTAACTCCCTTTCCTTGAAGTATTCTTTTTCAACCTTTTTCCCTGGATCAACTTTTGCCAACCTAACAAGTGTTAACTTGGTGGTTACTTGACTCAGATGGCCCTGCGTGTACTCTAGGATTGAACAGGTAGCCCTTTTCTGACCTTGCACGGTCCTCCATACTTCCCCTTCATTGTGTTTCTCCTTCTGTTTCATCATTTTCTCTAAATTTGAACTTGATTTTTTTCTGGGCATATTGGCAAAGACCAGCCTGTAGGCCATATTTGGCCTATCTCCTGTGTTTCTAAATAAAGTTTTATTACATGGAAACAATGCCCGGTTCTACCTACAGCAGCTTCATCTAATAAGGGCAGGGTTGAGAACTTGTGAGGGAGACTGTATGCCCTGAAAATCCTACAATATTTGCTACCTGGCCCTTTTCAGAAAGTTTGTCAACCCTACTTAGATTTTACGTATCCTAAAAGCAAGGATGGCACTAATCTTACCTGCTATTAAATTCACAGCTGTCACAACCCCAGAATTTAGCCCAGAGTAGATCTTCAATAAATATTTGTTGAATAAAGATAAACCTCACAATTTCGCTGCAATCTAGTCTTGTCTGAGTATTACAACTAATAACAGTGGCTCATACAACCAAATTATAGAAAAGAAAATCTCTCATATTTTGGTTTTGCTTTTGAGAAGGAATTTACCAATAAAAAGATGTCAATAAGTTATTCTCAGCCTTTATACAGCATTTCCCACTTCTCATCCCGAAATAAAAAAAGGAATAATTTCCAGTTCTGTTAAGTGTATGAGCCTTCTTACTTTGCTAGTATTGGATGCATGTGACCTGTACCTCGATTAGACTGACCCTGAACCATACCACAGAAACTACTCGGATTTTTACAGACTCAGTAGCATATCCTGGAGGCCAAATTTAAAAAAGAATTTGGCATTGCCAGAGTGCTTCCTGGTGAAAATGCCAAACTTAACCAGATTAACTATTTTTCAATAAGGTCACAGAATAGTTAGCAAGATTTCCCATACAGTGAGTCCCTAAAATGAAGTTAACAAAATTAAGAGGTGGGCAGAGAGAAGCATGTTTATGCCAAATGCTCTGTGGGCTTGGAAATGTGCTCTGTGCTCACTTGAGGAGCCCCTGCTTACACCTGCCTCTAGTGGGGGCTTGTGGATTTCATTACCTCTCCAAATACGAAAAAATACAGACTTCGTTTTCAGACTGTTGACTTCCTCTGGGAGAGGGTTCAACATCAAAGCAACTATTTCTACAAACATTTAAAACATCTTTACTCTTCCTGCCTTCCTTCCCCCTACTGCTTTGATTTTGGAAACACTCAACACACCCAGTTTGCCAGGCCCAACAATACTCCTTTCCCCTAGCAAGGACCACATTACCGCCATGATTTATGGCTCATGAATAATTAGGAGCCTGGGCGATAGTCTGGGGTTGAGATCAAAAGAACCATGTGTCAAAGCAAAGGGAGGGGTGGCTGGAGCAGGCAAAAGGGTGGTGGTGTTTGTCTGTAATCTTAACCAGAGAGAAGCCAGCCTCAGCTTAATTGGGAAAAGGCTCAGTGTCTGAAGAAAGCCATGAAAGGAGAGTCTGTTCTAGGAAAAGAATCCTTGTGTTTTGCAAATCAACGATATTTAGTGATAGGTAAAACTCTAGGGGGCCTGGAGGCTGTACGGTTTAAATTAGTACTCAAAGGTTTGGAGAAAAATGTGAACTATATGAATACTGAGTAGGAAAAAAATTGCCCAAATGGGTTCACTTATGAGATTTCTGGTATTTCCTTCTCTGGTCAAGAGGAAATGCCAAGAGAAGGACTGCAGTATTTCAGGACTTCTGTGTGCGTCGTCCAGCTTCCCAGTGAGTATCCATTCTCCAGTTTCCCGCTTTCCCCTCATTCCTGCCCAAGGAGAAGGAGGACTGCAGCACAGAGCAGGGATGTCCCTCCCGGGCTGGGCTGAGGCGTCAGCTACTGCCGAGCGGAGCGGGAGGACAGCAGCGGGATGGGGAGGTGAGCCAGCTCAGCTCTGAGGGCCCGGAGGTTTCATCTGCTGTGGATTTATGACTTTCTATAAATCACACATGGAGTAATGGAAAAGGCCCCGGCAGGGTATAAGGAAATCAGCTTTGCAGCACTGGCTTGATTTCTAGCAAGCTGTGTGGCCTTAGGCAAGTGAAGATCTCTGGTCTCAGTTTCTTTATCTGTCAAATTAAATCTGACTGGTGAACTCTAAGCTCCTGTTCAGCTCTAAAATGCTACAAGCAGATTCCTCTTCCTTGGCCCCTAAAATTGTAGTGTGCACACAGCTCCCATTCCCATTCCACTTAAAACGGGGAGCCAGGATGGGACTGGGAACCACTTGTAAATGAAATACTTGGTCCTACAACAAGATAACTTGGATTTAAACACACACCATGTGCAGCTTGCGCAGAATGAACCGAAAGGATCTTTTTGGTGCTCACTGAGCACACTTGAAGCAACCACAGTCTTTCGTCACCAGATTTCCAGATGAGAAGATGAGGAACAGAACTACACAAAGTAAAAGTTTTTTCACAGGGTTTGAAGAAACCCAGAGTGCAGTGCAGAGGTCGGCTGCAGTCCTAAGGGGGATTTTCCACTGAGACCCACAGTGCCAGATTAAGTTGAGTAGCAAAAAACACTTGAGAAGCTGGGGCCCTTTGGAAGGGTCTCTCTCTCTCTCTCTCTCTCTCTCTCTCTCTCTCTCTCTCTCTCTCTCCCCCTCTCCCTCTCTCTCTCTCTCCTCTGGCTGCTGGGCCTGGACTCTTCCCCTATGACCAGTATACCATGCTGCCATCTAGTGTGCACTCAGGAACTTCCTGGCATGCTGAAGTGATGCTGATGCACACAGGGACCCGAAGGCCCCAGGAAGTGGCACCATCAATGTTAGGTGATGGGATGAAACCAACATGGGCTCCTGCCTCCTAATAGCTCCACTCTTAGTTAAGCATGTCTTTGGTTGCCTAAGTATTCTTATTATCTATGAAGGAATTGTGAATTCTGCATGAGTGCTCTTGCCATTGATACTTATGTTTCTCCCTTTAAAAAGTGATAAGTTGACATCACAGGCAATTAAAAAGGAAAACTCTTTGGTGGAGAACCAGGGGACAAATGTTCACTCTGCTCACCAACAGGGGTAAGTGTGACTCTTGAGAAGTTTGCTTTGTAAATTATATAAGGAGATTGTATTTCAAAGCTGGTGATAGCTGGGTATTTCAGAATTGGCGTGATACTATGAAAACATACCCCTGAATGTCTCTTCGCAATGCGTGCCCAGCAATGAAAACATATTCTTGATAAGGCATATAATGGGAGGAATTATGCTAATCAAGGAAAACCTTACAGGGTGAGTAATTTAGTAAACTCTTTCTAAGTATAAGAGCCTATTTTAAAGTTCTAAATGACACCATAAATGTAGTCAGGCATATATTTCCATAGTGATACTGGATAATAAACACAGTCGGAGTCGAAAGTACCTTGAGGGACCCCCTGCTGTGCTTATTATCCTGTGCTTCCCTACTAATCACTAGAGCCTAAACTTTAATACTCATGGCTTTGTTTACCTAACACTTTGTCAAGTCCAATACATTTTGGTTCTTTTACCTTTCCTTGAAAGACAGTGGAAAGCATGGAACTGTTGTCACTTTTCTCCTCAGCATGGACTTGAGATCTTTTTTGCTATAGTCTAAGTCCATAATTTAAAAATTCAGGTGTTGCATCAGACTTTAAAACAATTGTTAGAATCATAGGGAGGCTGAGGCTGAAATAAGTCTTAGTTGCTGTCCATGAAGTTCATTAAAACACTAAAATTATTTATGGTTCTAGAAATCCTCTCATTACCCCTTTGACTGATTTCATAAGGAACAAATGTTAACAGCTGTAAAGCTTTGAAAGAATACATTTATATTTTTAACATGTTGCCTTATCATTTTGTGTTTTGAGGTTTTGCCAAAGATTCATTTCCTCAAAAGCATCCAGTGATAAGAAAAGTTTAAAGCCCATTCTTCCATCTCCATTCCTTTATAACTGCAGTGATTTTCTTCAAAGAGAACACTCTTATAGAATATCTCTTGACAGACCTCATTTTGCAAATCTTAATGGTGATTTCTCTTCTTTTTGCCTTCAGAGAAAATAATAGTATTGGGGGAGAGAGCTCACTATGGTACCTGGGAATAGTGAAGAAACTGGTTGTGTAGGGAATGGGCCAAGTCCAAACCTCAGCCTTCCTGGAAGAGAACTAAAAGTTCTGGTGATAATCAAATACATGAATAGGACAGAGAGAGAAGAGGAAAGGGCAAAGACCTTGGATGGATATCATGCCCATTCCATGTTGCAGTCACTATGATCTCAGTGTTTCTGACATGGGAGAAATATGTGTACTGATCTATGACATTTGATAAGTTAGGATCCCAAAGCCACAACGGAATGCCTTTGATACTTCATGTGGAGAAAGATGCTTTCCTCCTGTAGCATTGCAGCAACTCTCTGTAGAGCAGGTTTCCAATGGTGGATGACTAGACAAACGGGATCAAAGGTAAGAAAAACCTCCAAGGTCATGAGCCCAGAAAATGAGGACTGGATAGTTTGGTTAAGTGCAGTCTATGGAGCTAGACACTTGAGTTTGAATCCTGGCTTTACCCTTTACTAGTTGTATGATTTTATATAAGTTGTTTAATGGTGTTTTGCCTGCATTGACTCCTCCTTGAATAGGAGGTTCTATTATCATAATGATAATTATCACTATGATTATAATGGTTACAGGTGATATTAATACTAACATTACTCATAGTATTGTAAGCATTAAAGCAGTTAATAGGTGTACGACAATGTCTTACAGTAATTGGTTAAGACATCATTTATTATTATGTCATTACTAAAATTAATGAAAAATTTTGGTCTAAGCATACTTAAGGTGATAAAAACGAGGCAAGAAGCTCAGTTTTTGAATCCATTCATATTGATGGCTAGCAGATCACCTATGTTATACGCCAATTAGTTTTATCTTGGGCAAAATAGGAGACATGAAGGTATGTAAGACTACATACTCTGTGGTGGTCCAGTGCAAAAATTGTAAATATTTCCAAGACGGCAGCCAGTAGTGAACAGTTAAACAAGCCTGGGATCCTATATGATGGCACTAGTTTCATGTCTATGAAATTGGCCTTGTGAGCCTCTGAGCCCAAAAAACTTGCTCCCCAGCCTTTGGCTATGATAGGACCTGTTCCTTTTCACTCAATTATTATTGCTTTATGCTCTGGGGGCAGTGTTCTTGATGTTTGCATTAGGGTTCAAAGCACACATTCGGTGGAAATTAGGTAAGGATATTCAAGCCCTCTGTTTCTATTTCCCCACATTTCCCATACTGTTCAATTCATTGCAATCTGGCTTTCACTTTCTCTCCCCCAAATCTTCATTACCATCTGCTCTGAATTTTTTGGGTAGAGTACCAACAGCTTCTCCATTTTCTCTTTACAGTAACTGTCCTATTTAACTGTATCATTTGTAGTTTGACAATGATAACAATATTCTAAAATTCTCTTCTTTGACATCAGTACACACCACTCCAGAGTCCCTGCGTCTCTTCCTCTTTTCTGCATTTTTTACTTTCTATATATCTTTGGCCTGATTCTCAATATTTAGTAGTCCTTATGGATTTATGAGTGATTTTTGCTTCTTGTTCTCATTCTTTCTTTGGGCATGCTTCTTGAGGATCTCCTTCAGTCTACTGGCCTCAGCTGCCACCAAATGCCCTCTCTTCTGCTGGCTTGTTATAGATCCATACTGTATTTTTTATTCATTCTAAGCTCTAACTGGGTATTTCCAAGTGACCATGGACTCAGAACATCTCAAAACACTTCATGTTTTCCTCATTCCTCTTCCTTTATTGTCCACTTTTATCACAGTGTGACTTAATTACACCAGACTGAAACCCTCATCTGCAGCTTCACTATCTACCTCAACACCCAGCCACTACTGCCTCTACAACATCAGCTCTTCTTAGATCTATGTATGTCTTAAATCTATTTTGCCCTTTCTACTTTCGTTACTAGTTTGGTGTCCAGCTGTCTGCATATGGCTTAGTCTGTTTTCTCATTGGATTCCATTTCCAGGTTTTCTACTTTCCAATTATACTCCATACTTTTCCTTAAAAAATGTTGCCTAAAATGAAATTTCTTCTGAGGATGTCCTTGATTAGGGATCCCTACTCTCTGGTGGTTTAAGTTAAAACTTCTTTGGGAAAGCACAGAGATTTCATTTTTCTGATTTATCCCAGTTTATCTGAAGCTAGTCTTAGCTTCCAGTCTTCCTAATTACACACCTGACTTCAAGTAGCTTCACTTTGCTGACTACCCTTGATTATGTTTCCATCAGCCTAGCCAAACCCTTGCACATCCTATTCTTTATGTCCAGAAATGTCTTTCTCAGCTTTCTCTACTCAGTAAATTCCTGTCTTTCAATATGCAGTTTATTGGTGACATCATGTGGGAACTGATTTTTACTTTCTATGCCCTCATAGCATTTTGTACATACTTCTATTGAGTGTATTCATTTATTCATCTTTTCTACAGTTAGTTTTAAACTCTTGAAGTCAACATTATGCTACGTTATTCACCATAGCCTCTACACCTATCACAGTTCCTGACTCTGAGTAGAAACTGAAAAAAAAAAAGTATCACGAATGATTATCCTATGTATAGAGCCAAGAGTTTACTAGAACCCTAGTTTATACAGTCTATATATATATCTCTATCCATCTACATACATTTGTGTATGTATAGTTATAAACAATAGAACTTAGGAGAAGAAGAAAAAATCTCAACAACCTTCTAATGAATTTCCTGTACTGCCTCTAGACACTCAAAGATTCATTGCCTCCCACAGAAAGATCTGCATTGGGAATGAATATTATCAAATATCTTACAACACCAGCCTGTTGATTACAGCAAAAACATTTCATAAATAACAGAGTTTGTGATGTTACTGAAGCATCAGCTCACCAAGAACTCTCCCACTCACCAAGAAGTTTTTAATATGTACAGTGCTACTTTTAAGAAATTTGGTGAGAGAAAGATATGTTTTATCTTTGGTTGTTAAACTTGAGAGTGGGTGTGGTCACTACATCTGTTAACTTCTTTGGTCACAGTGGCCAAAGTTACAGGATCAGTGTTTGTATAGCTTATTTATGCTCCCAAAGAGAATTATCAACTCCTGGAGTCAAAGACAGCATGAGTTCCTTTCACTACACGAGAACAAGTAGGTGCCTTTAGAGAACATCTCCATGAGTGCAGTACAATTCTAGCCAAAGGATGAGTTGGTAGTATTTCTGTGTTTCTGTATCTTGACACATGTATTGGTACATGTATTTGTGAAACTGCAAATGTATCTTCAGTTCCAAAGCTAATTTTATAGGATAAAATTTAATATTGATGGAGAAAAAGTGAAATGTTTATTATAAAGATATCATTGACATTGGCAGTCAGACTAGGCTAATAATAGTAATGCAATGGCAGTTGACTTTGCCAATTATATTTGTATTTTTATGCAATGTTTTAAAGAAAATTTTGGTTGCTTATTTTAAAAATCAAGTTTAAAGGGCAGGGGATTTAGCTCAGTGGCGCCGTTCCTGCCTTGCAAGTGCAAGGTACTGAGTTTGATCTCTGTACCAAAAAAAAAAAATAAAAAATCAAGTGTAAAGCTGCTATGAGTCATATTTTATTACCAAATCACATTTCATAGTAGAGGTTACCAAATGTCTTAGTAAAGACCACAGACCAGCTTCTTACTTTAATTTCTTCATTTGTCAACTGGGAACAAGTCTCTCATATCTTGTATAAAGCCATTATTCTGTGAAGTTCTGTAAAACAAGCATACCACATCTTTGAAGCAACAAACTTGAACATGTGTTAAGATTGTGTTTGGTTAAAATGAAAGTGCTTTGGGGTAGGCCAAGTTTGGAGGACAGTAAGAGAATTTGTGAAGAGGAATAGTTCACAGCAGAAAGTAAAACTCATTTACATAGCATTGTAAAACGCTGGTGGGTTTAGGCATATATATATATATATATAGTCTCTGACCTTGAGCAATTTTCAAATGTCTTAAGAATTCAGAACAATGCAGTATAGACTAAGGACACATTAACTGCCTGTTATTGTCACTGAAATCTTTTATCAGGGCCAATTTCCCAAGAGAGTTGTTGGCTGATATTAAATTGCAAATGAGTGAAGGTAGAAAAAAGATTATATGAGCAAATAAAGCATGACCCTAGAATGAACAGGAAGACAAGAAGAAGTAGAATAAATAAGCTAGAAAGTGTTGAGGACATTGGTGAAGTCAATGATTTTGGTTAGATGAGGAGCCTAAAGTCCAAGGAAAAATCAGAGAAGTTAGCATATATTGCAACAGAAAGATTGTGAACATAGATTTAAAAGTGTAGAATATGGCCAGCAAACTTTTTCTGCAAAGGACCAGATGGTAAATATTTTTGGCTTTGCAGGCCATACAGTCTCTGTCGCAACCACTCAACTCTGCTGTTGTTATGGGAATGAAGCCATAGACAATCCATAAAGAATGAGTATGGCTGTGTTCCAATAAAACTTTATTGACTAAAACAGGACTGGTTTGGCCAATGGGTTAAAGCGTAGGTGAAAGAAAGGAAATAATCCAAAGGGTAAAGCATCGCTGCTCATAGCATCATCAGCTAGGGTTTGTTTGATACTATGTATTTGACTACCATAGAAATGAACTTGAACAAAATTAGGAATGACTTCCTAAACATGCTAGCAGCAGGAATATATTGATGTGACATTGGCCACAAAAAAGTAACTTTAAAACTAACCATCATTATAAGGATTTTAGGGTTATTTATTTCATAGCTGGAGACAGTAGATAGGAGGGCTTAATTGCGGAAATTTTGTATGATTAAGAGCAGAGTGGTGCTAGAACCCAATTCAATAAACTCTTAAATTAGTGCATTTTGAGCCATATGATGCTACTTTTCTTATGATGCAACTTTTGAAAATCATGAAAGTAGCTTTAAACAAAAGCAGTTATATTAATAATCACATAATATCTGGCACATGATCTCCATTCTTTCTGTACTGTAGATGAGAAGTAGGATTGATTTAGTCTTGCTCAATATCAGCAACACTGGGACCAAGCAATCTATGCTTCTACTCAAATATGATACTATCTTTATGAAAAGTGGATTGTGTGCTGTCCCAGGAGTTTTCCACATGTGAAGATAGACACGCATCAATTCCTCCAGTGTCCCCTTCTCCCTTGTCATCAGTGACTACATTTATGAGGTGACTGGTTAGACTGGGGATGCAGAACATCACAAAGAAAGACAACCCTCCCAGGTGGCTTGGACCTCTTTATCACCAACTGTGCTCACTAGCCAGAAACATGAAAAGCTAGGAACAACATGTGTATTTTTAAGATGGAAATCATTCTGTTCACAAGTGGCCGACCCTGCAGGGATTGCTTTCACAAGACATCATTTTGCCAAACCCAAACACCGCTGGTTTAGCTGATGAAATTTAAAGCATTCAAGTCAAATAAATTGGATTACCACCCTTGGATTAAGATAAATCATTTCCCAAATTTTTGGTCTGTTTGCTTTGGCTGAGCTTGAATCCTACAAACTCTGTTTTTGATAACCACAGTAAAGCAGCAGGGAGTGGCCTAGGAAGAGATGTGACAAAAATTGAACTCGGAAATACATAATCAACAAATGACTCTTCAGATTTTTTCCTCCTGAATGTTTTAGAACTTGGAATCCTTCTGTAATTGCATTCATGGAACTCTATTCTCTCAAAAATAGAATTGGCGATTAATGATGGACTTGTGAGGAAGGGAAAACATTACTAGTAATCCCTCTATCTGTCCTTCACAAATGCAGTGATGTTTTTCCACGAGGGTGATAGGATCACAGGTATATGTGTTTCTGATGTGTTGTGCTCTATTCCTTTATAGCTTCCCTGCTTTGGAGAGAAACTGCAGATTTCAGGACCCCTGTGACCAAATTTTAGAATCTACGGTATGGCAGGGCACTCAAGTATTTGCAAACTACCCCACAAATAGAGCCTAATTTTTGTGTCTCATTTGACCTCTATAGATTTATGCAGTGTCCTTGGCAGTTAAAGGAATGACACCAATGATCTAAACTTTAGATCACCAAGTGATCTAATCTTTTGAAATAGACAAACTCCCTCCTTTTTTATTGGTGCTCCTCTATTTGTGGGTACCTTTCATCATTCTCTGTCCTGAACACCCCTTAAATGCTTCCTCCAAGAGACTTACAATGTAATCCCCATCATTATTGGAGTGACACTTTATGAGGATCCTTTCCTTTTTTCTTTCCTGTGCTTAATTTTCTCCATTGCCTTAATTATTTTAAATTAAGCTATTAATGATTAAAATTGTTTAATCCTTTCTAGCTGGAGTTGCACCTTACAAAACTCTTTTTCTGCAAAGAAATAAACCTCTGTTCATGTGGTTGAGTTTGGGTATGGTTTAAATATTTGGAGTGTGAAGGAAATTTCCATTATCCTTCCAATTATGTCACATTAATGCTCTACCCTGTGTTTAAATGCCTCCTAAAACACATAGCCAGTCCCAAGGACACTGAGGTCAGTAAACCATTTGGAGAGCATATTGCTATGTTGGCTTTTATGAATTTCTTGTTTGCATGGGGTATAATAATAAGTTCTTTAACTCTGGGAATATAGGCAAGCCTATCCTTGGAAAGTCTAATGGACCTGGTGGCAAAAATCAAAGCCAATAAGGTACTCAGTTCTGTTACAGATAACAGCCTGATCTGGATACTTTCAACTTCCCTTCACTGTCTAAACCAGAAAACATGGGCACAGAATCACATATAGTCATGTCAGGAGCTAGGACTTTTCTCTAGGAAGTAAAACTCTTTAATTTTTTTTATTGCTTAGGGAAAAAATTACCATTGGGTAAAGAATTTAATAATATGGAGTCTTTATTTAGAAACAACAAGCCACTCCTGTGAACACATAGCTCACTTGGAAAGAAGCTAAGAATGGACCTGCACGATTATTTTCTGGCAAAGAACCAATCACATTTGGAGACCTCAGCAGCTGAACACAGAGTGACAGCTGAAAACTAAAACATGTTACAAAGATCAGAGACATTGCTGAATGTTCCATTTTGAAGTTTGATCCAAAGACCCAATTTATGTCATGTTGATTTTATTGCAGAGAGGAGGTTTGTTCCAAAGGCTCTTTTAAGCCCTATCCTCCTCCTTTGCTCTTTTGGCCCTTCAGCCTCACAGGATTTTCAATATCCCTGGAAGGCATTTGCCCCTTAGAAGAGTCCAGCAGCACTTAAGAAAGCATTAGGTACTTCTTCAGCCTGCTTCCTCCCCACAGGACTGTAGTTACAAGTAGGCAGTTCCCTCACATTTTAATAAGAGAATACATTTCTCATTGTGCCTGAGGGCTGCTTGTCCATGCTGAGTCCTTTTGAAATACCCATATCTTGTCTAACATAAAGGAGGACAAAGTCAAAATAAATTAGTGATTTTACTACTATATCTATTGAAAAAAAAAAGACATCAAATACACATCATAATAAAAAAGACAGAAAAGAAGAAACTTAGAGTGAGGATGCTGGGCTCTGGAGTCTGACCGCCGAAGTCTGAGAGGTACTTGTTTTGTGACAATGGACGATCCATCTCCCAAAGCCTCTGGTCTTCATCCACTTAAGTATAATCATTCCTATCTCATAGCACTATTACAAGGATTAAATATGTTTTCAGTGCCCTCATATATGAAAGTGCTTTACATGTATATGGTATAATAATATTAAATGCAAAGTGACGTGGTTCAAAGTAATTAATGAAAAAGGAGATCTTCAAAAAACATGGAACTGGGGTGATGTGGCTAGGAATGGATTAAGCTAAGTATCGACTGTCTCTCTTCTGTAGTCTAGAAAACAAAGTGTGTTGATTTGCTCTCATTCCTAAAAAAACTAATAATCTCCTACTCCCATTTTGCATTCTAGGATTAATTATTTTACATATGTATGCTTTCAGAACCTTTTGAAACCACTAATAAATATTTTGGTGTAAATAGGCTATACCCCTATTCTCCTTGTTTCCCACTTCCTCCAGTTGGTTTGTTATGTTCCCTATTGTCTATTGACCGCTGGCCAACTTTCCACTTTGGTGGCTGGCCTTCATCCCACCCAATTCAATCCAATTCTTCAAATTGCATTTTAGGAAAACACTTCATTTCCAAGTATTTTATTAAATCCAGATTCATTAGGTTTACTGGATTTACTATCTTTTTTTTTTTTTTTGGTACCGGAGATCGAACTTGAGTCTTTGCGCTTGCGTAGCAGGTGGCGAAACCACTGAGCTAAATCCCCGGCCCTGGATTTACTATCTTAACTCAAGGACTCAGTTTAAAAGATCACATTGGTTTACTATGACACATTGTTTCATTTCTGAATAGCCCAGAAAATATGGTGGAAATTTCCAATTAATGTGACTGTCCTACACTTTACAATCTCGAACAATCAACACTTCTTCTGATGTCTTAACATTTCCTCTGAGCTTTCAGGCCTCTCAATTTGCAGCTTACACTCACTGGAATTTACATCCATTTAAAAGACCTGTTTTATGAATATTTCTTTCCTTTGCTCTGACCCTGAACCAGAAGATTGTAACTATTTTTCATCTTCTATGCAGAACACAAGTTCTGCATTCATTCAACAATCTTACTGATTAGATGACATGAAGGCTCTATCCTAACTAATTGACCAACTCAATAGTGACTTTTTTTGATAACTTGGCTAAGGAGAGTCTAAATATTCATTATTGTTGTTGACATGCTCATATTCATACATTACTCTTCCTGAATCTCTAATTTTTCAAAATGTGTAACTTACCTTTCCTGGTTTCGTTTTCAATATTTTCACCAAAGAGTGGTTATAAAGGATTGTATAGTCATGGAGAAATCACTAATGCTTTGCAGCTCCTGTCCCACGGCTACAATCTACATCTCTCCATTTTTTGGGCACATTTTCAAGTTGTTATGTATTTGTTTGTTACAACAGATTCATTCCCAATCATATGAGAAAAGTTGCTGAGATATAGAATGTCATCGACTCTAAGACCCCAGTTCACAGAAAATGTAGTAAACCCAATCTGCAAAAAAGCAATGACCATATACATATTTTTTTTCATACACATGCTTTTGTTACTATTAAGCAGTTATTTGCAGAATGAGCCGGTACAATTTCTTTATAAGATTGTTTTACAGGATTCTATCAGCTGTTGCGAGAATAGAACTGGGCTTCAAGAGGGATTTAAGTTGTATCTTGTTACCCTTTGTTAGGAAGAGTATTGAATTTGGTTAAAAATCAGTCAGCTCCTTTAGAAATTATGTTGCAGACAGACAAATGCAAAATGCCAGATGGTGGATTTGAAACAGAGACCTCATTTGAGTCAATGAAAAGTCTACTCTTAGTATTCTTGTCCCATTAAATTTTACTTACTTTGATTTTTTTCTCCCATATAAGTGAGTTTTGCTGTATTATGAAACATAAAAGCGCATAATGCACTTTACCCCTAATCATATTTAAATGGTTACTTTATATTGATCTATTCTAGATTCTCACAGCCTAACAAAATGTTCTTGGTTGACTGATTTCCATGGTACCACTAGTCTTAGGACATAATGAAGATTTACAGTGGGTCATTTGTCATTTAAATTAATTCCATTTTTATTTATATAGTGTCATATATAAGAAAAGAATTATATCTTTAAGAGACTCCTAGCTCGTGGTTCTTCTTTCCAAGACCAGAGCAAAGCTCCAGTGATTGTGTTCAGCTAAATAATACTTCATTATTCTGCTATTACAGAAATCACAAGACAGAGATAGTAACATATCATTTAATTGGCTTTCTCCATAACTGAGCTGTTCTTTATGAGTGGTTTTGTCAAGAAATAAAATGTATTCTATTACGAGTTTAAAATATCAATATTAATCATTTCGCACAGAAATTGGCTAAAAATATTTAATGTGCATTTGCAGGCCAGTCTGGCAGGAGACTGCCACTTAAAAATCCCTTTCTCATACTAAAGAGAGCAAAGCAGGTGGCTTGGAAACAGAGGAGAAGGTGGCTCCAGGCTAGACCCTGGCAGTGGCTGGGTATCCCTGTGTCTCCACATTCTCCCTGGCGTGGCCTCCTTCCTTGCAGCCTTTTGTTCCTGTGTCCAGGAAATCCACTCTGATGTTTGGGGTTGTCTGGGTCTCCGGCCTCTGAACCAGAGCTATCTTTGTCTAGCGGCTTCCTCTCTGTTTCCTCAATTGGTGATATTGGTCATACTGAGTTGGTACTTTGCCATCTTCCAACTTGAATATTATCTGGGAATTCTGGTTCTAGAGGCTCTTAGATGAATCAATGTTGTCCTGAAATATAAACACACATACCAGTACTGGTGTATGTTTATTTTTTCCAGAAAACACAATTTTTACGTTAAAAATTATATTGCTTCCATTATTATTGAATTACCATGTTCACTAGCAATATGGCCTTGCCATGCTAGGACACAGGGATGACCATAGGAATATGGAGAAGAACTCGAATAGCTACTCTTTCATTTAGCTCCAGATTGCTATAGTGACCTTTCCTTCTCTTACCCTATCAGCTGTCAACAAGTAAAGTCATATCTCTAGCTGCCCAGTGCCTTTTTCTAGAAACTTTTTTTGGTACTGGGGATCGAACTCAGTACCTTGCACTTGCAAGGCAGGTGGTGGCACCACTGAGCTAAATCCCTGGCCCTCTAGAAACTTTTTAAAGTAAGATACATTAAATTGATTTTTTGATTTGCAATTAATTCTATACATTTTAATATGTGTATAGGTTTGGATAACCACCATCACAATCAGGTACTAACCAGCTCCATTACTGCAAAACACTACTTTTTTGTGCTATCCTTCGTTATTCATAGCCCCCATACCCTAAACCTTGGCCCCCCCCAAGATTTGTTCTCTATCACTATAGTTTTGTCTTTTTGAGAATGTGTTATAAATGGGATCACATGGGATGCAACCTTGTGAAACTGTCTCCTTTCACACAGTGTGATGCCTTTGAGATTTATGTGAATCATTATATATATCAGGGCACCATTCTTTTTTTATTGCTGAGTAGTAGTCCGTTCCAAGGATGCACAGGAGTCTGCTTACCCATTCCTCCACTGAAGGACATCTGGGTAATTTCTAGTTTGGGATGATTTTCAAGGGCTGCTATAAATTTAGGTATAGGTTTTTGTGTGAGGTGAGTTTCCACTCTCTAGGATACTACCCAGGAGAGGGATTGTTGGGTCCTATAGTAAACGTGTTTTAACATTTTGAGAAACTTTTTTCCCCCAGAGTGTTATCCCATTTTGCATCCCCACAAGTAATGTAAGTGAGATCTAGTTTCTTTGCATCCTCCTCATCATGGGGTTTTGTTGGAACTTTTTAATTTCAGCTACTCTTATGGGTGTGAGGGGGTATCTCATTGCACCTTACTTTGTATTTCCTCCATGATTAAGGATGGCGAGCATCTCTTCAAATGCTCATTTGGCATATATTTTTGATAAGGTTTTTCTTCAAATCTTTACCTGTTTTAAAAATAGTGTTGCTTTACTTCTGCTGAGTTTTAAATGTTCTTTATATGTTCCAAATATGAGTCTTTTATCAGGTATCTGATTTGCTAATATTATTTCTCAGCCTACAGCTTGTCTTCTCATTGTCTTTACAGTATCCTTTGCAGAGGAAAAGATTATAGTGTTGTGCAAATTCAATTTAATTCTTTATGGATTATGCTTTTGATGATGTATCAAAATCATAGGGTTTGCCTAATTCAATGTCATAAAAATTTTCCTTTATGTTAAAATGTTGTGTTTTACACTTAGATCTATGATCTATTTTGCTGTAACTTCTGCAGTAGATGGAAGATTGTAGATTGAGGTTTGTATTTTTATATGTGTATCCATTTTTCCAATGTTACCACGATTTTTTAATTTTTTTTAATTTATTAAGTTTATTGGTACATTTTAGTATTCAATATGACAACATCCATCATTGGGAATTTGTACCTTTACATGATATATCATAGTTCTTATTTTTTTCCCCATTCCCCTGCCCTTCTTTGTTCCCATCCCCACTCCCTATTTACAAAGACTTTGCTTCAGTTTTTTCCTTTCCTCATATTTATTCTTTTCCCTTCCCCTACCTCTTCCACTTCCCCTTCCCCATTTTTTTTTATTTTGTTGAGATATAGAAAACAAGATGGCCACACTTCTTAGAATAACACGTGAGGACAGAGACCTTGTGAGACCTATTGACGTTATAAATAGTCCATTCTGCTTACTTCTTAGCAATGAGCGGTTTTTGTCAAGAAACCAAGTATATCCTATTACGATGTAAGAATAATAATACTAATCTTTTAGTATAGATAGTGGCCATGCCAATTTTGTTACTACGTTACTCTCAATATTCTAGGTGGTTCAGAGAAGTTTCTGGATAACTTGAGATGTCACTATATGTAAAGAAAAAGCAAGCTGCTTAAGCTGAAGCACTGTTTCAATGCAACTTGAAAGAAATAGATGATTACTGGAATTAGGTGGATGATTTCTACGGATTGAAATGAAATCACTGAGCCATTTGCCTCTCTCTTGCTTTTCTGAGGTAGTCCATATGACTTACATATTATTGGCTCATTTGTTAATTTACATAACGGTTACTGAACACCTACCGTATGCTTGGTATTACTACAGATACTGAGGAATCATTGGTGCATAAAAGAGGTAAAAAAAAAATCACCCTCTTTATGAAGCTTATATTTATGTGGATAAGAAGCATGAACTCATGTATAGGGGATAAGTGAGAATACATCATTAATTTATATTGATAAGATAGTTAAAGATATATAAGGTAATATAAAATAAGATTCGTGCATAAAAAGATAATAAAAATAAAATAGTTAACATTGAGATCATATACATTTAAAAATAAGTTAACAAAATGACCACTCAGGTAAGATTTTACAGGAAAAGTATTATTAAATAAAGTCTTGAGAAACATTGCTTGTAGGAAAAAATATTCCAAAAAGTGGGTCTCAGAAGTTGAAAAGTCTAGTAATGTCTCACACTGGGCAGGTATGAAAGATGAGGATGGAAAATGGGCTGGATCCAAACCATACTTGGGCCATTTTTGAACATACTTGGGCCATGCTTGAACATTATGTCTATAACAAGGAGCCACGGAGGTTTTCTGAGCCAACTAGCTTTCAGTGTGACTATTGTTAGTACTTAAATGTAGGTTTGGAAGTTCTTGAACATAATTTTTTTGCTAAGTAGGCTTAGGGGTTGAATTATATCCCCCTTCCCCAAAGACAGGTCTTTACCTTAGAATGTGACTTTATTTGGAAATAGGGTATTTGAAGTTCAATGAAGTTAAGATGATGTTATTTAGGTGGGGCCTAGTCCAATCTGACTGTTGTCTCTAGAGGGAAAACTGCACGCAGACAAACACAGAGATACTTTGTGACAACCAAGGCACAAGATTGAGGGTGGCAGCTGCAGGCAAAGGACATCCGAGGACTGCTGGACACCCACAGAGCTTAGCAAGAGGATCATCCTCTTTGAGTTTTCCAGGGAGCAGAGCCCTACTATCACCTTTGCTGTGAACTTTTCAGCCCCCAGACCTGGGAGAGAAGACACTTTTGTTGTTTGAAGCCAGCCGTGTGTGGTGCTTTGCTACAACCACCTTAAGAAATGAATATAGCAGTTTAAGAGTTTTTCCTGGATAGCTTGTTGGCATCATCCAACATTTACTAACCTTTTAGGTACATCTAAAGGTAAACTTTGTCCTTGTTTGCTATTAAATGTTCTAAAATTCAAAATTAAGAGAGTCTGCTTTAGGAATGTCACTGGGAAACCATGAACTAGTTTTAAATACTCCCTGCCTTGGGCACAGCTGAAGATGGATAGGAGAACCACATGTAGCAAGAGAAATATTAGTCAGTGCACTTTGTGGCCCAATGGCAAAAGTAAAATGTAGGAGCATCCTTTTGGCGCCTTTTGGGTGCCACAGATCCTATGGGCTGCATAAGGCAGGTCTAGATGCAGGGCTCTTGTGTAAGCAGTGAGCTATGTTTGGGTTGTGAGGGGCTTGGAAGAGTGCTCAGAAGCAGGACAGGGTGGAGGATCACATCCGGGGGTTAGAGCTCAGCCAGGTTCCTTTGTCTTACTGCCCAGACACCTCCCTTGCCACTGGCTGCAAACAGCCACAGGTAGTGCTGCAGAAGGACTTCTTAGAATGCAAGTGAGGCCTCAATTTCCTATTAGCTACAGTATCTGATGGAGAACAGTTTCCTTTGAAATGGCTTAACATAAATATGTAAGGTCTACAGACAAGTCTTTCGCAGCCTGACATGGAAGATTATAGGTATTCCGCAAGACAAATAATTAGAGGTTGGAGATATGAACATAGACTTGATAAAAAGAAACAAAAGGCAAGTTGTTGCATATACCTCATCCCAGCTGACATGCAGGTGGCATGGAATAATGGCCATATCAATTCTTAGAAAAGGCACTTGTTTCTTTCATGAATTTGTTCTTGGGGTAAGAGCTGTCCATGTGGTATCTTGGTAGGTGATAGTGCAGAAGGTGAGATAGGTCAGGCATTTCCAAGAGATAATTCTGGCTTTCTGTAATTGCATGGTGCTCGGTCTTGGAGCTCTTCCAGTGCTCCTGGACTGTGCAGGAGGTCTGGGGAGCTTCCAAATCATTCACAACTCTCAGATCCCAGTATTTATCTCCTGGACCAACACAGGACATGATTGGGCTCCACTCTATTCACTCAGGATCACAACTTCTATTTTGTCTCTGGTATCTGGAAAAGACCACTTCCCTCTTATGGGTGGAATGTGTCCCCCCAAATTCGCATGCTGAAGACCTAGTACCTCAGGATGTGACCATATTGGGAAATGGGCTCATTGTAGATGTATTAGTTAAGACAAGGTTATTAGGGTGGATGCCAATCCAATATGACAGATGCCCTTGCAAAAAGGGAAAATTTGGACACAGTTGTTCGAAGAGGAAGAAGGCTACATGAAGATGAAGAGAGAGATTGGGGGTGAGCATTCTGCAAGCCTAGGAGTGCCAGTGATTGCAGCAAAGCACTAGTCATTGGGGGGAGACATGAAGCAGATTCTCTCCGAGTTTTCAAAAGATATCAACCCCGCCGACACTATGATCTCAGGCTTCTAGCCTCTAGGACTCTGAGACAATAGCTGTCTTTTGTTGCTGAAGCTGCTTAGTTTGTGTCACTTTATTATAGCAGCCATGGAAACTGAATGTATTCTGCACTATTAATAAGGAAATCGGACATGGGAAGCCATGAGTATAGAGTGGGCAGGCAAGGAATGAAGCAGATCTTGGGAGCAGCCTCTCAACAGAGGAGTTGTAACAGGGAGGTTGACCGAGATGGCTGGCATGTGTCCCACCTCCTCCGTGGACATAACCCCACGGACTGCCCTGGACTGTTTTTAACCAGGCATCCCCTCCTGCTGCATGCTGGAAGGTCCTTGTGGGGCAGCAGTGATGGGGAGAGAGAGCAAAGGGCAAGGACTCCCAGTCCCATAAACACAGACGAGACATGACAACCAGCTCCTTTTAAATTTAATCACAGACTTGAAGACAGGAAGCTGCAGACATTAATTCCCTAAGGGAAGATATATTAGGATTCCAAGTATATCAGTTATTCTAAAAATAAGAGTAAACATGTGAAGGAAATAAATTAATAAACAATCTAGCCAAATTTTCATTAGAAGACTGCTGCTTTTCCTGCCCTCGGTAAAGCTTAGGATTTTCTTATTAGCTGCCGGGCAGTGAGGCATATGACACTCTAGAACTCTCTCTCTCAGGGTTTTATCTTTTTCTTTCCACCTTAATTCTTATTAGATTTTTCCTGTAAATAATTTCAACGCTTACCAAGTCTAAGCTTAAGAAAGGATAATTTCTTTCATTCACTTTCCTATCTCTGTACAGTCCTTTTGTTATACCTTTTTAAACAACAGATGTGTCTTTAACCTTAAGATATTCATAAAATCAGAGGATGCATATGTATTATGGATTATGGGCTGAATTTTATGTTTTAATAAAGTTTACTTAGTTTCCATCATTAAAATACACACACACACACACACACACATATATAAGTTAAAATAAATAAAATATTTTAAACATGGATTTCTAACTTCTCGGAAAAGCTGAAAGATCTGGTTTCACTGGACCCCTGTTCTGCCTTGGGCATTTCTGGCCGGAACTCAGCAGATGCCGCCCCTTCAGCCGGGAGATGTGTACTCTTACACGTTACTATGGTCCTTCTTGTTTCCTTTTGACTCACAAATCCTTCCTGCCTGGAATAGCAGCCTAATGTGAGAGCAGTGTGCCTCCTTGCTTATGAATTTATTCCTCCTTCCAACTCTGCTTCCTCTTCTCTGTCTTCACTTTATTTGCCATATAATTTTATAGCTATCAAATGCAACCTAAAACTGTTCCTAGACAAGAGGAAACCTGGTTAATATTTACATTACTTGGCTATTAGTAGCACTAGCCAGAAATGGTTGCTTACATCAAATTTGGCAGAGTACACAGAAATCAGCAACAAGTATTGCTTAATCTGAATCACTGCAGATTCACATTTATTAATACTCTGAGCTTATGGGTCATGCTTTTCTAACTAACTAAATAAGTAAATATTTCTTTTAAAATTACAATTTATGGGCTAGGTCTCTAGCAAGAGAATTGGACAGTATTTGATGTAACAAAAGAGCTAAGGTTTGCTAGCATTTTGCAGTTTGCCATGTTTACAGAAGTTCCTTGCTGTGAGCATTGCACTTGATGTTGACTGCTTGTCTTCATGAATGTGGCTTGAGCAGTGTCTGGTATCAAGGCAGTAGCAAAAGGTAATGTGTGAAAGACCGGGGATTTAGCTCAGTGGTTCTGCCGCCTGCCTCGCATGCGCAAGGACCCAGGTTTTATCCTCAGTACCAAAAAAAAAAAGGTAATTTGGGAAAATGTAGAATGATCTGCTTCTAATACTGTTCTTCGTGCGAGCAGGAGACTCACAACATCTAAAAGAAGAAGTGGATAACTAAGCTCATCCAAGCTGGAATAACTGAAGGTGCCAGTGTGACTGCTGGGTTTGACAATGGTGATATTCACAGGCAAGAAGAACTGGAATTGTCAGCAAGCAACTAGAGAAAGGAACCTTTCAGAACCTGAAGACTCAGTGACTGCTTTTGCTATCAGTAATAAAGTCCATTTTCTGTGATCCTGGAGTCTTGTTTCCTCTGCCAGTGCCCTTGAAGTGGGTGAGCTAGCTGTGTGTGCAGCCAAGGGGAAAAGACAGATTTAAGGTAGCATCCCAAATCCTGCATGGTCATTGGTAAGAGAAAGGCAAGGATCCAAGTTGGAAACACAGACTGCATTGCTGGCAAGAAGAGTCTATAACCCATTTCCCTGTTGTATACAGTCTTCTGGGGAGATTTGTGAAGGGTAGACATGGTGGGTCCTCTCTTCCCTTTCCCCCCAAATAAAATACTTTAAGCATGGCTCCCGTATGATGTCACACTAATTATTGATAAGATTTTATTAGAGGCTTGTTTGAGAATTTTATTGCTCTTTGTCTTGACAGTGTTTGTAGTTTTAGGATAGCAACTAGCAGAAAGGTATGCCCATAGTTAAATCTTCTTTTTAATAACTTCAGATCAAAATAACTCAGTCTTGGGGCTGGGGATTTAGCTCAGTGGTTCTGCCACCTGCCTTGCAAGTGCAAGGTTCTGAGTTCAATCCCCGGTACCAAAAAAAACCAAAAAACAAAAATACACCTTAGTCTCAGAGTATGGATGCTCACCAAGTGGACACTGCTAGAGGAATGAGAAACAACTTTGCTAATGTGGAAACTTGGAATAACAGAGCTTTAAGAGAGCAGCGAGTTACCAAGGGGTTAGCCGACCAGACAAGGTGCCTGTGGGTGTGACACATGAAGCAAGCAGAAGGTCAGAGTCCATGTGTACAGATAAAAGCCAAGCTGTAAACGCCAGATCAAAAGGCTAAATACAAAACTCAGTGCTTTGTAAATGTCCAAGATCCAGGAGATGTGGAAGAGAAAGATGTGCAGAATATATGGGGGTCCCAGCACTGAGGAAGGATCTTGATCATCGACGTGAGTACACATCTAGCAGGAGGGTTGGTGCTCTGCCCTCCCCCAGGCATACTCAGTCCCAGCGTGCCCCTGGATCCGGGCTGCAAGTGGTGGTAAGGTAGGAGTGAGGAGACCAAGTAGGGCTTTGTGAATTAGTTCTGGCTGAATTCCTGTATGTGAAGCCAAGAGGAAAAAAAGACATTTTGAGGATGACATCTTACTTTTGAAACACTGTAATAGATTTTCTTAGAGGAGACTAAAAATATGTCACATCTTTCTCAGCATGTCTTCATTAAATCTTGGGTCCTGCTGACATTTCTATTTTTCAATATCAGCATTTTGTCTGCAGATCAGACCTTGATCATCTATTTTAAAAATGTGACCAAGGAAAATAGTGTTGTTCAAATATATAGCTTTTGCTACCAATATACCATCTCTAGATATTCAGAAGAGTCTGTCTGAAATGTGTACAGGGCTATGGAATTATAAATATGTTTTAAATTCAAAATGTGAGATAATGGTATTGGGGAAGCTGACAATGTAGAAATAAGCTTCTAAGAAAGGTGCAGCCTGGAAATAGACACACGCTCTCTTTGTCCCCTCTGTCCTGGCACACATAACCCAAAATTTGGACCCCTACATTTGTGACTCATTTGCATATGTAAGTGCCAGTTGGCAGTATTTTGAACACTTCAGCAGTTCTCTGTGCATCCGTTTAGGTTGGGGCTGTGACTAAAGCCCTGTTTCAATGTGTTTTGTTTTTCCTACCATTTCAAAATGAAGTCATGAGCTTGGGACCTCTTCCAAGAAGGTCCAGAAAGTAACTTTATCTCCACACTTTTCCTATCTTATCCCTTGCATTGTTCCATATCTCTGGAAAATGATACCGAGAGATCTCGTGGTCACTTTGGTGGATCCCAATATGTTTAACAGTGATTTAGGGTAATGTTTGAGAAGCTATCCAAGGAGGATGAGTTTCAGGTGACTAGAAATGTTGGCTTCTGTTAGTGTTGTGCAGTGATTTTTGGAAGAAAGTGAACAAAGGCTAGATGCAAGTAGAGAAGCTCATCACACAAATTTCCATTTCCTCTTGGGATCTAGTTTTTTTTTTTTCCAGGTTAAATCTTTGTGCTGAGATTTCTTTTTTTTTTTTTCCTTCTTTCCTCCTTTGCTCTCCTCAAAGTCCTCCAAGAATGCACCACCAAGTCAATGTACATGAGTGCCTTTGCAATGACATTGAGTGACACCCAGCAGTTGCAGTTGGTTCACCAACAGAAACACCAGACAGCAGGGATGGCAGCTGGCAAATGTCTTTGAGGAGGATCATGAAAAGGTGGGATAATTTTTCAGTTCAATTTTTACTTTAAGGTTAGTTTTTCTTTGTAATGATTCATGCCTCCAAGTTAATGAACGGGAATATGGGGAGATATCTAACCCACCCATTTCCAAAACCACCTACTTTCTCTCCATGGAGGTATCTGTCAGATTCTGTTTCTCATTTCATAGATATTTTATGCATGACAAAGCTGCTTCCTTGGAAGATTAGTGTGAGGCACCATGGAATAATATTAGCTGACTTTAAAAGGAGACTGTATGCGAACAGGTGAAGCTGGGTTTCTTGTTCTGTACAATGGTTCTACTTGGACTCTAATCAATGGTGATTTGTGCTTTGAAAAACAAAAATGTGAAGTCCAAAGGTAATTTCAGGATGAAGGCAGAACATGATGTTGACTCAGGTATTAGAAAACCTTCCTTACATGAAGTCTCTTTGATATTTGTATCCTGATGAAATAGGATAGAAATCAAGGACAGTGGCCAAAGTACCTCTTGAATCACTGCCTTGCCACTAAGATCCAAAGGCTGAGTGGGAAACAAGTTCTGGATTTGTAAAGTCAAATCAGTGAATAGCTTAAGCATTGCTAAGCATGAATGCTTCTGTGATTTGTGGGGAGATCTTGCTAAAAGGCAAGTGCTGATTGGTGAGCTCAGGATGTGGCTCAAGAGTGCATTTCTAATGAGTTTTCAAGTGCTGCTAGTTGCTAGTTCTCAGATTATAGTAGGAGTATTAAAGACAAGTACTCAGATCCTACCTGCAGAAATCCTGTTTCCATGGGCTTAAGACAGAGCTAGGAACCCTGACTCCAGATGTCTTACCCCATCCTGAATGTAGTTTGACATCAGAATATACTTTGAGAAACCCAGTTTCTATACCTGAAATCTTACTTCTCATGCATAGAGTTGGTATCATAGTCACAGAGAATAGGACATGCATGAGGAGGGGAGAGATAAGAAAGAGGCAGGATATAGCTGTGGGAGGGTGCCTGTTTATATGCAGGTAGAAGGGTAAATCAGTGGTGTATTCTGCAGTTGATTTTCTACTCACCAGTGAGCAGACTATCTTCATTTCTCCGCTTTAGGCTTTGAGATAGTTCCTTCAGAGAATGTCAGCTGACAAACTATACTTTAAGATTTCTGATTCACAATGAGCTTTGGTTCCAGCTATATCATCTTCAACTTATCCCAGTGAGGTGAGTGGGAGGTCCCAGAACTCTGATGATTTGCCCTGTAAAATCTTATCCCAGTACACCCAGATTCCCTCACTAAGGCCGATTAGTCTCTGGACTTCTATTTGGCTCTTAGACTTACTCTGTGCAAATGCTGAAAGGGAAATGTGCCCAGATTTTTTAGCACAGACCTGACCTCTGTTTAGGCTCTGGACACTGGCTTACAACCCAGTTGGCCTTGATAGATGAGTAAATAATGTCTGTCTCCATTTTCTGGGAAACTGGGCTCTTTCTGTAAACTCAGGCCCTCCAGGAGAGCTTGCCAAAGCATGGCTCCCTGGAGGTCAGGGTTGCACTGCTGCTGTAGGCATCTGCATCTAGGGCTTGGCGTCAACAGATCAGGTGCCCACAGAGTACGAGGTAGGGAAGGAAGGAAATGGCCAAAGTGATGAATTTCAAAAATATTTTTGTCTCGCAGATCCCGGGACCCTGTTTAGGACATCGTAAGATAACAGCATGCTACTCCCTTCTTATGGTGGTCTGCCAAACTTCTACTGAACAGGGTGAGTGGGGAACTAGGATTGAATTTGTAGCCACTTTGTTTCCCCTGGTGTTCATTTGGTACAACTTGACCACACACAGACACACGAACCACATAAGGAGGTATGAAGTTCTCTATAATTGTGCACCTGCATTTGCTAATGTAGGAAGTGAAAATAACATAAATCCACTCCATCCCACACAGCGCAGAAACACCAGCCAAAAAAATCCCCTTGCAAAATGCCACAGAGACTCCCATTCAGCCCACACCCTTATGCAGACCCAACATTTGAGCACCTGGTATGCGGGACATAACACCTCATGCCTTGTAGGCCATGCTGTTCAGGGTGGGAACAGGAGATTTAGGCATTGATACCCAGTGTGCACCCCCACTCCAAGTACCTACACATTATCTAACTCTCATAGCATGGTCTTGAGGTGACAGGGGAATTATTACTTTTTCGTAATCATAGAAGGTGGCACAGCCCATGTTGGGGGTTGAATTGTGTCTCATTCAAAATTTGTATGTTGAAATCCTAATCCCTGGTATTACAGAATGTGATCTTATTTGGAAATAAGCTTATTACAGATGTAATTTTCTAGGTTATGATAAAGTCATTAGAGTGGGTTCTAATTCAATATGACTTGTGTCCTCATAAAGCGGAAAAATTTGGACATAGACATATGTACAGGGAAGATGCCATGGGAAGATGAAGCCAGAGACTGGGGTAATGCTGTACAAGCCAAGGAGTGGCAAAGATGTCCGGAGAGACACTGGGAGCTAGAAGAGTGGTATGGGATGGCCTCTTTGTCACAGTCCTAAGCACTCTGCCACTGAATTATACTCCCAGCCCGAGTGTGTGGCACATTGTTATTACAGCTCTGGCAAATGAATGCAGCCTCTAAGTAACAGATATAGGGACATGATAGATTTTCTGCATCCCTTTCTATTATGACTATAAGTTGTTACAGCAATAGGGAGGTGAGGGTCTGAGACCATGGCACTATTAATATTTCAAAAGCCAGTGGGGAAGCATCTTTATCTGCCCTCTGCCACGTTCAGACCCACTCAGTGAGTCAACTGTGAAGAACTGTTCCTTTATACTCCTGATGGTCTCCACAGGGCCTATGGCACTTGTTCACAGGCCATATGCCCCTCTGCTCCAGTTACTCTCGCTGCATGGCTAACCACCCCAAATCTTAGTTGAATAACACAATAGCCATTTTATTGTATCTTATTGGTTTTAAAGTTCAGGAATCCAGGGAGCTCTTATTTGGATGTTTCTTCTGTGCCTCCCTGAACTTACCAAGGTCCATAAGCAGTTTTCAGTTACCAGAAGGGCTGGTCTGGAGGAACCGGGACAACCTCGCTCACCTGCCTGGTGCTGCAGTGAGGATGGTTGGCAAGAAGCTCTCAAGTGGGATTGTTAACTGAAGTCCTTTCACCTAATAACTGCAGCACAGGGCTTTGGCTTGCTTTAATATTTCACATGGATGCTAATTTTCTGCATAATGGGCACCCCAAGATAGCCAGGTAGAAACTCTATGGCCTTTTATGACCAAATAATGGAAATCTCAAGTATTGTTTCTATCATACTTTATTGGACTACTTGTCCCAGTGGCCAACCTAGATCCAAAGAGAAGTCTCAAAGATAGCTTTTGTTGGAAAGAGGATAAAAATATGTAGTTACCTAAAGACAGTAACATTGTTATACTTTCTCATCTCTTGGGTGACAAAGAAGATACTATACAAACAAATATGTTACTTTTCTCCAAACCCAGACTTTTGTATCCCGAGGGCTAGAGTTGGTGGGTGTAAACATCCTCTGAAGCATGCTGTTTCCCTGTTTTATGGTTGAAACTGCTCAAGGACCTCAAAATCTGGCCTATGTTGTATCTACCTGTGGTCTAGGAAACTCTCATGAGGCCCAAACGGAAATGAAGAGTTAAATAAGACACCTTGAAGTCTGGAGTTTCCAAATAGTTACTGTCTTATCCTACCACTGCCTACAACTTCATGCCTCTAGAATTAGCAGCTTCCAAAAGACTTGCTTACTCAGAATCTCTCTCTCTTTTTTTGTTTTTTGCTTAAATTCTTTTATTGGTACATTTGAGGTATACAATATGTTTACATTTATCATTGGGTGCTTGTGCCTGTACATGATGTATCTTGGTTCTTATTTTTTCCCCATTCCCTGTGCGCCCTTCACCCCTCCACCCTTCCCTATTTACATACTTTGTTTCCATTTTTTTTTCTTTTCTCATAATTTTTCCTTTCCCTTCTTTCCTTTCCCCATCTGCTCCCACCACCCCATCCCTTTGGACCTTTTCCTATTTCAAAGTATCAATTATTAGTTATTAATCCTTTTAATCCTTATTTACACTCTCAGTTTTTTACACTAGAGAAACTATTCGGTATTTACACATGTGTGTCCTATTTATTTCACTTAAGAGCATGGCCTCAATATGCATCCATTTAGGTATAAATGTCTCTAGTTTCTCATTCTTTATGGCTGAGTAGTACTCCATTTTATAAAAAAACCATATCTTCTTTATCCAGTTTCCAGTTGATGGGCACTTGGGCTGTTTCCAAGCTTTAGCTATTACAAACTGTGCTGCTATAAACATGGTTGTACATATATCTCTGTGGTATGATTCTTTTAATTCTTTTGGGAAAATACCCAGCAGGTCAATAGCTGGGTCAAATGGGACCTCCAGCCCTAGTTCTTTGAGGTATCTCCACACTGATTTCCATAGTGGTCGCACCAGTCACTCAGAATCTCTTAAAAGCAGCAAGGATTGCTGCCCTCACCTGGTCCATTTACTGTCTTTAGGAGGCTCAATGGCAGGGTAAATAGGCTGGAACAGCAAAGCTCCCTGGAAAAGTGGAGACTACATCACCAATCTGTGTCCTTTGCAGCATACTTCTCTTGACATTGACCCTGTAAACCAAATATAGAGCACAAGGGGACTGGATTTTCTGTTTGCCTTTTGTGTCACTTTCATTTGTTATTCTAGTCTCTATCCACTTCTATCTTGCCCTACTTTCCTTGGGTCCTCAAGAGTCTGGGACTCCCTAAAGAGCCTAAAGCTAATGAGTCCCATTAGATTCACAGCTTCCTATCAACTGCTTGACAATGTGAGACAAGACACAGTAGAAAAAAGAACAATTGATATTTAATCCCAACATTATACCATAGTTGTATGAAAATAAGAACCATATAATACTTTTTCCTTCACAAAAATGCATGGTAGTATGTACAGCGCATAATAGATATTCACCAAAAGTTTGTGGGATGGAACAAAAGAGGGGTTACAATTTTCTTACTTTTTGCGTGTACGTGCTTGTGTCTAAGGCAGAATGTGGAGCAAGAATGTGGAAAGGAGGAGGTGCAGAGTTGGAAGCTGGAGACCTTGAACTACGCTGAGACTGACTGGGAGTCACTGGGTTGCTGGCTGGATTACTTGGGTCAGACAGAACCTAAGTGGAACAGAAAGCAGATCTTCTGCTTTCAGCATGGAGACATTTTTCCAGGTGCTAAAATTCATGTGCTATGGTGATAAACTGCATTTTTGTGCTTCTGTGAAGAAAATGCAGGCTTATTTTTGTGCGCAATTCAAAGCTCATTGTCTACATGTCCTACACAGGCCTGCATGCCCCCAGACAGCTTCCCACAAGGTATTTCTTTTTCATTCTGTTCACCACAATCCACAATTGAGCTTTCATTTCCAATATTTTATAGAAACTTTTAAAAGTAAACTTGAATTTTAAAACAGGCTACATTTTCCTAGTCTTGATTCTTCTACATTTCATCATTCAGTAGCAACTTATATATTTTTTGTTTGAAAAAGTTATTTCATTATATAAGTTGTATTTGCTCATTATCAGTTCAAATATTCACTACTCCATGGTGGTTCTCCTTGCTTTGATGGTGGCCTTAGTGATTGTTAATGAGTAATGTTAGGGAGTCACTTTTCTCAAGTTGACAGCTAAGCTGATTGAGGTGATGGACAGAGTTGGGGAGATAGTCAGGAGGCTTTGATAATAATCTGATCGGGAGGTAATAAGAGACAATACCAAGTGGGAACAAAAGGCATTTTAAAGACAAATAGATAGTCTTGAAGAAGAATCAAAAGTATTTGCTAACTGATTAGACAAAAGAAAGGAATCCCGAGTGGTTTCTAAGTATTCAAGTGTGTGATTGTGATGTTACAGCTGACAGAAACTGAGAAATCTGAAAGGGAATTTGGTTTGGAGAAAGATAAGGGCTCGGTTTTTGACATGGTAAGTTTGAGGTGTTCTGGATAAATGCTAACACATTGTGAGCCATGGGTTAGTGGTATATATGAAACTTGGGCAGCTTAGCCCTCCTCCTGCCAGAGGAAAGGCCCTGATATGGTCAAAATTATAAGTAGATCATGAAATTTGGGGTAAAGCAGAAGGGAGGTGTGGAGCGGTTAGTGTTCTCTCTTCCGCATGTAGGGACTATTTCCTCTTTGAATGATCTCCATCTTAGAATAATTTTTCATGCAGCTGGTGTGGTAAGGTGGGAACGGGGATGTTTCCCACAATGGCAGCATTCCATTCTATCTTTAAATTCATTCCACTGTACACACACACACACACACACACACACATGCTCACACACACACGCAATTTAAAAACCTATTGAGGAACCAGGGTAGAGGCTTCTAGAAAGAGAAGAGTCTCGCCCTTTTCTGTTCCTTCCTCCAAACCTTAAACTAAATGGATAAAATTAGTCTTTGTAGTTCACATATAGTCCAGATGGAGACTGTGCAGGCATGTAATTCCAACCTTCTAGTTGGGAGCAATGTTGCAGGGGTAAGGATTCACAATAGGGGAAGGAACTTGGCATTAAGGACTTGGCATCCTGGTCAAATTTTTAGGTGAATAATACATAATTTTGCTGGTGCCCAAAGAAACAGAGTGTTTGGGTATATGGTTTTAAGTTTCTCATATTTAGATGGTAATCTAGCACACCATTATTGATGAAACCTATGAACAAAATAATGTGAAAAAAAGCAAAAAGCAGAGATATCTTGCAATCCAGGAATTCCACTCCTAGACAATCACCTAGCAATAATGGGCACACATGCTCACAAGAAACATCTATAAGAATGTTCACAACAGCACTGTTTACTACAACTGCAAATAGAGTCAACTGAAGAAGACATTAACAGTGAATGGATAAAAGAATTGTAGTTTACTCATTCAGAAGAGTACCGAGTGATGGGAATTCAAACACAACCAATGCAAGCAGCAAGGAGAAGAGACCAAACTCAAAAAATGAATAGTGAAAGGACCCGAGTTCGATCCCTGGTACCAAAAAAAAAAAAAAATGAATAGTGTATGATTACATTGACATGAAATTCAAGAACAGGCAGTTTTACATGTTGTTGGAAGCCAGGAGAGAGGTGACCCTTTGAGGGGCCCCTGAAAATCCAGATCATTTGTTGATCTGAGTACTTATCACTTGGATGTGTTTGCTTAATTTTTAAACAATTTTATTATTTATTAATTGTACACAATAATGTATAATTTTGAGTTTTTCTTACATGCATATAACATAGTTTATTTTCACCCCTGCCTCCTTTCTTCCCTCTCTCCTGATCACCTTCCTCATTGCTAATTGTCGTCCTTCTACTTTCATGCTGTTCTCCCCTGCCCCTCTCTATTCCTCACATGAGAGAAAATATGCAGTATATGTCTTTCTGAGTTTGGCATGATGGTCTACAATTCCATCCACTTTCCTGCAAGTGACAGGATTTAATTATTCCTTAGGGTTGAACAATATTCTGTTGCGTATATGTACCACATTTTTGTTATCCATTCAACTGATGATGGGCACCAGCCTGGCTCTCTAGCTTCCCTGTTGTGAATTGCACCGCCATGAACATGTATAGACAGGTATTGTATAGTATGCTGATTGTGATTCTTTTGGGACTACACCAAGAAGTTGTATAGCTGGGTCAAATAGTGTCCCTATGTTTAGTTTAGTTTTTTGATGAACCTCCATACTGATTTCCATAGTGGCTGTACCAATTTACATTCCCACCAACAGTATAGAAGGGTCTCTTTTCCCGTGTTCTTGCCAGAATGTATGTATGTGTGTGTATGTATGTATGTATGTATGTATATTCTTGATGATAGCCATTTTGACTGGGATGGAATCTTAATGTAGTTTTGATTTGCATTTCCCTAATGGCTAAGTATGTTGAACAGCTTTTCATATAATTATTGGTCATTTGTACTTCTTTTGAAAATTATCTATTCAATTCATTTGCTCATTTATTTATTGGATTATTATTTTGGTGTTAAGCATTTTGAGTTCTTTTTCTATTCTAAATATTAATAGCTGATAAAGACATTCTCCTATTCTGCAGGCTGACTCTTCACTCATGCTGGTTGTTTTCATTACTGTAGACAAGGTTTTTAACTTTATGGAGTCCCATTTGTTGATTCTTACTAACATTTCCTTGCTGTTGGAGTCCTATTCAGGAAGTTTTTGTCTGTGCCTATAACTTCAAGTGTTTCCACTATATTTATATTTTGGTAGTTTCAAAGTTTGAAGTCTTTCACCTAGGTCTTTGACCCATTTTAAATTGATTTTAGTACAGGTGAGAGATAGAGATCTTGTGTCAATCTTCTACATATAGATGTATAATTTTCCCAGCATCATTTGTTAAAGAGGCTGCCTTTTTTCTAATGTGTTTTGCTTATGTGTTCTCTGCTCCTTTGGTCTATATGTCTATTTTTGTGACAGTACCATGCTGTTTTTGTTACTGTGGCTTGGTAGTATACTTTGAAAGTGAGTATTGAGATTCTTCCACCATTGCTTTTTTTTTTCTTTGCTCAGAATTGCTTTGGCTGTTCTTTTTTATTTTTGAGGTGAACACTTTTGGCCATTATCTGCATACAAGTTGTACTGTGATAAAATCTGCAAAAAGAAAAGAAAAGTCAGAGGGTAGATCTCTGGCAAAAGCTCTGTCAAGATATTAAATTAGAAAAGTCACTAGAAAAGTACTAGACTCACACTATGCTATAATGCATGTACTAAAAAGCCAAGTCTTGAATGTTCATTCCCACAGATGCTAAGGGGAAGTCTTGAAAAATGTAGCTAACAACATAAAAATATTTAAGTTACAGAGTAAAAACAGAAAAATTAATAAGATCAAATGTCAGACAACCATCTGGAAAGTATATTTATAGCAATAATGATAAAGAGCTTGTGCCAAAGTCTGTGGAAACCTGCACTATTGTTATTAGTTAGTTTTTCATAAATAGAGCCCATAGGACTTTTATTACATACACACACACACACACACACACACACACACACTATAAGAAACTGACTCACATGATTGTGAGGTTGATTATGGATGTTGATTACGATTATGATTATGGGGGTTAAGTCCAGGTGCAGGAGGGCTGATGTTCCATTCTGAGTTCAAAGGTCTCAGAACCAAGGGGACCAGTAGCGTAAGTTCTAGTTTAATGTTTGATTATGAAGGGAGAGGAGACAGGTGTCTCATCTTGAAGACAGTCAGGTAGACAGACAGGTCTTTTCTTAATCAGCCTTGTCTTTTATTCAGACCTTCAACAGATTAGATAAGACCAAACTACATTGAGGAAGGTAATCTGCTTTACTTACTTTATCAATTCAATCTCATTCAGAAATACCCTCGGAGACAAACCTAAGCAATTAAACCAAATATCTCAGCCCCTCCCAGTCCAGTCAAGGTGACACATTATATAAGCAGACAACTATGTTTAGATATACATGAGCCAATAATAGGGGCTATCAGTGGCTATAATGGTAGATACTGTGAAAGCTACAGTACACAGATGATGCCATTCAACCTCTTAGCAACTCAGTGGAGTCAGAAATGTAATTTTTATCTGTTTCAGAGATGAGAAATTCAGAGTTAGAAATATTAACTAACTTAGCCAAAATTTACCTACTCTAAAGGGGCAACAATCTCCCTTAGGGAGATAAACTAAGAACAAAAGGGCTGAGAGTTTGAGCCTGAACAACACAGACTCAGAGGTGAGATCACCCAGGATTATGAGGTCATTGAAGAGTGAGTACAGGCTGTTGACTAGTTTTAGAAGATGAATTAGGAATGAGGGAAAGGTCTGAAGAACCACCCCAGATGCTAGTTTTACTGAGAAACACATCTTCTTGAAACTTAAGAGTGAGTGTAAATAAATAAAATGGAATGTGGCTATGCCACAGGGAGTCTACTTTGGAGTTTCCTTTGTTAAGAGAAAAATGAGTTTGAAAAAGTTTCCCTGATGGCTGGGCTGGTGCGTTAGGGAATTGTTCACCTTTTGAAGTGGATCTAATAGAAAAGCAATGAGGCTGCTTCCCAAATATATTTTGCTGTTTGAGTGTCAGCTGGTGCTGAGAATAGTGAGATGGTGCCTTGGATCTTGCAGGTTACTTTGATCAACAGGTAATGTGAAAGATAACTCTGAGATCAAAAGTAATAATGACAGGGGCTGGGGATGTAGTTCAGTGGCACTGCACCTGCCTCACAAGTGCAAGATCCTGAGTTTGATCCCCGGTACTGGGAAAAAAAAAGTAATAATGTCATAAGTAGAAGAGAAATGGTTCCTCAAGACCACATGTGGCCCTCAAGCAGCTGTAGGATGAGTTCAGTGACTTCACTCATAGAGAAGGAGCCCTTGCACAGTGCCAAAGGTGGTCATTTGAATTTTACACTAGCAAAGGCGGTGGAGAATGGGGAGTGGGGAGAAAGCACAAAGTCTTCCCAGTACCATATTTTGTCTTTTATTGCATTATAAGATTTACACAAGCTTTTAGGTCACTGATCTACCCCAAGGTCAAGGTCAGAGTTAGTATAGGTGCATTGAGTCACAGCTACATGGTATTAAGATTTGCATTAGATTCTTATGCCTTATAAACACACACACACACATACTATCATTTATTTGAATTTATCATAACATAAGTTTGCATGCAAAAAGGACTTGCAATATCAATAGGAACATGTAAAAAATACAAAAAATAAAAATAAGCTTTAAGAAACTGAACTCAGTCAAAACTTTCATCTCTCCATGGCAAAACTCCACTAGGCTACAAAGCGCTAAAGCCAACCACTGTGCCTTTTGCATCTCTGCATCTCAGCACCTCTCAAAATGCCTGAAATCATGAATAAGCCATTCATGAATCAGGGGATATTATGAGCTTGGTTGGCTCAGTGGGTTATGGTCCACCTGTCTCGCTGTCATGCCAGGCTGCCTGTAGAGCTGGAATGCACAACTGTTGTCTGAATGGCTGCATTGATCCCCTGGAAAAGCCAGAGATCACTTTGATCCATTGATAAACATAACTGTTCACTGGTCTCTTCCTAACCAGGCTGTTTGGATAAATTTGTCTTATAGCCTACAGATGATCCAAATTTCATTAAATATAGCTACAAAATGTTACAACTTTCACTTGAAAACCCTTGTTCATTTTAGGGTTTAGAGGTAAGACAGAATATATAATTTGCATTAAATAACTCGTATTAATCTTTACATTCTAAAATTGTAGCTAGAAGGAATTTCAAGAGAAATCACTGGTTTGCATAGCATTGATATACATGTGTGCATAAACATATTTTACACGTATCTATGCATATCATTTGTATCAAAATTACTTTTTCTACTGTGCATACGTGCCACAGGTATTTTAGTTTTCACTACTTTTACACTTTTTACTCTTGGGAGAGTTAATTACAAACAATTTAATTAAGATCTCTTACTCATTAATGTTCTAGTAGCTTAGCAAGTTTGGGTTAGCTCAGCAGGTTGCAAAGGTTTAATTTTATCAGTTATCCTCCCATTAACTCATACACCATCAGTACTGTGCTTGTTTTTTATCCTTCCCTGCCTGGGGTACTGACAGAATTTAAAATATCATTAAAACTAAGAATTCAGGGAAAACTCTGTTAGTTGCCACCTGTCCTGATGAGGCTTAGATTTCCATTTTGAATCTTTAGAATACCAGATCAAGGATATTTCAATAACATTCTTTTCAACAAGACTAAACAAACAAAAACATATTTTATTTTTGATTAGAATTAGAGAAGCCACATATGGTTTCCATTAGCTATGTGAGAAATAGAGATTTCAATGGAAAAAAACCTGTTCTATAATTTATTGTTGGATGCTCAAACACTAAAGGTATTAAATTTTGACTAAGAATCATCAAGAATATTCATAACAGGGGAAAATATACAAATCGGGGATTATAAACTATTTTCTTATGCATTTTTAAATTCCCAGGACATTTTATATATGCACAATTTACACTTATTATAAGTATTATGAATATAGACCGCTTATGATGATATATAAGACCTGTAAAATTCAAAATTATTAAAAACCAACATAGTTTTTTATATTTCTAAAAAATTAACTAACCTATTTTAGGTATAGCTGGTTTAGAAAATAAGGAAAAAATAGCATAATGGTTTAAATAGTGATAAAGTACAATGTTTATCATTGATAATATTTATCAAGCTTTCTTTTCTAGATTCTGGCAATGAAACTATATTTCTTTATTAAACATAAGGTTTACTGATGATTATTGAACTCGAATCTCCTTTCTGCTCATAGGAATGCAGGACTGGTAACAATCTTTTAAGGCTCCCTTTACTTGAGAGACAAATGTTGTAAGAGCAAAAGCTATTTAGGGTTTAATTATTTCTTTTGACTTCAGTTCTAAGGTTTGAAATAACCTGGGGGCATTTGTTTTGAAATATATACATTCCAATATTACGAAATTTTTTATTCAGAAATTATTACATATTTGTAGATAATATGATAAGTTCAAAACATCTTTGTGATATTAATAGGAAAATAGAAATAGTATTACTTAAACAACTTAAAAATTAATAACCTAATGATTAGCTAAATTCAGATTAGTAAATATATTTATAAATTGATAAAGAAGAAACAAAAGGAACAGTTAAGAATGGGACTATGGGTCTCTGAAGATAATGAGACCAGGTAGGTTTGTCAAATTTAGCAAATAAAAATATGCACCTTTCAATTCAATTTGGTATTCAGGTAAAGAATGAAGAGTCTTTTTAAAAATAGACATATCTGTGCAATATTTGTGACACTTTTTTCTGAGAAGGTATTCACTGCTTACCTGAAATTCAAATTCAATTTGTATCTTGTATTTATCTGGCAATCCTAGACCAGGGGAATTTATGTGTCAGGTAGCACATTGGCCACGAATAGCTCAATCTCACAAAATTATGTTGCTTCCAATATGTGACATGGTGCTCTCTACATAACTGTCCAATGGACAACTATCTTTAGACAGTTATTTTAAAAATTAAAAATATTTTTCTTTCATTTATTTAGACCTTTCTTGTTTGAAGACAATCTTTTCTATTTTACAAAACAACATTATTAAAAATTCAAAGATAAAAGCCACAATTGGGCTTTCCTGATTATTCTGTAAAGCGGTTATTTTAACATGAACTATCAAAGTTATTCTTCACTCTGTGATTTTATAGATAATCCACTTGATATGTATTAAAACTTAAGGAGAATTATAATGAGGAAAATTAGAATTAGGGATCAGACTTACAATGTAAAGCTTTGAACGCTCATAAAAGCCATTTTTCCTCCTTTCTATCATTTTACCATCAAAAGTGAAAGCAGAGGGTGGCTACTTACCAATGAAAATGTACAAACACTGTCTTAAAAGAGAATGATTTTTGCAGCTGAGAAATGTAGATGGCAATGGGCAGCGGTTTGTTTCAGTGGCTGTGATTTTATAACCCAGAGCTGTGTTTCCTGGCAGGAGAATTCAGTGTCTGGATCAGAAGTGTGAAAACATGAGATCCTCCACAGGATGCTGGGAATCAGTGGAGCTGGTGGTCCCTACAGCATTTGGGGCTGGGCACTGAAACAGTGGCTGGTTTTAAAAACCTGAAAACTCTTAAGAATCAAAGAATCTGTGAATCCCATTGTAATTTTTCTCCTCATTGTCCTGATGGTATGTCTCAAAAAGGGAATACAGGGGTTAACTTGCTTTCCTCTGTGCCCCAGGGCAGCCCATGGTAGGTGTAGTTGTGCTGATCTTTCCAAACAATGTAACCCAGAGAGCTTTCCACCTGTTGATCTGGGTGCTTCAGCTTCCATGGCTTTACCACCCAGCGCCTAGCCAGGGAGACAGTCTGAAAACAGCCAATTTTGTTCCAGTTAGGAGCAAGAAAAATATCGTGGAACCATGAAACAGCTCCAAACCATGTTTGGAGAGCTCAGAGTTTTCTTGGAGATGATACTTAATTTCCTCCTAGAGATATATCCTGAAACATTCACAAATAATATATGGAAATTGCTTCAGAATAATATCAGTCTAATAGGGGGAACATGTGCGAAATAAGTTGGTCATGAATTGATAGCATTTGAGTACATGGAGGTTGATTATGTGTCTACTTGTATATATGAAATTGTCCACAATAAAGAGGCAAGGTGTGTGTTTGCACACATCGACAAAGATAGGACAAACAGAGACTGGGGCTATGAAGCAAAGGTGTGGAGTGGTCTGGCAGGAACAACTTGTTTCAAGGTACTGATTTGTAAAATGGAGCTAATTTAGTTCTCTCGTGATGACAGGAATGTTAAGGGGTACGTGCATGGACAGGGAAGGTTCTCAGCCTCCTCCAAGCAGTCAGTGAGAAGGCTTTTGAAGGGTGGAATGAGGGAGGTCAGCCAGCCTGCTTACCAAAGGTGTCAAGGCTGCCCATGTCGGGGCCACCTGTCAGGACTGTGGGACCTGGATTCTTTGTCAAGTTCTTGGAGACCTGCTTCCTGGAACCTTACAGCTCGGACAACCCGGCCACAGCATGGATGAGTCTGCACAATGTCTGGATGCTCTTAGGGTGGTAGAAAGAGTGGGCTTCAGTGGTCCTCCTTTCCCCCTAGAAAACGGCAGTCCCAATATTCTTCTCCAATGTCCCTTTGTTCTGTGTAGTATTTCTAGCACCCTTTGGTCAAAATGGCAGGTATCTGTCAGCCCCTAACTGTGAACAGAGCACCATGTTAGGTGTGTGGGGAAGGGACTTACTGTTCCTGTCCTTGGGGAAATTAAAGTGCTGTTGATGACGTTACAGTCGTGCAGGGTGTGAGCATGGGGGCTGACTGGTGCTTGACCTCCCAGGAAAGGAACCAAGTATACTTTTACACATAGACGTCTAGTCACAAAAGAAAGCTTAGTTTGAAACCAGTCCCTTTCTGTCCTTTCTCTGCTGGGTAGTCTAATTTGAATGCAAGGAAGTCTGGCAGTTGCAAATGCTAGCTGGCAATAGAAGCGCATTTTCATTGACTTCCTGGGATTCTTTGCCTCCCTCAAATATTTTGGATACAGAGAACATGGCACAGATTCTTCAGTCGACGCTGATGATGAGAAGTACTGCATAATGGAGAGTGTGCCTCATCCAGACAGAGAAGCCGAGCGGCACAGCCCAAAATGGAGGCCGCTTCCAAGGCTGCCAGGCTGGCGACCATGAGCGGCAAAGACTGTGACATCCAAGTGTCGCAGCTCCAGTCAAAGTCGGTGGAGTCTGCCAATTGAAGACAATTAGCAAGCGCGACTTCTCAATTGTGTTGACAGATGAGGGAGAAAAATCAAATAGATGTGAGAGCTGTGTTTATCCTGCTGCAGTGTTTTGCAATATTATGTCTATTGATTTGCTTTTTGTTCCTGAGTTATTGGGTGGATGGTGCTCTGCTCTGCCTGTCAACCCGGCAAGCTTGCCTTCACAGCTGCTTGTCAAGTGAGAATTTCTACACAAATCACCCCAACCCGTCTCACAGGGGACATTAGGCCAAAGATACTCTGTTATGATTTAATCGAAAGGAAAAAAAACACTGTAGCATGTGGCTCAATTTTCCTTTTATAACAATTGGTTATAGCTTTTGAATTCTGTAATGTGACATTGCCTGCTGTAATTGGTTTTGCAAGTTTTCCGCGATCCGGGAAGGTAGGCTGGATTTCATATGGCCATTATTTGCTGTCATAGCTGACCCTCCCACTACGATGTGATATGAATTCTCATTGTCTTATATTACTTTGCAGGACTCTCCAATTAAGAAGCAATGGTAGGCCTTTGGAAGGGTATATTGAGATTTTAAAAGAATGTGAAACCTTGGAAGTAGCTATGATTTTTCAAGAAATGGAATTCTTTGGTGCTCCACTTCTCCATTGTTGGAGCCCCTGTACTTCTGGGCACCACTCAGGCGGCTCAGTGTGGGATGTTTCCCCAAATGGATCTATCCTCTTTAGCTCCACCCCATTACACTCCATTTTCAATCCCACGTTTTTACATAAAAATGTATTTAACGTGTGAACCAGTGTCAAAGGGCTGGGGGTTGGATAGAGGAAATGAGATCTAGGATAATTCAGGATTACAAGATAAAAATTTTAATTTGTATCACTTTTACTTGGGAAAGAGAATTTATACAAAGGTTTGATGCTCAAGGTAGGCAATTTATTAGCTAAGCTAAGAGAATAAGGGAAGAATTTGAGACCCCAGAATAAGGAGGATTCCTCTTATGTATCTCATGTTTAACTTCCTTCTGGTTCTACATGTGGTCCATTCCTGTAATAAATCAGAATTGTGAGCCAAACTATTACTTCCTACCTCAATATTTATTACTTTATTTTGTAGTACTCCATGACTGGGAGCAGTTGTAGAGTCTCAGCTCAGTAACTCTCCAGTTGAGCTTCAAGGCACGCTCTCCATGAAATGGATGTTACGCTGGGCTCAGAAGCTCCAGAAGGCAGAATTAAATACGCCTTGGCTATAAACGAAGTTCTGTACTGTGGCATGTGTTCATGTATACAAATTTCTTCTTGGTCTTACATATTGAGGCCCCTGTGTCCAACTCACTCACTGGTAGAGAGTTAGGTGTATTTAGGGAGATGCATTACTTTCCTGTGAAGAACACAGGGACTGTTAAACAAACAGCAGGAAGACAGCTCAATTTTAAATATAATTTACAGGCCCAGAATGAATGCCCTCCCCTAAATAACTAACTTACTACCAGGGAATTTCTTAGGCACTGGGGATTAGAAACACCAATTCTAAACTTAATTACAATACATAAACATGTATTTAAAAAGATAATTATTTGACATTATTTTGGAACCTGACTGAAAATTGCTTCCTAAGGACCAAAGCTCCTTCTCTGAGGTCTCAGATGACTTAATACACAACAAAAAGGCATGTATCACATAGCACATGGGATTCTTTCTTTAGTTCATTCCTAAAAAAAAAATCGGTGTTTCCAACTCTGTTCTATCTCTTGTTCCATCATTTCTTCTCTCAAGAGTCATCTTCTTCTGAGGCCTAAAATGTCATAAATATCATTATAGGGGAGAATGTGGTCTAATATAGATTTATTAAAAAGTCTCATGCCTGGGCCGGGGGTTTAGCTCAGTGGTTCTGCCACCCGCCTCACAAGTGCAGGGACCCGATTTCAATCCCTGGTAACAACAACAACAACAAAAAGTCTCATGCCTTTTGCAGCCAAATTATAGCAACATATGCTGTTCCCAACTTGTCCTTTGTCTCAACAGGTTCATGGGGAATAACTTCAATAGCATTGAACATGTCATGACTTTTCAAAGGCTATTGTATTCATGTAGACAAATATTCATTCTACACAAATGATGGGCGCAAGATGCTTTAAAAAGTACAAATTGATTCCATCAACAAATCCCTGTCCTCAGAATGCTGAGCTTGGACACTCACACAAAAATATGTCTACAGATGCTCCAACAAAAGGCAGGAATTTCATGGGCTCTCAGGTGGCAGAGGCTAATTCAGGATGGGATGTTTCTCTCCTAGTTACAGGTTGGAAAGGTTATGAAGCCTGGCCAAGTTTAATCCGGCCAATTACTCAGTGTGGTAGGCAATTTCATCTTCATTTTATAAAAGTAAAAAGTGAAGCCCAGGGCTGGGGATTTAGCTCAGTGGTTTCACCGCCTGCCTCAAAAGTGCAAAGTTCTGAGTTCGATCCCTGGTACCAAAAAGAAAGAAAGAAAGAAAGAAAGAAAGAAAGAAAGAAAGAAAGAAAGAAAGAAAGAAAGAAAGAAAATACAACAACACAAAGATTAAAATTATTAAAAAAAAAAAAAAAAGTGAAGCCCAGGCAAGATAAATGACCACAAAGGTAGTAAGGGCCAGAGTGAAGCCCTCTAGAGGCCAAGTGGTGTAACAGCAAGGCAAGAAAGTGGAGTCTGACCAGACCTATGCCCAATCTTACCTCCCTCCAATTCTTTCCAGCTAGGCAGTCTCTGCTGTTTTTGAGACGTTGATAGTTGCTTCCTCAGGTTGACATAAGAATTAAGTGAGGTGTATCTTCCTGTAATTTGAGGGGTTTGAGTGACCCCCAATTAAATATTGACATCCTAATTTCCAATGCAACAGTATTAGGATGTGGGGGGTTTGGAAAATGATTGTATCTTAAGGATTTAGCCCTATGATAGGATTAATATCCTTATAAGAAGAGACATAAGGATTGTTGTCACTCTGCTCAATGAAGATCAGATCTTCTGGTAACTTGATCTTAGTTTCCCCAGCCCCTAAACTATAAGAAATAAATGTCATTAAATTTAAGCTATCCAGTCTATGGTAATTTATAATAGCAGCCTGAACTAAGAGATTCCCCAGACATAAGATATCACTAATTGTAAGTAGCATGGTTATTTTATATTTAACTTAGAAAGAAATAATGCTGTCAATAAACCACAAATACCACCTCAATTTTTAGACTTTTAACATATTGTTTATTCAAAAAATTTTTTGCATTTCTTTAGGTTTTCTTCTTGAAATAACATGATTTGAGCATATAAAAATGGCTAATACAAGAAAGATAAGTGGGCTAAGTATTGCTAAGCCTCTTCACATCGGATCTTTCAGAGTCACTTTTTGATGCAGAATTCTTGATATCTTTACTTAACCTACATCATCATACTCTGGGCCTGCATGAGCAATGGTGATACAGCATTTCTTGGGAGATTTCCATTCATATATGTGATATTTTTCCCAGCATGCTGTCACTTAGGGTGCAACTTTTGCCATTGGGCTATCAGTACCAACCTTTCAAACGCCAATCAGAATTTTGATTCCTTCTTCAAATGTTCCTCAAATGTTTTGCTATATTGAATGTCAAGGGATAGGAAATGTCCTGTCATTCTACCAAGAATAATAAATGAACGAGTATGACAATGTCATGACCACAGCTTGGTCAACAGCAATGGTCAGATACAGTTGATTGTGTGAAGCATCCTGAGTTTAGCAATATTATAATAAAAAATGAGTGTTTTAGAATCCAAGAGATTGGATCTATACAGTAGAGCAGTATATCCACTACTTAGTAGCTTCTTTACAATTATTTTTCTTTCCTCCTCTTTTTTTTAAAGGTTTCAAAACATTTATTGTTGACTCAGTGTGATCACACAACAAGATTCCTGATTAAGCATGTTCAGCTGTCCAGCCAATCGTATTTAAGCTTGTTATGGTAATATAATCTCAACCATGATAAAGAATGTATCATTTTGTGACTCCGGGGAGAGAAATATGCTGCATCTCATGTTCAATTCTTTACAGTCCCAGCTTGGTCCTCCTCCAGTGTCTCCTCTTGGAGTTGTACCTGATTTTATTACCAGTCTTCATCTGAATCCATTGAAGAATGGGACGATTCTGCTTTTGCTTCTTGGCCAGGAATCGCTTGATTTTGAATCTTGTGAGAAGACATGGTAGGCTCGGAGGCAAGCGCACCCGCGCGCGATGGCAGACAGAAGCAGAAGAGCTCTTTCCTCCTCTTTTGCACATGCACAATAGCTTTCAAATCGGTGGGTTTACCAATAAAAATTATGGATTCATAGACAGAGTACACATCTTTAAGCAGACAGGTCAAAATCACTTTGTGGATGAAATAGAACATTGCTCTCAACTACAAAGAAAGGATAAGCAGACGGATGGAGAAGAACATTCTAAAAATATGGTAGTACTAAGAGCTTGGTTTAGTGGTCATTTTTAACCACCCTCCCACGATTGCCATCAGTGCCACCAAACACAATGGGCTTCTTTTCTTTTGACACGGGGGATCGAACTCAGGACCTTGCGCTTGTGAGGCAGGAGCTGGAATCACTGAGCTAAATCCCCGGCCCCACAATGGGCTTCTTATGCAAATACAACTTTAAGAAAATTCTTTAGTAGCCCCCCTCCAATTATATTGTCACTTCTAAATCTAAAAATTACATTAAAATTTTCAGAAATAATGCATATGGCAAAGACATATATCATGGTTTGGGGTGAGTGACTTGAGTTGATTGGGAGTCTTGAGAAATCTTTCAAGTTGTAAGTTCAAAAATCAGGCAAACCTAGGTCCTGAATTGGGCTTTAGCCCATAATAACTGAGTTTTCTTAAGAATATTTCTTCATCTTTCTGGCCTCAGTTTCCTCTTTCACAAAACACTGAGGTTGTTACCTATCTTAGAAAATACTTAATTTGGAGAGAACATGAAATAACGTATATAAAATGCTTAGGACAATGCTTGACTCAAATCAGTAGCCATGAGGACTTCTTTACAACATAACCCTAATTAAAGTCCTAGTGGTAAGTGATGAGAAGATGACACGATCTCAGAATAATGAAATGTGGTTGCCTTCAAAATCAGCTTTGACATGTATTAGCTGTACAACCTGTAAAAATAATCTCTCTGTGCTTCAGTATTCTCATCTGGAAAATAAGGTTACTAAAAGAACTCATTTCACATTAAGGAAGAAGTTAATACATCATTTTAAATAATATACACATGGGTTGAATTAGTACATGCCCAATAAACATTCTTGTCTATCCTAGAAGTGTATGGGAAATGTATGACTTTTGTTTTTTTCAGGGAATTTCTGGAGATGGCAGTAATTTAACCCAATTATTTAATCAGTATTTATAAAATCCACAAAGATGTGACATGGTAAAATGCCAGGCAATAGAGGAGGATATTAAATCATTTGAAGGAGTCATTTGTGAGAAAAGAGTTATTTTTCAAACTGTATATAAATGACTGCTTGCTTTATCCCTAGGGCAAACCAGCCTTGAACCCTAACCAGCCTTTGCAAACAGATTTGGAGGCCTCCCCAGAACCAAGCCTAAGTGTTAGAGCCAACACCTGCCTGAGTTAAAAAGGAAGTGCTTCAGGATATGACTTCCAAATTCTTTTAAGGGCTCTGGATGCAAGAATATACTCCCTACTCTTTTGTATGCTCAGGGCACACATTTTCCCTGTAGCCAAGGAAAGAAAACATGAGAATCTTTCTTAACAATCAAAATTCAATCTTTAGAGATTTCCCTTTTCTGCTCCAGACAGCTTCTCAGGACTTCATAATATAATATTAAGCCTTTATTAGTTGAAAATCAGGGAATTGTATTGCCCTCTACTGTGGTTCAAAATTAAACTATGGCTCGGTACAGTTGCCATGCCACATTTACCAAAATGTTACATGCTCAGTCATTTTCAATGAGTCATTTATTTAATTCATCAGTAATTTTTTTTCTTTGCTTTGGGTGAAAAGCAAGCTCATCAGTGATGTGGCTCAGATGTTCTGAACATCCAATATATTATGTTGGTTGTACTCCAGAGTCACATTTGAATTTAAAAAAGGAGAGACAGGGAGAGAAAAGTCACTTCTTTTTAAATAGTGTTTGTTCTTTTTTGCATTCCATCTGATTCTTCTAGCAAGTACAGATCCACACATTTCATTTTTTTTCATTAAGTTTACTGGTACATTTTAGGTATAAAATACAGTTACATTCCTCGTTGGGATCTTGTACCTTTACATGGTGTATCTTAGTTCTTATTTTTCCCCATTTTCCTGCCCTCCCTTCACCCCCTCCACCTTTCATCCCCTCCACCTTTCTGGAAACAGAGACTTTGTTTCCATTTTTTCCTCTTCTCATATTTTTTCTTTTCCTTTCTTTCCTTTCCCCTACCCTTCCCACTTCCCCTACTCCTTTAGACCTTTACTTCTTATTTCATATTATCAATTTTGCCATTTGAACCTTGTTTATACTTTTAGTTTTTCACACCAGAGAAACTATTCGGTATTTACACATGTGTATCCTGTTTATTTCATTTAAGAGTATGGCCTCAATGTGCATCCATTTAGCTATAAATGTCTTTAGCTTCTCATTCTTTATGGCTGAGTAGTACTCCACTTTATAAAAAAAACCACATCTTCTTCATCCAGTCTCCAGTTGATGGGCATTTGGGCTGTTTCCAAGCTTTAGCTATTACAAACTGTGCTGCTATAAACATGCGTGTGCATATATCGCTGTGGTATGATTCTTTTAATTCTTTTGGAAAGATACCCAGCAGAGGGATAGCTGGGTCAAATGGGACCTCTAGTCCTAGTTCTTTGAGGTATCTCCATACTGACTTCCACAGTGGTTGCACCAGTCTGCACTCCCACCAACAATAGAGAAGGGTTCCTTTCTCCCCACAGCCCTGCCAACATTTGTTATTGGTTGATTTCTTGAAAGCAGCAATTCTTTCTGGGGTGAGGTGAAATCTCACCTGTGTTGTTTTCATCTGCATCTGTCAATGATGAACATTTTTTCATGTGTTTATTTGCTGCTTTTACTTCTTTGTCTGAGAAATGTCTGTTCATTTCAGATGCCCATTTTTGAATCGGGTCTTTGCATTTGGGAGGTCTGATTTTTTTGAGTTTTTTATATATTCTAGATAGTAGTCCTTTGTCTGAGGAACAGCTGGTAAAATTTTTTTCCCACATTGTAGGTTGTCTCTTAGCTCCATTGGTGGTTTCCCTTGCAGTGCAGAAGCTTTTTAATAAGATGATCCATGCATTTCATTTTATTATTTTCAACTCCTCAGAATGACAAATTAAAATAGTATATTTCTCAAAAAAAAGTTTCAGGAAATGGAGAAAGCATAGTTTTCAAAGTCAAGTATTGTTTTTTTCCACTAAAACAGGATCTTCGCAATCTGTTACTGGCTTTCAGGGCAGGCTCTAGGCCCAGGGAACTACTTGCCCTTCAGCAGTGACTCATCTTCATGATCTTGAGCTTTGGGTATTCTGAGCCCTCAGAGAAGAGCCTTTTGCTGTTACCTTCCTGGAAAACTCCCAGGCATCTTCCAAAGTATAACTGAGATGTCACCTTCTATTTTCTATTTCTTAGCCTTCTCTTCTCCAGGGCAGAATTAGCTTCTCTTCTGTGGTTCATAGGCTTTATGGATACACAGCTCCAATATAGCAGTCAGCCCAGTATATCTGAAGGCTTATCCATGTTCACCTCCTATCAGCTGTGTGAACTTTCACAGACTAGATTATACATATTTCTAATCTTGACTTCTGAGAATGTACCAGGTATAACAAGAGCATTCAATTGATACTTGTTACCAAGAGACTGGAATATTCGTGGTCTTATATGGAGAAACAGACAATTATGAAATTCTAACTTTAGCAGAGAAGAAGGTCTATAGTACATTGAAGACCTAGCCAGAAAGCCAGTAGTGCCGGTGGCAGACATATTTCCTCTTTGTTCATTGTATGCCTTTTTTGGTCTGTTGCTCTATAATAATGGAGATGAGCAAATATTTTTCTTGTGTCAACTGGTACAATTTTAAGTGCTGTTGTATGGGGGGATACTCAAGGGACATTAGAAGAAAAAGGGATTTTTCTCCTGTTTTCTGGTGTGTGCTGCTTGCTGAATTTCTATGCAAGGTGCAATTTCTCCAGTTTCTACTCCTACAGAGGAAGATTGTTTCAGATTCAGTTCCTGATGCTTAGTGTGACCCACCGGAGCCAACAATTTTCCTGGAAACTCCTCAGATGGCTCCAGAGTACAGCACTACTGGTAAGGAACAGGCCTCTGAACAGCCACCTCACCACTCTCTTGGGTGATCATGCAGTGAGTTCTGAAGCCCAGCATCTGCTTGTGTTGGCTTTTCGTGTCACTTCAAGGAACAGACTTCTAGCAAGTCATGTTCACGTGGCAGCTCAGTTACTTCTTGCTTTCCAGTGAGACACAGCTACAACTTCCTCACTGAAGTTGATATGTACTCTTCAGATTTCTGTTGCAGGACAAAAATACCTAATGTACAAGAGTTAAAAGGGAAAGGGTTTATTTTGGATCATGGTTTCAGTCAATGGTTGCTTGGTACCAAGGCAGAAACATCCTAGCAGAAAGCGTGGCAAAACAAAGCTGCTCAACTCATGACAACCAGGAAGCAAAGAGAAAAAGGGGAAGAGCCCAAGGAGATATAAATCCTTAAAACAACGCCTACAGTGATCTACTTCCTCCAACTAGGCCCCACCTTCAAATAACTCACTCAGCTCTGAACTCATCAATGGATTAATACTTAATTGGTTAATGCACTCAATGCATATATGATTCTTTGAGGAACATTTCATATTTAAATACAAAGAGTACCTCAACCCTGTTTTGGCAGGGGTCTTTCTTGGTTGCTTTATCTCTATCCTAGTTCAGTGGCTGTGCCTGATACTTGTTATTCCTGTGTTTTTTGTCGTTTTCTTTAACTTTTACTAACCGACTCATTGTTATTCTAACTTTATGTTAGAATAGTTTGTTCTATTACCCTGCCCTTGTTCAAATTATGGTGTAGGTTTTTTCTCCTGCTTGAGCCTTGACAGATACTAAGTTAATAAAGTACGAAGAAAATTTTCATTTTGTAAATGTGGAACTGATATCAGTACAGTGGAGTCTGTGGAGCGATCTATCTTTATGAAGACATTTAATTTTAGTTATACTAAATTTTGAATATTGAATTTGGAAATAGTTTCTGCTCACACTTATGCTGAGACTTTAAGCACTACCAGGAAAAACTGTGAACTTATATATCCTCAATTTTGAATTTTTCATAATTCAAATGGGGTCTGAATAAAAATTCCCTTACTAACGATTCCTTCTAATTAATACAAATGGACAGCATGATCACATCTGCAAGCATAAGGATATTAAAAGTAATATCCTGCACTTGGATATACTTACTATCTTACAGGTGGTAAGTCTTTAATAGATGTTGATAATGTTACACTTGATGGGGTAAATTCAACCAACCTTTCAGTTAAGTAAAGGAGTTTTCTAAGACCTACTTTTAAGATACAGTTGGTCTAGCTAGACTTACTGCATATAGATGAAAATTGTCTTTGTAATATCTCCCCCAAAAAACTCAACTCAGCTAATCAGTTCAAATAAGTGGAGTGGTAGTGTTTGTTGCTTTTGTAGTTGCTGATGTTTTTCTTTAGAGTGTTTATATAGATATTTAAAGAAAATACAAAAGATTGAATAAATGTAAATTTTACTGAAAAAAACAAGAAAAATTATTACTGAACACTCCCTTCTGAGAAATCAGAACCACACAAGAAAAGTAAACACCACTTAGATTACATTACTGGGTCCAACTGAATCAATTAGTTGCATTAGTAAGGAATATACCATTGCTAAAACCTGCTTAAGAATCTCATTTGCTATCAACTGCTACTTTCAGACTTCAGGAGAAATTCTCATGTGATTGGGAACCATTTACCCTTATATTGTTGAATGATAGCATGTGGTATTAATAGCTCATTCTGCTTGACTAAAACATTACTTGTGGGGCCTATTTTCCTTATGTATCATTCTTCTGGCTGTAAAATGCAGAATGGACCTACATGTTTATTAAATGGACTCCTTATTTTTATACTAGATACAGTGATAGCATGCTCTTTTTCCAATTTCATTTTCTTTACCCTTCCACATCTTTTCCAGCTAAATAGTAAATTGTAGGCTTACCACCTCAGCCTAAAGTTCTCTCTCTCTCTCTCTCTCTCTGATGTGATGTGATGTGAATGTATATGCAATCAATTTTATAATATCTAGAATAAGGAAACATTTTCTGTAAAGGGCAACATGCTAAATATATTAGGCTTGAATATCATAGAGGCTCTGTTATCACTATTTAGCCTACAGTTATAGTACAAATGTAGCCATAATTAAGCAAATGAAAAAAGCTGAATGTTAGGAAAAAGGAAAAGAAGAAACAGAGGTATGAGCTCAATAGGACAACTTCATGGGAGAACAAACCTGAAAGAGACCACTCTGGCATTAGAGACGAGACCAGCTGCTCTCATACAGGCTATTGGGTCTTTTATAGCGTCACGGGGAGGGGGGAGTTCAGTGACGGGGGTTGTGGCTCCCTGCCAAGAACAAGGCTTGAGAGAGGACAGTGGTAATGGTTGCCCGAGGAGGAGGCTTGGGAAACAGCAAGGAATAGTGGCTACTATCAATAGTGGGGCTGATAGTGCTGAGTCCTCGGGTGCAGTTGTGCTGGGAGGCTGGGAGGGGGCAGTTTAGAGGGGCCTCTGATCAGGATGGCAGTGGTCAGACTCCTTCACTGAATTCCAGTAAAACTTTATTGACAAAACAGGAAGCCAATCAGATTTCATCCATAGGGTGTTGTTTGTCAATCTTATTTAAGAGATTTGGGAAATACAAAAAAGCTTTCCAAAGGTTGTGTGGCCTAAATAGCTTTGAGAGAATCACTATTTGGATCACAAATTTCAATCATGTTCTTGTTAGCAATTAATCTGCCTGATGTTTGTGGAGGGCTAATTCCCCCTTCTTATCTCTGCTTCAGAAATTGCTTCACTTTGCCAAAGAAATGCTTACTGTTTATTCAGCCTGAAAAATCTTCTTGCCCTACTGTGTAAAATTGTCTGGGGTACAAAAATTATTGCAAAAGATGTAAATCAATTGGAATATAAAACAAAAGGATTTAATAGAATGCTTCATTCCTAAGAGATCTGCTATAAGAAATCTTGGATGCTGTACCTTATTTTGTCATGGTGAAAAACTCATGGGGAGCATGTGCCTTCTCCATATATGGATCTCTATTTGCCTATCCATCTGTCAAGTTAGCAAAAGCTCAATTTGTCTTCTTCTACAAGTAAACTCTTGCTTCTAACCATTCCACATTTGTTACAATTACCTCTTCCTCTTACATAGCTGAGCTCATAGCCTTTTTTTTTTTTTTTCTTGGTCCCAGGGATTGAACTTGGGACTTTTTGCTTTCGAGGCAGGTGCTGGAATCACTGAGCTAAATCCCAAGCCCCGTGAGTTCATAGTCTTGAAGGCATCTCGACTCCATTCTCTTCTTCATCTCTGTTTCTACCAATGTGTTCCTTTGTATTTCTGTTGTCACTCCTCACATTTAGAATCTCCTTTTATCATATCCAAAATGTTTCCATCACCTGCTAAGTGGTCAACAGGCAGCTCTGGATGCATGTATCAGCTGGTGAGCTTTAACATTCCCCAAAGCCCAGGCTAGCCCAAGACAATTACACAGGCTTTCTGGGGGCTGACTCAGTGCATAAGTACTTTGTAATGCTCTCCAGGAGATTCTTGTGTGTAGCCAGCGATAAAAACCGATCTAGACCCTCTTCCTTTGCAAATAAATTCACAAGTCGAAGTTTCTTTATACAGCCTTAAGGGTGGATCTCTGTTTGCAAGTCACTTACTCCAACTTTTTCTCACAATTCCCGAATGACTAAACCATCAAATAGGATTTCCTTATCTGTATTTGTGATTATTTGGGGGCTGATATAATTATTTTGTAGCCTTTAAGTTTTCCTGAAAAGAACACCAAAACACAAATGTATCATGTAGTTCATTTGACGAACTCAATCTCAAAGTGTCTTGTTCTCATTTATCCTGGCTAGCATTAGTAATCCCATTCTCTGACCTGACTTCCTTATTACTTCACCTATTGAAATGATGTATACTCCTTAAGAAACAACTTTCCCTATGCGCTCTGTATATGTTACCTGCTAGAAATTATCTGGTTCCTGTTTTCCATGTTCCTACTGCATTTAGTATACGGTTCTCATGGACAGTTAGCACACTCTCTTTACCTTTTTGGCCATTGGGTGTCTCTTCTTTTTTACGGAGCTGGAAAATACTTTAGGACTTGCATATTTTCTACATTTGTGATCTATATGGACTCTGAAGCAGTGCTTTGCCTCATTTCTTCTTGATATAACTTGTGAGTTTTATTTAATATGTATGTTCTGTTTAGGAAATAGCTACCACACAGCAAGTGTTAAATAAATGCTATCTATTATTATAATGAAACCCATCAAGAAAATACTAAGGTTTAGGGCAAAACTGAAATCCTAGACTAAAATTGTCATTGTCAAACATCAAAAGCAAATCCAATTTCATTGTATTACATGATATACAATACTAATTAAATTATTCATGCATGCATTTGCTAGCCTAGGCTAAGCTATGTTGCTGAAATAAATAACTCCTATGTGCCAGTGACTTGACACAATAATGCTTCCACTATAAGTGCATATCTCTTGCTTTCACTGTAAGTTAGTTGTCCTGGGCTCTGCTCCAATAGGTCGAGAGACCCAGGAAGATGAAGCTCTTCCATGGGACTGGACCTTTCGGAATACAGGGTCTCATCTGCTGCTACAGTAGAAGAGAGCTAAGTCTTGCCTTAACTTAAATGTTGCAACCCATTGGCTACAATGAGTCACACAACCTTTCCCAAATAGGGATTTGGAAGTGCTGTCATCTAATTGCCCATGCAGTAGATGAGAACTGGATATTGGTAACACTAGTAATGTCTTCCAGAGAATATTTATGTAACTATAAATACATACAAGATTTACTTAAAATATTATAACACTTCTTTAAATATTGATAAAGAATGATGAGAAATATTCAACTCTGAGTTCTGGCTAATCACACTATATCCACATTATGGAATAATATTCAGCCAACAAAAATCTTCTACAATAATATTTAAAAACATGCAAATATATTTATGATATAACATTAAGTGGAAATAGAGGTTAATAAAATAGCAAATTTAGTGTACTTCCGACTTGGGAAAAATACTCAGATAAAACTATGGGACTAAACATTAAAATATCAATAATGGTTAGTTTTCGGCCTGGGATTTAGCTCAGTGGTCCTGCCGCCTGCCTCGCAAGCGCAAGGTCCCAAGTTTGAACTCCAGTACCAAAAATTAAAAAAATAATAATAATGGTTAGTTTTGAATGGTGACATTATAAATTTTTACATGCTTTTCTATATATTTTTTTGCTTTTCTATACTTTTTGTTTCTTATAGTTAACATGTATTTTATTATCCACAAAATTATTTTGAGAAAATCTTTCCCTTATATATATTTGTGCAAATAAGACTGTATATTTCATTTTTTTCTTCGCTAACCTCCTGGAAGTCTCATCTTTCTAACATGACTGCAGTTAAACCTTATTTCCTTTTAAACCATTCTATCCAGGATCCAAATGCAATGCTAGTTATATAGTCTGCTATTATAAGAGATCAGTGATAGGAGATTTTTCTATAGTAATCAGAAACAAACAGAAAACAACAGCAATAATCTAAAACTCCTTCTATCTTGAAACAACTCAGATTATTATTTTCAATTCACGACAAAATATTTTAATCAGTATAGATCAAATTCTAAGCTTCTCATTCATAGAAAAACAACTACAGCATTTTAAACTTTATTTTCTCCACTTAAAGAATCTCCTGTTCCTTGGAGTTCTAGTCCCCTTTAGAAAATTGTGAGGCAAAGACAGAAAAGCAATATAAAAATCTCAAGACTTGCGGTGTGCTTATAATTTGGAACAGATGATTTATTTAGTTCTGAGATCAAGATAGATATTATAATATGGTGCAAATTAGAATGAAGATACTAAATAATTTACACTAATGCTCTCAGTTATAAAGATAACTGCCTCACTTTGCAACTGATATAAATTAAGGGAATATATTTAAATGTATATTTTAATCAATCAAGAAGGCTCGTCTGCCAGCCGGTGTTAGATGCTAATGCATGCTCTCAATGAAATGGTCTGTTTATTAACTAATTAAATGCCAACTGACTGATTTGCTGAATTCAGATATGGAAACTGTGACAAGGTACTACTGTTCTGGTCATCTGGCACACTTCACAGTGTAGAGTTCAGCCTCTACATGACCATGAAACAGTTTATTGTTAAATGGTCTAAGCTGCTGTTTATCCAAAAGTGAAGACTGTGACAAGATTAAGAGAAATAAGGAAGAGAAGTAAAGATATTCTGCCAAAAGCAGCATGGAAAAGAGCCTTACATAAATTGAGACCCCAGGTTCCTACTTCTGCTGACCAGCTGCCTTGCACATAGTAGGATGCTAGCTGAATGTTATGGAATTGAAGTGCATGGAGCTGAATGTGCTATTAGGTATCTTGATGAGCTGAAAGAAAAACATCTTTTCAGGGAATCTAAGGGACTTGATAAAAAGCATATCTAAAAAACCATCAGCATCAAAAGATTGTGGAATAATAAAAGAGAGAAAGAAGCACAGGTATAGGTAGTGAATACTTGAGTTGAAAGCAGAACCAACAAATTAGGGTACATTAACAGCACAGGGTGCATAAAACATGAAAGAAAAGGCATTTGAAAGGAAAGCCAGAAGAATGAGATGAACTGGAAATTCACAATCAGTACCATTTCCTTACTAATCAAAATCTATTTTCTTTTGCTTTTATTTTTTTCTGCGCTGGCATTTATTTTTCTTACACATCATGGGCATAGAAAATAAAATCAGCCAGGAAAGTGGCGGCTCCTCAACGTCGCTAACGAATCGCTATCAAACTTATTTTCAGGGTTCTTTTTCTTTTTTTTTTTTAATTTCCTTGCTTTATGTTTGAGATTAAACAGGAAAACCTGAGGATGATTCAAACCGTATCTAGTTGGCTCAAATAATGTATTTACTAAAGAAAATTCCTCTATCTGAATTTCATTCTCAAATGAATGGCCCTTTTCATGATATGTTAATTTTTTCCAATCTTAGGAGCTCACAGAACACTTTCAAACTGAAGATGAATGCACTGACTAGAATACAATTATGTGACACGTGGTAGTTACTGAACTTAAAGCCAATGTAAATATAATTTTAGATTGAAAGTAGTCAATATCTTTTTCAACTATAAATTTGAAAGTGAACTTAAGCAGAAAACCCTACATGGCAAGCATTTTATGGGATTCTCAATATCTATAAATTTTGAGATTGTATTTTTGTCTTTTAATCTGGCTCTGTTTTGAGGATATTATTTTCTATGCTACCTGAAAAGGGATCCACAAAAGGATCACACCAAACTGGAGAGCTTATTCAACTGGATCCCTTATTCATGGACTCTGGCTAAGGGGGGATAGTTTAAGGGTCTCCTTATCTTTGGGACATTAGTCATGAGGACATGTGAAGCAGACTTGTGCATTCCTTAATTCTTCTAAAGTTAGATAAATAGTCAACATGAATTTGAATTCATGCTTTTAGCAACTGAACCTGGAGCTATTTCCGACTTGAGTGCATTCCCGAACTTCTAAGTGAATTATGTCAATAGCCCAACCTCAGTCAGGATGATCTGCCCTCCTTTACTTCTCTAGATAAATAGTGATAAAATCTCTCTCCGCAGACCTCCATTTTAGTTTAGGAAAACCATGGACTTTCCAGGAGACATAAATATTTTCCATGTGTCACTTTGATATCAACAGTGAGATTAATGTTTATGTTGACCAGAAGAGGAATTCTAACAATGCTGTATTGCACAGGATCAGGTCAAGGCCACTCAAGATTTTCTCTGCAGTTTAAGGGAGTCTGTGACCAGCCAGAGAGAAGGGTCTCCCAGGAATTCTCCTGCTGGGATTCAGTCCCATGATATTCCCACCAGTGTGACCTGGCTTCTCTACCCGGCTCCAGCCGCCCTGAGACCACTATACTCTGCAATTAAAAGCTTGCACCAAGAATGGCTAGTTACTTCTTACTGATGAAGTACCAGCAAATGAGAATCTGAGTTCCAATTACTTTGGAAACTTTCTCCTTCTACCCTATTCCCTTTCCCTCAAAATAAAATCATTTAAGAGTGAAAAGGAGAGTTTGGTAGAAGTTAGAAAAGCAGGGCTATTTACATTTTGTTTCTATACATCAAATTGTATGTCATGTGTATCTTATTTGTTTTCCCATTTTAACCTTATTGTGTCTTTTTGTGGCTTGTGCAAAAAGTTAACATAACATTGCATCATTGGTGTATTGAATAAAATGTTGAGTAAATATTTTTGTAGCAATATTGCTATGGCTGGATTGAATGCTTTGTATTCAAATGTTTCCTTTTGAAAGTAACAAATAGTCCCTTTTAGTTTTCATTTTAGAATAAAGGGAACACATTAAGTAAGCTGTTCCTATATATCAAGTTAAGAAGGATTATAAAGCCTCTTAGCCTGAAGAAAAATTGCAGTTGAAAGTTGGAAGTATCCTTAGAATTCTACCTTAAACATTCTCATGTCACAGGTGCAGAAGCTGAGGCTCAGAGAGAAGTGATTAGTTTAAGGTCACACCGTCTACCACTGGTTGAACCTAATTTTGCTGACCAGAATGTGCCCCCTTTGTCTCACTGTATCTTATGACAGTCATTTGAGTATACACGATGTCTTTTAGTATCTTAGTCACAAGATGTGATACAAAAATACATAAATGAAGTCTACTCAGAGCTGTAGTTCATCTTTCTACAGTTGCATTTAAGATCAATATTTTATTTTGCCCTGAAATTAAAAGAACAAATGCACCATATTACATGCTAACATTTCTAGAGCTCTATGAATCACTGGAAATGATATAGATGCAACAACATCGATACAGTCTCTGCAATTTATCGTGCCTCTCTTATGGGATAATTAGGAGATGTTCACCGAAATATGCTTTTCATTTTCATTCACTAGTAATGACCATACACTCCTTAAGAGAAGATTTATTTTCTTTCCACCTCTGCTTCTACTAAGCTAAGCACTTGTTCTCAACTCATGCAAATGAAAGGTGTATATTCTATGCAAGAGAGTGTGTGTGTTTGTGTAATTAAGAAATACATATTAACTTTTTAGCTGACACAAGAAGATACAGCTTCAAAATATTGGAAATTTGTTCCAGATAGAACACATCTTCATGTCCTCCATTATATATAAAACAAGCGATATTTACAGGAATAATTCTCTATGTAATTACACAATTATTAAAAACATAGTAGTGAAGTAGGAGTTTTTATCAAGTCATTCAAATTAGTGCTATTTCATACTAATCACTATCTACTTGAATGTGTATTGCTTGGATGTGACTATAGAAAGCTCATTAAATAAATTTTCTTTAAAATTTAATTACTGGGAACTTCTTCAGATAATAATGATTATGGGTATAATTAGGATCTTTGTTCCTCTTTGTTGTTAGACTAAAAGGTACAAAGACTCAGAGAAAAAGAGATTGAAATTGCATATCCAACACTTGGAGAACTAGTTGTCACAGGCGTTGTAGAATATTAAAGAGCCCAATCTAGCAGTGGCACATCAAGATCGAAGTATGGAAATTATAATTTGGCGTTTAGTTATTTAGTCTCTCATTTTCTTCTCAAATTGCCTGGGTTGTATCCATGAACTATAAGTGAGAAACAATGAAAGGCCATTTGCTTTAATATCTGAATGTAGGAGATGCTAGCAATGTATAATATCTTCACTTTCAAAGATTGTAGGACTCAGATCCAGTACTTTGGTAACTTAGTAAGCTCATAGGAGAGGTCCTGTTTATTTCCTCTTGCCCTGTTGAATAAAAATAGCATTTATACTCTTAGGACTTAATGCCTGCTAACCATCCCTCTGTAATTCTGAAAAACATATTCACACCCTGACTATTGAAATTTTTCAGACTCTCTAACACTGTGATCGAACTATGTATAAACTGAAGGGTGTAACAAAGTGTTTCCTCAGATTACTTCATTTAGAAACAATGCATACTGAAAAGAGCTGCTGCATATGATTTCTGGATTCAAATAGTGTAATAATCTCCCAATTTTTCCATTAAAGATGGTTCCAAGTCAGTATTTTAGCACAAAAAGTGTTCTCTACTATGAAATTCCAAGCTCAGAAATAAATTGTGGGTATTTTGTTAAAGATTTCTGACAAATATAAAAAGCAAAATGTTTTAGCTTATCCCAACTTGACATATTATGTTTGTAAAATATTCAATGTAAGAAGTTAGAAAATCTTATTATTGTGAAATATGAATGCCACTTACAATAAAAGTGAGGAGGAAGAGGAAATTCTCATTCATACATTAGTGTTCGAATACAGGATGAAGGATCTCTGCTTGTATCAGCAAAAACAATGACAAGAGGCAGCAACCTTCTGACCTAGAATCTTCGCACTACCAGTGGACCGTTGCTGGTCAGCTGCTGTGTTGCGAATCCCATAAAGCATTCCAGCTCTCCTTGTGAGAACCAAAAACTCAGCAAGTGACAAGTACACATTTAAAAAGTACAACCACCTGTGTGACAAGGTAGCTAACTGATACTCGCATTGTGTTTGTGTTAGTGTTTGTATTGAGAGTTATATAATTTACTTAGGGTTACTGGAATTGGGTAGGTTAGGTAACAGCCTCATGTTTTCACTGACATAGGACAGGCAGATATGGGTGTAGGAGAGATGATGCAGGAGAAGGAGCACTGAGAGGATGACAACAAAGAGGAGCCACCACCACCAGTATCATGAAAACAACAGCAATTCAGAGGGGTTTTTTTTCTTTTTCCTGTCATTGAATCAGCCACCTTTGTATCAAGAATGCTGGACTTCCCTTAAAAGAAAAGAGAAGTTGTGTATATAATTTTTTTCCTTGGCCTCCTCTATGTTTCTGTGTAGTCTCTGCAAGTTTAGAAATCTTCTGCTGCTATCAAATGTAAGAAATGCAATCATGGAAAAGCTCAGGGGGGATTTTCTGTCTAAATTAGCAGGCAGGATATTGGGCCTGGTGTATTGCTGTATTAGGGACCATGGTTCTACACTAGCCTTTCATGACTGCTTTAGCAGAGGGAAGGCAGGCACAGTACCTGGTCCTGATATGGTGCTCCTGTCTGAAGTTTATGGGAGGCAAGGTGAGCACTTGCATCTCTGGGCATTTTAAAGACATTTGAGACAAAGGATACCACCATTAGTCTATATTTTGGGGGGGTTACAACTTCATACAATGAAAGACTATCCTCCTTTATATTCAGAGAGATTCGCACAAAAATATCTCCATTATTTTTAAATTTCTCTACTTTTAGTTTCTCTAAATAATCAAAGGCCATTTAGGGACCCTATTAAATCTACAGTGAGATTTTTGTAACTTGAGTTCTTGGATGAGAGTTGTTTATGGATAGCTTATATGATAATAGATGTTTTAAAACAATAATATTGTTTAAGTTGAGAAGAATGGGAAAGATCATCTCTAAACATCTTTCAGATTCATTGTTGCTTGATTTGTTGTTAGTCGTGGGTCTGCTGTCTCACGTTGGCACCTGCTTGGGCCAGTATGTCTGGTTGAGTGTGAGCATGTAATAATCAATAAGAAAGGGTAGTGCTCGCTTCAGCAGCATATTTACTAAAATTGGCACACTACAGAGAAGATTAGCATGGCCCCTGTGCAAGGATGCCACACAAATTCATGAAGCGTTCCATATTTAAAAAAAAAAATAAGAAAGGGTAATAGCCTAAGAGGTGCTTTAGGCAAATATTAGGTAAGCATGACCATGTCCATCAACAAAAGGGGACGTGGTCACTTTGGGCTTCAGTTCTTCTCTTGTTCAGACTCTCAGAGCACACAACCATCTCCAAGCCTTCCCTCCTGGTGAGCTGCAGATGAGTGGCTGCAGCCCCAGCTGCCTGAAAGCCAACATGCCTCTCACTGAACTCATCATCTCAGCTCCCAGGTGTGTTGGTCTAGTTCCCAAGCCTGGTGCCTGGAATAGTGAACTAACAGGTTTCCTATCTTTAATCTCTTCCCTAACAGATCCACTCATCCCTCTAAATCTGCATGATCTTAATAATGTGAAGTCAGCCATGCTGTTCTTCTGTATAAAATTCTGCAGGGCTTCAATTGCCTCCAGAATAAAGCCTGTGCACCTTGGGGAGTATGCAAGGGCCTTCAGAATCTGGTCTTTATTGGCTGCTGTGGGTTCACAAGGGCATCCTAGGAAGAAACTTTCTTCACAATGGAAGCATCCTGAAGCTAAAAGCTCCTCCTCTTTTGTGATCTGTTGTAGGTTGGCCCACAGATGCCACTAAATAAATATATGCTGTTTGGACATCACTTCCCATCGCATTTTTATTATGTATAATATTATTTGATTTCTCAGAGTATGCTATGCCACCTTCTTATCTTGGCATATAAAATTCTCTCTTCTTGAAACTCCAACATCTTCTTTTAGCATGCCCAGCTCATCCTATAAGACATAGATCAGGTGGTAACTTTTGTGAAACCCTCTCTGAGCTTCAAGATAGGCCGGACCTGCCTTCCTCTGTGTTTCCAGAACATTCCGGGCAAACTTCTACTCAGACTTCCTCCAAATTATCATAAAGAGCAGCATTTATGTCTGCGTACTCCATTAAACTACACACTTCTTGGGACTGGGCCTTGAACAGAGCCTTGCGCAAAGTAAAACCTCAAAAATGACTTGATCAGATCTGTTCTATGATTTCTTTTCATTCATTCAAATTTGTGCCAGATCTCACACTTTCTGGGAAACTGTTAATATTGATTATGCAGTGTATACATACTGTTAACATTCTCACAATGCATAGCCCCCGAATTACCATGTTCCAATTTTTTCATATACTGTTTTTTTGTTTTGGTATTGTTAATGAGGTAAAATGAGATGCAATAGGGTGCACATATTTAAAGTGTACATTTGGATGTTTTGACATGTTTCTGTACCCCAGGAACTATCCCCACAACTGAAATAATGAATAGTCCATAACTCCCAAAAGTTTTCCTGGCCCCCTTTCCTTTCCTTTGCTCCCCTCTCCAAGCAGCTAATGATTTGCTTAAAAACATTAAAGATTAGTTTGCTTTGACTAGATTTTTATGTAAATGAAATCAAATATATTTATTTTTACTAAGAACAATTATTTGAGATCTATTCATGTTGTTGGGATCATTTCTTTTTATTGCTGAATAGTATTCAATTTATTATAGGAATGTAATGCAATTTATGTTCTGCCTTGAATAGTATAGCTTTATAATAACTCTTAACATCAGATAGTGTTAATTTCCCAATTTTATTCTTTTTAAAAGTTGTTTTGGGTTATTGGTTTTGAAAATGTATTATTTTATGTTCTGTTTTTACAATAGAACTGCAAACTAGGAGAGTGTAAAGGCAATGTTTTATTCTATCTTGCTCTTCTAAAAATATTTTACCATGCACAATAAACAGTTGTTCTCTTTCCTCTGGTGCTTTTATCTGATTTATGTTGTTCTGAAAAGCTCAGAAGAATGACATCTTTTCTGTCTCTTTGGAACTTGTTCCTGCCATTTTGTCAGAATGCTTTGAGAATTTTTAAAGAGTGACAGTTTCCCCAACTTTAGTTCATCACACGTAAAGTGCTCACATATTGAAAAACAAGTTATTCTATATGTTGGGAGGCATGCTTTCCCAGTAGAAAGAGAAGAAAGAGAAAGAAAAAGCGACACCCATTAATGCACAATGCTGCAGAAGGTGTTTTCCTGAACTCGAGACAATGGGCACTAATGGACCATTTGTGCCATGTGCTCAAGCCTTTTCAATTTGCAACAAGAGAAATCATCTCTGATGATGCTTTGCACAGCCAAGTTCTCCAATCAGCCAAATTACAAAAACTGAAACTTCAAGGCATAAGACCATCTTTGGAAGGACAGAAAGTCTGTTTGGCAGCTTGACTGCTGAATAGCATATGGAACAGGCTGGGAAATTGTTTGAAAGGTGCAAATGCGAACAGGGTCCATTATTCTCTCTGTTAATATTGTCTAGTCCGTTCTTTAGCCACGAACAAGCAGCTTTACTGTTTTCTTTATAATTCAGCAATATTGGGCTTCTAGGACACATCCATCTCAACCTGTCAGTGCAGAGTCTAGACAATGGATAGAACATGCAAAGGTTTCCAGAACCTTGCAGGTGTTAAGACATCTATTCATCGTCCTAGTCCCCTCTGCTACCAAGTTGAAATCATTGTAACCAATTCAAGAAAGCAGTTTATGAGTAGAAATGCCCCTTCTCGTTAAGACCTTCATAGAAATAACACAGTTGGGGTAAGTTTTGTTCAAAACCAAGGCAAGGATAGGTGAACCAGGGTCTTCCCTTAAGCTACCCATAGATGCATGTTAACACCTTTAAGAGTGTCTTGGAAAAGTCTATCTTGCAGGTAGGTTGCTGGTAGAGTGGAAAGGCCTGAACAGTACTGAACTTTTGCTTATCTATGAAATGAATGTCATGTTGTAAATAAATGTTAAGGCCTTTTCCAGCCCTGAAAAAATCTACAATTCTATGTTGTTTATGAATGTGTCTTCCTTATCTTGTCCATTAGGTTGTAGTCTACTCAGTGATAGAATTTATGACACTTCAGTCTTCTGTAATAACTGAAACACTTGGAGAATCTCTCTGCCTTAAAGCAGTTGAAGAGTCTTTCAAAAGGATGAAGTTCCCAATAGTTTTGGATTTTGGATAACTTTGATTTACTGTCCCTTCATAGGCAAATAAGGATTAATGAAAGCCAACCAATAAGTCATGGGCTATCCTTGAAGACAAAATGAAATTATTTCATAACTAATATAACAAATATCCATGCACACGCTGGTCATGTCTTCTTCCCCTGTTTTAACTAGTAATCTCTTACTTATTCTTTGAATCTTATTTATAATTTATTTCACAAAGGAAGTCTTCCCTGAACTCCTTGATTAGACAAGAGTCATTACACACACTTAAGCTAATGCATGGCACTCGTAATAGCACATTTATTCCTATAATTGTTTGATTTCTACCCCACCCCTTTACTTTATAATCTACATGAAAAGAAGGATCCTATCTGGGTTGTTTTGCTTCCATTGTAGCTTTCACACCCAGGCCTGAACCTGACATAATCAGCATATGTTTATCAAATGACTAAATGTATTCTTGAACCATTGAATATATTAAAAACAACTGTGTGAAGGAGATGAAGGAGAAGGAGTTTCCTGGCAAAGGAAAACTGTATATGTGAGTGATTAAAATCTTCAATCTTTAGAATCTTCAGACTATCAACAGTAAGGGGGAAAGCTATAAGAACCTGGTTAAAATTATCAGACCATAGAACTAAAGTAATCCTATTAGTAGCAGCTACTATGGTGTCTTAGTTATTTTTCTCATTGCTGAGTCAATTACTCAACATCCAAAGTTAAAGGAGGAAAGGTTTATTTGGCTCATAGTTTGAAGAGGTTTCTGTCCATAATTGGCTGGTTCCCAGGCAGGGAGGCATGACACACAGGCATCACAGAGAAGAAAAAGTTCATGGCAGGCAGAAGGTAGTAAAGCAAGTGAAGACTCTTAGCAGCATTTTTCTGCCCCTTTTGTACTTTATCTAGTCTACACGGATTAGAGTGGTGCCAAACCAATCAGTGGACTGATTTAGTAATCTCACATCCTTAATCCCAGCACCACACACTTTAGATCTAGCCACTTCTGAAAAAGTCCCACCTATGACCACATGAGGGTTTGGGCGGACATCTAGACACAAGCCACAACACATGGATTGAACACATTTACCTTGTGCCAATGTTTGTTTTAAGGCCATTTCATGCAATTACTCATTTAATAATTGTAACCTGAAACTCCTGCCTTCAGGACAAGGAGAGTAGACACAGAGAAACTAAGTAATTTACCTCTGAGGTCATATTTCAATGATAAGTCAGACTAATACTTGGAGATAGCTCATGTTCTCAACTTTTTGACTGTATTCTCTGTGTGTATTTCTTCTCATTATTGCTGGATTACTCATTGATATCCAGGACTTAGAAATCAAAGATGAAATCTAAGCCATTTATTGGAAAGGATCAAACTTCAAAAGGAAACAAAATCTTTTGGAAGAACAAATAAAGGATGTCTTAGTTACTTTCTTGTCACTCAGACACAATACAGAACATCCACAACTCTAAGGTGGAAAGGTTTATTTTAGCTGACAGTTTGTGGAGGTTTCAGTGCACAGTTGGCTGATTCCAAGGCAAGGCAGCATGGTGGAAGGACATCACAGAGAGAGACGTCATGGTTTCATGGCAGGGCAGTAGGAAGCAGAGGGGTGGAGGATTGGAGGGAGAGAGAGAGAGAGAGAGAGAGAGAGAGAGAGAGAGAGAGAGAGGTGTCAAGAAAGGAAGGAGGGAGAAAGACTCTTCCAGATCATGCCCCCAGTGACCTACCTCCTTCAACCAGGCTTCGCCTCCCAACATTATAGTTTGCTATAAACTTACCAGCAGATGAATCCACTGATGAATATCATACCTCCATGATCCAATCACCTCCCAAAAATGCAATCTGTGAGTGTAGGAGGTTTTCAGAGGACATTCTGATATAAACTATAACAAATGAAAAGTTGAATTTGCATTCATCAATATGATGTCAATATCAAAGGTGCATTTAAGATACTGCATTGATCAATTAGTAGATAAAGGGTTATTGAGAAATTCTTCTGAAGTTTGCCTGTATAGGTCTCCAAATTCTAGTGAGTTCAGAGAAAGAAATATAGTTTATGTTGGGCATCAGGTAGTCTAAATATTAGAATCTGTCTCTGTCTCTCTCTCTTTCTGAGTCCAAGTTAGGGAGCCTTTTACATGCTGAGCACCACTGAGCTACACACCTATCTCCTGAATATATTCATAGAGTTACCTTTTTCAAAGAGTTTTGGGAATAAGGTGTCTCACATCGTATTGAGTTCCTGCCCACAACTGTGTAGACCTTCTCTGCTCACTCATAAGACAATTGTCTTCTCTTTTTATATTACTGGTTGTCACAAGGTACACACATGCGCACACACACACACATGCACACACACATGCAATTAAGCCCGTTTTTTTAAAGAAATGGATTTTGTATATCATAAACTCTCTCAATATTACATTGTTAATGTTTAACATCAATGGAGTAAAAATCTATCTTGAGAAACTTAATTGATTATACTTTCTATTTTAGCAATGGACAATTAATCAATTCAACAAATATGAGGTGGAGCATATTATTAACCCTGGATCAGGCACTGGGAGTACAGTAATGGATGAAACTTCATGAACAAGCATTCCTGGTCTTGTTCTAGACGGGAGAACCGAGGAGGCTAGAGGGAGTGGTTTTTCTGGCCATGAGACCATAGCATATTTTTAAAGTTTTGAGGGTCTCAATGACAGTAAGTGCTACACAGGAGCCTTCACAGTGTTAAACTGTTAATTCCATCTGCAGTGGGGGAAACTGAGAAGGTTAGAGTTAATTACATGTCATTCTCATGGAGATACGGAATTGTTTTTAAATCGTTTTTTTTTCTGGTACTGGGGATCAAATTCAGGACCTTGTGCTTGCAAGGCAGGCAGCTGAGTTTTTAAATCTTAATGTATTCAGTGGGTGTAAATTATTCCTAGATGCCTTTGTGGTTTTAAACCTTGAAGACTCAAGCTCATATTTTCCCACAACCATACATTTCTAATTCTTAAGTCAGTCTTTATCGTATATCAAGGTGGTCAGTAAGTACTGAATAATACTGTGAAGTAAAATTAAGAACACATAAATATTATTTGAGGTCATGAAATATAAGGGAAAAGGCAAAGGAATCATGTGAGTTCAATGTTTTGCTATTTATAGATTAGGTAAATATCAAATAGTCTATGTTCATCACATTTGCTTTGATTTTTGGTGAAAATCTTTGATATAAAACCAGTACTTGTGAATCAGGCTGAATCTTTGAATTCAGAGTAGTAGAGTGATGGTTCTCTATTCTTCAGTGTATCTCTTAATAATATTCTTTTTATTATAATGACTTTTATTATGGATGAATTTAACCATGATTTCTGCTATTGCCCAGTCTAATGAGACTTATAAAATTCAGTTGTACAAACCTCAGACCTTATTTTAGATAGAACGTTGAGAAAGAAAAAGCCAAAGCTCTTTCCTGAGCATTTTTCATCTGAAGATGAATCATAGGCAATTAACAGGAACAATTCTAATTAACTGACATAATTAAAAAACTAATAATGTTTAACATTATTGTTTTATACAATGACATTAGCTTTAACAGCCTAGCAACACATCAAGGCCTCATTTCCATAGTCACAGAATATATTATTTATCCTGGGTTTCTTTGGTAACCAGTTTGACAATAGTAACAGCACTGTGACTTCCTAAATTGTTTTGCCATACAACTTCATAATTTATGCCAATGGCAGTAATTGTAATGTCTATATAATTTCCTTTTAATTATCAACTAATGAAATTTGCATTCATTTGGGTAAAACAAATATTCACATTCAACTTCCAATCACCTGTCCATACTTTCATTTAATTTACTTAAGTTTTTTTGCCTTTTATTTATATTTTTAATATCAAACTGTGAGAGGAATATTAACATTTATATTCTGATTAGTGTTTAGGGAAATATTGATTATATGGATCTTTTCCCTTCTTTGCCTTTAAATTTTTAGAGTGTGATATATTTAATTTAAGAAGATACACACTTCCTAGTTTTTTCACATTAAACTCCAAGGAGTTTAAGTGGAATTAATTTAGTAAACTTTAATTGCAGAATAATCTCTGGCTGTTCCCTTATCTCTTGATTTATTACAGGCATTTATTTCTACTTTGAAAAATTCTCATCAGTTTCCCAGGGAATTAATTTAGATTTCTAAAAAGAAAAAAACCCCCTCAAATTGCATCTAAATTCAAATTAAGATGCTAATTACAATAATTATTTCATCACATTATATAGAAACTTTGTACATATGAGTATAACAATTTTGAGGCAAAAATGTTAGTTTTTACAATCCTAATTCTTACAACTTTTGAACAGATGAACTCCTTAGTTTAATTAGTTGTGTACAAGGACTTTACCCTCAAAAGAAGTTATGCTGAATGCCAATCAACTGCTAATTTGAAAAATTGATAATAAATAGCCCTTATAAGTGAGGTAAGTGCCAATAATAATCCACCAAAGCAAGATGAGCATGTGATTAGTAAACTATGGGGGTCGATCATTAACAGGCTTGAACAGTATTATTTGGACCACAGAGATCCACACTCACGAACTGTGCTTATCCAAATGGGGAAAAACTTATTTAAAAGTGATTATAACTTCTTCTTATTATTAAAAAGAGGAACACATTAGGAAGAGTATTAGTTTATGCTGCACCTGGGCCCAGATCATGTGGGACAACTCTTCTTTGTACACAGCCATTGCATATCCACAGGTTCCACATTCAAGAATGAATTCCAGGAAAGAAATTGCTGTGAGAACTGATGGGAGGAAGGATGGATATCAGTATTTGAGAAAGAAGGAGTTCTGGGGGAAGTTTTGGCTTGTTCCTTTGTTTGGGGAAGAAAATGAAGGATTTTTAATGTTTTTTCAGATGAATTCAAATTATTTCTCCTTGTACCTTGAGTTAAATGTAGACTTGGTGCCTTATAGATAACACACGTGCATTGAGGTTAGAACGGATGAGTTTATTCCCAGGTATTATTTCATTCTTTTTGCTGGGCCAAGGGCAAATATGTTTCTATTTAACATAACTATACAACATACTGATTATAGGCAAGCTCATTTGAACTTTCCTGGAAAGCTCAGTGAAAATAAGAATGTTGGAACTTGAATTCTGCTTCTTACCTAGGTTAAAATTTTAGAGATGCTGAAGTATGATATATTAAGAAGACCATTAAACTAGGGCTCAGAATCAATAGGCCAGGTACTTACTGTCTATGGGGCTCCAGAAAAGCCTCTTTGCTTCGCTGATCCTTGGTTTCTTACTCTAAAAAATAGAGATGGGTAAATAATACCGACTTCCTCAGGATTCATATAGAATTAAACAGGATAATAGAGGCAAAGTGATTTATGAAATATGAAGTCTATACCACTATAACACCCTATTATGACTGTTCTGTTCTGGTCTTCAATTGAAAAGGGATCTGATTTTAATGTAACTTTCATTTTATAGAATGATAGCACCCTTGAGTGAATATTTAAGGTACATATGCAGTGTAATTAAAAATATGATGAAGGTTTAATTTTTTAAAAAAGTTACAGTAAAAGATACATTGCCATTAATCCCCCTCAAAATACTTTCCTTTGGTTTTAAAACACTTATTGCATCATTCTTACCACTTTCTAAAGTAGTTTTGGAAGTCCTCTTTCATGTCTTTAGTTGTACTGTCTTGGCTTCCTTGCTGTCCTGAATCAATTCAAAAAATTTAATTTTCATAGGCATTTTGATTTGAGAGAAGAGCCAAAAATCTCATAGTGCCAGACAGGGTACATAAGATGGATAAGGCCGTACCATAATGTTTTTAAACTCTGCTTTCCATTGGATGGCACTAGGAAGCAGTAGTCACTGTTTTTTGGGTTTTTTTGGTACCGGGGATCGAACTTGGGTCCTTGTGCTAGAGGGGAAGGTGGCAGAACCACTGAGCTAAATCCCTTACCCTCACCATATTTTTTTTAATCATGCTTCATAAAGACATTCACAAAAGAATACTTCTAGAACTGCTCCCTAACATGGCAAAAATGATGGTATATGTGTGTTTAAAGCGAGAGGAGGCATTTTGACGATTGATAATGGCAATGTGGTTTTTACTATAATAATTTTTTAAAAATTCATTCTATATTTTGCTCATATCTTGTATTTTCTTGTAAATTTATTATATAACTTTGAATATTGAAGACTTTTATAAATATGAACTCTGACTTTCAAACTTAATTTCTCTAATTTTGGATTTTAATATATTGACTACTTCACTTCTTAAGTTATACATACTTTTAGTAATGTCTTTCATAGACTTTAACAATCATATTAGTAAATTATAAAAGTTCCATTCCACTGATTTTATTGGAACCTGAGGCTATACTTTAAACATTTTCACAGTAATTAATAAGTAGAAATATATTATTCCTTGAGGTCACTAAATTGTACCAAAATATTCTTAGGTAAATCTCCTGTTGACCATATTGAGCATTTAATTCTTGATCCTTCAATTGAAGAAGTGTCTTGCAATTTAGGCAGGCAAAAATTAACAAATTCATTTAATATGCCAAAGGAATCACTATTGGTTAAAACTGCAGTACAGAGAGATAGTGGATGGAATGGTCATATCTGTTTTATTTTATTTATTGATTTTATTATTATTTTTTTTGGTACTGGGGATTGAACTCAGGTCCTTGCGCTTGCGCAGCAGGCGGCGAAACCAGAGCTAAATCGCCGGCTCCATATCTGCTTTATGAGTGCATATTAGCAATAAGGAATAATGAGACTTTCTCGTACATGCATATAGCAAGTATTGATTATTTTTATCTCCACCACCCCTCTCTCCCTCCTCCAGCCTGTCCCAATCCCTTTCTTCACCTCTAACAGTCTACCTTCTAGTTTCCTGTCATCTCTCCTCTATTATTTTTAGAAACTGCTCATATAAGAGAAAATGTGTGATATATAACTTTCTGAATCTGGCTTATATTGCTTAACATGATGTTCTCTACTTCCACCATTTTCCTGCATATGACATGATTTTATGCTTCTTTATGCCCGAATGATATTCCATTCTCTCTCTCTCTCTCTCTCTCTCTCTCTCTCTCTCTCTCTATATATATATATATATATATATATATATATCTCACATTTTTTAAGCTATTCATTTCTTGTTGGGAATCTAGACTGCTTCCACAGCTTAGCTCAGCGGTGGAGAACCTATGGCACTCATGTTTTTCTTTTAAGACAAAAGATGTTAATGTATAAGTCATTTTTTTCTGAACTAAAACCTCAGTATTCAGGTTTAATTGCAGTGTTGGCACTTTGTGATAAATAAGTGAATGTTGTATTACAGTTTGGCACTGAGTCTCTAAAAGGTTTGCCATCACTGGCTCAGCTATTGTGAATTGCTCCACAATAAACATGGGTATCAGTTTGCTGTCTTTAGTAGTATGCTGTTTTTAATTCTTTCAGAAATGTATTAGTTAGCTTTCTTATATCGCTGAGAGATCTGAGAGAAATACTTGATAGCCACAATTTAAGGTAGGAGGGGTTTAGTTTGGCTCATGGTGTCAGGGGATTCAGTTTGTGCTTAGACAGCTCCAAGGCAAAAGGATTATGGCAGAAGAGAATGGTGGAGCAATGATGCTTAGTTCATGGCAGCCAGGAAGCAGAGCAGATAAACAGTGCCAGAAAAAGGAGCAAGAGATCAGATATAGTACAAAGATCATGCCTCCATTACTTGCCCCCTCAAACAGAAATGTACTTTATTAATCCTCTGGATGGCTCCCAAGCCAATCAAGTTGATACAATTAGGCTTGACCATCATAGAGTACATGCCAATGAGTGGTATGCCTGGATCAAATGGTATCTCTGTTTTTAGATTTTAAGGGACATCCATACTGATTTCCATAGTGGCTGTGCTAATTTACTTTCTCATCAACAATATAGAGGTATTCCTTTTCCCTATATCCTTACCAACATTCCTTGCTTTTTGTATTCTTGTTGACAGCCCTTCTTAGTGGGATGAGATGGAATTTCAATGTGGTTTTAATTTGCATTTACCTAATGGCCAAAGATGTTGAGGATTTTTTCATCTACATGTTGGCCATTTGTACTTTTTGTTTTGAGAACTGTTCATTTGCTTATTTACTGATTGTATTATTTAGGTGTTTTGAAGTTAATTGAATTCTCTGTGTAATTTAAATATTAATACTGCTTCAGAAGAGTAGCTAGCAAAGATTTTCTCCCATTCTGTAGGTTGTCATTTCACTCTGTGGATTGTTTCCTTTGTTACACAGAAGCTTTTTAATTTGATGTAGTCTCATTTGTTGATTCTTGATATTGTCTTAATGTTTCTTGTGCTATTGGGATCTATACAGGAAGTTTTGACCTGTGTCTATGGCTTCAAGTGTTTCCCCTACTTTTTTCCAACAGTCTCGAAGTTTCTAGTTTTGTAACTAAATCTTTGATCAGTTTTCATTAGATTTTAGCCAAGATGAGAGATAGGGATCTAGTTTCAATCTTCTTCATGTGGCTATCCAGTTTTCCTAACATTATTTGTTGAAGACGTTGTTTTTTCCCTATCATATATCTTTGGTTTCTTTATCCAAAATTAGATGGCCAGAGATGCACAGGTTTATTTTTGTGTCTCCTACCCTATTCTATTGGTCTACATGTCTGCTTTTGTGTTAATGTCATATTTCTTTTGTTATTATGGCTTATTGGTGTAATTTAAAATTTGGTATTATGATGCCACCAGTATTGCTTTTGCTTAGAACTCTTTTGGCTATTTTTTCTGCATCCATATATGCTTTTGGATTGTTTTTTTCTAGTTCTGTGAAGAATGTTGCTGGTATTTTATAAGGGATTCCACTGAATTTGTAGATCTTTTTTGGTTATATGGCCATTGTGGCATTCTGGGTGGGGTATCAAACTAACTGAATTTAGGATCCATCCAGAGGATTGGTGGAGCATACTTCTAGGTGTGTCTGAGTGGATCAATGGAGGTATGGCCTTGGGTTCTGTATCTTGTTCCCCCTCTGGTGCTGCTCCCCTGCTTTTCTTCCCAGCTACCATGAATTAAGTAGCTTTGTTCCACCACGCCCTTCCACCATGATGTTTTTGCTTTGTAGTTTGAAGACCTTATACTACTGAATTCCTTGGAACCATGAGCTAAATTAAACTACTCCTCTTTTAAGTGGTGATTGTTGAATATTGTGTCTCAGCAACGGAAAAGCTGACTAATACAATAATTTAAACAGTATTAATTCTGCTAACCCATGAACAAGAGAGCTCTTTCCATTTTCTAATGTCTTTTTTGATTTCTTTCTTGAATGCACTGCAATTTTCATTATAGAAGTTTTTCACTTCCTTGATTCAGTTGATTCCTAGGTATTTTATTTATTTTTTTGAAACTATTGTGAATGGAATTGTTGTCCTGATTTCTCTCTCAGTGTATTCATTATTGTTGAATAAAGAAGTTATTGACTTTTGTGTTTTGATTTTGTATCCTGCCACTTTGCTGAATTTGTTTACAGGATCAAGGAGTCTTCTAGTTGAGTTTTTAGAGTATTTTATGCAAGGGACTATAACATTCACACATCAGGATAATTTGACTTTTTTTCTTTCCTGTTTGTATCTCTTTTATTTCTTTCTCTTGCCTAATTAGCTGTGGCAAAAGATCCAAGTAGTTTATTGAACAGGAGTTTTGAGAGTTGACACTCTTACCTTGTGCTTGATTTTAGAGTATATGCTTTTAGTTTTCCCTATTCAATGTGATGTTGGCTGTGGGTTTGTCACATATCACTTTCATAATTTTTGAAGAAAGATCTTTCTATAACTATTTTCTTTAGGGTTTTTATCATGAAGTGATGTTGAATTTTGCCAGGGGCTTTTTCTGCATTTATTGAAATAATTGCGTACTTTTAATCCTTGACTTTCATACTTTTTATCATTGATTTATACATGTTGACTCATCCTTGTCTCCCTGCATGAAACAAACTGGACCATTGTGTGTTATTTTTTTAATATGCTGTTGGATTCTGTTTGTAAGAATCTTATTGAGGATTTTTGCAGCTATGTTCATCAAAGATATTATCTGTAGTTTTCTCTATTTTTTGAGTCTTTATCTAGTTTTGTTATTGGTAATGCTGGTTTCATAGAATGAATTTGAAAGGATTTCTTTCCTTTCTATTTCATGCAGAATATCTATGTTATGGTGATTATGTGACAATTGTTTTAATCTTTGGATGTCCATGTAATTTGCTTTGGTCAGTGTCGGTATGTAGGGCTTACATTTGGCCCTTGTATCACTTACGTTATGTTCCTCTTATTATAAGGCATGCACTGTTTAGAATAAAATGCTGTTAGAATCGGTGCCTCTTTTTATTATCTGTATTTTGCAACTTCATCACAGGAATGTCATCAATATCAAAACTTACTGGTGACTAATTTGGAAGGAGCTTGGGTGGCAACATAAAGTTAATTTCTTCAACACCTTTTTATTAGATTCAGGAAAACATCTTAAGAAGGTAACAAAAATTCCAAGGTACATTATGGTTAGTATAAAATGAATGGTAGAGGTAGTAGCCTTTAAAGAAGTTTTGAGGAGGTTTTGGCTTTCAGGGGAGAATCAGCATTTCTTTTATAACATCTTTGGGACAAAATACCTATTGCCACCCCTTGTTAACTCTGTGAGCATGAGGAATTTATTTTCTCTGGGTTTCAGTTTTCTCATCTATAAAGGAGAGTAATTATAGTACCTATTTCCTAAAATTGCATTTCATATTATTTTTCATCTGTATTGTTTTTATTTTTGAGATGAAAAAACAGGCATAATGAGATTTATTCACTTAATACCTTTTGGAGATTTAAATCAAGCTCATAAACTCCGTGTGAACTTGCTTTTCAGTATCTCTTTGTTTATAAAGGTACAGACTTTCTCTAAAAACTGCATTTCAAATTTTATCCCAAGGTGCTAAAAGTCTCCTTGAGTTACACTGAGGCTTGAATATCTGCAATTCACGAGTGAAACTCAACAAGGGAAGGAGCTCCCAATTAATTGCAAAAAAATAAGATTTAATACATGAAAGTACATGACAAGTCAAGTTATAATTAATACTTTAAGAGTTTAAGATGACAACAACAAGAAGAAATGCCAAATGATAGTGCTTGATAAATTGCCAATTAATGCTCTAGCTAGTAATTACTACACCAGCAAGTATAAAGAAAAACCATGAGAAACCCCCAGTCCTGGGATTTGAGCATACGGCCATAGCCAAGAGGTTGTGTCAGCCTCTATTACATTCTTCCATATGTAATAAACCAAAGTAATAGTAATTTAGGCAGCATAGAAGTATTTTTCTTGTCACACCCAAAAGTGCTGAAGGCCAGAGCTGGTATGGTAAGACATGGTATAAAGATTTCTTTCTTATTCTTCTACTGAAAATTTTATTTGTAGTTGTTCTTATTGTTGGAGCTGCCAGAGCTCCAGCTGTTAAATTCATATTCCAATCAATAGAAAGGAAAAGAGTGAGGGATGGGGACAAGTCCCCAGACCTAAAGGACGCTCCTTAGAAACTGGGTGCAAAACTCTGTCTGTCTTATATTGACCAAAAATTAGTTGCTTGACCAAATTTGTTGCAAAAAAGCCTGGAAATTCTAACCTTTTATGTGTGGGGACATGGGATGGCTCTATGATTAAGTAAGTAGGGTAAATGGACCTCAAAGAAGGTAGGGAAAGCAGTTGGTAGGCTCTGACACGTAACCTCATAAATAACCCTTTGTGGGTACCAGCCTACACCTGGAGAAGAATATGGCTTAAGAATGTGGTCATTTCCACAACCCCAGCTGAGCGGCTGAACGGTTTTATGGGACTAAGCTACCATTACCATTTCTTTACCTTTGCTGCACGATTGTGAGTATCAGTCTCTGGCAATAGATTTCATGTGAGATAGGGTGATTTCCTGAGTTTTACTGAGTGAACTGTGGTGCAGTGAGGTCTCTATTCTGTTCTCAAAAGTTAAACATATCCTCATATTTCCCTCTGGAAAGCTCTAGATTTGCGTGGAAAAAAGAGGAGAGGAGAAAAGTGTTTAAATTAGTCTAAGTGGGAGTATTTGCACAGAGTATATCAGAGGCCCTTCCTAGACTGGTGTCTCTGTAAGAAACTTGTTTTATGAAAAGACCATGAAGTTAAAAAAAAAAAAAAAAGAAAGAAATCTCAGGTCCAAATGTGCAGTTTCTGTTTTTGTTTTATTGATGTTTGACAAGACCTTGAAAGATTTACTTACATTCTCTAAGTGTCATTTTCCTCTCCTGCAAATGAGAAGCCAAAATTAGTACCTTATTTCTTTCCTCACAGGGGAGAAAGCTTATTAGAATAAAGCTCAGTAATTATCTGATATCTGTAGAGAAAGGCAAAGGCAATTTCTTACAAATTCTTACAGGGAAGATCATTATTATTAATCTACATATTTTTTTTCTCTACCTAAAAAGCTCTTCCAATATTTCTTTGCCATTTCATTCTTCAAGACTACTTCACTGACATCTGCCTGGATAAATGTGGTTATGCTTTTTCTGTCTCAGACATACTTGTACTACCTGCCCCTTCTAGGGTTTTTTTGTGTCTTTAGCATAATTTTTACCATCTCATCTTGGTCAGCCATTCTTTAGGGCATGACTTATTCTTAGTAGGGTACCTACTGGATAAGTTCAGTTAATCAGAACTCAGGCTTTGAGATCTTATAACAGTTGAGTTCCAACTCCATCTCTGATGCTTGCTAGTTTTGTAAACTTTAGTAATTTAATTTCTTAAACCCCAGTCTCTTGAGTTGTGAAGTAAATGTTATAATACCTATTTCATCTGTTTCTTAGGACTCACATTAGAATTAATAAGCTGATGCAGGAAAGCACCTTCATAGATAGAGCTAGAGAAGTACTTAATAAATGAGTACCATCATCTTTTTAGAAAACTAATTGAACAACAGGGATTTTCTTCATTTCTTTTTTTTTTTTTTTTTTTTGGCACCGGAGATTGAACTCAGATCCCTGCGCTTGTGCACCAGGCAGTGAAACCACTGAGCTAAATCCGTGGCCCGATTTTCTTCATTTCTGTGTCTTCTGAGGCATAAACAATAGTCAGATAAGGGTTAAAAAAATATTGAAGCTGGGCATAGTGGCACACACCTGTACTTCTAGCATTCTAGGAGGAAGAAGCAGGAGGATTCCAAATTTGAGCCAGCCTGGGCAACTTAGTGAGACCCTCTCTCAAAATAAAAAATATTAAAGGACTGGGGATATAGCTCCATGCAAAAGGCCCTGGGTTCAGTTCTCACTACTGGAAAACAAAGTATTTATATGTAGAGTGGTGATAATGGAAATATGATATAGATTAAAATTTGAATCTAGACTGTTTTCAGACTTAGCATAAATAATCACCATTCCTCCTCTAGACCACAGAGACTCTAGAAACTCACATGTGGTCACCTCTAAGGATTCTTGGGAGAGTTATGACTTTGCTGATGCTGTGTTTCTCTGTTGGGATGGACAGGCCATCTCTGATATCTCTTGCTATCTGATGATGCTCTGACAGAATCCAAACACTGGGCTCTGCTACTCAAACTACACCAATTTTTCACCTTTGGAACTGTGACATGGTTCTTGGAGTTCTCAGTGATATGGCTGAAATTTCCACAACTTATTGGAAAAACTCAACCCTTTACCTCATAGTACCTTGCACTACTGAGAGTAACAATTCCACCCTGGTCCTGGCTTTGAAAAATGTCCTTTTAATAGTTATCACATCACGATACAGCTTTACTCCCCTTGGTGGGACAGAATGTTCTAGAATTCTCCTCTTGAATTTGGAGCTAAATGTAATGCTATTAATTGTTAGATAGCCATGCTACTAGAAGAGAGTAGACATGTCCATTGACAATAATACAATTGACTTGGGAGTGCAGCAAAAGTACACAAAGTGATGTGTGCATTTAAAAATATACCTGTATCACACAACACACAGACATAGAGACACACAAACACACAGACACACACTCCCTTAATCATGCAGTAGATAAGCTAGGGCAGCTCATGGGCTCATTTTCTGACTTGATGTACAGACATCTAGGGGAAAATGGAGATTAAAGGTTTTTGAGAGATAGTGAAAACTTTAATTTACCAGTTACATAATTCATAATATACTAAATTTCATGAACTATACAGTAAGATGGGATAAAGTAGAATGATTGATTTGATTGGTTGTTGTAAAACCCACCAGAATTTATGTACACACTTGAGTATTTTCTGTCTATTGGACTATTTTCTATTTTCAGAAATGAAACTGAGAATATCAATGCTGTTATTATTTTGCTGTTGGCCAAAAAAACTGCTTCGGAATTCTAGTAGAATAACAAAGTGTGAGCACAAATTTTTCACGATTTAAATGATACAAGCTATATTTTAGAGGTGGTTTCCCAGTTGTAGAGAAATTGTTGAAGATTACTAGGAGCTAAGTTTGAGAGACATGGTAAGGTATCAGGTGGGATAATAATATTAAAATTTAAATAGACCAGTGATGATAAAATCTTGTCTTCTTTCTATGATATTCAGCAGGTTATTTTTAGGTCTGTTTTCAGGGAGGAGTTAGAAAACATTGTTAATGATGATGGAAATGACACAGAAATAAAGGTGTGTGGGCCTCCTACAATGACCAATTTGAAGGGGATCAAATATAAATAAACAAAGGCTGAAGTTAATTAAAAATTGAAAACTTCATTTTTGCTTCTTTCATTTTAACTCTTTGCTTTGTCAAATCAGTGGATGACTCTTTTATCTAGACTAAGATCAATTTCAGAACTTTTAAAAGTAAGATGTGAAGAAGAAATATCACACCTAGGGATTGATAGCAGTGCATTTTATAATCTACTACTGTTCTCTATCTTCAGAGTGTTAGCCATCAGGAGACCATGGCTTAAAATAATATTTTCTTAAAAACCAAAGCCATTCGATGGGAAGATAGGTTGAAAGGAAGCTGCTTAAAATAGAGGAGTCTTTCTGACTTTTTAACTTACCTCCTTGTCGCAGAAATGATTGGCTTTCAGGAGAGTCTCCACAATCACATGAGGAAAATATACCCCTCTGTAATTTGTAGCCACAGCAAAATAAATAAGCATAATTTTGGATAGGAAAGATTTCTTACAGGAAGTTCATAATAATCACATACTCTGCTTTTTGCAACATCAAATATTTATCTTAAAGAAAACTCTCCAATTTCTCTTAATGTCACTTGATACAATACCACAATTTGTTAATTATACATTTTCATTTCTGGAGGACAGGGAAACATTATTAGTTGTACAAGCTTAGAAAGGAAAATTTGACTAAAGATCTCCTAGATTTTAGAGCTTCTCTGACTTTAATATGCAGAAGAATCACCTGAGCTTCATGTTGAACTGGAAATTCTGATTTGCCAAGTTGGACAAAGCCTTAGTTTTGAGTTCCTACCAACCTCCCCCCAGGATTCTGCTGCTGCTGAGGACAATGTTTTGAGTAGAAAAATCTTAGAAATCATTCCTTCCTAGTCCATATTTAAAATAAATATAAATTAAGAGGTATAATATGCTAATTACAACTTCGACACATGCTCGTTGTGATTCATGAGCTCTGAAGGGTCTAGTTCTGGAAGTCATTAGGAAACTCTGCACAGCAATGTATGGAGCTCTTTTCCATGTGTACAGCACGTGCAAACAATTAGTGCAGGGTTGGGACAGGCATGATTTGATTGGTGCATGGCCTGGAAAGGGAGCCTTTGTAGTTGTTTCAGGTGTGAGTGTATCCAGTTTTTAAAACAATAAACATCGGGGTGTGTGGTTTGAAGATCCTAAAAATCAGAGGCATGTGGTACTTTTAGATTAGCACATAAATTTTTAATTTGAGGGGAAAAAAGGAACTCTTTGGGTTTAATTAAGAAAGTTGTTAAAAGCAAGAACCCTGCCAGATATTTTTCTTTGATGTCAATTCTTTAGCAAAAATAGGGACTTAGGCATGAAGAAGATCAAGGCAGTTACAAGAGCAGTACAAAGCATGAAAACAAGAAACTCTCCTTAGGGAAGCCATGAGGATTTTTCACTGCATTTGCTGTAACCATTTATGCTGCAGCGGACTGTGGTTGAGCATGATCTACAAGGCCTAGACCTTGATATATACATGTGTTTTCTCATATTTCTCATATTAGAGGAATTAATGCAATTATTCCTTGATCATCATTGTGAAAAATTATAGATACAGGTTACTGTGGCCAAATACTCTGAACCACAGATGCAAGGAAGCAGGCTGTGTATACACTACTATACAGAACCAAATCAAACAGATGGTTTAAGTGTGTGTCTTATAGCCTGTGATGAGAGTAAAGTTTTTTTATCAATGTAAAACTGATATTTATTTGCTACTTACATGTATTTTCTAAAGATGTTCATCTTGACAAAGAAGCCGAGTTGCATTACGAAGCATAAATCCAATGTCTTATAAATCTGATTAGCCAATTTATGTTTCATGGAACTCCAACCATACAAGAAGGTATTTTGAAAATATGAGTGCCATTTTCAAGAGTATTTGAAAATGACTGTGAACAATATGGTCTTCATGAAAATTCACAGTGCAGAGAAGCCAGGCAATGGCTCTGAGAAGTCCCCTGATGTGAAGAACCCTGTCTCCCTTGTTCTTCCCAGGGGTAAATTATTAACATCCTATGGCACATTTTGAAAAGGAGGTGTGCTCAAGCTTGCTACATATCAATGTGATATTTTATATGACCAAGTATGTCACTTCTGCTTAATGTTTGACTGTAGTCATGCAATGCTAATTGTATAGAGTTCAGGTTATTTTAGTAAGAAAGAAGTACTGGTAGAAATGCATTGAAACTGCAAGCTAATTCCAAATCTACATAGTAATACAGTAGTAATTTCCAATCTCATATACATAGTTATAAAACTTTGATCTCTTATGATTATCATATTTGCTCCATTAGATAAGAACTCCTAAGACAAATTGTCAGAATGAAGAATTGAGAATCTAATCTAATTCTTCCTGTTAGGATAAGATTAATAGGGTTTTGTTGATTGATTGACTAAAACTGCTTAAAGAGAGGCAATTACTATGAGCCTTGAATTATGCTTTGAAGAATAAAAGGGAAACTTTGCTGGCCTTGAAGAATTGGCAACGTAATTACAGATGCAAAACAGCCTTCCTTAAAAAGATGGATAAAAATGAAGACCATCTCTACCTAAAGACCACATACATGGCCTAGACACTTTTGACAATGAATATTTAGAGAAGAATATTGAAAATTCTTGGAAAATGAGACCATTTCTCATTCTTTTCTTCACTCTCACATCCTAGCACAGAGTTGTTTTTTTGTGTGTGTTTTTGTTATTGTTGTTGTTGCTGGTTTTTTTTTTTTTTCACTGTACTGGATTATACTGGTTGGCCCAAATCATCCAGAAGAATGTCTTAGAGAATCGTGACCTTGAGAACAATTTCATGTACTGGACCTTGGGCTCACATTTTTCTTGAAATAGATGATATAGGTAGCCTCATGACAAAAGAATTGGCACATGGACAAGCAGGAGAATCATATATCTGATATAAAAAGATCCCCGAGCTAAATCTAGTAAGTCCATAGCATTCAGCAAACAAGCTTAGCCTGCAAGAGACAAGGGAAGGGGGAACTCCTTAAAGAAAGCTACCACGGGGTCGGAGATTCAGCTCAGTGGTTTTGCCGCCTGCTGCACAAGCGCAAGGACCTGAGTTCGATTTCTGTTACCAAAAAAAAAAGAAAGCTACCACAACTCCTACAACTCAAAGATGACTTGTATTGATTACAAAAGCCACATGATGCAATAGGTAATTTCCCTTTGTGGAAAATGAAAGAACCACCCCCAGTGCTATTCTTTTTTTTTTTTTTGGTACTGGGGATCGAACTCGGGACCTTGTGCTTGTGAGGCAGGCAGCAGAACCACTGAGCTAAATCCCCAGCCCCCCAGTGCTATTCTTGCTCCTGGCCTCAAATAAATGCTATATGCAACATCCACTTCCATATCTGTCAATCTTGCCAATCCAAAAAATATCACCTGTGGTTTCCCCAAAAGATACCTCATGTCTTACAGCCATTATAGATCCTCCATAAATTGACCTGTCTTGCAAGATTTAAAGAAAAATGTTCTCCAAAAGGTAGCAAGAACATCTTTCTTTTGTTTCTGTGGATTTGAAAGCGCTTTTCACTTTTACTTTCAATGTGTTTATTTCTCTAACTTGGGATAAATTATAGAAGAGATCGATTGACAGAGAAAATGAGATAAGAATGAAGACTCTTTGGGGCCCAAGTGAACAACATCTAGTCACTTACATACTGCTTAAAATAATTTGTCACTTGGGGGAATAATTGGTTTTCATAAGTTCTCTTTGCTCATTACTTTCATGCAGGTGTTCAAATCCCAAAATTTCCATCTAACCACTCTCATGCCTTTGAGTATATTTGTTCAATTCTTTGAAGGTTGAGAGGACTCTGATGAGTAGGTGATGTTGGAAAGCAAGACACCAGAGGGAAACACTCTCCCTAAGGGCACTATGATTTGGGGAATTTGGGCACCTACAGTATGACTCCTAGCCTCTTGTAGATTTGCTGTGGCTTGTGACTGGCTGTGGAGTCTGTCAGACAGCTTAACTTCTCTGTGCGTCTCCTTCACGATAGTGAGCTTTGAATGATACTGTTTACTAATTTGTAACAGGTTCTGTGATCTCCAAATGCTGCAAATTGCTTGTTATTAACAATAATGGCCTGCAGATTTTTCTAAACCATTTACATGAGAAATCTTTGTAATATGGGGTTAAATTATAATACGCTAATATACTACAATGTTGAATATTGTAGGTTGCTTTCTTATACTGAGTTGCCATGCTTTGGCTGCTTAAAGTAAGTACATTCCTCTTCACACTTATGCTACCTGTGGTTCAGCCTTGCAGATGTCTTGGCATTAGGGAGCTAAAATCTTTTTAACATAAGACTTTCTTTTCGCTTACACTGTGCACGGTGGATTGGAAACCACACTTGTATCCCCCTTTCTGGACAGGTGATAGACACATTCTTCTGTATAAGTTGTGTGCAGCTGTGGGAGACATTATCAGGATTCTTGTGAACAAAGGAAGCTCTGTGCTGAAACATAGCTCAAAGGAATGGCATTAAGCATGAGGAAATTTGCAGGAATCTACCCAAAGGACAGGTTGTACAACTAAATGTCAACCAAGAACAATGTAAATAAATCCAACTTGTATAGGATATATAAACCAGAGTGACAGTGGAGCATGACTAAAAGTGCAAGTGATCTCATTTGTATTTCGGTCCTTCCTTGAAGGCCACGTGGCAGAAGAAAGTGAGGTAGTGGCTGCTGGACAGGTATTTTTGGCAAATGTTTGCAAGTTGTTTCCTTTGACCAAAAAATTAATCAGCCAACAGACTTTTTAAAAACACTACCAAATGCAAATAAAAAATCCTGCAAAATAAAAATGCCCCCCAAACAATAACAAAAAACTGAGGCACAAAAGAAGCACAAATTGCTTACAACTTGGTTGGTGAAACAAGACAAAACACCCAAAGGAGAAACCCTAGTTCAGTTTCCCTCTACTCTGAATTGGCTGATTTCACAAGGCCACGCATCTTGAATGAAGGAGAGCCTCATCTGGGAGAGGGTTTGCAGAGCTTAAATTTCCAGAAGGTAGCATATCATTCCCATGAATTCATCCCCAGGGATTTTAGTCCATCACTTTATCTCCAGCATCTGCAAGAATCTCTGTTGTCTAGTAGATAATTAATAAATATATGTTCAGTGAATGGATTGATAAATTTAAGTGAGGAGAGAAGCAGTAGTATAAGTAAATAGCATTTGGGATATGTGCTCGGATGACAATAATTCCCTTTTTCATGTGTTGAAATGGGTTTGGCCATAAGGAAAGCAAACCAAACAGCAGGAGAAACACTTTTTCTTTGTCTCTTGAATTTCAGGGAAGGTCAGCACCATCAAAGGCCTAGATCACTGTAGGTTTCTGCTTTGCCATTCTTAGCCTGGAATTGTTGCCTTCACTGCTGTTGTCTCATAGTCACTAGCTGACTGTTGAAGTTCAAAATATCACATTGGTGGGCCGGGGATTTAGCTCAGTGGCTCCGGCGCCTGCCCTGCAAGTGCAAGGACCTGAGTTCGATCCCCGGTACCAAAAAAAAATAATAATAATCCTGCTTTTTTTTTTTTTTTTGGTACCGGGGATCAAACTCGGGACCTTGTGCTTTCGAGGCAGGCAGCAGAACCACTGAGCTAAATCCCTGGCCCAAAAATCCTGCTTTGAATGGCAAAAGCTGAGTTTTTCTTTGTTTCATCTAAAATATACATTTCCACAATAGTTTCTACAAAGTGCATGTATCACTTATTCTAGTGGTGAGTGAACTTGATTCTTATCTTAAAACATGAAAGGAAAGACCTGAAAGTTAAAGTAGGTGGCTTCTACAGAGTTCAGAAAGGGTAAACATGGTAGTCACCCACTCTGTGAAACTAGTAAATGGGAAATTCATGGAAGCAGCTATTGCTTTGGGCATTACTATGGCTGAAGTGGCAGGTCCTTAGTGTGAGGTGAGATTGTAGGAAGTCAGGCAGCTACTGCTTTTGTTTCTTGTAAGCTATTACCACATAAATAATTTGAGTAGCTTTCTGGAGAAAGAGAGGCCATGGAAAGAGAGAAAGAGGCACAGAGAGGTTAGGTATTGATTGCTTTTCATATCAGATAGCTAGTCAATGTTAGAGATGGGACTAAGACCCAGTTCTACCATTTAGTCTTTTCTAGCTGTGTGATCATGGGCAGTTATTTAACATCTGGTAAGACTTAGTTTCCTGTTTTTCTATAATGGAACTGTTACCAAATGACATCAAAACCAGGTCAGATAGCTACTTATATAAGTGAAACAGTTATTTCAGTTTAAGTGAAGAGTGATACAGAACTTCATTGCAGCCAAGATGCATAATAAAAGATGAATACTTTTTCCAAAATCTGTAGCATACAGTGAACAGGGCCCCCTATCTGCATCTGTGGTCACATGTGTGAATGGCAGAGGCTGGTGAGTGAAGGTCATATCAGACCGTCTGTCAGTCCATCCTCATAAACATGGGAATTTTCTGCATTAGTGTGCATCATGCTGGGCCAGGTGTAGTTCTCAAACTTAGAGTTATGCAACGCACTGTAAGTTACAGGATAGGGTTAGGGTTAGGGTTAGGGTTAGGGTTCCCACTCTGACTCCATGTGGACTCTGTAGTGAAGGACAGCCTATGCCCATGACTTTTCCACACCTAGGGCTGCAGCACTAAACCACAAGCTGTGTTTCAAAATCTAGTACATTTTCTACAAGTGTCCATTGATAACACCTTGTATAGTGAAATGTGCTGGTGGTTTCTTTTTAAACAGAAACGTGGGCCGGGGATTTAGCTCAGTGGTTCTGCCGCCTACCTCTAAAGCACAAGGTTCTGAGTTCGATCTGTGGTACAAAAAAAAAAATCCTAAACAGAAAAGTATATCATCAGGGAAAACTGAGAACAAAGATTTACAACATTATGTGTAATTACAGAGCGATGAGGCTGACAGCCCATGTATGACTGTCACGCTCCACAACTCACACACAGAGACCTGACTTGCCACAGCTGGAAAGTCCTTGCCCGTGCTCTGTTTAAACATAGGTGCAGTTGAAAATGTTCAGACAATTATGTATGAAAACTTCCTAGCAAGAAAACTGGAGTAGGTAAGTACATTATGAAACACAGGTATATAGTGTTTCATACATTTTTTTGTGGTGATAATTTTAGAAGATAAAGAAAATGCAGGAAAGAAAAAAAAAGAAAGCCACCTATAAGTTATATAACTATATATAGTCTATAATGTCTATAATGTTTTTAGTTGCCACTTGTATTTTGATTCATATTTAATTTTTTCTTACAAATTTACTCATTAACATTCTATACTGTATAAAACATATATGTTTTAAGTCTAGAATGACTAATATAATAGGGTGAACATTTTATCATATTATTATAATTTTTCACAAATTGGATAAATGGATGTGTAGATGAAATAAATTGATTTACAAAACAATAAAACCAATTTATACTTCCACTTGAGCTGTCAAAGAAATAAACCTACAAGCACTATTTTATTTCATCTTAAATAAAATTGACATAATTTCAGTTTGTAGAAATGTAATTGCATTAGTGGAGATGTAATTTTTTATGTGCTTATTGACTAATTACATATTATCTTTTGTGAACTGTGGGATCCTGCTCCACCTTGTACAGCTTGGGGAGATTGGGGAATGGAAGATAATCTTTATTTCTCAGGGGCTGGTAAGTCCTCTTTCTGTAAAAAAAAGAATAATAAACCTTTGTCATTTATTTGCAAATCTTTTCTTCTTAGTTTGCTGTTTAGCTTTCTCATAGTCACATTTACTTGTAGAAATTTAATTTTCTTCTGCGTTCAGATCTCAGAAACTTGGAAAGGCTCACAAATGTGAGTCGGAAAGTAAATCAGTCTTTCTAACTGGGAAGTTCTCGCCATAGTCCGGGCACAGAAGTGTGTATGCCTCTGCATGCAGGTGGGCTGTCCGGCTGGTGCTCATCCACGCGAGCTTGCTCTGGCCTCACTCCAACTGCATCCCTCTGACAGGATGGCCAGGGTGAAACATGAAAAAGTAGGAGGCAGGTTGAATACTCCTCCTGCAGCTCAGACACGGATAACCTTGTGAAGGACCCACTCAGAGAGACAGAGCTGCTTAAAATAAAACGAGAGGAAGACTTTTAAGAGATGGCACATCTGTGATGAGCTCATTTTGTCTGTGAGCACCAGTGGAGATGCCTGTCTGGGTCGGTTGAGCAGCATTTCTATAGCAGTAGAAAATTCATTTCATTTCATTATCGGAACTGTTCAAGCACCCCAGTTTGGATCAGGGAACAGCTTCTCAAACCTGCAGGAAGCTCATTTACCCCCGCTGAGGCTCCCTTTCCTATAGGAAGGTGGAGACAGCTTGCTTACAAATCCAGGCAGATATATATGTATGGATATGGTGTGTGTATATAAAATTTGTATTGAAATTTCCCAGGACACTCCATCTCCAGCAGTCTTAATATTATCCTGGTTTTGTTTTATTTGGGTCTATGTCAAGGCTACCTTCTCAATTGTCTCATCTGTTAAAAAGAATGCTTTCTGTGCAATCCTAAACAGAGAAGTGCCTCTCAGGTGGTGCATAGTGGAACAAAGAACAGAGCATCAATTCTCTCAACAGCCAACAATGAGGCAAGTTGGAGTATTTTTCAAACCACAAACACTGATTGAGAAAACTTTTAAAGAATCCCAGATGGCATCTACAGATTCAGAACAAAATTAATGGAGGGGAAAAATCCATATAATTTGGAACCTTTAGAATGAATGCCATAAGTTTTCCTCAACTGCCACACTCCTGGGCCTAAAAACCATAACCACTGTTGCACTCTTGAATTTTTCAGGTCAGAGCAGGAGCCAAGAAGCCTGTAGACACCAGGAAGAGGCCAACTGAGTAACGTTGAATTAAGGGAAGTGGGCACACTACTGGGGATAGGGCCATGGTGTTTGTGGCAACACCCAGATACAGGTAAAGAGATGTGAAGAGTTAGGTCAATTTGGTATCTGAAGAGTAGAATGGCAAGGAGTGGATGCTGCTCGAGACAGTCACCTTATGTATATCAACTGTTTCAGGAATCAGGAAAATTTAGGTTCCTGCTCAGAGTGAGAGAGTTTAGAAAGTAAATCAAGAGAAGACTCAGAGAAGGCTTCGATCCTCAGATCACTGGCAGAAGAAAGAAGCATAACTCCTTTCTTGGAAGGAACACTGGGCAGTTTACTGAGGCACAGATGGACCAGGAACAAGAAAACCAGTTGAGGTCCCATCAGAGGTAGCTTCCAAGGGGCTCAGTAGCTCATGGTGGAGTATTGGATGTAGCAGGTCCACATGAGGTGTGCTTGAGCCTGTACCCTTCTATTTACCCAAATAAATGCAGGATTTGTCTTGGGCTCCAGGAATGCTAAGTTTGCAGAAGCGAAGGAGCTAAGGTGGGATAAGGTGAAGCCCATATAAACATAACTGTGGTCAAGGTCCACTATTTCTAGGAAATTACCATTGAAATTATCAAATTAATAATATTTTACTGATTTTCAATGCCAGGCATGTTTTTTAAACAGACCTGTTATGTAAGCTGATTAAATATCCCCAGTGGGGGGAAAATTGGGGAATTTGTAGGCTAGGTGAAAATTGGAGGATAGACGTGAAAGTCCAGTGTGCACTGAAGAATTCTACCATTAAGACTGTTAGTTTTAAAAGGTTATCTTATGTTTATTTTTAAATTTAATTTTATTTTTTTTATCTTATGTTTATTTTGCTCCCATCTATTTCTGCCCTCCAAGGAGTGGAGGCATTGTGCACAGACTGGGGGCTATGTTAATGTCTGTTGTTGGAGTGGAGACATCCCAGGAAAATCAAAGGAAATGACATAGTGGATTTACCACTAGAATGAGATCTAGGAACAGCTGAACTCTGCTTTGTGGGATAAATGACTGGGTCATGTACTGATGGAGGGCAACAACAACACCTTGGTTGAGCAGTTACTACAGAGGTCTCGTTATGTGGATGTTTTGTTTGCACTGTTTCACACCTTATGAGATGAGTACTAGTTTTTCTCATACTCATTACCAGATGAAGAAACTTTCAATAAGAAAAACACCTCAGCTCATGTATATAAGTGGTAGAAGTAGACATCATGAAACATGCACAGATCTCTCTGAGTTGGAAGTATATGGGACACTAAGTTGCAGATTGCACTTTTCGTTTGGTTATATTTACCTTATATAGTATCATGTTCAGCCTGATTGATTCCCTGGTGAACTAAAAATACAGGATTATATATCTTTTCAGCACAGGTTATTTTATTTGAATTTCCAATCTTCTAGCGATTTACCTTTTGCCTGTGTGAAATTAGTAAAATGGCTACATTAACATCTCTTTTAATGCCCTTCTTAAAAAGAGTACATTTTAAAGCATGGTAATAATACATTTAAATGTGCTCTATAAAATGTGCATTTGTTCATAATAGACCAAGAAAATTGCAAATGCGAAAGTACAAATTGTTTTAGACACAGCAATTTTTGTACTTATAGTACTTATAATGGCCAAAAATACATATCTTAGCACATATACACTTGGAAATGTGTCTTTAAAGGTTGAATTGTAATGTAAGACATATCAAAAAGTTCTCATTAATGGCAAATATGTCCTAGTTACTACCTGTTTGTAGAGTTAGAATAATATCTACATAATTTTAATGAACAATATAGAAAGAAGAATTCACACACATAATTGATGAGTGGGAAGCAAGATGAGAAATAAATGTACAAAATGGTAAAGACTGTTACCTCAAAAGACAAACATCTTTATTTTAATGTACTTGAACAATTGTGTTTGTTGTTAGATTTTAATAATAAAAGTAGAGATGGGGGAAAGAAAAAGAGAAAGGTAAAAATGGCAGGAAGGAAACAGAAGTAGAACTAATGGTGGGAGTTGGGGGAGAATAACATTTATCCACATGACAAATAAAAATGAATGATTTTTTGGCAGAAATATTTCATTAAGGTAGGACTGTGCCTTTTTACTCATTTATATTAGGTTTAAATGCCAGAAAAATGTTATTATTTTGCCTACTCTCATTTATTAAAATCATTTTTAAAATGTAGTTCCCAGACATCCATCTGTCATATCAGGAAATAAGCTAATTTTCTCTTTCTTTCTTTTTTTCCAAATATGCTAGAAGAAATCAGATAAACTAATGTAATGCAATTTAATATATATTTTCTCCACCACGAAAGAATACATAGACTTTTAGAAAAACTTTGAAAAGCACAGAAAAAATGATATTCTCACCAACCAAAGAACAAAGAAAAAAATCTTAACATTTTAATGAGTTTGCTTTTTTCCACTCTTTTATAAACTTAATGGCTTAAACTCACATTTTGAAAACTATTGAAATATTCAGAATTCAATAATTGGTGCATCATTATTATTCCCCTCCAGATTGAAAAGAAGTAACAAAATGCTTCAGGAATCCTTAGTTCATGCATCTTGCTTTGAGTCCACTAGAAATAATGCTTTAGTCTAAACTGAGTTAATTTCAACCTTGCATCCCTCACTGCTTTTGATGTATCCAACCATATGTGCGACAGAGCAGAGGTGCCATATACTGCTCCCACGTCTGTCTCCCAAGTGCATTGTAATGATGATGGAACCATGAAAGCAGCATCAATGAAGAAACCACACAATTCAGAGTGTGAGTGCAGAATAAATCTAATGAACTTAATGTCTCAGCAGGTATCCATTGGTTCCAAAATTGGAGCATAGTACATGGTAAACCATTTTCTTCCCTGGAGATAGTAGCTAGTATTATGTCTGTTTTGATTCCATTATCTTAGTTTAACATGTAAGTTGCTCCCTGCAGTACTCAGTCTTTTACCCAAGACTGATGAAGAAACAATCATAGTCCAAAGGCAGGGGAAAGGTGATCATTCTCTGCGAAATTTGAGTGATATAGAAGCAACCAAAGGACATCTAAATGTGAGCCTCCATGTGTTACTCCACTTTAGGTTTGTGCCTTGTGATCAGTTGAATGAGGACTTGGGGGATCTTAGAAGCTCTATTCAAGATACCAGTTCACTGAACAGCCTGCCCCTTATTCTGTTGCCTCCATTGGAGGCATGAGAGAAATTATCCTATATTTGAGAATAGAGAATTTATATTAATTATAATTGATGTGGTTTATAGACTTAAACTTTACAGACTCAAATGAATTCTGTATGTTTACTTAGATGTTAGCATTTGGTGCCTGCATAACATGGGTAGCCAACCCTCAGCAGGAGGAAGCGATGAAAAGTTTTGTAGCTTTGGCAACTTTATCCCATGGAGTCAGTGATTTCTTCCTTAGGAACGTAGTTATGGTCTGATGTTTTATGTGACATTTTGTACCGGGAACATGTTATGGCCTTCATCTTCCAAAAGTCTATGCTAGTTAGTTCAGAACATCATCTGCTCATTAAATTTCTCAGTATCCTGGATGTCCTTGCATATCTTCCTATATTTCCCAAGAGTTTTTCATACACTTTTAGCTAATCAGAAAACCAAATTTTTCTCACTTCTCAGGTTCTGTTTTCTCTGCCTTAGTCATTGTGTAGTTAGCATCAGCATTCTTGATGTGTGCACACACACACATTTTAAAGAACTGCCCACAACATCACAGATTTGTATTTCTGCAAGGATTTTATTATTGTCTTGGCACATAGACATACATAGAACAAAGATGGCACTTCCTATTTTATTTGTTGATAATAAGAAACTTTATGTTTACTTACTTTCATTTTTTCCCTTTCCTTTCAATGTGATCCCTTTCTTTGGCCTCAAATAAGCCAACTGTTTATTCCTTGAAGTTTTTCTGTTTATGTAATCACCTGCTCCTATAGTGGTTACTTCTTTTCTGGCTAAATGTGAATCAGTATTTATGAAATATGTATTTCTCTAAGTATTGCATTTCCTTTAGCTCACATATATGCTTCCTTGGTTCCTTTTATTCCCTTTATGATCTGCACAAGAGGGTGACAAATATTTTCTGAAGAGGAACAGATACTAAATGTCTTAAACTTTACTTGTCATGTAGCTTTAGTCTCTGTTACAACTGTTCAATCTTTCCATTATAGCAAAGAGCAGTGCGGTTGACTACGTAAATTAATGGCTTTATTTGCATAAAGAAGCAAAAGACTAGATTCACCTATCAGCTATCGTTTGAGGACCCCTGCTCTGGACTATAACCTGCCAGGACACACTTGCTATTCTCCTCTGACATTTTTGGCCCATTAAGAATCTATAAATTTTTGCATCCAGAGCTGTGTTAATTGATAATCAAAAGGAAAAGCTAATAAATAATTATATTTCATTAACATTCAAATGACCTAGGAACTGTATTAAGTATGGCACATGATTTATTTCATTTAATCTTCTCAAGGCCTAAATGAGGTAGATCCTAACATTAGTGTATTTTACAGATGAGAAAACTGAGCCACAGAGAGTTTAAGTATTTTGTCCAAGAATGCAATTAAACAAATCCATGTGGTAAACCTCCAGAGCCCATCTGGAAATTGCTGCTCAGCTCTGCCTCCATGTACTAGAACATATGGGTCCAGGTGCATCCATGGCACTAGGGTCCAAATGGCCTCTGAGTTTGTTCTGATAGCTACAGCCAAAGAAGTGACAATACTGCCATCGTCGGTCACCAGTCCTCCATGAGCTCAAAGGCTAAGTATGACTACCCTAGAAAGCACACAAAACATTTCAGCCAAGGTGATTCCCTTTCCTCTTTTCTTGCTGCCTTTTGATTATTCCCAGAGAATTGAAGGAAAAGTAGTAGAGAACATAGTAGAGAATATAGTTCATTTTATGAAGCTTTAAATGAACTGAATAGTTTCTCATTCACATGGTTAATGTTGCTATCAAGGCAGACAATTAGCTTGTGCCAGAAATTTGGGGCTGTAGTTGTACATCCCCAAGGGTTTACTCCAGCTAGGAACTGTAAACAGCATATTCCTTATTTTGCTCTACAGAGTGTAAATATAAGATGAAGATATCCATATTATGCCTAGTGGGCCCCTTTGCCTCCTCATAATGAGTTCATTTTTAAGAAAAATCATAGTCTGTACAAGAAATCTATAAGAAAGTTTTCTCTTAAGTGAAATAGTTCACAACAGCATGTTTATGGAAATGGTTTTGGAATTTTTGAGGGAATGTTTTATGCAAAAATGAATAAATGAATGAATGTTCTCTGATCATGTTTTATTCATACAAAAACATTTATTCGTTCCTTGATATGTACCAGGCACTGTGTAATAAGAGATAAACAGGATATCTATCATATCGTATTAATTTTAAAGTCTAACAAGCTTTGGAAAAAACCCTAATTATATTAAAAAATATATTGTGAAAAATCTGGAAAATAAAAAAAGATTTGAGAAAAAGTCATTTTAAATGAACATTTTAATTCCCCATATGAAAGAACTCTTGTTCCTAATTTAATGTGGTTCATATTTTTCTGTGCATACTCTACATGTAATTATTGAGGTGATACAAAAACAGCTCTATACCTTTCTTTTGCCATTTAATATTGTAGATTGACTATTTTTATCTTTTTTTTTTTTGGTACCAGCGATTGAACTTGGGAGACCATTTTTATCTTTAAATGTTATGCAAAAGTATCATTTTATTGTGCATCATTTAAATTGCCCGTTATATTCTAATTCCTGTCCACAAGACGTCAGGATTTCCTTGTCCCAATTATCCAGAATTTTGCAATCTTTTTAAGAATAGGTTCATAAAGAAATGAGGAAATTTGAGCCTTTTCCATGAAAATGGTTGAAATAAAAATTTCATGGATTCAATTTTGCTTATCTGGAAATTTCACTTATGCAAAATTTATAATGGTAAATAAATGAGCTGTTAATGAATGTAGATCATGTCTTGTCCAAAAATGTCTAGCTACATGACAGAATATAATCACTATTCCCTTAAATTAATGCAGAGAGGTAGAAGCTGCAGTGTCAATAAAGCTGTATTTTAAAAAGAAAAATCTAAAGGACTATAGGTATAGTTGATAAGTTATTAAAATTATTAAAATGAACAATCACTGTAATTCAGATATTCGAGAACTATTTTGTCGAATTAACCTTTTTAATTCTGGCACTTTCTTCCCCTCAAAATACACGCACTCATAGTAGGACATACACTGCAAACACAGACACCGACACCCACACTCATATTCCCTAATTAGGGAATCAATTCTGCATTTTACTACAGAGTTTAATCAAAAGATTTCATGACAGATATTTTTCATATCTTGTCATATTTAACTTGTAGAATCACGTACATATGGTGAATTTTGGTGCAGAACTATGACCAGATTTTTCAAAAGTATCAATCAAAACATTTTGATCTTTCATTTAATATAAGCAATAAAACCCCTTGTTTTACCTTTTTATGTAACTTTTAAAAAATTTAAGGGGGGGCTTTCATGGTATCAAACAACATCTTGAAACTCTGCCTTTTTTCCTCCCTCCTTGAAGTTTCTTCAACTTGAAATTCAGCTTAAATTCTAACTAAAATTCAATTTAGGCGTTAATCTCATAAGGGGAAGCAAAAGCTGCTACACATTCTGGCAGACACAAAAATCTACAAAATTTTACTTTTAATAATGTTTTCCCTGTCTCTAATTTCCTGTGTAAGAAAACATTCTCTTGGACAATTACCCCTGTAATGGCATTGCCAGAATCGATTTCAACTTTAGCTGTCTCAGAGAGTTCAGTAGCAGTCTGCAGTGTTTTTCCCCCACAAGTTTCATTTTGCTGCACAAGAAACTGAGTTTGTTTTTTCCATTGCCATTTCAAATGCTTCCACATATTGTTAAATATATCAATACAAAATTGATACAGACTATCTCCAACTTACAAATGGGTTACATTCTAGCAATCCCTTTATCGTTTAGTCATTCTAAGTACACTATACATTTCCCCAAGAGAAATAGTAGTAGAACATAGTAGATTCCAAGAAAAACAGAATTTAAAAAACATAAACTGTAATGCATCAGTATAAAGCACTTAAAGCAATATTTTCATGCCACCCAGACTGCAGTTATATGGAGAAAATTATTCTGAATTCCAATAAAGTACCATGAGCACATCTCTCCCCATTCAGTGGCTTCTTTCTGGGGGACGTGAAGAATAGCAGGTGGGGTTAGAGTAAAAGGAGAAGCACGGGCATAAACAATATCCATTGACAATATTGTGTTAACACATTACAACTTCTAAAGGAAACACATGTCACCAGATCAATTTCACACCCAAAACAAAAACCTAAGAAAACAAAGGGTAAGTTTATCCAGAAGAAACAGAACCTCTAAACTTCAGTGTAGTCAAGGGCCTGGTGTTTGATATCATAGTCAGATTCTTTTTGTTTCACTGAGAAAACAGTAAACTTAAAAAAAAACTTATAAAAACGAAATGAAATTCAAACTCACATATGGGATTTAGATGAAGCTACTCTCGTAGATTGCCTTTGCACTTGTGATAATGTCATGAACAGAAGAAACCACACCTGGCTGCAAGGTGGAGGGTTAAAGCACCACTCATCACCTACTGTCGTGAATATATCACTACCAAAGGACAAAATGACAACTTCATGGCATCTGAGCAGCCAATCTCCTTATACCGCAACCCGACATCACTCACCATTGTTGCCTGCTAAACCTGAATGTGCTTCAGAACCTGTGCCTACAATGGGATCACATTCATTTTATATAAAGAACAAAAGCCAGTGCAATCTACTATACAATCACACTAAACAGGAAAACTGCAAAATAACATCAAGAGAGAAAGAAAAGCATCAGACATAATTCATGCATAAGAAGAACTCTCAATAACCTAGGAGTAGAAGAAAACTTCCTTAACCCAATAATGAGATATATTTTCATAAGATGTGGCCCTGAGCTCACAGAGAGTCAGGAATTGTGTCTGTTCCTTTCAGTCAGACTGAAAAAGATTCATGATTCATAGGTCATTGAATAGTAGCAAACTTTCTCAGGTGCACCTGATAAAGGGCACCTGTGCAATGCCATCACTGATTTTGTATTTCATGATGAAAGATTTCACTAGATGCCTTCTACCTAAGATCATGAAAAAGCCAAGGGTGTCCACTTGAATTTCACATTGCACTGAAGGTCCTAGCCAGCATATTAGAAGAAGGAACAAAATAAAAGATATGCAGGTTTGAAAGAAATAAACAAAAGTGCCCTCATTTGGAGGCAACATGATTATTTATTAGAAATTATTGTGAAATTTACAAAGTAATAGACACTATAACTCACGTATTTTGTCAGTTTTGTAAGGTGGCAGGATAAGATTTCAATTTGAAAGCTATCTACGTTATGATACACTATCAATGAATAATCAGAAATTGAAATCAAAATATTGCTAAAAATTACTATGAAAAATTAAAGATTTAAATAAATAGAAGCAGTATTATGTTCATTGATAGGAAGATAATATTTTAAAGAAGTTAATCTCTCTCAATTTCATCTATAGATTTAATACAATCTCAACCAAAATCCCAAAAGTCTTTGTGATAAGAACTGAAAAGATGAATTGGAAATCTGTACAGAAATATAAAGGATCTACAGTACTCAAAACAATTTTGATAAAGAAGAACAGGACCAGGGATTTAGCTCAGTGGTTCCACTGCCTGCCTCACAAGCGCAAGGACCCGGGTTCGATCCCTGGTACCAAAGGAAAAAAAAAAAAAGAAGAACAAATTTTGAGGACTAATACTGCCAAATTTCAAAATATTATGAGGCATCAGTAATCAAAAAGATAGATACTGCATGTAGATACACTGAACTAACATTTGAATGAAATAGAGAATCCAGAAACTGACTTATATATATGATATAGGCAACTGATTTCCAACCAATATGAAAAAGCAATTTATTGATTAAAGATAGTCTTTTTTTCAAATTTTATATTATTGGTACATTTTAGGTATACAATATAATGACATTCATCACTGGAAATTTGCACCTTTACATAATCTCTCTTGGTTCTTATTTTTCCTCCCTTACCCTGCCCTCCCTTCAACCCCTCCATCCCTCCCTATTTACAGAGACTTTGTTTCCAGTTTTTCATTTTCTCATATTAATTCCATTCCCTTCTTTCCTTTCCCCTACCTCTCCCACTTCCCCTTCCCCTTCCCCTTTGCCCCTTTCCTTCCTATTTCACATTATCTATTACACCTTTTAGTCCTTATTTACACTTTCAGTTTCTCACACTAGAGAAACTATTCAGTATTTACACATGTGTGTCTTATTTATTTCACTTAAGAGTATGGTCTTAATGTGCATCCATTTACCTATAAATGTCTCTAGTTTCTCATTTTTTATGGCTGGATAGTACTCCATTTTATTTAAAAAAAACCACATTTTCTTTATCCAGTCTCCAGTTGATGGGCATTTGGGCTGTTTCCTAGTTTTAGCTATTACAATCTGTGCTGCTATGAACATGGGTGCACATATATCACTGTGGAATGATTCTTTTAATTCTTTGGGGAAGATACCCAGCAGGGGAATAGCTGGGTCAAATGGGACTTCCAGTACTAGTTCCTTGAGGTATCTCCATACTGATTTCCACTGTGGTTGCACCAGTCTACACTCCCACCAGCAGTGGAGCAGGGCTCCTCTTTCCCCACAGCCCTGCCAGGATTGTTATTGGTTGATTTCATGATAGCAGCCATTCTTTCTGGGGTAAGGTGGAATCTCAGCATTGTTTTCATTTGCATCTCTCAAATGAGCAGTGATGTTGAACATTTTTTTCCTATGTTTATTTGCTATTTCTACTTCTTTGTCTGAGAAATGTCTGTTCATTTCAGATGCCCATTTTTGGATTGGGCCTTTAAATTTGGGAGGTCTGACTTTTTGAAGTTTTTTAATAGATTTTAGATAGTAGACCTGTGTCTGAGAAACAGCAGGTGAAGATTCTTTTGCCATTGGTCTCCAATTTCATCGCACTATGGTCTGATAATATATAGGGGAGAAGTTCAATTCCTTTGTACTTACTTAAAGATGTTCTATGAGCAAGTATGTGGTCTCTTTTGGAGAATGACCCATGTGCAACTGAAAAGAATGTGTATTCTGATTTTGTGGGGTGGGAGACTCTGTAAACATCTGTTAGGTTCATTTGTTCAAGAGTTTGATTGAGTTCTAGTATTTCATGGCTCATTTTTTGTCTAGTTGATCTATCTATTTGTGACAGTGGGGTGTTGAGGTCCCCCACTACAACTGTATTAGTGCATATATGACTTTTCATGTCCGTTAGTATTTGTTTTATATAGTTGGGTGCACTAGTGTTTGGTGCATAGATATTTATGATTGTCATCTCTTCCTGTTGGATTGTTCTCTTTACAAGGATGTAGTGTCCTTCTTCATCTCTCTTAATCAGTGTTGGTTTGAAATCTACTTGATCTGCAAAGAGGATAGCTACTCCTGTTTTTTTTGGGTCCCCGTCACATGGAGTATAGTTTTCCACCCTTTAACTTTCATTCTGTGAGTTTCTTTTTGAATTAAGTATACTTCTTGTATGCAGCATATTTAATTTTTCATGTCCATTAGTATTTGTTTTATATAGTTGGGCACACTAGTGTTTGGTGCATATGTATTTATGATTGTCATCTGTCGCTCTTGTAGTTTTCCCTTTACAAGGATGTAGTGTCCTTCTTTGTCTCTCTTAATCAGTGTTGGTTTGAAATCCACTTACTATGTGAAGAGGATAGCTACTCCTGCTTTTTTGGGTTTCCTGTCACATGGAGTATTATTTTCCACTTAATTCCTCTTTTTTTTTTTTTTTTTTTTTTTTTGGTACTGGGGATTGAACTCAGGTCCTTCTGCTTGCAAGGCAGGCGGCAAAACCACTGAGCTAAATCCTTGGCCCAACATTATGCCACTTTCTTCAGGTTTCTGGCATTTCTTTTTTGTTTGTTGGCTTTTTGGTACCAGGGATTGAACTTGGGACCTTGTGCTTATGAGGCAGGAGCTGGAACCTCTGAGCTAAATCCCTGGCCCCTTCCACTTTTTAACTTACAGTCTATCAGTTTCTTTTTAAATTAAGTATGTTTTTTGTATGCAGCATATTGTTGGATCTTGCTTCTTGACCCAGTCTGCCAGTCTGTTTCTTTTGATTGGTGAACTGAGACCATTAACATTGATGGTTATAACTGATATGTATTGACTCATCTTTGTCATCACTTTTTCATTTTGTTGGACTTTCCCCCTTTGAGTTTAATTTTTTTTTGTACCTGATGGATTCATTCTGCTGGGCTTCCTGGGGTTGTGATCCTCATTGTCTTTTCTTAGGATATTGTTTAAAATTTTTGGAGTGCTGGTTTGATACTCATGAAGTTCCTAAGATGCTCTTTGTCATGAAAGTATCTTATTTCTCCATCAATTTTGAAAGATAGTTTTGCAGGGTACATCAATCTGAGTTGGAGGCTGTTTTCCTTTAGGGCTTGAAATACATCACTCCAAGCTCTTCTTGTTTTGAGGGTTTGCATTGAGAAGTCTGCTGTGATTCTGATGGGCTTTCCTTTGGATGTGATTTGTTTCTTTTCTCTAACTGCTTGTAGAATTTTGTTCTTCTGTTGGGTTTCTGGAATCTTAACAATTATGTGCCTATGTGTAGATTTTTTTTGGTCACGACTAGGTGGAGTCTTATATGCCTCACTTATCTGTATGTCAAGTTTTTTTCCCCTGTTTGGGAAGTTTTCTGCCATCACTTCTGTGAACAATTTTTTTATGTCACCTGCACTCTCTCCTGTTTCTTCATTGACTCCAATCAGTCTTAGGTTATTCTTCTTTGCATTATGTAGCAGCTACTGGATTGATTTCTCATGGTCCCTTACAATTTTAAAGAAATTTTTCTTTTCCTGATTACTAATTTCCATCTTATCTTCTATATCTGAAATTCTGTTCTCACATTGGCTCATTCTGCTGTGAGGACTTTCATGGAGTTTTTAATCTCCTGGAACTCTGTCTGCATCTGTTTTATGGATTCCATTTGTTTTCTATGTTGGGATTCCATCATGTTCCTCAGCTACTCTATTTTTAAAAATTTGTGTCCTCTCTAGATTTATTAATCATGTCTTGCACTATGGGCACAATTTCTGCTGTTGTCTGAGAAGTTATTTCTGATTTCAGTTTTTCAAGATCCTCTTTTGTTGCCAGATCAGGGAGTCTAGGTGATTGAGTATCAGATTGTTCCATCTCATTTCCCTTTGAGGTTGCTGTATATGATCTGGAAGTCTAGTTTTGAGGCTTATTTATGTGTTTTCTCATTTCAATGAAGTGGGGGGTGCTGCTGGCACGAGAGTGGTTCATCTTCTCTGTGCTGGGAGTGGTGGTATGGCGGCCTGGAAGCCTCCTCCTCTGTGCTGGGAGCCAGAGATAATCTTGTTAATAAATGATGCTGGAACAATTGTCTACCCATATGCAAAAATAAACTGATCTGTATCTATACGGTATATCAAATTTAATTATAAATGGCTCACAGGCCTAAATATAAGAAACTTCTAGAGAAAGGGGAAAATAATAGGAGAAAACCTAGAATATTTTATACAAGAGATCAAAAACATGATCCATAAAGGAGGAAATCTAACCTAGATTTCACCCAAACTTTAAAACTCCTTCTCTTGGAGAGACACTTTAAAGACAATAAAAATCAAGCTACAGACTGAGAAAATATTTCACATAGTTGATAAAGGACTTGTATCCAAAATATATAAAGAACTTCCAAAACTTAGAAGAAAACAAACAATTTACTTAAAATGGGCAAAAATTTTAAACAGATTTTTACTGAAAAAGATATATGAATGGCAAATGAACTCATGAAAAGATGAGCATCATCATTAGTCAATAGAGAAATTCAAATTAGAAGTGTAATGCAATCCGGTGCACACCTAATAGAATGGCTAAAATGAGAGTGTCCACACTGTACCAAGTGTGGGTAAGCATGGGGAGGAATTGGAACTAAACTGCTGGTGGGAATGTAAATTGTTGTAACTATTCTACAAATATAGTTTGGCAGTTTCAGTGTAAATTAAAACCTATATCGACTGTATGACTCAATCATTCCACTCTTAAGTAATTACCTGAGAGAAATTAAAGTGAATATTCATATAAAGACTTGTATATGAATGTACACTGCAGTTTTAGTTGTCATAGGCAAATACTGGAAATAACCCAAATGTCCATCCACAGGTGAATGGATGTAAGAATGGAGCATATTTATACAATGCAATACTATTTTGCACCAAAAAGAATAAATTACATGATGAAAATGAATGAATTTTAAAAGGATCATGCTGAGTGAAAATGGCCACACACAAGAGCATATGTATATTGTATGATTCCATTTATATAAAATTCTAAAACATGTGAACTATGTTAGTGAAGGAAAGCAGATTGATGGTAGCCTGGGGGCCCTGGGAAGAGATTGCGGTAGGAAGAGATTGCGAAGAGATACAAGGAAACTTTGCTGTTTCACATGTGGATCCGTATGTCAAAACTTACCAAATCATGTTATATATGTTAAATATTTCCAGTTTATGGCTAGTTAAAATGCCATACAGCTGTTAAAATATTAAAAAGTGAAAAGAATTGGCATTACAAACTTCTTCATTCCTTTGGAGATGAAACTGACTGAATGAACAGTTCAGTTTCATGCAAGCAATGACTATTTCTGCTAAAGAATGGTTTCTACATAGACAGGAGGTTAAAGAACTATTTTTTTTTTGCTCTCCCCATTTCTGCTGTCAGGACTGATGACTATCAAATCCCAGGGATTCCCAGCTGAAGAATGAATTTGTCTGGTAGAGGCAAAGCCTTGGTAAACCATTTAAGGCTCCCCATGCAAGAAGGAATCTCACATTTTGGGTCTCTACAGAGAAAGAATAGGATTCTCACCTCTAGACTCAAACTTAACATCTTATAATACTCCCATTTCTTTGATCTGTCACACCCAGGTAATATTTTAATTGCTATTTCTAACTCATAGCCAAAGCTTATTTCATCAGCTGTTGAAAGCTATGGGTTCATACCTGCCTCACCCTGCTCCAGGAGAGATAATTTAGTCAGTGTGTAGAGTCTCACAACTTCTACATTCATGTCTTGCTGGTCAGAACAGATAACTGATCCACATTCTCAAAAAAGTCTGGACTATAACTACAATATTGTGTCTCTTACCAATCATTTGCCTCAAGGTGAAAAAAACTTAAACAATATATTATAACAAAGTTATTGGAAAAGCTACACCTACCCTCCTTTCCTCATCAATGGAGAGGAGGTGAAAACAGATTTATAAGGAGTTTTCTAAACATGATATGGCTATGTGAACTTGGAGGAGTTACCACTTGTTAGTTTTCCAATTCCTCAGAAGTAGAAATGAAAGGATTGTACAGAATGATCTCGAAAGTCTCATTCAATTTTATATAGACTCATGTTCTTAGGCCTTAGTGAGTTTGCAATCTGGTAGGAGTAAAAGACTAACCATCCTGAAAAGAACTAGCAAGGATTACTAGGAAATATGCAATTAGTTGTTCAATTACATGGTACAGATTCTGAGGTTTCTAAGATTTCAGCACAGAGTAGTTTCTGAGGTTGAAGAAATATGTCAAGTCTCCATGGAAAAATGGTGGTTTTAGTTTGATCTTAAACGTGACTTATTAGCACCATAATTCCAAAATCCATTGGGGCAGTGGCTAATTTTCAGGGCAGGAACTGTGTCTTCTTAATAGTGGTGCTTTTCCTCCCTAGGGCTGCTTGTCTATACCACTGGATCTAGCTCCAAATCCACTCAATCTTATCTTGCTTACTGTGGGCTCAGGCTTGCTAGTCCAATGACATTGGGAGTTTTTTGAGAGCCAGGCTTCCACTTTTGTAAGCATCCAGATCCATTGATTTTGTAGTTTAATGCCGGAGTTAATCATCTTTATGATCTGACCCTTTCCAAACTCTCTTTGTGGAACAAAGATAATTTATATGGCATGATAAGAGAAGGTTTTAAATGAGAAGATGTTATTTAAAGAGAAATCAGTTAAAATGATGACTTTTGGGGGTGGATCTTCCAAGGCTGACAACACTGCCATCCCTATAACAAAACCACTTTCTACATCCTGCCAGATCTGACTTCCAATAGTTTGTTTTGTTAAACAAATTTCTATCTATGTTCATACTTTTTTCTTTTATTATCTTTATCCAGTTTTAGGATTAGCACAATGTTGATTTCCTAAAATGAGGGGAGAAATGTTCCTTTTTTTTAATCCTTTAAATGTTTGATATAATTTATCAGTTAAAATGTATACAAGCCTGTTGTTGTCATATAGGTAGGTTTTCAAGCTAGGAATATACTTTCTTTAATAGGTGCTATTCAAATTTTATGTTTCTTCCAGAGTTAGTTTCATTAATTTGTCTTCCAAGGTACTTCTTAGAAGTTGTCAAATTTATTTCAAAACAGATTTTTGCAATATGCTTTCTATATCCTTTTAAATTCTGTAAAATCTGTGGTAATGTCTCCTAGGTCTTGATATTTTAATTTTAAAAATGTGTAATCGATACTGTGTAATAGAAAGTAAAGGTCTAGGGGGGTGGGGGAGGTGGGAGGGGGGGAGAGGAAAGAGGGGAAAAATATATGAGAAAGGGAAAAAAAATGGAAATGGGATCTTTGCAAGTGGGGAGGGCTGGAGGGAGTGAGGGGAGGGCAGGGGAAGGGTAAAAAAAAAAAAAAAAAGAACCAAGATACTCATGTAATGGTACAAGATCCAAATGATGTATGTAAATGTATTTTATACCTAAAACGTATCAACTTAATGGTGGAAAAAAAAGTAAATAAAGAGAAATCAGAGGAACCCGGAGAGTGAAGTGTGGCAATAATGGATGCTTCCATGGTACACACAAACCATAAAAGGCATATACATGTAGGCTGTCAGTTAATTGCCTGGATAGGAGCTCAAGAGTTTTTGGTTGTTTTGATTTATCTTGCCTGTGTTCAGTCAAATGCTTTACCACCTTCCTTGTGGTCTTTTAAAACCTTTTTTGATTATAATTTGGGAACCTCCTGCTCAGGTCCTTAGAAATTTATAGTCTAGTGACAACTGTGTCTATATCATTTCTTTAGCTTCCAGCACAAAGCTAGGCGTGAAGGAATACTTTATAAAATGCACATTGAATGTACTTATTTGTTCATTAAATTTATTTCCTTAATTAATTGTACTTCCCTCTAAAAGGAGTTGGGAAGTTCTGTTTAGGGCTCAAACGATTAGACAGAAATAAAATCAAAGAAATATGAGTGGTTACAAAACCCTTTAACACCTTGAATGCCACTGTGAGACCTTTGTCTTGTACTTGGAGAGAGAATAGGAGCCCTTGCAGGCCTTTGAGCAGGAAAGGGGCCATCATTGGACTGGCTGTCAGCTGTGTGAGGATGAGAGATCCAGGTGACATACAGTGCCTTGGTGCACGCTATGAGAAAGGTGTGGATTTTCAGTATATGTTAAAACCAAAGCCAAAGAGATTTGTTGATTGAATAGGATGTGCAGCATGAGAAAAAGAGGAGAGGAGTCAAATTCACTTAAGGCTTCAGAGCCAAGAACTATGACAAGATGCCCTTCACTGTACCAAGAGCTGAAAGGAATAGGGTTTAGAAGAATGTCTAGAAGTTCTGATTGGAAGGTGAAGGTTGAGATGTCTGCTAGACTTTCAAATAGTGATGTCCTACATCAAACAACACTGGAATCTATGTCTAGTAACACTAGTGTCTTTCTGGATTCAGTGGCAGAACTAAATTTTCCTTGTCAAAGCATCAAAGCAGGGCTAGAGATTTAGCTCAGTGGTTCCACCACCTCGCAAGTGCAAGGACCCGGGTTTGATCCCCATTCAAAAAAAAAAAATGCATCAAAGCATATCCAGAAATTCAGATTTCTGGATTTCTAGAAGGATGGTAATTATTAGTGTTTTCACTTCATCTTTTAAATGGCATCTTCATTTTATTAGCCTAAACTTTTGCATACACAATGTAATGATTCCTCATTAGGATAGACCTAATCATTTCTGAATTATGCATTTTTTAGTGATGGGCAATCAACAGCTGTTAACATTTCAAAAACTTTCAAAGAACAGTTTTCTTCAATTCAAGTGCTAAGCAAAAATGAAGTTGAAGAGACAAGCACACTGTCAAATTGCATATCTAGGGGTTTAATTTGATTATTTGATTTTTATACAGAGTAATAGATCTTTTATTATTGTTAAATATAGTGGAGTTTTAATTTAAGATCCCTGTAAAGTTCTCTTAGTTACTCAATAAACATTGATTGAATAAATAGAATCAGTGGCATTGTCGTACCCCCACAGGGCATCTCCAGGAAACTTTTCATGCCTTTTGCATTTTTTAGAAGTTAGGCAGTGGTGGGGAGGCAGTAGAAGATAAGGAGTCAGTGAATAGGTTGAATATTATAAAATAACTATAAATACTATAGATGAAGATTTGAGCAGATTGTTGGGAGGCACTGAAGTGAAATATCATCTCCCGTTCTGTGGATACTTCCTTTATTTATGACTTCTTAGAATCCTTCCTTCTTTTCTGCTACCCTATCACAAGTTCTAGTTTGCTCAGAGACAAGTGGAAAGGCATGAATCAGACCAAATATGCACAGCTTCTGGGTCACCCTCCAAAATGACAATATCTTAATCTTTAAACAGTGCTCACTCAAGTTTGAATTCTGGTGATTTTTATCTTTTTCAGGCAAGAGTAGAGAGGAGTGGGCTTTTTAGAGCCATTTCCGGCGTGGTAGCCCTAATTCCACGTTAGGGGCCATGCTACCAAGGGTCCTGTTGGGTCTTTATTTTACAGTTCAAATTTTGACAAGCCTACAATACAGTGACTGGGTGGAACAGGAAAGCTCTATAAGATGACATCAAAGGTTCCACCAATCCTATGTATTATGATCCTAAATACCCGCACTCTTGTCAGAAAACTGGATGTCTAGACATTTTATGAAATGTCCACTAGGTGGCAACATGTTGTCATATTTACCGTGCTCTAAATTTGTAACAGGAATCCCGAGAGATCACAATCACCTTGATACTTATGAAATTTGTTATCACAAACAAAGTGGACTGGCTACACTCATTATTTTTGAAAAAGCTCCAATTAGTGGAGTTTTGTTTAAAACTAACATATTAGTTATTTACACGTTGGAATTGGCTTAGATTTAAAGCATAGTTGCTGGGAGCTGGACACTCCTCAGCAAGGGCAAACTATATCACTGTTTGTTAAATATGTATTGGTTTTCTGATATAGGCATGAAGAATTTAGCGATAATTCAGGTAGATATATAGTCTCTGTGTTCATACAATCCAACAGGAAAGCAGGCAATAAGTAAACGAAAGTAGTACACATAGTAATGGCAGAAAGCAGCCCAGTGGAAATTTGAAATAAGAGAAGAAAGTATACCCAGATTATACATTGGATTTTAAATTTAGTTAATAAGTGACTTGCAGAACAAGACAAACAAAACCAAAACAAAACCCCTGGAACAAACAAAAGCCAGTGTGATATAGTAAAGCTAATTAATGATCTTTCAAACAATGAGTAAACATGTTATATACTGCCAATCTGTTGGTACCTTACTTTCTCTTAAACTAGTTTAGTCTCTACAGAAGAGGCACTATTTGTTCCCCATTTAACTGACTCTCAAAATATAACATTGAATATCCATTCCACTAGTAGTATCTGTGAGGACTGCTCACCCCTCTGGGTACTGACAGCAAGGCAGTGAACTTTCCAGAACTCTGTGCCCTTTTGCATAGTGAGGTCTTTCCTTATTAGCTACTAATTAAAATCTTTGCTCAAACTCATTTATTCCAGTTCTATTCTGCATTTTAATTTTGTAGTTTATTTCAATATCACGTAAACTAATGTTTACTGATGAACTAAAAAAGAATAAATTATCTGTTTTTATGAAAAATAAGTTGAATACTTTGAAAATACTCAAAGATAAATTTCTAAAAAAAATTTTTTTTATTGTCTCCAAATACTACAAGTTCTCCCCCACAGGTGGAAGCTAAAAAAGAAGAAAAGAGTAGAAGAGTAATTATTAGCGACTAGAAAGTGTATGAGAGACAGTAGATAGGCGGAGGTTGGACAATGGGTACCAAATATGGTTATAAGTGTTCATGTTCACAGTAAGGTGATTTGGCATACAACAACTTATTATACATTTTATAAAGAACTAGACAACAGGGGTCCATATGTTCTAAACATAAAGAAATGATAAATTTTTAAGCAGTTGAAAATGCTAATTACTGTGATTTAATTGTTACTGATTTCATGCATATATTTAGTTATCATAATTTACACCCAAATATTATTATGTGTCAAATAAAAATATATTTAAAACATCTTTGCTCTCAAAATTGGAATAAGTGAGAAAAGTAATAAATTTGGAAAATCTATAAACAGAACAGTCCTGCATTTAGATTGCTTCACAACTATGTTTACATCTTTTTTTCTTAAAAGAATGGAAGCTGGACATTTTAGACAGTGCCCTGTTGTGTGTGTTTATATAGAATCAAGATGTAAGATGAAGATGATTCATCAATGCTCAGTTAATCAAAGACTTGGGCTCTGCCTCAGAATTCTGGAGGGTAAACATACATTTAAATTTTCAGTAAAGTAAAATATTTAAAGTGTTTTTATATCATTTAAAATACTTCTACCTGTTCAGGGCTGGCTTCTTCTGAGCAACCACCCAACGTGTGGTTTGGGATTGAGTTTAAGAGTTATGATGCTTTAGTAGTCTCATACCCATCTTTGGGGGTTCCTTGGTTGAAGGTCTATCTTCATTTCATGTATTCTTGGTAGAATTGTTGGCCAAGATGTTCTTCCTAACATGCCAAATGGTGATCAGTTCATACACATGGACCAATGGGATGCTATCTCTTGGAAATTTGAATCTTAGATGGAGAGAACAAAACTGGATCGAGGTGATTCACTCTAATGTCAGTATCTTGAAAAGACTTCCACAGAGTACAGCTAATTGATCCCTAGTTCATTTGTGCTATCTGGATTTCTCTTCTCCCTGAGATCTGTTGTTGAACTTTTCCTTTGATTCTGTGAGCTCCTTCCAGTTAACCAATTCAATCATTTCTGTTAAGGGCACTGCTTTTGTATCTTGTGGCCTATGAGCACTAACTGATCTAACTGATACCAACTTACGGATTCATCCTGATCTGAATGTATTGGACTTCTCTACTGCACACTAATGGTTCACTGTGACCTATGAATTAAGCATATATTCCTCACCATGAAGTTTGAGACCTATCAAAATATAGCAGCAATCTACTTGTTTTATTTTTTTCCCCCAATACTGGGAATTAAACCCAGGGCTTTCACATTGAGCTATATCCTTACTCCTTTTTAAATTTATTTTTTTATTTTGAGATAGGGTCTTGCTAACTTGCCCAGGCTGGGCTTGAACTTGTGATTCTCCTACTTCTACCTCCTAGAATGCTGGGATTACAGGTGTGCACCACCATGCCTGGCTAAGTTTTATTTCTGACTGTTTCTCTACTTCTGTCCTGCTGTTAAGTGAATAAATTACTTGATATTACTCAGCTGTGGTAAAGTTTATAGTAAAGCCTGACAGTGACTCATGCCTCCTGGTATCCTCTCCTTTGTGTAGTCCCTCCTGCAATCTACACAAAGGTGTGGATACCAGGAGGCATGAGAAAGGCTCCTAGTATTTTGAGGCTGAGAGAGGCTTAGCTATCTCAGCCCCTAGCAGAACTTCCATCTGAAGCCTCATAAGTAAACCTACAGAATTAAATCACATTTTTATTTTAAGCTACGGAATGTGGGCGCAGTTTGTTACGCAGCAGTGGATAACTGAGACAGATATTTTTCCCATTGCCTTAGTTAAAGCATTAAGTCCATTGAAAGCTTTTTCAAAATCTTGCCAGCTGTCTTGTAGGCACAGTTTGTTTCACTGGAACAAAACATAGATCTGGTGGCCTCCCTTCCTGTTTCCATTAGCAGTTTCCTCTCTGCTCTGACAGATTCCGCTACTAGTCTCCTTGGTGCTTTTCTAGCCTCTGCCTGATTTCTGGTCACAAAATCACTGCCATGTGTTTTAAATTTTGTTACGCTAACACTTAGATAGCTCAGAACCCAGTTCTGCCCATTTTGTAAAACATTTTAGTCCAGTTTTTAAGTAGATTATAACATTTTAAAACCATGAATCTAAATGTCACTACTTTTACAACCCTTTTCTTATGCACCTTTTCTTGTGTATTTTTTTCCTTTTTTTTTTTTGGGAAACTTACACATTACTTGGACCTTTCTCATTGTAGCTATGATTCTATCATATTCTTCTCTGCCTGTCTTCTAGATAGTCTCTTGTGTGGTGTCTTACCAGATATTACAGCTCTCATTTTTGTAATCTCTATGGTTTATTCCTCAAAATATGGTCCACAGATTAAAAGCAATAATTTTACTGTGAGGTTGTTACAAACACTAAATCTCAGGCTCCACCTCAGACCTACTGAATCAGAATCTGCATTTTACCAAGATCTTCAGATGATTTGAATACATATTAAAGTTTTAAGAGCATTATTTTAATGTAATACTATTTAGCTCTACATTCAAATTAGTTGGGGACTTTAAAAACATATATATCTGAAAGTACGGGTAACACAATAGATTAATTAAGTCTGAATGTACGGGCTGGCATTTGGTCATTGCACAAGGTGATAATCCAGCCCCTTCTCACCGCTAGGTGATTCTAATTTAAAATCTGGGCTGAGGCTCACTATTCTAACGTAGAGTTGTCAGATTTAGCAAATAAAAAATATAGGATTCTCAGTTAAATTTGAATTTCAGATCAATGGCAAAAAAGTTTTTGAAATCTGCTAAAAACTTCTTTGCTGTTAGTCTGAAACTGAAATGTAACAGTATCCTAGATTTTATCTGAAAACTCTTATGTGTAGTGTTGCAAGTGATTGTCAAACCTTAGTGTGCATCAGAGCCAGTTGGAAAGGTTTACTAACATAGCGGCCCAGGGGCTGGGGATTTAGCTCAGTGGTTTCACCGTCTGCCTTGCAAGCGCAAGGGCCCCAGTTCGATCCCCGGTACCAAAAAAAAAAAAAAAATAGCATCCTAGGTCCCAACCCTTCAAGTTCCTGATTCAGTGGCACTGGAGTGAAGTGCAAGAATTTCACTTTTTTTTTTGGTATCAGGGTTCGAACTCGGGACCTTGTGCTTGTGAGGCAGGTGGTGGAACCACTGAGCTAAATCCCTGGCCAAGAATTTCATTTTTAATGAATTTTCCAGGAGCCACTGTTGACCTGGTTTGAGAACCATTGCTGTCTCATTAGATTCTCTGAAAGGAGGCCTCCAATTTATATAAATTAGTGATTAGAAGAAAACTTTTGAAGTAGGTACCATGACTCCTTCCATCAGCAAAAGTGCACATGATAAACTTTGCCAGGGAGATGAGGATTATATAAGATCAGGTGCTTGGGTAAAAAAGAAAATACATTTGTCATTGGGTGACAGCTTCAGATAGCTACAGGGCCCCTATGTGTAACATTCTCTCTAGAGGCAGTTGAAGGCTTGGCTTATAGGTGATGTCTGTTTAGGTTGAGTGAAGTAAATCAGACACACAGGTTTAAATATCATATAGTATCTTTCATTTGGGTAAGACAAAGTGCACAACAAAGGATGGATAGAAGGATACAAGAGGATAGATCTCTTGTAAATGGGAAGGGGTCCAAGAGAGCACGTGTGAGAGGAGAGGGAGAAAGAAAGGAGAAAGAAGAATAAAAATATGCTAGGCAAGGAACCTAATAATTTAAATGAATGTAAATATTATATGTCATGAGTTAAGATTAATAACATTGAAAAGAACAGAAAGGGGATTTTGAGGAGGAGGGAGGGAAGTGGAAGGGAAGGGGAAAGGTATTAATAAAAAGAACTGAGCTATTTTATGTACACGTACTCACTCCCCAAGATGATTTTAAACTGCATATATTGCAACCATGTACTAAAAAAAATAAAAGACCATGGCTCTAAACCAGAGCTGTCCCATAGAAACATAATGGGAGCCACATATATATTTTAAAACATTTTAGTAGTTACATTAAGATGATTAAAGAAAAAGGTGAAATTAAATTCAATAATATTTTATTTAACCGAATATATTCATGCTATCATTATCTATGATCATTATAAAATTATTGAGATAATGTATGTCCTCTTTTTCATACTAAGTCTTTGAAATCTGGCTTATATTTTACACTTACACTATATCTCAATTTAAACTAACTATATTCCAAGTAGTCACAAGTGGCTCTTAGCTGTCTTATTGAATGGCTCTACTTGAAACCATTGCCTGACCTTGATCATGAAGGCACAGGCTGACTACAGCCAGGTCGGCTGGTAGAAGCCCCATGATCCTCTGACCACAGACACGGACCAGTTTCCAGGTCAGTTGTACCCTGTGATAGTCCCTGGCCTCACCCTCACCCTCTGTACTCCTGTGTCATTGCTCCATGGGAACCATGAGAATGGAAATCTTCCTGCCAAAAATAATGTACCACTTGAAGAGCTCCTGTTCCTCATTCATATAATTTTAGTGACTGGAGTGTGCAAGCGCAGTGGATATTTTCCTTCAATGGGTGAATAATTGATCACACAAGGAGGCTTAACCAAAGGTTCAGTCCAGGAAACCCCTTTAAGACATTGTTTAATCTGGTTCTAAAGTCCTAAGTGCCAAGGAAACTAACATTTCCCTAGCATAGCTTTCTTGATTGTTTGCATTTTCTTTGGAGGAAATTAGCTGTGTGTAAGAAACACAAGTAAAAGAGAAGAAAAATCACCGAAAGTTAAAAGGGCAAAAGTCTTCAACTCTTGAGCATAAAAATAAACACCATGCTATAATTGAAATCTTTGTTCATATTTTATCATAGGTCTATGGCATTTAGTTATGAAGATATCCACATTTTTAGTAATTTTATATTTGATAGTAGAAAAATTATCAAATGTATCACTCTGCGGGAAAATTAGAAATATTCACAGAATTTTTTTTTTTTTTTGGCACCAGGGATCTTACTCAGGTCCTTGCGCTTGCACAGCAGGTGGCGAAACCACTGAGCTAAATCCCCGGCCCCAGAATTTTTAATATATCAGGTCTGTTTCTTAGTCTAAAAAGGTTCAGTTAAGTTTCAGCTGTGAGTTCAGAGACCTAAGGAGACCCTAGGGCTTAGCTATTTTTATGGAAACACAAAGCAGCACGTAGAGGATTCTAAAGCTATGAGCACTGTGATTTGGAATTATGTTTGAGGTCTGAGACATGGGTTAAATTTAACTTAGATCATTAACCAGATGAATTTTAGGCTAGAATTTTAGCTGTAAACAATCTGACAGTGTGATTGGCAGCCTCTCATTATAGAGACATACTGATTAATTAACACAGAGCTTAATTAATTTTGTAAGGCAAGGAACAGTATTTCTTTGCAGTGAAAGTCAATATTTGAATACTTGGAGCCCCTGTTCAGAGTTAATTTCACTCAGATATTTAGCTCATTTTAAATTTTCAGTTCTTGGTAAATGTGATACGCTTCCAACTATTAAAGCAGTTGGGAATATTTATGATATTCTACCTCAAGTAATTTTTGGAAGAATGTGAAATGCAAATGAGAACATTCTTTTATTCTCACTTCAATTTCAAAACCATGTTATTTTATTGTGTGGGTTAGGATGTTAAACCACATCGTTAAAGGCAAAGATGTATATGGAAACTGTTGAACTCCCCCTACTTTTGTTAGGAATCATCAGTGTACATTTAAGTCACTGTGCCATTGTAAAAGCCTGGAGAATTATTTCCTTAAAAATTGGAGTGATTCTTAGGAACTCTGCAGAACATTCATTCCCTTGGTATTTGACCTAGCAATAATCTCTACTCTGTAAATGAACCAAAATGCTATGTTTTCTTCGGTCTGGAAAAGCAGTTTACTGTGAGGATCTGAGGAGAGCTCAGAGATTGGAAACTGGTCTGGATTCTGTCTCCATCTGAGAAAGAAACTGATGGCTGCCAAAGGAGCTCAAGGCAAAGACTGAGTTTCTAGGCAGTCACTTGGACCATCTAAAGCCTGCGCTCAGAACAACAAACCAAGTTGCCCTGGTTGGGTGAGGAAGACAGCCAGCCGAGAACATGCATGGGCCAAGTGCACAGCACAGAGGCACAGAGAGAGATGGGCCAAAGTGGGAGGCAGGGCTCATGACATCAGGCACCTTAGATGGAAGTCCAAGAAAGATATAGGGTATCATTTTTTTTTCCTTTGGGTGAATCAAGAGCTAGAGCAAAGATTGAGGAGTGCATAAAAGGCAAAAGACAGAGAGCAGAAAGGAAATGATAGCCTTCTGAAAATGTCAGAAAGGACCTTGGGAATCAAGGAAACAGCTCCTAGAATCAATTGAGCATCTTGACAGACTTAACACTCATGACATTCTAACTTTACCTCAGTTATTTTGCTTCAGCTTTTGGAACAATTCTCTCCAAGGTAATTTAGCAATTATTTAAAATAGCTTTTAAGTAAATGATACTTAAAAAAAAAAGGAGATATCACTCCTTTTGATTCAAAAGAGAGAGGAGCAGTGTTTCCTTAGTCCTTGAGAATCAGGTTATTAGCACATCTAAAGCCCAGGCAGAACCAGTGATTCGGAATGGAAGGAGGGTGAAGTACTCAGGGAGAGTATCAGGGTTACCTGTGGATACTGAGGCTGAGGGCCTGCTCTTCTCACCGAAGCAACCGAAACATTAGTTCTCAAGCATCTGTGACAACTTAATACTGTACATATAAACCACGGGCATGCAAAAGGGATACATTTTTTTTTTGCTAACAAACATAAGCTGTGACCTTTGGTTGGCATCCATGTTCAGGAAGAGGACGGAAACTAGATTAAAACTGTCCTAAATATCTTCCTTTTTTAGTTTTAATAAATTATTATGTTCAGTTTGTCATTAGGAGAACATACATGTACAAGCTTTAAATGGTTGCCTCCTAGTCATATTAATTAATTGCTTAATTGGGCTCTTGATTGAATCCTTTTCTATGCATAGCATTATGATTTACCAAGAAATATGAAATTTTAAGGCTTCATAAATCTAGTTTCTCTCAAAAGATTGACTGTTTTTCTCAGTCTTTCCCAAGTTTTCCTCTATTTCTTACCTCCCCTAAATATTTAACATCTAAGTATTTCTTATCTACTACAAGGGATGATTGAAAGATATCATAAATGTTTTAATTATAAAATAATTTTATTACAGTAAAAGTCACATTGCCAACAATGGAATAAGTGGATTCCAAGTGAGGAGGACTAATGGCAATGTGTCTTTTTCTATATTAAAAATTATAATGTAGGGCTGGGGATTTAGCTCAGTGGTTCCGCTGCCTGCTTCGCAAGAGCAAGGACCCGAGTTTGACCCCCGGTACCAAAAAAAAAAATTATAGTGTAAACACTGACTGTATTTTATGACCACGCTTCTTGATCAATAGTTTATGGCAATTTTTATCAAATAAAAACATTATGGTGTGTCTTCATCCAGCTTATTCAATTGATCTGGCACCATGTGACTTTTGGCTTTTTTCCAAAATCAAAATGAACACAAAAGGTGAACATATTGAGTCAATTCAGGTATAGAGTCATACATGACAGTGCAACTAAAGACACTCATGAAGGAGGACTTTCAGAACTCTTTCAGAAAGTGGCCGGAATGATGGGATAAGTGTTCAAAGCAAGGAGGAGTATTTTGAGGGGGATTAATGGCTATCTGTCTATTATAATAACAATTTAAAAAAATTAAACATCAACAATATTTTATCATACCTTATATAGTAATTATTTCATTTATACTATATTTTTCTATACACTCAATAATTCATATATAATATGTATGTATATATCTAGTATTGAACTCTAGACTCATCCCTAGTTGCTACCTCTCTCTCCAATTGGGTATCTAATAGATATTTTAAACATAATATTTTCAAATCAAAACACGTAAGTTTTCTCTAAAACCTCCTCTTCTCTGTTATTCCAGTCATACAAATTATTTCGTGCAATAAACATTATTGGGTATATCTGAAATGCCAGATAATTGCTTAAAAACATCAGTAAACACAAAGGAGGAGAGGAGGAAGAAAATAAGCAGTAAATGAAACGATGAAGGAAATTACCTAGTGTGTCAGAGGGTAATGAGTGCTTTGTAAGAAAGAAAAAGAAAGTAATGTCAGAGGTAAATTGAGGCCAGAAGCATTAAGTAAGGTGGTGGAGGATGCTACAAAGGTGACATTTAAGCAAAGACTTGACATTGGTGAAGGAATTCAGCATGCAGATAGCTGAAGGAAGAAAGTTCCAGTTAGAGGAACTAACCAGTGCAAAGGGTGGAAGGTAGGGGCCTGCTGGACACACTCAGGAAAGAGTTGGGGTAAGGATAGTGGAGCAGGGGGAGGAGAGATAAAAATAGGAGGTAACATCAGAGAGGGAGAAAGGCCAAGTTGCTGTAGATCATTGCAAGAACTTTGTCTTTTATTGGCGAGAAATGGAGAGCTATTTGAGAGTGACACGATCTTACTCATGTTCTTGGGGATCACTTGACCTTTGATCCAAAGTAAGTTTTAAGAAGGCAAGGTTGAGAGTAATGGCACTAGTTAGGAGGGTAGGGAATAATGATTATATATTCCAGGATACTAGTGGAAGAATGAATGCATTTTCAGAGTACAGTCTATGATATTTTCAGATAAAAAACATGTAGGAATTGAACAGCAGGAAAAGAATTCAAGGAGGAGGTCATCAATATCCGGCAACTAAACAACTGGAATTATGAAGTTGGCATTTACTGAGCAGTGAGGATTGTTGATGAAAATATTCTAAGTGAAATGGTAATTTTTTCACAAGCTCAATACTGTCCAAATTTAGAAACAGAATAGTTCTAGCTCCCCCAAAGACTTCCTTGTTTACATCCTAGCACTGTGCACCCAAAGTAAACCAGTATACTGACTTCTGATTTCATAGATTTCTTTCTAGTTTTTTAACTTTACATAAATGAAACAATTAACATGTACACTTTTGCATCTGGCTTCTTTCTCTGATATGATGTTTGTGAAATTTATCCATGCTATTGTATTCAGAAGAGTTCATTTATTCTTATTTCTGTACAGTATTTAACTGTATATTATAACATCCCAAGGCTATATTTTCATTTTCTTAGTAAGGCCATATAACAATTAATTTTTTAATGTAGCAAAATTAATTTTTTTCACTGTGTAATTCCTTAATTTCTGCATATTAGTGCTTTACCAGCATTATAACCATAAGAACACAATCCCAAGTAACGTACTTTTTAGTTTGAGGCAATCACAGTTTACGGACTTACTTGTATTAGATAAGATTAACCTGTTCAAAACTTAATGGATTTTAAAAAATTAACATAAAAACAGGAATTGATACAATTAAACAAAAACTTCAAGATCTTATTTTAAAAATTCTTAGATTATAATATTTTTTTCAGGCTATAATTACCTGCTCTATAACCCCCAATTTTTATGGTTCAATTTGACTACATCATTTATAAACCTTTTATACCTTTAAGAAAATATAAATGAAAATAACAATTTCTTTCCAAAGGTTTGGAGTTTTCCAAATTTCAAATACCCCTCTCATTTAATAATCTTAGCTTATCTGATATGTGATTTTGGTATCCTGTTTAAGAAAAGTTGTCTATGTCAGAGTTACAAAGATAATCTATATTTACATCGAGAAACTGTGTAACTGTGTCTTTCAAATTTAGATCTATAATGCACCTGGAATTCACCTAAGTATATGGAGTGAGATAGAGGGCAAAATTCAGTTTGGTTTTATTCAGTTAGTTGTAGTGCTGTTGAAAAGAACATCTTTTTCAACTGCAGTGCAATATCTTTCATTTTGCAGTTGGATATATGGGATGTGTCTGTGGATTTTCAGTTCAGTTTTTACTGTTGCCTATCTTTGGATAGACTTGTAAAGCTTTTTACTATAGCTTTTTATTAAGTTTTGGTATTTGATTGTGTGAGTCTTCCAACTTAGTTCATTTTTGTTTAAGTTTGTTTTGCCTATTTTTAGATGTTTGCATTTCTCTATAAATTTTATAAATAACTTGTCAACATAAATTTGAAAATATCATTTTGATTGTGATTTCTTTAAATCTAGAGAGGTCAATAAGAGGAGCTATTGGCATCTTGACAGTAAATCTTCCATGCTAGTGTTCCATGTTAGTTCTCCACTCTATGAGCATATTATATTTCTTCATTTTCTTTAGGTTTCCTTCAGTTTGGCACAGTCTGTTTTGTAGTTTTCTAGGCAGATGTCTTACATTTCTTGGTTTGATTTATTCCAAATATTTTATGTTTACTAGTGCTATTGTAAATAGTGTCTTTTTGAAAATCTGTTGTTTTTAAATCTGTTGCATTTATATAGAAAATGAATTGACAATTTTTTATGTGTATCATTCATGTATCCAGCAATGTAGATGAGTTCACTTTTTAACTCAAGTAGTTCAGCTTTAGATTTATGTGCTCATTCCACATACACAATCATGTATCTATGAGTAATGAACTTTAGAATTTTTCCTTTTTTATCTTTATGTATTTTATTTCCCTTTCTCCATTTACTTCCCTGGAGAGTATCTTTGTTATTTTATGATACTGCATAAAACTGGGATGCTTAATTCATGTCTCATCTTACATACGAGGCTTACTATATTTCACCACTGTAATGTTTTCTACAAAGTTTTGTGGCCATTTTTCATCAAATTCAGAAAATTTCCTTTTCTTATTTATTTTAAATTATAATTCATTTAAAAATACTTTCCTCCCATTTTTGGAATGATCAAAATGTTTTCTTTAGTTTCTTCATATAGAGAATTGCATTGATCGATTTTTTGTTTTTCTTTTGTTTTTTGAAACAGAGACTCGCTGTGTAGTCCAGGCTGGCCTTGAATTCACTATGCAGCCAAGGCTGGCTTCGAATATGTGGCAATCCTCCTGCCTCAGCCTCCCTAGTGCTGGGATTATAGGCACGTACCCCCCCCCCCCAGCTGCATTGATCAATTTTTAATAGTTACACCAATCTTGCAATCTTGGAACAAATCCAACATGATTCAGATATATTACTTCTTGTACCATGCTGGGGCCAGTTTAATAATATTATATTTGAAAGCTTTATGTATATGATTTGGAAAGATGTTGCCTGTCATTTTCCTCTCTTATAATGTTCAAATCACATTGTCCATGGTTCAGCTGTGAGCGCCAGACTAGGTGCTGGCACTGCCAAGGCCAGGTGATTGTACTATGCCATCTCCTGCCCGTCAGTGGCTGGCTTTTTCTTAGTCCTTCTTTTTGTGAAGTGTTAACAATATTAGACCACAGTGCAGTAATCTAAGATACACAGCTTTTACAATTACGATGACTTTCTGGATCAGGAGGTTGTAAGAGAATGTTGCCTGCAGTTGAAGAGTGTTGATGTTAACTACTCATTTCATTGTAGGATGTTATGTCAACTGCTGATGGACCAGTGGCAGGATCGTATCACTTAAGACTCTAGGAAGGATACATCAGCTCAAAGGTAATTGCCAGAAACAAGAGGGCCATCCATTCTTCTTTTAGAACCTGAAGCACAGGCCTGTGTTGTCATCCAAAGATATAAAAACATGTCCCCAGATTCATCTGGACCTTTCTAGAAACCTGGGTGGTTTTCTCTTTAGCCTGCTACTTAACTATTCTGCTTGACCTTTAGAATTTATATAGGCACTGTGAGAAGTTCTTGCTAAACCATCAATTCCCCTCTGGGTTATGAATTTAAATTTAAATGGGCTGAAAGCAAAAACTGTGCTTTATTTTTGGTACTGGGGATCGAAAACTGTGCTTTCTTAAGAAGTAGTGACAGAGGGACACAGATTCTATTGGGAACAATAGGAATAAGATGTTGATGCCTTAAAATAAGTAGGCTCAATAGAATTAGAGTTTTTGCAAAACAGCCTGGAATGTTTCTAAAGAAAATAAACTTAAGAAATGTGTAAAAAAGATCATCTGATACAGTGCTAAACACATGAAAAATATGCACTGGGGGAAAAGCCTATGTAAGCAATGTAGGAAAGCATTCATCATACACAGGTATTATTAAATGCATGAAATAAATCACATGGGGGAAAAACCCTACATATGTATATATATAAACCATATGTATATATGTTAAAAATTCAGTGAAAATTACTCATGTAATGGAGACTGTAGAAATAATATGAAAATTTTGATGTCAATATTTCTTCATTAATTTTCTAGAAAATATACTCTCAGATGGAAATATCCTAAAGCATATTTATTCTGTGTTTTTCAGTAAATTACTTGTAAATATCTGATGTATGTGTCTGTGGTCTTTAGTATGAAAAATTTGAGTTAACATAATTATATATTTTTATGCATACCAATGTTTCCGAACTTAACATATAGTCTCTCCTAATTAAACAAGGTGAATCAAAGTGTATTTTTCTCTTGGAAGTAGGGTTAGTATTTATGCAGTATTTATTTTGTTTTGTTTTTACAATTGGGATGACTAGACCATGAAAAAATAAATTTAACTGTTGGGATTTCCCACTAGGCTTGATTTGAATTTTGTTGGTGTATATACTCCATATTCTGTGTAACAATATATTTTTGTATTTGGTGTTATTTTATATTTGATGGAGAGAGAGAGGCTTGTGAATATGTTTTTGAGAAAGGTTAATTGTTTTCACACAACATGTATATTAGCAATATTGTGTTTTTCATATCCTAACAAAACACCTGCATATATCCCAACATAATTGTATATCATTTTAAGTACATAATTTTGCCTAGTTGCTTTCATGTTGGAGCCAATATTATGTCTTACATAAAATATTGTTTTCTTTCCATGAACATTTTACTTTTCATGCTTATGTTATGAAGACTTAATTTTGTGATAATTTTTCTAACACCTGTATCTAAAAATAAACTACACTGCCATGCGTTTCTGATTGCCACAGGTCAGGAAGAACATAACTTGTCTGGAAATGGATATCATTAATTGTAGTAATAAATCTCTCCAAGAGGTATAAATGGTGGAAGGATTTATCAGTAACAACATTATCAAAGGGATTTTTGTTCACAGTGAAGTTGTTTTGGAAACAATAATTATTGGCTGTGATGAGGCAAATGCCTTTATTCTATTCCTTGATTCTGGGATTCAGATTTTCTTTGGTAATCAATATTGCTTTAACTAAGAAGATGAAATAAGGCGATGAAGGAAAAGAAACTATCAGCTTAATGAAAAGAGGAAATTTACTAAAAAAAAAAAAAAGAAAACAAACTGAACATTGTGTAGTGAAATAGCCACAGGGTTTTTTTTTCATACTATTTCAAAGTCATACTAACCTCAAATCATACCTACTATTAATATAAATACTTGTTGCTTTACCCTTTATCAGTTGGCAGGTCTGGACATGGATACTTAATTGAACTGTTTGACTAAGTTAATTCCTGGGAGAAACTCCTATTTTGTGTATGGGTAAATACACACCTATGATAGCATAGCCTGATTGGCAAATTTTAGTTTTTTTCTTTTTTGAGTATGAGCTCTCATCACACAAAATCTAACCAGTGTCACTCAAAGGAGTCTTTCAGTATGGCATATGGGTAGCTCCTTTAGGGAGGTAAAACAACCCTAGAATCCTCTTTGGGCAAAGGAAAAAGGGCTCAGTGTAGAGTGTGACATCTGCTCCTACCCCAGCCCCAAGGTCAGTTCTTTGACTTCAGTTGTTGGTTACCTTCCTTACACTGGAAGCGTTGGTCATGGTGCCCTCCAGTTTGGGTTTCCATTCTAAGGCCCTGCCACGGGTAGTCCCTGTTGAAGACGGAGCCAGGGCAGACTTATTCTCTGCCAGGGGCGACCACTGCACAGTTACTATGTCCTAGAAGATGGAAAAAAAATGAGGCACACCCGTCCCAGTGGCAGCCAATCTACAGCATGGCAAGTGGCATATAAAATGACCTCGGGCAGAGACCTCATTCTATAAAAGAAAGAGCATGTTTCATTGGAGCCCCACTCTCAGGATCAGACATGAGAAGAATAAACATAATCCAGCAGGGTGCAGTTGCAAGTAGTCATGAGAGTGAGAGGTCGTTTTACAGAAACTGAGGCTGAAGAGGTTATAACCATTGCCTAAACCAGCTAACCTGAATTCTGCTTTACCCTACACCTTGCAGCTAGTGGAAATTTATAGAGCAGGGAGTAAGGAAGCCATGGGATAGTGGGAAGATTCTGGAAGGCAACATCAGAGAAGCACTGAGAAAGTAAAAAAAATAAGCAGCTGGCCATGTTAGTGCTGCATGGTACCCCAGAATGAGAGTGTCCATACTCTCACTAGAATCAAAATCTCCCTATGTCAAGATTGTCTCTAGGATCCCCAGCCACTGCAGGCTTCCTCCCTTCAGACCCCAGTGAATTCTCCATCTCTTTTATTGCCATTTAGCCCCTAACACTAACCCTTACTTGAGCTAACCCAAGGGCACTTGTTTTCTTTTTCAAAAATTTTTGTTTTGGTAACAAGTGCTCACCATGCCATAAACAAAGGCAGTATTTCAAAAGCAAAAACAAAACAAAACCACCACCAACAAAACCCTACAAACAGGAATGTAAGTATGGAGCCATAATTACTCCCTATACACACTACAATTACAAAAAAAATGATAGGATGGAAAATTCCCACAGCCCACTAGAGAATACCTTAGAACACAAAAAAGAATCCACAAGGCTAGAGTGCTATGAATAGCTTCAAAAGGCAGACAAAGAAAGTTTAGGTCATTGGGCTTCAGGCTCTATTAAGCTTCTTCCTATTCTAGCAGAAGACAGGAGAAAACATAAGCTGCTGGAGTTACTGTCAAAATTGTCTGTACCAACTCAAGGTAGGATGAGAATATAGGGCAAGAATGTAAATAAAAGGTGGCAAAGACAAGTAGTCTTGAAATTTAGGCTTTATACCCAACAACCTTTGTCTAATACCGACTTCACACAGTATTATTCTGGCCTTCACCTACCTCCTCTGAATTTAGAAACATCTGGACGAAGTACTGAAAATTGACACCTCAAATCTCATGCCTCCTTCGAACTTTCTTCAGAGGTTTTTCCTCGGGGGGAAAAGAGCTCACAGTGCAGAGGGAAGCATATATTCCAAGTGTAACCAAAGAGAGAAGGAAGCTTATCAACAAGGAAAGCCAACAAAAATCAGAACTTCCTAAGTCCAAAACACAATATTCAGCCAGGTGCTTGGAAAGCATTTCTGAAAGGAATTGCTGAAACTATTGCTAAGAAAGCAGCGATAGTTTTACATAAGAAGTCCATTGCTGACTTTCAGCTGGTTGTTGTGAAGTTATGAATACCAATGGTATACTATGGCTGGCAGATTTTCTGATCCATCAGTGCCATTGCTCAATCAACAGTCACATACTTTGAATATCACTGCTGGTTATGTCATGGTTTCTGTATCTATTATGCAAAATGAAAAGATATTCTTATTTAGGCAGACTTGTATATACAAGGAGAAATACATTGTTCCTAAACATTTGCTAAGTGTTTTACTAATGAATTCATAACAACATTCCAAGTTTCATTTCCTACAATGTTTTTAATTTGTTTTTTCTTTCTTAGCAGAGATGAAAAAGAAAAAGATAATTCCAGGACCTTTTGTCTATTACTCAAAGTTTGTTCCCACTTCTCCGCTTTATCTCCCCTTACTCTCCTGTGGTACAGCTGGACTGGGCTCTTCAGTAGCTCCTTAATCTGCTTGGCCTATTATGTACTTATGAGTTTACAAAATGTCACCCTTACTTCTGATTTTTTTGGTCAGTTTCTTCTGGAACACTTAGTTCTGGCCGCCATAACAAAATTCCATAGACTGCTATTAAATTGGATTAATCAATAAACGTGTTATTTATACTTCTGGAGGATGGGAAGTTCAAGGTCTGAGTGCACAGGTGTGATATTTGGTGAGTGCCTTCTTCCTGGTTTGCAAGTGGCTGCTTATTGCTAGATCTTTCCAAGACTATGAGGTCCTCTCTCTCATTTCTTCCTATAAGGGCACCAAACCCACCCATGAGGGCTCCATGACTTAATTACTTCCGAAGGACTCTAGTTTCAAATATCATCACATTGGTAATTAGGACTTCAACAGACGAATTTGGAGGAAGAACAAACATTTATTCCATATATCTGGTGACACTTAAATACAAAAACTTTTCTTGTCAGAGGCTAACAAAGGAAGACCAAAAGTTCCAGGCCGGGCTGGGATGTAGTGGTAGAGCACCTCTTGGTTCAGCCCCCGTCACCACACACACACACACACACACACACACACACAAAGTTTTTCTTTAACTCATATTAGTTTTAAATAACTTTGTCAAAATATAGTTGAAAAGTAGAAAGTCATTTAACTCTGTGGACTATGCTTTGTTCCATCTATTCTGTGTTCATATTTATCTGGGGATGACCTCAGCTAACAAAGTAGATTTCCCTCTCCCAGAAGGATTATGGCCAGAAGTAAAGACGGAAGGGTCCCAGAAATCAGGGTAGCATCAAATGCTGAGCAAGACCCAAGCTCAGAAGGAGGAAATGTTGTGCTTACAAAACCAACTTTAAAAGACAAACATAAGCACACCAAAGCAAAATAACAAGTGATCATTAGCAGCTGCATTTCTTCAATGTTTAAACTAGTAGTAAACAGGACTATCTTTGGAACATGATTTCTCTGTAAAAACACACATATCTATTTAATAGAACCACAAAGATTAGTTAACAAAAAATTAGCTAAGAATCATCAGATTTCATTTTTTCAATTGGGTTGTAATTCACAAGTTAATCTGTTGGGAAAAGAAATAACCTTTCCATTCAATGGTGGTGGGAATCAGTCATTGTAGGGTTCCCAGGAAGATTCTGAAAAGTCTTTGTGTATGTAGGGATTTAGGCTGCAGTTTTCCAAATCTGTTAAGTGTGTGAGAAGTGGAGTTGATAGCCTTTTATTTTCCCCAAAAGCTATAAAAGTTTATGAACTTTCCTGAGGATATAGACATAAACCTATAATAGTTTCCAGTGGGACAATATGAACAACAAACGGTTGATGTAGAACTGAATTATAGCCCAAAGTATAAGATAAATATACATGAATTCATACTGATATAAATAAATGATGGAATAAATATATTGAAGAAAAAGAAAAAATATTTGCAGTATAATTCTAAATAATAATTTATAGCCTTTCTCTCCTCCATGAGATGGAGTCTGATCTTTCTCCACCTGGAGTGTGGGCTAATTCGAGTGATTTTCATCCAAAGAAGAGTATGGTGACAGTGACTTTGCAGTAGAGAAACCTGGGAGATGTGATTTTAAGGGATCAATCCCAACATCAATCAGAACCCTTGTCTAAATGGCCCTTCTCCCCTCAAATCCATAACCACATGGGAAACCCATCAGTCAAAACCAAATGAGGGAAATCTACAGCCCTTTCCTGGAATCCTTTCCACCTGTCTTCACATCTGTCCAAGCCAAGAAGCCTAAGAAATTGCCACAGAGGAGGCGTGACACAGATGTTGTGCAGTACTATCCAGAATGGGAATCTGAAATAGAAAGGCACTTGCCCCTAAACTAGTGAAATTTGCATAAAGCCGGAGTTTAGTTAATGGTAATGGACCACTGCTAATTTGTGGTTTTGACAAACACACCGATTATGGGAACACGGGCTGAGGGATGTAGTTAACTGCCTGTAATATTTTTGTAACCTTTCGTCAGTCTCGAATTGTTCAAAGATAAAAAGTTTATTAAACGACAAAAACAAAGCAAAAGTTGAACTTAGGCTGCAAGTGGGAACTTGCTCAAACGCAGCAGCAAATGTCTCTCTTTAGCACAGGTCTCCGCGGAGAGGCCTGCGGGGACACCTTCCGGTCCTTGTGCCCTGGGCGTGCCCCACCGGCGGGAGCCAGGCTCCTCCCCGGAGTCGCCCTGGCGCCGGACTCTGCCCGGGACAAACCCGTCGGGGCGGAGCCCAATCAGCGAGCAGCTCCGCCGGCTCCCACTCTAGCCCGGGGGAGCCTAGCGGAGGAGCGGCCAGGACCCAGCGCGGGCGAGCGCTCTCCCAGGTAGGCGACCCCTGCCGTGCGTGCCAGGGGCGTGGGGTCCACGCGCGCTCGGAGCGGGTGTCCCGGCAGAGCTCAAGGCGCCAAGAACATTTCCTGGCGAAGGGTATTGACGAAGAGGCTTTTCCTCCCAGCAGCCCTGCCGTAGTGTCAGATTCACTGGTGAGACCTCGTCTCAGCCCGGCTGTTAGTTTAGGTTGTTGTTAACCAGGCCCTTTAAGGTCCGGGTGATTTCTCAGCTAATTTCGGGGGCCTTGGGGTGAAGCCCTCTGAAAAGCGCTGTCGCTTGTTAACTCCAGAGCGGGCGACCCTGCGTCCGCAATTTTTAACGGCGAAGAGGAGCCCAGGCGGCTGCCTAGTCCTTCTTTCATTCATTCGCAGACTTCATAGTTGTTTCATGTGGAGAATCAAAACTCCTCCCCTTTTTTGGTCTATAAAGACTAGATGAAAATTCAGAATATAAAAGGGAATTATTTTGCATTTGCAGTAGGGAAAAGGCGATCAGCCCTTGTGGTTTTACCTGATGCCATTAAATATTCAGCTCTATGGAAGACTGGTTTTCCAGAAACTTGAGCCGGGCTGGAGCCTCGGGTGGCCAGCGCACAGGAGGTCTGCTGTTGGTGAGCAGCACTGTGTGGGGTTGCTCCTCCCCCTCCCTACTACTCAGTTCGGGACTGAAGGCGCTGTGCCCCAGGCAGGGAAGTTCCTCCTGCAGCTCCTCAACTAACTATTTACCCAAATAATGAAAACGGATTGCACTTCCCTGGGACCTAGGCAAACTTCCTGAGAAAGTTCTTACCATTCCTTATGTACAAAATAAATTGAGCCCCTAAGGACTTTTGAAATGATTATAGATAATGTTTTTTGAATTACTAATAGGCCTGTTGTGGTTAGCTTGGTTATTTACAATGTGCTTAACAGTGGACTTTGATTGCAATCCAAATTTTAACCAACGCTGAAAAATGTAAGCTAAGCTCTGGAAAAGGAGGAGCATATTTTCTTGGGATGATGATTGAAAAAGAAAAAAAAAATTGAAGATTTTAAAGGAAACCTAAAATAGCTTAATTCTAATTTCATGCAGATTAAATGAAAACTAAATGTATAGTTCTGGATGCCAGTGATCTAGGGGAAAATGAACAAAATGCAAAATAAGAAAATTCTATCCATCCAATTATTTTTTCCTTTAAACTAGAAAAATATGACAATTATTACATTTTCTCCCAGAGTGGAAAAAAATCAACTTTTTTGAAGTTATTTTTACCTTTTGTTCTTTTTTAAAAAGCTACTCTGTTGGAGGTACCATTCATACATCATAAAGTACACCTCAGTTTGCAATTCAATGATTTTTAGTACATTCACACAATTTTGCAACCATCACTACAGTCCCATTTTAGATCATTTTACCATTTCTCCAAAATTCCTAGTGTCTGCTTGCAGTCACTCACCATTGCCACCCCTGCCCTAGGCAACTCCTGATCTACTTTCTGTCTCATTAGATTTGCCTTACCTGGGCATTTCATGCAAAGGGAATCTATGTGATCTTTAGCTCCTGGCTCGTTTCACTTAGGTTATAGGTTTTGAGGTTCATAAATGTTGTACCCTGTATCCATTTTTATTGGTTCATTTTTATTGGTAACCAGTATTCATTCCATCTGATAACTATGCTACATTTCGTTCACTAGTCAGTGGGCACTTCTGCAATTACATTTAAGTAGTAAGATACGTTGGTCTGACTTTCATGACAGCATAATTGGAAAATAACTTAAATGAATGAACTTCTTATTTAATGTTTTGATTCAGTATGATAATTTAAAATGTTAGTATCAAGTTAAATATGCAGGTTCGTATATTATTATTATTATTTTTGGTAACAGGGATTGAACTTAGGACCTTGCACTTGCGAGGCAGGCGGTGGAACCACTGAGCTAGATTCCTGGCCCTGCAGGTTCATATAAAGTAGTGGCATTTCCTAAGTAGAATTTTCTAGAGAACCAAGTAAGTAGGAACCTCTTAATATTGTGAGAATGTTGACTTTTGGTGTATTTCCATTAGGCGTTAGGAACCTTGAACATCATGTCTCAGTCAGAATTGTTGTCTTTTATATCACCATTTCTGCTGCATTGTGCTAATGACAGGTACATTTGAGGCAGGGGACATCACACTTGACAACTTTTACTTGTAGGGATTTCTCTTATTAGGCAGAAACCCATCGAATGTGGCAAATTCTGTGAACCTAATGAGAAGATGATGTTTTTCTGAATGCCTTTCAGTTACTACTCAAATTGCAAACTCTTATTGTGGAAAAAAATTAAAATAACCTGAAGTCTGTTTTATTGGCTACATAGAATGCAACAGATTTTTAAACACCTAAAATTTTAAAACATGATTGCCTAAGTCAAATAATATAGTTTTCCCAAGGCTGAATGTGTTCATTTACAACAGTGTTTTTCTGCTTGAAGTGTCAGAACAGCTTCCTGAGCCTCCTAGGTGAGAATATTACCATTTGGATGACCTGTGATTAGATGAAGCGAACAATCTTAGTGCGTAGCATTCTCTTTTTTCCTTTGGTAAAGGCTTTAAAAACGATGCACTTTTCTCATGTTAGAATGACAGTTTCATTCCACGTGTCTCCTGAGAGGTATGTTCTGTACTCAGGAATCCATCTTCATCTTTCTCCCTTTCATATAATTCAGGAATTGGGGTGGAAACATTCACCACGCTATGTGGCCCCACCAAGAGGAATAAGGCTTGATTAGCACAGAGGAGTGAGAGACTTCTAACTATTTTTGTGAGTTCAATTATATTGTCATGATCTGGTATAAGGGAACTTGGTGTTATCCAGGACAAGTACTGCTTCTCATCTCTGTGTTTTCTGTGATCACCTGGATTTTGGGAGAATGCTGCTTCTGATAAGCTGGAAATCTTCATGACACAGAAGGGTGAGCAGATATGGTGTCAAAAAGATGGTCTTGACTGTTTCACTCCCTGAATGGGTTTTGTAGTTATTGACCCAACAGTCTACGTGCAAGTGAAAAAATATGAAATAAAAGATATATTATGAATCTCAAAAGCTGTTAGGAACGGGATAGGTAGATGAGAGAAGGTTCACAAGTTCCATTTAAATCCTGTATTTCCCTGAAAAATAAGACCTAGCCGGAAAATAATCAGCCTTGACAACTAGAGATCAAAAATGCCAGGCCCAATCTCCCTGTCCTTGCTTTTTCTGCCATCACTATTCTCTTGCTCAGTGGCCACTCTGTAAAGCAGGTAAGGCTGATCGGGACTGTTTTTTTTTCTTTTTTTTTGGTACCAGGGATCGAACTCGGGACCTTGCACTTGCAAGGCAGGCGGTAGCACCACTTTGCTAATTTTCATTGGGTGTTTGTACCTGTACATGATATATCTTGGTTCTTATTTTTTTCCCCATTACCTGTGCACCCTTCACCCCCTCCACCCTTCCCTATTTACATAGATTTCATTTCCGTTTTTTTTCTTTTCTCATAGTTTTTTGGGACTGGTATTTTTGATCTCTAGTTTTCAAGACTGATTATTTTCCAGCTAGGTCTTATTTTTGGGGAAAGAGGGTCTTTTGCAGATATTCTTATAATTCTTATATATTGTAGTGTATTTCCTTCTACTTTTTTGCCTTAGTAAATTGTGCTTGTGATTAACTTTTTAAAGATGTTTTAAAGATTTTCTTTGCTTCTGTCATCAGACTGGATGTCAACTTGCATGGACTATTGTTGTAGCATTTATAGTTCTATCTACTTGTATACCTATTAGTATTCCACTTGCCATTTCTTAGTCCTTTGCTTTTTTTTTTTTTTGTCCATTTACATGTTTTTGTGGTCAATAATAAAAAGCGAAGTAAAACGAACCCAGTTAATTGTAGCTTCCAGGTAGTTATAAAATCAGTGAAGTTTCTTGGATTTTGAAATTTCAGTTGTACTTTACTTGTTCTATAGTAGTAGGTTTTATATTTTTAAAATAAAAGTACCATATACAAATTTACTATTTAAGTTTTAGCAAATTGTTATAATCATGGAATCACCATCAAAACACAAAACAGTTATGATGCTTCCCCCCAACAGCTCCCCCAGTTCTCTTTTGCAATCAGTCTTTACCCTACTCCCAGTTCCAAGCAGTCACAGTTCTGTCTCCAGTTCCTATAGTTTTGATTTTGTAGAATGTTTTATAAATGGAACCATAGGGTATGTAGCTCTTCGAATTTGGCTATATTTAGTCAGCATAATGTATTTGAGATTGTATCCATGTTGCTGTGTGTATCAGTGGTTCATTTCTGTGTTAGTCAGCTTTCTGGCACTGTAACCAATAACCTGAGGTAACTTAGAACAGGTTTGTTTTGGCTTACAGCTTTGAGGTTGCAGCCCATGATCAATTGGCCCTGTTGCTTTGGAGCCTGTGGTGAGGGAGAACATCATGGAGGAAGTGTATGGCAGGGCAAGCTGCTTACCTCATTGCCAGAGGAAGAGGAGGGGGCTGGGGTCCCACTGACCTCTTTAAGGGTTGGCCTCAATGACCTGAAGACCTCCTGTGAGGCCCTACCTCTTAAAGGTCTACCTCTCCCAAGTGCCTCAATGATGACCATTAAGTTCCCTCATGGGAACTTAAGGGACATTCCTGATTCAAATTATAGCAATTTATTTTTATTGTTGAGTAATAGTCACCTGTTGATGAATATTTGAACTGTTTCAGTATTTGGCAGGTATGAACATTTATGTTCAGATTTTGTGGAACATAAATTTTCACTTCACTTGAGTAGACACCTCAGAGGTTTCTGGGTTGTATAGTTTGTATTTAACTGTGTAGAAAACTGTCAAATGGTTGTCCAAAGTGCCTGCTTATTTTCCATTCCCGGTAGCAATAGACAGGGGTTCCAACTGCTTCATATCCTCACTGATACTTGCTATTAACTCCACCCACCCCGTGGCTAATTTTTAAAGTGAAGTAAATTATGTTATGCCTAAAATGCTCTGGGATGAGTCTAGAGAGCTATAGCTATTTTATAAATTCCTAAAGCTACTTGCTCTTAAAATATTTCATAAAGCCGTACAGGAAATGTTCCCAAAGAGCACTGTGTAAAAGTTTTAAGTGACTATGCTATATGTCACCAACATCTGCTTCTTTTCATATTTTCTTCACTGACAAATTATAACTGGCTTTCAGGTTGATTTGTTATCTGAAGACTTCAAAGCAGGAGAAATAATTGGCTGAATGAGTCAGAAAGGACCTTAGGCACTGGCATCTTCAAATGATGTCCTAGAAGCAAATGTCCACAAGTTATGAATACTAAATGTAATTATTTAATATTAATTTAATATATGTCATGTGTCAGATACTCCATTAAGTACTTTTAATGCATTGTCTCATTTAATCTCCCATAACGCTAAGGGGAAGTACACATCTTCAGCTGAAGTTTTCAGATGAAGAAGTTGAGGCCTAGAGAGTTGCAATAATTTCCCAAAGCTGTCCACCCAGAAAGGAAGTAGAAAAGATTCTTCTAGGCAGTACCTATGAAGCCAGATCCTCATTTTTTAGCCATAAAACGAAATCACCCCTGTTCATAGAATCAATCTATTGGCACAACATATGCTCAAGCTTCTGAAAAGCACATCTGGAATCTAATATCTGCAGTCCCTTGACTATTACTGGAGTTTTAGGGCAGAACTCTGGCCCCTGAACTCCCAGGAAGGATGAAAAAATAGGCTCAGCGGTCATCTCAAAACACTAATCAAGGAGACGAATAGTGGTGAAGGGCAAGAAAGGAGCTTTAATCAACACGACAGGCTGAAGAGGTTCCAGTTCTGTCTTGAGGTGCTGACCGAAACCTTGGGGTTTTATAGAAATGGAGAACAAAGGCAGTGAAGGTAATCTTAGTCAAGCCTTGGTCCGGTTGATCAGTATCTCAGGAATGGTTCTGTGAGGTTCTGGGACAGCCATCATTGCTTGAGAGTGCAGTTCAGTTCCCATTGTAAGAGGACAGCTTCTGCGTGTGGGGCCGCTTCGGTTCCATCATGGGGTAAAGGCTCCTGCTTGGGGGATGACCTCATCATATCTGTGAGGCACAGCTTTTTCTGGAATCTGAGGTGACTGCAGGTATAGGACAATGACGGGACTCCTAGACATTGCTTAGGGAGTCTGGAACTGGACATTGTTACAGTTGGTAATTTGGCGTCCCTGAAAATCCCAATAATTTCTTACTCTGTTCTTGGTGTCCACAGACTTGAAAGGTGATGAGATAGGCTGCGTAAATTTAGGCCTAAAAACCCTTTATTACTGGTTATGGACAGACTGTCCATAAGTGATTAATATATGCCGAGAGCTGAGCAAGGATCTGACCTAAAGTTTTTAAGGAGACAAGTATAAAAGTGAAATAAGACAAAGATGACAAGCTTTATCCTGCTTTCAGTTAGCTATTGGATACCAGCTGGCCCAGCCTCTAAGTCCTTATTATGGTGACTTACTTTAGAAACTATTTTGGTTAAGAATCAAGTGAGGATTAGAAATTCACTTATAATGTAGGAGGAGACAAGATGGTAAACTGGAATGAGCCAGCAGACTCACCGTAAAGATCTAGAATCATGGCTTGGGATCTCATAACCATCATTAACTAGCTGTCTTTGCTTAATCTTGCTGAGCTGGTTTCCTCAGTTGTAAAAAGGGAATAATAATACTGACCTCTCTGGGCATATATAAGGATCAGTATAAGAAACATACTCTACTTGGCATATTGTGGGCATTCAACAGATTTTCCTCACTCTTTCTTACACTTTCCTAAATGGGAAGAGAATCATTATTTGCACCTCTTTGCAGTTTAGTTGTCGAACTGAGCACCAGCTAAAACCTTCAGCTGTCTTTCAGAGTTTAGGAATCAATCTGTCTGCGTTTAGGTGGTGAGGTCAACTTACAGCCTTGAAAACATACCATTTCTCTGAGACTTAGTTGCACTGTATATTATGCTGAAGATAAAAACTACTGCACAGTGCTGTAATACTTAGCTTTAACAATATATGGAAAATAATTTGTTGCTAAATGGCACAGTACTTTATCAATAATATATATTTGTACATTATGTTCGTACCAGCACTTCAACCCCCCCCCCAAATAAATAACTTTTATTTCATATGTGAGAATTTTTCTACAGGACTAACTATGATATAAATTTATATGTGTATACAAATGAAAAGCATATGGTTGAGTGAAATTAAGAATATCTTAAATGATTACTTGAAAAAAAAACTTGGGCTCAGTGTTAACATGCATGTTTTTGTTGCGCGATGCATCATTTTGAGGTAAGCTGCAGTCACCTGAGATTTATCCAGCTGACACTGGATGTCACCATTGTGCTGCGCAGTGTAGCTGCAGAACAGGTGTTTCTCTTCAAGGACTTGGAGATGTTAGCCTTTCCTGCCTCATAACCTCATTATCTGGTGGTTATAATTTGTGATTATCTTTTGTTATAGTTTGTGATACCCAAGCTCTATGGAATAATGATAAAGCACAAAAGAACTCTGCTAAAACCATTTGGGGTTCCTGGTTGCAAACTAGAATAATGGGTGAATGATTTGGCAGATGAAAAATTTACTAAAAGGATGTGGAGTAGCTCCCAGCATTCATGGAAAAGTTGCAAAGCTAAGATTGGAAAGTGGGAGATCTGGTGTACATCAGCAAGATCGGGCCTCAGGAAGAGCTAGACCTGTCTGTCATTGCTACTCGCCACCAGATACCACCATTGGCGCTCCTGCCACTCGCCACAAAGCATCATTCTGTCAGGCTTCTTTCTTTTCTTGAATGCTAACTGGGTTTGTGTGGCCTCCAGCTTTGCCAAGGCAGGTGAGCAGTCTCAGTGTCACATTTGAAGGGCCAGCGCTCAGTGGGCCGAGTCTGAGTGTTGCAGCTGTCTGTGCTCCAGATCCAGGGAGTGAGGAGTGTGAGGGATCGGGATCATTCCTGCAGGACTCACACAGACAGCGATTCAGTATCTGGGAAAGAGATTCAGGGGCCAGATAGCCAAATGTGCCAAACATCTTCCGTGGTACTCTTCAGCCAGCACAGAAGGGAGCTGTGGCTGCTTGCCTGGCCTGGCCACGCCGCATCTGACAGCTTCGCAGACTTTGGTGAACCCTGCCTGTTCTTCAGCCCTTGGGAGTCACACAGCTAGGGCTAGACCTGCTTTAATGTGGCCAAGAAAAAGCCTTCTTAGGCAAACTGAAAGTCTCAGAATGTTTCAGTGAACTTTTAAAAAAATAAAAAGTGAGCCCTCCAACATTAAAAGAAAAGGAAAAGACAACAGCAGGATATGTGGTGTACTATGGTGCTCTTTGAGCACTAATATGAGCAAAGGCCAGCCTCTGCTCTGTCTTCCCTCCTTGCTGACGCCCTGTACTCCCGATTGCCATATGGCCTGCATGTGCTTTCATTCCATTCTTTCTCTCTCCCTCTTTCATACTCACGTTGGCGTCCCTCATCACTCATCCCAAACAGTGGCTCCTTTTATGCCATTCACAGCACTGTCAACAGCTCCCATACTTATGTGTTTCTTTCATGTCTGTCTTCCCCTCTGACCTGTGAGTCCCATGGAAGCAGGGTTTTGGTCTCACCCCTGTAGCAACAGCTCCTAACACAGCAGCATTTAGTAAATATTTACAATAGGGAGGGATGAATCAAGGGTTAAGTAAAGGAAGGAAATGCCTTTGTTATAATTTCTATACTATGGACATATGGATACATATATGGATATATGTATACATATATGGATATATGTATTTAGGTTCCTAGGGCTGCTGTAAACAAATGCTTCAAGCTAAGCAGCTTGAACATAGAAATTTATCACCTCACACTTCTGGGGCTTGGAAATCTGAGGTCAAGGAGTCTTCAGGGTTGATTTCCTCCAAGAGCTATGAGGGCAAATCTGTTCCATGCTTGTCCCTGGCTTCTGCTGGTTTGCTGGCCACGTTTGGTGTTCCTTGTTTTGTAGAAGCATCACTCTGAGCTTTGCCTTCAGGTTCATGTAGCTTTATCCCTGTGTGCTCATCCTAGCTCCAAGTGGGAATAAAGATTCAACTGTATGATCTCATCTTTCCTTACTAATTGCATCTACAATGCCCCTATTTCCAAATGAGTTCCCATCCTGAGGTGCTAGGGCTTAGTACTTCAACCTATGAATCTGGAGGGGGTACCCAACTTATAACAAAGCCTGATACCTGTTTATTGTGTAATATTTCAGCTATTCTCATGTCATGAGGCAGTGTAATTGGTTTACATTGTTCTGGATATCCAGTATGTTCTCATTTAGAATTCCCAGTAATATGTGTGCATTGCTTTGTAGACTGTATTCATTAGATGCTAGCTTCATCATTGAGAATGTTGACAAATTATTGATGGTTTAGTAATAAAGAATTAGTGCCATGGATTTGTTAGTCTTAAAATCCCCCAAAGCACATTTTTCCTTTATAGCCCAGCTCAGTATGCAGATTTAAAATATTACCTGGTTCTTCCCTGCAGGGGAGAAAACCACTCAGTCTGCTTGTCAGCCTTAACTATGGATAATGGTCTCATATTTTATTTACTTATTTGACAAACATGTGCAAATCATTTATAATGTATTTTACGGGCTAAGTGCTTGACAAATATTAACTCACAAGCAACCCCATGTTGGCTATTATTGTGAATAATTAATATTTGCTAAATTTTAGGGCTAATGAAACGGAAGCACAGAAAGGTTAAGGAACTTGCCCAAGGTGAGATAGCTGCTGAGTGACACAACAAGGGTATGAAGCTAGGTGGCTGTAGAACCCGCTTTCTTCACAGAAGCCACAAGGAAAAGTTCAGGGTGTGATAGGACAAGGCCAAGATGCTTTGGCTCAAGTGAAGGGGACAGAGCCCTGTCTGTTCAGCACCTCCCTCCTTCCTTGGAACCCTGTTTGAAAAGCTCTGACCTAGGATACAACTCCTTTTGGTGTGAGGCCATTTGTAAGCTGCCTTCAATCCATTCTAGCGTAAAACAAATAAAGTCTTTCCTCACTTTAATTAACTGATTGTGTTTTATTTTGAAAACTTTATCTGCCTAATCTATTTCTGGCTGGAATAAAATGCTAACATGGATTTTCCCCAGGATGGTAATGCCATATGGCAATTTGGACTTTGCTGGCTTATGTCCCCCTTGGGTTTCTTCATACAAATCAAGGACTATGGGCACAAAAGTTTTCAGAACACAGAGAAAAATGCAATTTAATTTCATATGGATAGAACTGGATGTAAAACTTTGTGATTAGATAGACACAACCTACCTCCTTTGTTAAGGGTTGCTTTTCTTCTATGGTTATTAATAATATAAAATAAAAGGTGTAGTAATATTGATATTTACTAACTACTGAGTGTCTTCTATAACTGGGCATAACAAAAGAACTCATTTTCATAACTGTAGACATTATCACCAATGTTTTGCAGACATGTAACTTAAAGCTAAGATTTTATGTAACTTCTTTAATCAGTGAGTGGAAAGGGCAGGATTTTTGAGAAAAAAATTAAGAATTCTTTCTGAGGGATTAAGGATCAGAATTCTTGAGATTAAGAAAAAAAGGCACAAAAGGATATATTTTAGGATATATAGGTTAAGGCCTGATGTAACTGTCCAATTATGAAAGTCTGAGAATGTAGTGGGATCCTTTCTAAGGATTGATTCTTTGCTATGATAAAATGCCAGACCTCATCTGTTAATGTACAAAATCATAAAAAAGAAAAATGGAAGTGAATCAGTCAAATGAAATTGTAGATCAAGGGGGACTGAACTGAAAGAAATCCACCCCAGGCCAGATTGGTTGCTTCCCTTGCTTCCATTTTGTCACTGGTCTTTTGCTTCTACTCCCTGCCACTCCCTGATCCAGGTGTCAGCAAATGTTTCCTGGAAAGGACCCAACAGTAAATGTTTTAGGCATTGCTTGCCATGTATGTTTTCTATTCCACCTGCTCAGCTCTGCTGTTATAGGGTCAAAGGAGCATGGACTATATGCACACAAATGGCCATGGTTGTGTTAAAGATTCATTTATGGACATTAAATTTGAACTTTTCTTGAATTTTTTGAACCATTCAAAAATGTAAAAACCACTCCTGCTCAAAGGCTATACAAAGAGATGTGGTTTGCTGACCCCCTACGCTGGCCTGACCATCCTCCCTCTGGTTTCCCAGCATGTTGCTTGTCATGTCTCAGGTGTTTCGTTTGCTCTGAGCATTTAAATGTTGCTTTGGACCAGGTTCTTAATCCCTGAAAGAGACTTTAGAGGAGGGAGTGAGAGAAGTCCTTGCGCTCACATTCTGCACAAGCCAACTTGCCAGATCAACTTCAGCAGAAATAAACAGAAGCCATAGCTACTGTCTAAGAGGATTTATAATTAAATGGAAAATTCTTGGCATGCTCTGTCAATTTCATTGAAGATTAAAGGATAAATGCAGGACTTTGTAGTATTCCCAAAGCTATCTTATTTCAGAGTGCTGCCAGCTGATGGGAAAATTCTTCGTGTCTTTTAGCAGCATAGGTAATTTTTAAGTTTTAAATATTTTGTTGCTTCTTTCTAGTGAAGCCAACCTTCTTAGGATGGAAACACCCTGAACTTGGGTGACCAGGTCTACCTTGGTAGACCAAGGCTCGAGTTTTACCTCTATTTGTTCTACTGTGATCGTGGGTAAGTTAGCAACATTATGGGATTCTTGGTTTCCTTATCAGTAAAATGGGTTTAATAATTCTATTTCTCTGGTCTTTTTGCTATGCTTGATTTTTTAGTTATTATTTATTACAAATATTTTAAACAAGACTGAAATAGAGGGGTCTGATGAGTTCTATTTTCCAACACCCAATTTTAACAATTACCTATATTTTGCTAACTTTCTTTCATCTTTCTCTAAACTCCATTTTATCCCTATTATTTTATTTATTTTTCCATTTAGTTTATTGGTACACTTTAGGTATACAATACAGTTATATTCATCATTGGGATCATGTACCTTTACATGATGTATCTTGGTTCTTATTTTTTTCCACATTCCCCTGCCCTCCCTTCACCCCCTCCACCCTTCCCTATTTACAAAGACTTTGTTTCCATGTTTTTTCCTTTTCTCATATTTTTTCTTTTCCCTTCTTTCCTTTCCCCTACCCCTCCCACTTCCCCTACTCCTTTAGACATTTTCTTCCTATTTCACAATAATATCCCTAATATTTTAAAGCAGCTCCAAATGTAATATATCTCAGCTACAAACTTTTCAGTGTATATTATTGCTAGATAAGACCCTCTAAAAATGTCATAATTGCATTATCACAGCTACTAAAATTACAATGGTTCTTTAATATCAGCTATTTTCCAGTCTCAAAAAATATCTATAAATACTTGGTTTATTTAAGGCAGGATCCAAACAATAACCATATGTTGCATTTAGTCATATGATTCTCAAGACTATTAATTTATGACAATTTTTAATTATGCTGAGATTGATTAATGAGGTCTCTCAGGTTAATGTATTCCTCATTAAACTTTCACATGATACTTTTAGCTTTGGTTGATGATTTTTGTTTAGATCCACCTTATTTCATAAAGTGTTGTAAACCATAAGTTTTTTTTTTTAATTCTGTCAATCCTTTTGAATTTATTAGCTGGAATGTTATAGGAAACTTTCCCATGTCAACTATTTGGTTACTATGAAATATAGTTCAATTATGGTCTGTCTCTCCATTGAATTTTTGCCTTACCAACTTCCAGCAGTGAACAATGAGGGCAGTCGATGTGGGGATTTTTTCACCATCATCATAAAATGAGAGATTTAGGATTTTTGATGTATTTTAGTTTATTGCAGTCATTCCTCTTCATTCAGCATTTTCTCTTGTGGATATGAGTGGTAGCTTAAAGTTACTTAACACATTTTATGCCTTTGACCTGAATCAGCCAAGAAGCCCTAGTTTCTTCTTAGGAAGATATGGTATACAAAGATCACAACCTGGCCAGCAGGAGTGCTAATTGCCAACATTTAGATGCTTTTCAAAAGATAGCGGTAGAATGTATTTTTTTTTTTTTTAAGGAAAAGTAATTATTTTTGTACTAATAATTCTAGGTCAGATTGTAAAAATTTTACCTAATGTTTTTGGCTCTGAATTTTTTTTCTGCTAAAATCTTGATTCTTAATGATCTTACCTCTACTTATTGGCTTTGTTCTACTGTATGTACTTGAGCACATGAAACACACACACACACACACACACACAGTAGTTTCAAATTAGCAATACCAATGTTTCCATTAATAGTGTTATTGGCAATATAGTTTGAAATTGTTTTGCCATTCTTTTTGTTCTTAGAATAATTTGCACAAAAGAGATATTTATTGGCTTTTGTGCTTTTAAATCACTTGAAATAATTCATTGATTATGCCACCAACTTGGTATACACATTTTTTGGTTTCATTTTGATTTATTTTGCTAAGACTGCTTTTTAAAAATTTTGTTTTAGAATTGTTTATATATATGGTTCTGTGTCAAACTGTAAGACTTAGATTTTCCTCTTCCACTCAACATTTCTATTTTTCTCATATAATATGATACCGTAAATTCTTTTCTGCACTATACTTTAAGACCTCATAGCAGAAGTTTATTCAACCAATTCTGGTTTTGTGTGGATTTAATTGCAAATGATTCCATAGTATATAGCCTTTGCAAATAATTCCTTAGTATGTAGCCTTTATAGACTATGAATAAAGATACATACACAAACAACACAGTATTTTTTAAATCTGAGAATTGAACCCAGAGCCTTGTAGATGCTAGGCAAGCACTCTACCACCATGCTACATTCCCAGCCCACAACAAAGTTTTATTGTAATTATATTGTTAGCTCCACAGACATTTCTTAAGCACTTACAATGTAGAAGAATATAAAGATGAGTAAGACCTGTATCCTTGAATTTTTATAATGCAAAATGATGCTGAATAAAAAAGAAAAAATTTGAGGTTTTTTTTCTCCCTTGGATTATTTCATTTTCAATCGTTTAATCATGATTGTTTCCATGATGTTATTTCATGTAAAACTGATTCCTGGATATATGAATATGTACACATACCAATGATAATTTTCATTACAGTCCTAACTCTAAGTTTGTGAACCATGTAATTATATAATCAAAAACGTCAGTTTTGCTTAGGTGATTTTTTTTTTAAAGACAGAATTCACAATGACAGCAGTAACAGTGACCGCAGAATTTCCCTCAAGGGGTAGCAGAGAAGATAACTCTGCCTTGTATGAGTCTACATCGGCTCACATTGTTGAAGAAACTGAATACGTGAGAAAGGTATGTGGGTGCGAGAATTCACTTGCATGATGTGTATTTTTTTGATAAATTCTAATAAGGGTTGGTGGGCTTTTTCTTCCCTTGTTTTCATATGGAACATATGAAAAGTAATAAATCTGCTTTGGCAAAAGGCAGTCACAATAGCTGACATTTGAATGCATAGTAGTTTCTCCTGAGGATTTGAACCTGATCCCACACTTAGAGTAAAATGATTTTCTTCACTCAGTAAAATTGAATAATGGGCCAGAAGGGTTCATAACACCTATCAGGGCTTAATTTGCCCCGCACTATTCACTGCTGGATTTCCTACTGTTTTATAACCTTTCTCAGTGGTTTCATGAGTGCTGATCTGAGTTCCCAAGTAGATGTTTATGTTGCCTGCTGAGTTTCTCCCTCCTTACCTTCTTCCTTTTCACAGTTCAGGGAAACTATTGCCAATGTCTATATGTCTATATATTCCTTCATTAAAAAGTGAAGTATTATGAGAATCCAAGGTGATAAGGGCTAACAAAAGGAAATAACCATGTTAACTGTTTCTTACAACAGATGAATAAATTCTGACACAGTTCATAACTTGTTCAAATCAACTAATTATATTATGCTGAATGTCTCACAGTTCCATAGGTCATTAAGACATGGAGCTTATATTTGATGTATAAATTTGTATGATCACCTCTCAGTGATTATTCTGCAGTAATTACTTAATAATAATTATTTTGTAGTAATTATTAGATAGAGATTATTTTGTAGTAATTACTAGATGGTAATTTTGTAGTGATTATTAAACAGTAATTGTTTTATAGTAATTACTAAACAGTAAATTAGTACTAAATTATTATGTACACGAAATAGAACTAAATACCTAGTATTAAGTACTAACTTCTACTTAATAATTATTTTGTAGCATAATATTAATTTATCATATTTTAGGTTTGTCTAAGAAAGTAATATAAAGACCAATTTTTTTCAGCAATCTAAACAATATCAACCTAAGTGCAATTTGGATTGATGGCAGTTTTTAAAGTCTGACACCAGTATATATGTATTACTTTCTAGATAAAACAGGGATACTACCTGGTGTAGAGGAAAAAAGGACATGGCATTAAATTCCTCTGCAAAAAATATTTTTTTTTCCTCCCTCTAGATTCGAACTACTCTGGAAAAGATCAGAAATCAAATGTTTAAAGATGAAGTAGGACAGAACAGTACAAATCACAAACTAGATGCAAAGGTAATTAATTTATCAAAAATTTATGTTTTCTGTCAGAAAATTAGCATAAAGCCATATAGACTTTATTTAGCTGACTTTTCTGCTAATTATTATTCTTTGAACAATGAGTGATAAAATATTTCTTGCATCTCTAAAGATGTTAATGGCCATATACGTGGAATATTTAACCACAGATGTCAATAATTAGGATCAGATTGGAATGACTGGACATTGCTTGAATATTTTAAAGAGTCTTACCTAAAATATATGGGATGATGTTGGCTCACCGGGATGCATGGCAGCAACCTTTCCCAGTGATGGACAAAGGTGTAAGTGTGGGGGCTTACCTGGGCCACACTGGAGCCATGATTGAAGCTCTTAGTCCTGCACTGAGCGAGCACTTTGTCAGTCAGTGTACTTAATTACACTCCCCCCACTTCAACTGAAGACCAGCCTTATCCACCTAAGTTTGAGCAATCTGCATGACCCTAACCCTAACCTTATCTGGATTGTGTCATGCTACGGCCCATCAGAATCAAGTATGCTTCCTCAGTGTAACCCACTGTGTGGTGTGATTATGAGCACACTAAAACATAGGATATGATACAGAAACATAATCCCTTTGTCGTCTCAGTCTTTTCAACTGACAAGTTGGCCTCAAGTATTTTCTTAAATCAAGTGTTCTGAAACCGGGGGGAAAAAGTTATGTTTGGGAATGATAGGGAAGATCAAATCATGAGTTTTGAGCACCCTGAGTTGTATGTTAGTCCTCCAAGGAATAGGCTGCTGGACACATGAACCTGGAATTGAGGTTAGTGGTCTAGGCTAAAAGGTCCAGGCTCCAGGGTAGAGGTTTGGGGCACTTTGGTTGGTATCTAGTTTTGAAACTAGAGGAGATTCCCAAGCAAGTGTAGATAGATGAGAGATAATCCGAAGAGTGAGTCTTCAGCTTCTCAATGTTCAGATCTTGGGAAGAACCATCACAGGAGACTGAGAAGAGAAGCTAGTGAATTAGGAGGGAAAGAAGGAGAAAATGGAGTCACTGAGGGGAAATAAGGAAAGGGCTTCACAATGGGAGAGGAGTAACCGTGTCGAATGTTGTCTGTGCATCAGATAAATTGAAGACTGACCACTGATCATTGGAAATACTAAAGTGGAATTGTTGTTGGCCTTGGTAGGAGTAGTTTGTTAGGAATGAAGGTGACACGGTGCAGTCACATCAAACACAGAAGGTCATCAGACCAAACAAGCACCAAAATATCAGCCCCCTAACCCTGTAGGAATTTTACTGTAATGGTCCAAGGTCTTGCTACCCTCAGAAAGTGGGCCACTGTCACAGCAGCAGCAGCATCCCCAGGAGCTTGTTAGATATGTGACCTCCTGATTCAGAATCTGCGCCTTTAACTAAATCCATCACCAATGATGCCTATTCACATTAAAGTTTGAGAAGCACTGATCTATACATTTTGTGGCTCCCTCTGATCTATACATTTTGTGGCTCTCTCCCCCTGCCAATAATCTACTGTTGAGAAAATTCTTTCTGTAAAATATTCTTTTACAAACTAAAAAACAAAAAAAAGCAATTCCTACTCTCTATGTGGAAGACACACGAGGCTCAGGGTCACAGATCCAAAATTGCGGCAGAACTGTGGGGAAGGAGAGTGTTATCTCTCTGCACTGTATTCTTTTTGTCATTATATTGTGAAAAGAACAAAAGCTTTGCTTTTAAACAAACTTGTATTTAATTTCAAGTTATTTTAGTTATTACCTTGAGCTTATTAGATGCTCATCATTTTTCCATCTGCCTTGAAATAAGTTGAAAGAACAGAAAACGCAAAGGCTGTGCCACGATCTCTTGAATTTATTTGTTACATAAACTCAGGTTCTGGTTGGTTTTTGTATCTGTAAAGTTGATGGAATAAGTTAGATATTTTATAATTTCCTTCCTAACTCCATATGTCCATGATTCCGGATTAGATTTACGGTACAAGTGAGCCAGAGTTTATGTAGAATTATAATGGCAATAACACTCCATTCTTATATTTCTGATTGGAAATTTAATGTGAAGTGATTACAATAAAGCATCACTGAACATTGAATATTATGTATTATAGCTATTAGGGTTGATTTTATTAGTTTGTAATGCAATGTAACCAAAATATACTTATGTCTATGATGTAGGAAAGAAATCTGGTCTCAGGAATATGATTTATCTCTTAACAGTATATTTGAAACTCTGGGGAATATAAAAGGGATAAAATACAAGGTTCCACCTCTGTCTGTTCATATTTGAACAAAGATTGAAGCCAGATGCCTCATGTAGAATTCCCCATTGATATTTGTGACTCAAAAGATGACTTTATTTGTGCTGGTCTGAATCTCTTTTGATATATGTAATACTAAGTAATAATTATTGTCAACATTTGCAGAGGAGAGGAATATTCAGCTCTGTGATTTTCATGTATGCCCATTTCAGCACTGTGGAAATGTTCAGAATGGCCCTGATTCTGAAATGAACTCTTCCTGCTGCAGTCTGGACTTGCTCTTGAACGAAATGAGAGGAAAAGATCTACAGCTCTTAGAAATGAACAAAGAGAATGAAGTGTTGAAAATCAAGGTATGACTATTAGGAGGACGTTCAAATTTCATATTTTGAGTGTGTGAGCTACCAGTAGGTTGTTAGCATTCATCAGTCTAGGTATGCAGCAAGACATCCACACACATCCGTACACCTACACATGGGCTCACATTCCTTATATTTGACAAGTTAAGTCTCAGTGTTTGACCTTGGAAAGTATTTCTATTTTTAAAGAAATATTTTAAAAGTTCAATAGTTATAAGGTTTCAGTTATGCAAGATGAGTAAATTCTAGACATCTGCTGTGGGACATTGTGTCTATACCTAACAGTGCTGTACTATAGAATTACAAATTCGTTAAGAGGGAAGATCTTATGCTAACTTTTCTGTACCATGATACATTTTTAAGTGTGTTTCCATATTGAATATATAGTAAACATAGCCTTCATAGTAAAATGTTTCGTTATTTATTTAATTAATCCATTGTTGAATGCTTTATATTTTCCTTTAGGGGCTTATTTTATTTGCAGTAACAACTGTCTTGGTAGGCAAATCTTGCGGCTATCCTGGATAGTGTCCTTAGGTTAACTCCTTGGAAGTTTCATGATCCTTGAATTTTTTTTGGCCTTACTGCTCTAAACTTGTTCTGCTTCTATTTTTGGAAGATATTCCTGTTAGTACTGTTGTGGACCTCAGCCATCAAAGGCTTGCAATTAAGTATATGAGCTGAGGGGGCGCTGTGGAGCTCCCCGAAGGGTGAGGTCTATCCGCACAGGGCATCTAACCACATAGAGCTCTGATTTGGTGAAGCTAATCTGCCGATTCTTGTTCTACATTTTCCTTATATCAAATAGCAGTGTCTTTTCAGCCATCCTTTGTCTGTGAGGGTGCACATGGTACTATTGTAGAGTCTGTTCTTAATTCCCCATCACACTGTTTTGCCTTTAACATTTTTGCTGGAAATATCAAAACATGCAAAGTGACTTTTTTCCTAGCTGGCAGCCTCCAGAGAAGCAGGAGCAGCAGCTCTAAGAAACGTGGCCCAGAGGTTATTTGAAAACTACCAAACACAATCTGAAGACCTGAGGAGAAAGCACGAGGACAGTACACACTTGCTCCAGGTAGCAACAGGCCAGTCCGGCTTTTGAGAGAACTTAGATGTGAAACAATCTAAGCCATGGCCAAGTGATTTGGCAGGCTCAGGGGAGTAAGCCACGAACAGAGTGGGGATAATTATTCTGCTTTTATATTACTTTTTGATTAAAAACGAAGCAGTTTTAAACTAAATACATAGGATTTAATTTTTTGTTATAGATAATTTTTCTTGAGCAAAGGTAGAATATTTTGCTTCTCTTAAATTAGTATCTGCCTTTTTCATACCATTTTGAGAATGTGCTTTATTGTATATAAATATTTTAGGAATAATATTTATGTATTATTTTCTACTATGACTCACCAGGTTCAATTTAAAGTCAACAGTGAAATCAAAAGAGTATTCTAAAGAAGTCTGAATTATTCTTTTTTGTTGTTGTTGGTGGTGGATTAGAAGATTCTAATCCAGAGGGAGAGAACATTTATTTGGTTTAATGAAAGCAGAAGTCTAGCAACTGTTTTTTTGTGACCAAAGGTTAACAAGCTTGAAAAAGAACAGAAATTGAAACAACATGTTGAAAATCTGAACCAAGTTGCTGAAAAACTTGAAGAAAAACACAATCAAATCATAGAGTTGGAGAATCTTGTACAGAGAATGGAAAAGGTATGCACCTGGAGAGTTAAAGGAATTTCTTGCTGACAGGATTCAATCAAAAATGAAAGAAAATAACACTGAAATGAATGAGACATTAAATTAAATAATATCAAATGAAGTAACAGTATTCCTTATGATTCCCAATCTTTGGAAGTGCTCAATAATGTCAGTTTTTTCCCTTAAGCATTTAATGTGATCTGTACTGTAGTTACTGATTTATTTCTGCAGATACTTTAGTCATATCATTGTCACTTGCTAATACATTGTAACTTAGAAAGAGGAGCCAGCTGAGCATGTGGATGGAAATAATGGAAGACTACAAAGTGCGCTGGTCAGGAGTTAACAGTAAAGTAGATCCCTATAATCATAGTAAGTTTATGCATTACAATCAGTGCAACATCCATTTTTGTTCACCCAATACCATGTTGGATTTCAAAAAACAGAAAAGAGATAGTTCACATTAAGAACAACCATTCTAGCCAGAGGTGATAGCATGAACTGGTAATCCCAGCACTCTGGGAAGCTGAAGCAGGATGATCCTGTTGAAGCTCAGCTTGAATAACTGAGGGACTTAGTCAAACAATGTCTCAGAATACAAGATAAAACCAGTACTGGGGATATAACTCAGTTCAAAGTCCCTGGGTTCAATCTCCAATACCAAAACAAACAAAAAGCATAATAAATAGCCATTCTATGGCTATTGAAACTTTCAAAAGGTAAACTTATGGAAAAAATAGAAGAAAAATTATAAAGGGTTTCATGGAGAATTCCTTTAAGGTCCTGGATTTCCAAATATGTACAAAAGGTAAACACAACTTTAGTTATGGATGCTTTAGAATTTAGAATTCAGACAAAACCATATTATCTTTCAATAGCAAATAAATAAGAAATTGACATCCTTGGAAGGAGATCAGTAGATCTTTGGATTCTAGGAAATTTTGCCCAATTCATTTCACTAGTTATTGTTTTATTTCCCTAATTTGCCCCTGTTCTTTTCAACCTTAATTTGTTTTATGAGCCTGGCTGGGTTGTGCCATTTTGGAAATGTCACTTCAGAAGCATCATAATTTCAAAAGTATTCAGGCTTTTTACCCAAAAGAAAAAAAAGAAAAAAAAAAACTTGGATTAGTTTTAAAATATTTGCCAAGAATGTAACATTTTATAACATTTTGAATTTAGTTGAATTTATAATCTTAATGGAGAGCTTGTGTGAAAATCACAAAAATTAAATAAGCCCAAGCTTAACAAGATCTAATGATAATAATACATAGCAAATAAATAACATACAGCATTTTTTAATGTGATAGGTCACTGAGTGCTGTTATGTAGCAGATTCACTGAACTACGACGTCCTCAATCAGTTGGCTTATCCATGCATGCCAGTTAATATTTGTGCTGTTTGTGGAAAAACCACAATTTTGCACTGAGTACTTGGTAGTGTTAGAATACTTTATCTTGTAATAAATGGTATAATAAACTAAGATAGCAAAAAGAACGATTGCATTTAGGAAAGAATGACAGTTCTGAATAGGGTTGCTTAACAAATCACCTTGATTTACCAGCTCAGCCTTTAAGCTTAAGCTTTCAGTCACCCAGTCTCACACCCAGAAACACTGGGTCAGGTTAGTGGTCACCTGTCAGTGCTGGAAAATTAATGAAAGGCCACTGGAAGATAACTTCTATTTCCTAGCGACCCCAGGAATTCATACTAGATAGGAATTCATACTAGATATGAATTCATGGCAGAGCTCTAGAGTATATTTATTTGACTGTTTATTCATTATATTTGAGCACCTACCATTTGCTGCTAGAGTGGGGCCTGATATTTATTTGTGAATGGCCTGTACATAGTCACTGTAGAAATTATAGTGTGTACAACTGGATTGTATGGAGCTCTCAGAATTTCCCAGATCTCCTGTTTTAAATTATCCTAAACATTTTTTGGAAAGGCTGAAAACCCTTTTAAAGGTAGGGGAATGCAACCCAGGATAGTATCCAGTGGCTCAGATACTAGGAGTCTCTTTCTTTCCACCCTCTCTCCCTCCCTCTTTCCCTTCCTCCCTTCCTCCATCCTTCTCTTTCTCTCTCTCATTGTTTTTCTTTTTATTTTTCAGTACCAGGGATTGAACTCAAGGCCTTGTGTAAGCTAGACAAGTGCTTTAACACCAAGCTACATCCCCATTCCTTAAAAGATGTTTTTGGACACAAGGTCTTGCTAAGTATCTTCAAACTTCCTATCTTCCTGCCTCAGCTTCTTGAGTGCTGGGGTTACATTGTGCACGTCCAGCAGTGAAAGACATTTTTGGGAAGTGATGGCTTAGCCCCTTTCTTGATATTGCCCAATAACTGTGAGCTACCCTAGGAGCTTTTTTTTTTTTTTGTACTGGAGATCGAACTTGGACCTTGCGCTTGCCAGACAGGTGGCGGAACCACTGAGCTAAATCCCTGGCCCACCTAGGAGCTTTTTGACACAGTAAGGGAGCAGAATGCTAATGGCTCAGCAAGATCACGCTGCAATTTTCCAGAATGCTGTAATTCAGTGACTACTAGAGTTGGGCCGGGGATTTAGCTCAGTGGTTCTGCTGCCTGCCTCACAAGCACAAGGACCCGAGTTCAATCCCCGGTACCAAAAAAAAAAAAAATAGAGTGAAGCCCACCTGAGTCTCTGGGAGGATGAGGTGAATGGGGATGTAGGAGAGGGACAGTATGCAGGAGTGTTTATTTGGGTTTTTTTTGGTACTGGGGATGGAACTCGGGACCTTGCGCTTGCAGGGCAGGCGCCAGAACCACTGAGCTAAATCACTGGGCCAGGAGTGTTTTTAAGACATACTTAAATATATTTTATATTTATAAAACAAATAAATTAGACTATAAAGAACAAAGCTTGGCAACATCTTCCTGGCTTATGGAGATAATGAGAAGTCTGACTATGAAGGGGTTTCTTGGGTGGGTGGTCCATATCAGGGGGGGCATGGCGCCCTTTGTATTAAAAATAAAACGATAGAAATTCAAAGAAGAAGTGAAAGTGAAAAATGCACATCCTCTGAAAAGTTGATAAATACTGTCTTGGTGTGGGTGTCCCCTGGAGAAGGATTCATTTGCTGCTCACTTGAACAAGGCTCTGCTCCAGTAAATAGCCATTAGTGCTATGAGGTCTGGTAATGAACACATTACTTAAAACCTCCACCATCTGCCTTGCTTTAATCAGGAATGCAATGAGAATGAATTTGATATACACAGTGATAAGCTAGCAAAAATGCCCAATAAGAGCTTTTTATTATGGCATATGTTCCTTTTGCTAGCAGTGCAATTCTGTTGCGTCATATTTGTTTTCTAGTGTCATTGATTAAGCTCCATTAGAATTTTAGATCTCAAAGGCTCCTTTGAGACCATCTAGTTCCTCATCATTATTTTATGAACGGGGACAGTGTGAGCAAGAAATGATTCGCTAATGCTCCAGTTTGTAGTTCACAGCCCTTTCCATTATGCCTCCCTTTTCTCTAATGGTGGATAAAAATGATATTCTGGGTTCCCAGATCCTTTAGATGTTAACATTTGCCAAAGATGTAAATTGATGTCCACTCTACTCTGATCGATAGAGTGAGGGAAGTCTTGGGCTCCCCACAGGTACAGCTTTGGTGTCAGTGAGCTGCCCAAGATGTAGTGTTGTGAACTTGGCAGAAGACCTGACATGTACTAGCTGCGAGTGTGCTTTTCTATGTGTCCAAGAGGTGTCAAAAAGCCAAATCCGATACTAGAACCCTGCCCAGGGTAGAATAATGTAATTATTTGGACTCTGAACTGTTTTATGAAAGTCCATTAATGAAGATTAAATCTGTTATGAAGAACATTTGTTAAACACCATTTCGCCAACCCTATAAATTCAAAATATATTATCTGTGATTTTTTTTTGAAAATTCAAGCATCATCATCAGCTTGCAAGGCGTACTTGTGACACCTCCGAATTAATTTGAATGTAAGACTATGGTGTCAATTTCTATAGGACAAAAATGTTACAAGAAATATTTGAAGAAGTTAGCATAATTTTAAAACATAACAAAACACAGAGTATATGGAGTTCTTAATAGCTTCAAATTATTACATATTGAGATAAAACTGTACGCCAAGGAAGCATGTAGGCTTCTCATATACAATATCTCCAATTATCTTAAATTTTTTTTTCAGTACTGGGGATCAAACTTAAGACCTTGTGCTTGCAAGGCAGGCGTGGCACCACTGAGCTAAATCCCCAGCCCTTAACATTTTTGATGTAGGTAATATTACCTTCATTTTAAGGAAGTTCATAAAGTTAAAACCATGACTCATACGTATAGAATGAATGCATGTTAAATGTTTTATTCAACTCATTAACTCACGGAGAAACTTCTTAATAAGATGTGAAGTCTTGTTTAAATAAAGTATTTTGAGAAAGGGGTCAGAATATAGAATAGGTTATATTAAAAACATTGTTAATATTCTTTAAGTCATTTAAACCATAACCTTGGAGATTGTCTTTTCTATCAAATAGAATCTACAAATTAACATGCAGCTTTAGAGAGTGGAGGCTCTAATAAAAATAAAAATAAAGTAAAAAGCAAGAAAAATTCCTTGAAGGAACTAAATAATTCTTGAGTCATATTATTAATCAGTGACCCAAAGTGACATTAAAATCACATGATACATTTATTTTTAAGTTTCAGTTAACTTCTTAAAAATATTACAAGGCCTAGAAAGGCTAAAACCTTGGGCAAAATTTTAAAACCAGATCATTCCATATGGAATGTCTGATGTTTCTGCTATGTAGCACTGTCTTGTGTATTACCAGTATAAACACTGCAGTAGCAAATGATTTTAAAGCAGCATTGTAGATACTTTCAAAAATCTCTTTCAGTTTTTTCCATCTATACTGACAATATCAATTCCTGCTTTTTTTCAGTCTCTTCTAATTTTCCCCAACTTGGCAACCTAAATCTGAAAAATCATTCAGCCTAGACTTCAAATTCTTTATTTCTCCAGCATGTTGCTGTCAAATATGCAATGAATGAAATCATCTCAGCTTGTTTTTTCAGGGACTTGTTTATTTCCTTTGGGATGAAAAGATAGTAGTTTAATAATTTTATTATGGAATTTTAAAAGATATTCTTTCTCAATGTCAGAGTTTCTCCTGGATCCTAATTAAGAAGTAATTTTATCATTTGTGGCCTTGATTCTTCATTAAAAATACATTTACTACTTTAACGCATTCTGACCGACGCTTTGAGAGCAGGTAGAGGTATCAAGGTATGGGCAATGGTGTCCCTGGATAACAAAAACTCAGCCTAAAATACAGCAGGTAAGGGCAGTGGTAGGAGAGCCCATGCATGAGACCGCTGTATAGCTGTTCATCTGAGGTAGGATGAAGGAGGTGTACGGGAGACGTTGAGCTGCATGGACTTTATTTCAGCAGTGAGCTGGAGGAGGAGCAAGCTCTCCGGGCAGGTGAACAGTGAAGACATCTATATGGATTCAACACAGGCTTGCTTATAAAGCATCTAACAGAATGCCTGACCAGACTTCCTTGGTGTGCATTTTAAAGCTCGTATGAAATGAGCTCTTTAGCTGAGTCCATATTTCTAATTTTGTGAGAAGTATCTTTTGTGAACATTTTGTAAGAATGCTTTACCAAACACTTGTGTGCATGTACACACATGCCCAGGTGAGTAAAACATCGTATCTATTTCCTCCTAGGAAAAGAGAACACTGCTAGAAAGGAAACTGTCTTTGGAAAACAAGCTGCTGCAACTCAAATCCAATGCTCCATATGCTAAAAGGTTTGCAAATCTATCTTCTAAGTCAAAGCAGTGCCTGATATTTTGCTCTCCACAGGCACATTAGCCATGGGACAGAAGGCTTGCCAACCCTCAAGGAAGTAGGAGAACTGCAAGTGCAGGAGGAAGGATGAATTCCTAAGATGAACAGCCACCTGTCTTCCCTTCCTCACCCTCTTCCACTGAGAAGTCAGGAGGATAGAGTTCATTGTGGGTTCCAGGGACCCAATGGGAGGGTTAATTCTTTCCATAGTGACTGAGCCTGCTACTTCCTGTTTACCATTGGTCCCCGATGCTGGAGACATGTTCATCCCCCCATGTGCCTGTCTTTGTTAACTGCTCTCTTCTACAGGCCAAAGCAAGCCAGACAGCTTGCAAGAGAAATTTTAAGCTACTTCCATGGAGCTCCTCAATTGGGTAGAGAATGATGTAAATACTGTGGAAAACATCTTTAGTTCTTTGGACTGACTCAGTGACGCAATTGCAGTACTTTGTATGCTGGATTTATGGATCTCCACCTATCCTCCTGTCCTCTCAACCCGTGTTGGGAAAGTCTCAGAACTATGAGGGTATCACTCATATCCCAAGACATGTTCCAAGGTTTTTCTTTTTCTTTTCCCATTTGATTCTAAGCCCACCACTGTCAACATATGTTCTGTTGAAAAGATACTACATTCAAAGTCAACTCTATTTCAACATTAATTTATCCATCTGGAATATTCTCTCACCAGGTTTTCAGGCTCTATTAGAAGTCTCACAGAGCCAAATTCATATTGTCATTTAATTAGAAATATATGTAAAGCATTCATCTTTCTTGATTTTTTAACTTTCACCCCTATTTTCCTTTCCTTTCTTATTGTCTGTCTCTCTCACTCATCTCTCCTTTTAGGTTGTGCTTTCTATTCAGCTCATATTCATGCATGTTTGACCACATATGCCAAAGTCCAGAAATGGACCAAGTGTGGCAATTGGATGTACATATTTGAAACATGCTGAGATGCCTGTAAGTTATTGATTTCCCTATATCTTCTTCCCTTTGAATATGTACATGGCCTCATAAGGTGGACTTCTACTACGGCTATGTGGCATTGTGCACCTTGGGAGAGAATGATGGAAATACTGCAGAGATCATCCTTAGATCATGGAATTAGTTACAAATGCTTTTAACTTACTTTTAAGTGCATTATTTTCTCCCCTAATATACAGAGACCTTTTTCTATGTGCCGAAACTACTGGCTTATACAATGTGCTTCCCGTTAAGAGCCTAGGCAGTGTGAGTTTGGGTATTTTTCTTTAAAAAATTATGTGTTTTTTCCCAATAAAAGGATTTTTGCCCACCTTTGAGCCAACAGTATAATCATTAAAAAACTAAACTGATCTATTTTTTTAGTTGTATTTATATATGAGTAATTGTCATAAGGAATTCTCAAAATACTCTTAAGGAGATGCTAGAAATTTTTTGAAAGAAGTAGGTGTTTTGTGTTTCCTGAAAAGTGTTTAAACATCCATGGTTATGCAGTTTTCATAGATTATAGGCGTCACAAATATTTATCTTACTTAGTGCCCTTTCTGAACTTGTGTAGAACCATTCACTTTACTATGTGACAACAAAGTGAAATCTTTGTGAATCAGCCTCTTTTGGTTAAAGCAATAGAGACGTGGTTAAACTAGAACTAATAAAGGAGATTTCTCTTAGACTGAGATTACATAGATATGACCATAAAGAAAAGGAAGAAAATTAAAATGTTAAAATATTTGCTTTCTTAAAAATAGAGTTGACTGTGTTTCTCCTACCATTACTACTAACTGATGCGTGAATATTGCTTTACAGAGTAACCACATGTACCTTTTTAAATTTAATCCTTCCACTGATCTTTCAAGGAGGGAACTGAGCTTCTCATTGGCTAAAACACTCATCAAGCAGATGCTTGGCCTCTCAGAAGGTCTAGGAGTCTGGCTCCAGCCTTCTCATACACAGCAAAGCCTGCTCATTCTGCCATGGAAGACTTTGACCTCCTTTCTTGCATTTCTGGAGACCTCTGAAGGCCTCTCCGATGGGTTTCCTCACTCTCCTGTATGATGATGGGCCGGAAGCTGTTTCCCAACTTGTCCCTCTGCCCTGCTATATCATAGACACATACACACAGTCTTGTTTTAGATTTAGATTTTGGGGAACGCACATTTGGGAGATGTAAAAATAAGCAGTATTGGTTCCTTCATTTAGGTGGGAGTTGCTTGGATCTGGCAAACTCCTCAGAGAAGGAAAGACTTTTGTCTTGAAGCCCAGGTTTCTGGTCAAACACATTATTCTGTGTAAATTGTACACTGAACTGTGGTGGTTTGAGGGGGTACTTTCAAGCTACTCTTTTGATGTTGTCACTGGAAGTAACAATGGAGAAGATTTTGATGCACAATAAAAAGATAAATGTTTTGTTGAAATGTGAATGGAGTTACACCTACATATATGCTGATTTTTCATCTTGATTTGGCTGGGAATGGTGAAATCTTGACCTCTTCTATTCTCATGGTTGTGATTCCCCTGGGAACTCACATTTAGCAATTTCCATACTCAGGAGAAGCCCAAAGAAACATTAGATCCTAGACGCAGGCAATCTTTTGAGTCCCTATAGATTAGTATTACTGTATTTTTTCAAAGCTTCACAGAACCACAACCTCACTGTCTTCTCACAAGTTGGAATTCTGTGTAGAGTTACTCACATTTCTAATGCCTGGGTAGTGTAGTGTGCCCAGAAGCAGCATTTGGGGCATACACATTTCAATTGCCACTTTTACTCCCTTCTTCTTTTATCTTAGTACCTAGCTCTTTTTATTTCTTTTGAAATCTTTATTCGTGTAAGTGCATGAATCCCTGGTAATAAGGGTATTTTGTAAAGACATTAAAAAGTTGTTTCTTGGAATTTTATAAATAGGGTAAGATTTATATTACTTAAGAATTCACAAGTCGTATATTATGTATCCTGGGTTCCAAGAAAATTTAAGGTGGTTTATAAAAACGAAATAAACTATGTCATGATTCCTTAAATTGGAAATAAAATGTATAGTGAGGCCTGAACAGATATTTTATATGTGAAGTCTACAAAATATATACCATAGGATGCTACAGATGTATTCACAATGGACAACTGCCTAAATTTTGAATTTTCTAGTAGTCAGTCCAAAAAAGAACTTAGTATTACTTTGTAATGTACAATGTCTGCATAACTAAAACCAACAAGTTCTTTGGGAGGAGCGCAGTGCTTTGTAATATGTTCATATGATCAGAAAGAAAATTGTCCAGGATATGTTCACAAAGAAAATGTTGGGGCTGGGATGTAGCTCAGTGGTGCCATGCCTGCCTTGCAAGCTGAAGGTCCTGAGTTCAATCCCCAGTACTGGGGGGTGAAAAAAAAAAAAGAAAATCTTGAATAATGTCTTAATTAAATCATAATAGGCACAAAGTCTGTACATCAGAACATCTTCTAAAAAAGGAAAGCATAATACCCAAGAACAATTCAAACAAAGCCAATTATAACAGTGAAGACAGAGGGCAATGTGGCCCAGGCCAATAATGCTGCCTTCTGATAGTGTAAGTTGACTCAAAGAGCATCCTGAGGAAGAGCTGGAGAGATGGCCCTCCATGAACTTAAGTTTTCGCCACCAAGCCTTTGGCAAACATCAGCCAGTATAAAGATTAAGGGTAGGCTTCCTGTCAGGTACTAACTTGACAATCATCATCATCCTGTATTAGTAGAAAAAGGCAAAGCCATTTGCTTTCATAGTTTTGCTAAAGATGGATATCTTAGTCACTTTCCTTATTGCTGAGATGCAATACACAATATCCACAACTTAAAAGAGTAGAGGTTTATTTTGGCTCATGGTTACAGCCATGGTGGTCTGGCTCCAAGGCAGAAATGGCAAGGTGAAAGCCTGGGTAGAAGGAGGCTGCCCACATGATGGTGGACAGGAAACAGAGAGGGGAGAAGCCAGGGAGGGAAAGAAAGCCATCCAGGCCATGCTCCCACTGACCCACCTCTTCTGACCAGATCCTACCTCCTTACAGCACATTCAGCTGTTGACCTCACCATGGATGAACCTGCTGATGAGTATAGCACTCCATAATCCAATCACCTTTCAAAAGCCCCACCTCTGAAAACAGGAGGCTTTGGGGAGAAATTCTAAATCTAAGTCATAACAATAGGATGACTTTCTTTCCTGAATGCTGTGAACACTAATAGAAAGAGAACCAGAGATGGCCTTCTTACCACTGTCCCTTTGTGATAATGTGATAAGTTGAGAGAAAATTCTCAATTCCCTTCCTAAAAGAGATTGTCTTCTTTTTCTTCTCCCCCCCCCCCCGTCTCTCTCTCATTCTCCTGATACCACTGATATTCTGGGCTATTACCTTGTCCAGCTCCAAGGCTGGGATATATAAGGTAAAAAGAAAATGCAGGGCACTAACCATTGTATTTTCCTAGGACCTCAGGATCCCAAACCATCTGCCTCCTCTCTTCATGCTTCAGAGTCTTCTTATGCTTGTTTACATACAACATGCAGAGATTTTAGTTGTACCTACTGGGAAGAAGCCAGAAAAGTATGTTTTCTGTACCTTTGAAGCTGAAGCTTTTCAGTCATATTTTAATTTCAAGATTTACTTTATATTTTTTATTCTATTGCATTGTAGAGGAGCAAATTGATAAAAAAATTCTCTTACAGCTCTGGGACGCAGAGCATAAATCCTAGAAGGAAGACATTGCTTAGAAGAGGTCTGTCTTTTTCCAGACTTGGTCCTTCATTATGTTTCCTTCCTCCTCTTTGGTTTGTGTAGCTCTTTAGTATGACTAAATGACTTAATGGAAAGATTAATATAGTGCAAGAGATAAGGAATATTCAACCTGTAGAGTTTATCTACAATGTCTTTTCGTCATTGTTCTAGTGTCTTAATGAAGAGAAGCCCCAAAGCCCAGAGTTTTCAAGAGTGTTTCTAGATATAATTCCACCTTGAGACAGATTTCAAATTTGTATTTATTTATAATGAATTTTATTAATACCTTCGAGAAACTCATGGAAAAATATTCTGAGCTTGGTATTTTTGGTAACCCCCTCCAACCCACCAGTTTTCCCTTTTGTTACAGGGCTCTGGATTATGGGCCACAATGAAAGCCATTTTGAATACTTGCCTTTAACATTTTTTTGTATTTTATGCATATTGAAAGCCAGGTTGCCTGTACAACACACTTAATGTTCTTGCTTGTTATGTCTGGGGAAAGTCCTGATTCTGACCACTAAATAGATCATTGTTCTTTCTTCTTTTTGTTGCTTTTTGGAACAATTTTGAATTTTAGCACCAGCTATGGGCTGGCTTCCTATTAGACTTTAATGCTGTTTTTGATCCTCATGTCCTTAACTCAGTTTTCCTGGTGCCTGAGTTTTTTTCTTCTAAGACTCCCTACGTCCCCATTCTCTGAAGCTTTTAGCAACTCTACCCTCCAGTCATCTGAGCATCATTCTCAGATGTCTCAGCCCCAACCCTTGCATGTTGCTTATCTCCTCAGACTCCCAAGGATCCTGTTCCTTCAGATTTTCTGGGATGTAGACCCTTTTCTCTTTCCTGGGGATGTTTGCACACCTCCAAGTCTGGTCTCTTTTTGGAAGGTTCTGAGTTCCCCACCCCATTGTTCTGAATGTCACCCATGGGAGGTCCTGAAGTCTGCTCAAACTCTGTGCCTTTGGCAAGGAGGCTTTTGATTCTTAAATCCAGGGATAATTAGAGCCTAATGTTAATTTAGGGAAGTGCTATAGTAGCCACTCCTGAACTTGAATTTGTTTTATTTTAATTAATTTTTGTTTTTACATGCTTGCAGTACATAAAGATTACATTCTTTGTGGGAAGTTGCATGGATACACCATAATTTGTTTTCTCAACCTTCCATCATGAGTATTTATATCATTTTTAAGGCTATGAACAAAATGAACCTTGTTCTGCTTATATGTGCATTATGTTACAGTACTGTATACCATACATTGTTTAATTATAAAGGATAAATCAATACTAATGGTCATAATTGGACATTATACTTGTGCAAGGAGTACTATAGTTTTGTAGCAATTAATCTTTTTGACAGTGAGCTGAACTTTTCTAAATCTCTCTCGTTCAAAAAACAAAAGAGGGAGAAAGTTAAAAGAATGTCCTAAAATTTGCAAGTTGCCTTCAAAGTGCTTGGCTTTGAGAGACTATATTAATTACTAAAAGCTACTGAGGCACCCTTAGTGGCTTAGTGCTCTACTACTCAAAGCATCATTTTTGGGCCAGAAACATCATGGCAACACTCAGCTTGTTATAAGTGTAGAATATCAAGTCTTATACCACCCTTCTGCATCAAAATCTGGAATTAACAAGATCCCTTATGCCTATTAAATTTGAGAAGTAATGTTTGATTACATGATGTGAAACAAGTGGAGACTAATAACTTTCTTCTAATGAGAACATGTTTTATAGTGTTGTATGAATTTCCATTTCCATCATCTTTATAATATGTGTAAAGACTATAAAAGTACAAAATTGTGCCCACATTGGTTGAGGGATACTAATTGTAAAACCTTAATAGGCCAAAATAATACTGATACATATCTTTGCAAATGCATATTACTTTCAAAAAGCACATACATTTTATTTCTTTAGGTCTATACATTACTCTCATAAGGTAATAAAAGCAAAGTTGTCACTGTATCTGCTATAGTTTAGAAAAGTTGAGTGACTTCTCAGGAACATAGTGTTCGCAAGCTTGGTAGTTTTGCCACAATACATACGGTTTTTAACTACTATACCAAGAAGAGAAACAGTCAAAAGCTATATGATCAATTCTAATTACCCTAAAGGAGCTTTGGAAAAGTATGAATAACCTAAAATTATTGATTCATCATTTCTCACAATGTTTTATGTGGATTCAAACATAATCTTTCATTTTTCTTCCTTTCCCTATTTACAAATAGTAGAATTATGCAAAGTAGGAAGCTCCCTCCACCAAAAAAAGAAAACCTCAAGTAGAAGATAAACACATGCAATCCAGAACATATACTAAACCTGCATAATTGGAATTTGGTTTCTATATATGTAAAGTGTCCATTCCTGCTCTTGTGTTGCTATCGCCATGTGAATTTTCAGGAGTGCCAGATCTGTGGAAGCCAGGCAAGACAGGTTACATATGGAAGTGCTTCACCTGGTATACAACTTGACCAAGCTACCTGATGGAGGGACTCACAGAGGAGGTTTTGACAGGAATTGATATTATCATTCAAGTGCTTACCTGAGCATGTCGTAGGCTGTTTTCTTTTCATTGCATCTTGTGTGAGACATGAACGCTGGGTCTTACCCACACATATTCCACAGCATGGGGTATGTGAGGAGGGCCTAGCTACATGGGAAGCAGAAAGAGTACAGACTGTTAGCGAAGCTTTCTCTCCCTCCTTCTTTTCCTTTGTGTTCCTAGGTGCCAGGATGTTCAAATGGAGATTTCTATTCTCCAGGAGCAGATCTCGCATTTGCAGTTTGTGATTCATTCTCAGCATCAGAACCTGCGCAGCATCATCCAGGAGGTCAGACTAATCACATGTGTTACTGTGTGAACACCAAATGAGAGTTGCATGTCTGGACTTCAGAAGTAACGAGACTTTCCTCCCTGCTGATATATCTAATAGGTCTCTCATGTACTGTGGCTCAGGCTTCACTGCCTTCTCTTATCTCTATCACCAACGCCTGTCCTAGTCTCAATGAAGACAGTTTTGGATATTGTGTTTACCTGTTTTAAGGTGGTTCACTGATTTTTATGTAAGTATTCTGAGTCAAATACTGCTCACGCTTATCTGGAAGGATTTGTAGATCAGGAGAGTCATACCCTTCCTGAGTAAGAAGTTTTCTGGGTTTTATAACCTCATAAATAATAAGTTAATCAAGGAGGTGTTTTAGGGTAGAAAATAGCTTGACTCTTCTCTAGGAACATGCTGACAGGTGAAAAAGAAGAGATAATGGTGACAGCAGCCAGCCAGATGGTGGACTGGATGAGTATGTAATATCTACTTCCAGATGAGTATTCAAAATCAGACCTCTATTCAGTGTTTTTTACTTTGTACTTGACATTTGCTTTCTAAAGGAGCCTTTCCCAATCATTCCAGTGCCCTCCTAACATAAATGTAGCATTTGTACTTGCTTGGCTGTGATCTCACCAAAAGGTGGAGAAGTTTGGGGATTTGAGAGCCTGGAGGGACTTTGGGAGCATCCTACTCTCTCATCTTACAAATGAGGAAACCGAGGCGTGGGGGTGTGCAGTGACAGAGCTGGGTGTGAGAACTGGCTTTGAATCCAGGTGCGCCCTCTCTTCCAGCACCACTCTGTGCCTCCTCACCCCTCGCCTCAGTTTCATGTGGCCTCTTGGCAAAGTAGTCTTGTCTCATCTCACTGCTGGCTGACAAGTTCTCCTCCTCCAAGAGCCTGTGCATGCCAGGCAGGACCTTGCCTTACGCCAACCAGCAGGTGCATTTGGGGGATGGAACCATTAACACCTAGGGATCTAGGGATGACTGATGCTGCTTTCCACAGGATGTGGTCTGCTGAATTTGGTGTAAACAGGTTATCCAGAGACTGAAATGTGTAACAGCACTGTTGGAGTGCTTTCCTCCCCAGGTGCCAATTATGTCTGTGTTTTTCTGGAGCCTGCTGAGTCTGTTAATGCTGTGAGATTTCATGTTTTTATTTGATGAACATCATTTGACCTCAGAAAGTGGTACAATTTCTGATTTAAGTAACTAGTCCCTGTGGACTGACAAGATTATTCCAATTGCATTTTTTAACTCTTAGATGGAAGGATTAAAAAATACTTTAAAGGAACAAGATAAAAGAATTGAAAATCTGAAAGAAAAGGTCAACATACTTGAAGCCCAGGTAAGAAGGGAATGTATGGTACATTTCAGTATGTGTGTGTGTGCGCGTATGTGTGTATCAGTGAGCCTGTGTGTTCATGTACTTGTATATGATTATGTACTTGTATGGCACTATACCTGAGTGTGTCCATATAAATGCATGGGACCATGTCTATGTGTACCTGTGTGTGCAGTTAGTATATACAGGTGTTTTCTAACGAGTGTGTATGTGTATGTTCTTTGCACAAGAAATCTATCTTGGGGGAAGTCCTTATAATAATTCTTCAATCATTTTGAATTACTATTACATATTTAAAATATTATATTTTTAAAATTATTAATGTTATTAATATTACTTATCAAATGGATATTAAATAATAGTAAAATTTCTTCCAAATTTTCCAGAGCACTCCTAGTGAGACAAAGGATGCCCTTTTCCAATATGGATTTTCAGTTAAAAGCTTGGTCAAGGCCCCTACTAGGTCGGTCCCACACAAGCCAGGTGGCCTGGCTTCCTGTCTCCTGCCTTTGTTCCCATACATGTTTCTTTCCCAGCCTGAGATGTCCTCTTCTCTCCTCTTTCTTTATCCCCATCCGTCCTGGCATCCAAGTTTTACCACAGGGCTTGCTTACTTTCAGAAGTCTGTTGCAACTATCTTGCTTTTCAGTGTTTTAAAACTTGATGTAATGCTTTCTAATTTCCCTTCCTGTCTTGCAGTGGCTGCCTATGCTGTGTGTGTCCCTGCCTCACAAAAGTGCAGTGAAGCCTGGGTTAAGGTTGGCACACCCCTGAGCATCTGTGGCACCTCCAGCTCCACTATTCTTTCTGTGCCACCCCTTTGTCTCTGCCAAATGGCTCATCCCCAACTGCCAGGACCCAGTTGTACTTTCTACTTTACCCCTCAGGGTATTGTTTTCCTGCTTGGTATCCACCTGCTAGTGTTGGCCTTTCCTGTGGAAGACAGAGATGCTCTGACTTTCACTGGAAATCAGTATCATCTTTTGGAACTTGTTTCCTCCCCAGCCTAGACTGGAGAGGAGCATCATGAGTGTGCCCCCAGAACGTGGTCTTTCCAGGCCTTTCACCACCATGTTTTTCCTGATTTCCCAATCAGAAGATAAACAATCATAATGACATAAAGGTTATATATTTTTTTTAAAAAAAATTAATTTTATTGCTGCATTTAACGTATACAGTATAATGACATTCATCACTGGAAATTTGCACCTTTACATAATCGCTCTTGGTTCTTATTTTTTCCCCATTCCCTAGCCCTCCTTTCAACTCCTCCACTCTTCCCTATCTACAAAGACTTTGTTTCCAGTTTTTCATTTTCTCATATTAATCCCATTCCCTTCTTTCTTTTCCCCTACATTGCACTTCCCCTTCCCCTTTGCACATTTTCTTTCTATTTCACATTATCTGTTATGACTTTTAGTCCTTATTTACATTTTCAGTTTCTCACACTAGAGAAACTATTCAGTATTTACACATGTGTATCCTATTTATTTCACTTAAGAGTATCACCTCAATGTGCATCCATTTAGTTATAAATGTCTCTAGTTTCTTGTTCTTTATGGCTGAGTAATACTCTATTTTGTAAAAAAAGAAACCTCACATTTTCTTTATCCAGTCCCCAGTTGATGGGCAGTTGGGTTGCTTCCAAGTTTTAGCTATCATGAATTATGCTGCTAAGAACATGGGTGCACATATCACTGTGGTATGATTCTTTTAATTCTTTGGGGAAGATACCCAGCAGGGGAGTACCTGGGTCAAATGGGACTTCCAATCCTAGTTCTTTGAAGTAGCTCCATACTGATTTCCACAGTGGTTGCACCAGTCTACACTCCTGCCCTCAGTGGAGCAGTGTTCCTCTTTCCCCACAGCCTTGTCAACATTTGTTATTGGATGATTTCACGATAGCAGCCATTCTTTCTGGGGTGAGGTGGAATCTCAGCGTTGTTTTCATTTGCATCTCTTGAATGACCAGTGATGTTGAGCATTTTTTCATGTTTATTTGCTATTTCTACTTCTTTGTCTGCGAAATGTCTGTTCATTTCAGATGCCCATTTTGGATTGGGTCTTTAAATTTGGGAGGCCTGATTTTTTTAAGTTCTTTGTAGAAGTAGACCTTTGTCTGAGGGACAGCTGGTGAAAATTTTTTCCCACATTGTGGGTTGTCTATTCACACTGTTGGTGGTTTCTCTTGCTGTGCAAAAGCTTTAGATCCCACTTGTAGGTTGTGCTAGTTCATGGGCAACTGAGGTTTTGTTCATAAAATCTTTTCCTACACCAGTGTCTTCAAGAGTTCTACCTAATCTCTCTTCCAGCCAGTTTAGTGTTTCTGTTATAATATTTAGATCTTTAATCCATTTCAATTTTAGTTTAGTGCATGATGAGAGATATAGGTCTAGTTTTAATCTTTGGCAAGTTGAAACCCAGTTTTTCCAGCAGCATTTATTAAAGAGGCTATCTTTCCTCCAGTGAAGGTGTTTGGCTCCTTTGTCAAAGATGAGGTGGCTGAGTGTGTCTGGCATTGTTTCTGCATCTTCTAATCTGTTCCACTGGACCTCAGGTCTGTTTCTTTGCCGTTACCATGCTGTTTTTATCACAATAGCTTTGTAGTATAGTTTCAACTTGGGGGTTGTGATACCCCCTGCCATGTCTCTGTTACCTAGAATTGCTTTTGCTATTCTGGGCCTCTTCTTGTTCCAAATGAATTTTTGGATTGTTTTCTCAAGGTCTGTGAAGTATGCTGCTGGGATTTCAATTGGAATTGCATTGAATCTATATAGCAGTTTTGGAAGTATGGCCATTTTCACTGTTGATACTTTCTACCCAGGAGCAGGTGATATCTTTCCATTTTCTGATATCATCTTCAATCTCTTCAGAGTGCTATAATTTTCAGAGAAGAGGTCTTTGATTTCTTTTGTTAGGTTGATTCCTAGGTATTTCATTTTTTTGGATGCTATTGTGAAAGATATTGTTTACCCTATTTCTGTCTCAGTGAGTCTGTTGTTAGTGTAGAGGAAAGCTATTGATTTTTGTGTGTTGGCTTTGTATCCAGCTACTTTACTGAATTGGTTATTAAGTCTAGAAGACTTTTGGTGGAGTTCTTTGGGTCTTCTGTATAGAGTATCATGTCATCTGCAAATAAGGACAATTTGACTTCTTCATTTCCTATCTTTGTTCCTTTTATTTCTTTCTCTTGTCTAATTGCCATGGCTAATGTTTCCAAAACTATATTGAACAGGAGTGGTGATAGTGGACATCCTTGTCTTGTTCCTGATTTTAGTGTAAAGGATTTCAGTTTTTGACCATTTAGTATGATATTGGCTGTTGGTTTTTCATAGGTGGCTTTTATTAGATTGAGGTAGAAACCGTCTGTTCCAATTTTTTTGAGAGTTTTTATCATAAAGCCATGTTGGATTTTGTCAAATGCTTTTTCTGCATCTGTTGAGATGATCACATGGTTTTTTCCTTGACTCTATTGATATAGTGTATTACATTTATTGCTTTGTGTATGTTGAACCATCCCTGTATCCTTGGGATGAATCCCACTTGGTCAGCATGTGTGATCTTCTTGATGATCTTTTGCATTCTATTTGCCAGTATCTTATTAAGAATTTTTGCATCTATGTTCATTAGTGAGATTGGCCTATAGTTCTCTTTTTTGGTTGGGTCTTTCTCTGCTTTGAGGATCAAGGTGATGCTTGCTTCCAGGAATGAATTTGGGAGTATTGCTTCCTTTTCAATTTCATTGAAGAGTTTGAACAGTAGTGGCAGTAGTTCCTCTCTAAATTTCTTGTAGAATTCAGGACCTGAGGTTTTCTTAGTTGGTAAGCTTTTAATTACGTTTTCAATTTCATTGATTGATATTGAATTGTTTAGAATTTTTAGGTCTTCTTCGTTCAACTTTGGTAAATCATACGCATCTAGGAATCTGTCCATTTCTTCTGTGTTTTCCATCTTATTGGAGTATAGGTTTTTGAAGTAGGTATTGATGATCCTCTACATTTCTGCAGGGTCCATTGTAATTTCATCTTTTTCATTCCTAATTGCATGGATATGGGCTTTTCTTGCTTCTTTTCGATAAGGTTGGCTAAGGGTTTGCCAATTTTGTTTATTTTTTCGAAGAACCGACTCTTGGCTTCATTGATTTTTTGTATTGTTCTCTTAGTCTCCATTGCATTGATTTCTGCTCTGATCTTTTTTTAAAAAAATTTTATTTTATTGGTACATTTTAGGTATATAATATAATGACATTCATAATTGGTAATTTGCACTTTTACATAATCTCTCTTGGTTCTTATTTTTTCGCCCTTTCCCTGCCCTCCCTTCAACCTCTCCATCCCTCCCTATTTACAAAGACTTTGTTTTTACTTTTTCATGTTCTCATATTAATTTCATTCCCTTCTTTCCTTTCCCCTACCCATCCCACTTACCCTTCCCCTTTGCCCCTTTTCTGCCTATTTCATATTATGTATTAAACCTTTTAGTCCTTATTTACACTTTCAGTTTCTCATACTAGAGAAACTCTTTGGTATTTACACATGTGTGTCCTATTTATTTCCCTTAAGAGTATGGCCTCAATGTGCGTCCATTTAGCTATAAATGTCTCTAATTTTTCCTTTTTTATGGCTCCGTTTTATTAAAAAAACACATTTTCTTTATAATTTCCTCCCTTGTATGAGCTTTGGGTTTGTACTGCTCTTTTTTTAGAAGCTTGAGCTTCAGCATCAGGTTGTTTAATTGGGCTTGCTCTGTTTTCGTAATATGAATATTCACTGCTATGAATTTCCCTTGTAAGACTGCTTTCATTGTGTCCCATAGATTCTGATATTTTTTATTGTCATTGTCATTTAATTGTAGGAACTGTCTGATTTCTTTTTAAATTTTCTGTGTGACCCATTGATTATTCAGATGTGTGTTGTTCAATTTCCATGTGTTTAAGAAAATCTTGCGGTTTCTTTTACTGTTGATCTCCATTTTATCACACTATGGTCTGATAATATACAGGAGATAACTTCATTTCCTTTGCACTTACTTAAACATGTTCCATGAGCAAGTTTGTGATCTATTTTGGAGATGGACTGGTGTGCAGCTGAAAAGAATGTGTATTCTAATTTTGTTGGGCGCAACATTGTGTGAACATCTGTTAAGTTCATTTGTTCAAGAGTTTGATTGAGTTCTAGTATTTCGTTGCTTATTTTTTGTCTAGTTGATCTATCTATTTGTGACAGTGGGGTATTAAGGTCCCCCACTACTATTGTATTAGTGCTTATTTGATTTTTAATGTTCGTTAGTATTTGTTTTATATAGTTGGGTGCACTAGTGTTTGGTGCATATATATTTATGATTGTCATCTCTTCCTGTTGGATTGTTCCCTTTACAAGGATGTAGTGTCCTTCTTTATCTCTCTTAATCAGTGTTGGTTTGAAATCCACTTGATCTGCAAAGAGGATAGCTACTCCTGCTTTTGTTCGTGTTCCCATCACATGGAGTATTGTTTTCCACCCTTTAACTTTCAGACTATGAGTTTCTTTTTGAATTAAGTGTGTTTCTTGTATGCATCATATTGTTGGATTTTGCTTCTTGCCCCATTCTGCCAGTCTATTTCTTTTGACTGTTGAATTAAGATCATTAACATTGATGGTTATAACTGATACATATTGACTTACCCTTGTCATGACTTTTTCTTTTTGTTGGATTCTCCCCCTTTGCATTTAATTTCTTGTCATGCCCAATGGATTCATTCTGCTGGGCTTCCTGGGGTTGTGATCTTTGTTGTCTTTTCCTACGATATTGTCTAAAATTTTTTGAGTGCTGGTTTCATATTCATGAAGTTCTTAAGGTGCTCTTTGTCATGAAAGTATCTTTTTTCTCCATCAATTTTGAAAGATAGTTTTGCAGGGTACATCAATCTGGGTTGGAGGCTGTTTTCCTTTAGGGCTTGAAATACCTCACTCCAATCTCTTCTTGTCTCGAGGATTTGTGCTGAGAAGTCTGCTGTGATTCTGATGTGCTTCCTTTATATGTGATTTGTTTCTTTTCTCTAACTGCTTATAGAATTTTGTTCTTTTGTTTGGTTTCTGGAATCTTAACTATTATATGCCTATGTGTAGATTTGTTTTTATCACAGCTAGTTGGAGATTAGCCTATATGCCTCACTTATCTGTATGTCAAGTTCTTTTCCCCTATTTGAGAAGTTTTCTGCCATTACTTCTGTGAACAGTTTTTCTGTGTCATCTGCACTCTCTCTTGTTTCTTCATTGACTCTGCTCAGTCTTATATTATTCTTTTTTGCATCATCTGTCTACTGGTGGATTGATTTCTTGTGGTCCATTACTATTTTTAAGAATTTTTTCTTTTCCTGGTCACTAATTGCAATCCTATCTTCTATATCTGAAATTCTGTCATTGCATTGAGTCATTCTGCTGTGTAAACTTTCAATGGAGTTTTTAATCTCCTGGAAATCTGTTTTATGGATTTCATTTCTTTTCATGTTCCTCAGCTCCTCTATTTTTTTTATCTGTGTCCGCTCTAGATTTATTAATCATGTCTTGTCCTATGGCACAATGTCTGCTGTTATCTTACAAATTATTTCTGATTTCATTTTTTCCAGGTCCTCTTTTGTTGCCAGTTCAGGGCATCCAAATGGTTGAGTATCAGATTTTTCCATCTTGTTTCCCTTTAGGGTTGCCTTAGATGATTTGGAAGTCTGGTTTTGAGACTTATGTATGTGTTTTCTCATTTCAACAGATGCAGCCTGCTGTGCCTTGTTGAGGTGACTTTTTGCTCACTCAGTGGTCTCTAATTCTCAGCAAGCCATCAAGCAGCCTTTACTCTGCTGCTCACCAGCACACCAATTCCTGAGCTGACCTGTTGCCTGGATAGGCTTCTGGCTGGGCCTGTGCACACTTTGGATGGTATCTAGGTGTGCCTCTCACTGGGGCCCCTATGTAGCTGTTGTCTGGGAGGGATTTTTCCTGGGGACTGTGCACCCCAGTTCCTGTGGTCTGTGCAAGCTTCTGGCTAGGGTCTCCATGCACTTATCAATGGTATCAGGGTGAGCCTCTGGCTGTTGCTTGTGTGCCTGTGCCGCTCTTTTCCAGGTGGGCCTTTGGCTGTGGCCGATGTTATGGAGGGCCTCTGGCTGAAGTTTATGCACCTGTGCATTTTTTTTCTGGGCAGTCCTTTGGCTTGGGCTGGTGTGCCCGAACCTCTGGTGTCAGGGGCAGAACTCTGACTGGGATCCGCCAGCAGCCGCACCACTCTGGTTCTCACAGCTGCTCCCTGTGATCTGGGTGCACTTACCAATGGTATGGCGGGCCTCTCAAGGTTGTAAATACTTGATATCTTTGATTTTGTAGCTCTGTTTCCCTTTTCTGTCTTTTGGGGGAATACCATTCTTTTCTCATTCTAGAGGAGAGAGCTCATTGATCCTCATGCCTTCCTGAGGCTCTCCCTTTCTAGGGTATATGGGACCATTTACACATTGCTTGTGGTTCTGTACAGCTGAAAATGCAGTGATTTTGGAATTATAGGCTCAAATCTGGTAGTCTCTCAGGTGACCAATAATGGATGATTATTTTTTGTCAAAGGATCTCCAGATTATGTGACTCATGAAAACTTAGAGTCTCTTCCGCCTAAACAAAGCTCTCTAAAGAAATTTGTTCAGTCTTTCATAGTGGCCAGTTGGAAAATGTTACTTGATAAAATGCTTTTTCTATTATGACTATGTTAACATATTTTATATTATATATATTCTCATAACTAATATATATTCATATATTCCACATAAGTTAAGGCAAAGGGATAATGAAATAGACTAAGAAAATCACTCACAAAAATCTCATCCACAGGGAACTACTCAGCATGCTTGTTTATATTTCTGTGAAAATCTGTGTTCCTGTTAAATACCATAAAGTTTATATATATATATATATATATATGCTTATTGTAGTGTAATTTTAAAAAACTTTTAAATCATTTTATTTGTTCACATTAATGATTATATAATTAGCTCCACAAGACCTGGCTGAGTGATGTTGTGGTTTAGATCCAAAATGTCCCGTAAAGTTTGGAAGGTGATTAGATTGTGCAGTGGAATCATCCACTGATGGAGTCATCCACTGATGAATTCAGTAGCTGAATGCATTGTTAGGAGGCAGGGTCTGGTTGGATGTGGGTCACTGGACACATGACTGGAAGAGTATACTCTTGTCCCTGGCTCCTCACTTCTTTCTCTGATTCCTGGATGCCATGGTTTGAACACCTTTTCCTCTACCACGCCCCTCCACCATCATGTTTCTGTCATGGAGCCAGCCAACCATGGACTGAAACAGTGAGCCAAAATAAACCTCTCTTCCTTTAAGTTGTGGGTGTTGAGTATTGTGTCTCAGCAATGGGAAAATGACTAAGACAAGTGACTACTACAGTATAGGGATTTATTCAGAAAAACTGTTGAAACAAAATAGACATGAGCCCTGCACTCTGGAATTTACTGGCCAGTGAATGAATTTGAAACACCCATTTATCCTAAATTCTTACGTTGGAAATTGTTCCAATAGCTTGTCAGCCTTTTCTGGCTCTAATACCATACTGATTTAATTATTGGGATATGTGATACATTTTCTATCTTAGAGTAGGCATCTTTCTCTGGTGTTTCACCTCATTATTGTCCTGGGAACTGGTCCTAATTAATTTCTAACTCACCACAGAGTCAATGCACTGACATTGCTACCTTTACATGTGCTTCTAAATCAATTGTATGTTCTTTAGTTGTATCTGTATCATCCTCAAAGCAGATTTTATTGTCCTAAGTAAAATGGCAACTTATCCCAGATGGTGTACATTAATCCAGTCGATGTTTTGACCAGTAGTGGGACCAGAAAAATCTGTCTGTTGCCATTGTATTCTGTGTTTATATTCTAGTCTCAGCAAATGATTGCTGACTTGCTCCTCGGTGGTGACAGCAACAGTTCCTCTCGTGGATCCTTGCTGGTCTGCTGCAGACTCCACAGAGATGTGACAGCACCTCTCTGTGTTGTTTTAAGCTCTCCATATGTAGCTTAACCCTGCCCAGTGTTTTTAATATGTTATTTTATAAATAAGACTTCAAAAAGTAGCAGTATCTGATGAGTGTCTTTATGTTCTCAAAATGTATTTTCCCCAGTAGATAAATCTTTTCCTTGTCAGGAAACATTCTTTGAATGTTACCATGTTCCATTGAGCTTTAAAAAGTCCAAATCTAAGAGTTTGAGGTTCTGTATTAGGTTATTTATCTGACAGTGTAAATAAGGATTAAAAGGATTAATAACCAACAATTGATACTTTGAAATAGGAAAAGGTCCAAAGGGGTAGGGGTGGTGAGAGGAGATGGGGAAAGGGAAGAATGAAAAGGAAAAATTATGAGAAAAGAAAAAAAAATGGAAACAAAGTATGTAAATAGGGAAGGGCACACAGGTAATGGGGAAAAAATAAGAACCAAGATACATCATGTACATGTACAAGCACCCAATGATAAATGTAAATGTATTGTATATCTAAAATGTACCAATAAAAGAATTTAAGCAAAAAAAAGTCCAAATCACATTAATTTATTTGTTTAGCAAGTATTTTCATGTATTTATGATGTACCAGGAAATGTTGTAAGTGCTGGGTCCAGCTGTCTTTGAGGAGTCAGAGAGTAGCGAGGTCAGGGAGGGTGTCACTCAGCAGATGTATTGACCAGGTATCTTAAGTGGAGTGCATGACTGATTGAGCAACTTTACATCAATTCCTAGCCTATCCCCAGTGAGTGCTTGAATGTAAAGTGCATAAACTGGGATGATCTATGCAGGGGTGTTCTAGCCTGTACTGCAAATTTAAGATCACTCTATTTTGACATTTATTCAATAAGGTTGGAATCAGTTCATGAAAAATAGCCTCCAGAACAATCCTTTTAAACATCAACTTTTTACATCATGTAGAAAGCATCATTTTTTCATCCATACTTATATTTGTTTTCACACATGCTATATACTTTATTTTCTGATCCATAGTCAGACAAGTTACCCATTACACTACTGGGCTGCACTTCATTTTGTCTAATCTTCAAAGCTTCTCCAGGGGAAAGTTATTATTCATCATGTTTTGCAAGTAACAAAACTGAGACTCAGAGAAGTTAGGAAACTTATTCAATATCACTCAGTTAGCAAGTGGCAGATCTTACATGTGAATTGACTTGACTTCAAAGCATGTGACTATCCTACCTTGATATCTGCTTATCTGAGTGATCAAATAAGTGTGTGTTTGTGTATCTGTATGTGAAACATATGTGTACATGTACACAATATACATTTTCAAATGAATATCATATTAAATTTTCACAATGATTTATACTTATTTTAGCCCTTGTGAGTTAGTACACTCAATATTTTTGTTTTAGTCTTAGTTTTCATATCATGGAAAGAAATATTCTTTTTCTGTGGTGTTCTTTCTAGTCTAGTGTGTTTTTTCTCCCTCCAAATGGGTGATAAATTAATTCATATAACTCTACTTTTAAAAGCCTTGGAGTCTTTTAAACCTCTTTAAATATCATCAGAGATTTTCTGGTTAACTTTCTCTAAATTATTTACTTTCTTTCTACTTTTCCATATCTTTCATCATCATAATTTACAACTGTGACATTCATCTTATATTTCATGCATTTCTAACTCCTTCACTAATGATCTCATATGGAAATGAATCTTCAGAAATTACACCATTTTCTAATCTTTGGAGCTTATCCCACTTTATATAATCATCACTATTCTTAAAATTTAATTCTTAGAATTTCTGTTGATAAAAGATTACATGTGCAAAAACATTATTTTGGAAAACTATGTCTATAAACTATCCTAGGGTAGAGTCATAATAATGACAAAACTATCTGAACAGTTATTTGTACTTTTATAAATGAATAACATAGTGAAACGCATTCATATGAATGTCCTACTTAAAGAAATGGATAGAAAAGGCTATGAATTAAAAATAAAAACCTTAATCTGGTGGATGGAACAAATTGATATGGAAGTTGAAATAAATTTAAGATCTCAAACATAATAATTCATGCTTTTTTATTGTTTGGGACTCCCAACTTGAGAAAATGGAAGTTTATTTTGGAAAACATCCAAATAGCTTCTATGTAATTGTCCAATCACAGAATATTCTTATTCTGATCGTGACTGTCATCACACTTTTACATTTCTGATTGCTTCTTAACTTGTAAAGTACTGGAGTGGGGGAGGTTTTTTTTCAGCCACATACTTGGCCTGTGATACATGCCTGCACTTGTTTGGAATGTATATTAGATTTATCTCCATTATATGAGGAACATCTTTATTATCAATTAATCAAATCTGAAGTATATTTCCTTGATGAGATTTAAATGAATAACTCTTGAAGGATCACAGTGAAATGATTAATGTGCCTGATGGTGTTGGCTCAATCTTCTAGTTATTACTCAATGTGGATGCTAGGGGCCGAGATGGGGAAAAATTCACATCTTGATTCTGATTCCTCCCCTCAGGAGTTCTTTATCTTAGCTGTGCATTTGAATCCCTTACAGAATTTGGAAAACACCTGAACCCAGACTACAAATAAATGAACATCTTGGGGAAGGGACTCAGGTATCCATCAGTTTTTAAGCTCTTCCTGCAATTCTAATGCACACTCAGGACTGGAAATCACTTTATCAGTCCCGGGTTCTCCACTGTGAGCACCTCAGAGTCATCTGATAGGCTTCTTAATGCACCCCAGCAGCTCCCCTCTGGTTCAGTAGGTCTGGCTGGGGATTGGGGATTTGTGTGTCTAACAAGTATGTAGGTGATGTCAAGATTACTGATCCCAGGATCACACTATGAGAATCATGGTCTTAGTTTTTTTCTCCCTTCTTTTCCACCTCATCCATTTCACTTTGTCTTTAAAATCCAGATTAAATCTCTATCTGCATGAAAATGTCCTAAATTATTCAAGTCCCACTGATTTCTGTTTACCTCTTTGCTGTAGTCATCAATTACTTACTGCTTTATGGCATTCCTTGAGTTGCTTTTATTTAATTTATTTTAAATAAATTTTCTGTCACTTTGACCATATTGTGTATCCTCTACACTGAAGGAGAAGATACCATCCTTTCTGTGCTTCTTCACATTCCTCCTGGTCCTGGCTCAGTGTTGTACACAGGACAGGGACAAAATAACTTGGACATATATGTGTGGGACTGAATGGCTGAGTTAGACTGATTATTGATTCATGCCCTGATATCTTGCTTTCTTTTGTTTTATGTTCATTATCCTTTCAGAAATCCCTGAATCTCTGATCTCATGGAATCACTGTTTTCTTACTTATAACAAGTCTCAGCTAGTTCTTGTGGTCACATAAAAAAATAACAAAATGCGTGGGCTTTAGAATCAAACAGGCTACATAAAGCCTCAGCATCTGTATACTAATGCCACACATACTCTCTGTGGTTTACCAGAACAGCTACTTAGTTTGAGTTTTGCCAACTCTGTATCATTAATGAAGTTATACATGTATCATAAACATTATGCATATTAACTTTATATAATTTTAATATACAATATGCATACTGTTATAATGCATAATATGCATGTTATGTAGAGTTGATTTCCATCAAAGAAAGAATTTATATAAAATACCTGGCAAAAATCTTATTTGATAGGCACTTATCAGCATTATTTTTACTTTTGTTTTCGTTTTTTAAGACAGGGCCTTGCTGTGTAGTTCAGAATGGCCTTGAAATCACCATGTAGCCCAAACTACCCTTAAACTCACATCACTTCTCTTGCATTCAGCCTCCTGAGTGCTGGGATTATAGGCATGCACCGCCTCACCCAGCTAGCTTTTTTTTTTGGTACCAGGTATCAACTCGGGACCTTGTGCTTGCGCTTGCGCTTGCGAGGCAGGCAGCGGAACCACTGAGTTAAATCCCTGGCCCCTCAGTTAGCTTTCTTGATTTGCCAAAATTTTAATGTCTGTTTCCCAAAACTGTGCATTTTGGTGTTGGTTTACTCCAAACCAACAAATGGAGTCTTTAAGATGCCATTTAAATTTTAATTATATGAAATTTTATAACCTTGGTTTCCTAACAAGAAATGGAGCTAATGTGTTGGTGTTCTTTTAAAGCCAGGGCCTTGGGCTGGCGATTTAGCTCAGTGGTTCCGCCTCCTGCCTTTTAAGTGCAAGGACCAGAGTTTGATCCCCAGTACCAAAAAAAAAAGAGTAAGGCCAGGGCCTCATCTGTCATCTTACACCTAGCTGTGTGTCAATACCAGACACTTCCATACAGGTGTGTCTTTTTTTCCCTTATGAATTCTTCGCTGCTTTAAAAAAATATGTATTTGTCCATTTGCAGTACATAATGACTAAATTTGTCTTGGGGAGTTGGTACATGCAGATAATTCATCTTTTTTCATTCCCTGCCTCTCCTCTGCATCTCTCTTTCCTCCTTGCTCCCTCCAACTCTTGGTCCCCTTCCCATTCGCAAAAGCTCCATCTTCATTATCATTTTTCTCTGTTGTCATTTTTCCCCAACCTCTTTCCTTCCTCTCTCTACATCTTTTGTCCCTCCATTTGAAAAAGTTCTCCTTATTTCCTATTTATCTTCTATTTGCTCTCTCTCATATATCTGTGTGTGTGTGTGTATATATATATATATATATATATATATATATTCTCTTAAAAGAGAAATCATGTGATAATTAAGCTTGTGTGTCTGACATTTTATTTACCATTATGTTCTCAAGTTGCATTCATTTGGCTACGAATGCCTCAAGTTTATCTCTCTTTATGCACAGTAGTATTCTGTTTGTAAAAATACCACATTTTCTTTATTCATTCATCTGTTGATAGATCTATACACCCTTTCCAAGCTATAGCTATTATAAATTGTGCTGCTATAAACATGGGTATGCATGTATCCCTGTAATACGATGACTAACTCTTTTGGGAAGATCCCTACAAGGGGAATATCTGTGTCAAGTGGAATTTCTGGTTTTAGATTTTTGAGAAATCTCCACACTGATTTCCATAGTGGTTGTACTAGTTAATATTCCCACCCACAATGTAGAAGAGTTCCTTTCTCCTCACATCCTTACCAGCATTTTTTATAATTTGATTCTGTCTTTTGATTGGTGAATTGAGAACATTCACATTGATAGTTATAACTGAGAAGTATTGACTTGTTCCTGTCATTGTATTATTTTCCTGTTCCTTTCTTTCCCTTCTACTTAATTGGTAGCCTTACCTGGTGCATTCATTCTCTTGAACATTTTGGCATTTTAGGTTCATTGCTTCTTTCTAGGATATCCTTGGGAATTCTTTGGACTGTTAATTTGGTGGTCATGAATTCCTTTAGATGTTCTTTATTATGGAAATATCTTATTTCTCCATCAATTGTGAAAGACAGTTTTGTAGGATATATTAGTCTGGGTTGGAAATTGTTTTTGTTTATGGCTTGAAAGATTTCATTTCAAACTCTCCTTACCTTAAAGTTTGTGTTGAGAAGTCTGCTGTAACTGTGATGCATTTTCATTTCTAGGTGATTCATTGGTTTTTCTCGAACAGCTTTTAAGATTCTGTTTTGTTGGATTTGTGTCATTTTAATTCTGATGAGGTATAGTCACTTTTTTTTGATCATGGCTATTCTGTGTTCATAATGACTCACTTATCTGTGTGTTAAATTCTTTTTCCACATCTGGAAAGTTTTCAGCTATTACTTATATAAACAGGTTTTTTAAATGCTTTGTGGCATCTTCTGATTTTTTTACTAACTCCAATTACTTAGATTACTCTGAGTCATCTAGCAGCTGTTGAATCCATATTTTTCCTTAAATTATTTTATTGGTACATTTTAGGTAAATAATACATTTACATTTATCATTGGGTGCTTGTTTGTACCCGTACATGATGTATCTTGGTTCTTATTTTTCTCCCCATTACCTGTGCGACCTTCACCCCCTCCACCTTTCCCTATTTACATAGACTTTGTTTCCATTTTTTTTCCTTTTTCATAATTTTTCCTTTCCTTTCTTTCCTTTCCTCTTCCCCTCCCACCACCCCTACATCTTTGGACTTTTTCTTATTTCAAATTATCAATTATTCATTTTAATCATTTTAATTCTTATTTACACTTTCAGTTTCTCACACTAGAGAAACTATTCAGTATTTACACATGTGTGTCCTATTTATTTCACTTATGAGTATGGCCTCAATATGCATCCAGTTAGCTATAAATATCTCTAGTTTGTAGTTCTTTATGGCTGAGTAGTACTCCATTTTATAAAAAAGTCACATCTTCAGCACTGCAAGAGAAACCACCAACAGAGCTAAGAGACAACCTACAATGTGGGAAAAAATTTTTAGCAGTTGTACCTTAGACAAAGGACTAGTATCTAGAATATATAAAGAATTGAAAAAAATCAGACCCCCCAAATTCAAAAAACCAATTCAAAAATGGGCATCTGAAATGAACAGACATTTCTCAGACAAAGAATTAAAAGCAGCAAATAAATATAGGAAAAAATGTTCAACATCACTGGTCATTCGAGAAATGCAGATGAAAACAACACTGAGATTCCACCTCACCCCAGAAAGAATGGCTATCAAGAAATCAACCAATAACAAATGCTGGCGGGGGTGTAGGGAGAAAGGAACCCTTCTCCATTGTTCGTGGGAGTGTAGACTGATGCAACCACTGTGGAAATCAGTATGGAGATACCTCAAAGAACTAGGGCTAGAGGTCCCATTTGACCCAGCTATTCCACTGCTGGGTATCTTCCCCAAAGAATTAAAAGAATCATACCACAGTGATATATGTGCACCCATGTTCATAGCAGCACAGTTTGTAATAGCTAAAGCTTGGAAACAGCCCAAATGCCCATCAACTGGAAACTGGATAAAGAAGATGTTAAATCCATTTTTCATGTCCTCTTGTTGTTTTTAAGGTGTCTCTCATTAACTGATCACTAACCACAGCCCTGTCATGTAGGTGATACTCTGACCTCACATTAGTCACTTCTGCTGTCTATATGTTCACTCATACTTTTTAATCTGCAGGATTTCTATTTGGAACTTTTTTGTGGACTCTCATTCTTTTTAATGCTAGGAATTCATTTGTTTCATCTCTTTCTTTACCTGAACTAGATTTTTATTAGAGTTTTCTCTAGACCCACCAATCATTTGTTTCATAGGATCATTATCTGTTTAGTTACATTTTCTTTGAATTTTTTAAGCATCTTATTGAATTGTTTTATTACCTTCACTGATACCCTTTTAAACATTTCTGCTGTATACCTTATGATTTCCTCTCCCTCCGTGCCCCCTATATCAGCTTTGGGGGAGTCGGAGTTTTGGGGGTCATCTCTTGCCTTTTCTTCTTCCTTTATATATATATATATATTTGTTTGATTGCTAGGATTTGCTGGTTGATAAGAGTGGGTAGTTTTGTTGTGGATATCCTCTGGGCATGGCTGACTGTTGGCCTTTTATTCTGTCCCAGGATCTAGCTACTTTGGCTTATTTGGGAGGGGAGGTTGCAACTTCTTTGGCCCAGTGCCCAGTTCTCCAGGAATGGGCTGCAACATTGTTTATGACTACTAGGCAATCCAGACATTGGCATACAGAGAACCAATTGACAACTGCGACTATGTTGCCTCCTCCATAGTAATAAAGTCAGTGACAACAATAGCATCACTTATGAGCTAGATACTGACAAATCCTAACAGCCATTCATTCTTAACCAAAGCAAAGAGATCTATGATTTTAGTATAGACTTAGGCAACCCAGATACTGACCTACAGTAAATTAGACCACTTTTTTTTTTTTGCTGGATGTAGGCAGCAGTGCTGGAAATCAGAATATTGGACTAAATGCTAATCTCCTTTAGATCCCTCCTCTGAAGGTTATACCCACCAAACCTGGCCTCCCACCACAAAATACAGGCCCTGTGATCTTCCTGGCCTGAGCTTGAGCTTCTCAGGAGACCTCAGGGGATCTTTGTCTAGCTCTGACCCTCTCCAAGCCTGTCTCCCAAGGCAGTATCTTACCCCGTCTCAGCGCTGGTGTGAAACTCTGCTCCACTCTCCTCCAGATTGTTGGTTTTCTCCTCAATCCAGTTGGTCTTTTACCTGTCACCTCTGCCACCCTGTGCTGTGGAGAACCAAGGTGCAGAGACAACGAGGAGTTGGTAGTTTTGCAGCTGTCCTCCTTTCCCACGAGGGATGCAGGAAGCATTCCGTGGTGACAGTGGTGTGTGTGTGTGTGTGGTGTTCCTCTGCTCCTTTCCCACATGGGGCAGGCAAGACAGCTGGCAGTGGCAGAGCAGGCATGCAGTGCTCCAAGAGTATTCTTTAAGAAGTCAGCATGATTTCAAGACCTCTGGCCTGCCAGTGAACCCTGGTCATGATGTTTCACTCTTGAGTCACTTTTCAGATCAGAGAAATGAAATTTAATGACTTAGTTATGTGGTAAAGAAAGCATTGTCACTGGACTGGGAAGTCCCATCTTGACCCTTATCTCTGTCGTTAACAGGATGTCGGGCATTTAAAGACTTTGGATCTCAAGTTTTAGTTATAAAAATGGCATTTAGACTACAAAACCATAACTAATTGCCTTTAAGCCATAAAATCTGTGCTAGGCCTTGAGCTGAGTACTTTACAGATCTGAAATCACTTTAAACCTGTGAAGATGGGGCTACTGTGTTTGTTATACAAATGAAGACACCAAAGAGTTTAAGTAACCTAAAGCAGGTCACATAGGTAGTAAATGATATACTTGATTCTACTTGAGAGCTTATTCTCTTATCAACAGTTATCTACTATCTCCTAGAATTATGAGAATGCTTCCAGATATGAAATCTGATTACACGATATTTGTTTCTTCCAACAACTTATCCATGAAAAGAAGGATATGTATCATTTACCACTAATGTAGAGATGAAGAATATAAATCTTCAAAGAGAAAATTAAGATTAAAGGTGCTTTGAGCAGTAGAGATGATGCCTATTTTCATGTGGTTTACAAGTATGAAATTGCACAAAAGAGACAGTTGTGTAATCAATATGGGTATCTTTAACAAAGTTTTCCTTGCCAGTATAAAGGAATCCCTGAAAAAGAATCAAACAAATAGCTTAGCTGATGAATTTCATAAGCTAAGTCAGAACACTATATTTTAATCCATTGCTATATTAAACAGGTTTCTGTATGTATTAGTATCTTCAGAGATAATATTTAATGACTTTTCCTTTTTATTTTGTTTTTGGTACTAGGGATCAAACTCAGGACCTTACACTTGCGAGGCAGGCATGGCGCCACTGAGCTAAATCCCCAGCCCTAATGACTTTTAACTGACTTTTTTCATAAACATTCTTCTAAGGAGTGAGGCAGGTGGTGGGTTGAACAGAACATTAAGGATATAGCTAATGGGTCGGTTAGCTATTAGATGTCTTCTGATTGCTGCAATTTTTTTTTCAATTTCAGAATAAAGAACTAAAAACCAAGGTGGCACTTTGGTCTGAAACTGCTAGGACAAAAGTATCTAAGGCTGTCTCTACAAGGTAAGATCTTTCTTCTCCCAGCTCCCCCTCTGTTTAGCAATGTTGATATTTAGTCCATTTGAGAAAGACTCCAATCCATTAATGCTTATGTAATCCTTTCTTTTATGTCTCTACTGGTTTGAATTCAAAACCGTATTAATATTATTCACCCTTGAATTTGTGAAGCCTAACATATCAATATTTACTGAATAAATCAATTAAAAATTGAGATACTTTTCCCCCTTTGCCCTAAAACAAGCCAAACCTCAACCTCAACACTTTCTCCAACTATTCCAGATAGTCTCCTGTATTTTCCTTCTTCTTCTGTTCATAATTTTTATGCTATTGAAAGAGATTTTAATCATGAGTTGTTAGTATTTATTGAAATTTTTCTGACATCCCTCAAATCTGGTAGATTGTAAATATCACCAAGTCAGGAGTAGGACTAGTTCCTTTTTTTCTTTTTATTTTCTGCATTGCCAAGAACAAGTATCTTTAACACCAACCTAGTAATGAATGATTTCTAACAATAATAGTGACTCAAGAAAGCAATGAAAATCATGGGTAAAACCATCTAAGTCGGGTTTTAATCTGGACTCAAATCTCATTTCCATAAACTCTGGGAAATTATCACTTAAAAGAAAACATAGCCTGTAATTACATGTATCATTTAAAAGTGATTAAAAACTTCCTGTTCTAGCAGCTTTGAAATTTCCCAGTCTGGTCCCTCTAGGGCAGAATCTCATTTTCTGAAACTTTATTCCGCAGAGTGCCTGAGGTGGAAAATCAGACTCGCTGTGATTAGCATCAGTCTAGGAATTCAGACAGATTCATCTCTCTCTTTACGACTCCCTGCAACAATGTCTCACTTTGCTAATGATGTATGTAGTTAGAGACTAGAGTTGAAACTATTACGGATGAAGTCCTCTAAAATTTTGGGGCCTCCAGGTTCCAAGTTCTTAACTTTTTGGCCACAATCACCACAATTTTTAAAACAGAAAAGAATGTAACCTCCAGAGGTTTCTAAGGATGTCCCCACTTCAGAAGCAGGGAGCTAAGTAGTCACTTCAGTGTGGGAAGAGGTGAAAGCTTTGGAATAGGAAGGCAAGTATGACTTCACAAGGGAAGGGAGAATGAATGGTCAGTGTTCTTCTTCCTTCCATGCAGAGACCTTTCCCAGGAGGTAGTGAGGCATCATGGTCACCTTGGGCACCTTTGAGCCTAGAGGGCATAGAGCCAGACTGGAGCAAAGGCACAAAGGAGAAAGGACTGGGCTCATCTATACTGGAGCTACTGTAGTACTAAGTGCTGCAAATCTGGCTATATGTAGGGAATGGGTTGGTGGGAATGATTTCTTTGGCCAGTTTTTAAATCTGCAGCTAATTAATACTTAAAACTTTAGTGTGTGTGTGTGTGTGTCTATGTGTGCGTGTCTATGTATGTGTGTGTGTGTTTGTGTGCGTGTCTGTGTGTTACTGTAGTACTAAGTGCTGCAAATCTGGCTATATGTAGGGAATGGGTTGGTGGGAATGATTTCTTTGGCCAGTTTTTAAATCTGCAGCTAATTAATACTTAAAACTTTAGTGTGTGTGTGTGTGTGTGTGTGTCTATGTGTGCGTGTCTATGTATGTGTGTGTGTGTGTTTGTGTGCGTGTCTGTGTGTTACTGGGGATCGAACCCAGGGCTTTGCATATGCCAGACAAGCTTTCTACCACTGAGCTTCACATCATCAACCCTTGTTACTTGTAGCTGCGATTACAGGTGTGCACCATCATACATGGCTTAAAGGTTTACTGTTTTAAAGACTTTTCTTCCTATACTTGGGAAGAATCAAGTTATGCTAATTTCCTATTGAAATGGTGAGACTTATTTGAATATCCCTTTTGTTGTTTGATTTTTTGGTAGAAATTCCAATGTTAGGAGTATAAAGATAGCCCTCCCTTTTGCAAAAAGAAGTATGGCCCACTGCCAGCTTGAAGGATGGAAATATGGAAATGTGGTTAGGTAAACCTGGATTCATCAATGTAACATGGAATTATAACTTTAGGAAGAGATTGGAGTACAAATGTAGCCATCAAGGCAAAAAAATAAAATCATGTACGCTTAAAATCTAATCTTGGCAAACTTTTTAAATCACCCAAGATATATAGTTCTATGTAAATATAAACAAGCAGGATTTTTTTTTCTCAAGCATTAAAACAGATACTTTTTGAGTTAAACACCAGAAGAAGTGATTTACTTGAGTTGAGCAGCTGTATTGTTAAACAGCAAGATATACACATATCTATGTATGTGTATATAACTAGCTATGTATCTGCATACATATGTACACACATTGATAGTTTTAAATGCTAGAATCACACAAGGAGGGAAGAATTTCAGGCTGTGAGAGACCTGGATAACTGAAACTTCCCGGGGGAGCAGTTGTTTGTATTTTCTCATCTCCAGCTCATTCTGACAGGCATCTCTGTTGAGGGGAAAGGTAGCCACAGGCTCTGACTGTCTGGCTTCCCCCTTGCTCTTCCTCACGCTTGTCCTATTAATTTCCCTGTGTTAAATGTGCTCATAGTGTACTTCTACCATGTAGTACTCATAGGAGAGCTAATTAGAGTGGATTCCTTAGTGGGCACCCCTTAGATCAAAGCAGTTAATTCAGACTGGGTAGTATAGTTGTTATGGTGATGGTACAGTCCTTATATCACTAGGGTTCACCATGCTCCATTTTGGTAACTACGTTGTCTCTTCTACAGTGACCTGAAGACTGAAGGTACTTCCCCGTATTTGATGTTGATTAGGCTGCGGAAATGAACTGGATGAAGATCTGATTGAAAAAGATTATGTGGATCTCATGTATTCCTTGAAATACAATTAGATTGGATTTAGAGACAACATTTAAAATATTCATGTTGAAATGGCACAATGCCTGTATTTAAGTGGAATTTATTATACATCAGTAGCTTTGCAGGAAGGTAATCAAATAAAATCAAATAAATATAAATATTTATAATCAAATAAATATATTTGAGGGAAACAATTATTTTCCCCAAATCAGATAAATATATTTGAAAATCAAATAAATATATTTGAGGGAAACAATTATTTTCCCAAAACTTTAAATTGGTGAAGAAATCAGGTGATTATGCATAATGGAAAATGAATTCTGCTTAAAACTTAAAAAAAAAAATCTAAATTGGGTTTTCAGAGTTTTGCTACAGGAGGTCTTTTATGATCAACGGCTTTGATCTCATGTTAGTAGTTTTTATATGAGTGAATAGAAGGAAGAGTGTGTATATATATATATATATTTATATATGTATGAATTGAAATGATATATTTTAAATTTATTTTTAGATAATGAGAAATAGTTATCATTACCTAAATTCATCTCTTGATCCATTGTTAGTGAGAGAGTGTTATTCTCTACTGAATTATGGGCAGGGGAAGGAGTAGATTCTTTTTTTTAAAATTTTATTATTTTTGGTAGCTGGAATCAAACTCGGGTCCTTGCGCTTGCGCAGCAGGCAGCGAAACCACTGAGCTAAATCCCCGGCCCAGGAGTAGATTCTTTTAAGCTAACTCCCTAACCAATATTGCTCTCCAAAGTTGAGAACACTGACTACCTCCCCATACCTTAGAAATGCACTGATTTTAGTTGATCTGGGTTGAAAAATTCCTTATGAGAAGCAAAGCACACACGTAAATGCACAGGGCTGTGTACAGTGTACTCTTCCTCTGTGACTAATTTTCTTATTGATATTCATTAATATCTGTATAAAATAATAATTCTGCTAACACATACCACCCCGAAACACATCTATTGTGGATTTAAATGGAATGATACTTGTAGTTTCTGTGAAAGTGTCTTTAAGTTTTGATCCATACCTTTATTACAAATGGAATTTGTGATTGCTGAGTAAAGCCAAACTCTGACCTGTGGAAATGCAAACATACTGACACTCAGAAAGCAGCCTACACTTTAGTTAGATGAATAAGGACAGACCTCAGTCACCCAAAGGAGAATTGTTTGTAGGCTTCTGATCATCCTCTCTTGTGTGTAACTCCAAATATTTTCTTGGGAAGGATGTTTCCATCCTTTCAACATGGAAAATAAAAATCTCAGTATTATCTATTAAATATTTTAAAAGTATGTAGAAGTAAGATGAGGTAATGTATTTTTAAGTTCATCCAAGTACTGTAATCCTTGAAATGTTGCACAAGCATTCTGTGTGAGTTTCCTGCTTGAAGATGTCTTAGCAAACATTTTTATTGGTTGCAAGTTCTTAGCATATAGTTATCTAATACATTTAGGGCATATTATACTATGCTGGAAAAAATTCTAAGCACTTTACCTTTTGTTTTCTCTGAAACTCTCAAAAGCAGGCCATAGTATTATCCCTGTGTTACAGAGGAAGATGTGTTGAGATTGGTTAAGTAATTTGTAGAATTGCTAACTGTGGGTAAGGATTTGCACCTTTTGACTTGGCTATTTATATTCATTCAAATACCTTCTCTTGTTATGTTAGCATGTGACTTCTTTTTATCTCCCTGCATTATCCTGTGGATGATAGAAACAACACTTATTGATAAAGTCAGTATTTCTTGAAATGAGTTGGCCTTTTACCTGTTAGATTACTGTCATGAGAATTCAGTTTAAACAAAATTCTCTGCAAAAGAATCTGCTTATATTACATTTATAATTTATGACTTTATACCACATTTCAAGAAGAGTTTCTTTGTATTCCATTTTTGAACACATTTGTAGGGAAATTGAGAGCATGAATTTTGTTTCAAGCTTTAGCATTGTAGTAAAACAATTGAACTTTCACTTGAAGATCACTTTGGTTCCTCTTATACCTCAGTCATCCAATGGAATATAATAAATTTGAGATTTTTGCAGTGTTCAAACATACCCCCAAATCTTGATGATTTCCATTAGAATAGTTTATTCTAAAGTCAAAGGTAGAAAGATACTGTGGAGTTTAATTTTGGTTTTATTATATTATATTTTAATACGGAGGTACAGTTTAACATAGTGCAGCTGAGACCTGCACATCAGAACTCCAGGTTCATTTTGAAATGGTCTTTGGATTTCCTGAAAGTAACAATAGTCAGTTTTAGAAGCCTGAGAAGATCTAACTCTTCAAATACAAGAGAATCTTTATAGTAAGATAATATTTTTATAGGCTTATCATTTATTTGTCACATATTTATTTCTTGTGTCCTTATTGTTTTAGCTTTTTATCATTTGAATTATATTTTAAATAAACATTTGAGTGATAAAGCAAAAGACTACAATGGGGAATGAAATCTATTAGCCTGAAATTATAACTGTACAGAAAATATAGGAAAAGAAATACCAATTATAGTTCAAGAAACTATACTTCTAAATATGCTAATTAATGTCTGAAGGAGCCTTTAAGTTTATACATGAAGTCATGAAATGAAGAGGAGCTCAGTAGTACTTTGATTGTATATCCATATAAACACAAGTTGTTGTTAAGTATTTGAACAACAAAAATTGAGATAGTATATCCTTTGAATAATTGCATATAAAATGCCTTGTAATAAAGAGAAGTAATGTTACAGTTTGTAGTTTTTTGTTTTTATTTCTTTTTACATTGCAGTCTTTAGGCATAAATGAATTAAGTAGTATTTTTTTTTTTTGCTTAATTTTAAAATTTCTAATAGTGTTTGCTGTACATAATGATTACATCACTGTGAGGCTTACTGGTTTTTATTCTCAGTTCTACTTCCTGTTGGGAGAAGCAGGCCCCTGATGTGCGAGTCTGGTAACACAGAATACACTGAACTGGGCCCCTCAGTCTACTAGCGGTCAGCTCTCATTCTTCACCGTCTTAGGGAGAAGACAGAAGAGATTTGGACTACCAGAGAAAAGAGCAGCTGATGTCAGTGGTTTCCATCTCCATGTTATTGTTAGCGATACCTAGCAGAATCTCGACTTGCCAAAGCTACGGCTGATAAAAGTCAGAACGTTCAACTGTGAATTATCTAAAAGTTCCATCATTTTTACATTCTTTGATCCAAAAATGGTAAAAGGACCGGATGTGGTGGTGCATGCTTGTAGTCCCAGCACTCAGGAGGCTGAGGCAGGAGAATCACTGCAAGATCGAGGCTAGCCTGGGCTACACAGTGAGTTCAAGGACAGCCTGAACTACACAGCAAGACCTTGTCCCAAAATAAAAAAAACATTTTAAAAAAGACACACAAAAACAGAAGAAACAAAGATGGCAAAGGAACGTAGCCTAAAATATGTTTGGCATCAGACACCATTAAGGAAATAAAAATGCCTTCTGCAAGTGTCTTGTGAGGATTAAGTGCCCAGTTAATATTCAGTGAGCCCTCCCTGTCTTTTAAAAATCCAGAGAAGCCTGGGTTCAGTCCCTAGTATTGCAATTCAGTGAATCAATCAATCAATAAAAGTTTTTAAAGTTTGAAAGCTGAAGAAGAGGATGAGGACAATGAGAAACATAAGTTGAAACTGAGATTAAGAAAAGAGAATGAATTAAGTAGTATTTATGTGACTGTTCATTCTATATAATACATACTATATATGGGTTGTCTTTATCAGTGAAGATATTTAAATAGCTTCCTGAATTGTCTGCTAATTTTTTCTGGAGCCAAATTAACTGCAAAATATATTATGTTCTTATTCTAAATTTAAAAAATAATGGTCATTTTATGAAATGAAGAGGAGCACATGTACTTTTCAAATTTTTCTATACTTCTGTTTGAAATCCCTACCTCTCCTCTGACTTGCAAATAAATACAGAATCATTATTAATGTCTCAGTAGTTATCCTAGCCACCCAGAACTTAAAAGTGCTCCAACTAACCTCTCTTCCAGCCAGTTTAGTGTTTCTATTTTAATATTAATCCATTTTCATTTTAGTTTAGTGCATGGTGAGAGATATAGGTCTAGTTTTAATCTTTGGCAAATTAAAACTCAATTTTTCCAGCACCATTTATTAAAGAGGCTATCTTTCTTCCAGTGAGGGTGTTTGGCTCCGTTGTCAAAGGTGAGGTAGCTGAGTACTACTCTGCCATAAAGAATGAGAAACTAGAGACATTTATAGCTAAATGGATGAGGCCATACTCTTAAGTGAAATAAATAGGTCACACGTGTAAATACTGAATAGTTTCTCTGGTGTGAGAAACTGAAAATGTAAATGAGGATCAAAATGTATAATAGATAATGTGAAATAGGAAGAAAAGGTCCAAAGGGGAATGAGCATTGGGTGGGGTAGGGGAAAGGAAAGAAGGGAAAAAAATAAAAACGAAAAAAGGAAAAAAAATGGAAACAAATTCTTTGTGAATGGGGAGGGGTGGAGGGGTTGACGGGAGGGCAGGGGAATGGGGAAAAAAAAAGAACCAAGATACATCATGTAGGCCGGGGATTTAGCCCAGTGGTTTTGTCACCTGCTGCACAAGCGCAAGGACCCGAGTTCGATCCCCGGTACGAAAAAAAAAGATATATCATGTAAAGGTATAAACTCCCAATAATGAATGTCAGCATATTGTATACCTAAAATGTATCAATAAAATTAATGAAAAAAGTGGTCCAACTAATTCATAACTATTGTAATTCCTTTAGTTACTTCTTTTGTTTCTCCTTCCCTCTTTTCCTCCTTTCTTTTCTTACATCCCTCCTTTTATCCTTTATTTTTGTGTAAAATGTTAAGGATGCAATAAAGATTTAAATAATTATATTCAACTGCTTTATTATTAAAGTATATACTTTTTATGGAGTTCAAGACATGCTATCCTCACATATGGTACAATGGCCTTTGAGAAAAGAGCAGAAGCAGGAAATTCATTTTACTTTCCTACTTTCTCCTCTGAAGTAAGTCATAAAACCTAGCAAGGATTTTTCTGACCTTTTCCTACAAGACACTCATTAGAAAGTTCCCCTCTGATTATCCAGAGGAAAGTAATGTTCTTATTTCTAAAGACACAGGGATCCAGAAAAAGTCAGAAGAAATAACCTTGCTCAATCCCTTCTAATTTATTCCTATTTTGTCCCTTCTTTGTCCAATCATATTTCTCTACAACTTAGCAAGTCTAGCATTAAAAATGTGCAGCTTATCCATTTCTCTGGTCTTCATTTCCTTATAATGGTGCCCATGTTATGTAAAACTTAAATAAATTTGTATATTTTCCTTTTGTTAGTTTGTCTTTTGTTATAACAGTCTCAGCTATAAATCTAATATGGAAAAGAAATATCTTTCTTTTCCTCTACATTCAGAAGTGTTTAAATTTATTGTAGATTTGTGACAGATTGGGATGTATCCTAGGGATGTGCTTAGTTTCTTATTAGAAATTTAATCAGTGTAATTTACTGATTAATACACAAAGTACAGAAAATTATGTGATTATTTTAATAAAGAAAAATATTTGACAGAATTAATTACCAATTCATGATAAAATTATGGGAGCTTGGAATCATAGAAAAAAATTATCATTCTTGTAAAAAGCACATGACAAACCTTCAGGTAATATCATAAATAGTGAAAAGCTAATGTTTTCCCCACTAACAATGGGAAATGGTAAATGTGCTTGCACTGCTATCCTAGCCATTGGAATATCACAAGAAAATGAAGCGCAAATACAAGATACAGATTGGACAGGCAAAAATAGAACTTTTGTGTGTATTTCATACAATTGATAGAACTCTAAAGTATGAACTGACTAATGAATGTAATTGACTGATTTTCGACAAAGGTGTCAAGGGTATCCAGTGAGGGAAGGGAAGTCTTCTCAATGATATTAGAAGTATAGAAGTATCTGGATGGCAGAGAAAACATTATCTCATACCATACACAGTGATTAAACAAAATGGACAATATGCCTAAATGTAAAGCTGAAACTATAGAATTTGTAGGAGAAAACCTAGATTACCTTTGCAATATTAAAATAGGCAAGATTCTAATACATTCAAAGACCATGAACCATAAAAAAATTTTAAATTTGGGTTTCAATAAATTCAAATACTTTGCTCTGTGAAAGGCACAATTAAAAAAGTAAGACACAGAATTGGAAAAATTATTCATAATATATACAGAATTTGTATCCAGAATTTGAGATACAATGAATTCTCAACATCACGATAATAAGAGAAATAAAAATGGATTTAAATGATGGGACAGTTGCTTTGTAAAATAATATACAAATGACAGTTACATACATGAAAAGATGTTTAACACATTAGCTGTTAGAAAAATGCAAATTAAAACCACTAAGAGTTACCACTAAACACCCATCAGAACAGCTAAAATGAAAAAGACTATACTACTGAGGATTTGAGGCAACTGAATTTACTGTACATTCCCAGTGGGAACAAAAGACGTGGTAGAACCAATTTGAAAAACAGGTTATTTCTTAAAATGTTTAAATATACTTTTATCATATTATCTAACCCTTCATTTCCTATGTTTTTACCAAAAGGGAACAAGAGCTTTTGTCCACGGAAAGATTTGTACATGAATTTTCATACCATCTTTATTTGTAAGAGCCAACAGCTAAAACCAAATGTCCTTTAACAGATGAATAAGCAAAGCATGGTGCAGCCATACAGTGGACTAATGACTATAAAGATAAAAAGAACCAAAACATCAACAAACAAATATATACAATAGATAAACCTCAAATCATTATGCTAAGTTAAAAGAAAAACAGAAAGAAAGAAGATATACTATAGGATCTCATGGTGACAAATCAGTATTTGCCTGTGTGGCAGCAAGGAGTGACATATATGTGGCCAAAGAAGTTTGAGGTTCAGATCTGCACCAACAGAGAAAAGCCGCTCTAAGAGTAAATATGTTTAAAGTATTTATTAGAGAGCGAAGAGCAAAGAAGAAAGCAAAGTTGCATTACCACATTGATGACAGGGGAAAGGATGGGAATCAAAGGGAAAAGTCCACACTGAGCATCCTGCACAGAGCAGCAGGGCCTTTGGCTGGCACTGGTGAGGGTCACTGGGCTGCACTTGAGTTTTTCCAGGCATATATACAGAGTTTACACAAAGGTGGCTTGGTGCCAACAGACCTGCCTGTCTGGAAAGGATTGTTCCCAGCGCTGGCTAGAGCCTGGGAATGGTCAGTCCTTTAGGTGTCACAGTTGTCTCTATACATTCTTTTCTCAGGTAACAGTCACCCTTTCTGCAGGAAGGCAGAGGAGCCAAGGCTATTTCAGAGAGCACCTGCATTTTGCTGATTCTCATTTTTAACCGTTTCCCTGACAGCCTGGGAACAGGAGTAGAGGAGGGGAAAGGCTGCAAAGGGACACAGAAAAATAAGGACATAGAGAAATTGTCAGTGTCTTCATAATGATGTTTTTCCTGGGTATATTCAAAGACAAACGTCATTCAATCCCGCAACTTAAATGTGTCCAGTGTATTATAGATAATGACTAATACAGTAAAAAGAAAAGAAAAAGTTAGTAAGTCCACTTAATCGGTTTCCCAGGTTAGATTTATTTATTTAGGTTTACAGCAAATATTTACTGAGTGCCCCCTCATTTCCAGGAGAGCTTCTGGACACTGGTATTACAGCAGCAGGTGGGCAAATGGGGACAGGGAGTGGCAAAAGAGATGAACAGAAAAAATCTTCCCTTTCACTTAATTGTATTCTATTGATAAGGAAAAGATAATAAAGTCAAAGATGTTTGTTGACCTGGGATTAAAATAAAGCCAGTAACAGGGAGAGGAGTTACCAGGGATGATAGAATGTGGTTAAAATTTTAAATGAGACAATAATTTAACAAATGGTAACTTAATAGGTCAGCAATCTTAAAGAAGACCTCCCTCTTTGAAATTAACATTTAAGCAATAACAGGAAGAATGCATTGTTTGTTATTTGGTCAAAGTGGTCCAGGCAGATGCTCATGCAGGTGCCCAAGCCCAGAGGAAGGAACAAACCAGGCGTGTTGGTGACAGAGTCACATGGGCAGGGATCAAAGAGTAAGTCCCCAAACTACCTAAATGCTCTTCCAGACAGTGTATTCTTTCATATTTTCTTTGTATACATCATTCCTTTTATTTAATTAGTAAGTTTTTCTTTCATATTTTCTTTGTATCAATCATTCCTTTTATAGAATTAGTATGTTTTCCTTCCAGTTCATCTTTGAATTCTGAGCAGTGGAAAGCTGAGGGTGTTTACGAATCCACGTGGCACTCCCTTCCTTTGTCTACTTGCCTGAGTAGATGGAGAAAGCCCATGTTCTCCGGAAGAGGCACTGAAGGGAACCCGGCTGTTAGATGGCTCAGTTAAGCGGTCTGGTTTGGACCAAACCTGTGGGCCCAGAGGCCGCATAATCAGTTGCTCTTGGAAGTGCAAGGCAGAGAAAGGCTGAGGCCCCTGAGCAGGAGCCCGTGGTGCGTGCCCTTATCCCATGCCCTAACTCGCACGGTCCTGAGTCGGCCATTCCTTGGGGGCCACTTTCTCACCAGGGTGAATGAGCACACAGTGTCTCTCTGGGGATCCCAGCACGTTGTTATGTCCTGTTGTAACCTGGCTGCTGGTACTTCTTTTCAGCCATTTAGTAAAGAAAAGGATTTTGTCTGTCAGTGACTTGTGGAAATGGTTCAGAGTTGTGATAATTACAGAAATGGGATTACTGTCAGAAAAACCTTTCCAGTATCTTGGGTCATACCAATGTGTTGTCTTCCAAAACCATGATGCAAGTCACTTAAATGCATTTCCAACAGGACAGCAATGCTTGCATTCTTACTGCAGCTAACCCTTTCTCCACAAGTAGTCATCTGTATTAGAAGTGGAATTCTCTTTTGTATAAAGAACTGTGGATACTATAGCCTACCTTGCCTACAGTTTTACAAACAGAAATCCTACAATTACAGACAGTGAATATCAGGATGCTCTGTCTTTTTCAATATAGGCTATGCTATGACTTTTAAAATTTCTATAAAACCAGGAGCGAAAGTGAGCTGATTTACCTTGAATAATTTACGATGAACCCGGTGGCAAAAGATGCTGCCTCTATGAAACAGCATTATGGCTACTTGGGAGTACAGTTGAGAAAATGATGCCAAGGATTTACTTGCTTGCACTTGGGAGAGTTGTTTATCTTTAATAAAAACTCATCATTATCTTGGCAAAGCCTCTCTATGTAGCATATGGAGGGAGATCCACTCTGGGAACAAGGAATCCTTTGCTAGTGAACATTGTAAAGGAAGCTGCATGGCTGTGGTCTTGAATTGGCCTTAAACACAAGGCTTTTACCAGTCTGTGATCAAGGGAGATATCACCACCTGCACAGAAGTTTATTATAGGGAAGAAATAGGTTATAATGCGAAGTACTTCTGTGCCATGGAATACTCCAAAATGTGAATTGCTAATTTTAATAGGTGCATCATTCAAAAGTATTAGAAACTTTCATTTTGCAAAGCCCAGTCTTTAAATAATTAATGAGAAAATTTAGAGTGATAAATACAAATCAGTAGGCCATTCCAAATGAGTCCTTATTTCCCCCCCGTTTTTAATGTGACACAACTCTCACGTTGATGCTGATTTAATGTTCCCCACTGACCACATATTCAACTTTAGCACAGACATAAAGTTGCTTTGAATACATGAAACAATTGATAAAAATGCATTTTTATTTGAAAAGTGTGCAGAAACAATCACTGAATACATATCTCAACCATGGTATTCAAACCCACATGCCACAGAATCATTGGATGCTAGAATCTCTGAAGCCACTAGAACTTTGGTACAACAAAATAATGACCTAACTGAGTTTGTCAGGAACCACAGTCTATTCAGGGGCATATAAAATAAAAACTTCAAGTTCAAAGTTTTGAGTTATATTCAAATCATTAGACAAAACAGAGATCTGTGCAGAAGACAGACAAAACATGCCTAGTTTAAAAATGAGGATAACATTACTCAAAGGTAAACTAGTGGGCTACAGTAAAGCACTTCAGTGTTATTTTAATAGAATATTGTCTACTTTTAACACATTAACTAAAGCAGAATAATTTATTTTTCTTAATTTCAAATACAATCAGAATCTTGTACAAGTTAATAGACACAAAAGCCCTATTTGTACAGAAGATTTTGACCAGGTTATAATGTACTATTTATAATTGAATTGATTTCTTTGAAAGAAATACAAGATAACACACAGACTGAAGTAAAGCTCATATTTTTTCAACATTTAGATATATTCAACATTTTCAATCAAATCCAGGCACCTCAAGGTGACTGCTCATGTGTAGTTTCTCGTCCCCTTATTGAAATTAGTGTGGTGTTCCAGTTATATTTCTTTCTTTCTTTTTTATTTAAATTTGGTACTGGGTCCTTGTGCTTGCAAGGCAGGCGGCGGAACCACTGAGCCAAATCCCCAGCCCCTACTGCTATATTTCTTACAAGTGGTCCAGATTATGACTTTTTAACTCATTTTTAGTTTAAGTGTCTGTTTATGAGAGGGAATACAATTTACAAACCAGTTTTAATATATTCTCATTTGAGTCTGTTGCGTACACTTTGAGGCACTCAAGTTTTATAAACTCACATGAGAAGCCACTAAGATATTGAATGACATAATAAGGTCCCCAAGGACACTTTTTCTTTCTGCAACACTAGGCTTTCTTTCAGAGAATTTTGGGGAAAAGTCACCCAGAAAAAAATAAGGATAAGCATAGATTACAGACAATATTTTTATGTGCCAACAAATATAAGGGCAGTAGGAACTGGTTAAATAAGGGATCCATTTAGTTAAGATCAGATGTGCTGGTTCTTACAGAATGTACTAATAAGCTTTACAGATTAAGTCAGCTGAGAGATATTAGCTATGACTTCCAAGACCTTTTAGAAAGGAAAGGAACCAGAAAATCCCATTTAAACCACTCAATAAATTATATTTTTTCACAAAAGATGACATTATCTTTAGTCCCACTATTTTGGTACTAATGTTTTTGTTTGTTTATTTTTGTTAACGCTTTTCTTTATATATGAAGTTAAAAAATATCTTAACCATTGACTGTTGATACAAGGAACTCTGCAGAAAAACATATTTAGGATGTTATTCCTCATAAAAGTAGTCCAGGTACAATTTATGAGGATATTGGATTCATAGATAGTAAATTAAATGTTTTTAAATATCCCAAATTTTGATGACACTAATGAAATATTTAGTGTTTAAATATTTTATTAGCTTAATTTAAGGGCATAACCTCTAGTTGTTAGATTAAAATGAATATTTTCCATGGATCTAGTTATAAACACTCCAATCCTTTTTTTCTAAAAATCAACCAATACCTTTCTTCATATTCTCCTGTATCAAAGAGTATAATTTAGGCAACTTTTAATTCTTATTTCTCTTCACAGTTTTTGCTCAACCATGTCATTTTGGATAGGCCTTCACCCAAGAATTCAAAGGCAATAATTTCATAAAATCTTCAATGTATCCAATACTTTTATAATTTTTACATTATGAGACAAGCAGCCTCAGAGATTTATAAAGCATTGAGACAAACATTCATATAAGGTACCATTCTATATTTATTTTTACGTTTTAAGAGATCAACACTCTCCCAAGAAACAAGCTGATATCACCTTGGTCAAGGACCAAGAAGAAAATATAGCTGTGGAAAAATTTTAGACAACCTTTCAAATATAGACAGCATCTTAGCATCATTAGAAATGATAAATCTTTCCCTAAAATATGCAAACACACTCGACAGTGCTGTAAAGCTTGGTAATAGATGGTAAAAGACAACTCTTTTATCACTTTGGCTAACATCTGCTCTCAAATTCTCTCTTAAAAAAGATATTACATATTTTTAGGAAACAAGAGATTAGAATATCATTTTTTATATTTTGAGTTTTATAATATAAATTTAAAATCCTTATGGATGATTTTTTTTCTCAAATTTTATGGTGTGATACACATTGACAAAAGCATATGTATCTGTTTAAAATGACCAGAGATTTAGAACAGCAAATGATCTTATTGCACAGATACAAGTGTTGCAAATTATATACTATGCTTTGTCATCCACTGTGTTCAGTGCACTATATTGGTTTCTAGCTTTTGTTATAGTGTTGAAGATAACACAAGATTCATCAAATTTGTCGATTCCCAATAGACTCAATTTACAGTTTAAATACATTCAAATTGTGGCTGTTACATTCATTTTTAATGCAGTCATGTCTTTACAGTCAAGCTTCTATTTCTTATACAGGAACAAGAAAGCACTGATAAAAACTCTTGCCAACTTCTTCCTATCTGTACAGGTTGGCAAACAGCTACAATAGAGGCATGACAAAGACACACAGAATGGCCCATTTGGTAAAGTATAACAGATAAAATACTTTAGAAAATGCTAGTCTTAAATTGTTTGCAGTGTGATAGCTGATAATATGGAAATGAGAGATAAATGGTTAAAGTGGTAACTTAGAAGAGTTTTAGAATTCTTAATAGATATACAAATTCAACTCCCAGCACTCAGTATTGTCTTCACTTCATGGCATGTTACCGTCATCAGACCAAGACAAACACTATGTTTTCTTGACTGTGTTTGATACATTTTTAAAAGGCTTTCTGCTTTTACATTAAAAGACAGCCTTGTACCTAATCACAGTTAACAGTCTCAAGTAATTCCCACTCTGTGAGAAGTAAGCTAGGAAACCAAGAGAGGAAGGTAACAATCTCCAGATTCCAATAAAGTCACTGAATCCTTTGCTGAAGATATCAGAAGACCTTTAGCCGTGTTAGTGCCACAGTAAGGCCTTCCTAAAAGGAGATAAGAGGAAATGAGCTGTGGTTGGAGACAAATTTGGTCACAGAAGTATTTGAGGCACTGAGTTAGGATGATGTAAACATCAAACCAGTGTAAACACTCTAGAAGGTAGTTCTATATCAGAAAGGATTTCACGTACATTTTAAACATTTCTTCAAAATACAGTATGGTTTACTGAAGCATTTGGAGACAATCGCTAACAGGACACATCTTGGATGAAAATATATACCGTTGTGGGATAAAAAGAACACGGAATTATTTAAAGCAGCTTTTTTTTTTTTTTTTTTTTTTGGTACCGGGGACCAAACTCGGGTCCTTGCACTTACGCAGCAGTCGGTGAAACCACTGAGCTAAATCCCCGGCCCGTATTTAAAGCAGTTTGTGTATTCATGTCACCAGATAAATTTGAAATTGGAAATGAATTCTATTGAGCTATTATTGATCTTGTAATAATGGAAGAAGGAATTCCTAATAATGGCTACCTAGATTTTAGGGTTACATGTCAAATTTTACAGGGAAAATATTTTTAGATCAAGTATTTACTTAAAAATAGAATAACATTTTAATTTTCTTGTCAGTTTTAAATTTCTTTCCTCTTGAGATTATTACCCAATAATTGTTATTTTTACAGGCATAGTGATATAATTATGGGCATCATCACCCTCTGCTTCATGCTCCAGCTATCAAATAACAATCTTAAAATAGACCCTGAAAAAATACTCATTAGATAATTGACAATGACAGAATCTTGGCACATTATATCAATCATATAACTGGAAAATGAATAATAAATGAAAGACATATTCAACAAGAATATCTTTAGCATTTTATAAAAGCCAAGCATTTCCTATTATGGAAATCGAGGAGCATCACAATTTGAATCCGCGCACACCGCCCCCCGCCCACCAAGAAACTCATAACGATCACAAAAATTCACCAAATTTTGTGACAGCAATGGTTATATGGTTTCTCCCCCAGTTTCCTTCTAAAAGAAATACCTTAAATATTTAGCTAATAGCTTTCTATCTTCATGGCACAGGCATTGAGATCATGAAGAGCATTCTAGAGAAAACACCACTGAAAACCATGATCAAACTTAGAAGCTGGCACGGTGCTAAAGCCTTAGTTAACACTGTACAGCTAACACTGAAAATTATACTAGGGACCATTCTCATAAAAGCTTACAAACTATTTTGTTTTGTGGCACATTTCTGGGTCTAGTTCATCCTAAAAACAAAACTAGTTATAATCTTGGATCTTCCTGTGTTTCTGAAACTGATTCAATAGCAGATGGAGGTTGTAGGACAGGTTGAAGAGGGAACTGGGATTTTAGGGTCACTAATGTTTGTAACTTAAAGTAAATATACAGGGTATGAAATAACTAGGTTTAGGTGGAAAAATTTAATAGGAAAATGAATGATCCTGTCAAAAAATCATATACTCATACTAAAAAGAAAAAATGTGAAATAGTTGCCTTTAGTATTGATAAAATTGACTGGTATATTATTTATATATAAATACTATTGTAAAAGGAATGGCTTTTGGGTATCAGAAACAAAGGTCAAAAACTAATGTACTAGTTTTAGTGTACACAATTATAAGAAATGGTCAATAGAAAATACCTTTGTGATAATTTTTAGAAAGAAAAGGCAGCTTTATTTAAAAAAAAAAAAAGCAATTTTTGGTGAGATAAGATACAGCTTTATCCAGGCCCAACCCTCATAGTTCAGCTATAGATTTTTTTTCCTTAGACAAAATAAAAACATATTGTAAGAAAGAATGAGGTATTATCAATTTTTATATGATTAATGACATGAAAATTCAGAGTGATCTAGAATTGATCCATCATTATTCTGAAGTTGTTGATCTAAAAAGTGACACACTTAACATTTTTGCAATTGATTCAAAGTTGGGGTAGATGAAGGTTGGAAGGAAAAATATGAATTAAACTTTCTAGTGCTTTTGTAAACTGAAAGAAAACCCATAATTAATAGTTACTTTTGTTTTATATCAACAATATATTATATCTTTAAATTTTAGGTTAAATAAGAGATATTTGATACACAGCAGTGGTTTGTCTTTGTGACTATTTACCACATTTGCTGAGAAAAATAAAATGTTGTTGGAAATGAAAACCTTTAGATTTCCTTTTAATCCCAACTGATAATGTGAGCTTCTAAGTGGCTTGAGTGAAATTTGAGTAAGTAACTCTTTCAGACATCTGTAGCAGATACATTTAATTTCAGCTGTACAAATGCCATATTCCTATATTTTTGGGTTTTTCCTCCAGGGCATTTCTCTTATACTGTGTCATTCACAATCCTGTTCTTGTCTATCTGCCACTTAGGACTATAAAAATTGTATTACTATATAATCTCCTCATTTCAGGAGAATTCTGACATTCACCCACTCATAACCTTATAAGTGATTTACCACTCTAGTTCAGCTTACTGTGTACATACAATAATGTCATTCTTAATGAATCACATAGGATTTTTCATTGTGTAACCAGTTTTAGCTAATGTGTTTTCCCCAATGCAATGTGGAAGTATGAATCATATTTTATATAAATAAATGCAAATTTAAAAAATCTACATTCTTCCATTAGTAGCCTATTCCTTTCTCAAGTGTGACAAGATAATGTGTGATCTCTCTTTTTAAAATCTCATTGATATTTATTTCTTACATACACTCTTATATACTATGCTTCTTTATAAAAAATATTTGAACATCCATGACGGTTAGATCACCTTAGGAAATCTTATATTTTTGGAAAGGACTCAAGAATAGCTGGTCAATTCTTTTGAACACTTTTGACTATACTGGTTTCTTAAAATAGATTTTTCTGGGTGAAAAAGAAAAACATGCTGTTGTGCATGGTCTACTCAACAACAATTTGTGATTTGTTACTGTTTTCAGAAATAATATTTGGATGGGCTTTCTTGTTTATCAGCTCCTATGTAGAGTCTAGCAGGCACATTTCCTCTCTTCTGGCTTCTCCCCATCTAGCTTTCCAGAATTTCCGCCATTGACACCATCAGGGACCTGTGTCTTCTCCACACACTGTTCCATTCGTTTCATTATTAAGTCCAGAAGGATTTCCACAGATTTCTCTACATTCTGTCCAGTCGCTGCACTTGTTTCAAAATATGGTATGCTAATATAGAAAAAAATGATATATATGTATTTGAAACTGACAGAATTGCATATATATATCATATATAATATGATGTTCTGAAGTCTATATATACTGTGTGGAACAGTAAAACCTAGTTAACTAACAGACTCATTACTTCACCTAATTATTTTTGTGTTAACATTGACTCTCGGCATTTTTCAAGAGTACAATTTATCACTATTAAATACAGTCACTGTGCTGTTCAGTAGATCTTTTAAACTTATTATTGAAAAATGCCAAGAAGGAAAATAGTACATTTTCTCATGAAATGTTAATGACAAGTATTTTTAAGAGGAAGAAATCAGAAGATTCAAGATGTATAGGTGAATTGCACATGCAAAATCATGGGTAGCAGAGAAATTGTGAAGTCATGTTTCTGTTGGATAAGTTGGAAATATCCTTGTTTTATTCTTAATGAGAAAAACTGATAGGCTGCTCTTTAATATTAGGACCAGTTTTATGGTCAAGGGAACTGCTTCAGGAGGTAGTCAAGAGTTGAAATCAAGGCAGTATTACTGTTCTAAAAACAAACATGGGGAAAATGCTTAAACTAGCGATCAATGCCACTATTAAAATATCACTTCTATTTCAATCAGTCATCAGAAATCTGATGCATTATAAATTAGGCATCCATTGATTAAGACATTTACATGAATGCAGCCCTTTTTAAAAGAGTCCCAAGAAGATGTAAATTTTAAAGCTCTAAATGAGAATCTTTCAGTAAAAAATTGGCAGATATGATGAAACTGTTTTAAGTTTAAAAAATAATGACCAACTCTTGTGTGGAAGCCAATACGCAATTACATGGATTTGTTTTTGCATTTGTTTTTGTGTTTGTTTTCAGCTGTCATTCAAGCTCAGTTAGGATAAGGGTAACATTATCCTGTCCAGGTTAGGACTCTGGTGATTGCTATTACAAGGCAGTAGCATACCTACAGTGTTTAAGAACATGAGCATGATCTCAAGTGGCCTGAACCAAATTTCAGCTCTATTCCCTATATTTGTGTGGCCTTCCATAAAATACTTAATCTCTCTGTGAATAAATTCTTCATCTCTAAAATGAGATAACTATAGTATGTTCTACACATGGTTATGAGGAATTAAATGAGTTAAAGTAGGAATAGTTACTAGCATGTACAAGGGATTCAGTAAATGTGAAGTGCTATTATTATTAAGTCATTAAAACATCACACACTCCTCTGGAAGGTCTTTCTAATTTACATAGTGCTCCTGAGCCATGGGGAATGCCTTCTATTATCAGTCTCAAGTCTCCACTGTATCTGTGAGCAATAGGGTGCAAGGTCAGGTAGTTCTCAGTGCAAATGACCTACCCATATTTTTCAGCTAATTCCCGGGCTTGTCGTTCATTGACTTCCCTCTGGTCTGGCAGGTCTGCCTTGTTGCCAATTAATACTATGTCTGGATTTTCACAGTAAGCATTTGCTTGCAGTTGGCCTTGGAAAGAAAGCAGATGGGACCAGCAAGTTAGTTATAAACAAGTGATATCAAGTGACTGCTCTTACTGTATACTCTTAATTGAATTGTTCATCTCCAGTTTGATTGGTTACTGTTAATAGTCAGCCAAGATAATAACTCTCCTCACTCAGTTTCCTCGTCTATAAAAGGAAACAGTGCCTCATTAATTGTGGATTTGATGATAAAAAATAATAAATATGGAGCACTTGAATCAATACCATACCTGTCCATGCTCTCTAACATCTGGGGAAATGTCCTGAGATACTGCTTCATACCATTTGTTCCTCAGATAGAAGTGGAAATAAATGAATATAATTTTAAAGTACAAGAATTTGCTTGTTCTATGTAACAGGCTGCTAGATTTCCTTCTTCTGATATCCAAAGTGATGATCTATGCAATGGAACTGTTTTAAATCAGCAAAAATTAATGTAGAAAAAGAAGACAAGTAACTTGCCTTTGTCTTTTCTCCATGAAAACACTGTATGTGCGTGCATGCGTGTGTGTGTGTGAAAGAGACAGACAGACAGACAAAGAGATGGAGAGAGAGACAGAGGAGAAGGCAGGAAAAGAGAGAAGGGAGGAAGGAAGTGAAGAAGGATGGGGAAGAGGGAAAGAGGGAGAGAGGGAAGGAGAGAGGAAAGAAAAGTGGAGACACCTGTCAACTTGTGTTTTCTATGTCACCAGCATGAGGAAGAACACAGAGGTTTACCTTGTAATATCAAATATTTGAGGGTTAGAAACTCACCTATTGCATGAGGCAATTATTACCTTAAATCCTATCAATGTTTTTCTGGAGACTTAAAACAAGGGAGAGTCTCATCTGCCCCAAAGGACAAACAAACCATTCTCTGAAAGAATCTAATAATCTTATTGTCTCCCTGTCTCCTCAGAATCTAATAATATCTCCAAATTTTGGATAACCAAATATAATATTGAAAGGAAATAAAGACAGATCCTAAGATAAACATTTATTTGGAGAAGCAATTAAGGAAGTCAGAATTTGTTGATATTTTTCCCCATTCATTACAACTGTGTTATTGAATTTGAAAGCAGTTATATGTATATAAATTATTAATAATATTTTAAATGTAATGCATTCATTCTATGTAGTATGTAGTAATTATTATATATTCATATATATATATAATCAGACATTTGTCAAGGTCCAGAATATCATAATGGATAAAAAGAGACAAAGTCTGCCCTTTCATAGAGCTTGCATTCTAGTGGTGGGAAAAGTAAATAACAAGTAAATCCAGAAATACATGATACAAGGGGTGATCACAAAATATGGTAAATATTTACATTTAAAAAATTTATTACAGAAAAAGAGAGATTGCGATGAATCCTCTCAAATAATTCCACTTGCTTCAAACACACTTATCCCACCATTCTGCCACTTTCTGAAGCAGTTTTACAAATGAGTATCTTTAGGGGCACTGCTGTAGTTACCTCAGTATCCTCAATCTATTTAAAATGTTTGCCTTTCATGGTCAGTTTGACTTTGGGGAAGAGCCAGAAGCCACATGGTACCAGATCTGGTGAATAAGGTGAATGAGGATACACTAGTGTTTCCATTTGATAGAAACTGCCATACATTTTTAATCAACAATGTAGAAAGATCAAGACAGAGGGAAGGGGAAATGCAGAGAAGCCAAGGCAGGAATGGATTTTGTGTCCTGGGAGATTGGCCAGAAGCCTGTGAGCTGAGTCCCAGGAAGAGTGAATGGAGAAAATACCAGGGCTTGATCACAACAGTCTCAGAAGTAGGTGAAGAGCTCTGGGTTTTATTATAGGCAAAATAGGCAGTCATACAAGAGTGTTGAATATATATACACTCTGGCCACCAACAGCTTGGAAAAACTTGGAAATTACAGGAGCAGCACCAGCCCCATGGTGGTGAGGCGCAAGCGCAATTGATGTCTCCTGCTATTATTGTACATCCAATTAGGATCGAAATCCTTATGTGTGATTTAAAAAAATCATACAATATTCACTTTAGTGCTACCTCAATTAAAAAATAAAGGAATTTTCTGACACTTCTCTCCTGTATTAATCTGTATCAATCTGACTTTGACTAATTAGGTAATACTTAAATTTCATATTATATATAACTGGCCCAGAGGTTGGAGATTTTTCTGCTCGAGACTTTCTCACATTTGAACAATTTCTCTTTGAAGTAAATTCCAATGTGAGGTGATGGACAGACAAACTGTCCCTTATCTTCAGGCTGTTCTGCTCTGGAGTCATTTTGAGCCTAATTCACCCTTTTGTTTTTGAGGACATCTTAGGTGGCAGTCTCCCCTCTCAGAAGATACTCCAGCTTAGATGTCATAAATGTGATAGTTCAAGACTTACCCAACAAGTGGAATTAATTGTCTTTTAATTACAGTAATAAAGACCTTAAATATAGGTGGTGAGAAAGCTACATAGGCTTCCTTTAAGAAGATTGTCAAAGGAAAGTAAAATTCCAGGTCGGCGCGGGTGATCTACATAAAGGCCACCACTCTGAAGGTGACACAGGAAACACCAAACTCATGACTTTCTGGAGTTAATCTGTGTGCCCATTCTGGCTGCAAGGCAAACAAGCAAACAGGGCTGTGGAGTCCCAAAGACGCCAGCACACATTACTCAGTCCCACTTACTCATCCAGTTTCTGACATTTAAGAAGCTCTGTTGACTGGTGAGGTCAAACATTAACAAGAAGCCCATGGCGTCTCTGAAAAATGCGGTGGTGAGGCTCCGGAACCTGCCAAGGAAGCACATGGGCAGTTCTGAGGGTTGGTGCACATACTTAAGATCATAGTACTAACAATGCTGTTTCTGGTTTAGATACCAAATCTCCATGGCTGGCCGTTGTGAATGACTCTACAGAAATGGAAAAGTGGGAAGAAAGATGGATGGAGGGTCAGGAGGGGAGATTTGGTTTGTAGAGTTTATAGAAGACCACTTCCTGGCTTCATTGGGCCACGGCACTTATACACAGAGATTGTAACATTCAATCACATACTTGCTTATACAGCTTCTTGGAATCTTTTTGTTGTTTGCTCATGGGTATCTTGGGCCCACATTAACAATTTAAGCCACTTTATAGTGGGGATGGTAACTTATACTTTTCAATCTTTCTTGTCTGTGCCCAAAGGAAAACTTGGCACACAGTAGCCTGAAAATGAATGCATGTGATCTTATGAGGGAAGCCACAACTTCTTAGCAGCTGGAACTAGAATTCTTTTGGAGGGAAAGACATTAGTGAGCAAACTCTCACTAACTCTTTAGGGTAAAACAGAGCTTCAGGCTAGCATCCAGTACTCATGAGGAAGAGGAAGATAATTAGTAGGACCAACCCAAGATCGAGACAAAAGAGAGACTTAGCTGGAGGAAAGGAAGTGAGAACACTCATTTCTAATGGAGGATGTTGAAGAATATGCTCTGACCTGTATAAGGTGAAGACTTTCTCTCCCCTGATCCTCTAAAATCTATACTGAAGTTGAAAATATGCTGAGATCCATTTAGACACCAGCAATGAGCAAAACTGGAGACTACACATAGGGACTAGAATTTGACTAAGGGTTAAAAAGCCATGTAACCTTGAAGTAGAAAAAGATATCACTTGCTATCCTAAATGACCTTCTAATTTTTGGCCCACTATTTAACCTAACTTGTAGCTGCTTCTTGTTGGTTTTCTCCAGGTTCTGTTCTTAACCTATCTTGTTTTATGTGCATTCTCTGGATAATTTCATTTACTTCCTTGCCCTTTACATGGTGTGCCTAATTACTAGTAGGATATTTCTACATGTAGCAAACTAGGGGGCATCCAATGTCATACATCCAAAACCAACTTGGCCCTCCCTCCTGAATTCTGTCAGTGGCATTATCTTCCTCCTCCTGGTTGCTATAATTTCTTTCCTTCACCTGTTCATCAGCATATTTGTCTTTGCTTGCTCATTTCTATTCATTTACCTTGCCACTGGTCTAGTTTCGGTCCTATATCTCTCACCTGGATAACTTCAACAGCCTTCTTATTAGGTTTCTTGTGTCCAATTTTGTTTGGGACCCCTGCCTACGTCTTTCTATTGATTACATTAATTCTCTACTAACATCATTTCCTTGATTATGCATGGCTCCTAAGATAATATCTGAACTCCTTCATGAGCTGTCAAGACTCTGCAGGAACTTCTTTATCTGTGCAGTTTTATCTCTTGACAACCCACAGGCCTGCTGATCTTTTCAATATGAGAAAGTTCACTCTCTTCCCTGGGGTCTCACACATGCTGGTTGTGCTGTGGGTAATCTCACATCAATGTTTTCTTTCCATCCTACCTTTTCTGAGACTGGGTAACACTCAATTATAGATTCTGCATGAGTGTATGCAAAATGGCACCAGAGGAAATAGCACTTCCCCAAGGAGCCTTCCCAGTACCCATACCTGGGTGATGGCCTCCTCCAGGTGGACTAACTTATTGTCTTTTGTTTTCCTGTTACCCTCCTAGGCCTCTATTGAAAAAAAAATTCTTTTGGGTCCAACATCTACCCTACTCTGTAAACTCTATGAGAAAAGGACCTGTGTTTCTAATTTACATCCATTATATTGTCATGGCCTGGAACATGGCATTTGCTTACCAAATACTTATGAAATTAAAGGGAGTAAGACAGAGATAGGAAAAAAGACCATATAAAAGATACAAATTTTTAAACATTCAAAATTACTTCAGTAGAGAATACTTATAATTCCAAAGCAGAGCAAAAAAGATTTAACTGCTACTTATTTCCAAATTAGAATTTCATTCGTAGGGCATTATTATCATGATCTAAAAGTGTAGAATGGAAATAGCAAAACATTTATTCATCTTTTGTCTTGTAGATTGGTTTTTGCCATTTCCTGGAAGCTTGCAGAGTTTATAGGGCTTTTATTGAATGGTTGTCTCTTTAGAGACTAGCTATACCTACAAAATCATCTGAACTCAACCAACATAGCAAGTGGCTAATAAAAATGTTCTTTGTTCTGTGCATGTGTTCAGAATAAAAATATGTTATTCCTCTCTCATTCTCCACAGCAGGTAACAAAGTCACTCAAAAATACACTTGTTGTGTGACCTGATTGGATCAAACAGATTTTCACAGACAACATAATCAGATATTTGCCCTGGAGCAGGCTTATAACTTCAACTCTTCTACCTGGTATCTTTCTTATTGCTCATTCCTTCAAAGAAGAAAAATAATTGATTTGTAGTTTCACATAACCTCCCTTTAACCTTATTCTGTCCAGTGAGTCAGCAGGGTGAGGAAAGCTAGAACCACATAAAGAAAGATTCCAGAGTCGGATATTTTAGTGTACTTTCTCTCTTACTGGGCATTAAGGCTGTGCCCTGCATCCTGTTAAGTTTATGTAAGGATTATGTATTATTTTTTCCTTTTTCCTTTGATGTGACTTTTATCCATAATCATTACCTTACAGGGATTGAACTTCCAGATGTCCTGAGGTATAGGGACAATGTGTGAGGCATTGCTTATCTGGTTGCTTAGCTACACTCTGTACATACAGAATGAAAAATTCTCAAGGGATGAATAACCCCAGTGTTATTAAGGCTGCCCCTTGTCTTCCCCATTTCCTTCATAGCACAGCTGTCTTAAGGGGACAGATGAAAGAAGCCTGCCATCATGCTAGGCTGACATATCATGTGCGAGGACATATGGCAAGCACATTTTCTCCTGTTACTTCTTCAAAAATGAATTAAATCGGTCTATAAAACATACATCTTTGTGACAACAAAACTGACACATGAATAGAGACTCTTGTGAGGAGTGACTTCAGAGGAACCAGCAGTGTTGAAGGGTGTGTGTAAATGGGATTCACAGTCAGAGAAGCTAACAGAGAGGGCCCAGCACCTCTCCTGGTGTTTACACTCACTGAAAGCGAGAACATGTTGGATGCATTTCAATAATGGAAGTGTTTACAAGCATCAGCATTCTAAGACATACTATGCAAAATTTAGAGATATGTGCCTCCTAAATATCTTTGCTGCCAAACAGTTGCCATTTTTTTTTAACTTAATCTAATACTGAGAAATGTCTTTAGTTTTGGGTCTTTAGTCCTTTGAAACTTAGGATCTCAAAGAAATATGTTTGTATTCAGTAATGGAATAATACCTCCAGCTGTAAGCCTCAAATACGTTTGTGCCCTGAGGATCTATTTCTTGTACACACTACCAGAAATTATGCTGAAATAAAAGGCAAGGTCACTGCGCTCCTGAAGCTCACAATTGTGTTGGGTGGGGAAAGATTACAAGTAAATCATTGAAAAGCCATTAAATAAAGAAATAGAAGATTCTCCTGAATTAATTTAGAGGCTTGCAGGTGGTAAAATAGGTGTCACAGGTATTCAGAAGAAAGAGGAAGTTTGTTTCAACTGCGGTGTATGGACAGGCTTCACAGAGGAGGTAGAATTGGGGTCAGGTCTGGTGAAGGGAGAGGATCAGAGAAGGAAGGTGGGAAGGAAGTTAAAGATTTTGAATGCAGGGCAATAATGTGATCAAAATTTGAGCAAGTAAAGCTAGTCATGGAATATGAAACAAAGAGGCAGCATGAAAGAACAGAAAGAGATAAGTCTTTCTTCAAGTCCCTTTTCGAGCAGCATTTATAACTGTTTATTTCCCATCTTCATTTAAAGTAAATCTGAAAAGATTTCTTCCCACCAGGGAATACAAAGACAGATTTACTTGAATCTGATTTCTGTAATCTGCACCAACTATGCAATGCTAGTGATGGCTAATTAATTAGAAGTCAATAACTTTTCTCATACAAAGGTCTATTTTGGAACCAGGAGAAGATTTACATGCATATCATTCGTTTTTCAAGTTCACGTGCAGCATTCATTTGAAATAAGTTTTTGTAAGGTTGTATGTCAAAGTAATTTCTTATTACCGCTCTTGGCCCGCTGTGTCCCAAAGCTGCAGATGCACTTTGAACGCTTTCCCTGAAGATCCATTAGGTCCTTGCGTGTTATAAACCTGGAAAACACAATCTTCAGTTATTCTTGCTTTGGATTTTGTCAACATTCTAATTCTCTGGGTTAACTCAGCATGTTTTTTCTTGATTACTATAATCAAAGTTCAGAGTGCAGAATAAATATTTTCTCTATTTTCCCCAGAAGTATCACATAGATCTCACTTTTAAATGTCAAGAATAAGTATGATTTTCAACACAATTTAGGCATTCTGCAAACTTAAATTAGACACCTTCTGTTATTTCCTCACAGAGGCAGCAAACATCAGAATTAGGACACAAGTTCAGATAACAGCTCTTTATTTAACCTGAGTCTAATTTTCTTATCTGCAAATTGAGACCCATAATCCCTTCCTATTTTGCAGAGTTAATACAAACTTTAATGAAATGATAGGAAAGCACGTTTTTAAAAAATAAAGTGCTTTACAAATACCTTAATTTTTTTAGTATGAAACAGACTTTCAAAATGTCTTAACCATGAAATACACATCGACTTTCTTAGTAAATTGACATAGGACATTTCAAGACTTCCTTTACTAGCCATTTCTTCAAAGGGCCTATTTATATGTTTGGTGGTTTAATGTAAATGTTTTAAATAGAAAATTTTGCCAGGATTTATACCCAGATCAGTGAGACATTGGGGAAGGGAGAATTCAGGACAACCCTAGAACTACAGTATACTGTATTGACTTTCAGACACAGTGCAGGATATGAGTGAACTTCCCAGGCAATGTCCTTTCACCAAAGTTTTCCTTTCTTTTCTTTACCAGTTCTCAAGGAATGAGTTGATTTGTGACATCAACTGGAAGCCACAGCCATCCTGGCAGTCAAGAATACCTTGGGTGGCAGTAAATCTGGCAAAGCTTATGTGCCTATGCTACACGTCTCACATGTCACAATATCCTTATTCCTGTCATTAGCGTCTAGCATAGAAGAAGGAAGTGGTTGTGATTCTCACTTAAACTCCCTTATCTTGGAAAATAGCATGGATTGGTCTCACATTCTGTTCATAATAAGCCAGTGATTGATGGCTGAGGCTACGCATAAATAAAAATGTGGCAAGAACTTACAAAGCTCATGTTCCAGCTATTTGCCAATCATACTTTTAACCTCTTTGTTAAGAGTAAGGAAACAAATACTTGATCTTATTGAGGAATTTAACTCAGATCAAAGAGTTAATATTTTTATATTCTGAATAACTAATTTTTAAGATTCCTTAAGAATTCATAGAAAACACAATGTAGAAATCTAAAAATTATTTTAGTTACTTTGTATACTTTTAAAGACAAGCAATAGTGTCACTATTTTTCTAGCAAAATGTTATTTATAGTCAAAAATTACTAGGTAATATTCTAAAGTTAGGTTATGAGTTTCATATAATAAAAGATACACTGCATACAATAAACATAGATTCTTAATTATTTTATACAGGGGAGTGAGAAACAAGGGTAACAAGATGGTTAAAAACTCACCACACGTTTTTCCCGAAAATCTATTCCTACTGTAGTGATGAATTTGGGATTGAATTTATTATCTGTGTATCTGTAAAGAAATGTCGTCTTCCCCACCCCTGAATCTCCAAGGGCCAGGAGTTTAATCAGATAATCGTAGTCCCCATCGGTCATAGTGAAGGTCTTGGTGGGCCTGTATAGAAAATGGAGAAATACGCTATGGTTAATGTTGATTTTCCTTTGCCTCCTATCAAAATACAACATTTATCTCATTTTTAAGGTTAAAAAATTCAAATACCTCTCTTCTGCCAAGTTCTGAATAAACTTGTTCAAAGCAGTTTCAGGGGTGAGGGCACATCTATTATTTCATTTAGTAAAGCTCATGCATGATGTCACTTGCTATGAAAAATATTTTAAAGATCCACTACCACAACACTAGTAGAACTTATATTAAAAAGTCATAGATGTTCATTTTTAAAGTTGATGACCTTTGGGAACAGGACAACTGTATTAGGAAGCAGAAAGAGTCACAGGAGCAGCAATTCTGTGAAAAGTGATGGAGGAATTCCAGAGAGAGACACAATTATATGTGGAAAATGGAAGAGAAAAGCCTGGGGGTGTATTTTGCATGCAATCATACCAAAGGAGCTTTCTATTATGTAGATACAGAATATTCATTTTTAATTTAAAAAATTTAACAACTGGTATGAGAACATCAAAGACTGATTTGAAATTACTTCAAAAGCAATGCTCAAAAATGTTCTGCCTTCAAACACTGAAGCTTCTGTTTTCCAATGGTAAATCTGTGTTTGGCTGCCGAATAGCATATTTTCCAGGCCTTGAGAAAAGTAAGAGCTATTGAAAGGCAAGTTACATAATTCTGCTAATATTTTTCCTGTTGGGATGAACAAGATCACTTGCCATTTCTTCCATTGCTCTGAACTCTCTCACCTTAGCTTCATTAGTTTTGTTGTTACAATGACTACAGATGAGGAAGAGCCACAAGCTAGTGCTGGTATGCCTGCCCTGGTCACAACTACAGTACCAGGGCAGACGTCTGATGACAACACTATCCACTGAATACTTGAGGTTATAGAAATGACTTTAGGAAAATACCACTTTCTGATTCATGGATGTATGGGTTATAGGAATAAGTTTGTCATATTCTATGTAGAAGAAGGCCTATGAAGATTTTTCCAGAGTGGAAAATGCTGTTCTCATTGTTACATGAAAAAAGAATACCCCCACCATGAAGGTTCAGAAAGTATTTTATTCATGAAGAGTTCTGCAGTGACTAAAATTAAATTTCAACAACAGCCTATTTCATGGAAAAATGTGAAAATACTAGATAATTGTAATAATTTTTCTACATGTAAGAAAACAATGTAGCAATGTGCATATACATAAATTTAAACCAAAACATTTTTACTATGTGAAAATGTAAACTAACTTCTAACATTAGTAGTAGTTAAAGCTGAAAAGTTTTATGTCTCTGAGTAAAAAACTGATAAAGAAGATAATGGGGGAACTCATCAAATAACTCAGAATTATTAAACCATGTGAAACATTTGAAATTTTTTACATTATAAATTTCTTAAATTTGAACTATACTCCTGCTGCTAAATCCTACTAAATTAATTATGAATCTGTGTTTCCTTTATTATGAATGTTTTGTGAGGTAGGCTGTTTTGAAAGTTGCCAACACATGTTTTTGCCCTAAAGTATTCCTCCCCTATAATTTGCTTTGTACACTGAGAAGGATCCTCAGGGCGGATTTTTGCTGGCTATAAATGTTCATTTAAACAAATATCTATATAAAGCATGATCAATGTGCAGAAAGAAATGCATAGCAACCATCAACAACCAGCCTTCCTCAATGAAACAGTACAGATATATCGGCTATTGACATGGACTTCTTCTAGGAAAATGTCTGCATGAGATGATTGCAGGTATGGTGCCACATGCCTGTTATCCCAGCACTTTGGGAGGCTGAGGCAAGAGGATCATAAATTCAAGTCCAGTCTGGGCAATTTAGGAACTTGGTGAGACCATGCCTCAAAACAGAAACTAAAACAGTCTGGGTATGTAGCTCATGGCAAAGGTTCTGGGCATCATCATCATCATCATCATAATAATAATAATAATAACAACTAGAGATGACTAGTTCTAAATTTAGATTTTTTTTATATAAATGTCTTACTGGGACTTTATTGTTGTTCCTGCTCCCAGCCTTTGAGGCAAATGGGTTGCTCATGAGATTATGACAAAGCAGTGTACTGCTCCCTTAACTGGGGGCTGTCATTGCCATCAGTCTACCTTCTTCTCTCTTCTTAAAACTTGCTCATGTGAAACTGTTCTTGAAGATGACAACATCTTTCATGTCACTAGTAAAGTTGGGTCAAACTATTAATTCTCTTAGGAAAAGAAAGAGCTTAAATTTATTCTAAGGTAACTAAAGTCAAATTTTTTCCTGGGCATAAGCCTTAATGATGGGGGATAAAATGGAAGCCATTGGCTGCCTGAAGAGAAGACAAAGTTAGGGTATACTGTGGTTTCCTGGAAAATTAAAATAATAGATTCAAAAAAATACATCAGCGTACTTTAAACTTTGGTTAAAGTTTTACTACATTATTTGGTAATTTTGTGCATGTTGCAGTTTCAAGAAAAGCTAAATCTTTAGCAAATCCAGTAAAATGCCTTCAATATATTGTATTAAGCCCAAGGATGAAAACCGAAAAGATATAATTCCTAATCTAGACAAGGCATAGATATACTTAAAAGTCAAGTAAGGATGCAAGAAAATACAACATAATTTTTTATAAGATAGAACGTGATTGATAAAAGAGTCAGATCATTGTTGAGGTTTTAATTCTGACAAGGCAATGACCTTTTTGATCTGAAAAAAGTCAGATGAGACTTAGTAGAGGGAGACAACTTTGCATTTAACTTTATAGCATAGGGAAGAATAATGTAGGAGGAGAGAGATACAAAATCATTGCATGGCAGACTACTTCCTTCTTGTAAAAAGAGTCTATTAACCACTTGCCAACTACATGACCCATTATATATTCCTGATTGGTAGCCAGTTTGGCCTCTGTTATTTGTCTATAAAACTGCCTGGAGCAATACCAGGCTGCTTCACCATCAAGATCAAATCCACAGCAAGCAGCACAAGTGAACAACATGGTGCATATTGGCTCTTTTCTATAAATGAAGAGTGGTTGACACTTTGTGGCATTTAACACAAATAGCACCTGAAATGAATGCACAGCTCAGCACTGTAGAAAAACATTTTATTTAGTGTCTTGAGTATGCTATTTGACATATCAAGCTACTTATATGGTAGTTTCCCTTTAAATTTCTTTTAAAAATTTATTCTCTCTCTCTCTCTCTCTCCATTTCCCTCTCTCAGTCTCCAAAATTTCATTCAGATTTGGTTCACTTCTTTTTAATACACTGATTCTTCTGAGTCCTAAAATTATGTATTTTATCCTAAGTATGACAAATACAGTACCACACACACACACATGAAGAATAAAAGCCTTGGCAAGGTTTCCTTTTCTAAGAACTGGCCTAAAAATTATCTGGGAAGGATCAAAAAGTGCATAAGTTTAATAGTGTTGTTTATTCATGCACAATGATTAATGTTCTTATCAGTTCTGGATCCTGTGATCTAAAAGGAAGGAAAAGCCAGACGATTGCAGTGCTTTGGTTGAGACAGCGTTCAGTTCAGTTTCCTCAGTTTTCAGATAAGAATTCATGCGTAGAAAGATATGTGTCTTGGGTCATACAATTTCTGAGGAAAATAAATCTTTCTGGCTTGTTATAATTTGAAATGAAGAATGGGTTTCATAGGTACATGATAGAAATATTTTCATTCTATGGGGGAAGGGCCAGTAACATAGTTTTCACAGATAGACTGTCTCAAATGATTCTCCCTTTCATACCACCCCTTAGTCCCCTATTATTCTTGTTCACCATCGGTATGATTAGTGCAGGGACTTAGTCTCCTTTTTCCATTGCTGGATCCACAGAGACCAGCCCAGTGACAGGTGAACAGAAGGAACTCAGTACATACTTGAGAGTACATTGTACTATTTGTTAAGCTCTTCCAAGCCACATACAATGGCATGATTAATGAAATTAATTATACAGGTAGTTGGTAGACATTTTGTCCATCCACTTTCAGGACTTGGATTCTTCTTCCTTACCTGTGAGATAAGTGTTTACATAATCATTTTGATACTTTCCAGGTATGGTTTCCTCAACTCATTTTTCTATTTTAAATTGCACAAATGATAACAATCTTCTCAAAATAGAGTATTTATGTCTTCAGGAGAGCAGTTTCCAATAATCTTAGAAAAGACAAATCACTGAGGGACTGGCCTTTTTGAATATGAGATTTGTGCTGGCAAAGAGCATACAAAACAGTCACTTGAATAGATCAGGGCTCAAAGAATAGGACTATTCCATGAAAGCTTCCATTTCTTTACCTAACACACACTCCCTAGAGCCTCTTCTCTGCACAGTTCTCAGGATACACTCCTTGCTCTCTGCCTACTAGAAAGCTCAACACATGCTCCAGAGATTTATCAGTGACAACTATACAGATGGAGTTACCTGTGCTGAGTTTTTCTTTGCTAATCCTCTGAATAACAATCTCAAGAACGCCAGGACAAGCTATTACCTTGTGACTTTAACTTATTAAATTAATAAAAACAAACAATATTTTAAGGAAATTTGAAAAGTTTAAAATAGGCAAATAAAGCTCTAGTAGTATTTCTTTCCATGTGGTGTAGATCATTTCAATAAGATAAAGCTGCCAAGCACAAGATGGAGAGATGTTTACCGTTTCCTCATTTATCTTTATTTGATTGGCTGTGTTGGGCTCCACTAGGTACATTCTGACTTGTGGGATTCTCACAGCAGATGCTGCATTGATTGAATGATGGCCAAGGGGTGGTTCCCACTAACTGACCTAGAAATATTGCTTCCCATAACCACTTTTATGTCCAGAAGGTTAGAATGAAATTATGGAGGGCTGAACTACTCTGGAATTGTAGCTTGCACTTTAGTGAAACAGAAAGCCTAGTTGTGGAGGGAGGGAAAGTTCTTTTAAAAATTTTTAATGTATTCTATAGGATCTTTTCCATTGTGAAGGTGTATTACAATGAATTTTTATTTCAATTCTTACAGTCTATTTAGAATTAATATATGAGAGCTTCAGACTGTATTGCAACTATAAATTAACTTAAATGACTGACTTTTACTTAAATTGACAGTGGTCAATGTGTCTAGTGGTGCAATCAAATCTGTTTTTAAAAATTAAATCTATTTTATTTCATCAATGATCAAGGGCTCTGATATAATAAAGGTGAACTAAGAATTTATTGAGCTGTTACATTCAGCTTACTTACTCTAGAATTAGTGAGTAGACACTCGGTCACAGGACAGCTTGATATGGATGTTTCTGTACTCACATGTTCTCATGATCCTTACACATTCAACTCATTTCTAAACCGACGGATAATTATTTTCTCTAACTCTTCTCTAAAGTAATATTTTTATGTGATTTAGTTTTATAATATCTGTTGAAATTATATATATATATATGTAAATATATTTCTTTTTCTTACTTTTTATTATGGAACTTTTCAAAATATACTAAATTTGAGGGAATAAGGGTGTATAATGCACTCTCATATACCTATCACTCAGTTTCTAAACTATCAACACAGAGACATTCTCATTTTATCTACCTGAAAACTCCCTTCACCAGGTTACATTAAAGCAAGTTCCAGGTACTATAACATTTGTTTCACAAATAATTTAACATATATCTCTAGCACTGTTGGCATGGCATTGTGTATATCTATACAGGAGGTTATCAAACATTTGGCTTTTTGAGAATTTGATAGGGCAGAAATCACATATTAACACTTTTGATGTGTATTTTACTTATAATGACCAAAATGAATCATTTTTTCACATGCTTAAGGGTTATTCCATTTCTTTTTCTGTGAGTGGAAGGCTCACAGCTCTTATCAGTTTTAAAAATAGTGTCAGCTGTTCTATTATGCCTCTGTATATTAGAGATATACAAATTGTATTATTTAAGATGCAAATACTTTTTTCTATTTGTTTCTTTCCTTTGCTTGAGGTGTTCACATAACTCAAATGACTTATTGTTGCTGCTGTTGTTTTACGGATAAGAATAAAATTCTGAGTCACATTTAAGAAGGCTTTCCCATCCCAGGTAATAGAAGAATTTACCAGTGCTCCTTTAGTACTTATATAGTAGTAATTTTATATTTAAATATTTATTTACTTCTTTCTTTATTTTTTAGTACCGGGGATCGAACTCGGGTCCTTGTGCTTGTGAGGCAAGCGGCGGAACCACTGAGGTAAATTCCCAGCCCTGTATTTAAATATCTAATTCATCTGGAATGTGTTATAATGTGTATTATAAGAATTGATCCAAACTTACCTTCTTCTAGCATTTGCAATAAAACTTACTTAGAATCCGTTTCTTCATCATTGATTTGAGATGCCACTTCTGTCATGTAAATTTTTATGTGCAATTATGTCTATTTGTAGATTTTTCTCTTCTGTCCACTAATATGATTGTCTGATGCTTCACTGTTTGATATATGATTATTCATAGAATGCCTACTTTCTGGAAGCGCTAACTCTTCCTCATTGTTCTCTTCCTGACATCTTTATGATATTGGATTTTCCTATGCAAAAACATGATATCGCTTTCCACATGGTTAAGTCGTCTATTATGATTTTAGTAATTGATTTATGGCTTTTCTCCTACAAATTTAAATAATTTTATTATATTTATCTCTAAATATGTTGTATTTGTTTTCATAACTTCAGGCTCAGGCCGTTATCTTCTGTTTGTTATTGACTTTTGTGAATTGATTTTATTAGTCAAGGTTTTGCTAAATTTCTTCTATAATAGTTATTATTTGAATTTTACAGATGTACTATCACACTTTTTTTTTTAACACTGGGGATTAAGGCCAGGGCCCTAACACTGAGCTACATCCCTAACCTGTACTTTATTTTTTTTAGGAAGTGAGGGCGATCTGGCTGTGACATCTGTCGCCCCATTGATCACCAGGGTTGATTCGGCTGATCTGGCTGGCTAGGCAGGTGTCCTCTTCCTCCCTCACTGCTCCATGTGCATCCCTTCCAAAGCTGTGTGCTCTGTCAAACAGAACAACCACCTTGGATAGAGGAAGACCGTTTCCTCGAGAAGGGTATATGAGGAGTAGCTGTGCTCCCTGGTGAGAACCTCCAAACAAGCTCTCAAGGTCTGTATTTTATTTTTTATTGAGAGACAGGGTCTCATTAAATTTACTAAGTTGCCCAGGCTAGATTTGAACTTGTGATCCTACTGCCTCAGCCTCCCAGAATACTGGGGTAACAGGCGGGTACCACCACACCCTTTCTTAATACATAGAGTTTCAGTTCTTCCTTTTAAATTGCTATGCTTTTATTTTTTCTCTTGTCCATTTTCATCAGCCAACACTTCCATTATAAAATTCAAGAGAAGCAGGGATAATGTCTTCCTTGTCTTGATTTTATCTGGAAATTCTCTAGTGTGTTCCCATTTAGAAAGATGCTGGCTGATTTAACATGAGTAGATGTTGAATTTGTTGATTGCCCCTTTGTTCTTTATTGAGATGAGATGATCTGATTTTTCCTCTTTAACTCAGTTTTACCAGATTACCTTATGAACAACCATTTTTACATTTCTGAAATAAATTTCATTTGTTCATGATGCATAACTTTTAAATGCATTGTTGGGTCCATTTTCTATATTTTATCTAATTGTTCCATCAGTGTTCATAAGAAAGATTGGTCTTGTTTTTTCTAACAGTCTTTAAATTCACCTCATAAAGTATAAAAATTTCCCCCTTTTTTTGCTCTGGAATAGTTTAAATATTATTAATACTATCTGATTTTAAAATGTTGTAAAGAATTCCTATATGAAAACATCTTGTTTTGCCTGGTGGTTTTCTACTTTTAAATTAAAGAAATTTTCTATTTCTTCTTTGATAATTGATCCAATTACTCTTCAATTTTTTATTTTTGAAAAGTTGTAATTTGGTAATTAACTATTTTATTTTCTTACAAATTAAAAAATTTCCTCTGTTTTGATACCTATTTCCCTGTTGAAATTTCTATCTCTTTACTTGGACTTATTTGTGGAAGTTTTTAGAAAACAAATGAAATTACTCGTCTTAACTTCAAGAGTTCATTTTCATAATATAGCCTTCTCTATTAATCCTATTATTTTCCACCAGTCATTCATTTTGCCCTTAGAATGTCCTTTCCAGTCTTACACTTTATCTTCTCAATTCAATCACATCTACAGTTTCCTGGTCTATGGGTTCTCACACTTCACTGGTTTCACTCCTATTAACCCACCAAGAGATGCAGTGCTCTGAGGCCAGTATCTTGTAGGTCTTGCAATTCTGAATCTGAAGTTGCTGAACTCCAAAGTTGCTTGAGGAGTATTCTTACTGAGAACTCTGCCGTTTGCCAGTCAGGATCGGGAAAGAGATGCACCCTAATCTGAGACATTTTGACTGCATTGAACAAGATTCTAAATCATTTTGCTCACTCTATCAATTTTTTTCAGATCAGTGCTTTTCATGTATTTCCCTACTACTGGATCATTCCAACTCAGAAGGAGCCAGCTGGGCACAAAGCTCTTCTGTCTCCAACTGAAGCACAGTATCAACTGGTGTTCTGGATGGCACTCCTCTGAGAAGAGGAAAGGCCTAGCGAGAGCCATGTACTCATGGACAAAAAGCAAATCCTTACAGAATATGTGCTTTAAAACACTATTTAGCTGTCAAGACCCACATGTCAGGGTTAGTTAAAACAGTTCAGGCTTTTAGCTTCAGGTGAGAAAAATGTTCAGGAGGAACAAAACTATACAGTGCACAATGTCTCTGTTTCAGATTCAGAGAAAACTGTCTGAGGGCTTGTATTTATGAGTATAGGTAATTGGGGTATATTTTTAAATGGTGATAACTTGATAATGAGAGAGAGAGAGAGAGAGAGAGAGAGGGAAGGAAGTGAGAAATTCCCAACTTCTTCGGGAACCTAAATGTGCACAACCCCATAGTAAGTCCTGCATCATGCTATGGGCTGGATGTGCAGCTCCACAGCAAGATGCCAACTTCTTTGACAAATCATCTGTACCACTGCGAATACAGGTAGCAGGAGACAGACAAGTCCTAATTGTCCTCTTCAATCCCAGTTTTTCCTCACCAATTTCCTGCTTGACCTTGCTCCTCCTCACCTCCTTCAGGTAGTTCTTTCTGGTTCTGTTGACTTCAGCTACCACACAGGACTTAAAAGCCATAGGCTTACACAGACTACCCAGTCAGCCCCGCTAGGTGCATACAATCTAAACTGATGAGAAACCCTCCGGTTCTGTTCCATTAATAGTGATTCTGGTTGTTGTTTCTTTTTAAAGAAAATAATTACTGATACAAATTTTCTAGAAAGTTTAGAATGTTGACAATCCAACTTTAGGCATGTGTCTTTATTTTTGAATGATTTGAGAATTAAATAGTAAATATTGATATGTCTAATACGATGCCATGAACTTATTTCACATAGGACGTCCTGCGTTAGATACTTCAAACGTATGTGGTCTAGTAGTAATGACCACACAACTACTATATTAAGGGTTGTTTAGATATCCCTAAAACCAGCTGATAGGATATTTCAGTGAGCTGACCTATATCTAAAGTGTTCATTGTATATTCCATTTTGGTATTTCTGAGATAGATGATATATAGATATAGATATAATATCCACTGAAGAACAGTTATAAGCATTTCACATTAACTTAAAGATGCAGTTTTTCATTTTATACCAAATTCCCCAAAAGATGTCCTGCAAATGCTAACATGTATCTGTAATCAGTGAGCAAATGAATTAAAGAAGTACTTTTGCTTTAAATTTACACATTGTCTTTCAGATCAAATAGAGAAAAAACCACAATAATTTCTTGCCTATATAGTGTAGTAAGACAAAGAAAGAATAGTTCTTTTATGGTTTGGAATAATAGCACATTCAGATATCATCCTTAAATTAAAGGTCTTATGAAGCCCAGAAACAGTAATTAGAACTGTTACAAATCCTTCTGTATCATATTATTTTGCAGAAATTTTGTGTCATTTTTCCAGAAAGGTAAAAGTCACACTCACCAATTCTTGTAAAATGTACCCTGTAACATAATTTTCACATAAATTAATTATTTTTATCAAAGAGTTAATTGTCCTATGAAAAGTACCATAAGCATTTTATTGTAGAAAAATAGCAAAAGTATCAATCTATAGGAAAATATTTGAGACAACACAAATGATAATAGATTAATGATATCTAGTAATTATATATATTTTTATGTATTTGTGCTTTTTTAAGTATGAAGAAATAATGATTAACATATTTAACCTTAACCCCAAAACACTAACAAATTAACCTTAACTTTTTTTCAGAAATGAGAGGCTGATCCTAAAATTCACAAGCAAATATATTGAACACAGAATAATCAAAAAACAATCTTGTCTAAAAATAACAAAATTAAAGGGCTCATACTTCCCATTTTCAAAACATTCCTTGATGTCACAGTGAGGCAAACAGTGTGACACAGCATGAAAGATAGACATATAAGGCAATAGGATTTATTTTTCAACTCTTAGTCCGATATTTATGGGTCAATTGTGACAAAGATGCTATGACAATTCAATAGGAAAAGAAATCTTTTTATCAAAGGTGCTGTGATACCAAAGATTAGCTCAAAATGGAAGCTAACTGTAAGGGCTAGCACTATGAAGATCTTGCAAAACTCATATGATGCGAATTTTCTAGAATTTTGATAATCCAACATTATTTAGAAGAAAACATAGAGTAAATCTTCACGATTGAAATAAGGAGTGGTTTCTTGGATATGACATCTAAAAACAAAAAGTGAGAAAAGCAGATAAAATCTTTTTTGTTTCAAAAGATACCATAAAAATGAAAATACAACTCCCAGACTGGATGAAGACATTTTCAAACCATGTAGCTGATAAGAACTGGATGGAGACTACATAAAGAAGTCTTACCATTCACAATAAAAAGACTAATAACAAAAATGGGCAAAAGATTTGAATAGACATTTCTTCAAAGATTATGTACAAGTGGCCAGTATTCCCATGAAAAGATGCTAAAAGAATAAAATTAGAAAAGTGTAAATATAAACGACATGGTATATCACTATATACCATCATTATGATGGTTATGATATAAACACTGACATTAACAAGTGTTGGTGGCAAAATGTAACTCTCCCATACTGCTGGTAGAAATGTAAAATGGTGCATCTATTTGAGAAAAAAACTTTAGTAATTTCTGAAAATTTTAAACACAGACTTAGTGTATGACCCAGAAATTCTACTCCCAAGTCTACACTCAAAAGAAATGAAAACTGAAGTCCACACAAAAACTTGTACGTGAGTGCTCATAGCATAATTATTCATAGCAATCCTAACTTGGATAGCAAATTTCCATCCTCTAAACATAAAAAATGTGGGGTATACATAAGTGGAACATTATTCAGCCAGACAAAAGTATGTGTACATGCTATAACATGAATGAATCTTGTGAACATTGGTAACTGATAGAAGCCAGAAGTAAAAAGCCACGTATTTTATACTCCGTATATGAAACTCCAGAATAAACCAATCCATAGAGACAGAATATAAATTAGTGTTTGCCTGTTGCTGGGGAGAGGAAGAAAGGTGAGCGACTAATAATGGATATGAGCTTTTTGAAGGGAAGGAGAGGAGAAGAGGATAATGAAATGTTCTGAATAGGACACACACGTGTAAATACCAAATAGTTTCTCTAGTGTGAGAAACTGAAAGTGTAAATAAGGACTAAAAGGTATAATAGATAATAGGAAAATAGGAAGAAAAGGGGCAAAGGGGAAGGGGAAGTGGGAGGGGTAGGGCAAAGGAAAGAAGGGAATGGAATTAATATGAGAAAATGAAAAAATGGGAACAAAGTCTTTGTAAATAGGGAGGGATGGAGGGGGTGAAGGGAGAGCAGGGGAAGAGGGAAAAATAAGAACCAGGAGAGATTATGTAAAGGTGCAAATTTCCAATGATGAATGTCATTATATTGTATACCTAAAACGTACCAATAAAATTAATTAAAAAAGAAATGTTCTGGATTTAGATAGTGATGGTGACTCAATTTTTTAATATACTAAAAATATTATGTACATAAAAGGAATGGATTTTATGATATACAAATTATAGCTCAATAAAGCTCTTATTAAAACTCCAACAAGTAAGTTTTTAGCTAACACCATTAATGAGCTATTCATTAATACTTGTTTAACTTTCTAGTATGTATCATGCATATTCCAAAACAATGCTTGTAACAATGGAAATGGACTGTATAGAATATATACCATAGACCTAATTATCATAAATTATTTTCTTATTTATACAAATATTTAGCAGGTTCCTGATAATAAATATACGGTAACAATGTGCATACAAATCAGGAAAGTAACAAAAAATTATTGAGGAACAGTAGGGGCGGTTTGCTCATCTGGGTACTGTGAAACAACACTGGAGCAGAACTTGAGTGCATACAAAATCCAGTGGGTCCCAAACCTTGCTGATTGTCAAAGTTCCTTGGGAGCTTACAAATATAATCTCTGCAGTCTGTCCAGATGGGCTGAATCAGAATTCCTGAAGAATTTAGAGTTTAAATATTCCACTAAGATCAAACAGAACAGCAACCTGATTTGGAATCATTTTTCTCCGAGGTCACTGTTTACTTGAGCCATGTTAGAACAAACTGTTTCAGAAGATTGACACTGTAACTCCTTTCAGCCATGCATTCCAGTGTGAAAACCCATTGGTCAAAAAGGATTAAGTTTATTTAATTTGATCCTGTTAGAGTTAAGGGCAGTTTCCTCTAGTTGACTGTCATCAACAAACTCTGTCACTTAGCTAATGATGGATTCCTCCTTGTGCTGACAACTATTACTACAATTAACTCAAACAGCCCAGCTACATATAATGTGTTCCTTCACCTACTCCTTTTTAATTTTTACAAGCATTTTAAAATGTATTTTTTAAAATTAGTACATATTTGTCATACATCATGATCACATTCATTGTAGGGAAATTGTACCTGTCCATAATGTATCTTAATTCTTCTTTTTTCCTCCATTCCCCTCCTGTCCCTGCACCACTTCTTCCACTCCACATTTACAAAAGTTTTGTTTCTACTGTTTCCTTTCATTTTCATTTCCCTTCCTTCCCTTCCCCTTCCCTTGTTGCTCTTCCCTTTTGAACATGTTCTTCCTACTTCCCAATATCTACCCTTCATTGTTCTCCTTAGTTACCCTTAAATTTTGCTTCCATGACAATTAGAAAGTAGTTTCTGAAACAATATAACTGTGTTCACTCAAAACACATGAACTGAATTTTGGAAACATTAGCCACAGCAATTAGATAAGAGAAAGAAATAAAAGGAATAAAGATAGGAAATGAAGAAGTTAAATTTTCATTATTTGCAGATGACATGATCCTCTATATAGAAGACCCCAAGAATGCTACCTAAAATCTTTTAGACTTAATAACCAAATTCAGTAAAGTAGCTGGATACAAGGTCAACACATACAAATCAATAGCTTTTCTGTACACGAACAAGACTCACTGAGAGAGGTACTGGAGAAATAACTCCATTCACAATAGCATCCAAAAAAATAAAATACTTAGGAATCAATCTAATGAAAGAAATCAAAGACCTCTTCTCTGAAAACTACAGTACTCTGAAAAAAAGAGATCAAAGAGGATATCAGAAAATGGAAAGACATTCCTTGCTCCTGGGTAGGAAGAACCAATATAGCAAGAATTGTCATACCTCCAAAACTACTATATAGATTCAGTGCAATCCCGATTGAAATTCCAAACAGCATACTTCACAGACCTTGAGAAGACAATCCAAAAATTCATTTGGAAAAAGAAGAGACCTAAAATAGCCAAAGCAATTCTAGGCAATAAAGACAAGGTAGGGGAATCACAACCCCCAACTTGAAACTATACTATGAAGTTACTGTGATAAAAAGAGCATGGTACTGGCAAAGAAACAGACCTGAGGACCAGTGGAACAGATTAGAAGATCCAGAAACAACTCCAGACACACTCAGCCACCTCATTTTCGACGAAGGAGCCAAACACCCTCACTGGAGGAAAGATAGCCTCTTTAATAAATGGTGCTGGAAAAATTGGGTTTCAACTGGCCAAAGACTAAAACTAGACCCATATCTCTCACCATGCACTAAACTAAAATCGAAATGGATCAGAGATTTAAATATTAAAACAGAAACACTAAACTGGCTGGAAGAGAAGTTGGGTAGAACTCCTGAAGACATTGGTGTAGGAAAAGATTTCATGAACAAAACCTCAGCTGCATGTGAACGAGCACAAATAATCAACACATGGGATGGATCTCTTATTAAAATGCTTCTGCACAGCAAGAGAAACCACCAACAGCATGAAGAGACAACCCACAATGTGGGAAAAAATTTTTACCAGCTGTTCCTTAGACAAAGGTCTATCTAGAATCTATAAAGAACTTTAAAAAATCAGACCTCCCAAATTTAAAGACCCAATCCAAAAATGAGCATCTGAAATGAACAGACATTTCTCAGACAAAGAAGTAGAAATAGCAAATAAACACATGAAAAAATGTTCAACATCACTGGTCATTCGAGAGTTGCAAATGAAAACAACGAGGTTTCACCTCAACCCAGAAAGAATGGCTGCTATCATGAAATCAATCAATAACAAATCCTAGCAGGGCTGTGAAAAGAAAGGAACACTTCTCCATTGTTGGTGGGAGTGCAGACTGGTACAACCACTGTGGAAATCAGTATGGAGATACCTCAAAGAACTAGGACTGGAAGTCCCATTTGACCCAGCTATTCGCCTGCTGGGTATCTTCTCAAAAGAATTAAAATAATCATGCCACAGTGATATATGTGCACCCATGTTCATAGCTGCACAGTTTGTAATAGCTAAAACTTTGAAACAGCCCAATTGCCCATCAACTGGAGACTGGATAAAAAAGATGTGTGTGTGCGCCTGTGCGCGTGCTTTAATAAAATGGAGTACTACTTAGCCATGAAGAGTGAGAAACTAGAGACATTTATAGCTAAATGGATGCACATTGAGGCCATACACTTAAGTGAATAAATAGGACAGACATGTGAAAATACTGAATAGTTTCTCTGGTGTGAGAAACTGAAAGTGTAAATGAGGATCAAAAGGCATAATAGATATTGTGAAATAGGAAGAAAAGGGGCAAAGGGGAAGGGGAATTGGGAGGAATTGGAAACAGGAAAGAAGGGAAGGGAATTAATATGAGAAATTAAAAACTGGAAACAGTCTTTGTAAATAGGGAGGCATGGAGGGGTTAGAGAGAGGGCAGAGGAAGGGGGAAATATAAGAACCAAGATAGATTATGTAAAGGTACAAATTTCTAATGATGAAAATCATTATATTGTATACTTAAAATGTACCAATAAAATTAATTTTCTAAAAAAACCCTCATGTATTGAAGATGTTACATAAATGTTTGAATTTTAAAAACTAAGCTTCAAGAATGTTTCGATTTACTGTTCAATGTGAAAAGCTTTTCTGCTTATCTTCTCAAATGGACTGTATGATTCATTTTTTTCTACACTTTCCTAGATTCTTTCAGCCAGGACTTCAGCTAGGGAACAAGAAAAATAAATATAAAAAAATTCTAGAAAGCTGTACCTTGAAAGGATCTTTTATATCTATTTCTTCCAAAACTGAAAAAAACAAAACAAAAAACTAAGGCTGCAGTAGAGCAGAACTAATTCTTGCCAAACAGATTAGAAAGTATACACACAACAGCCAATATTTCCTGAAGACCAGAAAATGGGTTTTCTGAACTCAGTGGTTCTTGAACTTGGCTGCCTTTAGAATGCCCCTGTGCCCAGGCCATACTCCCCCTCCAAAAACAAAAAACAAAAAAAACCCAAGCAAATCTGAATTCACCTGATGGTGAGACCAAAGTATTTGCACATTTAATGCTTCCCAGATGATTCTTACATTTAGCCAGGGGTGGAAACCAGGATCCTTATTTTAATCTTCAGTTTCTCTGTACAGCTACTAGAATAGTAGAATAAAGCACATTCATGAAGATGTCTCTTTTGTTAAGGCAAGTCTGGGAAGGTCCTTCCTTACCCACTATAGACGTTTGCTTCAAGAGTAATCAGCAACAATCATAGAACAATTCCTTGATCTATGGAAGAAATTCCTTGATCTATTGTAAGAAAATGACATCCTTTACAATCCATGCCTCTTTTCTATGGAGTTATATGACATATACTTTAAAAGTTGAAGCTTCTATTCTTTTTTTTTGAAGCTTCTATTCTTAAACAATATTTTCATTAAAAATAGTTTTAAAAAATGCATTTGTTTTAAAAAATATTTTGTTTTTAAATTGACAGACACAAATTGCATGTACTTATTGTGTGCAACGTATTTTGAAATATATATAAATGGTGGCGTGAATAAATTGAATTAATTAACAAACACATACTTATCACTTTTGTGATGAGAATATTTATAATGTACTCTTAGTAATTGTCAAGAATATAATTCCCGTTGTTAACCACAGACACCATGTTGCAAAACAGTTCCCTTAACTTATTCTTCCTATCTGAGATTTTGCATTCTGTGACTAACATCTCCCCGATCTCCTTCTCCCCACATGTTTGTTTTATAAGATGTTTGAGTAAGTTTTCAGACATTGGTCTAATAATCGTGCAAACTAGGTTCATTTTCTGGCTGGCTGATGCTTTGAGGAAGTCATGCCCAAGTTTTATTGCTTTGCTTAATTACCTGAGAAAAGCTATGCTAATAAAAATATCTGCCCTTACATTCTGCCTCTGAGACATGAGGAAGCCAAATTAGATAGCATCTATGGATTCATAGGCAGATATCTATGAAAATGAATGCTATGTTATTAAAAATTTCTCATTTAAGCATAATTCTACACAACTCACACAGCCATGTGATTTCAAGAATAAGATGAAATTCCAAGACCTTTTTAGGAGGAGAATGTTTACTGGTTATTTTTTTTTGGCCAACATTTTATATGTAGCACTTTATGACTAGTGAACACTTGGGAGGAAAAAGAGATTGTATCTACAGAGAAAGAAATTAGTACAAAGAAAATGTTTATTTGTCTCACAAGGGCTCTTTCTACATTATGTAAATGCTTATGTTAATGGAAATTTCGGATTTTAATTTTATGTTTTTAGTATATATGATTCAAGGCTGAATAGAAACTAAAAAGGCTATTACATACATTATTTAACCCTTCTATGGTTGGGGAAAAAGTTTTTTCATCTGATATGTTTTGAAATGAGATTTACCCCAGAAAATCCAGGGCTTTGAGTCTGACAAAAATTCAGAGTGAAAAACTCATACGGGGAAAAGAGAAACAAGAAAGCTTCGTAGAGGAAGTGAGGTGAGAAGTGGAGCTTGCTGGGGAAAACAGGAGACAAAGGGATTGGACTGAAGAGAGCTATGATCCTGAAGGTAGTGTTATAGACAGCTAAGCTAGGCAAAAATATAGGTAGTCAGATAGGGCTAGCCTCTTGACAGAATCAGGACAAAGGTAAAAAGCACATTACAACTGTGGCCGGAGGTGCATCTGTTGGAAGCCAGGCCTCAAGATGAAGACTGAATGACCAAGGCTAAAATAAGTGGTAACACCTGGTCTCATGAAGTCTAGATAGACATCAGTCATCTCAGTGGGTGGCCAAGACCCTCAGACTCATCCCTTCCTGAAAAGATCTTTAGCTCTTTGTTCTTTCCATGTACACTTGCTGCATAACATGCTTCCTCCTTGGAAAGTGACTATACTTGTAATCTTATTGGTTGATCACAGCTGTAACCCACATGGTACCCACATGGTAGCGCTCCATAAAACTTCCCCTGAGAAATAGGGTCCTCAGCAACTCATTTTCGGCCCCCCTCCTGCCTCTCAGGAGCTGTATCTTTCCCCTTGATATATATTTTCTACTCAGCCTTCATTATCCTTAGAATTCATTCTTCTATTTGGGGAAACACAAACTTGGTGTGTCAGACATTTAGCAGGTTGGGAGTTATAATGTTTCCCCTATATCATATAGAGGTCCTATATAATTTCCTGTATCAGTAGGATGAGTGCCACAGGTTACACAGAAGACTGAGTTTAGATGGTAGCAGAAGTATTCATTGGCTGAGCAGGTTGCACATTCAGGGCTAAATGTTGACCGCAGTGTAATGGAAAGGGGTAGGCATTAGACTCCACATTGCTGGATTAAGAAATACAATTACAGCTCTTTACCACCCACCAAGACTTGCTAAACCCTGAATTCTTAAGGTCTTTATTTGCAGTTGTGAGTATATAAAGTACTGGCTCAATGGATTTAGGAACCGTGAATTCCTCTCCATTCTTGACTTGCCAAGAAATGTGAAATCAGAAATATAATCTTTTGACCTAGACCCAATATAACAAAACCACAAAATCATTAATCAATCCACATAAGATAGACTGTAGACTAAAATGAAGTTACCAAATTTCTCAGAACCAAAGGCAGTATAGAAATTGAAAGGAAACCCCATGGCAAACTTTTAAAAAACTGGTTTTACTCCTAAACCAAATCACTAGATTATTTCAGCCACCTTAGGCCCTGCTGGAGCTCTGATTATAAACACAATAGTCACCAATGACTAATTACAGAGCTCATGAGACTATTGTTTACTTCTTGGCAGTTACCTAATCAAATGACCATGTCTTAACTTCACCTAACACTTTCCAATATAAAACATTTATAATATGATCTTTGTCAAGTTTCACCCCTAGCTGTTCCTGGTGAGAAAAGTCATCATTAGCACAAAGACATTTACAGTTCCGACCACCTTTCCTGCTGTTTGGTGCATTTTAAAGATTAATCAGGGCAGAGCAGAAGGCAGATCCTTGGGACCTCACTCAGAATCTATTATGTTTCTGACAATGGAAGGTTCTAGCCAAGCAGTGCAGTTCTCAGTTCTACCTTATTATTTAATTTTAGAGTTGGTCAATATGTTTTTGGTTAATGGAAAGTTCTGGTTAACAAAAGTTATGAAATATTTAAAAGTGTGAGAAATGAAACAGCAATGTTATCAATATTTTTGTGTCTTAACGCCACCCAATTCTAGATTGGCCCTATTTTGCAAAGAATAACTTATAAGTTATTCTTCGTTTTTCTGCTTTGTCCAGTATTGTAAATTCTAAAGAAAACTATCTTTAAATGACAGAGATGCTAACCACTAGAGTCAACTATTGCAGGAAAAGGAAGTAGATAAGCAGTGGTCCAAGATTCCCTAATTGGTCTTCTTTAGTTTTTCAGAGCCTGGAAACTTTAATGATATTCAGATAAAATTAAAGTGTGGGCCAAGTCTTGCTGATCACATTTTTGCTTTTGTTTTTCTTTTCTTCCAGTACTATGGATTTAACCCAGGGCCTTCTCATTGTCTCAAAATAAAAGAGGGCTGGGGAAGTAGTGCAGTGAGAAGGTTGGCTAGAGCTTGTGATTCTCTTGCCTCAGCCCCCCATAGTGCTAGGATTAAAGGTGTGTGCTACCATACCAAGCAAATCAGTTTTTAATTTAAAATGGAATAATGTTTAACTTGCAGGGAAATGATGTGTTTGTCTAAAGAATTATAAGTGCTGGTGTAGGAGACTAAAGTTGGCTGTGATCTCATGCATATCCCAGCAGAAAAGAAAACACAGGCCTGGATGACAAAGACCCACCTCACCATGTAGCCTTCCTGCCCATTGTTCCTTGAAAGCTAAAATAATTTTTTCCCCCCAGAAAACATCATGGGCTAGGTTACATCCCTTTTTCCTAGCAGGGTTGCCTAAGATAGTCTGATTTGGGGAGGAAAGCTTCACCCTATCATCTGAGGGTTAATAAACCTGATTTCTTTTCCACCAACTCTAGTATTATTGCTTTTCAAATGTCAAGCAGATGGACTTGGATCTGGGAGAAGTATTGTTCTGAAATTACACTTAATGCAAAGCTCAACTTCTCCTTAAACTGAGAAATGGACCTTGAAGTGGAAACACACTCTCTTGACTGCTCATTCCACAGTGACTGTTCTTGCTGAAAAGGAATCACAAATTGAGCAAACAAAACAAAGCAAAACCAAAAAATTCAAAGGTTGAAGTTTTTACAAATAAAGATTTGTTATAAGACAGTTCTTAAGAAATGTGCTTTGCCTGTATGTTCTGGAGTTGATCTAAAAGGATAGGGCAGTTTGTGGCATGCTAAAAGCCAGACTGGTGGTATTGTAGATCATCACTAAAATGTCCCCTCCCTGAACCTATTCCTGGCCAGAAAAAAATATAACCATGACTTCTGTTAAAGATTGGCTTATCAGTTTCTGATACTTTTGAACAAAAGCACAAATATACTACATTAGCCAGATACTTACAGGTAAATGTAAACATTATAGCGGGAAAAGTCACACTAAGCTGTTACCAAGAATGCATTTGTTGCTCCAGTTTACTAAAAGTCTGGGTCTCAAAAAAAATTATCGAAAATCAATATATTTTCTAATGTAATTTTTTAAAAGGTCATTTGGATCGATTTTTTTTAAAAAAGGAAAATCCATTTTGGTAGATGATATTATTAAGAAGGAGACATAATTATGGAAGCTAGATGCTTACACATTAAATTTTCAGGAGTATAAATTTTAAGTATACAGAATATCAAAACAGAAACATTTTTTTTGTGGGTACCGGAGATCGAACTCGGGACCTTGCACTTGTGAGGCAGGCAGGGGAACCACTGAGCTAAATCCCCAGCCCAAAACAGAAACATTTCAGATTTGTTCCATCTACAAATTTCTGTTGAATGCATTAAGGTTATATACAACATTTTACATGACTATAAGAGGTTTTATATTTTAAAAGAAGGCTGGTACTGCTTCTCTGGTAATGCAATTCAACAGTTAATAATCACGTTCATATTTTTTAATTACGTTCATATTTAAAGAACTATAAACATAGGTCAATATGAAGTCCATTGTTTTTTCCCTAATCAAGCAAAGGTTGGACTAGAATATGCACACCTCACAATCTGCCAGCATCATCTGAAAGAGCTGACTTTCCCTAGGATCTAAAACTAACACTAGTTCTATAAATTCAACTAAAGGTAAAGTGCCTTCCTGAAATAATCACAAATATCAGAAAATGAAATTATCTCGTGATATATGGGTTTACATTTTTAAGCAATACAAATAAATGTGATAAAAAATAAGGAATGAATATGAAGAGGCAAGCTGAAATAGTTTTTTCCAGCAAACCTCATAGCTGGGTTACATCAGGCATTGATTATACAGGGTGAGCATGGTCATAGTACAGGTGCATGCAGACCTGCATATGCACATACCTGCACAGGTGCTTTCATGAATTGACACATGTGAATGCATGAACATACATGTACACAGGCACATCAAGCATTGGAAGATCTTTAGGCCTCTCAATTACTTCCTAAAAGCCAGTCTTCTATTTATCTTGATCTTATCAGAAGATGAGTCTGCTTTGAACTCTCACAGAATAAGCCAGAAAAATGTATAATTTACCACACAAACTTTATAAAATGTACAAACTGGAAATTTTTCTATGTTTATAATTCAAAAGAGGAGAGAGAGAGATGCGATATGCTTTTTTATTGAGAATTTGGTGCAAGCCATTTCATATGGAAAAGCCACTCTACCTGTAAAGGGTGGAAGTAGTTCCTAGGTCTCTTTTCCCAGGAGTAAGGAGGTATGAATTCCTAGGCAGAAGACAAAGGAGAGACTTCTTTGTAGAAGATAGGAGTGGAAAGGCAGGGCTCCACAAATGAATTCTGAAGACAGACTACCCAAGTGGAGGCTTTCTAAGGTTGGGCTTCAAATATGGTCCTGGGTGCTTTAAAGCAAAGGTCAAAAAGTTGCCTGAGGACTCTCTACTGTCTGTGATCTCTCAGATCCCTCCCTCTGACAAAAACTAATACAGCAAACACATTTACAGAATGTCTAAATTAGAACACCAGACTTAGGAGGAAATAAAGAAATAAAGAAAGGAAATAAAGAGGAAATAAAGAAAGAAAATGGAAAAATGGAAAAATGTTTCAATTATTTCAAAACATTTAAAAAGCAACAATTATGAGGTATTAAGAAACCAAACACAGTCTTGGCTTTATTTATAATCAGAATTGGGCTTCTCAAGTTACTTGTTTCACAGCCTGATTTATAAAACGAGGATACTAAGCTTCTCCCGGATTCACTCATTTACTCAATCACTCATCCAACAAATATTCACTGGGCTGGGCACTTAACAGTTCATCATGTGAATCAAATGAAATAGCATGAAAAGCTTTGTCCATCATTCTTTTCCTATCAAATCACTGCAATAGCTGCAGGTTGCTCAGTGCCGGCCTAGTGGATACCTCCTTTCTGTTAGTGACACCCACTTACCCTCTCAGGAAGGCCCTTATTCAGATAAAGTACACGGTAGTTACAACTTGCTTCCTGTCCCCAGTTTTGCCTTGCCTATGTTCACTCTTCCCATAACAAGCAGAGTTACCCTTTAAAATGTGAACCAGGCTGCATTACTATTCTGCTTAATATTTCCCAGGAATATCCCCCCTCAAACTTAAAACTAAACTTCAAGCCCTTTCTCTGGCTTACAAAGTGCTGTACGTTCTGGCTCAGATAAGTATTCTACTGATTCTCTAGGGCCACTGCTTTTATATTCCTTGAAGGAATCAAGTTTCATCCTGTCTCAGGGTCTTTGTACTTACTTTTCCCGCTACCTATAGCTTTTCCTCCTGCACCATTTTCACAAGCTATCTTCTAATTAACGCTGAGTTCTCAGTTCACATGTTTCTTGCTCAGATATATCTTGCAGAGACCCTCAAGAAGGTTTCCATTAATTTGCTAAGGTTCACCTTATTTTAATTTCTTTTATATCCATGCTCTGTAGCTGATACTTAACTTATTTATTATCACTCCCTTTCCCTACAGAATGCAAGCTAGGGGAGGGAGTTGGGGGGGGTGCACAGAATCCCTGCTTGTCTTTTGACTTTGAGGCTTAGATCAAAACAGGTGGATAGGGGAGGAAAGGGGATCAAAAATGATCAAAATATGATGTATATATACCAATTTCTCAAAACAAATGTAAACATAATGTATGGGAAACATGTATTAATGAAAAAAGACTTTAAAAAGTGTGTGTGTGGTTCTAAAGTCAAGGTCCTATGTTCCATCCCCCACAATCTTTTTTCAAGTTGGCCCTAAAGCTGTTAAAACAAATTCTAAATATTTGCATTGTAACTGGTCTCAGCCCACATTTGTTGAACTCTTCAGATTCTAAAAGCTATTGTAAATAATTAACCCAGGAAAACCACCCTGCCCTTTCCCAGTGGCATTTAAATGAATCTATAATCATCTGCACTTTTACTAATACATTAATTTTAAAGTTATGTGTTCAAACAAGGATGCAGTATAATGATGAGGGGTAGAGGAGAAATATCAAAATATTCAGCTAGGATTTAAAAAGACATATTAACATTATAGAACTCCATGTGTAAAAGAAGCCACAGGCAAAAAAAAAACAAAACCTACAAAAATAATACAAGTAAAAGCAAGCCAAAAAAGAGGATAAAGTAGGTGAAAGCATCAGGCACGAGATACTAAAAGTTCTGAGTTGAACAACGGGAACATTATAAAAAATTATACATAAGTCCAAGCTTTTAACAACAAATCTTTCAACCAAAAAAAAAAAAAAAAAAAAAAAGAACAATAACCACACACAAGAGAAACCCTCTAAGTGGTAAAGAACATATGCTTGTGATACTTTTGAAAAAGACAGAATCAAGACTCTTCAGACAAATTAATAGAATTAACAAAGCACCAAGAAGTTAACCTACTTTCCATTTCGCGTCTTCTTTCATAGTACTTAGAGAAAGCCATATTTAGAAATTTTGTCGTTGCTGTCACAGCATTATCCTTTGGATTCCAGGGCCAGTCCCAATCCCAAACTACTAGAATAACTCAAATTGTGGTAACATGGATTTATTTTCTTTTTAGAAGAAAGTCCACAACTTGCCTTAAATTGCCTGGTATCAAGCTTTCTCTCCTCTGGGAAATTCCTGGAACTTAGAGTGCTCTCTCATCTACTTTTTGCTGAACATACAGCTGTTGAGTTTAGCTGATCTTCTAAACATGTGACTAGGTGATTGAGACTGTCAAAATAATTTAAAATCCCACTGAAGCTCTTGGTCACTGATGTCATGTGCCCCACTGACATCCCTGCATTTCTAAACTATGAAGAATATACCATGTCTTTCAAAGAAAGCTTCAAAACAGTTTAAATCTTTACTGAACATCCAGTACATGCTCAAATTTTCTAAATAGCTGTAAATATGAAGACAAATGAACCAACTACACCAGGAACAGAATGCAGTTTCTCTTCTCCTCCCTGAATCTATGCTTGACTTTACTGAAACACATCATTACCAGGAAATGACCTTGAAACAGATACATTGTGTTCTCTGCTACAGAAACTACAATGGTTTTGCCGTCTGTCTCTACATCATGCATGTCATAAAACATCCCTAAAGGAAGAGAAACCAGATACTTGGTATGCTCAGGAACAAGATATCCATGCCTAGTGTTTTAATCCAACTGCTTTACACTGCCACTGGGTGTGATATATACACAATTTGAGGAGAATTTTAAGGTTTACTAGCCCACAACCCAACTTCCTTTCCCCAAGACACAGCTCATAATTATACCCTTTCCACTCTTTTTGCATTAGCCCTTCACACTTACATGATACAAGGCAGTGAGAACCAGCAAACACAAAATCTAGAATCACTTTGTAAAGACTTTCCTAGAGATCATAGAAACTCAGAGGAATTTTAATTGTTTGGTTTTGATTGGTTTATTCCCCATAGAAGGCATTTTGGCTGAGACAGTCATCAGCTGAGAAATAGAAACAGCTACTTAGAATCATTCTCTAAATTAAAAATAAGAGCCTCAGAGTTGAATTCAGAAAGGTGGAGTCTTAAAATTAGATCAGTTGGGATGTGACCCTACAAAGACATTGGGGTCAGACATGTGGTTTGAATCCTAGGTCTGCTAATTACTAGCTATTGTAAGTGATTTCTTGAGACTGTGTTTCAGATCCCTTCTGTGTACATGAAGATGTGTAGAGTCACACAGTACCTATGAAGCACCTGGCATACCAAGCAGCCAATGGGGAGACCTTGAGCAGGTGAGATCATCTCTTGGTATAAAGTGTTTCTGCAACCTTTTTTTTTTTTTTTTTTTTTTTTTTACAATCTTTGCATTTTTTGGTAGCATGTTACAGTTACAAACTAATAACAACTTGTATTTTGTGCATTAAACCTGAATGGTAAGTGCAATAAAGAACTCAGTTGTTAGTCAATTTATATTTGTCTGGAACATTTGTAGAATATCTAAATTCTCTGAAGAAGAGAAATAGCATAAAATGTCGTGCTTAAACAGTTTATAATTTAGGAACTGATTTTTGCGTGTTTGCCAAAATATATTTAAAAATTGATATACATATTTTCCAAAACTCATTGAATTATATATTATTTAACAATGGGTTCATATAGTATAAATTATTTCTGCATTTAAAGACAGTCCTAATAATAATACTGTTATCAATTTCAACCCTTAGAGATACTGATTAAGTGTGGCCTGGGCATGGGGAGTTCTAAGACTCTACCTGGTTATTCCGGTAGAGAAAAAACCAAAAAGACAAACATGGTACAAAACTGTGTGAATAGTAATTTAGGGATGTGAGATATAGCAAATAAAGTTCAGATCATCCAGTTGAATTTGAATTTAATAAAAAACCGATTAATTTTATGTGTTTGTATGTCCCAAATACTGCACATTTAACTGAATGTCTTGTATTTTACTTGGCAATCCTAAATAGGACACCAATTCTTGTGCAAGAAAGGGGGAAAGAAGAATATATGTATTGAATTGTTTAATTATATATGTATAATACAGACTTTGAAGATTTGTTTCTGGGGAAGGAATCTGTGGTAGGAAGAAAGAAAGGTAAGAACATTTTTTATTATACTGTACACTTTTGTCCATTTTAAATTTTAAACCACATGAATGTATTGTATATTTTTAAACAAATAACATGATAAAATTTGAAAAATAATTTCCAACCCAGTCAACAGAAAATAAATCTAATATATGTGATATATTTAGAAAACAAAATTGATAGAAATTTGCTCAAAGGATTTATTTTACTTACTCTGATTTTTCAATGTAGTTAGATATAAGTAGAATTAATAATTACTAGTTGAGTTGCTTGACTATAATCAAATTAATATTAGCAACCTGTCACAATTATGATAAGTACTTTACATATATTAATTAATTTAATCTCTCAGGAATTTTTGAGTTTTTGCAAATTAAAAAGGCTAAATCTCAGAAAGTGTAAGTCATTTGCTCAAGATCACACTGCTAATAATTGGCAAGTCTAGGGCTTGAATCCAGGTCGGTCCCCTTGAAGTCACAGACTATTCCTTTGAAGCACAACACAACACAAGGTAACACAACACAACACAACACAGGATAACACAACACTACTGTCTTCTACAATGTGTGTTCCTAAAAAGTCATAAAATTTATAGGTAGACATGAAAGTCAATGCAAAGAGCAAAAGCAATCAATTAACACTTTTATTCACCAGCATCAGTCTCTGACCTGTGAAATGTGTCACTAGTAAATCTTCCTTCCCTCTCTACCTCTTTGTTTTTAAATAGAGAAGTAGATTTCACTTTGTGCAATGCTGTGTTTCAAGAAAGTTGTTTATAAATATAATTTATGCAAATGCTATAATATTTAGAATTGCAAGCTGCTGTTTAAACAAGTTCTCCATTAAATTTTTTTTAGATAGGAAGAGATTTTTGTAATATGACTGACTCAATCTATTAGTTTTTTTGTATTAGTTTCAAAATGAAATAATCCAAGAATCTGCTAATCATTCTTCAGAAGTGAGGGCCTTAATACAAAACATGACTGGGGTTTTATATGTGAAAAGGACATTTTGTGGAATTCCAAAGAATTTAACTAGTGAGATTGAGTTTCTAACTCCAGCCTACATTTACTAATTATTGTTTTAAAAGTATGAGTAAACATTTGCCAGAGAGAAATAGAATGTCACTCAATTTATCAAATCAGTACTATTTTTAATATCTTATCAGAAACAGAAATATGCTACAGGGTTATTTCGTTTTCTGTTGTGACATTTCTCCAAAATTTGTTTTTGTCTATACATTCTATGCTTTCCTAAGTCATCTACCTTCTTCATAGTGCAAGTGGATGTGGAGTGTGGGAAGAAAGATGATTATCTGTCAGACAAGACCATTGAAAACTAATACTGAAGGGTCCTTAAAGTTAATGGTTTTGCAAACAGTTGTCCAAAAACTATTATCCCACTGAGAAAAGGTCTGCAGGCTCCTGAGTAGTCCTTTGGATTTCTGCCCAGTGATGGGTTGGGAGTGATCATTTGGCAGATAGCCAGCCTATCCAGGTCCTCTCAGGCTGCCATGGACCGAATGGAGCAGGACACAGAGAGGTTGCAGCAAGCCTTGCTTCGCTGTGTTCAAGCTGTGTGCTTTCTCCCACTACACATCAACACTTCTGAATAAATCGTTTGATTTCCAATTCAAGCTGAGGTAGGAGGATCTCAAGTTAGAGCCCAGCCTGGGCAGTTTAGTGATTTACTGAGTCCCTGTCTCAAAAATTAAAAAAAAAAAGGGGTGGGGGGACTGGGGTTGTAGCTCAGGGTTTCAATCACTAGGATAAATATAAAATATAAAATAAAATAAACCTACTCAGTAATGAACATATGAAACCAAGCTCCGAAGTGCTGCTGGCCAGGTGATGGACCCATTTGTTAGCATTGCCATTTTGTGTAGCAGTGTTTCCACCACTGGCTGAACGTTTCACTTATTTTCTTCTTTAATCCTTATCAAAGTGAGAATTTTCTTTGAAAGTACAAAATCAAGGAAGATGTATAACATACTAGATCTACATTGTCAAAGACTGAGTCTAAAAAGCAGCAAGTGATTGAGGATTTTACATTACTTTTAGTCTCTACTCCCCCACCATACCATGAACTTTTCTGATATCTTCACATATCTGATTTAGTAAATATTTTTCAGAAAGCATTATGTTCTGGTAAGTACCTTAATAGCTTAATCTGCATAAAATTCATATTATTTCCAATAATTGAAATTGCTTCTCCCATTTATCATATTTGTTATATCTAGTTGAATCTAGTTTTCTTATTTACTTACTTAATTCTAAAAATAGGAAACTGAATTGTTATTATCTTTTATAATTATGATGGTTTAAAATTTTTCCCTCAGTTTTCTTAAGGATAACTTTTGGTTTCTCATTATTTTCCCTTCTGTAGGTGAGCCATTACAAAAAAGCCTCCTTAACTAAAGATTATGGAAACATATGTATGTCTACTAATGAATAAAGCCCATGAATTTTTCCCATTAAATATTTTATTGATATGAAGGGCCAAGACTTAACATAAAAATCTTCAAAAATCACTATTATCTAGTGTTATGAAAAAGCCTTAATTTTTTTTATAAATTCTTGCAAGAGTTGGATTAATAAGCACATGTGGAAAATCAGAACAAATTAAGCTTAAGAATTTGGGCAATAAATCCATGAAATAAATGTAGGGAAGTTTACCTAAGTCTATAAAGCTTTATTCAGTCTTTTATTATTTCTTAATATTTGTCACTATTTGAGCCTGTATGTTGTCCTGTACCTTCCTCCACCTCAATATCATAAAATTCTTAGTGTCAGTGGTAGAATGAATTAATAAATAAAAATGAGTGTAGATATTTTAAAACGACAAAGACTTAAAAGGGAATTTTCAGATATATCCAACATCATAATTAACAAGAGATTTCTAAATACCATAACATCATGTTCCTATTTGGAGTATGCCATGAGAGGTTCAGACTCTGTATAGTGCGTAGTCTTGTTTGGTTTTCTGGACATCTCTGTAAGGACTCATAAACAAGCTAAATGACCAAACATTGTGATGCTAATATGTGTAAGAGGAAAGCAGGCTAATATACAAAGAGTTTGTGCCAAACTGCCAGAATATCCAGTTCTAGGGGAAGACTCACTTTTTTGCAAGATGAAAATGTCATTAAACCTAGAACACTCACTCCCCTTTTGCCATACCTCCTTCTTCACACTGACACCAATAGTGGGACAGAAACTGAAAGAAAGGAAAAAAAGAAAAGAAAGAAAGAAAGAAGGAAAAAGATACATGTGAATTTCATAAGATTTAAAGAGCAGATCAGCCTATTAGGATGTTGCAATGTAGTAGGTTCTCAGGGAACAATTATTTATGAAGTAGTTCTAAATTAAAAACAATCAGCTCATGAAGTGAAAGTGCAGTTGGTTTTTTGTCTGTCCTTGACTTGTCTCCAGCACTAACTGAACCTCATGAATCTTTGATTTAGTGAAAAGTATTGCAATTATTGGCATTACTGAGCTCTGTAGGTATTTTAATTCATAGATATTTGTCATGGTTTATGGCTAATTCTGTCTTTTTCTAAAAGTTATATCCTGAAGTGGATATGGGTTTATAGACAAACCATAATTGTGCACTGTGCTGTATTCATGAACTTGGCTGGTTCTTGAAGTTGCACCCTTGTTATCTCAGACTCCACCTGGATTAACAAGGAACTCCGCCCTCTTCTCTGCAGCCATGAGATCACTTTTCTTCTTGCTCCATGGCTCTTAGCCTTCCTGCCTTTTATTTTATTTAGTCTGTAGCTAAACCTGTTTGAATGAGCAATCAGCATACAGATGAAGGCATAGGAGAGGAGATTGCCCATATTCATTTTTAACTATATATATATATATACATACATATATATATATACACACATACACATACACATATATATATATACATACATATATATATATACATACACACACACACACATATATATATATATATATATGTAATTTTGGTACTAAGGATTGAACTTGGGACCTTGCACTTTCGAGGCAGGCACCAGAACCACTGAGCTAAATCCCTGGCCCTTAACTAAATATCTTAATTTTGATTATCTGAAAGAAAAAAATATACAGGTACCATTCAGCCAGACATTATAGAATTTTGAAGAAATACTTTTTAAAAAAAACTTTGTATTAGCAACTTATGTCTTAGAAAAAATCATTTATTTAAAAGAAATTATGAGTTATTTATTTATTTATTTTTGTAGAATATCTTTAAGTATTTCCACTGTATATTATCTGATCTGTACTTTCCTTAAGGTAGAATAACCAAGAAATAACTTACATATCCTTTCTCACAAACAAGTGTGACAACCAATTCCACATCAGCTTTCTAAATGTCACTGCCTTGAAACTGAATATCATTTCAAGAAAAGTCAAGTACACATAGACATTTCTTCATCAAATGAATGAATGAAAAGAAAAAAACCAGGTCCAAACTTTCCCATGATGAATGAATGAGTTTTGCTCTAGGGTCGTTGCTTACACAAGAATCTGCCATGAGACATCTGACACACTTGATTCCTCACATTCCCCGCATGTTACTGCAGTAAATGCAGGATATCATTTTGCTCACTATCATAAATAAGGTATGTTTTGTCTTTCAGGAAAGTTAAGCTGTTATTTCTTTTGAACTAATTTATTCTATGAAATAAGTCTGTTTTTCTAGGCTGGCAGCCTATCAATGGGACTGAATAGGATATTGGGGTCTACTTTTCTAAAGGAAACCACTCAGAAGGCAAATGGCATTAATGATTATACTAAAATTACCAATATTCAACCAAGAGATCTTTTGCTATCATGTGTCTGTGAAGTTGGACATTTAGTTTGCAATTTTGGATATGTTTGGAGAGCCTACAGTTATTTATACAACAACCTAATAGTTTAGCTTTCTATTCTATTCTATTCTATTCTATTCTATTCTTATTCTATTTCTATTCTTTCTATTCTAAGATTGACTCAGAAAAAGAAAGCCACAATTTTTGATGGAAAATACACAGACCAGTTAATGAGTTATTACTACTTTAGGGTGTAGAATTGCTACAGCAACTACCAGCTCACTAAATTTATTTACATATAATTTTAATGTTCACTCAATAGATGGGAAACTGAGAGCTTATTGCCAGAGATACCCATTGAAGTATTATGGTCAATAATAGTGAACAAGCCTAAATTTTATGTAAGAGCCAATTAGCCTTGCAAGGACAGAGGTAAGAGACCACAGCAGGGAGACCAAGGACTCTTTTTACAAGAAGGGTTAGTGAGCATGTGTTCAGAACTGGGAATCTAAATAGTTGTTTAGCACTAGTTCTGTTGGTGTAATGGAGAGTTGAAGTGGAGGCTGCTTTAGGAATTCCAAGCTGTTGTGGTTCCAGCCACATAGTCCGCATTACCTTTGACTATTATAGGCCTTCTCAATTTTTTCTCTTACAATTCTATGTTCAGGTTGGAACTTCTAAGATTAGGCATGCTTTTGAATTTTTGGTACATGTAAACAAGCAAATATGCCTACTGGGAATAATAATTTATAAGATATTTTCCACTATAGCTACTTTAGTAAAAATTAATCAGGAGGATTGGGCAACAAGTCAGTGATTCCCTAGCTTGAGACCAACAAAATAATGCTAAGCAATAGAGAAAAATATTAAAAGAAAGAAAAGATGGGCTCTGAGACAAAGAGATAATCATTTTAATTGTGATTTGTATGAAAAAGAAAGTTTTCTCCTCCAGTTGGTCTCAGTGAATGACAAAAAGAAAAGACTCAAGAAGACAATTTTACTTTTATGATAAAATAGACATGTAATAAGATTATCTGTCTCTACAGAAGTTTAGGGATGATAGGAAATGCTTGACTTTATAAAATGATCATTGTTTCCACTTAAGTAGGAAATATACTTAAGTATATACTTAAGGAAATATACTTAAGTAGTATATAGTTTCTCTAAGAAGGCTGCAAAAAACCATCTTGTGTTTCTTCCTTAATAAATTTCATGACCATTCTTAAGTTTCATAACTATTCTTAAGAATGCTACAGATTTATAGACACCATTGCTATGGTAGAAAAGTAGTTCTGGAAACTCATCACTGGAATGGGTATCATAAAAATAGTCACTCCCCTCTTTAATTCCAGTATTAATTTATGTCAGGCCCAAGTAAACGAGTCCCAAGGTCATAAGAATTAAGTGATAGTTGGCATTTAAAAAACAAAAAGATATTCATCATTTGGTTCACTGCTAAAAGTTGTTTTTATTAATGCTGGATTTGAGGTATGCTCTCAATATGCTCTCAAAAGGACCTTAGTAGTTAAAAATATTTACTTCTCTGTCTTTATATTCCCTTTTACATGAGACCTTGTGGTTTAGAGAAGATCTAACTGTTATCTATATCATCCAGTTCAGTTTTGTCTTTAAATCATTGCTTGGGCCAGTTCTAGAATGGAAGGATTATTTATATACTTTTCCCCTCTTCCAAAGTTTTTCATGCCTTGCATATATATTGTATACAAGTCCTGAAATCAACAAGTTGCATGTAAAAAGATATTCCAAATAGAAGGCAGTGGTAAGAAAAAATAGAATTTGCAAAATGATGCCCAATAAAACTGAATTACCAAACTTTTGATGTCTTTACACAATAGCTTTGACTTGAAAACTGGTACATGTAATGAATGCATGCTTTGGGGTGACATTTCAAAGCTGAAAAATGATGGTGCTTATTGTCAGTCTTTAGTCAAGGGCTTATTTTATCCCTAACAACCATGTCAGACAGTTATCATTTAATGTGATTCACAAACGTTTATTATAAGCTGTAGGAGGACATCCCCCACTTTTGGTAATAACACTTGTGCCCACATATTTGTATTTAATATTACACCTTCACACAAGTCCAGACACTTTTTACAAAACAAGAAATTTGTGCCCATGTTAGTTTATCTATACTCAAAACTCAAACCAGAAAAAAACACACAACCCATTGACCTTTACTGAGAGAATATGATATTGATGAATTTACACATCAGTATAATTTAGAAGATTCACAGTTGGATAATAGCTTATAAATAATGTAACCACATAAATGCCCCAGAATAAAAGGATGAAAATCAACATAGTTTTAATAAAAAATCTTGACTGGGATATTTGTAGATATGAATATGTGTCTAACATGAGTCATTTAACTGGTTTTTAGGATTTAGCTTTTTTGTCCATAATAATTACAGCATAAATAACTGAGCTGTTGGCAAATTACAAGGAGCTTTTATTAAAAAAACACAGTTGTTCTGAACTAGATGTCTCAAATTATATATCCCTAACAAAGCTTTGCACACCTGAAATCTAGAAGGAACACAGAAAGCACATACATTGCACAATTAGAGATGCACTGTATTTTCATATTAATATTTTAATAATTACAAATATTTGTGATGGAAAGTAAGAAGCAGTAACGTAGTTATAGAAAAACTCAATGTAAACATAATAGAATGTGTCCTAAATTTTTGCAAATAATGATCTGGACGGAATATTTACATGGAGGTGGGATAGGGTAGGGAAGAGGAAATAGGATGAAGAGAACGACTTCCCTAAACTCAGCCAAGCATTTGACGTGCTTTTCCACTCAATCACTTTACAGAATTGTACATATTATTGTAACCTATAAAATAATTCCTATCAGAAAATTATTCTTTAATTCTTTTAGAGCATCAAGATACATACTGTTATGATTTGGTAAGTCCGTCTTGAGGTTAAAAGTGTCATAAATGTGGTCGAAGCAGAACTAAAGCAAAACTATTGAGGAAACTAAAAAGTCAGTTTATTTCTTCTTAAACTAATAATGGCTGGGTATCAGCTCTTAGAGCATGATATTAATGAGGCCAAATCAATAGATTCAATCACTGTAGGGATCTGCTAGGTTTCAGTTCAGTGGTAATAGAACATGTTCTAGTTAACTGAGATATTACTTGTCAATTTCATAGGGTAGATAGGAGAAAATATAGGTGAAAACAATTATAGGGAAAGGAAATGTTACTTAGGGTTGTCCCACAGAACAGGATAAATTATGCCATATTTATAAACTCAGAGCTATATACATGTTAATATGCCCTTCCAATTTAAGAACAACAGTCATGATAATAATAAGTATATATAATTAGAAACATTACATTTCCCTAGGTTCTTCCAGAACTTTAATGTCATTATTAGTCAAATCAGAGCAGTGTCTACAGAAAATAAAATTTTAAAAATCATTACTCTGATGTTTGGCTACTTCTCCTCTCTTTGCCAGGGACAAATGGCATTTGGTAAAATGAGTTTCAGTGATCATCTGCATCCCAGTTTCAATTACCAGCATGACCTCATAAGAAGGGTAACTTTCAGAAGTCATTTTTCTGATCATATCCAACTAAATGACCATAAGAACCTCAAATGCTGTATGTCTTCTTCCCCCAACTTGCCTCACCTCCTCTATGCATGGTTTCATTTTTCAGGACCACTATTCATCATCTATCATTTTCATATTAAATAAAGCCAGCAAATTAGGCCTCAAAAATGTCTCCTTTCCCCAAGAATCTTGTCAATGTCCACTTTTGTTAATTATTTCTTTAATCTGACTTTTCTTCTCCAACTTTATACTTTCTGAGTTAATTTCAGACCTTTTCCATTCTCAATCACTACAGTCTTAACCCTCTTTATTATCACAATAACTACACTAAAAAATGAGAAATGAAACCTTATCAAATTATACTAAAATGACTTGCTTGTGTCTCTCTATTTTAACAGATTCTAAGTTCTTTAGAAGAAACTACCTCTTATTCATCATTAAAACCAAAATAGCAAATAGAGTGCTGACATGAAGTAGGTACTGCATGAATTTTTAAGTAAAAATTTCAGACAGATAAAAATTATATTGGAGATGAAATTGTTATTAGGAAGTTTAACATGGTGAGCAGGTCTTTTATTATCATTTTAAACTTTAACTAACTTGGCATTTTCCTTAAAGTTTATATTATTCTACAGTTAATAGAATTTATGCTCCCCACCAAATGTCAATATTTCTTAGATTTCTTATTTTCACCTTTTGGATCTAATGACCACGTACAGTACATGTTTATTATGGGGGAAAGGTTAGGAAGAAGTTTTGAGCTATTTTTACCTCCAATTCTAATTTCTATACACTTTGAAGAATATGACTCCTAAAAGATAAGGCAGATAAAAATATTTCTACCAGTTAGAACATACTGGGGTGCAAGCAATATACCTTTGTTTAAATGCATCATTAATATATATGAATTTGAATTATCTCTTTTCTATTTTCAATCAGTTCTCTGTTCTCAAGGTGCCAAGATTTCACCCTCATGTGTGATTCCACTACTCCAGACTACTTAGGCTATACCTCAAGGCTTTGTTTCACAAAAGTCACTCTGATCCCACTCCTAAAGAATTGGGTATTTGTTTCTGGTTCCTTGGTCTCATGCATGAGACTACTTTAAGGGTCAAAGTGAACTTTGAAAGGGTAAATACTTTAAGGAGTTAGAACCATGAGACACACTTGATTAGAATAATCATTGGGAACTAGAGAAAAGAACATTATAATACAAGGGAAATTCTTCTTTGTAGCAACTCAGTTGTAACCACATGGCATTTTACAGAGAAAACCACAACATTGAATTTGATGTGTTCCTCTAAATTTCCAGAGGCAACAGGTACACCCCAGGGCTGCTCCAAATCTTCAGAGGAGACCACATATGCAGGATCCTGTAACTTCCCTAATGGAGGATGACCTGTAATGGACCAGATTCCTTACCCTCCAACTTTCATTTTGCCCTCTCCTTTGTCTAATTACATACTCTATAATCCCAAGTAAAATGAGCTCTCTTTAAGTCTGTAAATTTCTGGGTCCAGAAAGGGCACCCAAATTAATGCTATCCAACGCATTACTAACTAGGTGTATGTTCTCCTTTTGTTGGCTTGGTTTTTCTAGTGTCTAAATGAACAATTAAAGTAAAACAGAGGAGATTTGGGGAGATTATGTTGGCCAATTTCCAAATAAGTGGCACCTTATTATGGCTTAGTAAAGTCCCAGAGAAAAGCAAACTCAAAGCTGCTCATTCATTTTATTGCTACTACTGTGTTGCCTTGATCTAGCAGCCTGTTTCTAACTGAAGATTAAGCAATAGGTTCTTTTCATGTAAAACCCTCTTTATTTAAGCTCATTTCATTATGTTTTGCCTCTCAGCTATAAACAAGAGAATATTTTATTACAGTGATTTTTTTCTCCTAAGATGTTTTTCAGTGTTGTTTTCTATATTGTTTCTAATGGAAGCATGTACGTCCAAAATTTGGCAGTTAGTACTGAGAAAACAGTGGATATTGCTAACTTTAGGAAGATTATGATCAAAGAATGAGAGGGGAAGGACAGGCACAGGAATTGAGAATACCAATTTTTATAAGTGAATGGTGGGAGCTCTCTTTAGTTTATTTGAGGAATTGAGAAATTAGTAAGCCGGTTGCATTACTCCTGCAGTTTGCAGCATGTGATGGGAAAATGCAGAAAATCAAAAGGTTGAGTCAGTCAAGGAGACACCTACGTCAATATGTGGCAACTCCTGACTGTGAAAAGGGTTTGTACTTTTGTTTAGCATTAAGATAGGCCCAGTTTTTCTTTCTCTTTGAAAAATCTAACTTTATTCTATACTTTTAATACCTTAACAAGCCCAGAAATATTTATCAAAAACACATTTCTTTTATAAAAATAACATATTCTGAATAGTCAATGTAAGTACTGAGTAATTATTTTAATAAACATCTCAGATTCTGATTGCCTTAAGTTAGTTGGACAATAGCAAATAAGCATATGAAAAAATGTTCAACATCACTGGTCATTCGAGAGATGCAAACGAAAACAATGCTGAGATTCCACCTCACTCCAGAAAGAATGGCTGCTATCATGAAATCAACCAATAACAAATGCTGGCAGGGCTGTGGGGAAAGAGGAACCCTGCTCCACTGCTGGTGGGAGTGTAGACTGGTGCAACCACTGTGGAAATCAGTACGGAGATACCTCAAAGAACTAGGACTGGAAGTCCCATTTGACCCAGCTATTCCCCTGCTGGGGATCTTCCCCAAAGAATTAAAAGAATCATACCACAGTGATATATGTGTGCCCATGTTCATAGCAGCACAGTTTGTGATAGCTAAAATTTGGAAACAGCCCAAATGCCCATCAACTGGAGACTGGATAAAGAAAATGTGTTTTTTTTTAAAAATAAAATGGAGTACTACTCAGCCTTAAAAAATGAGAAATTAGAGACATTTATAGCTAAGTGGATGTACATTGAGGCGATACTCTTAAGTGAAATAAATAGGACACATGTGTAAATACCGAATAGTTTCTTTAGTATGAGAAACTGAAAGTGTAAATAAGGACTAAAAGGTATAATAGATAATGTGAAATAGGAAGAAAAGGGGCAAAGGGGAAGGGGAAGTGGGAGGGGTAGGGGAAAGGGAAGAAGGGAATGGAATTAATATGAGAAAATGAAAAAATGGAAACAAAGTCTTTGTAAATCGGGAGGGGTTGAAGGGAGGGCAGGGGAAGGGGGGAAAATAAGAACCAAGAGAGGTTATGTAAAGGTGCAAATTTCCAATGATGAATGTCATTATATTGCATACCTAAAATGTACCAATAAAATAAAATTTTTTAAAAAAGTTAGATTGGACAAATATAAATCAACTTTGCTTTTTCTGATTATTCTTATTCTATTGTATCCCTCACGTCAGATTCAGTAGACAGTTTTATTTTTCTGAGAAAGCTAAAGAAGCAATAAGAAAACATTGTGTTGACTCTGAGTTCATTATAATTAGAAATAGATTTATGTGCTATAGACAGAATACTAAAATAAGGTTCTGTAGTTTCTCCCTAAACCTTTTTAAATGAAATTTCTCCTTTTTTATACAGTTTATATTTCCTTCTTTTAAAATCTGTGTTACATGTATACACATCTACTTATATGCACATATATATATATATATATATATATATATGGACATCTATCTATGTTCTGACAAAATGGATAGACACATGAATATTACAAAAAGAGGAAAGACTAAAACATGAAGCCAAAAATATAGGTGACCCACATCTAGAGTTAGACAATAAGACTGTTAAAATAGTAATACCTTTCATTTTACACAGTGGAAAATCAAGGTCTTAGAAATTGGATGTCATGTCTATAGCTAAATACTATACAGCACTGGCAATATTTGATTAGTAGTAGATTAAAAATAATTTTTTGTCTTAACTCCAACTAATTTATGACCCTATATCTGTCCTATATAAAATTGCTCACAAAATTATGTGGGTGGATCTTAGTATCCTTTAACATAGCTGTACTAACCCAAATGTGTCCTTACATTTTTGGCTATTAAACAAATGGTCTCTATAGCAGTTGCAACCTGATTTGCTTTGATCTGTTTTATCTTTTATAACTGAATTGCCATTATCAATTCTTGATCTAGAGTAGCTGCCAAATTGTATTCCTGTATTTCTAGGATCACAAATTTGGAAGAGAACTTGAGTCATTTAGTTCATTTCCCAGCAGAAGACATCTTTCCAAACCTCTGTCAGAACACCTCTGACAATCCTGGACTGTGCTTTTCTTGATCTTCCTTGGTCTTATTCCATCCCCGCCATGACTTCCCAGGTGATGTCTCCAACCCGACCTTGGTCCCTTCATTGGCACCTGTTTCTCACTATCCACACTCTTCTTTCAGGTCTTCGAAGGCAGCAAGATCCTTCCCAGGTTAGGAACTCTGCAGGTGCTTTTGCTTTGTTGGGTTTATTCTTTCTTAGTCCTTCCCCTGTCATGCACTCCGACATTCTTTAGTTCTCAACTGAGACGCAATGTCTTCACAACAGTCCTCTTCACCACTCCCATCCTTATTCTTTGCTCTGCAATTTAAATAAGTTACTTGCATTCATAATAACTACTCACATTCTTTGATTTTAATGTACTCGACGTTGTCTAATCCTATTCTGAACGACGAAAGAAGAAGGAGGCAAAATAGAAATGGAGACATTTCACTCACATGATGTGAGATGACTTCCTTATTCACTGCTTCATTCTGAAAAATATTCAAAGAATCTTTGGCTTTCCTTAACATTTTGTCCAAGCTTCAGCCTACTCAGTTTGGTTTTACTCTTCCTCAAACTATGCTGACAGCTCACAGACTCTGATTTTCTAATTACATATTTCTTTGTCCATCTGTCCTACCAATCAGCTTTAAAAATTGACTTGATCCAGTGGTGGCAAACCTATGGCATGTGTGCCATAGCTTGTGGTTTGTTATTATTAAAAGATCTCAAAGTTTCTCCACCACTGGATTAGATCCTGCATGTAGCCTCAAGAGTTTATGTAGTGGTCTCTCTCTTTGCTGTTTCTCTTTGGGATTAGGTGAAATGCTACTTCTAAAATGTTTTAAGGTAGTTTTTCTGGAAAGCTTATTTTGAGCAGCCTATCTCTAATTAGAGTTGTCAGCAATTCCAGATGGTCATGGGAAATGATGGCCCATTCTCTATCTTTTTTTTTCCATTAGGTTTATTGGTACATTTTAGGTATACAATACAGTTACATTCATCATTGGGATCTTGTACCTTTACATGATGTATCTTGGCTATTTTTTCCCCATTCCCTTGCCCTCCCTTCACCCTCTCCACCCTTTCCTATTTACAAAGACTTTGTTTCCATTTTCTCCTTTTCTCATATTTTTTCCCATTCTCTATCTTAGCAACATCTGACACCATTGACCATTTTTGAAAAACTTCCTGGCTTGAGTTCATGATGAGTGTCCCCTGGTAATCTACCTCCCACTTTATTGGCTTTTTACTGACTCTTCATAGGCACTACACAAGATCCCGAAGCATTAGGATAAGTAAGCACATGGTTTTCAGGCATCTATTTCTTTCTCAAATATCTTTTGAGGTGATCCTCTCAAGACCATGGCTCTAAGTAGCACCCATAAGAATTTGATCCCCAAATTTCAAATTTCAGCTATTTTACTTCTAAGTGCTCCAGATTCATATATGCAAAACCTCAATTAAATATCTCCACTGGATACCTAAAAATATCTAAAGTGGCTGGAAATGGATTCATTTCCTTTTTAAAACTTTTTCTGTCTTAGCTTTACCCATCTTATTCTTTTTCGTTTCGTTTCGTTTTATTTTGTTATTGGTACCGGGAATCAAACTCTGGTCCTTGCGCTTGCAAGGCAGGTGGTGGAACCACTGAGCTAAATCCCTGGCCCAGCTTTACCCATCTTAGTAAATGGCTTCACCATCTGGCCAGTGTCATCAGTATGTATCCCGGTGATAATTTTGGCTCTTTCTTTCCATCATTTCCATCTTTATCCAATTTACTAGCAAGACCTATCAACTCTGCTTTCAAAGATTTTCTCAGCAAATCTACTTCTCCCCATGACCACTGTCCCAAATTTAATCCTTGCCACTGTCATCTCTGGTATACGGGAACAGCCTCCTCTCTGATTATCCTATACTCCATCATCTTCAAGAAAGCCAAAGAGATTTTTAAAAAAATAACTTCCTTAGATATCAAATGCTTTCATCACAAAAAATAATGAATATTTGAGGTGATAAATATTCTAAATAACCTGATTTGGACATTACACAAAGTATAGTTATCTGCCAGTTTCAGTAGAGGATTAGTTGCAGGACACTAAAGTATACCCAAATCTACAGCTGCTCAGGTCCCTTATATTGGCATATAACCTGCACGCATCCTCCTATATACTTTAAATCATCTGCAGGTCATTTACAATAGCAATACAATGTAAATGTCATGTAGGTGGTTGTTATGCTGTATTGTTTAGGAAATAATGACAAGAGAAAAGGTTTGTACATTTTTAATACAGATGTAATTTTTTTTCCAAATATTTAAATCCATGGTTGAAGCCAACAATACAGAGGGCCAGCCTTATTGTGTATTGAAGCATCACATTGTACTCCGTAAATATGTGCAGTTATTATGTGTCAGTAAAATAAAAATAAAAATTAAATTGAAAACAGTGCCCCGTGGCTTTTCCTAACCACTGAATCACACACAGTCCCTTCCAGGACTCTTGCATTATTTTATCCTTTTACATGTTTTCTTTAATAATACTGAAAGTTACAGAATTGTTAATTTTGTTTATTCAGTTCTGTGTCCATCTCCCCACCATAGGATACAGTTTTCATGATAGCAAAGACCTTGTATGTTTGATTAACCTCTCTTATCCACAGTGCTTAGAATAATAAAGTTCATAGCATGCTCAGTAAGCATTTGTCAAAAATAAAAGTTTGACAGGCTATATCTAAATTATACTTTTTTTCTCATTTCACGCAGAATAAAAACTAGAATAGGACCTTCAAGCCCCTCTATGCTCTCACCCTATTATTGTCCCTCCCTATATCTTCCTTCCCCTGCCCCCATGTGGATGTACAGGCTTTGCTGTCCTTGGAGGATGCCTCTGCTTTCTGTGCTTCAGTCTGGAATGCTCTTTCTTCTCCTATCCACCAGGATCACTCCCTTGCTTCTTTCACTTAGATACTGAAAGATAATCTCAGGGCGGCTTGCCTTGGCACCTAATCTCCAATTTTAAGTCTCCTTGCCCCATACCACTGAGAGTTAACACATGCCCCACCCGCTGCCTTATCATCTCTCCTCAGCACTGTTCTCTAATGTGCCATAGATTTCACTTGCTTATCTTGTGTGGTTTTTGTCTCCCAGGTGAAAGGTAAGCTCCACAGGGTTAGGAATTTTGTGTTTTGTCTACTACTGTCTACACAAGAGTTCAGAATCATGTTTGACACTATAAATAAATATTTGTTGAATAAATGGACAAGCTACTTAATATATTATTTTTCTTAATGTGTTGAACATTTGTTTAGTTAAAAAGACTGGAGCTATTGAAGATTTCATGTGGCCATTTGTTAAAGTGTTGTCATTAGTGGTAATCCAGACAAGTGTTCCTCATTTGAGGAAGGCTAATGAGAGAAGGTTAATAGTTGGAGACCATGAATAATGATTGTGAAGGGACCCAACCAAATTGGGTAGTACTCTCAAGTCCATATGTAAGGTTTATAATAGGTTTATTATTATGTTTCTGCTTCTTACTTCCATAGAATAAGTTAAGCCCTATATACACTTACTGTAATAAGGATTTAAACAATCATTCTTCCTTTGGCAGTCATATTTAGAAAGTGATATACTCTTCACAGGACACATCTGGTTTGTCCTGTTTGCTTTTATTGTAATTATTTTCCTGAATCTCAACATTACAAGTAATTGCTTCAGAGCTGAACTATTGGTTAACCAGCCATGACAAATCAACTCAAGAAGCAGGATTAATTGTGAGGCAAGTTTTATGTGAATAGCTGAGTCTACATTCCATGCTCTACTGATCAGAGAGAGACCAAAAATCTAATCAAAGATTTCCAAGAATGAGGGTAGAAAAAGAACAAATTTCTGTTTGGAACCCTATGGGACTTTGGATGACCTCCACATTTCCAGAAGAACAGTTAAATGAACAACCATTCTGAAACCAGAAGGTAATTCTAGTATAACATGGTGAACTAAGGAGCTGAGAAAGTCATTTTTATAGGGTTGCCTTCCCTAAGGAGTCAAAAGCGCTAGTGCTAGAAATGACCCATGATAAAGGAGAGCTGTGTTTGGCTTACATTTGACAGATTCCCTTTATTCCTTTTTGGCAACTATGAGAACAGGCTCATCCAGTTTCATCAGAAATGTTTTGATTTCCTTTAAAAGTGATGATGGTAACATCCTATGGAAGGTTCATGGTCAGTTCTTAAGCAGATAAATCCCCAAAATTTAACATTAAACCATCTGTCTATATTACTCCTTTCTGTCATCTGTAAGAACTCCCTCTTGCCCTCAAGAGTGGCTGATCTCATTTAGGTAGAGGATTAGGCTAGGGAAGTTTGAAGAATAACTATTTATTTGGGAAGTGGGGTGGCACAAGACACGTATGACACTTACTTTATAACTGCAATGTAGACTTTAAAGTAGCCTGAAAAATCCAATAAGCTTATATACCTGAGTCTGTAATAATGATGATGAAGTACATCTTTTCTGTTAACTTTTCAAAATTTTGTTTACAAACCATGCACTATATTTGTGTGTATAAATATAATTAAAAATTAAGAAATATGGACATTTAAAAAAATAGAAATCAATCCAAATGCACGTCTCTATTATATTAAATAACGTTGTTACTAATAATCCTGAGACAACATGTAATTCATTTTAACCAATTTAATGATGTGCTATTTAAACACCTGGAATCCTAAATCCTTAGTTGTAGATCTTGACATAAGAAGCCAGTAAACACATTACAGGCGTGACAGCTTTAACCAAAGCCAGCTTTAGCCAAACATCATTTTCCTCGGAAGGCGGACACTGTTTACAGTTCACCTGCTGCAATAGTTTTCAAAGGCTTAATTAGATAATGTTGCATGGAGGGGGAAAATCTTGGAAACTACTTTATCGGGACCACTTGCAGGAGCACAGACACACACTCTAGTGGATGCAACACTTAGCTCAGAATTCGAAAGTAACAGCAAAAAAATTGGAAAGCAGACATGACTCTTGATTTCTCCGTGGCTGATTCACCTGAGGAAGTGCGAGGGATGAAATACCTTATCAGCCTCACCAAGTCACTTCTCCCAAGATGACACCCTAAACACATCATCATTCTTCTTATTCTTATTCATCATCATCATCATCATCTTATTTATTTATTTATTTATTTATTTATTTATTGAGATACAAATGGAAGGGAATTGGCATTACTTGCCCAGTAGTTCTGTTTTGGTTTCTGCGCTAACCATCTGTCCGACAGGAGAGTCGGCGGGAGCCCGCGGGTGCCATCCGCGGCCGTCGCCACCGTCCTGGGACCGGGGTCCGCGGGGAGCCGGGAGCGCGCGCTCACCCCGCCCCGCAGCGCCTCTCCCGCAGCTCCCGGCCCGCGCCCCTGCACGTTCCCGCGCCGCCCGCCCGCGCAGAGCACTCTGAGAGGGTGGGAACGCGTTCCCGCCGCGCCAGCCCTCCTTCCCCAACTCACCAGCCTGCGAAGTTTCCGCGCCGAGAGGACTGGTGTCAGGTTTCAGAGACCTTTCCTTCCCTTCCCGAGTCCTGGGACCCGGGCTTCACCGCCCGCAGCCAAGCGCGATCTGCTTCACAGGGTGGCAATCATGGGAGCACCTCCTTTTTTTTCCAACCTGTGGCTCGGCTCGGGATGGGTCCAACGCCGTCAGGACTGAGAGGCAGGGCTGGCAGCTGCACCAACCCCCGGAGTCTGCCGAGGCGCCTCGGATCAGGAAGGTTTGTGTGAGGAGAAGGCGTGTCTGCGAGTCCGGACGCGGACGTGCTGGGCTCACCTCAGGCCCGTCTTGCCAGTGACTCAACAGCTGCAGTAAGAGGCACGCCTGGCTCCTGGTTAAATCCTCCATATCGTGGAGTTTCGAGCTCTAGCGGCGAGCTCATTTTTTGTTGGCTTTTTTTCTTTTTTTTTTGTACCGGGGATTGAACTTGGAACCTTCCACTTGCAAGGCAGGCAGAAGAACCACTGAGCTACATCCCTGGCTCTAGCTCATTTTTATTCATTGATTTTTCTGTGTTTTCTCTGACCTCTCATATAAGGATCCCAGGGTGCTGCTCCCCTGGCAGTGGCTCTCTGCGCAGAGAGGAGAGGGTGTCTGTGTACCCACGGAGCAGCCAAGGATCACGGGTGGAAGGTAGAGGAAGACCTCCAGGAAATAAAAGGGAGGTTGGAAAGAAATCGCATTTTAAATTAGAATATGTTCCTGTGAAAACATTGGTCAGTATGCACCATCCCAGTCCTACTTCTCACACCCGTTCAGAGATCAATAAATGACTTAAAATAACGAGCACGCATGCTGTCATTGAACAAGTGTTTATTAAGTACCTACTATGTGATTGGCCATGTTCTGAACACATAAGATTCCAGCACAGAGCCAAAATCCTGGCCGGCCCTTTGGGGATTGCATTTTAGACATACTCTGACACCCCCTAGCTTACAGTCATGGAAAAGGTGAGCACACAAAGTTGAATCCATTTCATCACAATTGATTTATTTGTGGAGGCAGAAAAAGAAATCCACACGTGTCCTTTGCATTCGTGTTAGTAAACAACGAGATGATTGCTTAAATTGTAATTGCTAAGTTCAGATCTGACAGGGTGATTTAGTGACTTGGGTACGGGAAGCACTGCTGTTATCCGAGGAGGATCTCCCCAGGAATTTCTCCTAGAAAGGGGGGAAAAAAAGACGAAAACGAAAACCTCAAACAAACAATAGCCAAGTGGTGGAGAAGAGGTTTTATTGAGAACGTTCGTTCTCACGGAAGTCTGCCCTATCGTCAGTGTTCTTACCTTGAACGTGGGGCTGAGAATAACACCCCCTAGGAGTGTGCTACTGTGAGTAATCGAGTGAAAGGCCTAGAACAGTGCCTAGCACAGTACGACCCATAGATGCACTGGCGCTACTTAGAATTTTAGTAACCCTAAATTTACTCCATTCTGCCAAGGTTGGTCCAATTTAACAAAAGTTGTTTTAGAAGAAAGTATATAAAATTGAGTTTATAGATTTTCAAAAACATGGGTTTATGATAAATCTACTTTTTATCTGTCAACACTACCTGTGTCTGTAACAAGTATGTGTCTGTGGGCCCAGAGATAAAGCAGGAACACACATGCAACCTTGATCTCATTCCTCTGTGAACACCCTCATTTAAAATGATTTTCCATCCTGTGTGATGATAGGTCATATGCTTTATCGAGGTAACGTGTTTGCTACTCTCGTCAGTCCCAACAGCTCTCTTTTCCTGTGTGCAACAGAGTTGGCAAAGCCCTTGTCCCCAGATCATCTCATTAGGCTTTCACAGTATAGCTTTGAAGTAGACAAGGCCTCTATTTTATTTACTGTCCCCATTTTAACAATGAAGAAATTGAGGTTGAGAAATTTCCAATAGTTTGCCCAGAATCGAGAAGCTGAGCGAAGGTAGAACTCAGTTCTGTTGGTTCTGAATGCAGAGCTTATGGTTGTCTCTATATTCTGCTTCTTGCCTAGTATTTCTGGAAAAATTTCTTGCCATGAAAAAGCTAGCGAGCACATTTATCACCTTGTTGCCCTTCCCCAGATAAGATCCTAGTAAAGTCAGCTCTTGTAGATGCAGCTCTGCTGGTTTGACTTGCCACATACACCCCTGTCCTTCTGGTTCTGAGACTCAGCCATTGCGGTCACATAGTGACACTGTTGGAGAGTGGTGACACAGTCCCTTCCCTGAAATGTTGCTTTGCCATTTCACTAATGCCACTTTGACTACAGGCAGAGCAAAATCAAAGACCCTGGAAATCCAGTGAGAATGGGTGACAGGATCACATGTCATGAAAATAATAATAATATTATTATTATTATTAATAAAGCTTTCCGGTACCTAAAGTTTATGTTGCACAAATTAAACACATGTAATTTCTGTCTAATTTAATAGAAACAGCTCGGTGGTAAACAGATACATAAATTTAATTGGGAGACTTCTAGTTAAATGTAGCAAATTGATCATATGTGTTTCATTTCCCTCAAACTCTTTCAACACAAAATAAATGAATTTTTATAAATGTTCTTGAGCTGCAAAGAAAAACAATAGGGAGAAGAGACATCAAAAGATAAATTAATGAATTTTTCCAAGAACTTAAATAAGCTGAAGGCTTGGTACCTGATTTGGAAGAGCAGAGTTTGCATACCACTTGTCCATAGGAGGGGTTTTAGACAAGAAGTGAGCTGATTCTCCCTACAAAACTCAACAGTATTAGGCCTAGGAGGCAGAAATACCAGCATGGTGTGGGGTCAGATGGTGGGGTAAGCACCGGGCTTCAGTTAAACATCTGTGTACAGACTGCTTGGACCCAAAGTCCCCTTCCCCACTGCCATGCAAAATCAACCATAAGTTCATCCATCTGCTCAGTCCAGCAGGGTTGGGTGCAACTGAGTTTTAGCCAATGGAATGTGGATAGAATGGATGGATACCAATTCCAGGCCAAGCCTATAACGTGGCTCCTGAGATCCTCCATACTTTCGCTCTTTCCTTGTCAGTATCCAGATGCAAAGAGGCAAGGAAGAGCTCAAGGAAAAAGAAATGAAAGTCAGTGAAAGAAATGTGTGGCCCTAAATGTATCCATGGAAAGAAATCCCAGCTGCCACCTGCAGAACTGTGACTTGAGCAAGAATGAACTTTTGTAAAACCATTGAGGTTTCGAGATTGTTACAGCAATTAGATATTCTGATTGTGACAATTTAAAGATAATTTTGAGGCAATTTTGCTTAATTTTCTGTTGATACAAAGTGTGCTAAATAAACTTTAATAAATAAAAGATGTTGTGAACTCCAGGAAAACCAATACTTTTGAGGGAAAAGTAATATGCAATTCAATATTCCTTCATCATATGTAGAAATAATTAGAATGAAGAGATGATTCACAAAAGAATTAACTCTAAACTTCAATAAAACTATATATATATATAGTTTGGGGAAAAGGAAAGTGTGTATGTAAAATCCTCATCTGTAATAATATAAAAGCAGTAAATAATGTGTAAAATCTCTAACTAAAAAATAGCAGGATAAGCAAACCATTTAGAAATATGTAAGAACAATAAAAAACCTCTAATCGAGTCAAATGTTTACCTGTTGGAATTCAGACCAGACCCTAAGAGAAAGTCTGTGCCTACATTATAAGAAATTTAACATCATTTTATTTCATTTTAAATTATGAAATATATTACCTTAATAAAAATAAGATTAATCTTCAAGTAAAAACATATATACATAAAAATATACATAGGATAACAAAAGATATGTGTCCAGTAGAGAAAACACACTTTAATATTAAAGTACATGCATATATTAATATAATAACTTATAAACAGTAGAGAAAATGAATTTGAGGTGCAGAATGAAGATAGTTTTGAGTTGTTTTCACATTCAACAAACATTTATTAAGCAACTTGTGCCGGATACACTTCTAGGCATGGAGGATCTGGTGAAGAACATAAAGGAAGAATGAAGGTACCCTAACAGAAAATGAGTATCTTTAAATTTTAAACAACAAATATACTTTTGAATTCTTCTCTCTTGTCCTTGGTGGCATGAGCCACTGACTTTTCTTTTTTTGCCATGATATTGTCTTTTATTCTTCCAAATTCTTTTATTCTTAAAAATGCTCTGGACTTACCCCTCACTGAGAGCAGTCTCCTAGCTAAGCTTGCTCGAAAGAGTGCAAGGAAGGCAGGCTCTGCCAGGTAGGCAGGCTGGGCGGCCCTCCACCTCCTGCTGCCTGCCAGTCATGCAGAGCTGTCTAATCACACCTACAAATCAACCCCTCTCCAGTTCAAGGCAGCCTCGCAGCATGACTAACAAGTCAGAAGACCGGGCTCTGTAGTGCTTGTTCTCCTTCTTCCAAGGATGTAACTTCGAGAAGTATGTATGCTTAAGAGACTTCCTATTAGCAAATTGTTTTATGTCCAAAGCACATAAAGATCTATTCTAGATTTGTTTTTAAACTGAACATATTTTTACAGTTGTACCTACAGGATCTACTCAGCCATGAGGTTGTAACCTTCCTACTTCTAACGTCATTTCTCTCAGTTTCTTAGAGTGTGAAATGAAGATGTATTTCGACCTGAAATGGAGATTATTGTAATTTAAAAGAATTTTTTCTACGTTAAAGAAATATGCCATGGGAAAGGCCAAAATAGTTTCACCAGTTTTATAAATTTTATGTCAGTTTCATAAGTTTTATGTCAGTTATGAAAAGTCAGATTTATTGAAATATAAAGCACAAAATGGATAGCAATCTATTCTATAGTTACATTGGCATATACCATTACATATGTTGATATATACCTGTATGTATATGTAGTCAGTGACTTGTAGAAAACAGGTTGATTTTCTTCTATTTAACAATGCATTAAACATAGCTATATCAATTGATTATATGTCAACATACAATAATTGAAATATTGAAAGATAGTTATATTCATAACTGAGATATTAAAAGTTAGAAACAAAGATTTCTGAAAGTGATTCAAAATACATTATATTAGACTCTCAAAATAAGTGTGATTGGCAGTAAAAACATCTGCAGCAAACAAGAAAAAATCCTTTGAGGTCTAGTGGTATAAATGTGTGTTTTTTTCTTAGTGAAAATTAAAAAGAGGAACTTCAATACCCTCATTAGTTATTATGACCTTATGTCACAATTAAGGGTAAACACATTGGCAGTTTCGTCTTCTATTTAACATAAGATAAATCATGGAAATGTCTTGGCTATTGCTGAGCACTCTCAGCTTGCTTCAACTCATTAGTGGCAAAACCGAATTTGCAACAAAGCAGAAAACACACAGCCCAAACTTGCACTGAATCATCTTGTTGCTAACATCTTTTGATATTGGTCATCACCATTAGGAATCCAATTTTCCCAACCAATGGAAAATGCTTTTAACATTTCTTACTGCTTCTTCCTTAAGACTACCATTGCCAAGGTAAAATTATCCTGAAAACTTCTGTTTTAAAGTTAGAAATACAATAAATATCTGTTGAAATAATCCATTCTGTTAATAATAACTGACCAACAATTTTTTTGAGTCACATTGTGTCGACCAGACTGGTTTTAAACTCCTGGGCTGAAGTGATTCTCCTGCTTCAGCTTCCCCAAGTAGCTGGGACTACAGGCATGGATCATCTTCATCCAATAAATTAAAAAATATATATATATATATATTTTTCCATATAGGTTAATTCTTCAGTCGTCTTTGCATAGATATACTTACTGATTTTAAAATATCACAAACCAAGTCTTTTGAAATGATTAGAAATTGTTGAATCTAGCACCTAGCCGAATGACTACTTGAGTCATGTGATTTCATATTTGCTTTTTACTTTCAGTTTGGTCCTTGGGGACAAGAAAGCATTTTTAGCCCCTTATGACTTTCTAATGCTTTTGCCAGCACAATTAATAATTTTTTGGTCATGACAGGGAGCGACCAGCTCTGCTCTTCCCAGTAACTGTAGAAGGGCTTTCTACATACATCTTAGCATATGAAAAAGTGGATATTTACACTGATGAACTTGTGCCATCATGAAAACAATCAATATATAGTAAGTCAGGTGAAAGAGATGTAGGACTCATTATTCAACTTTAATAAATACAAACATTAAAACAAAGATATTTGATATATAAAGAGAGCTTTATTTAGCTAATATATTAATAGTATATTAAATACAATACTAAATTCTCTAATAATGTCACAGAAGCTAAACATTTATGTATTTTAGCCTTGAAAATCAAACTTATGTTTTTGGATCTTATTGGTTAAAATAATAATCTCATCACTTTACTTATTCATTCTCAAAACAAATATTCTCCTTGTTTGTCTTTTTTTATCATCCCAATATAATGCATTTTTCTTCATTCACTTAATATCTACCTATAATTTTAAAAAACTGAATTCAATTCAAGAGAATCTTTCCTATGATTATCATATTTCTGGTAGGAAGAAAGATTTTTGTTTTTTACAAATAGTTTGTACTAACAGTTCTTATTAAATTTCTTTTTTGAAATGTTCTGTTCATGTAATTGTCATTACTATTTTTTTGAGTACTCAGAATTGACCTTAATCATTTTTTACATTTCCCCCAAAATATGATACTTTCTGTTCTGTAACTTAGTTATATTGATTTATCCATTGTGTTGAGCAGTGTCCTTTAAAAAAATGAAACAGTTCCTACTTCTAGAGTGATAAATTTTCCTAAGCCATAACTTTTAAAAAATGTTATAACTTGTAACTACTCTATCCTAGAATATTCAGACTGAAGTTACCAAGTTAACCCAAGAAAGGTAACTGCTGCTGGTTTATCCATTGGCATGTAAATATTTTTAAAATAGTATCAATTTATACAGTAAAGCTTTGTCTTATACTGGACATAAAAATATTGTTAAAAAATATCTTTCGTATGAGGCTGCCCATTTTCAACAATTCTGAACTTAATCTTAATAAGTTCTTCAGTGAGTCCTAAACCTTGATCACTGAGAATTTACCTTGACATTAGTGGTAGGACAGATACACCACATTCTTCACTATAAAAATGGCTCTTAATAACTTTGAAATTCAGCCTTTCAAATCTTAACTACAGATTACTAATATTAAATATTCAAGTCCTATGTCCAAAAGCCTTTACCTTGTGGTTAGTTTGGGGTTTGGCACTTATTTTGTATTTTTTTTCTGTGAGTCTACTTTTACTCCAATTTAATTTTTACTCCAATGTTAATTTTTCTATAATAGTAAAATATATAAGGAAAATAAAATGGAAATTAATAATATACTTGAAAAATGGGCAGCAAAGTTGAACAAGCAATTTAGAGTATATCTAATTTAGAGTATATCTAAATATTCAGTAAGCATGAAAAGGTACTCAACCTTATTAGTCATTAGAGAAATGAAAATTAAACAAAAATGAGAAATAACCATGCATCTAACAGGAGGGTTATAAGGAAAAAAGACTAATAATATCAAGTGTTGGCAAGCAGATGGAGCAACTGAAATTCTCATTCACTACTAGTGGGAGTATAAATTGCTTTGATAACTTCACAAAGCTAAACTCAAGCATAGACATGGCCTGTCTTAAATGTATGGTTGGTAGAACTTTGCAGTATGTTTACCAGAAATCTTTTATGAGGGCTACCTGTGATGACTGCAAACTGAAGACAACCTACATTTCCATTAACAATAAAACAAAAATCAAGGTGCATTCATAAAATGGGATACCACACAGTAATGAGGATAAACTTACTACCTACAGCAACCTTAGTGAATCTCATCAGCATAATACTGAGTGACAAAATCAAGACACAGACTAATATATCCTGTAGGTTTTTATATATGTAAGCTTTACAGTCAGGGAAATTGTTAGGTGCCATTAGAAGTCGAGGTAATGGTTACACTGTGGGGCTAGGCAGTGGGGACCAAAAAGAGACAAAGGAGAGCTTCTGCTGATGTTTGATTTTGTAATTTGTGTACCCGTTAAGTGGGTGGGTTTCTTCTGCAAAATTCATCCAGTCTTTTATGATGCATGCACATTTACATATGTTTTGTTTTTTAATAATATATAAAATATAAATCAACGTTATGCAGTTTAATTGAAATCAGTTTGAGATGATAAAGAATTTGAAGGGCAGGATGAAGTCAGAAATTGGATTGATAAGAAGAAAATAGGTTTCTAGCACATTTGTTACATTTATTATGGGTAGTCTATAAAATTCATAGTTTTTTTATGTTCATAATAAAAAAACCTCTGTTACTCATGAGAAGCATATCCAGTCAAAGGATTAAGATCAAAGAGAAATTTCTCCCCGGCTCATGGAGGATTTGTTCTATGTAAAGAGCTATAGCTTTAAGAACATCCTTACAGTAAATACCATAAATTACTTGGTGTTGTTTCTTACCATGACTGCCAGTGTAGAAGGATGGCACTAATAGCAATTCATACCTCAATGAAAGTAAGTGGTTGTGTGGGGAAGGAAGTACTCGAAAATAATGCTGTTTTAAGGGGTGATTTAATCAAGGAATTGATTTCAACTTAAGGGACTGGTGAACTGGATTGACAGGTATCCTGATTGGCAAACCCTAAAACCACAGTATTTGAGGCTTTATCTCCCTATGAGTATGTGGAGAGCAGGCAGTTTTTGGTTAAGTGAGATTCCACCTGCTTTAGCCAGTGGAAATTGTGCCAACAAAGCTGAGAGGTCTGGCATAAATATTGCCTGCATCAAAGTGCTCCTTATATATGCTCCAGTTTAAACCATAGGAAGATCCTCCACAAGCAGGTTTGTTTTATGTTCTATGAAATGATCACATATCTGAAGTTCAACCTACTTTATGGAACACTAGACAAACCTTTGAAAAAATTTAAAGTTGTATAATCCATGCATTTTTAATGTGGACAATGTTACTCCAAGGAGGCAAAATTTGTTCTTGGTGATTGAAATAATCTTACTTTTTAATGTATAAATATGCACATATAGCAAATAAATAGATGTTATATCTGCAGTATAAAATTATTATTTGGTAAAAACAGCCTGAAAAGGCTTCTTGTAGTGGGAGTGGGAGACACAAGATAGAGAGGGTGAAATAAAAATATATTTAACCAAATGCCACCCATAAAATAAGAAGAGTACCCTTCCTTCTGCCTCAAGGCAGAAAAGCATTTTCAGACATTTAAACATTTAAATTTGATCAATATCCCTTCATTCAGTATAATATAAACTATTCTAAATATATATTCTCAGATAACTAAATGGGTTAACTAGTTAAATGTTGGATTATGTCTATTAAAAAGATGAATTTCATTTTAGAATGTAATATTTTTCCTTGATTGTTGTGCTATTAATGCCATTCATATGTTGGGGAAATTAAAAGTATTACATTTTTAATAATCCTTGTCTTTTTATTGACTTCAGTAGGAGGGAAAGGATATAGTTCACTTAAGAAGTGTATTCTGTCCATTGTTAAAAACTTAAAAAGGAAAAAAAAACCTGGGAGAATAATCTGCTTTGTATTATTGAATTGGTCAAATGAGGTGGAATCCTTGCTTGTGATTGGATTTCTTTCAAATGTTTCCTCATTGTAACTGGGGAAGTAATACAACACATAAAGAAGACCCCCAACTCCCCTACTTTGCTTCATTCTATTCCTTTGAGTTAAAAACACATCTCACAACCTTAAAGTTGAAACATATACTAACTTGACCCAGGGTTTTTAAAAAAGAATATTTTAATTAAATAAATCTGGATTGTAAATCTGGATCTTTGACTGCTTTCACCCTACTATGGCAAAGTTAGGTAGTTGCCAAGAAAAATCAGTTGCCATACAGGCCACATGCCAAAAATATTTACTTTCTATCCCTTTATAGAGAAAGTTTAATGTCCCTGATGATAGAGATTCAATAAGTTATTGTTCATTCATTCAATATAAATCGAATCTATGAAAATGTTATTGCAAAAGTATATTTAATTAAGTAAAAATATATTCACAATGCATATGGACTAGGCAATTTAAAACACCATACATAGGAGAAGTCAATTTTTGTTAAATGCGCACAGATCCACATGACACTATGCTAGTTGCTTAGAGTTAAAAGTGCTCAGCTAGGGCCGGGGATTTAGCTCAGTGGTTTTGCTGGCTGCTGCTCAAGTACAAGGACCCGAGTTTGATGCTCAGTACCAAAAAAAAGTGCTCAGCTGTCAGAGTCTGATAGGCTCACGTTCTAGTTCTGAACCAATGAACCAGCGTGTGGAGACATGAACATCTCTACCTTCTACATTTCTTGTTTCATAATTTGGTCATAGATACTCAAATATAGATAGCTCTCATCTCCTTCCAAAAATTTATTTGAGGTGAAGTGACATAATAATGTATATCCTGATGGACATTTAATTATGAAGTGAAACACACGAAAATTCTACTATGATGTCTAGTACGTGGAAAGGCATACTATATTTTAAAATTTTACTTCTGCTTCAACTAAGCAACACAAGAAAGAAAGAAACTCCTACCTTACTACCTACTCTTCAATAAGCAGATGGAACATAGAAAGAAATAAAGGAAACCCCTTCAGCTGGGACATTCTCTACCCACAGTGATAGACAAGAGCTATAGGGCCCCAGACAAAGAAGTCACAGCAACATTAACATGAGAACAAAGTATTAGCATAATTCTATGCCATGACATCTGGTTTCTTCTCTGAATTATTTCAATTAAGAAACATAACTGCAGAGGATGACAGAGGAACTATGCTCTTTATTCACTCTAATTCCAGAGTGAGACTTAAAATTATCATTTGCATGAAAAAGACATCTCTGAAATCTTTGGTTTTATTGGCCATAATTTCACATAGATACTATGTACATGTATACATATACATGTGTGTATTCTTTTCCTTATACCAAAGGTTAAGTTCTTCACTACATTTTTAAATTATCAGAAATAACAAAGTTATTAATAAATTAATTCCTAAAATGTCCTTGTTACTTAATTTGGAGTCATGTAACTCAGAAATTGAAAGCAACTACCTAGGTTAGAATTTCTTGAACTCTCTTCCAAGGAATACTATGCCTAAGAGATATTAATAATTGCATAAGCATAAAAAGGAGTCCATGCTGAAAGTACTTTGGGAAAGGCCGCTTCTACTACTACCTCTGAATGACCACTAACACATTTGAAGTGATAAAGCCTCTGTAGTCTATTTTACCCCAAATAATTTGGCAATAAAATTTATTTACTCATGGAACTCCTACTTAATATCTCCTAAAATTATTATTTTTCCTAGAACTTCTCTAAATTTTTATTTCATTTAATCCACTTATTTTCTGCATGGGGGAATATAATTGTGTATGGCAAAAAAGTGAACTTGGCAACTCATATCTTTGATTCATTTCTGTTTGTCAACCATTAATCTAGACTCTGTAACCCTGCTGAATACAATGCATTTATCTTTTCTCCATTCCAAACTTCAAACAATGACAATGAAGGAATTAAAAAGGCATTCACCCACAAAGACAATAGCAAGAGAATGTTGCAAAGGATGTGGCATTCGCAAGCTTGAAAGAGTGTTTCCTCACACAGACTCACACTAACTCCCTGTGTGGGAGACACAGAGGAGAGAAACCGATACACTCAAGGCCTGTTGAGATGCCCAGAATTGGAAACACCAGGAACTGCAAGAAGTATTGCTGTCTCAGAGGCTGATACATGGTGATCCAGTGAATATCTCTAGGTAGAGTAACTCCTCTTCCACCTAAAAGCTTAGGATACTTACATCTCAGGAGTGAGTCAGAGGGATGATGAAAGGCTAATTAGAAGGCTAACTAAAAAGTCACAAAACAAACCTGATGATAATGGCTGTTTATTTAATGCATTAGTTTCAACTAACATTGAGCACCAAATATGTTAAAATAATAGAAAATACATGCTGGAAATTAAAAAATAAATATTTAACAGCAAAATTCATTTGAAAGCCATGATTCCTGACCTCACGGAAGAAGTTTACACTGTTTTTCTGATTTTTTCAGTCATTCAATTCAACGGGTATTTAATGAGTATCTACAAACTTTCTGAGGTCCTGAGTTTGAGTCTCTGTTGTTAGCTCAGACAAGAGTTATAACCTCTCTAATCCTGTGTTCTCTTTTAATAAAAAATGTGTAATAATAAGTATTTTGTAAGGTTGCATGCCTGAAATACTCTTTGATAGGTATTTTTGTTAACAATTTCAATTAAAAAAATCACAATATTTCCTAGAATGAAGTTTTGTTCTACCAAATTCATTAGAGGCATACTAAATGGCAGGCCCAAATGGAGCCTGAAAATTTAATTTTACCTAAAGTGAACAGGCAGTTCTTGAGGGATTAATTATAAATGGATTGGAGGCAACTTTAGAGATGACAGATAATGCTCACTATCTTGATTGTGATGATGGTTTCATGAGTATATTCATTGTCAAAAGGTATCAAATTGCACACTTTTAATTATTTGTGCCTTACTATATGTCAATTATACTCCAATAAAGCTGTCAAAAAAAGGAACATAGACATAAAAGTAGGCTTAAATATCAACCTTTCAGTGGAAAGATATCATCATCTTTTAATTTAACTCCTCTCCTCTCCACCTCTAGCTCACTATAAGCTATGGTGTGGGCACTTGCTCTTTGTATAGTTGAAGGTGGTTACTTGTTCTCAAATGGTGTATTTTTGATAATATTTTTGGATCAATTGTTCTCAAAATGTCGACTTATTCAAATGCTGAAAATCTGGACAGTTTGAAGAATAAAGTTGATTATTTGATTAATGAGTAGTAAAATATAACTTTCTAAGCTTTTTAAAAAATCAGTGCAATTAAGAATCTCATTACCTATACATGAATGGGCATCTTTTCTACATAGCAATTAGGATAGTTCAATTTTCCATGAATTTAATCTTAATATAGGATCTGTTCAATAATATTTATGCAGTAGACCCTCAAGTCATGACTGGCCCTACAAAAACAATTTGGGTTAATTAGGTTAATGGAAGATTTATCTGCCTCTTGTTATCTATGGCTTGTACCCAGGTAAACATCCAGATCTCAGCTATAACACCAACTGGAGCTACAATCAGCCCTCTGCAACTGATTGAGTTTGTAAGTCAACGTCCATTGTACTTAATTTTTAAATATTGTCTTCTGTAGTCTGTGGCATATAGCTAGATTCACAATAAATGTGGAATTGTATTGAAGTGAATAATTTATAATCAATTGCATGTACTCAACCAAGGTATTTCCAAGCACATTGCCTCTACACACTTGTTTTTGATTTTGTTTTTGTTTCTGGTACCTTGGATCAAACTCAGGACCTTGCAAATGCCAGTCTAAACACTTGGTTTTGATGTATACATTAGCTAAGCTTTTCTATAACAATACACTAACAAACTACTTCTAACCTCACTGGCTCAAATCAATATTTATTCTCTTGCTCACTATTCTGTGGATTGTCTGCAGGCTGACTCCTTCAGTCTGTGGTCTAGACTCAGCACTACAGCATGCAGTTTGAGTTCATGTCTGTTCCATGTGTCTTTTATTCTCCTGGAAATAGCTACTTTTTGCAACATGTTGTTTCCTCTATAACTCTCATTTTGGGGCCCAGGATGAAGAGATAGTAGCTCTTCAGGGCATGAACTATGGTCATTTCAAAAGCAAACAGATAGACAAACTGAACAGGTAATGTCTCTTAAGGCAAATACTCAAAACTGATGTTACTTGTAGTCAATACCTTTTGCTACAACAAATCATGTGACCCATCAAAACAATAATAACACAGGAAGAATAATTCTCCCCTGGATGCAAGTTTAGAGGAAGTTATATGTTTCCTGAATAATCACAGCAGCTATAACAACTTTCTACTAGAAAGTGGAAAGCAAAACACACATACAACAATAAATTCAATACTGTTAATTCTATAAAGCTACTATATAATTGGAAAATTTTTAGCTCCCCAAATTTATCACATAATAATTGCACTATTCACTATCTTTCCTTAGGAAAAGCTCTTCTGTGGGCACTAGTTTGCATTTTTTCCCCCTGTGGACTCACTGTAGCAGCATGGCTTTCCTTTTGGTATCTGTTATCAACTTTTCTTATTTTTTTGGTCTGTTAAAGGCTCCTCTCATTTTTTAGCACATTTCTTTCCTTATTTTTTCTATTAATTTAATATTTCGTATTAATTCTGTTTTTTAAGTGAGATGGGGGTATTTAGCTGTGTATCCTCTTGAAAACTGGATGCTTTGTAAAGTGGATGTGTAAACGTGTATATATGCAATAATCATTTTACATTTTGACTATAGATTAAAAAGAATAATCAATTAAGTTTGGTCAATAAAGAGTTTGATGATCAAGCAGAATCTAATCTTCTCTGACATATTCGCCAGAATATTGGCTTTGTTTGAGCAAGTTGATAAATGACGTCTTTATTTGTGGATGACTGATAGAGATTTCTACTATTCTTCAACATTTAGTTCTTTTCTATTTCTTTATAAGTCAAAGTTTATGTCTTCTTGCCCTTAAGTCTGGCTTAATTTCATTTTGGCCATTGAAATATGAATAGAGATGATGTGCATCATTTTCAGGAGGAAATATTTACAAGCTGGTGCAAGTTTTGCCTTAGCAGTCACAGAAGTGTGGTCTGAACTGGAGACTCAGGGGACAACATCCACTTGGAGTGCTGGGCAAAACATGCAGGACCATGGTTCTGACAGTTGGCTGGATTTCTCCTTGAATATGGAAAACTGCTCAGATATAGGGATTGTTTGTTCCTACAGTTTCACTGAGCCTCTATAGGTAATTACAAAAAATACATAGAATGCTAAGTACTGAATAGTAAACAAAGTTTAAATGTATTATATTAAATAATCCATGATTAATTTTGTTTGTCTTATTTATAATACTGTGGAAGCTTCTGACTTTTTCTGGTGTTTATCAATGCTTAGCACATAATTGATATAAAATTAATTCCTGTTTTGAAAGATGGGAGCAGACTGAGGACAAGAAAATAATGTAAAATACCAAGACCAAGCACAATGACATTTCAGGTCATGAACTCTTCTCTTTGCAAACAATTCAGTTCACAAACAAAAGCGTTCGGCAAAATTTTGTTTCCATTCGCAAACTCTGCATTGGGTGACAAAAATGACCATGGTCATCTTCCCCACACAAACACAAACACAGCCATCTTCCCCCAAATTGTAAAACAAATGAAGTTCATAAACCAAGGTGCCACTGTACCATGTATTCCTATGTTCAGAGATAAACGTTATCCCATGAGGTGATAAAGCAATAAGCGGAAGTTTAATGACTCCTTTACTTCTTGATTCTTTTTCCCCTTCCCCCAAACATAGTAGTTTTCATTTGTCCCCTGCCAGTATAGAAATATTACATTTTTTAGAATTCATCTGTGAATTCAAGTGTACACCAAGGGTTAGTACATCAGTGAGTGTGGAAAAACAAAGCTTCAGAAACATCACTAACAAAAATATTGTAACTTCTATGAACTCACCATTAAAAAGATAGGCTTGTTTCCAGAGCTGACAGTTAAATGATACACATATTGATAGTTTAGAAATTAGCTGGTTTTGTCTTAGGCTTGGGACCTAGTAATGTGTGCCAAGTTATTATGTGAACTCCATCAAGCTCAAAGTTCCTAAGGGGGATTAGCTCTCAGAGCAAAAAGGTGCAGACTTTTATAAGCTTGCTCAACACTCTGCCCACTCCTTACAGACAAGTTATCTTCAGAGTCCATGCCCACATAAAGTTGTGGAGACTTTTTTCTGAATACTGACGCTGAATGTGATGGGTAACACCTCAGAGCAGGAAAAGAAAAGTTAAACTAAAACTGAATGTTGTTTCATTTCACTAAACCGCAAAAAGTGGTCCTGCATTTCAAAGTATGCTTAATATCTGGTCAAATATATTTGCTCAAGTCCACTCATTTTTGTTTTTAAAAAAATTTAGAATCTTTTTTATACCAAATATGCTGAAGTTGATGTAGTTTTTAAATTTTTTGAATGTTGTATTTGCTAGCTGTTAACATCTTAAACATGGTGTTAATGAGTCATGTTTCCTACCCACTTACCATCCCAGTGTGATAGTAACTAACAGAACATCCTGAGAGCTAATCTATGCCATTTTATATTTGCAAGATGTTATGATACATGTATCTAGCCCTGATACATGTATTTATATTCTATTTCTGTTATCCTCCCTAAGAGATGTGAAAATTTCAATTAATTTTGTTTTATTTATTAATGTACTAAGTTATAATATCACTTTCTCTCTTTTCTGGACTAGACATTCCTATTTTCACCCCAATGTGTCCTTGAATATGATTTTTCTACTTTTTAAAAGTATAACTACAGTACAATAAAACTCATCAATTTTAATATACAATTCTGTATGTTTTAGAAAATATATAGTCATTTAGTCATCTCCAAATCGGGATACAAAAGCCCCATCAACCCAAAATACTCCCCCATACTCTCTGGCCCCAAATTCCCAGCAAGAACCAATCTATTTTATTCCTGTAGTTCTGCCTTTTCAGGAATGTCAAATGATTGTAATCATGTAGTATGTATTCTTTCATTATCATTTCAGTCATCTTAGTATGCAAACGTAATTTTTATTATATCCTTCTATTTTTCTAAATTTTTTTGCTTAATTCTTAAACACTAAATATACATATCTGGTACAATCATAAAAAATTGTAAATGTTTAAATTTTAGAAAATTATTACAGTAAAAGAAACATTACCATTAACCTATCTCAAAATACTCCCCATTACTTCAAAAAACACTCATACCATTCTTGTTGCCCCTTTCTGAAGCAATCTGAGTTCTCTTTCATGCTTTTAGTTGTGCTGTTGTGATTTGATGTCCTGAATTAGTTCAAAATGTTTACCTTTCATGCTCACTGTAACTGTGGGGAAGAACCAGAAGTCACACAGTGCCAGATCTGGTGAAATGGTTGAATAATGGGGATGAATAACTACTGTGAATATTTAAATAAAATAATTTATTACAGTATATGACATTACCATTAATCTCCCACAAAATACTTCTCCCCCATCAGAATAGATATTCCATCCTTCTTGGTAATGTGTCTTACTGTAATAATTTTTTAAACATTCATCATAAGTTTCAATCACCCTTTGTATGCACATTACATTCAAAATCTGATGTTTCTTACAATTGGACTTTTTAATGTAAATTCTCCACATCATTCAATTTCCTCAAAGCTTCTTAGAGCAAATTTCTTCCTACTGAGATATCTTCATTCAAGTTCCTTCCTTCTCCTATAATACAAAATCCATTGGCTAGATCAAATCCTCCTTGTATTCCTATAGTTTCAGATTAAGTCTTGCCTTTTTGTTTTCCCTGAAAAATACAGCCCATAGCAACCCCTGTGTCGAATTGATCACCTTAGACTTATTTATATTTTCTTCCCTTCAAATTCTTAGTTACTGAGAACAAGATAAGCTCTTAGTAGAAAAAAAGGTTACACAGAGATTCTCAAATTGAAACTTAAGAATTCCTATAAAGAGGAGTTTGGAGAAAAAGTTCTTATGTACCTTGGTCAAGTTGATCAACTGGTGTTCGGGAAGAGTGAAAAAATATGCCTGATCACCAATAAGTGTGCAAAATGAGAATTCTAGTTGTTCTGCAGATGGTGTGTTTAGTTCATATGGCTTTGGGAAACAGAGAAAGATTGGGATCACGATTGCTTTTTAATTCACTGATTGAAAGAATTATGGCTGACCATTTCTCACGTTCCTTAAATTTACTAATAGAGAGAAGGCCAAGCTTCTAAATGAGGAGCAAATGGCTGCAAAAGAGCTGCTCAATGAATTCTATTTCTTGATGTAAAGATTGCAAACAAAACAAAACAAAATAAACCCCAAATTTGAAATTCCTATTGAAATCCATGAGAGGTAATAGCTGAACTAGTCAACTTGAGAAAAAGTTCTAATTCAGTGTTATCCGTCAGTTGCTCTCTCAGCCTTCAAGAAAACTCATACTGCTTAACGATGGCTGAGAACCAAGAGCAAAGAACTTAATGTGGTGCTGCAAAAGTCAAATATTTCTTACTGTAAGAAATACAATCTGCAGATATCGTCAATTAGTATTAAGAATTTTATTAATCTATTCATAAGCCATAGATTCTTAAAATAAATATTATTTCTAATGTCTTTACTTCAGTAGGAAGTTTATTTCCTAAAAATGAGGACAATGACTCTATACTGTTCAGCTAAGTGAGCAATTTTAGAAATATTTCGGGTGGATAAACTTCAAGTATCTTCAAAAATACACAGAAGAAGCAGAAATAGCCTTGTTGTCATAAAATTATACCCCATCACCCATTGCCTTGACCCCTTATAACTTCTTTGACAGGATCTTTAGAAACATGTTTAATTTTTTCATGTTTATTTTTAAACGCAACCTTATGCCTAACACATTCTGCATGTTCAGGTCACAGTGGAAGAAAGAAATATTTCAAGTGACTCTAATTGAAAAGAAAGCTCTTCTACAGAATCATTATTGTGATTATATTTATTCTAATTAAACCTGTAATTATAACTTTTGAATCATAAACTTAAGCTTTTAAAAATATGAATGAGAAAGAAAGAAGTGTTATGAATGTTGCAGTTATTTCATTTTCCATTTGGGTTCTCTGTGCTTGTACATACTTGAAATCAAAGTGAACAGTAAAACAAGGAGATGAAAAGACAGACTGGCCCTCTAATCAAAGTCTTTTGTCCTTCCCATAAGGCAGTGCACAATGAAGCTCTAGGTCCCAGCAGGCTTCATCGCCGTAAGAAGACAGCACTGTTAAGCAGATGATTCAAGTACTAGCCGCAGTTTCCTATCTTTGACCTGAGCTCAAATACATTGCTAATCTGTCCTGGCTGTCAACATATTTAAAAAACTGTAACTGCAGAGCACAGGATGTGGGCCCCAGAACAAAAAAGGAAGCAACAGCAAAGTGCCTCATATCTCTGAAGGAAATCCCACAGCGTGCAAGCAAATCAAGGGGACTGAATATATCATTTGCTTTTAACAGACGATGTCATGAAGAAGCAGTCAAATCTGATGCTCAATGATAGAGTGGCTTGGGGAAAATGAGTGTATGGTTTCACATGTTTCACATGTACAATCTCCCCTTAGTTGCAGGGGATAAATCCCAAGACCCCCGTGGATTCCTGAAACTACAGATAGTACCAAGCTCTATGAATTCTATATTTATATAATACTGTAATTAAAATTTTACCTTATTTCTCTAGAGAAACAGAATGGTCCTCAAGAGAAAAAAATTTATACTTTATGTATATCTTAAAGAAACCAAAATGTGATGATCTTTCGTTTTGTTTTTTTCTACATTGTTGTGTCATATCTATCTAAAACCATTATGAGTTTAGTCAAAATTATTAATATTTTCACACTTACTTAATTTTCCTGGATTCAACCCTATATGTAAATATTTTGAGGAGAAAGTTTAAGTTCAAAAAGTTAAGTAACTTGAAAGTTTGACTTTTAAGCTTTTTTTTTTTTTTCACTTTTAAACTATTTTGAAGCAAATAGTAGTTTCTAATCAAGATAACTTTCCAGAGATTTAAATTGAGGAGTAATTATCCTTTTATTATTTCTATTTTTTATTTATATGTGACTGTAGTTGGAAAAAAGTATTCACATTTCATGTTTGTTTTGTTATAAATATGATTTATTTTTGTTTTTTAATAACTTGACACATAAAATTAAAGCAAAACTTACAATTTTAACCTTTTGAACTGAAATTGAGGGATTCGAAAAATTTAACTTATAAATTAGGCATAGCAACATTAATTACAATAACTAATAAAAACAATTATAACAGTATTGTATAATAAAAGCTATTTAAAACTTGAGGGTTATTTACTTCTGTAATTTTCCATTTAATATCTTTAGGCTATAGTTGACTCTGGAAAATTAAAGCCACAGAGGATGAAGCCAAAGACAAAGGGTCTGATGTGACAGGGTTGTCTCAGTTTATGAGCAATAAGTGCATGATTCTGATGCAACAGTATTTGCATGTTCAATCCATGCATTCTGGGTCCTGACATAATTTTCAATGAATAAAAATAAATGCTTTGCTGAATCATTTTTATTGCTTAACATGAAATCCAATCTTTTAAAGCTTTATCTTCAATCTAGGAACTTTTATTTCATATAACAAGTAAAAGTACCCAGAGATGATATTCAGCTCTATCAGTAATTTCTAAGTATTATCTGCCCTCCATCTTCAGAGTATGAGTATCCAGAGTAAACGATCCCTTAAACTCACAAATTACCTATGCCAGAATTTTCAAGCCAAGATTCCTGGATTAAAGGTTTGGTTTTTTCCCCCCAACAGAGAAGTCTTTCAACACTTTGAGATAAGAACAAAAATACTCATGGATTCTCCACGTATATAAGACAAATCATCATCATTTATGATTGTGAAAATTACAAAGCACAATTGTTTTTATGCTTTAGAGATATACCTAGAATGATATTATGATAGTTTTATTTATTTATTTTTATTGTTCTTGTTTTTTTTTTTTTTTTGGTTTGTTTTTTTAAGCAAAACATTTATTCGTACATTTTAGATATACATAATGAAAACACTCACAGGAAATTTCCACCTGTACATGATATATCCTGCCTCTTTTTTTCTCATTCCCCACCTCCCCTCAGCCCCCTTCCCTATAAACAAAAGCTCTGTTTCCATTTTTTCCTCCTATTTTCACTTTTTTTCTTGTCCCTTCCTTCCTTTCTCCTTCCCCCTCCCTTGTTCCCTTCCCATTTGAAGATTTTCTTCCCATTTCCCAATATCTATTCTACATTTTAGTCCTTATTTTCATTTTCAGTTTCTCACACCAGAGAAACAATGCAGTATTTAAACATATGTGTCTGATTTATTTCATTTAAGAGTATGATCTCAAGGTCCATCTATTTAGCTATAAATGTCTGAATCTCATCCTTCTTTATGGCAGAGTAGTACTCCATTGTATAAAATAACCACATTTTCTTTATCCATTCATCAGTTGATGGGCATATAAGCTGTTTCCAAGATTTAGCTATTACAAATTGTGCTGCTATAAACATGATTGTATATATATATCATTGTGGTATGATGCTTTTAATTCTTTGGGAAGATACCAAGAAGGGGAGTAGCTTGGTCAAATGGAACCTCTAGTTTTAGTTTTTTGAAGAATCTCCACACTTGATTTCCACCAGTCTACACTCCCACCAATAATGAAGAAGGGTTCCTTTTTCCACACATCCCCTCCAGCATTCGTTATTGGTTAATTTCTTGATAACAGCCATTCTTTGTGGAGTGAGATGGAATGTCAGTGTTGTTTTAATTTGCATCTCTCGAATGACCAGTGGTGTTCAATATTTTTTCATATATTAACTTGCTGTTTCTACTTTTTCATTTGAGAAGTGTCTGTTCATTTGAGCTATCCATTTTTGGATCGGGTTTTTAATTTGGGGTGTGTGATTTTTTTAAGTTCTTTATATATTCTAGATAGTAGTCTTTTGTCTGAGGAATAGCTGGTAAAAGTTTTTTCACACACTGTGGGTTGTCTCTTCACTCTGTTCCTGGTTTTTCTTACTGTGCAAAAGCTTTTTAATAAGATGAGATTCCAGTTGTTGATTCTTGGTAATAGTTCTTGTGCAATCAGGGTTTTGTTCATAAAGTCTTTGCCTACACCAATGTCTTCAAGAGCTCTACCTATTCTATCTTCCAGCAGATTAGGTGTCTCTGTTTTAATATTTAGATATTTGATCTATTTCTATTTTAGTTTAGTGCATGGTGAAATATGTGGGTTTAGTTTCAATCTTTGGCATGTGGAATGCCAGTTTTCCAGCACCATTTATTAGAGAGGCTATTTATTTGTCTTCCAGTGAGGGTATTTGGCTCCTTTGTCAAAGATAAGCTGGCTAAGCATGTCTGGAGTTGTTTTGGGATCTTCTAATCTGTTCCATAGATTCTCACATCACAGATGAAATTAAAGAAGAAATCAGACATTTTCTGCAATTAAACGATAATTCTAATATAACATACCAAAATTTATGGGACACAAGGAAAGCAATCCTAGGAGGGAAATTTATAGCAGTGAATACCCATATCAGGAAAACAAAGTGGGCTCAAATAAACAACCTAATGTTGAACCTCAATCTTCTAGAAAATGAAGAGCAAGTCAAACCCAAAGTTCATACGAGGAAGGAAATTATAAAAATCAGAGCAGAAATTAATACAATGAAGAATAAAACAATACAAAGAATCAAACAGTTGAGTTGTTGAAAGATTAAATAAAATTGATGAATACTTGGGCAAATTTATCTAAAAAAGGAGAGAAAAGACTCAAAACCATGCAATTAGGAAAGAAAAGGGTGAAAGCACAACAGATCCTGCAGAAATCCAGAAGATCATTGATACCTACTTTGAGAAACTGTATTCTAATAAGATGGAAAACACAGGAGAAATGGACAGATTCCTAGATACATATAAATTACCAAAACTAAATCAAGAAGATATTAAAATTCGAAATAAACCAATATTAGCCAATGAAATTGAAGATGCAATTAAAAACTGACCAACAAAAAAAGCCCAGGCACTGATGGATTCACTGCTGAATTCTTCAAGAAATTTAGAGAAGACCTAATGCCTTTACTTCTCAAACTCTTTAATGAAATTGAAAGGGAAGCAATACTCCCAAATTCATTCCTGAAAGCAGGCATTACCCTGATACCAAGACCAGAGAAAGATTCCACCAAAAAGGAGAATTATAGGCCAATCTCCCTAAAGAACATAGATACAAAAATCCTCAATACGATACTTGCAAACAGAATGCAGCAAATCATCAAGAAAGTTTTACACCATGACCAAGTAGGATTCATTGTAGGGATTCAAGACTGGTTCAACACATAGAAATCAATAAATATAATACACTAAATTAACAAAGCCAAAGAAAAAATATATATGATCCTTTCAAAAATATATATGATCCTTTAAAAAGCAATTAACAAGGTCTAACACCCATTCATAATAAAAAAAAAACTACAGAAAATTGAAATAGATGGTCTTCATCTCAGTCTATGACAAACCAACAGCCAACATCAGCCAACATCATAGTAAATGGACAAAAACTGAAAGCTTTCACTCTAAAATCAGTAACAAGACAAGGATTACCACTGTCACCACTCTTATTCAATATAATTCTGGAAACATTAGCCAGAGCAAGTAGACAAGAGAAAGAAATAAAAGGAACGAGGATAGGGAGAAATTAAATTGTCATTATTTGCAGATGACATGATATTCTACACAGAAGATCCCAAAAGCTCCACTAAGACGTCTAGATCTAATAACCAAATTCAGTAGAGTACCTGGATACAAAGTCAACACTCAAAAATCAATAGCCTTCCTGTACACAAATAACAAACTCACTGAGAGAGAAATTTGGAAAACAACACCTTTCACAATAGCATCCCCCAAAATGAAATACTTAGGAATCAATCTAAAGAAGGAAGTAAAAGACCTGTACATTGAAAACTACAGTACTTTGAAAAAGGAGATTGAAGGGGATATCAGAAAATGGAAGGATATCCCTTGTTCTTGAGTAAGAAGAATCAATGTAATGAAAACGGCCATACTTCCAAAATGGTTATACAGATTTAATGCATTTCCTATCAAAATTCCAATAGCATATCTCACAGAATTAGAAAAAACAATCCTCAAATTCACTTGGAAGCAGAAGAGACCTAGAATAGCAAAGTTAATTCTGGGCAACAAAGGCAAGGTAGGAAGCATCACAATTCCTAACTTGAAATTATACTACAAAGCTACTGTGATAAAAATAGCATAGTACTGACAGTTTAAATAGAAAGACATAATTTCCATGAGCAGGAAAAAAGGTAATTATAAAGTTTTAAACATTATAATTTTACACACACACACACACACACACACACACACAGAACCTGAAGGAAAACAGACTAAGACTCACCTGAAGGAAAAGGACTCATGCTTCTAGTATATCTTTTTGGTATATCCTTTTCTGGGAATGAATGCCATAGTAATTCTCAACCCTGCCCTCCCTCCCATGAATCTACATGAATCTACATAAATCTACACGAATCTACCTTAGTTTTTTTCAAGCCATCCTCCTGCAACTTGATAATACTCCGCTCTCCTGCCTGACACAACCAGTAACAGAATATAAAGGAGTCCTGGGAAGGCTGCTGCCCGCTAGCTGAGGTTGTAAGGAGTGTGCTCAGTATGGCTTGGATTGAAGAGACCTCCAGAGACCTCTGCCTCAGCTTGGTCACATCATACAGAAGCTTATAACAGTCAAAATTATACAGACACACATACACATATACATCTGATATCTAACTCAACAGAAACTCCTACATATCCTTTACACAGAGACCCCATCAAATTTGGCCAGCTGTCTCAAGGATATTTTTTGGAATTCAAGGGTCAATTTCTGATTCAGGATGATGTGCTGCACTTAGCACGCCTTTTTGTTTTTCTTTAACCTAGAACCAGTCTGCAGTCCTCTTTACACCTTCATGACCTTGACATTTGTGGAGATTAAACACTTGTTATTTTGTAAAATGTCCCTCAGTTTGAATTTGGTACTTTCATATGATAAGATTTAGAATCTCCTTGCTTGCACTCAAACTCTAATGGGCATAAGAATCTCATGGAGGAATCTCCTTAAAATGCAGATTCTGATTCAGTAAGACCATGGTGAAATCCTTTTCTAAGGAGCACTCAGACCACGTATGGTGCTGAACACATTTTAAATAGGAGAGGCTCATGAGACACTGATTAAAAAGAGTGCTGCCTTTCCCTTCACAACCACTAACCCCACAATTTTTTTCACTGTTTAAAGCAGTTACTTCTGTAAGTCCACCCTCCCTAAATTACTGAATTCACCACCAGATATTGCAACCTTCCACAATTACTGATTTCCCCATAACTCAGTGAATTCCCAAACCTGTCTTGATCAAATATCTCAGTGAATGTCTCCATTGTCTACTCAGTGACAAAAGTTCACAACCAAGAAATCACCCCTGATTTCTGATCTCAGGCCCCACAGACAGTCCAGAAGCATAGTCTGCTTCGAACACACCCCTCAAATCTGTTCCTGTCTGCCTGTTTCTCCTGCTCACCATGTATACTACATCCCCATCACTTCTCGCTATCACCACAGTCCTTTCCTCACTAGGCTACCTGCTTTCATTCTCCTCTTGATCTCACATACATTTAGAGGAAACCAAAAACCCAAACTGCTGACTTTATTCACAAGAACCTTTTGGAATTCTCTCCTGCTCCTTGCTTACTCCACTCTGACTGCAATGCTTTTGCTCTGACCAGCCAAGCTTCTCATTTCCTCTGCCTTGGCTATATTTCCTTCTGAACTTTACATAGCTCACTCCCTATAATTCAGACCTCTGCTCTTAGACCATCTCTTAGGAGGACCTTCTAATTGCCTTATCTGAAATTGTGCCTTCCCAAATTTCTGTACATCTCTACACCCTACCTTTCTTCATTACAAAGCATTTTTGCCATGTGAAACTGTTATTTATTTATTCATTTATGTATTCAATTACTTGTTTATTGTCTCTTTATCTTTATCTTTCTAGTGCACAAGGGAAAGAATATTGTTATTTCTTTATTCATTCATATGTTTTAGCTCCAGTGCCAGGAACAACATAAGCACTCAATAAGAAGTAACTAACTAAATGAACGAACAAATAAGTGTTATTCTTAATGGAAATCCTTACCTAAAGCAAGAAATGACAATGAAGAATTGGTTGCCTATTCATTCCTCACATGATTACTCACCACAAGCATGTACTTTGAAAATCAGCGTATGCCCCATCAACAGGTTGTAATGACACCAAGTAAGGCACAGTCCTGGGCCTATCCTCTTGCTATGCTCAGAAGCTTACTTAAAACTTCAGAAAAACAATTATCATTCAGTTATGCATCATAATCTTCAGAGAAAGTACCATAATGTCCCCTATTTTATCCAGAGAAAATTTTTCTGCCTTCTCCTGGTTTTCAGATGATGAATTTCACCTATACATTTTTTAAAAAGTAAAACTAATTTTATTAAGTACACTGTAATTTAAAACATTAGAAAGATTGAGAATTAAAGTATTTATTTTCCTGTAAAAATTAGTAAAAATAGCTTGAACAGTGCTTGCTGACTTCCTGCCCAATAACTTAAGGCTTAAGCATCTCATTTCGGTCTGGGCAAGATGTCACACCTCTCAGTTTGGACCAGGGCCCAGAATTACATCGTTTGGACGTTCACTGTGGCGAGGTATCTCTGACAGTGTACTTAATGTGAAAGTATTTTGTTGTGGTTGTTCTTGTGTTCTGCTTAGTGTCCCTTTCATCATAAACACTTTCCAATTGCATTTCTACCATTTCATTCATGGCAGCACTTCCACTTTTGTTTCACTTGGTACCAGGGATTGAACTCAGGACCTTGTGCTTGCGAGGCAGGTAGCAGAACCACTGAGCTAAATCCCCAACCCTTGCTCATCTATTTTTATTGGTACATTGTAGGTATACAACACAATTACATTTCTCATTGGGAATTGGACCTTTACATGATGCATCTTGGTTCTTATTTTTTTCCCCATTCCTAGCACTCCCTTCACGCCCTCCACCCTTCCCTATTTACAAAGACTTTATTTCCATTTTTTCCATTTCTCAGCGTTTTTCTTTTTACCTTCTTTCCTTTCCCTTGCCCTTCCCACTACCCCTACCCCTTTGGACCTTTTCTTCCTATTTTACATTATCGATTATTCATTCTAATCACTGGTACATTTTAGGTATACAATATAATGACATTCATCATTGGAAATTTGCACCCTTACATAATCTCTCTTGGTTCTTATTTTTCATCCTTGCCCAGCCCTCCCTTTTACCCCTCCATTCCTCCCTATTTACAAAGATTTTGTTCCTATTTTTCCATTTTCTCCTATTAATCCCATTCCCTTCTATCCTTTCCCCTATCCTTCCCGCTTCCTTCCCCTTTGCCCCTTTTCTTCCTATTTCACATTCCCTATTATACATTTTAGTCCTTATTTACACTTTCAGTTTCTCACACCAGAGAAACTATTTGATATTTACACATGTGTGTCCTATTTATTTCACATAAGAGTATCGCCTCAATGTGCATCCACTTAGCTATAAATGTCCCTAATTTCTCATTTTTTATGGCTGAGTAGTACTTCATTTTATTAAAAAACCACATTTTCTTTATCCAGTCTCCAGTTGATAGACATTTGGGCTGTTTCCAAGTTTTAGCTATCACAAACTGTGTGGCTATGAACATGGGTGCACATATATCACTGTGGTATGATTCTTTTAATTCTTTGGGGAAGATCCCCAGCAGGGGAATAGCGGGGTCAAATGGGACTTCCAGTCCTAGTCCTTTGAGGTATCTCCATACTGATTTCCATAATGGTTGCACCAGTCAACACTCCCACCAGCAGTGGAGCAGGGTTCCTCTTTCCCCACAGCCCCACCAGCATTTGTTATTGGTTGATTTCATGATAGCAGCCATTCTTTCTGGGGTAAGGTGGAATCTCAGTGTTGTTTTTTCATTTGCATCGCTCAAATGACCAGTGATGTTGAACATTTTTTTATATATTTATTTGCTATTTCTACTTCTTTGTCTGAGAAATGTCTGTTCATTTTAGATGCGCACTTTTGGATTGGGTCTTTAAATTTGAGAGGCCTGATTTTCTAAAGTTTTTTATAGATTCTAGATAGTAGACATTTGTCTGAGGAACAGCGGGTGAAAATTTTTTCCCATATTGTGTGTTGTCTCTTCACACTGCTGGTGGTTTCTCTTGCTGTGCAGAAGCTTTTTAGTAAGAAGAGATCCCACTTGTTCATTGTTTGTGCTAGTTCATAGGCAACTGAGGTTTTGTTCATAAAATCTTTTCCTACACCGATGTCTTCAAGAGTTCTACCTAACCTCTGTTCCAGCCAGTTCAGTGTTTCTATTTTAATATTGAGATCTTTAATCCATTTTGATTTTAGTTTAGTGCATAGTGAGAGATACAGGTCTAGTTTTAATCTTTGGCAAGTTGAAAGCCAATTTTTCCAGCACCATTTATTAAAGAGGCCATCTTTCCTCCAGTGAGGGTGTTTGGCTCCTTTAACAAAGATGAGGTGGCTGAGTGTGCCTGGAGTTGTTCCTGCATCTTCTAATCTGTTCCACTGGTCCTCAGGTCTGTTTCTTTGTCAGTACCATGCTGGGTTTTTTTTTTTTAATCACAGTAGCTTTGTAGTATAGTTTCAAGCTGGGGCTTGTGATACCTCCTGCCATGTCTTTTACCTAGAATTGCTTTTGCTATTCTGGGTCTCTTCTTGTTCCAAATGAATTTTTGGATTGTTTTCTCAAGGTCCGTGAAGTATGCTGCTGGGATTTCAATTGGGATTGCATTGAATCTATATAGCAGTTTTGGAAGTATGGCCATTTTCACTATGTTGATCCTTCCTACCCAGGAGCAAGAGATGTCTTTCCATTTTCTGATATCATCTTCAATCTCTCTTTTCAGAATGCTATAATTTTCAGAGAAGAGGTCTTTGATTTCTTTTGTTAGGTTGATCCCTTGGTATTTCAGTCTTTTGGCTGCTATCGTGAAAGGAATTATTTGCCCTATTTCTCTCTCAGTGAGTCTGTCATTGGTGTAGAGGAAAGCTATTAACTTTTGTGTGTTGACCTTGTAACCAGCTACTTGACTGAATTTGGTTATTAAGTCTAGAAGACTTTTGGTGGAGTTCTTGGGATCTTCTATACAGAGTATCATGTCATCTGCAAGAAACGACAATTTGACTTCTTCATTTCCTATCTTTGTTCCTTTTATTTCTTTCTCTTGTCTAATTCCCAGGGCTAATGTTTCCAAAACTATGTTGAAAAAGTGTGGTGACAGTGGACATCCTTATCTTGTTCCTGATTTTAGTGTGAAGGATTTCAGTTTTTGACCATTTAGTACGATATTGGCTGTTGGTTTTTCATAGATGGCTTTTATCAGATTGAGGTAGAGATCATCTATTCCAGTTTTCTGTAGGATTTTTATCACAAATGTATGTTGGATTTTGTCAAATGCTTTTTCTGCATCAATTGAGATGATCACATGGTTTTTGTCCTTGGTTCTATTGATATAGTGTATTATATTTATTGATTTGCATATGTTGAACCATCTCTGCATCCCTGGGATGAATCCCACTTGGTCAGGGTGTATGATCTTCTTGATCATCTTCTGCATTCTATTTGCCAGTATCTTATATGAGGATTTTTGCATCTATGTTCATTAGTGAGATAGGCCTATAGTTCTCTTTTTCAGTTGGGTCTTTCTCTGCTTTGAGGAGCAAGGTGATGCTTGCTTCCAGGAATGAATTTTGTAGTATTCCTTCCCTTTCAATTTCACTGAAGAGTTTAAACAGTAGTGGCAGCAGTTCCTCTCTAAATGTCTTGTAGAATTCAGTAGTGAAGCCATCAGGACCCGGGCTTTTTTGGTTGGTAACTTTTTAATTATGTGTTCAGTTTCATTGACTGATATTGGGTTGTTTGGAGTTTTTAGGTCTTCTTCCTTCAACTTTGGTAATTCATATCTAGGAATCTGTCCATTTCTTCTGTGTTGTCCATCTTATTGGCATATAGGTTCTGGAAGTAGGTATTGATGATCCTCTGGATTTCTGCTGGGTCTGTTGTCATTTCACCCTTTTTATTCTTAATTGCATGGATTTGGGCCTTTTCTTTCCTTTTCCTGATAAGGTTGGCTAAGGGTGGGTCAATTTTGTTGATTCTTTCAAAGAACCAACTTCACCTATACATTTAAACACCCCTGCCTTATATTCCATTGAAATAACGATAGGATTTGGAAATAATAAAGTGTACTGATAAAGTAGAAGTTAAGAAAACAGGGAAGGGCAAAATCACACAGAAAGAAAATGAAACATTTGAAAAGGTTATGGAGATAATGGATTTGGTCTGAGAGAAAATCTCACAGGTGCTGATTAGTCTACACATCTACTCAAAATGAACACTGCCCACACTGTGCCTTACTAAAGAGATTTGTTTGATAAGTCCCAGGAAAAGGTTGAATCTTGGATACCACATATTGGATATGACAGTAGGCATAAGTTAGTGGGTGAAGGCCACAGATGAACTGAGGAAAATGGCAGTACCTCAGATATCAGGCAAATGAACAGAAGAAACTGAGCTCAGCACCAGAGCAAAAAAACAGGGTTTTCCTTGTTTGGAGATTTCTTCCTCACCTCAGTGGCAGCTATTTTTGGTAAGAAACAATGTGATACTATTAACAGGTGTTAGAGTAATTACCCACAGATGCTGAAGAAGATTCTGTGAACTTCATGAGGGCTGAACTTCCTGGTACCTTGAAAATTTTTGATCTCTCTATTTAGTCTTTGTGGTCAACCTCTTGACAGAAATAGAGTTTTGTAGCTTAGAGGATCTCATGGCCAGTTATGTTATTCAATAGGAAGTATTGGGAGATCACATTGTTGAGTGCTTCTGGCCCTTGTATGCAGGGGAAAGTCCACCAGCTGATCCCTCTTTTCTACACCCTAGCCCCAAATTAGAGTATAACCTTACTTTTTTGCTTCCTATTCCACCCCCCCCCAAAAAAAGAGAAAATTGGGAAGGTAATTTGAATGGGGGAAAGCAAAAAATGAGCCCCACTGTTGCTGGATAGGACCATATCTCCTACAGGTTTTCACCAATCTGGATGAGAGGTACCTAGTAGCAATGCACTGGTCTTACAAGAGGAGCCAGAGTTCTTCTCTCTTGGACTTTTCAGTGGCTACAGACATGTCTGGTAGCTGAAAATGGGTAGTAGAAGGTGTACCCACAGCGGGTAAAACTTGGATACTGTTAATCATCCAAAATGTACTGCACAGCCCCCAACTCCTCAAAGAATTATTAATCTCAAAGTGTCAGTAGTTTTAAGACTAAGAATCCCTGCTTCTAGGTCAACTGAGCCAGATATGCAATAAGAAGTGTGAAACTGACTGTGTTGGATAAGGGCAGTGATGGTGAACCTTTTAGAGACAAGTGCCCAAACTGAAACCCAAAACCCACTTATTTATCACAAAATGGCAACACTGCAATTAAACCTGAGGTTTTAGGTTAGAAAAAATAGCTCTTATACTAACATCTTTTGTCTTAAAAGAAAATCACAATAGGCAGAGGAGGCTTCTGGGCAGCTGTACCATCACTCCCAGTGCAGAGGAGGCTTCTGGGCCACCATACCACCTCTCCCAGTGCAGAGGAGGCTTTGGGGATGCTGTACCACTGCTACCAGACCAGAGGAGGTGAGCCGTGGGCACCAGCAGCACACACACCACCCACACACCACCATGCCCCCCCATCGAAATGAGAAGACACATAAACAAGTCTCAAAACCCAACTTCCAGATCACCTACAGCAACCCCAAAGGGAAACAAGACGGAACACTCTGACACTTAACCACCTGAACTCCTTGAACTAGCAACAAAAGAGCATCTGGATGAAATCAGAAATAATTTCTCAGATAACAGCAGAGATTATGCTCATAGTGCAAGACATGATTAATAAATCTAGAGAGGAGCTAAGAACATGATGGAGTCCCAACATGGGAAACAAATGGAATCTGTAAAACAGATGCAAACAGATTTCCAGGACATTAAAAACTTCACTTGCAGTGTACACAGCAGAATGAGCCATTGTGAGGACAGAATTTCAGATATAGAAGGTAAGATTGCAATTAGTGACCAGGAAAAGAAAAATTGCTTTAAAATTGTAAGAGACTGTGAGAAATCAATCCAGCAGCTGCTTGGCGATGCAAAGAAGAATAACATAAGACTGATCGGAGTCAATGAAGAAACAGAAGAGAGTGCAGATGACATAAAAAAAACTATTCACAGAAGTGATGGCAGAAAATTTCCCAAGCAGGGGAAAAGAACTTGACATACACATAAGTGAGGCATGTAGGACTCTAACTAGCCTTGATCAAAAAAATCCTACACATAGGCATATAATTGTTAAGATTCCAGAAACTCAACAGAAGAACAAATTTCTACAAGCAATTAGAGGAAAGAAATAAATCACACACAAAGGAAAGCCCATCAGAATCACAGCAGACTTCTCAATGCAAACCCTCAAGGCAAGAAGAGCTTGGAGTGATGTATTCCAAGCCCTAAAGGAAAATAGCCTCCAACCCAGATTGATGTAACCTGCAAAACTATCTTTCAAAATTGATGGAGAAATAAGATACTTTCATGACAAAGAGCACCTCAGGAACTTTATGAATACCAAACCAGCATTCCAAAAAATTTTAGACAATACCCTAGGAAAAGACAAGGATCACAACCCCAGGAAATACAGCCAAATGAATCCATCAGGCACAACAAGAAACTAAATGCAAAGGTGGAGGGTCCAACAAAAGGAAAAAATCATGGCAATGATAACTCAATACATATCAGTTATAACCATCAATGTTAATGGTCTCAATTCAACAATCAAAAGAAATAGACTGGCAAAATGGGCCAAGAAGCAAGATCCAACAATATGCTGCATACAAGAAACACACTTAATTCAAAAAGAAACTCATAAACTGAAAGCTAAAGGGTGGAAAACAATATTCCATGAGACAGGAACCTGAAAAAAAGCAGGAATAGCTATCCTCTTTGCAGACCAAGAGGATTTCTAACCCACACTAATAGGGCCGGGGATGTAGCTCAGTGGTTCCGCCACCTGCCTTGCAAGTGCAAGGTCCCGAGTTCGATCCCTGGTACCCCCCCCCCAAAAAACCCCACACTGATTAAGAGAGACAAAGAAGGACACTGCATTCTTTTAAAGGGAACAATCCAACAGGAAGAGATGACAATCATAAATATATATGCACCAAACACTAGTGCACCCAACTATATAAAACAAATACTAACAGACATGAAAAGTCATATGTTCACTAATACAGTAATAGTGGGGGACCTCAATAGCCCACTGTCACAAGTAGATAGATCAACTAGACAAAAAAATAAGTAATGAAATACTAGATCTCAATCAAACTCATGACCAAATGAACTTAACACATGTTTACAGAGTGTTCCACCCCCACCAAATCATAATACACATGCTTTTCAGCTGCACGTGGGTAGTTCTTCAAAATAGACATACTCACTCATAGAACATGTTAAGTAAGTGCAAAGGAATTGACATTATACCCTGTATATTATTAGATCATAGTGTGATGAAATTGGAGATCAATAGCAAAAGAAACCGCAAGAATTTCATAAACACATGGAAATTGAACAACACATGGAAATTGAACAACACACATCTGAATAACCAATGGGTCACAGAGGAAATTAAAGAAGAAATCAGACAGTTTCTTCAATTAAATGACAATGACGATACAACATAACAGAATCTATGGGACACAATGAAAGCAGTCTTACGAGGGAAATTCATAGCAGTGAATACTTATATTAGGAAAACAGAGTGAGCACAATTAAACAACCTGACGGTAAACCTCAAGATTCTAGAAAAAGAAGAGCAGGACAAACCCAAAGCTCATACAAGGGAGGAAATTATAAAAATCAGAGCAGAAATCATTACAATGGAGACTAAGAGAATGGTACAAAAAAATCAAAGGAGGCAAGAGTTGGTTCTTCAAAAGAATAAACAAAATTGACCCACCCTTAGCCAACCCTATCACAAAAAGGAAAGGAAAGAAAATGCTCAACTCCAATTAGGAATTAAAAGGGTGAAATTACAACGGACACAGCAGAAATCCAGAGGATCATCAATACCTACTTCCAGAACCTATATGCCAATAAGATGGACAACACAGAAGAAATGGACAGATTCCTAGATATGAATTACCAAAGTTGAAGGAAGAAGACCTAAAAACTCCAAACAACCCAATATCAGTCAATGAAACTGAACACATAATTAAAAAGTTACCAACCAAAAAAGTCCGGGTCCTGATGGCTTCACTACTGAATTCTACAAGACATTTAGAGAGGAACTGCTGCCACTACTGTTTAAACTCTTCAGTGAAATTGAAAGGGAAGGAATACTACAAAATTCATTCCTGGAAGCAAGCATCACCTTGCTCCTCAAAGCAGAGAAAGACCCAACTGAAAAAGAGAACTATAGGCCTATCTCACTAATGAACATAGATGCAAAAATCCTCATATAAGATACTGGCAAATAGAATGCAGAAGATGATCAAGAAGATCATACACCCTGACCAAGTGGGATTCATCCCAGGGATGCAGAGATGGTTCAACATATGCAAATCAATAAATATAATACACTATATCAATAGAACCAAGGACAAAAACCATGTGATCATCTCAATTGATGCAGAAAAAGCATTTGACAAAATCCAACATACATTTGTGATAAAAATCCTACAGAAAACTGGAATAGATGATCTCTACCTCAATCTGATAAAAGCCATCTATGAAAAACCAACAGCCAATATCGTACTAAATGGTCAAAAACTGAAATCCTTCACACTAAAATCAGGAACAAGATAAGGATGTCCACTGTCACCACACTTTTTCAACATAGTTTTGGAAACATTAGCCCTGGGAATTAGACAAGAGAAAGAAATAAAAGGAACAAAGATAGGAAATGAAGAAGTCAAATTGTCGTTTCTTGCAGATGACATGATACTCTGTATAGAAGATCCCAAGAACTCCACCAAAAGTCTTCTAGACTTAATAACCAAATTCAGTCAAGTAGCTGGTTACAAGGTCAACACACAAAAGTTAATAGCTTTCCTCTACACCAATGACAGACTCACTGAGAGAGAAATAGGGCAAATAATTCCTTTCACGATAGCAGCCAAAAGACTGAAATACCAAGGGATCAACCTAACAAAAGAAATCAAAGACCTCTTCTCTGAAAATTATAGCATTCTGAAAAGAGAGATTGAAGATGATATCAGAAAATGGAAAGACATCTCTTGCTCCTGGGTAGGAAGGATCAACATAGTGAAAATGGCCATACTTCCAAAACTGCTATATAGATTCAATGCAATCCCAATTGAAATCCCAGCAGCATACTTCACGGACCTTGAGAAAACAATCCAAAAATTCATTTGGAACAAGAAGAGACCCAGAATAGCAAAAGCAATTCTAGGTAAAAGACATGGCAGGAGGTATCACAAGCCCCAGCTTGAAACTATACTACAAAGCTACTGTGATTAAAAAAAAAAAAAACCCAGCATGGTACTGACAAAGAAACAGACCTGAGGACCAGTGGAACAGATTAGAAGATGCAGGAACAACTCCAGGCACACTCAGCCACCTCATCTTTGTTAAAGGAGCCAAACACCCTCACTGGAGGAAAGATGGCCTCTTTAATAAATGGTGCTGGAAAAATTGGCTTTCAACTTGCCAAAGATTAAAACTAGACCTGTATCTCTCACTATGCACTAAACTAAAATCAAAATGGATTAAAGATCTCAATATTAAAATAGAAACACTGAACTGGCTGGAACAGAGGTTAGGTAGAACTCTTGAAGACATCGGTGTAGGAAAAGATTTTATGAACAAAACCTCAGTTGCCTATGAACTAGCACAAACAATGAACAAGTGGGATCTCTTCTTACTAAAAAGCTTCTGCACAGCAAGAGAAACCACCAGCAGTGTGAAGAGACAACACACAATATGGGAAAAAATTTTCACCCGCTGTTCCTCAGACAAATGTCTACTATCTAGAATCTATAAAAAACTTTAGAAAATCAGGCCTCTCAAATTTAAAGACCCAATCCAAAAGTGCGCATCTAAAATGAACAGACATTTCTCAGACAAAGAAGTAGAAATAGCAAATAAATATATAAAAAAATGTTCAACATCACTGGTCATTTGAGCGATGCAAATGAAAAAACAACACTGAGATTCCACCTTACCCCAGAAAGAATGGCTGCTATCATGAAATCAACCAATAACAAATGCTGGTGGGGCTGTGGGGAAAGAGGAACCCTGCTCCACTGCTGGTGGGAGTGTTGACTGGTGCAACCATTATGGAAATCAGTATGGAGATACCTCAAAGGACTAGGACTGGAAGTCCCATTTGACCCCGCTATTCCCCTGCTGGGGATCTTCCCCAAAGAATTAAAAGAATCATACCACAGTGATATATGTGCACCCATGTTCATAGCCACACAGTTTGTGATAGCTAAAACTTGGAAACAGCCCAAATGTCTATCAACTGGAGACTGGATAAAGAAAATGTGGTTTTTTAATAAAATGAAGTACTACTCAGCCATAAAAAATGAGAAATTAGGGACATTTATAGCTAAGTGGATGCACATTGTGGCGATACTCTTGAGTGAAATAAACAGGACACACATGTGTAAATACCAAACAGTTTCTCTAACGTGAGAAACTGAAAGTGTTATTAAGGACTAAAAGGTATAATAGATAATGTGAAATAGGAAGAAAATATGCAAAGGGGAAGGGGAAGTGGGAGGGGTAGGGGAAAGGAAAGAAGGGAATGGAATTACTATGAGAAAATGAAAAAATGGAAACTAAGTCTTTGTAAATAGGGAGGGATGGAGGGGTTGAAGGGAGGGCAGGGGAAGGGGGTAAAATAAGAACCAAGAGAGATTATGTAAAGGTGCAAATTTCCAACGATGAATGTCATTATATTGTATACCTAAAATGTACCAATAAAATAAAATTTAAACTTCAAAAAAGAAAAACACAATAACATGTGTGCCATAAGTTGATCAGCATTGTACTAGAAGGTCATAGGGACAGGATGAACTAGAATACAGTAATCACAGGTTTCCCAATATTTGAAGAGAGAAAAAGACTCTGGGTTATAATAGTAATTTATATTGTTGCAAACCAGTTTTTTTATGGCTTTTTGAAAATGTTGATAATCAACTTTATAATATTGAAAATGTAGCCAAATTAAAGTAAGAACCATTAAGAAATAAAACCACTCCATGAGCCAAACAAAGTTAAAAAAAAAAAAAAAAGGCAGTGCTCTGGATGTGGCCCACGGATTTCTGGCTTGTTATTGCAAGCTCCATACTTTATTTATTAGATGTGAGCTGACAGTAGCAACACAGTAAAATCTAAGCGCCTGTGAGAACAGGCAGTAGTTAAAAATTGGGCATTAGGCTGAATGATAAGCAAAGAAAATGACTACACAAGTGAATACAATGGAAAAATGTTCCAATAAACAAGATTTAAATAGCATCATATTCTTGATATAATTAGAGATGGTGCTGAGATAGTAAACAGGGGGCAAAGTTCTAACAGCTATAATCTATAACATTATTTCAAATAGCTAATGGAAAGAGTGCTCGTATGGAAAAGCAGACAAAACAACAATGGGTAAAGTCAAAAGAAGAACTGCAAACAATACAAATTAAAATGTGACCGTTTTCATTAATGAGATGAGCAACTGTTGTAGTGTGATGGGTTAGGAGAGGGAAGCCCACTAATGCACTCCTGGGAAACACAAACTTCTTTTGCAATCCAGAATTTGTATGAAATTTTAAATGTGCACATTCTTTCATGTATGAGTTCACATATAGAAGATTATCTTAAGGAAATAGAGTAAGTGTATACAGATAAACATATGATTGTATTTATTATAACATAGTTTATAATAGCAACTCTTTGAAAATAACCCAGTGTCCATCACAAATACTTGGTTAAATAAATTGTATTAACACCACGAAGTGTAGGGTTATACAGCTGCCAAAAAGGATGAGGAAATATATAATATATACATATACGTGTGTGTACCTATAACATATATATTATATATATGTGTGTGTGTATATATATGTATACATATATAGAAAGAGAAGATAGATTATAATCTCTTAAGTAAAAGAAAAATGCAAGGGCTGAGTATGTAGCTCTGTAGCAGTGTGTGAAGACCTTGGTTTGATCCCAGCACTACAAAAGGAAAAGAAAAACTCAAACTATCATTAAACAGTAAAATAGATCACAGAGTATGAGAGAAAGTGAATGAGAGATTTTTAAAAGAAAAGTTCTCTTTATTTCATGTTCCTGTGGCTTGTTCTCATAGGTTGTCTTTGGGTAGTGGGATAATAGCTATTCTGCCTGAAAAATCATTTTCTATTTTTTTCTGTATATACTGCAAGAATATATTGCTAGTGCTATAAGAAAATAATAGTAACAGTTGCTCTCAAAGTAAAGCATGATAAAATATTACTTCCATGCATAAATCCAATCTATAACATGATATACAGTGTATTTAATGGTAGGATAGCCATATATTATTCCACAAGGGCAAACTTCTGTAATATTTTTATATGCAGTTGTATTTTATGATGTACAAAACCCAATAAAACTAGAATTTATTTAGTCTCTTAAGAATTAAGAAAATTCTAGTTGATTTATTTGTGTCTCTGTAAGTCTGAAGAGGGGAGAAAAAAAGGCATAGTCAGCAAAAACCAAAGTCCCACTAGGTTAGAAAGTGAGACATTTTCTGCCCTTGCTAATAAAGTGGTTAAAAACAAAAGTTACATTTATCCCCAAGATTCTAGCCTCATCAATTAACACCTTTTTGGAAGGGAATGATTGAGTCACAATTTTACTTTAAAAGGTAGTAGCCTGCTGTTTGTTACAGAAAGCTAATTTTTATAAACAGTGCTGAGAATAACCTAAAATAAGAAGCTACTTGTAAGTACAAACAAACTGATGACAGTTATATTTTATTTTTAAATTAAAATTCCCAGAAAAATTTAATGATAAGTGTCCATACACGAGATTCTAGTGCAATTAAATGTAGCTTTGAATGTAACATACCATTTGATCTATGACTTTATCTCCTATCCTGTTAATGATTTCAATAGCTTTCTGATGTTTTCAGTTTCAATAATACACTTAAAAAATGAACACTCAAATTTTTTATAATTTGTAGGACAGGAGACAACAATATTAATTCCTAATAATCTGAGTGGAAATAATAACATTGTAAATAAATAAGAACATTTATTGTCCAAACAACTGGCAACTCTCTAGAATTAACCTTAGATCATAGAATAATTTGACTGATCAGTACTAATTTGGAAGTTTCAAAGCTTACAAGGCCTATTCTCTTCACAGTAAGTAGTACTTTGAGTTGTTACCACTGCTGACAAGACCTTTCTCTCCACCCTGTTCTGGACTAACTACCCTGTGGCACAGCTGTTATTACAACAGTCATGACTGTTATCTAACTTTCAGATCCTTTAGAATGACTAGGCAGTTTCTGACTAGAGTCTTTCTAGATAGTAGATATGAATTAGGAGGGCCTGAGAGGAGATCATGCATTCACAGAGTACCGGTCTCTGGTTGTTCAAAGTATCTGGGAAAAGAAATTGGACCTCAAACTTATTGCACTTTATTTATCCATATTTTTGGTCAATCGATATTTGTATTTTTTTCTAACAGAAGTCAATAGGACAAGATTTGGATGATGATGATAACAATAATTGTAAAGGTATTTATTTATTCATTTATTTATTTTATTTTATTTTTCAGGCATTAACAATGTGCTGGACCCTGAACTATTTCTAGTATATGTTTGTAATACATAATAATTACCTTCATTTTGGGGAATTGGTGCATATACATTTGACATCTTGATAATGTTTACTCCTTCTCTCTTCTTCCCTCTCTCTTCTTCCCTAGATCCCCTTCCCATCTCCACAGAGTGCACCTGTTTCCTGCCACCTCTCTTTTCTTTTTCTCTTTAAATTATTTATATTTTGAGTCTTTCATATTAGAGAACCCACATTATATTTAACCTTCTGTATCTGATTTATTTCACTTAGCTCTATGGTCTCAAGATTTATCTATTTTCCTAAAAATTATTCAAATTTATCCTTCTTATGGCTGAGTAGAACTCCACTGTGTGTGTGTGTGTGTGTGTGTGTGTATATCACATTTTCTGTATCTAATCATCTGTAGATGACGATATAGGTTGCTTCCAAAATTTAGCTATTATGAGTTGTGTCATGGGCATACATGTATCATGTATGACGACTTTAATTCTCAGGAAAATACACAGAAGGGCTATACCTGGGTCAAATGGAATTCTTATTTTTAGTTTTTTAGTCATCTCCATACTGATTTCCATACTGGTTGTACTAATTGACATTCCCACCAACAGTATAGAAGGATTCCTCTTTCCACATATCCTCACCAACATTTGTTGTTTTTTAGTAGTTAATAATAGCCATTCTTACTGGAGTATGGTAGAATCTGTGCTGTTTTGATTTGCATTTTTCTAATGGCCAATGATGTTGAAATTTTTTCATATACTTATTGGCCATTTGTACTTTTCCTTCGGAAAATTGTCTATTCATTTTAATTGCCAATTTTTATTGGGTCTTTTATTTTGGGAGGGGGTCTAATTTTTTCAATTCTTTGTATAATCAAGATATTAGTCTACTATCTGAGGAGTAGCTGGCAAAAATTTTAAAGGCAACAATTTAGTCAATAATTTTGAAGTTAGGACAGATTTTAAAGCTTTAGTTACATTCACATTTTTAAAATAATTTTTATTCTTTGAAAGTTAATATGTGCATTACATGAAACAAAAACACAAGAAGCAAAGAACAAAGTCATTCACAATCATAAGCAGCTTAGCTGGATGTGTTCTTCTAGGTCCAGTGTGTACATATACGACATGCCATTTTGTGTGACTGAGTTTGTACACTGTGTGCCATGCTTTTCTACACATCATGAATATTCATCAATTCAAAATCTCAAGCTACAAGAGTCTAAGCTTTATAGATGTCAGGGGGTGACAATGTACCATAAAAACTAGAGGTAGTGAGTTAGACAACATTTAAGTATCTTTTTGTTATAATTGATACATTCATATTTTTAACTAGTGAAGAGAGGCTTACAAATACGAAATTATTAAAGACCAGAAAAACCTTTATGTTAGAATGTAATTTGATATATTACTATAAGCTCTCATCCATCTATAGTCAGATATGTGCATGAATGTGCAAGGAAGAATTGTTCATACTAGCAAAAAGTGGGAACAACTCGAATGTTTGCTAACAGGTAAACAGATAAACTACAAGTATCATTTATACAGATAAATATTACTCAAAATAAGAAATTTAATTTATATATATATATTACAACACAGATGAATTCCATAAGTGTAGTTAGTGACTGGACAAAATCCAGGCTTAAGAGAGTATATGTTATATTGTTCAACTTTTATGATGTTCTAGGAAATACCAAACAATTAATAACAATATGAACCACATCAGTGTTTGCCTGGGTACAGAGAAGCACCAGAAAACATTTAGAGGTGATGATTACAGTCATTATCTTGATTATGGTGAAGTTTCATGGGTGTATACATATTTTAAAACTTATCAAAGTGTACTTTAAATATTTGCAGTGTGTTGTATGTCAACTGTACCTTATAAAAGTTGTTTAGATAAAAGTGTTAATAATACCAATTATAGATTTTCTGCAGTAGCTCATATTCATACTTACTTTCAAGGTAAAATTTTAAATCTACATTTGCCTTTATCCATAATTCGTTTTATCTATTTGTCTATCTATCCATCCATCCATAATAGTATGTTGTCCTTGTAGTTATAGGATGGATTTACCCATGAAAGGTGAACTTTTCTTATCAGCACTGGGGGCCTAGAACATCTGCTTTTCAGCTTGAGGCATCTCAGGTTACACTTTAATTTATTGATTCAGGCATGGTAAGATGAGCACCATCATGGTAATGTCACAAATCCTGTAACATTATGTGGAAGTGAAAGAACTAAAATCACTCCAGAGTTCAACTTCTACCCTGAAATAAGGATGGAAAATTTGAGAATCTAGTGACAAGAAACTGACCAGACTACCATGCTGCAGTTACCAACAGAGGACTCATTTGGAAAATGAAACAAAACAAGGCTTGTAATCTTTGTGATAAATAGAACTAGACCCAAAGCAACAAGAATATATAGTAGCCAGCAGTGTAATTCAGAAGTCATGACTTGGGTGTCATGTGAAATGATTGTTTGCTATTTGTCTCTATTTCCATGTTTCATAATTTTATACTTTAAGAAAAGGGAACATGAGCATGAACAACTATGGGAGGACAGTCCAGAAACAGGATGTGAGACAATAAGGAACACTGGAAACTGGCATTCTGGAGACTGCCCCTGTACTCTATAGAGAACAACCTTAGTCTAGCTTCAGCTGATCACTGTTGTGAAGCATACTGTCAGTTCTTTCCTTCTTCCCCAAAATGCTAACAATCAAGATTTGTATGTGAACTCTCATTAAAAATAGCAGTAGCTATTATAATAATTTTTCCAACATCATGTTTATCAAATATATACAGTTCATAATCTCCATTGAAAATATTTTCTATCTTCAGATTGAGAATTATCTTATGTGCAAGACTCAAGTTTCACTTCTTGAAAAATCTAAAATTACCTTTACCCTATGAGAGCACATACCAGAGTTGGATGGCATTTCACTATTCCTACTTAATTACGTGCAAATGTCATGCCCTTCAATAGTTGCAGAGCTCATTTAGAGAATCTCAACATCTTGTATAATAAAAACTCAATATTATTGAAAAATAATTGATAATGGCACTTAGAAAAATAGGCAAATGTCTTCATATAATTCTCAAAGTGTATAGAGAAACCTAAGAAGGCTAGAGTTTGTAAGAATAACTGAATTATATAATATTTTCTGGGTCCCAAATACAATACTACCAACTTTGGTGCTAGTTTTATCATCTCTGTATAGATAGTAAAACTGAGCCATGGAGATTTAAACAGCATGTCTAATCTCTCATACAGCTAGTAAGTGGTGGGTCCAGAGTTCAAACCCAAGCAGGTTGACTCCAGAGGAATTCCAAAGCCTTGTCTGCATGCCTTTCAAATAAAAAAAACTAATAAATATCCAAATGATTGCATGTCTTTAGGGAATCATCATAATTATAGTGGAATTTCAGATTGTATGCATTCCTATTATGCAGTAAAGAGGATAAATCTATAACTTTTAACTTGGGTTACTACACTGTGCTATCTTCTGAATTCATCAGAAATCATTAGTGATTTTTTTGTCCAAAATGCAACACAAAGTCTATTCCTACATGGTTGCACTTGATTAGCTCACTTGATGATATCACTTCAAATATTTCACAAACTCCTAGATCTAAAGATTTGAAAGGACAGACCATAAAGATTATTTAGTTCAAACTTCCCTTAACTAAGAACTTGGGAGGAAAAACAAACTGGGAAGTAGAATGTGTTTATCTCCATTGACCCCTGAAATTGAGTCAGTGGATGTGGGAATCCTTTCTCTTAATCACTGTTCTTTTCTCATTCTATTGCAACATCTTACTGCATGCAAATGCAAAGCATTAGTGTGTGTTGGAAAACAGGAAAACAACCTTGAAGGTAAAACACCTGAAACAAACTTGGGCAATAGTATATTCAAATAAACATATATATATATATATATAAATCATGCATACTTATGTGGCAAATTTTGTTAATTTTCTGTTGTTTATTAATTATTAGGGAAATAATACCTAAACAGTTTTCCAATGTTTTGATTATCTATAATTTAATTTGAAATAATTGCTATTAAGCAGCATTCTGTATATTGATTTAGAAAATATTGATCACTTTCACTAAAAGTATACCGTGATGTATCTAATTTTTTGATTTTGATGCATAAAAAATTAACACAGCATAAATTAAATCCACTGGTAGGAATATAAAAGTAAAATGTTTTGATGTTGAAATCTATTCTTAGTTCTTAACAGAATGGTAAGGATGTTATGAATAAGAATTGGAAAAAAAAAAAAACCATATTGCCCTGACCAAGTTAGTCTAAATTTCTTCAAATGCAATAACAGGATAAAAACTTTTTCTGCCAAGAGTCTAAAAATCTCTCTTAACGGGAAGATTCTTGAAACCTAACATCTAGAATAAATATTGTTGGGGGGAAAGTCACTGTTAAATAGGACCATAAATTACACAGTATTTGTAGATTTCTTAGCAGTTTCAGTTGCAGTAATAAGTCATACAAGCTGTGGAAAGCAGCATACACTATCTCAGGGACCTTTCCTGTGTCAGGGAGTTCCTGGTGATGTTCCTTGGACAAAGGGGTAAGAAAATTTATTCTCTGATAGAAAACTGGAGAATGGGAACAAAGTCCCTTACTTGAAAATAGCTTCTTCTCAAATGCCACAACTGGTAGAAGTCACTGAATTACTGAACTCCTAAATGTAAATTCTCTGTGAAATCTATTCCTTTTGCAATCTTCTTATTCAAAGTTCATTCTAAGGAACCAAAAATTGGTTGAGATAGGATTTTGCATTTATTGCAGAAGATACTAAAGGTCAGAACTCAGAGAGGCAGAAACTGGTGACAGCCAATGATGACTTAAATTTTTGCCATTTACCCAGCAGAGGGTTTCTTTGAAGAAATCATTTTAAGACTGAGATGCCAGTAGTCATTTAATGATGATGTCAGTTACTGAATATAAAGCAATTTTTTATTGAAATGAGTGAAATATTTCTCTTCAGCCTATAGGTAGCTGCAGATGAATACATAAGTCCTCTGGCAGTGGTGGTTAAAAATACTTCACTGCCTCATGTATGGAATGCAACATGTTAGAAGGAACAATGAAGAATTGGTCAAGAAAACATGAACAGAAGCAAATGATACAAATATTTGATGTTGAAAAATTCACAAATTATGTAGAAAAAGACGACTAATTGTAATTGCTGAATAATACATTGTTTTCTTTAAAACACATCCTCATGAAAGCAAAAAAAAAAAAAAAGAATGACACATATGACAGTCAGAGGAATAAATGAAATTTTTTTTCTTTTCTTTTCTTTCTTCTGACTGTAATTTTATCTGAGAAAGGATGTCCAAAGTAAAATTATATTACCAAGAGTCATTGCTATAGTCTCAATGCTCTTAAATACCAGCTACATCACCACACTTTAGCACCATGTACAATCAGCAATTGCTCATACAAATATAAAAGACCTTGGAGAGTCTAGATGTCTCTAAACATGCACTTCTTCCACTGAAATCCTTTCGTTTCCATATCGCTCAGTTTGACTTTTTAAATGAAGTCTGGTTTAATGCTTGCCATATGATTACTTTTTCTAGCCCCATTGGCAAAATAAAACAAAGAAGAACACAGGAAGAGAAATCTGCCCAAAATGCAGATTTGTATACATTTGAGTAGTGCTAACAACACACTCAGAAGTCTGTCTCTTTCTAAATCCCAGAATAATAACTTCTGGTAGACAATGGGGGACTATGTATATTCAGATACTGCTGGACTCACATTGCTTGAATGGGCTCTTTTACTGAAACTTTAGACTAAATAAATTGATTTGAAAGAATCAAGAGAATAAATCACCTATGAGTAGTAAGCATTTAATTTAGGCATCTGATACAGAGCAAAAGCCACTAATTAGATCCAAACCTCATTGAACCATGTCACTGGGTACTGGCAAATTTGGGGAAGAGTTTTAACCAGTTAATACTTTCTTCTGAAATCTTACACTGACTTTTACTGTATTTACTGATCTTTTACTATATTTTATTATATTTTCCGAAGTTTGATGATTTATTGTTATTGTTTAAATTTTATCTTCTTTTTATCCCATCTCATCTGTGTGTGTGTGTCTGTATGCACATAATGAGAAGTCAAAATTTCTGTCTGTTAAGCACAAAATAAGACTATCTCGTGAACAGGATCCTCTTGATCTTCTCCATCTCTTCCTATCAGCAGAGCTTATATACTCCTGAGGAGTAGTAAGGTAGATATGTCTTTTTAAAATTTCCTCAGAGCTACTTCCTTTTGTGAAAATAATCCTGTATTTATACTTGGGAAATTACTTTTGTCCACACATGACCTGGTGCAAAAGGTTCAAAGGCCATGAGGTAGGATTCCAGAGATAAGCCTGGGACAGCTGGTGGCTATCTTGCCCCTATAATGCAAGAAGCTGCCTATCAGTGGAGCCAACCTTGGAAGAGCTGAGCTAAGCTACAGAGAGTTGGAGCCCTTATGACTAGTGCAGCCCTATCTGCAGGATGCTCTGCTCCCAATACAATCCAGTCTCCTGCTTTTATGAGAAACACTAAATTTTCAAAGCAGCATTTTTATGTCATCTAAAGAAGAAAACTGGTTTTCTCATTTATGGAAAGGAAGATTTTTCTAAGCTTCCCTAGCACAGGGGACTACAGCAAAGCTTTTACCCTTTTCTGCTCACACTCTTGTATTAAACATTTATTTTTAATAGCTCTCATTCCACCTTCAATGATGCTGGGATCAAGTTCTATAGCTTCACTACCAAGCATGACCACAGTGTTTTGAAACATAAGTTGCCTTGGCATGATAAGTCAAACAAGTAAATCAATTTCTTATTAATCAATGGAGATAAGCAGAACAGAACTTTATTAATCTCTGTTGATGCAGAGATGTGGTTAAATAGTGTTATTTAGGATACAAATACCTGGTGATAAATCATAAGGCCACTTTATTATAGCTCAATAGCTTCCTTAATTTAATTTACTTACAAACACACTTCCTGCAGTTGCAGTTTGATAAACCTCAAATACTTCATTTCTGGATAAATATGCCTCAGAAATTACTATTAAAATAATCGAAAAATTACTTCTCAGTGATTTTTAATTCAAACTTTCCTTACATTAACATTTCATGTGGCATCAAGTCATAGAATAATTTAAAGATCATTCTTATGCATTTTCATTGCATGCATTGTAGATGCAAAAATGCATGTGTAGAGTTAAGTATTACATAGTAATTGAAAGATGGATTACTGGATGATGTTATGTAGCCTAACTTGGTGATTTGGTGGTGGTTCAAATGGCCCACTCTTCAGAGTTAGGCAGAAATGAAGGTTGGGTCTTGGTTGCTGTCAGTGGACTTGATTCCAGCTAAACAGAGACTTATAGAGAAAAGAGTGAGAACAATTCTGCAGACAGGAAATATGGTCAAAGCATGCCACTGTTGATGCTGCTTCTTTTCTTAAAGTGAATTGCTAGGAATAATTCTGAAAAGACTCCAGGAGAGGAATTTTTTGTAAAGTTGAAAAAAATCATCATATTAACTGAGGAAGGAAGAAATATTTTTCAGGATATCAAGGAAATGAAACGAGCAGGAGGAGCAGTAGTAGAAAGTCTAGGAGAAGATGAAGAGGGTGAGGTAAATTAGTAATGAAGAGTGTGGATGGAGAATATGCTTTAGGAAAGTGTCAATCAAATGGACACAGGTTTGCACCCCTTTGCCAGTACTCAGCCCCCTACACAACTACTGCCCTTTTGGGAACTCCATGATTACAGCTGGGAAGAATCCCTTACTCATTGATTTGATATTATATTTCTGATAAATAAGGCATTTGAAACATCAGCTACAGTAACTGGCCCATAATTATGTATAAACCTGCTTTCCATTTTCCTGTTAACATGAGGCAGTATATACATAATATATATCCATACATTGAAACTGCACGTTTTTTAAATATCTTCCATGTTCCTGGCACTGTTTCAGGCACTTTACACATAGCAGGAAAAACAATTCCAAAACTTCATGGAGCCATCTTCTGATAGAAAAAGATAGGCATAAAAAATAAATTAATATGCTGTATTATGCGGTATATAAGGAAGCAATGTAAAAAAGAGGAGGATGGTCATTTAAAGAGAATCAAATATTTTAAAAGAGTGCTCAGGCAAAGCCTAAACAATAAAGTGGCAGTTAAAACAAATTAGAGGAAGTTAGGAAAAAGATCATCCTTGCCAGAAGAAAGAGCTGGGCAGAGGACCCAAGACAGGGATATGTCCAGTTGATCCATTCAGGAAATCTTTGGGGCTGGGAGATGAACAAAGGGGAGGGGAAAAAGAAGCAGTTAGAAAGATGGTAGTGGACAGGATCGTAACAGTCTCAAACTGAGTGAAAGGAGAAGCCATCTGAGGTCTTATGTAGAGGAATGACATGATCTGACATATGTTTTAAGAGCATCACATTGTTCTATTGAAAGTGAAATGCAAAGAAGTGAAGGCCAATTATGATAGGAGTTTTAAATCCTGAAATTACTGGGGTCAACTTGGATATCTGAATGAGAAGAGGCCTCTCTGCCTTATTCCCTATCATTTCACCTTCTATCTCATTTATCTCAGTTAATTTTATGACTGTCCAACGATAGCTTTGCAATTATTTTCTGAAATGTGATCAAATATGCATATGTTGGTTGGTTCAGACTCATACACAACCCAAGCTGGGCCAAAGTCTTTTTTGGAAGAGTATTTGAGATTGGAAGAGTCCAGACAGAGTTCAACTGTTTCTTGAGGAATGGAGGTGAAAACCTGGGACATGGTAGGGGATTCACTTTCTACCACAGAGGCTGATGTGGAAGAATGAAGCCTAGGCCCGTAGAAAGCAAGGCCAAGAGAGGGACAGGGCAAATGGACTTGCTTCTAGGACTCTTCACTCATCCCTCTTCCTAGGCTTCTATTAGCTGCCCTTGAATCCTCACAATAAATTACCTTTCTGTTTACCATGAGCTAGAGTTCATTAGAATTATACATAATCAAAAAGCTTTAATAATCAAAAAGTCATTGGCATGACACATAAAAATCCAAAAGTAGAATAACCATCGTGCATGATACATAAAAGCATACATATATCCACAGGCTCCACATCTAACATTTGAAAGCTGAAGGAAAAATATTTACTAATTCACTCACCACATTCAAAATGATTTTTTAGAAATGGAATATCATAGTTGCAAAATATCACAGTAGGGGAGGTGATAAAACACATTCCTCAAACTGAAAGAATTGAGATTATGATAACTATTAGCGGAGTGTGTTCCTGAATGCATTTAAAATATTGTCATGAAAATCTCATCAACATTATCCTACAGAATATATAATGACAATTCTTTTGTCATCTGGACTTTTTCTTGTGTTTTTATGCAGAGTTCTGATACTTATTTTTACTTCATTAATGAAACCAAATTGGATACTGCACAGTCTATTTACAGTTTTTTAAAATGTGTGTTGCCTTAGCTATTTATTTGTTATGGTGATCTTCTGAAGCCATGCGAGAGCCACCATCACTTCTACTCAGAAAATGGAACACAAACCTACAGCTAGTGTTCTGTAATCATCTTTAAAGAATAATTTCAACTTTAATAACAATTTTGAAAATCATCAAAGATGTTTCCTTGAAATGACATTTCCTTGGAATGAAAAAGTATATCAGAATAACATAAGGTGGTGCCTTAGTGTTGTTTCATACTAAAACAAAAATAAGAAGGGAGAAGAGAGGAAAAAAAGTCTTGAGAGTATTCAAAACATGCTAAATCGCTGTTGCAAAAAGAGCATGTTCTCTCATAGCATCACATTCAAAATGTTGTGCTGCTCAAATTTATTTTAGATTAATTAAAACCCGTTTTCCATTATATTTTGTAACCATACTGTTTAGTTACACTGATAAACTTTCTAACTGTATTAAAACATGTTCAGTATCTTCTCAAAGTCAAATTTCATTATATTTTGTTAAATAAAACATGAAAACAGTATGCCATGTTATCTTCATAATTGTTATATCCTCATAAATTTTGCAGATATCAGAATAACAACTACATTCTGTGCATGACATGTTTAAGAATGATGAATTTCAACAGTAATTAATTTATATCTACCTTAAGCATAACAGAATATTAACTATTGCCGATATAATAGTCAAGAGAAAATAATTTTTTGAATTAACTTTCTAAAATATTAGTATTTATGTTTGAGAATAAATTATCACTATAATTTATAAATCCAAAACATCTTAACTTCTGAACTCATTAAATTTTTCTTTAAAGTCATAGCGTTCACACTATTCTAAAGAGTTGGGATGTGTTAACTGGGTGTGGTGATTTATAATGTAATCCCAGCACTTTGGGAGGCTGAGGCAGGAAGGTCATGAATTTAAATCTAGCCTGGGCAACTGAGTGATTTAATGAGAACTTGTCTCAAATAAAAAATTTTAAAAGGCTGGATATTATAGATTAGTGAAAAGGAATTGAGTTTGATCTCAAGTACAGGGGAAAAAAAGAATCACCATTTGTTTTATCTTCATGAGTATAATGATGTCAAATATTTAATTTTTTATGGTAAAAGGAATTTTCCTGGGAAAGATATAATATTTCAGAGCAATCTTATCAGCAACTTCTTTTTGTTCCTGAATAAACAAATGAATATCCCAGTAATCTGACTGTGATGTTTGCATGTTGGCTGTATAGCTACTGCTTAGCCAGTAAAGAAGTTTATCAGCTACCGTGTACAGTGCTATAAATAGCATGGTGTCTATGGACAGCATACTGGGAACTGGAGGGAAAGATAAATGGGCTGGAGCTAGAAACCAAGTGATTGAAACTACAAAATGAGAAAGTCTAATTCCACTATCACATGTTTAAGGTTTAAGAAGCAAATTTAAGTTCAGTCTATGCAAGCATCAAATTCTTAGAGATCCAAGTGGTGGGACAAGACTGCCCAGAACTTGTAAAGGAAGGGTTTTCTAGGGTTAAACAAGATATATAGACCTCTGATGATAAGTAACAAAAGATAACAGAGGATGATCAAATTCAGGGTCTTGCCAAGAATGAAAGCTGGCTGAACCAAGTATGAAAGTCAGGGATAGACTCCATGCTTCCTGGCCCTGCCTTCTGTCCTCTTCCTCTTATTAGAGAAAACTGACTCTAAGAACCCAAGCAGAAATGCCAATGGGCAGGTAGTGTGGCCTTGTAAGCTAATGTTAGACACAAAGGCTAAATTGTGATACTTTCAACCAGGCTGTAAGTGTGACATGGTCATTAAGTATTTCCATTTCCTGTTTGCTGAGTAGGAGGAAGCCACAGATATCTGGCCAGCTGGGCTCTCAGTAGCCTCACTCTTTGAATGGAAGACTTCTAACCACCAAATGCCCTCCCAATTCCAGTGACCTGGGAGCTTTCCCCCAGCCCCACAAGTCATAGTATAATATAACCATGAATATGCACATAATACTATATGGGACACTGTTAGCAAGCTGTAAGTCTATATGCTCCTCCCAGCACACAGCTCAGCAGTATCCAGCCCCCCGTGTAGTTTATCTAGAAGTTCTCAAGCTTCAGTGCTCATCAGAACCCCCTGGAGGGTTTGATAAACAGATAGCTGGACCTCTCCCCTTGTGTCTTGGGATTGTACCCTACCTTCCATTCACTTGCTTAAGTTCTAGAATATGATTGCCTTTGGATATAGAGCCTTTATTTGGGTACCGGGGATTGAACTCCTGACCTCGTGCTTGTGAGGGAGGCGCCGGAACAACTGAGCTAAATCCCCGGCCCGTGGATATAGAGCCTTTAAAGGGGCAATTAAAGCCAAATGAGCTAATGGGGTGGGCCTTATTTTGACATGATTTTTTAAAAAATAAGAACAGCAGATTAGGGCTAACACCTGTGAGAACACGGTGAGAGAACACAGCCATCTACAAGCCAGAGAGAGTGTCTTCAGAAGACATCAAACCTGTTGATGCCTTCCTGTTGGGCTTTCAGCCTTCACATCTCCAAGAAAATAAATTTCATTTGTCCAAGCCCACTAGTTTGTGGTTCTTTATGGAACCCCTGCCAATTAATGCCATAAGTCTGAGCAATAATGTGCATTTCTAACAAAAATCTGATGTTCCAGGTTTGACAGACCATGTTCCAAGGGCACTGAGGCAGTCTCCAGCCGATGGAATGACTTCTTTTGTGCTGTGCTGTGTAGATTCCTCTGCAGCTGGGCTGAACTTGATTTTGACACCACTTTGGTGACATGAGCCCTTCATCTTGGGATTATGTCTGTGTTGTGTCCCCCTGATGAGTCCTGGTAAATGCCACAAATGACCTTAAGTCATTGGACTTGATATTATTAGTTGGAAAATAAAAATGATGTTCTAACATGGTTGCCACTTTGTATTTTTCCAAATGCTATACTTCTGAACTCATAACTGTGCAGTCTAGAGTATAATTTAGTATGTGGGAATGATTCCTGGGAATTGCACTGTCAATGAGATCCCTAGGGAATTTTTACCTTGCTCAATGGTGAGAATCACTTACAAAATGTCAGCAGAGAGAAAGAGTTAAAAGCATCATACCATGGGCTGGGGATTTAGCTCAGTGGTTCCAGAGCCTGCCTCATAAGCACAAGGTCCCAAGTTGGATCCCTGGTACCAAAAAAAAAAAAAAGCATCATACCACAATGATATATGTATACTCAAGTTTATAGCAGCACAATTTATAATAGCTAAATCTTGAAAACAGCCCATATGCCCATCAACAGATGACTAGATAAAGAAGATGCAGTATTTGCAGAGTATGATGAAATGGAGTACTATTCTGTCATAAAGAAGGATAAACTTGAGACATTTTTAGGGAAATGGATGGATCCTGAGACTATAGCCTTAAGGGAAATAAATCAGACGCATAAGTTTAAATATCACATTGTTTCCTTGTATGAGAAACCCAAAGGGTAAATAAGGAACAAAAGGGAGGACAGACATTGGAAAGTAGGAAGAACTTGTTCAAATGGGAAGGAGAACAAGAGAGAGGGGAGGGGAAAGGGAAGAGTAAAGGGACTGAAAAAAAGAGAATGGAAGGAAAAAATGGAAACAAAGCTTTGATAAATGGGGAGGAGAAGGAGGATTGAAGGAAGGGAGGGAAATGGGAAAAAAAGAATTAAGGTTTATTATGTACACGTAAAAATTCCCCATGATCAATGTAATCATTATGCATGGCAAACATACTAATTTTAAAAATCAGAAAAAAAAATAAATTGGCCTTCCAATGGCTTGCCTTCACACTCTAAGGTAAGTGTGCTACTAAGCCCCTTCTTCTAAGCTTTATTAATTATAATTTTATACACGATAATTAAAGCTAGCCAGTGTCCCAAAGTGTAGGGCATGTAGACTTGTGGTACGTGAAGTAACTGTAGGTGGGTGTACCATTAAAATAGCAGGGCAACAGAGCCAAGAGGTGCAAAGCAAGGGAGGAAGAGATGGAAGTGAACAACAAAGAATTAAGATGGGTCGTGTACATGTGCGAACTTCCCATGATGAATCATTACATGCTACAAACACGTACTAATAAAAATAAAAATGTACGGTGGTGCCGCCTGCCTCAAAAATGCAGGGTCCCGAGTTCGATTGCCGGTACAAAAAAATGTAAATTTTTTTTACATGTCGGGGAGGAAGAATTCCTGTCTAAAATAATCTAGAATGTCTTTAAGGGGAACAGCTAATTCTTAAAGAGTGAAAATTACTTAGATGTACAAAAACTAAAGAGAAAGACCTTCTGGGTTAGTAGAAGTCTGGATGAACCATCCCAAGAGGCAAGAAAGTACAAGACACATCTAGGGACCTCAGTGGAGCATCGTTATTGGAAGGAGAATGGATGGGGGAAGTAAGGGCAGGAAGTTGGGGTAAGCCAGAAAGAGATAGCCTTGGTTCTAAGACAGTAATCACTTATGTCTATTGGCTTCAGTTCATTGGGCATTTTCTAAATGCTATACTAGGAACCGCTGGAGGACAGAGTCTTTTATATCAGAGCCAAATATTTTGTCTGGCACAAAACAGGTGCTCAAGAAAAATAAGTGGGGCAAAGGAATGAAGAGTCCTGTGCTACTCAGTTAATTTTTATGGACATTGTCTACAGGTAGTGTTATCTCTTTTATAAATAAGCTCTCAGAATTAATTAACCCAAGTATTCAGAAGCAGATTTGAATCCAGAATTGTGTGACTTAGAGGTCAGTTGCCTTCATTCATGCCATGCTCTTCAGGCTAAGGGGTCAGCTTTATATGCAGCAGGACATGGGGGAACCATGGGAGACTCGGGGGAGGAGAAATTGGGGTTCAGCAAGGTAGTGACTTTGGAGAGAAGATGAATGTTAAGGGTGTTTGGAGGGCGGTGGCAGCAAGGTGTCCAAATGCTACATGGGGAGCACATGAGAGAAAATAATACAACTCTGACATTTATGAGATAAAGGTGAGAAAAAACACTTGACTTCTCAGTCAGGTGGAACTTTCTTGGCCTAGGAATATTAGGATGAAGAAGTTTTAGAGGAAAACTACACATAAAAGTGTAATTCTGAAAACTTGTAAACTGTCATAGTCCGTTGGCAGCTCTGGGGGCTTCTTGTATTTGTACATTGAGTTCTGTAGGACGTTGACTCTGTAAATGTTTTTCTTGTCTGACAGTTTTGGTGTTTTATATTTTTATCAGAGTCCATAACTGAAAGTAAGAGCTAGACTGAGAACAAAAGGAGAGAGAGAGAATATGAGAGAGAGAATATGAATAGGCCACTCTGATGTACAAATAAGTACTTAAAAACCTAATAGTTCTTGATTTAATTTGTGAAGAAGTTTGTTTTTTAATTATATTATGAAGGAAATAAGGAAATACACTTTGCAATTTAAATCTACATTTAAGAAGGCAAATGGGAAATTAAAACAAATAGCAAGCAAACAAGTTAATATCTCATGTTAAATGTAGTCACCCTGAAGAATGGCAGCCAGGCCCATACTGCATGAACTGAATTTGCATTTCTTTTTTAAAATTAGTTAAGACAAAAGATAAATCTTCTTCATGGTGCTTCACACCTCTCTTCCGAATCCAGCTTTTATTTGAAGACTTTCCACTGAATTTAAGTACAGGTAACACACAGGCAGAACACACAGGCATGCTGGGGTGCAGAAATACTGTCCCCTCCTTTTGCTCTTCAACCACCAGTTTCCTGTCAGTGCATTTCTAGCAACATTGGCTCATTCATCCTCTGCCCCATGTCTGTACCCAGCTGATCTGTAAGTGCTGCTAACTCTGTGTTTTGAACGGCTGTTCTCTCTTCCCTCACTGCTCACCGTTTACTATCCTTGGTTTTCTCGCTCAGACAGACTACCACACAAAGTGTTCAATGATATTTTATTTTAATTCGGTTTACAAAAGTCACTGCAAATTTGAGGATTTCTGTCACTTTCTGCAATAAAAAGCTTCTAAGTCCTCTATTTTCATATATGATCTATGTTACTGTGATCAGACCCATTCATTCTACGAACTCCCATTGTGCGACTGATTGGAATTAGAGACAGCCTAGCCAGTGTGCACACAAGGATGAATAAGACTGCAAAAGTGTTCATGGCCCAAGAGACAGACAGGTAGATTGACAATTGCAGTGCAATGCTGAAGTGGCCCACAGAGAAACCTGCACAGAGTATCATGGCAACACCCACTAAACTCTACCTTCCATGACAACAAGGAAGTCATCTGTTTTGTTCACCACTCATTTTGCAATCTCCCTGAAGAAGTGATGACACCTTTCTTCTGGATTGTCCCCATTATGATTCATTCCACCACACGGGACAGAGGTTTCAAGAAATGAGGGATAGGGACCAGTCAGTCAGGCTTTACTGTCCCCGACTGTGTACAAAACATAGGGCCCAGCGGTATTCACATATGATTTAGGCAACTCCTGATCTATCTCAAGGTGAGAAATTGACTTTACTTACTGGCTTCAGAGCAGATTCAAGTCTTTTGTCTTTGGGGTAGGATGTATAAGCTTGTGAGATGGGTTGGAGAATCTACCCAGGTCCAGGCTTTTCCTGTATGAGTAGAAGACCATTCATTCCAAGGAATGAAGGTGCTCTAAGCTTTTCTTTTTGGTGGCCAAAATTGTGGACAGCTTTCTTTTTTATCAGAAAAAAGGCCAGTTTCCTCTTTGTTTTCTCAAAAGGCTGCATTCAATCAAATTCCATTTGCAAGCAAATAGGATTAATACTAAGAAATGTACAGATACTATATGTTCTGACCTTGATGCCACAAATGGCCCATTTTCTATTTAAGCAGCACATATGTCTTGGGATAATTTAAGAGATACCACAGAGTACTGACTCCAGTATCTTTTCTATGTGAGATTATTTGCAAAGAGCCTGAAGGGTGCCTTTGGACATGACTGTTCTCTCTATGTCTGCCCCACTGCAAAATGCCTCAGTGCTTCATAGATATATGGATTGATATAAGTGGGTATATAAAGGAAGAGGATGCAGGAGAATAGAAATTGTTGTGTAACTAACAGGGGACATTTATGAACATTCCCCCATGAGCAAGAGCTTTGAGCTGAGGTAGAGTAGATGGCCAAGTGGAAATTACAAGTAATTCCAATGGGGATAAGGGAAGTGAAAATGAAGAAATAGTGAAGAGTTGAATTGCAGGAGACATTGAATATCATATTCAACTCATTACAACAAATATTTTTCCTGGGGTCAGACGCCACGTGGTACACACAGATTAGTCCCATCCTAAAGGCCAGGATGCCAAACTTGGCAATGGATAGAAGTAGGAAGAGTTTTCAGAAGATGAAAGAACCAGGCTGTTGCCCAGGGCACTCAGCTTTTGGAGACAAACTCCTGGACATTTTTTTCTTTGCAATTTGATGCTAAGAGGAGAAAATTAGGCCAAGAAATTCAACCTGTTCTCTAGAAGAGAAATGGATAGAATATTGTTAAATGGCATCAGTGGCAGATCCAAGAGTAAGGCCTCAAGAGCAAGTTGAGGCAACAATTTCTATATTCAGCTAATAAGAGCTGGAAGATTTGCCAGTCATGATTTTCACAGCTGTCTTACTTTGGCACTATGATCAGTGCCTCTTCTAGGCAGGGCCATGTGAAAGGAGAAAAGCCAAGATAGGCCTAGGTTATGTGGGGTGCAAAAGTGATGGCCTGCTCCAAGCTCAACTGTTCTGAAGAAGCAGTGGAAAGAGCAGAGGCCATGTTCCTCCCAGGATGCAAGAGCAACGACGACAGCTCACGAAAGCCACTGGCCCTTTTTGTGCTTATTCATTTGATCACAGAATAGATATTTATTGTCTGCCAAGCATTTCTAAGCCACAGTTCTGACTCTAGGAATGCAGCATTTATCAAAACCAGAGAGCATCTAAGGTCAAGTGAGAGGAGGGCAACAATATACAAGGCAGTACAGCTATTTCGGGTAGAGCAACATTCTGTGGAGAGAAATAAAGCACAATGAGGGGACAGGAAATGAGAAGGGGAAATGGATATTATTTTCGTGAGCAATTGAACAATGTTTCTTCATTCAAGAACAGAAATCCATGTTATAACTTGGAAAGACCTCACCACCTCACTGAAATACAGTAAGTATATAAAACATCAATTGTTTATATTTTTACTGACCACTTCCAGTGATGATAAAGGAGTTCTAGGAGTTAGCCTCTCTTAATGGTAGTTAAGAAATCTGTCAAACTCCTTGTGTAAGAACTCTGGTTCTACTCTGAAAACCTCAATGTTATTAGTTAGTTACTTTATGTCTCTGGGCTCTATTTTCTTACCTGAAAAATGGAACGATAATGGTACCTTCTTGTAAGTCACTGGATTACTGAAATAATATATTCCATTGCCAGGTTCAGTGCCTGATAGGTAGCATAAATGGCCAATATAAAATACCTATTATTATGTTAATATTTTAGAAAAGATTTCCCAGAAGCTGGGTATGGTGGTGCACACCTATAATTCCAGCACTCAGGAGGCTGAGGCAGGAGGGTCAATGTGAGTTTAAGGCCAGTCTGGGCTACATAGTGAGTTCAAATCCAGCATGAACTACACAGTGAGACCCTGTCTCAAAAAAACAAAAACAAAATTTCCCAGAAAAAGAAAGCAGCCTTCTGGGTTTATAACTGTTTCTGGATAGTATTATATGATTTTTGGTAGTATTACTTTTGGAGGAAGTGGATGTTGGTTGAGAATGCAAATTGGCAAAGGCATCATATATATTTTTGCTATTCATTCACACCCAGTTTCTGAAAGACATCTCTGTTTACTATGTGAATGCAATAACATGACAGAAGAAAGTAGAAGTTGTGTTTTTCTATAATTTGAAAGTTAAATTAATTGATACTTTCTGGCCTTGGGAAATAGATGTATTTTGCTATGTCTGTCCTCCGCTGGAGTAAGGCTTTTACATGGCAATGAATCTCCCTTGTTAATGTATATTTGTAATACCTGAGCTATTGCCTGGAAGAACTAAGTGCTTAGAAGATGAGGCTACATTGACCTCAGTAGCCTGAATGTAAAAGTGTGTTTAATAAAGAGCAGCAGTCACAGAGACTATCATACTACATCAGAGAATGGAACTGGGGCTGCCACTGTAGGCTGTTTAATACCCTGTTCCTTTCCTTTGTTAAACCACCGTTGGCTATTTCATTTTGGGAAACTCAAGCCAAAGTCACCTCTACCCTTGATAAATGTATGTCTCCTACCAGGACAGCCCCTTCACTACTGCGGGATGCCATAACAGTTGAGCTTCAATTTAGCAGGTACGTCTAGGAGCATCCTGAAAATGGACATTAGTAACAGGAAAACTTAGATACCTCTGTTTACTTGACCAAAAAAAAAATTTATTTCTTTAGTGTTTTAGAAATTAGAGTTTCAAACATGATTTTCTCTCCGTTCAATTAAACTCAGAACAGAAATATAATTTGATCTTTGCCAAACGAACCAAAAAATGATGGGTGAAGATAAAAGGAAAAGTAGGAATTGATCTATAGCCATAGTACCTCCTTCATAAAAGCTTATTAAGTGAAGAAATAAGAAGAGAAGCACATAAAATTAAATAGATAGTAGGCTGAGTACAAAATATAGCACCTTAAGCACTATTTTATAATAAAAAAGGAGCCTGGATTTGTAGTAAGGATTTTCACTTTGTTAATTCAGTGCAATTAGTTCGATGAAAAACATCTCTTATTCTTATACAGAAAGCTTATTTGAAGTTTGGATGCATAGAACTATGAAATTGAAAGGTCTCACATTTTAATTCAAATAACTGTATGGAAATGTGGGAACAATCAATATGGATAAACCTAGAGGCCAATGCAGAATTAAGGATGAGCCACCAAAAAAGGCTCTTCTGTCCAGCACAGGAAGGAGAGCTCTAATTCCCAGACTTCATTTGCACTTGCTATTATTCACAGATGAATAAAGTGTGCCACTTTGTTAGTCACCCCCTGGGTCCATAGCACGTAAGCAGAGAGGAAATGATCCAAGAACCATTGGCATCTAACCCATGATACATTATGCTACTAAGTATCTGGCATGGCAGTTGGCTAAACCTCATCAGCCAGTTGCCAAATGTCATTTAACAAAGCAGTCCCCATCCAGGACCCCTATGTGACTATACTGATAATATTATCACTGAAGGCGAAGAGACACATTCCCTAAAGAAACTTGTCATTAGAAATAAACATGGCAGCTCACCAAAAAGCATGAGCAACATGAAGAAATGGTTGGGGGTTTACTTTTAAACAAATCAGTTTGTTTGTGTGGGTTTATATGCATGTGGATGAGTATGTACAAATGTGAAAGGCTTTACTCCATTAAGTAAGAGAGATTTTTTTTCTTTTAGTTGTCTAAATTAGTGACTAGGCTTCCCCAGCACAGTAAATAAAACAGACAGCTATACTCACCACATTGCTTAAACCAGTGTCCAAAACTAGTTGAGTTTAAGTCCTCACTGCTAACTCTTTTGGGAAAACTGAAGATTTATCCTCAGGATGGCTTCTTTACAAGTAGTGACAATGCTCTTTTGTCACTTTGCTAAGCATGAAGTCAAATGTGATGTTTTAAAGAAAAAGTGAGAGTGTTGGTTTTGTAACAAATAAAAGTATATGTATGGGGGAAAAAGAAATCAAAGAAACATAATTGATAGATTCTGTAATATGGAAGAACTTAGCATAGGATAAAAGTATTTCAATTCAGTTTAAAAGAAGACATCTTATTTAATAAATAGTTCTGGCTCAGTGGGCTATTTAAAAAGAAGGAAATGAAATTATATCACTGACTTACATTGTATACAAAAATAAATACCATGTGGGTAAGAGACTTAATTATAATATATAAAACCAAAAAAATCTTGCAAGGTTATCTTTACCTATGTAAGAAGAAAGGAAATCGTTTTTGTTGTTGTTGTTGTTTGATTGTTTTATTTTGTTTTTTTAATTAGGGGAAAGTCATTTTAATTACAACCAGAAACTCCCAATAGGGTAAACAAAAAGATAGCATATAAAAGTTAAATCTTTTGTAATGTAAAATATGCTATTAGCTTTTAAATGAATGTCATTATTGGGAAGAATAGAAAAAACTCTCAAAAATTAACAAGAAAAAGCAATCAACAAAATTGGGTGAACAAATTTCCTAGAAGATTTAATCCAAATGGTGAATAAATATAAGCAGAGGTATTCTCACATAAAAATCAGATGGCATTTGACAAACAATGGACTTTCTAGAATGATAAAAAACTGTAACACCAAAAAAACAACAAAAAAACAAAACTATAACACCTAGTTCTGGAGAGACTCTTATATGCGGCTAGCAGAAATGTTTCATAATGTTAAGTTTTGGGAATGGCATCTGATAATTTATTAAAATTAAGCCTTTCCCCTTAGAGATATAAACACCAGCTTGTTTGGATAGATACACATATTTATATGTATATGTAGAATAGAAACAAAGACAAGCCATGTCAACAGATAAGTAAGTAAATCATTAAATGAAATGAGAAAATATAATGCAGTCACATTTTATGAATATATAAAATGTAAGTTGATTTGGAAGAATTTCAAAAAGACAGTGAAAAAAGCAGTGTATAAAAAATTGTATATAATAGCAAATGTTTTACACAATGTAACTATCTTTTTTGCATGTTTATATATGATTATTTGAATTATGGGAAAAACATGAAATTTACATTGATAACTATCTCAATTAGGTTAATGATGGGAATAAAGGAGAAGAGGCAAAGGTGGAATGAAATATGGAAACCCTACTCTTGATCAGTTTTAGTGTATAGGAAAATTATATGCATTTTGAGAATAGGAAAGAACATGTCATAAGTCTTCAATGACTTTTACTATCAGACAATAATTTTTTAAATTAAAATTTGTTTGCTATTTAAGGCTTTTTATCATGTGGACATTGCTGGTTATTCTAGCTTCATAGCTCTACGTTTTTACAAACACCTTCATTCTTTGTCTGTAAGAAATATTTTTACATTCCTGTAACACACTGCATTCCCTATTTTTTCACCGGATTTGTTATTTGTATAAGTTAGCTTTCCTGTCACTGAGACATAATACCTGATACCCACAACCTAAAAGAGGAGAAATTTAATTGCATTCACAGGTTCCAGGTGTTTTGTCCATATTTTTCTGGCTCCAAGGGAGAAATAGCAAAGTGGGAGCATGAAGGAATGAAAGTGCTTATTTCATGGAGTCTGGGAAGCAGAGCAGAGCAATAGCATGAGAGATAAAGGGTCTAAGGACCATATATATTATCCAGAATCATACTTCTGTGACACACACAGGCACACCCAGAAGTATACCTCACTAAGCCTAGGTGGTTCCAAAGTCCATTAAATTTACAATCTTAACCCTCGCATCCCACCTTTTGTCAATGTGGCACTCAAATACATCACCTTAAATCATACTTCACCTCCAAATAAAGACAATGCTAAGTTAATAATTCCACCTAACATAATACAACTACTGTGCGTATAACCAAAAGTGTAATGATTCCTTCTCCAAAGTCTCACCAGTTCCAGCATTTTTCAAAAATCCAAGACAAAGTCTCCTATGAGACTCAAGGCAAACTCTTAGCTGTGAAACTAAAAAATCAAATCAAGTTACATAATCCCAAGGTAAAATGGCACAAGATAAACACTGTCATTCCAAAAATAAAAAGATAAGGACATAGAAGAGGATAGGACCAACAGAAGATCAAAGTCCAACAGGGCAAACATTAAGTCTCCACATTCAGCATCTGGGGCATGTGTTGGTGAGATATGAGTTCCAGGGGACTTGGGTAACCCAACTCCTATGGACTTAATAGCTATAAGTGCTCATGCTGCTCATAGCCTGCAACATGCCTCTGCAGATATTCCATGTTCGTGGCATCTCTGACTTCCTGGGGGTCATCACTGTACCTGTGGCTTCATCACCACAGCTTCACACTCTGCTTTCTGAGAGAGAGAGGCTCTTTCCTTGGCCTCCCAGGACTCTTTTAAAAACTGGATAGAAGCCTCTCTGACCCCCACAACACTTGCATTTAGCAGGTAAGTGAAACACGCATCATGTGGATGACATCAATGTCTGACAGTGGGAGCAATAGCCAGACCTTCTTGAACTATGGCTGCAGGCTGAGTGACTGGATAGCTCAGCACAGTGATGTGAATCACAGAGACCAAATTCCTTAGGAGGAATTTGTTGGGGAGGAGGAGGAGGCCTTTCTTGAGTAGGAGGCCCATGGGCTCTCTTCTCAACTGAAAGGTTTAAAATTTTGCACCTTTGTGCCTGCAGTGGGTGAGGTCTTACTAATTCCTGAGATATCCTCAAGACATCTTTCTTCCTGTTCTGGCTCAAAGTACTTGGTTTCTTTTTCATGGTGCTTATTACTTGAACAACTGTATCATCTTTGACCCAAACTTTACATATGGTTACTTACAGGCCAAAATTTAAATTTTCAAATACTTTTACTCTGTTAAGAGTAACCAGCAGTATCTGTGCCACAGTCTGAACACTGGGCTGTTTTGAAATTTCCTCTGCCAGATTAACTAGTTTATCATCCTTTATCTCAATTTCTCACGAAGTATTAGGACATGGGCAAATGTAGACTTTTTGTTTTTTTGGCCAAATTTTAACACACATGGTCTGTAGTCCAATTGCCAATGGAATACTGTGGTCAATTGAAATCTCCTAAATTGTCTTTACTCTCTTCATTCCTATTAGCAGTTTGATCTTTTGAGTTTTCATCAAAATCACCTTTCTAGCTCTGGTTATAACATTCTAGGGCATCTCGAACCTACAATTCCAAACCTTTCCAAACAATTCCTACAAACTAGTCTCAAAGACTTCTGAACCACAAGCTCAAGTACAGTCACAACAAAGGCCCCCAATTCTCTGGTACCAATTTTCTGTATTAGCTTTCACATTGCTGAGACACAATACTCAATATTCACATCTTAAAGGAGGAAAGGTTTTAATTTAGCTCATAATTTGAAGGGATTCAGTTCATGGTTGGCAGCTCCATGTAAAGAATAGCATGGCAGAAGAACTTAGCTGCTTAGTTCATGGTATCTGGGAGGGAGAGCAAGGGAACTCTGCTAGAGAGGAAGGGGCCAGGGACTATGTATACTACCCAACATCATGTCTCCATGACCCACCTCAACACACCCACAACTGTGCTTCACTGATCCCCTGTGTGGCTTCCAAGCCAATCAAGTTGACAATTAATCTTAACCATCATAATATTGTACCTACAAGGATCTCCTCTTTACCTGACTGGTTTCCACTTATTCCTCAAGTGTAATCTCAGGTTTGACCCCTCTTCAGGAAATTCATACAGCTCCTCTACACATTCCTTGTTTACACTCTGCAGTGGCCCCTCTCAAATACTACTGAGTTACTGCTTTGCCTATCCTTCTATTCCAAGTTTCTATTAGCTCAAGATTCTTGGAAGAGATTATCTCTTACTTATCATTATATCCCTGATCATCATTTAAGCTTCCTACCAGCTCTTCCAACACATATACTCCCTGACATTGATTCTGGGTAATTTTTTTTTAATAATTTGATTACTTCTTGGAGACAAAGCTTATCTTATGGCATTCACACAATGGGCAAACTCAGTCATATAATATTGCCAACATTTCATGAGCAGAATGTGGTATCTTGTATGTTCTTAAACAAATTGTGGGAGACAGTCAAAAGAATGAAAGTCTGACTTCACCTAGTTGCAGGCTTACCGTATGGCAAAAAAATAGTGTAAATTAAGTAAGATAAAATTTTAAGATAAACAACCTTTATAGACTTTGAATCATTGAGTCATGATGTCAATTATAGAAGTGATCGTCAATTGTGTTCATGAACATTTTGATCCAAAGAGATCCTTCCAGTATTATTTTTAACTACATCATGTTCTTACAAGGACCATTAATCAGTCACTATCTACTGGTGGTTCTTTCAAATGTACAGGGAGCTGAATAAGTGTAGCAATTGAAATGCCCTTGTGGTCATTCTCTTACCAGAAACTAGATTGTGACCTCTAACCATTTTAGTTAGAACAGCTGGGCAACTCCTAAAAAATCAATACTTCCCCTCACACATGGGAAGGAGGCACTGGGTAAACCTAGGTTGTGTGGAGTTATTTGTCCTTTCAGGTTATTTACTCAAGCAAAAACCTGCTTGGGTAGTATTAAAGCAAACAGTTCAGAGAGGAAATGGAGAAAGTGGTTTGGTGTTTCATTTCCTTTAAGCAATATGTTAAGAGTGCAAGATAAAAGAAAATAAAATCTTTGGTTCCCAAAGTGTGAAAAACCTTTGTAATAGACTAAAGTCAGCCTGTCTTTCTCTGTTGTAGAATTTGAATTTGTGTTAATTCACAAATAAGTGAATTGGATGGTCTTCAAAATTTCTTTGACAGCTGTGTCCAAATGCCTACATTCTTGTTATTTGGCACAATTAAAGGAAGGGCCAAAAATGAACCATTAACAACTTTCTAGAGATGCCATTAGGAAAGTCACATTGCAATGCATTAGTGATGATTTAGGTCTATGCTTCATAAAAATTCCCTGAGCAGTCATTAATTCTTTATTTTAGAATGAGTAACTCAAATGATATTTCAAAACTAGCAAGCAAAGTTTATTTTCTCTAGGAAACCAGCTCACAAACTATCAGAAGGGATATGGAACACAAAGCAGTAGCCTGCACACATCTTGTCATAGATTTCTCATATTTCAAGCAATATGCTTATGTCTCTAGGCACATATCATGGGTTTGAATGCAGAGGTAAAGCACAACTAAAATGTAAGCAATGTATATTGCAGAAATATATAAATCAGACCTGAGTGGTATTTTAGTACTTATGTACTCTAACCTCTCATTTTATAAAAGGGGAGATAGGAATGTCTCATAGCTGGAGACATTAAATTACCTGCTCAAATCTGACGGTAGTTGAAGGCAAAGCTAGGAATGAAACTCGGGTCTCCCAAATTCTCCTCTGGTGCTCTTTGCTTATGCCTTCTGCCTCTCAGTCTGCGAAGCAACCACTAACTTAGATGTAGGCAGCTATCACTATTCTTTCAGTCCTTAATAGTGACCTCTTTTTCCATGTTTCCCTTGCTTTATATTCATTTCTATATTTTTACTGTTGATAGTAAAACAATGAGATGACATAAAGTCAGGTTACTCCCAATAATTATTACAAATTTGGAACTGAACTCCAAGAATTCTCAGGTTTGCTGAGGTCTGAAATCGGCAGATCTGGAAGTATGACTGGTTAGCACCCGCTCTAAAACTGTCTCACAATAAAAATATTTGGGTTTTGAAATTAGTAAATGAGTTTGGGAAAACAATAGTTCCTTTTAGAAAAAGTTGATGTTTGTTAGCATATTAAACACCAAGGATCGAAGAAATCCTACTAATTTGGTTTAACTTAATTGAATTCATTATTTCCAAAACACATTTGAATGTGGAAGTTCTTTTTGCGTTAGCCTAACGCCAGTTACTGACAGAACTAATCTTTCACAGAACATTAGTAAGTTGTCTTATCATTGTGAGAATGGGATGTGGACTAGTATTGCGTTCTTCAATACTACATTTTATAAAAAGTATCCTCAAAATATTTCCTGGGATCAGCTCATTGTGTGATAGGGGAGGGAAGAAAGAAGGAGACACAAGAAGTTGACAATAACTCTTCATTTCTTGAGTTTATAATTGTGTATATAGAAAAGATATACAACAAGTAAGTAAAATACAAGACAGTAAATAATTCAGTATCTGGTATCACCCTACAGGAGATGAAGGCATTAGGATTTTATATTTGAACTCAATGGGGACAAAGTATGTTTTAAATCAAAGACCCTGATGCAGTCTTTTCCCAAAATAAGTAATGATGATATCTGAACAGGCATAAGACTGTGAGGTGTCCGGACAGCAGACATCACTTAGAATACAAAGAGAGAGTTTAGATCAATCCCATGCTGGAGTGGACAAAGCTGAAATGTATTTAGAAGAAATAACCAACAATTCTGGAGAACAATTAAATGAAGACAACAAAAATGCACAGCAAAAATAGTAAAAGATTCAATCAAAAAATGAGCAACCAAAATGAACAGATCCTTCTCAGAAAAAGTACAAATGGCCAATTAAATACCTGACAAATGTTCATCATCACTGGCCATCAGAAAGATGCAAATTAAAACAACACTGAGATTCCATATTACCAGAGAAAGAATGGCTATCATTAAAAAGTCTAAGAAAAAAGCTGGCAAGGATATTGGGAAAAAGGAACTCTTCTACATTGTTGGTGGAAATGTAAACTAGAACAAATACTATGGAAGTCAGTGTGGAGATTTCTCAAAAAATTAAAAACAGAAATTCCATTTGACCTAGCTATCTCCCTTCTGGGTATCTTACCAAAAGAGTTAAAATCATACTATTCCAGGGTACATGCAAACCCATGTTTATAGCAGCACAATTTATAATAGCTGGATCTTGAAAACAATGTATATGCCAATCGATAGAGGAATGGATAAGGAAAATGTGGTATTTATATACACTGGAGTACTACACTGCCATAAAGAAAGATAAACGAAGCATTCATAGGTAAAGGGATGCAACTTGAGAACATAATGTTAAGTGAAATAAGTCAGATAAACAATCTTAAATATAGCACAGTTTATCTTATATGAGAAACATAAAATATAAAAGAATAGACAAAGAGCAAAGCAAAAGAGAGATAAATAGGAAGTAGGGAGCAGTTAAAACACTGTACTTCCCCAAATTACTTATTCTTTTGTTTAAAAAATATCTTAAAATATATACTAATTTGTTTCATTTATATGACTAGTTTATCTTAGTTCATTGAAAAGAAAGTTTTGTGTTATTATCCGTGTTTCTTCTTTGTAAAAATCTTTTTGTTGTATGTTTTGTACTCAAGTAACAACTTTAAAGATAATAATACACAGTGAAAAAATAGTAACCAAGTTTAAAGCTGTGAAGGAGCCATTAATAGGAAAGGGAAAATTCCAAGAGATTATGGGCTTTGGAGAGGGAGTCAGTGTTAGGTTGTAGTGGCAAATATCCAGCAAGAGATATTCTGTCACTAGAGTGGTAGTGTAAGGAAGGCACAAATGCTATCAAAGTACACTCAGCCATCTCCTCTCATTTTTTAAGTGAGATGTAGATATGATAATTATCATTCTTATTTTGCTGATAAGAAAAGTAGTGGAGATGCCCAGTTGCTTTAAATGCACATGCTCAGTGGGGAGCACGGTGAAGACCATGATCCCTACCCCCTGACTGCGCATTCAATGTTCATTTACAATGTTGCACTTCAGGAGATACAGGATTGGGTGAAAAAATGATGTCAGAGATGGAGGCGTGAAGTTTACCTGCAAGGATATGAGAATTGGAGTGGTGAAATACTTAGTATCTATTGCAGGAGAGTCCAGTTCAGTTTGACAGGTGTTGATTGGGTGCCTGATCTGTGCTTGAATCTGTGACCCAGAGAGGCAACAGGAGATGATAAGCACAAGGTGAACTGACATCCAAGGAAGAGAAGAGAGAGAAGGAGGAATCGGTAAATAACCTGCACTAAATAAAACCAAGAAGCATCTACTATGTGCAAGACTGCCAAAGATGGGTAGCTTAATTAGAGTTGACAAATGCTACAGACAAGCAGGCAATGGGAACTTAGAAAGTTTTCCCCTATCAGTAGTCATCCCTCCCATCCATGGGAGATGCCCCACAGATACTGAACTTGGTGGATGCTCATATAAGATAGCCTAGCCTTTGTATATAACATACACACATCCTTTTGTATCTTTTAAGTCATCTCTAGATTTCTTATATCTAGTGAAATATAAATGGTATCTAAATAGTTGCTCTACTGTATAGTTAGGCAATAATAGCAAGGAAAAAATGTGTACATATTAGGTACAGATGTGATTTTTTCAAGTATTTTCAAACAATAGTTGGTTGAATCTATAGATGCACATTCTATAAGAGTGTGCAACTGTTCTCTCTCTGGCACAAACTGAAAGTGAAAAGCAGGCTCAATTACAGCTCTCATTCATCTAACTTGCCAGTTTCTACTAGAACCAGACACTTGCTGGATTCTTGGGTTGAATGTGGGACATTTTTATGGAGGTTGAGTGTGGGACAAAAATGGATTTGCTGACAAGGAGAAACAAATATCCATAGAAAATTTAGCCTGAACCGTAAAGGCTTTCAAATATATTGGAATGACAGATTCTCTTCCTACCCCTGTTCTTCTCTCCCTGGGACAGAACAAGAGCAGTGAGCTGAAAATAGTGTAAAGCCTACAGCTCTTCTTCCCAGACCTCTCTCCCACTACAGCTGGACACACGGCACCTCTGCCAGGTGAGGGATGCTATCTGCTGTCCTTGGAACATGTCCTGATACTCTTCACCTACCAAAATCACACACCTCCTCACAGCTTGGCTCAAACACCACCTCCTCCAGGAAGACTTCCCTGAACACCTTTGTTTGGCCTTAAACGACCTCTCTTTTCCTAGGCTCTATAGTTCATTGAGGTTTTGTAAGGACTCTTTCACTAGTGAGACTTCTTAAAGATTATCACATGAACATTTGCTATGCATTAATGTATTTTAAACATTACAAATACTGGCAGACACAGCCTGTAAATTGCAACTTTCATTTCTGATTCCTTCCCATTACCCTTACTTACTCTTTTTTCATTTTTAATTTTATTGGTACAATTGAGATTTGAGTAACGATAACATTCATCATAGGAAATTTGTACCTTTACATGATACATCTTGATTCTTTGTTTTCCTATTCCCCTCCCCTCCCTTCACCCCCCCTTCCTCTTCCTTGTTTACAAAAGCCCTGTTTCCAGTTTTGCCTTTCTCATTTTTTTCTTTTTCCTTCTTTCCCTTTTTTTTTCTTTTGTTCTGTATTTTTGACCTTTTAAGTTTCAAGCTCCCTGAAAGCATGGACCAAGTTTTCTATAATAACATAATGTTCATGAAAGCACTGACCTTAGAGACTCACTAAGTTTTGAATGAGCGGATGAATGCATTCATTTGAAAATAGATGTTTGCAGTTAAAGAAACTTCTGTAATTTACACATTTACTCATGTATGCTTGTGTACTCCATGACACACACACCTCCAGGCATTGGGGACGTGGGTGTGAGAAAAACAATAAAAATCCCCACTTATACAGCCAACAAACTAAAGGACTGTGTGTACAATATACAAATAAAAGAGTAAAACATTTGCGTAAGAGGGATAAGTGCTGAGAACAATAGGCCAGGAAAGAAAGATAGGGAAGAGGGAGGTGTGCAATTTTAAAGAAAAGCATGAGGGAAAACTAAAGGATTCGGTATTCTTTCAACAAAGTGTTAAGGAAGTGAGTGGGCAAGATGCACATATCTGAAACAAGAATATTACCAGGAGAGGACCAGAAAGTGGCAAGGCTCCAGGCAGGAGTATATTTTGATTGCTTAAGGAGTATCCCAGATGCCAACTGTCCAACGCACAGTGAGCGAAGAGGAAGTAGGAGGGATCTAGATTGAATGGTGAGGGCCAAGTTTTCTAGGGTTGCTCTAAGAAATTACCACCAACTGGGTGGCTTTAAGCAACAGCATTGTATCAAAAGTCTGAGAAGTACAGGCAGGAAGGGTTCCTACTGAAGACTCTTAGGGAGAAATTATCTCATGTAGTTCCTCCTTGGTATTCCTTGGCATGGAGCTGCTTCCCTGCAATCCCTCTACCAATCCTGAATTTCTGCCTCTTCTCCTTTACTGCCTCCTAAGGATTCTCTCACTAGATTTAGGGTCTACCCTAAACCAGTAGCAGCCTCATCTTGATACTTATTCTAATTACACCTGCAAAGACCTTATTCAAAATAAAGTCACATTCTGGGTTTCTGAGGCACAGAGTTTGGAAGGACTCTATTCCCCCTACTGCTAGGAATAAGGATGACACCATGAGGAAAGCTAGGAGGCTGCTCAGCTCTCAGTAATCCAGCCAGGGCTCAAGCAGCTGATGTGCAGGTGGTGGGAAGGGGACTTTTATTCAAACTTATTTTTTAAATAGACTCAATGGGAATTATAGACACATTGGATTATAGAATTCTTCAGTTTTTCTTCTTCGCTGCTTCAGAAATAAGGGAACCATTGGTTTTCAGAAGAAAAAGCATTGTGTGGCAGACAGTAATTAATATTGCCTCCTTGGGCCAGGGATTTAGCACAGTGGTTCTGCTGCTGGCTGCCTCACAAGCACAAGGTCCCAAGTTCAATCCTCAGTACCAAAAAAAAATTGTCTCCTTGATTTTGTCCTGGACACAAGATAAACCCAAAGGATGGCTCACAATCATTACCAGGAGGCAGAAGAAGTAAGAGCCCTTTTCCAGATTTATTATTTGGTATTTCTTGTTGAGAGTGTCTATGACTTAATATATTTTGTTGTAATTCAAAGTTTAAAATGTTACAGATGAAGTGTTCTGGAGATAGGGAATGCATTCACATGTCAAGGATAGATAAATGTGTTGAATTTCTCATGTACACCCAAGGACCAAAACAACTCTGTTCTGATCCACTGGGTCTATTTGAATGAAAATATTTCTCACTAGGGAAGGAAACTGATTTCACCTATCCAAAGAGAGAGTGCAGACTTGCATTTTAAAGAGCCTTAGGAGTGAAACTCGGCTGGAAAAAAAATAATGAGGCTCAAAATGATTTTCTGAGTGCTTTGGTAACAGTTTAAGATGAAATCTTTATTTACTTCCTAAGTTAAAATCTCTAGGAGATAGGACATGCACACAGAATGAAGGAAATAAACTAGTATAAATTATCCCCATTATGATGTCAAATTCATAAGAATGTCTCTCATTTCAAAATGCCTCTCTGTAGACCATTCCCACTGATTCAAAAATAGTACCTGTCACATTATCTAAAAAATAATCTCTCATTTTCTAAGATTGGTGATCAAATTCCTTTTGTCAAATTCTCATGTTTTTTCTTCCTTGCTGAATGAATCCAGGGCTTGAGTTAAAGCTTCTTTGTGTCCCTCAAAATAGGGCATCCCATCGCTGTCCCCTGCCCTGCCTGCACTGCCACTCACACTTTCATTTCATGTTTTGGTTTAAAGCTCAACTCCTCTTTGTCATCTGCTACCCTGTAACATCAGCTCACACACCATGCATGTCTCCTTTTACTGCCATTTTTATAGCCCTGCCATGCCCAAGTTCAAGTCATTGTCTGTTGCCTATACTAATGCATTAACCTCCTAATTGGCCTATGCCTCTATGCTTGCACACTGTGATGATTCTCCATATAGTAGCCAGAGTGTTATTTTTAAAATATAAGTTATATTATGTTATTCCTTGCTCAAACTTCTCCAGTGGCTTTCCATCTCACTCACAGCAAAACGTCAAGATCTCTCTATAATGCACAGCCCCACCCCATCTGCCACACAAGCCTTCACTCTTGGGCCACTCTGCAGTGCCTGTGCTCCCACTTATCTTGTTTGACTTGAAACAATAATTCTGTTTTTCAGTTTCATGCTCCTCATCTTTCAGATCTCAGCTCAAACTGCACATCCTCATAAATGCTTTCCAGCCCATTACAGTAATCAAGCACTCTGTTTTTTGTCTTCATAGAACATTGTATTTTATAGCACTTACTACATCCTGGAATATATGCTTGAATGATTGGCCAACTCAGCTCTATGCAGATATAGGATCATAACTGAGTTGACCAGGATTAGTTAGCTTCAAAAGTCTGGGAAGCCACCCTACACAGAGTATGACTAATTGCACGATTGTTTAATGAATAAATAACACTTTCTCTACCATTCCCTTGATATGTGTTATATTTTTCCCAGCATTTCTAATTATCTTTCTATTTACATCCCTCTAAATACACAACATGTTGCAAAGTGACTTGTACTTTATAGTCAGATAGGCAAAAGTGTGATTTAACACATGCTTATTGACCAACTTCTGTCTTCAGAGCTCACTGCTTCTCACTGGTAGGATACAAACATTAAACAAATTAAAAAAGAAACGTTTCCTTACCTTTTATGAGAACATGTAACAGAAATTTGTGCTGTGCCTGTGTTTAATTATATGATTGCAGAGCACTACGAAAATGTGTTTTGATCCCTCAAACTTATTTTATTTTATTTTATTTTTTGGTACTGGGGATTGAATTCTGGTCCTTGCAGTTGCAAGGCAGGTGGCAGAACCACGGAGCTAAATCCCCGGCCCCCTCAACCTTATTTTAAAGGAGGAACCAAGGCCTGAGCAAGTTATGAGATACAAAGCTAATTAGTGCACACCCAGGGACAAGACATCCCACCTCCTGTTTGGTGCTCTTTCGTTTGTTCCCACTTCAGTACTTGACACTCTAGAATCATTATTCAGTGCCTGCATTTTAGGGGTGAGATTTTATGAGAGGAACATGTCTGTCCAGAGTGACAGAGCAAATTCAGTTCATGTTGGGATCCAGCAGGGACGCTTGTCTCCATCCTTGTTCCTCCTTTTTTTCTTTCCAGTGACTTGCCAGTAGAGATAGGCATTTTTTTCTATTGCCTCTCAAGCCTTCTTGGCTGTGCCAGAATAGGATCAGTGGCTACTATGGGCTCTTCCTCCCAATAATTCAAACTGTTAGATAGATCTGGTGTCAGCCAAGGCATCGACCTGATAAAAATACTGCTGAGTGATGGTCTGATCAGGTCCACACTGGTTTTTTGTTTTTTTGGTTTTGATTTTGGGATTTGTTTTGTTTTGTTTTGTTTTGTTTTTGGTGTGTGTTTGTAGGGGGCCTCTCCTTAGCTCTGAAGATGGTTAAATACCAAAGAGTCTAAACAGAGAAACTGCTCCTTGCCCATTTAACCTCTCCCACAACTGTGTAGATTATGCTGTCACAAAGGGAAGAATTCTAGGGCTTTGCTTATCAACCAACCATAGCCTGATGCCATAGAGAAACGACTTCTGAATCCAAAATCTCTTCTTTAGGTGAAAGTATTAGGTGATGTTTTTAAATGCATGTAAGCATTTCCAGAGTGCCGACAGAACAAGATGTGCCATACATACAAAAGATGTCCCATTTTCAACCTTTTCTTTCACTGAAGAGTCAATATTTTGTAACAATAAACACAACAACTTATTTCATACTTTTATAGCTAATGCAGTTTACAAAGCTGGAAAAATATGAGTGAAGGAAAAGTGATAAACAATAAAATAAACTATAAATAATGCATCAAATTGCTACACTGTATCATTTTCCCAATGAAAGAAAAATCATCATTTTCATAGGAACTTATTATTTGTGTTGTACTAGGTTAAGTTTATTAGATTTATTACCTGTTTTAACCCTCAAAGCAAATTTATGCACAGATGAAGAAATGGCAACTAGAGGAATTTTAATAACTTGCCCAAAGTGAGACAGTTTTTAAGCAGTTAAGACTTCAAGTTAGAATATACTTGGAATGCATGGCCAGGAGATATGTACAGAAAGAGGACAGACAGCTCACTGGATGCTTCAAAAACAGGAAAAAGACACAGAAACCTGAAACTCCAAGGTAGGCAACCTCCTGTATATATTGTCAGCATAGCTGTTCTAAGGTGCGGCTAGGGGCACTACAGTACCTGCAACAGTGTTCCCGTCCTCTAGCTAAGACTTCCATAGACGTCCTGGCCACTGGAAGAAGCATAGAAACTTGACTGCTTCCTACCTGAGCCAACTGTCCACCCTGCCATGAGCAACTTTAAGGTTAAAAAGAATAAACAAACCCCAAGTACTCTATATTGCTGCCTTCTTGAGTCGTGGCTATTTCATTCCTCAAGGTCCTCTTACTGATTATACTTTCACACACATTACACATTTGATTTGATTTCTTCACAACTACTCAGAGTTTGCAAATCGGGTGCTTCCTTATTTTATAGCAGTGATTTTCAACGCTGTCTGCACATTAGAATCACCTGGGGGAGTATTCAAATGTCTAAAAGCCTGGGCACAACATCCCAGCAGTTAAATCATAATCTCTGGGGAACTGGGCCCTCTCATCACCTTCCACAAAACTCCCAGATGATTCTGGTGAGTACCTGGGGCTGAGAGTCGAGACTTGAACCCTGAATAAACTGAGACTCATGGCTCAAACCAGCAGAATCTGAGTGAGAAATGGACCAGACACTTGCTCTGTTCCCACTGTCTCCAATGACAAGTGAGTACAGGAAATCCACACTGGTGCATCATGAAGTGTCACATCTAATGATTGTGAACCATACAACCTCAGGGACTGGAAGAACTATATCCTCATCCTACACAATTTGGATCTAAGAACATGTGCCAGCTGGGGCCACTGAGGACCCCAACTAGTGCAAACGAAAACTTTGCAGCCCCCCAAAAGTGATAACTAGAAAAGTTTTCATGGCAAGAACCATTTTCCCAGCTTGTCATTTTCACAAACTGCTTCACTTCTCCAACTGCTTTCTCACAACCTGGTAGATATGATGCTTGTTTTTAAACTGAACTTCTTTATTCTTTTCATTTTTAATTTTTGAGACAGTGTCTCACAAAGTCACTGAATTGCCCAGGTGAGGGTTGAATTAGCAATTCTCTTATCTCAGCCTCCCAGTACTGGGATTATAGGTGTGCGCCAACACCCTGGCTCAACCTCATTTCCGAGTTTTAGAGAAGCATTACCACAGTCCCATGGCTTTCTCTAGTACATTCTGTTGAATACAAACTCAACTGTGATTTTCCCAATGATCCATAGAGTCTTGCAACCTACCCCCCAATCTCTATCCCTTCCTCAGACTCTTTTTTTCATATTCAAATATCTAATTACCTAAGATAACTCCTTCAAACCCCCAAAGATGACATGAGCACCTCATATTCAATGAGTCCAAAACTAAATTCACCATCTCTTCTTCTACTTCCATCTCACCCAAATTCTCCATTGCGCTCATCTCCCTCCACCTAGTTACCAGAGCTAGAACTCTGCTCCTGATTTTTTCCCTCTTTAGCACTTCCCACACCAATTAGTCAGTGAATGCTGCTAATTTCACCTCCTTTCAATTTCTCTGATGCTGTCCTTTCCAACACCTCTGTCCTTTGACTCTCAAAAGCATTACTATCCCCAAGCTTCTAGAACGGTCTTCTCATACCAATTGACTACCCACCTACCAGAGTGTAGAAGTAAACCTGACTGTCAACTAGGCTTTTCATCATTGTCTCCTGGGACAGAACTGAGTCCTGTCTGGCCAATGTCACTCTTTGAACTGGCAGCTACCTTTCTCTCTACTCAAAACTCTCCATAGCTGCTGTGTAGGACTCAGTTCTCCAGAAATAATGCACTGATTGCAATCCCTCTCTAACCTGCCTTGTAACTGTGCCTTTGGTCAGTTAACTTCTGGCCATCACTGAAAACTCCTTTCTGTTGCATCCTCTTCTGGCAGCTGGCATCTTTCCTCTTCTCCCTCCCAGGATCTTCTTTGCCCTCAGAATATCCTGAACAGTTCTCTTATCATTATGCTTACAGCCCTGTATTATAATTAATCATCATTCTTCTCTATGTGAGTTTCTTGAATTCAATTAATGTACTTGTATCCTCAGCAGCTAGAGCCTCAAACTCAGTGAAATGTTATTAAATTATGAATGAATTCTTCCATAGCACTCAGTATGTTCTGTTTCCACAGTACTTATTACTTTATATTGTATTTATTGTGTCCTTCCTTTGTCTCCTCAACTAGATAATTAAGTCCAGAAAGCTGTCAAAGGCTGAGTCTTACATGCCTTTGTTTCTTCAGTGCTAAACATATTTCCTGACCATGAATAGGTGCTCCATCAGTGACAACTAAAATAAAGGACTAAAAGAAAAAGGAATGTTCCTATTCCCATACAATCATTCAGTAGAATTTGAAAACATTAAATGTCAAAAAAATTCAAGTAAAATCGTGGTGTTATGGTTTACTTCTCTACTCACATTAGAGATTCTTAAAATTTTAAGAGTAACATCTTTAAATAGTTCTCTGCAAATAGGATATTTGTCTTCCTCTGGAGTTGAATATAAGATTCTGAAAAAGATCATCATTTCATTGACTGAAAATTGAAGGAAATTGTTCCTCATAAATGTAGTAAATGGACAAAGACATCCTAGAATAATTAGTGAAGAAAGATGGAACTTACATTGTGCATAACTGTAGCATGAATCATTTGTCTTGTCAGCTCAATCACAACTATGTTGAAAGCATGATTTTTATGTAAAATCTTAAACATCAATGATTAGAAATTCAAGAACAGTAGGTATTTTTAAAAGCCTATAGATATGTATTTTAAAACAATAGATATTTTCAAAAGCCTAAAGCAAAGAGAAAAATTAATAATATTAATTGATAGTAAAATATAATTAACATTGTTATACTTGAAGCAAAAAAGACAAAACATAGCTTTTGTAGTATTGCTGTAGAATTACATGAATATCTAGAAAAACCTGTATATTTGTTCCATATAGTCAGTCTCTTTTCACATCCAGATTAACCACTAATAATTTTTGCTGTCTTTGGACTCTCTTATCACTGATTAATAGCTTTTAAAAATTTTCATATCACATGTTCTTTTTAGAAAAGAAAAAAATTGTTTTTCAGTTTTCTTTGCTGTTAATTTTAGGTGGAGGACAGCTGTAATCTGGAAGAGTTCTGTAATCTCTGATGGTACAGTTGAGAAGGAGGATGACTCATGTTAGGAACTGGCAGCTGTCTGCACCTGTCATAAGAAATTAAAGTCTAGGAGCCAAAACTCCTTTGGGTGAGAACATCCCACAGCAAGTCTTAGAGGATGGAAGCAAAAGGAAGAATTCAAGCTGGAAGGAAGTCATGAGATCTCTTTGAGATGGGTTGTTCTTGGTGAAGCCCCTGCTGTGTGTTAAAGCCTGATCTCCACCCACTTGTGTCAGAATCACCTGGGTAGCTTGGTGGAGATCCACATTTGTGCCTCATCCCAAAGGTACAATCTCAGGTTTCCTGAAGGTTGGATCATGAATAGGCATTGTAGCAGTCTCCTCAGGGGACTCATAGTCACACTATTGTCTAAGGTCAAGTATTTTCAGCCATGCACAAAATATCTGCAATCAGCCCTTTCTCTAACACTCTAGAAGATCATGTTAATTTAGAAGAGGTTTGAATCCATTTAAATTTAGGCAATTCATTTGGAATCTTTCGTGTGACATTAACAAAAATTATTTGTGACATATGCACAGTGAATCTCAAAGTGCATTAAGGCACAGAGAATTGTTGTGAGGTTTTGGGGAAACCAAGCTCACTGAATTCACCCAACCGTCATCCTTACTTCCCCACAGAGCACTCCAATGGCTAACACTTTGGAGCTTATATTTTTAATGACATAATCCTCTAGGGAAATAGATTAACCCTTATGTAGACTTAGATGATTTTTGTGGATAACAAAAATTTTAAGCTGGATTAGATCAGTCACTGATAAAGTCTTAATAAAGGGAATATAAAAATACTCAAGCTAGAAATTCTAATTTCACTAATTACTAACATTAGCACAGAAATCTATACATACTTGGGGATATTATAATTGTTTGGTAGGCAAGGTATGAGAAGCAAAAAGTGAATTTAAATGAAACCATGAAAGCTCAATAGCACAATACATGAGTGATATGCTGCATGGTGGTATGAAATTTGGGGCCAGATATGGAATCATTGGGTTAGAAATAAACTTGGTGGTCTGACTTGCTTGATATTATGTTAGAAAGGACCAGGAAGGAAAATCATTTCTTTTGTTCCTGTCCAGGCTGCTGAAAGTACCATCCCAAATCAGAAGGTACCCTTTTGGGGACAAAAAGGTCGTGTAGTCTTTCAAAAATAGTACACCATCATATTATCCTGTCAAAAGCTGCCTCCATAGTATGAGCTGACATAGATACAAAATTTACAAGGGTGATATGCACACTTTTTTAGGAAATGAGAACTGTCATCAGTGTCCTAGGATGTGACCAATATCTACAGAGGAAAGCAGAATTTATACAACTGAAAGCCTTTGGTCTTGATATACAACTTGGCAGTCTTCTGTTTATGATTTGACTCCAGGGATTTGCTGTGTTCCCTGTCACCATCTAACAACATAGAAAATGTGGAAGCCAGACTGGCTTCCACCCACCACTCAGCTGTGTCCAAGGCACCTGTTCTTATAATTACTTGCTTTGCACTCAGAAAAATGCAAATAAGTTTATTAGCAGAAGCAAAAACATAAAATGAATTTTAATCTATTGTACAAATAGCAAATTAACTCTTCATAAAAACATGCATAATATAAGTGATCTTATACCTCTTTTTTTCCTTCCCCATTACGTTTACTGGTACATTTTAGGTATAAAATACAGTTACATTCGTCATTGGGATCTTGTACCATTACATGAGTATCTTGGTTCTTATTTTTTTCCCCTTCCCCTGCCCTCCCTTCACCCCTTCTACCCTTCCCTATTTTCAGAGACTTTGTTTCCTTTTTTTTCCTTTTCTCATATTTTGCTTGTCTCTTCTTTCCTTTCCCCTACCCCTCCCAATTCCCCTTGCTCCTTTAGACCTTTACTTCCTATTACACAATATCAATCATACATTTTAAAAATTACAATATCAATATCTAGGAGACATTACCACAGATTTTACAGAATTTAAAAGGATATAAAAAGCATATTTCAAAAATATGTTTTGCAATAAATTTGACAACTTCTAGGAAGTACCTTGGAAGACAAATTAATGAAACTAACTCTGGAGGAAATATAAAATTTGAATAGCACCTATTAAAGAAAGTATATTCCTAGCTTGAAAACCTACCTATATGACAACAACAGGCTTGTATACATTTTAACTGATAAGTTATATCAAACATTTAAAGCAGAAAAACAAGAAACACTTCTCCCCTCATTTTAGGAAATCAACGTGCTAATCCTAAAACTGGATAAAGATAATAGAAGAAAAAAGTATGAACATAGATAGAAATGTGTTTAACAAAACATACTATTAGAAGTCAGATCTGGCAGTATGTAGAAAGTGGTTTTATTATCAGGATGGCAGTGTTGGTTCAGCATTGGAAGATCCACCCCCCAGAAGTCTTCATTTTAACAGAGGAAAGGAAAAAGCCATATGATCCTGTCAGTAGTTGGAGAAAAAGTATTGGACTAAATTCTACAGCTATCCATGGTAAAAGCTATCAGGAGACTAGAAGTAGAACAGAACCTTCTCTACAGATTAAAGACATGTACTCCATACTTCCAGCAAAAATGCCTTATATGAATGGAGAAGATACAACGTTTTCTCCCTAAGGTGGGGAACAATCTTATGTCTTTTAATATTTGTATCACTAATATCAAGTTCCTCCTTCCTTCTATATTTAGAAAGTTGTATATGTATGTATATGTGTGTATATATATATATATGGGGGAGTAGAAACAAGCTAGAATGCTTATAAAATCTGGAAGATGAAACTATGTCCAGACATTTTAGCAAAAAGATAAACTGCACTTGTATTTGTTGCTTCAACACTGTTCCGCCCACTATTATGACTCACAGAAAAGCTTCTTCTGTAGCTTACCCAGGAAACAGTGTTCCAAGACAGATCCAGCTCCCTCCTGGGTTACCATTAATTCATCTTTCAAAGAGTTGCCTTAGGAGGATTTCTTCCCAGTCATTTGAACTAAAATGAACACTGACTGCTTTAGATTCTTTTTTTTTCTTTTAAGCTTTATATATTAAGGCATTCCTTCTCCATTGAAAAAGCTGCATTAACTTTTATGCCAAAATATACTTTCATTTGTAATGCAAGCCTTCAGGCTACCACAAACCTCTCAAGATTAATTTTGCCAGAAGGAAGAATGTTAAAATTCCCTGAGCTTGTTTTTGAAAGAAGTTGATCTCTATAATATGTCTTCAGAAATTACAGGAAGTTCTTGAGTTCTTACCTACTGCCACCTTCTGCCTCTGGGGCAAAGGAGAACAAAGTCGTAGAGCTAAGGAGAACAAAGTCGTAGAGCTAAGGAGTAGGTCACTTTTTATTTACAGCACAGCTTGCCAAGTTTGCTTTAGCAGCACATTAAATAAGGTTAGAAAGATACTTAGAAGCTTATCTGGGCCACTCTATAGTACTGACATGCTGGCTCATGTACCGTACATGCACAACAGTGTCCACAAAATACTAACTTTTGTACCACAAAAAGGGGAGAAAGAGTAAATATACATCTTTCCCTCTACTGATGTAAAGAAACACTGAGTAGGTAATAGGCCAAATGTTGGGCTTTAGGTGGGGGATTTGGAGGTGGGCAGAGTGAGTTGTTGGAGGTGACTGTTCATGGTGTAGTCTTTTCATATTGTTTGAAGGTGGGACTACTTATGCAAAAAAATTAAAATTTCCATAGGATGATATGTACAATATGTCCCTTAGTTCCTTAGTAATTCTTACCTCTGTCTTACCTTTGGGAGTAACTATGATACCACTTAGCTCTTAGGTTTTATATGTCAGGGACATTATTCCATATCCATGACCTCCAAAATAATAGCCTCTGATGAAATTAGACCTCAATTAGATTATTATTATGACTAAAAGCCTAAGTAGGATCCGTTAAAAAAAAAATAAAGACCAAGGTTTTAATTTTGTCTTCTTTTTTCTATTAAATTTGTACCCTCTTTGTCCCATTAATAAAACTGCAGCCAAAAACAAAAAACAAAAATCTCTCCCTCCATTTCATCTTTTATATCACCAATCAACAAGAAAAAAAAAAAACTACCACTTGGTGAAAGCCTACTCTATTCAAGAAAGTATCTCAAGCTTTACATTTTACAGATGAGGGAGACTGTGGCTCAGGACATCGAAGTGACTTGCCCAAATTGCTAATCCAGCATGCATGCCTAATTCTGCCTCATTAGAAAGCTCTCATTATGCCCCACAGGACCACTTCAGCTACTCCTCCAGCTGACTGCATGTGAGAGGTAGTGACGAACTAACTGGAGATGTTCAACTGCGAAGCTGTGGAAACTCTAGCAGCATCCTATAAATGAAAAACAGAGAAAAGCTCCTCATTTCCTTTCCTGTTCTAGCATCCAGATGAGTTATGCTGCATTGCTGCCTCTAATGAAAAGAGATTCTGCAAGTGTTTGTTAGAAAAATAATCCAACTGTTAAAATCTTATACAATATAAGGATGGAAAGAACGTTTTATCATTTTCTTTCTAACCTGAGGGTCTATAATTCTTTATTTAGACATCTAAGGAGTTAGGAGAATAACACTGACAATTGTCTCATTATCCAGGGGAAAATGTAATAAAGAGTATAAGATGAAATCCCTGCTATAGGAACATTCTTACTCTCACTGCCTTTTGTTTTTTTGTGGGGTTTTTTTTGGTACCGGGGAATGAACTCCGGTCCTTGCGCTTTTGAGACAGGTGTATCACTATCACTGCCTTTTGAAAAGTCAATCAAGTATTGAACTTTCATAGTAGTAGCTGTGGGAAAAATTCTCCCTGTGGTCTTGTGAACTTGTCATCACATACCACATACCAGCCATAGAAGACAAAATGGGTAATCTAAAGCATTTTACTGTTTGAAAACCACTGTTACGAAAATAAAAAGGCAAAACACAGAATGAAAGAATATATTTACAATATATTTGTTTTGCAAAGGATTAGTATCCAGAAACCCTTATACATCTACCTGGATAAATGATTTGAACATTTTGTCATTTCTCAAAAGAAGAAATAAATGTATCTAATAAGCCCACATAAGGAAGATCAACAGCATATCATAGAAATGCAAATTAAACCTGCAATGAAGTCACTAGAAGGGCTAAATTAAAAAATACTAATACTATCAAGTGCTAGTGAGGTTATGAAGGAATTAGGGCTCTTTTCTCCTAGGGAAAGTAAAATACAACCAGCCCTTTGGAAAGAAATTGGCAGCATTTTACAAGGTTAACTGTATACTTCCAAAGGAACAGGAAGGAATTATGAGAAGTGATAATATTTTACATCTTGTGATTATGCTGAGACATACATTTTATAAGGCTTACTGAGTTTTACATTTAAATAAATGAAGTTTATTTTATACAAATTATATACTACAACAAAATCACTTTTCAACAGTTTTCTCAGCCAGATAAATTTCTGTTCTACAACTAGCAAAAGATGCAGATTACATTAACAAGCTTATGAATGTGGTTATGTCCTGGAAAGGGCTTTTTAAAAAAGGGCTTGGAAAAATCTGTTTGCAATATCTGTGATATGGTAGGTGATTAATATGTATTAATTGTATTTTCACTTTTCCATGTCTCCTTATGTTTAAAAAGATATCCTTAAAAGCAGTCAGCTATAAAATAAATACTGAGAAATATATGCAGAATGAGATTGAGCTAGTGGTTGGCCATTTAAGAATAATCAAGAGAGTCCTATACTATATTCTAACTGTTTTATTCTTTTGTGTTACTTGCTATTTATCTTCCAAAATTCTGGTGTCTCACACTTTTTATTATACTCATTTAGCATTTATTTCCTCTATTGAACATTACATCTTTAGGCATATAATTTGACTTTTCAATTTACTAACTTCCAGAAGGCAAGAACCATGTTTGACACCCCTTGAGTATGCCTGATTTCTCTATAGTAGTGTTCAGTAAAATTGAGCATATTGGTGGAGAGCATATTGATATTTCAAAAATAACCATGCTACTTCAATATTAATCAAATAAATGAGATGTATTCATATCCTTTTTAAATGAAAAATTCATTTATTAAAGAGAATAATCAGCCAAATAATTTATATTTTTCTTTTCTGTTCATTAACCTAGGATATTTCATTTATTCACCAGTCTTATGAGGGAAATACACAGCAGTGAATACTCATATTAGGAAAACAGAGCATGCCCAATTAAACAACCTCATGCTGAACCTCAAGCTTCTAGAAAAAGAAGATCAGGACAAACCCAAAGCACATACAAGGGAGCAAATTATAAAGATAAGAGCATAAATCAATGCAGTGGAGACTAAGAGAATGATACAAAAAAATCAGTGAAGCCAAGGCTTGGTTCTTCAAAGAGAATAAACAAAATTGACAAACCCTTAGCCAACCTTATCAGAAAAAGGAAAGAAAAGGCCCAAATCTATGGAATTATTAAGGAAAAGGATGAAACTAAAATGGACCCAGCAGAAATCCAGAGGATCATCAATACTTACTTCTAGACCCTATATGCCAATAAGATGGAAAACACAGGAGAAATGGACAGATGCCTAGATATGTTTGAATTACCAAAGTTGAATAAAGAAGATCTAAAAATTCCAAACAACCCAATATCAATCAATGAAATTGAAAATGTAATTAAAAACTTACCAACTAAGAAAAGCCCAGGTCTTGATAGTTTCACTGCTGAATTCCACAAGACATTTAGAGAGGAATTACTGCCACTACTGCTTAAACTCTTCAATAAAATTGAAAGGGAAGCAATACTCCCGAATTCATTCCTGGAAGCAAGCATCACCTTGGTCCCCAAAGCAGAGAAAGACCCAACCAGAAAAGAGAACTATAGGCCTATCTCACTAATGAACATAGTTGCAAAAATCCTTAATAAGATACTGGCAAATAGAATGCAGAAGATCATCAAGAAGATCATACACCCTGATCAAGTGGGATCCATCCCAGGGATGCAGGGATGGTTCAACATACACAAATCAATCAATGTAATACACTATATCAATAGAGCCAAGGACAAAAACCATATGATCATCTCAATAGTGCAGAAAAAGCATTTGACAAAAATCCAACATGCATTAATGATAAAAACCCTACAAAAAATTGGAATATACAGTCTCTACCTCAATCTGATAAAAGTCATCTATGAAAAACCAACAGCCAATATCATACTAAATGGTCAAAAATTGAAAACTTTCACGCTAAAATCAGGAACAAGACAAGGATGTCCACTATTGCCACTCCTGTTCAATACAGTTTTGGAAACATTAGCAACAGCAATTAGATAAGAGAAAGAAATAAAAAGAATAAAGATAGGAAATGAAGAAGTCAAATTGTCATTATTTGCAGATAACATGATACTCTATATAGAAGACCCCAAGAACTCCACCAAAAGTCTCCTAGACTTAATAATCAAATTCAGCAAAGTAGCTGGATACAAGGTCAACACACAAAAATCAATAGCTTTCCTCTACATGAACAACAGATTCACTGAGAGAGAAATAGGGCAGACAATTCCTTTCACAATAACATCCAAAAAACTGAAATACCTAGGAATCAACCTAACAAAAGAAATCAAAGATCTCTTCTCTGAAAACTATAGCACTCTGAAAAGAGAGATTGAAAATAACATCAGAAAATGGAAAGACATCCCTTGCTCCTGGGTAGGAAAAATCAACATAGTGAAAATGGCCATACTTCCAAAACTTCTATATAGATTCCATACAATCCCAATTGAAATCCCAGCAGGATACTTCACGGACCTTGAGAAAACAATCCAAAAATTCATTTGGAACAAGAAGAGACCTAGAATAGGAAAGCAATTCTAGGCAACAGAGACATGGCAGAGGGCATCACAACCCCTAACTTGAAACTATATTACAAAGCTACTGTGAAAAAAACCCAGCATGGTACTGGCAAAGAAACAGACCTGAGGACCAGTGGAACAGATTAAAAGATGCAGAAACAACTGCAGACACACTCAGCCATCTCATCCTCAACAAAGGAGCCAAGCACCCTCTTTAATAAATGGTGCTGGAAAAATTGGGTTTCATCTTGCCAAAGATTAAAACTAGACCTATATCTCTCACCATGAACTAAACTAAAATCAAAACTGATTAAAGATCTACATATTAAAACAGAAACGCTGAACCAGCTAGAACAGAGGTTAGGTAGAATTCTCGAAGATTTTGGCATAGGAAAAGACTTTATGAAAAAAACCTCAGTTGCCCATGAACTAGCACAAGCAATCAACAAGGGGAATCTCTTCTTATTAAAAGGCTGCTGCACAGCAAGAGAAACCACCAACAGAGTGAAGAGACAACCCACAATGTCAAAAAAAATTTCCACCTGTTGTTCCTCAGACAAAGGTCTACTATCTAGAATCTATAAAGAACTGAAACAAATTAGACCTGCTAAATTTAAAGACCCAATCTAAAAATGGGCATCTGAAACAAGCAGACATTTTGCAGACAAAGAAGTAGAAATAGCAACTAAATATATGAAAAAATATTCAACATCACTGGTTATTCGAGAGATGCAGATGAAAACAACACTGAGATTCCATCTCATCCTAGAAAGGAGGGCTGCTATCATGAAATCAACCAATAACAAATGCTGGCTGGGCTGTGGGGAAAGAGGAACCCTGCTCCACTGCTGGTGGGAGTGTTGACTGGTGCAACCACTGTGGAAATCAGTATGGAGATACCTCAAAGAACTAGGACTGGAAGTCTCATTTGACCCAGCTATTCCCCTGCTGAGTATCTTCCCCAAAGAAGGAAAAGAATCATACGACAGTAATATATGTGCACCCATGTTCATAGCAGCACAATGTGTAATAACTAAAAGTTGAGAGCAGCCCAATTGCCCATCAGCTGGAGACTGGATAAATAAAACATGTTTTTTTAATGCGGAAGTACCACCCCCTCCCCCAGTGCACAGGAGGTGAGCTGTGCGGGCACCAGCAATCCCCCCCTACACCTCATGAAAATGAGAAGACATGTACACAAGTCCGAAAACCAGACTTCCAGATCACCGAAAGCAGCCACAAAGGGAAAAGAGGTGGACCACTCTGATACGCAACCACCTGGACTCCCTGAACTGGCAACAAAAGAGCACCTGGGAAAAATTAAACCAGAAATAATTTCTCAGATAACAGCAGAGATTGTGCCCATAGTGTGAGACATGATTAATAAATCTAGAGAAGACACAGGTAAAAAAAATAGAGGAACTAAGGAACATGATGGAATCTCAACAAAGGCAACAAATGGAATACATAAAGCAGATACAAAAGATTTCCAGGAGATATAAAACTCCATTGAAAGCTCAATGAGTCTCAATTAACAGTTGTGGGAAAGCTGAGTGTGGTGGTGCACACCTGTAATCTCAGCACTTGGGAAGTTGAGGCAGGAGGATCGTCAGGAGTTTGGGGCCAGCCTAGGTTACACAGTGAGTTCAAGGGCAGCCTGAACTACATAATGAAATGCTTTCGTAAAAAGCAAAGCAAAACAAAACAAAACAAAAAGTTCTGGCACAACTGGATATCTACATGCCAAAAAATGAAACTCAAGCCTTACCTTATACTGTATAAAATCAATATAAAACAGATCAAACATAATATTTAAAAGCATAAAACAATTAGAAGCAACCTAATGCACAAAGAATGAACAATAGGATTGATTTTCTTTGAAATTTCTTTTCATCCTCAGTAATTTTGTTAAAATCCTTTCCAGGTAGCACAAAATTTCACCAGTGACTGGTCTCTGCGGAAAATGTTTCTGGTTTGCCTTTCAGCTGGTGTGATAACAACAGCAATTGGAGTACTCATAGTGTCCTTGGTGGCTAATGTGAAAAATAATGATGTTATTGTTATAAAACTTCCTGAAAGCCAAGGGACTCCTTCTACAACTCAAACAACCTCATCTACAAGTTCTAAACTTACATTTACCACTACTATAATAGAATCTACCACAACTTCCACTTCAATTCAGCTTATAATCACAACAACCACTGCTAGTAGTTCAACAGCACGTTGGAGCACAAATACAATCACCAGTGCTTCAACTGAAACCACAAAAACATCTGCCATCACTTCAAATGGAGCAACAACTGCCACTAATTCAGGGAGTTCCACAGAGAGTATATCCACAATGGCCACTACTATCACTTTTACTGAACCCACCATTACAACAGCAATGGTAACTTCGACTGAACAAACTACCACAATGACTGCCACCACTTCCACTGAGGATACAAACACACTAGCCATGACTAATGCTTTCATTGTATCCACCACTACCACTGCAGCCAGTACCTTAACTGAACTTACTACTACTATGGGCACTGAAGCTATAACCACACTGTCTCCTAGACCTGCCACCACTCAACTGACCACTACAACAGCAGACATCACTTCAACTGTAACAGCTACTACAACTGCAAGTACTTCCACTCAACCTACAACCATATATACTATCACTACGGAACCCACTGAGCTTACCACTCCAACAGCAGCTACAACAGCTGAATCAAAAAAATTACTACTAGCATGTCCAGTGAACCTACAACCACATCTGGCACCAGTACAGTCTCCATTCAAACAGCCACTGCAACAGCGACCCCTACTTCAACTGAATCAGCTGCCACTACTACTAGTATTTCCACTCAAGTCACAATCACATCAGTGACCACTGCTCCCTCAACTGAAACATTCACTACACTAGCACTTCAATAGAACCACCTGCTAATACTGTTGAAAGTTCTACTGTCCTTACAACAAAATCAGAAATAAGTATATCCCCAATTCAAACATACACTGCAATAACAGCATCTACTTCAACAGAACTACCTACTACTTCTGCTAGCACATCCACTGCACTTACAAGCACATTAGCCACCAGCATCTACTCAAACAGCCACTACAACAGCATCTCCCTCTTCAACTGAACCACCACCTACTACTACTGTTGGAATTTCCACTGTTTTTCTATCCATATCAGCCATCACTACTGCCTCACCTCAAACATCCACTACAACAGCAGCCCCCACTTCAACTGAATCACCTACTACTGTTGGAACTTCCACTATTCTTCCAACCATATCAGACAAAACTACTGTCTCAACTGAAACATCTACTGCAACAACAGCCCCCACTTCAACTGAACCACTTACTACTATTGCTGGAATTCCCACTGTTCTTCCAACCACATCAGCCACCATTACTGCCTCAACTCAAACACCAACTAAAACTGCAACCCTGACATCCACAGAACTACCTTCTACTACTTATCCACCTACTACTATTTCTGGATCTTCCACTGGACCCACCTTGGCTACAACCACTGAATCTTCTCAAGAATCCATTACAACAGCAGCCTCCACTTGAACTGAACCACCTACTATTACTATTTCTGGAACACCCACTATCCCTACCACCACCGTGGCTACAACCACTGCATCTACACAAACACCCACTGGAATAGCAGCCCCCACTTCAAATGAACCACCTACTACTACTTCTGGAACATCCACTATCCCTACCACCACTGTGGCTACAACCACTGCATCTACCCCAACATCCACTACAACAGCAGCCACCACTTCAACTGAACCACCTACTACTATGACTGCTGGTACATTCACTGTACCTGCAACTATGTCAACCACCTCTGCTGTGTCAACTCAAATTTCTACTACAACAGCAGCCCTCATTTCAACTTAACCACTTTCCACTACTGATGTAACTTGCACTGAACTTACAACCATATCAGCTCCCACTATTGCCTCAACTCAACCATCCACAACAGCAACTACCACTGCAACTGAACTCATCTACTACCCCTGTCAGAACTTCCATTGCACCTACAATCACATCAGCTACCGCTACTGCCTCAACTCAAATACCCAGTACAGCAGCAGCTGCCACTTCCACTGAAGCATGTAGTAGTACTGCTGGAACTCACTGACCTTATAACCACATTGGCTATAATTAGTGTGTCTTCTCAACTCACTACTTTGATAGTGGCTGTCACTTTAACTGAGGCACCTACTAGTACTCCTGCCATTTCTATTGAACGTACAACCACATTGTCCACATGTACTGCCTCCATTTAACCCACCTTTATAATAACATTCACCACTCTCCCTGAGCTCCACACTGCTTCAACTGTAAGTAGACTTTTGAAGCCATGAGAACATTGTCTTCTACTACAACTGCAACAGCACCTGCCACTTACCTAAACTGATCACTGTAATGACTGCCAGCACTCTCACTAAGTCTCCCATTACAAAGGGCACCGTTACTGATTCAACTGAACCCACACTCAATGGCTACTACCATTCTACCTGAACTGTTTTCCAGCACAATCAATGCTAGCGGCTCTATTGAGCCTACATCCACTATCTTTGTTTAACTTAAACCCATCAAAACAGTAGCACTTGGAACTATAGTTTATATCATAACAAACACAATCAGTATTTCATTTAGGCTACAGGTATAAGCAGTCTATTGCTTCTATAGAACTAATTATCACAGCAACAGGCAATGCTTTTAGGTAACCAAAACCACAGAAATACTTGCAGTGTTTTAGCTGAACTTCAGCACGACATGGACTCATCTCTTGCTGAATCTGCTCTTAATGTGTGTTCATTATATGTAACACTACTTACCACCTTAAATAAGCTACCACAACAGCACATGCTACTTTAACTGACCATACTCTTTCCATAACTACTGGTAGATCTTCATCTACAACTGCCAGCCCAGTTGTGAACACCATCTTGTAATCTGAACCTACCACTGTAACTTCAAGCTTTGGTCCTTCAACAGAATACTACCACAGCTACAATTATCTCTTCAGTTGTGCTCATAGCCGTAACTACTAGGATCATATTACTCAAGTCTATGAGCATCACAACTTTTACTCAAGCTCCTGTCATGAGACTATAATAACAATTCATTTGTATACACAATGGCTATATCTCCCATTGTAGTTTAAGCTACCAATAAATCACCTAATTTTATCTGAAACATGAATTACTCCCACTACTAATGAAACCACAAACTATCTCTTTAACAGAATCATAAGACACTAATACCTGGTCCTCAACTGTATTCACATCCCTCCAATTGCTACTACTCCAGTGATTGAATCTGTTCTGTACTCTGATACGATTAGGACATCATCTGTACTCACTCTTGCCATCATCTCCACTGAAAATAAAATCAGCACATGTTAGCTCAAGAGACTCAACAATACAACATCAGCTAAACTTATAATCTCCAGAAACCATCATTTATTTGTTAAGAGAGTATGCAAACACGTCTGCACAATTTACTATCAAAACACCAGCAGCACTTCCACTGCCCATTCAAATGAGCCTATTAGCCACAGCAACCACAAGGTATCAACAGCATATGCTGCTAAAATTTCATGATAGATACTGCTGCATTCTTGGTAGTTGACAAGTTGAAATAATATTGATTTAGTTCATTCCCCTCTTCACCTACTGAATCAGAGTCATCAAGGATGTGTCAGAATCCCCAGCTTTTCAAAAAGCATGAACCCAGGTCTAATTAGCACTTGTTGAAGTGTTAAAATCAGAAGGCCATTGTGACATTTTATATTTTTTGAATAGTGTGATGAGATTGATACAAATCAGTTAACACTTTCTTAAGCGTTAGGAAATATAACTGTCATTTTTGATGTTAATTCCACTCATAAACAAAGAGTGGCTGGGTAACAAATAGGCAAGTACATAAGCAAAAAACAAAACAAACAAACAAAAAAAACTGCAGAAAGTACATAAGCACATGGTTGGCAGGAAGAGCAAAAGTTCTTTCCTTAACGAAAAGGAAAAAAGACTTCCTGCTCCATCCATTTTTCCTGCAAAATGTCATGGTGTCATTTTTATGTCTGAATAATATTTTATTGTGTCTATGTAGTACTATATTTTCTTTATCCATTTATCTGTTGATGAACACCTTGGCTAATTCCAAAGTGAAATAAACCAGACACAGAAAGATAGGTATCACATGTTTTCTTTCATATGTGGGAAACCAAAACCAAGCAACCAATCAAACAAACAAACAAAAAACCCTAAGCATAAACAAAAGCACCATCATCAACACAAAATAATAACAATAAAACAACAAAAAAATCACCTTAAAATTAGAATAGGGACTGTTAGGAAAGGAGAAAGGGACCAGGAGGAAAGGTTAGATGGAGAGGGAAAGAAGATGGGTATGATTAAAGCTTGATCTATGCATGTATGGAAAGGTCACAGTGAAACCCATTAATTTATACAATGAATATATACTAGTATTTCTTCTGTAAAAATTAGTTTTAATGGTACAATTTCAGTATACATAATGATTGCGTTCATCAAAGGGAATTTGAACCTGTACATGATATATCTTGATTCCCCTTTTTCTCCCAATCCCCTCCCTTCAACCCCTCTTATTTACAAAATCTTTGTTTCTATTTTTTCCTTCTTTTCTCATTTTTTCCCTTTTCCCTTCCTTAAATTAATGTATCTCTCTAAAAAGAAAAAATGTATTTGCAAGTAACTTAAGACAAATATTTCCATAGTCACTATACTAATTAGAAATGTTTTTTCTGTCTTTCTGAGACAATCTTACTGAAGTACTTTCCCCCATTTTGCTATTCAGTTTCCTGGTATTATATGCAGTTAATGTACTAAAACTGTATTAAACAGTTTAATTCTATTTATTTCCTTTGGCATTTTGTTTTCAATTGGGGGTATTTATATTATACATTAAATATATTATTTATGCACTTTTTCTGTTAAAGAGCTCATAGCTTTTACTCTTTTCTATTCTTCTGTATCTCTGCTTCTAATCAGGGTGAGTGATGTTTTGAAGTAAATCCATTGCATAAATAAATACAAGTTTGTTGTTTATTTAAGAGATAGAAAATTATCATAGTTTAATATATTGCAAGTACACAATAGAGACTGATTAAATAACTACATAAATGCACCATTGGAAAGCTATGCTGGGCAAACTTCCTGAAGTTAGGGGCTTATTAGCCACCTTTTGTGCATGATCTTTCATAAATAATGGATATTTGTTCAATAAATAAAAATAGTGACAATTACAAGCTTTTATTACTAAACTTAGAAAGTTTTAGAACTTGAACTATACTCTATTCATTTTTACTTTTTCATGTTAATCTGTTCCATTTAGTATATACTTTTATTTAATGTAAAACGTGAGTGCAGAAAACATACAAACCATAACTTAACACCTAGAATTATCACAAAATGAACACATCCATACTGAAATCAAGAAACTGAGCATTACCAGTACTTTACAAATCTCCCGTGCACCCTCATCAACTACTTTTTTTTACCCAAATAAACAGTATTGTGATTTCTAATGCCATTATTTTGTTTGATTGTGAACATAGTAGGAATGAAAGTAAACGTCCTATGCTCTTTTGTGTCTTGATCTTCTATTTGTGAGATTCATGTATGGTTTTGCTTATATCAATGGATCCTTCACTTTCATTTTATTACCATATGGTAATTTATTTACCCATTATTTTGTGGGTAGACATTTGGGTTTTCAGTTTGGAATATTACAATAATTGCTGTTTTGTGTAATATTGTACATATCTCTTGGTATGTATGTTGCATATTAGGCTTTGACTAGAATTGCTTGCTGAATCACAGGGTAAGAGAATGCTCAAAGTGAGGGGATACTTCTAAACAATTTGCAAGAGGATCGTTAACTCTCTACATGTCCATCAGCATTTTGAGACTCCTGGTTACAGCATATTCTCACCAGCACAGCTTTTGCAGCTCTTTCAACCTTAGCTGTTCTGATGAATGTGATATAGTATTTCATGATGATTTCAACTTCATTTATTGGGTGACTCGAGGTTGATGTGTTTTAATCTATTTACTATAGATTTGGTTATCCTCTGTTTTGAAGGGCTTATGTAAATCTTTTGGCTATTTTTGAATTGGTTGCCTGTGTTTTTCTTATTGATTTATAGTTCTTCTTATATACTTATGCATGTGCCCTTGGTCAACTAGATGAGTTGCAAATATCTTTCTATTCTATGAATGCTATTTGTGTCCTGTATTTGTGACTCAAAAATTATGCATATTTTTACTAAGTAATGTCATGACAAATGTATTATTTTGCTTTTTACATTTAGATCGTCAATCCAAATGGAATAGCGTTTTGTGTAGTGTTAGGCACTGATCACCATTCATTTACTTTCCTTGTGGATATCCAACAGATCCAATATCATTTATTTTAAAGGCTATTCTGTTTCTACTTTTCTTCCATGTCCCATATCATAAATTATGTATACCCATTTGCTTTTCTTTCTTTTTTCTTTTGGTACCAGAGATCGAACTCGGGATCTTGCGCTGCAAGGCAGGCAGTGAAACCACTGAGCTAAATCCCCGGCCCATATACCCATTTTCAATGGAGAAAAACCGGACTCTTATTTGTTTATTTAATTAATTTGTTTGACTAATTCTCCCTGTGTGTAACCATGGTGCTATCTCTGGTGGAACTCCTCCAGTGACAAAGATGTCCCGTTCATTCAAGGTACAAAATCCAGTGGGAGGCGCTCTCCCCCGTCAGGTCTGCCTTGTGCTCTTCTGCCTCTCAAAGCCTCTCTCACTTTCAGAGAAAATTCATGCTTTGTTCTGTCCCACCTAATGGATTATAGGACTGAATTATTCAGAAACAGAAGGAAAGAGAAAGGAAACTAAAAGAACAAGAGCAAGAATGTTTCATACACTTGGAGGTTATCTTATTCTGTCCATAAAATGTTAGCTGAAAAGTTTTCCTTGTGACCAGAAAATTGTCAATCTGTTGTTCTTGCCTTGAAGGAAATGTAGTTTTTACTCTGGCTGTTTTAAAGATTTTTATCTTGTCTTTGGTTTCTTGGAGTTTAAGTGTGAAATGCCTAAGTGGTAGAGTTTTATTAGTGCTCTGGGTTGGGCCTGGAATGTACTCAAAGGCCCATGTGTTAAAGGCATGGTCCCTAGTTGGTGCTGCTGAAGGTGGTGGAAACTGTAAGAGCTGGGATGCAGTAGGCTTTGTTGGTGTCACTGGGGACATGGCTTTGAAGAGGAAAGTGGGACCCCCAGTACTACTTCTGCCTTTCTTTTTTGTGTCCTGGCCATGAAATGGTGACTTTGTTTCTCCATGCACACCTACCAAGATGTGTTGCCTTGCCACAGGCCCCCAAACGGTAGGGCCAGCTGATTAGGGACTGGAGCCTCTGAAACCATAAGCCAAAATAGAATTTTTCTCTTTATAAGTCAATTTACCTCAAATATTTTTTGTAGTAATGGCAACTGACTAATACATTTGATACTTAGATTTCATTGTTTTATATATAAATGCTTCCTGAATATTTGGCTTAATGTCTATTATTAGTTTGAAGAAAAAAAGAAATATTGCATTTTCAAATATCTTTTCTGCCTATTCTCTCTCTCCTTTTCTTAGACAGATTTCAATCAAGTTCATTGAGAATTACACTATTCCCTCACCCTTTTGTCATTTTGTGGTTCAGTCTTTTTTTCCTGATGCATTAACTGTATGTATTGCTAATGAAACCGTCCATTAAGTTTGTAATATCAATTATTTCATTTTTAAGTTTTAGAATAAGAAATAGAGTTTCAAGTTTCTACCACATACACCTCTTAACTTTAATTTTCTGAACATATTAATCATGTAAGTTTTTAAGTCCATGTCTTAAAATTCTATAATATTTATTTATGTGATCTGTATTGGTGTATATATCCTTTATCTTATTTTTCATATATATGATCTTCTTACATGCCCAATAATTTTTGTTACGATACTCATTTGTTTCATGAAAAATTATAGAAATAATTTGAGAATCATGGAAGAATTATCTTTATTCAGTAATAATTTATATCTGCTTCTGGTAGGCACCTGGCTTAGGATATATCATCTTTAACTTACTGAGGAATGAAGATGACTCAAACAGGAGTTTTCCTCCACACGAGTGTCAACATGTTTCCAGTTTATCTTTGCCATAGGCAGATGTCTTTCTCTGTCCCAATACTTGCAAGGTTTACCATGACTACAATTCATAAACAAAACAAAACAAAACTGGATTTCAAAAGACAGATAGAAAACAGCACAATCAGTGGGGCACTTCAATACCACACTCTCACAATTCTACAGGTGACCCAGAGAAAATGAATTAACAAAGAAACATCAGGGTTAAATCACACCATTGAACAAATGGACTTTAAATATATCTATGAGTTTTTCATTTAGCAAAACCAGAATACACATTTTTCTCAAGAGTATATGAAAAATTTCCAAAATAGACATATTTTATGCCACAAAGCACGCTTAATTAAATGCAACATAATTGAAATAATCCCCTCTCAGATTATAATAGAATTTTATTGGAACACAGTGATACAAAGCTAGAAATCAGCAGCAAAACAAACCAGAGAAACTATGCTAACATTGAGATTAACTAATACATTATTGAATAATCAATGGGTCTCAGAAGAAATCAGAAGACAAATAATAAAATTCCTGGAATCAAATGACAATGGAAACACAACATACCAAAACCTATGAGACACAATTAAAGCAGATCTAAGAGGGAAGTTTATAGCTGCACACCTAAAAAGAATAAAGCAATCCCAAACATATAACCTAGAGATGCATCTCAAGGTCATAGGAAGACAAGAACAATCCAAATCTGAAACTAATAGAAGGAAAGAAATTACAAAGATCAAAGTAGAAATTAGTGAAAATGGGACTGGAAAAACAATACAAAGAATCAAGGAATTCAAGACTTGGTTCCTTGAAAAGATGTGAAGGGGATCTGAGGATTGGAAGAGATAGGTGGGTTGGGGAGGAGAAGGAGAAGTGAAAGGCTCAAGCTGCAATATGACTAGGTATATGTTCCCCCAAGGTGAATTTATTTACTATGTACCACACAGATAAATTAAAAAACAAGAAGAAAAAGTACCTTTCACTCTCCTTTCTCCATCTCTCCTCATGTATACTTTTTGAATAGCTTTTTGGGAGATAAACCACATATCACAAATGTCACTAATCCAAAGTACACAGTGCCTCTCTCCTCATGACTTTGAACACAAGTGTATAATAATTACAGGATGACTATAATTAAATGATCATTGGACTAGTGACTGGGCCAAACTCAGGCTCACACATTAAAATTGCCTTGGGACCCATTGCTTCTCTAAGATTTGCTGTCTTCTCAAGACACAAAGATAGTAACTTTTACTTCTTCTTGGGGTCTTGAGGACGAACTCATGATCAGAGAAGCGCATCCACCAAGAAAGCACACAGCTTTCCAAAGCAAACGCTTGTAATAGTACTCGCAAGCTACAAGCGGGAATGAGGCTGGCCGGGGCTAACAGCCACCAGAGAGCTGCGTGACCTTTGCAGTAACATGGGGCTTTTTGTTTGCGTTCCTCCCTCCCATTCAAAAGAATTGCCAGATTTATGTAAAAATCAAATGACTAACTTTTACCTTTTAAGGAGAGTTTTCTTTTCTTTTATTAAAAGTCTTGAACAACACTGGGCAGGTTTATAATGCCAAACTAAGAACTACCCATTCAAAGAACTTGATTTATTTTGTGTCTCTCTTGAAACAGAACCAGGATAAACAGGTCAAGTTCACCGGAAAGAAAGTTTTGTCTCGACATAGGGAAGAGGGATTTAGCAGCAAGGGCCCACTCAAAAGCCGAGCCTTGGAAAATGGTGAGCTCACCATCACTGCTGCAGGCAGGTGCTGCGAGGGAGAGCTCACTTTCATTTTGTGGAGTGCGACTACTGTGTCGAGCATCCTTGCATCTCAAACATAATGGCATACATTTATAAGCACAAAAGAGCAATGAGCATTGGCTATAATAAAATAACTATTTTATGTATTTTAACTTTTAAATTTATAATAAAAAATCAGATATTACATGTATGACCACCTGCAATGAAACCAGAATGCAAACTCCAATAGGACAACTACTCAACTCTTTTATTGATCGCTGTGTAGATTCTCATTGCCTAGGAAAATGTCTGATGTTTATGAAATTAATAAAAGAAAACAGACAATATTTTGTCAACATATTTGACATTCTTAGTAGATGTAGAATGGGTCGTAGCATAACGTAGACAAGAAAAACCCCTGAGAAGTATCAAAACATTTTGCAGCTGCTTATTTCTATTTCAAGTAATACTGATTATTATGTCACCTAACTAATGCTTCATTAATTTTAATCTATTGAAATTAGTTCTGTCATAGATATTGGAAATTATGTGAGTAAAATAAGGAACCATTCTTTTACGATAATTACATAAGAGAATGCAAAATTTTTCTTTTATTTCTACACACTTTTATACATTGTACTAACTGAATTAGTACCAATTCTAATGGGAATTTTGAAAATTTCTTCATATTTTCTGTATACTTTTATAACGATTTTATTCATTGAAATTAATTGAATGATATGGAACTATAATTAACCTTAATCATACTATATTTTAAGCTACTTGTGCAGATTGTTAATTACAATGCTAATAAAGGAATACAAAGGATAAAACAAAATCTCATTGCCTGAAGATTGTCAAAAATTAGCACACTGGAGTTGTGATAATGGTTCCACCATAAATGCACTAGTTATTATTAGACTATAGTGAAATTTTAGCAAATGAATGTCTTTTGTGTGTGTGTTAAAAAATGAAGCAATGTGATATAACATTAACACATAATCTAAAAAGATAATCTACTTCTTTTGGAGTATGAGTAGCTAAATCCAAGTATTTTCGGCACTTTGTTAATGGTCAAATGTTTCTGAATTCTTTTCACCAAAAGCCAATCAAAAGAGAAGTATGTAAGAGTGAAAATAGTTGAATAAACAGCTTCAAGGGGCACCATTTTTACACCATTTTCTCTTAGTGTTGGCCAAAGTGATAGTCTTGGAGTTACAAACTCTTTGCATATTCTATTAACGTGGGTGTGCTTTACTTTGTTTTGTTGAGCAATGAAGTAATACCTGTATAAGAAATGTTCTTTGACAAAGTGGAGATCATATGAATTTTGCAATAAAGTATATTCTTCAGTACTTTGTAATTAGGTCTTGCAACTATTCAATCAATTAGGCATTTTGAAAGTGGGACATTATAGTTATTGCACAGGTACCTGAAATTTTCTTTCCTTTGTAGGCTATCAAAATAAGGTATAATGTGTGGGCGTGGTGGTGCACTCAGGGGGCTGAGGCACAAGGATCATTGTGAGTTTGAGGCCAGCCTAGGCTACATAGTGAGGCTCTGTCTCAAAAAACCAAAAACAATATATATAATTCAAATGAGTGCTTAAGAAATTTTATACACATTATCGTTATGGTGCCCTGGGGCCAAATGAAGATATCTGTGTGTCATAATAAGATAGTCTATTACTAAGAATGTAGTGTGGCTGCTACAGAAGTCTAGGGTGCTGCAGTAGTTCTGGAGGTTTTAGAGGTTCAAGATTCTTCCTGCTGTTAGCGTTCATAAGATATTGCTTCATCTCTGTGTCACAGGTTGGCTCTTCTATATTCACACAAAAAGGATGGAGAAAAGGAAAGAAAGGACCTACCCCCCTGTTCTCAAGGACACAGTCTGGAAATGACATACCTTCCTCTTTCATGTCTGGGCTAGAATTTAGTTATATAGCCTCAACTCATAAGCTGAAAGTAGTGAATACATTTAAAAGATTTTTAAAAGGGTAAGCACATGTGCACACACACATGCACACACACCTTCACACATGTACACATCCTTCTTTATCTCTTCAAAAGTGCAGACAGGTTGTTTAATTACTTTAGTTGCTTGTTTAGTATAGAGATTTATACTTAGTTTCTAGCTTAATGCCTGACACACGTTGAATGAATGCATAAAAACTAGCCCCATAGTTTAAAAGCTTTAAGATTAATTTTTTCAAAACCCAGAACAAATTTGCAAAATATTTCTTGAACTCACTATGTAGTCCAGGCTGGCCTTGAACTGGCAGTGATCCTCCTGTCTCAGCCTCCCACGTGCTGGGATTATAGATGTGTACCACCATGCCCAGCTTTTTGATTTTAAGAGGAAACTTAATGGACACGTTAATAAACTGCATTTCTTTGTCCTTTGCTGAAACATGTTGGTGGCTACTAACCTGAAAAACAAGGGCTTCACTTTCCTCAAGTTTTAAAATGCAGGATTACTAGAGATGCTGTCCAACATGGCTGAGCTCCATCACTGGGAGATTGAAATACATAAAGTTGGATGGATCTCTAGCTAGTTAATTAACGCTAGTCATACTTCTATCATAAAGTACCATTATTTCTGAGTGAGACTTTGATTATTCACCATGTGAAAATCATTTCTTTTCTTTTTTTTAAATTAAATTCTTTTATTGGCACATTGTAGGTATACAACACAATTACATTTCTCATTGGGAATTGTACCTTTACATGATGCATCTTGGGTCTTATTTTTTCCCCATTCCTAGCCCTCCCTTCTCCCCCTCCACCCTTCCCTATTTACAAAGACTTTATTTCCATTTGTTCCATTTCTCATCATTTTTCCTTTCCCTTCTTGCCTTTCCCCTGCCTCTCTCCCTACCCCTACCTCTTTGGGCCTTTTCTTCCTATTTTACATTATCGATTATTCATTCTAATCATTGGTACATTTTAGGGATACAATATAATGACATTCATCATTGGAAATTTGCACCTTTACATAGTCTCTCTTGGTTCTTAGTTTTCATCCTTGCCCAGCCCTCCCTTCAACCCCTCCAGTCCTCCCTATTTACAAAGATTTTGTTCCTATTTTTCCATTTTCTCATACTAATCCCATTTCCTTCTATCCTTTCCCCTAGCCCTCCCACTTCCTTCCCCTTTGCCCCTTTTCTTCCTATTTCACATGACCTATTATACATTTAGTCCTTATTTACACTTTCAGTTTCTCACACCAGAGAAACTATTTGGTATTTATTCATGTGTGCCCTATTTATGAAAATCATTTCTTAAAAAGCTTGTAAGTTATTCTTTACTAAAAATTTCCTGTGGCCACTTTGTGAAAATATTTCTGGATATATGTTTTGGATGCATACTGTTGACTTCTTAATTGACAGTAATTTCTTAATTCTGGCTTATTGTCATTTTACATATGTAAAGCAGAGGCTGTCTCAGCAATTAAATTTGAACGTGTTGGAAAGCACTTGCTTGATCATGTTTCCTTTACTAAATTTCCAGATGTTCTTCTGGAAGATACAAGATCTTGATGAATATAGTAACAGCCATTTGTATGTCAGAGATCTCAGAGTTCGAACCTTGAGGAAGTAGACTCAGGATAGACATATGTTTCTGGAGGCTGAGGGAGGATGAATGTCAAGGCCCAATGAGAAGAGAGCTATGGTACCTAAGAGAAGGTGTGGCAGTGGGAGGGAGATGGCCATGCTTAGTGGGAAAGAAAGCAATGACAATGGCCAACATCAAGAAATCAGATAACAACCAATGTCGGAGAGGCTGCAGGGGAAACAGGAACACCTCTACATTGTTGGTGGAATGTAAACTAGTATAACCACTGTGGAAATCAGTATGGAGATTCCTCAAAAAACTAACACTAGAAATTCCATTTGACCCAACGATTCCCTTCTAGGTATCTTCTTGAAAGTGTTAAAGACATCATATTATAGTGATACATACATACTCATGTTTATAGCAGCACCACTCACAATAGTTAAACCCTGGAAGCAGCCTACATGTCCTTTAATAGATGAACGGATAAAGAAAATGTGGTATTTACACAATAGAGTACTCATACATGAGAAACTCAAATTATAATTAAAGAGCTAAATAAAAGTTAGATAATAGGAAGTAGGGAGATCTTTCTCAAATGGGAAGAGGGTGAAAAGATGGAGGGAAGCAGATGAAGGAAAGAGAAAGGAGATGATGAATAAAGGAATTAGGATGTACTATGTACATGTACCAACTCCACCCAAACAGTGTAAATATTATATACTGCAAACACTACGAAAATCATTTATGACAGGTCAAGACAGCCTCAAAGTCAGAAGAGTACAGGAGGTTGCTATCAGGTAAGAAAATGTAATATGACATATAATTTCAGATGTTTTTCTGATTGGAGGGCTGAAATGGAAGTCATAACAGCTCCCTCAGGAAAGATTGGTTTTCTTGTTTCGTGTATTAATTACCTCTTTTTCTCTAAGCTGGATCCCATGTGGGAGAATGATTGCTTATTACTTAATTCAGTTCATACCTGTGCTGATGCCTGAGAGTGATAACATGATAACATCAATCCACTCAATTGTTTCTTAAGCGTTCAAGCACAAAAGGGCAATTTTAAAATTGAAAATTGGTCCTGAAGTTAAATGTGCCATAGTCTATTTTCAAGAATAAAGAAAGATCATGGAAAATGTACGGTGACTATTAAGTCTTCTGGAACAACCAGTGAGTCTTTATTTTTCCATTTTGATAGCTTCCTTATGTGAATTTTATAAACAGTCCTTAGAAAATTTTGATTCATTTTAATCTTGTAAGAAAACATAAGTATTAAGGAAAGTCAATTTAATTAACTTTTCATCTATGAATTGTCAATTGCAAATCATATACTTTTCTTTGGGTAGTATACAAATACATGCAGAGTTTAAAAATTGTTTCTTTTATTAATCTGAAACAGGTACAATTTTCAGCAACGTAACTATCAATTTTTAAAAGTACTATTTATACTGTAATTATAATTCAAAACATTTTAATGCTGGCTTATGCAATTTGGAAGGAATGAGCTTAAAGGGAAAATAAAGTCTCCATTGTTTACAGAGGTTAACTAAAACATCAGCCTTTGTACTGGTAGTGATTCTGAATACTATTTAATCAGAAATTCTCCGAAACCATCATCTGTGAGGGCCGCATGACACCACAAGTAAAGAACCTGACACCTTTTCTTGTGTAATGGCCTACAGTTAAAAAAGCAGGTAAACTAAAAAATGGTATGAAATCATCTTCAGGCTATGTGTGTAATATATACAAAAAAGAATTTAATGTTTAGACATGGGCCCCGTCCCCAAATATCTCATCGCACATATATATATAAGGTTTCCAAAATCTGAAAAATATCCAATATCTGAAACATTTCTGGTTCTAAGCACTTCAGATAAGGGATCATTAACATATTAATAGCTGAGGTAGGACTAGTATGAGGCAAATTAAGAAACATACTAGATCTCAGTTTTGAGAGAAACCAAAGAATTCTTGATATGAAATTCTATTATTTTCCTGCTTTGATGTTACCTGATTATTAAATAATAACAATTTTGTTGCAATATTATAATAAGGATCAATATCAAAATAAGCATAAGCATTTTTCACCACTTACTAAGACCCAGGCAGGGAAATAAGAACTTATACATACCACCTCATTTAAGGTCCACAATAATCCCATGAGACAGATTATAAATTGAAGTAATTTGCCCAAGGCCATACTCTAAATGGCAAAGCTAAGCTGAAACCCAACTTGTTTATGGTTTCAGTTGCGATGTCACCCAACCATCATCTCTTCAAATTCCCACCTGCTTAACACTTTGTAGATTCAAAGGAATTTCACCAACATTAATCTTCATGTCACTACTCTAAGTCAAGCATCCTCATTACTGGTATTTTAGAGATGAGAACAGGGTTCAAAGAAGCAATTTTCCAAGTGAAAATAACTGATAGCTTATAGAAGGCGAGCTTTTATAAGATCTAAAAAATTTCATGCTGACAAATTCTAATCTGAGTTGAAGATTAGCAAAAGGCTGATTTTTCAATTAGCTAGTTAGTTCAGGCTAATAATTGGAATGTACATCATGGTAGGTACCCAAGAAGCCAGTGTAGTGGAGAAAATTTGGTACTAGCAGGCCCCAAGGGAAGAAATTTCCATTTGGTGAATCTGAGGGATTCCATCTTTGTAATATGCAGTCAATAAACTACCTGTATGCTAATCTTTTCTTGGGATTTGGAGTTTTTAACAAGTTTCTTTAACGTTATTTAAGAGAGCCAGACATAAGAATGAGAAATGTGATCATTGGGAACGTCATTCTCTACTCCAGGGTTTGGAATGCACAGGATCAATCCTTTCCCAGAATGAAAATGTAGAAATTTAATTTAGTATTTCTTATGAAGAGATAACACAAAATAAATTTATGTACTTATTTGATAAAGCAAATTAAAAATTAATACAAATAACAGTTAACTACAAATAATATACAGTTAAAAGTACAAAGAGAAGCTGGGGATTTAGCTCAGTGGTTTCGCTGCCTGCTATGTAAGCGCAAGGACCCGAGTTCGATCTCCGGTACCAAAAAAACAACAACAAAAAGCAAACAAACAAACAAACAAACAAAAAGTACAAAGAGAAGACAGTGACTTTCATTTTCCTCACAGCGTTTGATTTCATTCTTAACATTTTCAAATTCTTTTAAGTGACACAAAATGTATCCAGCGATTGGTCTTTGTGGAAAATTTTCCTTATTTGTCTTTTAGCCTTTGCAATAACAAGACTAATTAAAATATTCATCATGTACCTGGTCAATAAAGGATATAACGTTGGCCCATTATTTTCCATATACCCCCAAATGATGGGGAGCATATAATAATTCATCCTGGAACAACTTTGTAATCCTGTAGTCTTCAACATAATGGAACCAACTACTAGGACCACAACAAATGTATCCACAAATGTCACAGTAGGTAACTTTAATGCTTCAACTGAACCTATTATTGTAAAGCCAACCAATACCTGGTCTCCTGCACTTACAACCATCACACTTTTCTTTTTACTTTCCTACTGCAGTTTTGTTTGATACACAAATAAGTATTTCTCTTTCTATAATGACAAATGATTCAAATAATGCTGAATATAAATCACTGACTAATATGTGTTTTACATATGAAATAAATTACTTTAACAAAAGCAAAAGAATAATGGCTATATATAAAAGGGACCTGGAATCTGTAAGTTGATTCCAGAAATGAAATGAGTTTATAAAATCTGCAGTGAAACTAGAACATTCCACCTCTATTCTGGAGAGGAGTTATTGTACAACACTCAGCTGAAGATAGATTGGTGGAGATGTCTATACATAAATTTCAAGTCAGTTTTGCTTGTGCAGAATCATCCAGATCTGCTCAAGATGGAATGGGCAGTCCCATGGCTTGCTTCCTTTTCTATATTCCCAACAAGGCTACGGAAGTTCCACTCCTGATGAGCCGCTTACAAGACCAGTTCCTTAAGAGACAATATGGCAGATGGTTCAATTTTCCTATGAGAAAAAAAAACTGGCCACCTACAATACAATATCAAAATGGAAAAGTTCCTCCCTCCTCCTCCTGATTATGCACAATGTCTCCATTCCCATCATACTTCTTTCTTTAGAAGTCTAAACCTTGAGGGGATAGGGAGACCATCATCAAAAAAACAAGAAATGAAGAAACCCGGAAGGAACACAATACACCCCAGAACATCTCAAAGTCCATGCTACAGCACAATTCAGTGTACTGCTATGGTCCATAGATAAATAACTGCAGCTTGAATAAGGTCATTTTTTTTTCCTATTCAGGTGGTTAAAGGGCACCAAATAAATACCGAGCAAGAGAAACTTGCTGGGAGAGTTAGAAATTTTATAACGACCATTTTTTCTCCTGATGATAACTCAGTGGCAGTAGGAGGTAAATATTGGAGAAGAGAAGACTTCCTCTAATCCACGGAATCCCAGAAGTAGAATATTAGGTTCTGGGGACCTCTGAGGCAACTTGAGAAACCTTTTTAAAGAGTACAATAATAATAGTTACTGCTTTTCAGAGGAGCTGAAGCATCCAAATTAGGCCCAAAGAATTATCTTCATATTTCAGGTTTCTTGAGCCATTTTTAAAGCTTAGTTGAAATCTCCAAATAACATTAAAAAGACATATGATTTAACATATACTATGTGGAGTTTTTTGTTTAGTGGTAGCATGAATTTTAGTCTATTTAACTGTCTTTGTTCATTTAAACATCTCAAGGAATCAGTAAATTTCTTTCATCCTTTCATCTCAGATCTCCCTCTCAGTCTCTTTCTTTCTGGAGAGAAGGACATTATAGAACTTTTTTTCCCTCAAATATGCTTAACTATGGCATCAAATGGACAAAATGGTTAGCAAGGGACTTGAAAAATCTAACCTCAAGGAATCCATGGAGATAATTCAGAAGTATACTTCTGATTTGGAGCAAATTCAAGAATAAAGAAATAATTCTCTCAGGTACATGTTATAATAGGTGAAATTAAGTCTTTTTATGGTGAGGTTTTTTTTAATGGAAGTGTTTTATTGATATATTATAGGTCAACACAATTACATTTCTCATTGGGAAGTGCACCTTTACATAATGCATCTTGTGTTCTTATTTTTTCCCCATTCCTAGCCCTCCCTTCACGCCCTCCACCCTCACCTATTTACCAAGATTTTGTCCCTATTTTTCCATTTTTTCATAGTAATCCCATTCCCTTCTATCCTTTCCCCTAGCCCTCACACTTCCTTCCCATTTGCCCTTTTTCTTCCTATTTCACATGACCTATTATACATTTAGTATGGTGAGGTTTTTTTTTAAGTGTTCTTACCGCTATTTACTGCTACCTTTAGCTATCAATCAGTTCTGAGAGTTCATCTTCATTTTTTTCGGCATCTGGATCTATCTGAGCTTCTAAGTTGTCTCCTAAAATCTCCCATATTATTTTCCCAAAATCATCCTCTGCGGGGAGTGGAAGTTCTCGTGTCGAGGCAGGGCTGGCTTGGCAAGTTTCTGTAGCCATTTGGGACGAGGAAGGGCCTTCTAAGGTTGACAGGTCTGAAGAAGACTGGCTTGGAGGCAGCACAAAACTGTCTCTAGGTTTTTCTGTCTCAAGGCGCAGTGCCTGATTTGGTGTCCTCAGAGAGGAGCGGACCAACAGCCACAGCTGCTTTTTTGGCCGGGCTTGCCTGCAGGGCACTGGTGGAGCTCAGCAGCTTCACAGATCCAGTATCAGGATCCATCTCCACGGCCTTGCGCTTTTGGGCCAACTGGGGAGATGAAACAGCTTTAACCCCAGATGGCTTCATATTTACTGCGGGTTTAGCTTTCGTCTTTTTTGCCGAAGACTGTGCTGCACAATTCACATTCACATTCAATACTGAGTTTCCGGTCTCTGAGGTTTCGACCTTCATCTTCTGGCATGACTTGGTTGGAAACTGACTGGTAAGGAGTCCTGTGACACCTGCCACAGTGGTGACTGCAGGTTTCTCCACCACATGGGTTTTGCGAGAGGCCGCATCTCCCTGAAGGGGTTTTAAGGCTGATTTTTCCTTCTGGGAGGCTTCCCTCTCCCGCTGTTTCTGCATATGATTTTCTCTCACAGTCTCACATCTCTGGACTGGAAGTGAGGTATCAACTCCTATGGTCTCATCTGAACTCTCATTAGCCTTTGTTGGAGTAACTCTGCTCTGAGAAGCAATCGCACTTCCTTCCTGAATCTTCTCTTCTTTCATACCTGGTCTTTTGAGGACCTGGAACAGCAGGTGGGTGGCCTCGGGTTGGGGCTGGGAGCTGGTGCTCCTCTCAGTGTTCTGCTTCATTCTCAGTGCCTTTTCCAGCTTGATTTCCTCCAGTGTCTTAATGTGCACCTCCTGCAGAGATTTTCTCATACCTGCAGGCCTCTCTGATTGTCCTTTGCTAACAGTGACTGGTGGCAAAATGACTGTTTTTTTAATGTCACTACCCGTCTTTATTTTGATGGAAGTAAGGTCCTTTTCGCTTTTTTGTCTCTCTGTTTCCTGCTGCCGATATTTTTTTTCAGCCAGGATTTCACCAAGGGTTTGGATTTTGATGGTGGAGGAGTATCTGATTTTTGATGTAGAATCGTCAGCTTTTGAAGGACAGGCTCTCTTGAGTTTAGTTTGCAACTCTCCACGTTTTTGACTGGCTCTTTCAAGAAGAATTTCTTCTAATGTTTTCACATGGATCTTACCAATTTTATTCCCTCTCTTTGTTGCTTTATCTTTGCTTGGCCTAGCTGGTATGCCTAATCGCTCCTTCAGAGACTTGGAAATCTTTGGTGCTTTGTTAACATTTGTTTCTGGAGCTTCGATTTTCTTTCCCAGCCGCTCTGCCAGGCTCGGCTTTAACGGGGGATCACGGTCACCATCAGCTGAAAATTTTCGTTTCCCCAATCTGTCAGAAAGACTCAGTTTAACCGAAGGTTCTTCTTTGCTTGACAAAACTACCGTCCTCACCACAGTCTGGACACACTCTTTTTCAGGACCTGGAGTGAGCTGAGGTTGGCGTAGAAGCCTGGAAACTCCTGAAGAAACTTCTTGTTGTGAACTGACCGTTGGTTTCTGTGGAGAAGCCACCTGTAATGCAGTCTGGACTTCAGGAGTTGATGGTAGAGACGATGTTTTGATTTCATTACCCTCCTTAGAAGACTGGTCATCGTCATCTTCTTCATCATCGTCGTCGTCGTCATCATCATCATCTGCGGTATTGATTATAACCTGTGGATGTTTGGGGAAATGAAAATGTTGATAACTTCCTCCTTTCACACCCGGAACACTCCGCAGCGGAGGAGAGGGGCCAGACTGGACAGAGAGTTTGCTCTGTTGAACGGCTAGGTGGTGGGCCTTTCCTTCTTCCCGTGACGGGAGCGCAGAAGGCACCGTGGTTTTGCTTGGAGGCAGGAACAGGCCACCGACAGAGGGACCTCTGTCGTGGTGGAAAGCACAGTTTAGTTTTTGACATCCTCCTGGCTGATTTTCCCAGTAACACGAAATTGCACTGCGTTTTTTAACAATCCTCATGTGCCGATACCTGCACAGGGGCTGAAAACAGCGTCCTTCTTGCCATAATGGGCAAACGGTTTCATTTCCCAGCGCGGCTTCACAGTGACGGAAAGGACACATGTCACCTTTGGTACAGGTGGAGTAGAAAAAAAAATAGCAGTCTTCTCCTCGATTAGACATGCTGAATAAATTCTCAGATCAAAGGTGAGATGGCTGCCTGAAATAAGCCACTGCTTCCTCGAGGGGAGGACCAGCTCCAAGTCCTCCTAAAATGGGCTTGATCTCCTGATCTTTCAAATGACAAGCACAGAAATCGTTTTCAAACGTAATCATTAGCGGCTGCTCTCAACAGGAACATCTGGGTCTTCGCTGAGTTCCAATCTATTCCACTCTTAATACTAGTTAGTCAATTTTCTAGGAATTATTTGAGCAGGGACTATCCCCCGATCAATCTGCTTCTCCAGCGTCGAAGAACAATTGGGTTCCAGGGACGCGCAGTCTCCAGGTTTCCCAAGCATCACAAGTGGGGGAGGGGAGGACGCCGTTCTGGAAGGCGTCATGGGGTGGGGGTGGGGCAGATGGGAAAAGTGAGGGGAGCCTGAAGCCAGCCCACCCTGCGAGGCCTGGAGTCAACAACACAATATCTTAATCTACAACCATCACCACGGCAATCTCCACTTAAACTGAAATTACTACCATAATGAGAAAAAAACCACAACCAAAACAAACAACAAAAATATTCGACCAGCCTTTCAAATGAACCTTCTATGACAATGCATAGTGACACCTCTCCAACCAAACATACACTTCAATTGAGCGCAATACCACCCAGTATCTAAAACTCTGACAAAAGTTACACCTAGCATTACTGCAGACCTTCAACAATAACCACCTCTGTGGAACGTAACTCCGGAACCCACATTATAACTTTTTCTCTACCATAATGAGTAGATGCTGGAATCCATTTAACTATGGCTACTGAACTTATGACTACAACAGAAACAAACACTCCCACTGACTCTGAAAACACTTTCTACTGAACTGCTATAACTACACCCACCTCATTCATTTGAAATTACTACAAATGGCATCAGGGCCACCTTATCCACTGAAACTAAATGCACAATAATTTGTAGTAGGCATATTCCGGTTAGAGATAGCAGAACCACTTCTGGTGAAACTACAAGCAAAACAACTCCAACTCCGTCTTCTGCTGAGCCCTCAACCACAGCACCAGCTGTCACCGAACTGCACCTTAACCCCCAATTCTTCTGAGCCGAAAACCAAGGCAGCTATTCCCACTCACATTACATCTACAGCTACCGCTCTCTGGAAAGGCACAAAACGAGGACCAAAGCTTCAGATGCATGTATAATCACTTGTTATTTGTTCAGAAGCTGCTATCAAAAGAAACAATAGCATTCAGAACTAGTATCACTTCAAATAAGTCTACAAACACCCATGATTCTGGCCCTTTCAAACAAATGTGGACCAGCACTTCAGCTGAGTTCTCCTGCTGCTACCACAGCCACAACCACGGCCGCCTGTCTGAGCCTACGTCACTCAATGGTTGTAGCAAACATACTGTTTTCCCAACTTTGACAGTTTACAGTCCTCTCACTTGCTGCCTCTTCTTATCAGCTAAACTTAATTCTCACAATACAGCCCCGTCAACATCATGTATGCACTGCCTCATACCTGCTATTACCCCTAGTTAATTGAAATGACAATTACTATCCAGGTAACAAAGACTAAAACTAAAATTGTAATCTCAAGTATTTTTCAGGTTTTCTAAAGTTTCAAATTATGCAATTTTCATAAGAAGTGAATCTAGTTCTCTGTTTTATTCCAATGATCTATATGTTTTTCCTTACACCAACACTGCCTTGATTACTGTAGCTTTAGAAGAAGTCTAAAAATTAGGTACTAAATGTCTTCCAACACTGTTTTTCTTTTTTTTGTTGTTTCGTTTTGTTTTTTTTCTTTTTACTTTTCTAGGTCCTTTGTACTCCTACTTAACTTTTAAATTTCAATATTCAATTCTTCATTTTTAGCAAGTATACATAGACCTGAATTTTTACATATACCTTGTGTTTTTTAATCCTGCTAAATTCAAATACAAGTTCTAGGGGCCCCTAGAGGTTTGTTAGTATTTTCTCTGTAGATGATCATTTCTTCTACATATAAAGATTTTCCTTCTACCTTGCCAATCCTATTCTAATTGTGTCATTTTATTGCCAGACAATTTTGGTTTGGGCCTAGGTTTCAAAGTTTAATGGTCAGATGAAGAGTAAGCATATCTGCCTTTGTTCCCCACCTTAAGGAGAAAGTACTGTATCTTTTCCATTCATATAAGGCATTCTCACTGGAAGTATGGAGTACATGTCTTCAATCTGTTGAGAAGGTTCTGTTCTACTTCTAGTCTCCTGATAGCTTTTACCATGAACAGCTGTGGAATTTAGTCCAATACTTTTTCTCCAACTACTGACAGGATCATATGGCTTTTTCCTTTCCTCTGTTAAAATGATGACTTTTGGGGGTGGATCTTCCAATGCTGAACCAACACTGCCATCCCTATAAAAAACCACTTTTTACATACTGCCAGATCTGACTTCTAATAGTTTGTTTTGTTAAACACATTTCTATCTATGTTCATACTTTTTTCTTCTATTATCTTTATCCAGTTTTAGGATTAGCACAATGTTGATTTCCTAAAATGAGGGGAGAAGTGTTCCTTTTTTTTCTGCTTTAAATGTTTGATATAACTTATCAGTTAAAATGTATATGAGCCTGTTGTTGTCATATAGGTAGGTTTTCAAGCTAGGAATATGCTTTCTTTAATAGGTGCTATTCAAATTTTATATTTCCTCCAGAGTTAGTTTCATTAATTTGTCTTCCAAGGTACTTCCTAGAAGTTGTCAAATTTATTTCAAAACATATTTTTGAAATATGCTTTCTGTATCCTTTTAAATTCTGTAAAATCTGGGGTAATATCTCCTAGGTCTTGATATTTTAATTTAAAAAATACGTAATTGATATTGTGTAATAGGAAGTAAAGGTCTAAAGGAGGAGGGGAAGTGGGAGGGGTAGGGGAAAGGAAAGAAGATAAAAGAAAAAATATGAGAAAAGGAAAAAAATGGAAACAAAATCTTTGCAAATAGGAAAGGGTGGAAGTGGGGAAGGGAGGGCAGGGGAAGGGGGAAAATCAATGAGAACCAAGATACTCATGTAATGGTACAAGATCCCAGTGATGTATGTAAATCTATTTTATACCTAAAATGTACCAATAAACTTAATGGGAAAAAAAGAGAAGTGAATCTAGTTTGCTATCTGAAAAGTCTTATTCAAGAAGTAAGTTAAACAAGCTTATCAAGAATGCTTAATTACAATGGTTTGTTTCTTATGCATGTAATATAAAAATATGGTTATTTTCTTCTCAGATTGTTTTGATTTTAGCATATTTACTGCTACTAACATTACTATAAATATGTCTTTGATATTTCAAATGGAAATAATAATTAAATACTGGAGAAGGTACACAAGAGTATAAAGTAACTGCAGGAAAAGAAATCAAATTATGAATTTGGACACTTATTACTTAAATTCCTGTTAATTGATGAAATAAAACTTGGTACAATGGTACATTAACTTTAATAATCCCTCCAAATTGTACACATTCTAATCTTCTAGGTCACTTTATATAGCAAAGGGGACTTTGTGTATATGGTTTAAAGATTTTTAAATGGGAAGATTTTCCTGGATAGTAAAACTGGATGAAATGTAATCACAACAAGTGTAAGAACTAGGCACAAAAGTCATAATAAGAGAAAGAGGTGTGATTACAAAAGCAGAGGTTGAAGTAAAGTATTCATGGGCCACAAAATGCAGAAATCCTCAAGAATCTGAACAAGGCAAGGAAATGTACTCTTCCCAGAAATAATCATATTTATTACCTCTATTTTATGTTCAACATAATAAATTTGTGTTATTTTAAGGCCTTAAGTTTTGAATAGTTTCAGCAGCAATAGTAAACTAATATACAAATCTGTTAATGTTTGTCTATTTAGATAGTCATAAAACAGATTTTTATTAAGCATCTACTAGATGTCAAATTGAGAAAATCTCATTACTATTTTTGAAAGTAAGCTTGTGTGTGCACATGTATTTGTGTGATTCACTGAAATGACTTTTAAAGAGAGAGAAATTTATGTGTAATCTAAATTAAAGTATTCTAATAATTTCTGCTGGATAAAATTCTAAAGAATCTTATGAGTCCCCTGTGCATACCACTCCATTAATCAAGAGGTTCCTGCATAGACACCTCTAGAAAAATCCCACCTCTATTCCTAGCTTCCCCTGAGATGGCTGAAGGAGTCCTCAAATGACATAATCTCTGTAAGGAGCTTTATGTGTGATTGTGACTGTGACTTTTTAATTCTTCCATGGCACTAGGAAAAGGTGACCCAATCACGCGTTTGACTTCCTCTCTAGACTATGCTTTCCTGACAGTAAATCTGCTCATCTTTTGTAGTCTGGATAGGCTGAGAGTTTCTCAAAACTTTAAGTCCTCATTTCTTTAGGCTTAACAGCTCTTCCCCAAATTTATTTCTCTGCTTTGCTATTTTACTTGCAGTTTTACTTTAAAGAGCAAGAACAAACTAGTTTCTCCTGCAGCATTTTGCTTGAAAATCTCTCCAGCTCTATGTCCAGGTTCATTGCTTACCAGTCTGCTTTTTCCATAACTGAATTTTAAAGGACACAGTTCAGCTAAGGATATGCCACTGTGGAACAAGGATCACACTTCCTCCAGTTTCCCATAGCACATTCTTGATTTTCTGCTGTACCATTCCTCAAAGCACCTTTAACTTTGAGGCATTATAAGCTTCTTATACCAAGCTACACACTTCCCTCTGAAATTTTAATAGCGTTTATTAACATCTCTTTTTCTACAAATGGTATATTCAAGGAAAGTACCCTTTATCTGTCTTGTTTCTCAATTTTTTCTACTCTCTTCTCCTTTAGGTATTTATTAAGCACTGCCACATTTCTAGTTCTTAAAGTCTGTAATAGTTTCCTATTGTTACTATCACTACTACAAAAACAAAACTTTATTGAATTACAACTCAGAAGATTAGAAGTCCTTGATGGGTAAAAAATTTGTAATTTCTTTGTTCTGTATAAGTCAATACATATTCTCAAGTTTACAGGGAACATACATATGCAAAGACTGATCATGTACATGAATTAATGTCACAAAATTTGAGATTTTAATAATACAAAATTTGTATTATTTAGATTATTTTCTCTAAGAATGAACAAGTTAGAAAACATTTTAAAAAGATAATTAGAAGAGCTGAAACATTTGAGAATAAAAAAATACATCCAAATTATTTACAGGTCAAATAACATATTAGAAAATTATAATGGTACCTCCCTTCACAAACTTACTTCTTTCCATGATTTGTGTCAGAAATCAAAATGGTTAGGTTCAACGTTGACCTTATAGGAAAATTTGATTTGATTCTCTTCCAATTAGGTTTGCAACCAGAATCATGGAAAGAATTAAGTTTATGAACTGAGGTACCACTGCATTATTACCATAGTAAAATTTTCAGATGTAAATTAATTAGGAGAAAAACTTATTACTTTTAACTTTATGTTGAAAATGCTATATGCTAATGAGTTAAGTTTTGTTTTGTTTTGTTTTGTTTTGTTTGGGGTTTTTTTTTTGGTACCAGGGATAGAACTCAGGACATTGCACTTGCAAGGCAGGTGGAGGCACCATTGAGCTAAATCCCTGGCCCAGTTAAGTATTATTTTTTATTTTTATTTTCTTTTGGTTTTTTTCTTTTTGGTACCAGGGATCGAACTCTGGACGTTGCCCTTGCGCAACAGGCACCGGAACCACCGAGCTAAATCCCCGGGCCCTAGTTAAGTATTATTTTAAAATGATAAAAAATGTAAAACACAAGTTGGACACGGTGGTGCATACCTGTAATCTTAGCTACTTGGGTGGCTAAAGCAGCAAGATTTCAAGTTCAAGCTCAGCCTGAGCAATTTAGTGAGACTTGTCTGAAAGTAAAAAAATAAAAATGACCTGGGGATGTATCTCTGTGAGAAGGCTCTGGGTTTTATTCCCAGTACTGCAAAAAACAAAAGCAAGCAAATTTTTTAAAACCTTGAAATAACAAACAAAACACACATAAAAAGACAAACCTCCATAATAATTTTTCTTTTAATGTCTATTCTTTCTATTGAAATATAACTTAAAGACAACACACAGAGTTCAAGTGACTCAATCAATTTTTCCACATTTAACCACCACTTAGATTAAGATAGAAAATATTTCCATTATCGCAGAAATTTGTCTCATTCTTCTTCTAGACCCCTGTGTCAACAGAGGTAGCCATTATCATGAATTCTGTCATCATGGGTTAGTTTTGCCTGCCTTTATTTTCACATAGTGAATCACATAGTGCTTGTGCTTTTAACATGGCTTCTTTTGCTCTGCAAAATATTCATGACATATATCTGTGTAAGCATTTTATTTTAATTATCTAAATATAATTTTCACTTCATTTTCCTGCTCAAAATGTTGTTTAACTTTGCAGTTCTTAATAAAACAGCAAAGTTTTCATACTGTCATTTAATTTCTATTTTCCTATTATCATGTTGCTGGTCACAAAATAGCCTGCTGTACACATAAACGTATCCCTACCGATCTTCCTTTGATGTTTTGTCTTCAATGTTCTTCTTTTTCTCTACTTCTGCCCTTGTCTATCATGAACTTTATACTCTAGATCAAAACTTCTCTCCTACATACTATGGCTAGCTTAAAACCGTTCTTTGCTTTCTTAACTTTTTTAAGAACATGAATTCAATTTATTCTCAATCCCACTCCACTCTCCCTGTTTGAGCCTTTTTTTTCAACTCTTCCACATGCCATCCACTCAACCTGTACCTAACATAGAGACCCACTTTTTCTGTCTCAGTTCTAGACCTAGCCATGAGATAGGAGTTATACTCATCATGCCACTATGAGAAATCTTATAGTATGTCACTAGACTCTTGCTGCCATTCATTACTGTTTGGTCTCCATCATACTAGTGGATTTTATTCACCAGATATCTGTCTCTCCCTTCCTTCTCATCCATCATTTTCCTTTTTAGCATATACTGATGCAACAGTCAATGGAATTGGCACTCCAAGAATATCTTGGAATTCAAAAAGTGTTTCTGAAAATTTTGACATCCCACCAAGTAATTGGGAGTGATAACCCTTTGTACATGTATGTGCAATGAGAATGAGAGATGTTGATCACATGATAAAAGTGTAAACATCTTTCTGTAGTAAATGTCAGTAATGTTAATGATGAAATGCATCTGAGTCAATTACCAGGGTATACCACCCATTAAGGATTATCCAGTGGTATTTGATAATGAGTAGAGTGATCCTTTTTCCTATGACTCACACATAAGTTTTTATTTTTCATTAGTACATGTTTGAAGTACATAATGATTACATTTATTTGCAGAGTTGGTAAATATACATAATACATCTCAATTCTTTTTCTTCCCCTTTCTCTCTCTTCCTTCCCCCTCCTTGCATCTATTGACCCCCTTCTCTTTTGCAAAAGATTTATCTTGCTATTTCTTATTATCTATCTTTTATTTTGCTCTTTATTTAGAGTTTGGGTTTCTCATATAAGAGAAACCATGTAATATTTAAGCTTGTGTGTCTAATTTACTTCAGCTAATATTATGGTCTCAAGGTGCATCCATCTTCCAACAAATGTCAAGTTTATCCTTCTTTATGGAAGATTAGTACTCCATTGTGTATAAGTACCATATTTCTTTGTCCATTTATGTCTTGATGCAAATATAGGCCATTTCCAAGACTCAGACTTTTTAAAATTTTGATTATCAGACTTAAGAGTTAAATGACTGGTTTGGGCCTTTATTATTATTAAAATGATAAAAATAAGAACTATAGTACTTGTGCTTAAATGCTTGAAAACTATTATTTAGACAAAAAGTTATTTGTCTCTAAAAAAAGAAATAGGGGAAAGAAGTTAATATTACAAGGAGGAATATAAGGACATAATATAAGGGAATTTTTTTTTTGATGATGAGTGTCATTGAAAAATAGAATGACAAAACTCTAGAAAAAACATAAACCTAGTCACCAAAACTAATCAAAAGACACTGAGTGACATAGTTGACTTTTCTTCAATTGAGGATGGAGTTAAATATGTAGGATCTTTGAAATTTATAAATAACAAAAGAATATCATTCTTTTTTAAAATTAAGTTTATTGATACATTTTAAGTGTACAATATGATGACATTCATCATTGAGTATTTGTACGATTACATGATATATCTTGATTCTTATTTTTTTCCCCATTCCCCTGCCCTAAGAATGTTATTATTATTATTTTTTTTTTGGTACCAGGGATAGAACTTGCACCTGCAAGGCAGGTGGTGGAACCACTGAGCTAAATCCTTGGCCCAAGAATGTTATTCTTAATGTATCAATTGCTGTGATTTAAATAATTTTTGAAAGTTGAAATCTAAATCCTAATATATTACTTACTAATAGCCAAGTTTTCCTAGGGTGATAGTGGATTACACTAAATGTGACAGAATCATTACTAATGGTGAGTTCCCTCGCCCTCAAAAGTATTTTTGGAGCTGCTCCCTGCACCCAGGAGGAGGCATCCAGGCAGAAGTCCCACCTCCTCCCCCAGCACCCAGGAGGAGGCTTGTGGACCGATGTACCAGCCCCTCCCCCAATACACAAGAGGTGAGCTGTGCACCCCCCATCAAAATGAGAAGACACATAAACAAGTCACAAAACCAGACGTCCAGATCACCTCAAGAAACCACAAAGGGAAAGGAGATGGAAAACTCTGATACTCAACCACCTGGACCCCTTCAACTGTCAAGAAAAGAGGATCTGGAAAAAATAAAATCAGAAATAATTTCTCAGATAACAGCAGAGATTGTGTCCATAGTGAAAGATATGATTAATAATCTAGAGAAGACACAGATAAAAAATAGAGGAACAGAGGAACATGATGGAATCCCAACATAAGAAACAAATGGAATCCATAAAACAAATAAAAACAGATTTCCAGGAGATTTAAAACTCCATTGAAAGCTTATGCAGCAGAATGAGCCAATGTGAGGACAGAATTTCAGACATAGAAGATAAGATTGCTATTAGTGACCAGGAAAAGAAAAATTGCTTTAAAATAGTAAGGAACCACAAGAAATCAATCCAGCAGCTGCTAGACAATGCAAAGAAGACTAACATAAGACTGATCGGAGTCAATGAAGAAACAGGAGAGAGTGCAGATGACATAAAAAAAACTGTTCACAGAAGTAATGACAGAAAACTTCCCAAGGAGGGGAAAAGAACTTGACATTCAGATAAGGGAGGCATATAGGACTCCAACTATCCTTGATTAAAAAAAAATCTACACATAGGCATATAATTGTTAAGATTCCAGAAACCCAACAGAAGAAAAAATTGTACAAGCAGTTAGAGAAAAGAAACAAATCACATAGAAAGGAAAGCCCATCAGAATCACAGCAGACTTCTCAATGAAAACCTTCAAGGCTAGAAGAGCTTGGGGAGATGTATTTCAAGCACTAAAGGAAAACAGCCTCCAACCCAGATTGATGTACCCTCCAAAACTATCTTTCAAAACTGATGGTGAAATAATATACTTTCATGACAAAGAGCACCTTAGGAACTTCATGAATACCAATCCATTACTCCAAAAAATTTTAATCAACATCCTAGGAAAAGACAACAAGGACCACCACCCTAGAAAAGTCAGCAGAATTAATCCATTGGGCATGACAAGAAATTAAACACAAAGAGGGAGAATCCAACAAAAAGAAAAAGTCATGACACTGATAAGTCAATATGTACCTGTACTGGCTATTTATCATCTTCTTAGGTCTACTTTTTAATTGGGTTGTCTATTAATGAGCTGTAAGAGTTGTATATATATTCTGATCTTAGGTTATATGTATTATAAATATGGTCTGTTTAAGGGCTACTTTTCATTTTCTTCATGATGTCATATAAAGTTCTAAATTTTGATGGAATCTCATTTATCAATTTCTTTCTTTTATACGTCATGTTTTGTGTATCCCAGGAAATTCTTGCCTACCCTAAATTAATGAACATTTTCCCTTATAATTTCTTCTTAAAATTTTATAGTTTTAGCCTTTCATATTTAAGTTCATAGATCCTTTCAAGTTATTTTTATGTATAGAAATAAAGGGTTGAAGTTAATTTTTTATATATGGATACCAGGTGTTCTAGTACCATTTGCTGAAAACACTAGCTTTTCTTCTGCTCTTGAATTGAGTTTATGTTCTATAAAATGTTAATGTTAAATAACCTTTCAAAACTCAGTGGACCATATATATCTGGTTCTATTTCTAGATTTTTTGTTTTATTCCATTGATCTATATGTCTTTCTTAATGCCAACACTACCTTGATTACTGTAGCTTTAGTGGAACTCTTAAAATTAGGTAATAAATGTCTTCCAACACTGTTTGTTTTGCTTTTTACTTTTCTAAGTCCTTTGTAGTCCTACATACCTTTTAAATTTCCAATTCATTTATAGCAAATATACATAAACCTGAATTTTTATATATATCTTGTGTTTTCTAATCCTGCTAAATTCCAATACAAGTTCTAGGAGCTCCTAGAGATTTCTTAGTATTTTCTCTGTAGATGTTCACTTCATCTACATATAAAGATCTTACTTGTACCTTGCCAATCATATACTAATTGTTTCTTTTTATTGCCAGACTATTTTGGTTTGGGCCTATGTTCCAAAGTTTAATGGACAGATGAAGAGTAGGCATATATGCCCTTGTTCCCCACCTTAGGGAGAAAGCATTGTATCTTTTCCATTCATATAAGACATTTTTGCTGGAAGTATGGAGTACATGGCTTATCTGTTGAGAAGGTGCTGTTCTACTTCTAGTCTCCTGATTGCTTTTACCATGAACAGCTGTAGAATTTAGTCCAATACTTCTTCTGCAACCACTGATAGGATCATATGGCTTTTTCCTTTCCTCTGTTAAAATGTTACTTATAGGAGTGGATCTTCCAATGCTGAACCCACATTGCAATCCCTATAATAAAACCACTTTCTATGTACTGCCAGATCTGACTTCTAATAGTTTGTTAAACAAATTTTTATCTATGTTCATACTTTTTTCTTCTATTATCTTCATCGAGTTTTAGTATTAGCACAATGCTGGTTTCCTAAAATGAGGGGAGAAATGTTCCTTTCATTTTCTGCTTTAAATGTTTGGTACAATTCATCAGTTAAAATGTATATGAGTCTGTTGTTGTCACATAGGTAGGTTTTCAAGCTAGGAATATTTTCTTTAATAGGTGCTATTCAAATTTTATATTTCCTCCAGAGTTAGTTTCATTAATTTTTCTTCCAAGGTACTTTCTTATAAGTTGTCAAATTTATTTCAAGAAAGATTTTTGCAATATGCTTTCTATATCCTTTTAAATTCTGTAAAATCTGTGGTAATGTAGTCTAAATCTTGATATGGTAATTTTTAAATGTGTAATTGATATTGGGTAAAGGAAGAAAAGGTCTAAAGGAGTAGGGGAAGTGGGAGGGATAGGGGAAAGGAAAGAAGGGAAAAATATGAGGAAAGAAAAAAATAGAAACAAAGTCTTGCAAATAGGGAAGGGTGAAGTGGGCGAAGGGAGGGCAAGGGAAGGGGAAAAAAAATAAGAACCAAGATATATTATGTAAAAGTACAAGACCCCAGTGATGAATGTAACTATTTTATACCTAAAATGTACAAATAAACTTAATGGAAACAACAACAACAACAACAAAATGATATACTATGAAAAAAATGAAAAGAAAATGTGATTTTTTTTAATAAAATGGAGTACTACTCACCCACAAAAAATGAGAAATTAGAGACATTTACAGCTAAATGGGTGCACATTGAGGCCATACTCTTAAGTAAAATAAATAGGACACACATGTGTAAATACCAAATAGTTTCTCTAGTGTGAGAAACTGAAAGTGTAAATAAGGACTAAATGGTGTAAATGGATAATGTGAAATCGGAAAAAAGGGACAAAGCGGAAGGGTATTGGGGGGGGTAGGGGAAAAGAAAGAAGGGAATGGAATTAATATGAGAAAATGAAAAAATGGAAATAAAATCTTTGAGAATAGGGAGGGACAGAGGGCTTGAAAGGAGGGCAGGGGAATGAGGAGAAAATATGAACCAAGAGAAAATATGTAAAGGTGCAAATTTCCAATGATGAATATCATTATATTATTTACCTAAAATGCATCAATGAAATTAATTTTTTTAAAAAAGCTCTTTAAAATGAAGTTATAAGCCCAGATTACATCTTTTGGGCAAAATAAAGACTAAGCACTAGGCTAATAAACCTATGGAAACAGTGAGGTAAACAATAGACTGAAAGTCATTAAAGATCTGACTCTTTATTTTCCCTCTTTTGGCTTTACCAAACAAGCTGCACAATTTGAATTAGGAATCTTAGAAATGTGGTTTTTTACAGCATTTTCTGGCCAGAAAATGATATTTCTAGAAAACATGAATATGGCTTTGACTATAGCAAAATATCAAATGATGACTTCGTTTTAAAAAGAAATTTAGTGTTTTATAATAAAGAGGGGGCAGGAACTTCTCTGTGAGCAAGAACTGCAAAGGGGATAATCTGAATTCTTCATTATGTGAGGCAAGTTCCAACTGAACTTTCAACTTTTTTATGTCATTATGTCTTTCAGGTATCTCTTATAACAAGCATATAATAGAATTATTTTTAAAATTCAAAATAAGTAATCCATTTTTCGCGTCATATCCACTGATATGTTGGATTTCTTTCGTGCTTCTTTTTACTGGGTTTTTGTTGTTGAATTGTTCTTACTCATTTGCTACTTGCCTATAAGTTTTAAAATTCTGTATTTTCTCTACGAAATTTATAATGTTTGTATTTGATATAACAATACCTGAAGTTAATGAATACAGTTATCCTCAATGCAAAGTGCTGTAGATGCTTTAAGTCAGATAATTTTCTCATTTCCCGGTGTTATCAGTTTCTAGTATTTTAATTCCATCATGCTGTTAAACTCACGTACATTTCTCTTATCATTGCTGTATCACAATCTAACTCTAGTGTATTTAGGATGTGGCCTCCTGTCTCTGACCCTGCTTGTATACAGTATTTTTCTTCGGGTCTTGATTCACAAAACTTGATATTTAACCCTTAGAATTTCACTTCTCTCCTTTTTTCTCTTCTCTCCCACCAGAATTTCTACAGATAAATATTTAAACTTCTCATTTTAGGCTCCATATATATAAATTTCCCTTTAAAATTTCAAGAATCTCGGGGCTGGGGATTTAGCTCAGTGGTTTTGCCGCCTGCTGCGCAAGCGCAAGGACCCGAGTACGATTCCCCGCACCAAAAAAAAAAAAAAATTCAAGAATCTCTTCATAGTAGCGTTTTGTTTCATTTATTCAAATAATAAATAAAAATTTTTCAAAATATAGGTCCCAGTAGACTGTTTCCTTTATGGAGTATTTCTTACAGGTATTATGTCAACATACACCAAATTCCACCACATAATGCTACAAATTTTGCTCTCAATAATTCTATGTTATAAGTAACATACAAGATGAAAAATAGCCTAGGCCATGTACTCAATTTTAAGATTTGTAGTGATTTTTTCTTAATTGCTAACTTTTATTAATTGCCAAACTTCTACCCTTTGTTATCATTTCCCTTCCACCTGAAGAACTTCATTCAGCATTTCATTTAAAAGAAGTCTAGTGATGGGCATGTACTTTATTTTCATTAAAAATGTCTTTACTCATAGTCTGTAGTTACCATGATAGCTGAGAAGGGTTACCCCACCAAGTTGGGAATAAGGCTACTATCTCTTGCTTTTACTGGAGAAAAGTCCTTAGATTCCCGGAGACCCACAAACACACACACACACACACACACACACACACCCCACGTGCACACACACATATTCCCTGCTCTCATCCTGTAGGCAGAGAAAGTTGAGTTTCTTGGAGCTCTTTTAGTATGTTCCTATTCAAAGCTTTCAATTTCAGACTGTTCTAGAGCCCAAGTTGGGTGTGTGTGAAACAATAAACATACCAGGGAGTTCACTGTTTGGTCATTACTGTTTCTGGTATTCCTACTTAGTTCTCTTTTTCTTATCCACTTTTCAGAACTTTACAGAGTCCTTTGAACTTGACATATGTATTTTGTGTAGAGGTTGTAGTTGTAAGGCTCAGGAGCTGTAGTGTGGAGTGTTATTACTTCATCTGGCCAGCTGTGAAGGTGATTTTAATACCAACAAGAGACAAGCATTACATCAAATTAAGGACCACCAACATTTTGAACAGTAGTAGCAAAGCAGAGCATAGTTTCTCACTTTAGCTGTGACAAGATATATAACTACAAACCATTTGAACTGAAGCTCTTACAGCTCACCCTGATGCTAAATGCAGCAGATTCTTCCAGATTATATAAAAAAAAGAAAAAATTAATTTTAGTAATATATTTGACTATATCTAAAAGGGCAACTTTAAATTATTTTCAAACAATATACAAGCATCTTTGTATACTATAAGGATTTATAAATGTTGAGCTTGATGTCTTATAAATCCTTTATACAAAATTTATTTTAATGTATATTACTTTCATTACCTTACATCAAGGCAGCCCATTAATAGAACTAAAGCTCTTGAAAATTAAGGAATAAATCTTACTTACCTTTCCTTATCATCCAGTAAGAAAATATCAAATATATATTTGTGAACTTGAATTTGAAATCAAAGCTAGCTCTCCTTAACTTTCCATGTTGTAAAATACTTACCCTAACTTTCTGTGCCTTAAAAGACCTACATTTTGCTTTTTTATTTTATACATAGCCTACCTCTGTACTGTTGTGTCAATCTGATAACTAATTTTGCTATGTCTTAGCTATGTTTTAGAAAACCTGTTTTTTAAAGTAAAATATCTTTGATATGACAGTGAAAGTAGTGGAATCAACGTGGAGTTTTAGCTATTCTTTATTCTGTTGTGTACTTGTCAGTAGAGAAAACCCAATAGCAGACTGGAGATTCTATGCTAAACATATGTATTTTAAAACTGGTGAGGAAAAGGTTGAACAGGGAAACCATTCTTACTTTGTTTAGTGAGTATTTCTGTAAAAATTTCTACAGAAAATTTCTGTAAAATGAATAATGCTAATTCATAATTTGAAGGTAGAAGAGTTTGAATATTTTACAAAAACTTACAGCAATATTTCTCAAGTATTCTTATAGTTGAATTGAATCTATATGTCCTTCAATATATGGGTAAATTACCTCTGTGTATTTACTTTTAATCTTTTATACAATAAAAATTTTAAATAAATAAATAGATTCCTAACAGAGGCCATTGTGTGTGTGTGTGTGTGTGTGTGTGTGTGTGTGAATCAGTCTGCAAAGAAACTTTGCTGTGTATATGTGAAAAACAAGAACCACAGTGTAGTTAGTATGATACATACATTCAATAGTAACTGAGTAACTGGCTAGATTTCAATTTCAGGCTGTGTGAAAAGTCCTGCTGGGAAACATAAATTTTCATGCAAATCTGAGAAAAGGCAATGATATGATATTTCGGTGAGATGTATTAAAAGTTTGGTTGAATGAACCATCATTTCTTAATGTTGCTGTCATCTGTTGAATGACAGAAGCATCATAATTTAAATAGGAAGACTCTCTGTGATACTTTGGAAAATTAAGCTTCTTGATATTTGAGTTTTAATTTAAAATACCAGTAGGGTATTGAGTTACTTGAGGAAAGAGTGAGCTTAGAGTATTTATAACCTGAATTATTATTCCACTTAACATAAAAAATGGTCAATTTCCAACATGTTGGACCTTGCTTATGAAAATAGAGGCTGTTCTATGTAAAATGAAATGATTTGAAATCATTTTCCCAATAATTTTCAGGACCCTTGTGGCCTCCTACCTATGATGTCAAGAATTTTCAGTACTGGAGCCCTTTTGCATCTCTTGAGTATGCAGAAAGTTGACTTTATTTCCATAAATTACATTTAAAGGAGTTATTTAAATTTCCTATAAGCTAATGTCTTATAAACACATTGCATAGACAAAAAATTATATTTTTGAGAGCACATAAGCACCTAAAAAATGCAATGTTGTATTTTTGTGTGCAATTTCAATGCTGTAAGATGTAGCGAAAGTTATTTAGCTAACTACCTTCTGGAAACTTGAAAATTTAGTATACTTTCTTTAAAATATAGACATTCACTCAAAGATTAAACACTGCCTATGACAGAAGGAAGAAAAAACGGAAACATTTTGGACACCTACTATATTTTAAGTGTTTATATATATTATATTGCTTTATCATTTGGCATCCCTATAAGATATTCTTCTTATTTTTCACGTAAGGAAGTTCAGACTAGAGGCCAGAGAGATAAGAAGTTGTAAGTGATGGATATCGAGGTTGAGATTTTTTCCCCCTCAGCAAATGCTTTTGCTCTTTTGTGGTCCTGAACAAGGATACATTTTACTTTTTATTCACTAATTTGTTTGTGGCTGCCACTCTGGTGTGTTTTATTATCTTCTACAAGATCAAGAAGTTGGCCAAATTAAGTGCAGACCCATCAAGGACTGCCCCCTCTAACCATTCTTCTTTACTATACTAGCCTTTTGCAAATAAAAAGAAAAATTTAGTTTTCTATTTTGAATTTTGTATATTAAAGTAGCTTCAACCATATCTAGCTGATAGCATCCAAGATTAATGTTTTCCTATAAAATGACTAGACAGAAAAACACTGTTAAACAGTTGTTGCCCCTATACATAGTAGTATTGTTAAGAGCAATAGAGGCAAAACAGTTAAAAGTCATCCTATAGCATTTTCCACTAAAAAAATAAACTATAGCAGTTGATTAGGAGGATGCATGTGGTTGTGTGCAGGTATGTATTTTATGGCTGCATGATGACAAGATGACAAAATCCCAAGAGTGTTAGATGTGAGTTGCTCCAATTATCTATGAACTGCTTTCTTCATCAATGAACTTGCTGCATCAATTTGAACTTGAATTTTTCTGTGCACTATGAAGTCACATGTTTCTCTCAACTGCGTTCTCAAGTTGTGTGATGGGCAGAGCCAGCAAAGCACAGTCCTACTATGGAATGTGTGTCTAATCTGCTGGGCATATTCGCCTCAGTATAGCATTCTCTGGAGGAAGAGCCCCACAATTAACTATCAACTTCTGGGTTGGTGGTTCAGAGGAGAAACAAAATCAACCACGTCTGCATCTACCAAAACTCCCAATGGAGACTTCGTATTTTGAAGACTTGAGAACAATGTTCTATCTTTCTGCTGTCGGTGTGGGAATTATATTTTCTCCCTCAAACCTATGATGGGATCACCAAAATAATTTAAAGAAAGAGGCACAAGAGAGATACTCAAGTTCTTGTTTATTGGACCAGGCAGTCAAAGAAGTGAATTCATAAAATTTTGACACTTTGTAAGTCATAACGGAAATTTAATTTGCCCAGGCACTGTATAGTCATAGTCACGGGTAGTCAATTTATGTTCTCATTTTTCTCTCATCAAAGTCTGTAAAATTTCACTACGGTGGCTGCAAGAGTAAATTGCCTGAGACTTCAAGGTATAAAATTATAATAGGTAGGACTTGTAAATCTGCTTTCTGGTTTTTTAAAATTTTACTCAGGATTGAACCTAGGGCCTTCGCACACTGAGTGATAGCCCCAGTACTTTTGGGGGTGGCATAAGGTGGGCTTGAGCCTGTGACCCTTCAGACTTAGCCTCCCAGCTGGGATTACAGCTGTGCATCACCACATATAACACGCACTCTTTCTATTGTAACATACTACCATTCTTTACTGGAGAATTCTCTTAATTTTCAAGTTAGCACTAGTAGGATATTTTCTGGTTTGTTTAATTTGTAATAATGTATAGGATGAAATAATTTTAAAATGTATTTGGTTAATCCTATTTAGTTTTCTGCTTATTGCTAATATTCCACAAAAGAATGGACAGTGTACAAACTGGTACATATCTTGTTTATTGTTCTTATTCTCATAGCTGGGATGTAATGAAGGCTCAACAAATATCTGTTAAAGAAAGATAACTCAAATATATTACATTCTGCATCCATAAATTTTTACACTAATTCCAAAGTAAAACTACAATGACCTCATTACATTCTGAGGAATAGCAAAGCTCATTTGCACTTAAACATCTATGGAATCATGATTGATACTTATGAACAAGTTTACTTAGAGTTTTTGTTTAGCTTCCTCCTTATTAATGATTTAAAAAGAATGGAATAAGAGCATATCATGGCATCCCATATCCATATCAGATATAGTTATTTGAACCAAGAAGGCTAAGTTAAAACAAATTTTGCATAAACCTGCTTATCAACAAATGCATGACATTCATTTCATACTGTTAATTGGTCTTTTATACTCAAAGAAGATGCATATATTTAAATCTATTTTGCTATACCTGCAACCTTTTTATGAATAATACTTAATTATGGAAATGGGAAGACCTTTTAAAGAAAAATGTATTCCCAAAGCTATATGTGTAATAAATTTCTTCTTTTGCTAAACTGCAACAAAATATGTAATAAATGAATGGACTGGGCATGCCACTAATATTTTCTGATTTTCTTCCCCTTTAAACACTATATTTAACAAGGGGAAGTCATAATGGAATTTCAAAAGAAAAACTCAAGTTTTATGAAATTCCTGCTTATTGTGGCTAATGTATGTGACCAACAACTTCTTAAAATTTTATGGTTGGGTTGTAATTATCTTTCAAGACACAACATCCAGGACAATTTGTCATTTCTTTACATTTATTTCCTTATGCACTCAACAACCACTAAGTGTCTCCCCCCGGCTTACCACTGGGAGGTGGCCCTGGCTAGCTTACTGCATTTTTCTGTAGCTTCTATGAGAAGATCAATTCTATTCAAATCATATATGCTTAGAGGACAGAAATAAAAGTAAACCACAATGGCAGAACAATTTACCTGATGCTTCCAGTCTCCCTTTGCTATAGGTGGTTTCGTAGTGTAAAGCCGTCTTTCAAAGATGTCTAAGTACCTACCTATAAGAGAATTCCTGTTGGGGAAAATATTCTGTCTTTTTGGGGAAAAAATCATTGGTAACAGTGAACTTGATGGAAAAAAATTATTATTTGCTGAATTTCCTTTAAATAAAAATATGTGTTAAAATTCATCTTTTAGAAATGTCTACCTTGCCATTCTCCAGTGAACCTAGATAATATTGAAATCCCCCCAAATCTCAGACAGCAAATCTTTCCAAGGTCTCAGGGGATTATTCCTAGTCATCACAATCACCAGATAATCACTGCTTTCACACTTTCACAAATTAGTTTTAACCTTTGTATTTTACTCTTTAGCTTCAGTCAGCCCCACTTGTTTGCCAGCAATTCCAGACTTGGGGTAAGCTTTGCAACTGTTGTCTTCAGTTACTAGGTCTGTCCACTGGGCTTCATTTTAGAACTGAAATTTGGGATCAAGTTCATATTCTGAGAAGAGCGTCAAATTCTGAAGAACATCTATGTTCTTGGGGTATTTTTTCATATCATCATTGAATCCAGTGACTCTTTAGCTTTAACATACAAGGAAGCTGTCTCACAGTTATTTATGATAAAATACATGTAATGGTAAGTATAAAATTTATAAAGCATAAAACTGAAGTTTAAGGTTGTAAATCATTACATGTTGGGTAAATTTTTCAAAACTATAAAGTTTTAATTTTGAGAATTAAGTCATCTTCTCTGACTTAGAATATAGAAAAAATTTAAAAGAGAGAAGGGGGAAACTTTATTCATACAAAAATTACAAACTTATATAGTATACAGTTATACCAACACCAAAAATAAGTTTCAAATTATTTTTGCTTTAGAAAATGATGAAAGTTAATTACTATATCCAATTTGATTTCTTCAACTTTCTCCAGAATCTAGGCATTATCATCAGAAGAGATTTTCCCTGACTAAAGAATTTTATATACCAATATTAACATGTTGGGTTTTTTTAATATATTGCCATTTGCATCTTAAAGATCCAGGAAGTTAATGATTACAACCATTTGTAATTTTAGACCAATTTAAAACAGTATAGGTAGCATATTATATAGTAAATGTTAGAGCAGAATATTCAAAACATAAAAAGTATAGAACAATAAAATGAAAATGTCCTTTTCTCCCTCACTCCCCCACAACCTGTCCCTCTTTCTCCAATCACATAAATAATTTTAGGAGAACTATAGCTATATTTTCAAAAGTTTGATTCTTAAATATTTTGAAATCTCATTTAAAATATTTCAATATATCAAATACAGGCTACTTAAATATATAAATTTTTGAACTATTAAACGTACTGTAAAAGTTCTTTAATAAATGCTTTCATTCAAGTCATGTTCCAATATTGATAATATCTTGGATTGTGTCTTATTTATTTTCCTTCCTGATATATTTTATGGCACTGTTTATCTTAAAATTTCCCATGAATTAACCATTAATAGGACATAACATTTTATTCCTCTATGAATATACTTACCTATTACACTTAGGATGAGATACATAAATATAATTAATGAGGTAATAATCACATCGAACAATTTGACAGGGCCGTAAAGTTTTCAAAAAGCTTTCAATACCTAAAATTGCCTCCAAGGCCCTGACAAATCCCTCTGCAATTGATTTGTAAAACATTTTTTTAAATTTCCACTTTTCTTCATAAAATCATACTCATTTAGGTTTTCTAACACCAACTATTCCCTTATCCATAACCACAGGCGCAAGTATTGTCAAACACAGAATGGAATCTTAGATTGCTGGTTTTAAATATGTGCAGTTGGTCTGCAGTCTGCTAATGGTAGTATTCAGTAAGGTGGGGTCAAGAGAAAGCAAAAGAGCTTTCTCTCCAGTGGCTTTACTCTGGGAGGCACAGAATGGCTTAACAGCTTTCTGACAGGGCACATTTATGAGAAGAGTATTTGAACTGCAGAAATAAAGAAAGCATTAAAAGACTCCTACATTGTAGCACAGCAATGATTAGAAAGGACTGTTTTTGAGCTTTGCAAACAGAAAGCAGAAACCAAGCAAGCTGTCTGCAGCCCTGAGCAAAATTTTTCCCACCCAAACTCTGCAAACCCAGCTGCTCCTGCAAACCCACAGGCTAGGAGAGGGAATGCAGCCACTCCAAAGTGGAGTTCCAGGCCCATAATTAGCAGTTTCTGTCACCTTCTAGTTGTTCCTCCTTCATGAATGAAATAGGCAGATGGCACCTCACAGTGGCTCTTGCAGAGAGGTAGAAGGTCAAGGGACACACTTGACCCAACCGGCGCAATAGAGATTATGACCCAAGTACCTGCACCTCCAAATGCCGGATTGCAGCCTCTGGAAGCATCTAGCCCATTGCTTTATGGCACTGTTGCTTCGATCAGCTGTGGAAATTAACATAAAATAACAGAGTAACCCAGTGAGTGCTGGACAGTATTGTAGGGCCTCCAATAAATGAAACCCTAGTGGCACATTGACCCCACAAAACCTGAGTGATAAAAGCAAGTAAATACCTTCTAATCCACCAGCGGGGGAGTGGCGGGGCCGCTGTCTGCCGCTCTCTTGTGTAACAGCACCAACGGCTCAGTCCCTCTGCCTGGCGCTGAAGCGTGGCTGCTGCGGCGTCTGGGCGGTCCTAGTGCCTGCTCCAGGTTAGCACAGGCTGCCCCTCCAGGAGTCGCCCGCTTCCTTCCCTGCTTCTTCTCCTGGAGGTTGTCACCGAAGGTTTTCGGAGATGAGAACCGGTTAAGCCTCAGGGCAGTGGAGTTTGTTTAGGGGGAAATGGTGAGTAGATAGTTTGCTAATGTCATCTAGTCTGCTGCTGAAAGAAAAGAGGGTAACCGATGATCACATCTGGTAAAGGGCTCCAGTGTTAAAGGCAGTTAGAAAGAAAACGAATTTACACATATACTACCTTTAATGAAATCCATTTATTTTGTTTTATTTTTCCCATATTTAATATGTTAAGGGGAAAAATAAAAGCAGGTGATTTTTTAATAGTCTAATATACTTTTTCTTACCATTTGCAAATATTGCTTGTTAAGGGCCTAACAAGTTTTTGTGCACCCATATAAAATGAAATAAAACTACATGCAAAAACTACATGGAGGTGGCTGGAATCTTACTCATCAAAAGAGGCAAAATGTACAAGTGTTACTTCATAGAAATACCATTCTGACCTTTCCTCTCTCTGTTCATCTCCCTCACTTTTTTCTTTATAGTACCTTTTCCCACATGACATTTATATATTTATATTTAGTTGTTGTCCAGCTCCCCACTGCACTATAATATCTATGGAAGAACCTGTTCTATTTACTTGGGTAGAGTAACTCTTGGAAGATTATCTAGCAGTACAGTTTCAGTAAATATTTGTGAAAGAAATGAACTGAAATGAGCTGAGAAATTAGCATATAAAATACAGGCACAGAAGTCAGTCTCTTAGCAGATTAAATTTAATTCAGTGTCCCTCTCTGAGTAAATACTTTCCTTAAGGACATGCTTGCTTTTAAGGAGCTTATAATTTAAATATGGCAAAAATATTACTAAATGGGTGTAATAAAATATGTTTATGTAAAATATTTGCCCATAAAAATGGAGGATATAAGTTAGGATTGCTGAATTTGCGAGGGGCTCCTCTTTGTTGAAGTTATGGGTATGGAATTGAGCTGAAGGATTACATCTGAAAATTCAATACTGATTTCTTTTTTTCCCACAGTACAGTTAGGGTGACAGTGGGCAGATTGACATATAAGGGACCAAAACATGAAAAGTTAACTCAGGGAGTTTTGTTAGCACACTATATGCAAGTAGTGAGATATGTGAAAAGAGGGGAAGTGGGAGCTATAGGACTTAGATGCAACTGGCCATTGGCAGGTAGCCAGTAGGAGAGTGTCCACGTTCACCAAGACATGGTTGTCTTCTGGAGCACCTAGTACATCAATGAAATACCAAGATACCAGTCAGTAACAAGTTACCAGTCAGAAACAAGTTATATCAGGGATGCTGAGGCTCAAGGATACATGAGAAAAAAAAAATCAAGACTAAGCATGGAAAACTCGAGACATTGTTGACTCACAGGAAAAGTAGAGACCCAAGAGATATAAGATCAGACAACCCAACAATGAAGGGGGCTGATGTTTTTCATGATCTAAGGATCTAGAAATTGATCCGCTGTTTGATATCAAGCTACATGCAGCTGGTCAAGCAGCTACAACTGTTTTGAGGGTAAATACTGCAAGGACAGGGAGCTACCCTGGTCACTAGAGAGGCAGGTTTGCCTCCATGAAAGATTGGTTGAGCGCAGAGAGCTGGGCTTTGCTTACCTATTGCATGTCTTTCTACTTCTTCCCAATTCAGCTTTTTTTTGGAAATGAAATTCTGGGTTTTTTTCAAAAGTTGATCAGCTCGCAAGGGTGCTAAGCACATTCCCAAGAGATGTTTGTAAGTACAAAACAATGGATAGACTGGACGGTAGCCAGGGAAGTGTCTGCCCTGGGTCTTCCATCGAGCACCTCTCTGTGGCCATTGATCTTTATGAATGCTGGAGAGTCTAACTGGGAATGATACAGTATGTGCAGGCTTTTTGGCCTCAGAAATTTGTTATTGTGCATGTTATCTGTGCAGTGAGGCTGAGCAGAAAAAGGAAAAGTAGGGCTACTATGACAGATCTCTGGGGAGAACTCCTTCTGACTTACAGACTGTGATCAAAAGGATCTCAGAGCTCTCCTAAGTGGGATTAGTGCTCTTAGTAAAAGAAGACTCAGAGAGCTCTGTTACCTTCTTTTTATCATCAAAGGACAGGGAAGATGTCCAGTTTGCAAACCAGAGAAGGGTCCTCCCCTCACCAGAACCGAAAGACGCTGGCACCCTGATCTCAGACTTTCAGGTCGGAATGTGAAAAGATGTTTTTATTGTTCCTAAGCCATCCAGTCTAAGGCACTTTGTTATAGAAGCTTGAACTCAGATAAACACTTCACAAATTTATAATGAATTTGGGCCCAGGAAAAGTTGACTGTGTAGGTGCCATTCCCCCTGTGTAGGTCCTGTTCTCTTGTAGGCACTTCTCCCCTGACTTGAGCAGACTTCTCTTTCAAGGAAATTCTGTATTACACTGTCTTCAGGTCCTGTACATTTTCCTAACTGACTCACCCCATCCTTTCTGCAGAGCACACTGATGTCCACACATGCTGAAGGTTAGAATCTAACCTCCTGCATGTCCATATTTTTCTAACCTCATTAGTTTACTTACATGTAAACCAAGATTCCTCAGTATAAATGCTCCAAACTTGTGTCAGATGTACACTCACTGTGGTTATATAATATAATGTTGTTTACACTGGTAAATGTGAGCTCAAGAGAGTATTTCTATGAAAAGTAGATACAATGCATCATACAAACTACATATAAGTAAGGCACTATAAGAAATTATGGCCAAATCAGGCATGAACAAAAAAAAATTCTAAACAATTAAAGGTAAATTTTATTAAAAATATAGGATTCTGTATTCAAATGACTCTGCAAGAATTTTGGTATTCTGGCTCTACTTAAAAAAAGTAAAACTAGATATCACACACCATTGATACATATCCATACTCAAAGGAAGGATTCATTCTCACTTTTAAAGATAGTCAAATAACATTTAAATATTTTTAATTCCAGCAATGTACTTAGGAAATACTTTAACATTAAAAATATAAGAAATATCTAGGAAATGTTATGATTTCTATATTATATAAAATTTTATTAAGTGGGATAACTAAATATGATAAAAATATATTATATACATGTATGAAAATACCACACTGAACTCAATATTTTGTAAGATTAATAGACACTAATAAAAATGTATTAAAAAATAAATGACCAACCTTGCATTCTGATCACATACCACCTCCCCTAAAACATGATCTGTGCTTTCTTTGGCTACCACCTTTGTAGCTTTTTTGCTCTGAATCAAATTAAACATTTCTAAGGTCATAGGATACAACCCTCCCAAGGCCTCTGCTGCACTATATATTACAGAAATTAAACAGTGGTAGAGAGGCCTTAATAAGGCAAGCAGAAGACAATAAATATGCACAGACAGGACAACTCCACATGTGAACTGCTCATCAGACTGAGAGGGGTTACACCCAGGGTGTCTATATTCTTAAAGGATGGAAGCCCACTCTACAGAGGGAATGGAAGCTTGATAATATCTCTGTTCTTTAAAACTATAGTCAAAAACAAGAAATAATCAAAGATAATCTGATTAGCTGTCATTAGCGCATTTTTCCCTATTCAACATGATAGCAAAACTCCAAAATTTATTACATTATCAGATTCAGGGTCAAGAATATATCAAGAATGAAAGATGAGGGAGAAAGAGTTATATTTATTACCAATAATTTGATAATTAGTCAAACCACTTTCTGAAACATGTCCTCACCCTTCTTTGACCAATATTGCTTGTAGCCTTCATAGTTTTCACAATTACACTGTTATTGCTAAAAAGTTGTGTAGTTAATACGTGTTATGGTTTGGGTCTGGATGTCCCCCCCAAAGCCTCATTCAGTCAGAGGTAGCTGAATCTGGAATGTATGATGCTGGGGTTAAGGGTGTGTGATTACTAAACCACTACACGTGAGTGAGTGAGTGAGTGGTTTAGCACCAATCTAATCCCAGTAGTCTGGATGGGATAAAAGAGGCAGAAAGACTCAGTGAGAGTCTCTTGTTACCTTTGCTACCTTGTGCATGCCATGTTGTTTCTCCTCTGTGATAATTGTCTCCCATCCACCTTGCCTTGGAGCCAGCCAATTATGGACTGAAACCTCTATGAGCTGTAAACCAAATAAACCTCTTTCCCTCTAACTTTGGGTGTCTGGTATTTGTCTCAGAAACAAGAGAAAAGTAACTAACTAAATAAGAATTTAGTACCAGAGAAGTGGGGTCATTGCTATGACATTACCTGGCCATGTAGCTCAAGAGCCTTTGGAACTGGCTTGTGTGAATGGGAAGAATTAAGAAAGATTCAAAAATGTTGGCTGAAGACATAGAGCTGCAATGCCTTAGGCTGTTCTCTATGAGAGATTCTGGTCAGAGCTCAGAAGAAAAGCCACCTGGGTTGGAATCCCACTTCTGGTACCAAATTTCTGTGCTAGTTACTTTTCTCTTGAAAGAGAGAAAACTTTTGAAAAGATTCTAGTTCACATTTCTACTGTGTAGTGGACATGGCACTCACAAAGTCAGGATAGCTAAAGAGCAGATGATTGTTAAAAGAATTCTCAGTGTTTACTTTGAGCTGCTGACTGTTTAAAATGGAGAAGCACTTTTAATTCATCTGCATTCAATCATCATCCCAGTTCTCTTGACACTAGAAATGTACTCTTGTGGTTTAAAGAGTTAATTCCTAGATGTTTTGGACATTAAGAGTGCCTTCATTGTGCACAGTGTATCTAGCAGGATGTGCCATCATTCCTGGTACCATTAAAATGTGATCATAAGGAACGACTTCATGGGAACACAAATTCATTTAGTGAAACTTACTTATGAAGTCCTTATTATATTTCAAGCATTGAATTAGATACAGGGGATACATGATGAACACAGTTATGGATGGTCTATTTTCATGGCATTCATAGTCTGCTGGGAAAGACAAATGTTAATCAAATATCACAGTGAAATTTCATTTACAAACTGAAATAAAGGTTTGGAAATGAAGGAAAGTGAATCTTGAAAGCGCTTAACAATAGAATCAAATCTATATTGATATGACAAAGAAGGCTTTCCTTAGGAAGTGACATTTGAGCTGATATTTAAAAGGTGAGAAGGAAGTCTGGGGATTTAGCTCAGTGGTTCCACCATCTGCCTTGCAAGTGCAAGGTCCCAAATTCTATCACTGGTAGCAAAAAAAAAAAAAAAATCGAGAAGGAGTTAACTAGACAAAACGGAGGAAGGGCAAAGAATGAGCTAAGACAGTAAATTTCAAATTCTTTTGTAGTCACAAATATATATTAGAAATTACAATACCCATACAAACATATACATATATAAATTTAAAACAAAATTTTCAAATAATGATTCTAATTCTTATTTCCAAAAAACCCACGCTAATTTTTTGGGTTTCTATTTAATTTTATTTAAACATTTTTATTACATTCTTTTCTTGAAGTTTAGCTTTAAAAAGTGATACTCAACTTTTGTTTCCAGTATCATAAGCAAAAGCTCTTAAGGTGCACAGGCACTCTTGCATAGTAGTGGTCGTAGAACAAAGTAGTCTCCATATCTATCTCATGGATATTGTATTTGTTGAATATGAAACAATGAAAGCAAAGCAGATGATATAAGCTGAAACTGGAGTACTGAAGAGTGGTCCTTAGGTCAGCACCACAGGATGGGCAGCCAGGAAGGGCAGAGTCACCCCAGATGGTTGTTCACAGCATTTCTGCTATCTGCATACTTATGTTTGGGGCATTTGCAAAGTGTATTAATGTGTTCTGGGACTTCATATTAATTGGACATGCTTCTCTTTTTGAACAGGAATAAATTCTCTCTAAAAAAAGTTTTCTGATGTCTAACTTAGAAATTTATCACTCCCATTGATTTAGATAGAAGAATAATAGATAAATATCATGAAATACACAAAATATAAGCCACCATGACAGAATTAGTCAGCCATATTTAAATGATCACGAACTATCATTTGAGACAGTCAGGTGAAAAATATAGAAGACTAAATATTTCATGCTTAAAGAAATAAAAAATACATTAATTACCTGGTCAACAAAGAAAAATAATTAGGGAATAAATATGTAATTTGAGGAAAATAGTGGTTTTAAAAATAAAAGTATAATTTTAAAATGTATGCCTATTGATTTAATAGTATTTTAGACTTAATTGAAGAGAAAATTAATGAACTGATATATATATTATCTAGAATGCAATATAGAAATGTAAAGAAGAACAAATAAGAAGAGACATTGAAATATGGAGGATAGAATGAGAAATTCTAAAGTACATCTAGTAAAAGTACCAAAATGAAAGATTAGAGAATAGAGGAAATACAACATTTAAAGTGATAATGGGACCTGCAGTTTCAAAGATTAAAAGATATGACAAAAGAATCTGTAGATCTAGAAAACATAAGATACACTAAGCAAGAAAAAGACAATAGCAATAAAAACCCTTCGCTGGAAACGTCATAGTGAAATTATTAAACTTTAAAGAATCTTAATGGTAGGGGAAATGGACAAATCACCTATGAAGAAATTAAAATTACATTGAGTGTAAATTCCTTCATAGCATCTCAGCAAGCCAAATGATAGTAGGGTCAATTTAGAATTAGATGTCTGATACAGCCATATTTTAAGAATGAAAGTGAAATAAAGACCTCCATATATTTAAAAACTGTGGGTGTTTACCATAGAAAGAGCATATAAGAGATTTTCTACATGATCATAAATAGAAACATAAGTCAAGGAGAACATCAGAGATATAATAAAGAATGATAAGCATATTAATTGTAATCATGCTGTCAGTCTAGGGGGGAAAGGCAGCCTTAAAGTTTAATTTGTGTAGCTAAAAACAGAGAGAAAAAGAATGAAATAGAATGTGAGTAGGAAAAAGAATATCAAAATGTTCTACAGATATTTTATTATTTAGAAGGATGACATATAGTTTAAGCTTATTCAGATTTTAAAGAAAATATGCATGATAAAAATTTTATAATAACAATGAAAATATAAAATACAGACTATATATTCCAATCAAATGGAGAGGAGTAAATGAAATTAGATAAACATATTTATCCAATAAAGCCATATAATTAGAAAGCAAGAAAAGCATGGAAGACACAAGTAAATACATATTAGTATCCACAGTAGTAAACATTTGTAATTCATCATTTTAAAGACAGAGTTTATCAGATTATATTTTAAGAAGAAAGAGCTAACTCTATATTGCCTGTAAGAGACACGCTTCATGCATAAGAATACAGAAACACTGAATGAACAAAATCTGGGGAAAAAATAGATTAGCCAAGTATTAACCAAACCAAAGCTGGCAAAGCTGTATTGCTGTCACTCAAAAAAGGCTCTAAGAGAAAAATATTATAGAAATAAAGATTGTATGCTGATAAATGGCTTAGTTCATCATTATACCTCAAGAAGATAGATATTATCTCAAGATTAATCCGTAAAGATTTTAAAATTATATTTAATGAAAAAATGGTCTGAAAATTTATAGATCAAAAATAGCTAGGAATATAAATAATTTTCACTTACTGATATATTAATAAGATTTGAAAGATTGAAAAGACTAAAATAAAAATGATCTCAATCTAGTGGCAATAGAAAAAGTAAAGATTATATCTCAAATATATCAAATATATTTTTTAAATTTTGATTACATATTAGATTATAAAACAAACCATGAAACTTACATAAAAGACAGAAGATAATAAAACACTTTATAAAACAGTGTCCATTTCTTAAAAATTTAAGTATTTATCTATTATATAGCCCAGCATTCCACTCCTAGATATTTGTCTTAAAAAAGATAAAAATATACAGATTTATGTGTGTATTTTTATAGCAACTTTAGTGCTAATAGTTGCAAATGGAAAAGAACCCAAATATCTATTAAGAGATGAATGGGTAAACATACCATGTTATACCCACACAGTGAAATACTACTGACAAATAAAAAGGAATTAACTATTGATAAATTCAAACATATGGATGAATTTTTAAATAATTATTTTGAATTTTAAAATCCAGATATAAAATAATACATATCAAACTTCTAGTGGATCCACCAAAAGACTCCTAGATTTAATAACCAAATTTAGCAATGTAGCAGAACACAAAATCAATGCCCCAAATCTCTAGTGCTCCTGTATGCCAATAATGAACTCACTGAGAGAGAAATTAGGAAACAATACCACTCACAATAACATCAAGAAAAATTAAATACTTAAGAATTAACCTAACCAAAGAAGTGAAAGACTTCTACTACAGTAGTTTAAAAAAGGCAATTTAACAGGCCGGGGATTCAGCTCAGTGGTTTCGCTGCCTGCTGTGCAAGCTCAAGGACCCGAGTTTGATCCCTGGTTCCAAAAATAAATTAAAAATAAAAAAAAGAAAGGCAATTGAAGAGTGCATCAAGGAAAGGAAAGATACTCCCTGTTCTTGGTAGGCAGAACCAATATAATCAAAACGGTCATACTTCTCTGATTCTTTTCTCTCTTTTTGTACATTTTTATCATCTATAATGTTTACATTTCTTGTGTGGTGGTAGTACATGTACATAACACATATTAATTCCTTTTTTCATTTCCTTGCCCTCCTCCCTCCCTCCATCTCTTGGTCACTTTCTCCTTTTTGAAAGATCCACTGATTTATAGATTTAATGCAATCTTAGATTTAATGCAATCATAATCAAAATACCAATAACATTCCTCACAGATCTAGAGAAAACAATCCTAAAATTCATATAGAACCAGAAGAGAGGCAGAATAGCAAATGCAGTCCTGGAAAGTAAGAGGCATCACAATCTTAGATTTGAAGTTACATTACAAAGTTCCAGTGATTAAAAACAGCATGGTACTGGCGTAAAACCAGACGTGGATCAGTGAAACAGAATAGAGGACGCAGAAATAACACCAAATACATTCAACTACTTGAACTCTGACAAAGAGGTCAAAAGGTGCACTGAAGCAAAGATAGCCTCTTTAATAAATAGTGTTGGGAAAATTAGCTATCCACGTCCATAAGATTGAATCTAGACTCATATAACTCACCAGGTACTAAACTAAAATTAAAAAAGATCAAAAAATCTAAATATTAAAACAATCTGCTGAAAGATGAAATAAGTTAAATTCTTGAAGACATAGCCATAAGCAATGATTCTCCAATCAGAATACCAATGGTACAAAAAATAGTACCAAGAATTAACAAATGGTATCATATTAAATTAAAAAGCTTCTGCACACACAAAAAAGCTTCTGGACAGACAAGGAAAAAAACAATTAGATAACCCAAATAAAATACCCAATCAAAAATAAGCAACTTAAATAAGTAGACACTTCTCAGAAGTACAAATGACTAATAAATACATGAAAAAATGTTCAACATCTCTAGCCATTAGAAAATGCAAATTAAAACACTGAGATTCCATCATACTCCAGGAAGAATGGCTGTATCAGGAAATCAAATAACAACAAATGCTGACAAGGCTGTGAGAAAAAAGGAACCTTCCTACATTGTTGGTGGCAATGTAAACTAGCACAACCACTAAGGAAATCAGTATAGAGATTGCTCAAAACACTAAAAATAGAAATTCCATTTGACCCAGTTATTCCCCTTCTAGGTAATAGTTATCATACTACAGTGACACGTGCATACCCATGTTTATAGCAGCACAATTCATAACAGCTAAATCTTGGTAATAGCCTAAACACCCATCAACAAATGAATGGATAAAGCAAATGTGGTATTTACACACAATGGAGTTCTACTTTGCCATAAAGAAGGATAAATTCGAGTCATTTGTTGAAAAATGGATGCAGCTTGAGACCATAATGTTAAATGAAATAAAACAAACACACAAGTTTAAATATCATATGATTTCTCTTATATCAAAAACCCAAAGTAGAAATAAAGAGGAAAAATAAAAGATTAATCATAAGAAGCTGGGAGATCTTCAAGTGAGAAGGGGATCGAGAGATGGAGGGATGGAGCAGAGAAAGGAGAAAAGGCAGATGAAAAAGAATTAAGATGTGTTATATACATGTACCACCTCCCACAACAGATGTGACCATTATGTGATGCAAATGTGTACTAATCAAAAATTAAAATTGAAGGAAAACTCCTAGTGAATGCAAATTAATCCATAACTGCAGAAATCAGATCTGTGCTTGCATGGGAAAAGGGTTGAATAAAGAATGAGTGACAAAGAGACATAAGGGTAGGGGATACAGAAAGAAATGAAGTGTGTTGTGCACCTGTGCCCACTTTCTATGATGAAAGTATTGACTGTGTATTACAAACAAACTAATAAAAATTAAAATTAAACAAAACAGAAATAGAAAACCACTGAAACCAAATGAAAGGGAGATGAAGTATGTCATGCACAGATACCTATGAAATGCTCACAGTCAATATCTTACTTTGCTGGGAAGAGAGTCTTTGTAAAGTTGACCTTGTTTCTCTTGGTAAGTGCTGATTAGTCACGCAACAACTGAAGACTTCCCAAAAGGCACAGCTCCCAGAGAGCATCTCAAGGTTATGCACCATCAATTCCGAATTAAAGTGTCAATAAAATTTTCTAATTCTTTTTGAAGACTTGCTAGATTTTTAGTTTGGAACAGTGATTGAATGGGTCACCTCAATTTGTAAACTCATCTCATTAATGTCAGTACAAAATTTCATATACAAATAACATTTTCTGAGATTACAAGAAGAAGTAATACGCAGTTATTGTACAAAATCTGAAAATATGGGTAGATAGTAAGGGAAACCTAAAATTTATTGTAATGCTAATATTCAGTGATATACTCTATTTAAGGATTAGTATATAAACACACATATACATATATCACCTTTTATTCCATGAAATAGAGGTATTGGACATACCACTTTAAAATGCCTGTTATTTCTCACATAGTTAATTGTAATTACTATTATTGCATTGTCCTAATTCAAACAAGAAGGCAAACTATGGGCTTTATGCCAAATGTAGCCTGCTACCAGTTTTGTAAATAAACTTTTATTGAAACAAAGATTTGCTCATTGATTACTAGTGTTATAATAGCAGAATTGAGTAGTTGTGAGAGTGTGGCTAAAGTTCTTTGGCCCCTTGACAAAATAAATGCCAACAATTGCTAAAAGACATATATTTAATGGTTATATAATATCGGGTTTTATGAATTTATGAATTTATGAAATTTTATGAATTTATGAATTTATAAATGTATTATAAATTAGCTAATTCATGATTATTACAAGTTTTGACTACTTCTGATGTTTTCCCACTAATGACCATCCTGGTTCATAAATCTATCCAACAACTCAAATACAAATATATATATATGTATTATATATATATATACTATATATATATAATTTTTCTTCCAGAAGATTGTACCAGTTTATATAACTACCCCTTCTCACCACTAAACTGCTGGCAACAACACCTACAAGCCCTGCATTCTCCACCCCTAATGTTGATTATTTCCTGTTGGTGGTTATTAATGCTCCTAGTCTCATTATTGATTTGTTGTTGGCCTCTCTTCCTTGACCTTTCTCATAGCTTTGACATAACTGATCCTGTCTTCTCATTTCTTTCTTGCTTGGATTCTAAAATGCTTAAGTATTCTGATTTTTCTCATCTCTATCTCTTTACTCTTTCTCTTCTTGGCTGTTCTTCTTCCTTCCAAGGAAATGGAAATCTTACTGGTGGAAATTTTCCAAGAACAGGCCCAACTCTTGCCTTCATCCTCTTCATAGTACTCTGCCCTCTGTTTCTACATTCACTCTGGCATATTTTACCTCTAAACTCGACTATTGAATTAGCCTCATTAGCAGTCTACTCATGGGTACATCTTCCTTAATGTTTTTCTTTATATACTCCTGCCAGATTGTCTCCTTTTGAAAAAGTTCTAATCACATTAATTTAATTTTCTGGTCCTAAATCTTTGATTAATTTACATTTATTATAGAAAAAATTTAATAGGTATTTAATACTCTTAATATTGGCCCCAACTTGCCTTTCTGACCTTACTTTTCTTTCCTACTCTGCCTGCCAAATTCTGAGCTTTAACCAAACTGAGATACAGTATCCCCTGTTCTCTAGTCTTGGGTTTTTTTTTAACCCTACACATTTTCTTGTCATTAAGACACAATACCCAACTTAAAGGAGGAGAAGTTTACTTTGGCTCATGTTTTCAGTTCACAGTTGGCTGATTCCACAATAGGAAGGCCATAGTGGAAGTGTCTGCTTTTTCAGGACACAGTGGCCAGAAGGAAGAGAGAGAAGGAAGGATCTGGGGAAAGAGATATTCCCTTCTGAATCATGCTACCAGCGGCACACCTTTTCCTACCAGACCCCACTTCCTTGCATCACATTTAGCTATAGTGCCCCTACTATCTAATCATCTTCCAAAAGTCCTGCCTCTAAGCACATGGGGGTTTTAGAGATGATTCTTTTTTTTTTAATTAAGTTTATTGGTACATTTTAGGTATACAATACAGTTACATTTGTCATTGGGAACTTGTACCTTTACATGATGTATCTTGGTTCCTATTTTTTCCCCATTCCCCTGCCCTCTCTTCAACTCCTCCACCACTTCTTATTCACAAAAACTTTGTTTTCAATTTTTCATTTTCTCATATTTTTTCCTTTCCCTTCTGACTTTTCGCTTACCCTTCCCACTTCCCCTACCCCTTTGGACCTTTTCTTCCTATTTCACATTATCAATTAAACATTTTGCTCCTTGTTTACACTTTCAGTTTCTCACACCAGAGAAACTATTTGGTATTTACATGTGTGACCTATTTATTTCACTTAAGAGTATCACCTTAATGTGCATCTATTTAGCTATAAATATCTCTAATTTCTTTTTTATGGCTGAGTAGTACTCCATTTTATTTTTTAAAAACCACATCTTCTTTACCTAGTTGATGGGCAATTGGGCTGTTTCCAAGCTTTAACTATTACAAACTGTGCGGCTATGAACATGGGTGCACTATATCGCTGTGGTGTGATTCTTTTAATTCTTTTGGAAAGATAGTCAGCAGAGGAATAGCTGGGTCAAATTGGACCTCTAATCCTAGTTTTTGAGGTATCTCCATATTGATTTCCTCAATGGTTGCACCACTCTGCACTCCTACCAACAGTGGAGCAGGGTTCCTTTTTCCCCACAGCCCCGTCAGCATTTGTTATTGGTTGATTTCTTGATAGCAGCCATTCTTTCTGGGGTGAGGTGAAATGTCAGCATTGTTTTCATCTGCATCTCTCAGATGACCAGTGATGCTGAACATTTGATCTAAACCTATAACTCCCTGCAAATTTTTGATGAGTTCCATATGCATGCATAATGTCTTTTTATCACTGGTCTTAATGTTTCTTGTCCAGGCTATCAAATTATGCCTATAATTCAAAGTAAGTACATGTAAGTACAAAGTAAGTTCATGTACAAAATTGTTGCTTTATTCCATCACCCAGAAAATCAGCCTCCCTTCTATGAATTCTTCATAGTGCTTATATTTGTACCCTGTACCTCATATTATATTATATTGTCCACACAGTGATTGCTTAAAGTATTTTATTTTGCTATTTATTTTTCCACATTACAGCATACATTACACTTTATTTTTTTAGTCCTCATTGTGTTGTGCCTTCCTAAAAGACAGAGATATTATTGAATAAAAGACTAAATGAATGAACTTATCATTATGCCAATAGAGAATAGAGATTTAAGGTAGTTCAATTACCTATGAAATAAACCAGGGAATTTCAGATTCAGGTCTTCAATTCAAGGCTATTATAAACTTATCATATGAATGCTATCACTATTTACTCATCTAAAAAAAGATATGTTTTAGGTACAATATACATACCTCCTAAAACATCAAGGTTCAATAATAATACATCAAGCCAACCTGGGATGAATTGGTTTCTTTTTAATTATACGTACTTCAGTGAGGTGCTTCCTGCTGACCCATTCTATTGAATAGGTGCTATGTGATGTGGTCTTTATCAACCGGATGCCACTGGCCCAGTTGAAAAGCAGTGTGGACTGCTCACCTTGCTGTGGTTCACTACATTAAACACAAACTAGAAAGTGAGCTTTGACTTGTCATCCCTTTAGAATATTAAGGATTTAGGGGTGGGGATTTAACTAAGTGGCACTGGACCTACCTTCCAAGTGGAATGTGCTGAATTCAGGAACAAGACAAGGATGTCCACTATCACCACTCTTGTTCAATATAGTTCTGGAAATATTAAACACAGCAACTAGACAAGAGAAAGGAATAAAAGGAATAAAGATAGCAAACAAAGAAGTCAAATTGTCATTATTTGCAGATGACATGATATTCTATATAGAAGACCCCAAGAACTCCACCAAAAGTCTTCTTGACTGAATAACCAAATTCAGTAAAGTAGCTGGCTACAAGGTCAACACGCAAACATCAATAGCTTTCCTCTACAGGAACAACACACTCACTGAGACAGAAATAGGGCAAAAATTCCTTTCACAATAGCATCCAAAAAACTGAAATACCTAGGAATCAACCTAACAAAAGAAACCAAAGACCTCTTCTCTGAAAACTACAGCACTCTGAAAAGCGAGATTGAAGATGATATCAGAAAATGGAAAGACATCTCCTATTCCTGGGTAGGAAGGATCAACATAGTGAAAATGCCTATACTTCCAAAACTGCTATATAGATTTAATGCAATCCCAATTGAAATCCCAATAGCATACTTCACTGACTGTTGAGAAAACAATCCAAAAATTCATTTGGAACAAGAAGAGACCCAGAATAGCAAAAGCAATTCTAGGTAACAGAGACATGGCAGGGGGTATCACAATCCCCAACTTGAAACTATACTACAAAGCTGCTGTGATAAAAACAGCATGGTACTGGCAAAGAAACAGATCTGAGGACCAGTGGAACAGGTTAGAAGATGCAGAAATAACTTCAGACTCACTCAGCCACCTCATCTTCGACAAAGGAGCCAAACACCCTCACTGGAGGAAAGATGGCCTCTTTAATAAATGGTGCAGGAAAAATTGGGTTTCAACTTGCCAAAGATTAAAACTAGACCTATATCTCTCACCATGCACTAAACTAAATCAAAATAGATTCAAGATCTAAATAGTAAAACAGAAACACTAACCTGGCTGGAAGAGAGGTTGGGTAGAACTCTTGAAGACATTGACCTAGGAAAAGATTTCATGAATAAAACCTCAGTTGCACATGAGTTAGCACAAAGAATCAAGAAGTGGGATCTCTCCTTATTAAAAAGTTTCTGGAGCCGGGGATTTAGCTCAGAGTTTCCACTGCCTGCCTCACAATTGGAAATTCCCGAGTTTGATCCCTGGTAGCAAAAAAAGAAAGCTTCTCCACAGCAAGAGAAACCATCAATAGTGTGAAGAGACAACCCACAATGTGGGAAAAAATTGTTACCAGCTGTCTCTCAGACAAAGATCTACTATCTAGAATATATAAAGAACTTAAAAAATCATACCTCCCACATTTTAGACCCAATCCAAAAATGGGCATTTGAAATGAACAGACATTTCTCAGACAAGGAAGTAGAAAGAGCAAATAAACATGAAAAAATGTTCAATATCACTGGTCATTCGAGAGATGCAAATGAAAACAATGCTGAGATTCCACTCCACTCCAGAAAGAATGGCTGCTATCATGAAATCAACCAATAACAAATGCTGTCGGGGCTGTGGGGAAAGAGGAGCCCTTCCTCACTGTTGGTGGGAGCGCAGACTGGTGCAACCACTGTGGAAATCAGTATGGAGGTACCTCAAAGAATCAGGATTAGAGGTCCCATTTGACCATTTGACCAAGGTATTCCTCTGCTGGGTACCATTCTGAAAGAATTAAAAGAATCATACCATAGTGATATATGCTCACCCATGTTTATAGCGGCACGATTTCTAACAGCTAAAACTTGGAAACAGCCCAGTTGCCCATTAACTGGAGACTGAATAAAGAAAATGTGGTTTTTTAAAAATAAAATTGAGTACTACTCAGCCACAAAGAATAAGTAATTAGAGACATTTATAGCGAAATGGATGAACATTGAGGCCATACTCTTAAGTGAAATAAATAGGTCACACATGTGTAAATAATGAATAGTTTCTCTAGTATGAGAAACTGAAAGTGTAAATAAGGATCAAAAGGTATAATAGATAATGTGAAATAAGAAGAAAAGGTCCAAAGGGGAAGGAGAAGTGGGAGGGGTTGGGGAAAGGAAAGGAGAGAAAAGAAAATATATGAGAAAAGGAAAAAATGGAAACAAATTCTTTGTAAACAGGGAGGGGTGGAGGGATTGAAGGGAGGGCAGGGGAATGGGGAAAAAATAAGAACCAAGATATATCATGTAAAGGTACAAATTTCCAATGATGAATGTCATTATATTGTATACCTAAAATGTACCCCCCAAATTAATAAAAAAGTAAAATAAAGATTTGTTTACTCACAATGTTCCGCATAGCAGAGGGACAAGAAAAAATAATATTCTTCCTTCATATTGTCTACAGAAAGTAATTATCTCAGTTAATAACTAAGGACTTGTTACTGGAGGCGATAAAAATATCTCCAGCCTGATACAGTAGCATATTTGTTCTTTTTTCCCTGAACATCTGCTTGATTTAATTTTTAGTAAAATGTAGAGGAAAAAAATTTACACTGCATGATTTCTTTGCTTGTTTCCTTTGCTGTCCAGTTGTATAACCTTGGGTAAGTTATTTTATTTCTGTAGGATTCTAATTCCCCACTAATTAAATAAAGGAGCTTATTGTGGTTTAGGTATAGTTTGAATGTGTTTCCCAAAGGTCCAGATACTAGAAGGCTGGTCTGCAGTGTAGTGGTTTTGAGATAGTAGAACCTTTAAGAGAGTGATATAATTGAAATAATTAGGTCATGGGACACTGCTTTTGGATGAAGGTAAGTATTCTGTGATGGGCTTTATTTCCCACAAGAACTCATTTTATATAGACAGCAAACTTGACCTCTCTCCAGTCTCTTGCTTCCTGTCTTGTCATGTGATCTCTTCTGCATGTGCTCCCACCATTATGATACCATTTAACACAAGGCCTTCACTAACTCCAAGGTGACACTGGTGCCATGTCTTCAAATTTTGTATTAACAAGTATTTTATCATTGTGACCAATGATATGAGAAAGTCAAATTAAAGGAGGAATGGTTTATTTTGGCTCATGGTTTCAGATAATTCAGTCCATGATAGACTGACTTTAAGGCAGAAACTCCATAGTGCAAGAGCAAGTGGAGGAAATCTGCTCACTTCATGGCAGTAAGAAGCAGAGAGGAGAAAAAAAGCCATCGAGGAAGAGGTTAGGGAGCAGATACAGTCCCCAAGGCCATGCACCCATGGCAATTCTTTCAAGCAAACCCTACCTCTTAAATTTTCATCCCTTCCCAGTAATATCATCAGGTTATGATCTCATCAATAGAAAAATCCACTGATTAAGTCAAAGCTTCCATGGTTCAGTTACCTTCCAAAAGCTCCATCTCTGAACACAAGGACCTTGGGAGTACATTTTAGATCTGTACCATAACAAACTTCTAGAACTGTAAGTTCATAAAACTCTTTTCCTTACAAGTTACCAAGCCCTGTGTATGTTGTTATAGCAATACAAGGTGGACTAATACAGGATTCAACTAAGGGTTATCTAAGACCCCTTCCTTCTCTGAGTTTCTAGATTCTGTGTCACCATATGTAGAGGATGGAGGGCAACATCTCACATAGATATGCTAAATCTGCCACTGTAAAGCTTATATGATGTTGTGTGGTTGCCACTAAAATTTTCATGTTGGGAGAGCTCTGTGGACATGTTATTTTCTGTTTATAAATAGCTAGGGGTTTCAGTTTTTTGGCAATAAAGCAGATCCAATTTCCTGGTGAGGAGCATGAATTAATAGATTTATGAGGCCCTTCTTGTTTCAATTATACTCTTAGCAATGGTCCAAGATTTTGCCTGAGTTTTCTTTATTTAATATTTATTTTTATATTTCTATTTACAGTAGTGCAATTTCAGAACTTTTCTGATAGTCATAAATGTATTATTTCCTCTGTGGTAGTTACCGTACAAGGACAGTATTTTTCCAGGTGTTTGTTCTCCAGATTACTTTAGCTTATTTTCTTTATACTTCCAACAATTCTCACTAGGCTACCAGAGTTTCTATGGTACTTCTTTGCTCAAAATATTTAGTGGTTAAATTATAAAATTGGCATATCAGAGCTTAATAGGTTTGTTGAGTAAATAAGGTCAATTTCTTCATTTTATAGTCAATAAAACTGAGGATCATAGAAATCGTATAGGTTAAGGTCACTGTATTAGCCTGACTTTCTTTAAAAACAGAGCCTGAGGGAAGCCTTTAATAATAATGTCTTTTTGTGAGGGAAAATCTAGCATAGTGAAACTGTGAAGAAGGGTAAGTGATGGACTCTATTGCACCCAAAGATCTACAAGAGATAAGCATTTATATATTTCATTGCACTTCAGGTACAGATGTTCACTTACGGTGCTACCTTGGTTCACCAGCTTAATCCATTCCACAATTCTGGGGAAGATGTCTGTATTCTTATTCATCACCAATGCAGAGTTTGCATGAACAGAAGAAAAATTTTTCTGGACACTTCTGTTCACAAACTAAATTGTTCATGAACAGAAGCGTTCATGAACTGAGGTATTACTATAAATCACATGCATAAGGAAATTAGTACCTAAGCACTTAAATAAGGTCAGAAAATACCCTAGCCAGTCATATAAAATCAACTTCTATTCTAAGCATTCAAAATTCGATAATTAAAGCAAATTCATGAAAAGCATATATAGTTGGAATTATATGAATATTATACAATTTTGTTGTGTATATTTGCCTATTTCATTGTACAAATTGGATATCGTGGGATGGATCCAGCAGATAGATTCCAGGCTCTTGTGTATGATGAGCAAAGAATTGTAAAGCATGCATCCAATTGTAAATGAAAAACAGCTGCATTTATCGAAGATCATAGAAAGATGTGCTCAGGGAAATTCCATGTCAAAAATATGTGGCATGAACAGAAAAGTGACAGAGGATGACAGGAAAGCACACAGCACCCAGATTAATCAGTCTTTCAGATTTTAAAGGATGTGGACCCCACCCAGCTGCCTCTCATTGGGTCTCTAGGTAAGATTGACACAAATGGTTGACAGGGTGCTGAATCATCTCAAGTGTTTTAGACAAGCAACTGTGTCCCAGAATTCACTCTGATTTAATATGTATGAGATGCAGCCCATATTTATGAACCTTCAATAAGGTTAGAGTAGGTTACTGAAAGTCAGGCCAGGAGATTTAATATACATGTGCTCTGGCCTGGAGCTATAGGGATTTCCTGGGTCCTATTTTATTTCTGCTTTTCTTAGTATAGTGGAAGGAGAAATGACCCTGGGGTGTTGCCAAATTCAAGAGGGTAGAAGGGAGTGGTCTCCCCAGCCCCGAGTGTGCTACCTGTCCTAAGTCCACATATTTTATACAAAATTCCTCTCTGTAAAATGGTGTAAAATTTTTCCTAAAAATATAGACTAAAGTGAATGCCAGCCAAGCCAACGAAAGCTTCAGGCTCTCAATTACACTCTCTGCAGATTAATATTGGACAGGCATCTCACCATGGGTGGTTTCATCATCACAAAACTAATAGAAACATCTTCTCTAGTGGTCTTCAGCTGTACCTCCTAAAGAATAGAAGATCGGCCCCAGATAACAGTGTAAGAAACACCTTTCCTCTAACAACACTCCTTTTTTGTCCACTGAAAGGCACATGTATTATATGACCCTAAAATAGCCTTTTAGAACATAGTTTCAAAATTACTAACTATGGTAGGCATAATGGTAGAAAAAGAAATGTACCAGGAGACGGTACAGATTTTAGGAAGATCTCCTTTCAGGTCCTATTTCTATTGTGCTGAGGAAATCTCAGAATAAGTTTACAACTACCATAAGAACAAAAAATTTACAGAAACTATTTCTGCCTTATTTAAATTTGTATAATCAGGCAATTTAGTAGTATTCTAAATATATAAAACTGCGATATTGATCCTGATATGAGAAAGAACTGCTGGGTGAGATGGCCTGAGAAGGATGTGTGGGATTTGCCTTGAATAATGACCACAGCGAGGTAAGTGTGGAAAGTTTCTGACATCAGTCACATGGGAATGTGGCTTGGCCTTGGGCAGTTCAGAAACTAAATAATGGATCTTGAATAACCAATGAGATAAAAATTATATGTACAGCATACATTCATAATAGCAATAAAATATATAAAATTAGTACATATAAACCCAACTAGAAATGATAAAAAATACAGAATTGCAGAAAACAAAAGATCTTTACTGAAGAATGTAAAGGAAGATTTGATTAAGACAGAAATAGAGAGGGGGAAGAAGAGGGAGATCAAGAAAAGTTCCTATATTGAAAGAATTTAATGTAGGGATGGTAGGTCTCGCCAAATTCATCTATAGATAGAATGCTAATGAATATCACAAAAAGAACTTTCTAAGCATAAACAAGTTCATTTGAAAAAGAATAACAAAGTATTTCTCTTGTTCAATTTACTATCAAACCTCATTATAAGCTAGAATAACATAAAAGGGTGATATTGGTGCATAATCTACACATTTACCATGATACAATTGAGCATAAAACAGAGACACGGATACCAAAAAATGCAATTTATGATAACAATAAAATTTAAAATCAGAAGTGAGGGCTTCAGTACAGCTTAGTGGTAGAGAATGTGTTCAGCACCCATTAGGCCCTGGGTTTGATCTCTAGCAGCAGTTAATTATAAAAAATCAAATAATATCAGTAGTGATATGACAAACTACTCAACATATAGTTTTACTACACTCAGTCATCCATTCAGGAAAAGAAGTTATGCACCTATCTGTATGATGCCATGCACAAAAGTAAAGTCAAATATATTGAGTAATTTAAAATCTAAAATGAACAAAAAGAAAATATAATGGAATATGTTATAAGGAGCTTTTCTAAACAAAAAATATGGGAATCAAAAAAATTGATATATAAAATGTTTAAATGTGTAAAAATTTAAACATGAACTTTTTATCAAAGACTGACATCCGTATGTAATAGAGAACAATATCAAATTAAAGAAAATAAAAAATAAACCAGCAACTAAATGAACAGCAAATTTTCAAAAGAAGATACCATAAAATGAGTAATAAGATGCTCAGCCTCATTACAAATCCAGAACATCCAGCACATCCCTTACAGAAGTGAGTTAGCATGCTTTGTCCATTGCCTTGTCAGAAATTTCCAAGATTGCGCTGGAGATTTAGCTCAGTGGTTCTGCCTCCTGCCTCGCAAGCACAAGGACCCAAGTTCAATCCCCGGTACCAAAAAAAAAAATTAAAAATAAAAAAATTTCAAGATCGACCAGGCATGTTAGTGTATATCCATAATCTTAACACCCTGAGAGGTTGAGGCAGGACAATTGCAAGTTGAAGGCCTGCCTGGACAATTTAGTGACTTAGTGAGATCTTGTCAAAATAAGAAAAACTAAAAAAGGGTAGGGATCCAGCTCAGTGTGAAGATCCTTAATTCAGTGCCCAGTATTGGAAAAAGTAAAAGGTTGATCCAATCCATAAGAAACGAGGGGTTGGAAAGGTGCTCACTCTCGTTTTTTATTTGTGGCATGCCTGAGACACACAGAAAGCACCCCGAGGATTTCTCATGTTTCCTTACAGGCAGAAACAACCCACCCAACCCCTGAAAAGGTAGTTGTTTTCCTGATTCCTGACAACTAATATTATTTTTGCCAGTTTTGTTTTTTTGGAGAGGATTCTGTTTGTTTTATTTTGGTTTTTGTTTTGTTTTGTTTTATTTTTTGAGACAGGGCCTCACTATGTTGTTCACACTAGACTTGAATTCAATTTGAGCCCACCCTGGTCTCGAACTCACACCAATTCTCCTGCCTCACCTTCCTGATTCCTGGAACTACAGAGGTGCATCACCATGCCTGTCCAACTTTGTCATTTTATATAAAGATGTGGTGTGCTCTATTATTTTTTATATCTGACTCCTTAGCTCAACATTATAATTTTGTGCCATTTTCAGTTTAAGGTTTTTCAGTCTCCTGTGTCCACCCACTGAACATATCAGATTGTATTTACCCACATATGCCTTTTCCCCCCATAGGTTTATTGGTACTAAGCACAGAGAATCAACAACTGGGATCTCATCTTACTAAAAAGCTTCTGCACACCAAGAGAAACCTCCAACAGAGCTAAGAGACAACCTACAATGTGAGAAACTTTTACATACTCTCAAAAGTCTCCTTAAGCTCCTCCTCTGGTGAGAACATGCATACAACTACTGTTAGGTAGTTGGCTAAAAGTTTTGCATGTATTCTAGAGAAGATATTGTCAGACTTTTCTCAAAAATGATTTTAGCAATTTCCACTTCTACCTGTGATATGTGAGAGTTCAGTTCACTCTATCTTAGTGCTAATGCAGGGTAATATTACTCCTTTTCATTTGCCCATTTGGGTGGTTATTTATTATTATTTATTTATCACTATGATTTAACTTGCATTTTCAAGATAACTAATAAAATTTAGCACCTTTTTATAGGGTTAAGGGGCTTTGAAATATCTTTGTGAAGTGTCTATTCAAATCATTTTCCATTTTTCTATTTTTCAATATCTATAATATATAATATCATAGTACATATGCATTACGAGTATCTGCTCTCATTCTGTGGGTTGGTTTCAAATTTGTTTTAGAACTTCTTTTAACCTACCTGCAACCCAATCTGGTTACCCCTACCCTGAATTTTAAAAGTAAAAGACTCAACAAAAAATAGTCAACTATAATAAATAGACACTTCTCAAAAGAAAAAGTACAAGAGGACAATAAATACATTAAAAAGTTCAATATCTGTGACCACTAGACAAATGCAGATCAAAACAGAAATTCCATCTTAATCCAGAAAGAATGGCCATCATCAAGAAATCAAATAACAACAAATGCTGGCAAGGCTGCAAGTGAAAAAAGAAATACTTCTGCATTGTTGATGGGAATGTAAACTGCAACAACCACTGTGGAAATCAGTATGAAGATTCTTCAAAAAACTAAAACTAGAAGTTCCACTTGACCCAGATATTCCCCTTCTAGGCATCTTCCTGAAAGAGTTAAAGACATCATATTACAGTGGTACATGCACACACATGCTTATAGCAGCACAAATCTAGAAAGCAGCTATATGTCCATCAACAGATGAATGGATTAGGAAAATGTGAAATTTATGCACAATGGAATACTACCGTGCCATAAAGAAGGATAAACTTGACTCATTTGTAGGAAAGTGGCTGAATCTTAAGACTATAATATTAAGTGAAACAAATCAGATACACAAGCTTAAGTATAACATGGTTTCTCTTGTATGAGAAATCTAAAATATAAATACAGAGCAAAATAAAAAAATAGATAATAGGAAACAAGAAAATAGATCTCTTGCAAAAGAGAAGGGGACCAAGTGATGGAGGGAGGAGGTAGAAAGAAGGAAAAGGGATGAAAACAGCAGATGTGTTATGTACACGTACTAACTCCCCACAAGGAATATAATCATGTGTAATACAAATATGTACCAATAAAAATAAAAAATTTTTAATACAAAATAGAATATATTGTTTAAAGAACAATTATTTATTTTACCATACTTCAATTTATCCTATTTTTTTTCTTTTATGGTTAGTACTTTTGATGTCTTAATAAGACATCTACTTACTACAAGTTGACACAAATGCTCGGAGATATTTTGACTCATTCAGTTTTTTTCAAAGCAACAAATATATAAAATTAGCAAGATATCAAATGTAGTAAGACATAAATGATTCAGAAGATTAAAGCAGTAACCACAAATACAATTTTTCAATGAAAGTTAGTGCTTTATTATGACATAATGTTGGTAGGAGAGGCTGTATCAGTTCCAGTTAGCATTATAACAATTAAGTCCACAACATTTATAAATGAAATCCATTGTCATTTGACCATAAAACAGAGAACTACAATGAACAAGCAGATAAATGCATAGGTAAATTCATAAAAATACTTTAGGATATGTTCAGACTAATAGTTATTACCTTGACAACTAACAAGACATGCTCATCACTGTGTAGAATAAAAATAAAGGACTTAATGAATGCAGTCTCTCTTCAGTGTTAAAATGAAAATTGTTCCTCAGCTTCTCCAGTATGCATTGAATAGTTTGTTCTCTGTCTCATTGTAAGCACTTAATATCTTTTCAAAAATTTCCTCTTCCTTATTTTCTTGGATTAAAAACATAAATAGGATGTAAGAAGAACTTTATTAAAAGATCGAGGGGTTTTTTTCCCCTTCTTTTCTTCCTAATTCTTGGTGATGTTTTTGTATGGAGAGTTTAGATTTATATAGTTCTAAGAGATTTTAAACTTTTATACTACTCATCCTTCTAAAACATCCATGCAATATGAAAGCCGGTTCTGCCTCTATGACAATTTGCCAAGCCTTCCGCTATAGGGAACATAATCATCTGGCTCTGTTTTTTATTTTGACTAAATAAAATATGATGACTATAAACATTACTTTAAAATCACTGAAGCAAACTAGGAAAATTGTTTCACTTTATGTCAGTTTTATTTTCTATAATTCCTTTTATTACTCCAACTTATTAAATGATGATAGTAAAGTGTTATAAAATTAAATATGTTAAGTGTCTTATGAAGGAAGATGGGTTCCACTATTTCCTAAGGGTTTGGAAAGAAAGTATATTGATTTGCTTTATTTCCTATGCATTGTATTTCTTGCATTCACCCTCTTTTAAAAAAAGACAAATTCTGTTTTACTATTTGATATTTGCCATGGAAATAGCTCCTAACTGCTCTGCATTTCATTAGCCTCCTATACCTCTATTCATCCTAGATACTTTCAATTTTTTCTTTGTGTATCTATTTGTCATTATGTTTCCATTTGCTCAGTAACCCTCAGTGGATCACTATTATTGTGGGATATATTTAAAATGTCTTCATCGACCTTCTTTGGTCTTTTAAAAACTAGACTGAGCTTGCTTTCTTAACTAACACCTTGCATTAATCTTTATGGCAACTACTGGTCTTCAAATACACATATAGTCTCACTTTTAAAAATTAATTTTATTAGTACATTATAGGTATACAATATGCTGACTTTCATTATTGGGAGTTTGTACCTTTACATAACACATCTTGCTTCTTATTTTTTCCCCATTCCCCCGCTCTCTGTTCAACCCCTCCACTCCTCCCTATTTAAGGAATAAATATGAGAAAAGGAAAAATTGGAAACAAAGTCTTTGTATATAGTCCCACTTTTAACCCACATTCAAAGGACTTACTCTTTTCTAGACATTCTATTTTCCTTTATCATTTTACTGTCTATATCTTTCAAAGTCAACCTCTGTTTTACATGCCATTTTATTTTTTAAATTTTTAATTTCATTAGTACACGTTTGCATTACATAATTATTTCATTCCTTGTAGGAGTTAATACCTGTATGAAACACATCTCAATTCTTTTTTCTTCTCTCACTCCACCTCCCTTCATCTCCTGATCCCTGTCCCATTTGAAAAAAGATCTATCTCCCTACTTCCTATTGCCTAACATTTATTTTGCTCTTTATTAGTCACTCTTATGCAAAGACAAAAGACCTCATTGAATACATGGGTCTTGTCATAAAATGTGACGTCTACCAAATCCACCTACCCATCTATTCATTTAATAACATATTAAGAACCTTCTATAACATTAACCTGGGTAATAAACTAAATCTGTGCTCTAATAAAGTTTGCATTCTGTTCTGGAAAGACAGAAAATAAACAAATATACATATAAATTTGTAATTTCACATATAATAAGCAGTATGAAAAATAAAGCAGAGTAAGGCATGTCAGAGAATGACAGTAAAAGTATGTGTATCGTTTCATGATCAGAGATCAGGGAAGACTTCTGCATGTGTGTGCCCATGTTTACAGCAGCACAATTCATAATAGCTGAATTTGGAAGCAGTCTATATTCTTAGCAAGAGATGAATGGATACAAATATGTGGTAGATGGGCACAATGGAGTACTATTTAGCCATAAAGGAAGATAAATTTGGATTATTTGTAGGAAAAATGGATGCACCTTGAAACCATAATACTAAGTGAAATAAACTAGATGCACAAGATTAAAAAGCAAAATAAAAAAAGTAATGATAGGGAAAAGGAAGATAGACTCTATGGAGATGGGAAGCTCTTTTGGGATAAAAGGAATGGGGAAGATGGGGAAGAAAAGGTTAAGCAAAAATAATTAAGATGTGCTATGTATATGTACTACTTCCCCAAGCTGATTAAATTACTATATATCATAAAATATACCAATATCAAAGAACAGTAAAATACCTAAATGTGCTATAGATAATACTCTTAAAAGAGAATATGTAGAGAATGATGAACTTTGTAAATTGTCTTCTGATGATGAAAATAACAAAGACATTTCATGGCCAGGGAATAAAAGAATTTCTAATTTTGGCAAAAACTAAATCTCAAAAATTTAATTATAATAAATGAATATATAAATATTGAGTGAATGAATGAGATAGTCCATCACTCTTACAATGATTAAATATTAGTCAGGAATTAATACATGCACAGAAATAAGCATGGAAACTAGGATATGAAGCCAATCAGTATCAAAGTTTTGACGTACTATCTTGGTTTGTATTTGTCCCAAATTCAGCATTTTTCACTTGACTATAGCACAAATGTGCTAAAATGAGAGGTATTTATTTTTATATTTAAATCAGTCTTTCATTTTTTTAGTATAAAATGTTTCTCTATTGGCAGATCTATATTTTAAGTATATCCAAAATGACTTAATTTAACTTTCAAAAGGAGTCCTTTATGTGATTCTTTATGAAACTTGAGACTATGTTTTATGGGACCAAGATGTTTGAACGATAACAGTTTCTGAAATTACATCATTAGAAGTCATTGAAAAGAGATTCTGAAAGCAATTTGAGAGAATTTTTAGAAATCAGAGAATTAGAGGCATTTTTAGTATCTCCTATATTTCTTCTTGTTCCTTTCATTTTGATATTGAGTCACCAGGCTTGCTCACATCCTGAATTAATTTCTTTTCAATTCTCTTCTATGTTGCAGCTATCTGTACAATTGTTAATACGTCATTACTTCATCTCTGTTTTTCAGCTGACTGAACAGAGAGTGAATGACTCTTTGTGGGACCAACTTGTTAGCCTACATATGCTTTGATCTCTTAGCTGGAAAAACATTAACTGATGCCCAACGTTGTAATTACAGTTTGCAGTCCTGATTCTGTGGCGTGCTGGTTACATATTGTTATCCTCCTATACTTCCCCTTTTGGGCTATTTTTTCTTCCTAAAAGATATCCTCTAGCTGCATCTTATTGTAATACTTGTCTTCTCTGTGTAGGAAAATGAATAATTTTGATCACAACTTTATTTCCTAATAAGGTGAAAAAACCCATGGAGAATGTGTGTGTAAATCATATCTAGAACTGTTTGTTTTTAAAGCTATATCTGCCACAGGTTTAATATTTGTGCAGAACTATAAACTGTCCCCCATAAAATGATGTATGTATAAGTTTGGGCTCATTCTTGAGAGTAAAACTACAGACTAATTGATTATAAATATTTATGGAATACACTCATAATCCATTGACCATCTGTCTTCTAGATTGCATTTTTAGTAACTGACTCATACAAGCAATTCCTCCCAAATTCAGCAATATGTTTAAATAATATTTAATAATATTTTTTACTTCTAAAACTGTTAAAGACTCAAACATTTTATGGTCTTTTTTTCTTATATGCTGATTAATTAATATATAAAAAACAAGAGAATTTTGTGTAATGTAGTTTGTGTAGAATAAGAAACAGACTATTCCTGTCATTGAGAAGACTAAACTCTAAATGGGGAAATAATATTTAAAGAAGTTATAAAATTATGTATCGCTACATTAGTAAGTGAAAAAGCACGTGATTCAGATTCTCAACAGTGTGAGGAAGTCAAGGTTAGGAATAGGTTACATAAGGTCAGGCTTATCTGGTAACACTTCAGAGAGCAGGGAGATCTAAAATTTTACTTGACTGAAATGTAAGATCCGTGAAGGCAGACAGTGATTATAATGGTAGAGAGCATATGGTTACATACAAAAACAGTAAAGAAATAAATCAAGAATGAACAGGGATGATAAAGAGAGAAACTGTGATTTGAAGATTATATACTAAAATGATAAGACAGTTGAAGTCAACTGATGGGAAAGTTTAATTGCCAGACATTAAAATTTTCTATTTAGTCAAATAATAAGATATAGTTTAAAGTAACCTAATAGGGAAAATGTAGATGTTGCATTGTAAAAGTGCACATTATTTCTACCTGGACATTTTGAGTGTAATATAGTACTGAGTAAAGAAAGATGTTTTCTAATCACCTGAATGAGATGCAAGCATAAAGAATATCTAAAATGAGAATGAAGACAAAGTACAGATTTGAGCATTTAATAAAGCAATAATAAAAATAAACACAGACCGTGCCACTAAATATTTGAAGAAATGAGAATGAATTGAATTATCTTGATCATTAATTAAATTTACTATAATATGTCTGTATTCTTTGGTTTTTGAAAAAGTTTGTACTCTTTCTTATTTGGAGGAAGGTTTTCAGAGGTTATATGCATCTAGCAGTACAATGAAAATACGTAGAATTGCAAAAACTGAAATATGTTTGATGGATAAAGATTAATTTTTGTTCACTCTTTCATTTAATGTGGCATAGATGTCTATATTCACCACACATCTCATCTGCTGCCTTACATTTTCCACTTTCTATATAATTAGATCAGTGTAATGTGACCAGTTATGAACAATGGACTCTACCAGCAACATGTCATGTGTCACTTCTGGGTCAAGACAGTTAAGAATACAAGAAGTGATCAAAAAGTACAGTAAATGTTTAATTTTTTTAACATTTATTACAGTGAAAGACATTGCCATTGATGCCCCCAAGATACTCCTTCTTGCTTTGAATACACTTAACTCATCATTCTTACTACTTTCTAAAGCATTTCTGGAAGTCCTCTTTCATGAGTATCTTTAGTTGTGCTGCTGTGGCTGCCTCAATATCCTGGATTGATTAAAAATGATTACTTTTATGATCATGTTTACATTAAGGACAAGCCACAAGTTGCATGGTACCAAATATGATAAATAAGGTTGATGAGGACACACCTTAATATTCTTATGACACTACCTTCCTGTTGGATGGCATTTGGCAGCACCAATCATCATATATTTTATCTCACATTTTAAAGACATTTATGAAAGAGAACTTCCAGAACTGCTTCAGAGAGCAGCAAGAACAATAAGACAATTGTGCTCAAAGTGAGGTGGCGTATTTTGAGGGGGATTAATGCTAATGTGTCTTTTATTGTAATACTGTAATAATTTTTAAAATTTTTTAAATTCACCATGTATTTTTTATTACACCTCATACATGTGATCCTTCCATTCTTCCTTTCCCCTTTGGTGAACTTTGGGAGCCACATGCTGAAATGAGAACAAGGCCCGATGAAGAAAGCATGGATCTGCAAGTCACTAGATGGATAAAAGAACTTCAGTGGCTTTATGAACAAGAAATAAGCTCTTCTTGTGCCAAACCAAGAGTTTGAATATCATGACTGATGGGCTAAATCAGACTTGTATGCCTTGCAAGCTAAAAATAATTTTTTAATGTTTTTAAATGATTGGAGAAAGAAAATCAAAAGCAAATTAATAGGATATGTGTTATGGTTTATATTTAGGTGTCCCCCCAAATCTCATAGGAGGTGACTGTTTCATGAATGCGTGATAGTCACCAGTGGATTAGTCTCTGATGAGTTTATAGCTAAATGTGATGATAAGAGGTGAAGCCTGGTTGGAATGGGTGGATGGGTCACTAAGGGGATGGCCTGGAAGGGTATCTCTCCCTTCTTCCTCCCTTGATCCCTCTCTGCTTTCTGTCTGCCATGCCCTTAGCAACCAACCCTCCTTTGCCATGCCCCTCTGCCATACCACCCAGCCTTGGAGCTGGTGGAATAAGAACTGAAACCTCTACAAACTAAGACAAAATAAACCTTTCCTCCTTGGAGTTGTTGGTGTCAGATATTGTGCGTCAGCAATAAGAGAGTAACTAAGACAGATTTTGGTACTGGAGTGGGGCCATTGCTGTGAAGTTACCTCACCATGTTGTACAGAAGCCTTTGGACCTGGCTTGTGGATGGGGTCTGGAAAGGTCTGTGGATGCCAACTGGAGAATCAGCCCTAGAATACTGTGATCCAAGCTTGATGGGAGAGTTTGGTTGAAGCTCAGAAGATCAGAATGTTGACAGTAATGCAGCCAGAAAGACCAGGCTTAGGAGGTATCAGTAGGAAAAAAAAAGTTTCACTTCTTCAGAGGAGCTCCAGTCTTCTCTATTGCCTTTGGAGATCCATCTCCAGGATTCCAGGGCAGACTTTTAAATCTTCCAATGCAGATCTTTGGCTTCCTGATATGGACTCACACTCTGAAGTGTGAAACTTTGCAATGGACTTACATTCACTATGCAGTCTCTCCAGTGAACTCCAGGTCGTCGACTTTTGACTGGATCCTTCAGATCTTCAGAAACCTCTTTTGCATTCTTTTACCACTGACTCTGCAGGTGGCCATTGTAAGCCTACCTTGTAAATCCTTATACAGAATGAAATATACATAATATTAAACTGATAAAGATTTTGCACTGAGACAATGTGATACATGAAATTTTATGAAATTCAATTTCAGTATCCACAAATAAAGTCTTATTGAAACACATTCATTTGTTTATGTATTAGGTATGGCACCATTTGTGCTACAAGGATAATTGAGTATCATGACAATAGCTATCTGGTGCAGAAACTCTGAAATATTTGAAGTCTAGCTCTTTATAGAACCTTTTTGGAGTCATTGACTCTATCTTCTATGCACATGTGAGATGGGTCCTTTGCATTCTTTTTATTAGCTGATTCCTGCCTTCCCCCAACAACAGTAGAAAAGACAAGACTTGAAAAATGACCCAAAGTGAACAAATATAATGATGACTGCAAGGATACTGGAATAAAATTTGAAGTTCAAGAGATTGAAGAAGATATATGCCAGGTATTTCTAACTGGTGGGGGCTAAGTATAGCCATTGTGCAACATGTGCTAAGAGAAGTCAAGAGAAAAGCCAGGAATTCCAAGGAGAGGGAAAAACATAGCCTCCTCCTCTCCTTACCCTTTGATATTTCCCCTCTTCTTGCTTCCAGGCATCCATACTTCTTTTTCTCACATTCCACAAAATTCTCTTTCCTCTTTATTTTCAAAACTCTACCATTAATTTATTGGCCTGCTTACTTGAGCTGGTGTGAATGAATTTCTGTTACTTTGAAAGAAAAAGGGCATCCACAGATCTCAAGAAACTTGTAATTAAAATTTCCAGAATGCTCTCATCAATAGATAATAAAGGAAAGCTTAGTGAAAGGGGGCAATCGTAATAGAGACAGAAACAACATCCTACAAATATTCTAGTTCATTTGCAAAGTTTCAAATATACTCTGCAAGGTTTAAGATAATTTTATAAGCATTGTGCTTCATATTTCCTTTGTAACTTGAAATATTAAATAGATTTCCTACATGTAATGACAAAGGGGTTTGAATCTCTAATCCATTATTTATTTTATGAATGACTTTGTAGAATAATTTAAGCTGGTAAATTTCTAATGCTAAGTTTCATCCTAAGTTAAATGGGAGCAATATTTCATAAGTCTAACAAGCAGAATTACTTTAACTTGAAATTCAGAAAGTCCTCTGATCTATTATAAATAAAATTGCATGGACATATATATTTTCATATTTTCCTGGCTTTCACCAGAATGGTAAAGGAGTCCATGATCCAAAGCAAGGTTAAGAAATATTAACATAAAGAATTATCATCAATATCAACAAAAAAGGATACATGAAAACTTATTATAATTCACGGTATGCTGAATGTGTTCACTTATCATTCCCCTTTATCATTTATTCAAACTTCTTCCCTATTTAAGCTTTATTTTCCCAACTATGTTACAATCCCCCAAAGGTAGAGACTATCATATTTGTTTGTGTGCTTTCTGTTGTACTTGAAGTACAGTAGAAAAGAAATATTTATTAGATCAATTGTAAAAAATGAGTGATTCTATGATTATTTTCTATATCAAATAATTCTATTTTACTTTTCATGTTTTACTTTAATTATCTTTTTTTTTACAATTCTGGGGATTAAATATGTGAGGCAGGTTCTCTTCCACTGAGCTATATATTCCTTGTCCCCATGTTTCAGTGTTTTTTATACAGAATAATAGATTCATTTAAGTTTAGAAACATAAATCCTCTACTGGGTCCCTCCACCTGTTAATTTGTCCTTGTAATAAATACTCCTCATTTAACAACCTACCTATTTAACAACTGGAAGGACTTATGACTCAGGGGTGCTGTTCAGACTTGCAACCTGCAGCTCAGATTTACAGCCTAGTTTTCTTTTGTACAGTCCTATATATCTTGTTTATATAGCCTAGATTTTTGTACAGTATACCTTGTTTACACAGTATTATAATTTTTGTTGATTGCACTGTATAGTACATTACTGTAGTTTTATGTTCTCATACATTATAGTACTGCATATAAATTATGCAAATAAAAGCAAAGTCATCAAGTTGGAGTTTCCTTTGACAAATTCCTTGTTCTGAACATTGTAATGTATATACTATATACAATTTTACATTTAGCAACTAATTCATTTAATGACCTAGTCACAGGAACAGAACTCAGTCGTTAAAGAAGGAATATCTGCATTTCAAAAATACTTGTGTCCTGAGATTGACAAGAATCTCTTTGCCCAAATAATCTTAAAACCTATTATTCTCCAAAACTATAAAACGTCTCCGGAAATATGGAAAGAAGCTTCAGCAGTTAGATCTCTTTTGATTGGTATCTATGATAGTTGCTATGATTTGGATTTTGTGACCATTAATCCTAATACCTTGATTTCATCAGATTAAGAAATGCCTAGGTATTAGTAAAGCACACTCCTGTGGGTGACTGAGTGGATCATGGGTATTTGTATACTATATATGGTCTTTTGCCCACTCCTCTCTGGCACTGTTCCCTGCTCTGCTTTCCAGCCACAATAAACTAATCTTCTTTGTTCTTCTGTGCCTTTCTGCAATGACGTTTGCAAACCATGGACTGAATCCCAGATATCATGATCCAAATTAAACCTGTGCTCCTTCAAGTTGTGGGTGTCAGTTGTTGTGTTTAAGTGACAGGAAAGCTAATTAATACAGATATGGTCAAGCTTGACCTCCAAAAGTTCAAATGCTGAAAGTTTGACCCCCAACATGATGGTATGCAGATGATGAGAACTTTTAGAGATGATTAGATCATGGGGGCACCACTCAGGGAAGAGATTTATGTGGTTCTTACAAGTTTGAGTTAATTCTTTTGAGAGTGTGTTGTTACAAAGGAGAGAAAGTGTCCTGGGCATGTAGCTCAGTGATAGAGCTCTTGCCTAGCATGCCTGAGACCTTAGGTTCAATCTCCAGCACCACCAAAAGAGTGAACTTCTCCCCTCCCCAGTCTCTTGCTTCCTTTCTCACCCATGATTTCTTCCTCACTCACTGCTCACCTTCTTACATATGTTGCTGCCATATGATGTCATCCACCATGTTGTGACACAATCAGAGAGTCTCTATATCTCTGCCAGAAGTTATGCTGCTTGAGCTTCCTGGCCACCAGAATCACGAATTAAATTAACCTCTTTTCATTACAAATCACCCAACTACTGGTATTTTGTTGCAGCAAGAAAGAACAGACAGACAATTGCATCCTCCTTTAAAACCTTCAGAGTCTTTTTGCTGAGTTATTTCCCTCAGAAATGCTGTATCTGCCCTGTCACTGCCAAAAATCCCCTAGCCACTCTGATGCCTCTGACCTGCTTCCTTCCCATCGTGGACCTTTTCTGCTACCAGATCCCTGTTTGGTTGCTGAGCAACGAGTCTTGGGAGGCAGTTTTACTGTACATGTGCTTTCCCTCAGATAGATGATTTATGTTTTTCTTTCAGCCGCAACTTGAATCTAATTGTTTTTAATATTCCCAACTATATCTGTGAATCTTGGGCTTTGACAAACTATTGCAGTACATAAGCCTAGAGATTTTTACTCTTGACGTAGGTCTGATTGCTTCTCTAGGAAGCCTTCTTTTTGATGTCTCCCATAATTTCTTCCTTTCTCATTAAATGTTGGCACCAGTTTCACTGTCAAGCTGTCAAATTTTCTCAAATTGACATTATGGAATGTCCATTGTTAACCTAGTTATTTAATTGCAGATTGCATCACAAGTACTGAAATAGTTACATTTAAGAATCACACTTTATATATTGACTTTTACTTTAGATTTTGTGTGATATCCTTCATGTCTTCTAGACTTAGGGGAAGAATGTCAATAATAAAAATTCACTGGTGACTTAACTTTTTCCTCTAACCATTCATCAGTTAGTTACAAAATGCTTGAGCTTAGTTCAGAGACTTTTCTGAACAACTGAATTATATCAAAAGCTAAGTACATTTGTATTTCCTCCAAGTAAATTAATGTTAAAACCAAATTTTAAATTATTATGTGATGTAATAGTTAGGCAAAGTACCCTGATCTAGTCATCTCTCATTGTATATATGTAATGAAATGTCACACTACACCATAGAAATAGGCACACTGTATACTGATTAAAATTTTTTACATTTAAAAACTAAAAGAACTAATGAAATTAATAATCATTTAAAAATATAACTACTTTTTTTAAAAGGTGAAAACAAATCACCTACCACTGAAGTTATTTTAACTAAAAAAAAAGAGGATATTGACTATCTCACATTAGGGTGTAAACTCTTCTATGCTATTCCTAAATCAAGCTATGAAGAGATACCACGGCTAACCTTTGAAATTGCTGATTTTTTTGAAAAAAGATAATAATTAGTGTTTATAGAAACAGATAAAATGGTTGCTTTCTTTTTTAATGCCTCGTGTATTAATATAGCCTCTGAGAACAAGTGTTATGAAAACAAGGGTTTGAAATTATAGCTTCATTTTATTTTCCAACGTTTTGACCCTATAAATTCACTTCCAGATATCCATTATAAGGTAATAATTGAAAAGGAATTAAGTTCAAGGATGACCATTACAGAGTTGTGCTCTTGAGGCTATGATTACAAACTTTAGATTTTGGCTTCCTAGCAAATGTCCCTCTCTTCCCATTGCCCTTCCAGCACCGTACAGGGTGCTTCTTCAGGCTTCTCTTGCATATTCCATAGCTCACAGGAATGAATGAGTGCTGAAGACAGTCTTCCAGTGGCTCGGTGCTAGAGTGAATATCTGGTGAGCTCTTTGCACACCGATTCCTACAGCTGCCCTGGTTCCAGTTTTTCCCAAAACTTCAGCATTTTATTCTCAGTTCTCTTTATAATTTTCCTGATAAGTTACTTAACTATCTTCCTCTTGTTTATTTACTTTGGTATGAATTTGGTAGAATCACTTTCTTTTGCCTAAAAGTATCATAGTTGATAAAGAAACTAGGATCAAATGTGCATTATAAGCACAGTCAGTCAGGGAGTTATGTGATATTTGGCATGGGTTTCAGAAACACAGCAAGGCTAAAGGAAGACAAAATTTGACTGTATCAGAGGAAAAGAATTTGGCATCCTTAGTTGAACAGGGGAGAAGCAGCCAGTCAAGTAAGCACCTGTTGTCACTTGTGATCGGTGGTCAGTCCAGGAGGGAACTCTCAACTAATTCCAAAATGATTAGGAATATCAAGAAGAATATTAGTTATTAGAATTAATATTAGAATATTAATATGAATTAATATTAGAATATTAACAAAACAAAAAAGGCATTCTGTACTCAAAATTCGTACTTTAGGACAGCACACAATAAAACCCAAGATCATTGTATGTCAGCTGCCAGAAAAACTTCTTTCTGCTTTTTGCTTCTTAGCCAAGAACATCAAAAGGCAGGTTTAGATTTTATTTTAGAGATTGGCCTCTAATTCAAAGGATATGGGGTTATAGCATTGCTTGAAAAAACAACCTTGCCAGATTTCTCATGTGAAGACTAAAAAATGATGCAAAAAAATGATCCAGAAACTAAAATGAGGAAATTCCAACCCAGAAATGGCCTTGAGTCTCTAAAGACTTAGAAATGACAGTACTACTATGTCTCCATTACTGAAGATTTATAGTAGGTTTTAAAATGGAGAGGTACAAGTCCTCCAACTTTCTTTTCCTTTTCAAGATTGCTTTGGATATTTTGAATTGTTTGCCTTTCCACATGGATTTAAGGATTTTAGCGATTTTCAGTCTTTTCTATGTATGACATAAAATTTTGATAGAGAATTTCACATGACAGGTAGATTAATTTGGGAAGTATTTCCTCTTAACAATATTAATTTTTCCAATCCATGATTATGGGATGTCTTGCCATTTATTTACATCTTTTTTTTTTTTTCAGTACTGGGGATCAAACTCAGGACCTTGAGCTTGCCAGGCAGGTGCAACACCACTGAGCTATATCCCCGACCTATTTACATCTCTAATTTCTTTCAACAGTATTTTATAATTTTCAATGTACAAGTCTTATTTTTGTTTTAAATTTTCTTAAGTATGTTATTCTTTTCTATGTTATTATAAGTGGAATTTTTTCACTTAATTCGTTTTTTGGTTATTCATTTTAAGTGTATAGAAATACAACTGATTTTTTTATATTGAGATTTTTTCCCAATCTCACTGAACCAGTTCATTAGTGCCAAAAGATTTTTCTGTGTGTGAATCCTTTAAGAATTTTTATATATATGATCATGTTATCTTCAAATAAAGACTTCTGTTTCTTCTTTTCAGGTCTGGATGCCTCTTATTTCTTTTTCTTAACTAATTAATGTTGAATAGAAGTAGCAAGAAGGGATACCCATGTCTTGTTCCTTATCACAGGGGAAATTTTCATTATTTTACTATTCAGTATGATGTTAGCCATGAGGTTTTTGTACATATCCTTTGTAAATTTGGGATATTTCTCTTTCTATTTCTGACTAATTGAAAGTTTTTCTTTTAATGAAAGAGTATCAAATTTTATTAAGAGGGTTTTTTTGCATCTATAGAGATGATCATTTTCCTTTATTATAATAAAGTGTGTTGCATAAATTGATATTTCAATGTAGAACCAACCTTGAGATATACCTCACTGGACACGATATGTAATCCTTCTTATATTTTGTGGATTCTGCTGGCTAGTTTTTTGGCATCTATATTTAAAAGGGATATTGTTCTTCAAAAGTGTGTGTGTGTGTGTGTGTGTGTGTGTGTGTGATCTTGTCTTTGTATTAGGGTACTACTTGGCCTCATAGAATGAAATGAGAAGTGTTCTATCTTTTAGAAGAGTCTGTGAAATTATGATATTAATTCTTTTTATATTTATTTATTTATTTTTGTACTGGGGATCGAACTCAGGACTTTGTGCTTGAGAGGTAGGCACAGATGCCACTGACCCAAATCCCCGCCCAATTCTTTTTTAAATGATTGGTAGAATTCACCAGGTAATCCATCCAGCCCTGGACTTTTCTTTGTGGGAAATTTTTTGATTACTAATTCATTCTCTGTCATTTATATAGGTATATTCAGATTTTCTAACTATTTTTGAGTCAGTTTCGATAATTTGTCCCTTCATAAGAATGTGTGCATCTCATTTAACTCATCTAATTTGCTCACATACAATTATTCATACTACAATACTCCCTTATGATCTTTTTTCACTTTTATAAAATGGTGATAATGTCCTCTTTTTAAAGTCCTGATTCTAGTCTAGAATCTTCTCCCTTTTATTTTCTTAGTCATTCTAGTCAATCCTTTGTCAATCTTGTTGATATTTTCAAAGAATAACATTTTGGGTCTGTTGATTTTCTCATCTCTATTCCGTGAAATCTCTATTTTTAAGATTTCCTTTGTTTTGTGTTTGGTATATTCTTCCTTTTTTAGGTTTTTTTTGTATTGGTTAGGATTCTCTAGAGAAACAAAATGTGTGTGTGTGTGTGTGTGTGTGTGTGTAAATTATGCAAAGGCATATCTTAGATAGCCCTAATGCATCAGAGGCAAAACAGTCTACAATATCCACCACCACCCTGTCCATTAAACAACCAGAGGATCCAGTAGGTGCTCAATCTAAGAAACTAAAAGCTACAGAACAAGAGGGACAAAAGATGGAGCACCAGCCTAAGTCTGAAGGCCTAGAAGCTCGCTGGAGAGTCCCTGGTATGAGTTCATACGGAAAGGCTGAAGAAGCTAGAATGTGATGTGCTCAGACCATGGTGATAGCAAAAGAGGCATGTCCTCAAGCAGAATGGAACTTTTCAAACGTAGGCCAACTTCTTCTCTCTTCCCATTTATAGTTTCCAGGCTGCAAGACTACTGGATGGTGTCACCCGCATAAGGGCAGGTGTAGTCCTCGGTTTGCTGGCCTGCATGCCAGTAACATCTGAAGACCCACACAGACACACATAGAGGATGTTCTTTACTAACATAGGCATGTCTTAATCCCATCAGGTTGTCAATCATCAACCATCACACTTTTTAAGGTGGAAAATTGGAGTATTTGAGAGCTCTCTTTTTAAATTTTTTAATATATTGACAGCTATAAGTTTCTGATTGAGCATTACTTTTACTATATGTCATAAATTTTTGTTTTCAATCATATTAAAGTATAGTATTCTTAAAGTTCTTTGTAATGTCTTCTTTGACCTATTGATTATTTTAAATTATACTGTTTAGAAAATAGTTTCACATGGGGCCGGGGATTTAGCTCAGTGGTTTCGTAGCCTGCCTTGCAAGCACGAGGTCCAGAGTTCAATCCCCAACACCAAAAAAAAAAAAAGAAGAAGAAGAAAAAGAAAATAGTTCCACATACTTTGAATTCTTTTCTTTTTTTAAAATTAATTTTATTGATACATTTTAGGTATACAATATAATGACATTCATCATTGGAAATTTGCACCTTTACATAGTCTCTTTTGGTTCTTATTTTTTCCCCCTTCCCCTGCCCTCCCTTCAACCCCTCCATCCCTCCCTATTCACAAAGACTTTGTTTCCATTTTTTCATTTTCTCATATTAATTCCATTCCCTTCTTTCTTTTCCCCTACCCCTCCCACTTCCCCTTCCACTTTGCCCCTTTTCTTCCTATTTCACACTATCTATTATACCTTTTACTTTTGATTCTTTCAAATTTTGTTCTACTGATTTCTTATTTAATCCAATTCCCACAAGGAAATTAAAATGGTACACTAAAAATCTATTTAATTCATAAAACAGTAGGGATGGAAGAGTAAAGAAACAAAAAAGGCATAGAACATATATAAAATAAATAGCAAAGCCATTATTTAAAAGGCGGAAGTAAAATCTGGACCAGGACTCAGTATACTTTCTTTGACTAAAGATACCAGACCTCTCGAGCTGGGAAAAGCCACCAATCCCTCTCATGCACACTCTTTGCTGCTGTTACTATTATGTCCAAGATTCAAACTGAATGTGATATGGGTTTTGAATAGGGAAATGCAAAATCTGTGTAGGAAAAAAAAATGTCTGGAAGGCAGATAGAAGTTTGTTAAATTCATTGTTAAAAGTCTGAAGAAATGAACTGATAATTGTTAAGGCTGAGTGGTAGGTACATGAGAGTTCATGATTTGTTGACTTCTGAATATATTTGAATTTTTTTCTTAAATATAGTCAAAGTTCACTTATTGTTCTGGGCCACAAATCTCTACTATGGTAATTCTACTCAAGCCAGATATCAGCAAGTTTGGAATGTTTTATTATAAAATTAAGAATGCACCTTACAATTTTAAATCTGGCCATGACTATATTTTTGGCAAGCAACATGGATGAAGTACTGAGCCTTCATAGCTGCCACTCCATCATTGTCACTTTCTTCATGATTCCAGAGAGCAAAGAAAGTGTCAAAGGAATGAACATTCTGGGTATCTATAAGTAGACCATTTTTCTTGCCTAATTTTTTTATATCCTTTTTTGTAATAGGCATCTTTGAAAAATATTCTTACAAGATACATTCTCAGGCTCTCAGCCAATTCTAAGACCTGATCCAGATTCTGATTCTCCAAATTTTCTGTGTACACTAATCACTTTCTCCCTGCTGGGACAAAATACTCAGCACTCACAACTTACAGGAGAAGTTTATTAGGGCTAGTAGTTTCAAAGTTTTAGTTCATGGTTGTCAGGTTCAAATGCAGAAACAGCATGGTGGAAGGCCCTGCCATGGAGAAAAGATGCTCATGTAATGGAGGCCAGGAAGCAAAGAGGGATGGGAGGAGCAAGGGAGGGAGACATGCTCTTCCAGGTCATGCCTCCTCCAGTGACCCACCTCTAATGAGGCCCTACCTCCTAACAGCATACTAAGTTTTTGAACTTATTAGTGGATGCATCCACTGATGAATGTACCATTCCCATGTCAAATGGCCTCCTAAAACCCCTGCCTCTGAACACAGGAGACTTTGGGGGGATATTCTAGATCTAATTCATAACACTGTGTTATCTCTGTGTTTGGTATTCAGGCAAGATTTTTAAGAAGAAGTGAGTGTTTTTAAGGCTTTATGTGAAGTGTACCATTATGTTAGGCTGAGGCAGCCCTGGTGAGCCTGAAATAAGTACTGAAGGAAAATGAGTCAGTGACTCATGAGATATGACTGTTACTCTTCTCTGCCTGGTGCAGATTCTACCTGTCCTCCTTTCTAAGAAGTTATTTCTTCCTGATTAAGAAATAAAGAGATTTTCCAAACCAGGTATCTCCCAGAAATTTCAGTCTCGAGGAAAGATTCATTTGGCCCCCAGGCAGCAGTGCTAAAATATGTGACAGTGACATCTACGTAAGGAAGTGTGAGAAGCTCTTGACCTTGGACTTCCAGGGCCAGTTTGTCTCTGGCCTTCTCTAGACTTGCTCATTCAGCATGTTACTCAGTTGTCAGACAACACAAGTTCCTTCTAATGTATCATTCATTGAATTTTTGATTATGTTAGATAAAGTTGGTTATTGTTGCCTTGCAATCAACCAATCCAACCCATATAATACAAAGTAGGAAATTTTTTAAATGTCCGATAATATGAAAATGATTAGTCAATTAACAATATTTGAATATCCAAAGACCAAATATTAGAAAACCATTAAAATCATATTCTTGAAAGCATTGAAAAAATGTACATATGCTTATGATACAATGTTAAAAATAATTACTATGTATTTATATGTGTGTGTATAAAAGATTCAATTCAAGTAAATAGATAAATCCATCCAGGTGGAGAAAAATTACAAAGCAGAACAGGGAGTTATTATTTCATGAGGTAATTAATGTAGACTTTGCCTTCTCAACACAGCTTAGTAATTTCAAATGTTTTTAAAATGGAAATATGAATTATAAAATAAAATTTTAAAATAAACAATGACACAAAGTGACCAACCATCAGAATACAATTTTATACTTTTCGTAGCAATGGGTCTGCTTCTTTATGCAATCCATTTTCTTGGCTTCCATTAAGTCATCCTGGAAAATAATTGAGTGGACTAAATGTCTCTAATGTCTTTTCATTTTTGAAATTCCACATTGTTAAGCTATGCTTATTTATAATAGAATGCAAATTTTAGACAAACTAAACTAATTTTATCATTATCAGTGATGGGCAATTCTTCATGAAGTATAAATAAATTATAACAGTAAATTCATGTGCATATGACAAAACTTATTTTAAGGAAATAAGAACATAAAATTTGTCAATATTTTGCCAAATGCTTTAGAGTTGAGGAATTTATCCCCCTAGAAACTCAACATTTTAAATTCCTATCTCCTCAATCTAGTCATATAATTTATTTCTTTGTTGGGTCACATTTATTAAACATTTTCTTCCATCCTTCTATAGAAAGCACATAGTTCGGGGCTGTAGGACTGAGAAAAGGATGACATTCAGTCTATGCTCACAAAGAATAAATAGTTCACTGGAGGAAACAGACACTTAGATCTTTAAAATACAAGTTAGAGTTAAATAAACAAAAGAGACAAAGAGTTATGTGAGCATAGGTTAATGATTAAACTAGGAATAGAATTTGTACATGGAAACAACATGGCAGTTCATTATGAAAGAATGTGTAAGAGTGTCAATATAAAAAGAAGGAAGGGGGAAAGGTTATCTATCCAGTGCTAAAAAAACCTCACACAGTAAAAATTTATACTTCAAATTGATCAGTAGAATAGAATGGAGAACCAAGAAAGAAATATACTTAATTTATTGATTTACAAAAATGCAAAACCAATTCAATAATACTAGAGAAACTAAATATCCATATGAAAAAAGAAACTTTCACCTAAATCTTATAACTTGCACAAGATTGACTTATTAATCATAGGTTAAAATATAACATAAATATAACATAGAATTAAATAGAAAACTGTAAATATTTAGAAACACCAGATGAAATCTTTGGAATGCAAGGCTAGTCAGAATTTTGATATAACACACAAAGGAATGCTACGCAAAAGAGAAAATTGATACACCGTACTCATCAGCATTAAAAAATAATTTGCTCCATGAAAGCACCTGTGAAGATGAAGAGACAAACTACAGACTGAGAGAAAAATTTTGCAAGCTACACACTAAAACAGTCCTAGTGTCTAAAATATATAAAAAACTTCTCAAAACTCATAGTGAAAACCTCAAATAATGCAATTAGAAAAAGAACCAAAGACATAGACATTTCACTGAGGAGGCTAGATAAATGCAAAATAAGCATAATAGATGAAGAGATTATCAACATTATTAGCTATTAAGGACTTGCGGTTAACACCAAAATAAGATGTTGCTACCCACCTACCAAAGTAGCTTAAAAAAAAAAAAAACCACAGTGACAATATTAAATGCTGGCACAGATGTAGAGAAACTGAATCAGTCATATAAGTGAGAATTTAAAACAATTTAGTCACTCTTGAAAATAATTTAGTAAGTTGCTTTCAAACTAAATACTGTATACACTATGCCCAGGAATTGCAATGCTAAGCCTTAATCCCACAAATGAAAACTTTTTTCATAAAAATATCGCCTATGAATGTTCATGGAAGCTATAATGAAAGACCGGAACCTGTCCAGATGTTCTCCAATAGGTGAGTAGTTGAACAAACTGTGTACATATATATTATGAAATGTTACTCAGCAATAAAAAGGCATAAATCATTAATGAAGCATGAATGAATCCCCAGGGAATTATGTTCAATAAAAAACTACCAATCCCAAAAGGTTATATAAGATTCCATTCATATAACATCCAGAAAACAAAAATTATAGAAATGGAGGGCCGATTAATGATTGCCAGTGTTTGGTTAAAGCTTTCTGTGACTGGGGAAAAGAAGAATTCTATGGTTTGGAAATGGTTCAAAGTCTTGATTTGGGTGGTTACACAAATCTACACTTGTAGCAAAATAATATAAAACATATACGCACCCACAGATACACACATACATATACACACAGAGAGAGTTGAATACAAGTAAAACCAGGGAAATCTCTATAAGATTGGTGGGCTCTGTATTTGTATACTTCGTGGACATTGTTGGTGGTCTGGATAAATTTCACTACATGGAATATCAATATCCTGCTTGCGAAGTATCAGTATAGTTTGGAAAAATTCTACTTTTGGGGGATACAGTGAAAATTGTACAGGGAATCACTCTGTATTGTTCTTTATAAATTCACATGAATCTATAATCAGCTCCGAAAAATTCAAAAATTAATTAATTTAAAAGTTAAATATACTTCAGTTTACAATTACAGAAAAGACATATTGGGGGTTATTTGCTTTGCCAAAAATATTGTTAACCTCACAAGAAGAGAGTCACAAGCATTTTAAAACTAAAATTACATAATATATTTTTTCTGTAGTAAATTCACAAAGAGAAAAAATTGAATTCTATATCTTGCAGAAATATGTCCATTGTTTAAAATAAATTGTACATTTTTCAAATTTTACTTTCATTATTAGAGGTTTGAAAGTCCCACTCGGCAGTTATTATTCTTCAAATATTCCATTTACTAAATAGATTCTGAGTAGCTGCTTTAATGTTAGGGAAATCCCTAAATTCTTAACCGTGAAATACTAAAGAGAGCTGGAGGGAGGATTTCCGGAGCATGTGATTTTTCCTAAGAACAAGTCTTCAACACTGCAGCATGTTCTCTCTCTTCAGCCCAGGTGCCCACCACTGAAGGGAGTAGAAAAAACCTTGGAAGGCAAAAGCCTGAACTCTCAGTGCCTCCTAGAATTTCTCAGATCTGTCTCTACCGTCAGCAGAAGTCTCTTAGTGATATCCTATTTGCTTCTAGAGTGACACTTCCTCTACTATTCAAGATTTGAAATCAGTAGAAAATGATACACTTTTTTGGGGGGCTAAACTTCTTTCACCTGGACACACATTTCTGAAATTATTAGTGATCATGCTACAAAAATTGGTCCAAAGTTTCTTATTTGCTCATCCTTGTAAGTAAAATACACATTTTTTAAAGCTGAGAAGTACAGACTTTAATGCCTAGGTTCGTTTTCAGAATGTATAGAAAATGTATTTTTGAAGAGTTTTCATCTATTTCTAGGGCACGTTGGTCCTGCCTCCAGTCGACCCAAAATAAAAGGTACAAATCTTCGTATCATGTTTCTAACCCAACAGACATCTGTGGGCAATTATGCAAGAACATGACCAAATGGAAGCACCACAGAGACATCTACTGGTTGGTTTCTTTTCTCCTGGTCCCTTTTTCTGAGATTGTTTTGGTGTAGTGGGGAATTGTAACTAAGCAGCACTATTCAGCATTACATGTGAGCACTGTATAATACAGCTCTGTAGAGAATTATATTGCCCAATAACCTGGGACCATTAATTGGAAGTCTAGAGGGACTGATGTGCTCACAGTTCAATCTTCCCATCACATGCACTCCACTGGTTTTTATAGCATACTGACAGTCAAGATGGCAAAAAGCCAATCCTGTTAAATCCGGCAAGCAAGGCAAAGCTAAGCACAAACAAGGAAATTTAACAAATATGGATGACTTTTTAAAATCTGTAGATGTCATTCTAGTTTTGTGTGTTGTTTCTTATATTTTAATAAGTAGGCAATAACTGCAAATATAGCTAAGGGTCAGTGTTAGGTTTAGATCAAGAATAACTCCCAAAACACTCTTCTGCTCAGAGGTGGGCTTTGGGAGGTGACTGGATGGGGCCAGTTATAGCTAAACATGATGTTAGGAGGAGGAGTCTGGTAGGAAGAGGTATTGTCACTGGGGACCTGACCAGAAGGCTTTATCTTTCTCCCCAACTCTTTCCTTCCCTCTCTACTTTCTGGCTGTCAGGATATGAGTAGGTCTCTTCCACTGGACCCTTCACCATTCCATTTCTGCCTTGGAGCCAGCTGACTATGGACTGAAAATGTGAACCAAAATAAATCTCCCTTCCTTTACATTATAGGCTTCAGGAATTTTGTCCTAGGAACAAGAAAGTAACTAAGATAGTTAGAAATACTTATTTGGGACATTTTCTTAGAATCACGTCCAAAGCTAAGAATCTAAAGTATATTTTAAAGAGGAAACACTGGGTAGGAAAATTTCAAGGGTGTTGGGTTTTGCTCTGAAAGGGGATAATCACTTGGACAAAAAGAGATACTGTCTTTAATGATCCCTGCTTCATGACAGCTTCATGTTTTACAAGCCCACTTCTACTTTGCTAGAGACTTTTAACTGTTGTTCTGCACTTTTATATTTCATGGACATCTTCAGAGGCCTGATTTCACTACAGTAGATTCTATAGATTTCACTACAGAGAATACTTATTCTCAAATACAATTGTGGAGAACAATGATAGCTGAGTAATATTTGATTGAGTTTTGATTCAATTACAAAATGAATTTGAAACAAATGAAGTGATTCATGGATCTTAAGTCATCAGAGGCCTAGATGTTTGACACAGAGTTATGGTCTATCTCCATAGTTTTCCTCTCTCTTTCCCACAAGAGGAAAAAGGCTACGTTTATGCTGGAAAACGCACTAGCTAGCAGGGTTCATCTAAAATATATCTCCATTAATATATAACAGAAACCTCATTGATATTGATTTGTAAAAGAGAAATGAAGATGCACACAAAAGGCACATTTCCTTTGGTTTACTAAAATTAATTTAAAAATTGATCACATTTCCATAGCATTAGCCATGAGGTAGGATTCTTATTGTGTTTTTTTATTAGAAAAGGAACATATAAGCTCATTTTAAAAATCCAAACCCCTATTTCATCATCATTACCCAGTAAAAACTACTGCCAGGAGATTGTGGCATGTTCTTTCAGTGTTCATGTGAGTATATGAGAATGTATATATACATACAAAAACATGAAAACAACCACTGTGTTCATATATCACCTGGTTGTAGCTTTTTAAATATAAACTAATTGTATTTAGGGTCTATTTCCTTGTACTGCAGATAATATCTACTTCATTCTTTCCAAATGCACTCTACATTTACCCAGAAATTAGCTCTCCCCCATGAAAGGACAGTGTTCTTTGACCCAAAACAATAACCATAAAATATGATGTTCCTCTTGGGTCTTTCCCCATTTCTCCTAGCTCTAATCTTATCATCCTCTCTTATCTATTGCCTCCTTTATACTTTTCCTCTAAATTCAGAAAGTACATATACAAGTTATTCTTATCACAATGCTAGGATTCATTCTCCCCCTTGTCTTGTGGGGTCATTCAACTAATAATATATGGAGAGCTACTCTATTTCATGATCTCTACTCTACAATTCAAAGACATGAGTGAACAAAACAGACATGATATGAATTATATATATATATATTCCTTAATAAATAGGATGTGCAAAGAAATCAAGAAATTGCAGTTTACAAATAATGAAGCCCTGGGCCAGAGTAATTCAGCTGGCAAATGGAAGAACCGTCATTGGAACCACTGTCAGAATTACCACACTCCACTGACTCAGATGTCTCTGTTTAAAATACCTACTCATCTCCTTTGGGGAAAACTTGAAGGGGGTGATATTTCTTCCTGGTGCTCCTGAATGCCCTCAAATGAAATTTCTTTCTGGAATCCCTGGGGACTTTGGCCTTATGTTCACTGGAGGTGGGAGCCAAGTCTACTAGAATAGCTGGAAAGTAGGGAAATATGGATAGGAAGAGAAAGTCTTGTGTCACCATATCAAAAAAGCAGAGAAAGTAATTTTTAGGAAATTGGTCTAAATGTAATAATTAAAATATCTCATTTTACTATAGTTTCTATTATCAATGAAGTCAAGCATCTTAGCTCTGTTTATATATGCTACTTGAACTTTTCTTCTATGACAAATACATTCATATCCTTTTGTGCAGCTCTCTTCTTGTGTCTATAAACACCTTATTAATATGTATACCTTTGTTAAATGTAAACAATATTTACAATTTTTTCTACATGTAAAAAGATTTTCTTGAATTTGTTGTTGATTTGATCTATTATGTGTTTGCTGTGTAAGAATTGAAAAACTTTTATGCATTCATATCTCTCAATGTTTACAGCTCTGAGTTGTGGCATAGAACTTATAGTATGTATGAAGGACACTTTTTATCATTATTTCTACTGAAGGGAAAAAAATCTTCTATAAAAGACCATAATGGAAGTATACTCATAAACCATGTTTACCAACAAGGTATTTACCTAGTTAGTCTTTTGATTCTATCATTTTCTCTTTTGGTAAATTTTAGTCCATATTCTATTGTTCATTGGGGCACAAGGAACAATAGCTATAATACATCTGCATCTATATCTATATCTAGATATAGATATCACATAACCTAGATGTAGGTCTAAGAGGCTATATCTTCTAAGTGCAAGTACACTCTATGATGTATGCACAATGACAAAATTGCCTAGCAACACATTTCTTAGGACCTATTCTGTCATTAAGTGTCGTGTGATTGTACTTAGCAACTCCAGTATATTGCACTGTAGCTCTTTCCTTAATTTCCTAGACAGGTGAATTCTGGCAAACATGAATTTGGAGCATATCCTTTGGTTTATAGAATATAAAAAGAGCTCCCTATGTTCAAAGAGAAACTCAGCAAAGCTAAAAGAAAGCAAAAGAAGTCTAGGAACAAATAATTTAAAAGATGTTATTTTCTTTTGCTTTCTCAGATAATCTAGTTTGCGTGATATAAAAAAGCAGCCCCTTGGTGTGACCAATGAATCTTCCAGGGCGTTCTGGAGTTTGTGTTGTAATCCATTTTAATGGCCTATTAAACACACAATTGATTGGATTAAGCATGCAGCGATTCAAATGAGACTTTAAGTAATCTCACTGACCATGGTAGACTCTGTGTGATGTAACATCCCTTAGGCTGATGCTAAGGACTCACACAAGACGAAGAAAGAGGTTGTGCTTTAAGAAATGCAATCTTTCCCAAGATAAACATAGCCAGCCAAGATGGACACAAATGAAACTTGGAGGGAGAGGTTATAGAACAAGGATTTTGCTTGAAGACCTATTCTACCTGTTAATAATAATTCTGATCTTGGACACATTATTGAAATCTAAGTAAGACTTAATTTTTGTTTAAGAGAAAATGAGGAAATATGGATCTCTCAGGATAGTTTTGATTAACTAAGAATGTCTTATACTATCCCTAATATATAACCAAATATGAATCAAATTCTTGGACATCTCCTTCATGAACTTCTTTTCCTATCTTCTTTTTAAGGTTTATAATCTAAAGCCCTCTTCATTCTCTTATCCATTCAAAATTTGGTGTCTTTTCTGTATAAGACACTGTGCAATGAATTATGAGAAGAGTACACTGTCAAGCAAGCATGAGTTTTACTCTACAAGAAAGTGTATAGATTATTCAGAGTTAAATTGATAATAATAGTCAATATTTAATGGAATGTTATTCTGCACTCAATGATTAATTTTTAGTCAATTCTCACAGCTATGCTAAGATCAACAGGCAGTACTATCTTTATTCCCATTCACCAGGTTAAGTAGGAAACATGTCCAAAGTCACATAAGTTGTGTCTCAGCAAAGATTCAACCCCAGCTACCTAAGAATTCAGAGTCCAAGCTTTTAACCAGACTTAAACACTATGCTATACTAAGAAATATTAACAATGTGATATAGTGTAACTAGAATATAATAAGCAACATGAGAAATATGGGTGGATATGCATGGAAATTTAGAAGGGGGTAGTCACTTTTGGTTGCAAGAATCCAGAAAGATTTTACATAGAAGATAGTGTTGATGTATCTTTAAAAAATTGTTTTGAACTTTGCTCTACCAACATTTTTTCTTTTTCTTTTTGTGGAAACTCAAGTGAGACTGGAGGCCTATCCTATGCTCAACTAACATGAGTTAAACACAACCTTAAAAGTTAAGTGCCCACTGGTGTGAAATAAATGTTCTCGTCTTATGCCTTCGAATGTGAAGTCTGGGAATTGAAAATTTTTCGCAGAGGAACAAACACTATTTCACACTTGACTAACCATGAGCAGGGGCCAATCTGTGATCTCTTTGAACCTTTTAGCTAGGAAGATGGACTATGTGTGTGCTGGTGTGACACAGGCCACCAGCTATGTGAACAAATGCAAGTGCTGCACTTGGAACTATCCAAAGTAATCTCTGAAGCCAGTCTCAGCTTCAGCATGGGATTGTATTATCTATTCCGGGAGAAGGAGAAAAACAAGCATTTCTGTAACCAGCTACTGTATGGGCTAATGTTTTTGTGTAAAATATGCATCAGAAACCTTTTTAATCAGTACCTAAAAACAAAATATAGAGCTGCTAACATTTTTTAATGTTAGATCCTATCCAAAAATGGGTAATAAATATAGAAGGGAACTAAATCGAGCTTTGTACCTGTCCTCCCTGAGCTGTGGATTTTTATTATCAGCCAGGGTCCATGCCGTGGAAATTCTTCCTTGCTTCTGATTTTTCAGTTTGAAATCCTGATTGTGTTCAGTAAATGTTTCAGCTAGAACTGCTGAAGACTCACTTGAATAGGCTAAAAGGTGAAAAATAAGTTACAATTTTCTCTAATTGCCTGTCCTTCCATTCTCGAGGCCCTTGATCTTGTAGATTTGAAGCAGACATTTGTACCTGGCTGGATCCCTCTTGCCTAATGTCTGGCCTCCCCAAAGACTACACAAACATACCTTAGCCCTATATCATTAACTTCTTTTGCTGTTAAATCTGTTTTTTATCTTGGAGTCTCATGCTATTACAGCCCTTTGGGGGGTGGGGTCCTGATTTTCTGCCCCTGTCTCTATGTGTCCCTTTAACTTCTGTCAGTGGAACCGTTATGAATGGAGGGCCAAGCTGCTCATCTGTCTGATGTTGAAATCAAGAATTCAGCAGGAATAAAAATAATTTAGAAGTTTACTTCTATATTTTGGAATAAGGATTCACCTAATGAGCAACATTTTGCAAATACAGACTTAGAGGAGCAGGAAATGTCTTATTATTTTATTTTATTTGCATAAAATGAAATTAAATGAACTCTTATCCTAAGTCCTTTCAATGCTTGCCTCTTGGAAAATTATCACTACTGGCTCGCTTGTCTTTTTTTTTTCTCTCTTTCTGCAGTCAAAATTGAAAGGAAAATAATGAAAAACTGTCATCTGTAGTTTAAATAAAATAATTAAACTAACCATGAGGATGTATATTTTAACAGTCAAAAAAAGTCCAAAACTAGCTTCTTGGGTAGATTGGGGGCATGAACACTAGGGCTCACTGGGAGAGAGAACATAGGGAAGAGAGTATGAAGTCTTAGATGCCAAATGTGGTGATTTAAATTGCTTTCCTTAGGCCTTACTAGTTAGACCTAGTATGCTTTTCAGAATACGGATTGCACAGCCAAATCTGTAGAGATTCTGATTCTACAGGTCTGAGTTTCAACCAAGAATTAGCATTATGAACATGATTTCAGGTGACTTGTCTGCAGAAGGTCCATGGGCTACAGAGTGAAAAATGCTGTTGTTGGTGATGCCCAGGCCATGGCAGTTTTAGAGCAGTGAGTAGATGTAGAGAAAGACGTTTTCTGGAAGATCAAACAGGAAGTGCCTTGGAAGACAGAGACACAGACAAAGATAAAGGAGGTCAGTTAGCTACCACTAAAAAAATATGCTAAACATAAGTAGAGGTTGGATGAGGCTGGCAGCAGAGTTTAACATGTTTAACATGATTCTAGATCTCACTGCCTGAATTATTCAGTTACTACTAAATTACCAAGTGTACATGGTAACTCTTCAGCATTCATGGGCAGACTAACTTTAGAGTTTCTCTACTAAAATTTTGTATGCAAAATTTCTCTTTTACATAATTTTATTCCAACTCATCACTTTTATTCAACATGTTTTTAAGATAAAATATATTTTATTCTAAGCTTTTGATTTTTTCTTTTTTTGCACTTAAAAATGATTTCCTATTCTGAACTAACTTCAGGCTTACACAAAAGTTGCAAACATAGTACAGAGAGTTTCCAAATATCCTTTACACAGCTTGAAACAGAAAAAGTACATCAGAGGAAAAAATTTAAAGTTCAAATAAGGTCTTTCATTAAGAATATTGTGACAATATTAAATCTTGGTTTGATATTTGTATACCTCTATTCTATCTTAATTAATATTAGTAAAAAGCTATTGAGAGGTTATAGGAACAACATTGTGGAGGTTATTCTTTTCTTGTCAAAAATAATTATTTCTATACATTCGTTTTATGACTTAGTTGTATGTATTTTCTATTTTTCCATTTTACAAGGTGCCAACAGCAAATTACAAGAATTTTGACACTTAAACATAAGCTTCTTATCAAATTTTTTTCTTTTTAGAATCATCCTTTTTAAACAAATAGTGAATTGTGAAAAATCATATTAGAAAAAAATCTGTAATACTAATATTCACAATTATAGTCAACTATTTTGAGAAGTTACTGTTACAGACACTATTCTAAACATTTTACATCTACAAATGTATTGAATTTTGATGCTTAACCCTATGACTGTAAGTATTATAAAATTAGGGACATGGAGGCAGGGAGAAGTTAAGTAATTTGCCCAAAACTGACATGGAAATTAGAAGAGAGATTCTTTCAAACCCAGGCTGTCTGGCTCCAGACCCACAACCTACACTACCACACTCTCATGCTCTCTTATCTCTAACATATATTTTAAAAATCCATAAAATGCTGTAAAATATTGTTGTATTATCCTAAATCCACAGTCTGACATCAAAGGGAGAAAGAGAGCATCTTGGTCTTTAACTTACATTATTTGAGTCTCACACTACACACCAGATTGGAAACAACAATAATCATTCTGACTGGATAAAGAAGATTTTTTTTTGTAAAATGGAGTACTACTCAGCCATAAAGAATGAGAAACTAGAGACATTTATAGTTGAATGGATGCACATTGAGATCATAATCTTAAGTGAAATAAATAGGACACACGTGTAAATACCGAATAGTTTTTCTGATGAGAAACTGAAAGTGTAAATAAGGATCAAAATGTATAATAGATAATGTGAAATAGGAAGAAAAGGTGCAAAGGGGAAGGTGAAGTGGGAGGGGTAGGGGAAAGGAAAGAAGGTAAAGGAAAAAATATGAGAACATGAAAAAATGGAAACAAAGTCTTTGTGAATAAGGAGGGGCGGAAGGGTTGAAGAGAGGGCAGGGGAATGGGGAAAAAATAAGAACCAAGATACATCATGTAAAGGTACAAGTTCCCAATGATGAATGTCATCATATTTTATACATAAAATGTACCAATAAACTCAATAAAAATAATATAATCATTCTGTAAGCAAAAGGAAATTATATTTGTTCTTAGATTAATTGAAAACTTATAGCATAAATATGATAAAATCCCTAATCTGAAATATCAGACCCATGAATTTTTTTTTTTTTTTTTTTGGTACCGGGGATCAAACTTGGTCAATGAAATTTTTATAACAGTTTTTTATTATGCTGGAAAGTCATAATCAATTATGCTTAAATTTTTAGCATGATTTATTGAAAACAGCACCAGAATAACCTACCTGATGCTGGCAAGTATCAGCAGATGTCATTAGTGCTGGAAGCAGAGTGTTAGTTAAAGTTCTTAGCTGCAAGCATCAGACTATGATCAATCATCATAAACAGAAACAAAATTTATTGACCCCCAGAATTAGGGAAGGTTTAGTTTCCTGGCAATTCAGACATGGTATACTCAAGTTCTATGTCAGTTCAATTTCCAAGTGGAAATCTACAGTGATTTCTTGGAGATAAAAAAAAATCCAGATAATTATAATATTATTTGGATCTTGTATAAAAAGATCTGCCATGGAAACAAAATTTTAAAACTTCAAGAATATTTGGGGGCTTTCTAATTTATTTTTTTCTTAAATTCTTTTATTGGTACATTTTAGGCATACAATACATTTACATTTATCTTTGGGTGCTTGTACCTGTACATGATTCATCTTGGTTCTTATTTTTCCCCATTACCTGTGCACCCTTCACCCCTAAACCCTTCCCTATTTACATACTTCGTTTCCAATTTTTTTTCTTTTCTCATAATTTTTCCTTTCCATTCTTTCCTTTCCCCTCCCCCTCTCACCACCCCTACCCCTTTGGACCTTTTCCAGTTTCAAAGTATCATTTATTAGTTATTAATCCTTTTAGTCCTTATTTACACTCTCAGTTTCTCACATGAAAGAAACTATTCAGTATTTACACATGCGTGTCTTATTTATTTCACTTACAAGTATGGCCTCAATATGCATCCATTTAGCTATAAATGACTCTAGTTTCTCATTCTTTATGGCTGAGTAGTACTCCATTTTTTTTAAAAAAACACATCTTCTTTATCCAGTTTCTAGTTGATGGGCATTTGGGTTGTTTCCAAGCTTTAGCTATTACAAACTGTGCCACTATAAACATAGGTGCACATATATCCCTGTGGTACGATTCTTTTAATTCTTTGGGGAAGATACCCAGCAGGGGAATAGCTGGGTCAAATGGGACCTCTAGCCCTAGTTCTTTGAGGTATCTCCATACTGATTTCCACAGTGGTTGCACCAGTCTGCACTCCCACCAACAATGGAGAAGGGTTCCTTTCTCTCCACAACCCAGCCAGCATTTGTTATTGGTTGATTTCTTGATAGCAGCCATTCTTTCTGGGGTGAGGTGGAATCTCAATGTTGTTTTTATCTGCAGCTCTCGAATGAACAGTGGTGTTGAACATTTTTCATATGTTTATTTGCTGCTTTTACTTCTTTGTCTGAGAAATGTCTGTTCATTTCAGATGCCCATTTTTGAATTGGGTCTTTGAATTTGGGGACTCTGATTTTTTTCAGTTCTTTATATATTCTAGACAGTAGTCCTTTGTCTGAGTTACAGCTGCTAAAAACTTTTTCCCACATTGTAGGTTGTCTCTTAGCTCTGTTGGTGGTTTCTCTTGCAGTGCAGAAGCTTTTCAATAAGATGAGATCCCAGTTGCTGATTCTTTGTGCTAGTTCCCGTGCTACTGAGGTTTTGTTCATGAAGTCTTTTCCTATGCCAATATCTTCAAGGGTTCTACCTAACTTATCTTCCAACAAGTTTAGTGTTCCTGTCTTAATATTTAGATCTTTAATCCACTTAGATCTCAGTTTAGTGCACTATGATAGATATGGGTCTAGTTTTAATCTCTGACAGGTTGAAATCCAGTTTTTCCAACACCATTTATTAAATAGGCTATCTTCCTCCAATGAGGGTGGTTGGCTCCTTTGTCAAAGATGAGGTGGCTGAGTATGTCTGAAGCTGTTTTTGAATCTTCTAATCTATTTCACTGATCCTCGGGTCTGTTTCTTTGCCAGTACCATGCTGTTTTTATCACAGTAGCTTTGTAGTATAGCTTCAAGTTGGGGATTGTGATACCCCCTGCCATGGCTCTGTTGGTTAGAATTGCTTTAGCTATTCTAGGTCTCTTCTAGTTCCAAATGAATTTTTGGATTGTTTTCTCTACCTCTGTGAAGTATATTATTGGAATTTCAGTCAGCATTGCATTAAATTTATATAGAAGTTTTGGAAGTATGGCCATTTTCACTATATGGATTCTTCCTACCCAGCAACAAGGGATGTCTTTCCATTTTCTTATATCCTCCTTGATCTCCTTTTTCAGGGGGCTGTAGTTTTCAGTATAGAGGTCTTTTGTTTCCTTTGTTAGATTGATTCTTAGATATTTCATTTTTTTGGATGCTATTATAAAAGGAATTGTTTCCCTAATTTCTCTCTCAATGAGTCTGCTATTTGTGTATAAGAAGGCTATTGTTTTTTGAGTGTTGACCTTATATCCAGCTACTCTACTGAATCTGTCAATTAAGCCCAGAAGTCTTTTGGTAGAGTTTTTTGGGTCTTCTATGTAAAGTATCATAACATCAGCAAATAATGAGAGTTTAACTTCTTCCTTTCCTATCTTTATTTCTTTTATTTCTTTCTCTTTTCTAATTGCTGTGGCTAATGTTTCCAGAACTATATCGAACAGGAGTGGTGATAGTGGGCATCCTTGTCTTGTTCCTGATTTTAGCATGAAAGTTTTCAGTTTTTGACCATTTAGTATGAAGTTGGTTGTTGGTTTTTCATAGATAGCCTTAATTAGGTTGAGATAAAGACATTCTATTCCAATTTTCTGTACGGTTTTTATCATGAATGGGTGTTGGATTTTGTTGAATGCCTTTTCTGTATCTATTGAGATGATCATATGGTTTTTGTCAACTCTGTTAATACAGTGCATTACATTTATTGTTTGACGTATGTTGAACCATCTTTGCATCCCTGGGATAAATCTGACTTGGTCAGGGTGTATGATCTTCTTGATGACCCTCTGTATTCTGTTTGCCAGTATCTTGTGGAGGATTTTTGCATCTATGTTCATTAGGGAGATTGGCCTGTAATTCTCTTTTTGGGTTGGGTCTTTCCCTGGTTTTGGAATCAAAGTCACACTTGCTTCCAGGACTGAGTTTGGAAGTCTTGCTTCCCTTTCAATTTCCTTGAAGAGTTTAAAGAGTAATGGCATTAGTTCTTCTTTAAATTTCTTGTAGAATTCAGCAGTGAAGCCATCTGGACCTGGGCTTTTCTTTGTTGGTAAATTTTTTATTACATTTTCAATTTCACTCATTGTAATTGGGGTGTTTAGAATTTCTATATCTTCTTCATTCGTATGCATCGAGGAATCTGTCCATTTCTTCTGTGTTTTCCATTTTATTAGAGTACAGGTTCTCAAAGTAGGTATTGATGATCCTCTGGATTTCTGCTGGTTCTGTTGTGACTTCCCCTTTTTCATTCTTAATTGGATGGATTTGAGCCTTTTCTTTCCTTTTTTTGATAAGATTGGCTAAAGGTTTATCAATTTTATTTATTCTTTCAAAAAACCAACTCTTTGATTCATTAATTTTTGTATCATTCTCTTAGTCTCCATTGCATTGATTTCTGCTCTGATCTTTATTATTTCCTCTCTTGTGCGGGCTTTGGGTTTGTTATTCTCTTCTTTTTCTAGAAGTTTGGTGCTCTGCATTAGATTATTTATCTGAGTTCTCTCTGTTTTCCTAATATGGGCATTCACTGCTATGAATTTCCTGCATAGAACTGCTTTCATTGTGTCTCATAGATTCCTAAATGTTGTACTGGCATTATCATTTACTTGTAGAAACTGTCTAATTTCTTCTTTAATTTCCTCTGTGACCCATTTGTTGTTCAGGAAGGTGTTATTAAATTTCCATGTGTTTGTGGGAGTTTTGCAGTTTCTCATGTTATTGATCTCCAATTTTATTCCACTGTGGTCTGATAATATAGGGGGCTTTCTAATTCAGTCACACACATAATACTAGAAACTTACTGTATTTGTGATTGAATGAATAAAAGTGAAACTCATTCATCATTGCTGCAATCAACAACAGAGCAAAATTAAGAGTATGTAGACAGACCCAGATTCAAGTCCTTCCAACACCTCTTCCTAGCTATGTGATTTTGACACACTATACCTTCTCTCCCTATTCTGCGAAATGAGAAAACTCATACTACCATCTGATATGTTTGTGGAGATGGTTAATTAATGTATTTTATGAAAAGCAGTGAGAACAATTTTTGATGCATAAGCATTCGATGGTAGTGTTTTTGAATCTTCATTATCGTCATCATCATCATCACCATCATCATCATCACCATTGTCATCACCCAAAGTTTGTTTGAGAACATCTAATAAAAAACAAAACAAAATCATATCTAACAGACCAATCCCTCACATGGTCACACAGCTCTCATTATTACTAAGCTCTGGAAGATCAAAGAAAGACTTCAAATTTTCAGTACACACAAACTCTAGCTGTCACATTCTTCTATATTTTCAACTGTGCTCACATCTTTGCATCCTGGACAAAACATTTTTCTGTCCATTTAGCATCTCACAGAATACTATTCAGTAAATGATGAGGTAAAAAAATGTGATTATCTAGAAAGGTATTTTATTTAATAACTATAGAATATAAATTGGTGTCTTGTTGCTGAAATTAATGAAGAGTAAAATCTTACAAAATTAACATCACAAATATTATGCTAAAATATGCCAGATTTTCCTAAAATATTTGTACTAAATCAAATGATCTCCAAACTAAGTAATTTTGTAAGAAATTACAATCATTTTATTAGTGCTTGTACATTTAATACCATCATCAACTCACTTCTCATGAATACTGTAATTTTAAAGTTTCAGTTAATGAAAAATATGTGTTGTAGATTTTTAAATTTGTTTTGAGAACTTCAATTTTTGGATAAAAGAGAATGATTCCAAATTATTTGGTTAAACTTAATGAATTTCTTAGCTAATTAAAATGAGTTATTTAATGCAATAGAAAACAATCCTAAAATTTGGTTACTTTATCCTAATTTATAAAATCTGAAATTAAAATTATGTGCATTCAGTGGTTTTATAAGTAATAGAATACATCTTTTTAGTATTTTTGGTATTTGGTATTTTTAAAATTTCTTGTTCACAACAAATTATCCACTAGATGGCACTACAAAACTGCCAAATTTTTGCTTAAAAACTGACCTATGATGAATGTCATTATACTGTATACCTAAAATGTACCAGTGATTAGAATGAATAATCGACAATGCAAAATAGGAAGAAAAGGTCCAAAGGGGTAGGGGTAGTGGGAGGGGCAGGGGAAAGGAAAGAAGGGGAAGGAAAAATGATGAGAAATGGAAAAAATGGAAATAAAGTCTTTGGAAATAGGGAAGGGTGGAGGGGGTGAAGGGAGGACTAGGAATGGGGAAAAAATAAGAACCAAGATCCATTATGTAAAGGTACAACTCCCAATGAGAAACGTAATTGTGTTGTATACCTACAATGTACCAGTAAAAGAATTTAATTTAAAAAAAAAGAACTTGAGATATATATATATATATATATATATATATATATATATATATATATATATATGGAATGACCTAATAGCCTGTCAAGAAAATAATTTAAGAATCCTAATAATCAATGGGGCAGTTGTTACAGACATATCTAATCTCAAAGTCCTTCAATTGCTTGTGAGGTGGCATGTAAATTACGATTAGATACCTATCTATACCATATGCACTTGGTGCAGGGCAAGCAGCTAGACTTTTTAATGGTAAAATGTAATGACTCTTATGATTAAATTTCATTAATTTGAATTCTGCTAAGATTCTACTATCTGACCAAGGCCTGGTTTTTTCAGTGTCCATGAAGAAATAAAATTCACCAAATAACAATATCAACAGAATAATGGAAAATAATTCCAGGAGAAACATTATTATATAATTTGAACAACTGATAGTATTATATATTATGGACCAAGAGTGGGTAAGTGGAGATAAATATGAAACATTTTCACTTAATATATTCATCATTTAGGTCAGTCTTTGTCCATGGAATTGAGCTTGAAATTTACTTCATAACATTAGAAATATTATAACATCCATACAAAGCCAAAGCCAAAACTTTAGACAAAAGTTCTAAATTGTAGGTAATGGCCAGGATGCTTGCATGTGTTATCCTGTAGAAATACCCCATCAACTCCTTTGAAGACCAATGCATATTCAGCCACAAAATGCATAGTCAAACACTGGATGGCTTTGCAGGAAAGGTGGTTTATCACTTTGCCCCATTTGTTCTATACTAACTGGGTAACATTAATGGTAATCACCTTTATGTCATTTCATTTTGTCTCCAGTTACATACGCAGAGACAGCTCCCTGAACTCTGTTCCTAAAGAACTTATGAAGATGCACAAACATCTGCCTCTTGTTCAGTTACCATAGTGCCCGTAGCCCTTTCACTTCTCTTCTGAGTTCTCCCTTTATCTGCCAGGTACCTAGGGCCCTCCAAGTCACTTCTGCTGCTATGCACCAGGCATCCTGGACACCGCAGTTTGCCATCACAACTGAGCCATGATGGCCACAGAGACACCAAAACTGTGATTTCCTGGGTGGTGGTTTTCACTGGGTGCTAGGCTTCCTGCCTGGGATACATGATGAACTAGATAAATATGCCCTTTCCTCGAAGAGGTTTCTGGTAGTCTTCATTTCTTTCTCTCTACTTTTTAATCTGATTTACTGGTTGTAAATAAAATTCCTAAGAATGTAGTAACTTCATTAAATTCTCTCACTGGAATAACAAATAGAAAAAGGAATTTGGTAGTAAATGAAGTGCTTTGAATTTAGATTTAACTTGGGACTATATAATTTTTACTATATCTCTTCTAATTAATATGTAAAGTATTATGTATTTATTCATGGTAGAAAATAGGAAGATATACAATGAAAAACATAATCCTCTGGTGACCATAATCTTACTTCCTAGTGATAATTGCTGTTAATGTTTTGGTAAACATCCTGAAGTAACTTCTGTGTGTATACTCATAATGTATTTATTCATGTTTATGCATTTCTAGTTGACACCAGTCTGAATTTCTTGGAGTGTAATCATTAAATGTTTTTATTTATTTTTATATTTAAAACCATTTGAACAACATTCTCAAATCTCCTTCACCAGTCTTTAACATGTTGAAAGGTCATCTCACGTAATGGTTTAAATCAAGGACCCATTACCTGGCTAGCCTGCCACTGCAAGTTGTATGACTTCAGGAAAATAGATTAAGTATCTCTGTCTCTCAGTTCTTTTACCTATAAAGTAGTGATCAAAATAGTATTTACCTCATAGAGCTGGTGTAAGTTGAAAGAATGAGTACTTATAAAGTAATTAGCATAGGGCCTGCTGCAGAAGTAGCTGATCTCCTTTGAGTTACGGACTTTTTTTCTACCAGTTGAGCTCCAATCTCATCTTTTTGTTTGCCTCCAGCTTGTGCTGGAAATGGAGGGTAGAAGGCTATTGTTTGCTCTTCCATTTCTCTCTCTTTCTCCTTTGATTCCAGCTCTTTTGCTGTTGGGCACAGGGAAAGGGAGGGAGGGAGATTGGTGAGTAAAGGCCAAATCGATTTGTGCTTAAGAGTCAACTCTTGCAGTCACTCTGGGTGCTGACCATTTGACCCCGCTATAATTTTCTTGGGTATCTTCCTGAAAGAATTAAAGACATTGTACTACAGTGACACATGCATATCCATGTTTATAATAGCACAATTCACCATAGCTAAATTATAGAAAAAACCCATTAACAGATGGATCACTAATGAAAATGTGGATCACTAATGAAAATGAAAATATAAATACAATGGAGTATTACTTACCCATAAGGAAAGATAAATTTGAGTCACTTGTAGAAAAATGGATGGATTTGAGATGATAATGAAGTAAATCAGAAACAGAACATTAAATATTGCAGTTTCTCTTATATGAGAAACCCAAAATATAAATAAATTAAAGAGTAAAAGGAGAGAGAGTAGAAAACAGGGAGGTAGTCTTTTTGTATATAGGGAAGGGGATCAGGGTAGGGATGGGAAGAAATGATCAAAAATGATTGAGATTATACATATATTATCATTGGCCAAAAGAATGTAATTATTATGTATCACAAACTTAAACCAAATAAAAAAGAACAGCAATCTCCACCTTATTCATTGTTTTTACTGAGGAAGTGATCTTCATGTCCTACATATTATGTATTATGACTTGTCCATGCCCCATTCATATTAAAATGGACATAAAATGCTGGCGGGGCTGTGGGGAAAAAAGAACACTGCTCCACTGCTGGTGGGAGTGTAGACTGGTGCAACCACTGTGGAAATCAGTATGGAGATACCTCAAAGAACTAGGACTGGAAGTCCCATTTGATGCAACTATTCCCCTGCTGTATATCTTCCCCAAAGAATTAAAAGAATCATACCACAGTGATATATGTGCACCCATGTTCATAGCAGCACAATTCATGATAGCTAAAACTTGGAAACAACCTAATTGCCCATCAACTGGAGACTGGATAAAGAAAATGTGTTTTTTTTAAATAAAATGGAGTACTGCTCAGCCATCAAAAATGAGAAATTAGAGACATTTATTGCTAAATGGATGCACATTGAGGCGATACTCTTAAGTGAAATAAATAGGACATGCATGTGTAAATACCGAATAGTTTCTCTAGTGTGAGAAACTTAAAGAGTAAATAAGGACTAAATGGTATAATAGATAATGTGAAATAGGAAGAAAAGGGGCAAAGGGGAAGGGGAAATGGGAGAGCTAGGGGAAAGGAAAGAAGGGAATGGAATTAATATGAGAAAATGAAAAAATGGAAACAAAGTCTTTGTAAATAGGAAGGGATGGAGGGGTTGAAGGGAGGCCAGGGGAAAGGGAAAAGATAAGAACCAAGAGAGATTAGGTAAAGGTCCAAATTTCCAATGATGAATGTCATTATATTATATACCTAAAATGTACCAATAAAATAAAATTTAGAAAAATAAATAAATGTAAAAAAATTGGACATAGATTACATAACCATGGCACTTGTGCTTTGTCTTCAGATATTCATTGGCTAAATGTTATGGATAAAAATCTTTCTCAAATATTTTTCCAAAAATACAATAATTATGAAATAATTTTTGCATTATCCTATGGCTGTATAACATACCACCACCTTCTACTTCCCCAGAAAGAAATCAAATGAATATATCAATAATATGCTATAATTAACATAATATAGTATACTCATGTTAAATATTAGGCACACATAAAGTAGCTTTATTGAGATATAGTAATTTACATACTATATAACTGACCCATTTTAGTATATGTGGTGCCAAAGTGAGCACTATAACTGACCCATTTTAAAGTGTACACTTTGAAAGTTTTTAGTACATCCATGAAGTTGTGTATCCTTCACCAGTTAATTTTAAAATATTTTGTCCCCTTAGAAGAAGCCTTGTACTCACTACCAGTCACTATCCATTTAAAAACCCAATAATCAACTTTCTATATCTATAGAATTGCTTATTCTGAAATTTTAATATAAATGGCATCACAAAATATGTTTTTATTGTAAATGGCTTCTACTTTGCTTAATATTTTCAAGGCTTAGTACGTAGTAGATATACATTAAGTACATCATCTTTTTATTTACCAAATAGGATTATTTCCTAGTAACATTAAATAGTACCTGTAGTTTAGATTTTAGTTATCCATTCATCAATTGATGAACATTTGTTTTGTTTTCATTTAGGGCTATTATGACCAAAAGCTACTCTGAACAATCATATACAGGTGTTTGTAGGGACTTGAGTTTCAATTTATTTTATATGTGAAGGTTTTTGAAAGGACATGCTTTAATTTCTTTTGAATACTAGGAGTGGAATTTCTGGGTCATATGAGAACTCCATTTAATTTTCCTCAGAACTGCCAGGCTGTTTTCAGAGCATCTGCACCATTTTACAATCCCACATGAGCTTGCCAGTTTAATTCTATCTTTTAATGGAGGAGAAAAATAGAGCTGTTGCAGGTGTATTTATTAACTCCTGTAAATGAGGTGAGGTTTTTCTACTTACAATGAAGAAAGATACTGGAATTCTCTCAGTTCATCAAGAAAAAGATTGCACTCTCCCCAAATGCTTAAATTGTTATTGGCTTGCAGTTTAGATCCTGAAACAATCTGGCTCAGATTCAGGGGAAACATGAATGTTCTCACCTGTTTTCATCTATAACTTAATTTTAACTTCCATTCAGAAGCTTTGGTTAAATGAGAACATGAACACTATTTTTATGTTGATAACAATTACCATATGGACTTGCATAATGATGATAGTATCAAGCCATTCATCAAAAGGTGTGACTTTCCTTTTTAAATTAGAACTAGAAAAAAAATCTGAGTCTTAATGAATAAAGTATTCCTATCCCTAGGATTTCATTCCTTGTGGACTCTGTGCCACTTTGAAAAAGACCTTAATCAAATGTCAGTAATGATTTCACATTCTTTAAAATGGGAATTCAAATATACCATCCTATGTGACAAGACATTATAAACCAATATAAAAGGAGATATCTGTGTTATATAAATGGATATGAAAATTAGAGGTTCATTTATCTAAAAAGATTACCTGTTCACAAGTTCTAATGAGAGATCCCATTTGGTGAGCATTTGGCTAATAACTCAGCAGCTGTGAAGCATTATTACTTATCCTAATTATTTCCAAGGAGATGTGATCTACGTATTACAAAAAAAGCAGGGAAAGAAATAGGTCTCTATGTTTCTAACTATTCCAAATTAGCCACAGAATGTAGAAAAACAATATTTACCTATGGGCCACCTGTATTCCCAGCGCAATGCTAAGTCCAGACCATGAGTGACAAAACAGCTTGGAAAATTAAAGCAGTTAGGCAGGTAATTAAAGAAAAAGCAATCTCTTCTTTTCCTTTTTATCTCTTCAATTATCAGAAAATTAACATGAAATAGCTTTCTTCCAAAAAGTGAACTATATGAGTAATGGCTTTAATTGTCAGCATGATTTTTCCAGAATATTCTATTAAATGAGATTTCAATTGGATTAATATAAGTGTTAAAAAGCATCCCTACTGCCTGCAAAGGAATCATCTAGGACTGGTGATAGAACCCTGTTCACAATCAAATGTTTGTGTATTGTTTCCTGGACCAGAAAATAAAAGTATGGAAAATACTGAAGATGGGTTGTATAATAGATGATATTATGGCAGAGTTTTTAAAATATTCTTGGATAAATCATTATACTGTAATTATATTTTGGGAGATCCATACTGTAATATTAAGGTATAAAATGAAGGATGCCTGCAACTTACTTTCAAATGATTCAGTCAAAAAGTGAAACAAAAGACTGAAAATAAAGCAAATGTAGAAAAATAATAAAAATGGGGGACCTATGTTAAGAAAAAATATGTGTTCCTTTTCAAAATTTTTTGTAAGTTTGAACTATTTCAAAATAAAATACAGTTTGGGGGAATAGGTAGAAAAAAACACACCCTTGCTTCCTATAAAAATTTAAACATCCCTTAAATCCTACTTTAAATGCTACTCTGTACATGAATAAATGCAAAATCTTATCTACCCCATTGTGAACTCCCCCCCTCCCGGAATTACTATAACATTTGTAGCTATGAATTAGCAATTAATAAACATTTGTTAATTGGCTGATTGATTAATGTATGTTTGAAATTCAAGCAATCCATGTTCAAAGAAGAGTTTTAAAGAGCTGAAAACAGCAATCATAATGGCAGGCACCATTAATCACATGTTCATTTTGTGCCAGGCATAGGGATAAATTTTTACATGAAGAACATTATATTGTCTTATTTTTTGTGTAGAACCTCAGATTTTCTGCTTATTCATGAAACAGAAAACTGATTTACCTTAGTAAAGTAGTTCTTTGTTTCATGTTAATTAAAAGAAAAGTAACTCAGAGTGGTTCCTTTCCCATGATGTCACATGATGGGGAGATGACATTTCTGTGGTCTTAAAACCCAAGGAACAAGCCATTGTTAGAGTAAAACTATGGTGAAATAATTTTTGGAGGACAATGTAATGGCTCTATTTGTGTTTGGTGGTTTCATTTTTAGGACAAGCAGCAGTGGAATAACCCTAGGCAGTCAACACACCAATTCATCAGGGTTCTGAGCCAGAAGCTCTTAGATTCCAAGTTTGTCTGGAAACTTACTGAATGCTTTTATAAACTGTCACTGTTGATGAATAAGATTAATTAATAGAAAGAAGCCCAAGGTCTATTTCCAAGTGGAAAGTTGTCTTTTCCATCTATATAAAGCTGTTTAAATGATACTCCATGGATTTTATGTTAGGTACCCTTGACTCATGACATTCAAGGAAGAATCCTTTAGGCAAAACATTGTGTGGAAACTGTGAGAAGTCTATGGAAATGATTATACAAGTAGCTACTGGCAGGAAAATGTGTCACAGCAGCAAAGAGCCTGACCTTAGTTTGGGCAGGGTTGTTAAGAAAATTATTTAAATGGATGCTGAAGAAAAGGAGAGTGCTGTGGCTTGGACATGAATGACCCCTACACATTCATACCCTCAGAGATGAAGCTTTTGGTAGGTGGTTTGGTCATGGGGGCACTACAGCTGACTTGGTGTGAAGGGGTAGGTCTTTGGTAGAGGCCTATCACTGAGGAGGAAGGAGGAAGGAGAATGAGGAAGAAGGAATATTCTTGTCTCCAGCTCCTCCCTTCTCTCTTGGCTTCTTTGCCTCCAAGATATGAGCAGCTTTCCTCTTCCAGACTCTTCCACCATGCCAGACAACATGGAGGAAAAAAAGCCAACATAAACCTCTCCTCCTTTGAGATGTTAGATATTTTGTCCCAGCAAAAAGGAAATTAGAGAAGAAGACAGAAAGCCACTGGAACATTTAAGAAAATGACAAAAAACGTAATTATCACATTCAGCCTCAGTATCTTAAATGAATCATGTTATCGTCAAGTGATAAGAGAAACCCAAAGTAATTATGAGTTCTAATAATAAATTGTAATGACATGTTGTTGAATGACCTAACTCACAGAAGAGAAAAATGAGTTTATTCATATTTTTATTTATTAACTTTAATCACTAAAGTTATGTGGCTATGTATAAAACAAAATAAAAGACACTTTCATAAAAGACAATTTTTTTTAATTTCAGAAAATGTCTTTAGTAACCCAGGTGGCTGTTACTTGGAAAAAAAATAGAATCTGATACATTGGACCACTTTGCCTTTTGGCTCTGGTGTAGTTCCCCTTCTATAGGGTGAGTCTACATAGAACAAAATAATTGGATAAAACAAACATGCCATGAATGTGAGTATCCTTGTCTTTAGCTAGTCCAAGAGGACATTTATGAACAGGGAATCAGAATGTTGGCACATTCACATGGCTGAAAACCACTCCAGAGTTCAGCTTTGCTTAGCCCAGCATCATCTCTCATTCCATGTGCCACACTGGTCTGTTTTAGGGGTCCAGATTTGCCCATTATTTCCCATGCTACAACGTTTACATGCAGCTCCATCTGCTTGAAGTGATTTTAACTCCATGCTCTGCACTGATGGGCCTTCTCATCTTCGAGATAATTCCCTAAAGGTCACCTTTTCAGAGAGGCCTTTCCTTAACCAACTCCCACTCAAAATTCTCCACATCAAGGTCTTTCATTTTCTAACTTTATTTATTTTCATTAGTCCATGTTTGCAGTACATTATGTTTACATTCCTTGTGTGGAGTTGATATATATATATATAACACATCTTAATTCCTTTTTCATCCCTTGCCCTCCCCTCGATCCCCTCCTCCTCCAGCTGTTCATCCCCTTACCATTCCAGAAAGATCCATCTCCCTACTCTCCCTATTATATATCTTTATTTTGCTCCTCATTTATATTTATATTTCTCATATAAGAGAAACTACACGATGTTTTCTATCCTCATATGTAGTTTTGTTTCCTTTACAGCACTTAGCACAACTTAAAAATATTTCACATTTGTTGTTGGCTGGAGTTTTGATCATTTCCCCATTAGCTGTCTTTTCCCTAGTTTTCAGTGGAGCATGTGTTCTTTATGCACTATTGTGTTCTCAGTATACCTCCAAAGGCAAGAAGATGGTGAACACTACACTGTTACTGGCTACCTGAATAGACAGATGCCACCCTGGATATTTACCTCTAGTCTGGCCGGAATTAGAAAAGAGAACTGACTCTGTTAGACTGGGTTGGTGCCATCTTCAACTAGTGGAGTAAGATAGGCTAGTTAGGCTTTAGTATAAACAGACATAAGTATATCATGCCTGAACACATCACGGTTTATTTCCCAAAAATGAAACATCAGAGGCAAGGGTGGTGACCTAAGTCAATGGAGGTGGAGGCAGAGTGACAACAGCAATTCTGACATCACAAATGGCTCCATGCTCACAGCTAGGGTCCCAATTCAGCCATAAGGAACATGAGTATCAAGGATTACCCTTGGGAGATGTTCAGAGGCTCAGCTAACAAGAGGTGAACATTATTTCTGCTTCCTAAGACTCAGTCACCAGACTGCCCTCGCCACAAAAGAGGATGGAAAGTATAGTCTAGTTCTATTTTCTCATAGATTTTGGATCATAGATTCTCATAGATTTTGTTATGTTTTAAAACTAGAATGTCTCATGAACTTAGAGATAGGGCTTTTGGAAAGTGATTGGATTACGGCAGTGCTATACTCGTCAGTGGATTCATCCACACTATGAACAGAGTGTTCTGTTAGGAGGTCAGGTCTGGTTTGAAGAAATGGGTCACTAGGGGTGTGACCTGGAAGGGTATGTCTCCCTCCAGGGCTCCTCACTTCTCCTTCTGCTTCCTGGTTCCCATGATTTGAGCAGCTTTTTTCTGCAGCACCTCTCAGTTATGCCGTTTTTGCCTTGGAGCCATTCACCTAAAGACTGAAACACCATATAACCATGAGTGCAAATAAATCTCTCCTCCTTTAAACTGTGGGTATTGAGAATTTTATCTGAACAATGAGAAAGTGAATAAGACAATCAGCGTAAGAAAAAGAGCTTTGTTCATTCATCCAGGATGTTATTTACAACCATGAATAGATCCTTTCCCAGAAGAACTTACAAGCCAGCAGAAAAACATGTATGTTGGTAATGAATAGCAGTACACAACAAGCCATTTTATGATAAAGCTATCTATGAATTCCATTCACGTAAGGACATGTTAAATGTTATACTTAGAGTTTCAAATTGCAATGTTTCTATAATAAATATTATCATTGAATTTCTAATGATTACAACTGATATAGAATAAACATTAAATCTTTGGATACATATCACAGTAAACATAATTCCCAGAACCTTTTTAAGAGGTTCTGTCATCCATTATGAATTATGAAATTTGGAAAGTATGAAACATAATTTTTAAAAAATTCAATGCACTATGCAAGACCAAGGTCTATAATCAAGATAATGAAAATTTTTCAACGTAATATTTTCTACATTATAAGTTAACTTTTGCATCATCACTTAGGAAATATATACCAGTATAATGCACTCATCTTATTCTCAAATAATGATTGGATCAATACTAATTTTTAAGTATTAGGAAGAAAAAGAGGAACCATATAAAAGTGATTTCTGCTGACTGACAAAAATTAAACTTGTGTGGCTTTTTAGAAATGGATCTCTAAGAGTCAGAAGTCTAATTCCCAATGGGCTTATTGGGTAAACGACAAGATTAAAAATCTGGTCACAAATTCTTTCAGTAGTTTTCCACATCATTTCATTTTGAGAAAATAGCTGCCAAACATCCAAGTCTGGACAGTTATAGTTTTGTAAAAATTACAGCTAGTATACTTCTTGTTCAGTTTAACAAACAAATAATTGCACAAGTGCATTATCTCAAACATTTTATATGTACTTCACATGTCATCTTACAGATTATTAAAAAGTCACTTTCCATGGACTTTACAGTCCTCCACTTGCAGCCTTTGTCCCTGAGGGCTGATATGCTGTATGTCTCTGTTTTACTCTACTGTAGCAAATGGGCATAACACTCGACTTTTGTAACACTGATGTTTCAGAAATGGGAAAACTCCTCATGAGATTAAAAGATGGGTTTTATCCTAAGCATTCCCCTCTAAAGCTTCAGGCAGAATGAATACTGCCTGTGATACTTGCATGTACTTCTTTTTCTGAGGAGTCAGGCTAACTTCTGAACAGTGACCACAGAATTCAGAACAGAATCTGCATGCTTCCATCTTTGATAGCCTATTCTCATTTTTTTTTCCTGTATTTGAGAAAATCAGTACAGACTTCCATTTAAGGTAAGTTCAATTAATATTTTCATTAGAATTCCTCTTTTCCCATATTGACACAAATAGACAGTTTGGATGATATTAGACAAATACCACAAAAATATGAAACCATTATAGGTGGAAAAATAATTTATCTTCAATAAAGAGATTTTTAAAGTTATATTTTGTTCCCTCTCTATTGAGGGCCTCCACACTCTATTTTCCTTGAGCTTATACTTTAAAAATTCTGCCAAATAAACCTCTTTATGTCTCTTACTGGCCTATCTTGAGAATTTTTTCTGTAATGGAAGTCAGGTAATGGCAACCTGCCCCATGGGTGGGGTGAATCTATGTTCTCCATCTCTGCTTTGGGGAGCCTCCTCAGACCCTGTCCAGTGCCATTCCCTTTGGCAAGATAGCCAGGAGGTAAATGAGCCATCAAGACATCAATTTTCATATACAACCTTTCATAAGTACAAAGTTTAGACAGTACGCATCATGGCAGCATAGATGAAGCAGCGTCCACAGGAAGCTCTGAGGCAAGGTCAGTCCAAATGCAGCTAAACAAGATAGTAGAATTAGCTACCACCAGAATACATGCCAAGCTACATAGTGAACAGGTGAAATACAGAAAATGGGAAAGCTAGAATAAGAAGGGAAGCAACATACAAGCCCAGAAGACACTGCTGTTCACAGTAGAGCAGAGCTGCATGGTCTCTCACCAGAGCACAGCCCAGAATCTGTGATAATAATAACAAACAGACCCTGAAGTCACCAGCACAAATCCCAGCCCAAGTCCAGAGAATTAGCCACTCTGTGCAATGCACAAAATTTTCAGGGAAAGAAGGCAGTGTGGTGGCTGCAGCTGGGAACTCATCCAGATGCCATTTTCCCCTAGCCCTGGTGGAACTTCCTAGATTCCCTGCCAGGTCATAACCCAGAATCTGTGATAATAGCAGTAAGTCAGTTCTTCAACTATGAACACAGAGCCTGGTCCAGGCTCAGAGATCTTGCTACCCTGGGAAATGCAAAAGTGTTTTGGGAAAAGAAGGCAGAGCACAGACACAACCAGGTACTTGCCCCACTTGCCATCACCCACACTACGGGTGGAGCTACCTGTGATCCCTGCCTCTCTGGTTTTGGGCAGTGGGAGTTACAAACAATTAAAGATAAATACAGAGCCCTGAGGCAATTAGGACCTGCAAGGTCCTGCACTAACTGAGGAAACCTCTTCCCTAACTCCTGGAGATCACTGAACTCAAAAGCTCTGAGAAAGCTGAGAAAAGGAAACCAGGGGCTCCAGAGGTCAGAAGGACATGTGGAGTGGTCTGAATGTTTATGGCTGCCAGAGAAGCTCAGGCTAAAACTCATTATGGGGAGCAGAAAAATGTCCAACAAAGGATCTGAAAAACTAGAGGCCCCATAATACAGCAGTATGCAGTGAGCAATACTGGATTTGGGCAGAGTTTGCTCTCCCTCCCTTCCACCCTGCCTACAGTCAGTCTATGAGATTGACTCAGTAATCTCTTCATATCCTTAGACTCATTCACTCCCAAAGTGTGGGTGTGGAGCACAGTGTGTATGAAACTGTGTATGGATGTAGATGAATTTTTTGATCTACCAGGATTAACATTGGCCACTTGATTTCTCCCTTACCAAGAATCACTTCTTGAGTCTTCCAACAGTGCGTTTCTGCAGAAAGATACACAATTAATTAGTTCCACACCCATGAAGCCTCTCACACTCTCCACTTACGTGTTCTTTTCTTTCTCTCTACCACCCTTCCAACCCCCAACACACACAGACATAACCTGTCAGAACTTCTCTCCCTCCTGATCCTGTCCAGGCATAAATATAATACCAAAACTTCTTTCCTCATTTTTTCCTCCTCTTTTTGTTTTTACTTACATTGCTTCATTTTATTTTTATCCTCTTCCCTCTTTATTTTCTTCTTCTAGTCCCCTGCCTGTTCTTCATCACTATTATACTTTTAATTTCCTGGGATATTGATAGAGTTGAAAATTTTTAAACAAGTTTTAATTAAGTATTAACATATGATTTGTTCTTTGGAAGTTATTATTACTGTTAATTATTCTCTCCTCACAAGGGAGAGCTGGGCCCGAACCTAGTACTTCGTATAGACAGAGTCGGTTCCCGCACTTTGAATCATACCCAAAGTTAAGGGGACGTCACAAGGAAAAACCTGTTTATTAGGGAGGTCTCTACAATAGTGGTAGGGTCTTCTGTTTCAATTAATCTACAACATTCAACAAAAAAACATTGAGAATAATGGCAAAACAAATGCCTCCAAAAATTCATAACTCCCCAACAGCTGATTGACGCGGATGGAAGTGGATGAAATTCCAGGCAAAGACCCCTCCAAAAATAGTTAAAATAATTGAAAAACCAAAGAAGATACAAATGAGCAAATGAAACCATTACTAAGATGCTTAATGAGCTTAAAGAATATGTAAATAAACAGCTAAATGAGTCAATTAATATGATGATCAATGAGATTAAAGGAGATGCAAATAAGAAGCTGAATGATTAAAGGAAAACAATACAGGATATGAATGACCACATTAGTAAAGAATTAGAGATTATGAGAAGGAGTCAAGCATGAATCCTGGAAATGAAAAACTCAATGGAAAGACTTGACAGTAAGTATTATCAGTCAGAATATAGAATACCAGGACTTGAAGATAAAGTTGGTGTAGTAGACCATTTACTCAGTTACTCAAAAAAAAAAAAGCTACAAGAAAATGATTCAAGAGCTCCTAGATGACTCTAAAAGAACAAATCTAAGGATTATAGAAGTTTAAAAGGGCTAAAAAAAAAAAAGAAATCTAACAGTCTACAAAATACTGAAATCATTGCAGATAATTTTCCAAATCTGGAAAATGAAATGAGAACCCAGGTAAATGAGATGTTTATAACAAGTAGACATAGAACAACCACTCCACAATACTTCATAGTCAAAATCTCACAAATCTGGAACAAAAATAAAACACTAAAACGCTGTTTTAAAAAGTGTCAAGTAACTTATAAAGGCAAACCTATTAAAACAACAGTAAATTCCTCAACACACTTTATAGATTGTGACAATTTTGGAATGAAGTTTTTCAAGCCCTAAAAGAAAATAGTTGCCAATCCAAATTACTGTATCCTGAAAAATAATGCTGCAAAAAATTTTTATGCTTCAAAATTAACAGAGAAATAAAGACTTTTTATGACAAAAGAAATACATGAGCACCCAATCAACTTTGCAGAAAATACTCAAAGGAATCTGAAACAGAGACAGAGGCAAACATCACCAAAGAGCCCAATGGAAAGAATACATCTGAGAGAGTAGTTAAACAAAAGGAGAATATAAATCAATCTGCACTGGAAAATAATATGACAGGAACCAGTAAATACCTTTCCATAATAAACGCAAATGGTATTAACTTTTGACTATATGGACTGGCATATTGAACTAAAAATAAAATCTATCTATCTATTGCCTGCAAATAGACATACCTAATGCATGCATGCACACACACACACACACACACACACACACACACACACACACACACACACACACAGACTGTAAGTGTGAGGGTGGAAACCTATACTAAATATAGCCAGAACCTGAAAGCAAGCACGAGTAGCCTAATTTTTGAAAAAGTTTCCTTCAAATCAAAACTGATCAGAAGAGGCAAAGACGGTCTCTACATATTGGCAAAGGGAACAATTCACCAGAAAGAAATAACAATTGCAAATATATGTACACTGAATATCACCACACACAATTTCATAAAAACAAAAACTGCCTCACATAAAAGGAAAAATAGATGTCAAACAATCATGGTGGGGAATTTCAGTATCCCACTCTCACAAATGTACAGGTTAACAATGCCAAGAAGGTTTTACATTGTTTTCTTCTATTTTTTTTCTTTTTTTTTTTTACAATTTCAGATGTTACATTTAAATTGCTAACCCATTATGAGTTTTTCTCTGTAAATTAGATAAGGGTCTAATTTTATTCTCCTTACATAAATATCCAGTTTTCCAATACTAAATATTGAACGTAGTATCTTTCCTCCATTGTGTTTTTAGGGGGTCTTTGTTCAGAATCAATTTATCATTAATGCTGGAATGTATTTTTGGTCTCTACGTTATAGTCCATTATTCTGTATGCAGTTTTAAATGTCAATAGCATGCTGTTTTGAATACTATATCTTATAGTATTTAAAATCAAATAATGTGATGCTTCCAGATTTTTTTCTTTTACCTTTATATGTTTTGACTACATGGATTTTTTTGTGGTTTAATGCAAATTTTAAGACTTTTTGTATTTCAGTAAAAATATCATTGGAATATTCCTGGAAATTGTATGGAATCTGTAAATCATTCTTGTAACATGTATATTTTAACAATACAAATTCTTTTAGTCAAAAAAATATACAGGTCAACCAGAAAAAATTCCACAATGAAATAGAGTTAAACCACACCATTGAACAAATGGATTTAATAGATATCTACAGAGTATTTTATCCAACAACAGCAGAATATACATAATCAACAGAACCAGATAGACCATACTTTAGGCCATAAAGTAGGTCTAAATAAGTGCAAAAGAATTGAAATAATTTTTTGTATGCTATTAGATGGTACTGGAATGAAACTATAAATTAATGGCAAAAGAAATCACAAAACCTACCCACATGCCTGGAGATTAAATAATACATTCTTGATCATGGATAGGTCACAGAAGAAAGTGGAAACAAATTTTAAAATTCCTAAAGTCAAATAGTAATAGCAATGCAACATATCAAAGCTTGTGGGGCATAATAAAAGCAATTCCAAGAAGGAAATTTATAGCTGTACCTATATTAGAAAAATAGAATGATCCTAAATAAATAACCTAATGATGCTTCTCAAGGGCCTAGAAAAACAGTAGCTGTAGAAGAAAATAAATTATAAAAATTAGAGCAGAAATCAATGAAATTGAGACTAAGAAAACAATACATAGGATCAGTCAATCAACAAGTTGTTCTTTGAAAGGATAAGTAATATTGATAAGCCCTGTATTAGTCAGCTTTCCCATTGTTGGGGCAAAATACTTGACACCCACAACTTAAAGGAGGACAAGCTTAATTTAGTCCACTATTTGGGTGAAATTTAATCCATAATTAACCAGTTTCAAGAAAGAAACAGCATAATGGAAGAACCCAGTGGAGGAAAGCCACTGTGTTGTTACTTTTCTCACTACTGAGACAAAATATCTGACACTCAAAGTTAAAGGGGGAAGGGTTTATTTAGCTCACAATTTGTAGAGATTTCAGTCCATAATCAGCTGGTTCCAAGGCAGAGTGGTACATGGCAGAGCGGCCTTGAGGTGAAGAAACAGTTCATGGGGCACACACATTAGCAAAAGCAACAAGGGACCTTAACAGTGTCTTTCTGCCCTTTTCATCTTATCTAGACTACATAGGGTGGATAACACTCACATCCTTAATCCTAGCACCCTTAGGCCTAACCTCACCATGAATCAATCATACACTTTAGATTCAGCCACTTCTGAAAAAACGTGATGCTTTGGGGGGACATCTAAATACAAGCCATAACAGCCACTCACATCCCTGATGAGCAGGGAACTGAGTAGAGACAGAAGAGGAATACATCTCTCCAGATCATGCCCCTAGTGACTTGTCTAATCAGCCCCCACCTCCTAATAGCATATTTAGCTCTGAATCCACTGGTAGGTATATCAGTTCATGATCTGAATGAGACTTTTTGGAAATATTTTAGGTCCAAACCATAACAACCCCTTAGCCAGACTTACTAAAAGAAATAAAGACCTACATCAGTGCATTAGATATAAAAAAGGTGAAACTAAAAGAGACACCACTGCAATTCAGAGGATTATAATAAACTATTTGGACATTTTTATTTCAATAGATTGGCAGATCTGGAAGAAATGGATAAATTCTTAGACACATATGACTTATCAAAATTGAATCACAAAAATATAAAAATTCTGAACACACCAAAAACAAGCAATGAAATTATTGCAGTAATAAAAACTACCAACTAAGAAAAGTCCAGGACCCAATGAACTTACTGTAGAATTTTACTATAATTTCAGAGAATAACTAATGTCAGTACTTCTTAAACTTTTACATGAAATTGAAAGGGAAGGAACAGTGGAAAACTCATTCCATGAAGCTAGCATTAGCCTGATACCAAAACTGGACAAAGACTCAACAACAACAACAACAACAAAATGTAGGAAAATATCCTTGATAAACATAGATGAAAAATTCTCAAAAGGGTATTTGCAAACAGAATTTTAAAAATTATTAAAAATATCACTCACCATGACTAAATTGATTTTATCCCTGGAATGCAAGGATGGTATGATATATGTAAATCAGTAAATGTAAAACACCACTTAAAGAGAATCAAGGATTTAAAAAAACATGATCATCTCAGAGATGCAAAAGAAGACTTTGATGAAATTCAATATCCCTTCTTGTTAAAAATCCTGATGAAAATAAGTAAAAAGGGACCTTACCACAAACTGATAAATGCTATTTATAACAAGGCCATAGCCAACACCTACTAAATAGGGATAAACTCAAAGCACTCTCTCTAAAATCAGAAATGAGACAACAGTGCCCACTCACACTATTCATCTTCACCAGAGTACTCAAAACTTTAGCCAGAGAAAGTAGGCAAGAGAAAGAAATAAAAGGAATATAAATAGGAAAGGAAGCAATCAAACTATCTTCGCTTGCTGATGATATGATCCTTTACATAGAAGTCCCAAAAAACTTCACCAGAAAACTCTCAGAGCTAATAAACAAATTCAGCACAATCAAATCACAAACAAAACACAAAAATCAATAGCATGCTTGTACACCAATAATGAATCCACTGAGAAAGAAATCAGAAAAGCAAGCCCATCCAAAATAGCTTCAAAAATGTAAATACCTAGGAATCAACTTAGCCAAGGATCTGAAAAGCCTTTATAGTGAAAACCGTAGTAGAAAGAGATTGAAGAGAACATTAGAAAATGGATAGATATCTCCTATTCTTGGATAGGCAGAACCAATATCATCAAAATGGCATACTACCAAAAACTATAGTGTAATATAATACCTCTCAAAATACCAGAAACATTGTTCACAGAACTGGAAAAAAAAAAATCCCAAAATCTATGTTAAACCAGAAGTGCTCCAAAATGACTAAAACAATCCTGGGTAAAAAGAGTAAAATAGGAGGCATCATAATCCTGGATTTCAAGCAATACTATGAAGTCATAGTATTTAAAAAGAGCATGTTATTGGCACAAAAGCAGGTAAATAGACGAATGAAATAGAATAGAAAACACATAAACAACCCTATGCACCTTTAGCCATCTGATCTTTGACAAAGGAACATGAAAGATAACCTCTTTGTCCAATCGTGGTGGAAAAACTGCTTGTCCACATGCAGAAGAATGAAATTAGACATATATCTCTCATCTTGGAATGCAAAATGACTAAAATCAAATTAAAATTGATCAAAGACCTATCTATGAAAACAGAAACACTGAAGCTCAATGCAGTAAGGAAAACACTTGAAGCTATAGGCATAGGCAGAGACTTCTGCCCAGAGGTCAAATAGCACAAGATATACAGGTAATACCAAGATTTGACAAGTGATATTATACTAAAAAGCATCTGCACAGCGAAAGAAACAATCAAAAGAGTGGAGACAACCAACAAAACTAAAAAATGCCAGCTACTTTTCTGATGAAGAACAATATCTAGAATACATAAATAACTCAGAAAAAATTAGATCCCCCAAAACAAACATCCCAATCAGAAAATGGACAAAAGGAATGAATAGCCACTGCTCAAAAGAAGTACAAATAGGCAATAAGTACATGAAAAATATTCAGCATCTTCAGGGAAATGCAAATCAAAACAACTCTGATATCCCATCTTACTCCAATAAGAATGATGACTATCATAAAGGACACAAAAAACAACAAATGTTGCTAGGAATGTAAAATTATAAAACCTCTATGGAGATCACTATGGTGATTCCTCAAAAACACTAAAAAAAGCAATTCTATTTGGGTCACCTATACCTAACCTGAATATTTCCCTGAAACAGTTAAAAAACTCCATCCTACAGTCATACATGCACACCCATTTTCATAGGCGTGTAACTGATCATAGCTAAACTATGAAAACAGCCTAAATTTCCATAAACAGATGAGTGGATAAAGAAAATGTGGTGTATATACACAGTGGAGCAGTACTTAGCCATAAAGATAGATAATTTGAGTCATTTGTAGGAAAATATATGCATCTTAAAACCATAATGTTAAGTGAAATAAGTCAAACACAGAGGTAAATATTTCATGGTTTCTCTTACATGAAAAACCTAAAATATAAATAAATTAAAGCATCAAATGAAGGAGAGATGGTGGGAAACAGAGAGGTGAACTTTTTGGAGACAGGGAAGGACGTTAGAATATGGAGAGGGTGGAGTAGGGAGATGAGGAAAGGGGTTAGAAAATTATCAAGGTATCATACAATTCCCCCAAATGAATATAAATCATTGTAAATTGCCGACATATACCAATTCTAAAACATAAAATATAAATTAAAATTATATTTTGGATACAACCCTTTAAAAATGTGATGAAATTGTCTGAATCTCTAAAATGTAACTTTTTTGGAAACATAAGATTTTCTAAAATTTCTTTTGTTTGTGTGTCATATATGTGTAATAAGTGCAGTAACTTATCTCCTTTTAATAATCTATTGTCCTGTTTGGTTAAAGTAGGAAAGGGTCTTACTTAATTGAGGGACTTTTGCTTTCTCCATGTAGTGACTGACTCTTCTGGTTCCCATTCTTCAGCCTCCTGTGCCTGTGTAACTACTCCTTTCCCCATCCTGGAGAGGTTGCATGCCTGTTCTTGACCCAAATTCTGACTGGCACAATACCCTCACCACCTTCCACAAGTGATTGTAGGAGGATCAGTTTAAACATAATTTTCAGGTAGGGTTATCTGATTCAGGAGAGATCTGGCTTCCCATATGGAAGAAATAGGAGCTGGCAATCCTTAATGCCCAAGCTAGATATTCAAAACTGGCAAGAACCTACATAAGGAGAGATGGAGCAGAAATGGAGCTGTTTTCCCCAGAACCCTTCTCAAAGCTTTGTACCCTTTGGAGAATAAAACCGTCACATCATACTTTAAGATATGGCTGCTTCTCAGCATATGTTCCCTGTTCTTTGTTAATGACCCTGGTCCTCATTTCCTTCCCATTACTGCTCTACATGATATGAGACAAACTGACAATATGATATTGCAAAGCCATTTAAAAGTATTATGTTAAAAAAAGTATTATGTTGAGGTATAATATTGTTTTGGTAACATGGTAACATTATAACATTGTAGTACATGGATAAGAAGACATTAACTTCAATATGATAGGTACTTTATTATACAGTTTGGAGGAAATCATGACACTGATGTAGAAAATATATACAAATGAAATCTAAAGGACCATATATCAAAATGTTTACAGTGCTTGTATGGTAATGATATGAATGATGTTTTAAAATCTTTTCTTATTTTCCAATTAGCCTTTTTATTTGAACACATTTCATTTTTCTAATTCAGAAAATAATATTAATGTATAGAAATACTAAACATAATGTAGGGTTAAATTTATTTATGCCAAGCCAACCAACCTCTCCGAGGCTCTTCAAGACTGTCTTCTGGCTCACAGAGGTCTTGTCAAGATTTACCTTCTCCTCAGAAGCAAAAAAAATAGCATCTCCAGGGATGAATTCTTTTGCCAATAGTTCCTTTCTACCATTTAGAAAAGTGTCTTTTACAAAGTAGAGAGCACTATTATTTACTCCCACAAAACAGATAATTCCCACATGTCAGTGGAAGATTAGAGAACAATTTTTTAGATCTTCCAATAAAAACATCTCTATGAAAGCTTAAGGTACTATTATGGCTGAGTACAAATATTTATGTTTGAACAAGAAATTGTTCCATCAGTAGGTTTACCTCTAATCATTTGTGTGGTAATTCAGGATTACTAGACAGTGATTAAGATATCAAGGAACTATTTAATTTACCAAGAGTTGCTTTGCATTTTCCTGAAGCCTTGAGGATCTCTGGCAGGAGTGAGTGGAAGTAGGAGAAAGAGTCCCCAGCAAGAGCTCCTGTCCTCTGGAAAATGCTGAAAGGCCTAGGTGTGGAGTACTATAGATGGATCTGCTGTTAAGATGAAGAAATGGCAAGTCCCTGGACCTCTCCTCTAGATTTTCCCTTTGTTCTGTGGTGAGGAGTTATGGTGATTATGATTATGAGGCTTTGGGTGAGACCTCTCCAAGCTCACTACCAGAGTGAATGCATTATTATTCTCTACTTCATCCTCTTACTTTTTCTTCACTTTCTTCTGGCTCAACAGTGCATTGGGAGAGCTGAGAGTTGGACTGAGAACTGAAAATACTTAAGGGGCAGAAATCTCTGTGGCCCACATTCAGCAGGTGCAGCAACTGATGCCCTCACAACATGATGATCCACTCCTTAGGCAAACCACGTCTGGTTGGCCCAGTTTTAAGGATGATAATTAGAGTGGGTAGAGTCCAAAATTAGGGAATGTTGGAACAAGGATGAAGTATTCAAAAAAGAAAAAAAAACTGTCAGGTTTTTGCTGACTCTTGTGCTTGTCTGTGTGTCTGCCAACCAAAATGAAGGAAAGATTAGAGGTATAGTGCAAATGGAAAAATAAATCAAACAAGACAGGGGAATTGGCAGAGATCTGATCCCATCCCTATGCATAGCTTTAGTAAATCGATCTTTAATCTCCTGCAAGAGCCAGAAACAAAGAACTGATAATACTGAAATCTAGTTAATTCACGAAGCAAGGGTCCAAATTGCTCTTGTGATGCTATGGTAGGATGAATAATGGTTCCCAAAGATGGCTACATCCTGATCCTCTAAAAACCTATGAGTATGTTAACTTGTATAGTAAAAAGGAATCTGTAAGTATGATTACATCAAAAATATTATAACAGGAAGATTATTATGGATTGTCCAGGTGGGCTGCAATTTCAAGGATCCTGATAAAGGGAGGCAGAAGAGGAGGAGAAGAGATGATATGATGACAGGTTTGTGAGTTGGAGTGATGCAGCCATACACCAGAATTCTCGAGAATTTGGGAGAGTCATGGGTTCTACCCTGGAAACTTCAGAAGGAATCAATGCTAATTCTAACCCTGTAAGACTTATTCCGGACTTTTCGATCTCCATTTGTTTTAAGCCACTAAATTTGTGGTAGGTATTACAGCAGCCATAGGCACTGAATGCATTCATTCTTCACAAACAATTCAAGATGAAAAATCAGCTTTGAGCCTAGAAAGAGGAGAAACACTAGTGATGGGAAATGTTGAGTTAGCTCTGTCTTTGGCTCAACCTGGTTAAACATAATAAGGAAGCTTCTGTATGAAGCTCTTTACTGATGATTTATTTAGTCAGCTGAAGAGATGCTAAGAAAGCAGAGTTGGCATGGACTTGTGATCAGGCATATTGACTGTGAAACTATTCAATAGCAAGAACCCAAAATAAGTAACATTCTGACATGCCCTAAGAACAAGTAGATCATCATAAAATGATCTAAGCAGTGCATAAACTTTAGACAGTAGGCATGCAAACAAGTATAAAATTACAGTGTGATAAACATTAATAAAGATAAAAATAAAGGTGCTATAAAAGGACTATAACTAAGTGATATGATTTAGATAGTAGGACCAGGAAAGGTCTTTTTGGAGAATAAGTAGGAAGTAGAGTGTTATAAGGGTAAAAAGTAAAAAAGTTCTCAGCAGGAAGGTGATCAAGCACTGTGGTCCTGCAATGAGTAAGGAACTGGAAACACTGGAAGGAGGTAGAAGCCATGGAAAGGATTTAGAGATTTCTGTGTTCAATGGAGCATATAATCTGACACTTGCCTAACTTGCCTAAGTCACCTCAGCCACTCCTTTTGTGTCCTGTTGCTTCCTATTGTGTCATGGTGACAGGCAACTTTTACATTTAGCTGGTCCATAAATATCAGGAAGAGGAAAAAGGCTTGGACTCAAGCCTCATAAATCCAAAATGGTCGCATGAACCAGTGAGTCCAGGGAATGGTGAGGTCATCATTGTCTTTTCTTTAGCTCTTACACCATTTGTCCTGAAACAGCAGAGGCAGCCTGGGGAAAGGCTGACTGAAGCTCTATTTACAATTGCCTCATCTCCTTGTGGTTAGGCTTTTATGTTCTCTAGAGGAGATAATGAATGAAATCTTGCTAATAGAAAGCTGGAGCCTACAAATAATGCAGAGTAACTTATCTATTTCAAAGGACAATTCATAGAGAATAACACCTACTAGTGTTCTGTATTGAGTGAACCATTTTATCACAAGGTGACATCCCCTTAGCTACACCTATCCAGCAGTTAATCAAGGATCATCGTTTTAGCACTCTTTCTTCTATTCGCTGAAACTTCAGTATCGTTCCTTAGCCTTCTTGAAATCTTGCGCTCCTTGGCTAAAATAATCACTTAATGTGTACTAAAGGGTTAAATGGGCCTGGATGCTAAGGACCTCCCTTTGTATAAAATTGACCTCTGGGGCCTGGAATTTAGTTCAGTGGTTCTGCCACCTGCCTGGAAAGCACAAGGTCCCAAGTTTGATCCCCGGTGCAAAAAAAAAAAAAGGAAGGCAGGAAGGAAGGAAGGAGAGAGAGAGAGAGAGAGATAGATAGAGAGAGAGAGAGATAGATAGAGAGAGAGAGAGAGAGAAAGAAAGAAACAAAGAAAGAAAGAAAGAAGGAAAGAAAGAAAGAAAGAAAGAAAGAAAGAAAGAAAGAAAGAAAGAAAGAAAGAAAGAAAGAAAGAAAGAAAGAAAGAAAAAAAGAAAGAAAGAAAAATTGACCTCTGACATTTTGAGACTGGTCATCTGGGGGGGAAAAGGTGAGGGAGAATGTACATTTGATCTACTTTCAGGCCAGAAGATGCTTATAAAAAGACAAGACTAGTTCATGAGTTATCTAGTATTGACTCTTTTGGCTGGGCTGGAGCAAGAATTTTCAATCCAAAAGTCATCGGAATCATGGGGAGAGCTTGATGAGATCCAGGCTGCTGGGTCCCCCACTCAGAATTTCTGACTCAGTAGGTTTGAGATGACCCCTGAGGACATATTCCTGACATATTCCTGACACATTTGAGGTGCAGCTAGTTTTGCTTCAAAGGGAGACCCCTACTTTGATCTAGAGGGACAAGTCCTCTAAATCTTTGCTATAAAATCAAATCTCCTGACAACCTGCTTGCTTATTCTGGAAACATCTTTCCCTGTCTCCTGCATTCTAGGGAGTTTTCTGCTAGGTCCTCTACTCTTCCCAAGTCTCTCCTGGTCCTGGTCTGTTTTTGCTCCAGCTTTCTCTCCAATTCAAGGGTTCTGGCCTCTGCCACCTTGAGCTCTAGATCATAGCACCTCACCAACTGGCCGGCTAACCTCTCCAACCAGCTGCTGACCATGTCTCAAATATTCACTCTCTATTCACTCTCTGCCAGAGAATGTTGATTAGGAGCTGAATAAAATGACAAGCTTTGACCCACTGTTCATAGGCAATGCCTTCATTAAAATGAGCGGCTCTAAAGGAAAATATTTGGGAACTTTAAGGATTTTCAAATTATACTATGTCAAAATCCACACATGCTTCCTCTGTATTCATTAATGCAATATAAGTGAAACAATAAAATGAAACTGGAATGCATACATGAAAAAGATACTGAATGAGGTGGACAATTAATTTCATAAAAGGAGGGCCAGATATTTAGCTCAGTGGTTAAGCCGTCTGTCTTGAAAGCGAAGGACCCGAGTTCGATCCCCGGTACCAAAAAAAAAAAAAAAAGAGCAGACAAAGTGTTAGGATGCATTAGGCCAGTCTGAATAAGCTTCTTCTGTAAGATTCCTACTACCCTAGTCTACAAATTTTTTTGATGAAAGAACAAAAAATGTCTTTGTTTTGCCTAACAAAAATATCACTCCTACCTAATATACATTGTTGTCAGCCAAAAGCTTGGTAAAACGCAGAGAAGATCTCTGTGCCTTTGGGTGATGCACTTTGACTCAGGGGACCCTAGGAGATTAGGGATCTTCTGAGGCAGATCTGAGTTGTGCAGTAATAAAACTCAGCCAATGACTCATGGGTAGGGGATGGATGGGAAGAGAGGAGAGTGTACCGGAAGTAGTTTATGCATGATATTGTGTTGTTTCAGGTTGAACACATGACCTGAATGAGTGTACACAGGAGAACTGGCATAGCCAAGGTGCAGACGCAGGGCTCCTCCTTCTTCCTCTGACTACCATGAAACTCTGGGAGGTCCAGACCTACAGAAGGTGATAGGAAATCGAAACTGTGAGTCAAGCAATTATTTGGTTATCTAACCCCCTTTCAGTGTTCTCAACTGTTCCTCAATATTGACCCTTTCCCTGAGGGTTACCTGCATGATGGAAGCTAATCTAATAACTACATTCTTGTTAAATAATAATGGCTGGTGATAATCTCATAAACTGTCCCTGTTCTGCACTCCTGCGATTTGGTGTGCATTGTGTTATTACACACACACACACACACACACACACCCCGTTACCTCCTTTACCTTCCAGTTTCAAGGGCACATTTTCATGTCTTCTGTCTAAAACAAGTCCCACCTCCTCAGGACTTTTCCTACTTTTGGTCATTCTTAGTCTTTTCCCTGTTTGGAGCAGCTACATTGTTTCTACATTTCGCTATCTATATAGAAGCAAAAATGAATAGCTTTGCACACCAAAGTTTTTATCTGCATTCTTAATTACACCCATTAAGGGTTCCATCAGCTGATGACTGTGTTCAAAGCTATGAACATTTTTAAAAATCTTGATAAATGTGGCCATAGTACATATGGTCTATTAAGGAAAGGAAAACACTAACATTGGTTGTTTCTGTTGTTCAGAAAATTGGTGATTTTCCCCCCTTCTGTTCCCATATACTTCTTTGAGCTGCCCATTTTGTTTTCACAAACTGTTTTTAAAGTTGTTGTTTTAAGTTAGAAAACAAAATAAATAAAAATGAAAAGAAATCCAATTTTTAAGGCATGCTTCAAATACTGTCTTATCATTAATTTCCCTAGAAGAGAGAAACTGCAAACTGGCAGGGCCCTCAGGTGATACCACTCTAATTTCACACATATTGGGTACTTCTATTTTTTACCCCAGATTAGAAAAGAAAATCTCCCAGACCAAGTGATATTTATTCCCCTTTCTTCTGCACCACTCCACACCTGAGTCACAGGTTAACGTTACTAATTGGAGGTTACTGGGATGTTCCTGTAACTTGTGACTCAGGTGTGGAGTGGCACATGAAATCCCAGATGAACTCAACTCAAAGAAGCCAACACCTAATGGGTGCCAATGCCATTGGGAGTTTCCAGGGAGCCAATGCCATTTTTGGTCACTAGAGTCTTAATGGTGTTTCCATTAGTAACTTAATATTGGTTTACTGTATTCCATACTTGTCTATGAGGTCACTAATCTCCCATAATCCAGTCATGTTTGGAAAACTCTTGCTTTGAAATTTTTATTCACTCAGATGAATAAATTGCTTATAGGTGACAAATGAGGAGAACAAAGACACAATACCCCCACACACACACCCAGAGCAAAGTTGACCCAGCCAGGAGTCATGGGAAATAGAAAGAAATATAGGATGGAGGGAATAAAATAAGAACCAAGAGAGACTATGTAAAGGTGCAAGTTTCCAATAATGAATGTCATTATATTGTATACCTAAAATGTACCATTGATTAGAATGAATAATCCATAATGCAAAATAGGAAGAAAAGGTCCAAAGGGGTAGGGGTAGTGGGAGGGGCAGGGGAAAGGAAAGAAGGGGAAGGAAAAATGATGAGAAATGGAAAAAATGGAAATAAAGTCTTTGTAAATAGGGAAGGGTGGAGGGTGTGAAGGGAGGGCTAGGAATGGGGAAAAAATAAGAACCAAGATGCATTATGTAAAGGCACAATTCCCAATGAGAAATGTAATTGCGTTGTATACCTAAAATGTACCAATAAAAGAATTTAATAAAAAAATATATAAAGAAACATATTACATCTGTACCAACCACAAAAAAAAAAGAAATAGCTATTGTTGAACTAAGAGTTTGAGTCACCATGACTTTGAAGCAAAAATATAAAAAATGACCCTCTCCTCAAAGAGGCATGGTAAATAGTGACCAAAGAAGTGGGCCACCTAGGAACAGCTTATTATTCTACTGAAAAATATAATTTATAGACATGACCAAATTCCTAAATTTCTAGCAGCAGTGACAACTTGGGGCTAAGACATTGCAAATGTATTGAGCTGTTCTTAATCTACTCATAAAACCAGAAGTAATGGGCCTTGATAGGAGACCACCCTGATGTTGGTGTTAGGAGGTGTGCACAGCCCAAAGCAATAGTTGGTGCCCATGGAGAACACTCCCAGGCCCACAAAGGGACACCAGAGGAAGAAAAAATGGGTTGTGTTGGAATCGCTAAACATTTGAATGTGGAATGAAAACAGAAAAACAATTCTAGAAGAATCTGAAGTGTCAGATGTCACTGCATACAGCACCTGCCCCACATAGCACCTTGAAGAAGGCCTAAGAAACCATGAATAATCCAGGGACTTAAAATGACAATTGTAACATTTAACAACTATTGACACATGGTAAACACTTAGTATATAGTGTTACTATTATTCTACAGGCAGATTATTAACTTATTTGGTCTTTGTTAACACTATATCTCTACATACTTAACCCTTATGATTCCATAAATTATATGCTGCTATTACTCCACTATTACAAATGGAAAGCCTAGATAATTGCCCTGAGGAAGTCATGATTTATACATGAAACTAGAATTCAAACTCCACTCTTTCTGTTCAAAAAGTCCATGTTACTATGGTGCATCACAGTTACATTCTTCTAAATTAAAAGAACCATATTGCACCAAAACTTGAAAATTTTAGTGGCTCTAAATTTGAAAATTCATATTGTCATCAAAAAGTAAAACTAATAATAATGCTACCCTTCACTGGTATTGTCCTTTAACAGCAGAGAATGCTGTCATGCCCATGATGTTCAATTATATTCAAACAACTTTAGAAATAAGCTTTAATATCACCATGTTATAGATAATCAAGCTGATAACCAGTTTGAAAGATCTTCCCAGGACCATATAATCAGTAATTGGCATAAACAAGACCTCAGTGTTGTCTTGTGCTTCCAGGTCCAGTGTTAGCTGTTGCTTGTGACTCTCTTCTAGGGAGAAAATGGTACAGGTCATGTTTCTTGCAAGATACTGCCATTTCCTCATGAGAAATCCTGACATGATAAGAACACTCTTCCAGAGAGAAGAGACCTTAAGAAATATTTGAGCTTATCCTCTTGCTCTGACTAATACCCCAGACCAGAATAATTCAGCCCATTTAGTAATTTGACTACATATATCTTACTAAGATGTCTTTGGGGAAAGATTCTGTGAGAATCTCAAGTATCATAGAAATTAAAGCATTAAAAATGGTATCTCATTCACTTAAACAAATATTAACTTTTAAAAATGTTAATTTTAGGGCAGACCACCCAGGACTGACCGAGCCCAGCTCTGGCTGGCTGGCTACACCTACCTGTGACCAAGAGCTGGTAAGGACCCCCCCACACCCGGGGAACACCCACCAGCTGCCCATGGAGCCCTGCAGGGCAAGTGCAACAGCACAGTCCTCATCCCCAACTCCCACCGCTTCTGGCCTCTTGGCTGTGCAGCTACCTGGTTCCACACTACAGAGGCACAGGGGGACATAAAGGCCATTGTCCTGAGCTGCAGAAGTGAACAAGAGTGAGAGAGGGCCTCTCTCAGGCTCCCTGATGATAACTGAAGCCCCCTGGAAAAGTGAAGAGAATCTCTGCAATAAAGGCACACCAGACCACCATACTTGGTAAGTTAGTGGGATCATCACCTCCCATTAGAAACTGAACTATCTTCAGGGGAAAGGCAGCTAGAACCTGCAATAGAACCTTGCACAGTTCAACCCTATAGGAGGACAGGGAGCTCAACTTTGGACTTGCAGCCAGAAATCTGCCTGAGACTCATTGACTTATAACTGCACACTGCTGCCCACATTGTCTATTGTGACAGCAGAGACATACTGTGAAGGAGACCCTTCATTTTTAACTTTTATTTGTTATTTTTAAAATTACCACTATATTTTTTGCTCTTATTTTAAATTTTTTTTCCTTCTTTTTCTACTCTTAAAATTTTTATTTTTCTCTTTTTTCTTTCTTTTCTCTTTTCTTTCTCTCTCTTTCTCACTTGCTCCCTTGCTGTCTCACATTGTTCTTCATCTCCCTTTGTGTTCCTGTTCTGGCCCTAATTTGCATTTCTTCTTTATTTTTCTTTTCTTCTCTTTCCTTCTCTCACCTGTGTCCTCTGGCCTCTCTGCTAACCTTCCTCTATCCTTCTACCTACCTATCCTTCCTTCCCCAACTCCTTCTAACTCCCCATTCCGAAGAGTAAAGTTGCTACATTGAAGAGTTTATTCACTATAAACTTATGTTGGTTAAGTCATTGATCTTGATTTAATTCACACAGTTAAAGGTGATAGATTAATAACTACCACAAATTGTCATTTTCTAAGAGGTACTTGATGCTATTGTGTTGCTAATTGTACCACACGGGCTAAGGTGTTGTGATTGATATAATCAGGTGTCCTTCCTGGTATAATGAAAATGAGACAGCCTCAGAGCCATTAGAGTCTCAGAACCTAAAGACCAGTTGTCTGGAAGACACCTCTGAGAAGCAATCATTCCATAAGGGTTCTATATACATAAACAAAGATACTTACAATAAGGAACTTCAAACTATCAACCCAGGAACTAAACCAAGGACAGTACCAAAAACAAAAATGAGAAGACATTTAAGTAGGGCACAAAGTCAGACTTCCACCCCACAAAAGGCAAATTCTGGGGGAAATGAGGTGGAAAGGTCTGATAATCAAACACTTGGACACCCTGAACTGATAGCACAGGAAGTAACAAAACAGATGAAGGAGGCTCTAGAAAAATTCAAAACAGAAATAATCTCCCAGATAACTACAGTGATGGTGAGCAGAGTGAAAGACATGATTAGAGGCTCTAGAACAGAAACAGATTTAAAAAATAGATGGGCTCAGAAATATGCTGGAAGCCAGGAACACCCAGCATAAAAAAGAAATGGAAACCATGATCACCCAACATTAGAAAGAAATGGAATCCATGAAACAGATTCAAATAGATATTCAGGACATCAAAAACTCCATTGAAAGCAGGTAGAGCAGATTAAGGGAATCTGAAGATAGAATATCAGATAGAGAAGACAGGATTGTGGTTAAGGACCATGAAAAGAGAGATTTCTTAAAAATAGTAAGGGACCATGAGAAATCAAACCACCAGCTGCTAGATGATGCAAAGAAGAATAACATAAGACTGATAGGAGTCCATGAAAAAACAGGAGAAAGTACAATAGACATAAAAAACTGTTCACAGAAGTAATAGTAGAAAACTTCCTAGACAGAGGTAGAGAATTGGATATACAGATAAGTGAGGGATATAGAACTCCAACTAGCCATGATCAAAAAAAAACTAAACCTAGACATATAACAGTCAAGATCCCAGAAACCCAACAGAAGAACAAATTCCTACAGGCAGTTAGAGAAAAGAAACAAATCACCTACAAAGCAAAGCCCATCAGAATCACAGCAGATTTCTCAACACAAACCCTCAAATCAAGGACAGCCTGTAGTGAAGTATTTCAAACCCTAATAGAAAATAACTTCCAACGTAGACTGTTGTATCCTGCAAAATTATCTTTCAAAATCAATGGGGAAATTAGATACTTTCATTGCAAAGAACACATGAGAAATTTCATGAACACCAAAGCAGCATTCCAAACAATTATAAGCAATATCCTAGAAAAAGACAATGAAGGTCACAACTCCATGAGGCCCAACAGAGGGAATCCACCAGGCAAGGTAAGATACCAAAGGGAAAGGGGGAAAAAATAAGAAATAAAAGAGCCAACAAGAGTAAAACATCATGACAAGGATGAGTCAATGTCTCTCAATTATAGCTGTCGATGTTAATGGCCTCAATTCACCAATCAAAAGAAATAGATTGACAGAATGGATTAAGAAACAAAATCCAGCAATATGCTGTATACAAAAAACACACCTAACTCAAAAGGAAATTCATAGACTGAAAATAAAAGGTTGGAAAACAGTTCTCCATGCAACAAGAACCCAGAAAAAAGCAGGCATAGCAATCTTACTTGCAGGCAAAGTAGATTTCAAACCAAAACTAATTAAGAGAGACAAAGATGGTCAGTACATCCTTGTGAAGGGAACAATCCAAGAGGAAGAGATGACAATCCTAAATATATATGCACCAAATACGAATGCCCCAACTATACAAAACAAATACTAATGGACACAAAAAACCAAATAAGCACAAATTCAATTGTAATGGGGGACCTCAATACCCCACACCCCACTATCACAAATAGATAGATCATCTAGACAAAAAAATTAACAATGGAATTCTAGAATTGAGCCAATCTATTGAACAAATGGACTTAATAGATGTTTACAGAGTGTTCCACCCCACAAAATCAGAATACACATTCTTTTCACCTGCACATGAGTCATTCTCCAAAATAGACCACATGCTACCTCATAGGACATGTCTAAGTCAATGTAAAAGAATTGAAGTTACCCCCTGTATATTATCAGACCATAATGCAATAAAATTGGAGATCAATAACATAAGAAACTGCAAAACTCCCCAAAACACATGGAAATTGAGTAACACCCTCCTGAACAACAAATGGGTCACAGAGGAAATTAAAGAAGAAATCAGACAGTTTCTACAAGTAAATGATAATGCCAGTACAACATACAGGAATCTATGGGACACGATGAAAGCAGTTCTATGAGGGAAATTCATAGCAGTGAATGCCCATATTAGGAAAACAGAACTCAGTTAAATAACTTAATGCAGAACCTCAAGCTTCTAGAAAAAGAAGAGCATAACCAACCCAAAGCTCATACAAGAAAAGAAATTATAAAGATCAGAGCAGAAATCAATCCAATAGACTAAGAAAATGATACCAAAATTAATGAATAAAAGAGTTGGTTTTTCAAAAGAATAAATAAAATCAATAAACCTTTAGCCAACCTTATCAAAAAAAGGAAAGAAAAGGCTCAAATCCATGCAATTAAGAATGGAAAAGGGGAAGTCACAACAGACCCAGCAGAAATCCAGAGGATCATCCATACCTACTTTGAGAAACTGTACTCTAGTAAAATGGAAAACACAGAAGAAATGGACAGATTCCTAGATACATATGAATTGCTAAAGTTAAACGAAGAAGATATAGAAATTCTAAACACCCCAATTACAATGAGTGAAATTGAAAATGTAATAAAAAATTTACCAACAAAGGAAAGCCGAGGTTCTGATGGCTTCACTGCTGAATTTTACAAGACATTTAAAGAAGAACTAATGCCATTACTCTTTAAACTCATCAAGGAAATTGAAAGGGAAGCAAGGCTTCCAAACTCATTCCTGGAAGCAAGTGTGACTTTGATTCCAAAACCAGGGAAAGACCCAACCCAAAAAGAGAACTACAGACCAATCTCCCTAATGAACATAGATGCAAAAATCCTCCACAAGATACTGGCAAACAGAATACAGAGGGTCATCAAGAAGATCACACACGCTGACCAAGTTGGATTTATCCCAGGGATGCAAACATGGTTCAACATTCGTCAATCAATAAATGTAATACACTATATTAACAGAGTCAAGGACAAAAACCATATGATCATCTCAATAGATGCAAAAAATGCATTTGACAAAATCCAACACCCATTCGTGATAAAAATGCTACAGGAAATTGGAATAGAATGTCTTTATCTCAACCTATCTATCAAAAACCAACAGCCAACATCATACTAAATGGTCAAAAACTGAAAACTTTCACACTAAAATCAGGAACAAGACAAGGATGCCCACTATCACCACTCCTGTTTAATATAGTTCTGGAAACATTAGCCACAGCAATTAGACAAGAGAAAAAACTAAAAGGAATACAGATAGGAAAGGAAGAACTTAAACTGTCATTATTTGCTGATGATACGATACTTTACATAGAAGACCCAAAAAACTTGGTCAAAAGACTTCTAGACCTAATTGACAGATTCAATAGAGTAGCTGGATACAAGAGGTCAACATTCAAAAAACAATAGCCTTCTTATATGAAAATAGCAGACCCATTGAGAGAGAATTCAAGAAATAATTCCTTTTACAATAGCATCTAAAAAAATGAAATATCTAGGAATCAACCTAACAAAGGAAGCAAAAGACCTTTACACTGAAAACTACAGGACTCTGAAAAAGGAGATGGAAGAGGATATAAGAAAATGAAAAGATATCCCTTGTTCCTGGGTAGGAAGAATCAATATAGTGAAAATGGCCATACTTCCAAAACTACTATACAGATTTAATGCAATGCCGATTGAAGTACCAACAATACACTTCACGGAGCTAGAGAAAAAAATCCAAAAATTCATTTGGAAGCAGAAGAAACCTAGAATATCAAAAGCAATTCTAGGCAACAGAGATATGGCTGGGGGTATCACAATCCCCAACTTGAAACTATACTACAAAGCTACTGTGATAAAAACAGAATGGAACTGGCAAAGAAACAGACCCAAAGATCAGTGGAATAGATTAGAAGATGCAGAAACAACTCCAGACATACTCAGCCACCTCATCTTTGAAAAAGGAACCAACCACTCTCATTGGAGGAAAGATAGCCTATTTAATAAATGGTGTTGGAAAAACTGGATTTCAACCTGCCAAAGATTAAAACTAGACCCATACCTATCACCATGCACTAAACTAAGATTGAAGTGGATTAAAGTTCTAAATATTAAAACAAAAACACTAAACTTGCTGGAAGATAAGTTAGGTAGATCTCTTGAAGACATTGGGATAGGAAAAGACTTTATGAAAAAAAAACAGTAGCACGGGAACTAGCACAAAGAATCAACAACTGGGATCTCATCTTATTAAAAACTTCTCCACTTCAAGAGAAACCACCAAAAGAGCTGAGACAACCTACAATGTGGGAAAAAATTTTAGCAGCTGTACCTCAGACAAAGGTCTACTATCTAGAATATATAAAGAATTGAAAAAAATCAGACCCCCCCCCCAAATTCAAAGACCCAATTCTAAAATGAGCATCTGAAATGGACAGACATTTCTCAGACAAAGAAGTAAAAGCAGCAAATAAACATATGAAAAAATGTTCAACACCACTGGTCATTCGAGAGATGCAGATGAAAACAACACTGAGATTCCACCTCACCCCGGAAAGAATGGCTGCTATCAAGAAATCAACCAATAACAAATGCTGGCAGGGGTGTGGAGAGAAAGGAACCCTTCTCCATTGTTGGTGGGAGTGTAGACTGATGCAACCACTGTGGAAATCAGTATGGAGATACCTCAAAGAACTAGGACTAGAGGTCCCATTTGACCCAGCTATTCCCCTGCTGGGTATCTTCCCAAAAGAATTAAAAGAATCATACCACAGAGATATATGTGCACCTATGTTTATAGTGGCACAGTTTGTAATAGCTAAAGCTTGGAAACAGCCCAAATGCCCATCAACTGGAAACTGGATAAAGAAGATGTGGGTTTTTTTTTTAATAAAATGGAGTACTACTCAGCCATAAAGAAAGAGAAACTAGAGACATGTAAAGCTAAATGGATGCATATTGAGGCCTTACTCTTAAGTGAAATAAATAGGACACACATGTGTAAATACCAAATAGCTTCTCTGGTGTGAGAAACTGAAAGTGTAAATAAAGATTAAAATGTTTAAAATGAATAATTGATCATTTGAAATTGGAAAAGGTCCAAAGGTGTAGGGGTGGTGGGAGGGGAAGGGGAAAGGGAAGAATGGAAAGGAAAAATTATGAGAAAGGAAAAAAAATGGAAATGAAATCTATGTAAATATGAAAGGGTGGAGGGGGTGAAGTGCACACAGGTAATGGGGAAAAAAATAAGAACTAAGATGCATCATGTACAGGTACAAGCACCCAATGATAAATGTAAACGTATTGTATACCAAAAATGTACCAATAAAAGAATTTTTAAAAAAGAAAATCAAAAAATAAAATAATAAAATAAAATAAATTTTTTAAAATGTTAATTTTTTTTGTACTGAGGCCTTCCTCACTGGTCCTCAAAGTAAAAAATAGCTAAACTTTTAAAATTATTTTTATGTTCATGAAAATGTGCTTGGTGTAATTCTCTTTATATGATTTAGCCAGTGAGTGGCCCATTGCTTATGTTGTTCTTGCAGGATTGAAGGTGAATCACAAACTTTCAAGGTCTTTCTGTACATTCACTGTTTTTTTTTTGGTACTGGGAATCCACGTCAGTACCTTGCACTTGTGAGGCAGGCAGTGACACCACTGAGCTAAATCCCTGGGCCCTCTTATTTTTTTTTAGATTGCAACCAATTCTTAATCTACTTTCAGCTTTGAGATACCTCTATGATAATACTTTCCCAGCCTCCAAAATCATTGAGATTCTTTCTTAATTGAATATCAATACTACCTTTAATTTTCTGAATATTCATCAACTCTTAATTAAAAGAGGAGAAATCATCAGAAATATGCCAAGTGACAAGGGGAAACCTATCTTTGACTTAAGAATTCACCATGACCCTCAGATTGATTGACAGCACAAGCTAGTATTTAATGTTTGCCAGGCCACAGTTCTAAGATTTTTTTTAACCTATATTAATCCAGCCATACTTCACAGTAAATGTATGATGTAGTTGATATTTTTATCCCCACTTTCTAGATGAGGAAGAGGGGTCAAAGAAAGGCAAGATAATATCTTTGCCTTCACATTTAAACAAGGAGATAGCTTTCCAATCCTGACTGCCCATTTTTATTTATTTATTTATTTATTTATTTATTTATTTATTTATTTATTTATTTTGGTACTGAGGATCGAACTCAGGTCCTTTAGGCTGCCCATTTTTAAAGTGTGTATACTTTAACTTCTATATGCTTTATTTAGAGCATTGGAAGAAAAATATAAAACCCTATGAGACCTACAAAGAAGAAAACCTGAACCTCAGAGAAAATGAAAGGTAAAATTGAAGATAGGATAGAGAAAAGTTTGAGAGAAAAATGCTACTGAAGAACCTGATTTTCTTTTCTCCAGTTGGAAATAGAATGCATTAAAACTAAGTAGCAATTAATAAAACCTTACTTCAACAAACTTAATTTACACAGGGAGGGAGAAAGCCAAAATCAAATTCAAATAATGTAATGCGAAAAGGTTGCACGTTAGTGCAAAACCCAGAGATCTTCTAATCTCTGCCTTACCACTAATGCACCATCAAAGAGGTAACAGAATTAAAGACTTTTGCACTATTCCTGCACTCACTCAGAGCTCATCAAAGATTGCTCCAGGTTCAGTCCCTTCAGAAGGCAGAGTTTAGATTGGGTAATCCCCAAGGTCTCTTCTTGCCTGGTGTCTCTGTGATGTTGCCAAGGTCTTAATTCATCAAATGCTTGCTTTGTTTCCCTCCTTGGCAGCACAGGGCTGGGCTCTGTGAAGATGCACAGAAGCAGAAGGCATGAGCCACCCCTGGGAGGGGCTCCTGATGTTTAATCTGTGCAGGGGAATCTCCTGGAGACAGGACACCTGAGGCCAGCGCACTTTGACAGTATAAATGACTCATGTTTAGATATTGTTACAATTCTGCAGTTTTCAGAATGTTTATACAAGAAAGTTAGAGTACCTGGGGATCATGAAGAGATTAGGATTTTGTAGTAAAATGCTAACTTTTTCATTAAATTTTTTAAAATTTAGCTGTGGCAGAGACTCTCAGTGATTCCCTAATATTCATTTAGCTTGTTTGCCCTGTATATTTGACTCTATAACTACTTTCTGAAACTGAAATATAAAAGAATTGTTCATGAAACCTCTTGAGATGTATTTTTAACTGGAATGATCAAGCCCTTCCTTCAGCTCTCTTTCTTTCTGTTGACTGGAATATATATATATATTCTTTTGGCTGGAGTTTAAGCAGCTACTTTGAACCATGAAATGCAAGCCATGCAACTAGAATATGAGCAATAAAAAGAAAGGAGTCTAGCTGGGTTTCTGGTGATCATGTAATGACTTTCCAATTCTGGACCAGCCTTTTAATGTATGTGTGAGAGAAATTTTTCTGTATTATTTTTCTATACCGTCTGTAACTTCATTATCATTTAGGTACATCTGTCAATTGCAATGGAACCTTAACTGATACAGGTGTTCTTGGTGCAGTAAGTAGTAAATAATAAATAATTTGAGATTTCCTGTTCCATTTGTAAGATTAGCCTATGTTTTCTATTTAGGATACAGGCAAATGTAGAAAGCAATATACAAGGCACAGAAGCACCCGTGTTTATAGTATGGCATACAAACAAAACTACACCAGGAAAAAACACAGCTACAGTACATAAAAGATGGCATGAGTTGTTTTGCACAATCATTTTACTTTCTCCTATCTATTGTTAACCTACCGAATGTTGTTTTGTTTGCTCTTTGCCTTGAGGTACATTATGGACACGTTAAAATACTTTTTGCCTGATTAGTACAAAAGTTATATGAGGAGGAAAATTCGTATGATGTAACTGTCAATAGAAGAAACAGTAAGAAGTGCTGAAAGTGGTGTGAAAATGACAAATGGCGCATGTGACTTTAGGAAGAAACTAATGGGAGGGGTCATTTTCAAAGACAAAGAGGGACACCTGCAAATGCTTTTGTGATGCCTGCACAAAAGTCAGCAAAAGATCTGGCAAAATAAAAACATGTTTGTCTTGAGAATAACACCAATAAGAGATGCCTGTTGCTATAATGGTACTTAATGAGGTGCCTCAGTGGTCATTGAAAACTAAGTAAAAAGTCCACAAATCATAATTTGTTATAAAGCACAGATGATCCAAGATTTTGAAACTGTGCAATATCAAATTGAGGTGGCTTAAATAGTATATACTGTACTTCCTATGGGTTTTCCCGGAAATATATGTGGACATGACAGTGAAGCAGGTCTACTTGTTACAACAGATTTTTAGTGTAGATAAAAGGGCCTATTTGGGGAACAAAATGCCTAGTAGAAAATTTTTCTCATACAGCATCTAAAGGAGTGAATTGTATTCTTATCTGTTAAGAAGTGTGTTTGAAAACTGAATTTTTAAATTTCTCATACATTCACTTGGACTTAAGAACAAATGTTGCACTCAAAAAAGTTTTGTGAAATGTTCTAGAGAACCTTTCTAGCTGATGGATGATCTACCATTGAATATGCACACTTCACATTGTATTTTTAAAGTACTTTGTAAAACCATGGACAGGTTATAAAGTTAACATGCAAAGACATTTTCCATGGTTCCATTGACAATTTATTAAATTGGAAAAGACTAAAGCAAAAAAAAAAAAAAGTCCAGGAGTTCCTCACGTGTCCATTTTATTATGCACAAAAGTTGCTCACCTCAGATAGCCTCAGTTAAGATCTCTTCCAACCAATATCTGACCTAAGAAATTGCTGAGATATGATCCTCCTTCAGCATAAAGAAGGTATGTTTTTGTATTGTTTATTCTGTGCCATCAAAAGGGTCAGGGAAGAGAACCACTCTTATCAGAGAATCTAGTTATTTAGGAAGGCCTGCAGAAAAGGACATGGGGAAACGATCTCAGAACAAAATCAATAGATGATTATACATGCGCCAATTCCTCAAAACAAATGTAAGTATTATGCAGTGCAAACATTAACCAATAAAAACGAAGGCTTGCAGAATACAGAACATTTTGTATTACTGTTTATTTGTTTAGGGAATTCCTTACAATTTTTTTTTTAACTTTCATATCACAAAACAGTTTAAATTACATAAGTAATTTGATCCTAATAAATTTAAGCTTTCCTCTTCACAAGCATTTAAATCAAATTATAATAGAAGTTACATTATTTTAAAGTTATTCTGTGGAGAAAATGCATGGGTACTTACTCTCTTGTGCCTTATTCTTATCAAGAGCTTAACATTTACGTTATACCTCTCATCATTCTCAAGATCTACTATTGAATGTTTGTGCTTTGTCTAATAACTCCTGAAATACTCAAATTTTTATGTTTATCAGATTTGAGAAAAAATATTAGCTGCCTACAGATAGCAACTTTCTAAAGAATGATAATTTCTAATCTTTCTTACTCAGAGCTTAATCATTGAACAAGGATTTAATAGCTAATCTAAATGGTCTATTATTGGCTGCAGAAAACCAACCTAGGTTTGTACAAAGTCTTTTGCCTTGGGAAGTCTTGTGCTTTTAGAATGGGTACAGGACCTCTAATTATATGCCAAAGAGATTCAGAAAGTATAATTTAGAGACATGAGTTCTAATGTTGACTCACTGAGTCTGTCTTTGGCTTAGTCTTTCTTGGGTTAATCTCTTTTTGTAGTTAGTAGGCTGAGGGTAGGGCAGGCAGCTTTCTTTACCTCTGAAGTCTTTTCCAGACTGAAAAAATTTATGCTTCTAATTAGTACTGTACTAACCACTTGTAGCATGAGTAACATTGAACAAGTCTTATGTTTCACACAAATCATAAGCAATATGTCCTCTGAGTTATGCAATGAGTTATAAAACAATGGAAGAGCTTAAAATGTCTAAGTAGCAGTTCAAAATAGTTTAGAGATTATGCAATATCAGATATGGAGAATATTATTGTCCATCTTCATGAGAAATTGCAGGTTCATGTAAATATGTCACTTGTTTACATTTGAGCTCTGAGTGTGCTTTTGCTTTTGATTCCATATTTCCATGGTGTTTTCATTCTCTGTTCTAACCATCTCCTTAAATCTAAACCTTCACCCCTTTCCTGTGTTCAGTTTTTTCTCAGGATCCATCCTTGTTTACTTCTTACTGATGACCACTGTTTCTGAATTCACCAACAGGAGGTGCCCCTTAGTAAAGATCAGTAGATATTTAGTAAATTATGCTTATTAATCTCTTTAATTGAACATTAGCTTCTTTCCCTGCTGGCATACAAATACTGAAAAAGAGTCAAGTATAAGAGATTAGGAGAAAACTCACACTTGCCAGATGGTAGATACTGGATTCAAAACAGCATGAAGGAAGCTAAGTTGAGTAGGGCTACCTGGTAGCCTTTTTATGAGCTGAAATTCTCATTAGTGATCCATGAGGCTGGTTGCACAGGAGAGGGGAAAAAATATTCTTTGCTGTAGCCTGGGTGAATCGCCCAGATTCATAGTCATTTTCCTTTCCGAATCATTTGAACATCGGTGGCCCCAAGACTGTCATCACCACATGAGAAGCCAGCAAAGCACTGAGCAAGAGGAACAGGTCCTTATAAAGCCAGAACTTCATTGCAAGGGGAGAAAATGCAAGGCATACCTCCTTTGAGGTAAAGGTTTAGATCTGGCTTGAGGAGCACCAAGAGCTTAAGACTATGCTTCCTCATAGTCCTCATCAATTATAACCTCATGCACTGTAGGTGTGGTGGTAATTGAGATAGTCGTCTCCAAGGAAGCTGTGGGTACACTAGTAGGTGTACTTTGGCTGGCTGTGAGGGTAGAAGGCATGATGCTTTGAGGTCCAGTTGGGATTGATGGGGCAGGAGGTGTGGTAGGAGCAGGGACTCCAGGATCCTGACTGGACTTTCCATCTGCGTGAATGATGATGGTGGTATTGCTGGTGGGCTTGCCAAAGTGGCCAAAATATAAGACCAGAACTGCAATGGCTGAGGCTATTAAGCAGGCCAAAAGACACACTAGACTCATTTTCCAGAGTGACCATGGTTTTCCTGTAGCCTGCAAAGGTTTAATAAAAATGACTCTATCAGCAAATTGCATAGTGGTAACTTAGTTAATGGATTTCAATTAGAATAAGACTAACATGTTTCATTATTCCAAATGCTGTAATGAAAACACACATTTTTCATGTTTCTCTGTCTTTTCCTGTCACTGTCACTGTCTATTCCTCACACACACATACACACATTCAATAGGCAAAATGCACACAGACACATATACCACACTCATGAACCTATGAAGACCAAGTGCCCTCTCCTACTTATCTCTTTGTACTAAAGTAATAAGGCTTCGTCTTAAATGCAAATAGATTGCCCAAGGAATTATGCTATTATCAGCTACTAATATCTCAGTATAAATGATATTATCTAATTAGTCCTAATAGGTAGAAAAATAATGGAAAGACATATTAAAACATTTACATTGGTTATCTTTGAGTGTGGAAAAGTGCAGTGTTTTTTATCTCATTGTTCTTCATCCAGTCTCCAGTTGATGCACAACTGGGCTGTTTCCAATCTTTAGCTATTACAAACTGTGCAACTATAAACATGGGTGCACATATATCACTGTGGTATGATTCTTTTAATTCTTTGGGGAAGATACCCAGCAGGGAAATAGCTGGGTCAAATGGGACCTCTAATCCTAGTTCTTTGAGGTATCTCCACACTGATTTCCACAGTGGTTGCACCAGTCTACACTCCCACCACAATGGAAAAGGGTTTTTCCCCCCACACCCTGCCAGCATTTGTTATTTGCTGATTTCTTGATAGCAACCATTCTTTCTGGGCTGAGGTGAAATCTCAGCATTGTTTTAATTTGCATCTCTCAATTATCCATCATTTCTAATTTTCACATCATCTATTGAGGTTTAGTAAAGTTATTTACTAAGTACATTTGTATCTGTCAAATGTAAATAAAAGGAATTTTATTTAATTTGAATACATAAAAATAGAAAAAGTCATTGTGCTGGAGCAAGATCTTAACGATATAGAATTCAGCCTTGATGCCCTGGTAAGGAGCGTGGGTCCCGGGTGTTTTCAGGAGATCGTGTAGTGGCAGCTGGAACCCTGCAGAGGAGCTGATGGAGAAGGACTAGCCTGTCCTATTTTACCATTATTCCAGAGCATGACTGACACTTCTTATCTCCTCCCCAAACCTTACCATCTGTGGCTGGATTATCACATTGTGCAGTCTGCAACCACACTGCATTTCTTCATTCGAACAGTATGGATTTCTGGGACACTTCACAGAAACAAAGAAGTAAATAAATACACAAACAAACAGACAAATAGGTAAGTAAACAAACCCTGATTGTTAAGGATGAGGACATTTTATCTTATTGGGAACATAAGCATATAAATATAAAGTGATGTGAACTCAACATGTATTAAATGATGAAATAATTAAATTCTAGGAGTCCCTGAAACTGTAATAATGGTTTAATGATATGAAATATACAAATACTTTATTCATATCAGAAGATCAAAGAAGGAAAATAAAGCAATCATCTCAGTAGATGCCCAAGGATCTTTTGACATTTCAGCATTAAGTCCTGACAAAAACAGATAAGCCAAACAAATCTCAATGAACTAAAAGTAAAATTTAAAAATTCTCAAGTGTGCTAAGGAATGTTTACCTCAAAAGAATAACCAATATCACATTTAACAGTGAAATAAGTGGAGAAAGACTTCCACCACAACTCTTAGATAATGTTTTTCTGGAAGTTCTTGTCAGTACATAAGAAGAATAAATATGTAAAAATAAAAGTATTATTATTTGCAGATGATATGATTGTCTACAAACAGAATTTCAAACATCCGATTGTATTACCTATCCAAAGTAGTAAGTTATTAAATTAGGTAGTTATAAAAATATATATAACTAATTTTTGTGAGTATGTGTGGCTATGTGTACTGCTGTTCATAGTAGTAATAAAATATATAAAATGGTTAAGCATAAAAATAAGTAAGACTTACATAAATAAAGCCATAAAACTTCACTGAGGAACAAAAAGACAACTTGAATAAATGTCCTCTTATAAACAATTTTAGTTAGTTCCCTGAATTTGAATTATTGTCTTTCTTGAATTTTTGAAGAAAATCCTTGGGTAAATTGACAAGAATTCAAGGGGCAAAATAAATCAGCCAAAAAACAAAATTAGATTAGATGGAGAAGAAAATATTAGCACTGATTTTCTCCAAACAAGAACATGAGTGATTTTTTTTCTTTCTTTTTGAATTTTCTGGATCTTTTAAATATTCTAAAATAAGAAAATAACACTCCTATAATACTTGTCAAAAAAATCTTTTTCTACCGGGCCAGAGATTTAGCTCAGTAGTTTTGCAGCCTGCTGTGCGAGCTCAAGAACCCAAGTTTGATCCCTGGTACCAAAAAGAAAAAAAAAATCTTCTCCTAGTTTTGGCATTGTGAAAAGTTATAGGTTGTCTATCAGAATACTAAAATCTGAGAAGTTCTAATCATTCCTTTTGTACTTTTTTCTTTACAAACTCAGAAGTTTGGCTTGCTATTTGTTTGCTTGGCATAATTATTTAACTTATTCAGCTTAATTTCACAAATGTTTTATTATTTTGTGAAAACTCTATAAGTCATATTCAGTATATTTTGTGGAAAAATAAAATAATGTACATACTATGCTAAAGCAATAACATTTGTAGTTTCCTTGAAATACAAGGCAAATACAAATTGAATCTATTGTAGTCTAGTTATTGAAACTTAAACTTGTCACAAATACAAACTTGAAATTAAAAACCAATTTACATATTAAATCCTATTTTTATTTCATTTTGTCTATAACACTTCAAGTTAACCATAGAATTCATTTATTCTTTGTCAGGAATGTAGTGGTCACTTTTTTTGAAAAGTATTTCTTACAAACTGCAGATAATATTTGAGAAATCTGAATTCAGTTTCTAACTCTGACACCAACAATGTGAACTAGTAAATATGTCAATTTCTTCATTCGTAAAATGAAATAATTCAATTGAATCATGAATGAGACTTTTACAGTTTTGTTTCCATGGTTCTAAGAAGTATGTGACTTACATACTAGCCATTTTAAGCCTAGATCTCCCTATCATGAGACATTTTTTATAATTACTGTTTTAAATTCCAGTAGGCCAGAGCGAGGTAAGTTCTTCACTGGACTAATATATATATAAATAAAAATAATAATGTTAATATTTGCTGTGAACATGACATTCTAAATCATCTACCAAAATTTTGTCTACCCCTACCTTACAGTAGGTGTTTGACATGCATATCAAAATTTAGGTAAAAAATCTAGTGCACAGTTTCCCAGTGATAGGAAAGCACTATCTGATATACAAATTAACAATTTCATCAACCCTATGGTTACTGAAAATAATAATATCCTAGATTCCATTCATTCTGTAACAGGAAACATAAAAAAATGCAGTCAAATTTTCTTACAGGGTGAAAAGCTAAACGTTGAAAGCAAGAAAAACATATATGAAAGCTATTAAGAGTTGCTTGCATTACTCACCATCTCGGCCACATTTTGTTCAACATTCACAACATACTCCTCTTGCTTTCTAGTCATTCTGAAGGTACTTGTCTCTCAAATCCAACTCTAAAAACGTCTGTGCTGACTTTGTAGATTAGCAGTCAGGAAACACTGGATTTGTGTTACATTAATAATTATGTATTTATTCAATGAAGATTATGTAAACTAATATTTATCTTGTGGGAGAAGTCAATCTGAAAATACACAATTTATATTAAGTGGAGAAGAGAAATATCTCGTCTCTTCAAAAAATGGCATTCAGAAAATGATCTCATATGTAGGAATGACACTAGGACTCTGGGCAGATGTAAGCTCTTGCCGTAACTATTTCATGCAACTTATTTGAAATCACTGAAATATGATTTCTCACAGGTTAGGAATTTAGTTTTTGCTTCAGAAGAAGCCCACAAAGCCACTCCTTGATTATGAATATTGCCAAATTTTATGGCTAAGCAAACAAAAGGATTACGGTGATTACTAATTTTAAAACTGTCCAAATATAAGCCAATATTGAGATTACTTGATCACGATAAATTATGGTGAATGGTGAATAAAATCTGTCCTGTTGAAATAGCTATATCATAATGAATAAGGAAAACAACTTATTAAAATGTTCTTAGCTAAAGATGAAAATAGCAGATAAATAACTTCAGTATCTCTCAATCATATGAATCAAGGATTTTCCAGGGTAATTATTCTGCTTCTTATAAGAGTATATCATGCTCCATGCTATATTAATGATTATTACCCTTTTCTGTTGAGTCGTGATATTTTAGGTCAGGAAGGAAGGAAGGAAGGAAGAAAGAAAAACAGAAAAAAAGAAAAAGAAAGAAAGAAGAGAGAAAGAAAAAGAGAGGAAGGAAGAAAGAAAAACAGAAAAAAGAAAGAAAGAAAGAAGAGAGAAAGAAAAAGAGAGGAAGGAAGGAAAGAAGGCAAGCAAGGAGAAAGGGAGAGAGAGAAAGAAAGAGAGAGAAAAGAAAAGAACAGAACATATGTGGCACTTTCCCACTTCTCACAAAGGAAAGTGTACATGATACAGCGGACAAAATTGCAGTGATATTTCATGTTAATCTAAGAGTTAGTGCTCTCTCTCCCTGTGGCAGAGAGTAGTATTATAATTGAGAATAAAGATAAAAATGACTCTAAAGACTCTTCTTAGTGATGCATTTCTTATAGGCCAACCACTTTTGAGGGAACTAGTAATGTGCATTTCCAAAATATCAATAGAGTTACACTCAGATCCTAATTCAAAAAGACATGTCTTTTTGGGAATGTAGATAGCACTTCAATATACTGATTTCAATTCTTTTGGCTATTACCCAGAAGTGGGATGGCTGGATTACATGGTAATTCTATTTTTAGTTTCCTTGAAGAATCTCCCACTACTTTCCAAACAGACCATACTAATTTACATTCTGATTTGCAGTATGCTCTTTTCTCTACATCTGCACCAATGTTTGTTATTGTCTTTCTTTTTAATAAAAGCTAATCTAACAAGTATGACATGATATCTTATTGTGACTTTAATTTGTCTTTTGCTGATGATTAGCAATGCTGAGGATTTTTTCACATATCTGCTGGCCATTTGTATGTCTTTTGAGAAATATCTACTCAGGCTCTGTGCCTACTTTTTAAATAGAGATTTTTTTTTCTTGTTATTGAGTTCCTTGAGTTTTTGCCTACATTAGCCCATCAGCAGATGTATGACTTGCTAATATTTTCTCCTATAGTATGTGCTGTCTTTTCACTCTGTTAATTGTTTCATTTGCTGTGCAGAAGAGTTTTAGATTTATGTGTTTCTATTTGTCTGTTTTTTTGTTGCCTGTGATTGGAAGAATATACTTAAGAAATCATTGCCCACACCAATCTTGTGGAATTTTCCCCTATGTTTTATTAATTTTACTGTTCTAGGTTACAGTTTTGAAGCTTTAAAGTTATTTTTAGATGAGCCATGTATATTGGGTGAGATAAGGGTCAACTTTCATCCTTCTGCATGTATGTATCCAATTTTGCCAACACCAGTTATTGAAGAGACTGTCCTTTCCCCATTGTAGGTTCTTGGCACCTTTCTTAAAAATCAACTGATCACAAATGTATAGTTTTTACTGTAAATTTGAGGGCTTTCTATCTTGTTCCGTTGGTCAATGTATCCATTTTTATGTAAGTATTATATTGATTTGATTATAATAACTTTGTAATAGATTATGAAATCAGTAGTACAATGCCTACAGCTTTGTTCTGTTGACTTAAATTGGTTTGGATATTTGGGGTCTTTTCTTGTCCATACAAATTTTAAGATTTTATTTCTATTTCTATGAAAAATAACATTGGAATTTTGACAGGGTTTTCACTGAATCTGTAGGTCATATTGGGTAGTACAGACATGTAACTATATTAAATTTTCCAATCCATAAACATGAGATATTTTTTCATTTATGTATGTTGTACATACATTTACCTTTTGATTAGGCTTAATGAACTGAAACCTCCATTTTGGGGGCTTGATTGCACAATAAGAGATAAGCATAAAATAAACTAGTTGAGATAACTGTAGCCTAGCACAAAGTACAATTGCTTTAAAATAACCAGGGTTGGTGTTTGGTTGATGATTGTATCTTTTTTCAAGGGCTTCCAACCCTAGAATCTTAGCTTTCTATTTCATAAAAGATGCTAAGAACACTGAATTTTGGCACCTCCCAGTAGGAAATATGGTTGTCACTTGAAAGCCACATTCTTTTTAGTCATTGTGTACTCTCGAGCTTATGTGCATCTTTTGCTTTGATTGATTGTTAGTTCATAAACTATACCACCTTTTGTCATCCCTAAACCTAAATTTGAACTTTAAACTGTATTGTCTGTTCTAATGTCTTAAGCCACTTCATTCTGTTCTTAAAGTTTGATCTCAACATTTTGTGTTCTACTTTAAATCTGGGTACTCTAATTATTCACTGCCCCAAATTTACTGTCATGCCTCTTTTATTGCTTTTTCATTAGGTTGAGAATCATCTGACTTCCTATACTTTTTTCCTATTAGAAAATAATGTAGCCTATATTACAGGAAATTCAAAATACTTACAGAAAATAATCACCTATACTTTGTTTAAGTTTTATACATTCTAGACTTTGTTCTAATACATATCTAAGGCTATTTCTTCCTTATATTGGTTTGTTTTTGTTTGATTGGTTGTACAATAGTTTCTTATTTGAAATTACCATAGTTTACTTAACTATGCTTTCATATTTACGTACTAGATGATCTAAAAGTGAAATACATTACATTAAAAATTATCAATAAATGTGGTCAAACTGAAGAAAACTGCCCCAGATAACACTGTCATCAACAGCATAACAGACTCTACTCACTGCATCCTCCTTACTTGGCAGTTTTGTCAGTCTTCGTTAATCCATTCAGGGAGAAGAATGTGTGTATTTGTGTGTGTAAGAGTGTGGTCATTTCCTTTGTTACTCTGAAAATAAACATTTTTGTAAACATTATCATATTAGTCAATATTCATTTTTGTAAAGTATCCATATTTATATATTCATATGTATTTATTAATTAATATTCACATTTATTTTTATTGCAGTTTAACTCTTGCAATTCAATGTTCTTTTTCACAAAGAGCATTTTGTACATCAAAGTATCAATGGCTTTTTTGTTTAATCTTGTGTGGTAAAATTTTTCTACATATTTTCCAAATTTTTAATTATAATTTTATTATAAATTTTTAGACATAGAAGTTTTAAGTACTTTGGAGGTTAAACAATCTCTGATCTTTATGTTTTGATTTTCATCAATTAACTCATTAGTATTAGGGTATTCAAAATGAATTTCTGTTTCTTCCTAAATATTCAACCAATTTTCTTAAAGTATTTATTGCATAATTTTTCTTTTATGCTACCAATTCATGATAGTTTTTTCATTGTATTTTTGTTTCTTTGGTTAGTTGGTTTGTCTGTTGCAGTAATGGGAATTGAACCTATGGCCTTCGCACTGAACAACATCCACAGCATTTTTTATTTTATTTTTTTAACTGAGGATGGAGCCCAGTGCCTTTACACTGAGATATATTCCCAGCCCTTTCTTATATTTTTATAAAAAGGGTCTCTCTAAGTTGCCCGGGCTGACCTCCAATTTTCAATTCTCCTGCCTCAGCCTCCTGGAGTACTAGGATTAGAGATGTGCACCACCATGCCCAGCTTTTACATTATTTTGTTCAAGCTCGTACTAATAATTTATTCTGACTATGAACAAATTTAATTATTTAATAAAGATCTCAAGACAAAGGCTGTTTTTAGGCACTCATTCTACCATGCATAGGACATGAATATTTTGACAAATACTATATGAACAACCAAACTTTATACTTTATTTGAGCTTTAAGAAATGTTTGAGTGAAGGAAGATGGAGGCTGTGGGTGGCTTGGGGTCCTGCCAGCCATGAGGACACCCAAGCAGGGCAAGTGCAGCCTGGGGGAAAGTGCCTCTGGCCTGGTCCTGACCAGGGCCCTTCACCAGTATCACCAGCAGAGCAAACTTGAGAACATGGAGCAGGCCGGGCCAAATCCACAAATGGATGAGTGAACCAGAAAGATGTCCTCCTTAAAACTGAAGCCATGAAATGCTTTGGAGTGGAATTTCATGGCCAGCTCTTTGGACAGTGAAGATGACAGTTTCATAGCTCTGGACCAAGGGGAAACTGCACCAGAAGGAACAATGGAGCAAGATGAGAAAGCCCACCCAGGACTGAAGGCTGAGAAGCCTGGACATAACAGGTTGAAGATGCCAGGTTTTGGAGTATATCCTGTCCTTCTTGTCCGGTATCAGGAGCACAAGACTGCATCCCATCTGCAAACAGTAGTATCAACTCATCAAAGGAGTAGCCCACCAGTGTCACCCTGGCTGTCCAGAAAGGAATCATTCAGTGGGAGAGCTACATTTACTCTACCCTGGAACCCCAATTACTCAGCGTTCTCACACAGACTGTGCTATTATGATGCTAATCAGTCTATGTAGGTGTTTGGAAGTTGTAACCAGAACAGCTGCAATGTTGCCTTCAATGACCTCTGGAGACTTGAGAGATTCTTTGATGAAATGAATTACACTCTAACAACTCAAGGCTGGCCACTCCTCCTGTGTGATAGATGATAAAATGATTGTCTTTGGTGGCTGTTTAGGATCCCAACAAATGAACAATGACATCTGGGTCCTTGACCTTGAGCAATGGGCATGGTCCAAGCTGAACATTAAGGGCCCCAGTCCCCATCCTTGAGGTAGCCAATCTCAGATTGTCATAGACAATGCAACTACTTTACTCCTTAGAGGGGTGGCAGTCCCAATGCACTTTTCAAGGACTCTTGGTTGTTGTGCATGCACTCAGGACCCTGGGCCTGGCAGCCATTTAAGAAAATGAAAATTATGGGGTTCAGAACTGTGTTGCCATCCAGCCTGCCAGGTGGGACAGTGTGTGGTGGTCTTCAGTTAGGCTCCCAGTGGGAGAGCCCCCCTCGGCCCATTTGAACTCTCGCCCATCACCTAGCAGTGCCACTCCTCCAGCCCTGGTTCCTGAAACTCAAGATCACCGCTCCTCTCGCAGTCTCCAGTGAGCAGTACGGATGAAGCTCCTCGTGCTAATGGGCGCTGGGGAACACTGAAGCCCAGGGCTCAAAGGCACCTGCCAGAGGAGACGGCTCTCCTGTCCTCAACCATGGGAGTTTATCTCCAGGAGCAGTAGCTGTCGGTAGCTCTTCCTTAGACAATCCTGTCCAAACCCTATGCCCAAGCACTCCTTCTGCCACTGAAGGATACAACCTAAAAATGGGACTTTCTTGAGCCCCCCAACAAAATTTGCTACCAGATCAGAAAGGTATGAGACTGGGCCCACAGATCTGAGTTGGGACCTGAAATCTGCTTCCAGTTGCCATCATATGGATGGTGTGGACAACAGGACAGTTGGAGGACATGTGCAACACCCTCCAGAACAGACCAGGGGTGGGCATACCCCTCCACACGTGGCCAGTGCCCTTGCAGGGGCTGTGTCGCCTGGTGCCCTGTGTCAGAGTCTGGTGGCCATCAAAGCAATGTCATCCAAAGGCCCCTCCATTCATCCTTTGAGTACTCCCTACCTGTCTCAGAAAACATTTGGTGATTGAGGAATTTTCTGACAACCATGTATAATTGCAAGTTCCCCAAAACGGTATTTGTTCTCCTTTTCTTTATTTTAGAATTTTTGTCCCCAGAGGCTGCATTTTCCATTTATAGGCTGTTCTCCACCCTCCTCACCCTTTTTCGTATGGATTTCCTAAGCTCTAAAACTGTTCTTACTTTGTTTCTTTTCACAGAGCTCGGATTCCTAGAGAAATCAGATGCTTCTCAGGAATATTTCCAGAACCCTTTCCCTAGGGGTTAAGTAGGGAATTCTAAGGTGCTAGTATTGTGAAAAACCCTTAAAGCATTGAAAGGCACTTCTTTCCCTGTGGGCTTCTTTTTAGTTCCAGCAAACATTGAGCATGCTCGTCCATATCTGTAGAATGTGGAAATTGGTCCTGGAAGGGAACATAATAACAGTTCCTTCCAAGGGAAAAAAAAAAAAGTTTTACCCCTGTAGCATGTGTTTTTGTGCGTGGCTATTGACAGGTGATCGGATTTCGTATCATGGACTTAACCTTCATGACAACTGGCCGGCCTGGGGAGCAGCTTCATCACTTGTGCTTGTCTTGAAGTTCATGTGTCACCCAAACAGGGCTTGGGTTTTGGCTTTCCCTTTATTTCTGAGATAAGGTGCAATGAAATAAGAACATTTCTTTGGTTAATACAGAAAGTTAGAAGTTAACAAGTCTCCAAACCATGGCTAGGACACAGGGGATGTCAAATGAGTTTATTTCAAATGGGACCATTTAAGTATGGGGTTTTGGTGATATCTCATAAGTGGATAGATTTTTATTTTACCTTTAGGATTTAAATTTCAAAATGTTTCTCACCCCCACACTCCCTTTCGCTTGTTAGCATTTCCCAGTAGCAAGCCATCCGCAGCTGGCCCTGGGTCCTGGCCCCCAGTCCGCACTTTGCAGTCTTCCTGATTAGTGTGTTTTCTCCTGTTACATCATGCTGAATCCTTCCCCTCACTGTCAGCTTTGCCTGTGTGGTCTTGGTGGGAAAGGGACCCTGGTGCCAAGCCCAGGAAAGGGCCAGCTCGCAGGGAGGGTGCATGTTTCCAAAGCTGCTCTACTGCTCCCTCAGAGGAGGAATGACCACCTGCCTACTTCCTCTGGTGTCACACTGCTCAAAGCCTTGCTTTCCAAACTTCCTGCTCTGTGAGGATGCCAGTCCTTCCTTGACCAAGACTGTTTGATCATGTGGGATCCTGATCTACAAGGCAAAGCCAGCCTAGAAGATTAGCAACCTAGAAGTTTCAGCATCATTGCTGTTGCTGAACCTCGTCTTTGACATTGGGTTTGTGCACAGACGGTGCCTCTAAACTCAGTTTCCACACAAGTATAAAGTATTGGGAAGCCTGAAAGTTAATAATCTGCACTATGTAATCTCTCCCTCTGTCCTGTGGCCTTCATAAGCCTGCTGTTAACCTGTTGATTCCTCTGCTATCCCAAGTAGGCAAGTGACAGAAATGTTGATTCTTTTAGAAAGTAATGCAGTTGCTCTGAATCCCATGCACCCCAGTGTTACCCACAACGCTGAGAAACAGACTGTCCATGACAGCACTCTGAGAAAAACCTGCCTTGTCCATACCCAGTGGTGTGGGTCTCAACTCCTGGCCACTGGGGGTGTGGACCATGGACTCAACACAGTCAGGCGATTGATTGTCTCCTCAGGCCCATGGGAGATGCCTGAGGTGGGTGTCTCAGTGCCGTCTGATCCGATGGAACCACAACCCTGTTTTTGAGGCAATACCTATTTTGTTTTAAAATTCACTGAGAGAAATGAAACAAAAGATTTTTGTTTAAGCCCTCAGGGGCACCTAAAGGAAATATTTATTAGTGTTTAAAAAGTATCAGTGTTTAAAAAGTTTTGAAAGTATTTAAAATGCATCTTGTTTCTCCTTGAAACTTTAACCTCTCCATTTGTACAAGCGTGCCTTTGAGAGCCCCCAACTCCCATGCTGACTTCACTGGTCAGCACACTGACCTCATGTAAGAATTGTAGTCTCTTCCGCCCTCTTGGACAGAGCTTCCTGATCTCTCATTCCACATGTTGTGCAGCAGAGAGCATTCCGTACTTTTGTCCCTGTCTCCACCCTTCTTCCACATTTGGGAGGTGGGCTCCAAACCCCACCCGCCCCCCACATTCTGGGAGCACCTGTTCGGTGTCAGAACAAGCTTAAATTTTTTTTTTAAGGCAATAAGAGACTTACTCTCCTCCTAGCCTTCTGTGGGTTGATTTGGTTTTAATGTTTGTATTTACAGCAAGAATTGAAACCATGAACTATCTAGGAACCATGTTGGAACATTTTACAAAAAAGAAGAGGAGGAAAAAGAAAGAAAACCAGTGTTAAGGAGTCTTGACTTCGGAGGATGGAAAGCCACTGGCCAACAGAGAACAAGGGGATATTTCCTTTTCCCTCACTTTGCCTTCTGGGTTTCCTCTGCTTCGCTTTTTCCCTCACCCTGCAGAGTGACACACCTGGTTGGTGCGTCTGTCTGTCCTTGTGTTCCTGGTGATCCTGGCATGGTGATGTCCTCTGCTTAGCATTCTCTGTGGTCTGGCAGCTGTCAGTGGGGAGCACCTGAACAGCCCCAGGGCAGGAAGGCCTCGCTCAGCCTCCCCAAAAACTGTGGAAGGGCTGCTCTGAGCAGCCTGTTCCCTCGTGTTCATTGTGAGTGAGAGTAGACCTTAGGCCTGGGATCCGTTGTACTCTCTCTACCTGCTCTGCTCCCTCCCACCAACCAGGGTTCATGTCAGTGCACTTCCATTGTGCCCTGGCAAAGCAGGTGCTGTGTGTGATGTTTCCCATACAATTTGGGGGTGCCGGGGGGACACTGAGGTAGTCATTTAAGGCATATAACAGTGCAGGGATGAAAATGGATTTCATGGATATTTAAATGTCAATTTCATTTTTTGTTAATGTTTTCCCATGATAACTTTTAGCAGTTTAACAAATAAAACAAAATGGACAGAAAAAAAAAGAAATTGGAGTATATATGTTGTATTAACAAGTTTATTATTAATTGGTTATACAACTGGTTGACACCCAAATTATATCCTGCTGTCTATTCTTCACAATAATTATCTTGTCAAATAATATGGGGACTTGGTTTTTGACAGATCTTTTTCTGACATTACAGTTACTATCTGCATTTCTGCATTTTATCTGGACACTCCTAATTCGTTTTTGGCAGCTATTACAGTGCCAACTTAACTGTTCCATAGGACTAAGCATAATTAATTATAATTTAAAATATTATAATACTAATTCCTCAGGGTGGGGACCAGGTGTATTATTTGAAATGAATTTCCTGAATGGTTAGTTCCCAACTTCACAGTTTACAAGAAATTAATTAATAGGGCATGAGTAAATGATAAGTTACTGGTTCAGCGTTACCAAGTTCCATAAATATATAATTTATGATGATTATAAAGAGCCTGTCTTTTGTTTGAAAATATATGACAGCTAGTAGACTTGGAGAACACAAATTAATGAATGCATGCAAATATTGGGTGTCACTTTTTAAGGCTGAAGGCTGAATGATTGTTGGTTCTCTGTAAGTCACCCTGCTGTATGCTAAATCCCTTTCCTCCGCACCTTCCCTTGAAAAGGAAGACTTCCTCCTTGGAGACCTTGCTGAGTACAAGAAATGAATAGGATGGGCATTGGAAGAGGAAGAGTTCAGCCTAACTGGTCTCTTCTTCATTCCATACTCCACACTGTGGAGTGAAGCTTTACCCTGTGCTTTTTAGGAGAGTATAAGCCAGGCTTGACTCATCTAGTCTCTGGGAAAAGGCCCTCTATAAGTGTAAGATGAGAACAGCAGCAAAATGAGAGGAGAGGAGAGGCCTGATCTCCCAGAGCCTGGGATAGATAGTGATGGGCCTGTTTTATCAGTCCTGGAGCTAAAAACATAGACCACCATGGACAGTCTAGGTTGGTTTGTGAGGCCCCCTGGCAGCTGGCAGAGTCACTCAGAGGAGCTGTCATACTTCCCAGCAGCCAAACAATTCTGGAAAATGAGCTGCATCTTCCACTACCACCCACCACTTAGGAAGTCACAGTCACAGCTGTAAACCCAGTACAGCACCTGCATAGCCAAACAAACACTTGCAGGCGCTTTTACTAAGCCAAACTGGTGATTCTGACAGGTTTCTATTATTTAAATAAGTGAGACTAGAAATTTAGAGCCATAGTACCTAGGCAAATATCAGTAAATATGTATTTCTAGAGTATATGATGTAATGGATAGCAATTAAATGATAGGTGCAAAATCCTTCAACATTTTGTGGTTCATCGTTCAAACTTAGTTTACAGTTACGTTTTGTTCCACATTGTTCAAACTCTTCTCATTTCCTTACTCCATAAATCTGCCTGCAAAGAGGGCAAACTGACCTGGCAAAAGTATTTAATGCATTGGCTGCTCCTCCCTTCTCCATGAAGTGTATTCCCTTGGCTTCTCAGAGCATTGTTTTTCTTGGTTCTCCTTATCTCTTATGAATGGAGGGTCAAATCTCAGCTGTACTCAAGTATACCCAAGCTATACTCTCAACTCTCTGTGAGCTCCCCCATTTGATGGTGTTAAACACCATCATTCTGATAGCCCCCAAATTTTTACCTGAAGCCTTAGATTATCTGCTAAACAGCACATGTATCAATCTACCCATCAACATCATTCTGATACCTAACAAGCAACTGAAACTTATATGCTTATAAATGGATTCTTTGTTCCTTCTTTCATGCCCTCCCTCACCCCACAAAACCTCAATTTGTACCTGGTGTAGTTCCCTTTCACACATAGGGTTGGCCTCTGCACCCAAAACCTGGCATGGATGTTGGGACACAAACACCACGAGAGTATGAAAAGATTTATTACTCAGGTGATTAGACTTTCTGGGGAGAGCAGGGCAAGATCACAAACATTTTAAAGTGGCTTGAGAGAGCAGGGAAAAAAGATGTTGGCTTTTATTGTGATTAGGGAGTGTGGTCAGGTAAGGGTTGCTGCACTCAGGCTACTGGCTTGAACTTCCTGCTGGTGCAATAAAAGGAAACACCTGAGCTCTCTCAGTTTAGGCAGATGTGGACCAGAAAAAGGAAGAGGCTGTCAGCAATCCAACATCGAGAGAAGAATTCGACTTTTAGCTGTAGTCTCAAAATCAGTACCCAAAACTCTGTCCTTACTGCTGAACAAAGCAAAACGTGATGTCATCTGATTCCTGCCATGCCCCACAACCAATTCACCAGCAAATCCATCAAATAGTGCTGGGTCTTCTCATCAGCTCCACTGCTACCATCCAGGGCTAAGCCCTGTCATCTCTCACCTGAATTCAGTTCTTCCAAATTCGTCTTGTGGCTTCTACTCTTGCTTCTTTATAACCTGTTCACTATACAGCAGTCAAAATAACTTTTTTCCTATTACTTCTTTTCTAAAACCTCTCCAGTGAAGTCTCATTCATTTAGAAGTTAGTCCTCATTATACATGAACATTCCTCCACAGTCAGCCTGTCTGCCCCCTTCTCTGGCTTCTTTTCCTGCTCTTTGCACTTTCTGGTCCTCTGACTGGGGACACCCTCTCACAGTTACTCACGTGCTTTCCCCTTTCATTAGCTATCTGCCTTTCTTGGCAATCCTATCAAAAAAACCCCATTCCTCTGAAGCCCCTCATTTTATTTGTTTTACTATTCTCCACAGCACTTATCCTCAACTGAAAATTTGTAGGTTTCTCTTATCTTTTGAATGTTTGTCTTCACCACTAGATTCTACACTCCATGAGGAGGGTAGTCTATAATAGTGTCTATTACATAGTAATAATCAGTGAGTATGAATGAATAATAATGGATGTAAATAATGAATGAAATATACCACTGAAAGACTGATTAAGATCAGTATCTTTTGTACAAAGAATTCATTGAGAATTGTCATAGATAGCATACAGATTTTTTTAAAATTCTGATTAATGTCTTTGTGTGAGTCAGCAAACATACTCAAGTCTCTGCCATCTGAAAACAAAGAAGTCTATGGCCATGCTACTCTGAACAGCTGGATCTCATCTGAAAACAAAGAAAGCAGGTACAACTTTACCCTGCCTCTCCTTTTAATTGTTCCACTCTTTATTATATTTCACACCCTAAGATTATGTAAAAGAGGGCTGAGAGGGCTGTGTTCCCTGCTGCCCCTCACTCTTCCACTTGGCTACTGGCTTGCCCACTCAAAGTGCCACTAAAATATTCTGTAATTTTTATAATGACTCCCTCACTGCTAAATCCCAACAAGATTTTTATTAGTACTCACCCCCTGATAATTTGACTCCTCCTGAGACTTCTCCTCCTTTGGTTTTAACATATCTTCTCCCTTTTCCTCCCACCTCTTCGAGGGCTCCTCTGCCCCTTTCAAGGGCTACTTGTCCTCTTCCTAATACATGGGGTGTCACGTTGGAGCAGAAGCGCTCACACCACCCACAAAATGACACCTATCAGAGGACAGAGGAGAGCACAAGAGAGGGAGGGAGGCATGGACCAGAGAGGAGAGAAGTCTATGAAGAGCTAGGAATGAAAGACACAGCAGATGTAAACTGTTTTAGTAGAGTAGCCTGGGGACTGAGGCTTAGCCATTCTTCTGACTCAATGGCAATAAGACACATTAAAAAAAGAGAGATAAATGGGGACAATGAGAGGCCCCAGGTGTCATTCTGGTTTGAAAAAATGAAGAATTTTAGAAAGCACAATATCTACAGGTAAAACCTCAGCCTACCAATAATCATGAAAAAAATTTTTAATTCTTGCACTTAATTCAGAATTACTTTCCCAGAAACATTGCAGAAGTAGAAGAAAAAAGTAGTGGTATATACTGTTGGACAGTCCACATTGTGACTCCCTCAACACTGTGAAGTGAATGGTATTGGGAGATGGTAATCGTCACTGACCACACTACTACCACCGTGCCCTAGTAGAGTAGGCTTTGGAACCACAGGAGCAGCCGTTGTGGAGCGGTTTGGGGCAATCCCTCCTATGGACACCAGAGGACAGACTGACTCCGTGAGACATCCTGGGGCACTGAGGCCAGTCAAGTCCTAGCACAGGCACAGACAAGAATAAGGACCAAAATGCTAGAGAAAAGGCTGAGGGGAGTCTTTGGGAAAGCAGAATCATTCTCAAAATAACTAATTTTACTCAAAAGCACAATTGAGAAAAGCCAAATTGCTGAATAAATAAACTGCCAATTCAACAGAAGCAAATTTCCTAGAGCAGATGCAGGGTTTGGCATAAACGAAGCAGAGGGGCATTGTCTTTGTTGGCTCAGGATGCTATAGCTCAGTACCATAGACTGGGTGGCTTAGTAACAACATCAATTTATTTCTCACCATTCTGGAGGCTGAAAATCCAAGGTCAAGGCACCAGCAGATGTGATTATCTAGTGTGAGCCTGCTTCTTGGCTCAGAAATGGCTGTCTTCACCTAGAAAAAGGAAAGGGGGAGGTCTCTGAGGCCACTTCTGTAAGGGCACTGATCCCGTTCAAGGGTGTTCTGCTTTCATAACCTAATGACTACGCAAGGCCCCGCCTCCCAAGGCCATCACTTTGGTGGTTAGGTTTCAACACATGAATTTGGGGAAGACATAAACATTCAGCCTACTACAGGAAGATAAAAGAATTCTTTAGGGACAGTTATGGATAGAGACAAAAACATGGTCAAAATTACCTTTGAAAAACTTGAGTGATTTGCTGTTTCATAAATCAATCACAGGTCAAGCCGGCTTTCAATGACTTGGATTTTGGCCATATGAAATTCAGCAAAGTGACCTTGAGCTATTTGTATTATAAGTCCTTGTGCAGTTCATGAATGGACCTCTGGATGATCATGGAGTGGCACATGGGAGGCCAGGATTCATTCAGAGTCAAAAATAGAGCAAACAGAGACAGGTAGTGGCTATAGCTGAAGGTTGAAGGGTTTAGCTTCAGCTACAATGAGTGGTACAAAAATGATTGTGACTCTAGCTGTCCAGGTACACATGATGTAAAGGTGGTACAGGGAATGAGTGGAAAAGTAGCAGTGTAGTTCAAGCAATGTTATTAACTAACGGGTTGCATTTCATTGCCTTAGTCCATTTGTGTTAGTATAACAAAATAACAGAAAGAGGCCACATGCAGAAGGTGCCAATCACATGGGGTAGCCTCGCTTTCTGCAAACTCACCCTTGAAGTAGTAGTCTGGTCCTCTAAATACCTCAATAATCCTTTCTGAAGGTGCTCCCGGACCTTGCCATGGTCCACTAGGCCTCACCTCTGCAGGACCCACTACTTCTCAATGCCATTACTTTGGGAGCCATTTTCAGCACATAAATCTGAAGGATACTCAAACCATATCCAAACAAAAGCACTAACAGTGGCCAGCGAAGTGTCCCTGAATCAGTTGTATTAGTGACTATTTGTCATTCTAACCTTTCCTGGAGTGTCATCTTCTATGCCAATATTATTTCGGTTGTGGCAATGGTCATATAATCAGCTGCTTTAGCGAGTCCTTGTATTAGCAGTCTTAGGTGAAACTAAAGTAGCAGGTGATTTACTAGTAACAGAGAAGAGTCTATACATGTGGCCCCCTTTGTACATCCAACACCACAATACTCACTAGCTGAAGCTGGGCCTGATGAAACTGGATTAACCCTAATATGTATAGTCATTTGATTTTCTCCAGGAAAACTCACTAAGAGAAGAGATTGATTGATGTAACCCGAATTGTGGTTTTCCTAGTAGAGAAATGGAAGAAAATAAGGGGGGCATGTTGTGTTTAAAGTGGTGGCACTGATCTAGAATAGATAGTCAAGGAAGTCATGATGCCTGAAAGAGCCATGATGGGGAACTGAAGGGATAAGTGAACCTATAGAACAGTGGTGGTGAACCTATGGCATGCATGCCACAGCAGACTATTTGTATCATTGAAAGCTCTAAAAGGTTTGCCATCACTGCTATAGAAGTTCAAGAAAAAATACAATAGAAATCTGTAAAAGGTATACCCAGAAAAAGAAGTGTTCATGGTAAAAGTGTAAAATTGCAATTTATACTTTTCATGAGGGCATTTGTTCCTACAGATGACGGAGTCCAGGTGAAGCTCTCTAGCACACAGACAGACATTTTGTGCTCTTCCATATCTGACTTTGTGGGCAGCCATTGTAAGCCAATCTTGTAATTTCTTCTTTATTTGTATATCTTGCATTAAACTTGTTTCTTTGGTATGCACTGACTGATACAACAGCTCTGTGTTCTTCATATACCCTACTTCTCTGCCATTTGTTGCTACAGTCAGCTTATCATGTGGACAGTGAGAGCAGCCTAAGCCACACCATGTGACCCTTTACACCCCCATTGCTGTACCCTGGGCAAAGGCCTCCACATAAAGATTGTATCATTTTTTTTTTTAATTTTCATAAGGATACATGCAAAATAAAAAAATACACTGGACAGACATATTTCCTGAAAAGATCATGTAAGTTTCTTCAGTAACATTTCTTTCTAAATGATAAAACTTCCATAGTAGAAGTAGAAAATATAGACATAAAATCAATGAAGAATATTCCCTAAAATCTCACTAGTTTGAGAAAATCATCTTTTATCATATTCCCAATTTTCTTTTAACCTTGTTATTGTATGTGTATTTTATAATCTTCATACTTACAACAATTTCTAAGGTGTCTGAATGTCATTGCTAAATTATATTTCATCACAAAATCCTTCTGCTTTCATAGATTTGTTTTTTAATATTTTGCATCTTTAAGTACCATCACAAAGAAATTCTTTGTGTCATAAAGGTTTTTGTATATTTCAAGGGTTTTGGCATGGATTCTAACAATCAGACTTTCTCTAACAAACAGTATACATTTTAAAACTCTTAATACATATTTGCAAGATTTTTCCTCTCAACATATTTGGGTTGATTAGTAGTATCATCAGCTGAGTTTCATTGTCTATTTTACTTCATACTTACCAGAACTGAATATATTCTTTCTAAACTCTGCCTCAAATCCATTAAGAAAATAAGATTTTTGTTATTTATGTTGAAGACATTTTATTAGGAAATAATGGCTGATTTTCACATTATTTGTTAGTATTCTTTGTACATATAGTTGAAGGAACCACAGTGGCTTCTCAGAGCATAATTATAATTATCTTAAAGTTTTATAATAAGCTTTTCTTCAGAGGAAACAGCATAGTTCTGCCAACTCCAAAAACTGGAGTTTGTCCTTTAAATCCAAGGGACTCAACTATAGGAGAACAATTCCTGTACTTTGGAGAAATTTCTTGAACAACTTGAGAAAAATGGGGGTGGAAAAGAAGAAACATTTGCACAAGGTTCATAATTTGTCTTAGGGTTCTCCAGTGGAAGAAGACCAATAGAATGCATATAATTATAGCTCTGAATATAATTATTATAACTATGTATATAATTATTAGAGTGGCTTACTTAATCAGAGCTGAAGAGTCCCACAGAGGCCATCTGCAGGCTGGAAAGCTGGGGAAAGCAGTAGCTTTCAAGTGCAAGAAGCTGGAAGCCACAGAATAATGGATGATGTTGCTCCAATACAAGGTTTGGAGGCCTGAAAGCACCTTGGAAAGTTATGGGTCAAAGCCTTCATTCAAAGATTGAAGAATCTAGAGTTTGATGTCCACAGACAATGGCAGCAATAAAAAAACTCACTTGCTCAAGAACGGTGCAGTGTGTGTGCTTGCTTAAGCCTCCACTTTCTTCCATTTTTTTTTGGCTCCATCAAGGCCCACAAACTATTGGATGGTGTTTCCTATCCTCATGCCTGATCATCCCCACTCAGTTTACTAACTCTCATGCCAATCATCTAAAAACACCCTCTCAGGCACACCCAAAAGTGTGCTTTACCAATTTTCTAGACATCTTTCCCTCTAGTCAAATTGAGAAGCAAGATTAAATATCATAGAGTTTTAAGTGCCAGAAACCCAGAGTTGAGCCTCAGCACTGCTATTTATTACTAGAACATTAAACTATTCAAAATAAACAGCGTCAGAAGGGCCTTTCTTGGTCCTCGTGTGGTACCTGAATCCTAACAAAAATGTCGAATTGATGAAAATGTAGCTAACGCACATATTAACAGTTACTACTTTTTTCTTACCAGTGTGATACTTTGGCATCTTGAAAATGCATTCTTACTTTGCAACCTTTCATTTAATGCTTTTAGTTTCAACTGATGATCCTTACTTGAATTAACTATGCCAATGGGAATGTAAAATGATATTGTCCATTTTTTCCTTCCATGTTTCTTCTGAAAATTTTCTCCATAAAGGAAATTTTTGTCTCATTAGCTGGAGGTAAACTTCAAATTCTCTTTTAAAAAGATAGCCTTAATCTTTAAATTTTTTTCTATTTAATTACAAAATTCTGGAGTTAGGAATTGGGTAATGGCTTTGTCCATGCTAGCAAGTGAATGTTTTCTCTCTATTTTAATATCACTATAAAATCTTTTATAGTCATGACTTTTTTATACTCCAAGTGTTCTGGGTCAGGACAATGAGGCTTTCGTGTTCTCCTGACACATTCCCACTGGAATCTGAGTGCACAAGATGTCCATGGTTCACTTTGTATGCTTCTTACTTGAGAGTAATAATCATTTCTCTCAAGTGCCCTGCTCTATTTTAGGGAGAAATTGTCTATAAATCATGACCTGGTAGTCAACTGTGCTCATTGGTGCATCATTGCTTCTAGGACTTTCAGTGAGCCAACCTCAGAAATGCAAATTTTTGAAGAATAATTTTGACACATAGTTTTTAAATTAAATGTTAGACAGTGTTATCTCTAACTTTTCCAATTTTATTTCTTAATCTTACTGAGATGTTCAATTATATTTCAACTATGTTTCTAAGATTTTCAGATATTAACTCATCAATACTTTTAAAACTTTGTGATGGAGGTATTATTAATACACTCAATTGACAAATAAAGAAACTAATACACAGAAAGGATAAACGACTTGCTCAAAGTCAGACAGAAGTGGGAATTAAATTTCCAAATTATATAATTTTATCCAAACTTAATTCTTTCAACCACTCACAGTAATAGAAACTAACCTAGCAATATATAGGCAAGCATTTTCAGTTTATTTGAATTAAGAGATGTAAAATGACTTCTGTTTGACACAGTAGCTGTTTTATGATTGTAGATAATTGCATGTTTATGTATCTAATTATATTTATGCAGTGCTGGACAAGACTATTAATGCTGATATGCATAATGGGTGTGTTAGTCAGCTTTCCTGTCACTGGAACAAATTCCCTGACACTCAACACAATTTAAAGATGTAAAAGTTTATTTGACTCACGGTTTCAGAAAGTTCATCTATAGCTGCAAGACAGAAACATAATAGCAGAGGGGCATAGTGAAACAAAACTATTTAGTTCATGGCAGCCAGGAAGTAGAATACAAAAACCGCACCAGAGAGGAAAAGGCAGGGACCAGATACCGTACCCAAGGGCATGCCTCTATGATCAACCCAGACACATCTAGAAATATGCTTTACTAATCCCCTAGGCAGCTCTCAAGTAAATCAAGTCGACAATCCAATTTAACAGCCACATTCCACCCCTTGTCAACTTGACGCTCAGACATATTTCCTTCAATCATACTTAACCTCCAAATAAGCACAAGGTCATAATTCTGCCTAATGTGATATGAGTATCCCATGTATAGCCAAAATTGCAATAATCCTTTTTCCAAAGTCTCAACAGTTCCACCACTGCTCAAAAGTTCAAGTCAAGGACTCCTCTTAGCTATGAACCTCTGTAAAAATACAAAACAAGTTATATAATCCCAAAATATCATGGCACAAGGCAAATATTCCCATTCCCTAGGGAGAAATAGAAAGATAGAAAAAAATAATGTCAAAACAAGAGTGAAACTCAGCAAGGCAAACATGAATTCCTGTAGCTCCATGCCAAGCATCAGAAGGCCAGATATGAACTCCATGAGGCCTAGCTGACCCTACTCCTGTGCTTTGCTGGTTTCAGTCTACATGGTCCCTCTCTTGGGCTGGCTCTGCTTAATGCCTGTGGCTTTCCTTGGGGTCTCCACTGCACCTTTGCCTTCTCTTCCCATAAACCATAGTTTCATGCACTCACCTCTCAAAGCCAAACTACTTCACTTCTCAGGGCTTCCTTTGAACTGTGTGTGGAAGCTGCATGTTCCCAAGACTCTTGCATTCCAAATGCCTGAATAATGAGCATCATTATTATGGGTGATGTCAAGATCTGCCACCAGGGCAAGCAATAATCAGGACTCCTTGGACTATGGCTGCAGCAGACCCTATGTGCCTGGATAGCTTAGCATAGTGAAATGAATCCCAGGGGACCAATTCCCTGGGTGGCCTTTCTTGAGCATGGGGCCAGGGTCTCCCTTCTCAAATCAAACTTTTACTATTTTGGCACCCTGGAACCCATGATGGGTGGGGCCTTGCTGATTCCTGAAATATCGCAAACTATCTTTCTACTTCTCCAAGTTCAAAATACTTTTGTGTGTGATGTTAATCTCTTCAACAACCATATCTTTTGGAGCTCCAACTTTATACTTGTTTCTTCTCAGGCCAAAATTTAAGTTTTTTCAAGCTCTATGTTTTGCTCTTGATCTTGCTATAAATCTAGGTTAAAGTAGCCAACTGTAATCATGCCAAAGGCTGAACTTTGATTTGCCTTGAAATTTCCTCCACCATATCAATTAGTCCACTGCCCTTAAAATCAGCCTCCCACAAAGTCCCAAGACATGGGTAAAATGTAAACAAAATTTTACCAGAGTATGATATGAATGACTTCTGCTCAGTTCACAGTAGAGTCCCTGCTCCCAATAGAAATCTCCTGAGTGTAGTCTTTACAGTCTGCATTTCTATCAACATCCTGGACTTCTGAACTCTGATCAGAATCACCCTTCAAGCTCTGCTTACAGAATTCTAGAGTTTCTGTTGCCTGCACCTTTCCAAATTCTTCAAACCTTTCCAAATTCTTCCTACAAATCAAATCCAAAGGTTTCTGAAAAGTGAATAATAACTTTTTAACATAGGATAAATTAATAATTTACTCCTTAATTTAAATTAGCATTTTCTTTTTCTGTACCTTTTCAGTGTTATAGCACACAGTAGGGATTTAAGAAATGTCATTTAGTGACCTTCAAGATTGCAGAAAATTATTTAGTCTTTAAATATTATTTCAAAATGTCCAAATACACGTTCTGTAATATTAGTGCAAAAAGAATACTATTGTTTAAAATGTAATACAATATAAGAAAAAAATTGAAGAAATATAACAAACTTTACCATAGAAGAAACAATTATAAATTCTTGCATATACTTTCTGCATAAAAATTTTAAAGTCTTCTAGACATAAAATTTCTGTTTATCATTCTATAATTTGTGTACAGTAAAAGGCAATGTTCTCAGCTGAACCAATACATATTAAAATATAAATGAATAGTTTTTATGTAAAGTTGTATATAAAATTTCTTAATCATTTCCTAAATGAACAAATTGATCACTTTTTCTGATAATTTGTTCTACATGAAATTGTAGGATTTTAAACTATAGAACCAAGATCAGGTTCTTGTAGTTTAATTATAAAAATAACCCCAGGTTAATAGTTCTAGAAATCCTGAGTGTTGATTTCATGAAAACTGTGGTAATTATTCCATTTGTGGTAAAATTACTGTTCTTTGGTTGGCTTCATGATAACTGCTGCAGGTACAATATAGTAATGATGATGAAAAGAAAATAAAAGTAATGACAATAATATACATTCAGTTACTGTAGCAGTGGTAGCTATAATTTTAGTTTTGGGGAAAGTCAAGGTGGATTATAGTTGTCAGTTTATTTGCAGTGGTGAATTAACTACTGGTTAATTTGATATAGAAGAGATCACTGCAATGATCGGGGTTAGTTCTGTTAAGGAAAAATGATAAGGGTAGACTTTGTGATTGCAGGTGGAAATGAATAGGTGAAGACTGTAAGTTATTGAAGGAGAGGGGTGAGCACTGTTAGGTAGAAGTCACATGGGCCAGGGATTTAGCTCAGTGATTCCGCCACCTGCCTTGCAAGCACAAGGTCCCGAGTTCGATCCCCAGTACCAAAAAAAGAGAAGTCACAGTATTTGTAGGGCAGATGGAAGTAGTATTTGTTATAGATTTAGTTGAAGTGAACATAGTTGAGGGTACCATTGAAAAGATGGTGCAAATGGTGATTGTTTCAGCTGTCAGCTAAGCTCACTGAAGTTACAACAGTGTTAGAGTCTGTTAAAGAGGTGGTAGCTGTGGTTCAACTTCAAGTGATAAAATAGCTGTTATGGCTGTAAACTAAATTGAGGGATAGAGATTGCAGAGTCAATTGGAATGATGGCTGTAGTGATTTAATTGTACACTGAGAGCCAACTGCAACAGCTGTGGATCCTGTGGCAGAGGTAGCAGCTGTGGCTTCACTCAAAGTTGTGGCTGTTGCGGTAAGAGGTTATGTTGTTGAAGCTGTAGTTCCACTGGATGTTGCAGTAGTTGTAGATCCTGTGGCAGCTGTGGTGACTGTGCTTTCACCTGATGTTGTAGCTGATGTGGTTGCAGGTGGAGCTAAAGTGATGGTTGAGGCCATTGCTGTTGTAGTTCCAGTGGAGACTGCAGTGCTTGTAGATCCTGTTGAAGTGGTTGCTGTTGCAGGTTGAGTTGAAGTGGTGGTCAGTGTAGACTGAGAATTAGTAGAGGCTGTTGCAGGCCCTCCGTTGTTTGTGGGTGGCTGGATAACAATGGTGGAATTATTTCCTTTATTGTTTACCAGGGATAGTATAAGGACTCCAATTGCTGTTGTTATCATACTTGCCAAAAGACAAGCCAGGAAAACCTTCCACAGAGAGCACAGAGACTTTTCTTTTATCTAGAAGTGTAAATAAAAATATGCATAATAAAGTAAAAGATTGTGATTTTTATCTCATTTGTATTAATTATAACTTATTGCATTAATATTGTTTGAATCATTAGGTGTCTATGAATTTTAGGCTTAAAAAATTCTAAGTTTTCATCCAAATGGAAATAATTTCATGCTTTCCCTAGCATTAGAAAAAAGACAAAATTCCCAATATCTGTACATTATTTTCTTTCATTTTTTTCCTTTTTCATAGACTTTATATTTTAGAGCAATTTTAAATTCACTATAAGACAGAGTGGAAGATAGATATCCTACATACACCCTGCTCCCACATACACACAACTTAAATATTATCGTCCCCACTGCAATAGTGCATTTGCTATAATTAATAACATGTAGTTATCACCCAGAATCTCTACTTTATATTAGAGCTCACGTGGTGCAATATATTTTATAGGTTTGGGAAAATATACATTTGTAATGTACAATAAAATATATTCACCATCATGGTATTATACAGAGTAGTTTCACGGCCTTAAAATTTTTCTCTGTTCCAGTCAATCCTTCCACCCTCATCCCTACACCCTATGTGTTGTTATGTAAGCAGAAAAATATGGGTAAATTATAAATTCTCTTTCACACGCTTGATCCTTCACAAGATATTGTCATTACCCTAAACTGCTTCACTTCCAATATTGATACCAGTCACTCAGGTCCATATGTTCATATTAATTTGCTCATCACTAACCAAGTCAAAGGCCATTTATTTTGGTTTTAAAAAACAAAGGAAAAAGGATTTATTCACAGCTATCTCTGAGGAGATGGAGGGACCTGCTTGCCTCAAATGCATCTCACCATGTACAGGTGGGTAAGGTTCTTTTAGAGTAGGGAACATAGGGGAGGGAGACAGAGAGATACTGAAGATCCCCACACTTGCTTTATTTCTGACAGCCATCATCAGCATTGTCCCCTATTTTGTATAAATAGGAAACTGGACTCCAGCCATATGGGGCCTGTATCTGCATATTCTGTAACCGCTTTGGGGCTAAGGAGTGAAGCAGGTGTTGGTCATGTGCTCATCAGCAGGAGAAAGTTTAGAGGAGTTGTTTATCTCCAAAAGAAAAAAGCCTAAATTTCAAAGATCTATTTTGCACTGCCAGTTACAGCTCTCCACTGGCTTTAGTCCAGCCCTCAAGTTTGAGGGCCTAGTGATGCCCAATCATCTGACTGGCTGTCTCATGTTGGATTGATCCATAGATTCCATCAAGGAGAACTGGGACACAAGCAAAGGGTGACCAGATGCTTGAGCCTGAAAAAGTATCACTAAAAATGGTGAAGTCAAATACAAAATGAAGCCAAAGTCAGGAGATATCTAATCATTAGCCCTGCTAGAAGGACTTTTTGATTTTAGGCAATCATGCATCAAAACCTTTCATAACCTCTGCAGCTCTACTTATTTTTGTAGGGTTGACACATAGGTGACTCTGATGCTCACAACTTCCCTGCTCAAACTAATGCATTTTGCCACCACGTCCAACAGTCAGGGACTTAAAACCCATTTCTGCTATGAACCTAACACTGTTAACAAATGTCTAGTAAAATACTGCCTCTTAAACCCTCTTCCACTCAGATTAGAAGCAGGCTTCACTTTACTATTGCTATATAATATCTTTAGAAGCTAAACAATTTAAACAATTTAACAGAAGTACACCTATCCAGTGCTATATTAATGTATGCCACATTATCTCAATGTTCAACCAACTCTGATTCCTAAGAGATCATAAGACACCACAAACTCAAAAATCTTAATTACATTTCCTTTATGTTCTTCAATCTTTCTTATAACTTTTGTGAAACTAAAAATTCTCTTTTGAATGATAAACACCTAAAATGTAATCCTGATTGACTAACATGGCAATATAATACACACAATAACATAAACATAACCTTTGTGTTATCTTTTAAACGTTTGTTTAAGTCCTGTAGTCTAAAAAGCATTTGGGTTTAGGCTTTCTTAATTACTAAGCATTCTTATTTTTAAATTAATCTGGTACCATCTAAGCAACACAAATATAGGTACACACATAGACATAACATATAATACATATATGCACACCAACATAGACAAAACACAGATTTAGATTCATCATTTACCAGCTTTTTAAAAGTTATATTATTGGCATAATATACCTTTATAACCCTAAACAATATTTAAACCTAAATTAGATGTTTGAAGGTAAGATTCCTGGTTCTAGCAATGTGAGGAATAAGCAACTCAAAGGAGATTACTTGCCCATTAATATGAGTTTAAATTTCCTGAGGCTCTGTGTGTGTGTGTGTGTGTGTGTGTGTGTGTGTGTGTGTGTGTGTGTACTACATCATGGGTCTTAGTCAATTCAAAAAGTTGTTGATCTGGATTTTAAATCATTTCCCATGCTAAAATTTAGACATAGCTAGTCAGAAATTTATACATGTTATTATGGCTCCCTTGCTCAAGGACTCTGTTGCTTAAAAAAAGAAAAGAAAAAGTTTAGGAACAATACTCCCCACCTAGAAAACACAGAGGAAAGCCACTGAGGTCAAATCCCTCCATTTTTTTGAGTTGAGGAATGAAGGTAGCAGGAAACAAAAATTAATTTCCAGTAAACAGACATTTATGACAAATAGTTGAAACACAACCAATTAAAAATAAACGAAGGACTGTTAGCCAAGATGATCCTGAAGAAGTATCCCTAAAAATTGTGAAGTCAAATACAAAAGAAAGCCAAAGCTGAGAGATATCTAATCACTGCACTTGTAGAAGGGCTTTTTGTTTTTAGACAATCATGCATCACAATCCTCTTTCCTAATCTCTACAGCTCTGCTTATTTTGGTAGCATTGACTCTTTGATGCTCACAACTCTCCCTCCTTGTCAAATGTGTTTTGTCCCTCTGGATATCCAGGGACTTAAAACCCCTTCTTGCTATAAACCATAACATTTTTTTTTGGTACCGGGGAATAAACAGTAACTTTTAACCAATGTCTAGCAAAATACTGCCTCTTAAGTCTCCTTCCAATAATACTGTACTAGAAGCAGCCTTCACACTGACTACTGCTACATTACATAAAGAATTTAAACTAAAATAGGAGACAGCCCAGACAATGCTCTATTGAAATGTATGTACATCATTGTTACCAGCCACCTAGTTTCATATGCTCAGGTTAATTTCCTTGGCACTAACTAAATCAAAGGAGTTTTTTTTTTAATTTGGTCAAAAGGAAGAGGATTTATTCAATGCTAGCTCAGAGGAGATGGAGGGGTCTATTTGACTCCCCATCTCACCATGCACAGGTGGGTAGGGGTCTTTTGTAGTAAGGAACAGGGGGATGAGGGGAGCACAGAGCGCCAGTGCAGATCTCCACAGTTGCTTTATCACTTCCAGCCCTCTTAAGCTCATTGTCCCCTTTCTCCTGGAAAGGAAACAACTCAGGAGCTCCAGGTTGTAACATCTGCATATTCTGTCCATTCATCTGGGCTGAGGAGAGGTGGGGTAGCCATTTATGCCCTATGCCTCAGGAATTTTGGAGAAGCGCTTGTCTCAAAACAAGAAAAAAACTCTAACTTTCAGAATTCCACTTTTCAATGCCAGTTACATTATCTCAATGTTCAAACAATTTTGATTCTCAAAAGACCTTAAGATCCTAACAAAGTAACAAATTTTAATTACATTTCCTTTATGCTCTTCAGTCTTTCTTATAACCTTCATGAAACTGAAGATTCTCTTCTGAAAGTCAAACACCTAAAGTATAATTCTGATTGACTAACATGGGAATACGCATTTTAGTAGTTCTAAGCACACCTTCATGTTATCTTTTAAACATTCACTTAAGTCATGTGAACAAAAAGGCATTTGGGTTTATGCTTTCTTAATTATTGGATGCTCTTATTTTTAAAATAATCTCCTACCACTTAAACAATATACAAACACAAGTACACACAGACACAACATATAGTACACACATATACACCAGTACACACAAAACAAAGACTTAGATTTATCATTTACCAGCTTTCAAAAGGTTATACTACTGGTGTAATACTCCTTTTTACAATCCTAAACAATAATTAATCCTAAATTGGATATTTGAAGGTAAGATTCCTGGTGGTAGAAATGTGAGAAATAGGGCCAGGGATTTAGCTCAGTGGCCCCGCTCCTGCCTCACAAGCACAAGGTCCTGAGTTCAAACCCTGGTTAAAAAAAAAAAAAAGGTGAGAAATAAACATCTCAAAAGAGATTGCTGACCCAATTAATCTGAACTGAAATTTCCTAAAGCTTTTTTTTGTGTGTGTACTTCACAATAGGTCTTAGTCAATTCAAAAAGTTCTTACTCCAGGTTTTAAGACATTTCCCCTTGTGCTAGACTTTAGACATAGCTGGCAGAAGTTTACACATCTTGTTCTGGCTCCATTGCTCAAGGCCTCTGTTGTGTAAAAAAGAAACAAGTTTAGGAACAATACCCCATTGAGAAAAACACAGGCCAGCCACTGTGGTCAAAATCTCCTTTTTTTCTAGTTGAGGAATGAAGGTGGCAGGAGACAAAAATTAATTTCCAGCAAACAGAAGTGTTGACTAGTAGTCCGAAACAACATGTTTAGAATAAACCAAGGACTGTTAGCCAAAATAAGAGGAAATTTAAACCCCAATAAGAAACTCACCATCGGCAGCCCAGCAGCAGCATCGTCTGTGGGCCCAGAGGGCTCCTGCACATACTTGTCACTGATCCAGAAAAGGGCAAGGACAGCAGCTATGGCTATTATGCTGGCCAAAGTTACTCCAGAGAATCTTGTTAAGGACAGTTGCATGAAACCAGAGTGCACTTTCAGTGATACAGGCCATGTTGTATCAAAATAAAATCACATTTTCCTAAGTCACAGGTCACTAAAACATCTTCAGGAAGTTATGATGTAGCATGTGCACTTTCCATTCCTGAGCAAATCACAACAGAGCTCTCCAATGTCTCTAGCTCCTTAAAGTCTCTTGATCCAAAGTTTCCTACCAAACAGTTCAAGAACTTTGAACTCATCACTGGCTCACAAAGAAAGCCTCAGAGTGCCTATGAGCTCCAGGTAGCTCACAAAAGCCCCAAACACAAGGAAAGGAAGGACTCTGTCTTGGAAGCATGGATTTGAACCTCTAATTGTCCTGCCCCAAAATGGGGAGCTCCCTAACCAAAGTGAGTGCTCCATGGAGTCTTAAATGAGGAGAGTCTTACTGCCTTGGATTTATATGTTGGAGAAGACACAGCCTGAGCAGTCCCTTACCATAGAATCCTGGCTGCAACCTGTCCAGTTACTATGCAGCTTCTAGATGGTACTGAAATTCTGCTGTCCATTCTAGAATACAAGTACTTGTGACAAGAGAAAAATAAAAGCAAAGCAAACCAATACAAATAAGTACTCCAAACCTACAAAAGAGAATTTTTTCTACCTCTGAATCTCTTCTTACACTTGCCAGTGTCCCAAAATGAACTACAATAGGTTAAACAACCACAAAAAAAGTGAAGGTGTTTATCTCACCCCAAATGGCACCGCAAAGCCTCTGAGCAGTAAGTGCTGCAAAATGACCTGTAATAATTCCCAAGGCGGTGAAGGTGCTTGCCTCACCCAAAAGTCCTAAGAAAATGTCCAAACGGTAGAGTGCACTTTCCAGCAGGAAACTGGCCAGAGCCTGTCAGCTCCCCCCAAAAAACCTTTTTCCTCTCACAACAAAAGCGTTTACAGGTAGCTTCTCCAATAAAGAGGAAAGGAAGGAGAATTCCTGGGAGGAACAGTGTCCCTGGCAGCTGCTGGAATATCCCTGGAGTCTGGGTCCTGTGTTCAGTTAAACGTGAGCAGTCAGTCCCGTTTCCCAAGGGCCCACTGGGGTTCATGCCTCCCAGGAGCCAGGACTTAATTCCTGGCTGGCTATGGCAAAACTGTTCCACGCCACTCAGGATCATATGTTCAGGTGAGTTTGCACACTGCTGGCCAAATCAAAGGAGGCCATTTATTCTGATTTTTTTTTAAAGAAAGGATTTATTGAAAGGTAGGTCTTAGAGAAGGAGGGATCCATTTGCCTCAAATTACTATCTCACGTTGTACAGGGAGAGAAGGGTCTTTTAGCATAGGGAACAGAAGGGAGAGGGAACACACAGAGACAATGAACATCTGCACACTTTATTGCTTCCAACCATCTTTAGTTCATTCACCCCTTTTTGTGAAAAGGAACCTGGGCTCCAGCCTCCTGGGGCCACTAACTACATATTGTCTCTGCTTTGTGGCTCAGGTCAGGAGAGCATGTTGGTTATGTGCTCAGCTGGAGGAAGTTTGGAGAAGCTATTTATCTCTAAAAGAAAAAAATCTAACTTTTAAAGTTGCCTTTAGCTCTGCCAGTTACAATATCACTTCCTCAAGAATTCTCTTTTCTAACCACCATATCCTCTTCTTCCAGATGTTTTTCTGTGATTGCATAATGATATTTCCTTCATTTGATCAAAATCTTATGCTCAGCAGTATGTACCTCACTCTCATCCATTCTTATCCATCTTTGTTCCATTACTTCACTTATACTCTTTTTGATACTCAGAATCTCTTGTCCTTCCCTCTTCTCATCTAGCTGAGTAATAAATGATGATATGTTTTTTCTGGACCTCCTCTGGAGCACCATCACAGGTGGGGAAAGCTAACTTCCTAGGCATACTAGAATCTGTAGAAATGTATGATCACTATTCTTGAGTGAATTTTCTGCAATGCTTCACCATCCTTTTCTATGTCTTGTATTAAGATACTTCATCAATTTTTAAATACTTTCCTAACTGTGCTCTCCCTCTTCAAACCTATAAGCTTCACCTACCTATCCTCATGCTCAAAATATTTCTCCTTATTCCTGTAAAATGACTTTACTTCCTACTTCACTAGGCAACTTGAGTCTATGGAATGAAAACCTCCTGCAAACTTGCAATCCTAACCAGTCCTGGACTCCACTTCTCCATGTCTTCTGATTGACAGGAGAGGAGCTGTCCCTCCTCTGTGCAACAGATGCTCCAACCTTACCTTTCGATGCCTTCCCCCCTACCCTTCCCAGCATCTTTTCCCTTTGCTGTCCCTTCTTTCCTTCTTTGGTGGAATATTTCCCTTTCCTCATTTAATCACATTCAAATCTCTGCCACTTTACACACCCCACACACACACACACACACACACACCTATGATTTAAAATCCCTCTCTACTTTTCAACACAACATTTTTTAGAAGTTCCCCAAATGCAATGACTCCATTTGTACACTCATCCACCCAGTCCACTCTGCCTTCCATTCCAATCATACATCTGATAAATTCAATGAAATATTATTGAATACACTCATTAAATCTAATTCACATATGTAAGCCCTCTTCTTAAGCCCTTGGCAACATTTGTTGCTAGAGATTATTCCTTCTGCTCTCTTTTGAGCCACATCTTTATTTTGCTTCTGTGATAATCTATTCTCATTGATTTTCTCCTAATTTCCCAAAATTTTTTGTTTCTTTTGAAGGCTCATTATCAACTTTCAGCCTTTATTGTTGACATTTCCAGACCTTTGTCTCTTTTCATTCTTGGTTTAAGGTCAGCAATTCTTTTCTGTAAATATTTTTAGCTTTGAGAGTCATTTGGCTCTGTCACAATTACTCCAATCCACCACTAGTGTGCAGCAGTTACTATCTAGGCAGTGAGTGAAGAAGTGGGCATGTGTCTCACTAATATCCAGTGTGTTCTGCATCGAGATCAGCATTATTGTGTTACCTATTTGATTCTTCTAGCAACCTATTTTAGTTACTGCATTCATAATTTTATTTGCTTTGCAGAAATACTGCTTTGAATTACCAAAAGATTAAGGATGAGAAGGATCAGGATCAGGAAGAATAGGAGGAGAAGGGAGAGGGGAAAGAGAAAGAGAAGTAGGATGAGGAGAAATAATGGAGGAAAAGAACATGACTATATTTTGATACACAACTTTATTTCCAAAAACAGGTAGTGGGCTAGATATGGCCACTCTCTGTGTTATGAGGCTGTTTCTTCATTCCAATGATTTTAATTATCATCCATAACTAAATGACTCTCAAAATTTCCCCCAGTCCACCCTCCCCTTAATGTTCAAATGCTCACAGACAGCACATCTTAGATGTCTAAGACACCCGAAACTCTCTGTTTACAAAGTCATGATCTTCCTAGTGAAACTTAACCAGTTTTTACATCTCACTTAATGGCACCCTAACCATTCATCCAGTACCCTAAGCTAGAACAAAAAGATCATCTTTGAAATCTCCCAATTCATTAACAAGTCCTATTAACTCTATTTGCTATGTATCTCCCAATATTATTGATATTTTCTCCACCTCTGCTGATATCACCCTAGTTCAAGATGCTTTTATTCCTGCCTTGTGCTTGGAGTGGCCTCTGACCACTCTGGTCTCGCATGCAGTGCACCGTGCTTACTTCTACAATAGGACTTTGGCACAGTTTGGTCCACCAAAAATGCCTTTTCCATCCTCTACTCACCTCCCACAATGTGATTAAAGCCAAGTCAGCTCAATGACTAGCAGCATTTTCTTTACCTTAACTGATGGCATGAAGAGGTTTAAGAAAAGGAAGGGGCAAAAGGATTATGCGTATCTGGCAGGAGTCTATCATATTTCTTTAAACAAAACTTCAAAATAGAATCTTAGTGAAATAAATTACACATAGTCAGACAATAGGAAACCCAGGTTCTCTTCCTGTTTTGGCCCATTCTGCCAAAACATATGTGACTTCTGGCAATTCTCTTAGCTCTCCTTAGCCATATTTCTCCTGAGTTTTCAATATTCAGTCATTATCGTTGCTAGCTGCATATCAGATTCACCTGAACATCTTTTTTTAAAACTATCATTGCATGGAGTTTATCCTGAGTTTCTGATTTAATTGCTTAAGGTGGTGCTCAGTCACAGTGCACATGAAACAGTTCCCAGGTAATTCTAATATGTAGTAAGGGTTAAGAAGCAGCAGAGTAGATGCTATCTACTATTACCACCTCTCTCAATTATGTGAACAATATGTCTTTACTTAACTTCTGCAAACAATAAAAAAGTATAACTCCACCTTATTGAACTCATTCATTCACGTTGCCCTAGAAACAATATAAATAATTGATATTTTTATCCAAAATTAAGAAACAAGGCTCAACACCTTTCCTCTGAACTTCTGTAGCAAGATTAAATAGAGAAGGGTAGGAATTTTGGAGTCTGGGGAACTCAACCAAACTGCCAAGCCAAATCCATAATTTATAGTCAAGGTCAAGTTTCTACATAATTGGGGAAGACATAGAGATGCAGTTATGAGGTAGATAATTCAGCCAACCAGATGTGACATCAGGAACCAAGAAGAGCTGAGTCTAACTTTCAAAGCTGGTGGAGAAGCTCAAGAGAAAAGTGAAGTTTCTAATTCAAGATCACACACACACTAGAGGTCTGAAGTCAGAGAGATAAATAAAATGTCACACACAGGTTCAGAAACTGCAACAGTATTAGAAAGTACAGTTATCACTAATGCAATGGGATTCATGAAGCTTCACATGTGACAAGCTTCCCTATGAGGGTCTAAATAGCAAATTAAATCCTATGTAGCCAACAGTTTGTTTCCCTGCTCAGTCTCCTACCATGCATTTGCACCTTACATTAATTTCTTTGATTCTCATATGTATTCCCTATGTACTGTGACTATTTGGATTCCAGACTAGGACATTACCACTTTGAAAGTAGAGAATACCAAATATTCTTCCATAAATTGCCTTACAATGACTTGTAATTGCACTGAGAATTCAACAAATGCCTAACATGAATATAAATGAGCAATGAACCACATTTCCTAGGAAAGAACAGACCAAGTGCACCCCTATATACAGCACATCTCCACCTGGGAAAAAGCTACTGTAATACCAGACATTACCTGCATGTTGGATAATTCTGCCTGTGGGCATCTTGACTGTGCAAGGATTCCTGGGTTCACCCAGACCCCAGATAAGTTGGAGGAGATATCACTGGTTATGTCATTTGGAGGCGGACACCAGTGTGTGGAACTGTGAGCCTCTTGGTCATGTGAACATATGCTTGGCTATAGAGATAAAGCATTGGTGAATGAGAAGTCATGATGTTGAATTTCTAAAATCAAACACTTCTGTGAAAAGTAACAGCATGACTTTGAAAACAAATAAATGGTTTTTTTATCCATTGAGAGCAAATATCTGAACAGATTTTTAAATAATATATTTTACTAATTTTTGCAAATTGCCAGTGTTCCAGCTGAGGAATGTATAGCATACTGTCTTCATCAGATCACATGAACATATTAAGTATCTTCATGTTGCAAACCGCTGTAGGTATTGTCTACCTACAGAGATATATGTATCACATAGGAGAGCTAAAGAAGCCCTGGCAGCTTATGAAGTACAACTTATTCAGGTCATTTTGAAAAAGAGAAGTTTGAAGCGAAGAGTTAAAGTGATTGGTCATCATGACACAATAGCAAGCACTGAAATCCAGATCTTCCAGTGTTAAAGCCACTGTATTTTTTTTTTTTTTTTTTTTTTTTTGTACTGGGGATCAAACTCGGGCCCTTGCGCTTTTGAGGCAGGTGCTGGAACCACTGAGCTAAATCCCTGGCAAACCACTGTATTTTTTAATATACTACATTATAGATGTATATTATGCTAATACAATACATTAGTGTGCATTAGTAAGTATAGTCTACCCAATGGACTCATAATAGGGACAGATCATGTGTCCAATTTATGATGTGTCTTTGTTGGGTATACAGCAATGCAAAAATATTTCATAACAACAAAATCTCTATCCACAAGGAACTTACTCACTAACAGGAAAGAAAGAGAATTTGTGTATAACTAACAAATAAATCCAATGATTTTTAAATATTGTTGAAAGGAAGTAATAAGTAAGGATTGAAAATGAATTATTTTAGTGGGAAAGACTTTGAGAAAGAGATGTGTTAAAAGAGGAGAAAGAATGGGATACATTAAAAGGAGAAAAGAGTAGATCCATGGTTATCGGGCAAAAGTTTTGTTACATTCCAAATACAGTGTAGAATTATATGGGGCCTTTTATTTCATAAGTTAATGATGTTTACTTTTTTACTTTGAATCAAAGCCATTTTGCCACTCCTTACTCCTCTTAAAAGATTACCCACTTGTGGATTTACAGGGATTTTTAATGAGTAAACAACTGCAAAACACTTAACACATCTGGCTCATAGTATCCACTCAATAAGTGTTAACTATTATTATTATTATTAGCATTAGTATTTAAGATCATTCCTATTTGTCTTTGATCATGTGGATTTAATAACTCATTACTGAGTAGCTCTAGAAACAACAAAAAAGTGAGTTAAACTGCTTAAAACTAAAGAGTCAAACTAGCAACAAAAAAAAAAACCTATCAAACTTCAATTGTACAAAAAATACACGCACACAAAAACCAAAACCTAGAATTGTATGTATCCATTTGGGGTGATCATTAAAAATACAAAAATTATAACTGTCATTAAATATAAATAAAATAGAATATTCTTGGCAGAAAACAATTAACAAAGTTAAATTTTTCTCTAAGTATAATATCAAAGAAATAAAGATTACAGCTCTATATTTTAGTGAGAACAATTAAACAAAATCCCACCTGTTATTCGCCAGGTACATTTGAGGACAGTTGGACTTTATATTACCCCTCTTGCTTATTTTCGCAAGTACTGATTCTGTTGTGTTGGTTATATTTAGTTTGCCTGTTGTTGATGAACTCAAACATTCTAATACTCTTTATAACTCACCAGGGTTGTTTTCCAGAATTTTCTGCCCTCTTTGGAATACCAGTCCTTTCAAAGAAGACAGATAACGGGTGAGTCTACGCTCATGGTGGAGAACCTGTGATCCGGGTCCAGACGGAGTACAATGCAGCCCAAGTGGTCATTTTATTGTCAGGTTGCTCTCATTAAACAGAGGTAGCTTCTCTAGACAAAACTGCACTAAGTGGAGAGCTGTGGATAATGTTCAGTCAGATAATCAGCCTTAGCTCATGGTGGCTGGAGGCCACTGAAGTGCATTAACTGCATTTACCACAGAAAATCTGTAGGTATATTTTTTCCTTCCCTTTATAAGGATTAAGTTAAGATCTCATGTATCCTTAACAGAAAAACAAAAACATCAAAATTCATTTTCTATACTTTCTAATTTTCAAATTATTTTTAAATTCCATTATTGAATTTGGTTTTAAGAGAAAAATATTTTTATAAGTATGCCTAAATATCCATAATAAAGTAAAATATGCAGTCATCTACACAGGTAAACTATATAAACAACTTGAGATGATACATGAAAAACATCTTCAAGTTGATTGTTATCTCGAAAAACTATGAAGATAATGAATATCTGTCTAAGGGGGATTTTTTCCCCATCTATTTAGGCATCACGAAGATCAAAATATAAAGTGTCCGATTCAGAAGTGAAAAAGAGAACAGCCTCAGAAGGGTCGTTTGTTTAATGACCCAAAAGGACAAACACGTTTTTTTTCTTTTGGTCAACCAGGTGTCCTTCTTGGGATTCTTTTATCCAACCGTCATCCGCTGAGAAACAGGACTTTCTTCTCCAGTGTACTTGGTAAGTCATTAATGCAGACTGATTGCCACAGCTCCACATGGCAAGGGCAAAAAGTTTTCTTCACACACTTTTCATCTATTCTTCTGGCATTCTTTCTATTTTATCTTTCAGGACATGTGCTTCCTTTGTTCTGACACCAAAAATTACTTAGTAAGGTATACTCAGGTACATACAAGCACTTTTGAAGTCTATACAGTGAAAGCTTTGTTCTTGATGTACAACTGTTTTTTAAAGTAATAGGTAAAATTGAAGGTTTTTTATTTTAGACATGGTGACAGAATCTAGGATTACCATCTGGTTTTCTAGCACATTTAAAAATTGTATGTAAAATGCAGGTGTCACATTTTAAAAATATATCTTAATAACTAAGCCAATGATATTATTGGAACTTTATATTCACATAATAGTGAATATGGGAAATTAAATGTATTTATTTGCTTATCATATAGTCATAGAACCATTCCTACCACTTCTGTAAATATTTAAAATAATCTAAAATATATCAAAAATTGGGGCAGAAAATCTAATACAGGGCCACTTTTCCTTTTAGAAAGGAATGCAAAACTCTGACCTTGGCCACATACTGGTAAAGAGATTAGATGGCTTTTAAATGCTAAAAATTAGACTATAATTAGGCAAAATCAAAGTGGAGCAGCAATACTCACTAGCTGATTTCCAGAGCATTCAACATTCACTGTGTAGTTTCCATGCTTTCTGTCCATTCTTCCTCTATCAATATCACAAGCTTAACTCCAGGAATATTTTTCAGTCTGCCCATTGCCCTTTATAACTGCAACCATGAGAAATAATTAAATCAACTTGTGCAAAATCACTGTGATGCATCTGTGCAGTGTGGATTAAATTAAATAATATGTAATTATTTATTAAAACAGGATCCACCTCAGAGGAGGAAATGAGACATTAATTACGGAAAGACTCAAGATCAGTACTTCTTCTGTGAGTTGTTGTGACTACCATCAAAACCCTCCAGACAGAAACTGAAAATCTTGCATAATTCTAACTTTTCTGCTTGCTGACCATGTCTTGCTGACCCAAGAAAAAAATTCTGAGGTAGAAGTTTGCCATTGCTTTCCGTCATGCTTGAGTAGCATGAATGCCTTCCAACTCCTTGTTGGCACCCTCTCTTAGGAGCCTGTGGTCCTAAGGTCACTTCATCTTTTCAGTTCCACTGTAGGTGACTGAGAATCTACTTGGTCCATTTCTTCAATAATTCACATGCTCAAAAAAGAATTAGAATTTTAAAAATGATTAGAATCAATTTTCTGAGACATAATGCCAAAGAACTAATGGGATACTGAAACATGTTGGGAAGAGATTTTTTTTTGGTCAATAAATCTACTTTATCTTAAATTTAAAAAAAATTAACTCTTCTATTGGTTTATTCATTCATCAAGTGAGAATATTAAGCTTCTAAAATACCGAGTTTCAAAAATTTCAATAACTAACGAAACAAACCACACCCTTAACCTTTTTATATGACACATTTGGATTCTAACTCTTTTTCAAAACTGTAAACTGTTGAAATGTCTTTTGTGAATCTAGGTTTTTTATTGAATCAACAGAAGAAATACAGCCTCAAGCCTTAGAACATAAAGAACATGTGAAACTGGCCAAGGATTGAGATGCTAGGAAGGGATTTATTCTAAAGGACAATTAAAAACATGCTAACTTGTTACTATGGGTGAACCTGGAAGACATTAACACTAAGTGAAAAAAACCAGCCACAGAAAGACAAACACTGCAGGATTCCACTTACATGAAGTGGCTAGCGTAGTCAAATTCTGAGATACAAAAAGTAGAAGAGTGGTTCCCAAGAGCTGGGAAAAGTGGGAAAGGAAGAGTTCTTTAATGTGTATAGAGGATGAAGAAGTACTGATGCTGGATGGGAATGGTAGCTGTACAACATTATGAATGTACTTCACACCACTGAACTGTACACTTAAAATGGTTAAGATGGTAACTTTATGAGTATTTTGCTACCATAAAAAATTGAAAAGCAAAAACAAAGCCACAATGATCTACTAATGTTGAAACAAAGCCAAGGGTGCCATTGTATGGCCGTAGGATGCAAGGGATCAATGGTATCAGTAATATAAAACATAACTTTTGAATAAAGTGATTTATTTAAAAACCAACATGATATAATTATGAAAAATTATAAATACTGATTTCTTTAAAATATTTCTATAATTCTATTCTACAGAGACATTTATTTTCAAGTGGCACTGGAGCAATACAGCCACGATGTAAACTTTCCCCCCTTTTCATGGCATCTACTTATTTTACCAATGCCATAAAGAGTGGAACGTTACTTTTTCTGCTTGATTCTTTTGCCCACAACCTCCAATTGACCAAGAAATTATGAGTTACAAAATTTGAGAGATTTAATCTTTCAATTTTTAAAAATAATCACAAAAATAAAACAACATATTATGGCTAAACTTACCATGTAAAAAATAGATTTTTCTTTATCTTGTAAAGAAAATGTCTTTAACATATAAAGTAATAATTCTGTAGCTGCCTCAATCTGACCAACAGATAAACAGAACACATCTGTGTTGTTACACTGAGCAAGAGTTTGGGTACTTCTCATGTCATGTCAGAATCTCCTATAAAAGATCTCTGCTCTGAGCAGGATTTCTAGTCAAAAAGAAACCTGAAAATCTTGACTACACATGGTTGAGAGAATTCTTGCATATCAGGCCATTTTGGGGGGGAGTGCAGTGAAAGGTGGGGAGTCTGTTTCTCAGTCGTCTAATAGGGAGATGAATTCCACTGTTGTCTCAAAGCCTAGTTCCAAACTTTTTGTCTTTATTTATATTACTCAAAATTTTCTTTCCTGGCATTTCAATATACCTTGATTATTATTCTTTGGCTTATTGATAATCCAAAAGCTGACGTAACAGTTGCAGCCCTGTAACCTTAGACATGTTAGGGGAAAGGATTGTTGAACTTTGTTTTTGGTAATATTATTAACATTACTACCAAATATTCAGGCACAAAGACAGAATATCAAAGCCTAAGTAAGATACTGACATGAGATCCAGTTAATTCAAAAGCATGAACAATTCTTGTCAAAAAAAAATAGATGCTGAAAAATATACTTCTGGGCCAGAGATTTAGCTCAGTGGTTCCACCGCCTGCTTTGCAAGCTCAAGGTCCTGAGTTTGATCCCCGGTACAAAAAAAAAATATATATATATATATACACACACACACACACACACATACATATATATATACACACATACATATATATATACACATGCATATAAATATATATATTTCCAAAGTGCCCTATCAAAATTATTCAAATAGTTACAAGCAATCTTAAGTCAAATTAAAAATAAAACTGAAACATTCTACATATATAATGGTGTGTGTATATATATATATATATATATTACTATATGTATATGGTTAGCATATCATTACTGGGTACTCTTTATTATAGTTTTACAAGATGAGCCAATACCTATTGCAAGTATTCCTCCACTAAATCAAAAGCAATGAAAAGGTATTTATGCAATAAAATAAGATTATAATAATTAGCCTTTCTCAAAATAGAAACCTTAGGTGGAAAAGCACATTGATGTTTTAATGCATCCCACTGAATTTCTTAATTCCAAATTTAAAGTCTACTTATAAATTTTAAATACAGTTATATTGACAGAGCATAGACTTTCATTTAACTATTCCCAACTACTTACGGAGCACCTCACACATCCCAGGCATATCTACAACCTGGATATCAAACTAGGAGAGACCGAGGCAGACAAGGCCCCTGAGTACACTCTACCTTTATTTAATGAACGCTTGGATTTTTATTTTAATTTTTGTATTTATTGAAGATGTTGTAAATTTGTTTAATCATAGAAAACATTCATTTTGTTTAATTTAAGGCAAGTTTTTTGGTTATTTTGTTTTTGTTTTTGTTTTGCATATTGGGGAAATTGGAGGACGGACCTAATGGCAAACATGTATCAACTTCAATGAAATAAAGGGCTCCTACATAATTCGTCTCTAAACTGGGTCACTGAATCTATGACTTTTTTCTAGGGGATAAGGTTCAATTGTAGGGTGATCATTGCTGTGTGAATGTTCTTTCCCCTACTAAGCTAAATTTTTTCTTGTTCATTAGACTAAATTACCCCATGGTCTTGTTTCTGGCGATATCCAAAATAAACTATTTTTTCTTACAACACAGGTTATAATCCCAGATGCACAATTCCAAAATCCAAAAGGCTTTAAAAACAGAAATGTTTAAATGTTGGAACAATTATATTTGACATAAAAGTTAACCTAGATATTTAATGCTATTTTAATCTTTATTAAATTTAATGTGATTATTCATATGTTCAACTGTAAAAATATAAATGTTTAGTGAGGCCATTGCCACATGAACTGAGTAATATACAGGATATATACCACAATACCTTTGAAAGTTTTTTAAAAATCTGAATTATGAAACATATCATACCCAACATTTTCATATGAAAGATTATAGGTTTACATAACTGTTACAACTTTTTAAAGATAAGTATGTCTCTTTTTATTCTCACTGTTCTCAACAGCTATTTCGTGAAAGATTTCAGCTGATTCTTACAACTGGGATTTTAAAAATGTGAATGAGAAAAAGAATGAAATAAAATATAGGTTCATCAATTTAAGAAATGTACCCTCTGGTGGGGAACATTAACACTGGGGGAGGCCTTGCCTGTCTGGGGGCATCAAAACATACTTTTCCTTTCCATGCCTTTTACTAAATTTTGCTATGGATAGAAAACTACTCTAAAAATAAAATCTATTTTAAAAATAACATAAAACTGGTTTTTTCACTTCTTATTTTTTTATTAGTACGTGTTTGCATTACATAATGATTACATTCCTCATGAGGAGTAGGTACATGGACAGAGCACATCTCGATTCTTTTTTGATGGCCTTTCCCATCCGCCCTCTCTTCTCCCTCCTTCTCTAGATTCCTTTCCCATTTGAAAAAGGTCTCTTTCCCTACTTTGCATTATCTTTTATTTTGCTCTTTAGTTATATTTTGGCTGATATAAATAAATATCATGTGATATCTAAGCTTGTTTGTCTGATTTATTTTACTTAATATTGTGGCTTAATTGTAACAAATGGTGCTGACATTGGGCGACCTCTGACACAGACTATTAAAATAATACTATTGACATCATAAGATGTTCATGCCTCTTCCAGTAGGTATACCACACTGCCCATAGCTAATCCTTGTAATATCTACAGGCATTCAGTATTGTTATTCCCTCTCTTCTGATGAGACATGCAGGGTTTCAGTGACCTCTTACAAACTTTAATATGATATAGTGAGTGGCCCTCAGCTTCCCCATTCATTTATTGTTTACAGCCACTTATTAATTGTCTAATGTGCACCACACTGTGGCCTAAGAAGAGTGGAGAGAAAAAGTCAAGGACAACTCAGAGTTTGAGTTTATTATAAAGACCATAAAACTTTCAAAACTTGATAAACTCTCATCAAGATTCATCGGGGAAGTACGGATGTTTACTAGAAGCGAGAATGGTACTGTTGTCTGAAATGAGATCTGCTCACAAGAACCAAGCTGGCTGGAATTCAGGCTGTAGCTAACAGTAAGGACCACGCAACTCGCAAGGCAGAGATGCATCTCGTCCTCCACACTGAGCCTGCCATTTCTGTCCAAGCATCTGGCACATGTCAGGATGCTCACAGAGAATGGGGGCCAGCAGTCAGCCATGCACAACAGATCTTTCTCAGGACGCCAGAATCTTAGATCTGTGAGCCAAAGTTCAACTATGAAAGAAACTGTATTTTGCAGGGATGGGAACAAAAAGAATATGACAGAGCTCCAGATCTCATTTTTACAAAGTTTAGCAAATATACTGGTTAGTTATTAGGATAGGAATCCAGAATGTAAATGCAAGAAAATCTTAGATCTACAGGTATTGTATTAGGGAGAAGTTGGGGCTTACAAGGTCTGCAACCATAACTGGATCATCAGATCCAGGGCCCAGATTGGGGTCAATTCTAAAATTAAGATTGGAGTGGGACCCATGAGCTTCGTGGTAAAAGATCACAGCCCTGTCCAGGACTGGAGTACCCTGGCTCAGGGTACAATGAACAATCAGATCCAGTCCTCCCAGAGTTGAAAGTTAGGACTTTATTTCTTCAACTCACTCATGGTAGAGGATGGAGTGGTAACAGGTGAGAGCTATATGGAACTGAAGCTGGAGCTGGAGCGGCCCATAGAATTCCTGACTGACGCAGGTTTGGACCTCACAAAATTATGTTAGATGAGGCAAGACAAAAAGAGATTGCTATGGATTCAGCTTTGAGTTTGCTGGTAAGGTAGGGTAATGAAGTATAATGAGAATAAACCTACTGCAATGGTGATCAAGATATTAGGAAAGCAAAAGAAATGATCTTTGAGGGATAAAGCTAGCCATGATTTGGACAAGTCAAGTTCAGATCCAGATCTTGGAGATTCTCAGTGCACATGGATGACTGGAGAGGAGGAAGAGGAAATTGTGGACAAGAGCAGCTGAGGAAAACAGGGAGTGGTAGAGAGAAGATTGGCATGGGAGACATAGGAAGAGCAACTTGAATGGAGAATAAGGATACAAGAAAAATGAGGAGATTAATTAGATTATGTACACAAGGTTGGAAGATAAGTATCAAGAGGCAAACTTCAAATTTGAGAAATGATCAAAAAAGTCCTAGAAAATAAACAAAAATTATAACTGGAATAACTAATTTTGTAACGACTACTATCAATATAAAAGATTTGACTATTTCTAAATCAGTTCCAATTATAATACTATGATTCATATTGTTGACTGCTTTTTGTATACCCTCCTCTATATTCTATGTGGAAATGTGCATAATGATCTCACCACCACCCCTAAGGAATACCACACATGACAGGTTTCCAAGCCTCCACATTTGCACCTTAGATTCTTACCCATCAGTAGCCAGAAAGTTGCTTCCAAACTGTTGACCTATTTATAGACTCTCCTGTCAAAACCCCTAAATGTCAAGATTCCCATTCCCAGTAGGATAAAAATCTCAAACTTTTTTCATGACCTACAAATCTGGATTTTCTGGCATCTGCCAACATCTTAATCCACATCCTCTACCACATAGGACACTCCATTCACACTGTTTAAGAACGTGTGTTTTTAAAAGTTCAAATATACAAGTAGCTGTCTATCCTTAAAAGAATAACCTGGAAAATAGTCAAATTCCCATTACCCAGTTTAAGAGAGAATTGTTTTTAAGTACAATTACACCCAACTCATTTCCTCTTTCTGAACATATACCCTTCCGCCCTTCTTGCCTCTCTTGCTAGGTATAATCATTCTCCTAATAGGATGTTCTATTACCCATGTTCTCACCTTTTAAAATTTGTATGTGTCCTATTACACTGTATTTTTCTCAATATAGAAGGGTTTTGTACAGAGTACATGTACAAAACAACTACATGGAAACTTGTGACTATTTCATTTTCTTCATTTTATATTTCATTGATTGATTACATCACAATAATAATCTGTCCTGTTAATAAAAATTCAATTTTGTTCCATTGCTATTATTATAAACTATGCTACTATGAATATTTTGATATATGCATTCTTTCAAACAATAATTAACATATTTCTAGATGTATAATTAATAGTAAAATTCCTGCATCATTAGGAACGTGTTTTTCAACTTTATAATACATTTCTAAAACTGTTTCCAAGGTTGTATGACTATTCACACCAATAAAATGGAATCCTTTATTATAAGCCAGCTGATGCAGAGTGGACTCAGGCCTCCAAAACTCTGGACAAAGGAAAGGCAGTTTGCAGGGTGCACTTAGGGCTCTTCTATTTGGGGAGGGCTCAGGGAGAGGGGGAGCACAAGCCGAGTTTCACAGGGGCAGAACTTGGCTAAACTAGTGGGGGTTGGGGAAGTTTCACACAGTTTAGTTAAAACAAAGTATCACACAGGTGTGGGGTCTTCTGTTTACAAGGTAGTAAAGGTAACATAGTTGTAAATTGCTCTACCAAAAGGTCACAAAGATAACATATAGTTGCAGACTCACACAGGATGCAGTGTCTGTTTTGCATTAACTGAGGGGACTCCCAAGGGGGAAGGGGAAGGCTTCCACCCAGAATCACTCCACTTTACACAAATGGAGTCAGGTTGGCCATCACAGTATGACTACTGCCCCCGTTCACAACATGAATCGCTTCATAAAAGGCAGCTCAAGTCATAAAGTCATTCAGTGTCCCACAGTTGGGCACATAATCTCTATCAAGGCCCCCTAACAGTCCTGACACCATACACAACTCACTGACACAAGGCTGATTTAAAGAAGTCAGATATAAAAGTTTGCATACCATAGGGCTTCATTTATTTGAAGTTAACAACTAGGCAGTAGGAGTTAGTATTTATCTGAATGGGATACTGACTTAGGAAAGGCACAAAGCCGCCTATCAGGTCTTCATCTGATTGATGTTTAATAAAAATACAAAGTCACTGGGTCTGAGATTTAGCTCAGTGGTTCTGTCGCCTGCCTCGAAAGCTCAAGGTCCTGAGCTCAATCCCCGGTACCAAAAAAAACCAAAAAAACAAAGTCATGACAAACAAGTTTAATCACGTGCTTAAGTTAGATTTGTGCACTTCATTGGATATGTTATATATATTCAGTTTTTTAAACAATAAAATAATAATTCAATTTTGTTAGAGGTAATCATATGATTTTTCGTTATACAAGAAAATATCCTTTTAAAATTTTGAGATGCATACTGAAGTATTTAAAGGTTAAATGAGAATATTTGGAATTTGCTTTAAAAGTCTCAAGCAATAGGGTGGTTTTAAAAATGATTTAAAAAGTGTTGACAGTTATTAAAGCTGCATAAGTGCTTATATGAATTGCAAATTTTGATGAAAATGTTAAAAAATATATAGATCACTTTCAAAAATATTATTTTGTTGAAAATGTAAGACATACGAAAATGTGAATAATGAAAGCTTAAGTGTAAAAATGAATGAGGTGGAAAATGAAAGACATATTAGATCTAAGAAGAAATACATCAAAACAGAGATAAATAGAGTATGGTAGAGAAGGTGGAATTGGTTTGAGTCTTGGAGCATGAATAGAATTCTAAGAAAGGAAGGGGAAGGAAATCAGCATTTTTGAGAAAAGTACATGTGCCAGTACATGTGCTCTCATAAGAGAGACTTAAAGCTTGTCTTTGTTTTTGTTTTATTTTTACATTTTAAATTTTTATTTTATGAGCACATGTTCGGAATTTATGCAGTTTAAAATCATCTTGGGGAGTGGTTCCAGGTACTTGTTACAGCTTGTTTTTTTCTAGTCCTCTTAACTTCCTTCCGCCTCTCCTCTCCTACTCTGGTTCTCCTATCACCTTTTGCATACTTGTTGATATTATTTGTCTTGGCACATATTATGGCATATAATGTTTACATTGATAGGAGTCAGTAGGTTCCTGTACATGGCACATCTTTATTCCTCTCATTTCCCCTTTCCCTCCCTCTTGTTCTCTTCACCCACTTCCCTGTTAGATAATATCTGTCCTCTTGTCCTTTTCTGTCCATCCTTATTGTGTTCTTTATTTGTACTTTGCCTTGCTCAAATGAGAGATACTATTTGGTATTTAAACTTGTGTATCTGATTTATTTCACTCAACATTATATTTTCCAGATGCATCCATTTTCCTATAAATGCCTCTAATTTGTCATTTTTTATAGCTGAGTAGTATTCCATTGTATATGGATACCACATTCTGTTTATCCAGTCATCTTTTGATGGATATACAGGCTGTTTCCAGGATTTAGCTATTACGAATTGTGCTGTTACAAACATTGTTATGAATGTATTGCTGTAGTATGATGACTTAAGCTCTTTAGGGAAGATACTTAGCTGGAGGATATCTGGGTTGCATGGAATTTCTAATTTCAATTCTTTGAAAAAGCTCCATACTGATTTCCAAAATGGTTGTACTAGTTGCATGCCTACCAACAATCCCAGAGGGTTCCTTTTTGCCACAGGCATACCAGTATTTCTTATTGTTTGATTTCCTAATGATTCCCATTGTTTTCAGAGTAAGATGAAATATTAGTGCTGTTTTAATTTGCATTTTTCTAATGGCTGGAGATGTTAAACATTTTTCATATATTTGTTGATCATTTGTATACCTTCCTCTGTGAAGTGTCTGTTCATTTCTCTAGCCCATTTCTTGACTGGGTCTGTAATTTTAGGTGGTTTAATAAACAATTGATGATTGATCTCTAGGCTGATTATTTTATTGATTGAATGTTCCAGAGAGTCTATAATATTTCTTCAACTGTTTTTCAAACAAGTATCTTTTGAACATTGACTACATGTAAGTTTGAGAGAAAATTACTTGTTATTATAAAAGGCAAAATTAAATTCATTTCCAATGTATTTTTCTTCCTCACTAGTAACAAAGATTAAAACTTAGAAAATATATTTCTTTTGTGACAGAAAAAGAAAAGTACAGTCAATACATGTAAAGATATTATTAACATCACCGACTGGGTCATTTAAATCACATTTGTATTAGTAGGAATAAAACAACAATTTATACCAATAAAAATAAATTAAGGAATGTCAGTAAAACTTTAATATTTATTTACATATTAGTAAATTTACTGACACATTTTTAAAAACAGTAGTTTTATGGACCCAAATGGAATAAGTATTAAAAATTAGTCCTGGGCCAGGGACTTAGCTCAGTGGTTCTGCCACCTGCCTCGCAAGCACAAGGTCCTGAGTTTGATCCCCGGTACCAAAAAGAAAAATTAGTCCTCATAGGGCCAGGGATTTAGCTCAGTGACACCATGCCTGCCTAGCAAGCGCAAGGTCCTGAGTTTGATCCCCAATACAAAAAAACAAAAAAATTAGTCCTTATCTTGGTAGCTATTCGATGTATCTTTTAAACTTTCACTTGAAAGTGATTTTTTTCTTTTCCAAAGATTATATACCCCACAGCAATCCATTTTTTCATAGATTGGATTAAGTTTGAATTTAGCTGTTTTCATGATTTTCTGCCTGTTTTAAAAGTTGATTTTTCTTTTTATGATTTAAAACTATGTTATACTTTGTACCAACTTCACCAAATCCACCAATAAGATGTAACCTTTCAAAATAGTTTTCTTACTTTATTGATTGGACTCATGACTCTTAACCTTGACTATGCATTGGAACCACTGAGGAAGTGTTTATAAATATACATTATTCCTAGTCTACTATTGTTGGTTCTGATACAATAAACCTGGATGAAACCCAAACAATATAAAATAATTTAAACCTCTAATATTCCATAATTCCAAACAAAAAATGTGTGATAAAATTAATTATTATAGCAATTTTTCTGTATTGTTATTCTTCTGCATGTCCTCCCATATCATTCAAGATTGGCACTTAGTAAATGTCTGAAGTCTAGTTCTAAGTCTGTATATCTGTAAAGTATCTATAAGCACATAGTTAGTTCTTCGAGTTAATTGTGATTGCCAAACAGCAAAATTATCTGAAGAAAAATTATGAAAATAAAGTAATTTTACACATAAAGACAAGAAAATATGGTACCTAAATTTTTCTGTGTATGTTTATTTAAAATACATAGTATGTGGATTCAATGTTTTTGTTAAAGAATGAAACATTCTGAACAGCAAGACTGCATCCTCATGGATGGATGGGCCATATAATTTCAGCAAACCAAAATGATGTTGGTAACAAATATCAACAAATATTGATAAGAATTTGCCAGTGAGGTTTCATCAAATTACTTGGAAGATAGTCCTTAAATTTTAATTATTTTGCTAGGAAAGTAGGTGGCCTAAAATTTTAGAGAAATCATCAAACTTTTACAAATTATCAGTCCTAATGAAAAAAAATTGACATAGAAGACAATGAGGAAGATTTGAGTTGTCATCACTGTAGCACTGATACATTGGTGATGGAGTATATTAATGTTGGTAGAGTTTTTGTTGTCAATGAAACCTTTCTATGTAGCCAAAGAATCCCCAGTGATAGCATTTGCAGATTCAAGTTCAGAACAGAAGCAGCTGTGAGAGTGGTTAAAGTGGGCTACAGTGGGGTAACAGTCTGTCAGCTCACTGTCAGTGTCATTGTTGTGGTCATAGTAGTAAGTTTTGTTGTAGCTGTAGTCACTCTAGGTTCAGAGGTGATCATTCTGGGCTTGACATCACTTGAAGGTATGCAGATAATGACGGCCGGAGTTATATCACGCTTTATATACAAGGCAAACTATGGGTGCTCTATTTATTGTTGTAATCATATAGGCTAAGAGGCAAGCTAGAAATACTTTCTACAGAGGGCAGGTGCTTAAGAAATTGTGCAAGAGATGTAAAGGAAAATATTCATGTACTTATGAATTCAAACATTTCAAACAATAAAAATTGTTTATCTTTTCCTACGTTACTAAAAGTGCAATTTATCAGAAAAAATATATAGACATCATGACTTAAATAATTATCTAATAATATATATTAGGCTCAATATCTATGCTTCCATCTGAGAAAAAGGTTGGTCATATGTTTTGCCTAATATTAAAAGGAAATCCCCACTAACTTCTCGGATGTTTTTATGTCTGGACCTCCAAATTAAAAGTTAAAGAAAAGAATTGATAGAAATTTGTTAAACATTTACATCCACTGGAAGTGAAATCATGCCATGGGAAGGGCACTGCCTATACGTGGGATAACCATAGAAGATTGATCAAAATCTCTTCCTTTCTAATCCAGACAGTACCTGAAAGTCCCATTAATAGGTTCCTTCAGAGCCTAACAACAACATTCATTTTAGCAAGGTTGGGTATCAATCCTGACACACTCTCTTGTTAATATTTTAACTCAGTTAACTATCTAACAGCATGAAATTTGCTTTGAGATTTCCCATGCTGTAGTCTAGTTCCTGTGTGCTGTTTTCATTTGGAGGATTATTTCCTCTGAATATATGTTTTCTTACATATAAGATGCTGACTTACAGGATTAATCCGAAGATTAGTGTAAATAAGATAGCTTTGCAATTTATGATGTATTGCCCAAGTATAAGGGTGAAATTACTTGATGGATACTGAAATTAGACTGACTACTGGGTGAGTTTTAATTAAAGTCCCTGACTCTGGAAATTCTCATCTGTACATTATGGAATGATTGCAGAACTTACCTCACCAGATTTTTGTGAGATTTAAAGAGAAAATGTGTGGACAGTGGTTAGAACAGAACCTACCACGTAGTAAGTTCTAGATAAAGAGATGATGATGGTATAAATAATGGCTATTAACATTATTGGGTAAGCAGCAAGAAATAGAAAAAGAGTGTGGCCTTGAAGTCAGACAAATCTGAGTCTAAATCCCAAGCCTTTGAGATGTAAAGCAAGTTTCCTAACTCCTCTGATTCTTGAGTTTCCTCACCTTTAAGTTAAAATATTTTAGCCCTTAGGGAAATTAAAAAGAGACAGAAATTTTATTTCATTTTTGCCTTCATCTAAGAAGTAACACATAATAATCAGGAGCTTTGGATTCCAAAGATTCAAGGTTGCATATTTTGACTTAAAAACAGACTAATAGCTGGCAGTTTTCTTAACATGTGAAGCCTTGATTCATTCATTAGAAAAACATATACCACATCAAAGGATTAAGTAAGAATAACGTGCATCAGGTACTTGGTGCAATGCTCGACTCACAGTTTTCCAAACTGGCTATTGACACTGATCACAAAGGCCAGGGAAACGTGGGCACCGAGTGCCGCAGCTTCTGTGTCTTGACAAGAGGAAGTGTGTAGCGAGAGCAAATTGATGGCTGCCACCAGAACTCAAAATAAGCATAATTTTCACTTGGAAATACCAGCAATGGGATGAAGCGCAGGCAGATTGGAAACTTACAACAAAACTGTACTCTCTGGCTGAGTCTACCACTAACTAACCATGTGAATTCTTGGAAAAATATGGACCTGCCAGAAGCATATTTTCTCTTTTTGTTAAATACTGTAAGATCAGAGGGAAACTACAATCTCCTGCTCCACAGTAAATAAGATTTACAGACAAGAAGAACCACTTTAACTCTGCCAGACGAAGATCATTCTCCATTTCTCAGACCTGAAAAGTAAGAGTCTCTTATGTTTGATCAAGAGCTGAGCTCAGATCCCTCTTAGTGAGCCTCTAACCAAGGGTGGATGAGAAGGTGAGGTAAATGCTGGAGCCCACACTGATAGTAGCCAATCACTATCAGTAATCAGCCAAAATAATATCTCTCCCTGCGCAGTGAGGTCAAAACCTCACTGAGAAAGTTTTCTTGGATTTGTCAAAATATTCAGATGAAAGTAAAACTTTATATAAACATAAGTATATATATATATATATATATATGTATATGTGTGTATATGTATATCATATACCACATTGTTTATGGAATTTGAAACATTTCTAAATTCATCACTAACTAAAGAAAAGATTCACGTGATCACTAATGATTTGCAACCTCTTGTTTTAATCTGTGTATTCTGACATCATAAAATCCCATGAGGAAACGGAGGACTCAGAACATAGGGGCATCAGCTGAATTAGAACCAAAAAAGAGGGAAAAATCTCTCTTGCTTCGAGATAGAGATGTCATTCTTAACAACAAATATTCATATCTTAACAAATATTCATTGAGCAATATGACTCTTTTGTGTGGTCTATTGTTTGAGTGGAGAAAAATATTTCTCCACTTTTAAATTATTCTTTAAATTCCTTATTTCAAATAAATTTCCACATTTGTTTTTGCTGTCAAAGCAACTATAAGAACTAAATAAACAAGAGCTTAGATCTGTAAAACACAGTTACCAAAATGATGCCCATATATGAATCAGGATTTCTTGATTTATCAGACCTGTACTGCACATTTAAGATTAGTTTCTGATTTTCAAATAATTAGAATTGAGTACTGAAAGTTCTAAGATTAATCTCAAAAATCTAGGGATTATATACCAAAATCTAGACCTCAAAAAAATACTTTTGAAGGTGCTAAAACCAGCATTGCGTGGTTATAACTGCATACTGTTCTCAACTGTTCACAGGAAAATATTAACATTTTAGTTCAATAAACTTTAGCTATGCCTTTTAGTATCACAGAGCTACTGAACTGAAAAGCTACCCCACAGAACAAATAAATAGAGGCAAGGAGACTCTACATTAAAATAGCGCAAGAAGGTTTTTAATGAAGAATGACATTGGAATATTTTAAATTTTTCAAACAAATTCATCTAGGTAATCAAAAATCAAAACTAACACTGTGCAAATGAAGCAATCAAAGCAAAATAGTTTTGCTCTTTTTGGAAAATGCTTATGTCAGTATCATTTTTTGTCTAGATATCCATCAAACTTGTCAGATCAAAATCACCTGCTGACAAACTAAAATTAAAAGATTGACATTGCAAGCATTGGTGGTCAAATGGAACTCTCATGTTTTACTGGGGGAATGGAAAATGATACAACTGTTTGGCAGTTTTTGCTAACAACACATATACACCTACCCTAGCTGGGGATTTAGCTCAGTGGTTCTGCCACCTGCCTTGAAAGTGCAAGGTCTCGAGTTGGATCCCCGGTACCAAAAAAAGAAAAAGTAACACTTACCATGTGACCTAGCATATATGTACATGTCAGATTACTTTATTTTATGAATGTTGGGCCTCTATGAAATAAAAAAGAAGGAAAACTGTAAACAGTTGAGAATCTCAGAAACAAAAGTAAGGACTAACTATGTGCTGTGGATTCCTGTGTATCTCCTGTCCTTGTCTAACATCCTTCCCATATCACTTAGTTCATGAAAGATCATGGAGAAAGGTAGATAGATAACACATATATAACAAAAACAGGGCCTTTCATATACAAAGAAAAGCAAAGACTGAAGTCTCAACATTGGAAAAGATACCACCTGAAAATTGCTCTTAATAAAGGCTTTTGCTTTCATCCCAAACTCAAGGAAGCTGGATAAAGTTGTGTCCAGGTTGAGGTCTTTGGACAGAAACTTAGATGATTCTTATCAAGATTTGAGACAATCTCAAATGAAAATGTTTGTGATACATGAGATAGACCCTCTAAAAATTCTTTAAAAAGAAATGTTTTAATAATTTTTCATAAACTTGAAATGGTTAACTTTTAAAAATTTATTAAAAATCATGCTCTATACATTACGCTAATTTCTAAGTGTTCATTGGTAAACAAACCAAAGATATCCCTATCCTGCCAGAACACTGTATTTCATGTTTCAAAAATTTTCCAAATACATTTATTCACTGCCTTTAAAGAATTTTATGGGAATAAATGGCAGCAAAATGACAGTCTGAAACTCTAAAAGAGTAAATGGTTCCCACACGAGGGACATTTGACAATAAATATTTTTAATTGCCACAACTGTGGGGAGAAGATGGCTCTGGTATCTGGTGAAGAATGCTGTTAAACATGCCCCAACAACAAAACTCAAACCGTTAATTGTGCCCAGGTTGATGAATCCTGCTCTTGAATATAATGAGTATAAAAAATATGTGGAAATAGAAGAAGGTGGGAAAAAGATTTCATCCAAAGAACAGTGAAAATATGATGCCAGCTCAGCAATAAATAAAGCTAATGTGTAAATAAAGCTAATTTTTCCTGAATGAAAAGAGACTATAAGGGATTCAACTGATAGGAAAGTTTCAGTAGTAATGAGTAGAAACATTGAATTTAACCAATTCAACTCAAAATCCACATATTATTCTTCACCAACAAAACTTACGGATTTTAAAGAGAACAGAAATCCAACTGAATTGTCTTTCAAATCTGGCTACAGTGCAAGTTATCCTGAATAACCATTTCCTTTACTCTCATTGCAAAAGAACCCCCCCCATGGACACCCAAAAATCAAGATTGCATTTGCTACCTCTTTTGATTTTAAGTATGACTATATAGCTAAGATCTCGATCATGTTCTATTAGCTTAAATTATGTTGGCAAAGCAAAGTTAATTACTACAAATGAGGACCTATCCCCTTTCTTTTCTAGCTTCTTGACTGCTGGAATTTTAGGTAGTAACCTAACAATAATGGAGCAATAGCAGACAAGATGAGGAGACTGGACTAATTCCACATAGCAACACTCAAGAGTAGCCTAAAATACTATCTTACTGAAATACACATATTAATTTGGCAGTGAGAGACCATAACTGCAGAGTAAATACAATTCCATCATCACGTAATCCCACCTATGTGTAATTCATTAACCTGGAAAATAGTACATCATTTTATCACTTGCATACAAATTGTCACTTATCTTGTTCAGAATCCATTTATAAGGCACTAAAGAAAATATAAAAGTGAATATTTTAAAATCATGGCAATTACATAAAACTATGCATTGTGATATGCACCATTTTCTTATACATTTCTTATTTCATACATCAATTCCAGAATATGTTTTTTTAAAGTATATGGGTTTATCTTACTGTTCATCACATTCTCCTATGAAAATCCTTTAATATTTGCAGACCTTTTAGCCAAAATATTAGTTGAATATTTTTCCTGCTTGATAGAATGATTGAGAGTGATTTGATATTTGTTCTTCATGTGGTAAGTTTTGTTAGCAGTGCACTACTTTAGAGTCATTTATTAAAGGTGAGTGAGCACTACCACTATCTCAAATGCTTGGTCAACACTTTATTTATGCTTGGTCAACATTTTATTTATGTCACATACTTCTGTAGAAAAAATTTGACCGTGATCATCAAGGTGATAATTAAAACATCTATTTGTCCATTTTTTTTCTCTACTTCTAGACTGAGAACCAGTAGGACAGCTCACAATCTCTGATTTACGGCATTTTCCTAAACAAAGGGATTATTATATTCATGATACTTTCTTGTGTAGTCAGTATAGAAATTAATCAGTTATCCTATTGCAAAATCTTAGTGCAGCTGCTCTTTGAATTTCCTATACAGTGCTAGCATACCAGAACATTGTTGTGAAAATGATGTTGTGAAAAAACTTTTTGAAAATACTACTGGAATCATCATCAGTGCATTCTGGCCTTGAATAAAATATAATTACCTTAAGTCACATACTAAGACTCTATTTTATAATAATATACATGATTATCATAAAATAAATTTACTTTAATATTATTTTTCATAGCACTGGTCCTAGAGTCTACAAGACAGAATTCTTTCACCAATATAGAACCAATGAAAAATTATTTAAGGAACATTGTTATTGCAATTATTAGCATTAATCAAAACATAAATAACCAACTGAAAAGAATAATATTAAATGGAATCTAACTGTGTAAATAGGGAAGGGTGGAGGGGGTGAAGGGTGCACAGGTAATGGGAGAAAAAATAAGAACTAAGATACATCATGTTCTGGTACAAACACCCAATGATAAATGTAAATGTATTTTATACCTAAAATGTACCAATAAATATATATTTTTTTAAAGAGAAAAGAATAATGTTCAGTTGAAGTTCACATTTCAAATTATTTGACATTTTCAATCCACATTGCCTTAAAAATGGGAAATATGTTTTTTATTTAGAGAATTTTAGTTTTTATTTGCACAAAAGATCCTCATTTCACTCAACAGGGATTTATTGAGCAAATACTTTCTGCCACTCATTGTCAGGGCCAGTAGGTAAGACCCTTGATATAAAAAAGCTTACAAACAAAGGCTAGTTTTATATAAATTGAGTGAGTATATATTTTACTATTCAAGCCAAAACACTTTTTGTCCATTAAGTTTATTGGTACATCTTAGGTATAAAATACAGTTACATTCATCACTGGGATCTTGTACTTTTATATGATGTATCTTGGTTCTGGTTTTTTTTCCCCTTACCCTGCCCTCCCTTCACCCCCTCCACCCTTCCCTATTTGCAAAACCTTTGTTTCCATTTTTTTTCTTTTCTCATATTTTTTCTTTTCCCTTCTTTCCTTTCCCCTATCCCTCCCACTTCCCCTACTCCTTTAGATCTCTTCTTCCTATTATACAATATCAATTATACATTTTTTATATTACAATATCAAAATTTAGAGGACATTACCACAGGTTTTACAGAGTTTAAAAGGACATAGAAAGAATATTACAAAAATCTTTCTTGAAATAAATTTGACAACTTCTAAGAAGTATTTTGGAAGACAAATTAATGAAACTGACTCTGGAGGAAATATAAAATTTGAATAGCACATATTAAAGAAAGTATATTCCTAGCTTAAAAACCTACCCATATGACAACAACAGGCTCATATACATATTAACTGACAAATTATATCAAACATTTAAAGCATTTGAAGGAAGGAACAATTCTCCCCTCATTTTAGGAAATCAACATTGTGCTAATATTAATACTGGATAAAGATAATAGAAGAAAAAAGTATGAACATAGATAAAAATTTGTTTAACAAAACAAACTATTAGAAGTCAGATCTGGCAGTAGGTAGAAAGTGGTTTTATTATAGGGATATTATTATAGGGATTGCAGTGTTGGTTCAGCATTGGAAGATCCACCCCTATAAGTAACATTTTAACAGAGGAAAGGAAAAAGCCATATGATCCTGTCAGTAGTTGCAGGAAAAGTATTGGACTAAGTTCTACAGCTGTTCATGGCAAAAGCTATCAGGAGACTAGCAGTAGAACAGAACCTTCTCAACAGATAAGCCATGTACTCCATACTTCCAGCAAAAACACCTTATATGAATGGAGAAGATACAATGCTTTCTCCCTAAGATGGGGAACAAGGGCAGATATGCCTATTCTTCATCTGTCTGTTAAACTTTGAAACATAGGCCCAAACCAAAATAGCCTGGCAATAAAAAGAAACAATTAGCATAGGATTGGAAAGGTAGAAGTAGAATCTTTATAGGTAGATGAAATGATCACGAACATAGAAAATACTAAGAAATCTCTAGGAGCCTCTAGAACTTCGATTTGAATTTAGCAGGATTAGAAAACACAAGGTATATATAAAAATTCAGGTCTGTGTATACTTGCTATAAATGAAGAATTGGATATTGAAATTTAAAAAGTATGTAGGAGTACAAAGGACCTAGAAAAAGAACAAAAACCAAACAGTGTTGGAAGACATTTGTTACCTAATTTTAAGACTTCCTCTAAAGCTAAACTAATCAAGGCAATGTTGGCATAAGGAAAGACATAGAGATTAATGGAATAAAATAGAAAATCTAAAAATAGAACCACACATATATGGTCCACTGAGTTTTGAAAGATTATTTAACATTAACATTTTATAGAATGTAAACTAAATTCAAGAGCAGAGGAAAAGATAGTATTTTCAGCAAATGGTACTAGAACACCTGGTATCCGTATGTAAAAAATTAATCTCAATTCTTCATTTACATACATAAAAATAACTTGCAAGGGTCTATGAACCTAAATATGAAAAACTAAAAACTATAAGACTTTAAGAAGAAATTATAAGGGAAAAATATTCATGAATTTAAGATAGGCAAGAATTTCCTAGGATACACAAAACATGATATATAAAAGAAAGAAATTGATAAATGAGATTTCATCAAAATTTACAACTTTAAATGACATCGTTAAGAAAATGAAAAGTAGTCCTTAAACAGACCATATTTATAATACATATAACCTAAGATCAGAATATACATAGAACACTTACAGCTCATTAATGGACAACCCAATTAAAAAGTAAACCTAAGAAGATGATAAATAGCCAGTACAGATACGTATTGAGTTATCATAATCATGACTTTTTCTTTTGGTTGGATTCTCCCCTTTTGCATTTAATTTCTTGTTGTGCCCAACGGATTAATTCTGCTGGGCTTCCTGGGGTTGTGATCCTCATTGCCTTTTCCTAGGATATTGTCTAAATTTTTTGGAGTGCTGGTTTGGTATTCATGAAGTTCCTAAGGTGCTCTTTGTCATGAAAGCATCTGCTTTCACCACCAATATTGAAAGATTGTTTTGCAGGGTACATCAATCTGGGTTGGAGGCTGTTTTCCTTTAGTGCTTGAAATACATCTCTCCAAGCTCTCCTAGCCTTGAAGGTTTGCATTGAGAAGTCTGCTGTGATTCTGATGGGCTTTCCTTTGTATGTGATTTATTTCTTTTCTCTCACTGCTTGTAGAACTTTGTTCTTCTGTTGGGCTTCTGGAATCTTAACAATTATATGCCTATGTGTATTTTTTTTTGATCAAGGCTATTTGGAGTCCTGTATGCCTCCCTTATCTGAATGTCAAGTTCTTTTCCCCTCCTTGGGAAGTTTTCTGCCATTAATTCTGTGAACAGTTTTTTTATGTCATCTGCACTCTCTCCTCTTTCTTTATTGACTCAGTCTTAAATTATTCTTCTTTTCATCGTTTAGTAGCTTCTGGATTGATTTCTTGTGGTCCCTTACTATTTTAAAGCAATTTTTCTTTTCCTGGTCACTAATTGCAATCTTATCTTCTATGTCTGAAATTCTGTCCTCTCATTGGCTCATTCTGCTGCATAAGCTTTCAGTGGAGCTTTAAATCTCCTGGAAATCTGTTTGCATCTGTTTTATGGATTCCATTTGTTTCCTATGTTGGGATTCCATCATGTTTCTCAGATCCTCTATTTTTTTATCTGTGTCTTCTCTAGATTTATTAATCATGTCTTTCACTATGGGCGCAATCTCTGCTGTTATCTGAGAAATTATTTCTGATTTTATTTTTTCCAGATCCTCTATTGTTGCCAGTTGAAGGAGTCCAGGTAGTTGAGTATCAGAATGTTCCATCTCCTTTCCCTTTGGGGTTGCTTTAGGTGATCTGGAAGTCTGGTTTTGAGACTTGTTTACATGTCTTCTCATTTTGATGGGGGTGGTACATGGCTCACCTGCTGTGTGCTGGGGGAGGGGCTGGTACTTCAGCCTGGAAGCCTCCTCCTGGGTACTGGGAGCAGCACACTTCCTGTGGTCTTGGGCAGGGGGTGGTAATTCAGTCTGGAAGCCTCCTTCTGGGCACTGGGAGCAGCTCCCAAAATACTTTTGAGAGTGAAGGAACTCACCATTAATAATGATTCTCTCACATTTAGTGGTATCACCCTAGGAAAACTTGGCTATTAGTAAGTAATATAATAGGATTTAGATTTCAACTTTCAAAAATTATTTAAATCATAACATTTGATACATTAAGAATAATGTTCTTGGGCCAGGGATTTAGCTCAGTGGTTCCACCACCTGCCTTGCAGGCCCAAGTTCCATCCCCAGTACCAAAAAAAAAGAATAACATTCTTAGGGCAGGGGAATAGGGAAAAAAATGAGAACCAAGATATATCATGTAATCCTACAAATACTCAATGACAAATGTCATCATATTGTACACTTAAAATGTACCAATAAACTTAATTTTTAAAAAGAATGATATTCTTTTGTTATTTATAAATTTTAAAGACATATTTAACATATTTAATTCCATCTTCAATTGAAGAAAAGTCAACTGAGTCACTCAATGTCTTTTGATCAGTTTTGGTGACTAGGTTTATGTTTTTGTAGAGTTTTGTCATTCTATTTTTCAATGACACTCATCATAAAAAAAAAATGCCCTTATATTACATCCTTATATTCCTCCTTGTAACATTATCTTCTTTCCCCTATTTCTTTTTTTAGAGACAAATAACTTTTTGTCTAAATAATAGTTTTCAAGCATTTAAGCACAAGTACTATGGTTCTTATTTTTATCATTTTAATAATAATAAAGGCCCAAACCAGTCATTTAACTCTTAAATTTGATAATCAAACTTTTAAAAAGTGTGAGTCTTGGAAATGGCCTATATGTGCATCAACACATAAATGGATAAAGAAATACGGTACTTATATACAATGGAGTACTAATCTTCCACAAAGAAAGATAAACGACATTTGTTGGAAGATGGATGCACCTTGAGACCATAATATTAGCTGAAGTAAATTAGACACACAAGCTTAAATATTACAAGGTTTCTCTTATATGAGAAACCCAAAATCTAAATAAAAAGCAAAATAAAAGATAGATGATAACAAATAGCAAGATAGATCTTCTGCTTGAGCGGCTCCCAGCACCCAGAAGGGAGCTCCCCCGCCACCATCCCACGTTCCTAGGGCAGAGAAGGTGAGCTGGTCCCAGCACCTGGAAGGGAGCTCCCCTGCCACCATCCCATGTTCCTAGGGCAGAGAAGGTGAGCCGTGCAGGTGCCAGAAGCACACACCCCCCCTCAGTGAAATGAGAAGACACAAAAACAAGCCTCATAAACAGGACTTCTGGATCACCTAAAGCAACCCCAAAGGGAAACGAGATGTAACAATCTGATACTCAACCACCTGGACTCTCTGAACTGGCAACAAAAGAGGATCTGGGAAAAATGAAATCAGAAATACTCACTCAGATAACAGCAAAGATTGTGCTCATAGTGCAAGACATTATTAATAAATCTAGAGAGGACACAGATAATAAAATAGAGGATCTGAGGAACATGATGGAATCCCAACATAGGAAACAAATGGAACCCATAAAACAGATGCAAACAGATTTCCAAGAGATTTAAAACTCCATCGAAAGTCTGCCCAGCAGAATGAACCAATGTGAGGATAGAATTTCACATGTAGAAGATAAGATTGCAATTAGTGAGGAGGAAAAGAAAAATTGCTTTAAAATTGTAAGGGAACACGAGAAATCAATCCAGCAGCTGCTAGACGATGCAAAGAAGAATAACATAAGACTGATCAGAGTCAATGTAGAAAGAGGAGAGAGTGCAGATGACATAAAAAAAACTGTTCACAGAAGTGATGGCAGAAAACTTCCCAAGGAGGGGAAAAGAACTTGACATTCAGATAAGGGAGGCATACAGGACTCCAGCTAGCCTTGATCAAAAAAAAAATCTACACATAGGCATATAATATAGTTACGATTCCAGAAACTCAACAGAAGAACAAAATTCTACAAGCAGTGAGAGAAAAGAAACAAATCACATATAAAGGAAAGCCCATCAGAATCACAGCAGACTTCTCAATGCAAACCTCCAAGGCTAGAAGAGCTTGGAGAGATGTATTTCAAGCACTAAAGGAAAACAGCCTCCAACCCAGATTGATGTACCCTGCAAAACTATCTTTCAAAATTGATGGAGAAATAAGATACTTTCATGATAAAGAGCACCTCAGGAACTTCTTGAATACCAAACCAGCACTCCAAAAAATTTTAGACAATATCCTAGGAAAAGACAATGAGGATCACAACCATAGGAAACCCAGCAGAATGAATCCATTGGGCATGACAAATTAAACACAAAAGGGGAGAATCCAACAAAAAGAAAAAGTCATGACAAGGCTTTTAAAACTTTTAACTTCATCTCCCTAATGTATAGTTCAATCTTATTATTGTACTGATTAGTATTTTTCTGATTCTAGAGTTGCACAACGTTGCTTGTGCTATACTGGCTATTTATCATCTTCTTATGTCTACTTTTTAATTGGGTTGTCTATTAATGAGCTGTAAGAGTTCTAAATATATTCTGGTCATAGGTTATATGCATTGTAAATATGGTCTGTTTAAGGACTACTTTTCATTTTAATGATATCATTTAAAGTTCTAAATTTTGATGGAATCTCATTTATCAATTTTTTTCTTTTATACATCATGTTTTTTGTATCCTAGGTAGCTCTTGCCTACCCTGAATTCATAAGCATTTTCCCTTATAATTTCTTCTTAAAGTTTTATAGCTTTAGGCTTTCATATTTAGGTTCATAGATCCCTTCAAGTTATTTTCTTGTATGGAAATAAAGGGTTGAGGTTAATTTTTTATATATGGATACCAGGTGTTCTAGTACCATTTGCTGAAAACACTGTCTCTTCCTCGGCTCTTGAATTGAGTTTATATTCTATAAAAAGCTAATATTAAATAATCTTTCAAAACTCAGTGGACCATATATGTGTGGTTCTATTTCTAGATTCCCTGTTGTATTCAAATGATCTATGTCTTTCCTTACACCAACACTGCCTTGATTACTGTAACTTTAGAAGGAATCTTAAAATTAGGTACTAAATGTCTTCCAACACTGTTTGCTTTTTTTTAAACTCTTCTAGGTCCTTCGTACTCCTACATAACTTTTAAATTTCAATATCCAATTCTTCATTTATAGCAAGTATACACAGACCTGAATTTTTATATATACCTTGTGTTTTCTAATCCTGCTAAATTCCAATACAAGTTCTAGGAGCTCCTAGAGATTTCTTAGTATTTTCTCTGTAGATAATCATTTCATCTACATATAAAGATTTTGCTTCTACCTTGCCAATCCTATCTTAATTGTGTCATTTTATAGCCAGACTATTTTGGTTGGTCCTAGGTTTCAAAGTTTAATGGAACGATAAAGAGTAAGCATATCTGCCCTTGTTCCCCACCTGAAGGAGAAAGCATTGTATCTTCTCCATTCATATAAGGCATTCTCACTGGAAGTATGGAGTACATGTCTTTAATCTGTTGAGAAGGTTTTCTATTCTACTTCTAGTCTCACGATAGCTTTTACCATGTACAGCTGTAGAACTTTGTCCAATGCTTTTTCTCCAACTAGTGACAGGATCATATGGCTTTTTCCTTTCCTCTGTTAAAATGATGACTTTTGGGGGTGGATCTTCCAATGCTGAACCAACACTGCCATCCCTATAAAAAGCTACTTTCTACATCCTGCCAGATCTGACTTCTCATAGCTTGTTTTGTTAAACAAATTTCTATGTTCATACTTTTTTCTTCTATTATCTTTATCCAGTGTTAGGATTAGCACAATGTTGAGTTCCTAAAATGAGGGGAGAAGTGTTCCTTCTTTTTTCTGCTTTGTTTGATATAATTTAACAGTTAAAATGTATATGAGCCTGCTGTTGTCATATAGGTAGGTTTTCAAGCTAGGAATATACTTTCTTTAACAGATGCTATTCAAATTTTATATTTCCTCCAGAGTTAGTTTCATTAGTCTTTCAGGTTACTTCTTAGAAGTTGTCAAATTTATTTCAAAAAAGATTTTTGTAATATGCTTTTTATATCCTTTTAAATTCTGTAAAATCTGTGGTACTGTCTCCTAGATCTTGATATTGTAATATAAAAAATGTATAATTGATATTAGGTAATAGGAAGAAAAGGTCTAAAGGAGCAGAGGAGGTGGGAGGGTTAGGGGAAAGGAAAAAGGGAAAAGAAAAAGTATGAGAAAAGGAAAAAAATGGAAACAAAGTCTTTGCAAATATGGAAGGGTGGAGGGGGTGAAGGGAGGGCAAGGGAAGGGGAAAAAAATAAGAACCAAGATACTCATGTAGTGGTACAAGATCCCAATGATGAATATAACTGTATTTTATACCTAAAATGCACCAATAAACTTAATGGGAAAAAAAAGATAGATCTTCTGCAAAAGGGAAGGGAGTCAAGATATGCAAGGAGGGGGAAGGACGAGAGAGAAAGGGAAGGAAAAAGAATTGAGATGTATTATTTATATTTACCAACTCTCCAAAGAAATGTAATCATTATGTACTTCAAACATGTACTAATGAAAAATAAAAACTTATGTGTGAGTCATAGGAAAAAGGATCACTCTACTCATCATCAAATACCACTGGATAATCCTTAATGGGTGGTATACCCTGGTAAGTTCTTGACTCAGATGCAGTTCGTCATTAACATTACTGACATTTACTACAGAAAGATGTTTACACTTTTATCATGTGATCATCATCTCTCATTCTCATTGCACATACATGTACAAAGGGTTGTCACTTCCAATTACTTGGTGGGATGTCAAAATTTTCAGAAACACTTTTTGAATTCCAAGATATTCTTGGAGTGCCAATTCCATTGACTGTTGCATCAGTATATGCTAAAAAGGAAAATGATGGATGAGAAGGAAGGGAGAGACAGATATCTGGTGAATAAAATCCACTAGTATGATGGAGACCAAACAGTAATGAATGGCAGCAAGAGTCTAGTGACATACTATAAGATTTCTCATAGTGGCATGATGAGTATAACTCCTATCTCATGGCTAGGTCTAGAACTGAGACAGAAAAAGTGGGCCTCTATGTTAGGTACAGGTTGAGTGGATGGCATGTGGAAGAGTTGAAAAAAAAGGCTCAAACAGGGAGAGTGGAGTGGGATTGAGAATAAATTGAATTCATGTTCTCAAAAAAGTTAAGAAAAGGGCCGGGGATTTAGCTCAGTGATTCCAGTGCCTGCCTTGCAAGCGCAAGGTCCCAAGTTTGATCCCCGGTACAAAAAAGAAAAAGAAAAGTTAAGAAAGCAAGGAATGGTTTTAAGCTAGCCTTAGCACGTAGGAGGCAAGTTTTGATCTAGAGTTTAAAGTTCATGATAGACAAGGGCAGAAGTAGAGAAAAAGAAGAACATTGAAGACAAAACACCAAAGGAAGATCAGTAGAGATAGGTCTATGCGTACAGCAGGCTATTTTGTGACCAGAGACATGATAATAGGAAAATAGAAATTAAATGACAGTATGAAAGCTTTGCTGTTTTATTAAGAACTGCAAAGTTAAGCAACATTTTGAGCAGGAAAATGAAGTGAAAATTATATTTAGATAATTAAAATAAAATGCTTACACAGATACATGTCATGAACATTTTGCAGAGCAAAAGAAGCCATGTTAAAAGCACAAGAACTATGTGACTCACTAATGTGAAAATAAAGGCAGGCAAAACTAACCCATGGAGACAGAACTCATGATAATGGCTACCCCTGTTGACACAGGAGTCTAGAAGAAGAATGAGGCAAATTTCTGCGATGATGGAAATATTTTCTATCTTAATCTAAGTGGTGGTTAAATGTGGAAAAATTGATTGAGTCACTTGAACTCTGTGTATTGTCTTTAAGTTATATTTCAATAGAAAGAATAGACATTAAAAGAAAAATTATTATGGAGGTTTGTCTTTTTATGTGTGTTTTGTTTGTTATTTCAAGCTTTTAAAAAATTTGCTTGCTTTTGTTTTTTGCAGTACTGGGAATAAAACCCAGAGCCTTCTCACAGAGATACATCCCCAGGTCATTTTTATTTTTTTATTTTCAGACAAGTCTCACTAACTTGCTCAGGCTGAGCTTGAACTTGAAGTCTTGCTGCTTTAGCCACCCAAGCAACTAAGATTGCAGGTATGCACCACCATGTCCAACTTGTATTTTGCATTTTTTATCCTTTTAAAATAATACTTAACTGGGCCAGGGATTTAGCTCAATGGTGCCTCCACCTGCCTTGCAAGTGCAATGTCCTGAGTTCTATCCCTGGTACCAAAAAAGAACCCCAAACAAAACAAAACCAAAAAAAACCATAACTCATTAACATATACCATTTTCAACATAAAGTTAAAAGTAATAAGTTTTTCTCCTAATTAATTTGCATCTGAAAATTTTACTGTGATAATAATACAGTGGTACCTCAGTTCATGAACTAAATTATTTCCATGATTCTGGTCTCAAACCTAATTGGAAAAGAGTCAAATCAAATTTCCCTGTAAGATCAATATCGAACCTAACCATTGAACTTGATTTGGTTCTCATCCAATTTGATTTCTGACCAAAATCATGGAAACAAGTAAGTTTGTGAAGTGAGGTACTATTATAATTTTCTAATATGTTATTTGACCTATAAATAATTTGGAAGCTGTTTTTTATTCTCAAATGTTTCAGCTCTTCTAATTATCTTTTTAAAATGTTTTCTAACTTGTTCATTCTTAGAGAAAATAATCTAAATAATACAAATTTTGTATTATTAAAATCTCAAATTTTGTGACATTAATTCACGTACATGGTCAGTTTTTGCATATGTATGTTCCCTGTAAACTTGAGAATATGTATTGACTTATACAGAACAAGGAAATTACAAATTTTTTACCCATCAAGGACTTCTAATCTTCTGAGTTGTAATTCAATAAAGTTTTGTTTTTGTAGTAGTGATAGTAACAATAGGAAACTATTATAGACTTTAAGAACTAGAAATGTGGCAGTGCTCAATAAATACCTAAAGGAGAAGAGAGTAGAAAAAATTGAGAAACAAGACAGATAAAGGGTACTTTCCTTGAATATACCATTTGTAGAAAAAGAGATGTTAATAAACGCTATTAAAATTTCAGAGGGAAGTGTGTAGCTTGGTATAAGAAGCTTATAATGCCTCAAAGTTAAAGGTGCTTTGAGGAATGATACAGAAGAAAATCAAGAAGATGCTATTGGAAACTGGAGGAAGTATGATCCTTGTTCCACAGTGGCATATCCTTAGCTGAACTGTGTCCTTCAAAGTTCAGTTATGGAAAAAGCAGACTGGTAAGCAATGAACCTGGACATAGAGCTGGAGAGATTTTCAAGCAAAATGCAGCAGGTAGAAACTAGTTTGTTCTTGCTCTTTAAAGTAAAACTGCAAGTAAAATAGCAAAGCAGAGAAATAAATTTGGGGAAGAGCTGTTAAGCCTAAAGAAATGAGGACTTAAAGTTTTGAGAAACTCTCAGCCTATCCAGACTACAAAAGATGAGCAGATTTACTGTCAGGAAAGCATAGTCTAGAGAGGAAGTCAAACACGTGATTGGGTCACCTTTTCCTAGTGCCATGGAAGAATTAAAAAGTCACAGTCACAATCACACATAAAGCTCCTTACAGAGATTATGTCATTCGAGGACTCCTTCAGCCATCTCAGGGAAAGCTAGGAATAGAGGTAGGATTTTTCTAGAGGTGTCTATGCAGGAACCTCTTGATTAATGGAGTGGCATGCACAGGGGACTCATAAGATTCTTTAGAATTTTATCCAGCAGAAATTATTATTAGAATACTTTAATTTAGATTACACATAAATTTCCCTCTCTTTCAAAGTCATTTCAGTGAATCACACAAATACATGTGCACACACAAGCTTACTTTCAAAAATAGTAATGAGATTTTCTCAATTTGACATCTAGTAGATGCTTAATAAAAATCTGTCTTATGACTATCTAAATAGACAAACATTAATGGATTTGTATATTAGTTTACTATTGCTGCTGAAACTATTCAAAACTTAAGGCCTTAAAATAACACAAATTTATTATGTTGAACATAAAATAGTGGTAATAAATATGATTATTTCTGGGAAGAGTACATTTCCTTGCCTTGTTCAGATTCTTGAGGATTTCTGCATTTTGTGGCCCATGAATACTTTACTTCAACCTCTGCTTTTGTAATCACATCTCTTTCTCTTATTATGACTTTTGTGCCTAGTTCTTACAATTGATTATTTTTGTGATTACATTTCATCCAGTTTTATTATCCAGGAAAATCATCCCATTTAAAAATCTTTAAACCATATACACAAAGTCCCCTTTGCTATATAAAGTGGCATAGAAGATTAGAATGTGTACAATCTGGGGGGATTATTGAAGTTAACGCACCATTGTACCAAGTTTTATTTCATCCATTAACAGGAATTTAAGTAATAAGTGTCCAAATTCATAATTTGATTTCTTTTCCTGCAGTTACTTTATACTCTTTGGTACCTTCGCCAGTATTTAATGTTTCCATTTGAAATATCAAAAACACATTTATAGTAATGTTAGTAGCAGTAAATATGCTAAAAAACAAAACAATCTGAGAAGAAAATAACCATATTTTTATATTACATACATAAGAAACAAACCATTATAATTAAGTCTTCTTTATAAGCTTGTTTAACTTACTTCTTAAATAAGTCTTTTCAGATAGCAAACTAGATTCACTTCTTATGAAAATTACATAATTTGAAACTTTAGAAAACCTGAAAAATACTTGAGATTACAATTTTAGTTTTAGTCTTTGTTACCTGGATAGTAATTGTCATTTCAATTAACTAGGGGTAATAGCAGGTATGAGGCAGTGCATACATGATGTTGACGGGGCTGTATTGTGAGAATTAAGTTTAGCTGATAAGAAGAGGCAGCAAGTGAGAGGACTGTAAACTGTCAAAGTTGGGAAAACAGCATGTTTGCTACAACCATTGAGTGACATAGGCTCAGACAGGCGGCCGTGGTTGTGGCTGTGGGAGCAGCAGGAGAACTCAGCTGAAGTGCTGGTCCACATTCGTTTGAAAGGGCCAGAATCATGGGTGTTTGTAGACTTATTTGAAGTGATACTAGTTCTGAATGCTATTGTTTCTTTTGATAGCAGCTTCTGAACAAATAACAAGTGATTATACATGCATCTGAAGCTTTGGTCCTCGTTTTGTGCCTTTCCAGAGAGCGGTAGCTGTAGATGTAATGTGAGTGGGAATAGCTGCCTTGGTTTTCGGCTCAGAAGAATTGGGGGTTAAGGTGCAGTTCGGTGACAGCTGGTGCTGTGGTTGAGGGCTCAGCAGAAGACGGAGTTGGAGTTGTTTTGCTTGTAGTTTCTCCGGAAGTGGTTCTGCTATCTCTAACCGGAATATGCCTACTACAAATTATTGTGCTTTTAGTTTCAGTGGATAAGGTGGCCCTGATGCCATTTGTGGTCATTTCAAATGAATGAGGTGGGTGTAGTTATAACAGTTCAGTAGAAAGTGTTTTCAGAGTCAGTGGGAGTGTTTGTTTCTGTTGTAGTCATAAGTTCAGTAGCCATAGTTAAATGGATTCCAGCATCTACCCATTATGGTAGAGAAAAAGTTATGATGTGGGTTCCGAAGTTACGTTCCACAGAGGTGGTTATTGTTGAAGGTCTGCAGTAATGCTAGGTGTAACTTTTGTCAGAGTTTTAGATACTGGGTGGTATTGTGCTCAATTGAAGTGTATGTTTGGTTGGAGAGGTGTCACTATGCATTGTCATAGAAGGTTCATTTGAAAGGCTGGTCGAATATTTTTGTTGTTTGTTTTGGTTGTGGTTTTTTTTCTCATTATGGTAGTAATTTCAGTTTAAGTGGAGATTGCTGTGGTGATGGTTGTAGATTAAGATATTGTGTTGTTGACTCCAGGCCTCGCAGGGTGGGCTGGCTTCAGGCTCCCCTCACTTTTCCCATCTGCCCCACCCCCACCCCATGACGCCTTCCAGAACGGCGTCCTCCCCTCCCGCATTTGTGATGCTTGGGAAACCTGGAGACTGCGCGTCCCTGGAACCCATTTGTTCTTCGACGCTGGAGAAGCAGATTGATCGGGGGATAGTCCCTGCTCAAATAATTCCTAGAAAATTGACTAACTAGTATTAAGAGTGGAATAGATTGGAACTCAGCGAAGACCCAGATGTTCCTGTTGAGAGCAGCCGCTAATGATTACGTTTAAAAACGATTTCTGTGCTTGTCATTTGAAAGATCAGGAGATCAAGCCCATTTTAGGAGGACTTGGAGCTGGTCCTCCCCTCGAGGAAGCAGTGGCTTATTTCAGGCAGCCATCTCACCTTTGATCTGAGAATTTATTCAGCATGTCTAATCGAGGAGAAGACTGCTATTTTTTTTTCTACTCTACCTGTACCAAAGGTAACATGTGTCCTTTCCGTCACTGTAAAGCCGCGCTGGGAAATGAAACCGTTTGCCCATTATGGGAAGAAGGACGCTGTTTTCAGCCCCTGTGCAGGTATCGGCACATGAGGATTGATAAAAAAAGCAGTGAAATTTCGCACTACTGGGAAAATCAGCCAAGGGGGAATCAAAAACTAAGCTGTGCTTTCCACCGCGACAGAGGTCCCTCTGTCGGTGACCTGTTCCTGCCTCCAAGCAAAACCATGGTGCCCTCTGCGCTCCCGTCACCGGAAGAAGGAATAGTAGACCAGCTAGCAGCTCAACTGAGCAAACTCTCTGTCCAGTCTGGCCCCTCCCCTCCGCTGCGGAGTGTTCCGGGTGTGAAAGGAGGAAGTTACCAACATTTTCCTTGCCCCAAACATCCACAGGTTACAATCAATGCCGCAGATAATGATGATGATGATGATAACGATAATGATAATGATGATGACGATGAAGATGATTATGATGAAGAAGATAATGGTGACCAGTCTTCTAAGGAGGGTAATGAAATCAAAACATCTTCTCTACCATCAACTCCTGAAGTCCAGACTGCATTACAGGTGGCTTCTCCACAGAAACCAACGGTCAGTTCACAACAAGAAGTTTCTTCAGGAGTTTCCAGGCTTCTACGCCAACCTCAGCTCACTCCAGGTCCTGAAAAAGAGTGTGTCCAGACTGTGGTGAGGACGGTAGTTTTGTCAAGCAAAGGAGAACCTTCGGTTAAACTGAGTCTTTCTGACAGATTGGGGAAACGAAAATTTTCAGCTGATGGTGACCGTGATCCCCCGTTAAAGCGGAGCCTGGCAGAGCGGCTGGGAAAGAAAATCGAAGTTCCAGAAACAAAGATTAACAAAGCACCAAAGAAAGCTCAGATTTCCAAGTCTCTGAAGGAGCGATTAGGCATACCAACTAGGCCAAGCAATGATGAAGCAACAAAGAGAGGGAGTAAAGTTGGTAAGATCCATGTGAAAACATTAGAAGAAATTCTTCTTGAAAGAGCCAGTCAAAAACGTGGAGAGTTGCAAACTAAACTCAAGAGAGCCTGTCCTTCAAAAGCTGACGATTCTACATCAAAAATCAGACGCTCCTCCACCATGCAAATCAAAACCTTCACGGAAATCCCGGCTGAAAAAACCAATCAGCAGCGGGAAACACAGAGACAAAAAAGTGAAAAGGACCTTACTTCCATCAAAATAAAGACGGATAGGGCCAGGGATTTAGCTCAGTGGTTCCGCCACCTGCCCTGCAACGCCAAGGTCCCGAGTCCAATCCCTGGTCCCCCCAAAATAGAAAATAAAATAAAGACTGATAATGACATTAAAAAACCAGTCATTTTGGCACCTGTCACTGTTAGCAAAGGACAATCGGAGGGGTCTGCAGGTATGAGAAAATCTCTGCAGGAGGTGCACATTAAGACACTGGAAGAAATCAAGCTGGAAAAGGCACTGAGAATGAAGCAGAACACTGAGAGGAGCACCAGCTCCCAGCCCCAACCCGAGGCCACCCCAGGAAAAAGGGTGCTGCTCCAGGTCCTCAAAAGACCAGGTATGAAAGAAGAGAAGCTTCAGGAAGGAAGTGCGATTGCTTCTCAGAGCAGAGTTACTCCAACAAAGGCTAATGAGAGTTCAGATGAGACCATAGGAGTTGATACCTCACTTCCAGTCCAGAGATGTGAGACTGTGAGAGAAAATCATATGCAGAAACAGCGGGAGAGGGAAGCCTCCCAGAAGGAAAAATCAGCCTTAAAACCCCTTCAGGGAGATGCGGCCTCTCGCAAAACCCATGTGGTGGAGAAACCTGCAGTCACCACTGTGGCAGGTGTCACAGGACTCCTTACCAGTCAGTTTCCAACCAAGTCATGCCAGAAGATGAAGGTCGAAACCTCAGAGACCGGAAACTCAGTATTGAATGTGAATGTGAATTGTGCAGCACAGTCTTCGGCAAAAAAGACGAAAGCTAAACCCGCAGTAAATATGAAGCCATCTGGGGTTAAAGCTGTTTCATCTCCCCAGTTGGCCCAAAAGCGCAAGGCCGTGGAGATGGATCCTGATACTGGATCTGTGAAGCTGCTGAGCTCCACCAGTGCCCTGCAGGCAAGCCCGGCCAAAAAAGCAGCTGTGGCTGTTGGTCCGCTCCTCTCTGAGGACACCAAATCAGGCACTGTGCCTGAGACAGAAAAACCTAGAGACAGTTTTGTGCTGCCTCCAAGCCAGTCTTCTCCAGACCTGTCATCCTTAGAAGGCCCTTCCTCGTCCCAAATGGCTACAGAAACTTGCCAAGCCAGCTCTGCCTCGACACGAGAACCTCCACTCCCCGCAGAGGATGATTTTGAGAAAATAATATGGGAGATTTTAGGAGACAACTTAGAAGCTCAGATAGATCCAGATGCCGAAAAAAGTGAAGATGAACTTCTGCGTGAACTCTCAGAACTGATTGATAGCTAAAGATAGCAGTAAATAGCAGTAAGAACACTTAAAAAAAAACCTCACCATACTAAATGTATAATAGGTCATGTGAAATAGGAAGAAAAAGGGCAAAGGGGAAGGAAGTGTGAGGGCTAGGGGAAAGGATAGAAGGGAATGGGATTACTATGAAAAAATGGAAAAATAGGAACAAAATCTTGGTAAATAGGGAAGGGTGGAGGGCGTGAAGGGAGGGCTAGGAATGGGGAAAAAATAAGAACCAAGATGCATTATGTAAAGGTGCACTTCCCAATGAGAAATGTAATTGTGTTGACCTATAATATATCAATAAAACACTTCCATTAAAAAAACACCTCACCATAAAAAGACTTAATTTCACCTATTATAACATGTACCTGAGAGAATTATTTCTTTATTCTTGAATTTGCTCCAGATCAGAAGTATACTTCTGAATTATCTCCATGGATTCCTTGAGGTTAGATTTTTCAAGTCCCTTGCTAACCATTTTGTCCATTTGATGCCATAGTTAAGCATATTTGAGGGAAAAAAAAGTTCTATAATGTCCTTCTCTCCAGAAAGAAAGAGACTGAGAGGGAGATCTGAGATGAAAGGATGAAAGAAATTTACTGATTCCTTGAGATGTTTAAATGAACAAAGACAGTTAAATAGACTAAAATTCATGCTACCACTAAACAAAAAACTCCACATAGTATATGTTAAGTCATATGTCTTTTTAATGTTATTTGGAGATTTCAACTAAGCTTTAAAAATGGCTCAAGAAACCTGAAATATGAAGATAATTCCTTGGGCCTAATTTGGATGCTTCAGCTCCTCTGAAAAGCAGTAACTATTATTATTGTACTCTTTAAAAAGGTTTCTCAAGTTGCCTCAGAGGTCCCCAGAACCTAATATTCTACTTCTGGGATTCCGTGGATTAGAGGAAGTCTTCTCTTCTCCAGTATTTACCTCCTACTGCCACTGAGTTATCATCAGGAGAAAAAATGGTCAAGTTATAAAATTTCTAACTCTCCCAGCAAGTTCCTCTTGCTCGGTATTTATTTGGTGCCCTTTAACCACCTGAATAGGAAAAAAAAATGACCTTATTCAAGCTGCAGTTATTTATCTATGGACCATAGCAGTACACTGAATTGTGCTGTAGCATGGACTTTGAGATGTTCTGGGGTGTATTGTGTTCCTTCCGGGTTTCTTCATTTCTTGTTTTTTTGATGATGGTCTCCCTATCCCCTCAAGGTTTAGACTTCTAAAGAAAGGAGCATGATAGGAATGGAGACATTGTGCATAATCAGAAGGAGGAGGGGGGAGGAACTTTTCCATTTTGATATTGTATTGTAGGTGGCCAGTTTTTTTTCTCATAGGAAAATTGAACCATCTGCCATATTGTCTCTTAAGGAACTGGTCTTGTAAGCGGCTCATCAGGAGTGGAACTTCCGTAGCCTTGTTGGGAATATAGAAAAGGAAGCAAGCCATGGGACTGCCCATTCCATCTTGAGCAGATCTGGATGATTCTGCACAAGCAAAACTGACTTGAAATTTATGTATAGACATCTCCACCAATCTATCTTCAGCTGAGTGTTGTACAATAACTCCTCTCCAGAACAGAGGTGGAATGTTCTGGTTTCACTGTAGATTTTATAAACTCATTTCATTTCTGGAATCAACTTACAGATTCCAGGTCCCTTTTATATATAGCCATTATTCTTTTGCTTTTTTTAAAGTAATTTATTTCATATGTAAAACACATATTAGTCAGTGATTTATATTCAGCATTATTTGAATCATTTGTCATTATAGAAAGAGAAATACTTATTTGTGTATCAAACAAAACTGCAGTAGGAAAGTAAAAAGAAAAGTGTGATGGTTGTAAGTGCAGGAGACCAGGTATTGGTTGGCTTTACAATAATAGGTTCAGTTGAAGCATTAAAGTTACCTACTGTGACATTTGTGGATACATTTGTTATGGTCCTAGTAGTTGGTTCCATTATGTTGAAGACTACAGGATTACAAAGTTGTTCCAGGATGAATTATTATATGCTCCCCATCATTTGGGGGTATATGGAAAATAATGGGCCAATGTTATATCCTTTATTGACCAGGTACGTGATGAATATTTTAATTAGTCTTGTTATTGCAAAGGCTAAAAGACAAATAAGGAAAATTTTCCACAAAGACCAATCGCTGGATACATTTTGTGTCACCTGAAAGAATTTGAAAATGGTAAGAATGAAATCAAACATTGTGAGGAAAATGAAAGTCACTGTCTTCTCTTTGTACTGTTTGTTTGCTTTTTGTTGTTTTTTTTGGTACCGGGGATCGAACTCGGGTCCTTGCGCTTACATAGCAGGCAGCGAAACCACTGAGCTAAATCCCCAGCTTCTCTTTGTACTTTTAATTGTATATTATTTGTAGTTAACTGTTATTTGTATTAATTTTTAATTTGCTTTATCAAATAAGTACATAAATTTATTTTGTGTTATCTCTTCATAAGAAATACTAAATTAAATTTCTACATTTTCATTCTGGGAAAGGATTGATCCTGTGCATTCCAAACCCTGGAGTAGAGAATGACATTCCCAATGATCACATTTCTCATTCTTATGTCTGGCTCTCTTAAATAACGTTAAAGAAACTTGTTAAAAACTCCAAATCCCAAGAAAAGATTAGCACACAGGTAGTTTATTGACTGCATATTACAAAGATGGAATCCCTCAAATTCACCAAATGGAAATTTCTTCCCTTGGGGCCTGCTAGTACCAAATTTTCTCCACTACACTGGCTTCTTGGGTACCTACCATGATGTACATTCCAATTATTAGCCTGAACTAACTAGCTAATTGAAAATCAGCCTTTTGCTAATCTTCAACTCAGATTAGAATTTGTCAGCATGAAATTTTTTAGATCTTATAAAAGCTCGCCTTCTATAAGCTATCAGTTATTTTCACTTGGAAAATTGCTTCTTTGAACCCTGTTCTCATCTCTAAAATACCAGTAATGAGGATGCTTGACTTAGAGTAGTGACATGAAGATTAATGTTGGTGAAATTCCTTTGAATCTACAAAGTGTTAAGCAGGTGGGAATTTGAAGAGATGATGGTTGGGTGACATCGCAACTGAAACCATAAACAAGTTGGGTTTCAGCTTAGCTTTGCCATTTAGAGTATGGCCTTGGGCAAATTACTTCAATTTATAATCTGTCTCATGGGATTATTGTGGACCTTAAATGAGGTGGTATGTATAAGTTCTTATTTCCCTGCCTGGGTCTTAGTAAGTGGTGAAAAATGCTTATGCTTATTTTGATATTGATCCTTATTATAATATTGCAACAAAATTGTTATTATTTAATAATCAGGTAACATCAAAGCAGGAAAATAATAGAATTTCATATCAAGAATTCTTTGGTTTCTCTCAAAACTGAGATCTAGTATGTTTCTTAATTTGCCTCATACTAGTCCTACCTCAGCTATTAATATGTTAATGATCCCTTATCTGAAGTGCTTAGAACCAGAAATGTTTCAGATATTGGATATTTTTCAGATTTTGGAAACCTTATATATATATGTGCGATGAGATATTTGGGGACGGGGCCCATGTCTAAACATTAAATTCTTTTTTGTATATATTACACACATAGCCTGAAGATGATTTCATACCATTTTTTAGTTTACCTGCTTTTTTAACTGTAGGCCATTACACAAGAAAAGGTGTCAGGTTCTTTACTTGTGGTGTCATGCGGCCCTCACAGATGATGGTTTCGGAGAATTTCTGATTAAATAGTATTCAGAATCACTACCAGTACAAAGGCTGATGTTTTAGTTAACCTCTGTAAACAATGGAGACTTTATTTTCCCTTTAAGCTCATTCCTTCCAAATTGCGTAAGCCAGCATTAAAATGTTTTGAATTATAATTACAATATAAATAGTACTTTTAAAAATTGATAGTTACGTTGCTGAAAATTGTACCTGTTTCAGATTAATAAAAGAAACAATTTTTAAACTCTGCATGTATTTGTATACTACCCAAAGAAAAGTATATGATTTGCAATTGACAATTCATAGATGAAAAGTTAATTAAATTGACTTTCCTTAATACTTATGTTTTCTTACAAGATTAAAATGAATCAAAATTTTCTAAGGACTGTTTATAAAATTCACATAAGGAAGCTATCAAAATGGAAAAATAAAGACTCACTGGTTATGTTCCAGAAGACTTAATAGTCACCGTACATTTTCCATGATCTTTCTTTATTCTTGAAAATAGACTATGGCACATTTAACTTCAGGACCAATTTTCAATTTTAAAATTGCCCTTTTGTGCTTGAACGCTTAAGAAACAATTGAGTGGATTGATGTTATCATGTTATCACTCTCAGGCATCAGCACAGGTATGAACTGAATTAAGTAATAAGCAATCATTCTCCCACATGGGATCCAGCTTAGAGAAAAAGAGGTAATTAATACACGAAACAAGAAAACCAATCTTTCCTGAGGGAGCTGTTATGACTTCCATTTCAGCCCTCCAATCAGAAAAACATCTGAAATTATATGTCATATTACATTTTCTTACCTGATAGCAACCTCCTGTACTCTTCTGACTTTGAGGCTGTCTTGACCTGTCATAAATGATTTTCGTAGTGTTTGCAGTATATAATATTTACACTGTTTGGGTGGAGTTGGTACATGTACATAGTACATCCTAATTCCTTTATTCATCATCTCCTTTCTCTTTCCTTCATCTGCTTCCCTCCATCTTTTCACCCTCTTCCCATTTGAGAAAGATCTCCCTACTTCCTATTATCTAACTTTTATTTAGCTCTTTAATTATAATTTGAGTTTCTCATGTATGAGTACTCTATTGTGTAAATACCACATTTTCTTTATCCGTTCATCTATTAAAGGACATGTAGGCTGCTTCCAGGGTTTAACTATTGTGAGTTGTGCTGCTATAAACATGAGTATGTATGTATCACTATAATATGATGTCTTTAACACTTTCAAGAAGATACCTAGAAGGGAATCGTTGGGTCAAATGGAATTTCTAGTGTTAGTTTTTTGAGGAATCTCCTTACTGATTTCCACAGTGGTTATACTAGTTTACATTCCACCAACAATGTAGAGGTGTTCCTGTTTCCCCTGCAGCCTCTCCGACATTTGTTGTTATCTGATTTCTTGATGTTGGCCATTGTCATTGCTTTCTTTCCCACTAAGCATGGCCATCTCCCTCCCACTGCCACACCTTCTCTTAGGTACCATAGCTCTCTTCTCATTGGGCCTTGACATTCATCCTCCCTCAGCCTCCAGAAACATATGTCTATCCTGAGTCTACTTCCTCAAGGTTCGAACTCTGAGATCTCTGACATACAAATGGCTGTTACTATATTCATCAAGATCTTGTATCTTCCAGAAGAACATCTGGAAATTTAGTAAAGGAAACATGATCAAGCAAGTGCTTTCCAACACGTTCAAATTTAATTGCTGAGACAGCCTCTGCTTTACATATGTAAAATGACAATAAGCCAGAATTAAGAAATTACTGTCAATTAAGAAGTCAACAGTATGCATCCAAAACATATATCCAGAAATATTTTCACAAAGTGGCCACAGGAAATTTTTAGTAAAGAATAACTTACAAGCTTTTTAAGAAATGATTTTCATAAATAGGACACACATGAATAAATACCAAATAGTTTCTCTGGTGTGAGAAACTGAAAGTGTAAATAAGGACTAAATGTATAATAGGTCATGTGAAATAGGAAGAAAAGGGGCAAAGGGGAAGGAAGTGGGAGGGCTAGGGGAAAGGATAGAAGGGAATGGGATTAATATGAGAAAATGGAAAAATAGGAACAAAATCTTTGCAAATAGGGAGGACTGGAGGGGTTGAAGGGAGGGCTGGGCAAGGATGAAAACTAAGAACCAAGAGAGACTATGTAAAGGTGCAAATTTCCAATGATGAATGTCATTATATTGTATCCCTAACATGTACCAATGATTAGAATGAATAATCGATAATGTAAAATAGGAAGAAAAGGCCCAAAGGGGTAGGGGTAGTGGGAGGGGCAGGGGAAAGGCAAGAAGGGAAAGGAAAAATGATGAGAAATGGAACAAATGGAAATAAAGTCTTTGTAAATAGGGAAGGGTGGAGGGGGAGAAGGGAGGGCTAGGAATGGGGAAAAAATAAGACCCAAGATGCATCATGTAAAGGTACAATTCCCAATGAGAAATGTAATTGTGTTGTATACCTACAATGTGCCAATAAAAGAACTTAATTTAAAAAAAAGAAAAGAAATGATTTTCACATGGTGAATAATCAAAGTCTCACTCAGAAATAATGGTACTTTATGATAGAAGTATGACTAGCGTTAATTAACTAGCTAGAGATCCATCCAACTTTATGTATTTCAATCTCCCAGTGATGGAGCTCAGCCATGTTGGACAGCATCTCTTGTAATCCTGCATTTTAAAACTTGAGGAAAGTGAAGCCCTTGTTTTTCAGGTTAGTAGCCACCAACATGTTTCAGCAAAGGACAAAGAAATGCAGTTTATTAACGTGTCCATTAAGTTTCCTCTTAAAATCAAAAAGCTGGGCATGGTGGTACACATCTATAATCCCAGCACGTGGGAGGCTGAGACAGGAGGATCACTGCCAGTTCAAGGCCAGCCTGGACTACATAGTGAGTTCAAGAAATATTTTGCAAATTTGTTCTGGGTTTTGAAAAAATTAATCTTAAAGCTTTTAAACTATGGGGCTAGTTTTTATGCATTCATTCAACGTGTGTCAGGCATTAAGCTAGAAACTAAGTATAAATCTCTATACTAAACAAGCAACTAAAGTAATTAAACAACCTGTCTGCACTTTTGAAGAGATAAAGAAGGATGTGTACATGTGTGAAGGTGTGTGTGCATGTGTGTGTGCACATGTGCTTACCCTTTTAAAAATCTTTTAAATGTATTCACTACTTTCAGCTTATGAGTTGAGGCTATATAACTAAATTCTAGCCCAGACATGAAAGAGGAAGGTATGTCATTTCCAGACTGTGTCCTTGAGAACAGGGGGGTAGGTCCTTTCTTTCCTTTTCTCCATCCTTTTTGTGTGAATATAGAAGAGCCAACCTGTGACACAGAGATGAAGCAATATCTTATGAATGCTAACAGCAGGAAGAATCTTGAACCTCTAAGACCTCCAGAACTACTGCAGCGCCCTAGACTTCTATAGCAGCCACACTACATTCTTAGTAATAGACTATCTTATTATGACACACAGATATCTTCATTTGGCCCCAGGGCACCGTAACGATAATGTGTATAAAATTTCTTAAGCACTCATTTGAATTATATATATTGTTTTTGGTTTTTTGAGACAGAGCCTCACTATGTAGCCTAGGCTGGCCTCAAACTCACAATGATCCTTGTGCCTCAGCCCCCTGAGTGCACCACCACGCCCACACATTATACCTTATTTTGATAGCCTACAAAGGAAAGAAAATTTCAGGTACCTGTGCAATAACTATAATGTCCCACTTTCAAAATGCCTAATTGATTGAATAGTTGCAAGACCTAATTACAAAGTACTGAAGAATATACTTTATTGCAAAATTCATATGATCTCCACTTTGTCAAAGAACATTTCTTATACAGGTATTACTTCATTGCTCAACAAAACAAAGTAAAGCACACCCACGTTAATAGAATATGCAAAGAGTTTGTAACTCCAAGACTATCACTTTGGCCAACACTAAGAGAAAATGGTGTAAAAATGGTGCCCCTTGAAGCTGTTTATTCAACTATTTTCACTCTTACATACTTCTCTTTTGATTGGCTTTTGGTGAAAAGAATTCAGAAACATTTGACCATTAACAAAGTGCCGAAAATACTTGGATTTAGCTACTCATACTCCAAAAGAAGTAGATTATCTTTTTAGATTATGTGTTAATGTTATATCACATTGCTTCATTTTTTAACACACACACAAAAGACATTCATTTGCTAAAATTTCACTATAGTCTAATAATAACTAGTGCATTTATGGTGGAACCATTATCACAACTCCAGTGTGCTAATTTTTGACAATCTTCAGGCAATGAGATTTTGTTTTATCCTTTGTATTCCTTTATTAGCATTGTAATTAACAATCTGCACAAGTAGCTTAAAATATAGTATGATTAAGGTTAATTATAGTTCCATATCATTCAATTAATTTCAATGAATAAAATCGTTATAAAAGTATACAGAAAATATGAAGAAATTTTCAAAATTCCCATTAGAATTGGTACTAATTCAGTTAGTACAATGTATAAAAGTGTGTAGAAATAAAAGAAAAATTTTGCGTTCTCTTATGTAATTATCGTAAAAGAATGGTTCCTTATTTTACTCACATAATTTCCAATATCTATGACAGAACTAATTTCAATAGATTAAAATTAATGAAGCATTAGTTAGGTGACATAATAATCAGTATTACTTGAAATAGAAATAAGCAGCTGCAAAATGTTTTGATACTTCTCAGGGGTTTTTCTTGTCTACGTTATACTATGACCCATTCTACATCTACTAAGAATGTCAAATATGTTATTGACAAAATATTGTCTGTTTTCTTTCATTAATTTCACAAACATCAGACATTTTCCTAGGCAATGAGAATCTACACAGCGATCAATAAAAGAGTTGAGTAGTTGTCCTATTGGAGTTTGCATTCTGGTTTCGTTGCAGGTGGTCATACATGTAATATCTGATTTTTGATTATAAATTTAAAAGTTAAAATACATAAAATAGTTATTTTATTATAGCCAATGCTCATTGCTCTTTTGTGCTTATAAATGTATGCCATTATGTTTGAGATGCAAGGATGCTCGACACAGTAGTCGCACTCCACAAAATGAAAGTGAGCTCTCCCTCGCAGCACCTGCCTGCAGCAGTGATGGTGAGCTCACCATTTTCCAAGGCTCGGCTTTTGAGTGGGCCCTTGCTGCTAAATCCCTCTTCCCTATGTCGAGACAAAACTTTCTTTCCGGTGAACTTGACCTGTTTATCCTGGTTCTGTTTCAAGAGAGACACAAAATAAATCAAGTTCTTTGAATGGGTAGTTCTTAGTTTGGCATTATAAACCTGCCCAGTGTTGTTCAAGACTTTTAATAAAAGAAAAGAAAACTCTCCTTAAAAGGTAAAAGTTAGTCATTTGATTTTTACATAAATCTGGCAATTCTTTTGAATGGGAGGGAGGAACGCAAACAAAAAGCCCCATGTTACTGCAAAGGTCACGCAGCTCTCTGGTGGCTGTTAGCCCCGGCCAGCCTCATTCCCACTTGTAGCTTGCGAGTACTATTACAAGCGTTTGCTTTGGAAAGCTGTGTGCTTTCTTGGTGGATGCGCTTCTCTGATCATGAGTTCGTCCTCAAGACCCCAAGAAGAAGTAAAAGTTACTATCTTTGTGTCTTGAGAAGACAGCAAATCTTAGAGAAGCAATGGGTCCCAAGGCAATTTTAATGTGTGAGCCTGAGTTTGGCCCAGTCACTAGTCCAATGATCATTTAATTATAGTCATCCTGTAATTATTATACACTTGTGTTCAAAGTCATGAGGAGAGAGGCACTGTGTACTTTGGATTAGTGACATTTGTGATATGTGGTTTATCTCCCAAAAAGCTATTCAAAAAGTATACATGAGGAGAGATGGACAAAGGAGAGTGAAAGGTACTTTTTCTTCTTGTTTTTTAATTTATTTGTGTGGTACATAGTAAATAAATTCACCTTGGGGGAACATATACCTAGTCATATTGCAGCTTGAGCCTTTCACTTCTCCTTCTCCTCCCCAACCCACCTATCTCTTCCAATCCTCAGATCCCCTTCACATCTTTTCAAGGAACCAAGTCTTGAATTCCTTGATTCTTTGTATTCTTTTTTCAGTCCCATTTTCACTAATTTCTACTTTGATCTTTGTAATTTCTTTCCTTCTATTAGTTTCAGATTTGGATTGTTCTTGTCTTCCTATGACCTTGAGATGCATCTCTAGGTTATATGTTTGGGATTGCTTTATTCTTTTTAGGTGTGCAGCTATAAACTTCCCTCTTAGATCTGCTTTAATTGTGTCTCATAGGTTTTGGTATGTTGTGTTTCCATTGTCATTTGATTCCAGGAATTTTATTATTTGTCTTCTGATTTCTTCTGAGACCCATTGATTATTCAATAACGTATTAGTTAATCTCAATGTTAGCATAGTTTCTCTGGTTTGTTTTGCTGCTGATTTCTAGCTTTGTATCACTGTGTTCCAATAAAATTCTATTATAATCTGAGAGGGGATTATTTCAATTATGTTGCATTTAATTAAGCGTGCTTTGTGGCATAAAATATGTCTATTTTGGAAATTTTTCATATACTCGAGAAAAACGTGTATTCTGGTTTTGCTAAATGAAAAACTCATAGATATATTTAAAGTCCATTTGTTCAATGATGTGATTTAACCCTGATGTTTCTTTGTTAATTCATTTTCTCTGGGTCACCTGTAGAATTGTGAGAGTGTGGTATTGAAGTGCCCCACTGATTGTGTTGTTTCCTATCTGTCTTTTGAAATCCAGTTTTGTTTTGTTTTGTTTTGTTTATGAATTGTAGTCATGGTAAACCTTGCAAGTATTGGGACAGAGAAAGACATCTGCCTATGGCAAAGATAAACTGGAAACATGTTGACACTCGTGTGGAGGAAAACTCCTGTTTGAGTCATCTTCATTCCTCAGTAAGTTAAAGATGATATATCCTAAGCCAGGTGCCTACCAGAAGCAGATATAAATTATTACTGAATAAAGATAATTCTTCCATGATTCTCAAATTATTTCTATAATTTTTCATGAAAAAAATGAGTATCGTAACAAAAATTATTGGGCATGTAAGAAGATCATATATATGAAAAATAAGATAAAGGATATATACACCAATACAGATCACATAAATAAATATTATAGAATTTTAAGACATGGACTTAAAAACTTACATGATTAATATGTTCAGAAAATTAAAGTTAAGAGGTGTATGTGGTAGAAACTTGAAACTCTATTTCTTATTCTAAACCTTAAAAATGAAATAATTGATATTACAAACTTAATGGATGGTTTCATTAGCAATACATACAGTTAATGCATCAGGAAAAAAAGACTGAACCACAAAATGACGAAAGGGTGAGGGAATAGTGTAATTCTCAACGAACTTGATTGAAATCTGTCTAAGAAAAGGAGAGAGAGAATAGGCAGAAACGATATTTGAAAATGCAATGTTTCTTTTTTTCTTCAAACTAATAATAGACATTAAGCCAAATATTCAGGAAGCATTTATATATAAAACAATGAAATCTAAGTATCAAATGTATTAGTCAGTTGCCATTACTACAAAAAATATTTGAGGTGAATTGACTTATAAAGAGAAAAATTCTATTTTGGCTTATGGTTTCAGAGGCTCCAGTCCCTAATCAGCTGGCCCTACTGTTTGGGGGCCTGTGGCAAGGCAGCACATCTTGGTAGGTGTGCATGGAGAAACAAAGTCACCATTTCATGGCCAGGACACAAAAAAGAAAGGCAGAAGTAGTACTGGGGGTCCCACTTTCCTCTTCAAAGCCATGTCCCCAATGACACCAACAAAGCCTACTGCATCCCAGCTCTTACAGTTTCCACCACCTTCAGCAGCACCAACTAGGGACCATGCCTTTAACACATGGGCCTTTGAGTACATTCCAGGCCCAACCCAGAACACAAATAAAACTCTACCACTTAGGCATTTCACACTTAAACTCCAAGAAACCAAAGACAAGATAAAAATCTTTAAAACAGCCAGAGTAAAAACTACATTTCCTTCAAGGCAAGAACAACAGATTGACAATTTTCTGGTCACAAGGAAAACTTTTCAGCTAACATTTTATGGACAGAATAAGATAACCTCCAAGTGTATGAAACATTCTTGCTCTTGTTCTTTTAGTTTCCTTTCTCTTTCCTTCTGTTTCTGAATAATTCAGTCCTATAATCCATTAGGTGGGACAGAACAAAGCATGAATTTTCTCTGAAAGTGAGAGAGGCTTTGAGAGGCAGAAGAGCACAAGGCAGGCCTGACGGGGGAGAGCGCCTCCCATTGGGTTTTGTACCTTGAATGAACGGGACATCTTTGTCGCTGGAGGAGTTCCACCAGAGATAGCACCATGGTTACACACAGGGAGAATTAGTCAAACAAATTAATTAAATAAACAAATAAGAGTCCGGTTTTTCTCCATTGAAAATGGGTATATGGACCGGGGATTTAGCTCAGTGGTTTCACTGCCTGCCTTGCAGCGCAAGATCCCGAGTTCGATCTCTGGTACCAAAAGAAAAAAGAAAGAAAAGCAAATGGGTATACATAATTTATGATATGGGACATGGAAGAAAAGTAGAAACAGAATAGCCTTTAAAATAAATGATATTGGATCTGTTGGATATCCACAAGGAAAGTAAATGAATGGTGATCAGTGCCTAACACTACACAAAACGCTATTCCATTTGGATTGACGATCTAAATGTAAAAAGCAAAATAATACATTTGTCATAACATTACTTAGTAAAAATATGCATAATTTTTGAGTCACAAATACAGGACACAAATAGCATTCATAGAATAGAAAGATATTTGCAACTCATCTAGTTGACCAAGGGCACATGCATAAGTATATAAGAAGAACTATAAATCAATAAGAAAAACACAGGCAACCAATTCAAAAATAGCCAAAAGATTTACATAAGCCCTTCAAAACAGAGGATAACCAAATCTATAGTAAATAGATTAAAACACATCAACCTCGAGTCACCCAATAAATGAAGTTGAAATCATCATGAAATACTATATCACATTCATCAGAACAGCTAAGGTTGAAAGAGCTGCAAAAGCTGTGCTGGTGAGAATATGCTGTAACCAGGAGTCTCAAAATGCTGATGGACATGTAGAGAGTTAACGATCCTCTTGCAAATTGTTTAGAAGTATCCCCTCACTTTGAGCATTCTCTTACCCTGTGATTCAGCAAGCAATTCTAGTCAAAGCCTAATATGTAACATGCATACCAAGAGATATGTACCATACTGCACAAAGGAGCAATTATTGTAATATCCCAAACTGAAAACCCAAATGTCTACCAACAAAATAATGGGTAAATAAATTACCATATGGTAATAAAATGAAAGTGAAGGATCCATTGATATAAGCAAAACCATACATGAATCTCACAAATAGAAGATCAAGACACAAAAGAGCATAGGACGTTTACTTTCATTCCTACTATGTTCACAATCAAACAAAATAATGGCATTAGAAATCACAATACTGTTTATTTGGGTAAAAAAAAACAGTTGGTGAGGGTGCACGGGAGATTTGTAAAGTACTGGTAATGCTCAGTTTCTTGATTTCAGTATGGATGTGTTCATTTTGTGATAATTCTAGGTGTTAAGTTATGGTTTGTATGTTTTCTGCACTCACGTTTTACATTAAATAAAAGTATATACTAAATGGAACAGATTAACATGAAAAAGTAAAAATGAATAGAGTATAGTTCAAGTTCTAAAACCTAAGTTTAGTAATAAAAGCTTGTAATTGTCACTATTTTTATTTATTGAACAAATATCTACAATTTATGAATGATCAAGCACAAACGGTGGCTAACAAGTCCCTAATTTCAAGAAGTTTGCCCAGCATAACTTTCCAATGGTGCATTTATGTAGTTATTTAATCAGTCTCTATTGTGTACTTGCAATATGTTAAACTATGATAATTTTCTCTCTCTTAAATAAACAACAAACTTGTATTTATTTATGCAATGGATTTACTTCAAAACATCGCTCACCCTTATTAGAAGCAGAGATACAGAAGAATAGAAAAGAGTAAAAGCTATGAGCTCTTTAACAGAAAAAGTGCATGAATAATATATTTAATGTATAATATAACTACACCCAATTGAAAACAAAATGCCAAAGGAAATAAATAGAATTAAACTGTTTAATACAGTTTTAGTACATTAACTGCACATAATATCAGGAAACTGAATAGCAAAATGGGGGAAAGTACTTCAGTAAGATTGTCTCAGAAAGACAGAAAAAACATTTCTAATTAGTATAGTGACTATGGAAATATTTGTCTTAAGTTGCTTGCAAATACATTTTTTCTTTTTAGAGAGATATATTAATTTAAGGAAGGGAAAAGGGAAAAAATGAGAAAAGAAGGAAAAAATAGAGACAAAGATTTTGTAAATAAGAGGGGTTGAAGGGAGGGGATTTGGGAGAAAAGGGGAATCAAGATATATCATGTACAGGTTCAAATTCCCTTTGATGAACGCGATCATTATGTATACTGCAATTGTACCATTAAAACTAATTTTTACAGAAGAAATACTAGTATATATTCATTGTATAAATTAATGGGTTTCACTGTGACCTTTCCATACATGCATAGATCAAGCTTTAATCATACCCATCTTCTTTCCCTCTCCATCTAACCTTTCCTCCTGGTCCCTTTCTCCTTTCCTAACAGACCCTATTCTATTTTTAAGGTGATTTTGTTGTTGTTTTATTGTTATTATTTTGTGTTGATGATGGTGCTTTTGTTTGTACTTAGGGTGTTTTGTTTGTTTGTTTGATTGGTTGCTTGGTTTTAGTTTCCCACATATGAAAGAAAACATGTGATACCTATCTTTCTGTGTCTGGTTTATTTCACTTTGGAATTAGCCAAGGTGTTCATCAACAGATAAATGGATAAAGAAAATATAGTACTATATAGACACGATAAAATATTATTCAGACATAAAAATGACACCATGACATTTTGCAGGAAAAATGGATGGAGCAGGAAGTCTTTTTTCCTTTTTGTTAAGGAAAGAACTTTTGCTCTTCCTCCCAACCATGTGCTTATCTACTTGCTGGGGATTTTTTGTTTGTTTGTTTGTTTTGTTTTTTGCTTATGTACTTGCCTATTTGTTACCCAGCCACTCTTTGTTTATGAGTAGAATTAACATCAAAAATGACAGTTATATTTCCTAACGCTTAAGAAAGTGTTAACTGATTTGTATCAATCTCATCACACTATTCAAAAAATATAAAATGTCACAATGGCCTTCTGATTTTAACACTTCAACAAGTGCTAATTAGACCTGGGTTCATGCTTTTTGAAAAGCTGGGGATTCTGACACATCCTTGATGACTCTGATTCAGTAGGTGAAGAGGGGAATGAACTAAATCAATATTATTTCAACTTGTCAACTACCAAGAATGCAGCAGTATCTATCATGAAATTTTAGCAGCATATGCTGTTGATACCTTTTGGTTGCTGTGGCTAATAGGCTCATTTGAATGGGCAGTGGAAGTGCTGCTGGTGTTTTGATAGTAAATTGTGCAGACGTGTTTGCATACTCTCTTAACAAATAAATGATGGTTTCTGGAGATTATAAGTTTAGCTGATGTTGTATTGTTGAGTCTCTTGAGCTAACATGTGCTGATTTTATTTTCAGTGGAGATGATGGCAAGAGTGAGTACAGATGATGTCCTAATCGTATCAGAGTACAGAACAGATTCAATCACTGGAGTAGTAGCAATTGGAGGGATGTGAATACAGTTGAGGACCAGGTATTAGTGTCTTATGATTCTGTTAAAGAGATAGTTTGTGGTTTCATTAGTAGTGGGAGTAATTCATGTTTCAGATAAAATTAGGTGATTTATTGGTAGCTTAAACTACAATGGGAGATATAGCCATTGTGTATACAAATGAATTGTTATTATAGTCTCATGACAGGAGCTTGAGTAAAAGTTGTGATGCTCATAGACTTGAGTAATATGATCCTAGTAGTTATGGCTATGAGCACAACTGAAGAGATAATTGTAGCTGTGGTAGTATTCTGTTGAAGGACCAAAGCTTGAAGTTACAGTGGTAGGTTCAGATTATAAGATGGTGTTCACAACTGGGCTGGCAGTTGTAGATGAAGATCTACCAGTAGTTATGGAAAGAGTATGGTCAGTTAAAGTAGCATGTGCTGTTGTGGTAGCTTATTTAAGGTGGTAAGTAGTGTTACATATAATGAACACACATTAAGAACAGATTCAGCAAGAGATGAGTCCATGTCGTGCTGAAGTTCAGCTAAAACACTGCAAGTATTTCTGTGGTTTTGGTTACCTAAAAGCATTGCCTGCTGCTGTGATAATTAGTTCTATAGAAGCAATAGACTGCTTATACCTGTAGCCTAAATGAAATACTGATTGTGCTTGTTATGATATAAACTACAGTTCCAAGTGCTACTGTTTTGATGGGTTTAAGTTAAACAAAGATAGTGGATGTAGGCTCAATAGAGCCGCTAGCATTGATTGTGCTGGAAAACAGTTCAGGTAGAATGGCAGTAGCCATTGAGTGTGGGTTCAGTTGAATCAGTAATGGTGCCTTTTGTAATGGGAGACTTAGTGAGAGTGCTGGCAGTCATTATGGTGATCAGTTTAGGTAAGTGGCGGGTGCTGTTGCAGTTGTAGTAGAAGACAATGTTCTCATGGCTTCAAAAGTCTACTGACAGTTGAAGCAGTGTGGAGCTCAGGGAGAGTGGTGAATGTTATTGTAAAGGTGGGTTAAATGGAGGCAGTACATGTGGACAATGTGGTTGTATGTTCAATAGAAATGGCAGGAGTACTAGTAGGTGCCTCAGTTAAAGTGACAGCCACTATCAAAGTAGTGAGTTGAGAAGACACACTAATTATAGCCGATGTGGTTATAAGGTCAGTGAGTTCCAGCAGTACTACTACATGCTTCAGTGGTAGTGGCAGCTGCTGCTGTACTGGGTATTTGAGTTGAGGCAGTAGTGGTAGCTGATGTGATTGTAGGTGCAATGGAAGTTCTGACAGGGGTAGTAGATGAGTTCAGTTGCAGTGGTAGTTGCTGTTGTGGATGGCTGAGTTGAGGCAATAGTGGGAGCTGATATGGTTGTAGGTTCAGTGCAAGTTATATCAGTAGTGAAAAGTGGTTAAGTTGAAGTGAGGGCTGCTGTTGTAGCAGAAATTTGAGTTGACACAGTAGAGGTGGTTGATGTGGTTCCAGGTACAGTGAATGTACCGGCAGTCATAGTAGTAGGTGGTTCAGTTCAGGTGGGGGCTGCTGTTGCAGTGGAAGTTTGAGTTCAGGCAGTAGTGGTGGCTGATGTGGTTGAAAGAACAGTGGAAGTTCTAGAAGTAGTAGTAGTAGGTGGTACAGTTGAACTGGAGGCTGCTGTTGTAATGGATGTTTGAGAAGATTCAGTGGTTGTAGCCAAGGTGGGTCCAGTGGAAGATCCAGAAATAGTAGTAGGTGGATAAGTAGTAGAAGGTAGTTCTGTGAAGTCAGGGCTGCAGTTGTAGTTGGTGTTTGAGTTGAGGCAGTAGTGGTGGCTGATGTGGTTGGAAGAACAGTGGAAATTCCAGCAGTAGTAGTAAGTGGTTCAGTTGAAGTGGGGGCTGATCTTGTAGTGGGTGTTTGAGTTGAGGCAGTAGTGGTGGCTGATGCTGTTGGAAGAACAGTGGAAGTTCCAGCAGCAGCAGCAGTAGTAGGTGTTTCAGTTGAAATGAGGGCTGTTGTTGCAGTAGATGTTTCAGTTGCAACAGTAGTTTTGTCTGATATGGTTAGAAAAATAGTGGAAGTTCCAACAGTAGTAGATGGTTCAGATGAAGTGGGGGCTGCTGTTGTAGTGGATGTTTGAGGTGAGGCAGTAGTGGTGGATGATGTGGTTGGAAAAACAGTGGAAGTTCCAGCAGCAGTAGTAGTAGTAGGTGGTTCAGTTGAAGTGAGTGCTGTTGTAGTGGCTGTTTGAGTAGGTGCTGTTGTTGTAGCCAATGTGCTTGTAAGCACAGTGGATGTGCTAGCAGAAGTAGCGAGTAGTTCTATTGAAGTGGATGCTGTTGTTGTAGTGTATGTTTGAACTGGGGTTGTACTTATTGCTGGTGTTGTTGTAAGGACAGTGGAATTTTCAACAGTATTAGTAGGTGGTTCTGTTGAAGTGGGGGCTGCTAGTGTAGTGAATGTTTCAGTTGAGGCAGCAGTGGTCACTGATATGATTGTGGCTTGAGTGGAAATACCAGTAGTAGTGGTAGCTGATTCAGTTGAAGTAGGGGTCGCTCTTGCAGTGGCTGTTTGAATGGAGACTGTACTGGTGCCAGATGTGGTTGCAGGTTCACTGGACATGCTAGTAGTAGTGTTTTTTTGATTCAGTTGTTGTAGCTGCTGTTGGAGCGGTAAGCTCAATGGGTTCCGGAGTGATAGAATATATGGTTGTAGGTTGAGTGGAAGTACTTGCAGTTGTAGTAGCTATTGCAGTTGAAGTGATGTCTGCTGTTGTAGTGGTCAGTTGAGTGGTGGTAGGTCTGGGAGACAGTGTGGCTATAGCTTCAGTGCCCATAGTAGTAGTAAGTTCAGTTAAGGTACTGGCTGCGGTTGTAGTGGTGGATACAATGAAAGCATTAGTCACGGCTAATGTGTTTGTATCCTCAGTGGAAGTGGTGGCAGTCATTGTGGTAGTTTGTTCAGTTGAAGTAACCATTGCTGTTGTAATAGTGAGTTCAGTAAAAGTGATAGTAGTGGCCATTGTGGATATACTCTCTGTGGAACTCCCTGAATTAGTGGCAGTTGTTGCTCCATTTGAAGTGATGGCAGATGCTTTTGCGATTTCAGTTGAAGCACTGGTGATTGTATTTGTGCTCCAACGTGCTGTTGAACTACTAGCAGTGGTTGTTGTGATTATAAGCGGAATTGAAGTGGAAGTTGTGGTAGAGTCTATTATAGTAGTGGTAAATGTAGGTTTAGAACTTGTAGATGAGGTTGTTTGAGTTGTAGATGGAATCCCTTGGCTTTGAGGAAGTTTTATAACAATAACATCATTATTTTTCACATTAGCCACCAAGGACACTATGAGTACTCCAATTGCTGCTGTTATCACACCAGCTGAGAGACAAACCAGAAACATTTTCCACACAGACCAGTCACTGATGAAATGTTGTGCTACCTGGAAAGGATTTTAACAAAATTACTGAGGATGAAAAGAAATTTCAAGGAAAATCAATCCTATTGTTCATCCTTTGTGCATTAGATTGCTTCTAGTTGTTTTACCCTTTTAAATATTATGTTTAAGTCTTTGATCTGTTTTATATTGATTTTATACAGTATAAGATAAGGCTTGAGTTTCATTTTTTGGCATGTAGATATCCAGTTTTGCCAGAACTTTTTGTTTTATTTTGGTTTTGTTTTGCTTTTTGCAAAAGGGTTTCATTATGTAGTTCAGGCTGCCCTTGAACTCACTATGTAACCTAGGCTGGCCCCAAGCTCCTGATGATCCTCCTGCCTCAACCTCCCAAGTGCTGAGATTACAGGTGTGCACCACCAAACTCAGCTTTCCCAGAACTATTAATTGAGACTATTTGTCCACATTGTGTATTCTTGGCATCTTTGTCAAAAATAAATTGACTATAAATGATGGATTTATTTCTGGGCTAACTGTTCTGTTCAATTTGCCTATGTGTCTTTTTTTAAGGCTAGTACCACCCTGTTTTGATTACTATAGCTTTGTAGTAAATCTTGAAATAGATTATTACATGAAAGAATATACAAATATAAAACTATCTTAATAGTCTTTAAATAACAAATTTACTTTTTATTAGAAAACACCTTGTCCTTTTATTTTCCTTAAAATTAAAACAAAGAAATTTCCACTGACATCACATGATTTCTCACTCATATATCTTTATCTTTCAAACTTAAAAACAATAAATGTCTTCCTAGAAACTTTATAACTCCCACTGTCAAAAGAAGTAGCTACATGTATGGGGATGACTGGTTCATACAGCGATGTATGGGACTCACAACGTCATCTAATTAAATGCTTCTGCCTTTCATGCCTGTCAACTATCAGAAAACCCACCCTTCAGTTAGCTGCTTGGCATCCTCCGTTTTCACTGCACTATTTACTGACTTACCAAATTTTCTAACTAGTCTTTTGTCTGGTTCAGTATCTGGCAGCATGAAATTTGGAGTCTGAAAGCATTTGTTGAAATCCAATCTCTGCCACCACCAGGTATCTTTGTTGAGTAAGATGCTTATTTTTTTGTTCTACTCTTTCACCTTTTATCATAAAAGTTTATAAGATTAGAAAAGTGATTAATGTAAAATTACCTTGTGAACTCTAAAAGTACTGTACCAATACGTATATTATTTGTTAGTGTTATAATTGAATATTGTATAATGTAGATTGTGTAAGTCTTGGAATCTGATTCTTGAGTTTAAATCCCACAGCAATGATATTACTCAACAAGTTTTTTAACTTGCAGATTTCTTGTCTAATTCTCCAATTTCTTTATATCAAAATTGAGTATATTAACATCTACCTCATAGTGTTGATAAAATTAGTAACAAGAAATGTTCTCTGTAAGTATTTTTTGTAAAATTAAGTGCATTGTGCTAAATAAGAGCATAGACTCTTGGAGTCTAACAGATTTAGGGTTTTTTGGGGTTTTTTTTAACTAAACAGATGATGTCATTTGGAAATTTACATTATTCTCCAAATCTTCAGTTCCCAGACATGGACAATATCACCTATGTCATACGGTTGTTGTAAGTAGTACATTTAAAAAGCAATATAGAATGTCCAGCATTTAACAACTATTCAAAAAATTTATTTTATAGATAAGCTCATTATTAACCCCTATATTACGGGTGAAAGCAAAGGAAATAAGCACATAGCAGATATCTTCAGAGCATGTCAAAGAGCTTTTAAATGTTTTAAAATAGGAGACACTGTCTCTGAAGACAAATTCCAGTTTGAGTTGAGAGCAACACTCACTAAGCCATCAGGAGCAATGAAGTGCATTAGGTGCCAAGGCCAAGGGAATTAGGTCCCCAACCAAGACAGCTCAGACCCAAAAGGCAGCTCCTGTCTCCTGCCATTTGTGCCTGAGAAAGGAAGCAGGAAGCAGAAGAGAGAGGGGGCCCTACATACAGATGCATGTTATGTTAATTGTTTTAGGAGGCAGTTAACCTAATTTTCAGTTTGAAATTTTAAAAAGAGGAGCATGATTAATAGAAATTCATCTTAACCTGATTGCAGACCTATATTCTATCTAGTACTATGACTGCCATTAACTAGTTTGTGTGCATTCTTACAAACACTCAAAATTTCCCAGACCTTGTTTTTTTAATCTGTGACTAAATAAAAATGAGGTATCTAAAATAGCTTTCAGCTCTCTAAAATGCCAAGCACCATCAACTTTGAGTCAAAATCAAATTGTTACTTAGGAAAAAAAGTCAGAGATCAGACTTTAAATAGAATAAAATTCAATAAGCAGCCAGGTATACAGAAAATAGGCTTCTGACACCAAATCAAAATGGAAAACACAGAGAACAAAGCGGTTTCAAAGTCAAGGTGGAAAACGTCTGAGGTCAGAACCAGAAGAGCTAAAGAAAACTGCCAATGTCAAGCTCAGAAGTAGACACTGTGCCAGAGTGAGACAGACCCATAACTTCTTCCATCTGAGCATGGTTATTAACAGTGTCATTTACTGGCAGTGTGTTTGCTCTGCTGTTACCTACTCAGTACTCTCAACATTTTTTTTTAATGATCCTCATATCTTTTCTCAAACTCTAGTTTAAGTTTTTATTTCTCTTCTGAGATCATTAGTTCCTTAAGCAAAGAGCCACATAAATTTTCTACCTCCCATACATTCAATTCTACAGCTCTCACAAGAAAGATGTCAGTGTCGATTGATTGAGTAGTGGACTTTCACATGGATTTTATCTTAACCCAGAGAAGCAGTGTTGTTCCCAAACATTACCTGTGGAAATTCTTGGTTTGGGAATTCTGAGTGACCGACGGGCCCTGAGTCGGTGCAGAGCTCAGTTAAGTTGGTGCCAGTAGGACCAGCTGATGTAGAAAACTGACATTCTGAGTTGTGAGCTTCACAATTTGTTGGGCTCAGGAATGGCTACAGACAAAAAATAATGAGGGTAAAAATAAAATAAGAAGTTATTGTATATCACATATAATACATGCAATTAAAGTAATATAATTCTGATAACTATAAGCCAGATTGTAATGCATCATGAAGTTGTTTTCATCAAATAAGAAGGTAAAGTGAAACAGGACTGAAGAAATAAATGATACGTTCATTGTAATTCTCGAAAGGAGAGAATCTAGTTAGATCATCATCAGTTGCACATATACCGGTAGTTATTGATATTAAAGTACAGGAATAGGCATTTTCTTTTATTGCCACCATATTTAATCCATTTGTAAATATAATGATATTGCATGTTGGTATAGAGAGAATTAATACATGAGTTAATAAGGCCACTGGATAAACAGGCAATATTTAAATTTTTTTAATCAATAGGATTTCTATATAATAGCAAGAAAACATTTGGAATTGAACTTAATATACTACTCAAAATAGCATCCAAAAAATCTAGGAATAAGTTGTATATATTTCCTATTAAAATCTCACCATTGCTAATAAAAGTTAAAGAAAACCACAATCAATTGGGAAATAATCCATGTTCTGTGAATTGCAAAAATTTAAACATTAAAGTGTCGATTCTTACAAATCGATATGCAGAGTCAACAGTCCCCTAATTAAAACTGTGGAAGTATTTTTATAGAAATCAGTAAGATAATTCTAAAAATTGGAAGAAAATCCAACAGGTCTTAAAGAGCTAGAATAATCAAGACAGTATAATATTGTTGCAAGACTAGATAAACAGAACATACAGTTTTGAAACAGACCCACAAAAATGCAGTCTCCTGATCTACAAAAGGACAGCACTGCAAATCATTATAGACAACATCGTCCTTATACTTCTCTGTCTGACAGCAATTCCAGATTTTAAAACAATTTCATTAGTGCGTGTTAGTTATACAGAATTGTGAGCTTCATTTTGACATATTTCTACATGCATGTAACACACATTGATCATTTCCCCTCCCACTATTCCCTTCCCATTCCCCTAATCCCTTTTCTCTTCTCTCATAGTCTCCCTTCTCCTTTAATGTCATCATCTCTCTTTTAGATAAAATGAAGAGCAACAAAAGCCATCCCCATAGGAGGACATACTCCATAATTCCATGTATATGAAGTGTAAGGAAATGCACAACTAAACTGTAGTGGTAGAGTTGAGAAGACTGGTCACCCTGACTGGGAGCTGTTGTGCCCTGTCTACATGGGTAGTGGAAATATTCTGTCTCTAGATCAGAGTGGTAGTACTCAGCCATGTGTATGATACACATATGTGTGTGTGTGTGTGTGTAAAAATTTGTCAAGTTGTACACGTAATGTGAGCTTACATTAAGTATATTTTCCATGAAAATATGTTACATATCAATTGCACCCAATCCTAAGTAGATATCAAAAAGGCTATTGACATTCCCAGTTCAATTAATGTCAAAGTTCTCAAAACAATTCTTTGACCCCCCAAAATTAATAAGTAAAGTTAAGGTTAATCAAAGGATTTGCTGCATAGTTTGCTCCCTAGACCTAGCCTTCGCTAACATTGACCTCTGACTTTCAAAGATATATTTAAATTTTTTAATTCTGAGAAGCCAGGCATACTGACTATACTATAAATCTAGGTAACTATCATTCAAATTTATATACTATTTTTTCAAAGCAATTGGCATGCAGTCAAAATCAGATTTTTTTTTAGTTTTTTCTTTAATTATTACTGTACAGTATTAATTGAAGATGTTATCATTTCCACAATCGCTAATGTCTTGGATTAATGAATATTTAAAGTAAAATTTTCAAATATGCACCTACTGATATGCAGAAACAAATCTTTTCAATAAGTAGTAGTAGGTAAAATTTCCTTCCGTGTAAAACTTAAAATTCCTTTTTGGAAAGAACTGTGCTATATTAAAAAATAGTGTTAGAGCTACATATATATTGTAAATAAGTCCCTGGGCAATCAGAATGTGCTGCTAGAGTGCTGCCATACTCACCAGCTGTTTTCCAGAGTGTTCAATATTCACTGCGTATTTCCCACGCTTTCTGTCCATTCGTGAGCTCCCAGTATCACTTTTAACTCCAGAAACATTTTTCATACTCTTCATTGCCCTTTATACCTACAACCTTGAGAGATTAAGTTGCTTAATAATAGATCTAGCATGAGGCATTGGTGCCAGTGTGGATTAGACTAAATAATAAATAATTATTCTGTATATGGGATCCTCCTGAAAGGAAGAAGTGGGGTGTTAACAGTTAGGTAAAACATACGAAAATCAATCTCACCTCGGTGACTACAGTCTCAATATTCCACCGGGCACCTTGCCCAGTAAAAATAAATTGCAATCACGTACAATTCCTCTTTCCCTCCTCTATCCCTTCACCTCACAAGACCCTGGCTTCTGATTTCAGCAACAGCTCAAGACTGAATATTGCTTGTTTTCTAAACAGATGTGACTTTTTTTCCTATTGACAACAACTTTTAGTTCCTCAAGACCCATTGACAAGCAGTGAGATTTGTTAAGCCTTGCACTTCTTGATTTCTTTCTCTAAAACTTTTCCAATCTATTTTTCTTTTTCTTTCTTTCCTTCCCTCTTCATCCTTCTCCTTCTTCCCCCTTCCTCTTCCATCCTCATCTGTCTATAATCTGTCCGTCTGTCTGCCCATCTCTTCTGGGAAAAATTAATCAGACTTGAATAGAGTTCCTCAATCTCCAACCCAACACAGAAAGTTAATTTAATGATATTCTTTTTCTCTCTTTCTCTTTCTTTTTCTCTCCCTCCCTTCCTCTCTCCTCTCTCTCTCTCTCTCCCTCTCTCTCTCCCCTCCCCCCATGCCCAGTACTATGGATTGAACCCAAGGCCTTCACACATTCCCAGCCTTTTTAAAAAAATTTTCCATTTTGAGACAGAGTCTTTCTAAGTCACTAAATTGCCCAGGCTGGGATTGAATTTCCCATCCTCTTCCCTCAGCCTTCCAGAGTCCCAGATTATAGGTGTGTACCACTATACCCAGCCTGACCAGATTTCTACCTGGCTTCAAAGATCAGAATCATGATAATAGAACTGCATGAAGTCTGAGAAATTCTGTAGTTCAGACATGCCATTCTCAAATTGAGGAAATTTGTCCCCTGGGAGAGAAACTGGTGAAATCAATTATCTGTATGTGCTCTACACAATTAGCTTACTAGTGTAGAAAGCTTTATAGCCTAGCAGAAAATCAAAGAAATAAAGTGGGACAAAGCTTTCAAAGACTGGGAGTTAGAAAGGATCATAGATGGGAGCGCTGATAAACACCTGGGTCCTCATGAGGCTAAGCCGGACTCTCAATGATGGGATCAGGAAGTCTGGCTTTTTTGTCAAGATGCCAAATAATGCTTGGAAATGTTTTACATTACATGACATATCTTAATATCTTTGGGAAGGAAAATGTGTATATGAACAGACCCAGATTTTCTGAGTTTAAAAATGGTAAGTTCTTACATCACTTATTCATTTAATAAACACTTACTGAATCTACTATACTGAATGTGCCAGAGGCCCTCATGGAGTATAGTCAAACATCTATTGGTTATGTGTTAGCATTTCATTCTTTCTTAAGCTCTCTTATAAATGAATTTTTTAGCTAAACATTTCTATTGGAATCCAATGAAGCAAAGTGAAATAGCACTGAACCTATGGAACATAAAAGCTATGAAAAAGCCAGAGAAGTGATTTGTTCCAGGGAAAAAAATTCAACAAATGATTCACAAAAGCAACAGTATTCCATGCAAATTATAAGATTCACTAGTACTAAACATGACCATTGAATAAACCACTGAATTTAAAATCAGTATCTCTAGCAAACACGTATTTCAGCTGAATAGGATTATACATTTTTCTTGAGATTTTTAAATCTAATGTAGCTTATGCTACTGAGACATATTTAAATTTTGCACTGAAGTCTCATAATCACTGAGATTAAACTCAGCAAATGTATGTCATTATTTCAATATCATATGGATTGTGTACATCATCGATCATGTCACTGACAAAATATTGCCAAAGTTCCAAACACACACTCGTTAATTAACTATGATGAGAACCAATATAAGAATGAACAAATAAAGTACCACATACATATATTTTTGGTATAAAATTCAAAATTTATTTTCGAAAGAATAATCTTGTTCACTACCTCATAAACCAAAGAATAGTTTTATTCACTATATCACAGATAAACAGCTAATATAGAGTGTATATGAATTATTACAATGCACAAAGAAATAAAGATATCTCTCACTGGTATGCAGAATATCGCCAAGGAAGCTTTTGATATTAGTAGAACTTTGAGGCAAAAGAATTTGAAAGCCTACATTAATTGAGAGCAGTTGACAGTGCTTTAAAAACTGGTCAAATTTTTAGCCAAAGAAATGCAGAATACTTTAATAAAAGCATCTGTTATTACAAAGGTAAGCACAGTGTAATCTTAAAAGATTTCAACAAATTTGATTCATCTGTCATATTACACTACATCCAACATTTCCATGACTAAAATTTCACTATTATCTGATGGTAATCAAAACACCTTCATATTTCGCTTTGGTCTTTTGATGTGATGAGAACCAATGTGACAGCTCCAGCTCTCTCATCTTTAACAATTTAGGAGGGACAAGACATTATTATATTTCATCATGTTGTGTTGAGTGATTAAACAGTAACCAAATGGACAATGACCAAGCTTCAGAGGTTTACAGTATTTAGATTTGCATTTCCCCATACCTTAAACTTGAAGACAGTTGCTTAAAATGCATTTAAGCTTTTAAATGCCAATGAAAAACCAAATAAATCCATTAACTATGTAGAGAAAATGATCAGGTGGGAGAGTGAAAAAAACAAAAATGTTCTGCAAATTGCTTCAGGAAGCTACCTCTCTATCACCCTCTTCCAATAATAACAACAAAAGAAATGAAATAAACTAGGGAGATTTTTTTTCTCAACACACCAGGAAAGCTACAATGGGAGGGCAGTTCACATGGGGATGAGCGGTAGTGAATGAAAGTTGCATCCCTTGCTGAAGAATGTCACTGGGGTACACTCAATGGGTGCTTCTCCACACCTGGGTGGCCTCTGACTCAGCCATGGCTTGTCATTAGCATTATTGAGATTTCTTACGGAGTGATGCCTCTTCCAGCGCATACCACATTGATCATACCTAATCCTCCTAATGCCTTCCTGAATTAAGTATCATTATCCCATTTTCCTATTGAAATACCAAAGCATTTAGTGATTTTTTTTTTTTGGTGGTACTGGGAACAGAACCTAGGGCCTTTGCACTGAGATATATCCCCAGCCTTTTTTAATTTTTGCTTTATTTTGAGGCAGTGTTTCACTAAGTCCCTACATTGCCTAGACTTGGCTCAAACTTGCAATCCTCCTGCCTTCAAATCCCAGAGTGGATTACAGGCACTCATCACTATGCCTTCCTTACTTAGTGATTCTTTATCAGCCCCAAGAAAAGTTTATTGCTCCCTATTCATTCACTCAAGAATTGGTTATTAAATTCCTATTGCATTCACTGTGTCATATTAGATTCTTGAAAAGAATAGAGTGAATGAGAGGAAGATATTTATAAACTTAATTATTTATAAATAAGGGAAAAAAATCAATAAACAACCGGAGACTGGTGATATGGCTCAAAGTGGATCAAAGCATCATGAGCAAGAAATAAACATTTGTTGTCATCAGTCATGGCAATGTTCAGGCTGTTTATTATGGCAGCAAAATCATTAGTCTACCTAAAGCTAAAGGATGGAAAACAATACTCCATGCGACAGGAACCCCACAAAAAGCAAGAGTGGATATCCTCTTTGCAGGTCAAGTGGATTTCAAACCAACACTGATTAATAAGAGAGAGAAATAAGGACACTACATCCTTGTAAAGGGAACAATCCAAGAAGAAGAGATGACAATCATAAATATCTATGCACCAAACACTAGTGCACCCAACTATACAAAACAAATACTAATGGACATGAAAAATCATATAAGCACTAATACAAGAGTAGTGGAGGACCTCCATTCCCCAGTCACAAATAGATCAACTAGAAAAAAAACAAGCAATGAAATACTAGGACTCAATCAAACTCTTGAACAAATGAACTTAACAAATGTTTATGGATATTCCACCCCACAAAATCAGAACACACATTCTTCTCAGCTGCCCATGGGTTGTTCTCCAAAATAGACCACATACTCACTCATAGAACATGTTTAAGTAAGTGCAAAGGAATTGAACTTATCCCTGTATATTCTCAGACCATAGTGCAATGAAATTGGAGATCAATAGCAAAAGAAACCTCAAGAATTTCATAAACACATGGAAATTGAACAACACACTTTTGAATAAACAATGAGTTACAGGAAATTAAAGAAGAAATCAGACAGTTCCTATAATTAAATGACAACAACAATACAACATATTGGAATATATGGGACACAATGAAAGCAATCTTATGAGGGAAATTCATAGCAGTGAATACGCATATTAGGAAAATAGAGTGAGCCCAATTAAACAACCTGATGCTGAACCTCAAGCTTCTAGAAAAAGAAGAGCAGGACAAACCCAAAGCTCATATAAGGGAGGAAATTATAAAGATCAGAGCAGAAATCAATGCAATGGACACTATGAGAATGATACAAAAAAATCAATGAAGCCAAGAGTTGGTTCTTCAAAAGAATGAACAAAATTGACAAACCTTTAGCCAACCTTATCAGAAAAAAGAAAGAAAAGGCCCACATCCATGCAATTAGGAATGAAAACAATGAAATTACAATGGATCCACCAGAAATTGAGAGGATAATCAATAATTACTTCAAGAACCTATACAACAATAAGATGGAAAATACAGAAGAAATGGACAGATTCCTAGATATGTATGAATTACCAAAGTTGAACAAAGAAGACCTAAAAATTCTAAACAACCCAATATCAATCAATGAAACTGAAAACATAATTAAAAATTTACCAACTAAGACTGGGTCCTGATGGCATCACTGCTGATTTCTCTAAGACATTTAGAGAAGAATTACTGCCACTACTATTTAAACTCTTCAATGAAACTGAAAGGGAAGCAATACTCCTGAATTCATTCCTGGAAGCAAGCATCACCTTGATCCCCAAAGCAGAGAAAGACCCAACCGAAAAAGAGAACTATAGGCCAATCTCACTAATTAACATAGATGCAAAAATCCTTAATAAGATACTGGCAAATAGAATGCAGAAGATAATCAACAAGATCATACACCATGACAAAGTGGGATTCATCCCAGGGATGCAGGGATGGTTCAACATATGCAAATCAATCAATGTAATACACTATATCAATAGAGCCAAGGACAAAAACCATATGATTATCTCCATAGATGCAGAAAAGCATTTGACAAAACCCAACACACATTTATGATAAAAACCTTACAAAAAATTGGAATGGATGGTCTCTACCTCAATCTGATAAAGTCAACTATGAAAAACCAACAAGCAGTATCATACTAAATGGTCAAAAACTGAAATCCTTGGGCCAGGGATTTAGCTCAGTGGTTTCACTGCCTGCTATGCAAGCGCAAGGACCCAAGTTTGATCCCCAGTACCAAAAAAAATACTGAAATCCTTCACACTAAAATCAGGAACAAGACAAAAATGTCCACTATCACCACCCCTGTTCAATATAATTTTGGAAACACTAGCCACAGCCATTAGACAAGAGAAAGAAATAAAAGGAGTAAAAATAGGAAATGAAGAAGTCAAATTTTTATTATTTGCAGATGACATGATACTCTATGTAGAAGACCCCAAGAACTCCACCAAAAGTCTTCTAGACTTAATAACCAAATTTGGGAGAGTAGCTGGATACAAGGTCAACACACAAAAACTCAATAGCTTTCTTTCCTCTACATGAACAACAGACTCACTGAGAGAGAAATAGGGCAAATAATTCCTTTCTCAATAGCATCCAAAAAACTGAAATACCTAGGAATCAACCTAACAAAAAAAATCAAAGACCTCTTCTCTGAAAACTATAGCACTCTGAAAAGAGAGATTGAAGATGATATCAGAAAATGGAAAGACATCCCCTGCTCCTGGGTAGGAAGAATCAACATAGTGAAAATGCCCATACTTCCAAAACTGCTAGATAGATTCCATGCAATCCCAATTGAAATCCCAGCAATATACTTCACGGACCTTGAGAAAACAATCCAAAAATTCATTTGGAACAAGAAGAGACACAGAATAGCAAAAGCAATTCTAGGTAACAGAGATATGGCAGGGGGTATCACAAGCCCCAGCTTGAAACTATACTACAAAGCTACTGTGATAAAAACAGCATGATACTGGCATAGAAACAGACCTGATGACCACTGGAACAGATTAGAAGATCCACAAACAACTCCAGGCACACTCAGCCACCTCATCTTTGACAAAGGAGCTAAACAGCCTCACTGGGGAAAGAAAGTCTCTTTAATAAATGGTGCTGGAAAAATTGGGTTTCTACTTGCCAAAGATTAAAACTGGACCTATGTCTCTCACCATGCACTAAACTAAAATTGACATGGATTAAAGATCTAAATATTAAAGTGGAAACACTGACTCACCTGGGACAGAGGTTAGGTAGAACTCTTGGAGACACTGGGGTAGGAAAAGATTTTATGAACAAAACCTCAGTTGCCCATGAACTAGCACAAAAAATCAACAAGTGGGATCTCTTCTTATTAAAAAGCTTCTGCACAGCAAGAGAAACCACCAACAGTGTGAAGAAACAACCCACAATGTGGGATAAAATTTTCACCTGCTGTTCCTCAGGCAAAGGTCTACTATCTCGAATCTATAAAGAATTTTTAAAAATCAGACCTCCCAAATTTAAAGGCTCAATCCAAAAGTGGGCATCTGAAATGAGCAGACAGTTCTCAGCCAAAGAAGTAGAAATAGCAAATAAATATATGAAAAAATGTTCAACATCACTGGTCATTCAAGAGATGCAAATGAAAAAAATGCTGAGAATCCCCCTCACCCCAGAAAGAATGGCTGCTATCATGAAATCAACCAATAACAAGTGCTGGCAGGTCTGTGGGGAAAGAGGAACACTGCTCCACTGCTGGTGGGAGTATAGACTGGTGCAACCACTGTGGAAATCAGTATAGAGATACCTCAAAGAACTAGGATTGGAAGTCCCATTTGACCCAGCTCTTCCTCTGCTGGTTATCTTTCCCAAAGAATTAAAAGAATCATACCACAGTGATATATGTGCACCCACGTTCATAGCAGCACAGTTTGTAATAGCTAAAACTTGGAAACAGCCCAAATGCCCATCAACTGAAGACTGGATAAAGAAAATGTGTTTTTTTTATAAAATGGAGTACTACTCAGCCATAAAAAATGAGAACTTAGACATTTATAGCTAAATGGATGCACATTGAGGCCATACTCTTAAGTGAAATAAATAGGACACACGTGTAAATATTGAATTGTTTCCCGATTGTGAGAAACTGAAAGTGTAAATAAGGACTAAAAGATATAATAGATAATGTGAAATAGGAAGAAAAGGGGCAAAGGGGAAGGGGAAGTGGGAGGGATAGGAGAAAGGAAATAAGGGAATGGAATTAATATGAGAAAATTTAAAAAATGGAAATAAAGTCTTTGTAAATAGGGAGGGATGGAGGGGTTGAAAGGAGGGCAGCGGAATGGGGAAAAATAATAACCAAGAGTGATTATGTAAAGGTGCACATTTCCAATGATGAATGTCATTATATTGTATACCTAAAATGTACCAATGAAATTAATTTTTCAAAAAAGAAATCACAAGCTGTCCTTTTATGGGGAATCATAGAAACTCTCCAGGAATTAATGTAATATCACGTCTCATTTGTCATTATTTTTCCCACATAAAAATAGTTGGAAATTTAAAAAAAGAGAAATTTAACAGATGTTGCCACCTAGGCCAATTTTTATTTATTTATTTATTTATTTATTTATTTATTCATTCATTCATTCATTCATTCATTTTGGTTCCAGGGATTGTACTCGGGACCTTCCACTTGCGAGGCAGGCAGCGGCACCACTGAGGTAAATCCCCAGCTCGCCACTTTTATTTTTAATATTTTTTTTTATTTTTACATTTTCTACATTTATGTGATGTATCCTAATGTCTGTATAACACCTCAGGCATTGGAAACTCTACTGCATTATCTGTTGTTCATTGTTTTCTTTTAATTATCCTCACCTTCCAAAAACCGAATGAAGTAGATCAGAATGTTAAAACCTATAAAATAAAACAGCTCATTTATTTACAATTGTAAAGTTCCAGAAATAGACATGTTAAGTATCTAGAATAATATTGAAGTAAACACTAAATTTTGAGTTTTGTCAGTTATAGTCAGTACTCCGTATATGTGAGTTTAGCAATCAAACTATCATGGAAAAATATTATGTTGTTGCTGATATGTACTATATAGTTAGGCCTTCCACTGTTGCATCTGTACTGAATATGTACAGACTTTGTTTCATATCATTAATGTTTAAACAATGTAACAACCATTTATATTGCAATTACATTGTATGAGGCATTATAAGTAATTTACAGATAATTTTTAAAGATACAGCAGGATAATCATAATTTATATATGAATACCAAGACATTTTATATAAGAAACTTGAGTATCTCTGGATTTTAGTAACTGTGGGGATGCTGGAACAAATCTCCCTCAGAGAAAGGGATTACTGTACATAAAATAGGTAAACATCAGAGAATATAATTATTTTCCTTAATTTTACTAAAATGCAAACAAATTCAGAATCAAATACTTTCTAGCAATAAATCTTAAAAGGAATTTTTAAAAATGACAATAGCTACCATTCAATGAATCCACTGTAGGCTAGGCCCTGGGTTTGGCAGAAAACATATATTACCTTTTAAGAAGAAACATCATGCCAATCATACCAATCTTTTTTAACAGACTTACAGAATAAAATCAAAGTGTTTGACATATGCAAGACTATAGTTGGTTTTTTAATGAATTCCCTAACATATTTATTTTTCATTGTTTTCTTTGTTGCCAAAAAAATCCCTGATATGCAAATGGCAGTGTTAAAATTCTGGGGTAATGCTAAAAATTCTCATATATAGAATCTGTCATCCTGTTTTTGTTTTTAAATAAAATGAATACATGTTTTATAACTTGAAATTGGTAACATCCACTTTAAAACTTGCAAATATACACTATTTTCAAAGTAAGAAATACGATTATTTAGCATCCAATTTACATCATTGTCATAGGTAAACTTTGAAATCTGCTTTTGTATTTCATTTGGAATTTTCTGATTTTATTTTTCAGATAAGAAAATGCCTACTTTAAGCAATTCTTTTCTTCCAGGAACGTTTTTAATGAAATGAAGCAAATACTAATAAGTAGTAATAAATAAGTTGTCAATTTTTGTATTATAACATAATTAAGGTTTAGATCTAACCAATGCAGCTATGTTAGTCAGTTTTCCATCACTATAACAAAATATCTGAGATGATCAATTTTAAAAGAAAGCATGTTTATTTTGGTTCTGTTTGGCCCTGTTGCTTCGAGTCTGTGGTTGCACACCACATCACAGCAGGAACATGTGACAGAGGAGGCGTGTTCATCTCATGGCCACCTGGTAGCTAAGGTAGAGAGAGGAATGGCAAGGCTCTCATTCCCTTCAAAAGCACTCTACCAGTGACCTAACTTCTTCCCAGTAGGCACCCCCTACTGGGAGCACATTCAAAATTCAAACAGTGCTACTAGGTATCTACCACAAAACATGGAGGGACTCAAACTCAGAGATTTATGAATACCACAAATGAATTATATAGGAATCACTGTTAAATACTTACCCAATTAAATAATACATTTGCAATGCAATTAACTTATACTCAATATACACACACACATTTGTTCTTGGGCATTCTAGACTCTCCCTTTTCTAGGTTCTGTAAACATTCTCTTTCTGTGTGGCTCAATTCTTCCCCAAGGTTCTCCTCAAACTGAAAACCAAGAATTTTTACTGTGTGTCCTCAATTTTCATTGGTGGATAGAGGAAAGTCACTCCCAGATCTCTTCCAGGTTTTTTCTGAGCAGACATTGGTTTCTCTCTTGGCACAAATACATCTACATATCCCTATTAAGTAAGTCCATTCCTCAACTGGTCTTCAGCTTGGGGACATCTTTTATAACCATCTCTAGTCCTCTCTATTGTGACTATCCCTTATCCATCACCCTGGAGAAGCACACTCTTTGTGCTGTATTAACTATTCTCTGTGAGACTCATTGTCTGAACTTATTGGTTTCCATTTAATTTATCCAAATTTTGACAGAACTGAACTCTCACACACAGCAGTGCTGTGGCCACGTGCCCATCTCTTCATCTTCACAAGTTCATTCCCATTCATCAGTGTTTCTCAGAGTGGCCCATATATCAGAGTCTCCTGGGGTATACATTTAAAATATAGAACCTCAGGCCTCAGTTCCTATTAGAACCTCTTAGGGGTGAGGATATATAGAGTATCTTATTTTTATATCTCCAAGCATGGTTCCTAAGGACATAAAAGCTTGAGAACTGCCACCTAAAATAGGTGAGTTAGGATTGTATAATAAACCATTATCTGTATTGAAAAGTTATTTCAAATTGTCATTGTTTTTTTATCAGCATATTGATAATATCTTAACTCCCATAAATAGTGAAAGCTTAGCCTAATGAAGATGGTAAGAAAAAGGAAGATGGTAGAAAAAGGAAGGTTTGAATTCCAATTTAGACAGTATGGCTTTTTTTGTTGTTGTTTTTCTTTTGTCTTGTTTTGTATAGGGGATTGAACTCGGGACCTTGCACTTGTGAGGCAGGCGGCAGCAACACTGAGCTAAATCCCCGGCTAGACAATGTCTTCAGGTAAAATTCTTAAACTTTTCAATATGCCTGAGCCTTCATGTGTTCAGCTACAAAACAGAAGAATGTAAACTATCATTCTGGGCCTTTTGGTGTAGTTTTAATACATAGACAACCCAATAAAAAATAATTTTTTAATTTTCTGAATTGCTATTGGGTTTGGAGTTTCAAGCGGTTCTCTCGTGACTATGATACATTGCTGTCCTGAAACAGAAAGGAAAAGACAGAGGCCAATGGGTGGTTTAAGCTCCTCCATGATATGATGAATTATTTTAGTTATATTTATTATAAAAGAAATAGATAGAGGGTGGAAAATTTAACCTTCAGAATGAGCTAAGTAGGCCTCATAAATATAAATGCTGTCCTATACAGAGGGGTCTGGTTGAAATATTGGGATTTAGAATCAAACAGAAGTGGCTTGAAATTCACTTTCACAATCAACAAGACAAGATTGGGTAGTGAACTTTCCTTTTCTGAGTCATAATGTCATCTTCTATAGAGTGGATAGGACAGAGGCCTCAGTATAATTAGCTCTAAGGATAAACTAGACAATATCTTGCCAAACGTTTAGCTCAGAGGTTGACATATCATCTTTGCCAGTGGAAATCAACATGACTTTGAACCACTTAGTAGTTGAACAGATTTTCTCCCCTCCTGACATCTCTTACCCTCTTCATATGTCCCTCTTTATTCTCCATATTTTTTTTTCTGTGCCAGTCTACAAATATGTGTTTCTCTCTTTCTTTCTATGGCACCCTTAACCAGCATAAAGAAGTACACTATATTTTAATAATTTACTATATGTATCAGAGAAAATTTTATGCTTCCTTGGTTTTGCCTAAAACCCAAGTTGTTGATATACTTTATTTTCTTCATTTAAAAAAAAGATTATTTTAAATTTTGTAATGAGAAACAACCACTGATAGAAAATGGTACAACAATCATGTATTATTTTATTCAATCATTAGTTAATATTTATCAAGCACCAACTGTTTACAAGGTACTTGTTTAAAAAAATATGGTTCTTCCCTTAAAAGGCTCACAATCAGGTTCAAAAGATGAAACAAGAGTTTAGATGACTATTATGTGAGGCAGTTAGGAAAAAGTCACAAGCTAGAGATGACATGAGTCTTGTCAAAGGTTAAAGGCAGAAGAGAACATGTCAAACTGTGCAGCACGTTCCTCCTTTCCTAAGGAACACCAAATCATGGCTTGAATTTCTCCTACAGAGATCAAGAAGAGGCCACTCCAGGGGTGGAAATGCACAGGATGAGTTTGGGGAATGGAAGAAGTCAGGAGCACAGAGTACTCATTATGGACTGGCGAATGGTAGAACTAGAAAATGGGAAGCAGTGGCAGTTATTTTTATGTACAACTTGGTTGGGCCACACGCAGCATCCAGATACTTGGACAAAAATTATCCTAGATGTTTCTGTGAAGATGCTTCTTAAATCAGTGGACTTTAATTAAATTAGATTGCCTTCTATAATGTGGGTGGCCTCCTTCAATTAGAAGAAGGCCTAAATAAAGCAAAAAGGGAGGCCTCTCCAAATCCAGGGCAAATTCTCCAGCAGGCTGCCTTTGGACTTCACCTGCAATGTTGTTACTTCCTTGTTCTATAGTAGCCTGCTGATATTCAGACTGGACTGGCAACACTGACAGGCCCCTTGGCCCACCCTGCAGTGTTTAGACTTGCCAGCCTCCAAAGTCATATAAGCCAGCTCTTGTAATAAAATTATATATTGGCTCTATTTCTCTAGAGAACCCTAATACAGAAGCCTTAAGCAACAAGCCAAGTCACAGAGCCCTTCTTCTGTGGGTGATGGGGAGATTTCAAAGATTTCCAAGCACAGAAATGACTTGACCAAATTAATCTGAGCTATAGAAATCTGACAGTAGAGTCCAGGATAGTTGAGAAAGGAGTGACTGGAAGGAAGATGATCACTAGGAAACTACTATGAGAGTCTAATCTAGCAGCCTTGAGAGCAGGAAGAGGACAGATGGAAATTTTTTTAACAACATAATATGTAAAATTCATTGACACATTAGAGATGGCATTTGAGCAAAAATGAAGGACAGAGATTTGAGAACAGAGTTCTAGCAAAATAGTGGTGACCTTACCAGAATAGGGGTGCCACCAAAAAGCCAGTTTTTGGAAAACACTTGCAAGTTCAGGTTAGAAATTCTGAATTTGACTTGCTAGGTAAGGCATCAGAGTCTATTAGAAAATCAAGACTAGAATTACAAGAGGACAATGATAAATATTTATTGAGAAATTACTAAATTTAGGCTCAGAATCCAGCACTTTACACGGCTTTTCTCAAGCGTAAAATGCAAACTTTCAGTTATACAGATACCTTCTTTTGAACAAAGGAAACTAGAGCTTGAGAGGTCAGGGCCCTTAGGAGAGACCATACATGATGAGTCAGAAAAGCAATAAGAAAGTCAGTGGAAAAAGCTGTGATTGAAAGACAAGAAAGTAGAAAATGAGAGCCCAGTCAGGGAGGAACTCTATAATGGATTTGCATTGATTCTAAGGGAGATGAGAAGTCAGCGCAGGTGCAGGGGACTCCTGTTTTAAATGTGATTTATTATTTCAGAAGAATTACTCTATTTGCTACATGAAAATAGACTGTCAGAGTAGGAGTGGAAGTAGGGCACCAAGGTCGGAAGCTTTTGTGGTAACCCAAGGCTGAGGAGTTGATGCTTCAGACCAGAGTGGAGGAGATGGGGCTCGGTTTGGAAACATTTTGAAACTAGCATCCCAAGGCTTTATTTAGGAACTCAATATGAAATAGTAAAGAAAGAAGTCAAGGATAATTCCAAAGCCTCTAGACTCCCTGGCAGGAGTTTGAACCTGCCAACCACAAACAAACTGCTAAAATTTGAGCCCAAACAAAACTCTTCTCCTTTAAGTTGTGGGTGTTGGGCACTGCGCACTGATGAGAAAGTGACTAAGACAGTGGTAAAGGCCAAAATCTGAGCCCTGGTGCTCTGAGCAACCCCAGTGTTCACATTTCATTCCCCACAACCACCTCTTCATCTTCAACCTCCCAAACTGACAGACTCAAGGTTGTGCCAAGGTCCTCATTTTACACATGTAGGAGAAAAATGACTGATCCAAATTCAAGGTTTAGAGTCGAGGGTCCTGATTCCCAGTGCTCTTTTGATTGATAAGAATATGCATTAGGAGGATATAGAGATAAAAGGACACTGAAGTATTAAAGTTAATGACTCCCCCCTTCAGTCGTGCCAGAACTTTAGTCAAAATGATTTGTAAACCCCTGGAATTTAAAAATGTATATATTCTGTAAAATAAACCTGACTAAAGTTTTGAGCCTTAAAGTAGTATAGAAATCCAAACCCTATATATTTACATATATATATATATATATAAAAAGTTTCCCCTCTCTTACACATTATATGTAGTTTCTTTTTTCTTTTTTCTTTTTTCTTTTTTTCTTTGCTGGGCTTACTCAGACATTTGCCTTTAGTGTGGAAGATCAATATTTTCCCTTCAAATCGATTAGCCATGAATTAATTCTAGTGTAGCAGATATGAGTCTCAGTTCACTAGCGCAGGTGTTCAAGAAATATTGCTCTTTTATTGCTTTTTAATCAGCTTAATGTGGCAGCAAGCCTGGAGTTTCATCCTAGTCATAGTGAGCACTCCCTCCATTCCTGGGCTGTACCAGGATCTAAGTGCAGTGAAAGTAATAAATGCCCCTGGCCAATAATTTGTAGTGACCACTTCTGACATGCTAATTCCCCAAGCCCAGAGTAGTCCTACAAGGCTAGGACTCAGGCCTCTTTGCCATACATAGAAATTAGAGATCTTTCTTTTGGGGGTGGTTGGAAATCTCTGTGCCCAAAGTCTTTCCTTCTCCAGGTTCCATTTCTCTAGTCTTCCCATCTCCCTAATCACTGTCCCAACATAATGCATTTATTCCTACTTCCCATGATATACTCAAACTGCTTTCTTCTTATTAGTTTGGAAAGAGTCTTCCTCCTAGCTTTCTTCAGGCTCTCAAAGGTCTTACTGACTTCCTTTTTCCTGATAAGACAGTCTTATTACCCTTTAAGTCCTCAAGTCTTTACAAGGAAGGGAAGGAAGAGAAGAATGGAAGAAAGGATTGCTTGTCTTTTCTATCTCACACACACACACACACACACACACACACACACACACACACGCCCATGGGCCAAGAAAATAGGACCAGGCTATATTTTCCAAATAGAGAAGAGAGAGAAAACAATTTAAAAAGCAATCAGTTAATATTGCACTAATTTATTTGACCATATTACTTTTGCTCTTATATCTTTGAAATAAGTAAGGCATGACACTAATCTGTTTCACATGAATCAAGATTGGCTTCTTAAAACTATGAAGTTGAGCACAGTTGACTGCACATTAAGCATTATGTGAATATAAACTTCTAACAGACCTGCATATGTGATGCAGAGCTGCTAGATAAACATAATTTCTCTTTTGAAGGCAAAGCCTTATTAACAAGAACAGAACCCCTGACATTCACACTGTATTTTTCCATCCATCTTTTCCAGCATTCACCAAAAGGGCCATGGAAACAGCCTTCAGAGAATAAGTAACAGTTGTGGATTTTTGTTTGTTGGTTTGTTCATTTGTTTTACTTTTCTAAAAAATACTTGTCTCTTAACTGAAGGAATAGTTTTTGAGTACCCATAAAATAATAGTGGATGGAAAGAAATAAGAAAAGATGGAGAGAAAGAGGAAAAACTGATTGTCTCTTAGATGTCAGCAGAAGGGAGAAAATAAAGGGCTCTAAGGCATCATCAAAACCCTGCATTGCAGGACCACAAGCGTAAAAATTACTTAACACAAAGATGAAAAGAACTTCAGATGCTCCTCTTTTACAAAACAGAAAGTTACTGGTGGTGTTTTACTAGCTTTTTGAAGAGAAAATGTTTCCGTCCAACTCCTTAACTTCCCCATTGCTGGACTCATTGCCATTAGACATTAAGATTTCTCTAGGATGCTCTAGGTGATTTGAAATTAGTGTCTGCTTTGTTTACCCTTAGTCACTTAGTTTTGACCTGGCATTACAAAATGGATTAGATTTTAGAATTGTTTGCAATTCTTCTGCTCAGATTTATCTATTTTCCTCCATTTACTAGGTGATCATTTATGTGTACCAGTATTGATATTTATTTTATATTTTGGATTATAAGACAATATTATTTCATTGATTTTGTCACTCAAATTGTTTTAGCGTTATAAAATAGTCTTTTAAAAACAAATAATATTAGTAATCTTTTAAACAAAAATTTTTAAAATCCTCTACAATTAATTCTAAAATTATCCCCATTTTACAAAGAGAAACTGTGAGACTCAGAGATCTTAAGTGGTCTTTCAGAGATCGGCTGCATTCAGGGTGGTATGGCTGTAGACTCAAGCAGTCTTTCAAAGAGAATGATTTGAACCTTTAAATATAGGGCTCCAAGGCAAGAATGAATTTTAGACACGATTGCCTCCAGTGGTGGGCAGAAACAAAAACCTGGAGAAAGGCCAAATTCAATGTTTGTGTGGCATTTTATTGAAAAAGTAATGGCTTATTAAAACCAAGCATAATAGGGCAGAAATATAATACACGAGCCAAAATATGGTCATTTAATGTTATTCTTTGTGGTTGAACATCAGATCATGCTTGTTATTAAAGACCAGGTTGACACAGAAAACCACCAAAGAAAATGTCTACAGAGAACAAGTGAAACTTCAGTGAGTAGCTGAAGCAATACTAATACTGCTCATCCAGGCTTCTCCAGCTATCTTCATGTCTCCAAATTTTAAGAGGAATTATGAAGAATTTTCTCTCTTTTTCCTCCAGTTTTCTGCCTGCCCAGTTTTTTAAAGCTCTTGTTTAAAGCTTCTAGATGACATAAATCAAAACGAATCAAGGGATGAGGCTAAAAAATCATTATGGAACATATAAAAACCCAGGTCAAATCAAACACACACCCAACCCTGCTGCCTCACCCCCACCAGGAAAGAGTAGGAAATGTCCATGGTGGTGTCCTGGTAATAAACTGCAATGTGGATCCAACCCTATATCCCAGCCCCTCACTACACATTTGGTTAACCAAGCAGCTCTGGAAAGGGGACAATTGAAAGGAGATTTTAAATCTGCTCCATGCTTGGGATCCTTCCTTTCCTACACAATTTTCCAAAGTACATAGTATATTTAAGTCTTCATGGTCAGTAATTCTTAACACAGAAAGCCAGAGTAGCAAGGCCCACCCTTCACCCAATTCTTCTTGCACCCCTGTGTTGGAGTTTGGCCTCCCCTAGCTCCCGTCTGGCTCAGTTGTCTTCCCTCCATCAAACAAAACACATGCATCTTGCTGCATATCATTCTTGCCTCACTTAGATCCAAAGAATCTCGATTTTATCTCTTATTTATCTCTAATTTACCCAATGCTCAATGCTGCTCACCAGATTTATTCTTTCTGCCATTCAGAAAAAAAGTGCCTTAGAACAAGTTTTAAATAAGCTACCAACTGAGAATTGTAACCTCCCAGAAATATCACTATGAAAAGGTAAAGGGCAGATTTCCAGCGGTAGTTGTCCATAAAAATCACCTGTTAAAGTCTGAAGTCTAAGTTACATTCAAGATCTTGGAGTGAGACTCCTACACTGGCATGAAAATGTTAAAAACATTTCTCCAGTGGTTTTAATGTGCAGCCATGATTGATAACCACCATGTGGAGATTCCACCATATGGAGACTCACAATGTGCTGCCAGAGGCCTGGCAGGGTCAACATTTACCTCTACCGTAGTCCTCTCTTATTCACAGGGGATATATTTCAAGACTTCCAGTGGATGCCTGAAATTGTGGCTATTATCAAATTATCATTTATAATATATATAACAGTTTAACTTGTAAATTAGCCATAGTAAGATGTTATCTTACCATAAATCTTAACAATTTCAACATACAAATTTTTTCTTTCCTTATTATGTCAATAACTTTAAACTTTTTACTTAAACACTTTATACTCTTTCTCTATGTCATATTCAAATCAGTTCTCTTACCCTTGGGCCACTGTTAAGGTAAAAGGTTATTTGAATGCAAGGACTACAATACCATACAGTCAGTCTGATATCCCAGAAGGCTACAAAGTGACTAGCTGGTGGGTAGTGGTTACAGGGCTGATATGCTAGACAAAGGAAATATTCACATCCCAGTGGAACACCAGAAGATTTCATCATATTATCTAGAACAGCACACAATTTAAAACTTGAATAATTTTTTGAATTTTCCATTTAATATTTTTGGATCAAAGGTGGCTGCAGGTAACTTAAACTATGCAAAGAGAAAAAAGGAAGGATGACTATAATTAGTTTCTGAAAAGAAAATAATTGATGTTGAGAAGGAAAAATATTTTGACTGCATTTGTTAATGTTCTTTATAGCATCCATTCACCTTATAATTTTCAATAACATAAAGTAATCTTTTAGACCCAAATTATCCATAAATTCTAAGATCTTCATTGTAGTTAGATGTCTCATTTGCTTATAAAGCAGGGTTCAAGTAGAGAAGTGAAAAGAAAGAGAAAATAAAAGGTATTCACTATAATGTTTGTCCCTTATAAATTCTATATTTCTATGTAACATTTCTGCTTAAATATTCATGCTCTGATGTTGAAGAACAGAGCTCTTGTGAAAAGATAAATCAAAGTTTCAGTTAAGAGAATTTAGCAGATATGGGGAAGAATGCAGTGCATCCTCAGGTAGAACAGAGCTAACTCAATATATTTGGCATAGCCAACTAGAGCTCAGAGCAAGAGCCTCTCTAAAATGCCTGCATCAAACCAGAAGCACTGCCATCACCAAGGGATGCATAAGCTCAGAGAAATCTGAAATCATAAGAGAATTTTTAACCAAATATAACTAGAAATACAAATTTAACGACCATACCCACCTGATCCCAAAGGTTCACTCCAAAAAGAAGCAGATGTGGATTTATATTCTGTTTTAGTGTGACCTTCATAGGTAAGTTTGGAGAGAGAGGAGTAGAGCCTGAGTAAGACTTTTATCTGATCCAAATGAAAAAAAAGTTTAATTTCAAAACTTTTTTGAATACCTGAGGAGCAGTTCTTAAAATACATATACAAAAATAACAGTGTCTCTCCTGTGAAGAGGAAGAAGTCACACTTCTGTGTAAGGCATGAAGCCTTCTCAATAATAGGGGCTGGGGTGTCTGTGCAGATTCTGGTCTTGAAAAGTATTTCCCTTTGTTAGTTTAAATTAGACTGCATCAACTCAGAGATCAATTTTGTCCATGTGAGTAGTGAATGAGTGAACATTTGTGTGCAGGTGTGGGCATGCATGCTAACTCCCCAAAGGTGTGCTGGGAAAGGACATGGCACAACTTCACCTAACCAATGTCAGCTTGGGGGTTTCTGTTTAAGTCTCTTGTGGCTAACTTTATATGGAGTAACTCAGCCTGTGGCCACATGTTGTCATTAAGAATAGTTCTGAGAGAGGAGGTCCAAGACTGAGAAGAGGACATGGATACCTTTAGAAGAATGAGAATGTACATTAGTGCAGGGAGAGAGAGAGACAGACAGAGACTCTGTCTCCATCTCTCTCTAAAAAAAGAGAGCACACTTGACATAGGAAAGTAAATATTGTAACTGAACAATGTCTATTATGGGAAAGAATCCCTCCCATAGGATTTTAATAATTCGGTCCTTGTTACTAGACTCTGGAAAGAGCTGTATTTATCATCAAAGTTACAGTTTTTTCTGTTTTTATCATTCCTTCTGTGGCAAAGATTGCTAACTATCCCTGAATATTCATTCATCTCTTTTCATATGAACAGGATCTGGTTTTTTACCTAGTTTCATGGCCACTCAGAATATAGAAATTCCCCTGCCTCCCTTGAAGATGGAGAAGGCCACATGACTAAGTTGTGGCCAACAGCATGATTGTGAAAATGTCTTGTGCAACTTCTTGTGTTCTTTAGAAAAGCTCTGTTAGAGCTAAGAGACAACCTACAATGTGCGAAAAAATTTTTACCAGCTGTTCCTCAGACAAAGGTCTACTATCTAGAATATATAAAGAACTCAAAAAAAATCAGACCCCTCAAATATAAAGACCCAATTCAAAAATGAGCATCCGAGATGAACAGACAAAGAAGTAAAAGCAGTAAATAAACATACGAATAAATGTTCAACATCACTGGTCATTCAAGAGATGCAAATGAAAACAATGCTAAGATTCCACCTCATCCCAGAAAGAATGGCTGCTATCATGAAATCAACCAATAACAAGTGCTGGCAGGGTTGTGGGGAAAAAACCATTCTTCATTGTTGATGGGAGTGAAGACTGGTACAACCACTGTGGAAATCAATATGGAGATACCTCAAACAACTAGGACTGGAAGTCCCATTTGACCCAGCTATTCCTCTACTGGGTATCTTCCCAAAAGAATTAAAAGAATCATACCACAGTGATATATGAGCACCCATGTTTATAGTGGCACAGTTTGTAATAGCTAAAACTCGGAAACAGCCCAAATGCCCATCAACTGGAGACTGGATAAAGAAAATGTGGGGTTTTTTAATAAAATGGAGTACTACTCAGCCATAAAGAATGACAAACTAGAGACATTTATAGCTAAGTGGATGCACATTGAAGCCATACTCTTAAGTGCAATAAATAGGACACGTGTGTAAATACCAAATAGTTTCTCTGGTGTGAAAAACTAAAAGTGTAAATCAGAATCAAAATGTATAATTCATATTGTGAAATAAGAAGAAAAGGTCTAAAGGAGTAGGGGAAGTGGGAGGGGAAGGGGAAAGGAAAGAAGGGAAAAGAAAAAATATGAGAAAAGGAAAAACATGGAAACAAAGTCTTTGTAAATAGGGAAGGGTGGAGGGGGTGAAGGGAGGTCAGGGGAATGGGAAAAAAATAAGAACCAAGATACATCATGTAAAAGTACAAGATCCCAATGATGACTATAACTGTATTGTATACCTAAAATGTACCAATAAACTAAATGGAAAAAAAAAGAAAAGAAAAGCTCTGTTAGAATATGGGCATGATCATAGCTCATGAATATAACTGTCTTAAGATAATAAACAAGGTAGAAAAAAAAGCAAGACCCCAGTCTCCTGTCATGAAAGAGAGTCACCATTGCAGCTTTGAGTTTTATTCAGTAGAAAAGTGAATTTCTTCTGTATTTAAGCTACCTACATCCTAATGAATATAACCACCAACTTATTCCTTCAGTAATGTTTTGTGCTCATGGTACAGTAAGGAATTAAGTGATATCATCATTCTGCTGAAGCCAGCATTATGGTACCAGTACCATATCATAAGGAAAATGGTCTTAGGGTGCAGACAGTGACCATCCACAGAACAACCAACCCCCTAGGGGCAAGTTGAGAGAAATGAGCAAGCATAAGTGCTACAGAGAAATAACTCAGGAGAAAGATGACAGAAACTCACCTTTCTCTACATAAACTAAAGGAAGAGAAGACTTAAAGAGACAGATTGACATAAGAGTTATATCTAGATTTGAATAAATTGGGATGGAACCAGATCTGTGAAGGGTAGACTTCAGAACAAACCTCTAACTCTACCCCTGACTAGCTATACGACCTTGACAAATGAATTGGCGTTCTTTAGCCTGAATTTCCTAATCCAGAAGTGGAGTTAGTAACAGGCACTTGGTAGGGATATTTTATGGATTAATCAACCTTGGTATTTGGCATAATGCTTGGCATATAATATGTGCTCTATTAATAGCTTTTTTAAAAAATTCCCCACTCCAGTGAAAAAAAAATAATTACCTTCTCTAGAAATGTAAATGATATTCACCTTTGCCACATTATTCCTCCACATCTAAAAGGCCCTCCTTTACCCCTTCCCAGGAATCAAAGTATACACAGAATCTTACCTCTCTTACAAGGCCCTGAAGGATTGTTTTCTCCCAACTCTGAACTCTACAGACATATTTTCCTATTTGTTTCACTCATTGCCACTGAATGACACACTGTTTTCCCAAAATTTAAGATTTCATGTGTGTTTCATCTGTCTTCTATTAGAGTCTGAAGTTTGAAAATACATTCTTTTCCTTCAGATCACACATCTTATTTAGTCCAACATGGTGTGCTCTCAAAATACTCATTAAAAGGATAAATGATACCCTTCTAACAAATGTGCATGTGTAGCTTACAGAGAGCCAAGTAGAATAAATGTCATTCTATTCATACACTGAGTAACCAAATGGCAGAATACCTTAAACTTTAAAAATCAAATTAATGGAATTTTGACATTTGCAATCATGGGCGAAGCCAATACCGTGTACTTTAAATCCTCCCTTGACAGAAATAGTTCCCTCTCTAACATCAGGTAAGTTCTAGCTTCAAATTCAGCTCCCTGCTCAGCTGCTTCCCCTGCCATTTCAAAGCCCACAGTGATGCTATATTTTGTTGGCTTTAGGTAATATTAATGCCTTCCTCACTTATGTGCTACGTAAGATTTGGGACATCAAAAAATAAATAATTCAAGGAGTTGAAAATCTATTGTAGTTTGCTACTCACCTGTTTTTTGGGTGAGCTACTGCATTAGTTTTCTAGGGCCGCCATAATGGACTACTGCAAATTAAGTGGCTCAAAGACCTGGAGAAGTCAAGAACAAAGTGTCAGCAGGATTGCATTCCTTCTGGAGGGTGTTCACAACTGTTCCCTGGCTTCTGAAGGTTTACTGACAAATTTGGGATTCCTTGACTTACGGAAACATTACCCACATCTCTGCCTTCATGTTCACATAATGCCCTCCTTGTGTGCATATCTGGGTCCAAACTTCCCTTTTCATAAAGATAATGGTTGCATTGAATTAGCTGCCCCATATGCAAATTCCAGTGTGACCTCATTTTAACAGATTATATCCACAACTACTCACCAAGTAAGGTCACATGTGAAGTAACTGGGGGTCAGAACTTTACCATTTGAATTTTGGGTGGACACAATTCAACTCATAATAGCTATAATGTTTATGTTTTACATCTGAAAAGAAGCCCAGGAGAGGATGAAAGGCATCTGCATACATTGTGGTCTAACTTTGTGGGAAAGTGTAAACTGTTACTATGAACATTAACTACAATCAATGTTTTCAGTGCGGAAATCAATGTAAAGCACCCAGAATAGCCCCTGGCAACACTAACTAAGCACAAACTAAGTGCTTGGTAAGTATTAGTTATTAGCAGTAGTAGTATTCATATTATTAGTATTTAGATCTTTAATCATAGTACTCAATATAATGTCAAAAATACTTTACCCCCTGTTGTGAGTCTAAATAACAGTTGAAAACTGAAAGTGAGTAGAGGTGAAAAGCACAATGTGATGATCTTGGACACAGTTGGCCATAACTGGGAACTCAATTAGCCTTTTATGTTCAAAAATTAATTAGGAATACAAAATTAAGTGTAATGAAATTATTATGTAAATATTTTCCTGATGTATCTATCCATCATGTGTTTTCACTTTTATTGAAAAACAGAAAAAAAGGAGGCATGAATGCTCTAATGGGATATATTTAAAGAGTGATATATGGAGCTTTATATACTTAGGAGATACTAGAAGTATAAAAATAACATTAGAAGTATAAAAAATAATATAGTCTGATTATGCAGCTCAAAACCTTAGAAAATTTAAAGGATAAACAAATAATTAAGATGGTTAATTGTGTACTGTATGTATGTTATATTTTTTTTTAATTTTAAGGATATAAAAAGCAATGCAAATATTCTCCAAAGTGGCAACAGTCATGTTAATACCTATACACTTTTGAAACTTCAGTGTAAGTGAAGTTTATGCAAAAGTGTTGGTAACAGAATTAATGGGAAGAGGAACTGGTTTTTAACCAAAATGAGATTAGGTAACTTAGCTTGCTTATAAGCATTAAAGGAGAAAAAGTTACAAGTGCATAGTCATAATTTCCTTGGCATTAATAGGAGGCCCTATCCCAGATGCAGAGCTTGTTGGTTTAAAGAAGAATACTGAGTATGAGCATGGAGAGATCTGAAATATGAAATCATAAGAAAAGGTCAGCTTTCAAAGAAGAATAACATAAGACTGATTGGGCTCAATGAAGAAACAGGAGAGAGTGGAGATGACATAAAAAATCTCTTCACAGAAATAATGGAAGAAAACTTCCCAAGCAGGGGAAAAGAACTTGACATACAGACAAGTGAGGCATATACGACTGCAAATAGCTTTGATCAAAAAAAATCTACACATAGGCATATAATTGTTAAGATTCCAGAAACTCAACAGAAGAACAAAGTTCTACAAGCAGTCAGAGAAAAGAAACAAATCACATACAAAGGAAAGCCCATCAGAATCACAGCAGAATTCTCAACACAAACCATCAAGGCAAGAAGAGCTTGGAGTGACATATTCCAAGCCCTAAAAGAAAACAGCCTCCAACCCAGATTGATGTACCCTGCAAAACTAGCTTTCAAAATTGATGGAGAAATAACATACTTTCATGACAAAGAGTACCTTAGGAACTTCGTGAACACCAAACCAGCACTCCAAAGAATTTTACACAATAGCCTAGGAGCAGACATTGAGGATCACAACCCCAGGAAGCAAAGCAGAATGAACCCATCTGGCATGACAAGAAATTAAATGTAGAGGGGGAGAACCCAACAAAAAGAAAAAGTCACGGCAATGACAAGTCAATACGTTTCAGTTATAACCATCAATGTTAATGGTCTCAATTCACCAATCAAAAGAAATAGACTGGCAGAATGGGTCAAGAAGCAAAATCCAACAATATGCTGCATATAAGAAACACACTTAATTCAAAAGGAAACTCATAGACTGAAAGTTAAAGGGTGGAAAACAATACTCCATGTGACAGGAACCCGAAACAAACCAGGAGTAGCTATCCTCTTTGCAGATCAAGTAGATTTCAAACCAACACTGACTAAGAGAGATGAAGAAGGACACTACATCCTTGTAAAGAGAAGAATCAAAAACAAGTGCACCCAACTATATAAAACAAATACTAATGGACGTGAGAAGTCATATATGCACTAATACAATTGTAGTGGGGGACCTCAACACCCCACTGTCACAAATAGATCAACTAGACTAAAAATAAGTAATGAAATACTAGAACTCAATTGAACTCTTGAACAAATGAACTTAACAGATGTTTACAGAGTCTTCCACCCCACAAAATCAGAATACACATTCTTCTCAGCTGCCCATGGGTCATTCTCCAAAATAGACCACATACTCACTCATAGAACATGTTTAAGTAAGTGCAAAGGAACTGAAGTTATCCCCTGTATATTATCAGACCATAGTGCGATGAAATTGGAGATCCATAGCAAAAGAAACTCAAAAAATTTGATAAACACATGGAAATTGAACAACACACTTCTAAATAACCAATGGGTCACAGAGGAAATTAAAGAAGAAATCAGACAGTTCTGCCAATTAAATGAAAATGACAATACAACATATCGGAATCTATGGAACATAATGAAAGTAGTCTTACGAGGGAAATTCATAGCAGTGAATACTCATATTAGGAAAACAGAACGAGCCCAATTAAACAACCTGATAATGAACCTCATGCTTCTAGAAAAAGAAGAGCAGGACAACCCCAAAGCTCATACAAGGGAGAAAATTATAAAGATCAGAGGAGAAATCAATGCAATGGAGACTAAGAGAACGATACAAAAAAATCAATGAAGCCAAAGTTGGTTCTTCGAAAGAATAAACAAAATTGACAAACCCTTAGCCAACCTTGTCAGAAAAAGGAAAGAAAAGGCCCAAATCCATGCAATTAGGAAAGAAAAGGGTGAAATTACAACAGACCCAGCAGAAATCCAGAAGATCATCAATACCTACTTCCAGAACCTACACACCAATAAGATGGACAACACAGAAGAAGTGGACAGATTCCTAGATACATATGAATTACCAAAGTTGAACGAAGAAGACCTAAAAATTCTGAACAACCAATGAAATCAATGAAATTGAAAATGTAATTAAAAACTTATCAACTAAGAAAAGCCTGGGCCCTGATGGCTTCACTGCTGAATCCTACAAGACATTTAGAGAGGAACTACGGCCACTACTGTTTAAACTCTTCATCGAATTGAAAGGGAAGCAATACTCCCAAATTCATTCCTGGAAGCAAGCATCACCTTGATCCTCAAAGCAGAGAAGGATCCAACTGAAAAACAGAACTATAGTCCAATCTCACTAATGAACATAGATGCAAAAATCCTTAATGAGACACTAGCAAATAGAATGCAAAAGATCATCAAGAAGATCATACACCCTGACCAAGTGGGATTCATCCCAGGGATGCAGGGATGGTGCAACATACGCAAATCAATCAATGTAATACACTATATCAATAGAGCCAAGGACAAAAACATTATAATTATCTCCATAGACGCAGAAAAAGCATTTGACAAAATCCAACATGCATTTATGATAAAAACCCTACAAAAAATTGGAATAGATGGTCTCCACCTTAAACTGATAGAAGCCATCTATGAAAAACCAACAGTCAATATCATACTAAATGGTCAAAAACTGAAATCCTTCACACTAAAATCAGGAACAAGACAAGGATATCCACTATCACCACTCTTGTTCAATATAGTTCTGGAAACATTAGCCACGGCAATTACACAAGAGAAAGAAATAAAAGGAATAAAGATAGGTAATGAAGAAGTCAAATTGTCATTATTTGTAGATGACATGATACTCTATATAGAAGACCCAAGAACTCCACCAAAAGTCTTCTAGACTTAATAACCAAATTCAGTCAAGTAGCTGGTTACAAGGTTAACACACAAAAATCAATAGCTTTCCTCTACACCAATGACAGACTCACTGAGAGAGAAATAGGGCAAATAATTCCTTTCACAATAGCATCCAAAAAACTGAAATACCTAGGAATCAACATAACGAAAGAAATCAAAGACCTCTTCTCTGAAAACTATGGCACTCTGAAAAGAGAGATTGAAGATGATATCAGAAAATGGACAGACATCCCCTGCTCCTGGCTAGGAAGGATTAATATAGTGAAAATGGCCATACTTCCAAAACTGCTATATAGATTTAATGCAATTCCAATTGAGATCCCAGCAGCATACTTCATGGACCTGAAAACAATCCAAAAATTCATTTGGAACAAGAAGAGGTGCAGAATAGCAAAAGCAATTCTAGGTAACGGAGATATGGCAGGGGGTATCACAATCCCCAACCTGCAACTCTACTACAAAGCTACTGTGATAAAAACAGCATGGTACTGGCAAAGAAACAGGCTTGAGGACCAGAGGAACAGATTAGAAGATGTAGAAACAACGCCAGATACACTCAGCCATCTCATCTTCGACAAAGGAGCCAAACACCCTCACTGGAGGAAAGATAGCCTCTTTAATAAATGGTGCTGGAAAAATTGGGCTTCAACTTGCCAAAGATTAAAACTAGACCTGTATCTCTCACCATGCACTCAACTAAAATCAAAATGGATTAAAGATCTAAATATTAAAATAGAAACTCTGAACCAGTTGGAACAGAGGTTAGGTAGAACCCTTGAAGACATCGGTGTAGGAAAAGATTTTATGAACAAAACCTCAGTTGCCCATGAACTAGCACAAACAATCAATAAATGGGATCTCTTCTTATTAAAAGGCTTCTGCACAGCAAGAGAAACCACCAACAGTGTGAAGAGACAACCCACAATGTGGGAAAAAATCTTCACCTGCTCTTCCTCAGACAAAGGTCTATTATCTCGAATCTATAAAGAACTTAAAAAGATCAGACCTCCCAAATTTAAAGACCCAATCCAAAAGTGGGCATCTGAAATGAACAGATATTTCTCACACAAAGAAGTAGAAATAGCAAATAAATACATGAAAAAATGTTCAACATCACTGGTCATTCGAGAGATGCAAATGAAAACAACGCTGAGATTCCACTTCACTCCAGAAAGAATGGCTGCTATCATGAAATCAACCAATAACAAATGCTGGTGGGGCTGTGGGGAAAGAGGAACCCTACTCCACTGCTGGTGGGAGTGTAGACTGGTGCAAGCACTGTGGAAATCAGTATGCAGATACCTCAAAGAACTAGGACTGGAAGTTCCATTTGACCCCACTATTCCACTACTGGGGATCTTCCCCAAAGAATTAAAAGAATCATACCACAGCAATGTATGTGCACCCATGTTCACAGCAGCACAGTTTGTAATAGCTAAAACTTGGAAACAGCCCAAATGCCCATCAACCGGAGACTGGATAAAGAAAATGTGGGGTTTTTTTTATAAAATGGAGTATTACTGAGCCATAAAAAATGAGAAATTAGAGACATTTATAGCTAAGTGGATGCACATTGAGGTGATACTCTTAAGTGAAATCAATAGGACACACATGTATAAATACCGAATAGTTTCTCTGGTGTGAGAAACTGAAAGTGTAAATAAGGACTAAATGTATAATAGGTCATGTGAAATAGGAAGAAAAGGGGCAAAGGGGAAGGAAGTGGGAGGGCTAGGGGAAAGGATAGAAGGGAATGGGATTAATATGAGAAAATGGAAAAATAGGAACAAAATCTTTGCAAATAGGGAGGAATGGAGGGGTTGAAGGGAGGGCTGGGCAAGGGTGAAAAATAAGAACCAAGAGAGACTATGTAAAGGTGCAAATTTCCAATGATGAATGTCATTATATTGTATACCTAAAATGTACCAATGATTAGAATGAATAAGCGATAATGCAAAATAGGAAGAAAAGGTCCAAAGTGGTAGGGGTAGTGGGAGGGGCAGGGGTAAGGAAAGAAGGGAAAGGAAAAATGATGAGAAATGGAAAAAATGGAAATAAAGTCTTTGTAAATAGGGAAGGGTGGAGGGGGTGAAGGGAGGGCTAGGAATGGGGAAAAAATAAGAACCAAGATGCATTATGTAAAGGTGCAATTCCCAATGAGAAATGTAATTGTGTTGTATACCTACAATGTACCAATAAGAGAATTTAACAAAAAAAAAAAAAGAAAAGATCAGCTCTTCAAAGCAGCACATACTATGTAGTGAGATTATCAGTGAAGTTATATGCAGTTAAGAGTTTGAGATTACAAGCACAATAGGAGTTTGAAGTAGGGGTGAGTGCTGGTGGTGAGTTTCTGGGGAAGTTTCCTTAAATAAGTGGGCCATATGCTGTGTCCTTTAGGACCAGACAGGCAAAAATAAGCGATATACTTCCAGCAAAGGAGATGGAAGCAATAGGATTTTGAAGGGCAATAAGCAAGCAGAGAATTAAGAAATTAAGCCTTGGGGCCAGGGATTTAGCTCAGTGGTTCCGCCATCTGCCTTACAAGCACAAGGACCTGAATTTGATCCCCGGTACCAAAAAAAAGAAATTAAGCCTCCCAGTGTTGGCTGAATTTACCCACCCACTTTCCCCTTTGGTCTGTATGGTACTGGGGGACTATCAGTCTCTTGAGATTTGCAGTCTGGCTCAGCCTCTACAGTCTAAAGAATAAGCAAGAACACAAAGTGAGATACTTCATATGTCATATCCCTGTCATATCTTACCAACCCAAGCATCACTACTTGCTTCCATTGGTTATTTATATATATATATATATATATTACTTTTTAAATAATCAAAACTTGCATTACCACTTCAGTAGCATGACACAGCTAATGGCAAACAAGTAGGAGAGGGAAAGAAGACGTGCTTTTTGTTGTTTGGCTTGTTTGTGACTAATCTATGGATCCAGCCAATGTGTCCCCTCCTCTCTCTTGAAAGCTTCCCAGATCCTCCAAGCTGCCAGGTGTGGGAGTACTCTTTGATCATTCTCTACCACAGCCCTGCTGGACTCCAGTACATCCTTTCCTATTTATGTCTTCACCATCAATCTGTAAGCTCCTCTAAGGTAGGAACCCTGTTGAAGCTCGGATTCTGGAGCCAGACCACCTACATTTGAACCCTACCACTATTATTTCCTGCATCTGTGACCATAGCTAACCACTTAACCTCTGTGGACCTCACTTCTTCAAGTTCAGATTTGTAAGTAGAGATTGTGAGACTAAGAATTACATGAAAAGCACCTTGAACAATTGGTGCCTACCCATGGTAAGCATAGTGTACTCAGGAAATACTTTTGAGAGAGAAGGAGGGATAGATTTCCTGGTGGAAAAACTTGTATTCTTTGCATCTCTCACAAAACCTAGCTCAGTGATTAATAGATTTATATTTAAAGAAAGAATGCAATGCAAAGATTCCACCTAAACTGGGGAAAGTCATTGAGGTGGTATTCCTGAACCCAGTGAGAGATTTTTCATGGTCAGAGATTTTTCTCCTGAAGTTGTTTTATTTATTTTTAGTAACTCATTTAATTTACCAACACAGGAGAGACTCATGAGATTTCTATAAATTTTACCTCCTACCAAAAAAAAGATGTTTACAAAGGAACAATGAGTATAGATGGAGATGTGAAAGAATCTACTACTTCTAAAATATTGATTGACTTTCTGCATGATCTATGATACTGCCATCATACATACTCAGAAGCTTGGAGCCATTCTTTACTAATGACTCATACAAGCATTAAATTTTGAAGCTAATCATTGGTTTGTGAAACATGCCCAAGAATCAGCAATAAACAGGCATAAACCTGTCTTAAATGTTGTGGGTGAAGGATAAGTGGTATGGGTAATTCCATTTGGATTAATACCAGTGCTAACTAAAAACAACTTATTCTATACAAGATTGCACTGCTTTTCTGTCAAAATGTGCATATGTGTACCTCACCTACGAGCTCTTACATATGAAACAACTTCCATAAACATAAAGGTGAGATTTTAATTCTAAAGACTGGAATAAAAGAACACTGAAGTAAATTTTTTTAAAAATCAAAATTTGAGTTCTATCTCTACATTCTTGTGAACCCTAGTCATTTAATATCTCTGAAATGAGCTTTGCCTACATTGGATGATTATTGTTACCATTTATTCATTCAGGAAGCTTTTGTGGGACACCTACTGTGGACTAGGCTGAATGTAAAGTATTAGGGTAAAAAAAGATAAATATGACATAATCTCTGAAAGAAATGTGTTAATAGAAACTGCAAAATGAATGTTTTACTGTATGGTTATAAATATACTTGTAGTTGCTATTGAAAGATAATAATAAAAATCTTTTAGTAGGTGTTGAGTTCATGGATTGTTTTACCGCCTACTCCACAGGAAAGAATTTACCTTCATCTCCATTTCCTCTCTGTTTTGATTCTACCTCTCCTGAAAGGCTGTCTCTGGCCATCCTATTTGAGATATCCCTCCCTTTATTGTTATCTTTTAAAACCATAGTATTTGTTTGTTTCCTTCATAGTAAATACTAGTGATTACATATTAAGTGTTTGTTTTTCTGATTATTGTTTATTACTGCCACTAAGCATCCATTCTATGAAGTCAGGGATTTTGTTCTTATTGTCTTACTCTCACCAGTACCTTGTAGAGTACCTGGAGCATAGCAGTAAGTGCTCAGTAAATATTTTATCCTTAACTGAATGAATACATACACAATCATATCACAAATAGCCAGCCTAATTGAAGAGAAACAGGTATTATCCCTTAGAGGCAATAAGACTAAAAGTGAATCCATGAAGAATTTTTATTTAAATTCTTGGTTAGTCTTAGTCTGCATGTGCGATCTATTCAGAAGCATAAGAAGCAAATAATTCATCTTATATTTTGTTCAATTCTTATTTCTAAAAAATCTTTTCAAGTATGTGTCACAAAGTCCAGTTCACACATAAATAAAACTAAACCTCAAAGAGGACACTAGATCAGAGTACCACAGTTGGTAAATGCCAGAGCCTGTTGTTTTGTATATGTCTGTTCTGAGGGGGTGGGTTGTTTGTTTTTACCACTCCATCCCTACAAACCAATAAACTTCCTCTACTCTGTGTCTTCAGATCCTAGGAATAAGAGAAGTGAGAAATTTTTTGAAAATTTCCCTTAGAGCCACAATTATCATAGAAACTTCAGGCTGAATTGGTTTGCAGAAACTTTTCTGGTGGTGTATGAGCGCCATCTGATGTCCAGAGGCAGAGCGGCTCCAGACTCAGTTCTGGTTACAGGTTTGACCTCCTAACTAGGAAATGTCATCAAAACACGGGGCCACCCACTTTGAGTCTGTATAATTCCTCAGCAGTAACATGTAAAAACAATATCCCTATAACTTCTTAACATCTCAGTTGTAAATTTTATCTCAATATTTTTCTTTATATGGATTTTACTTTATGTTTATGACCTGAGATAGATTCATTTCCAATTTCATTCATTCAACTTACTATGGAGCTTTGCCCAGGTTGGAAAAACCTCCAGGTCACTAAAGATATGGAAAATTTTAGGAACCACTGCCCCAGTAGGAAAATCCTATGAGAGAAAACCAAGTGGGTAAGTTAGGAAACACTGAAGAAGGTGAAGCCTTATTTCATCCAAATGACAAATTCATGTGGGTCTCCAAGCTAATCTCTGTATTTCTGTCACTAGTACCTTTTTTCCCCCTGTACTTTAGAATGAGAATTCAAAATAAAATGGTTTTCTCTGGAATATATTTGAATGGTATTGAAAAGTATGAAGAAAGTCATTTTTTTCGTTAGAAAGAAAATCTGATTTGGCTGTTTGAGTTAACAATAAAGAATAGTTTTGTTAATTAATTCCATGGCAGACATATTCTATAAAGATAACTTAAATATGCAGCTTCAAAAGCATATTTAAGCCAGGTATGGTGGTATATACCTACAATCTCAGCACTCAGGAGTCTGAAGCAGAAGGATTGCTGTGAGTACAGGTCAGCCTACATAGACCCTATTTCAAAAAACAACAAAAAAAACATGTTTAAGTAGACAGTATGCAATAATTCAGTAATTCTATCATGTAAAACTATTTAAAGTTATGATTTAAAATTTTTACATGTCAAATATACATGTGAGAAAGAACATTTAGATTTTCAAATTATTTGGAGGTAATACAAGCAAAGAAGAAAAAGAAGGATGAGGAGACAGGGAAGGAGACAGAAGAGACAGAGAAGGAGAAGACAAAGAAGAAGATGAAGAAGGAAAGAAGAGGAGGAAGAGGAAGAGGACGAAGAAGAAGAGGAAGAGGAGGAGGAAGAATAAGAAGAGGAAGAGGAGGAGGAGGAAGAAGAGGAGGAGGAGGAGGAGGAGGAGGAGAAGGAGGAGGAGGAGGAGGAGGAGGAGGAGGAGGAAACAAAAACACTGTAAACCAAAGCAAAAGTTTGTCCTAGTTGTCAGTTTCAACATTTCTCATACCTGGGCCAGTCACTGGGTGATTTTTCTTTTTGTGCCTTACGAGGTTCTCGATCCTTAACCAAGTGGCCACAACCCAAGATCTGGGAAAAACAGCCCCTTTCAGAGCTTCATATTTCAGAACCAATTTGCTATAACCTCACCCCACTTGGGCTTTGTTATTCATTTATATCTTCTGGTCAGAGATTACAGAATTTATATTTTACAGATGACAGCTTATTCCTTCTTTCCTTGACTTTCTTTTCTAATTTAATATCCTTTCCTTAGTAACCAAGTATCTACAACTCAACCTCCCAGACATGCCAAAATGGTGTCTTATTCCCTAATAAAAATAATATCCCAGCTCTCCTTCTGCCTCCCGCTCCCCCCTGATATCACATATCCCAAACAGTACTCTACAAAACACTGAATATGTTATAAGTTTTCACAGAAAAGGATCATGATCATAGTAAATATGGGGTATTCTAAATACTCTAACTTGCATCCTGGAGGCATTTTCAACTCAACATATCCAATACTATGCCCATAGATTTCCCCTTTCCATGCTGCTCAATCTGTATTTCTTACTTCTGTTTATTTATTCAAAACTTCTTTTTTTTGTACTGGAGATCGAACTCAGGACCTTGCTCTTGCCAGGCAGGTACAGTGCCACTGAGCTAAATCCCTGGCCCTATTCAGAACTCTTTTGATATCCTTTTATGCCTATATTATCTAATTTTCTCTACAAGCTCATGAGAGAGTCACTATTATTTTCCAGATTTTCAGGTGTAAAAGAAATTTAGAAAAGTGACATAAATTTTCCAAAGCCCCCAAACTGGTAAGACCAAAAGCCAGAGTTGAGACTGCTTCTAGCCAATTCCAAGGCCATAGGCCATAGATGGCCAAAAAGAATCCTGAAACTAGACAATCTTTATGCAGTTCATAGTGTAAAGTCTGACATATAGTCTACAATATTTACCTGATCCTTGAATTACAAAATATTTATTTATTGTCCCATATATCCAAGACATTGTACTAAGGATTAAGAGAGAAAAACTTAAAAAAACTAGCAATGGCCCCTTCCCCCATTTATCTAGTTTTTCTAGTTTAAAGCAAACTATATAGGCAAGGTTCAAAAGAGAGTGATCCAGCGCCATTATTCTCCAGCAATTTTCTGAAAGTGCTAATCAAAGTAATTAAGACCTAGCCAAAATAGAGAATAAAAAATTTGGAAAAGAAGAAATGCTATTATTTTCAAGCATATGATTTATGGAGCTAAAAATATCAACTTTAAATATTTTCCTAAAAACAGAGTTCAGTAAGATGGTCAGTTATAAAATTAATATACTAAAGTCAGTAATTTTTCTAAATAACCAAAAATAAAAAATAATAGAATACAATGGAAAAAGATTCCATTTCTAAAAAAGATGCCCAAGCATACACATAAGAATTGTGAGAAAAATATATGGGGAAAATATAAATTCCATCTCCTGATGGACAGACAGAACAGCAAAGTCATATGGCCAAGAAGCATTAATACCGGTATTGGGTTCATATGGAAGTTACATCATATTGAGTAACCAGGAGCATAAGCAGTACAGACAAGGTCAGAGAGGTAGTGGGGGTGGGCCATAGAGTGGTTGACTATGGAGAGGGGCAGAAGACAGAGCAGGATAGTTCACACTGGACCTTGTAAAACTGACTTTTCTCTGGGTGAAATGAGGAGCCCATGGATGGTTCTAAAGAGAGAATGACTTGATATGACTTATTATTAAAAGGATAGCTGTACTTTGTTAAAGACAGACTTCAGAGGAAGGGGCTTCCAGGCCAGAGGAAGGGGATTTCGGGTTGTTGTTCCACCACTCCCAGCACAGAGGAGGTGAGCCCTGTGGGCACCAACAGCAAACCCCCCTCCCAACCAAATGAGAAAACACATAAACAAGTCTCAAAACCATACTTCAAGATCACTTAGAGCAACCCCAAAGGAAAACAAGATGGAACAATCTGATACTCAAACACCTGGACACCCTGAACTGCCAACAAAAGAGGATCTGGAAAAAATGAAATCAGAAATGATTTTACAGATGACAGCAGAGATTGTGCCCATAGTTCAAGACATGATTAATAAATCTAGAGAGGACATAGATTAAAAAAATAGAGGAGCTGAGAAACACAATGGAATGCCAACATAGGAAACAAATGGAATCCATAAAACAGATACAAACAGCTTTCCAAGAGATTAAAAACTCCACTGAAACTCTACCCAGGAGAATGACTCAATGTGAGGACAGAATTTCAGATATAGAAGGTAAAACTGAAATTAGTGACCAGGAAAAGAAAAATTTCTTCAAAATTATAAGGGACCATGAGAAATCAATCCAGCAGCTGCTAGATGATGCAAAGAAGAATAACATAAGACTGATTGGAGTCAATGAAGAAACAGGAGAGAGTGCAGATGACATAAAACAATTGTTCACAGAAGTGATGGCAGAAAACTTCCCAAGCAAGGGAAAAGAACTTGACATACAGATAAGTGAGGCATAAAGGACTCCAAATATCCTTGATTAAAAAAAATCTACACATAGGCATATAATAGTTAAGATTCCAAAAACCCAACAAAAGAAAAATGTTCTACAAGCAGTTAGAGAAAAGAAACACATCACATACAAAGGAAAGCCCATCAGAATCACAGCAGACTTCTCGATGCAAACCCTCAAGGCAAGAAGAGCTTGGACTGATGTATTCCAAGCCCTAAAGGAAAACAACCTCCAACCCAGATTGATGTACCCTGCAAAACTATCTTTCCAAATTGATGGAGAAACAAGATACTTTCATGACAAAGAACACCTTAGGAACTTCATGAATACCAAACCAGCACTCCAAAAAAGTTTAGATAATATCCTAGGAACAGACAATGAGGATCACAACTCCAGGAAGCACAGCAGAACGAATCCATGGGGTGGAACAAGATATTAAATGTAAATGGGGAGAATCCAACAAAAAGAAAAAGTCATGACAATGATAAGTCAATATGTATGTTTTAACCATCAATGTTAATGGTCTCAATTCACCAATCAAAAGAAATAGACTGGCTGAATGAGTCAAGAAGCAAAATCCAATAATATTCTGCATACAAGAAACACACTTAATTCAAAAAGAAACTCATAGATTGAAAGTTAAAGGGTATAAAACAATACTCCATGTGACAGGAACCCGAAAAAAAGCAGAAGTAGCTATCCTCTTTGCAGATCAAGTGGATTTCAAACCAACACTGATTAAGAGAGACAACAAAGGACACTACATCCTTGCAAAGGGAACAATCCAACAGGAAGAGATGACAATCTTAAATATCTATGCACCAAACACTAATGCACCCAACTATATAAAATAAATACTAATGGATATGAAAAGTCATATATGCACTAATAAAATAGTAGTGGGGAACCTCAATACCCCACTGTCACAAATAGATGGATCAACTAGACAAAAAATAAGTAACAAAATACTACAACTCAATCGAACTGTGGAACAAATGAACTTAATAGATGTTTACAGAATGTTCGACCCCACAAAATCAGAACACACATTCTTTTCAGCTGCACACAGGTCATTCTCCAAAATACACCACATACTCACTCATAGAACATGTTTAAGTAAGTGCAAAGGAACTGAAGTTATCCCCCTGTATATTATCAGACCATAGTGTGATGAAACTAGAGATCAATGCCAAAAGAAACCACAAGAATTTCATAAATACATGGAAATTGAACAACACACTTCTAAATAACCAATGAGTCACAGAGGAAATTAAAGAAGAAATCAGAGAGTTCCTTCAATTAAATGACAATGACAATACAACATATCAGAATCTATGGGACACAATGAAAGCAGTCTTACGAGGGAAATTCATAGCAGTGAATATGCATATTAGGAAAACAGAACGAGCCCAATTAAACAACCTGATGCTGAACCTCAAGCTTCTAGAAAAAGAAGAGCAGAACAACCCCAGAGCTCATACAAGGGAGGAAATTATAAAGATCAGAGGAGAAATCAATGCAATGGAGACTAAGAGAACAAAACAAAAAATTAATGAAGCCAGGAGTTGGTTCTTTGAAAGAATGAACGAAATTGACAAACCCTCAGCCAACCTTATCAGAAAAAAGAAAGAAAAGGCCCAAATCCATGCAATTAGGAATGAAAAGGGTGAAATTACAACAGGCCAGCAGAAATCCAGAGGATCATCAATACCTACTTCCAGAATCTATATGCCAATAAGATGGAAAACACAGAAGAAATGGACAAATTCCTAGATACACATGAATTACCAAGTTAAACAAAGAGGACTTAAAAATTCTGAACAACCCAATACCAGCCAATGAAATTGAAAATGTAATTGAAAACTTACCAACTAAGAAAAGCCCAGGTCCTGATGGCTTCACTGCTGAAATCTACAAGACATTTAGAGAGGAACTGCTGCCATTACTGTTTAAACTCTTCAATGAAATTGAAAGGGAAGCAATATTCCCGAATACATTCCTGGAAGCAAGCATCACCTTGGTCTCCAAAGCAGAGAAAGAACTAACCAAAAAAGAAAACTATTTAAGATAATCTCACTAATGAACATAGATGCAAAAATCCTTAATAAGATACTGGCAAATAGAATGCACAAGATCATCAAGAAGATCATACACCCTGACCAAGTGGGATTCATCCCAGGGATGCAGGGATGGTTTAACATATGCAAATCAATCAATGTAACACACTATATCCATAGAGCCAAGGACAAAAACCATATGATTATCTCCATACATGCAGAAAAAGCATTTGACAAAATTCAACACGCATTTATGATAAAAGCCCTACAAAAAATTGGAATAGACAGTCTCTACCTCAATCTGATAAAAGCCATCTATGAAAAACCAAAAGCCAATATCATACTAAATGGTCAAAAACTGAAATCCTTCACACTAAAATCAGGAACAAGACAAAGATGTCCACTATCACTACTCTTGTTCAATATAGCTTTGGAAACATTAGCAACAGCAATTAGACAAGAGAAAGAAATAAAAGGAGTAAAGACAGGAAATGAAGTCAAATTGTCATTATTTGCAGATCACATGATACTCTATACAGAAGACTCCAAGAACTCCATCAAAAGTCTTCTAGACTTAATAACCAAATTCAGTAGAGGAGCTGGATACAAAGTCAACACACAAAAATCAATAGCTTTCCTCTACACGAACAATAGACTCACTGAGACAGAAATAGGGCAAACAATTCCTTTCACAATAGCATCCAAAAAACTGAAATACCTAGGAATCAACCTAACAAAAGAAATCAGAGATTGAAGATGATATCAGACAATGGAAAGACATCCCCTGCTCCTGGGTAGGAAGGATCAATATAGTGAAAATGTCCATACTTACAAAACTGCTATGTACATTCCATGCAATCCCAATTGAAATCATAGCAGCATACTTCATGGACCTTGAGAAAAACAGCTACTGTGAGAAAACAGCATGGTACTGGCAAAGAAACAGATTTGAGGACTAGTGTAACAGATTAGAAGATGCAGAAACAACTCCAGATACACTTAGTCATCTCACCTTCGATAAAGGACCCAAACACTCTCATTGGAGGAAAGATAGCCTCTTTAATAAATGGAAAAATTGGATTTCAACTTGTCAAAGATTAAAACTAGACCTATATCTCTTACCATGCACTAAACTAAAATCGAAATGGATTAAAGATCTAAATATTAAAATAGAAACTCTGAACCAGTTGGAACAGAGGTTAGGTAGAACTCCTGAAGACATTGGCATAGGAAAAGATTTTATGAACGAAACCTCAGTTGCCCATGAACTAGCACAAACAATCAACAAGTGGGATCTCTTCTTATTAAAAAGCTTCTGCACAGCAAGAGAAACTACCAACAGTGCGAAGAGACAACCCACAACATGGGAAAAAATCTTCACCTGCTTTTCCTCAGACAAAGGTCTACTATCTTGAATCTATAAAGAACTTAAAAAAATCAGACCTCCCAAATTTAAAGGCCCAATCCAAAAATGGGCATCTGAAATGAACAGACATTTCTCACACAAAGAAGTAAAAACAGCAAATAAACATATGAAAAAATGTTCAATATCACTGCTCCTTCTACAGATGCAAATGAAAACAATGCTGAGACTCCACCTCGCTACAGAAAGAATGGCTGTTATCATGAAATCAACCAATAACAAATGCTGGTGGGGCTGTGGGGAAAGAGGTACCCTACTCCACTGCTGGTGGGAGTGTAGACTGGAGCAACCACTGTGGAAATCAGTATGGAGATACCTCAAAGAACTAGGACTGGAAGTCCTGTTTGACCCAACTCTTCCCCTGCTGGGTATCTTCCCCAAAGAATTAAAAGAATCATACCACAGTGATATATGTGCACCCATGTTCTTAGCAGCACAATTTGTAATAGCTAAAACTTGGAAGCAGCCCAAATGCCCATCAACTGGAGACTGAATAAAGAAGATGTGGTTTTTTTATAAAATGGAGTACTACTCAGCCATTAAAAAAATGAGAAACTAGAGACATTTATGGCTAAATGGATGCACATTGAGGTGATACTTTTAAGTGAAATAAACAGGGCACACGTATAAATACCGAACAGTTTCTCTGGTGTGAGAAACTGAAAGTGTAAATGAGTATCAAAATGTGTAATAGACAATGTGAAATAGGAAGAAAAAGTCCAAAGGGGTAGATGAAGTCAGGGTGGGTGGGTGGGATATGAAAAAAGAAGGAAAAAACCAAAACAAAGTTTTGTAAATAGGAAGGCGTCAGAAGGGTTGGAGGGGTGGAACAGAGGAAGGGGGAAAGGGGAAAAATGTGGTTTTTTTTAAATAAAATGGAGTATTACTCAGCCATGAAGAACAAGAAACTAGAGACATTTATAGCTAAATGGATGCACATTGAGGAGATACTCAAGTGAAATAAATAGGACACATATGTGTAAATACCCAATAGTTTCTCTAGTGTGAGAAACTGAAAGTATAAATAAGGACTAAAAGGTATAATAGATAATGTGAAATAAGAAGAAAAGGGGCAAAGGGGAAGGGGAAGTGGGAGGGATAGGGGAAAGAAAAGAAGGGAAAGGAAAAATTATGAGAAATGGAAAAAAAGGAAACAAAGTCTTTACAAATAGGGAAGAGTGGAGGGGTGAAGGGAGGGCAGGGGATGGGGAAAAAATAAGAACCAAGATACTCAGGTAAAGGTACAAGTTCCCAATGATAAATGTAAATGTATTGCATACCTAAAATATACCAAGAAAAGAATTTAAGGAAAAAGAAAAAAAGAAAAGGTGCAAAGGGGAAGGGGAAATGGGAGGGGTAGGGGAAAAGAAATAGGGGAATGGAATTAATATGAGAAAAAGAAAAAATGGAAACAAAGTCTTTGTAGATAGGGAGGGGTGGAAGGGTTGAAGGGAGGGCAGAGGAATGTGGAAAAAATAAGAACCAAGATGGATTATGTAAAGGTGCAAATTTTCAATGATGAATGTCATTATATTGTATACCTAAAATGTACCAATAAAATTAATTTTAAAAAAGAAAGACTATTAAAAAAAAGAAGAACCAAGATATATCATGTATAGGTATGAATTCCCAATGAAGAATGTGATCATAATGTATACCTAAAATGGTAAAATGTAAACTTAACAAAATGAAAAAAAATTTAAAAAAAAAAAAAATATATATATATATATATATATATTTATACAGACAGCCAGGTGAGGAAGCCCCTGAGGCAAGTCAGGAGAAAAATGGTAGTAGATCAGACTTATTCTCCAAGACAGAATAAAGTATACTTGAAAGGGTGACCCAGTCTGGTTCAAAGGAATTTTTTTCTTCTCAGATTTTACTATTGTTAACTCCTTATAAACAGAGATGAAAATGTCTCTAAGGACAGTAACCACTTGAGTAACACCAATACTTGGGAAAAGGTTATCTAGATACAGGTTTTACATAAATCACTTGGGACCAACTTTACTAGCAATTGCTCTATTTTATATGTAATTTATGCCTGACCTTGTTAACACTTACAGCACACTGCATCTGTAAGACCCAAACAAAAACAAAGGCAAAGCTTTCCTTATTTTTGCCCAATTTCCTGAAAAGAGGGACAAAAATAAATGATTACTAATTGCTTTGCAATTTTTTGAGTGGTTTAAAATTTTTAAATGTTTTCATTTACCTGACATTAAAAGTGGGCTTTTCGAATTTCTGCTAAATCACTGACAACCAATGAATTCAATGTTTTCCTCACCAAAGCAACACTGTTCCTTTTAGCTGAACACTGCGGTTTACTTCTTTTGAGGGTTAGCAACTCTGAAATAAGGAAGAATCCAAATACATCAGGGTATAATAATGATAGAATTATTGCCAGTAGGATGAAGTTTCTCACTATTAAATAAGATATGTGAAAGACATTTGCTTACACTATTTGGGGTTTCCTGCTAATGTTGAAAAAACGTTCAAACACTCTGGTCTGAATGTTTAAACTTCAGGGACTTATATGAAGCACTGCCTTCAAAAAAAGTGAGGAACAAAGTAATGTTATGAAATTAATAGTTTGTGGACTACGGACTATGAAAACCCTAGAATGAGAATCACCGGAGGGGTTATATGTTAGTGTAGAATCACTAACAAAAGCTGAACAAATAAATATTTTTTGAATATTCATGATGTGCAAAGGACATGGGTTTGAAAGACGAGAAATTTTCTGAGGTTACATCCTATGTCTCTCATAATCCTGGAATAATGTTAAGCACATGGTAATGTGTAATTTTTTAAATGAGCAAATAATTAAAATAAGCATTGAGTAATATTGTATGATTCCACTTACAGGCATAGGCAAATTCATAAAGAAGGTAAAATAGAGGTTACCAGGGCTAGGGGAAGACGAAAGAAAAGGGAATTATTGTTTAGGATTATTTAGGATAATGAAAATGTTCTGGAAATGGATAATTGTGGTGACTATACATTATGAATGTTCTTAATGTTACTAAATTATACACTTTAAAATGACTTGGCCATGGTGGCACTTGCCTATAATCCCAGAACTCTGGGAGGCTGAGACAGGAGGACTGCAAGTATAAGCCCAGCCTGAGTGACTTAACAAGACTCTATCTCAAAATAAAAAATAAAAAAGGGGAATGCCAATATAGCTCAGTGCAATGGCCCAGTACCAGTTCAACCCCCAGTACCATGAAAAAAATTAAAACGGTAAAATTTGTAAGTATATTTTACTATGAGAAAGAAATGTTAAATAAAAATAAGCATTTAGGGTTTGGCTGAACAGAACAGTGAGCTGTGCTCTCGAGAGGCTCTGAGTGCCTCTTTTCAAAAGTATCTAGGATTCAAGCAACCGAGAGTGTGGGAGGCAAAGCAGAGAAGAGTGCTGATATCGGGCTGGCTGCTATGGAGGTAAATATGAGTCATTTCTCCCACCCAAGAAGGTGCATTTTCTTGTATAGAGTCCTGCTTTGTGTGAAGGAATTTTTAATATACTTGAAAAGAGTAACAACAAAAACACTACACAGGTTTGGGAGGTAGAGTCAAAAGACGAGGGCTTTCATCTCAAATATTTTACTACCAATCTGGGTAACTCAGGCTTCTGAGGTCTGTTTCCATTTCTGCAAACTAAAGTGACAGAACCAGATGATACATGACCTCTACCAGCTCTACAATTCTATGATTCTAAGGCCCTTTTCTAAATAGGTCCATTGAGTACAAGGAAGAAAATGCAGTTTCCCATTTCTTTCGCCATTGCTATTATTTTCTAGGCTCTCTACTCCTCCTACCCAGAGGAATAGTGAACATACCAGTTTTCTAAAGCTACAGTTAGTGAAGGGTCAGAGGAAGAGAACCCTTGTAACTTTTAAGTATAGCATAAAATCACTGACTTTTTAAAAAGTTTTAAAAGAAATAACACTGTACTACTAATTTTCAACTGTTGATAAAATATAGCTATGAGGGGCCAGGGATTTAGCTCAGTGGTTCCGGCACCTGCCTCGCAAGTGCAAGGTCCCAAGCTTGATCCCTGGTACCAAAAAAAAAACTATAGCTATGAGAATTAAGTTATATATCAACAGTAACTATTTTTCTTTTTCTAGACTGATTGTGTGACAAAAAGCAGTCTAATTACTCCTTAATGAGAGTATAAGTAAAGGAACTTTTGTAATCGTTTCTCGGCCTTTTGGCTAAGATCAAGTACAGGAACTTTTTGTAACCATATTTATTCAAAAGCAATAAGAAACATTCAGTAGTTCTTTACCTAACCTATAGTTCCTCTGTTCAAATTAAATTCATTCCACTCAATTATTCAAAGCTCCTGTTAAGAAAAGTTCAAATTTTTCCAACATTTAAGAACATTTTACGTGCTATCATTCACACCATTTTAAATTAGTAAATTAGGATAATATCATAGAATGTCTGTGCATATAAAATGGTTAGGATGGAGTCAGTGTTAAAAGAAGGTTTTTGGTGAAATGGTTTTGCATTCATGATGCCAGTTATTAAACTGAGCAATTCACTCTTCACTCTATTCATTTTATAAGAAATAAAACATATAGGGCCAGGGATTTAGCTCAGTGGTTCCGCCACCTGCCTCACAAGCACAAGGTCCCAAGTTTGATCCCTGGTACCAAAAAAAAAAAAAAAAGAAAGAAAGAAAACAGATATACCAAAAAGCCTAAAAGCACTGTAGTATTAATGGATGAAGTTTTCTTAGACAATAAAGTAGAATGGAGGAACAAATGTCAATATCCTAAAAGGGGGAAAAAAGACCAATAGTAGAACAGTCATTTGCAATTTAAGACCATATCCCACCATAAAATAATATACCACCAATATTCCAATGGAATTATTTTCATTAGGTTATTTTTATTTTTAAGATTTTTCTTTTTAAAATTCATAGTGTTGGACTCCTAAGTCAGGCTTCAAGTATGTTATCAGGAAACTCAGAAAGTTCCAGCACCATAACATATTTTCTCTAGGTGATAATAAATCATATTTCAAGGACACCTAAAGGGAATCAAATAATGCCTCATATACATAAAACAAGAACAGATCTCACTCAAGATTAGCATGATAAATGTATAAAGACATTCAAAATCATCTTTATTAAATGATGACAAAATAATCTGATATAATACTTCCTGATACAAGAAAATGGATTATGAACTGACTTATAGTATATTTCTTAAAATCCCAAAGTAAAATAAAAATTTATAGATAGAATCCATCTGCACACATTGTCATCCATCTTTTATGACTATTCCTCTGTATTTCAATATCCTCTTCCATATACTTATATGATGGTCACTACATCTTTTCAACCATATTCCTCCCCCTGGATTGTAACCCATTCCCTATAAAATCTCTTCAAAATAACACAACCACCACAAACTTCTCACTTCTACCAAATTTTTATCTTGGCTAGCTCCCCTGAAAGAAGGCAATCAGGTAAATTCACAATAAGAAGGTTCTAAGGGGTAATAGACTTTGTAATATATGATCTCTCCTTCCTTCTCCAACCTCATGTCTCATGTCTAAGCACTCGGTCCCTCCCTTCCAGCCAGTCACCTGCTTTCTCACACGTCCTACTTCAGAGCTTTATATAAAGTAGGCCAGAATTGATTGTTGTACTTAGCACATTGCTGGGATATCAAATATCTAATAAAATAAATTATAAATTAAAATCAAGCATAGATTATATCTAAACAAATTATTTTCTACTTAAGACAGTGACCCAGCTTTGAGACCATCAGCCCCAACAAGCTTCAGAATGATAACAAGGCATCCTTAAATCCATATACCTGCCAGTAATACCAAAAGACTAAATAAACCAGGTACTTCTCAAACATAAGGATGACTATTTCTCAAATGTAGATGATGAGGTGATATATAAAGTCCAAATATATTCAAAGATCATATAGAGTTCATAATTGTTTATCATTAAATATCTTCTCAGCTTATACAAAGTAAGTAACTACTAGTATAACTGAGTTATTAAAAGCATTGGCATTGTAAAAAGTATCCCATGCCAAAATGTATTGAAAGTCACCAGCCCAGGGTTCAATACTAAACTCCTCAGACAAGGTTTGATGTATGTGGATTGCATTGTTTCAATATGTATATACATAAGCTGACATACTTCCTTTCAGTGATAAAATCAAAAACACATACAGGATATTAAGTTTTACCTATGTGCATAAGAAGACTGGATTTACATTTGGAGTGATAAATTTGAAGTTAGAAAATGAAAATAAACAAATATATATTTATATACATATACTCAAGTCCATACAAAAATATATTAGTTTAATCCCCAGTACATTGTAATCTGAAATGTTCTCTTAGCATGAATTGCCTATAATTACTGTTAGCTAAATAGGCCCACGGGGCCCAAATGTCCCATCCCACGTTATAAAGAGCCCCCATCCAATTCATTAGCCAAGTGCTCCTTCTTTAACAACAACTAATACAGTAGAATAGGTATGAACTCATCAGTAACTCTAAGGCAGGTTGATTGCTTGGTCCTCCTTGAATTTGGGGATCTTCTTAAACTCACTTTGTTTTCTGAAGAAAAGTTGGGCCAAGATGTGGTCTGCAGTGGCCTGGACGTAATCATCCATGTCAAGGGTTTGCAGCTGATGGTATAAAATCAAAAGAAGATGTGTCAGCACGAAACTGTTCAGATTCCTGCAGAGATCTTATAGCTCTCAAGGCAAGTGCAGTACTGCTTGATACTTGGCTATGAACTTCTGCACTTGCTCACCTTCAGTGCCAGTCTTCCCTTGCCATGCAGAGCTCACCTTTTCAACTCTAAGTATAGAAAGTCCAATGGCTAGAATGACTGAGACATCTCAAGATTTCCTTAGAAGGAACTTCTGTCCTAATGGAAAATGGTTCTCTGTGAGGAGTGAGCAGGTCTATCTTTTTTTTCTGTGAGCAAAGACTAGTGGCAAAAGGACTTCCAATCTCCCCCATAGAAAGTAGGATGTTGTTCTGGGAAATAATCATCACTCAGCAGGACATAGCCCATCTTTGGGCTAAAGCCTTGTTGGTGATACTGCATAATTCATATTGTGCCCACCCCGGGAGCCTTTGTTGTGGCTCCTTGCAGGAAGAATCACAGCCGAAAGATATGTGTGTTTGTTCCTGAACTTCCCCCAGATGTTCCTAAACAGACTTAAAATTCTTACTCGTCTCAGAAGGTAACCTAGTCCTAAGGACTTCTAAATATCTAAAGTCCACAGGAAGGGGAAGGAAAGGAGATTAATTAAAAAAAAATTTTTTAAGGAGGCATTGTGAAGCTCTGTGTACAGGTAGCAAATCCCTACAAGGACTGTGATCATCATGTACCACAAACACGTATAAAGAAAGTATATATATAATATATATATATATTTTTTTTTTTATGAAGAGGTCCAAGAGATGTGAGGAGGGAGAGGGAAAGGATGGGAAGGTATTAAATAAAAAGAATTGAGAAATATCATTTACATGTACCAACTCCCCATGATGAATGTAATCATAATATACTACATGTACTAATAAAAAATAGTAAAACAATAAGGTCTACAATTTATCTCTGTTTCTTAACACATTATCCCATCTAATAAAAAAATGGGATGAATTTTTAAAAGCAAAAAGTTAATGCAGTGAATAATTTTTCTTAATTTGTGCTTTATAGCTTAGATCGTATTAGATAAATGCTTAAAATATCATGGGAAGGAATGTTATTTTATTACTCAGAAGTTTCTTTCCATACATAAGAAACTTTCTCGTTTTTCCCTCTCTATCTCCCTTTCTCTCACTCATTTTCTCTCTTCCCTCCGCTTCCAGTCCATTTAAGAGGAACAAAGTGGGCATGTTCACTTCAACTCCTCCCTCTTTGTGTTTGGGAGCCTGTAAACCTTCAAAAAGCAGCTGTTACTTTATGCCATAAGTTTAAAGGCCTGCCTCAACATGGGTATGCCTAGCCAATCCTGGGATCAATATTAGGAAATTCATTTGCCCACAGGTATTAGTCACATTCTCTAACATCTGCTTGGTTAGTAGTTAAGATGATTTCATGGATCTCTGTATACTGACTCTTTCATTTTTCTCACTTGTTCAGAATTTGGGAAATTAAGAGGGAATTTGATATATTGGAACCTGTTAGAACTAAATGGTGATTTTTTTTATTCTCCTTGCTCTTCACACAGCTTCATCCAGCTCACTGATTACTCCATTCATTTAACACACAGTTATTTATTGAGAGCCCCATTTGCCCTACACTGCTTAGCAGAATATTCTGCAGATTACTAACACAGCATTCTCTCTTAAATGGGCTTATATTTACCTTGTCTCCAGTGCTGAAGGCAAGAATGAAAAGCAAATCCTCATCACATGTGTTCTTAATGTAATGCTGGGTTCCAATGGGGAAAAATATCACATCTCCAATGTGGATGTTAAATTCTATAATACCCTGAGTATTAATAATACCCACCTAAGGGAGAAAATTGTGTTTACATTAAGTACAAAAAAATCAAATACCCATTAAAGATAAATATTAATAGCAAAGAACAGGTGACTAAAAACCATATGGTTATATGAGGACTTCTTAGTTACAGTAAAATGCAGAAGATGGAGGTCATCTTTCACAAAAATTCCTGATTCACAAAAATCAAAATATACTTAGGTAAGTGTTATTCAAAATGCACTACTGAGTTCAATATGCAAAACGTCATGTAAGAAAATCATCAATTGCTATTTTGTAATTAAGGATTACAAATTCTGTTCCATATACTTGAGGCAGAGGATTTACAGTCAGGGTTTCACTACCCCCACGCCTTCATTTCTGTCAGCCTTCTGGAAGAGTAACATATTAATAGTCTTTCTTAAAAGAGTTAGAGATTAGCTGGGGATTTAGCTCAGAGGTTCCAGCGCCTGCCTTGCAAGGGCAAGGTCCCGAGCTCAATCCCCGGTACCAAAAAAAAAAGAGAGAGAGACTAAAAATGTATACAAATGCATACACAAGCACAACAAAAGTAAAATCTGATCTTTGAAATATAATTTGTGAAAGATCACAATGCTTTTTCCCAATGCATTAAAGTATTCACCTCTTAAAACATAGAACAAATCTTTTGCTATAAATGACACGAGTGAATTTCAGACTGATTTTGGTTCTTTCAAAAAGAAGTTCTTCCACCTCTGCATATATTGTACATTTCCCAAGAGAATCCTGTGAAACTCTAGAATAATCACAGTCAAATTACTGTATGTACTACACAGCTTAGCTTTTTTTAGTGGTATTCGTAAAAGTGATCACATAAACCAGACTCTCTGTAGAGTCAGTGGAAATATTATTAATTTCACCGAGAAAACAAGTATATATTGGGAGTATTCTGGACCAGCTGGGATATATGGCCACCATATTGGTATTTCTCACCTTCCCAGCTACAGCAATTCACATTATACTGAGAAGCAAATGGCTATTTCACACTTTGACAAAGAGCAACCAATTCCACTTTGCATTACCTGAGAGTGCAAAACACTCAAAACCTAAGCAAATATTTCAGACCTTCCATCAAAAGTGATCAGTCTTTATCACTTCTAATATATTCTTAGCTTCTTCTCACACACATCTTGAATCTTTCTGACTCATCCAACTTGGAGACCATTTAACAGGGTCTGCATAGTATCATCTGTCAAAACTGTGCCCAGAAAGTTATTGGGACAGTTATTTCATGTTACTAATGACTGCACCAAAACAATAATAACAAAAATCTCCCATTAGCTTCTTTCTGCATTAAAAAAAACCACAAAAAATGTTTACAGAGAAATTACCTTTCCACAGCCACTTAATACATATCCCATTTCATTTGCATTAAAATGAAAATGTGGTTGTCGTAATCCATTGTTATAAATTCTGAGTGTACTCAAACTGAGAGCATTTTCATGCTTAAAAAAGAAAAAGAAATCCAGTTATTTTGTCAACATGCTACTTAAAAACTTAATTCATATAATAATGAAAATAACTAATATTTATGCAGCTCTGAGAATATGTAATTTTTATGACCTTAACACCTACTACATCACTTATTCCTCCCAACAATCTTATAAGGTCCATAATATTCTATTCTCTTCCTTTTACAGGTGATGGAATTAAAATCTAAGTTGGCTGAGGAATTTACCTACGATCACACAGCTAAGTGGCAGAACTTGAATTTGAACCTATGGAATCTGATGCCACATCTATGCAATATGGTCAGTTGAGCATTTAAAACAAATGAAAAGAGAACTCGCACAAGTATCCAGTCTTTTCACTAATATAACCATCCATGTCCCAGAAGTTAAGTTCCTAGATCTGCATTGAAGCTTCAATTAATAATTTACATTGATCAAGTCAGCCAATGCTCAGCTAGATCTTTCCTTTTCCTTTTGTTCAAAAGAAGCCTGAATCCAATCTAAATCTCATATTTCATGAATGCTTATCAAAACATTTTCTCAATTACCTCATTCAGGAATTCACTGAAAATTTTTTCATTGTTGCTTAGTTCACTTCCATTCTTCCAATAATGTGCCTTTTGTATTACTCCTCCTGGAAACTGATATTCTTTCGATCCTGAGTCAGATGAGGTTTAAGAAATAAAATAAAATACTTCAAAATAGTAAAGTCTAAATACTTTAAAAGGCTTCATAAAACAATATACCATATGGGGCCAGGGATTTAGCTCAGGGGTTCTGCTGCCTCCTCCGCAAGCGCAAGGACCAAGTTTGATCCCTGGTACCAAAAAAAACAAAAAAAACCCCAATATACCATACCTTTAAGGTCAAAAAAGTATCTCCACACAAGGCTATCTGGAGATTGTACATAACTAGCATTCATAACCAGCTCTGCCAAGTTGTTAGGAAGATTAGCCCCTTGGTCTTCTGTTTGCTTATGAAATTTTCTAATAAAATTAATTCCACCTGCAGGCTGAAATACATAAGAAACTATGTAAGATATTTGTGAAACATTCTACAAATTGTAGTAGTAGAAATGTGAGCAGCTGAGAACTGGCTAGCACTAATACCAGTGTGGTTCTCCATGACCCAGGCAAAAGAGCTGACCTCAATTAACTTCATTCTTGTAATCCTTGTGAAGATCCCTTAAACTTTTAGTATTTTGGTTCAAATAGTTTGTATTTTTATGGTAAATAAAACTCCTGCAAAAGTATACATTGGTTCACATCCTTACCAATATTCTCTCTAATGAATCATTTCTCTTATTTCTCCCTATAGCATTAAACTACTAGAATATTGCAAAATAACCTCAAAAACTTATCAGGCAGATTCCTGAGCTTACCACAGAACCCCTTCCAGTTGCCCATTTTTGGCCATCACCAACTCTTTCCAGTTTGCAATGTCACCATCCGTCTGTTAGCATCCACACCTGACCCTCTGTAACCAGCCCCAGCCCCATTATCAGTCATCCCCTTGCCCCAGTAACACATTTGAAGAGGTCATTTATTGTTATATAAGTGTAAGACATTCTGCTATGCTATTCCACAGTAGGGTGACAATAAGAAATAATGTTTTAAATAAGAAGCGAGATACTCATGTAATGGTACAAGATCCCAATGATGTATATAAATGTATTTTATATCTAAAATGTACTAATAAACTTAATGGGGGAAATAAATAAAGAAAGAAAGAAAGAAAAGAAAAGAAAATACAAAAAAAAAGAAACAATAATGTTTTGTACATTTTACAAAGCTAGAAGAACGGATTTAAGACTTTTTGCCATTAAAAAATGGTGAATGTTTAAGGATGAGGGCATATTTAATGATTTAAACATCATACAATGTGTACATGTGTCAAAATATCCCATGGTACTCCATTAACATGTACAATTTTGTTGTATCTGTTAAAAATAAATTCTTTTAGGGGCCAGGAATTTAGCTCAGTGGCACCGTGCCTGCCTTGCAACCGCAAGGTCTTGAGTTCGATCCCTGTTACTACAAAATAAATAGATAGATAGATAAATAAATTTTTTTAAATGTAGCAGTTCTTGAGGAAAAGCAATTCTTGTGGGATTCTCTACATGAGGTTAGGAAAAAATGATTGCAATATCTACAACAAACTTTACCCGAAAAAGAATGAGTAAGCTTATGATTTTTCCAGGATATAAATTACAGCAATTTTCCCATTGATTATATCACAATCTCCTGCTAACACATTGTAGTTTTCTAAGGAAGCTCTCCATAACTCAATTTCAGCACATTTTTGTCTTTAGTAGAAATACACGATACACTTTTGAGTCCATGACTCAATTGTCACCATACCCATGAGCAAATTTCTTCTGGATCTGTGCTGACTGCTGCCCTAGAAACAAATAGTTCTACTATCTTTGTGTCTACATTATAAATATCTTCATGGTGAGAGGTATTTTCAAAACTGGTACATACCTTAAGAGACCTGGAAGCAATGTCTTCAGGTATAGAGAAAAATACATCATCAACATCCAGAGTCTGAAGTTCATCATATGTAGAAAAGAAGAGCAAGAAAAAGCAGTCTTCATTACCCACATTCTTTATCCAGTGCAGTGTATTTTGGGGGAAGAAGATTACTTGGCCAGCTGTGATATTGTATGTGGTAGCTACTTCACCACCATCATCAATCCTTCTATCCATGCTGTGCCCTGAAATATAAACAAAAAAGCATCCCATTTCACTTTAGAGCGATTTTTCTCAATCTTTTTTTTACTGCCACCTTCTAAGGTATTATTTCAGACTTTTTCCTATCACCACCAGCCTATGAACGTTTAATGTGTGTGCACTTTCCAGTTAAGAAAAGACCTGACCACAATTTTAATAATAATAACAAGAGCTAAAACTTGGTGCTTTTATTATTTCAAGTATTCATATAAGCAATTTACCTGATTCAATTCAATTATTCCTTATATCAACACTATGAAACATAACACTTTATTATCCCCACTTTACAGGTGAAAAAACTGAGTTTAGCAAGAATGTTATTCATCTAAGTCAATGATGAAGCTGGGATTTGGACCTAAGCAGTCTGGCTCCAAAGTCTACACTTTCATCCATATTACACCATACTTTAACTCTGCTGATAGAAATTCTATACTTTCTCTCATTTTGTACCCTGTTCCTCAGTATAGGAGGTAGAGAAGATACTATTATTTCTGTTTTACCAGAAACTCATGCTCACATGCTATAATATGTACATGGGTAGATGAAAAAGAAGTCTTTTAAACAGGTATAGAAAGACCATGCCTGAATGTGATAAAAGCTATATATGACAAACCTATAGCCAGCATCATATTAAATGGGATAAAACTAAAATGATTCAGAAATAAGACAAGGATGTTCATTGTCACCTCTTCTATTCAACATAGTGTTTGAGCAATTAAGCAAAAGAAAGAAATAAAAGGGATACATATAAGAAAGGAAGAACTCAAATTATCATTATTTGTAGATGACATGATACTCTACATAGAAGGCCCAAAGAACTCCACCAAAAAAGTCTTACAGTTAGTAACAAACTTTAGCAATGTAGCAGGATACAAGATCAACACACAAAAATCATTTGCGTTTGTGTACACAATTAATGGGATGATAAGGAAATTATGAAAATAATACCATTCACAGTAGCTTCAGACAAAATGAAATACCCAGGAATTAACCTAAGCAAGGAAGTGAAAGACCTCTACAAAAAAAACTACAGTATTTTGAAAAGAAGTTTGAAGTGGATGTCAGAAACTGGAAAGCTGTACCCTGCTCCTGGACACGCAGAATCAATATAGTCAGAATGGCCATACTCCCAAAACTATTATATAAATTCATTATAGTCTCAATCAAAATACCAACAACATATTTTACACATCTACAAAAATCAATTCTAAAATTCATATGGAGCCAGAAGAGACCCAGAATAACAAAAGCAATTTTGAGCAACAAACGTAAAGCAGGAGGCATAGCAATGCCTGAATTTAAGCTATACTACAAAGCAATAGTAATAAAAACACTATGATACCGAAACAATAGATACATGAATCAATGGACCAGAATTAAGGACACAGCAACTTTCTCAGACAAATTCAACTATTTGATCTTTGACAAAGGGACCAAAAGCATATGTTGAAGGAAAGCCTATTAAACAAGTGGTGCTGGGAAAACTAGTTATCTGCGTGCAGAAGATTGAAACTGGACCCTTATCTCTCATCATATACTAAATTAAAATCAAAATGGATCAAAGATCTAAACATTACAACAGAAGCATTAAACCTACTAGAAGATAAAATAGATGAAACACTTGAAGACATAGGTGTAGGAAAAGATTTTCTAAACAGAACTTAATTGGACAAGAAATAAAAGCAGAATCAACAGACTGGATTATATCAGACTAAAGAGCTTCTGTACAGCACAGGAATCAATCAGTAGAGTGAAGAGAAAACCTACAGAATGGGAGAAAAATTTTGCCAGAATTTCTGACAGAGGACTGATATCTAGAACATGCATAGATCTCAAAAAAAAAAATTAAACCACCTAAAATTCTTTAATTTTAATTTCCAGTCAACAAACGGGCAAGAGAAATGGACACTTCACAGAGGAAGAAATACAAATGATCAACAAATATATGAAAAAATGCTCATCTCTGGCCATTAAAGAAATGCAAATTAAAATAAGATTCTATCTTATTCCAGAAAGAATGTTAATCATTAAGAAATCAAACAATAACAAATGCTAATGAGGCTGTGCTGAAAAAGGAATCCCCTTCATTGTTGGTGGAAAGGTAAACTAGTATAATAACCATTAGGGAAATCAGTATGGAGATTTCTCAAAGAACTGAAATTAGAAATTCTATATGACCCAGTGATCCCTTGCAGGTATCTTAAGTCATGAGTTTAAGTACTTAAGTTGTGAGCTTAATTCCTCGTATTACAGCAATACATGCATGCCAATGTCTATAGCAGCACAACTCATAACAGCTAAATCCTCTAAACAGCCTGAATACCCATCAACAGATGATTGGATAAAGAAAATGTGGTATCTATATATATTGGAATATTACTCTGCTATAAAGAATGGCATATTTGAGATGTTTGTAGGACACTTGATGCAACTGGAAAATAAAATATTGAGTGAAATAAACCAGACACACAAGTTTAAATACCGTAGGTACCTCTCATTTGAGTGAGGCAAAGAGAATAATAAAGGATAATAGAAGGGGACAAGGAGGTGGATCTCTTGCAATAGGGAAATGGTCCAAGGGAAAAAGCACAAGGAGTGAGGTGGAGGGGAAGAGGAAATAAGTAGAATAAAGATATTCCATGTACAGGACCCTAATAACCTCAATTAATGTAAACATTATATGCCATAACTTGAGCTAAGATTAATAATAACAAGAATGAAAAATCAGATAGGGCAACTGGGGAGGATGGAGGGAAGGGGAGGGAAGGAAATAAAAAAAAATCGACCTGTGGTATGGACTTGTAATCATTCCCCAAGAAGACTGTAAACTGCATGAATTGCAGTTATGTACTAATAAAATTTAAAAAGAAGTCTTTGATTTGTTTATATAGATATGTATAATTTGGATGCAGCTGGGAATTAAAGAGGAAAAGTGAACCTTTACAGAGCTCTCTCCAGAGAAGGACAGGAACATCTATTTATTCTTCTCAGGGCATCAACTCAGTGGCTGATGGGACTCTTACAGTGGTGAATGGGCCAGGCACACCAGCCACCTCACCTGCCTTGCTTCTCTCAGGCCCCAACTCCAAAGGACCTTGAAGATGCTCAGAAGCAGAAGCAGTCTACGTGAGAGCAGCAGAGAAACTTCTTACTCATTCTATTTGTTGGTTTCTTGACTGTAAGAGTCAGTGATCTCACAGTTTTCCTGGGATCTAGAGAATATTTATCACCATAAAATCCACATTTAGAAACTCACACTATAAACTCTCTCCAAAACAGCCTCTCTAGATTAAGCTGGATTCCAGAGCCTGCTGTCTACTCCAGCATGCTCCAGATCAATCTCCCTAGTGTGGAGTTTGCTATAGGGGTCCCCCTCCAGAAAAGTCCATTTAGCTGGCTTTTCTTTCTCTTTATTCTCTGCTACTGCTTAACAAGAATATAAAAAGTAATCTTTTGGAGAGTATCCCCTTTTATATATTTTATATCTATGGAAAAAACCAAAAAGTCAGAAAACAATGACTTTGTCCTAGGACAGCCAACAACTTTAAATATCTCCATCCAAATATCCATAAACATAAAAGTTTCCTAATGTCTCTGAGCCTTTTGTGAGAAATAAAGATTTGGTTTCATATAGACAAATCTAATCTCCCTTCTTGTTTTAAATTCTAAAACTGGATTAACTTGCCAAGTAAGAAAAAGTGGGGGGGGGGGTCTTAATTAACAATAACAAAAAAAATACACCATAAAATTGTCTGCACATCTGTTAAACAGATCACCAGGGTAAGACCAAACTCTGCAAGTTCTGGGAAATCTTAGTTACTACTGTTTCCCCAGGACTTAACTGGAAGAAAGAAAACCAATAAATATTTTTTGGAATTAACAAATTATTTGAAATTCAAGTAAGTACACTCATTTCACCTCCATCTATCTGTATTTCACTTGAATTCAGAATATTCTGAAAGGTCTAAACCACAAAAGAGCATCCAATTGGCCTGATGTTGGAGACTCCCAACTGAACATCAGCAAACTAGTTTGTTATTCTGGCTGCTGCTTTTTTCTTTACAGGAAAGCTGGTGTTTTCTTTTATCATTAGATCAGAGATGCCGGTTTTAGCTTCAGCTCAGAGGACAAAATAGTAATCTTATTTTAACAATAGTGTGTGAAATATAATTTCATACTGAATAAAAATGTTCAAAGTGATGGAAAAAATAATTAAACAGCCCAATGCTCAGAGGCACTGCTAACCAATCTAATTAAATCTAATTGAAAGCCTGGATATTTGTCTAACAATTAAGTAGATGTTAAGTAGATTTTGTAACAACTTAATACCCTGAGGACATACAACGTAGATGCTTAAGAGCAGAGTGTAGGCAGACCAGTTATACCTGTACCAGACAGCCATGTTCATTAGCATTGAAGTGCCAGTGAGGGGCCCGGAGGCCCTTGCTTTTTATTCTCAGGGTCCCTAGAGTCATCTGTGATTTCTGACTGTTCAAGCTGGTGCCAAAGGCCTCTTCTTCATCATTGAGATAGTCTTTGACATCGTTCCTGTACCGGGCCCACTGGATTGCACCACCAGGAAAGTCAAACACCTAAAAAAGCATAAACAAGCAACCACCAGGATGGAGGCCATCTCCTAAGGAATGTGAGAGCACCAGGACCTACTTACAGAGTAAGAAGAAGGCAAAATGGAAAAGGCAATGGTGGTGAAGTTAATTCTGGAGTTTTGAAGACAAGGAATAGGTCTGCAACAGGTCAGGAATGACAATAGTGGTATATGCAGTGCTACTAGTCTAAAACCTGTTAGACATAAAAAGAACACCTAACTTGGCAGATGAATAGAGGGCTTTCCATTTGTATATCTGAAATAGTCCCTTCCAGTTAGACACACAGAATTATCTACTGAAGAAATTTCTCCCTGGGGCCCATAACAACCCAATTGTCCTTCTCTATCCTCCATCTCCTTTCCTCCTGCTGCCCTTCCAATAGAAAACAAAGCTTAGCAACACGCAATAGAAAGATAGTTTTGAAATAACTATTTAGAAGATTATTTTTTCTAATGTCATGATTCATACCTTTGACTTAGGTAAGTGGTTAAGAAGCTGGAATTTGGGTTGAACAGCCTTTTGTACTTTGGGAACTGCTGTTGTTTGTGGAGGCCAGGCAGGTTTGATCTGAACATTTAAACGAGGCTGGGAGTTAAGGTAAACCAAGGAGACAATCAGTACTCCTATTGCTGTAGTGATGAAGCAGGCCAAGAGACACATGAGGAAAACGTTCACCAAGGACCACTGCTTCTTCTTTTCCTAAGAAAAATTATGAAATCATTATCTCTATTCATGATATATTAGAAATTCTACCTCATAATCCAAGGAAAAATTGAATCCCCCTACAATACTGGTGGGAATGTAGATTAGTACAACAACTATGGAAATCAGTATAGAGGTACTTCAAAAAACTAAAAGTAAAATCACTATATGACCCAGCTATAACACTCCTCAATACATACCCAAAGGTACTGAAGTCAGTGTACTATAAGGGTACCTACATACCCATGTTTATTGAAGCATAATTCTTTTTTTTTTTTTTTTTTTGGTACCAGGGATCAAACTTGGAACCTTGCAGCTGTGAGGCAAGCAGCGGAACCACTGAGCTAAATCTCCAGCCCTGAACCATGATTCATAATAGACAAACTATGGAATCAGCCTACATGTCAATCAGTGAATGACTAGATAAAGAAAATGTAGCATATATACATAATGGCATATTATTCAGGTGTAAAAAAGAAGGAAATTATACCATTTGCAGGAAAATGGATGTAACTAGAGATCACTGTATTGAGCAAAATAAGCCAGATTTAGACAGTTAAGTGTCACATGTTTTCCCTAATATGTGGAATCAAAAGGGGTCGAGAAGGAAAACAGAAAAGAGACTAGTAGATAAGAGGAAGGAAATAAAGATGGGGGAAGGGGTTATAAGCAGGGTAATGGGACAATGGAGAATCAAAATAACGCATGTATGTAACAAATTGAAACCCAAAATTTTATAAAATTAATAGATATTAACAAAAAAATATTTAAAAAAACAAAAACAAGAAATTAAGATACAGGAAGACATGAGGGAGTTCATTTGAAGATAACAGAAGTTGACCATCTAGGGCTGGGGGATTTAGCTCAGTGGTTCTACCACCTGCCTCGCAAGCACAAGGTCCAGAGTTCGATCCCTGGTACCCCAAAAAAAAAGAAAGAAAGAAAGAATATGGCCATCTATAAGCCAAAGACAGAGACCTAGAATGAAACCAACCCTGCTGACTCCTTGATGTTGGAATTCTATTGTTTAACTTCCTCCCTAAAAGAAAAATTACCTCTTCTTTTCATTTCTTGAATTTGTCTTTCTACTAACTTCAACTAAATCTAACAAATAAAATGAAAGAATGTCTTTTTTAAAGTAGACTTAAAATTTATGTTTTATCTCTGGTTTGAATCAGGAGACAATCAGAATGGGAGATACTACCTTTCCTAATAAGATACCTGGCCTATGGCATCTTGCATGAGCTCTGTGTCAGGGTCCTGGGGGGAACAAATCTCTAGATAGAAACACAGAAATTTTGCAATGGAAAGAATCCTAAAGATTTTAGATTAACCTCTATGTCTCATTTTCCTGATGAGGCTTAGAAAGGAGCAATGATTTGTGAAAATCCACCCTGTTATCTGTAATTGAAAATCTAAAAAGAAATTCTCTTGATTCTGAACTTTTTCCACTAAACCACAGTGCTACCACTGCATATCATTTGGGGATCATTAAAATTTAAATTAATTCTGGCAGTCCAACATTCTCAATGGAAAGTTTAGATTTACATAAATCTCAAAGCTCACACTTAGTTTAATTTTTTAAAAAAGAAAAGGATAGCATATAACTTCATATATCTCAAAAAGTATTACTTTACTAGATACGGTTAATATTTCTTTCTTAATTATTGGCTTTCATCAGCATTTCTCAAACTTTTTTTTCCATATTCTCATTAAGAAATGCAATTTTGGGCCAGGCTTTAGCTCAGTGGTGCCACGCCTGCCTCTCAAGTGGAAGGTCCTGAGTTTGATCCCCCATACTGCAAAAAAAAAAAAAAAAATGCAATTCCTATTGTGATCTAGTACAACACACATAGAACACACACATGTAAATGCACACTAAAATACACATGTGTATCCATACACACCAAATAAATAACATTTCTCAAACAATACTTGTATTCTATTCATTTTTAAATGCCAATTTCAACCCTTTATGTATTTTCTGACTAGTGGATTCAACTTGGAGTTAACCTAAATCTTTAAATAGAAGACAAGACAAAATATTATTCTGCTCCCTCAAGTTGATGAAGAAAGCATTATGAACAAGGACAATGAAAAACGAGCTGAAAAAAATAAATAAAAACTTCCCCCTTTAACTTCTCTGAAGTTTATTGACCAGCATGGATAAAACAGTCTCTCTAGTAGGCCCCAATAAAACAGTTTTTTACTTGGTGATATTAATCATTAAGTTAAAAACACTTAATACTATAAGCAGCCATTCAAAGTGAGTAAGACCATTAGTAAAGACCTAGAGGAGGTTTATGAGAAAGAGGCACCACAGGATATATTCAGAGCAAGAGATGTTAGCTTTTGAAGATCTCTTGAGGAGAGATGGTCTAAAGAGTGGTTCTTTCCTGAGCATAAGAGTCTTGCGGGGACATAACCTCACAATGTCAATCCCCACCTTACCATTCTGGATATGGTGCTCATCTTTCCCACAGACAAAGTATTCTGTGCTCCATCTTCATGTATTTCAAATGCTGAGTTGTCCATTGAAAAAAAGGATCAAACAATTTACTAAAAAGAAAAAAAGGGAGAAGAAACAGGTTTGGAAAACTGGAGAAACTCTAAGAGGAAAAGAATGAGAACTTGTAGGTAAGAGAGTACTTATATAGGGCTGACATTAAGGAAATTAAATAAGGAAGTTGCCTCTCAAATTATCCTGGTTTAAAAAAAATTGAAAAAATTGTCAAACAAAAGGCCAATAAACTAATTGCTTTGATTCCCAATTCTTTACCCACTGATGACACACACAAGTAATAATAATGATAGCTAACATTTACTTCCTTCTCTCACTACATGCCAGAAATTGTGTTAAGTGTTTTACAAATGTGTGATTTCATTCTTAAAGTAAATCTATCAGGTGCTATAGTTATTCCCATTTTTCAAATTAGGAAACTGATGACATACACAGATAATGATCATCATAGCTAACTTTTATTTCCTCCTCTGCTTTGTGTCAGCAATTGTGCTAAGTGTTTTACAAACATGGTAATCTCGTTCTTACAGCAAGCTTATCAGGTGACACAGTAATTTCCACTTTTCAAAATAGAAAACTGAGGCACAAAGAAGTGCAGAAAATGCCCCAAAATCACAAACCCAATTTTAGTGCTACAGCAAAGTACCTTTTATCCTAGAATCCTTCTATTATGTTAGAACATTAGTAATCTTTTGTACCCACATCAGTCTTGCCTCTAAACAGTGTGACTGATTTTCCTAATAATTTATGAAATAGTTACTTTAAAGCTAAATCTTATAAAATCCACTTTGTATCATCTAAATTGGTGGCGATGGCCTGGCTACTTGAAAAACTTCTATTATAATTCACAAAACAGTCACCTGTCTTTCTTTCCTATCCATCTTCCCACCTTTATTCCTTCTATAAACATGGCTGAATGTCTTCTATATTCCAGACTGTATGACACTCTGGTATAACATTCAGAAAGATTCCTTTGAGTAGCTCATACTCAAGTAGAAGAAAGAAAACAAATAATTATAATAAAATGGCTAAGGTTTATGTTTTAAGACTTGTAAGTATCCTTTATAAGGCCCTGAGAGGATGCAGAAAAAAAAATTGCCTGAGGAGGTAAGAAAAGGCAAGTCCTACACTAAAATATAATTTTGAGCTAAGCCTTCAAGTCCCAACACAGCTTCATTGGATAGGCACACTGAGTCAGTTACACTCTATCCTGTACTTCTGGCTTGTATATAAGCAGCTTGAGAACAGACTATGTAGTAAGAATATAGACCCTATCAGGGTCAGGCAGCATAGGCTCCAACAAGGCTGTAGATAAGTTTATGTCTAAGTGATAGAGAGTTAACTATAGGGCTTTTTTTACTATATTTCATCCAATCTAAACTGCATAATTTTCCACATTTTTGAAATCACTGAAAATAGGATGTGTTTCAAAATAAGTGGTCTTTTAGACTCACCTAAATATAATATGGCCAATTTTCTTTGTTTTACCAGGCAATAGTACTATGCAAACTTTTAAAGCAAGTTTTATATAATTTTGAGTGCTGCTGCTCATTCTTCAAAATGTGAAAACACTGCCCTCTGACACTAACATTATTTTGGGGCTATACTTAACATTTATTTGAACAGTGGGACAAGCAAGTTATCAACTAAGCTGCAATAAAGCTCACTGGCCCATTGAATCAAACAACTGCAGCAGCTGGATAAGGTCCTTTTGATCTTTGCCTATAAGGAGATGAATGCCCAAGCCAGCTAAGTATTTTTCCCAAGGAAGCAGAGTAAGACACAGAGTCAAAACAAAAGCTCAACTCTCCAACTGTCAGCTAGAGCTTTTCCTACATCTTCTGCTTGCAGCAGAAAGACTTCAGGCTTTTTGATACATATGTAAATGGTTCAAGATGAATTGAGGCAGGACAGCTGAAAGCAGGAATATTATAAAAATCCTTTCAAGGCAGGTAATAAAGGTAATTCTGTAGTGCAATCGAAAACCCCACTCAAATAGTGTATTCACATTTTCCTCAGAAATGAAGTTGGTTACATAAGACCAAAAGTGCTTAGCAGGCTAGGAAAAAAAGACGCACAACTATAGGCTGAACCAGATCCTACTAACAGCAGCCAGCAAGTATCAGACATAGAAAAAGGGTAGAAAATTGGTGACCCCATTTAGTGTTCATCTAATTACATATCTAGTAATCATTTTTAAACAAGACCCATATTAAATAAATCAGGCACATATATTTAATTATCACATTGTTTCTCTGGTGCGAAAAATCAAAGGTGTAAATAAGGACCAAAATGTATAGTAGATATTGGGAAATGGGAAGAAAATGTTCAAATGGAAAGGGGAACAAAAAGGGAGGGGAAAATGAAAAGAAGAGAAAAGAAAAAAGATAACAGAAGGAAAAAATGGAAACAAAGATTTTTGTAAGTAAGGAGGGAAAGAGGGGTTGAAGAGAGGAGAGGGGATTGGGTGAAAAAAGAATCAAGATTTATTAAGTACAGGTACAAATTCTTTATGATGAATGTGATCACTATGTATATCTAAAATGTACCAATAAAATTAACAAAAAATGAACATAATTAGGAAATAAAAATATCTTAACCAAGTGACCAGTATTAATAATAAGCATAATATATCTTGGTATCACATACTCCCTCATATGATACAGTGAGAAAAGCAAATCACCTCGAGCCTAGAGTAGCCATCCCAATAATGCATAACTTTATATAATCATGAAAACAACATCAAAAACACCAAATTGAGTGACCATTTACAAAAGTAATGAACCTTCAAAGTGGCAACAAATGAAATAATCAAAAGGTTGAAGAAAGACAACCTATAGAAAGGGAAAAAATATTTGCAGACTATTCATATGACAAAGAATCAATATTCAGAATATATAAGGAATTCAGACAACTCAACAACAATAAAGCAAATAACTTGATTTTTAAGTGCGCAAATGACCTAAATAGACATTTCTCAAAGATACACAATGGGCCAACAAGTATATTAAAAACTGCTCAACATTACTAATCAAAACCCAAATCAAAACCACAATGAAATATTATCCCAGTCCAATTAGAATGGTGATTACAAAATAATAATAATAATAATAATAATAATAATAATAATAATGAATGCTAATAAAGATGCAGCAAAAAGGGAACTCTTGTATACTGTTGATAGGAATGTAAACTAGTACAGCCATTATGGAAAACAGCATAGAGGACCCTTAAAAAACTAAAAAATAGAATTGTTATATGATTCAGCAATCCCACTACTGGGTACCTAGCCAAAGAAAAACATGTTGAAGAAACATTTGGACTCCCATGTCTATCAAAACACTATTCCCAATAGCCAAGATGTGAAACTAACCAAGGTCTCCATTAGTGGTTAAATGGGTAAGATATGGTATCTATACACAATGGGATATTATTTGGTTATTTTAAAAAGATTGAAATTCTGTGTTTTGCAGCAACATGGATAGAGCTAGAAGAGATTATGTTAAGAGAAGTAAATCAGGCATGGAAACACAAATATCACATGTTCTCATTTATGTATGAAAACTAAAAAGTTGATCTCCTAGAAGTAGAGAAGTGATTATCAAATGGGTTAGTAGGAGCAGAGGAAGATTAATGATGGTTAATGGGGACAAGAGTGCAGATGGGTAGAAGGAGTAGCTTCTAATGTTCTATAGTAACATAGGATAACTATGGTTGACAGCAATTAACTGAATATTTCTAACAGCTAGTAGAGAGAATTCTTTAATGTTCCCATCAAATAATTAATAAAAATCTGAGGTAACAAGCCAACTATCTTGATTCAATCATTACACGCTGTATACATATCTGGAAATACCACACTGTACTCCATAAATGTATGCAATTGTTATGTGTCAATTGCAAATTTAAAAATATATATTTAAAGATAAGTGACATGGTCATAAAACCCAGAAAAAGACAGGAATTGTTACAGGATTGAGATGACAAAGGAAACATGATAATTAAATGGGTTAAATTATTGGAACACTAAAGTGACATTACAGGAAAAACTAATGAAATCCGAGTAAGGTCTATACTGTAGTTTAGTTAATAGCATTATGCAAGAATTGTTGAATATTGTGCTATTTTTGTATAGGTGATAACATAAAGAGAAGGTAGGAAAAATATATTCAGGAAATTATCTTGGCAACTCTAAAATTCTGTCAAAATAGGAAGAAAGAGAGATAAAGGAGAAAGGAGGAAGTAAGGGAAAATCTATTTTCTCATTTTCCTAGGCACAAAACTAGTATATATCTCTCAACATTACTTACAGTTAGGTATTGCTATGAGACTGAGTTGTGTTGACAGAATGAGTAGAAATTCTGAATGCCATTTCCAATCTAAGACTTTTTAAAAGAGGGTAAGCCCTGCTATGCCTCATTTTACTTTTAGCAGCTGGATACAGTGATGTCCTGTGGAGATCAGAGCCACGAGATGGAAGGAGCTGGGTCTCTAATTCACTTACAAAGGAAATCTATCTGCCAATGAGGAACACCCACCTCAAACTCTTGCATATACAAGCAATAAAATTCTGTTGTATTGTACCATTATACATTTGGGAAATCTATTATTTATCATAAACTGAAACTAAAACATATTTATGACCTTTCTAGCCTCTATTTCTCACTGGGATATGCTGCAAACTCAATCATTTGAAATGTTTAGCTCCATCAGAAGCATACTAAAAGCTAGAGCATGCTAATAAAAAATTTGGTATGTACAAGAGCTGCTGACTGCAATATATGTCAAAGGGACAGACTGAATATATACTAAGATACAACTCTGCATTACATGACCTGAGTTTGTTTTCCTGAAACATATCCAATCAAAAAGGATATTATTTTCCTTAGAAATGGAGTCAAGTAGATCTTTCTATATGTCATGCTGGTAAAGGAGAAAAAGAAGTGCTATCAAATTTCATAAAATTTCCCCATTACAAGGTACATGTTTAGGTCTTACATGCTTTATACATTCTTCAGTCTATTAGCCTGGTTTTTAATTGGTATATATGATAATTTTATAAGGTCTTATAAGATAAATAATGAATCTGATCCTGGAAAAATAAAAAGGGGTGGATAAAAGAGGGAAAAAAGAATTGAAATGAGTTATGTACATATACTAATCTCCTTCCTATGGTGAATGCAATAATTATGTACTGCAAATATGTAAATATATGAGTAAAAAAATTTCCCCATCTCTATGTTATGTACAGTGCCTTGCTTAATTTAAACATAATTAGGAAACACAAATATTTTCATTTACCAGTGGCCAGTCTTATACTCCAAATACCTAATTGTCTATACAGCACTGGTACTGATCAATAGGACAGAATTTGTTTGGTGTGGCCATACTAGTCTGTACAAGATGAATACCAATCTCGCCAATGGCCCACATGTTTAAGGTTAAGAAGGCAGCTGCATGGATTGTTGGGTAATCATTCAGGGGTAAAAGGCTGATAAGACAATGTTTGGTAATTCTGTTTAATACCCTTGAAATGTCTACCAGTAACAGGATTCATCAATGTCCTCATTAAGCAAATGTTTCTTACCTATTGCCCAATTTTAGATGACCTCTGGATTTCACAGATATATAAGAGTGTGCTATATACCAGACTCTGTTGAGTTATCAAGTCATAAAAGATGCAGAACTTTACTTCAAAGATTTTATGGCATAATGATTCATTCCAGCTAACACATGTCAAAGAAAATTAAACACGAAAAAACATCTTTTATGATACCCTGAAAAGAAGATGGGGAAATTACCTTACTGGTCCCAGAAATGATATAGGCTAAACGTTGAAATTCCTAATCTTTCTGGGAAAGGGTCAATATATATCCTCATTGCTCCCACACCCGCCATTACTCACTCTAGAAATACCCTTGTTATTAGAAACAACCCTAATACTATATGCATTAAGATGGAAACAAACTTCTTACATAAGTACCAGAGAATGCTGAGGAGCCCTGACTTTGTGAAATTAAGAAAATAAAACAACTCATTTGGCTCTACTTTACATAGCAATACACTTTTGCACTAGTTCCTTAGCCCTGCTAAAGTCAAGTTTCCTTATGCATATAAAGTTAGGGATAGAAAAAATGATCCTACAGTGGTTTGAGTATGGGTTGTCCCTCAAAGGTTCAAGTGCTGGGAGCTTGCTCCCAAGCATACTTGTACTGAGGAAATGGAATCCTTAAGAGGAGGGGCCTAGAAGTAATTAGGTCAGGGGGCTCTACACCCATGAATGGATTAATGCTGCATTGAAGGAGTAGGTCAGGGCTCCAGTGACTGGCTAACATTATTTTGGGGGTATGTTTTCAGTACATTATGATTACATTTGTTGTCAGGAGTTGGTACATGTACATGAAATTTCTTCTTTTTATCCCCTTCCATCCCTGCCCCTCCCTGCATCTCTTGAACCCCTTCATTCATATATATATATATATATATATATATATATATATATATATATATATATATATTTTAGTACATAATTGGATATATATAATGATGATCCCTTTCCTCATAGGGACTTGATGTATGTACACAACACTTCACAATTCCCCTTTTTTAAAAATTTATTTCCCTCCTCTCCCTCCCAGCTCCCTCCATCTCTTGATTCTCTTTCCATATTCTAAGACCCATCTAGCTATTCTCTATTATCTTTTATTTTGCATTGGATTGATATTTTGGGATTCTCATAAAAGAAAAGCCATGCAATATTTAGGATTGTATGTATGGCTTACTTTACATAACATGGTCTCAAGGTGCATCCATTTTCCAACAAATGATAAAGAAGTTCATCCTTCTTTATGTCAAAGTAGTACTCCATTTTATATAAATACCACATTTTCTTTATTCATTTATGAAGGTTGATGGACATGTAGGCCACTTCCAAGATTCAGCTATTAAGAATAGTGCTACAGCCAGGCATGGTGGTGCATGCCTGTAATCCCAGCATTTGGGACATTGAGGCAGGAGGATTGCTGTGAGTTCAAGGCCAACCTGGGCTGCATAGTGAGTCCAAGGCCAGCATGAACTGCATAGCAAGACCCTGTCTCAAAAAACAAAAACAGACAGAGGAGCAGAGCCACCTCCAGTGCCAAGGAGGAGCTTTTGGTCTGCCGTACCACTGGCCTGAGCACCTAGATGGTGAGCCATCCCCAGCATTGAGGAGGAGCCTTCTGGGCCACTATACCACCACCCCCAGCCCCTAGGAGGTGAGCTGCACAGGCGCCAGCAGAGCACACACATACCCTTTGAAATGAGAAGACATGTAAACAAGTCTCAAAACCAGACTTCCAGATCACCTAAAGCAACTCCAAAGGGAAATGAGTTGGAACAATCTGATACTCAACTACCTGGACTCTCTGGCAACAAAAGAGAATCTGGAAAAAATGAAATCAGAAATAATTTTGGAGATAACAGCAGAGATTGTGCCCATAGTGCAAGACATGATTAATATATCTAGAGAGGACACAGATTAAAAAAATAGAGGAGCTAAGGAAGATGATGGAATCCTAATATAGGAAACAAATGGAATCCATAAACAGATGCAAACAGATTTCCAGGAGATTAAAAACTCTACTGAAAGTTTATGCAGCAGAATGAACCAATGTGAGGACAAAATTTCAGATAAAGAAGATAAGATTCCAATTAGTGACCAGGAAAATAAAAATTTGTTTAAAATAGTAAAGGACCATGAGAAATCAGTCTAGCAGCTGCTAGACAATGCAAAGAACAATAACATAAGACTGATCCAAGTCAATGAAGAAACAGGAGAGAGTGGAGATGACATAAAAAAACTGTTCACAGAAGTGATGTCAGAAAACTTCCCAAGCAGAGGAAAAGAACTTGACACACAGATAAGTGAGGAATATAGGACTCCAAATAGCCTTAATCAAAAAAAACCTACACATAGGCATATAATAGTTAAGATTCCAGAAACCCAACAGAAGAACAAAATTCGACAAGCAGTGAGAGAAAAGAAACAAATCACCTACAATGGAAAGCCCATCAGAAACACAGCAGACTTCTCAACACAAACCATCAAGGCAAGAAGAGCTTGGAGTGAAATATTCCAAGCCCTAGAAGAAAACAGCCTCCAACCCAGATTGATGTACCCTGCAAAACTATCTTTCAAAATGGATGGAGAAATAAGATACTTTCATGACAAAGAGCACCTTAGGAACTTCATGAATACCAAACCAGCACTCCAAAGAATTTTACACAATATCCTAGGAACAGACATTGAGGATCATGACCCCAGGAAGCAAAGCAGAATGAATCCACTGGGCATGACAAGAAATTAAATGCAAAGGGGGAGAATCCAACAAAAAGAAAAAGTCATGACAAGGATAAGTCAAGATGTAATAGTTATAACCATCAATGTTCATGGTCTCAATTCACCAATCAAAAGAAATAGACTAGCAGAATGAGTCAAGAAGCAAGATCCAACAATATGGTGTATACAAGAAACACACTTAATTCAAAAAGAAACTCATAGACTGAAAGTTAAGGGGTGAAAAATAGTACTCCATGGGACAGGAACCCAAAAAAAGGCAGGAGTAGCTATCCTCTTTGCAAATCAAGTGGATTTCACACCAATACTGATTAAGAGAGATAAAGAAGAACACTACATCCTTGTAAAAGGAACAATCCAAGTGGAAGAGGTGACAATCATAAATATCTATGCACTAAATCTTTGTGCACCCAACCATATAAAACAAATACTAATGGACATGAACAGTCAAATTAGCATTTATACAATGGCAGTGGTGGACTTCAATACCCAACTGTCACAAATAGATCAACTAGACAAAACATAAGCAATGAAATACTAGAACTCAATCAAACTCTTGAATGAATGACCTTAACAGAAGTTTCCAGAGTGTTCCACCCCACAAAATCAGAATACACATTCCTTTCAGCTGCACATGGGTCGTTCTCCAAAATAGACCACATACTCACACATAGAATGGGTTTAAATAAGTGTAAAGGAATTGAAGTTATCCCCAGTATATTAGCAGACCATAGTGCAAGGAAATTGGAGATCCATAGCAAAAGAAACACAAGAATTTCATAAAAACATGGAAATTGAACAACATACTTCTGAATAATCAATGGGTCACAGAGGAAATTAAAGAAGAATTCAGACAGTTCCTACAATTAAATGACAATGACAATACAACATATCGGAATCTATGGGACACAATGAAAGCAGTCTTATGAGGGAAATTCATAGCAGTAAATACACATATTAGGAAAACAGAATGAGCCCAATTAAACAACCTGATAATGAACCTCAAGCTTCTAGAAAAAGAAGAGCACGACAACCCCAAAGCTCATACAAGGGAGGAAACTACAAAGATCAGAGCAGAAATCAATGCAATGGACACTAAGAGAATGATACAAAAAAATCAATGAAGCCAAGAGTTGGTTCTTCGAAAGAATGAACAAGATTGACAAACCCTTGGCCAAACATCAGAAAAAGGAAAGAAAAGGCCCAAATCCATGCAATTAGGAATGAAAAGGATGAAATTACAATGGACCCAGCAGAAATTCAGAGGATCATCAATACCTACTTCCAGAACCTATACGCCAATAAGATGGACAACACAGAAGAAATGGACAGATTCCTAGATACATATGAATTACCAAAGTTGAATGAAGAAGACCTAAAAATTCTAAACAACCCAATATCAATCAATAGAATTGAAAACGTAATTAAAAACTTACCAACTAAGAAAAGTGCAGGTCCTGATGGCTTCACTACTGAATTCTACAAGACATTTAGAGAGGAACTACGGCCACTACTGTTTAAACTCTTCAATGAACTTGAAAGGGAAGCAATACTCCCGAATACATTCCTGGAAGCAAGCATCACCTTGATCCTCAAAGCAGAGAAAGACCCAACTGAAAAAGAGAACTATAGGCCAATCTCACCAATTAACATAGATACAAAAATCTGTAATAAGATACTGGCAAATAGAGTGCAGAAGATCATCAAGATCATACACCCTGATCAAGTGGAATTCATCCCAGGGATGGTTCAATATATGCAAATCAATAAATGTAATACACTCTATCAATAGAGCCAAGGACAAAAACCACATGATCATCTCAATAAATGCAGAAAAATCATTTGACAAAATCCAACATGCATTTATGATTAAAAACCCTACAAAAAATTGGAATAGATGGTCTCTACCTCAATCTGATAAAAGCCATCTATGAAAAACCAACAGCCAATATCATACTAAATGGTCAAAAACTGAAATCCTTCACACTAAAATCAAGAACAAGACAAAGATGTCCACTGTCACCACTCCTGTTCAATATAGTTTTGGAAATATTAGCCACGACAATTAGACAAGAGAAAGAAATAAAAGGAGTAAAGATAGGAAATGAAGATGACATGATACTCTATACAGAAGACTCCAAGAACTCCACCAAAAGTCTTCTAGACTTAGTAACCGAATTCAGTCAAGTAGCTGGATACAAGGTCAACACACAAAAATCAACAGCTTTCCTCTACATGAACAGACTCACTGAGAGAAAAATAGGGCAAATAATTCCTTTCACAATTGCATCCAAAAAACTGAAATACCTAGGAATCAATCTAACAAAAGAAATCAAAGACCTCTTCTCTGAAAACTATAGCACTCTGAAAAGAGAGACTGTAGATGATATTAGAAAATGGAAAGACATCCCTTCCTCCTGGGTAGGAAGAATCAACATAGTGAAAATGGCCATACTTCCAAAACTGCTATATAGATTCAATGCAATTCCAATTGAAATCCCAGCAGCATACTTCACGGACCTGCAGAAAACAATCCAAAAATTCATTTGGAACAAGGAGAGACACAGAATAGCAAAAGCATTTCTAGCCAACAGAGACATGGCAGGGTATCACTACCTCCAACTTGAAACTATATCACAAAGCTACAAAAAACAGCATGGTACTGGCTAAGAAACAGACCTGAGGGTCAATGGAACAGATTGGAAGATGCAGAAACAACTCCAGGCACACTCAACCACCTCATCTTCAACAAAAGAGCCAAACACCCTTACTGGAGGAAAGATGGCCTCTCTAATAAATGGTTCTGGAAAAATTGGGTTTGAAATTGCCACAGATTAAAACTAGACCTATATCTCTCACCATGCACTAAACTAAAATCAAAATGGATTAAAGATCTAAATATTAAAATGAAATGCTGAATCACCTGGAACAGAGGTTAGGTAGAACTCTTGGAGACATTGGGGTAAGAAAAGATTTTATGAACAAAACCTCAGTTGCCCGTGAACTAGCACAATTAACAAGTGGGATCTCTTCTTATTAAAAAGCTTCTGCACAGCAAGAGAAACCACCAGCAGTGTGAAGAGACAATCCACAATGTGGGAAAAATATTTCACCTGCGGTTCCTCACACAAAGGTCTATCTAGAATCTATAAAGAACTTTAAAAAATCAGACCTCCCAAATTTAAAGACCCAATCCAAAAATGGGCATCTGAAATGAACAGACATTTCTCACACAAAAAAGTAGAAATAGCAAATAAACATATGAAAAAATGTTTAACATCACTGCTCATTCTACAGATTCAAATGAAAACAATGCTGAAAATCCCCCTCACCCCGGAAAGAATGGCTGTTATCATGAAATCAACCAATAACAAATGCTGATGGGGCTGTGGGGAAAGAGGAACCCTGCTCCATTGCTGGTGGGAGTGTAGACTGGTACAACCACTGTGGAAATCAGTATGGAGATACCTCAAAGAACTAGGACTGGAAGTCCCATTTGACCCAGCTCTTCCCCTGCTGGTTATTTTCCCCAAAGAATTAGAAGAATCATACCACAGTGATATATGTGTGCCCATGTTCATAGCAGCACAATTTGTAATAGCTGAAACTTGGAAGGATCCCAAATGCCCATCAACTAGAGACTGGATAAAGAAAATGTGGTTTTTATAAAATGGAGTACTACTCAACCATAAAAAATGAGAAATTAGACATTAATAGCTAAATGGATGCACACTGAGGCGATACTCTTAAGTGAAATAAATAGGACATGCATGTGTAAATACCAAATAGTTTCTCTAGTGTGAGAAACTGAAAGTGTAAATAAGGACTAAAAGGTATAATAGATAATGTGAAATACGAGGAAAAAGGGCAAAGGGGAAGGGGAAGTGGGTGGGGTAGGGGAAAGGAAAGAAGGGAATGGAATTAATATGAGAAAATGAAAAAATGGAAACAAAGTCTTTGTAAATAGGAAGGGATGGAGGGGTTGAAGGGAGGGCAATGGAATGGGGAAAAATAATAACCAAGAGAGATTATGTAAAGATGCAAATTTCCCATGATGACTGTCATTATATTGTATACCTAAAATGTACCAATAAAATTAATTTTAAAAATCAACAACAACAAAATTATGCTGCTACAAACATGATTATGTATGTAAAACTATAATATGATATCCTTAACTCTTTTGGAAAGATTTCTAGAAGAGGACCAGCTGAGTTGAATGGAATTTCTAGTTTTAGTTTTTTGAGGAAACTCTATACCAACTTCCATAATGATTGTACCACTTTACACTTAAACCAACAATGTAGAAAGGTTCCTTTTCCCTTCACTCTAGCAAGCATTTGTTATTGGCTGATTTATTGAAGACAGTCTTTCTTTCTGGAGCGATTCAGTGCTGTTTTAATTTGCATTTCTCAAATGGCCAGGGAAACTGAAAATTTTTTCATTTCCAATGGCCACTTGTACTTCTTCATCTGAGAAATGTCTATTTCATATGCCTATTTTTGATAGGGTTTTTAAGTTTAGATGGTCTAATTTTTTGAGTTCTTTATATATTCTAGATATTAGAATTTAGTCTGAGGAGTAACTGGCAACATTTTTCCTATTCTTTAGGTTGTCTTTTCATTCTGTTCGTTGTTACCTTTGCTGTGTAGAAGCTTTTTAACTTGATATGATCCCATTGTTGATTCTTGGTATTATTTCTCATGCAAATGTGGTTCTGTTTGGAAAAACAAGTCCTTGTCTATGCTTATGTCTTCAAGAGTTTTACCTATTTTGCCTTCCAGCTGATTATGCTTCTGTTTTAATATTTAAAACTTTGATCCATTTTAATTTGTTTGGTGCACAGTGAAAGATATGAATCTAGGTTCAATCTTTGGGATGTGGATAGCCAGTTTTGTCAATACTATTTGTTAAAGAGGCTATCTTTTGTCCCATAAAAGTATTTGGTCCCCTTGACAAACATAAAGTAGCTGAATGTAACTGGAGTTCTTTCTGCATCCTCTGTTCTCTTCGATTGAGCCACAATTTTTTTCCCAATACTATATGGTTTTTATCACTGGTTCACAAACAGAAGTGTTTGGCAAAATTTTTTTGTTTACAAATGCAGCATCAGGTGACGACTGTGGCCATCTTTCCTGCATGAACATAAACACAGCCATCTTTTCCAGAATCACGGAACAAATTAAGTTCATAAACTGAGGTACCACTGTGTAATTTCAAATCTGGGATTGTGATATCACCTGCCTTGTGCTTGTTGCTCAGAATTGCTTTTGCTATTCTAGATCTCTTCAGGTTCTGTATGAATCTTAGAATTGTTTTCCCTAGTTCTATTGGCATTTTGATTGGGACTGCATTAAATTTATATAGTTTTTGGAAGTATGGCCATTTTTACTATACTGATTCTGCCTATCAAGGAATAGGGGACATCTATTTTCTAATATCTTTTGGGGGGGGCTGTACTGGGGATCGAACTCGGGTCCTTGCGCTTGAGCAGCAGGTGGTGAAACCACTGAGCTAAATCCCCAGCCCTCTAATATCCTTTTCAATCTCCTTTCTCAGAATACTATACTTTGCATTATAGAGATTTTTCACTTACTTGGTTAGGTTAACTAATTTTTCTTGATGCTACTGTGAAAAACATTGTTTCCCTAATTTTTTTTTCTCAGTGAGCTGATTACTGAGGCACAGAAACACTACTGCTTTTGGTGTGTTGGCTGTAATCTGCTATGCTACTGAATTTAGTTATTAACTCTAGGAGTCTTTTGGTGGTTTTTGGCATCATCTATGGAGAGGATCATGTCATCTACAAATAATAGTTTAACTTCTTCCTGTCCTACATACACCCCTTTTCTCTATCTTGCCTGATGGCTCTGGCTAATGCTTCAAGAACTATGTTGAATAGGAGTGTTGATAGTGGACATTCCTGTCTTCATTCCAGAGGGAAAATTTTAAGTGCCTCTCCACTTAATATGATGCTGGCCATCTGTTTATCATAATGGCTTTAATAAGATTCAGGGTAAGTCCGTCTATACTTATTTTCTTCAGGGTTTTTCTGTGTCTATTGAGAAGATCATGTAATTTTTGTCACTGCTTCTGCTTGTGGTGAATTATATTTGATTTGTACATGTTGAACTATCCCTGCATCGCTACAAATCATATTTGACCATGATGTATAGTTTTTATCATTTGCTGCATTATTTGCCATATCTCATTGAGGATTTTTGCATCTATGTTCATTAAAGAGATTGGCCTATAGTTCTCTTTTTTGTTTGGATTCTTTTCTGGTTTTGGAATCAAGATAATACTTGCTTCCAGAAATGACTTTGGGATTATTGTTTCTCTTTCAATTCTATTAAAGAGTTTAAGGAGTATTGGCATTAGAACTTCTATAAAGTTCTTGTAGAATTCAGCAGTGAATCCATCAGGACTTGAGCTTTTCTTGGTACTATTTTTTTTTTGTATTAAATTCTTTTATTGGTACATTGTAGGTATACAACACAATTACATTTCTCATTGGGAATTGTACCTTTACATAATGCATCTTGGTTCTTATTTTTTCCCGCATTCCTAGCCCTCCTTTCTCCCCTCCACCCTTCCCTATTTACAAAGACTTTATTTCCATTTTTTCCATTTCTCATCATTTTTCCTTTCCCTTCTTTCCTTTCCCCTGGCCCTCCCACTACCCCTACCACTTTGGACCTTTTCTTCCTATTTTACATTATCGATTATTCATTCTAATCATTGGTAAATTTTAGGTATACAACATAATGACATTCATCATTGGAAATTTGCACCTTTACATAGTCTCTCTTGGTTCTTATTTTTCACCCTTGCCCAGCCCTCCCTTCAACCCCTCCAGTCCTCCCTATTTACAAAGATTTTGTTCCTATTTTTCCATTTTCTCATATTATTCCCATTCCCTTCTATCCTTTCCCCTAGCCCTCCCACTTCCTTCCCCTTTGCCCCTTTTCTTCCTATTTCACATGACCTATTACACATTTAGCCCTTATTTACACTTTCAGTTTCTCACACCAGAGAAACTATTCAGTATTTATACATGTGTGTCCTATTTATTTCACTTAAGAGTATTCCCTCAATGTGCATCCATTTAGCTATAAATGTCTCTAATTTCTCATTTTTTATGGCTCAGTAGTAATCCATTTTATTAAAAAACCACATTTTCTTTATCCAGTCTCCGGTTGATGGGCATTTGGGCTGTTACCAAGTTTTAGCTATTACAAACTGTGCTGCTATGAACATGGGCACACATATATCACTGTGGTATGATTCTTCTAATTCTTTGCAGAAGATCCCCAGCAGTGAAATAGTGGGGTCAAATGGGACTTCCAGTCCTAGTCCTTTGAGGTATCTCCATACTGATTTCCACAGTGCTTGCACCAGTCTACACTCCCACCAGCAGTGGAGCAGGGTTCCTCTTTCCCCACAGCCCCACCAGCATTTGTTATTGGTTGATTTCATGATAGCAGCCATTCTTTCTGGAGTGAAGTGGAATCTCAGGGTTGTTTTCATTTGCATCTCTTAAATGACCAGTGATGTTGAACATTTTTTCATGTATTTATTTGCTATTTCTACTTCTTTGTGTGAGAAATGTCTGTTCATTTCAGATGCCCATTTTTGGATTGGGTCTTTAAATTTGGGAGGTCTGATCTTTTTAAGTTCTTTATAGATTCGAGATAGTAGACCTTTGTCTGAGGAAGAGCAGGTGAAGATTTTTTCCCACATTGTGGGGTATCTCTTCACACTGCTGGTGGTTTCTCTTGCTGTGCAGAAGCCTTTTAATAAGAAGGGATCCCATTTGTTGATTGTTTGTGCTAGTTCACGGGCAACTGAGGTTTTGTTCATAAAATCTTTTCCTATACTGATGTCTTCAAGGGTTCTACCTAACCTCTGTTCCAACTGGTTCAGAGTTTCTATTTTAATATTTAGATCTTTAATCCATTTCTATTTTAGTTTAGTGCATGGTGAGAGATATAGGTCTAGTTTTAATCTTTGGCAAGTTGAAGTCCAATTTTTCCAGCACCATTTATTAAAGAGGCTATCTTTCCTCCAGTGAGGGTGTTTGGCTCCTTTGTCAAAGATGAGATGGCTGAGTGTGTCTGACGCTGTTTCTGGATCTTCTAATCTGTTCCACTGGTCCTCAGGTCTGTTTCTTTGCCAGTACCATGCTGTTTTTATCACAGTAGCTTTGTAGTAGAGTTGCAGGTTGGGGATTGTGATACCCCCTGCCATGTCTCTGTTACCTAGAATTGCTTTTGCTATTCTGGGTCTCTTCTTGCTCCAAATGAATTTTTGGATTGTTTTCTTCAGGTCTATGAAGTATGCTGCTGGGATCTCAATTGGAATTGCATTAAATCTTTATAGCAGTTTTGGAAGTATGGCCATTTTCACTATATTAATCCTTCCTACCCAGGAGCAGGGGATGTCTGTCCATTTTCTGATATCATCTTCAACCTCTCTTTTCAGAGTGCTATAGTTTTCAGAGAAGAGGTCTTTGATTTCTTTTGTTATGTTGATTCCTAGGTATTTCAGTTTTTTGGATGCTATTGTGAAAGGAATTATTTGCCCTATTTCTCTCTCAGTGAGTCTGTCATTGGTGTAGAGAAAAGCTATTGATTTTTGTGTGTTGACCTTGTAGCCAGCTACTTGACTGAATTCGGTTATTAAGTCTACAAGACTTTTGGTGGAGTTCTTGGGGTCTTCTATATAGAGTATCATGTCATCTGTAAATAATGACAATTTGACTTCTTCATTTCCTATCTTTATTCCTTTTATTTCTTTCTCTTGTCTAAATGCTGTGGTTAATGTTTCCAGAACTATATTGAACAAGAGTGGTGATAGTGGACATCCTTGTCTTGTTCCTGATTTGAGTGTGAAGGATTTCAGTTTTTGACCATTTAGTATGATATTGGCTGTTGGTTTTTCATAGATGGCTTCTATCAGTTTGAGGTAGAGACCATCTATTCCAATTCTTTGTAGGGTTTTTATCATAAATGCATGTTGGATTTTGTCAAATGCTTTTTCTGCATCTATGGAGATAATCATATGGTTTTTGTCCTTGGCTCTATTGATATAGTGTATTACATTAATTGATTTTCGTATATTGAACCATCCCTGCATCCCTGGGATGAATCCCACTTGATCAGGGTGTATGATCTTCTTGATGATCTTCTGCATTCTGTTTGCCAGTATCTTATTAAGGATTTTTGCATCTATGTTCATTAGTGAGATTGGCTTATAGTTCTCTTTTTCAGTTGGGTCTTTCTCTGCTTTGCAGATCAAGGTGATGCTTGCTTCCAGGAATGAATTTGGGTGTATTGCTTCCCTTTCAATTTCGATGAAGAGTTTAAACAGTAGTGGCAGGAGTTCCTCTCTAAATGTCTTGTAGAATTCAGCAGTGAAGCCATCAGGACCCGGGCTTTTCTTAGTTGATAAGTTTTTAATTACATTTCCAATTTCATTGATTGATATTGGGGTGTTCAGAGTTTTTAGGTCTTCTTCGTTCAACTTTGGTAATTCATATGTATCTAGGAATCTGTCCGTTTCTTCTGTGTTGTCCATCTTATTGGCGTATAGGTTCTGGAAGTAGGTATTGATGATCCTCTGGATTTCTGCTGGGTCTGTTGTCATTTCACCATTTTCATTCCTAATTGCATGGATTTGGGCCTTTTCTTTCCTTTTTCTGACAAGGTTGCCTAAAGGTTTGTCAATTTCATTGATTCTTTCAAAGAACCAACTCTTGGCTTCATTGATTTTTTGTATCGTTCTCTTAGTCTCCATTGCATTGATTTCTCCTCTGATCTTTATAATTTCCTCCCTTGTATGAGCTTTGGGGTTGTCTTGCTCTTCTCTTTCTAGAAGCTTGAGGTTCAGCATCAGGTTGTTTAATTGGGCTCGTTCTGTTTTCCTAATATGCATATTCACTGCTATGAATTTCCCTCATAAGACTGCTTTCATTGTGTCCCATAGATTCCGATATGTTGCATTGTCATTGCCATTTAATTGAAGGAACTGTCTGATTTCTTCTTTAATTTCCTCTGTGACCCATTGGTTATTCAGAAGTGTGTTATTCAATTTCCATGTGTTTATGAAATTTTTTGAGTTTCTTTTGCTATGGATCTCCAATTTCATCGCACTATGGTCTGATAATGTACAGGGGATAACTTCAATTCCTTTGCACTTACTTCAACATGTTCTATGTGTGAGTATGTGGTCTATTTTGGAGAATGACCCATGTGCAGCTGAGAAGAATGTGTATTCTGATTTTGTGGGGTGGAAGACTCTGTAAACATCTGTTATGTTCATTTGTTCAAGAGTTCAATTGAGTTCCAGTATTTCATTACTTATTTTTAGTCTAGTTGATCTATCTATTTGTGACAGTGGGGTGTTGAGGTCCCCCACTACAATTGTATTAGTGCATATATGACTTTTCATGTCTGTTAGTATTTGTTTTATATAGTTGGGTGCACTAGTGTTTGGTGCATAGATATTTATGATTGTCATCTCTTCCTCTTGGATTCTTCTCTTTACAAGGATATAATGTCCTTCTTCATCTCTCTTAGTCAGTGTTGGTTTGAAATCTACTTGATCTGCAAAGAGGATAGCTACTCCTGGTTTGTTTCGGGTTCCTGTCACATGGAGTATTGTTTTCCACCCTTTAACTTTCAGTCTATGAGTTTCCTTTTGAATTAAGTGTGTTTCTTGTATGCAGCATAGTGTTGGATTTTGCTTCTTGACCCATTCTGCCACTCTATTTCTTTTGATTGGTGAATTGAGACCATTAACGTTGATGGTTATAACTGAAATGTATTGACTTGTCATTGCCATGACTTTTTCTTTTTGTTGGGTTCTCCCCCTTTACATTTAATTTCTTGTCATGGCAGATGGGTTCATTCTATTTTGCTTCCTGGGGTTGTGATCCTCAATGTCTGTTCCTAGGATATTTTGTACGATTCTTTGGAGTGCTGGTTTGGTATTCACGAAGTTCCTAAGGTGCTCTTTGTCATGAAAGTATCTTATTTCTCCATCAATTTTGAAAGATAGTTTTGCAGGGTACATCAATCTGGGTTGGAGGCTGTTTTCCTCTAGGGCTTGGAATATTTCACTCCAAGCTCTTCTTGCCTTGATGGTTTGTGTTGAGAAGTCTGCTGTGATTCTGATGGGCTTTCCTTTGTATGTGATTTGTTTCTTTTCTCTGACTGCTTGGAGAACTTTGTTCTTCTGTTGGGTTTCTGGAATCTTAACAATTATATGACTATGTGTAGATTTTTTTTGATCAAGGCTATTTGGAGTCCTATATTCCTCACTTATCTGTATGTCAAGCTCTTTTCCCCTGCTTGGGAAGTTTTCTGCCATTATTTCTGTGAAGAGGTTTTTTTATGTCATCTCCACTCTCTCCTGTTTCTTCATTGAGCCCAATCAGTCTTATGTTATTCTTTTTTGCATCATCTAGCAGCTGCTGGATTGATTTCTCATGTTCTCTTATAATTTTGAAACAATTTTTCTTTTCCTGGTCACTAATTGCAATCTTATCTTCTATATCTGAAATTCTGTCCTCACATTGGCTCATTCTGCTGTGTAGACTTTCAATGGAGTTTTTCATGTCCTGGAAATCTATTTGCATCTGTTTTATGGATTCCATTTGTTTCTTATGTTGGGATTCCATCATGTTCCTCAGCTCCTCTCTAGATTAATCATGTCTTGCACTAGGAGCACAATTTCTCCTGTTATCTGAGAAATTATTTCTGATTTCATTTTTTCCAGATCTCCTTTTGTTGCCAGTTCAGTGGGTCCAGGTGGTTGAGTATCAGAGTGTTCCATCTCATTTCCCTTTGGGGTTGCTGTAGGTGATCTGGAAGTCTGATTTTGAGACTTATTTACGTGTTTTCTCATTTTGACTGGGGCAGGGGGCTGTTATCGCCTGCACGGATTACCTCCTCTGAGCTGGGTGAGGTGGGACAGGGGCTGCAAGCAGCGGTAGGGATGGTGACCCAAAAGCCCTTTCCTGTGGGCTGGGAGCAGCCAGAGGGATGGTGGCTGAGAAACTCCTTCCTCTGGACCAGGAGCAGTGGGATGGTGGCTCAGAAGCCCCTTCCTCTGGGCCAGGAACAGCGGGATAGAAGGTGGCCCAAAAGCCCTTTCCTTTGGGCTGGGAGCAGCGGGAGGGATGGTGACCAGGAGCAGTGGGACGACGGCTCAGAAGCCCCTACCTCTGGGCCTGGAACAGTGGGACTCAATACCTTGGTCTGGTGGTCTGGTGTCCTCTGCGTCTTTGTAATGTGGAATCAGGTGGCTGCCTGTCTGCAGCTGGGTGATTTAGCATGTTCTGTGTGACTCAGGACCTCGGTAGGGCATGGGCAGACCTGCCTGTCTGCAGCGGGGTGATTAGGCGTGTGTCTTTTCTTGGTAGTTTTATGACTTCAATTTCATTGACTTATTTTGAATTATTCAGGATTTTTATATCTTCTTGGTTCACCTTTGGTACTTCATATGTATCTAGGAAACTATTGATTTCTTTTGGATTCTAAATTTTATTAGAGTAAAACTTCTCAAAGTAGTTACGAATGATCTTCTGGATTTCAGCACAATCCATGGTGATCTTGCCTTTTTCATTTATAATTACATGGATTTGGGTCTTTTTTTTTAAGATTGGCTAGGGGTTTGTCAATTTATTCCTTCAAAGAACCAACTCTCTGATTCATTGATACATTGTACTTTTTAGTGTACATTTCATTAGCTTCTCTGATCTCTGTAATTTCCTCCCTAGTACTAGCTTTTGATTTGGATTGTTCTTGTATTTCTAGGAGCTTGAGGTGTATTATTAGGTAATTTGAGGTCAGTTTTTCTGATGTGGGGATCCATCACTATTAACTTCCCTCTTAGGACTGTTTTCATTGTGTCCATAGGTTCCAGCATGTTGTACTGGCATTATCATTTGATTCTAGGAACTAATTTCTTCCTTGATTTCTCCTATAACCTGTTTGATTATTCAACAGGGTACTATTCTATTTTCACATTTTTGGATAATTTCTGTGGTTTGCCACTGATATTGTTCATTACATTATGATCTGATAATACACACAGTATTTCAATTCTTTTGCATTTATTTAAGTATATTCTATGTGCTAGTTATGTGGTCTTATTCTGAAGAAACTCTCATGCGACTGAAAAGAATGTGTATTCTGTTGTTGGTAGAAAAATCTAGATATCTATTAAATCTATTTGTTGGAAGGTATGGTTAAACTCTGTTTGTGACAGTGGGGTATTGAGGTTCCCCCATTACAATTTATTGGTGTTTATCACGTTATGTTTAATAGTGTTTGCTTTATGAAGTTGGGCATGCTAGATTTTGGTGCATATATGTTTATAACTGTTACCTCTTCTTGTTGAATTGTTCCCTTAACCAATAGGGAATGACCTTGTCTCCTCAAATCAGTTTTTTTGTTTTTTGTTTTTTTGTACCAGGAATTGAACTTGGGTCCTTGCGCTTGCGCAGCAGGTGGTGAAACCACTGAGCTAAATCCCCGGCCCTCAAATCAGTTTTGACTTGAAATCCACTTTATCTGAAATTAGGATAGCTACTTCTTTTTTCCGGGTTCCCATTGCACAGAATATTGTTTTTCCATCATTTGATTTTTGATCTAAGAATTTCTTTTTGAACTGAATGCATTTCTTGTGTACTGCATATTGTTCGGTTTTGTCTCTTGATTCATTCTGCCATTCTGTGTCTTTTGGAGAATTGAGTTCATATTGAGAGTTATTACTGAAAAGTACTGACATTTCTGTCATTGCACTCTTTTCCTGTTGCTTTTTTTTTTTTTCTGCTTAGCAGCCCATCCTGCCAAGTGTATTCATTCTATTTGACTTACTGACATTTTTGGCTTGTCTCTTTCTAGGATATCCTTGAGAATTGCTTTAATGCTGATTTGGTGGTCATGAATTTCTTGAGATACTCTTTGTCATGGAAATGCATTTTTCCATAAGATTTGTGTTGAGAAGTCTGCTATAATACTGAGTTTACCTTTATATGAGACCTGTTTTCAACAGCTTTTAAAATTTTGCCCCCTTATGTTCTTATGGTACATTAACTGATGTGACACTGAAGAGGTTTTCCTTTGGTCATGGCTATTTGGGGTTCTATATGCCTCACTTACATTTATTCTTTTCCCTATAGTTTTTTTTTTTCTGTAAACAGGTTTTTATGACATTTGTGCTATCTTCTGATTTTTCATTTTCCAATTAGTCATCTTTGTATCTAATAGCACTACTTGTCTAGCAGCTATTGGATCCATTTTTTATGTTCTCTTATAGTATCTTTTATAGGTCTTTCAGTAGATGGTCTTTGAAAGCATCGTTTTCTAGTTATGAAATTCTGTCCTCACATTGGTCACTTCTGCTTCTTATACCTGCACAATGTAATTTTTAATCTTCTGGATTTCAGACTAAAACCTTTTGCCAAACTGGTTATTCATGTTTCATATTACTTAGCTCAGCAAGGTTTTCATTACCTTCTGAAAACTCCTTGATCATTTTGGTTATATTACTGCCATTATCTGTACATTATTCTATGGTCCCAACAAGCACCTCTTTGATCTGCTTTCTAACCTCCTATTGTCCATTTGAGTAATTTGGACCTTTGGCTTAATGCTTTCTCCCCCTCAATGCCCCATGGATTGGCTTTGGGGTAGTTGAGAGTTTCGGGAGGCAATTTTTTTGGCCTTGTCTTTTGATGTTTCAGTTTGTTTTTGTGCTATGGATTGTGAGTGCTTACAATAGTGACTTTGTTGCTAGTAAGGGTATCTCTTTAGTGTGCTTCTCAGTGATGTACTTTAGGCACAGCTAATTATACTCCTTTCTCCCAAGATCCAACCACCTCTGTTAGGGAAGGGAAGATGCAGTGTAATTGGCCTAACACTGAGTTCTCTGGAAAAGTACCAGTGTTGTTAATGTCACAAAGGTAATCTGGGTGTTGGCTTACAGAGAAAACCTGTTAAGAGCAACAATTATACAACCATATCTATATCAAGCAAATCAGGTACGGTAATATCATCCAAGGTAAACTGGGTTTTAACACACTATAAGAACTAATTATGTACCACCTTTAATCCTAGAGAAGTCCACAATTATGGTGTAAAAAAGAAGACAACCTAGATGTTAACTTATTAATATGTAGTAAACATGACAGCTATAGCTCTGCTAATGGTGGAAAATAATTCAATGGTAACTATGGAGATAACAATCTTAAGTGTAATAAAGCTTAATGGCTAATACTATTAAAGATATGGGGGGGCCAGGGATTTAGCTCAGTAGTTTCGCTGTCTGCTGTGCAAGCGCAAGGACCCGAGTTCAATCCCCGGTACAAAAAAAAAAAAGTGTGCTCTCTTAAAGATATGGGGGCTTGGGAATGGAGGAATGCAAAATGAAAAATTTGAAACCTTAAACTATAGGATATGAGAAGTGGGAAAAGGATCCTACTGGGGAGTAGAAGGATGTTTATAAAATTACATAATGATTACAGAAAAAACGGAAGAGAAATAGAAAAGGAAAAAGGGAGAGAAAAAGGAATTACATGGAGAAAATAAGAAAAATGTTCAGGAGAAAAAAAGAAGAGCACGAAAAAGAAAACAAAAAAGTAAGAGATATAGAAAAAAAAAAGCAAGAAAAAAAAAAAACAAAGGAAAATTCCCCCAAATCCAATAAACTAGTGAAGAAGATTAAGGGAGAAAAAATAAATTTCTCTTGTGATTTTAAATGTTTTTCTTCCTGGATCTGCAAAATTTGAGGTCTAGTAATTCTGTTTTTTCTGAGGTCCATCTGGTTTTCCCATCCTGTGAGAGCATCCAAGTCAAGATGTGTACCCACTCATGCCAGTTGACAAAAAAAGCCAGACCCAGATCTGTGCTGGATGCAGGCACCAGGAAGCAGTAGGGCTCAAATACCCAATGTCAAGACTTTCAAATCCAGAGCAACTCATGCTCTGTTGGGCCTCTGGCTGAGGGGGATGGGGCCAGTGTCCTTTCCAGCCTATCTCAAACCCCTAAGCGGGTCTCTTTCCAGCACTCTCCCTGATCGCAGCTCTCATGGCTCTCACCCAATCACTGTGAAGGGAAACACTGGAACCCCTGAAATGAAGCTGTCCTATATCAGCTATAAGTCATGGCTTCAAAGATTCAACTCCTTCCCAGAATGGCACCCAAGTCCCCACTCTCTCCAGGGATGTGGCAGATACCTGGACTGGGATAACTCACCTGTGGAAGGACATCCATGCTGTCCCTGCAGACCACAGAAACCACCAGTCTGCTCCACAGCTGTATTTCTACCTGAGAACCACTGGGGTCCCCAGCACTCACTTTGTTTCTGCAGATTCAGGATCCCTTTCCCAAAAGCTGGGGGCCAGAAAGTCCAGTTTTGTTCCCTTCTCTGCACTGTGTTCTCTCTTCAATTTCTCTGCAGCTTGGAATCTTCCTGCCAGTTCCTTCCCAGTTCCCATGGATCTACTTTTTTACCTTTCTTCCCCAAATTATTTTTCAGGGTCTAGATCCCAAATTTTGTAGAGGCTGAATTTTTCTTCTGAGAATGTATCGTTATAAAGCAAACTCTGGTCTCTTGACTCTCTCTCTTGCATGTCCCTTCTACATGGGTCCAGTTCCCTTTCCAATTTTCTGTTCCAAAGGGACCTCATGATAACAATGCCAGCAGCATGCTGTTTGGAGCTTACAGCCACCAGAATTGTAAGTCACATAACCCTCTTGTCTTTATAACATCAAATAGGAAAAGTCTTCCAAAACAGGTGTAACCTTATTTTTAAATGGTTTTGCATGAGGGAGAGGGATGAATAGGCAGAACACAGAATAGGGAAGTGAAGATACATAATACAAGTGTGGATACATGTCATTTATACATTTATCCACTCACAGAATGTACACCAGGGGTGAACCCTAATGTAAACTACGGACTTGAGCAATTATGATGTGATAAGGTAAGTTCATCAGTTAAACCTACCACGCTGGTGGTAAATGCTGAAAACATGAGAATGAATGTATGAGAACAAGGAGCATATGGGAATCTCTTTGTTACTTTTTCTGATTTACTGAGACAGAGTCTCACTATGTAGCTCAGGCTGGTCTTGAATTTGCAATACTCCTGTCACCGCCTCCTGAGTGGCAGGATTATGCAAGTGTGCACTACCACTCCAGGCTTTCTACATTACTCTTAATTTTACCATGAACCTGAAAAAAACTGCTCTTAAAAATCATTTACTAATAATAAAAAAAACCATTATTAAAATGTTTTAAAATAAAAACATTTTCAGAATATCACTTAAATAAAGGATATGGTCTCTTTTACCTGAATGTACATCCATATATAGAAAACCTGGCTCAGACGTCTCAATAAATACTTAAGAGCACCACATAAAATACATTTTATTTTCTCCTGATTGTGTAAAGTAATGTAAGAAGTGCTCTCATAAGGAAATAAAATATAATCAATTAACATTTTTGAGATATATTTTCTTCTCTAGGATACAATGTAGCATAAGTCCTATCCAAAATATCAAAATGAGGAATATAAAAGCTAAATAAGTGATGGGGTAATGAAAAAGGGAAGGCAACCTACCAAAGTTTAGAAGATAGGATGTTTGAAAAGAAATTGTAAACCTTGTCAGTGCTTTAAAGAAACATTAAGAATAAGCCATAAACAGAAGAATGAGAACTAAATTGAGCGACCTTAATCTAAAAGTGCAAGCAATGACACGATACCCCAAGTTTCAGATTTTGGAGCAGTTCAGATTTCAAATTCTTTGGATTTGGGATAGTCAAATGGTAAAATCTATGCAGATTAAAAAAAAAAAACTTCAAAATCTAAAACACCACTGATCTCACACATTTTGGATAAGGGATACTCAACCTGTATTCTAAATAATATGCATAAAGGTAAGAATACAAAGCAAATTGCTGAAATAAACAACTATGATTAAGAGTGGTAGTGTATGATGATGCCTTGCAAAGACCAGTCAGTCTAGCTTCAGTATAAAAGACAAAATTTGGGTTGAAGTAGGTATTAGAAAACAAATGAACTCCTCCCACTGTAATAAAACATGGATAAAAGTTGTTATAGTGTGAAAACAACTGTTGCATAGAAGAGTCTGGTCTAGGATGAAAATAAACTGAGAGAACAAAGAGCTATGGGTTTTTTGGTTTTGTCCAAAAAAGAAAAATAATTATAGAGAAATATGATGAGAGAAAAGAAGAGAGGGGAGAAGGGAGGGAAGGAAAGGAATAGTATCATACATATTAGGAAAAATATCTAAAAATATAAATTGTGTTCAGGTTTAGGTCTACATTTACCCCAATCATAAGACAATCCAATACACTATATAAACAGGTATGAAACATCCAATCTATAAATAGAATAGATACACAGTCTTGCACATGTGAAGAAACTTCAATTGTTCAGAAATAGTCTTTTGCTTCTTTGGTCAGTTTTCCTTTGGACTAGTTCACTTCTTCACAGCACTTCTACCAAACAGGTTTTGAAATACAGAGTGAATGGTGAGACAGAAAAAAATGAAGCAGAATTTCAAATCTTTAAGAGCAATTTCACATATTCAAACACAGGGAAAAAACAAGCAATCATCATGGTTTATGTGTAAGTGACATTTTTGTAAAACTACATATAATTTAACAAAATGTTATCATAGACCATTAAATACAAAATAGAAAAAAATACATTTATAAATTTTAACAAGGAATAATACAACTAGACAGATACATAGCTAAATTAAAATCAAGAAACAGTCCCTCAATTTGGTCAGATATCTCTATGAGGTTGAACTAACACAAAAAAAAAAAATCCTGAAAAGTAGAATTTGTATTGACAGAAAACACATTTCAGCCTGGACTCTCCACACATTAGTAATAATAATTTTTGGAATCGAGCTTTATTATATTTTTTCATACTTAATTTAAAAACTTGAAAACATTAAATATTTTTTCAATCTACCTAAAAGACTAAGATAAAACTTTATACTCAAAATGCAATCTTTAAAATCTAATTTTCTCATTATTTGCTTTAAATTCTCAACATAGCAGTTTCCATATGGGTATCCTTTTCCCCTAGGAATCAAAACATTTTAAAGACCCACATGAATTAAGGATATAATTAAATCAAGTCTGTATATAACTTCCTGAACATTTATCAATTAGACATTTTGAGATTCATTGACTCCTATATATTTCTTTCAAGGAAGTTAGAATTAATAATTTTGATAAAATTCCTTTTTTAGGTAAAAGACTAAACCTTTCCATATTTATAGGAAAGGAAAGCATAATACTCATTTAGTAAGCATAAATAAAGTTACTTAAAATATTAGTTGTAACATTCAATTTTAGAACAGCTTCTCCTGTTTAGCAATGGAGATATGTTCTTATAAATAGGGGCACTAACAAAATTAATATTATTCAGAGTAATTATAGCATAATCCTTTTGGAGGTACTTTCCAGGCACAGTATATGTTGTATATGTTACGTATTGTCAACACATAATTAACATGTAATTAGAAATTATCATCTTCTCTGCATTCTTTAGAATTTGTCTAATAGAAGTAAAACTAGGCCTGAAATATGACCCACCCAGACCCACCTTATGTTCACCAAATTAAATCTGCATTTTAAAAAGCCAGCCCTTCTTCGATCTTCAAAGTAATACCTCCGTAAGCTATTTGCTTTGAAGTAGATCATAATCATTAAAGAGCATGTAAGTGGGAAAAAAAATTTCCAGAGTAAACAAAAGCCTATCAGTAAGAACCTCTCAAACCAGCCAGACAAATATGGTGAGAAACTCAAACCAAGAGGGGAAAAATGGCAGGGTTCACTCTACAGTGTTTGACATGTCAATTCTGTAACAAAGATATTAATTAGTGCCTCAATAATTTGAAAAATAAATTCTTTGATTATGTACCTATAAAATCCTATTTAGCCGTAAATCTACTTAGCAAAGATGGTGCCTTTTGGGTAAAGTGCTAATTTGTAGTATTTATACAAATACATAGATTTTCTTTAATTTCGACAGGCTTTTAAAATATATTAGTTATGTTTGACTACTTAATTTTTAGTTTTGATAAATATGCTTCCAACTTGGAAGCATATTTATTATAAAATTGCAAAATTATAGAGCTCTCCTAGTGTTTAGCTAGAGACAAACTGAAGACCGCAGAAGGCTTTAAAAAAAAAAATCAACTCTTAAAACATGGCTTTAAATAGAGTTGCTTTCTGGTTTTCCAGACTCATTTTCTTTTAAGTTAACATTCAAATTTCATAAAGCATTTACCAACTGCATCATTATTTTTAATAGTTGCAGCTAACTCCAAAACTAAAATCTGGAAAAAAATCTAATATTAAATACTCAAATACGGCCGGGGATTTAGCTCAGTGGGTTCGCCGCCTGCTGCACAAGCCCAAGGACCCGAGTTCGATCCCTGGTACCAAAAAAAACCTCAAATATCTCCCCTCCAAAATGATTTTTAAAATGTCACGTATTATCAATATTACCTTTCACAGAACCAAAGTACTAATTAAATCAAAGTATTAATTAAATGAGGTTCTGTTGGATAACACAATATTAAATAACATTCCTTTTAGCACTGCATCACTCACTCACTGTTAAATTGATGTCATTTATAAATATGACCTATTTTTAATATTTGGTTTCTGAAACTTAAAAAGTAACAGACTTCCATATTAAATACATTATAAAAATTTTGATATTTCTTTAAGCTGCTTAAAATTGCACGCTAACTTCATTTTTTTAAAAAGGTCCATTAAAGAAATTATAGATAGACATCCTAACGAAAGAAATCAAAGCCCTCTTCTCTGAAAACTATGGCACTCTGAAAAGAGAGATTGAAGATGATATCAGAAAATGGACAGACATCCCCTGCTCCTGGGTAGGAAGGATTAATATAGTGAAAATGGCCATACTTCCAAAACTGCTATAAAGATTTAATGCAATTCCAATTGAGATCCCAGCAGCATACTTCATAGACCTCGAGAAAACAATCCAAAAATTCATTTGGAGCAAGAAGAGACCCAGAATAGCAAAAGCAATTCTAGGTAACAGAGACATGGCAGGGGGTATCACAATCCCCAACCTGCAACTCTACTACAAAGCTACTGTGATAAAAACAGCATGGTACTGGCAAAGAAACAGACCTGAGGACCAGTGGAACAGATTAGAAGATCCAGAAACAACGTCAGACACACTCAGCCATCTCATCTTTGACAAAGGAGCCAAACACCCTCACTGGAGGAAAGATAGCCTCTTTAATAAATGGTGCTGGAAAAATTGGACTTCAACTTGCCAAAGATTAAAACTAGACCTATATCTCTCACCATGCACTAAACTAAAATAGAAATGGATTAAAGATCTAAATATTAAAATAGAAACTCTGAACCAGTTGGAACAGAGGTTAGGTAGAACCCTTGAAGACATCGGTATAGGAAAAGATTTTATGAACAAAACCTCAGTTGCCCGTGAACTAGCACAAACAATCAACAAATGGGATCCCTTCTTATTAAAAGGCTTCTGCACAGCAAGAGAAACCACCAGCAGTGTGAAGAGATACCCCACAATGTGGGAAAAAATCTTCACCTGCTCTTCCTCAGACAAAGGTCTACTATCTCGAATCTATAAAGAACTTAAAAAGATCAGACCTCCCAAATTTAAAGACCCAATCCAAAAATGGGCATCTGAAATGAACAGACATTTCTCACACAAAGAAGTAGAAATAGCAAATAAATACATGAAAAAATGTTCAACATCACTGGTCATTTAAGAGATGCAAATGAAAACAACCCTGAGATTCCACTTCACTCCAGAAAGAATGGCTGCTATCATGAAATCAACCAATAACAAATGCTGGTGGGGCTGTGGGGAAAGAGGAACCCTGCTCCACTGCTGGTGGGAGTGTAGACTGGTGCAAGCACTGTGGAAATCAGTATGGAGATACCTCAAAGGACTAGGACTGGAAGTCCCATTTGACCCCACTATTTCACTGCTGGGGATCTTCCGCAAAGAATTAGAAGAATCATACCACAGTGATATATGTGCGCCCATGTTCATAGCAGCACAGTTTGTAATAGCTAAAACTTGGAAACAGCCCAAATGCCCATCAACCGGAGACTGGATAAAGAAAATGTGGTTTTTTAATAAAATGGATTACTACTGAGCCATAAAAAATGAGAAATTAGAGACATTTATAGCTAAATGGATGCACATTGAGGCAATACTCTTAAGTGAAATAAATAGGACACACATGTATAAATACCGAATAGTTTCTCTGGTGTGAGAAACTGAAAGTGTAAATAAGGACTAAATGTATAATAGGTAATGTGAAATAGGAAGAAAAGGGGCAAAGGGGAAGGAAGTGGGAGGGCTAGGGGAAAGGATAGAAGGGAATGGGAATAATATGAGAAAATGGAAAAATAGGAACAAAATCTTTGTAAATAGGGAGGACTGGAGGGGTTGGAGGGCTGGGCAAGGGTGAAAAATAAGAACCAAGAGAGAGACTATGTAAAGGTGCAAATTTCCAATGATGAATGTCATTATATTGTATACCTAAAATGTACCAATGATTAGAATGAATAATCGATAATGTAAAATAGGAAGAAAAGGTCCAAAGGCTAGGGGTAGTGGGAGGGGCAGGGGAAAGGAAAGAAGGGAAAGGAAAAAATGATGAGAAATGGAAAAAATGGAAATAAAGTCTTTGTAAATAGGGAAGGGTGGAGGGCGTGAAGGGAGGGCTAGGAATGCGGGAAAAAATAAGAACCAAGATGCATTATATAAAGGTACAATTCCCAATGAGAAATGTAATTGTGTTGTATACCTACAATGTACCAATAAAAGAATTTAATACAAAAAAGAAAAAAAAAAGAAATTATAGATAGAAACTAGAAAACTATTCCAGAATCAAATGAAAAAATGTTGATACCACAGAAGGTTAAGTCCAGGTAAGTGTTAAGAACAGAAATCATTCATCTTTAAATATTAAACATTTGCTGGCCTGAAGAATGAAGTAAGACTTCAAGATATATTGTGGGCTCTTATGATTCACATTCTATTTTTTGGCACAAAATGAGGATAAGTCACAAAACCTATGGACATTTTCAAGGTTCATTTTTTAAAAAAAATAGTTCAATCATAGAATAATGTATGGCTTGTATTTACTTTGTCCAATTAAGTAATAAGAAAAAAAATACGTATTTGTTCTGTAGTTATTGTGGTGACAGGTTTACTTTCCTCTTCACATTTTTGGTCACTGTTTTCCACTGTTATCATCAACCAGGTCCCTCAGGCGAGATAAATGGTGCAAGGCCCTTTGTTTAAAAGTATAAAACACATTATAAATCAATATTTAGGATTGAATAGCCAATGCAGACAGCAAGAAACAGTGATTACATTGTTTATTAATTTCAAAATTAGCATGAGAGATAAAGTTAAAGAATATAAATATCAAACTTTGAAAACTGTTCCTTATAAAACCTTGATATCTGGGGCCGGGGATCTAGCTCAGTGGTTCCGGTGCCTGCCTCGCAAGCACAAGGTCCCAAGTTCAATCCCTGGTACCAAAAACACAAATAAAACCTTGATATCTGAATAGTTGAGGGTTAAAATAATTTATCTAATGTTGTATTAACATTTACTTAAAATTATATTACAGTATTGACATGTATCTTTTTAAGTTAATTTGCCAAATATCCTAATAATAGATGTCATGTGTATCATACATAACAAAACAGTATTTTTATATACTTTTCCCCACAACTCTGCAAAAATGATTTCTTTTGGTATGCTGTTCATCTCACTTAGGCAATAAAGCACCTAATTCATTCTTAACATTTACACTCAGGATAGCTTAATATTTTCTAAATGTCACTTAAGGATCAGTTATAGTTCTGAGGAAAATCATTTTTATTGAATGGGGGAAAAAAAACCAGTGACATCCAAAAATGTTGGATAATGCATTATATTAACAATGTGGCTTAAAATAGGCCAACATTGTATATCAAGTCTCACTGAAAAAACTGTCATTCAAAAAACAACATGGGCCGGGGATTTAGCTCAGTGGTTCTGCTGCCTGCCTCACAAGCACAAGGTTCCAAGTTCGATCCCCGGTACCAAAAAAAAAAAAAAACAAAGATCAAAACAAACAACCAATGAGGAGCTCCTAACTTTCCAAAATTCCTCTAAATTCCAACTTTCTCTGTCCGTTTTTCAGCTCAAATTAGTATTGCATTTCCTTCCATTATGAATGCAAGCAACAGACCAGTATCTATAACCTTAAATATTATAGAAGTCACAAAACTTTTTATATCACATAATTGCCAATGGAGGTATCTCAAAATACCTTTTACAATCATCACTATTTCAATATGACAATAGATACTCTCTTACAAGACTTATTAAACCCACTGGTTTATGATCTAAGTTTTTTGCCCATAGTATAGAATTCCACACAATGTAACTAACAATTTCATGCCTAACTGTTCACCACCAAACAATGAGATCTTACTGGTGACCCAGACATTGACGCTTTCCAAAAATCCCTCTCTTGATTTAATAACATATAAAAGAAGGGTTCTTTTTAATTCAAGCTATGCAAAAACCTTTAACACAGATACATGGTTTTTATAAAATTACTTTTAACTTACTTGTATCTTGAATGCATTATTTTAAATGCATGACTAAAGAAATACATATTATCATATCAAACAGTTTTAATACTCAAATACATAACTCAATATAATTGATTTCCATTTTATTTCCATGTAAAAACAGTGGGTAGGAAAAAGAAGGAAAAGAGAACTGGAAACAAAGAAAAGAGAAATGTGTGGTATGGTAGAAAGGAATAAAAAAATTCAATAAAAATGTGACATTCTGAGTCCCCATACTTGGTCTACATAATCAGTATACATTTCTTTTCATTTAACGTCTATCTGCCCTGCATAGACTACAACAATGAATCTACTTGCCCGAGTGACTATCAAAAAGTAATTGTTTCTTCAAATGTATGTGTAAGAAGTGGAAATAAAGTTGTGAGAATATTTTTTTCTTGATTTTCTTCTCTACAACCAAGAAAAACAAATGGCTAATAAGGGAAGCATCAAGGATGATGTTACCACAACAAATAGTCATTTGCAACCAGTATGTCCATCAATAGATGAATGGATAAAGAAAATGTGGTATTTACACAATACATGGAGTACTACTGTGCCATAAAGAAAAATAAATCTGAGTCATTTGTAGGAAAATGGATACGCCTTGAGATCATACTGGTAAATGAAATAAATCTGAAAAACAAACTTAAATATCACATTGTTTCTCTTATAGGAGAAACCCAGAGTAAAATAAAAGGTAACAGGAAGGGGATCCGTGGATGGGTAGAGGAGGGAGAGAAGGAAGGGAAAAGGGATGAAAAAAAGGAATTAAGATGTGTTTTATCTGGGGATGTGGCTCAGTGGTAGAGCATCTGCCTTGTATGTGTGGGGCTGTGGGTTCTATCCCCAGTACCACAATGAGGATGTGTTATGTATGTCTACCAACCTCCCACAAGGAATGTAAATATTATGTACACTCTATGTACAAATAAACTAATTTTTAAAACACCCTGAAGAAACTCTTAATGCATCTATTTATAGTGTTTACAGCAAATACAACTACAGAAACTCAGTGACAAACTATATAAAGGCAGCTTAGTTATATTTTAATTTATTCACAGTGACTTCAGTGTCCTATTAATATTGTCACTCTTTTCTTGCCTATATTGAGCCTACTACCCAGCAAAAACTGAATGAAAGGTTTTTCATTGTCTTTCAATGCCATCCATTCCCTAAAAGCTAAAGTACAAACGTTTTAGAATAAAGAAAATAAGATCACGTTTTCCAAGTCTGAGAGGTAGTTCTACTTCTACTATGGAATGAAGACTAGAAAACTGAACGGGAAAAAAGAACCGAGAAAGTGGACAACTTTCTAACTATCACTAAGTTTGGTCTTCATAGCATGGCCTTTAGTATTGAAAACTACAAATTCTTTCCCAATTGTTTCCAAATTATCTATAAACACATTCCAAAGCTAAATATAAATTATTTTGAAGGATTAATGATTTTTGCAATAGCCTGAAATTTCTGACCTTCAGAGTATATGAGAGATATATTACTACTGATTTTTCATAGGTGGTTGTCTTCATGATATAAAAGATTCTAGGAAAACCTCTTGCTCAAAAACTACAATTCTTTCATTTGCTTAAAGATGTAAGATTCTTCTTACAGGGGTTTCAGTTAATATGTTTTTAATGAATTTCTAATATGTGAATATATAAGACAAGGCCAAGTATTACAGGGATACAAACAAAACTATTACAATTCGATTCCTACTGTAAGAGGAATCTTGGAAAAAAATAACATTTTAAGTTGTTATCAGTCATTTACTAGATGTGACCAAAAAATATGATTTTTTTTTTAATTACAGTAAATGCCAAATTGCCATTAATCCCTCTCAAGATATTCACTCTTGCTTTAAACATGATTCTTGCCATTTTCTGAAGCAGCTCGAAAAGTCCTTTCATGTTTAGTTGTACTGTTGGCTGCCCTGACATTTTAAATTAATTCAATACATTTACCTTTTATGATCATTTTGACTTTGGGAAATAGTCAGAGGTCAGCCGGTACCAGATCTGCTGAATAAGGTGAATGAGGATACATGGTAATTTCTTTTTATTTGGCAGAAACTGCCATAAAGATCAACAAGATCTGATCTTGTTGATCAACAGGAATGATTAAAAAATATGGTGAATGTTGAAATTTTAAAAATGAATTATAGTAACTACACATTGCTATTCATCCCCCTCCAAATACTTGCCCTCACTTTGAACACATCCATTATTTTTGGCAATGGGTCTTTTAATGCAATAAAATTGTTTTTTAATTTAAACATTCACTCTATCTTTTGATCACTTGCTGTATACCTCAGCTGTAATAAGTCCTCCTAGACAACAAATATTTCTAGTGGGAGAACATAAAGTATCTACAAGAAAGAACTGAACCAAAACCAGAAGCTTGAAGCTACCTAAGGCTAAGATGCCTTAAAACTGGTTAGCTGTGCAACTGTTAAAAACAAAAACTATTAGTTCAAGAATGAGAAGTTACGTACAGTGGCCCCTCGAGTTACGACCAGCCTGACATACAAACATCTTGGGTTATGACCAGAATTTTAGTTTCAACTTATGAACCAAGTCTTGAGTTACAATTCAAATGCCAGCCGCTTGTGCTTCCAGATGGTCTCAGATACAGATTTAACCCTTAAAGAGTTCTGGAAGGAACATTATAACATCTTTTCCTGTGTGGGGTTAATTGAGAAATCCTGAACCAATGTCTCTCTTAAAGACACAGATCTACGTGTATACAGGATAGAGACTTTGAAGGCTATGTAGACGAGCCTGAGCCTTTAATTGACCAACTTAAGTTACAACCAGCCCTCGGGAACAAATTGAGTTCGTAAGTCAAGGGTTCATTGTAATAAGACTTTCACCTTAAAAAGGTCAATAAAACACCCCAAGTACAATCTGTATCTTTTGAAGAAGCTTACTCTTTAAAACTACTGATTGGTTGTAGTAGGAGAAAAGTTACTACAATTTTTTTTTTTAATTCTAGCAAATATTAAAAGTACCTATGAGGCCCAGGGATTTAGCTCAGTGGTTTTGCTGACTACTGCGCAAGCGCAAGGACCCGAGTTCAATCCCCAGTACCAAAAAAAAAAAAAAAAAAAGTACCTATGGATCAGTATCCATCTCTTAAGGTATGTACTGTAACTCGGAAAACACATTTAGGTCTTCAACACAAGTTCACTATCAATGCTTTTAAGAGCAATGGAAAGTCATCCACTTTAAAATGTAAAAGAAGGGCCAGGGATTTAGCTCAGTGGCACTGTGCCTGCCTTGTAAGCACAAGGTCAGGAGTTCCATCCCCGGTACCAAAAAAAAAAGAAAAAAGACAATGTAACTAAGAAAATTAGACCTATCTATCTTTATATCTAGGTCATTCATTGTATCTACTTTAGATTTCTGTGAATATATGCCAAATAATACACTTAGGACTATTATATTTATTCTAAAGAAATAATATGAAAATATTATTGTCTCAAGTTAGTGTTAGAGAGGATCCACATCAATACCATCTCAAATTGTTATCATTAATTAAAAATTAAAAGAGAATCTAAACCATTCATATCTGTCATATTTTAAAAGTCTAAAGTATCTCATTGGGTCCTCAGAACATTTTAAATAGGGAATAGCATAGGTTTAAGAGACAGTAATCTTTTTCTTAAAGATAATGTGCTCCAAGAAGCTTAAGTATCCCTAGTACACTTCTAATCTTGGAACTATTTAATTCCACCCTGACTTCAATCAAAGGAAAGAGCAAGGTGGATTTTCATCCATAGAGGTAAATACTTACTTTTGAAGAGACCTAGTAATTGGAATCATACTTTCTTTCACTTGTAATTTAGAGAAATCATCTTCTGAAACCTATTATTAAAAACACCAAAAAATTAAAATATAATAATAGTTTTAATATTTTATAATTATAAAATTAAGGGCTATTTAAAATGTAAGAACATTAAAAAATATTTTCTGTATTTCCAAAGAATTATTTCTAGCAAGCAGTTTTCAAGACAGCATTAAATATTTTATTTCTCATTTACTTTAAAAATACTACAACTATCACTTAGGTTCACCTTTGATTTGTCTTAAAATATGCTTCTAAAAATATGTCCATTAAAAATTAAATCTTGGCTTGAAATTATACCTTTACTGAAAAGATTATGTCTCAGTGATATTTAAAAGAAGGATGAATTATACTCTATATGTAATTCTATGATTACTAGAATGTCCAGAGAAAAATGTTTAAACACAATTCAAATGAAATCTATAGTAGTTCTTAAGAATTGATCCACTCATTTGTAATGAAAACTGAATTTCATAAAGCTCTACTCAATAACAGTAACAAAAGACTAACAATAAAAGAAGCTAAAGCTTAACTGAGCATTAATCAAGTGTCAAGTATTATATATAGTTTGTCTCAAAGTACTGTATGTTCTCAATAACCTTCTTCTTCAGAAAAGGAAACTGTTAAGAAAAATTAGCCAGGCACAGAAAGACAAAACACCGCGTGATTTAATGTACAGGTGGAATCTTTAAAAAATGTAACATACAGGGGCAGAGTGTAATTACCAGTGGAAGGGTAGATGGTAGGGAGATACTGGTCAAAAAACAAATTTCAATTAAGAGGAATAAATTCAAGAAAGCTATTATACAATATGGTGACTCTAGTTAGTAACAATGTATTATATATCTGAAATTTGCTAAGAAAGATTTTATGTGTTCTCATCACAAAAAATAAGTATGTGAGGCAATATATATCAATTAACTCAATTTATCCATTCCACACTATAAATATATATATATTTCAAAACAGATTATTCACTAAAATATATACAATTTTTGTCAATTAAAAAATAAACTAAAGCATATAACTGATTTATTTGTACAAATGTTCCATTTGCTAGTAGATGGCAGAATTAGAATTTAGACTTGAAAGAGCTTTGTTTTTAAACACTATACTTTTGTGAAGAAAATTCATTCCCCATAGAAAAAAATAGCACAAAGCAGAAACAGTTTCAAATTTCCAGGATACACGGTTTAAAAAACACAATGGTCCTAAAATAAAACATTACATAATTATATTCAAAAGAGTCAATAAATACATAGTAACAAAAGTAAACATCAGATGAGAAAGATAGATAAATAACTCTAATATTGAAAAGATTTCTTAGGCTTCCTCAAACATAACTACAATGTAGGCCATACAGATTAATTTTATAGAGCTTTAAAAAACATTTTTTATTCCGGCACCTGCCTCACAAGCACAAGGTCCCAAGCTCAATCCCAGGTACAAAAAAAACAAAAAAACACTTTTTTTTTTTGGTACCGGGGATCGAACTCGGGACCTTGCACTCGCTTGCAAGGCAGGTGGTGGAACCGAGCTAAATCCCCAGCCAATTCAAAAATCATTTTTTATAATTCATACTGCAGATGTAACATCATCATATCTAAATAAGGTGTTGGATTTAAATCATAAAAATATTCTGAGGTTAAAAAAAATCTCCAGAACTCTTAATAGTACAAAGTATGAATAAAACACTTTCTAAAAAAATAGTAATACAACTCTACAACACTGGCTACATGGCATGCTAGCATACTTATAACAAAGAACTAGAAGTAGGTCTGAAAAAAATGTAGGAAGAAATCTTTATACAAATTCATAGCTTTCAATTCATACAACAAGTTTGTGCTTACCTGTTTAATCTTTTCTTTTGGTTCTATAGTTCTATTCTGATTAAAACTTTCTTGTACAGCTTGAAGATTAAATAACATTTGTTTTAAGGCTTCAACAGGACCATGATGTTTGCCTCCTGAAAGGGTAGAGCTCTAAAATCAAAACAGATAAGTATATGAGCTTAACCATTCAAACTTGAGAAAAGAAATTTTATTTTATACTATTTCCCTAATACAAAACAATGCAGGGCCGGAGATTTAGCTCAGTGGTTTCGCCGCCTGGTGTGCAAGCACAAGGACCCGAGTTCAATCCCCAGTATCAATCAATCAATCAATCAATCAATAAATAAAACAATGCAAAAATCCAAATGATGAGTGTTGTTTTTTAAAAGTCAAAATTGTAACTCACCACTTCCTCATACCCAGTCCCCAAATGAAGTTAGAGAAAATTATGATTAAAAGTTATGATTAAAACCTTGACCTTTAAAATTGAATAGTACATGTTTATTTTTCCAAAAATTAATATAGCACACTTATCATAGCTTTAAAGATCTTCAGAGAGCAGGTAAACCAACATGATCTTTTCAGTAGTCTAAAGGAAACTGGTTATCAGTTGAGTGGGGACAAAAATTTCAAATACAGTATTCTTTGCAAATTTTAAAATATGCTTTCCATACAGAAAGTGCTGGCTTTTTGCCTCATCAGGGCCACACATCTAAAGAACTACCTAAATAATACTCAAATCTTAATTATCACTAACTTTATTACCAAAGATGCCCACAGCACTTAGTCACATAAGGTGGTCAGGATTCTTTCAAGATAATCTGTAAGGAATATTTTAAACTTCTTTTTTGAAAGTTTTAACAAACTATTAATTTACATCTTTCAAATGAGTTGCTATGTCCTGACAGCTATTCACAAAGTGGTAAATAAGCCTCTTAAGATATCTGTAATTTGGGCCGGGGATTTAGCTCAGTGGTTCTGCTGCCTGCCTTGCAAGCGCAAGGACCCGAGTTTGATCCCCGGTACAAAAAGAAAGATATCTGTAATTTAACATAGTTCAGCATAGACAGTACAGTATAGGTACTATTTAAACTTCAATTATATAGGAAGTTATTTACTTGCATAAGATTTCAAGGTAACCAGAATCCCTAAAAAAGATTTTAAAGATACTTCCACAGTTATACAAGCAGGATGCAAGAAATAGTATGAGGATGTAAAATGACAGTCACTGAGGAAAATAGTATAGCAATTCCTTTAAAACTTCAACACACAGAACTTAGTAATTACTCTACAATCTTCTAGGTATGCATCCAATTTGCCTTCTAGGCATATATCCAAAAGAAGAGAAAACAAGGACTCAAACCAATATTTGTAAACCCATACTGATACTAGCATACTCACAATAGTCAAAAGGTGAAGGAAACCAACTATCCATATGTGGATAAGCAAAATGTGATACATACATAAAAAGAGATATTATTCAATCTAAGGAAGAAAATTTTGATATATAACACAAATGAACCTTGAAGACATTAAGCTAAATGAAATAAGCCAGACACACTAGGAGAAATATTTTATGATACTTCTTATACATGGTTCTTAGAGTAGGAAATTTATAGTGACAGAAAGTACAATGCTGCTCTTACCAGAGAATGAGGAGTTAATGCTTAATGGGTACACAGTTTCAGTTGGAGAACATGAAAAAGTTCTGGAGATGGATCATAGTAACTACACACAATGTGAAGGTGCTGAATGCCACAGAACGGTAAGCTTAAAAATGGTAAAACTGGCAAATTTTATGTTATATGTATTTTGCTACAGTAAAATTTTTAGAAAGAAACTACATATAAAGGATTCAGCTAAGCTCAATAAATACTAATATGAGCCACAATTTGTTTGGAGATTTTCCATTAAAACCTGGAAGTGAATGTGTCCAGGTACATCTTTTTTTTTGGTACCAGGGATCGAACTCAGGACCTTGTACTTTCAAGGCAGGTGCAGCGCCACTGAGCTAAATCCTCAGCCCTATCCAGGTACATCTTTTTTGTTTTTACCTCTCTTAGAACCAGAGGGTTTCACATATTCAAAAAACAAACAGGGCCGGGGATTTAGCTCCGTGGTTTTACCACCTGCTGCACAAGCGCGAAGACCCAAGTTCAATCTCTGATACCAAAAAAAAAAACAAACAATTTAAACCAAATAGAACATGAGGATAGTCCAATACATATAATAACAAATCATCCAACAGTATTATAAATAATGCAAATGTACTTAAAAATGAGAAAATAACATAGATAACTTTGGAAAACAGTATGTTGACTGGATATCATTAGGCTAATGACAAAAAAAACCTATGTATAAATAAATAATCTATTTGGTAAATCTGGTTCTTATGTATATGGGTCAGCAATTCTGAAACTATGTACATACTAACACTGAACAAATAAGTAAATTCACTGTAGATAATAGGATTCTAGTAGATGAAAAAAGAAATTAGAATAATGAAAAGCTAAAATAAATCAGAATTGAACTAGAAATCAATCAGAACTCTATGTAGATAGAAAAACATAGATATGTGTGATAATACATGGGTAGATAAACATGTTTCCTAGGTCAGACTGGCAAGAGTGTAGAATAACAATCCAATAGCAATAAATAAACCTACTGCCTAAATCAAGTTTCTAAACATCATTTTTTCCAATACAAAGAACCACAGCTCCTCAAAGTACTCAAAAAATGGAGGCATGTCAAAAGACACAGGAGTTAATCAGAAAGAATTCGTAAGAGTCTAAATTGCAATAATTTAAAAACAAATAACAATTTTGTATTATGAACCTACAATAAAATAAATGTTTGAATCCTTACTGAAATAAAACTTTATAAACAAACAGGGGAGAGGGCCAGGGATTTAGCTCAGTGGTTTTGCCACCTGTCTCACAAGTGCAAGGTCCCAAAAAAATAAAAAATAAAAAAACAAGGGAGAAAGTATAACTCTTCTTGTCACAAGAACTGTAACTAATACATATAGAAGACAAAGTGCCTAATGATAGTTGTATATAGTCTTAAAGTATCTGCCATGAGACATTTATTAATTCCAAGGGGAACTGGTAACTTTACTAAAGAGAAAGCCAGTAAATACCACCTTAACCAAGCGTTCAAAGTTAACATCACCAGAATTAACAGAATATAAATATAATATCCTTACTTATTAATATAATCATTTACTACTTGATTGCACTATCATATCAATATATTAATGACATCAAAGTATCATGACCCTCTGATATGATGCACAAAATCATTTCTTTTGTGTTCTTCAAAAAAATGCACAACCTAATTCTGATCGTGAGAAAACTTCATACAAACCCAAATTATTTACAAAATAACTAATGAGTACTTCTCAAAAGTACCAGGAAAAGACTAAATAGCTTCCATAGGGTAAAGCAGATTAAGGAGAAATGACAACTAAATATAATATTGCATCCTAGAGTAAAACCTGGAATAAGTCATTAAGACATTTGTGAAATTTTAATAAGGTCTATAGTTTAATTAATAGTTTTGCATCTATGTTAAATACCTAATGGTAATCACTGCACTGTGGTTATGTAAGATGTTAATATTATAGGAAGCTGGAGAAGGAGAACACAGTAACTTTGCATTATTTTTGCAACTGTTTACATCTAAAATTATCTCAAACAAATGAACACCTCAAAAAACAGAAAGACCCTGGTAATGTGGTTGTGTATGTGTGCACAAGGAAGAGGGTACCATCTGGTCAATATTTAATACCCATGTATCTCAAACTTTAAAGTTTTCCCAATGTGTTCTTCTACCAGTGTACCTTTCTAAGAAAATGCCATCACCAATCTCCTCACAGCATGTTCATCCTATCAGACCTACCTTCAAAATATATCTCAAGTCTAACAATTTCTCACCACATCTAATGGATCTACTCTAACCCAAATTACTGTCCCAAAAGATTGCAAGTCTCCTGTTATGGTTTGGATACAAAATGTCCCCTCTAAGTCTCAAGAATTCAGAGGTGGGGCTCTTAGAAGATGACTGGATCATGGGATCAATATACAAATCAGTGGATTCATCCATTGATGAGTTAATGGCTGAATGTACTTTAGGAGATAGGGCTGGTTGGAGGTAAGTCATTAGAGGCATGACCTGGGAGGATGTATTCTTGTCCTTGGCTCCTCCCTTCTCTCTCTGCTTCCTGGCTGCCATCAGTTGAACATCTTTACCTTTGCCATCCTGTTCCTGCCTTGGAGCCAGCTGACCATTAACCAAAACTATGAATCAAAATAAATCTCCCCTTTAAATGATAGGTGTCAGATATTGTGTGTGTCCTGGCAACAGGAAAGTGACTAAGACACCTACAAACTAGGTTCTCCACTCCTTTTCTGGGTTCTCTTACAATATGTTCCACAAAGCTGCAATTTTCTATGTAAAAATGTACATTATTTCAGTACTCCACTACACTCTAATAACTTCCCATCTCACAACAAAATATAAAATCTTTATAGCTTACAAGATCCTACATGATCTGCCACATAGCTACCTCTCCAATTTCCCCTAGACATTCTTACCTTTGTTTATTCTGATGGCAATACAATGACTGGACTCTGACATTCCTGGAACACGCCAAACACATTTCTGCCCCGGATTTTCCATACTTTCTATTAACACTACATGTAAAGCTATTCCCTCTTGGGTGCTTTGCTTATTCACTCATTTCAGGTTCCTGCTAAAATTTCACCATTCCTGAAATTGTACCCTGATCTCCATAACCCAGTAAATTTTTCATCCTAACATTTACAGTATTTCCTTATGTATCACATATTAGTTTTGGAATTTTTTTTGTTTAACTCCTCAACTAAGATATAAAACAAAAGAGGGCAGGTACTTTCCCTTATCATATTTACTACAGTACTAGGAATAAATTTCCTAGACAAGTGCTTACTACTCAAATATTGCCTAAATAAGTATTTGATAATGAAGCTTTACTCACCAATATCCCCACAGTAGCTAACTTACAGCTAAACTCAGATATATTCTGACAGCTTCTATTTCTCCAAAAAATTGCACTCAAAGAAAAAATACATTTTACTAAATATTTTAGCTAATTTTTAAGTGTTTAATCCCTCAAATCTTCTAGTTAAGCACCCAAATGTATTATTTCAATATTTAACAGACATGCTCATATTTTTAAGGCCAATTATATCATTTTTTATACATTTATATTTTGAGGGTTACTTGTAAGATACATGTAAAACTGATTTTGTAAAACTGGGTAATTTACCTATTCTATATTATCATAGATTTATCATTGTGTCTTAGAAACACAAGTAAACAACTAGTCTATGAGAAAATGTAATTTTCTCTATACTGTAATGGTTCACTTTGCTTTCCAGACACCTCTCACCTTGGTCCTTCTACTTTTGAATATTAAAATAAAATAACCAATAATTCTGGAAGGAGTAATGGTTTTATGAATCTTGGGGAGAGAGGATTTGGGTGTTTTAAAATATCTAAATAACTTAGAAATTATTATCTATGTATTAGTCATAAGCCTTCTTTAAATAAGCTAAAGAGATTTAACTTCACTTACCTGATTATCATTATTCAAAATGTCTTCAAGAACCTCTTTAGCACACTTTGCCCTTGAAGTCTGTTGAGGACTATCATCAGAATTAACAGGAACAGGAGATTTGCTAAATAGTATTTAAAGGATATGAAACAGCAATTAAGTTTTCAAATCCTAAAAATTAGTATATAATTTAAGAATTTTCAATTAAATATAAGTAATCACCAAAAAATAACCATCATGGATATGATTAATGTTGTACGATAATTTCCCCATCTTCTCCCTAAACCAATAGCAGAATCCAACACCTTTCTAATCCCCTATTTCTCCTTCCAAGCTTTAAGGAAAAACTATAAAGCAACTGAAGATATTAGTCCTTAAATAAACAGATAAACTCTAAACTATAGCTCTAAAAATTCATTTGAAATTAGTACTGCAGTACATTTTTCCAATTAAACACTGTCAAGGATGGGGGTGCACCTCACTTGTAGAGTGCTTACCTAGTATGTGCAAGCCCTTGGGTTCAATTCCCACCATCACCAAAAATTTTAAAAATTAAAATTAAAAAGTTATGTATCCAATGATAGTCAAAACCCCACAAACTCATAAGAGTTTCTACTGGAATGTATCATTTCAAGGCAATAGGACATACTTACTCTCCAGAACTTGTATTAATGTAAAAGATTGACTATACTGGAAAAGGGATTAATTTTGAAATTAAAATTTTATTTAATTAAAATTGTTAAATCCAAATCTCAGTTCCACTTATCCTATGACCTTAGGGAATTTATCTGTGTGAACTTCAGTTTCTAAATTTATTGTTCTACTTATCTCACAGAGGTTTGCAAAAATAATTGAGTTAATTCTCTATGTACCTGGTTTATGTAATACATGCCCAATAAATACTCATTTATTCCCTAGTGCTCAAGGAGTAGTAAATGGCATCCCCAGCAAAAATAAGAATGTTCCCAAAGCAAATTCTATTAGTCACGAAAATCCTATTTATTTATCTTATCTTCTATTTATCTTATTTATACACCACTATAAAGTGTTTGTAACTGAAGAATTCAGATATGTAAGAATGTTTTTATAATATTTAAATGTCCCATGTTAATAGTTTTTCTTAGTGAGAAGAATCTCTTTATTGACATTTGATTGTAGTTTAGTATGAGTTTCTTTCTCTCTCCAGGTAGTCTTTTCCCTCACTGATAACCAATATAGTTCGGATAACCATCCACACAGTATTATCAAAAACATTTATGTGATTATTAAAGATGGGTGCAGAGTTCATAGAAGTTCACTATCACTGATCCTAGTTATAATCTACCTTTTAGAAAACTTTTAGTGCTTCATATTCAATTTTGCTTCAACTTGATGACAGATTGATAATAATTTGTCAATGTCAAACTGAGATCTATCCATTCTACTCAGAAATCCATCCTTAGTTTTATCTATAAGCATACGCATCATAACATGAACTGATCCTCAAAAAATAACTACTGCATGCAGGTTACTGGGCCAAACCATTGGTAATATTAGTTATTGAAGCCAGAAGTTATATTATCTAATTACAAAACATATTAAATGAATGTAAAAACTTTACTCTTAATTTAAACATTTTTGATATTACTCGGTCACTTATTTTGTCCCAATAAAAAGCAAAGCACTGCATCTCTAATACTTTACTAATATACAAACCAACTGAAAAAATAAGAAATTAGGAAGAAAGATAAGCATTAAATGAGCTAGTTATTAATACAAGTTTTTTTTAAAAGGCTATTGTTGAAATAACCTGAACAAAGCTAAAATGTCTAAATAAAATATTCTGGACAGTCATCACTATAAATTCTACAATTTATAAGACAGTTTACCCTTAATCTGAAACTGTCCTAAATACTTGTATTTCTCATCAGTTGAATCCTCGTGACAACCCCAAACTATTTACTTCACCACCTCTAAAGTTTAGGTAACTTGCGTAGGCTCTCACAGCAAGAAAGCAGCAAAGACAGAAATCCAAACTGGAATTATAGACAGTGTTGAATTCAAAACAGAGGTATTCAACTGAGAAGAAAAAAATTCAGGAATTAAAAGAATATAACAAAATAAAAGTTTAAACAGAAGGGAATAAATTATCAGAGCCTAAGACATGGGGTTACAAATATTAGCCTTCTGCTAAGTTCAAATATAATTATATCACTAAGAATAAAATCTCTCCTAAATCGATGCACATTGAGGCGATACTCTTAAGTGAAATAAATAGGACACACATGTGTAAATACCGAATAGTTTCTCTGGTGTGAGAAACTGAAAGTGTAAATATGGATCAAGATGTATAGTAGATAATATGAAATAGGAAGAAAAGGTGCAAAGGGGAAGGGGAAGTGAGAGGGCTAGGGGAAAGGAAAGAAGGGAATGGAATTAATATGAGAAAAGGAAAAAATGGAAAGTCTTTGTAAATAGGGATGTGGGAAGGGTTAAAGGGAGGACAGGGGAAGGGGGAAAAAATAAGAACCAAGATATATTATGTAAAGGTACAAATCTCCAATGATGAATGTCATTATATTGTATACCTAAAATGTACCAATAAAATTGATGAAAGAAAAAATAAAAACCAGGGGCAACCCACTTTCCGGTCCCCCTTCTGTCTCTCTTAGACAGAAGCTTTCTTTCTCTCAATAAGTTTTTCCTACTCTTAAAAAAACAAACAAAAAAAACCTCTCCTACATAAGCTTCCAATTCTAACTCCATACTCAACAATCCCAGGTTTCTAAGTGAACATTCTTTAAATTATTCTGAGAAACTATATCCTAGAAAGGCTAAACACACAAATGAAAATAATGTTAGGAATTATAAAAATCTAAATGATAGACCATATAAAAAACTGCACCATTACTTAAGGAAAATGATGACTAAAAGATAAAGTAAAATGTAAATGAAATGGTAGAAAACATGGGATAGAAGCTTAAAGTTAAAAAACAGAGTAACACAAATTTCATGACAATCTTCCAGCAACAAAATAAATGTCTTTGGTTCTAATCCCTCATATTATGATATATGTCAATATTTAATAGTGGAACAAAATACATAATAAATTGCAAGTTATATATAATGCACCATGAAGGTATGAAACACTGCACCATCTTGTGGTAACAAATATGAAATGCAATTTAAAGCAAGCAAAACAGAAAGGTATAGATTATGTCATAATATTACTAATTTCCATTAAGTTATCTTAAAAATAAATCCGATACTACATTTTTCATTTGAAAAAGTAAATACATCCACTTACTTACAAAGTAACAGGACTATTTTCCCATGATCTTTCTGCTTCAAGTTTATCTAATGAACATGGACTGTCATCCTTTTTCATAGACCTTGGTAATTCTTCAGTACACTCTTCTAGATTTCTTTTGGCCTTCAGGATAAGCAATTCAATTTTGTCACCTAATTTTTAAAAATTGTATTAGTTCTTTAAGGAAAAAATAAAGTACAACTAAATCTCAAAATCAGTAAGATAATTTAGAATATACACATTTATAACAGCAAATTATGTCAAAATGTGACCCCTCAAGCAAAGATAAAGGAAAAAACAGACACTAATATAGTTACAAAATGTTATATAAATGAAGATCATAAGCATTCTAAAAAGCTATATACTTATATCAAAAATAAAACAAACGCTCATAGAAGGTTAAGTCAAATTTATAGCACTTCCTTGGTTAAAAAAAAAACTGAAAACAAAATATTACCACTGAAAGGCTTTTTGGATTGTCCTGGAAGAAGTGGAGTTTCACATTTACATTGGCTATGTTCAGAATCACACTTGCATTCATTAACAAGATGTTTATCACCACATAAGGGATTTGAAAAATGTGAAGGTTCCAAAGAACATTCCAAACACTCTACTTTATTCATAAGTCCAGTTCTTTGTGCCTGATAACTATGTCTAGGGAAACAATGTTCTTCTTTAGGAACCCTTTGACTATTTGCATCGGGTAACAAGTCTTGACTGTGGAGCCAGATTGGGTATTTAAAATCAGGAATACTTGTTATCCCTGAAACATTAAGATCAGATTTCTGGCTAGTAAGCCATCTCGGATAATTCTTTTCAAGACCATATTCTGAATAGCCCTTGAAAGATTCTTTAGAAAAAGATAAAGATGAATCAAAAACACATTTATTAGTCTTATTTGTAAGTTTTAGGTTTTTCAGTCTAGCACATTGTTTTCGATTTGTGTACACAACTGGAGTAACTAAGTTATCCATGCCCATGGGAGTGAAAGCCTCTTGAAAATCTGGATTCTTTTCAATGTCCAATGAACCCGATTTTCTAATGTATTTCTTGTTTTTCTTTCTTGTTCGGTGACCTTGTCCAACATAAGTGAAAGAAAATGATCCATCTGCTGGAAGTCTTAACAGATCGTCAGTTGTTAGGCTAATGGAGTCTATGTCATTAATAGGCTCTCTTCTATAGGATAAGAAGTATGAGTGCTCTTTGTGATCAAGATTTTCAAAGGCTGAAAAACAAAGCATAGTTCTGCTTATCTTTATTACATACAAATATAATATCCAACAGTAAGTGCAAATTAAGAATTTACAAATCTTTTTTGCTTCTTTTATCTTCACTTTTAGTGAGACTTTTATCTCACTAAAGTTTTGAAGGTTTAAAACATACAGATTGATAAAATAGAATGTCCTTTCTTTTTCATATCTTCAATATTTAATTTCTACATGTTCATCTCCAACCACTTGAATTGTCCTGTATTCTCATTCACCATTTCTTCAACAGTTTTCATCTAGACATACCTGATGTGCTAATACAATCATGTTAATACTGGCCATTCAATATTGGTTGTAGCATAGAAAAAAACATGCTAACAAACTGGGTGGAAAAATAATTTGCTATCTTTCATATTCACCCTACAACAGCATGGTTACACGCAGTGAAAAGCTGTGCTCATTTTCTTCTGAAATATATCATCTACAGTTGATTACAAACTTTTTCAATTCTAGGCACATGCTGTTAAGTGCTCAGTAAAGTGCTAACTAGTTCATCAACAACTGCATTTTCCAGACTCATCTTCATGGAGGCTTTATCAAAGATAAACTCTTAATATTTTGTGATTATTGACCCACACAGAATACAGCTCAAAAAGACAAATATAATCTTATTCCACCAAGTGAAACTGAGCAAGTAAACTCTGAAATGTTGAAGTTTAAAACCATTAAGTTAATGAAAGCCAGAACCACTGCATCAATGTTGTTACCATTATGTTATATTAAAATGACAAGTTTAAAATCAACCACCTATTTATTAGTTACATTCATTAGCTTCCCCTCCAAGGTCAAAAGAGGATCTTAGCTGAAATTTCCTGGAGACTGGAGAACTATACAAAGATCTTACAAAAATATTCAGGTATCAGTATCATAAAAGTTATTTTTTAACAAAAAAATGTCGAACTGGGATGGGGATTTAGCTCAGTGGTTCTGCTGCCTGCCTGGCAAGCACAAGGTTCTGAGTTCCATCCCCAGCAGCAAAAAAGAAAAGTCAAACTTTGTAAGGCTACAGCACATCTCTCAAATACTTCAAATCACCAGACACAAAGAAAACAAAGAATAAAAGCATACCATTGCTTGGTTTAGAAATATAATTGGAGAAGTGTGGATTAGCAGCACCCTCATCAATGTTAATTTTTCCAGTGCTTGTACCAGGATACATCTGGCTTAGATCGAAATCATCAATGTAGGCCTGGAGAGCCTGAGAAGCAGAATTGTACAGTTTATCCTTATAGTGAAAAGAGCCACCAGAGTTAGAGGAATTGCTACTACTTAGGCTGCAGCTTGCCAGGAGAGAAGATATTGAAGATTCTTGAGAACAAACTCTGTGTTTTGATTTTGCCATGGCTTCCTCAAAATTTTTAGGCATTTCCCTTACAAAACAGCTGTAATACAAAAATAACAGGATAAAGTGCCAATTAAAAGGAATGTCTATATGCAAAGAATATATATAAACTTTTAAATTTTTCCATTAAGGAGTAAAATCAGATATCTATAATAGGCAGTCCTAGTTGGGTATTGTATGTTTTCTATTGTCTACTGTGAATTATGTCATCAATGATTTAGAAAACATTAAGTACCTACTATGTGGCTGATGTATATAAAAATTATATAAGAATATACATGGAAAAACCAAGGAACAAATACTTGCTTTTTTTAAAGTCCTAAAAACTACTGTTAAGTCTTTTCTTCTTACAGCGATATATTCTGACACTACAATACCCAATATTCCCCTACACACATTATTTTTCAAATCGTCAGTGCCTACTACCATACACTAAAGATAATAAGATGGTAAATAATGTTTTTTCAAGACACCAGGCTTTAGAAAGAAGCTTTAGAAATAAGAAGGGGTTGGTTCTCAGATTTTGAGAGTAGAAACAAGGACAAACAATTGGAGACTATTCACTGTCAATATTGTAAGCGCCAATATGAAATTGTAGCCTTTCCACAAAAAGGACTGGAGAACAAATTAATTTATAATATGCATCTGTGAAGTCTCAGTTCAGAACGAGCTAGTAATTATGCCCTTCTCTTAAAATAACATTGCTGAATGATCACTTCCTGACCTTCATTTTGGTTACCACCTTCTCTATTTTCCATTCTTCTGTTAAACAGATTCAGCTCACCTCTCCTTTAAAGGAAGCTTAAATAATTTGTAAATAGACAATGTATTCATCTTGCTCTTTTTCCATTACTAAAATTGAGAGAACTCCTGTCAATGTTAGTACTTCAATAAGAGGACTTATATTTGAAAACTCAATAACAGAATAGGCAAGGTACTCAGTATATTATATTAAATTCATTGAAAATGGAAGAATTTTCCATATTAAAAAGAATGTCTAGGTCTTAACACATATTGTGATGTCGTAGAGTCAGATATATTTAATGTTGTACTATAATTTTGGAAATATTTGTAATTTATAGCTCTTAATGTTATCTTAGCAACTGTCAATTTTGACTTTATGGAAATTTTTTAAAGATGAGGTGAAGTAAAATATCTTCCTGTCACAGCCGCAGAGCATGCCTTCCCAGATTTGACTGTGGCTACTGGAAGAAACACCAGAAGATAATGACTATTTAACCTGTTTCTTGTCCCTGAATGCTGTAACAATGGAAGAATACCTCGATTAATCTTTGAGCTAAATCCCCAGCAACCTTTGCCCTTTTTTTACTGCCCTCCCACCACTAAAGAAGTGTAATTCAAGTTAATTTGCTTGTATAAACATAAGTGAACAGTTTCCTCCTTTACTTGACACAGAATAGGTTACCGATTTTATTTTGCAAAACTTTAAAAACAAATGCAAAACTTTTAACGTTCTCATTAAAGTGATATTTTACTATTTTAATTCACAGGACTGACAAAAAGAAAATCCACAATATAACTTTTATTATTGACACTTTTCAAACGTCTGCAAAAGTAGAACAGTTTAATAAACTCCTATGCTTCCAGGAACCATCATCAACATATCTCAATTTTTTACGCACAACCCCACCCACTTCCACCACGGGATTATTTTGAACCCCATATACTGTAAGCAAATCCCAAACATCTTACCATTTCCTCCGCAAAAGTTTCAGTTCGAATCTCCAAAAGCAAATCCATCATGGCAAAAAGAAAGTTAAAGTCAGGGCGAGACATTTCAACGACCTTGATTCAAAAACAGAATGTTCAGAGTTAAATAACCAACAGGACACTGCATGGTTAGTTAAGAACAATTCTTGCAAACAGCAGCTCGGCGATCTGTTTCGCAAGTGAACGCTACCGCATTCCGCGGCAGAAAGGGGACCGACGTTCTCGGAAAGCGAAGGCTCCCCGCGCCCCTGGGCTGAAGCCCAACCCGGCCGAGCTAGTTTCAAACTTTCCCAACCAGCTTTAGTTAACCCCCTCGCCTCGGTCTTCCACGGCCCCTGTCACGCAGACACGGTCCTCGAAAGGAGTTACTTCTCTCTCTCTCTGAAACCTTTTATTTGGCAGCAGCCCCTTAAGTGCAAGCCGCGTGCCTGGCGCCCCTCCAAGCCCTGAGCCCGCGCTCCCCGAGGTCCTGGCCGGGTAGCTCAGTCCCTAGAGCGACCTTCCAGGGGTCGCCCTCCCTGGGGAGCCGCCCTGCTCCGCCCTCCTCGCCGCCCACCCCTCAGCCTTTCCCTCACCTGTCAAAGGACGGGAGAGCTCCCTCCCTTCCCGGCCCAAGTCACCCACTAATGCCCAGAGATTTTAAACGCACACTTCCACAGCTCTCTGCCAAAGCCCGGGTGTGTTACAGGACTGCCGACGCGACGGAGAATCCGCGCCCCGCACACTGGCCCGCCTCAGACTCTCTCGGCTCGCAGTCCCCTCCGCCGTCACAGCAGAACTCGACGCCCGCGCTCGCTTTCAAACCGACCCAACATGGCGCCGGCTTGAGGTGCGCGTGCGCGGCGCTCAGCGCGAGGGCCCAGAGCCGAGGGTGCTGGGGTGGAACCAGAGGCGACCCGGCGAGGACTTGGGGCCTGGTCCCTGCTAGGAGGTGCAGTTTCTGCGGCGGCGTCTTTCAGGGTTGGGAGGGAATGCTTCTGGGCTGTGTCCCACGCCCTCCCGAGCCCATCACCGCTGTTCTCGGCCACTCGGCTCAGCGGACTGGCTCATCTTTCTTTGGCCGCCCCGGGGCCGTGGGAGGGGGGTACCCAGAAGAGAAGGAGACTTAGTTAGCGGCCCTGGCAGCTGCAGTTCCGGTCGCTGCGAGCCAGCCTCACAGCCCCAGTCCTTTCAGAAGTTCTCAGCCTCCTTGCTCTCAGAGCATCCCCGCCCGAGAGGAGACAACATTTCAGCCTGAGGGCGGCTCCCCTACAGCTTCCTTCTTCCTCAGCCCCTTCCCTTTCCCCTTCCCACTGGGGAGCCTTGGCCCTCCAAGGCTTTCGTCCAGCCAGCTCCTCAAATACAAAAGCAGGTGCAGGATTGGAGAAGGAAATTCCTCCAGGGTCAGGAAGAATGACAGTGCCCTAACACGGATTGAGGGTCCCAGTTAGGCAGCCCAGAGAAAGGGCGATTATAGGAACAGGAGTAAAGATCCCTTAACCACACATGTGAACCTATCTACAAAGGCTAGGGCGGGATATGAGGTGCAAAGAATCCGGTTTCAACCTAGGGGACTGTCAAAAAAAACCAAAGATACCATCTCAATAGTGGTTTATGTTTACTTTCCACTGACCCTATGGGTGAAGATATCCTGGACCGATGCTCCATCTGAATATGTTCCAGTTCATCTGATGTTACATCACCAGGTAGTAGAACTGTACTCTATTTGTTCTTTTTTTCCCGCCCCCTGTATGTAGCCTACTAAACTTTACCTTCCAATTTCTCTTAGCAAATGTGAAAGTTCAGAAGGTATGAAATTCAGTTCAGTGATTCACTTAAGTACATCCATTGTGTCGGTGTTAGGGATATGAAAAATATAAAACACAATCCCTACAGGAGTTTACAGCTAGTAATAACTTCTGATCTGAAAAATTTCTAGGTCAGTCGAGATCAAGTTAAGTTGCTGATAGGAAATAAGAAACTATTTTATGTGCTAGGACAAGTCCAGGTCAGGGATCAGACGGATTGTTAATGGCATCAGTGTAAAAAATTAGATTTTTTTAACCCACATTCTATCTAAATACTTTTTTTAAAGTGTCCTCCTTTAAAATAATTATTTAAAGGTTCTTCGTAAATTGTATCTTTAAAGTTTTTCACTACCTTTTTCCTGTAGCAGATGTTTCCTAATAAAGACAGTGTAAGTGAAGCACAGTAAGAAGATAAAAAAAAATTTATCAAATATTTTGGCCCAATTCATGGATCAAAGTAATTCTACTTCTTTGTTCCCTTACAGGTTAACACATATGGAGATTTCCACAAGAATTTAGAGAAGGGTCCCAATGGTTACTAAAATTCTGGACTCGATTTGTTAGGAAAGGTAAAGAAACAAGGACTGTACCAGGAAAGAGGTTATTCTAATATAAAAAAAAAAATCATCCAGCTGTTGTACTTTGCTGGAGAAATAAACAAGAAAATTATGATCCAACCTAAAGAGTTTTAGATGACACCTAAGAAAGAAATGTTCTGATAATTAAACTTTAAAGTTTATTGAAGTGCTTAAGAAAGCAGTTCTTTGAAGAATTTTTAATGATGGTTTTAAATGTGCCCATTTTAAGAAAAGAAACTAAGCTTTTGGATCACCTATAGCAAGGCCCTTCATAGTGTTAAGCATTGAACTCAATCCTTATAGATTGCATGAGATAAGTATTATTATTGCCATTCTATAAACATGGGAATTGTAGTTCAAAGGTTAAGCATCTTACCGAAAATAATACAGCTGTTGGTTAGTAGCAAAGTCAGAATTTAAATCCTGGTCTGTTTGCATGTTCTTTGCACCATACCTGCCAGCTTTGTCTAACTGAAAACAGGCTGAGACGCCAGAGGACTACAGCTTTCTGAACTCATTCACAGCAGAAGCAGTATTGTTCTCAACTGTTTTTGCTGTACCTGCCACTGTACCTTTCTTAGTCCTTTTGGGCCGCTACAACAGATTACCTAGACTGGCTGGCTTATCAGTCTTATAAACAGTAAAAATGTATGGGTTCACAGTTCCAAAGGCTGGAATTTGAGATTAGGGTGCCATCATAATTGGTTTCTGGTGAGGGCCTCTTCCAGAATGCAAACTTGCCACTTTCTGGCTATGTCTTCACATGTCTGAAGAGGCAAATGAGCTCTCTAAAGTCTTCTATAAGGACACTAATCCCATTCATAAGGCCTCTGCCCTTGTGACCTAATCACCTCCCAAATGCCCCACCTCTGATACTATTTTATTGGAGACTGAGATTTCAACACAAGAATTTCAGGGGGCAAAAACATTAGTCCATTGCAGTATGTACCTAACTTGAAGTAGGAGTTCAGTAAATGTGTTTGAATTGAATTGATTTAAACTTCATCCTGAGATGGTGGCATTTAAGCAGATACACATGAGTCAGTCGTGTGAACATACTAAGCAGGAATTTTCCAAGCAGAAGAAACAGCAAGTACAAAGATGCTGAGGTAGGAAGTTGCCTAGTTATATTTTAAACTGATAAGAACAAATACTACACTTGATCTTAGCCAAAAGGCCGAGAAGCAAGTGCCTAGTTATAGTTGAGGAGCAGCCAGGAGTTCAGTATGATTGGAGCTACGTAGACAAGAAGGCACCTAGTAGGAGGTATGTTTGAAGAGGAAGCCACGGGTCAGATCATGTACTGTCTCTGACACACGCTTGGAAAGATTAAGTCCAGAGAGCATGTTGTGATACATTACAGGGAAAGGAAACATATAAGAAATAATAATTATTTATTGCGTGACTATTATGTGCCAGTCTCTGGGGTAGAATATTTATGTGCATTATCTCAATCCTCACACACATTCTACAAGGCATGTATTATCCCAGCTTTATACCAAAAGGAAAATGAGAAAACAAATTGTAAGTAAAATACTGCAAACAATAAGTGACAGAGACAGGCTCCTTACCAGATATCTTTGCTTCGAAAGCCTGGGTTTTTCCACTTTGCCACAGATTTTCATTTGAAAGACTGTAAGAAGAAAAGGTTCATGCATACAGTGAACAAGTAATTATTGTGTGTTCATAGGTGACATATTGTAGCAATAGTACTAATGAGTAATGTAGCATTGTAAAAGTTTTTATTGGAGCCAGGCATCATGACACATGCCTGTAATCCCAGCTACTCAAGAGGCTGAGGCTGGAAAACTGCTTGAGCCCACAAGTTCAAGAATAACTTGGGCAACATGGTAAGACCCTGTTTCGAAAACACAGTATTTTTATGATTACATTCTTACTAGTCATTTGTTTTTAAAACTTTACAGATAGATGGACTATAAGGCAGTTGCCCAACAAACTGCCCAAGAAGTTTTTGGTTACAATCAAGATACATCTGGATGGAAAGTGGTTAAAAATTCAGTAAGAAAACAATCATATTTCAAGAATTTATTTTTTAATGAGAATTCATTGTAAAGACATTTCTTAAAAATATTTTTCTTTTACCAAGCAGAAAAAATATTTTTACTTTTGTTTTTTCACTTTCATTGTTTTCTACATGTGACAATTTACTTGTGGATTTTTATTTCCCTTTGAGAAAAAGATAACTGTTTCCATCAAGGCTTCTAAAAGATTTGTCGGAAATATGTGAGTACAGTTTTCTATTTGTAATCATTGTTTTAAATTCAGTGGCACCACTGAATCTGGAATTTAGTGCTGCTTCATTAACTACAGCAAATTATTGGGTAGTAAATAGAAATTAGGCTGCAATATGATATTAATAAAACAGTGATTATGTACCATCTAATCATTTATTTATTCATTTATTTTCAAACCTGAAAATAGTCACCTACCCTGCCAAAAAGAACTTTTCTTGGCTGGCAGTATAGTTCAGTGGTAGAGTATTTGCCTGCCGTGCATGAGGCTCTGAGTTTGAGTCCCACAAAAACAAATACCCCTACTAAGGAAAAACTCACTAAAATAGGAAATCTCCACTTCAAGAAATAACTAGTATACAAGCAGATTGCTATGTTCTTGCTAAAAGTTGTACTGTATTTAATAGCCTTAAACTACTAAAAAGTAGAGGTTTTTTCCCCTCATTTATTTTCCTGCTATATGCTTCTGTTTTTCCCAAAAACTGCTTTTAAGGATATTTTTGAAGATACTACTATTTCAAATATGATTATCTTTGAACACTTATAAACATGAAAAGGGAGGCCTGGGGATTTAGCTCAGTGGTTCCGCCACCTGCCCTGCAAGTGCAAGGACCCAAGTTTGATCCCCGGTACCAAAAAGAAATAAAAAGAAAAGGGAGCCAGTTGTTTCATAAGAATTTATTTCCTTTTTGCCCTTAAGGGATGAAATACAAACTTAACAGCACACAGTTCAGCCTATACATTTCCCTAAATATTAGAGGCTGCTCACATGTATTAATCTCATTATACATCAGGCATTATGACAGTTGCTTTATTTTTAAATTTACTCCTCATGTATCTCACAATGTAAGCACTGCTATTATCGTCATTTTACAGATGAATACATTACTATCCCAAAGTCTCCTAGCTCATAAATGCTGGTGAGACAAAAACTTTTAAAAGCCAAGACTTCGCTGCAGAAGCTTGATGTACTTTCTTAATCATCATTTTCGCTGACTTCCCCCAAACTAGCTTTGGAATAATTGAGGCAGATTATCCAGAAGAGTTTAGTATTGTACCTTTTCCACCTTTAGACATTTCATGGTGGTTATGTTTAGGTCTAAATGTCCCCTCAAGCCTCATTCAGTCAGAGGTGGCTTTTTCAGAGATGGCTGAATCTACAGTGTGTGATGCTGGGATTAAGGGTGTGTGATTACTAAACCAGTATACTGATTGATTTGGCATCGCCCTAATCCCGGTAGTCTGGATAAGATAAAAGGGGCAGAAAGATGCTGTTAAGGTTCCCTTGTTGCTTTGCTACCTTCGATCTGCCACGAACTAACTGTTGCCCCTCTGCCATGTGCCACCCTGCCTTGGAGCCAGCCGATGATAGACTGAAGCCTCTACAAACTGAGCTAAATAAACCTTTCCCCTTTTAACTTTGGGTGTTGGGTATTTTTGTCTCAGTGCAGAAAAGTAACTAAGACAGTGGTTATGTAACCTACTACTTTTTTCTCCTCTGCTAGTTATTTTCATACTTTTTGTTATAATCACCATTACCACCACTACATTTAATTCTTCTACTCTCTGAGGCAGACAAATGAGACATTTTTGTAAATATTTTAAATTAAAGCATTCAAGTTAAAATGGGCTGAAATTTTTAAAGCGACAATGAATACATTTTCTGTGACCAAAATGAAGAATACTAACTTAGCCCAGTATTCATCCTGGCTCAGTATCTTCTAAACCTTGAGTTTTGAAATTCTTCTTGACTATCAAAATAATGCAGATATTGTTAGTAAGATAATGTGAAAAGTGTTAAGCTCTGCTGCCCTCTCACTTTATGGAGAACTTTGGGATGAAAATTTGTTACTCAGTGGTGAGTTTGTAGGATTCTTTAAAAACAGAATCTGGAGGGCCGGGGATTTAGCTCAGTGATTCCGGCCCCTCCCTTGCAAGCGCAAGGTTCTGAGTTCAATCCCTGGTACCAAAAAAAAACCAGAATCTGGGATTTAGACTAGGTCATTCCACACACTTCTGTACTTCACAAGTAAGAGAATCAGTATCATCAGTAACACCAACACTTTAATATTGTCCATCCCTAACACTGTCAGGAATAACTATTAAAGGGTCTTCTAGATTGTCTAAAAAGAGCTGCAGTCCCCTTCTTACCCTCATATTCTTGTGCTTTTAGCTCTTAATTTACCACCCTGTTCAATAAATTTTTTATTTCATTGCCTGCATGACTACCAGGCTGAAGTATGTAAGGGTAGAAAATCTCATGTCCTAGCTGGGCATAGCGATACACACGTGTAGTCCTAACACTCAGGATGCTGCAGCAGGAAGAACATGAGCTCAAGGCCCGCTGAGTTGGAGGCGGGGGAGCTACATAGTAATTTCAAGACCAACCTGTACTACATGGAAAGACCCTGTCCAAAAAAAAAAAAAAAGGAAGGAAAGAAAAAGGGGGAGGAAAAAGCATATTTAAATATTTGACCACTCAGCAGGGCATGGTGGTGCAAGCCTGTAATCCCAGCACTTGGGAGGCTGAGGAAGGAGGATCTCTGAGACCCTGTCTCAAAAAAAAGAGACATATTTCACCACTCAATGAAAGAATGCTATTAAAAGACTAGGGGTAGTTATTATCAGTATTTATATATAAATAACTGCTTTAAGAAAGATACCTAATTAGACATTAGTTGGAAATACAAAAAGATTAAAAGTTTCTTATACTCAAAGTTTACAATATAGAAAGCGAAAACAGAGAATAAAAACAAACCATGGCAGTAATATAGACCTTTGAACAACAGTTTTATGCTTAAATTCTGTTTCTTATCTGACTTTTTGCAGGACCTAGAATTACTCAGATGGTTTTCTCACTATCTCATACAGAACTTAATAATAAACTCTTTAAAAACTTTGCTAACATGAAGGAAAGAAACCCTACATTAAGGAATTTGATGATGTCTCATAGAGAAAATAAGGAAACAACTGAGCTTTAAAGGAAAATTAATAATCAAAGAAAAAAGAGTTCCTTATGTGTTTACCCCAAATCATAAGAGTAATAACCTTTCACAGTATGAAGACTACTTTCCAGAATGATAGCATTTAGTTTTCTTCTCACTTTGAGGGAAAATCTTAGTTTTTTAGAGCTTCTAAAGTTTTAGTTTGCTTAAACTTGTCCTCTTACTTTGAAAAGAATGAGTAATGGGGAGAGTGTGTGTCCAGTGGTGTTCTGACTCCCATTTTCATCTAACAACCTTCTATAAGTGGGTTCAAACTCAGTTTGCTCACTGTCTTAGTTTCATTGATGGATAACCAACCCCACTCAGAGGTTAGTGACTTTCCCAAGCTGTTTCTCTTAAGCTAAAATTTACACTAATTCAGAACAATACTAGTAACTCTAGGCCAGTGATTCCCAAACATCTGCCCATAAGAACACATTTGGAGGGCTGGGGATATAGCTCAGTGGCACTGTGCCTGCCTGCCTGGCAAGTGCACGGTCCTGAGTTCAATCCCTGGTACTGGAAAAAACACACACACACATTTGGCCTGCTACCTATTTCTTCACAGTCTTAAAGCTATGAATGGCTTTTCCATTTTTAAAATGATGAAACAAAAATATTTCCTGATATGTGAAAATAAATGAAATTCAAAAGTCAATGTCAGCCGGGCGTGGTGGCACACACCTATAATTCCAGCACTCAGGAGGCTGAGGCAGGAGGATCAGTTTGAGTTTGAGGCCAGCCTGGGCTACATAGTGAGCTCAAGGCCAGCCTCAACTTCATAGTGAGACCCTGTCTCAAAAAACAGAAGAAAACAAAAAGTGTCTAAGCTGCATGTACAGGTACACACCTGTAGACTTGTAGTCCTAGTGCTCTGGGTAACTGAGGCAAGAGGATTGCAAGTTCGAGCCCAGCCTGGGCAACTTAGTCTGACCCTGACACAAAGATAAAAAAAATAAAAATGACAAATACAGTAGTCTGGGGATGTAGATCAATGTGAAGGCCCTGGGTCCTCAGCACCACAAACACACACTCACAAAGTATCTATGGGTACGTAGCACAGTGGTAGAGCACTTTGTAGTATGTTTGAGGCCAAAGGTTGGATCCTCAGCACTGAAAAAAAGGTCTATAAAGTTTAAGTATAGCACAGCCACATGCATTCATTATATATTACCTATGGTTACTTTACCATTATACCAGCAGAATTCAACAAGTGCAACAGGGACCATGTGACCTACAAAACCTAAATTATTTACCATCTGGACCTCTGCTAAAAAGTCTGCAGATCCTTGCTCTAAACCACATTACAATTTTAACTTTAAAATGGGAGTCATGAGATACTGTACTGCATAACCACACAAACTTGTCATCAGTTACTGTTGGCTTATAATAAATTAAACAGACAGTAATTTAGTAGAAGAATTTTAGACTAATCCTAAACAAAAACAGCCCTTTTAAAAAGACAATTGAAACTTTATTTAAAAATTTTATAGAAAATGAATTTTGAAGTAATAATTATAATGCATGTTTAAATAAACTGCTACTTCTAGTTGAATACTAGTACTGTACATTGAATTGGTCATACAGATTGAACATCCATAATCTAAAACTGAAATATCAAATGCTCAAAGATCTCAAACTTTTGAGTACTAACATGACTCCATAAGTAGAATATTCCACATCATGAAAATTTATGTATAAAATTATTTAAAATATTGTATGAAATTGCTTTAAGGATATGTGTACTAGGTATATATGAAACATAAAGGAATTCTGTGTTTAAACATGAGTCCCATCCCCTAGATAAATCATTATTTACATGCAAATACTCCAAAATCTGAGCAAATCTGAAATATTTCTGGCCCCCAGAATTTGAGTCCAGAGCGCTAACAGTTACACTGTGGAACAAGCAGGAGCATTCCAGACAAGGATACTCAACTTGTCTTCAGGATACTTTTAAGATACTTCAAATTTTCTCCAATGTTATTTGCTAAGTTAGCCTACCTTTAACTTTGATAGTAGTATATTTTCAGCTTAGACTAAACTTAAATTTTGAATTTTTTTAATTTTGTTAACTACAGATATCATGTTGAAGGAATAATTCCAGAATCATCAACTAAAATATCTGATTTCCTCTACCAGCCAGGGAATAGGCTTACATGGGACAAATCATTGAAAACATTCAGTGTGGTACACAAGATTGATTCAGGGGCCAGGGATTTAGCTCAGTGGTTTTGCCGCCTGCTGCGCAAGCACAAGGACCTGAGTTCGATCCCCGGTACCAAAAAAAAAAAAAGAAAAGAAAAACAGGAACAAAGCAGACACCATAAGGACTTATGACTAGCATTAAAGAGTAAGGGTAATGCACACAGAAATACTGTAATACTATGTAAAATGTTACAGTTTAGGAACACTTTCAAATAAATTATCTCAGTTAAATAGCTATGAAGAGGGGAAATAAAAACAAAATAAAAATATAGGTAATCAGAATAGAAAATGGAAGAAAGGTGAGAGAAAGGAAGAGGAAATGTGAGAGCCAAGCAAGGTTTGGAAGGGGATAGAAGAAAGATCAGTAGGAGAAGAGGATACAGTGAAAAAAAACTCAGAAGAAAAACATGAATAAAATGGGAAAGAATGATACATGGTAAAAAAGAAAAAAAGGTAGAACAAGGGAAAAGAAGCATTAACTGCCTCATTCATTGAGACTGCTATAAAGAAAAGCACCTGGAAAGGAAAATAATTTTCTTACTGTAATATATTAAAATTTATTCTCCATTTCTGTCATGTGTTTTTTCTCTCTTATGAGTCAGTTTTGTGAAGGAATCCTGACTATTGCAGTTCCTCCTAGAAAGATGTTCATTCTCTTTGACTAATTCATTCTGCAAATACATTTGAGCAGTAGCTACAAACTATTTACTGTTGTTCAGGTACTGGAATACAACATAGAAAGGTCCCTGTCTTCAGAAAGAGTATATTTTAGTCAGAAGAGACATCATAAGTAAATAATAAAAACATAGTATCAGTTAATGAAAAGTATTATGAAGGCTAGGATTGATAAAAATAAATACTATGAAGGCTAAAGGCAATGACCAGAAGAAGCTAATTGATAGCTATTTAATCAGAAAAGGTCTTTGAGAGATATTTGGGTAGAAATCCGAATATTGGAATATGGAAGTGAGGCAGACAGGCAAGGAACAATCTGAGAGACAGCAGCAGATGGAAAGCAAATGCAAAGAACTTGAATTTTGGAGTTTGGCAATGTTTAATGAAAAAAGTCTGTGATGTCTGAATGTAAAGAACAAGAAGCAACATGGTAAGAAGTGAAGTTGGAGAGGTTAGGCTGGGATCTGATTCTGTAAGTCTCATAGATTGTGGAGAGACATTTTATTCCAAGTTCAGTGGGAAGCCATTGGAGTGTTTTAATCCAGAAGGACTGATTTGGTTTTAAGAGACAGTTGCTGAAAGAAGAATGGATTTTAAGGGAGTAAATGAAATTGGCAAGAACTGTTAGGAGATTCTCATAGCAATCCAAATGATACACATAATAGCTTATGCTAGGGTGCTAGCAGAGGAGAGGAAGATAAATCAGAGGGTTCAAGATGCATTGTGGGCAGAGTCAGGAGGATTAACTGATGCAAGAGAAAGGGATCAAAGTTGAATTGTAAACTGAATTGTGGTGAAGAATCCACAATTAAATAAACTTTAGAAAACTCAAACTGTATACTTAAAATGGGTAAATTTATAATCTGTAAATTATACCTTAGTAAACTGTCTTTCAAACAGGATTGGGAGTATAACCTAGTGGTAGAGTGCTTGCTTAGCATATGCATGGCTGCCTTCCATCCCCAGCACCTCAAAAAAAGTGCTGTGGTTTTAGCTAATGATGACTTTATTAGGAAAAGGGAGTAAATGAGACTGAAGGAGTAAAGCAAATTTTCTTATGATTGTTATAAATGATTGCATTTGTAAAACTGCAAATCTTTGGTTGAGTCTTCAACCCATTAAAACAAGTAAAAGTAAGGCTCCGTGTATGGTATCTGCCCATCACTTTAACATTTATTTAGAACTCTATAATTTTGTCTACGTTTATTAAATTGATCTTACAATATAGAAGGGGAAATTATATGAAGGCCAAAGAAGGTGAATCAATTTCATAAAAAATACATGTCCATGATTCTTTGAGATTTGAATGTTCAGTCTTAGAAACATTGTTCATCACAAATAAAAATCCAAACATTGGAATATTTTGTTCATCTTTGTATGAATCAAGTCACAAAGATATTTCTGGTGTTGCTGCAAATCAGCTGTTATGATGGAAATACTAGACTTGGCATCAAAAAACTTGAAAGATCAGGAGAGATTATGTAATTTGCCCATGGTTACTGCAGTTAATGTATCATAGAATCAGGATTTGTACCTGGTTTCCTGATTCCAAATTCCATGCCCTTTCAGGTAGATAATCCATAGTATCTCTGAATAGCATCATACTATATGAAAAATTATTTTACCTTTCTATTAAATATTTATAGTATTCTTCTCCATGAGTGTGTTTTGCCTCCTATTCATCCCATGAGTGAGAGCAGAATTTCTGCTCTAAGTTTTTGAGACTGGCCAAACTTATAATACTTGACACCAGAAAAATGAGAGAGACAGTGATTTATTAGTCATTAATCACAGATCCAGAGAAGAGGGCACAATATCATACAGGACAACATGAGAATATATTAAATAAATAGAGGCTGTGGGAGGTGGGCTTTGTAGTTTCAAGAGGGTAAAATGATCCCCAGTTCCTGCAGGAAGAAATGATGGAATTATTATTTGAATAATTCCACAGGCCATCAGGGAACTAAAATCCACTAAAGAGGGTTAAATCATAACTGTGCTGATCCTTTGACAACAAGAGTTGTTTAGCTAGGGGATCTTATTTGCACAAAAAGTAGGGAGAGAAACTTGCTGTTAATGACAATCAAGACACACCAAGTCTTGCCAGATATCAAGGTAGCTCATAATGATGGTCTTTAATTTTATGGCTTATACCACAAGGTGCTAAAATATGTATTTTTCATATTATATTTCCTAGCCAATGTGAAGTAGTAAGAATAGTGCTATACTGGGAACCAGAAGCCCTGTATTATAACTCTGCACGTACATCTAGTTATACATGTGATTTAATTGCTGAACTTCTGTTTTTCTATCTAAAAACTGAAAGCCTAGATGATCATAAGATTCCTCCCTGAATTTTCTACACTCATAATTGTAGCTCTAATGCTTCTTTAACACTGAAAAGGTGGGCTGGGGATTTAGCTCAGTGATTTTGCCGCCTGCTGCACAAGCGCAAGGACCTGAGTTCGATCCCCAGTACCAAAAAAAAAAAAACATTGAAAAGGCAAGCTTATTTGGAGATAGTCTTACAATTTCAAAGCCTTGCACTCTCCAAATAGAGGCCAATCTTACATAATAAAATTCTTTGAGGAACAATACAAATGATAAATATTAAATTATCTTTTGTAATCTTTATGGTTTGATTTGTTTCAGGACACATTTATATGTCATACCATTACACAAAGTTTTGCCATGGGCTCAGTTTCCCCCTGAGACTTTATCGATTTAGTATACATCAAGTACTATGAAGGGAATATGGCCATTATCTGTTGTAAATTGAAACATTTTGCTAGCATTTTGGAATCAATGAGTCAATAATCTTTCCCTTTAATTCACAGTTTGGAAGAAACTCTTTTCAATTATTTTCTTTTTTGCTTAATTTACTCAGGACCCACAAGTATACCTATCATATTGTCATGCAACTATTCTACCCAATATAGGAATCAATGATTATACCATCTCCTGGATTTTTACAGCATAAACACTGCAGGACTCAATATAAGTAGAGGATTGTTTGCTAAAACTTCAAGGAATCCATTTTTTGAATCCTAAGAACAAATTAATTTTGGATATATAATTTTATACTTGAATTACTTATAATGGGCATATACTGTAACTGATAAAACTATTGAAAAATATCTGCTAGGTGTGTCTTTACATAAATGTGCTTATATATCTTTTAGGAACTAGAGGTTTGATATATCCCTAACAATTCCTCTGCAAATGTGTCACTCTGTAAAATGCAGATGTGAAACCATTTCTTTACTTGCCTTATTCAGTTAAAACTTAAACACTTCAGAGCCAGGGATTTGGCTCAGTGGTTCCACTGCCTGCCTCACAAGTGCAAGGTCCCAAGTTTGATCTCTGATACCAAAAAAACAAAATTTAAACACTTCATACCATAAGGGTCTTTGTACTATGACAATTTAAGATAACTAATGGTAAAGGAACTTTGGCAGATGAGTAACAAAAATCCCTGTTTTTCTCTATAATTTGATTTAATCTTACCATTCCTATCTGAATAGTTTCCTCTACTGTAAACTACTTAAGGATAGAAACAATTATGTTCTGTTACTATTCCCAACGAGGTTTCAGTTACTCTCAGATGACTGTATGCTAAGTTTCACAACCCAGACCGAGTCATCACATTCACCCAAACCCAGTTCACTCTGTCTTGCAGCAGACTACTAAGGACGGATATTCATAACATTCCTATGTGTTTTGTCTCATTTTTGAAATGAGAGCATACAAAATATATTCACTGCCTACACTACAAAATACTGTCTTGTCTGAATCACAAATCCGTTATTGTCCATATTTTGAAAGCAGACTATTACTATTCTCTATTAGTGATCAGAGGGAACTTTAAAAAGAACCACAGAGGTTAAAATCAACAAGTATAGGTAATCAGTGATTTGGTACACTAATCACTATTGGGTTTGCTTAAGATATTTCCATTGAACAAATTTTTGATGAATACCACTAGTTTTTTTCTTAGTGTTTTTTTTAGCTTACTTTGCACTTTCCTTTGAGTTAAATATTTTGCTTGCACTTTTTCACTAATGAGGAAACTGAAATTCACATAAATGAAGCAGTGAAGAAATGAAGCTGAAAAGCTATAAAACAATTGAAACAATTTAAAACTCTTCTGATGTTCTAAAATAATTGCTAATTATCACACTATGTGCCTCACAAAAGACCTACACCTGTATGTAAATTATAACAGATTTTTTTAAAGAAATAAAGTATAATCTCTACAATTTAAACAGAGAAAAATATTTTAATATTACTTCTGATAGTACCATTAAGCCAACATAATAGGCTCTGTTAAAAATCATGATACAAAATGGAAAATTCACTCAACTACATGTTTCTTAAGCTAGCATTTCATATATTCCCCCCTGAGCTGATAGCTTATGTTAAAATCATAGAAAAAAACCCATCTTCTCTGCCAAGAGCAAGATTTAGTTGCACAAAATAAGCAAATATATTATTTAAAATATTTATGGAAAGAGCATAATTATAAATTTAAGCATAATCAAATCACCTCCCTCCCCATCTACACACAATGTAAATATCACACCACCATTTTTAATTATACTTTGATGCTAATTATAAGAAATTAGCAGAAGAGGGAATTTTAAACATCTAACCACTTCAAATATGTTAAAGAAAAAGATTAATAACCATAGCAATGGCAAAAATCTATGAACCACAGTGACAAGTCTTTTTCTTTGATTTCTTTTGCTTCAAATCTCAGAAAATAATGAAATGATACTTTCAATAGTTTATCTTATATAAAAGGGTAACAGCATCTTTAGAAATACTAATGCAGGCCGCACATTTAGCTCAGTGGTGTCACTGCCTGCCTCAAAAACACAAGGTACTGAGTTCAATCCCCAGTACAAAAAAACAGAAATACTAGTGCAAATATATACACAAATGTATAAACTAATGTTAATGCTGATAAGTTAAATGTTATATCATACATTTTAAAAAATATATTGCTAGAAATAGTTTTTTATCTTCATTTTAATTTTTTAAATCATTTAGCTAAAAGCGTGGATTTCCCAGGATATCTTCCATCTTCCAATTATATCCGTGGTTGTAACCATCCTTGTGGCTACGTATGTTCACCTCTGAAAGAGTAAGGGTCATCTACAAATTTCTGAAGAAACTTTATGAAAATAAGAACTCATAGTTATACAGAAAATAAGACCAAGTGCAATTTTTAATCCCACATAAAGATGTTAAATAACTGTTATTAATACACTTTTAGCTTTTGCTTTTGTTCCTGGAAAATGCTGTGTATGCAAATCATTTCATATGAAAGCAAATACATTCAGAGGTCAACATTAATTAAAGATTAAAATACATTTTAAATTGTTTTTCCTTTACTTACTGCTTAAATTGAGAGTTGTGGGAAACCTGAACATAAAAATTAAAAAGAATTCTACTAGAGGGTTGAGGGTGTGGCTCAGTGGTAGAGTATTTGCCCTAGGTTCCATCCCCAGCACTGAAAAAAAACTCCCACTAGAATACCTGACCAGTGACATTTAGTCTCCGTTCCCCTTGGGCATAAGCAAGGTAACAAGGTGGTGGGACAAGGATCTAGCTAGCACTCCACTTCCCTGTCCCTTCCCCTGGTGTCAGTGCGCTTATGTGCCCACTGGGAGGCAACATGGATATACAAATGAATGTTTACTTTCATCATGAAGGTATTAGCAGGGGCAGAAAGGAAGATGAACTCTCATCTCATTCATCTGTAGTGAGTTTCAGTCAGCGCTCTACTTTGCCAGAGTGGTGATGCATACTACATGGCCCTTACCTGAACAGTGAGGTTGCCTGCTAAGAAGGCATGCAGGGTCTTTCATAAAAGAAAGAATGGCATGGCTAAAAATACACTATCCTCATAAGTATATTAAACATATGTGATTTTGACAAAGAATTAAATACAATTCAATGGAGGATAGATAGTATATCAGCAAGTGGTGTTGGAGCACCTGGATACCTAACCTTATACTAAAATAATAATTAGTTCAAAATGGAACATGGAATTAAATGCAAACTATACCACCGCAAAACTTTTAGGAGAAAATCTTCATAACTTACAGCTAGGCAGAATTCTTAAACATGACACCAAAAGCAGGGTTCTTAAGATGATCATCAAAATTTTAAATGTATGCTGTGTTAGTTACTTTTCTCTCATTGCTGAGACAAAATACCAGATACCCAAAGTTAAAGGGGAACAAGGTTTATTTGGCTTACAGTTCATAGAGGTTTCAGTCCATAGTCAGCCAACTCCAAGACAAGGACAACAAACAGGCATGGCAGTGCAGAAACAACATGGCACACACAAGACAGCAAAGGTAACTAGCATTAACAGCCTCTCTCTGCCCCTTTTATCTTATTCAGACTACTTAGGGTGGGTAGCACTCACACCCTTAATCCTAGTGCCCTTGAGCCTAGCATTGCATCATGAATCAATTCTAGCTTCATACACTCTAGATCAAGCCTATGGCCACATGAGGCTTTGGAGGGACATCTAGACCCAAACCATAACATATGCTATGTGAAAGATCCTGTGAAGATGAAGAAAAGCCAAGCAAGAGACGGAGAAAATAGCTGCAAGACATTCTCACAAAGGGTTTGTATCTAACATATATTAAAGAGCCTTTAAGGCTCAACAATCCAGTTAGAAAATGGGCCAAAGGCATAGACATTTCACTAAATAGGAAACATAGATAATAAATAAGCTCATGAAAAAATATTCAACATAATTGGCCACTAGGTCAATAAAAATCAAAATGAGGTGTCAATATATTTTTCAAAATGGCTAAATTTAAATATATACATATATATGTGTATGTATATATATATATATATTAAAGTATTGGAAAGGACAGAGAAACTGGATCATTCATGTATTACAGAAATGAAAAGTAGTACTGCCAATGTGGGAAAGTTTAAGTGTCTTATATAACTAAACACATATTTACTGCTCCTCAGCAAATGCACTCTTTATCCTAGAATAATAAAAATGCTGGGCCAGGGATTTAGCTCAGTGGTTTCGCCACCTGCCTCGCAAGCTCAAGGACTCAAGTTCGATCCCCGGTACCAAAAAAATAAATAAATAAATAAAATAAAAATGTTCACACAAAAACCTTAGGCGCCTTATTCTAATTAACCAAAACCTGACAACAGCCCACAAATTCTTTAATGGGCAAATACTGTGGTAATCCAATTATTGGGCTAAAGAACAAACTTTTTTTTTTTTGAGACATGGGTTCACTATGCAGTCCGGGCTGGCCTTGAATTTATAGCAGTCCTCCTGCCTCAGGCTCAGCCTCCTGAGTGCTGGGAATACAGGCGTGCACAGCCACACCCAGCAAGAACAGACTCTGGAGAAACACAAGAATCGGATGGTCTCAAGGGAGTCATATTGATTTTACTTATTTTTTTTATTTTTGGGTTTTGTTTTTCTTTTGTTTTTTCTTTTGGTACCAGGAATTGAACTCAGGGCCTCATGCTTGCCAGGCAGGCACTGTGCCACTGAGCTACGTCCCACCCCAATCATATTGATTTTAAAAAGCCAATCTCAGAAGACTGAATAATGTATGCTTCCATTTATACTTTTGTTTTTTTGGTTTTTGGTTTTTGGTTTTCTTTTTTTTGGTACTGGGGATCAAACTTAGGACCTTGCACTTGTGAGGCAGGCGCAGGCACCACTGAGCCAAATAACTGGCCCTACAACTTTTGTTTTTAAGACAAGTCTTGCTATGATAGGCCTTGCTATAAAACCCAGACTGGCCTTGAACTTGGGATCCTCCTGCCTCAACCTCCCAAGTGCTGGAATATCAGGCATGTCCCACCAATTATACAGCTTTCTTCAATGACAAAATAATAAAGATGAAGAACTCAATTATAGTCACAGAGGTTGGCAGGAGGCAAGAAGGAAAGTGGTTGTGGCTTTGAAAGAGTAACAGGGGAGGAGGCCTTGTGATTAACTTGTGCAGTGTCTTGACTGTGGTGGTCATATGAATCTGCACGTATGATAAAATTACATAGAATTACACAGAGAGAAAGAGATGAGTATAACACTGGTGATATCTGAATAAAGGTGATCATCTGAATAAATGATATCAGTATCAATTTCCTAATTATGATATTGCACTACAGTTACCCAAAATGTTACCACTGGGGAAACAGTAAAGTGAGTATCATACCACTCTGTATTATTTTTTTTTCTTAAATTCTTTTATTGGTACATTGTAGGTATACAACACAATTACATTTCTCATTGAGAACTTGCACCTTTCCATGATGTATCTTGGTTCTTACTTTTTCCCCATTCCTAGCCCTCCCTTCACCCCCTCCACCCTTCCCTATTTACAAAGACTTTATTTCCATTTTTTCCATTTCTCATCATTTTTTCTTTCCCTTCTTTCCTTTCCCCTGCTCCTCCCACTACCCCTACCCCTTTGGAACTTTTCTACCTATTTTGCATTATCGATTATTCATTCTAATCATTGGTACATTTTAGGTATACAATATAATGACATTCATCATTAATTTGCACCGTTACAAAATCTCTCTTGGTTCCCATCTTTCACCCTTGCCCAGCCCTCCCTTCAACCCCTCCATTCCTCCCTATTTACAAAGATTTTGTTCCTATTTTTCCATTTTCTCATATTAATTCCATTCCCTTCTTTCCTTTCCCCTACCCCTCCCACCTCCTTCTCCTTTGCCCTTTTTCTTCCTATTTCACATTACCTATCATACATTTTAGTCCCTATTTACACTTTCAGTTTCTCACACCAGAGAAACTATTCAGTATTTATGCATGTGTGTCCTATTTATTTCACTGAAGAGTATCACCTCAATGTGCATCCATTTAGCTATAAATGTCTCTAATTTCTCATTTCTTATGGCTGAGTAGTACTCCATTTTATTAAAAAACCTCACATTTTCTTTCTCCAGTCTCCAGTTGATGGGGATTTGGGCTGTTTCCAAGTTCTGGCTATCACAAACTGTGCTGCTATGAACATAGGTGCACATATATCAGAGATATGATTCTTTTAACTCTTTGGGGAAGATCCCCAGCAGTGGAATAGCAGGGTCAAATGGGACTGCCAGTACTAGTTCTTTGAGGTATCTCCATACTGATTTCCACAGTGGTTGCACCAGTCGACACTCCCACCAGCAGTGGAGCAGGGTTCCTCTTTCCCCACAGCCCCACCAGCATTTGTTATTGGTTGATTTCATGACAGCAGCCATTCTTTCTGGAGTGAGGTGGAATCTCAGCGTTGTTTTCATTTACATCACTCAAATGACCAGTGATGTTGAACATTTTTTCATGTATTTATTTGCTATTTCTACTTCTTTGTCTGAGAAATGTCTGTTCATTTCAGATGCCCATTTTTGGATTGGGTCTTTAAATTTGGGAGGACTGATCTTTGTAAGTTCTTTATAGATTCGAGATAGTAGACCTTTGTCTGAGGAAAAGCAGGTGAAGATTTTTTCCCACATTGTGGGTTGTTTCTTCACACTGCTGGTGGTTTCTCTTGCTGTGCAGAAGCTTTTTAATAAGAAGAGATCCCACTTGTTGATTGTTTGTGCTAGTTCATGGGCAACTGAGGTTTTGTTCATAAAATCTTTTCCTACACCGATGTCTTCAAGAGTTGTACCTAACCTCTGTTCCAACTGGTTCAGAGTTTCTATTTTAATATTTAGATCTTTAATCCATTTCTATTTTAGTTCAGTGAATGGTGAGAGATATAGGTCTAGTTTTAATCTTTGGCAAGTTGAAAGCCAATTTTTCCAGCACCGTTTATTACAGAGGCTATCTTTCCTCCAGTGAGGGTATTTGGCTCCTTTATTGAAGATGAGATGGCTGAGTGTGTCTGGCGTTGTTTCTGCATCTTCTGATCTGTTCCACTGGCCCTGAGGTCTGTTTCTTTGCCAGTACCATGCTGTTTTTATCACAGTAGCTTTGTAGTAGAGTTGCAGGTTGGGGATTGTGATACCCCCTGCCATGTCTCTGTTACCTAGAATTGCTTTTGCTATTCTGCACCTCTTCTTGTTCCAAATGAATTTTTGGATTGTTTTCTCAAGGTCCGTGAAGTATGCTGCTGGGATCTCAATTGGAATTGCATTGAATTTATGTAGCAGTTTTGGAAGTATGGCCATTTTCACTATATTAATCCTTCCTACCCAGGAGCAGGGGATGTCTTTCCATTGTCTGATATCATCTTCAATCTCTCTTTTCAGAGTGCTATAGTTTTCAGAGAAGAGGTCTTTGATTTCTTTCATTAGGTTGATTCCTAGGTATTTTAGTTTTTTGGATACTATTGTGAAAGGAATTATTTGCCCTATTTCTCTCTCAGTGAGTCCATCATTCGTGTAGAGGAAAGCTGTTGATTTTTATGTGTTGACCTTGTAACCAGCTACTTGACTGAATTTGGTTATTAAGTCTAAGAAGACTTTTGGTGGAGTTCTTGGGGTCTTCTATATAGAGTATCATGTCATCTGCAAATAATGACAATTTGACTTCTTCATTACCTATCTTTACTCCTTTTATTTCGTTCTCTTGTCTAATTGCCATGGCTAATGTTTCCAAAACTATATTGAACAGGAGTGGTGGTACTGGACATCTTTGTCTTGTTCCTGATTTTAGTGTGAAGGATTTCAGTTTTTGACCATTCAGTATGATATTGGCTGTTGGTTTTTCATAGATGGCTTTTATCAGTTTGAGGTAGAGACCATCTATTCCAATTTTTTGTAGGGTTTTATCATAAATGCATGTTGGATTTTGTCAAATGCTTTTTCTGCATCTGTGGAGATAATCATAATGTTTTTGTCCTTGACTCTATTGATACAGTGTATTACATTGATTGATTTGCGTATGTGATGAATCCCACTTGATCAGGGTGTATGATCTTCTTGATGATCTTCTGCATTCTATTTACCAGTATCTTATTAAGGATTTTTGCATCTATGTTCATTAGTGAGATTGGCTTATAGTTCTCCTTTTCTGTTTGGTCTTTCTCTGCTTTGGGGATCAAGGTGATGCTTGCTTCCAGGAATGAATTTGGGAGTATTGCTTCCCTTTCAATTTCATTGAAGAGTTTAAACAGTAGTGGAAGAAGTTCCTCTCTAAATGTCTTGTAGAATTCAGCAGTGAAGCCATCAGGGCCCGGGCTTTTCTTAGTTGATAAGTTTTTAATTACATTTTCAATTTCATTGGTTGATATTGGGTTGTTTAGAGTTTTTAGGTCTTCTTCATTCAACTTTGGTAATTCATATGTATCTAGGAATCTGTCCATTTCTTCTGTGTTGTCCATCTTATTGGTGTATAGGTTCTGGAAGTAGGTATTGATGATCATCTGGATTTCTGCTGGGTCTGTTGTAGTTTCACCCTTTTCATTCCTAATTGCATGGATTTGGGCCTTTTCTTTCCTTTTTCTGACAAGGTTGACTAAAGGTGTATCAATTTTGTTGATTCTTTCGAAGAACCAACTCTTGGCTTCATTGATTTTTTTGTATCGTTCTCTTAGTCTCCATTGCATTGATTTCTCCTCTGATCTTTTAATTTCCTCCCTTGTATGAGCTCTGGGTTTGTCCTGCTCTTCTTTTTCTAGAAGCTTGAGGTTCAGCATCAGGTTGTTTAATTGGGCTCATTCTGTTTTCCTAATATGCGTATTCACTGCTATGAATTTCCCTCGTAAGACTGCTTTCATTGTGTACCATAGATTCTGATATGTTGTATTGTCATTGTCATTTAATTGACAGAACTGTCTGATTTCTTCTTTAATTTCCTCTGTGACCCATTGGTCATTCAGAAGTGTGTTCAATTTCCACATATTTATGAAATTTTTCGAGTTTCTTTTTCTATGGATCTCCAATTTTATTGCACTATGGTCTGATAATATACAGGGGATAACTTCAATTCCTTTACACTTAAACATGTTCTATGTGTGAGTATGTGGTCTATTTTGGAGAATGACCCATGTGCAGCTGAGAAGAATGTGTATTCTGATTTTATGGGGTGGAAGACTCTGTGAACATCTGTTAAGTTCATTTGTTCAAGAGTTTGATTGAGTTCTAGTATTTCATTACTTATTTTTTGTCTCGGTGATCTATCTATTTGTGACAGTGGGATGTTGAGGTCCCCCACTACAATTGTATTAGTGCATATAAGACTTTTCATGTCTGTTGATATTTGTTTTATATAGTTGGATGCACTAGTGTTTGGTGCATAGATATTTATGATTGTCATCTCTTGCTCTTGGATTGTTCCCTTTACAAGGATGTAGTGTCCTTCTTTGTCTCTCTTAGTCAGTGTTGGTTTGAAATCTACTTGATCTGCAAAGAGGATAGCTACTCCAGCTTTTTGGGGGGTTCCTGTTCCATGCAGTATTGTTTTCCACCCTTTAACTTTCAGTCTATGAGTTTCCTTTTGAATTAAGTGTGTTTCTTGTATGCAGCATATTGTTGGATTTTGCTTCTTGACCCATTCTGCCACTCTATTTCTTTTGATTGGTGAATTGAGACCATTAACATTGATGGTTATAACTGAAACGTATTGACTTATCATTGCCATGACTTTTTCTTTTTGTTGGGTTCTCCCCCTTTACATTTAATTTCTTATAGTGCCAGATGGGTTCAGTCTGCTTTGCTTCCTGGGGTTGTGATCCTCAATGTCTGTTCCTAGGATATTTTGTCAAATTGTTTGGAGTGCTGATTTGGTATTCACAAAGTTCCTAAGGTGCTCTTTGTCATGAAAGTATCTTATTTCTCCATCAATTTTGAAAGATAGTTTTGCAGGGTACATCAATCTGAGTTGGAGACTGTTTTCTTTTAGGGCTTGGAATATGTCACTCCAAGCTCTTCTTGCCTTGATGGTTTGTGTTGAGAAGTCTTCTGTGATTCTGATGGGCTTTCCTTTGTATGTGATTTGTTTCTTTTCTCTAACTGCTTGTAGAACTTTGTTCTTCTGTTGAGTTTCTGGAATCTTAACAATTATATACCTATGTGTAGATTTTTTTTGATCAAGGCTTTTTGGAGTCCTATATGCCTCACTAATCTGTATGTCAAGTTCTTTTCCCTTGCTTGGGAAATTTTCTGCCATTACTTCTGCAAAGAGTTTTTTTTATGTCATCTGCACTCTCTCCTGTTTTTTCATTGCCTCCGATCAGTCTTATGTTATTCTTCTTTGCATCGTCTAGCAGCTGCTGGATTGATTTCTCGTGTTCCCTTATAATTTTGAAACAATTTTTCTTTTCCTGGTCATTAATTGCAATCTTATCTTCTATATCTGAAATTCTTTCCTCACATTGGCTCATTCTGCTGTGTAGACTTTCAATGGAGTTTTTTATCTCCTGGAAATCTATTTGCATCTGTTTTATGGATTCCATTTGTTTCCTATGTTGGAATTCCATCATGTTCCTCTGTTCCTCTCTAGATTTATTAATCATGTCTTGCACTAGGAGCACAATTTCTCCTGTTATCTGAGAAATTATTTCTCATTTCATTTTTTCCAGATCTCCTTTTGTTGCCAGTTCAGTGGGTCCAGGTGGTTGAGTATCAGAGTGTTCCATCTCATTTCCCTTTGGGGTTGCTGTAGGTGATCTGGAAGTCTGATTTTGAGACTTATTTACATATTTTCTCATTTCGACTAGGGGTGCCGGGGGGTGCTGTTGGCATCCGCGCGGCTCACCTCCTCTGAGCTGGGAGAGGTGGGCCAGGGGCCAGGAGCGGTGGTAGGGATGGTGGCCCGAAAGCCCCTTCCTCTGGACCAGGAGCAGTGGAACGGTGGCTCAGAAGCCCCTACCATTGGGCGAGGAGTGGTGGGATGGATGGCAGGCCAAAAGCCCTTTCCTCTGGGCTGGGAGCAGCAGGAGGGATGGTGGCCGAGCAGCCCCTTCCTCTGGACCAGGAGCAGTGGGACGGTGGCTCAGAAACCGCTACCTCTGGGCAGGAATTCTTTAAATGCTGAGAACTTGATTAGCTCCAGTACAATGGTCTGGTGGTCCAGTGTCCTCTGCATCTTTGTAGTGTGAAACCAGGTGGCTGTACAGAGAAGAGGCCAAAGTAGCGGGGGGGGGGGCAGTCCAGTGGATTGCTCCTGGGACGCAGGCTGATTCAGTGTTTTCAGTGTGACTGGCAACCTCGGGGCCGCGTCTGCAGACCTGCCTGTTTGCAGCAGGCTGATTCGATGTTTTCAGCACGACTCACTCTGTATTATTTTTTACAACTGCATGGAAATCTACAATTATCTCAAAATAACTTTTACAAAATAGAAGCCAGGTGCAGTGGCACATACTTGTAGTCCTAGCTACTTGGGAGGCCTCGGTAGGAAGATCACTTGCACCCACAAGTTTGACACAAGGCTAGACAACATAGTGACTCTGTCTCAAAAACATACATGATAAAATAGAAAGACCTACCTACCCAAGAAAACGGTGATTCATAAAACTAGAATGATATCTCATAGCCGAAAACATTTTTAAAATCTGATTTTAGTAACCTATCGTATCACTCATTATTTACCAATAGACAGTTGATATGTTTACATTATCAATACTCTTTGCAAGCCTTACTAATGATTGTCAAAAATAAAGTCTGGTTTTACTTATAAATATTAAATATCAAGTCACAAATCTAAATTAGCACACATATATGTGGTTTGAAGAGATCTGATGGTTTATAAAAAGTTCAAAATTGAAGTGTAGGCATGTAAATACCATTCCAATGAAGATTAGGTATTTTCAATGCAAAGTCACTTCTGATACCTCTAATAATCACCTTCTAGATTAAAAGGTTTGTCTTCTAGCCACCTTTAGGAGAGAATGCGAAGAAAATTAGTAAGAGGGGAGAAGAACACAGTGAGGAAGATGCCAGAAACTGGGAAGTATGTGCAAACACTGAGGTTGAAAAATAAAGGTAATCTCTGCTTTCTCTTCCCCAATCTTTGAATGCTTTTTATCGTGCTAAAACTGTAGGCACTGAGTATTATTTTTTCCTTTTCTAATAAATTTTCAGGAGACATTATTATAGGTCCAATTATATTATGATTTATTTTATTGAATAGGGGACTGTATTAAGTCATTATCCTAGCACTGGGACAAACACCAACCACTTAAAGAGGTTCGTTTGTTTTGGCTCATGGTTTTCAAATGATTCAGTCCACGGTAGGCTGTCTCCAAGGCAGACATGGCATGACAGAAGGGCATGGCAGAGAACAACTACTTACCCCAAGACAGTCAAGCAGCAAAGAACAAGAAGGGAGGAGCTGGGGACAAGAAAACACCCTTCTAAGTCATGTCCCAAGTGACCCACCACTTCCACCAAGCCCCAGCTCTAAACATGAGACTTTTGGGAGACATTTTAGATCTAAACCATAACATTCTGCCCCTAGTCCCCAAAAGGCTCATATCTACCTCATTATGCAAAATATATTTAGTCCCTAAGAGAGGACAAAATGTTTACAATTCCAACACTGCTGAAAAGTCCAATTCCAAAGTCTCCTCTGAGACTCAAGGCAGCTTGAGCTGTAAGCCTCTGTAAATTTCAAAAAGAAAGTTAAAATACTTCCAACATATAATGACCCATGGTAAGCATTCCCATTTCAAAAGAGAGAAATGGCAAAAAGGAATCAGACTAAAGCAAGGCCAAAAACCAGCAAAGCAAACCTTCAATCTTGTAGTTCCATGTGCAACACACAGAGCAGACTGAGGTGAGATAAGATACCGAAGGCTGGGTTGGTGTCAAAGAATGAATTAGCATTGCAAGGTGGCAAGATAAGTTGCAAGTGGGGAAGTTTATTGAGAAAGAAAAGCTCCCTCTGACCAGGTGGGGGCCTGAACAATCTGGGAGAAGTTTGTCTAGAGCAGTGATGGCAAACCTATGGCACCCGTAAGGCAGCAGGCTGTATCATTCAAAGTTCTAAAAGGTTCACTATCATGGGTCTAGAGGGTTCTTCCTACTCCCAAGGGTAGGAATTTGCTCAGTGTCTAGTGGGCATTTATCACAGGTGTCTTAAAATACTCAACTCTTCCTAATGCAGAGTTCAAAAGTTCAGTTGCTCAGCATTCCTAAATTCCTCAAAAGGAACCCAGATGCAGGAAGCAGTTTGTTTACTTGGTGCACTCCATTCCCTTTAAGGATTCATTCCCTGGGTCAGAGTCCTAACTGTCTGCCCCTATCCTAACTCTTATCACTGTGGCTTTGCCAGTTGCAGTGCACTTGGCCTCTCTCTTAGGCTGGATCCACTCACTGCCTGCAGTTTTCCTCAGCAGTTACCCCATGTTCCTGGAATCACTTAAATTCCTGGGGCAGCTGGGCAAGGTTGCACTTGCCTATACTCCCAGCACTATGGGGGCTCAGGCAGGAGCCTCACAGAAAGTCCAAGGCCAGGCTGGGATACATAGTGAGTTCAAGGCCTGCCTGAACTATATAATGAGACTCTGTTTAAAAAAAAATCCTCAGCCTCGAAAGTGCAAGGTCCTGCTCTCTTGTTACCTTTGCTGCTTTATGTGTACCATGATGTTTCTGCTCTGCCATGCCTGTTTATCATCCCTGCCTTGGAGTCTGCTGATTACGGACTGAAACTTCTGCAAACTAGCCCTTCTGAATTGGGCATCCCTTTGACTCACCATCCCACGAGAGGTAATGGATGCCTGACAGTGCATGCTTGTCTTCAAGGACTGCACATCACCTAGCAACCTATGCTTCTGCAGATGGTCTCATCACCACAGTGTTGTCTCACTTGCACAGCCACCAGCTCTTTCCTAGGACAAAGGATTGGTTCCCAATGGCCACCATCCATTCCTGTGGGGTCCTGCACACAGTAGACACCAAGGAGAAAGGCTATGCGGACTTCATGACCCTTTGTGAGCAGAGCTACCCCTTGCAACCCATGTGCATCATCTTTAAGTTTGATCCTTGCCCTGTTTCCAAAAATGCATACAGGCTTATCTTGGCAGCCATCAGGGATGAATTCTACCACAGACCATCCAAGCTAGCCAACTTCTGGGGGAATAACAATGAGATTCTTAGTGGGCTTGACATGGAAGAAGGCAAGGAAGGAGGCATGTGGCTGGCCATCAGCACTGGGGGGAAGCTAGGGGTGCTCACCAACTACCTGCAGCCGAGGCTGGACCGAGATACCCCTGGCAGAGGTGAACTTATAACCAACTTTCTGACCACTGACATGGACAGCTTGTCCTACCTGAAGAAGGTCTCCCAGGAGGGCCACCTGTACAATGGCTTCAATCTCATAGCAGCTGACCTGAGCACAGCAAAAGGAGATGTCATTTGTTACTATAGAAACTAGGGGGAGCCTGAGCCCATCACCCCGATGCCAGGAACCTATGGGCCGAGCAACCCACTGCTGGAGACACCCTGGAGGAAGCTGTGTTTTGGGAAGCAGCTCTTCCTGGAGGCTGTGGAGCAGAGCCAGGTGCTCCCTAAGGATATCTTTGTTGCCCAGCTCCTGGACATGCTGAACAATGAGGAGGCACAGCTGCCAGACCCTGCCATTGAGGACCAGGGCCAGGAGTATATAGAGCCCATACTGAACAAGTACGCAGCTGTGTGTGTGCACTGCCCAGACTATGGCACCAGAGCCAACACCATTATCCTTGTGGATGCAAATGGCCAGGTGACCTTCACAGAACACAGCATGCTGGGCAAGGATCCCTCCTGCTGGGAGAGGAACACCTATGAGTTCATGCTACAGAGCTAACAGGGCTCCTGGGAGCCCCTGCCTCAAGGCCAGTGTGGACTAGAATCTTCATGGCCATACTGCACTGCCCATGACTCAGCCAGTGTCCTCCAGGCCCAGGGCCCTCTGATCTATGTGTTACCTGTCCATGTCCCTGTACCTAGCTTAGGGCCTGCCTTTGTGCCAATGGCGAGTGACAGAGTCTGATGCTAGGCCTGGGGAGGCCCAGGTATGCCATACATTGAGAATGTGCCTGGGTCTACCCTGCCTGTGTGCATAGGCACACACATACATATATAGGGCACATATTAACACATTTATGTGCATACACACATGTGTACATGGATAGGTGCACACCCATAAATGCACACGTGTGCCACGCAGGCAGAGGAGCACCTCTTACCACACATGCACTTCTAGCCAGTGGGTCTTTGCTCTGGTCAAGTGGCAGGGGTAAGCTTTTGTTTAAATGGGCCTTTTCTTTCCTGGGAGCACAGAGTACAACTGTAGTTCAGTTCCTGACAATCAGACCTCCTTCTGCAGAGGAGACAGGCCACATTTGGAACTTGGAGCGCAAAGAAGATATAAGAAAAACCCATTTTCACAACTGAAGCACAGCCTTAGATATCCAGTGACCCTGCATGTGCCAGGGGGTCCTGTGTACATGAGGCAGTTTCATGGATACTGGATGGTTTTAGGATTGTGTAGGTATCCCACGTATCCTGGGAGGTTCTGTATGCACCAGGGGTCCCATGCACACTGGTCATTCCTGCCAGGGAGGGCAAGTGAGCATGTGCTGGGGACTTTCAGGCTCTTCCTCATCCAGGTTGCATTGAGGGCTCTGAGCAGGCCTGTCTCCCTTCTCCTTCTTGGAGAGTTGAGCTTCATAGGAGTCTGAACTTACATGATCTATGGATAATAAAGCTTTGAGTCTGTGAAGGAAACACAAAAAAGAAAGTGCAAGGTCCTGAGTTCAATCCCCAGGACAAAAAAAAAAAAAAAAAAAAAAAATTCCTGGGGCATTCACTGTACCTTTGGCTTCACTATCACAGCTTCATACATTGCCCATCCTCTCAGGCCTTCTTTTGAATTCTGGGTGGAAGTCTCCATGACTGTACAACTCTTGCATTGTCCATGCCTATAAAATGAGCACCATATGGATGACACCAAGGCCTGCCACCAGCTGGAGCAGTAACCTGGCCCCTTATACCCGGGTGGAGTGGCCCTGGAGTGTCCAGTGGTGAACTTAGGGAAACACTTTGCTCTGTGGCCCACAATGAGCAGGGCATCTTGGAGCTCTCTTCTCAAAGTCTTTTCAAAGGTGTTTCAAGGTCTGACATGTCCAATACACTTTTTGCAAATATTCTAAATCCAAGTCTGAATAATTCCTGGGTGCAAAACCTGCAGATATAGAAACTATATTCCTTTGAAATAAGAAATTAATTCATTATTATAAAAATGAACTTCAGGGGCCAGGGATTTAGCTCAGTGGCACTGCACCTTCCTCGAAAGCATAAGGTCCTGAGTTCGATCCCTGGTACAGAAAAAAGAAAAAAATTTCACCTGAAAACTTTCCTAGCATGATCCAGTGACAGCAGTACAAATGTATAATTTTAAAGTGAGTAAAAACAGAAGTATATTGAATTAAATACATAATTTGGCCAAATAGCTAAGTATATAAATCAGTATTTGCCCAAACCAAAGCCAGCTAGCTCCTATTACCACCATCACAGAATGAACTAGGAATATAAGGATAAATCTAAGGTTTTATTCAAAAGTATTATGATTTTGTTTTTAAATTTTTATTATTAGCATTTTATTTTGTTTTGGTTTTTTTTTTTTTTTGGTACCGGGTATCGCACTCGGGCCCTTGCACTTGCGCAGCAGGCGGCGAAACCACTGAGCTAAATCCCCAGCAATTATTAGCATTTTAAAGTTTCATATCAGTAAAGAAGGAAAACTGTCAGCTACTGAACTACATATACCTATAGATGCTATTTTGTATATTGTCAATACTGAAAAACACTCAGGTTCATGGAGTGGAGGTGTAGCATGGTGGTGGAGCAGCTTGTCTAGCATGTGCAAGCCCTCCATTCAATCCCCAGTATTGTACAAATAAATAAGCACACATGCTCAGGTTCAAATAGTACTCAATGGTATTACTAGCTTTTCTGAACATAAAATCTGGGTAATGATTTTTTCAGTTATATCATTTTCAGAATGAACTTGGATTTAGGGTTTATAGCTTGGCAAATCTTAAAAATTCTTGGTCTTCAACTGGCAGTTTCCAATAAATCATTTTGATAAACTCTAAATAAATTTTATTCTACCGTTAGTGGTTGCTTTGGGACTTAATTGGTCAGAACAAAATTAGTTTTTCACTAACATTTTCTTTATATGTTCATCTTTTTAATGCAATGAAAATTTATGATAATTTTTGATAATCAATTGCTAGTGATGATGTACAATAGACAAAAAGCCTTGGACATACAATTGACCTCAAATATCTCTTAAGTCTGTCAGTGATTTATGCAGGATCAGCTGGGCTCACTCACACATCTGGCCATTAGCTGGATCATCTGAGAAAGAATGGTGTGGGCTGGAACAATTGGGGTGACTATCTCTACTTTGAGATTGTCATCCTCAACAGCCTAGGTTGGGAATATTCTCATGAAGAAGGAAAAGGAGCAAGAGAGCAAACAAACATTTTAAGTGCCTTTCAAGTTTGATATTGGCAAAGTTACATGGCCAAATTCATTATCAACTAACAAAAACAACAATTTACTTTTTTAGTAAAATTGTAATTATAGTAAAAAAGGTATGAGTACAAAGTGAACTGAGACCATTAATGCAACTGATCTACCATATCTCACCCGATAGCTGTAATTATCTTCGTTCAATATGCAAAATATTTTCTATCCTAAGACCCTGAATGGTCTCATACAACCACAGCATCAGTCTTCAAGTTTAGGATTTCATAGTATGTGTCAGGTAGACATACAGTTCCTTTTGAGACAGGGCCTTATTAAATGCCAACAGGTTACCTGCCCCTCTACCTCAACATGCACAAATTCAATGGTATGTGATAAAGAACAGAATAATCACAATATATCAGAAATGGTAAAGAATGGGAAGCATAATCATTAGTTCATAACATTTCTGATATTCCACTGGTCCTACCATTCAGGCAATTGGAAAATGTTCAGTTAGACCCCAGTTCTGCTCTTTGGGAATAGCTGAAATACAGTTCTCCCCAGCTTTCAGTTACACTGTCTGAGATGTCCTTTTTCCATCACCCTCCTTTATTATTTCTGAAGAACTGACCACTTAGCAACTAATTAACTTCCTGAGGCTGCTTCCTACTGAAAGTTAGGAACCTAGAGACTTTTTATTTGGAGACAGGGTCTCCCCATGTAGTTTGGGCCGGTATTGAACTCACTGGGATCCTCCTGCCTCAGCCTCCTGAGTGCTGGGATTACCACCACACCCCACAGACATTTTTATAAACTGAACTTTTAGATGACTTTTTTTTTTGTACTGGGGATTGAACTCAGGACCTTGCACTTTCAAGGCAGGTGCGGTGCCACTGGGCTAAATCCCCAACCCAATATATTGAATTTTTAGTTCTAGCACTTGTTGTTTTGACTATGCTGCTCCCTTTGAAACTTCTGAGCTTTCTGTGTCAGATTATGATCCACTCATACACAAAAGCCATGCTCACAGGTATTGTGACTTCTCTAAGATTTTTAGTGCTCTTTTTGGATCAGGATTCTGTCAAAACACACCCTTAAACTTTGTCCATGTGGGAAGATTACTTAGTACCACCCTAACCTAGAGGGCTTAACAAAACATCTGATAGTCATAGTCTTGATTTGATGTTTGACCTTTGGTCATGTCTTTGAGACTCATGCAAGTTAGAGAAGCTGAAAAAAGACAAGTTTTACTTTCCTGACATCTCTATATTACCTTTAACTTCTGCTTTCGAACAAGTGGGCTATAAAAAAAAAAAAAAAAGGAAAAAACCCTCAACTGACTTACACAGTTAAATGCCACCAGGTGGCGCCTTTGACATTTTGCTTGGTACCTAGTCCAAAGCCAAGCATTTATTACATTTTGTTTTCCAAGAAATCACAGGAAACCGTTTTGCCAATTGTTTCATAAAAGCTTCTTAAGCAGTCTCTTCACCATTACTGCAACATTTACTAACAGTTTTCTCAACCTCCTGCTGCCCTAAATCCTAAATATCACATATTTTGTTTTTGTTATGTTGCAGAAGTTATCTATTTCTGAAATAATGGCACAAACCACACAATTATTTTTGGTGGCTCAAAAAGAATATGCTTCATTATACAATGATCTAATGTACTTTTTTTTTGGTATCAGGGATCGAACTCGGGACCTTGCGCTTGTGAGCCAGATGGTGGAGCCACTGAGCTAAATCCCCAGTGATCTAATGTATTCTTAATAGTAACTGTCCATCTTTCCCTGCTCAGCAACTTGAAAACTGTTACAATTGTTTTATACATAAAACCTCAATTGTTGATTGCTTCAACATTCTTCTTCGATGAGCTTTATTTATAGCTAAATAGATGGACCTTGAGACCATACTCCTAAGTGAAACAAATCAGACACACATGTTTAAATACTTCATTGTTTCTCTGGTATGAGAAACTGAAAGTGGAAATAAGGAGTGAACTGTATACTAGATGTTGGGAAATAGGAAGAAAGTGTTCAAATGGGAAGGGAAACAAGGGAAGAGGGAGAAAGGAAGGAAAGGACAAGAAAAAAAAGTAAAATAGAAGGAAAAAATGGAAACAAAGCTTTTGTACATAGGGAGGGAGGGGGCTTGAGGAGGGGAGGGATAAAATTTTTTAAATTTTTCTTTTTTCTTTTTTTGGTACCAGGGATCAAACTCTGGTCCTTGAGCTTGCACAGAGGCAGTGAAACCACTGAGCTAAATCCCCGGCCGCAAAATTTTTATTTACAGTAATATATTTTGAAGGAATTACAACAGAAAGCTCATGAGATTTTATTAACATCTAGAATGCTTATCTGTATTTGGAAATGAATCTTCACATGTGAACAAACCTAAATGTGTTATCGTATTTTTAAGGTTGGGATCATGAATACTAACTAGTAAGATATGATGGAAATTTATATAATCACATAATAATTTCATGCACAATGTCATGGGATGCCACAAATGATGCTGAAATATTTTGCCACCTAAAATCAAATAACTATTTGGCTGAACACCAACTAGTGAACACCTTAGTAAATATATACACATACTGGTAGTGCATGCCTCCAAATTATTTTCACTGTCACAGTGTTGCATCAATGAAGTAAAGATATTGAACTATAGTTCTACAGTCTAGCTAAGCCTAAAAATGAAATATTTTACTATTAACACTTCAAATTTTTCTTTCTCATTTGATATGTATTCCATGTACATTTGTTTTAGATAAAGCAATTGGATGTTACATTTGTTACACTCCAGTGCTGTAATTTGAGACAAAGTTACTATTAAACAAATACAACCACTTTTTAAAAATTAAGCAGTTTCAGGCCAGGTGTGGTGGCGCATGCCTGCTGAAGCAGAAGAATTGCCATGAACTCAAGGCCAGCCTGGGCTACACAGTAAGTTGAAGGCCTGCCTGAACTACATAGTGAGACCCTGTCTCAAAACGAAACAAAACAAAATCTCTGCAATGCAAGGAAATAAAAAAGATAAAAAGATACACCCTTTTCTCCCAAAATAAGCAAAATACTAAAAGAAATTATAAATGATCTCTGAGATGCAAGGAAATAATGATGAAAACATATACCCCTCTCCCAAGATAAGTATTTGGGAAATATTAATAATACCCCAATTTGAAGATTAAATAACTAGAATATGATTATTGTTTGGAAAGAAGGAAGATATTTACCATATCTACAGGTCAAACCATGTTTGTGCATGTTAAATTTTTATAGGTAATCAAAAGTAATTGCAATAGGGGCCGGGGATTTAGCTCAGTGGTTCCGCCGCCTGCCTTGCAAGCGGAAGGATCCAAGTTCGATCCCCAGTACCAAAAAAAAAAAAAAAGTAATTGCAATAGAATGTTCACACTTCAAATATGTAATAAATGGCAAGACTCAACCAGTCCAAAAACAAGAGAGGATAAAGGGGGGAAGCATAATATTGCAAAAGGAAGCCAAAAATAAGTCTGCAAAAACAAATACAAATAGTTGGTACTTTGGTACTATAGTGGAACAGGTACTCTGCAGAGTTCTCCTAATACAAAGCACTAGATCAGTGATGGCGAACCTTTCAGAGCTTTCAAAGATAAAAATAAACACCCTCTGTGGCACACATGCCATAGATTTGCCACCACTGCACTAGATCCTGGAGAAAAACTTTTAAACTCATTGCTAATTTGTCCCAATCCCTCTACAGTCAACACAGGGAGAAAAAAAAAAAAAGAGCTGAAACAAAAGCAGGAAAAGAGCACGAAGAACTAGCCTAAGAAGCAAGCTTGAAAGGTGGAGTTTGCCATGAGGGCAAACACTGACAGTACCCTTTCTTGACGTTTATAAACCAAAGTACAATAGGCTAGGACCAAGAGCTGAAATTAAGACTACATTCAGGTAGCATGCCCAAAGCGGGAGGGGAAACTAATGTGATCCCAAGGGGTTTGTACCGACTCACTCAAAGCAGCAGCAAATACAAATTATTATCTAAAGGAAAGCATCCACAAATTTAGGTCCCTTGTCTTTCTACAGATTAAATTAAGCAACATACCAAAGGAAGTGAGCTATAAATGGAACGTGATAACCACAAATTTAAGCTTATAAAGACTTAAAATACTGATGTTATCAAAAGTGAAATACAAAATGAGTTTTTTTAAAAATCAGAAATGGATTTACATGAGGTAATGATTGAACAGATTAGACACAAATGAAAAATAATATAAAAACCACTGTATTAAAGTGAGATGTGGCCAAAAATCAAATTAGTGAACAGGAAGACAGCTGATGAAATTGCTCAAAATGGGCAAAAGGAAACAGGATGAAAAATATAAGAAATTTGGAAACATGAAGGTTAGAGTAAGACTACCACTTGTGCAATTAAGACTCTTAAAATAGAGGAAAAGCAGTTTTTAAGAGCTACTGGCTCAGAATTACATAGAACATGAACTGAAAGGAAGCCAGGATTTAACAAATAAAAAGAAATTCACATTTCCAAATATTAGAATAAATCTGCAGAGCATCAAAGGGAAAAAAATCTTAAAGGCAGACAAATAAAAGATAACCCCCAAAATTTGATTCTCAGGAGAACACTCATCTGGAGCTATAAAACAAAAAAGAAACAGAACTCTGATATAATCCTTTGCATTCTTGAGAATCTGCACTTTCAACTGCTATTTTTTTTTTTCTCTTTTTAAACTGGCCTAAACCATTTACTTTTTTCACTTATTTTCCCTGAGAATCATTCTGGCTAGCCAAGTTCCTAAAATCAACTTAACGATTGAGAATTTTTTAAATGAATTATTTTTACAAAAAGTTAAAAGACTCCTTTTATGAGTTTTACTACCTTATCAGAATAACGTATATAGAAAATATTATACTCTTTCTTCATCCAGAGTACTGAATATTTACACGGTCAACAATTTTGATGTTTTTTGGCCCAAATTATTGCTTTTGGTAATCCCAAATGAAGTTTTAAAATATCTTAGTAGTTAAGGAATTTTCAAATTATAAGGAATCTAAAACAGCGGCCATGATGAAAAGTATTTTTAAGCTACTCTTTATTCACATCTGTGTACTTTTTTTTTGGTACTGGGGATCGAACTCAGGACCTCGTGCTTGTGAGGCAGGCGACGAAACCACTGAGCTAAATCCCCAGCCCTGTATTTTTAAAATGTTATCTTTATAGCTGTAAAACTTATAAACTTGAGACCATGAGAATTCAATGCTGAGGGATACTTTAGTATGTTCTAGAAACACCTTTTATGTCACATAAATTATAAAATGTCCTCAATCTTATATTCAGCTTTTAATATGGCTGGTAAAAGGAAAGACTAACAGGAGAGAGAATAGCTGTCAGTTTAGTTTATATGACATCTTTGATTTCATGTCTAAATGTACAAATTCAGAATGTTAAAGAACATCCAAGACCCCCACACACACCCAAGTTCTGAGGATTGAACCCAGGTCCTTGCACATGGTAATAAGTGCTCTAGTGCAAAGCCACATGCCACATCCTTAGCCCCACAGTAAGTATCTCATCCTCTGCTTTTAGGCCCTACAAACTAGCCAGAAGGCAATGGAATGCTTCAGCTTGCGTTTCAGATGTCCATCTTTCCCTTAATATACTCATATGAAGAGTTCCTTCTACTACTATCCTCTACAACATCCACAGTTCACCCACCCTCAAATCCCTGCCCTGGAGTTGGCCACACAGTTCACTCATTCAGTATTTTGTGAGCTGTGCATTATGCGCTGGGCAGTGTGGTAGATTCAAAGAGGATGAAAAAGCATTAACTGACTAAAAATTTTGTCGGTACAGCTATTTCACAATAGGCTGAATTTCTTGAGTCAGTCTATATTTCCCAGAAAAAGAACCTTGTTCTCTACTGTAACAGAAAGATGTGATGATCCTGTATTTTATATGCAGGCACACACACATCCCCCCCCCAATTTATGGGAAACGTACTAGTGTTGACCAAAATATTCCTTTTATTGAAAAGCAATAAAAATAGCTTTAAGTCAGGTATGGTGATAGACACCTGTAATCCCAGCATTCAAGAGGTTGAGACAAGAGGACCCTGAGTTCAAGGCCCGCCTGAACTACATTAGCAAGTTCTTGGACTACATAGCCAAACCCTGTCTCCAAAAAAAAGAAAAAAGAAAAAAGAAAAATACCTGTAAAAATAAGAGGAAGTTAATACTTTCACATTATTGCTTCTGTCATATATTTATGCTTTGTGCTGGAATTGACTTCTGTAACCATTCTTGCTTTATCTGGAATATTTTACATTGGATTTCTGTATTACTGAATATTACTGTTTAACTCAGAAGAGTTTAAGAAACTGTTAATCTGAGACCGATGATACTTTCCTGGAGTTTTAGACCTTTTTCTGAACACGCTTATTTATGTACAATGTGGCATTCTCATCCAGTTCTCTTCCACTCAGCCAGAAGCTCTTTTTGTACCTCTTCTGGTAGTTCATAGAAAACTTGAGGATCAATGTCGGGTGGAAAATTAATTTTCTCCTCAGAAGAATCTTGCTCTCTACTTTCTGTGAGTCCTTGATGAGAGGCTGTTGCTATTCTTTGTTTATGGCTATCTGTAGTGCGGTTTTTGGGGAAAAGTTGCTCACTCTGCAAATTATGGAAAACAGGGTTTGTATTGGGAAAATGGAATCCTTGAGATTCTTTAGGTCCCTGATTCATTCTACATCCATTATCTATATAATATGAATAACCCTTTGAGCTAGACAGATAAGAGCCACTGCTGTTTAAGCCTGATGTTCCTGGTTCACAGCGAGACACACAGGGTACCTGCTTGCAACTGGACAAATTACCTCTAGGATCTAAGGAAATATCCTGTGTTTGTTTTGTAGAGAAAAAAGACAATAGTCCTCTGGAGGCACGTAGTGGACAACTCAAATTTTCATTCACTTGAGATTTTTCTCTAGATTTTCCAGAAAGGATTTCTTCTTGAATATCTGCTGGAAGCTGCTTAAAGACTTCTTGGTCAACATCCTCAGGAAGTGAATGGTGTGGGAATTCATTAATGTCCTTTTCTTTTGAAAAATTTGTAGTATCTAGTGAAGATATCTCTGATCTTACACTTTCAATCCTCCCACTTGTTAGAAAATTGCAGTTTGCTTCTGTGTCTTTGGAAAAGTCTTCCATGTAAGTATCTTTCATTTTCTAGAACACAAAGATAACAGAAAAATTCAAATATCTGATATTTTTAAACTATCCCTGCTGCTGCAATGTGCCTGTAGCTATTATCTGGCAAATGTTGCAAAACTACTCAGCACCTTCTATCCTTTGTGGCCAGTTCCAAACAACTAGAGATGACCTATCACAGTTACACTATCATGGAATAGTGTTAACTCACTATTCCAGGAAGAGGTTTCCTTCCTAGATAGTACTAGGCCAGAGCTCAGTATGCGTTTAGAAACCTGGAAAGGATCTCAACCATCATGTACTTAAACATCCATCTCTGTAAATAAAAGAACAGTGTCCTAGAAAAAAATAAGTGATTCAGTTAAAAATGTTGGTTGTTTTATAAATACACACACAGAGCATGAAGGCCTGGTTTTCCAAAATTAAAATTCTAAAAGTACGTTTAACAAAAAGAAAAAGAATATTTCTATGGTAATAATCCAATGTTATTTTTAAGATATATCATTTTCTACATTTACATACAATAAAAACTTAAAAACACTTTCAATTCTAATTTATATAATTTTTCTATAGTTTTTCATTACAATTTCCTTTCCAGGTTTTTTTCTGGGTTTTTATTTTTTACTAGTACATGTTTGCATTGTACAATTGCATTCCTTATGGGGAGTTGGTACACGTACATAACATATCTGAATTCCTTTTTCATCCCTTTCCTCCCTCCCCTGCTCCCTCTCTTGATCCCCTTCCCATCTGAACAAAATCTACCTCCCTACTTCCTATTACCTATCTTTTATGTTGTTCTTTATTTGTATTTTGGGTTTCTCATATGAGAAACCATGTGGAGTTTAAGCTTGTATGTCTGATTTATTTCACTTAACATTCTGGTCTCAAGGTGCATCCTTTTCCTACAGACTCAAATTTATCCTTCTTTATGGCACAGTAGTACTCCACTATGTACGAATACACATTTTCTTAATCCATTCAACTGTTGATGGACATAGTATCATGAAAATGTATATACCACCAAATATAGCTCAGTAAACATTAATACAATAGTAACTCCAAGAATATAAAAGTAGAAAAGATTCCAGCCATTAGATGTATTGAATACCATGTTTCAAATATATAGGGTACTTTCACTTATATTTATCTCTAATGTAAATTACAATCCTTAATTCTATTTATATGGATTAAATAAAATGTTAAAAAAGTACTTTAACTTTCAATTAATAAACAGAATAAAAAAGATCACAGAATAAAAGGAATTTGAAAAGAACATTAATTCACTATTTTTATAACACTATTCTGTTTTCATTATAAGTAGAGATGAAAATACTATTAAAATTATATTGACTGATTTAAAATATTTTAAATTATGAGTTAAATACAAGCATTAACAACTTATACAAAAATTTATTTTATCTATTTACTTTTTGCAGTACTAAGGAAGCCAGAAGCTTGCTCTGAGCTACATCCCCAACCCTTCTTTTATTTTGAGACAGGGTCTCACCAAAATGCTCAGGCCAGCCTTGAACTTGCAAACTTGCGATCATTATGCCTCAGCTTTCTAAGTACCTTGGATTACAGGTATGCATTACTGTGTGAGGTGAAAGAGATTATTTGTTATAGCATCCCACATTTACTAAAATAGAGATACATCAATATAGGTGTTTTAGTCATATGGAAATATGACTGGCTTCTGCTTCTATGGCCACATTGTTACAATTGTAAAATCAGCAAATTCTATCATCACTGCTAGCAGAACTCAATATAATTTCAAAACTATGAAAATTTTAAATACCTTCATAAAAAACTGTGGGAAGGCCAGGAATTTAGCTCAGTGGTTCCGGCGCCTGCCTCACAAGTGCAAGGTTCGGAGTTCAACCCCCGGTACCAAAAAAAAAAAAAAAAAATTGTGGGAAGGGTGATGGTAGCTTATGTATAAATTGATAGACAAAAAAATTTTATTTCCAATTTCTGAAAATATCATATTTATAACCTATATTCCTATAAATACTTAAGGTAATGTGTTAACATTTCCAAAATAGGGAAGCTCCATAATAGTTTCTCTTATCTGGTGATCCTTATGTTTTCTTTTTAGATCACTACCATATTTCCCTGAAAATAACACCTAACTGGAAAATAAGCCCTAGCATGATTTTTTAGGATGGCTTATAATAATATAAACCTTACCCCAAAAATAAGCCCCAGTTAAGACCATCAGCCAGACATAAGCCTTTAGGACATCTGTTGCAACCACCAAGGGACATATTGAATTATAAAATTATATCAATATATAATTAAATATAAACAATATTATTGACATCAATACTTAAAATAAATGATAATATAAATTATACTTAAGTATTTGTAAATATCCAACCAGGTACCTTTGGACAACAGGTAAACTCCTATGTAGAGATGAATGCAAGACTTAATTGTTGAATGACTGGAGTACAGACGAAATGCACAAATAATGTGTGTACCTGATAACGAATGTGGCTGTTGTGTCTAATATGAATCTTCATAATTCAATCTGTTGTGTGTTATAATGGACATGCTTAATGCACTCATGTGAAATAAATGTTTTCTGAATTTTGGTGCCTGAAATTTTAATTTTGTGTCACTTTTATATGGACCATCTTCTTTTTTTTTCATCTTTTTTCTTTTTCTTTCTTTTTTTATAGTGAAACAGGGTCTCACTATATAGTTAAAACTGGCCTTGAACGCACTACATAGCCCAAGCTGGCCTCAAACTCGTGGTGATCCTCCTGCCTCAGCCTCCTAAGTGATGGGATTACAAGTATGCACCACCACGCCTGGCTTGGACAATCATTCCTTGCTGTCATCATTTTTGTTGACATTCTTGTCTCATACATCTTCAATTAATACTTGTTTTAATGGAAACTTTGTGAAGTCTCGCCTGCAAGAAGTTGTTACCTGGGTGAATAATTCACAGAATAAAATCACTGAGAGCTGTGATGCAAATGCATTACAACCAAGTTACATGGACAAGAACTGCTCATTTAAGGACAGTTCTATTGCTGGACATGAGCGATTAGGGCCAATGGATCTACAGGAAATGGAATCTCAAGAAATTCAGGCCAGAATTCAGGGTTTGGAGAGTTATGACAATGTTCCAAAAGAAGATGACATGATGGTATTTGAGTAAATGTAGATTTTTTTTCTAAGTTCTTTTATTGGTACATTTTAGGTATACAATTCATTTACATTTATCACTGGGTGTTTGTACCTGTACATGATGTATCTTGGTTCTTATTTTTTCCCCATTACCTGTGCGCCCTTCGCCCCTCCACCCTTCCCTATTTACATAGACATAATTTCCTTTTTTTTTTTCTTTTCTCATAGTTTTTCCTTTTCCTCCTTTCCTTTCCTTCCCCTCCCTTCACCCCTTCGTCTTTGGACCTTTTTTCCTATTTCAAATTATCAATTATTCAATTTAATCATTTTAACCCTTGTTTACACTATCAATTTCTCACACTAGTGAAACTATTCGGTATTTATACATGTGTGTCCTATTTATTTCACTTAAAAATGTAGATTTCTGTACATGAATAAATGTAGATTGTTGTGCATGAAAAAATAAGACAGCCCCTGAAAATAAGACCTACTGTGTCTTCTGAAGCCAAAATTAATATAAGACCAGGTCTTATTTTTGTGGGAATATGGTATATATTTAAAGCCAGCAACTGTGATAAATACTGTAAACAAATCAACCAAACAATAGCACCCCAAAGAACCTTTAAGTAACATTGGTTAAAAACAAACTTAGATTTATCATTTAACCACACAAATCCAATGAGACTGTACTTACAAAACTGTGCTTGCCAGAGTGTGAAGTTGTTGATAATGATGGTGTTAAATAATAATCCATAGGTCCTTTCTTAGCTCTGATTAGTGCTTTAAGGTTGCAGAAGCACACACTTAGAAGGGTAAGATGAAATGGCATCTTCACATTTACCATATTTCGAAAAAGTTTCATTAATATATTAACCAATGAGGTCATCACATCACAATTTCCTAAATAAAATGTTTAAGAAGATATCTAAATACATTATATAAAATTAGAATTAAGAGGGTAAGATAAATTTTTATTGCTTAGATTAAGAAATTACTACTCAAGGGCCAGGGATTTAGCTCAGTGGCTCCGGCGCCTGCCTCACAAGCGCAAGGTCCCAAGTTCAATCCCTGGTACCAAAAAAAAAAAGAGAGAGAGAGACTAAAGCAAGAGGATTATAAAATCAAGGCCAGGCTGGACAACTTAGTGAGACCCTGTCTCCAAATAAAAAGTAAAAAGGGCTGGGGATGTAGCTCAGCAGTCAAGTGCCCCTGGGTTGGATCCCTAGTACAAAAAAAAAAAAAGAGAAGAAATTAAAATCTGCTGGGCATGGTGACACATGCCTATAATCCCACCAATTGGGAGACTGAGGCAGAAGGATCATTATGAGTTCAAGACCAGCTGGGGTACACAGTGAATTCACAGCAAGCCTAGACTATGTATAGCAAGACCCTGTCTAAAAAAATGTTTTTTAAATAATTAAAATCCAAAATATATATCATTGGGCATATTGACACTGCTTGCTAAATTTTCTTTTTTTAAAAAATTCTTTTATTGGTACATTTTAAATATATAATACATTTACATTTATCATTGGGTGCTTGTACCTGTACATAATGTATCTTAGTTCTTATTTTTCCCCCATTACCTGTGCGCCCTTCACCCCCACCACCCTTCCCTATTTACATAGATTTCGTTTCCATTTTTTTTCTTTTCTCATAATTTTTCCTTTCCCTTCTTCCCTTTCACCTTCCCCTCCCACCACCCCTAAACCTTTGGACCTTTTCCTATTTCAAATTACCAATTATTAGTTTTAATCATTTTCATCCTTATTTACACTTTCAGTTTCTCACACTAGAGAAACTATTCAGTATTTAAATATGTGTGTCCTATCTATTTCACTTAAGAGTATGGCCTCAATATGAATCCATTTAGCTATAAATGACTCTAGTTTCTTGTTCTTTATGGCTGAGTAGTACTCCATTTTATGAAAAAACCACATCTTCTTTATCCAGTTTCCAGTTGTGGGCACTTGGGCTGTTTCCAAGCTTTAGTTATTACAAACTGTGCCGCTATAAACATGGGTGCACATATATCTCTGTGGTATGATTCTTTTAATTCTTTGGGGAAGATACCCAGCAGGGTAATTAATAGCTGGGTCAAATGAGACCTCTAGTCGTAGTTCTTTGAGGTATCTCCATAATGATTTCCATAGTGGTTGCACCAGTCTGCACTCCCACCAACAATGTTTGTTAAATTTTCAATACATAATCATCATAGTTCTGTTCCTTCTGAAGTTTGCAAACTGAATCTTAGAATCTAGATGTTTCACTGCATGTTTACTTTTTTTTTTTTTTTTCTTCCAGTACCAGGGATCAAACTCAGGACCTTCCACTTGTGAGGCAGATGTTAAATCCCCAGCACCTTACATGTTTACTTTTCTCATCCATTTAAAAACAAAAAAAATTTTCTAGTAAGTTTCTGATAGAATAAAAATACTTAATTGCTTGCTTACTCCACATGAACATTCCTTTTTGGAGAACAGTTCTAATTCAAAGTTTACTCTTTAAGAATTCAATCTTGTCAATTAAATTCTTAGAAAACTTGTCCATACCTGTCCCCAACTTCTGAATTATATGGCATGGAATAGGGCACTGGCGACTCTCACGACTATAGTACTTAGATGAAGACCGACGGATTGCTAATCTTACTGTATGAGGCTTCCTTCCATCTTGGCATACTCTTAAAAAAAAGAAAAAAAAAGAAATTTTAAAAAGTATTAAAGATTTTTAAAATGGCATAACATCTCATTTATTCAAGATGTTGGACTAGATAACTGTAATAATTATAAATGCAGTGGATAACTAAATAGTAAGCAATAAAATTTCCAAAATATCCAAATAAATATCTCAAAGTCCATGCATTAAAGCTGCAAGGCCTCATAGGTCTCACTCAAAACTGGGTGCTGTCAGAATAAGAACAGGAATAAGACATAATCTTAACAAGCTGTTTTATAATCCAAATCCAAGACATAACTACAGGCAACATATTAAAGCTAGCAATCTGACAGAAGCAGTAAGTCAAAAGTTACGAAAGAAAAGTTTTTCTAAATTTGTTCCACAAAATGAGATTTCAAAAAGAAAATTCTGTTTGCTTTAGAAATGAGATTACTTTTATTAAAATAAAAGGCATTCCCCAAATAGATTCCAGAGAACCAGTAATATCACCATAATATTATGGTACATTAGAACAATTATTATGAAGATCAATTACCTATTATATTTAGGATAAATACATGTGCACATATCTTTAAAAGAACTACATCCAAATGGTCTTGGTTTCTGTGTTAAAACAAAAGTTTTAATAATAAGGAAAATTTACTTAAGAAGTAGAAAATTTTATTACTAGAAGTAGAAATATCATTAAAGGATAATGTTTTCCTTTTTATTTGCATAGCAATACATATAAAAATCAAGGTCATAAATAATACATATTGTTAAATATACTTAAAATGATTTTGAATTGGAAAAATGAGATTGTTACCAAATAATGTTTTTTCTTTTACTGCTTTATCAGAAAACTTGATGGTTATTCAACTGGAATAATAAAATGATACCTGTAAACATGTGACTAGTTTAAATACTTGTTTTTTATGTAAGTACACCATTCAAAGAGTATGATATGCTAATTAAGACACATTAGAAAAAGATTAAATCCTAAGCAATTTTAAACTAGTGTCCAGAGGATGGATTAACAACATGATCTTACACTTCTTTCATACCTACAGAATTCAGCATCATATACAGAAGAAAAAAGTAATTACACAGAGACACACACATAATTACTTTTTTTACTAGTAACTTAGAAGCTGTTATATGTCACTGAAACAGGCCCCATGATGTGGAGTAAGGGGACCAGCAAGCAGAGCTATGGATAAATGTTTAACACCTGGTATCTTATAGACACTGTGATCTGGTCTGATTCTTCAAATAAGAAAAACCTGTAAAACATACACTTCTTGTGGTTTCTCTATGTGTAGAACTGTTTCCAATGGCCTGACATTTCAAAGTGCAGAGTCTTGTATTTAGCTGAAGCTGAGCAGATGACCCAGTTTCACTTGTGCACTCCCCTGCACAGCCTGAGTCACATTGCTGGAGTGGGTCATACAAGCAACCTCAGTTGCATACAGCCAACAGTGATTAAAACTCCAGACATGACAGCATGCTGCGTGTGACAACAAAGTTAAAGGAAATGTCACCTCATCATTTTCCTGAGATTAGAGTTATCCCAAATCCACTTTATTTAGATACAGTTAGCCCTCCTAGAATTATTACAGCAACACATCTAAAGTGTTAGACTTCTGACATCCCAATTTGAGACATTTGTAATAACAAAGACAATGGAAGAAACGGGAGAAGAGATTAATACTCCTCTATGAAGATATGAGAAATAAATGCTAAATCTGTACTTCAGTTGGTCACGCTGTTCATACATTCAGAATCACCCCAGTAGACTCTTCGTGCCAACTTAGAAATGAGAATCCCTGCACACACTTGAAATCACACATACCTTCATTTAGCCATTCCTTCAACTCCTTTCACTTTTACACAGACTGAGGCAAAGGAGATAAAAAGCTTCTCCTGCTTCCTCCAACATTGTGCTTTAATAACTTCCTATCCTCAACTGTCACAAATTTATGTAACTATTCCTATATAAGGGTTTAGAATTCTGAAAGAATTATTCCTGTTTTTTTCTCTAACTGAAAAGACAGTAACTATAAAGTTAAGGGCAAAGGCTTTGCAACTGCCATCAAGAAAGATTAAAGCTCTCCGCAGGTCAGCCAAGCAGCGTGAAGCTCCTCGGCTGCATCCCAGTTCCCTGCCCATGCCACGGTGAGGTCCCAGGAGCGGCTTGGAGCCCTGCCTCCATCCAGTGCTCCGCTGTAAGGCCCAGTTCCACTCCCCGCCCCTGCCCCCCGCCCCCACCTTCCAGCTCTTCTGCTACCTGGTCCCACACTACAGTGGCACAGGGGATTATACTTAACATAGTTAAATGTGATAGATTAATAACCACCACAAATTGTCATTTTCTAAGCTGCGCTTGATACTATGGTATTGCTGATTGTATCATTTGGTCTAACATGTTGTGATTGATCTGATCAGTTTTCCTTCCTGGTATAAGGAAAATAAAATATCCTCAGAGTCATTAGAGCCTCAAAACCTAAACACAAGCCATATCTGGGAGACACCTCTGCAAAGCAATCATTCCAGAAGGGTTTTAAACACAAGCAACAAAGATACCTGCATTAAGCAAGTTTGAAATATCAACCCAGGAATTAAACCAAGGACAGTACCAAAAACAAAAAATGAGAAGACATTTAAATAAGGCACAAACGCAGGCTTCCACGCCACAAAAAGGAAATTCTGGGGGAAATGAGGTGGAAAAGTTGGATAATCAACCACCTGGACACCCTGAACTGATAGCACAGGAAGTTAACAAAACAGATGCATGAGGATCTAGAAAAATTCAAAGCAGAAATAATCTCCCAGATAAATACAGAGATGGTGAGTAGAGTGAAAGACATGATTAGAGGCTCTAGAGAATAAACAGATAAGAAAATAGATGAGATCAAAGACATGCTAGAAGCCATGAATGCCCAGCATAAGAAACAAATGGAAACCATGATCGCCCAACATAAGAAAGAAAGGGAATCCATGAAACAGATTCAAACAGATATTCAGGAGATTAAAAACTCCACTGAAAGCATGCAGAGCAGACTAAGAGAATCTGAAGACAGAATATCAGATATAGAAGACAGGATCGTGGTTAAGGACCATGAAAACAGAGATTTCTTAAAGATAGTAAGGGACCATGAGAAATCAATCCAACAGCTGCTAGATGATGCAAAGAAGAATAACATATGACTGATAGGAGCCCATGAAAAAACAGGAAAGTACAATAGACATAAAAAATCTGTTCACAGAAGTAATAGTAGAAAAGTTCCCAGGCAGAGGTGGAGAATTGGACATACAGATAAGTGAGGCATATAGAACTCCACCCAGCCACAATCAAAAAAATCTACACCTAGACACATAATAGTCAAGATCCCAGAAACCCAACATAAGAACAAAATTCTACAGGCAGTTAAAGAAAAGGAACAAACCACCTACAAAAGAAAGCCCATCAGAATCACGGCAGATTTCTCAGCACAAACCCTCAAATCAAGGAGAGCCTGGACTGAAGTATTTCAAGCCCTAAAAGAAAATAACTTCCAACCTAGACTGTTGTATCCTACAAAATTATCTTTCAAAATCAATGGGGAAATTAGATACTTTCACGACAAAGAATACCTGAGAAATTTCATGAACACCAAACCAGAACTCCGAACAATTTTATGCAATATCCTAGAAAAAGACAATGAAGGTCACAACTCCATGAGAGCCAACAGAGAGAAGACACCATGCAAGGTAAGACACTAAAGGGAAAGGGGGAAAAATGAGAAATAAAAGAGCCAACAAAAGTAAAACATCATGGCAAGAATGAGTCATTATCTCCCAATTATAACTATCAATGTTAACGGCCTCAATTCACCAATCAAAAGAAATAGACTGACAGAATGAATTAAGAAGCAAAACCCAGGGCCGGAGATTTAGCTCAGTGGTTCCACCGCCTGCCTCACAAGCTAAGGACCCAAGTTCGATCCCCAGTGAAAAAAAAAAAGCAAAACCCAGCAATATGCTGTATACAAGAAACACACCTAACTCAAAAGGAAATTCATAGACTGAAAGTAAAAGGATGGAAAACAGTTCTCCATGCAACAGGAACCCAGAAAAGAGCAGGGGTAGCAATCTTATCTGCAGACAAAGTAGATTTCAAACCAAAACTAATTAAGAGAGACAAGGATGGTCACTACATCCTTGTGAAGGGAACAATCCATGAGGAAGAGATGACAATCCTAAATATTTATGCACCAAATACGAATGCCCTCAACTATACAAAACAAGTATTAATGTACATGAAAAACCAAATAAACAATAACATAATTGTAGTGGGGGACCTCAACACCCCTCTATCACAAATACACAGATCATCTAGGAAAAAAATTAACAATGAAATTCTAGAACTGAACCAAGCTACTGAACAAATGGACTTAATAGATGTTTACAGAGTGTTCCACCCCACAAAATCAGAATACACATTCTTTTCAGCTGCACATGGGTCATTCTCCAAAATAGATCACATGCTAGCTCATACAGCAAATCTAAGTAAATGTACAAGAATTGAAGTTATCAGACCTGTATATTATCAGACCATAGTGCAATAAAATTGGAGATCAATAACATAAGAAACCACAAAACACCTACAAACACATGGAAATTGAATAACACCCTCCTGAACAACCAATGAGTCACAGAGGAAATTAAAGAAGAAATTAGACAGTTTCTACAAGTAAACGATAATGCCAGTACAACATACAGGAATCTATGGGACACAATGAAAGCAGTTCTACATGGGAAATTCATAGCAGTGAATGCCCATATTAGGACAACAGAGAGAACTCAGTTAAATAACCTAATGCAGAACCTCAACCTCCAAGAAAAAGAAGAGCATAAAAAACCCAAAGCTCGTACAAGAAAGGAATTATAAAGATCAGAGCAGAAATCAATGCAATGGAGACTAAGAGAACGATAAAAAAAATCAATGAATCGAAGACCTGGTTTTTTGAAAGAATAAATAAAATCCATAAACCTTTAGCCAACCTTATCAAAAAAAGGAAAGAAAAGGCTCAAATCCATGCAATTAAGAATGAAAACGGTGAAGCCACAACAGATCCAACAGAAATTCAGAGGATCATCAATACCTACTTTGAGAATCTGTACTCTAATAAAATGGAAAACATAGAAGAAATGGACAGATTCCTAGATACATACGAATTGCCAAAGTTAAATGAAGAAGATATAGAAATTCTAAACACCCCAATAACAAAGAGTGAAATTGAAAATGTAATAAAAAATTTACCAACAAAGAAAAGCCCAGGTCCTGATGGCTTCACTGCTGAATTCTACAAGACATTTAAAGAAGAACTATCACCATTACTCTTTAAACTCATCAAGGAAATTGAAAGGGAAGCAAGGCTTCCAAATTCTTTCCTGGAAGCAAGTGTTACTTTGATTCCAAAATCAGGGAAAGACCCAACCCCAAAAGAGAACTACAGACCAATCTCCCTAATGAACATAGATACAGAAATTCTCAACAAGATACTGGCAAACAGAATACAGAGGGTCATCAAGAAGATCAGACACCCTGACCAAGTCAGATTTATCCCAGGGATGCAAGGGTGGTTCAACATTCATAAATCAATAAATGTAATACACTATATTAACAGAGTCAAGGACAAAAACCATATGATCATCTCAATAGATGCAGAAAAGGCATTCAACAAAATCCAACACTCATTCATGATAAAAACCCTGCAGAAAATTGGAATAAAAGGTCTTTATCTCAACTTGATTAAGGCTATCTATGAAAAACCAACAGCCAACATCATACTAAATGGTCAAAAACTGAAAACTTGCATGCTAAAATCAAGAACAAGACAAGGATTCCCACTATCACCACTCCTGTTCAATATAGTTCTGGAAACATTAGCCACAGCGATTAGAAAAGAGAAAGAAATAAAAGGAATAAAGATAGGAAAGGAAGAAGTGAAACTGTCAGTTTGCTGACGATATGATACTTTACATAGAAGACCCAAAAAACTCAGTCAAAAGTCTTCTAGACCTAATTGACAGATTCAGTAGAGTAGCTGGATATAAAGTCAACACTCAAAAAACAATAGCCTTCTTATATGCAAATAGCAGACCCATTGAGAGAGACATTGGAGAAATAATTCCTTTTACAATAGCATCTAAAAAAATGAAGTATCTAGGAATCAACTTAACAAAGGAAGCAAAAGACCTCTACACTGAAAACTAAAGCACTCTGAAAAAAGAGATCGAAGAGGATATAAGAAAATGGAAAGATATCCCTTGTTCCTGGGTAGGAAGAATCAATATAGTGAAAATGGCCATACTTCCAAAACTACTATACAGATTCAATGCAATACCGACTGAAATTCCAACAATATACTTCACAGAACTAGAGAAAACAATCCAAAAATTCATTTGGAACCATAAGAGACCTAGAATAGCAAAAGCAATTCTAGGCAACAGAGATAAGGCTGGGGGTATCACAATCCCCAACTTGAAACTATACTACAAAGCTACTGTGATAAAAACAGCATAGTACTGGCAAAGAAATAGACCCGAAGATCAGTAGAATAGATTAAAAGATGCAGAAACAACTCCAGACGTACTCAGCCACCTCATCCTTGACAAAGGAGCCAACCACCCTCACTGGAGAAAAGATGGCCTGTTCAATAAATGGTGTTGGAAAAACTGGATTTCAACCTGCCAAAGATTAAAACTAGACCCATACCTATCAGCATGCACTAAACTAAGATCGAAGGGGATTAAAGAGCTAAATATCAAGACAGAAACAGTAAACTCGCTGGAAGACAAGTTAGGTAGAACTCTCAATGACATTGGCATAGGAAAAGACTTTATGAACAAATCTTCAGTAGCACAGGAGCTAACACAAAGAATCAACAACTGGGATCTCATCTTATTAAAAAGCTTCTGCACTGCAAAAGAAACTACCAACAGAGCTAACAGACAACCTACAATACGGAGAAATTTTTAGCAGCTGTACCTCGGACAAAGGTCTACTATCGAGAATATATAAACAATTGAAAAAAATCAGACCCCCCCCCAAATTCAAAGATGCAATTCAAAAATGGGCATCTGAAATGAACAGACACTTCTAAAAGAAGTAAAAACAGCAAATAAATATAAGAAAAAATGTTCAACATCACTGGTCATTCGAGAGATGCAGATGAAAACAACACTGAGATTCCACCTCACCCCACAAAGAATGGCTGCTATCAAGAAATCAACAAATAACAAATGCTGTCGGGGTTGTGGAGAGAAAGGAACCCTTCCCCATTGTTGGTGGCAGTGCAGACTGGTGCAACCACTGTGGAAATCCGTATGGAGATACCTCAAAGAACTAGGTCTAGAGGTCCCATTTGACCCAGCTATTCCCCTACTGGGTATCTTCCCCAAAGAATTAAAAGAATCATACCACAGAGATATATGTGCACCCATGTTTACAGCGGCACAGTTTGTAATAACTAAGGTTTGGAAACAGCCCAAGTGCACATTAACTGGAAACTGGATAAAGAAGATGTGGTTTTTTTATAAAATGGAGTACTACTCAGCCATAAAGAATGAGAAACTAGAGTCATTTATAGCTAAATGGATTCATATTGAGGCCATACTCCTAAGTGAAATAGGACACACATGTGTAAATACTGAATAGTTTCTCTAGTGTGAGAAACTGAAAGTGTAAATAAGGATGAAAATGATTAAAACGAATAATTGATAATTTGAAATAGGAAAAGGTCCAAAGGGGAAGGGGAAAGGGAAGAAGGGAAAGGAAAAATATGAGAAAGAAAAAAACAAATGGAAACAAAGTCTATGTAAATAGGGAAGGGTGGTGGGGGTGAAGGGCGCACAGGTAATGGGAGAAAAAATAAGAACTAAGATACATCATGTCCAGATACAAACACCCAATGATAAATGTAAATGTATTGTATACCTAAAATGTACCAATTAATATATAAATTTTTTTAAAAAGAAAGATTAAAACTTCCTTACCTAGGGAGTTGAACATGTCTAGGAACATTAGGGATGTCCATAAAAACAATTCAGGTTGCTATAGCTTAAGATACATGTTATAACTACCATGTCATTAGAATTAAGACTAGATGGATCAAATTAGTTAAGATCACATACTACTGTCTTTGCAATAGTTTATAATATAGATGATAAATGTCCTATGATGAACAGCATTACTTATAGTCTCCAGTTAATCTGCAAAATCCAAGTTACCACACTGAGTGTTTTTTATATACTGCATAGAAAATAGAAGACTTGGGAAAATAGATTGAAAATCACCTATTCAAAAGGATAGAAAGCAGTTCTTCAATCTTCTTTTTAGCTTCAACTTCTGATGAACATTTTTTAAATGACTCTTCTTCACTAAAGGACTACCAAAGAAGCATGAACAAGAATTAATGTAAACTCAAATAAATATATCCAATTAGCAGTGTATATGTCAAATAAATACTTAATACATTCTTTATTAACTTACTTGTCATGCTTAAATCATTTAGTTCACTTTTATATTAAGATTTTATCTGCAAGTTATTGTCCTCCACTAGAAAGTGCATTGGAAGTCAAGAAAATTATAGAGCTCTTATACCAATCCCAAACTTTATTGTATGACTACAACCAGCATCTTAATCCCCTAAAACTCAAATCTGATTTATCCTTGACTAAGTATTTAGCCTTTCTGAAGTACACTATCCTCATCTTTAAAAAATAGGGGAAGAAAAGAATAAAAACCAATAGTACTGCCTACCTCAAAAGTTTGTTGTGAAGATTAAATGGGGTATATAAAGCATTTAGTGTCTGTCACATAGGAGAAAAATCAGTATTAACTGGGTGATTACACCTTTTCCTGTTAAATCACTGACCTATTCAGAATACAAGATTTTTTGAAGATTAAAATATTGTGCCACATATATGCATTATAAGCTAATAAAATTAAGTTGCAATTCAAAGTGGCTAACTTTAGATTTTAAAATATTAGTTATCAGTTTCAATTTAAGAACATTTATTAATCTAGTATAATAAATTAGCCTTCTCATAGGAAAGGGATCATTTACTAACTGAAAATCAAAATAGAATAAAAACTTGGTAATAGTAAACTATTATAGAATAAACTAGAAAAGCCAACTAGAATAATACAAATACTAGAAATCTTTATTGTAAATAATGTGACAATTAATGTACTTAATTAAGATAAATACCACGGTCTTATACCTGAGGTTGTCCTGAGGGTATCACAGAAGAATTATCTTCTCCAAAACTGAGCTTCTGGATATGCTGAGCAAGTGAATTTCCTAATTCCTTCTCTAATATTTTGGATGAAAATGTTTGGAGATCATGCACACTACGGATTCCTAGTGCTTCAAGACATTTGGCAGTTTTATAGCCAATACCTAAACAAAAAGAAATGCATAAAATGTTGTAGTAACTTTACTCCTTAAAGCTGATAAAAATGTTAAAAACATATGAACCATATCTTAAATTCCGTAATATTTCCATAAGGAAAATCAGCTGGGCATGGTGGCAAATGCCTGTAATCCCAAGCACTCAAGATGCTGAAGCAGGAGAATTGTTGCAAGTTCAAGACCAACCTGGGCTATATAGTGAGCTCATGGCCAGCCTGAACTACAAAGCAAGACTCTATCTCAAAAAAAAAAAAAACTTTTTTGCTAAATCAAACTCCACTACAAATGAGGTTACCCTTCTTCCACTCAGGGAGTGAGTTACACATACCTCTTTGAAGCTCCCAATGTAATATAGCAAAATAAATTTACAGACAGCCAATAAGTTCTGTCTTGATAAAATGAAACTTTTAGCACCTGTTACATATTACTGTGGAAGAACTCAGGAATCATGATTATTAATGTAACAAAAAGATTGTCACTATAAGAATTTTAATGTGTGTTTATTAGCTGTTTTCCACACAGCACTACACATTTATCCACAGATTGTATCTTGCAATATTTACTATCCAGCATACAACTAAGAGCAAGAAAACAAAAGTTCCTGCAATAAAAGTAAGTCATTTCATTCACAGGAGAAACAGACCACTTAATGCTTTATACTTCTTTCGTTTAAAAAATAATAATTCTATAATTATCAGGTTTCCTTGCACAGTAAATGTAGTAAACAGAGGAGACAGGTAAGGGCGGGGAAATTATTAAAGTTGACTGACAGGTGTTTTATAGCAGAAATAAAGGAAGAGTAACAATAGCAATGAGTAAAAAAGTTGAAAGCCTATAAAAATGCGGATACGGTCACTGAAAATGCAAAGTAAGTTAGAATGTTTTGCACCAATATTCAGTCCTCAGCTTATTAGTACGACACTGTTCTTTAGAATGCAAACCCAAAATTTCAAATTAGAACTATACAGTAATACCTCTGTTCATGAACACTTCTGCTTGCAAACAATTCAGTTCGCGAACAAAAATGTTCAGCAAACTTGTTTTCATTTGCAAATTCTGCAGTGGATGATAAACACGACCACAGTCTTCTTCCCCACACAAACACAAAGGCAGCCATCTTCCCCAAAGTGATAAAACAAATTAAGTTCGTAAACTGAGGTACTACTGTACTACTAAGGAAGGTAAGACAGTATATGGTACATTTCAGAATCAAACATGGGTCAAAATGGGAATTTATGACATCTAAAAGATTACAATGTTTCACAGATTTACTGATCTCATTCCCCAGAATGCTACAGTAATCAAGTTTACCACATTCATTGCAGATGGTTTATAAAAACATAGGTATTTGATCTTTAAAGATACAAGTTTGCCCCATGACCTGTATAGGTCTTGTGAACCCTCAAGGAAATCCATTCCCTCATCTTTAAAATGAGAAGCCTGGCCTAGAAACTTTGGAAGGCCCATTGTAGCCCAAATACTTTACATATAATCCCCAAGGAGCATTAGTAAAAGATGAACTTCCCTCTACAGATGCCATGCACAGTATGAACACAGGGACCGGTAAGAAAGGATCATATATTTCCAGGTTATAACTTTTATGATGAGAAGTAGAAAAGTATTTCATATACTTTTCATATACTTCCTTACACAGATTTTCTCCAGAAAACATTATGGGGTTTTCTGTTTTGGTTTTAGTTTAAGTTTTCTCCAAGAGCCAAGTACATGCCTGTAGAAATTACACTGTATCGATAAATTTTAAAATTAAAGAAATACACCATAAAGCCAATATAAGCTTTTTAAATCTATTTGTCTTACCAGGTATTTCCTTTACATGATTCAAAGCAAGAATGAGATCTTGACAACTTTCAGGTAATAAGACCGTTTGCTGATTTGGTTTAAAGACACCAGAAACTAATTTTGCCAGTAGTTTATTAGAAGCGATTCCAGCACAGCCAGTGAGTCCCAACTGATTATACATGGCTTTCCGCATCTCTGCTGCAATCTGGGATCCAATAAGTAGTCTGACGTGCATGGTATCATGCAAGTCTACAGCTATAAAAACAATGTTGTTAAAAGTCACACAAAATTATTACAGTTTTCTTTTTTTTTTATTCTTAAGTTCTTTTATTGGTACATTTTAGGTATACAATACATTTACATTTATCATTGGGTGCTTGTACCTGTACATGATGTATCTTGATTCTTATTTTTTCCCCATTTCCTGTGCTCCCTTCACCCCCTCCACCCTTCCCTATTTACACAGACATCATTTCCATTTTTTTTTCTTTTCTCATAATTTTTCCTTTCCATTCTTTCCTTTCCCCTTCCCCTCCCTTTACCCCTACCTCTTTTACGGCCATACCACCCTGAACGCACCAGATCTCATCTGATATAGTTTTCCTTTTTACAAGATTTTTTTTTTTGGCGGTACCAGGGATCCAACTCAGGACCTTGTGCTTTCCAGGCAGGCGTTGCGCCACTGAGCTAAATCCCCAGCCTCACATTTACAAGAATTTTGAAAAGGTACAGAGCTCAGTTTTAAACCAATCCTCCCACCCCCAATTACCACTACCCTGTTACTCATTTGACTTATTTTAGTTTTTCATAGGAATACTGTAAAGTAAACAAATACCACATATGAATTCCAAAAAATATATGCTTGAAGTGCTTACTAAACAGATTATAGTCAGGGATTTAGCTCAGTGGTTCTGTTACCTGCCTCAAAAGCGCAAGGTCCTGAGTTTGACACCCTCCCCCCACAAAAAAAAACAAAACAAATAAGGGCCAGGGGTTAAGGGGAAGGTCCTGAGTTCAATCCCTGGTACCAAAAAAACAAAAAAACAAAAAAAAATTATAAAATCTGATTTGTTTAAAAATACCTACCAGCATCTATAACCTAAACTTATATGTGCTGCTAAAAAACTTCTGACCTGTACATACTTTAAGAGAACTTTCCTGAAAAATGTAGGGAAATTACATAAAAACAAATTTTCTTAGGTGAGAAATATTAAGCATTAAATATCCTTATCCTCAGTGCTCATACTAGAAGGATTTACGGGGGAAGTGTCATGACTTCTGCACTTCAAATGGTTCATCAGTCTTTCCACAAAAAGAACAAGGTAAACATGGCAAAATGATATTTGATATATCTACAAGAAAAGCCATAATAGGTGTTCACTGTATGTTTCTATCAACTTTTCTATAGGTTTTAAAAAGAACTTTTTAATCTTGGGTTAAAGAATAATTAATGAATAACTAAACATTTCCTATTTGTGATATGAAATCTAGCTCTGTACAGTGATATGTTCAAACCAATAAAATCTGAGCTTGCTTTAAAAATGACACAGAAATATGTTTTGAATTTTCTTGCAACTTAGTGCTTTGACAAACGAGTACAGGTATAAAGTATACATGAAAAGCTTTCTATCTCCTAAAAACTGGAGCTCTACCCGCTTTTCTTCTGTGGAAAACTATACTGGAGATGATGACCAGCCCTGGAAGTAGGGATATAAGAGGAGCGCATGCTGAGACCTAAAACCAAAAGGTCAGGAAATTCTTATGCAAAACCAGAGCAGCTTGTCTTCTATGTGGTATGATATGGCAAGTCACCAGGAGTCACAAGATGTCTGCAAGTCCAGTTAGATTTTACTGCACTTACTGAAGCTTATTTTCAATGCAAACATCCCTGGAAACATCATCAATCAATCACACCTTAATAATGGAATGAAGATGAACCACGCTGCTTTCTTGCTAATAATGATTATATGAATGATTAAATAGGAGATTGGAGAATATACTAGCACATGGCAGACAACATTCTACAGCCTTGCTAGGCAGGGTGGCACCCGCCTGTAATCCCAGCACTTGGGAAGCTGAGGCAGAAGGGTCTCTGCAAGGCTGAGGCCAGCCTGGGCTACATAATGATTCCAAGGCCAGCCTGAACTACCCAGTGAGACCCTGTTTCAAAAAAAAAAAAGATTCCACAGCATGGACAAGATTCCATAGCTGTTAACTTATAAAGTCAGAGAACAAGGGGCTGAGGGTATGGCTCAGTGGGACAGCACTTACCTAGAAAGAGAACAACACGAGGCTTTCAGTGCCTCAGAGGATAAAAGATACATCAATGGTGAATTCAGCCTACCTCAAAATTTCACTTAGAGATAGTTTTAAAAGAATCAAAAAATAATCTAAAAATCATAGTAACAAGTCACCTCCTGAAACTTGCAGATGACCTAAGAAAGGGGACAGTTCTTAAAATGGCACAGACAGACTCTGTCAGATAGATGAAAGACCACTGAGCTATATGTCATTAAGATCTTTTTTTTTTTTGCCCTTACTATGGAATAGTAATGCCTAATTTTAGTTATTTCAGACAGATTACTGACTAACTATGGCTGTACCTCCAAAAACAAGTCCTAAATCTTTCAGAAAAATACAGTAAACTCACTGAACATTAAGAAATACAGGTACTGGGCCTGGGATTTAATGCTCAGTGGTGCCACCGCCGGCCCCGCAAGTGCAAGGACCCAAGTTCGATCCCCAGTACCAAAAAAAAAAAGAAATACATGTACTTTTAGTCACTAAGCAGAATGAATAAAAACCTACTCACACTGATTATTATATAAATGGCCCGACACGGTCACAGCAGCAAGTTCATCACTTTGCAGCTGCTGGAGTCGCTTCTCAACCATTTGTGTTAGATCCACAAAATTTTCATCAAATCCAAGTCTCTCAACAAGTGGAGTAAATTCTCCCAACAATTCTAGATTGAAATAATATTAGAATGCATGTAATTGATGTTATAACTAGAATAGATCTAATGTTTAAGACACATTAACTATATCTTTAAAGGTTTATATATATATAGCTACACAGTATCTTTAATAAGCCTTAATATGTGAATAATTTAATAGGTTAATAACACCCTCAGTTGGCTGAGAATTTTTTTCCTGTAGAACATTTTGATTAGAAGCAATATTTTCCAACGAAACAGGTCCAAAAATGACATTCCCAGGGCAATTACTCATGGCAATATATTTATCTCAATCTTCTATACCTATAATTTCTATGTTTTTAGTACATTAAGTATCAATGCTTAGAGTTAATTATAATCTTGAAGCAGTGTATCAAATAAATTATAGTCTGCTTAGGAAAGTAAAAAGTAATATTTTCCATAAGAGTTTAAAATAGGCAAAACAAAATAACATTTAAATGTTCTACTTATTACTGAGTCAAACAAAAGTCACTTAACTTTCAAAATATACTATAACATAGCATTTTTTTTGTTGTTGTTTTTTGTATTTTTTGGTACCGGGGATTGAACTCGGGTCCTTGTGCTTGTGCAGCAGACAGCAAAACCACTGAGCTAAATCCCTGGCCCAAACATAGTATTTTGATTAGCCATTCCCCAGAATATGTGCAGAGATGAGCCACAACTTACAGACATTCAAATACCCAGCATCTAGCATAATACCTAATCCTAAAGTCAAATGTTTATTAAACTGAACTTCACCAATATTAAGAATAAATTCAAAAGGACTGTCAACTTTCACTTATTAAAATTAACTAATAACAACTTTGAAATCAGAAATAATTACTCAGATAACAGCAAAGACTTTGCTCATGGTACAAGACATGATTAATAAATCTAGAGAGGACACAGATAAAAAAATAGAAGCTCTGAGGAACATGATGGAATCCCAACATAGGAAACAAATGGAATCCATAAAACAGATACAAACAGATTTCCAAGAGATTAAAAACTCCATCACAAGTCTGAGCAGCAGAATGAACCAATGTGAGGATAGAATTTCACATATAGAAGATAAGATTTCAATTAGCGATCAGGAAAATAAAAATTGCTTTAAAATTGTAAGGGAACACGAGAAATCAATCCAGCAGCTGCTAGACAATGCAAAGAAGAATAACATAAGACTGACTGGAGTTAATGAAGAAACAGGAGAGAGTGCAGATGACATAAAAAAACTGTTCACAGAAGTGATGGCAGAAAATTTCCCAAGCAAGGGAAAAGAACTTGACATACAGATAAGTGAGGGATATAGGACTCCAGCTAGCCTTAATCAAAAAAAAATCTACACATAGGCATATAATAGTTAGGATTCCAGAAATCCAACAGAAGAAGAAAATTCTACAAACAGTGAGAGAAAAGAAACAAATCACATACAAAGGAAATCCCATCAGAATCACAGCAGACTTCTCAATGCAAACCATCAAGGCAAGAAGAGCTTGGAGTGATGTATTTCAAGCCCTAAAGGAAAACAGCCTCCAACCCAGATTGATGTACCCTGCAAAACTATCTTTCAAAATTGATGGAGAAATAAGATACTTTCATGACAAAGAGCACCTCAGGAACTTCATGAATACCAAACTGGCACTCCAAAAAATTTTAGACAATACCCTAGGAAAAGACAATGAGGATCACAACCTCAGGAAACCCAGCAGAATGAATCCACTGGGCGTGACAAATTAAACGCAAAGGGGGAGAATCCAACAAAAAGAAAAAGTCATGAAATCACTTAGAATAATTTCTCACTTCTACCTGAATCACCTTTTATTGATACCAGCTGAATGACAGAATAATAGTAGTTCCTTCATATCCACAGGAGTTTCAGGACCCCCTGATCCCAAAACCACCAGATGCCCAAGTCTCTTATATTAAATGAAACAGTATTTGCATATATCCCAAGCACATCTTCCCATATATTTTTTCCTCCCATATATCTTAAATCACCTCTACTTACAAAATCTTACATAGTTTTAATAGTTGTCACACTGTATTATCCAAGGAATAACAAGAAAAAAGTCTGTATAAGTCCAATAGAGATGAAATTTTTCTTATAGTTTCAATTCAGTTGGTTGAATCCAGATAAGGAACCCAGAGACACAGGGGGTTAAAGGTATGTCTCTTACTTAGCATATGAAAATGAATAGGGGCTTTATTTCTGAATGCTGAAAAATAAAAGGTTTAGGTCATTCCACACTGATTTTTTTTTTTTTACAAAAATACATTTCTGTTTTATTGATGCCAACACTGATAAGAGAGGAACAATAAAGATAACAATGTGACCTGGTAAACACCAAAAGTAACTTCCAATCTACCCAGAGATTCTTTTCTTTCTCTGAGGACAGACTATGTATTCAATTATAATGAACTGCAATAATTTTTCAAAAGTACATACCTAATATCCAAAAATAACATCTAGAAAAATTTATCAAACGAATACTACACAGGCTCCCTCCTGCCCAAGCCCTACCCTCCAGCAACCCGCTTAGCCACTTGGGTGTCTGCAGGGCCGGCCCCCTCTGCCTCTGGCCTCCTGGCTGTACCATACCTGGTTCCACACTACAGAGGCACAGGGGGGCATAAAAGCCATTTCCTGAGCTCCAGAAGATAACAGCAGAAGCGAACAACAGAAAAAGGGCCTCTCTCAGGCCCCTTCATGAAAATTGAACCCACTGGAAAAGTGAAGAGAATCTCTGCAATAAAGGCACACCAGACCACTGTACTTGCTAAATTGGAGGGATCATCACCTCCCATCGGAACCTGGATTATCTTCAGGGGAAGGGAAGCTGGAACCTGCAGTAGAGCCTTGCAGAGTTCAACCATGCAGGAGGACAGGGAGCTCAAATTGGGACTTGCAGCCAGAAATATGCCTGAATCTCACAGGTCTGTGACTGGCTTACTGAGACACATTGACTTATATTTGCACACTGCTGCCCACATTGTCTATTATGACAGCAAAGACACACCCTGAACACCAAACCAGCACTCCAAACAATTCTAAACAATATCCTAGAGGGCCAGGGATTTAGCTCAGTGGTTCCACTGCCTGCCTTGCAAGCGGAAGGACCCGAGTTCGATCCCAGGTACCAAAAAAAAAAGGAACAATATCCTAGAAAAAGACAATGAAGGTCACAACTCCATGAGGGCCAACAGAGAGAAGACACCACGCAAGGTAAGGCACTAAAGGTAAAGGGGGAAAAATAAGGAATAAAAGAGCCAACAACAGTAAAACATCATGACAAGGATGAGTCAATAACTATCAATTATAACCATCAATGTTAATCACCTCAATTCACCAATCAAAAGAAATAGACTGGCAGAATGGATTAAGAAGCAAAATTCAACAATATCCTATATACAAGAAGCACATCAAAAAGAAATTCATAGACTGAAAGTAAAAGGATGGAAAACAGTTCTCTACGCCACAGGAATCCGGAAAAAGCAGGGGTAGCAATCTTATTTGCAGATAAAGTAGATTTCAAACCAAAACTAATTAAGAGAGATGAAGATGGTCATCACTACATCCTTGTGAAGGGAACAATCCAAGAGGAAGAGATGACAATCATAAACATATATGCACCAAATATGAATGCCCCCAACTATACAAAACAAATACTAATGGACATGAAAAACCAAATAAGCACTAATGCAATTGTACTGGGGACGTCAATACTCCACTATCACAGACAGATCATCTAGACAAAAAAATCAACAACAAAATTCTAGAACTGAACCAAGCTATTGAACAAATGGATTTAACAGATGTTTACAGAGTGTTCCACCCCACAAAATCAGAATACACATTCTTTTTAGCTGCACACAGGTCATTCTCCAAAATAAACTACATGCTAGCTCATAGGACATGTTTAAGTAAATGTAAAAGAACTGAAGTTGGGCCATGGACTTAGCTCAGTGGTTCTGCCGCCTGTCTCGCAAGCACAAGGATCCAACGTCAATCCCCAGTATGAAAAAAAAAGAATTGAAGTTTCCACCTGTATATTATCAGACCACAGCGCAATCAAATTGGAGATCAATAGCATAAGAAACCACAAAATCCACACAAACACATGGAAATTGAGTAACACTCTCCTGAACAACCAATGGGTCACAAAGGAAATTAAAGACGAAATTAGACAGTTTCTACAAGTAAATGATAATGCCAGTACAACATACAGGAATCTATGAGACACAATGAAAGCAGTTCTACGAGGGAAATTCATAACACTGAATGCCCATATTAGGAAAACAGAGAGAGCTCAAATAAACAACCTAATGCTGAACCTCAAGCTCCTAGAAAAAAAAAAAGCATGACAAACCCAAAGCTTGTACAAGACAGGAAATTATTAAGATCAGAGCAGAAATAAATGCAATGGAGACTAAGAGAACAATACAAAAAAATCAATGAATCAAAGAGTTGGTTTTTCAAAAGAATAAATAAAATTGAAAACCTTTAGCCAAACTTATCAAAAAAAGGAAAGAAAAGGCTCAAATTCATGCAATTAAGAACAAAAAAGGTGAAGTCACAACAGATTCAGCAGAAATCCAGAGGATGATCAATACCTACTGAGAACCTATACTCTACTAAAATGGAAAACACAGAAGAAATGGACAGATTCCTAGACACATACTAATCGTCCAAGTTAAATGAAGAAGATATAGAAATTCTAAACACCTCAATTACAATGAGTAAATTTGAAAATGTAATAAAAAATTTACCAACAAAGAAAGGTCCAGGTCCCGATGGCTTCACTGCTGAATTCTACATGACATTTAGATAAGAACTATCACCATTACTCTTTAAACTCATCAAGGAAATTGGAAAGGAAGCAATTCTTCCAAATTCATTCCTGGAAGCAAGTGTTACTTTGATTCCAAAATCAGGGAAAGACCCAACCCAAAAAGAGAACTACAGGCCAATCTCCCTAATGAACATAGATGCAGAAATTCTCAACAAGACACTGGCAAACAGAATACAGAGGGTCATCAAGAAGATCAGACACCCTGACCAAGTCAGATTTATCCCAGGGATGGAAGGGTGGTTCAACATGTGTAAATCAATAAATGTAATACACTATATTAACAGAGTCAAGGACAAAAACCATATGATCATCTCAATAGATGCAGAAAAGGCATTCAACAAAATCCAACACCCATTCATGATAAAAACCCTGCAGAAAATTGGAATAAAAGGTCTTTATCTCAACTTGATTAAGGCTATCTATGAAAAACCAACAGCCAACATCATACTAAATGGTCAAAAACTGAAAACTTGCATGCTAAAATCAAGAACAAGACAAGGATTCCCACTATCACCACTCCTGTTCAATATAGTTCTGGAAACATTAGCCACAGCGATTAGAAAAGAGAAAGAAATAAAAGGAATAAAGATAGGAAAGGAAGAAGTGAAACTGTCATTGTTTGCTGGTGATATGACACTTTACATAGAAGACCCAAAAAACTCGGCCAAAAGACTTCTAGACTTAATTGACAGATTCAGTAGAGTAGCTGGATACAAGGTCAACACTCAAAAAACAATAGCCTTCTTGTACACAAATAACACTCACTGAGAGAGAAATTACAGAAACAATTCCTTTTACAATAGCATCCAAAAAAATGAAATATCTAGGAATCAACCTAACAAAGGAAGCAAAAGACCTCTACACTGAAAACTAAAGCACTCTGAAAAAAGAGATCGAAGAGGATATAAGAAAATGGAAAGATATCCCTTGTTCCTGGGTAGGAAGAATCAATATAGTGAAAATGGCCATACTTCCAAAACTACTATACAGATTCAATGCAATACCAATTGAAATTTGAACAATGTATTTCACAGAACTAGAGAAAACAAGCCAAAAATTCATCTGGAACCAGAAGAGATCTAGAATAGCAAAAGCAATTCTAGGCAAGAGAGACATGGCAGGGGGTACCACAATCCCCAACTTGAAACTATACTACAAAGCTACTGTGATAAAAACAGCATAGTACTGGCAAAGAAACAGACCTGAGGATCAGTGGAATAGATTAGAAGATGCACAAACAACTCCAGACATACTCAGCCACCTCATCTTTGACAAAGGGGCCAACCACCCTCACTGGAGGAAAGATAGCCTCTGTAACAAATGATGTTGGGAAAACTGGATTTCAACCGGCCAAAGATTAAAACTAGACCCATATCAATTACTATGCATTAAACTAAGTCAAAGTGGATTAAAGATCTAAATATTAAAACAGAAACACTAAACTTGCTGGAAGATAAGTTAGGTTGAACTCTTGAAGATATTGGCACAGGAAAAGACTTTATGAACAAAACCTCGACAGCAGAGGAACTAGCACAAAGAATCAACAACTGGGATCTCATCTTATTAAAAAGCTTCTGTACTGCAACAGAAACTACCAACAGAGCTAAGAGACAACCTACAATGTGGGAAAAAATTTTTACCAGCCGTTCCTCAGACAAAGGACTACTATCTAGAATATATAAAGAACTGAAAAAAAATCAGACCCCCCAAATATAAAGACCCAATTAAAAAATGGGCATCAGAAATGAACAGACATTTCTCAAAGAAGTAAAAGCAGCAAATAAACATATGAAAAAATGTTCAACATCACTGGTCACTCGAGAGATGCAGATGAAAACAACACTGAGATTCCACCTCACCCCACAAAGAATGGCTGCTATCAAGATATCAACCAGTAACAAATGCTGGTGGGGGTGTGGAGAGAAAGGAACCCTTCTCCATTGTTGGTGGGAGCGCAGACTGGTGCAACCACTGTGGAAATCAGTATGGAGGCACCTCAAAGAACTAGGGCTAGAGGTCCCATTTGACCCAGCTATTGCCCTGCTGGGTATTTTCCCAAAAGAATTAAAAGAATCATACAATGATATATGTGCACCCATGTTACAGCAGCACAGTTTGTAATAGCAAAAGTTTGGAAACAGCCCAAGTACCCATCAGCTGGAAACTGGATAAAGAAGATGTGTTTTTTTTATAAAATAGAGTACTAATTCAGCCATAAACAATGAGAAACTTAACATTTATAGCTAAAAGGATGGATATTGAGGCCATACTCTTAAGTGAAATAAATAGGAGACACGTGTAAATACCAAATAGTTTCTCTGGTGTGAGAAACTGAAAGTATAAATAAGGATTAAAATGATTAAAATGAATAATTGATAATTTGAAATAGGAAGAAAAGGTCCAAAGGGGTAGGGGTAATGGGAGGGGAAGGGGAAAGGAAAAGTTATAAGAAAAGAAAAAAATGGAAACAAAGTCTTTGTAAATAGGGAAGGGCACACAGGGAATGGGGAAAAAATAAGAACCAAGATACATCATGTTCAGGTTACAAGTACCCAGTGATAAATGTAAATGTATTGTGTACCTAAAATGTACCAAGAAAAGAATTTAAGGGAAAAAAAAAAGAATACTACACAAAAAAGCATTTTTTTAAAAAAATTTCAAGACAAGAATTTAAAGGGAAAAAAAAGGAATACTACACAAAAAAGCATTTTTTAAATAAATTTCAAGACATGGTTTTATTTCTCTTAAAATTATGGGGGATTCAGTGACTCTTCAAAGAACTATTCTATTGACTTTGTGTAAGATTATTAAAATACTGATAGATACAGCAAATAGTGAGAGGCAAGCTTGCTTTCATAAACTTTTCAAGATCAGATTGATACAATCTTACTAAGCACTTATTCCATGATATAATACAAGAACATCCCCTTTCTTTGACATCTACATTACTGACACACTGGCATTCTTGAAAGGCAAGGTTTAGGAGGAAAAGTTAAATACAGAACATGCACAAAGGTGGTGAATCATTAAATATTAAATATACTGTTCTATTACTAGGTCACAGGGATAAAATACTCTACTATCCCATTCCTAAAGTTAAAGGCTTCTTTGTCAATTACAGACCATGCTAAAAATATTTTTGGTTTTTGTGGCTAAAAATAATTTTGAACAGGTATCTGTAAGTACTTATGATTTTATTTCTACTTAATGAATCTCTAACAATGATATCACTTGGTTCAAGAATATTTACCTTTGTGGGGGTGCTGAGACTGAACCCAGAGCTTCGTACATGCTAAGCAAGAACTCTACCACTGAGCTCCCCCTTTAGCCTTTATCTTTCTTTTCAATGTTTTTCTTTTTTCTATTACTTTTTTGCTTTGGGGTTTTTTTTGGCACCGGGGTCAAACTCAGGTCCTTACACTTGCGAGGCAGGCAGCAGCACAACTGAGCTAAATCCCTGGCCTGTTTTTGTTTTTGTGAGACAGGGTCTCACTACGAAGTTCAGACTGGCCTTGAAGTCACTATGTAGCCCAGGCTGACCTCAAACTCACAGTGATCCTCCTGCCTCAGCCTCTGGAGTGCTGGGATCACAGGCATGTGCCACCATACCCTGCCTTTTTGATTTTTTTTTAAATAGCTGTAGCACTTTATACTTCTTTTTCTCACATGCTTTTTGAAAAGTATCACAAACATAAAGTGATACCTTCTTAATTCAAATTTCCTTAGTCATCAATGAATTTGGGTAATTTTTTTCATTGTGGTTGTTACACACTGGTTATGCTAGTCTTTGTCTACTGCTGATTTATATTCTTTGTCCTTTGTTCATTATTTGGTTTCTTAAGTTGTAAGAGCTGTCCATATATCATCTATATTTAATTCTTCTCATGAAAACTGCTCCAATTAATAAAAGAAAAGCAAAACTAATAATAAAAAAGATAATACAGCCACAGAGCTGTGTGTGGTGACACATGCCTATAATCCCAGCCACCCTGAAGACTAAAACAGGAGAATCTCAAAGTTGAAGCCAGCCTGGGTAACTCAGGGAGACCTTGTCTCAAAAACAGAATAAAAAACTCCTGGGGATGTAGCGCAGTGGGAAAGTATTTGCTCAGATGCAAAAGACAACCCATGGTTTAATTCCCCCTCAAACTGAAAAAAAAGATAATATAAAGCTCACCCTACACATTTTTAAAGTACATATATTTGCAATATACCCATGCATTTTCATTTTTCCTCTAATTTAAACTCAAACTTCAGCATGTGAGAATTTTGCTAATTTTAATATTAATATATACTTAAAAATCTAAAAATGATTAATGATGTATACCTATTATCTTTGCTATCAGTTCTTAATAAATTAGTTTTTAATTATGCTAACCAAACAACACTGAAGGCTCTCCCAACTATCATTAGTACAGTAGAAAACTTTATTTCTTTGTAATTTATTTAAATTTAAAATCTTAAATATTTGTCTTCCTTTACCATGTATCTTCCCATTTTCTCACTTTGAAACTTTGATTTACATTTTTTGTTATTTATTTATATTTTGAGATAAGTTGAGGCTGGCCTTGAACTCATGATGTAGCCCAGGATGACCTTGAACTGGTGGCAATCCCTCCTGCCTCAGCCTCCTCAGTGCAGGGATTACAGGTGTACGCCACCACACCTGGCTTTTCTGCTATTTATATGAACACTAGTCATGGTAAAATTCAAATTACTTCCAACTATACATTTTCTTGTCAACATTATTCATAAGACAGAAAGTCACTTCCTTATATAATTTTAAAGTAGACAGGACCCCAAATAAAAAGCTTTTAGGAAAAAGGAACATGATTCATAGCATTTATGATTTCTGTAGTGCACAGTATACAGGGATCCTGTATAAAAATTAATGCTAAAGTACATATTGCCTATAATCTGTACCTGTAACCTTATAGGACATCTCTCTATAACGAGTCAAGTCTTCTCCATTAACTAACACCAACTGTGGACACTTTTCTTTCGCATCTTTCACTTTCATACATTTCTTAACTCCAAGTTTTCTGGCTTCATAATTGCAAGTAATCACGAAAGACTTCTGTTGAACACCTATAAAAATATAAATATTCTATGAGGATCGAAGAAACATTTTTAAATATTCACTAATTCTATTCCCTAGGTGCATAAGTTGAAATGCAATGTGTTTTAATAAGAATAAAAAGATGTCTTGGTTAAACATAGCCTCTGTTCATCAAAGCTCTCCAAAGAAAAAACATCAGGTTTTTGAGCTATCTTCTAACTACATGAATTATAAGGTAGCAAAATATTATTTTCTCATATCCATCCTACCTTTTTTCCCCCGCTCTGGTACTAGAGATGGAACCCAGATGTACTGTCCTACTGAGCCACAGTGCCAGCCCATTTTTATTTTTTGAGATAGTCTCTACTACATTGCCCAGGTGGGATGCAACTTGCAATCTTTCTGCCTTACTCTCCCTCAGGGCTGGGATTACAAGCATGCACCACTGCACCCAGATTTCCATATCCCACTTTTAATCTCTGGTTGTTTGTCTACTTGGGGAAGAAGGAAGTTATGAAATCAAACAACATTGAATAATAGTAGTAGGAATTACATATTAGAATGTGGGTCTATTATTCTTATACAACAGGTGAGTCCAAATTTAACAGAAATTACCACAGATCAATATTTTATACGGAATTTTCAGTGCTAAAACAGAAAAAAATCATTCTAGGATTTTTTCCAGACAATACAAAATCCCTTAATTTATATTGTCATGCATAGCAGATGAAAACAACTGACTATAATTAAAAACTGGTCGCTGCTTTAAAAAATCCATTTATCTTCTGAGTAAATTGCCAGTAAATAAAAGCAATGTTCTGCTACAAGCGCCAACTTACAGCAATTGTTAGGCATCTCCCCCCAGTAATACCCTAATTACTGAACAGGGAGGTTTCCCTATCAGAAATGATTATACTATGATCACCCCAAGACTGCACAAAAATTTTAATTTATTAGCACCTTAAGATATCTAAAATTAATTTGCTTTTTTAAAACAAACTGACTTTATGCCACTATAAACATATTCATCTAAAAATATGTAACATGCAAACACATAAACGGTTATGTCCATTCTCATTACAATTTGTTTTAAAATTTTTGTGTTTTGTTGTTCTGTGACAGAGACTTTCTATCTAGTCCAAGATGATCTTGCCCAGGCTGGCCTCAAACTCATGGCAATTGTCCTGCCTCAGCTCCTGGGTACTGGGATTACAGACATGTACCACCTCACCTGGCTTGCTTTTAATTTTAATTTTATTGGTACATTTTAGATATATACTAAGGTTCATCATAGGGAATTGTTTTTAAATTTTTAATATTATAAACAAGACAAAGAAACATTAACTTGTGTGTGTTTTTTGGCACCAAGTATAGAACTTGGGACATCGCGCTTTCAAGGCACGTGGTGGCACCACTGTGCTAAAGGCTTGGCCCACATTAACTTTTTTATATCAGATTATACCCAAAAATATAATCACTGGGTCAAAGGTAACAGTTTTATCATCAGTGAAATATATAAAAATGTAACTGGTAAAATATTTCACAAAAAGTCTTTTAATACAGAATTATACTATAAGGACTCCCTACTGTATATCACAGCCTGAGCTGGTCATATATTTGTTCAGTGTAAATGAAAAACTACTTATGTTTTCTCCAAGAAACTCTCAGCACTCACATCCCTCACTTCATGATAATCATATATTTGTACTTCTTAATCACAGAATATCTTTCAATAAGCATTATCTCCAGAGCATCTTGTGCTACATTGCTGCTAAATGGAAATGTCTTAGAAGGAAAACAAAATAGGTTTTTAATCAAAAATCCTTGATATCCTTAGAAAAGTTTAAAGATGCTAGCTAGCTTCACCTTGGCATGCCAAAAACTAGTCACTCCTTTGTTCTACAGAAAGTCAAAGAAGCTGAAAACGCACAGCTATGTAGCAGAAAGAAACCCAAAATTGTTCTTTACGCTCATACTAAAATATCCTTCTAGCATGCATGAAAGAAATCTTTATATTCCGATGTAAGATATAATAAAAAATGTTAAAATATGAAAAATATCAATGTGTAAATCCTCAATGTAAAATTTCTTTTATTTAAAAATTTGTGTTGATATGGAAAGTTTGCTGTCAGTAAAGTTCCATTTAAAATCCAACTATTCTGTTAAGACATTACAAGTCAAGAATTAAGTTTAAAAAGGAGAAAATAGGTGAAAACTTCCACTAAAATGCATAAAAATAACAAGGTTGTTTCTGACATACTAGGTTTGTAAAATTTCAAACTCTGAAAGAGAAATCTGCCTAGAGAACTAAGATGTTTAACACAGAAGACATATTTTGCTATTAATTCAGTTAGCTATACAGTACTAGTCTGATTCATCATTTTTTGACTCTTACAAAGTTTATACTTGATCATGAAGCAAATATTGCCTATGTAACCTCAAGAACAGCTTCCAAAATCTTTAATATGCTTAATAAATCAGAATACAGTAAGTAGCTAATTCTATCATTATACAACAAAAATATCAATTTGAAGAATTACCTAAAGGTTTGTTCTTTAATTCTGGATTTGAGATCATTTCTACTTGTGCATAAAAGCAATCTAGATCCACATGTACTATAACTCTGGATGAAATGTTTCGTGTTGGCACTGCTTGATCAGGAACTGCTGCACATTCATTATACAAAAAGATACAAACATATTCAGGCACCTTATCATCTCCGAGCAGCTGACAGTTTTTTACAACATTTTATCTGGGAAGGAATGCACAGTGGTTTCAACTTTTTCTCTGGATTCTTATGTCAAAGCATCTAAACATTTAAAACAATGAAACTACAACTGTAGTAGGGTCTTCAATCCTGTTTACTTAGCATCTCTTTGCACACTGTATTTTTCTTAGAATAGTAATTTGAGGGGGGAAAAGTCTTGATTAGTAATGGACGATGTAAAAGTGAATACTACCACTGAGAAGTTTACACTTTTAAGAGTAAATCAGAAGAGGCAGGAAAGTTGAAACAATGTTGATTCCCAACCAATTTGAAAATTATCCGCAGTGGCCTGTCCCGACATTAAAACAACAAAAAAAATCCGAAATAGAAAATACCAAAAATCAACCTGTGAAATATACTTAGCTCCCACATTAAAGTAGACTGTTTTAGTGCTAAATCCCCAGGGCCTAGAAAAGAACTTGGACTATAACAGACTATTAATAAATATTAACTAAATTGAAAGACTGAATAACTAGAGTATTCTGAGATTTTAAAATCTAGGGACTGGGGGCATAGTTCAGCTGGAAGAGCACAAGCTTAGCTTGTTGGAGGTCCTAGGTTCAAGTCCCAGCACCAAGAAATAAAATTTTAAAACCTAGCTTGTGCCATGAGTGGAGGTGTGAGAGGTAAATCCTGCTCTTAACTATGATTAAAAATAGGTCCAACTAAATGAAATGTTGTATTAGTTTGGATCCTGGAAGAAAACAGAAACATTAGTAGAAAGTCTAGCAAAATCTGAATACAGCCTTGCACATCAACGTTTATTTCTTGCACCAAAACGATGCAAGATATTAACATTAGGAAAATTTATATCTGCCACAAGTTTTCCATAAATCCAAAATTATTCAAAAAAAAAAATCAAGTAATGGGAACCAGTGCCTTGGCCTTCCAACCCCGGATTTTGCCAGTACAAAGTTGGTACGAGGAGAGGCTGGAAATGGGTCACCACAGAAGCAACCACAGCACACGCGCGATGTTCCGAGCTATGCCTTCCCACCTCGCCAAGACCAGGTCTCAAACTGTCTAGGAAGTGAGCCACAGGGTCCTCGGGCTGCTTCTCGGATTCCCGCCCCCTCCCAAGGGGATGAAGAGAGAGGTACACATGCATCCCCACTCGCAAATGCAGGGCTGAAGCGCCGGCCGTACTCTTACTGGGTGAAGCCATCCCTCCCAAGATACTAGTAGCGAACACCTAGAAGAAAAAGGCCTAGAAAACGAAAGGAATCCAGCAGGGGCGGAGGGACGGTCACGTCCCAACGGCCGCTGACTACCAGCCCCAACCTTCTCATTCACACCAGAGGAGAATGCCTCGAAGCCCTGGCGCACCCTGCCAGCCGCCAGCCGCCCCCGCGTCCGCCGGCTCCATAGCGGGATGCTTATCCCAGTCCTCTTCCTCGTTGCGTCCACCTTCCTCCTCCGGCCCCGCCCCCAGCCTCTCTTCGCTGCCGCAACCAGCAGCACTTCGGCTTCCGGCAGCCTCCGCTCGGTTTCCAGGGAAAACACGGCCCACCGCCCACAGACCGCTCTGGTCCTCACGCCTGCGCAGTAGTGGCCGACCGGCCTGGTGCCCAAGTGACTCTAGAGCTGAGAATCGCACAGGCCCTTGAGCTGGCGTTCTCTGCAGCGCTCTCCGTACAGGAAGTGAGGGAGTGAGAACTCTAACCGCTCACTTTTGGGTAAAAGCAAGGCAGCCGTGTAAACTGGTGTGAAAAGCAAGTATGTTAAAGTTTGTGGTATTTTCTTTCTTTTACTTAAAGAGGCAGTGATACATTGGACCTGAGTATTTAACATCAAAACTGACTAGGATTGGCCGGGAATTTAGCTCAGTGGTTTCGCCGCCTGCTGCGCAAGCTCAAGGACCCGAGTTCGATCCCCGGTACCAAAAAAAAAAAAAAAAAAAAATCGAAACTGACTAGGATTTTAGTTCTGAGCTTTGGGGGGGAGGGGGTCAGATAAAATTTCTAATCCAGACCCAGCCCTTTTCTGTGACTTTAGGCCGGTTATATAATTGCTGAGTCTCAGTTGCTCTACTACTTTAAAAAAGTTATCTTGGGCTGGGGATTTAGCTCAGTGGTTTCGCCGCCTGCTGCGCAAGCGCAAGGACCTGAGTTCGATCCCCGGTACCAAAAAACTAAATAAATAATCTTGAAAAATGCGAGATGGTAGTTCTCTTGAAGCTGAGTTTCCTATAAAGTGTTCAAAGAGGCTGAGCTCTCTTTTTCGAACTCGTGGTCACACTTGCTAGGATCTAAGCATTTCTTCAAGACCTGCCCCAGGGTGTTGCTCAGCTGAGCATGTTCACCTGTCATGAAGCCTGTAGTCTTGTTCCAAGCATGCATGTCTCCTTTCTATTGGACGAGTGAGGGTTGTCAGTGTTTTGCACCTGTGCCTATACTACAAATCTAGCTGCATGTTTGAATCTTTGCTCAGCAATGCACAGTACTTCCTAGATGCAGACCTCCTTCTCCGTAGTCACTGAGGCCTAGGACAAGTTGTTACTCCGTTCATAGGAATGCTGCCAAGGGAGGTCTTTTGGCACTCTTTGGCATTAACCTTTGCTGGGCTTTGTTATTTCAACTATCATGACATGGACATACACAAAGCTTTTGCCGTGCTGTAGAAGCTCTGACCTTTTTGACTTAATACTTTAAGAGTTGATTCTTTGCCTCTTGGCCTCTACTTTGTCATGCCATTCAGCTCACAATAAGAAATAACAGATAAGTCCACTGGTAAACAAACCTTCTTACTATATAGCTATTTTCAGAATTTAATTTTGAGGAAAAAATTGAGAAGAATTGTATCCAAAAAATTGTGAGACCAACTTTTTATTTTGGTGATTTAATGGGATTATCTCCCAGCTCAGGACTCAGAGTGTAGCTAAACATTACATATCAGCTTTGCCTTTCAATTTATCAATCTCTTAGAGAATTCAGCTTTATTACTATCAATACATGATCATACTTTTGTATTTTTCTGAGGAATAATGGACAAAAGGAAATATTGTTAATGAGTAAAGATTTTGCAGAAAATCAGTGTTTAATTTTGGGAATTTTCTGTCCAGTCGGTACCAGTAAATGATGATTATTATATGTCCTAGGTAAACTTTAAAATAGGAGATGCTGATATCTCACATTACAGGTTTCTAAATCCTAGATGGGAAAGCTTGGAAAGCTTGAATTTAGAGAAGTTCCATTTAGTGAGGAGATCTCCCTTGTAGATGTATCAAAATATTACAGATAATTCCAAACAAATAATTCTCAAATGTGTTTTACTTGTCCTAAAATAATCTGTCTACAAATATAAAAGTGTTAAAAATTATTTTCCCACTGTGGGAATTGCTAATGGGAAAATGTATTTTATGAAAAGAAACTTTTTTTTTTAATAAAAGGTTGTATAACAAAAATGTATTCTACTCTTTAAAAAATTAAAGAATTATCTGGAGTGTCTTGAGATTAAATGAATGAATGGGTTAAAATTAACATATGCTTTAATATTCCAATGTGTTTAAAGCACTTGGCACATTAGAGGCCCTCAGTGTTAGTTCTTCTTGCCTTCTGTTAGGATCCCATTTGTGCCTGTGTGTGTTGATATTTGTTTGTGTGTGTGCGTGTTTCTTTCAACAGAGGAAATTTGTCTTTCTTGACTTTGAGTAAAACATCATTATTGTGGAAAGATGGAATGCTGCAGGTCAAGAGCCAAAATTATTTTGAACTCTCTTAGGCCCTTTAGGACAGTAGCTATTTACTTTTAACCTTTATTGTATCTGATGATTGTTAGGTAAACCTCTTCAAAGTAGCCAGACTACCTGCCACCCCCACCAATCTATTTTGTGGTACTGGAAATTGAACCCAGGGACTCAAATATGCTGGGCCAACCCTCTACCACTAAGCTACATCCCTAACTTTTTTTTTTGAGACAAGGTCTTTCTAAATTTCCAAGTCCAGCCTTGAACTTGCAATTCTCCAGCCTTAGCCTCGGGAATAGCTGGAAGTACAAGTGCAAACCACCATACCGGGTTGTATTTGTTGAATGTATTGATTTATGACTTTCTTTGTTCTTTGGTTATGAAAGTTCAAGAAACCACTTTCACTTTGGAACATGTCATTCAGAGTATCTTGAATCCATGTTCCTGGAACATGGTCACTCATATTTGGCTCAGACGATTTTCTTATTTCCTTTAAATCAAAGTTCTTATTTATGTCAACAATTTGTGTATGTGTGTGTGTTAATGTATGTACATATATATATATTCAAAAATATTTTCTATAATACTGTTTCTTATCAAACAGGATATGAGAACTTCGAGAAACCCTTTAAAGGATATGCTGATACATCCAAAAAACAGAAATAACAAGCAGAGCTGGGCCTCAGTGGTTTGGAGACCAAATCTTCCTCTTTGCTTATTTCTTAGACATTTCCAGTAGCTCCTGAAAAGTTCGTGCAGGGTCTAATTTACCTGTTTAGAAGACTACCTTTTTTGTGAATACTGTTTGGTAAGTTTAGTAGAGAGCTTTAGAATTGAGTGCCTGTTTGGCTACTGAGTGCCTCTCAGGCTACAAATCAAGAATCCAATTATTTGTAACTAACTGATTTTCTCCTTCCCTCCCTTTCTCCTCCCTCCCTCTTTTTTTCTTTCTCCTTCTTTCTTCCTTTCTTTCTCTCTTTATTTCCTCCCTCCCCATCCATCCTTTCTTTTTTTCTTTTCCTTCCTTTATTCCTTCATCCCTTCTTTCTTTTTCTTTCTTCTCTCAGATTGCGAATGATGCAAACCACTGACATGCCCTTTCAAATAAAACCAGTCCTTTTAGAACAGTCATAGGCTTACTAGCATTCAACATATATTGCTTAAGTAAAAGTGAGCCAGCAGTAAAAGTACAACACATAATCACACCTTCTTTAGTCGGTTGCATTTATTTCCTTATCAATTGTCAGATTTCAAGAGCCACTTATAATTTAGTGGAAGGGAAGAAAACTGGACCCTTGGGAACCACAGCAGAGTGAGCAGGGCTTGTTTTATGAGTGTGTAGCCTAGGCCCCAAGCTTAGAACCCCCCACACTTGGTTTAATATTTTGCTGTTGTCTTGAAATTCTTAATAGATTTTGAATGAGAGAACCCATATTTTCAATCTGCAGTGAGCCCCACAAATTATTTAGACAGTGCTGGGACCATAAATGGAAAGCTGCCTAGAAAATGACACTTAAAAAACACCTGTATGAGCCGGACATGGTGGTGCACACCTGTAATCCCAGGACTCTGGAGGCTAAGGCAGGAGGATTGCCATGAGTTCAAGGCCAGCCTGGACTACACGGTGAGACCCTGTCTCAAAAAACTGAAACAAAACTAAACAATAACCCTATATGTTGGGCACAGGGCTAAGAGCTTGAAATAGGTCATTCATTTAATATAGCTAGAGAGAGTAACATTATTCTCATTTTACCAAAGATGAAACGAGCTTGGAGAAACTAAGGTGCTTACTTGAGATTATGAATCTAGTAATGGCAGATCCACTGTTCAGTTTTTGACAAGGAAAAATTCATTGATAAAATTTCTCCACAGACAAAATCAGCTCCCTCTGGCCATTTTCCTCTATGCCTCAAATACTGGATGACTTGGAAAAGGAAAATAAATATCCCTTATATATATTAGAAAGCATAAAAGTAAAACTTATATGCGCTAACATGTTATACTTCATTGTGGAACATTTTAGAAAAAGTTTTCTTTATAATCCTATAAATCTCTCCCCGTTTTTAATTAATAAGCACCAGTTGAGGATAATTTCAGGATAAGTATCTTGAGTGTGGATCATAATTATATATTTAAGTGTCAAATGAGAAAAACAGTTACAAAACATTAAATAAGATCATGTTTGAAATAATATTTATGGGGAATCATTGCTAGTGAATAAAGAAGTTGGGGACAGGTGTGGTGGTGCTCATTTGTCATTTTATCATACTTGGGAGAGTAAGGCAGGAGGATCTTTGAGCCCAGAGCTTCAAGGCCAGCCTAGGTAACCTAGTAAGACCACATCGAGAGAGACAGAGAGAGAGAGAGAGAGAGGGAGAGAGAGAGAGAGAAAGGAAGGAGACATTTCAGGATGTTAGAAGTCAAGACAGGAACTTAAGAACTTGACTGAGACAGCTTCACTATGTAGTTCAGGCTGCAATTCTCAGTCCAGTTCTCAGTCCTCCTCACACGATAAGCATGTGCCACCAAACCAGACTTATGAATTTGAGTACATTAAAAGTTACAGTCTGCTGGGAATTTAGCTCAGTGGTTCCGCCACCTGCCTCACAAGCGCAGGGTCCCAAGTTCAATCCCTGGTACAAAAAAAAAAATTACAATCTAATCATGACAACTCATTTTAGTGAAGAATGGAAACAAGTACCAATGACTTTTTCTCTTCCTAGGCAAATTAGCCATGTATGATTGAGAACCTCTGACAATGTTCAAAAGGCTTTGACATGGAGCATGTGAGGGCCTTTGTAAGCATCTATATCCTGCGTTAGTGAGTGGATAACAAGCTAGAGGCTGACCATGGAATCAGGAGAACAATTTGAATTGGAAAAGAGAAACTGAAGGCTTGGTTTTGTAAGGTCTTGGGTCAAGTTCAGTGGTTCCCATTCCAGAGTGATTTTTGTTCCCCAAGGGGTGTTTGGCAGTCTCTAGATATTTTTAGTGATCACCTCTGGGATGAGGGTGTGGCTGGGGAGTTGTGCTGCTGCATCTAGGAATGACCAGAGATGTTGTTGAACATTCTACTACAACAGGACAGTCTCTCACAACAAAGAATTATTCAGCCCAGGGGCCAGGGATTTAATTCAGTGGTTCCTCTGCCTGCCTCACAAGCGTAAGGTCCGGAGTTCAATCCCCAGTACCAAAAAAGAAAAAAAAAAATTATTCAGCCCAAAGTGCCAAGTGGGAGAAGGTTGGGACCCTAGTAGTGAGTGTCTTTACCATCTTGCTTCCCACTACCCCCTTCAGATTAGGCACCACAGATATAATAAATTGGCCTTCAGTTATATGCTTTTAAATTTTAAGTGGGATTTTCTTTTCCATTTGGTTTTATTGTAAATGGTACATTTTTAGAGAAAGGATATAAAGTGAGAAACCAGTATTATTTAGCTGCTTTCACTCTGGGAACTTAAATTCTTTGGCTAAAAGCAAATTTGTAAGGGCATGGCTAGAAAAGATTTTTTTTTTTTTGGTAGGGGGATGGAACTCAAGTCCTTGCATTTGAAGGGCAGGCAGTGGAACCACTGAGCTAAACCCCCAGCCCAAAAATACATTTTTTTAAAAAAATCCTCTCTTTGGGGCCAGGGATTTAGCTCAGTGTTGCCATGCCTGCCTTGCAAGCGCAAGGTCCTGAGTTTGATCTCTGGTGGTGGGGGCGGGGGGCAGGATCAGCTCTTTCGTAAAGTTTATGAGTTGACCCTAGGGTGAAAGGCTAGTGAGTCAGAAATAATTTAAAACCTAAGAAGCCAAAGCACAGAAAGGGTTTGGATGATTGGAACCAAACTATAATTATGCTACACTGGCTGTTGAACAAGGTGTATTTCTACAGTATTTACCTTTTAATTTTTATCCAAAGTTCTTAAGCTTTTGGCAGAAAAGTTTCAGTTGCTATTTTTTAAACCTCTTCCCCTGTCCCCTGAACATTATAGATGCAGTTTTCATGCTCATGAAACCGAAGATATTTGCTGCATACCGTGTTTGGGGCCAAGAGAAGGTGTAAGAGGCTGGAGATTTTCTTATAGCTTCTCCTTACTTTGACCTTTCTTTGTGGTTCTGTCCAAGTATGGTGAAAAACCTGCATAGTCATTTTGATAATGACATTTTTAATATTATCTGCCAGGATATGCTCCAGGGACCTAGCCTTGTCATTTTGGATGGAAAAAGGTGGGGACCAATGTGATCACAATACAAATCATTTGGTCTCAGTTTGTAAATAAAATCTGTGAGGTTTAGTCATTGAGAGAAAGAGAACTACTTGATGTCATATAGAAAGTGCAAGCAGATTGATACAAACCAGATATACTGGGTTATATTTGTGGACATTTTACTTTAATGTACTATTCTTTTAAAAAGACCCTCTTTTTCTGATTACAAAAATAATACATGCGGGCTGGGGATTTAGCTCAGTGGTTTCGCCACTTGCTGCGCAAGCACAAGGACCTGAGTTCGATCCCCAGCACCAAAAAAAAATTAATAATAATAATAATAATACATGATTATTGGGGAGAATTTGGAAAATATAGAAAGGAGTTAAGAAAAATAATGGAAACAGTCTGTAATCCACAGTCTTGGTGCTCAAAGATAATCATGCTTTTTCTTTCAAAAAAGCAGAATTTAAAAAAAAAGTTTTATTTCACAAATAAATTTTTGTATCTATTTCTTTATCAAACTATGAAACCACTGTGATATGCATTGCCTGAATAAATAACTCAGGAAAACTTTTATCTATTTACTTGTTTTTAATGTTTAAAGAAAATGAATATGAATAAAGATATTTTCAACATCATCTTGGAAATATTAATAATTTTAATCAACATTCTTTTTCATTTTTTCTGACTTGTGATTAATATAAAATCTCTATAAAGAAAAAGAATTTATATATATTAATAGGACTTATTTCCTAAAATTGATTCAAAGACCATTGAAGTGTCTATAAGTCCTAAAAGTACTATTTGTGCCTCTGCTTAAAAAATGATTTTTCTTCTCATCCACTGTTTTAAGAAATTAACATAAGTACTGGGCATACAGCACTTGCCTAATATGTGTGAAGCTCTGGGTTCTGGGTTCAATCCCTAGTTTCAAAAAAAAAAAATTTCCAGAATGTTTAACCAAATAGCTGGTTCCTCATGACCCTGTCAAGTTGACACATGAATTAACTATCATGGGACCATTTCCTGTCTCCAGACCATTCTATAATTTCACAAAATTGGCTTGTTCTATTTTTTAAATTCTCTATTAAATGTCAACACCTCAGGCTGACCTTTCCAAATTGTGGTCTCTCAGAGCTTCCCCCAGAGTTACCACATTCTCTCACATCTTATGAAGTTTCATTTATAACACATCCCAATATGTAATTATCTTGTTTACTTATTAACTTCTTTTTAATATCTCTCAACTATAAATCGTTTCAAGTTGGAGACTTTGTGTGATTTATATTTTATTGGAATCTACTAAAAATATGTGTGCAGGAAACAAACAGTATTATGGTAACATCAATAGAAGAGTTAGATACCTTGAAATGTTAGATTTTTAAGATCCTCTCTATATAAATCTCCCTTACAGAAGAATTCTAAACAATATATGTCGGTAAATCCTACATGGATGAATAGAACTTAATTCTTTGCTGGTAGTCAAGACATAGTGACTTGTCACTGGGAAAACCTGCAATCACCGTGTTTACCAAGTGATCATGTGGATACCATAAACCCCTGATAGGAAGTACTCTGAAGGATACAGCACCACTTTTGTGAAATTCTCAAAATGTATAACTTCAATCAAATAGTAAGAAAATATTAGATAAATCAAAGTTGAGAAGTATTCTACAAAATTATCAAAAAAGTCAAGGTTGTGAAAGTAGAGGAGACATAACAACTAAATGCAATATGGCATTCTAGGTTGGATTCTGGGACAGAAAGAGAACATTAATGGAAAAACTGATGAAATCTGAAAAATGTCTCAGGTTTATAGAAAAAACTTCAATTTACATCAATGTTGATTTCTTTGTTTTAAACCATTTACAATTATAAGATAGTAAAAGGGGAGATTGGTGAGGATTTTATGAGAACTTATCTTTGCAACTTTTCTATAAACATAAATTTATTCCAAAACAAAGTTTATGTTTATAAAACAGCTAAACACATATTAGAATCTAAGCAGTCCACAATTTTTAATCTTTCCAAATAAAAACATAACATTAAAATTCCTCTAGAGAAGTACTTACGTGTTGCTGATGATGTTCAAAAGTGCAATGAAAATTCTGCCTTGTTATGTTAGTTAACATACACATAGTTAACTACTGTCTTTTGAACTATGTTGGAAACTCTGTAAACCACCTACGTCTCAACTATTCTTTTTCATTTCTGTCACTATATTTTAAAATATTTAAATGATGCTGTCATCAGAGTTAATGCTCATTTGGTGTTTATAGCTGAAGAATAATATTTTTCTACCTACTGACATTAAACTGATAATTATTGCTGTTGAAATCACAATTCATTAAAAAAAGTTTCTAGGTACCAAGGTCGCGAGTCACGTGGAATACGCCGAATCAGTCCGCTGCAGACAGGGAGGTCTGCAGATGCCCTACCGAGGTCGCGAGTCGCGTGGGAAATGGCCAAATCAGCCCATGCCCCCGCAGCAATCCACTGGACGCCCCCCCCCCCCCGCTGCCGCTCCTCTGGCCTCTTCTCTGTACAGCCACCTGGTTCCACACTACAAAGACACAGAGGACACAGGACCACCAGACCACTGTACTGGGCAAGGTGGAGTCATCTTCACCTCCCATCAGGGCCGGGACTATCTTCAGGGGAAGGGCAGCTGGAGCCTGCAATACAACTCTGCAGAGTTCAACCCTACCGGAGGACAGAGAGCTCAACTTGGGACCGGCAGCCAGAAATCTGCCTGAATCTCACGGGTCTGTGACTAGCTTGCTGAGAATCATTGACTTATATCTGCACACTGCTACCCATGTTGTCTATTGTGACACCAGAGACATACCCTGAAAGAGGCCCTTCATCTTCATGGTTATTTTTTATTCCCAAAATTAGTATTATTAGTTTTTTTTTTCTCTTTTCTTTTCCTTTGCTCCTCTTATCTTTAATTTTTTTCCTACTCTTTGCAAATATTTGTTTTTCTCTCCTTTTTCTTCTTTTCTTCTTTCTTTTCTCTTTCCTTTCTCTCTCTCTTACACTTACTCTCTTGCTCTCCCACATTGTTCATCTTCCCTTTTTGTCCCTGTTTTGGTTCTCATTTGGAGTTCTTCTTTATTTTCCTAGTATTGTCTTTTTCCTTCTCACCTGTGTCCTCTGGCCACACTGCTAACCTTCCCCTATCCTTCTTCCCATCTATCCTTCCCTCCCCAACCCCTTCTAACTCCCCATCCCAAAGGGTAAAGTTGTTATATTGAAGAGTTTATTCACTATATGTTGGGTTGGTCCTCGATCTTGATTTAAGTCACACACCTAAAGGTGATAGATTAATAACTACCACAAAATGTCATTTTCAAAGATGTACTTGATGCAGTGGTGTTGCTGATTATATCACTTGGGCTAAGGTGTGGGTATTGATCTAGTCAATGAACCTTCCTAGTATAAGGGAAATGAGATAGCCTTAGAGTCATTAGAGACTCAAAACTTAAAGACCAGCTATATCTGGAAGACACCTCTGAGAAGCAATCATTCCATAAGGGCTCTAATTACAAGCAACAAAGATACCTACAATAAGCAATTTCAAACTATCAACCCAGGAGTTAAACCAAGGACAGTACAAAAAACAAAAATGAGAAGACATTTAAGCAAGGCACAAACTCAGACTTCCACCCCAGCAAGGGTAAATCCTGGAGGAAATGAGATGGAAAAGTCCCATAACCAACCACCTGGATGCCCTGAACTGATAGCACAGGAAGTAACAAAACAGATGAAAGACCCAATGAGAAATGTAATTGTGTTGTATACCTAAAATGTACCAATAAAAGAATTTAAGGAAAAAAAAAAAAGATGAATGAGGCTCTAGAAAAATTCAAAGCAGAAATAATCTCCCAGATATCTACAGAGATGGTAAGCAGAGTGAAAGATATGATTAGAAGATCTAGAACAGAAATAGGTAAAAAAATAGATGAGCTCAGAAACATGCTGGAAGCCATGAATACCCAGCATAAGAAAGAAATGGAAACCATGATCGCCCAACATAAGAAAGAAATGGAATCCATGAAACAGATTCAAACAGATATTCAGGAGATCAAAAACTCCATTGAAAGTATCCACACCAGGTAAAGCAAATCTGAAGATAGAATATCAGATATAGAAGACAGGATTGTGGTTAGAGACCATGAAAATAGAGATTTCTTAAAAATAGTAAGGGACCATGAGAAATCAATCCAACAACTGCTAGACGATGGAAAGAAGAATAGCATAACACTGATAGGAGTCCATGAAAAAACAGAAGAAAGCACAACTGACATAAAAAAAACTGTTCACAGAAGTAATAGTGGAAAACTTCCCAGACAGAGGTAGAGAAGAGGACATACATATAAGTGAGGCATATAGAACTCCAACTAGCCATGATAAAAAAAAAATCTACATCTAGACATATAATAGTTAAGATCCCAGCAACCCAACAGAAAAACAAAATCCTACAAGCAGTTAGAGAAAAGAAACAAATCACCTAAAAAGGAAAGCCCATCAGAATCACAGCAGACTTCTCAACACAAACCCTCAAATCAAGGGGAGCCTGGAGTGAAGTATTTCAAGCCCTAAAAGAAAATAGCTTCCAACCTAGACTGTTGTATCCTGCAAAATTATCTTTCAAAATCGATGGGGAAATTAGATACTTCCATGACAAAGAACACCTGAGAAATTTCATGAACACCAAACACCACTACAAGCAATTCTAAACAATATCCTAGAAAAAAGCAATGAAGACCACAACTCCATGAAGCCCAACAGAGGGAAGCCACCAGGCAAGGTAAGACACTAAAGGGAAAGGGAGAAAAAATAAGAAATAAAAGAGCCAACAAAAGTAAAACATCATGACAAGGATAAATCAATATCTATCAATTATAACTCTCCATGTTAATGGCCTCAATTCACCAATCAAAAGAAATAGACTGGCAGAATGGATTAAAAAGGAAAATGCAACAATATGCTGTATACAAGAAACACACCTAACCCAAAAAGAGACTCATAGACTGAAAGTAAAAGGATGGAAAACAGTTCTCCACACCACAGGAACCAAAAAGAAAGCAAAGGTAGCAATCTTATGTGCAGACAAAGTAGATTTCAAACCAAAACTAATTAAGAGAGACAAAGATGGTTACTACATCCTTGTGAAGGGAACAATCCAAGAGGAAGAGATGACAATCCTAAATATATATGCACCAAATACAAATGCCCCCAACTATACAAAACAAATATTAATGGACATAAAAAAACAAATAAACACTAACACTATTGTAGTGGGGGACCTCAATACCCCACTATCACAAATAGACAGATCATCTAGACAAAAAGTTAACAAGGAAATTCTAGAACTGAACCAAGCTATTGAACAAATGGACTTAATAGATGTTTACAGAGTGTTCCACCCTACAAAATCAGAATACACATTCTTTTTGGCTGCACATGAGTCATTCACCAGAATAGACCACATGCTAGCTCATAGGACATGTCTAAGTAAATGTAAAAGAATTGAAGTTACCCCCTGTATATTATCAAACCATAGTGCAATAAAATTGGAGATCAATAACATAAGAAACCACAAAACCCCAACAAACACATGGAAACTGAATAACATCGTCTTGAACAACCAATGAGTCACAGAAGTAATTAAAGAAGAAATTAACCAGTTTCTACAAGTAAATGAAAATGCCAGTATAACATACAGGAATCTATGGGACACAATGAAAGCAGTTCTACATGGGAAATTCATAGCAGTGAATGCCCATATTAGGAAAACAGAGAAAACTCACATAAATAACCTAATGCAGAACCTCAAGCTCCCAGAAAATGAAGAGCATAATGAATCCAAAGCTCATACAAGAGTGGAAATTATAAAGATCAGGGCAGAAATCAATGCAGTGGAGACTAAGAGAACAATACAAAAAAATCAATGAATCAAAGCATTGGTTTTTTGAAAGAATAAATAAAATCCATAAACCTTTAGCCAGCCTTATCAAAAAAAGGAAAGAAAAGGCACAAATCCCTGCAATTAAGAATGAAAAAGGTGAAGTCACAACAGATCCAACAGAAATCCAGAGGATCATTAATACCTACTCTGAGAACCTCTACTCCTATAAAATAGAAAACACAGAAGAAATGGGCAGATTCCTAGATACATACAAATTGCTAAAGTTAAATGAAGAAGATATAGAAATTCTAAACACCCCAATTACAATGAGAGAAATTGAAAATGTAATAAAATATTTACCAACAAAGAAAAGCCCAGGTCCAGATGGCTTCACTGCTAAATTTTACAAGACATTTAAAGAAGAACTAATGCCATTACTCTTTAAACTCATCAAGGAAATTGGAAGGGAAGCAATACTTTCAAATTCATTCCTAGAAACAAGTGTTACTTTGATTCCAAAACCAGGAAAGGACCCAACCAAAAAAGAGAACTACAGGCCAATCTCCCTAATGAACATAGATGCAAAAATCCTCAACAAGATACTGGCAAACAGAATACAGAGGGTCATCAAGAAGATCAGACACCCTGACCAAGTCAGATTTATCCCAGCGATGCAAGGGTGGTTCAACATGTGTAAATCAATAAATGTAATACACTATATTAACAGAACCAAGGACAAAAACCATATGATCATCTCAATAGATGCAGAAAAGGCATTCAACAAAATCCAACACCCATTCATGATAAAAACCCTGCAGAAAATTGGAATAAAAGGTCTTTATCTCAACTTGATTAAGGCTATCTATGAAAAACCAACAGCCAACATCATACTAAATGGTCAAAAACTGAAAACTTTAACGTTAAAATCAGGAACAAGACAAGGATGCCCACTATCACCACTCCTGTTCAATATAGTTCTGGAAACATTAGCCACAGCGATTAGAAAAGAGAAAGAAATAAAAGGAATAAAGATAGGAAAAGAAGAAGTGAAACTGTCATTATTTGCTGACAATTTGATACTTTACATAGAAGACCCAAAAAACTCTGCCAGAAGACTTCTAGACCTAATTGACAGATTCAGTAGAGTAGCTGGATATAAGGTCAACACTCAAAAAACAAGAGCCTTCTTATACACAAATAACAGACTCACTGAGAGAGAAATTAGGGAAACCATTCCTTTTATAATAGCATGCAAAAAAATGAAATATCTAGGAATCAACCTAACGAAGCAAAAACTGAAAACTATAGCACTCTGAAAAAAGAGATCGAAGAGGATAGAAGAAAATGGAAAGATATCCCTTGCTCCTAGGTAGGAAGAGCAAATATAGTGAAAATGGCCATACTTCCAAAACTACTATATAGATTCAATGCAATGCCAATTGAAATTCCAACAATATACTTCACAGAACTAGAAAAAACAATCCAAAAATTCATTTGGAACCGTAAGAGACCTAGAATAGCTAAAGCAATTCTAAGCAACAGAGACATGGCTGGGGGTATCACAATCCCCAACTTAAAACTATATTACAAAGCTACTGTGATAAAATCAGCATGGTACTGGCAAAGGAACAGATCTAAGGATCAGTGAAATAGATTAGAAGATGCAGAAACAACTCCAGACATGCTCAGCCACCTCATCTTTGACAAAGGAGCCATCCACCTTCATTGGAGGAAAGATAGCCTATTTAATAAATGGTGTTGGAAAAACTGGATTTCAACCTGCCAAAGATTAAAACTAGACCCATACCTATCACCATGTGCTAAACTAAGATCAAAGTTGATTAAAGATCTAAATATTAAGACAGATGGGCTGGGGATTTAGCTCAGTGGTTCTGGTGCCTGCCTCACAAGCACAAGTTCCCGAGTTTGGTCCCCAGTACCAAAAAAAAAAAGGCAGAAACACTAAACTTCCTGGAAGATAAGTTAGGTAGAACTCTTGAAGACATTGGCATAGGAAAAGATTTCATGAACAAAACCTCAGCAGCAGGGGAAGTAGCAGAAAGAATCAGCAACTGGGATCTCATCTTATTAAAAAGCTTCTGCACTGCAAAAGAAACCACCAACAGAGCTAATAGACAACCTGCAATATGGGAAAAAAATTTTAGCAGCTGTACCTCAGACAAAGGACCACTATCAAGAATATATAAAGAACTGAAAAAAATCAGACCCCCCCAAATTCAAAGACCCAGTTAAAAAATGGGCATCTGAAATGAACAGACATTTCTCAGACAAAGAAAGAAAACCAGCAAACAAATATATGAAAAAATGTTCAACATCACTCGTCATTCGAGAGATGCAGATGAAAACAACACTGAGATTCCACCTCACCCCACAAAGAATGGCTGCCATCAAGAAATCAACAAATAACAAATGCTGGTGGGGTTGTGGAGAGAAAGGAACCCTTCTCCATTGTTGGTGGGAGTGCAGACTGGTGCAACCACTGTGGAAATCCGCATGGAGATACCTCAAAGAACTAGGACTAGAGATCCCATTTGACCCAGCTATTCCCCTGCTGGGTATCTTCCCAGAAGAATTAAAAGAATCATACCACAGTGATATATGTGTACCCATGTTCATAGAGGCACAGTTTGTAATAGCTAAAGCTTGGAAGCAGCCCAAGTGCCCATCAACTGGAAACTGGATAAAGAAAATGTGGGGGTTTTTAATAAAATATAGTACTACTCAGCCATAAAGAATGAAAAACTAGAGTCATTTATAGCTAAATGGATGCATATCAAGGCCATACTCTTAAGTGAAATAAATGGGACATGTGTAAATATCAAATAGTTTCTCTAGTGTGAGAAATTGATAGTGTAAACAAGGGTTAAAATGATTAAAATGAATAATTGATAATTTGAAATAGGAAAAAATGTCCAAAGACGAAGGAGTGAAGGGAGGGGAAGGGGGAAGGAAAAGAGGGAAAGGAAAAACTATGAGAAAAGAAAAAAAAATGGAAATGAAATCTATGTAAATAGGGAAGGGTGGAGCAGATGAAGGGTGCACAGGTAGTGGGGAAAAAAATAAGAACCAAGATTCATCATGTACAGGTACAAACACCCCATGATAAATGTAAACGAATTGTATACCTAAAATGTACCAATACAAAACTAATAAAAAAGTTTCTACATGAAATGATTCTCATTTGTTGATAAGCTTTAGCTTATTTTCCTTTTGCATAAAAGCCAGAAAGACTATTAAGAAATTAATAGTGAAAAAGTGTTTGTAGTCAGAATTGGTGAATCTACTATTCATCCAAAGTGTTAGAAATCCAATGCTACCAATAGGTTCTTCTGCCAGTGTCTGAAATGGCTCCTTCTAAAAGGTAAAAACTAGAGGAGAATAAGAGTACAGTAGTTTATTCTTTTTGTTCTCACTCAGGTAATTAAATTAAACTGGATAATGCCCTCTGCTACATTCACGTGTATAGTAACAAATTGACAGTCCACTGTAGAAAATATCCAGGTTTTAGATTTACCTGGGAAATCAATACTAAAGACATTAAAAATCATAATGAATTTATTTATTTTCTTTATCTACATGAAGTTTGTGAAAAGACAGAGAAAGATTGAAAAACTATCACAAATTGGAGGAGATTAGAAAATTTAAAAAATAAATGAATAATGGAACACTGGATCAGGTGCTGGGCTAGATAAAAGACATTAGGAGAAAAAGTGGTGAGAGGTAAAAAGGTCTATCGTTTAGTTCATTATGTACCAGTACTTATCAGCTAGTTTTGATAATTATACTATGGTTATTTTAAGTTCTTAACATTAGGGGAAACTGAGTAAAGAGTACATAGCAACTTTCTGATATATTTTGGTAAGTTTTTTTGCAACATCTCTAAGTCTAAAATTATTTCAAAAGAAAAAAGAAAAAAGAAAACTGCATTGGAAAATTCCTCAGGAAGTCGTTACTTCAGAGTGAGACATCATATTTCTCAATAGTTCCAATACAGCCAGTTTCCCCTCCAGCTTTAAAACATAACATTGTTTTTCAGTTAAGTAGCAGATAAAGTGCAGTGGTTGGCTTGTGCTTTAGGACTATTTTATACAAAAACACATATTTCAATATACTAGAATTGTACTCTGTACACTGAGATTTTAAGTGACCTACTGAACGTCTGGCAAATATTTGTGCAGATTATTTGCTCATTGACTGCAATATTGGGCTGAATTGCTTAGATACTTTAAAATTGGAGGATTTTCTTCCTATTTTTTTCTTGCTTGTCAAATGCATATAGTTGAATGTGAATAATTTAAGTGTAGATACCATTTGATCTCACTGAACTGCACTGAAGGAAGTAAATACATAGGAACTTTGGTAAATGAGCAATGGGAAATTCATTTTTTGAAATTACCTTGTGAATGACAGTCATTAAAAAGGGGAAACTTTTGGTAGTTCAGCTATTATACCCTGTTTTAACTTACCACCACAAGCTTGCTCATCAGTCTAACTCTAGTCTAACACAAAGCTCAGCTAAGAAATTTCCCATTTTCTTATACATGAAAGCTCAGAAAAGTTAAATAGCTGGCCAAATTTTGGCTTCAAACTCAAATTGGACTGTCTCTAAATGTTTCACTACTCATAGTGGTTGATCTACCCTGTCACAAATTCTATCCTGGGTAAATTGTGTCATAGATTTCAGTGATTTAAGTCCTTAATTGTACTTGAAAAATCTCAATTTTAATGTGAAATGTGATATTTCATTACAAAAGTCATATATAATTACATTTTCGTCAAATAAATAGAATTATATAAGAAAGGTCAAGATCTAGTTATTAATTAAATTATTAGGTTCTTAATAAGTAATATAATATATTAAGCTAATAAATAATTTGTTTTATCAACACATTTACTTAATATCAGGAGTCTAGAGGGATTTTTATTAATGTGTATACTATTGCAGCACAGTGTGTTTTTTAAACCTAGAAAAAATATCACTGATGTTAAAGAAGTAACTCTGAATGTTTACTTTAAAAGTCTACTTCCTTGGTCCTTTATTTACTATTCAGAACTACAATGAAAAATTTATGGGTAATCACCTTTGCTGAATGTTACCCTTTCAAAGTAAAGATAAATAATTGCCTTCTCTCTGATCTCATTTAGAGGTCCTAATAAAAAATTTAATTATGGACTCTGGAGATGGGAAATATTTTCCAGCTGAGCTTTTACTCTACAGTACATATGCTCCATAATTGGACTGGCAGACAAGATCATTTACTTAAAAGAATGAAAAAAATTTTGTGGCTATTGCTACTTTCACTTTACAATTAAAAGGGACATAATTAGATACTGTACTTTAGAACCTTGTTATAAAATACAGGTTTAAACCTATCCCTTACATCATGAAACGTACAAGTTTCATTCTGTGAGCCCCAGCAACCCTTCATGTTGAAGCTGAGGTACATTAAAGGGATTCTGAGATAATGTGTGATGCAATGTTTTCTCAAAGTTATCTCTCAAACAAAATCATCATTATTTACTTGAATTTTTACAGTTAACTTGTAACTCAGATGATCATTATATCCTGAATGTTCCTGATCATAAGATGCACTTAGATACCAGTCAAAAAGTAGGCACCACCTATAAATTCTGATTTAAGAGATTAAGATTGTACCCAGCGGTCTGAATCTCATTTATTTACTTAATTATGTTTGCAGTGCTTAGGTTCAAACGTAAGGCCTTGCACATGTTAGGCAAGTGCCATAACACTGAGCTACATCCCCAGGCCAAGCATCTGAATTTTAGACAAATGCACAGAGGCATATTTGAGACAAGGTAGTCCCAAATTTTTAAAAATAAAACAACATATCTGTTACTTCTGGGGAGCATTATTAGGATGCTGGAAAGAGTAATAACTCTGCTATTAGACTAACTCCAGGTTTTCCCACAAACAAATTATTTAAACTCTCCTTCAGTTTTTAAAAATGATATTATTTATCTCTCAAATTTATTGCAAAGTTTAAATATGAAGGATCTAGGTTCTTGCTTCACAAATTGTGGTCTAGAAGTCAGAAATCAGAAGCTAGCAGTCACTGAAAATTTGTTAAATTTTTTTCCAGACCTGCTGAATCAGAATAGGCCTGCTAAAATGATTCCCTGGATGATTCACAAACACATTAATGTTGGAGAGGCACTGTCCTAGTCACTGAGTATGTGTTCAGGAAATGCTGGATTCTTTCCTTCTCGTCATGATCCTTATACTAATATTTCAATTCGTCTGGGTCTCAGTATTTATCATCACCACTTACTGTTGATTTAAGCCCATTAGGTACACTTTGTGCTCTTACACCAAGGACAGCATTCGTAAATAAACAAAAGCAACGGCTGGAAATAAGACTACTACAAAAGGTTAATTCTCAGACCTTTGCTCCCCCACACTTTTGCAGGCCAGAAGCATTTTACAGCTTCTTTTTTTTAAAGGATGATTTTGAAACTTCTTATATGTGCTTTGCTGACAGTTGACTACAAAACTTTCATTACTATTTGGGAATGATTGCTACTAGGGTAGGTTTACAGCCAATAATTATACTAGTCACTATTTGAATAAAACTTTGGGGGATGTCTCGTAAGAAGGTTTTGTTTTATTGTTGTTTGTTTCATTTTGTTTTTTAATCTTCAGAGTTTATCATTGCACACTGAAGAGTTAGAAGAGTAAAATTAGGCAAAACCTGTCTTACCGCATCAAAGACATTTTCAGTAATTGCTTGCATTAAAATGTACAGTACATGTTAGTACATGATAAATGAAGATTATATTTTAAACTTAAGGGGCGCACTCCATTGTTTAAATTTAAACAATGGAAAATTCTGACTGCTACAATAAATATTTTAGCTGGAATGATTTTATTAAAATGATAGATAAATTTAGTTTTGTTTTGAAATAAATTAAAAGGTTAGTTCTTGTGTTTAATCAATATTTTATCCATAGAAAGAAAGGCTTCTTGATACCTTGTATTTCTCACAGATTGTGCTTCCCAACTGAACTTATTGAAATCTGGAGTTTGTAAGTATTCTCTCACTGATATATTCTTTATAAGAATCTTTATTGTTTTCTTTCAACATTAGTGAATGCCCATCTTCAAAGCTACATTCTGCAGCTAAGCCAGCAGCCAACTACATTTTTTATGGGTGTTGCAGAAAGTGGAAAAAGTGCATTTTAACATATTATTCCTAAATTTTTGGGAAAAGATGTGTATATTCAAAGACTGTAACAGAAAGTTGGGTATGGCTAGATTTTTGAATTTTCTGCCTACCTTTTGCAGTATTACAAAGAGCAAGATCATCTATTCCCCTTCTCCGTCTCAATAACATAGATTCTGCAGAAATGAGACACTATTAAAATTGAGAAAATAAATTTCTTTCACTAAAATTAATGGCTCATCAAAGAGTTAGATCTTCAAGAAACAAGCTCTGCATTTAAATTCACAAAATAAACTAATTTTTGTGCTATAGGTTGAATTTTACCATACCCCCAAATTTGTATGTTGAAGTTCTAATCATTAGTACCTAGAATTTGTGTGAAATATTGCTCAGTGCTCTCTCTCTTTTTTTTATTTTATTTTATTTTATTTATTTTGGTGGGGAGGGTACTAGGGATCAAACTCGGGACCTTGCGCTTGCACTCTCTCTTTTTTTAGAGAGGGTCTTGCTATGTAGTTCAAGTTGGTCTTTAACTCCTATGCAACCTAGGCTGGTCTCAAACTCAGGATGATACTCCTGTCTCAGCCTCCCAACTGATGGGATTACAAGCATGTACCATGCCTGGCTCTCAGCTCTCTTAGGGCCCTGTTACATTGTTTATTGGCTCAGTGGCTGTTTCCTTATTACTTCTTTTTTAACGTTTAATTTTGAAATAATTTAGACCTCCAAAGAAGTTGTAAGAATGGTAGAAAGAACTATCATTACTAAGATTCATCACTTTTTAACATTTTGACACACACATTAATTTTTTCTGATTTGGGAGTAAGGTTTGTATGTTATCTTTCACTCATTAATATTTCTGCATATACTTCTTATATACTGTCACTTGTTTTGGCATGCAGTTGTATAGTCACAACTTTTTTTTTTTTTGTACCGGGGATCAAACTTGGGTCCTTATGCTTGCGAGGCAGGTGGTGGAACCACTGAGCTAAATCCCTGCTGCTAGTGACAATTTTTAAAAATTATACCATAAACATTTTTATCTACTCAATTTTTTCCAACATAGTTCATAGTCATATGTTTTTTGTATGCTGTTGCCTTTCACATATTTTTAGTTGATGAGTTTTCCCTTTAATTTTTCCCAACTTTAACTTTCGTTCCTCCCTGTACCTTATATCTACATTTCTGGTAAGGAAAGACCATAACTGAATAACTTTCCTCCACATCGTGGCCTCAAATCTACTCAAAAGAACTCTTATAATCCCTTATAATTACTCCTTTACTCATATTACAATAGAGCGGTGGTCCTTTCATTACTTTTATTTCTGTTACTTTGAATTCAGTTTAGTGTGACTTGAGTAACTTTTAAAGGAAGCATCAGTAACATAAGTAATTCATGCATGTAACTGTTCCAAACAATTAAGCTTCCTCTTGTGTGTTTCTCTGTGGCCTCTATAAAAATTTTCTGGAGTCAGAAGGCCTGAGCGGCACATGTTCCAGTTCTGTTATTTATCAGATAATCTTTGCCAGTCACCTAATCTCCCATAACCTTAGTAGCCACATCTAAAATGATAATCAGCTTATCTACCTATCCTCTAAAACCCTGCCTTGCCTCTTTCAGGGATTCTTATGAGGATAAAATTATAAATCTGCAAAAAAGGCTTTATGAGAAATGCCAAAATATTTAGAAACAGTAGATATCCAAGTATCTGCAGTGTGAAAGGGATCATAGAGATTATCCAGTCCAACTGGGTTCTTTTCCAGACTGGGAAACTGAAAACCAGAAGATTAAGCAATTTCTTCACAGTTGCTGAGCTGTTTTGCAGAAACAAGTTTCCTGGTTCCTAAACCACAGGTTTTTTAACCTCAACAAACTGTCTTCCTAGATAGAGTCCATTTCTTAGTTGCTTAAATTTTCCTCTGCACATCATGATTTTGTGTGAAAAAAAAACATGATCAGGGGCCAGGGATTTAGTTCAGTGGTGCTGTGCCTGCCTTGCAAGTGCAAGGTCCTGAGTTCAATCCCCAGTACCAGAAAACAAAACAATACAAAACAAAGCAAAAACATGACCACAAAAACCAGCTGTACAGGATTCAAATAAATATACAAGTTTGGGAAGAGCTAGACAGTTGTGAAGGAAATGTCCAAGGATTATGGATAGCTTTGAATTATATTTGACAATATGTGAAAGATGTCAGGAAATCACTCTTAACCATGGAAGTACAGATTTTGTAAAACTGTCAATCACCAGGAACAAACTACAGATTATCCCTTAGTTTAGGATCAATTAATAGCCAATAAAAACTGCCAATACTCATCGTTTACCAACTGATTTATTAGATGTAAAACAATGTAACATTTTAATAGTGGAATAGCCCTATTTAAACCCCAATTCAATATTGGTCTGAAAATTAAAACTTGTAATTAGTGTATTTCTGGTGAAATATTCAACAAATTAATTCGTCTATTGTGTGAGTCTGACATTGGGCTGAACATACTCAAACAAATCTCACTGTTAGAATATAATACAAAATGGTAGGCAGGGCGTGGAACTCACAAATCTAAAAGGGTTTTTGAATTTCTCTGATACCAAAATCCTCACTATGTACTCTATTTAATTTAAACTTTTCATGCAAATGAATTATGTGAGCCAGTATTATTGAGTTTGAATGAGAGAAAAGATTACAGTCTACGAAGTTCAGGACAATTGTCCTAGGATGGTGGAATTGAACAGGCCACCAAAATTTCTGCCACTTCTAAGATCTTCATCACCAAAAACCAACCAAACAAACAAACAAAAAACAAAAAGGCTGAGTATGGTGCTACACACCTGTAATCCTGGCACTTGGCAGGCTGAGACAGGATGATTGCCAGGAGTTAAGGCCAGCCTGGGCTATGTAGGGAGTTCACAATCACCCTGGGTTACATAGCAAGACCTGTCTCAAAAGAAAAGGAAAAAACAAAACAAAACAAACTAGAACCTTCATCATCTCACACATCAGTTATCCTAATGTCTTCAGTGAAGGTTTGAATGGACAGATCCACGGTTATTCTTATAGATATTTTATAGGTAACACATAATTAAACTAAAACATTGTGGGGCTTCCAGATAGCTATCTCAATTTTTGCCTGTAGCTAACTAACTGATCATGAAATTTTAAATGTAAGGATAAAGTCGGTTTTAGGTCATTGTGGATCTGTTTGTAGAGATATGAGGCAAATTTTATAAAACAATATAATTTGAAAGCTCATGATTTTCAATTGGAACATTTAAATTTTTTCTTTTTACTTAATAACTTTTCTAAATATAAAGGCAGTATAACAATCATTCATAATTATCGATGTTATGTTCCTAAACAGTAGTGGACCACACACACAAAATACCTAGAGTTGTGACAAAAAAGTGTGACTATTCTGTGTTAACTTAATAAATAAAAGTAGAGGATATCTGCTTTTAAAACAAACCAGATTGACTGACATTAAATACCCCTCCAGTAGCTCACTTTTTTCTGCATCACATTTGTCAATTATTCAGAAAAAATGGCTGAGTCAGGCTTTCACATTAGCCTCGTGTTTTCAGACCAGAACTCTATTTAATGCTTTTGAATCAGCCCTTTCTACCTTAAAAATTACTGTGTGGTTACTTATGCTTTCCTCTGCTTCTTACAAGTCTCAGCAAAGGCTTATGTACCACACAGCCTGTTTTACAAGGTATCTTAATCTTTCAAGTATTGAAGGGAGCAGACAGAGGTGAGTCTTGAAGATATAGAGAGTGTGGAGCAAATCTCAGGCCTCCATGAACCATGTTTTTCTCTGAGGTGAACAATATTTCCTTGAAGGGAACAAGTGGATCCATGTGTTTGCATAAGTCAGTCACAGCTTTTCTTTTTAAATCTCAAAGCCCATAGCTCAAATCCCTCTCCCGATTCTAACTCAGAATTAGATCTGCAGAGGTGGAGTATGTTTTGATTTTCAACTTTATTAGCAATGAAAGTGGTTTTGGAAGGGGGAAAGAAGCTTTCTCCTGAGGTCTCTTCCCTACCACCCTCACAGCCCTATGCATCGTGGATTGAATATAAATAGCCCTATGTGAACAGCCAACATGAATTTTCCACCCAGTAGCAGGGTAAGAAGCTGGTTCTGAGAGAACAGAGGCCTGTTGGGGCCTGCAGGAGGCAGAACACACCTGCCAGTTCCCAGATTAGAACCGGGGCGCACAATAAACCACAATACTCTGGGGGAAGCAGCATGGGACTGATTCTAAAGACTGAGCCACAGTGCCATTAACCCCACACAGCCTTTAGATTATCAAACTCTTTTCCCCTTTCTAGTTAAGTAAATATTGCTTCTTGCCTTGGGGAAGAACAAAGAGGAGATGGAAAGACAGAGAGAAAGAAAGTCACTGCAGTGCCTCTGGGAAAGTAGGGCAGCAAGAGTTTGGTGCCATCCCCCACAATAGCTGGAAAAGAAATAAACATTAGTATTTTGGATGAGACTCTATGAGTACTTTGTTTTGTCAAAAAATATTAGTTTCAGCCTCTAATTATGTTTGCAGCTCAGCTTGGAGACAGCTGTTTTAGATTTAGAGGCAGCTGTTTAAGATTTAGATATCAATATCTATTGAGTCAAAAATACCCTGAAGATGAGAGTGAACAGTATCTAATTATCTTTAAATTAACACCTGTTGTTTTAATTATGTAATGCTGAGTACAAAGGTAAGTTTCCCTTAGATTTCTACTAGAAATAGCTTGTTCTATTTGTTGATACATTTAGAAAAATGTATTCCATTTAAGTTCACATACTCTCCCAAGAAAGATAATCCTTAACATCAAAATAAAACATACATACAAAAACTTCCATTCTTTGACAACCAAGCTTTTGGTAGCCCCTGCACCAATTCTATGCTTATATCTTTCACTATAGTATGTACCACAGGTACTGGGTATGGTTACTGTCTACTGATAAGGAGGGCACTAAGTCGTGACTGAACACATCAACCAGCACAGAAAGCATTCGTTTTGTTTTGTTTTGTTTTGGGTATTTTTTTTTTTTTTTGGTACCAGGGATCGAACTTGGGTCCTTGCACTTGCACAGCAGGCAGCGAAACCACTGAGCTAAATCCCCAGCCCCAGAAAGCATTCTTGTACAGTCACCTTGTTGGCAAGATCAAAACAGTTGGCTCCTTTCTGAGCCAAAACTTCCAACATGAGGAAAAAGACTTTTTGAAGACCAAGTGTTTGCCAGACAAATTCATTGAAATCATACCAAAAGGGGGGCAAAATCTGAATAGACATTCACAAAAGAAGATATGTAAACACACAATAAGGACATGAGAAAATGCTTAAAATCATTACTTATCAGGGAAATGTAGCTTAAAACCACAGTGAGCTACTACTACATACATAAGAAAGGCTAAACTTTTCAAAAAAACAGACCAGGCAGGTTAAAAATGAAGATGGGAGCAACTAGAATGCTCATGCACTCTTGTGGGTACGCAAAATTGGGCAGTGACTTTGGAAAGCAGTTTGGCAGTTTTTTTTAAAAAGTTCAGCCTATGGGTCAGGGATTCAGCTCAGTGGCTCTGCCGCCTGCCTCGAAAGTGCAAGGATCTGAGTTCAATCCCCGGTAAGGAAAAAAAAAAAGTTCAGCATACTCTTTCCACACATCATTCGATTCTTAGCTAATTACCTAAAAGAAATGAAAACATGCCTGCATAAAGTCTTGTAGTGACAGAAGCAAGGCTTTCCCCCCACCCCCTAGCAAAAGGGTAGGGGCATACTGGATAATTCCATTTATACAGTAGTCTAGAAAATATTAATAAATCTATGATTGACTAAAAACAGATATGGAGTTGGAGACAGGGAGGGGATGGTCAAGGGTCAAAGGAAACCTTTGAGGCTGGTTAAAAATGTTTATTATCTTGACTGTAGCTTTACTTTTTGCTACTGGGGATTGAACTCAGGGCCTTTGCACTGAACTACATCTAGAGCTTTTCTTTTTTAACTTTTTTCTTGAGACAGGTTCTTGCCAAATAGCTAAATCGCCCAAAGCTAAGCTTGAATTTGGCATTCTCCTGCCTCAGCCTTCCAGAGTCCTGGGATTACAGGTGTGCATCACTACATCCAACAATATATAAGTTAAGGGTGGATCAAAATGTACTCTTTAAATGTGTGTGATTTGATATACTTCAATTATACTTTAATAAAATTGAAAAAAGCATATTTAAAGGACTTACACTTAAGATCTTTAGATTTAGGTCCTTTCCTGGTCCCCTTCTGAGAGAAGAATTTTTGTTACTTATGAGGCACTTACCAGGAAACTGCATTTTGAGAATTATGTCATGGATTCTATGCAGTCTATAGTTAAAGAAATCTACGGCTGACAGTAAAATGAACTTTTCCCTCAATAGTTCATTATCTTAGAGTGATGTCAGTAGTCCTGTATTCAGGCAGGGGTGGGGGTAGTATCTCAGTGGAACCTGAGCTTGCCTAGTATGTGCCTGACATGCAGTTTGATCCCTAGCACCAGGGAGGAAAAAGTCTTGTAATCAGACTTAGGAAATATGATCAAATTGTGTAACTTCTCTGAACATTCCAACAAAGGAAGTGTTGAATTTATCTATTGCTGGATGAGACTCCCAAATTTCCTAGACTTATTTACTAGCTGCAGATCTAGGCAGCTATCCAGCTCAAATTCTTTCATGGCTTTCAAGCTTTATTTTCAAGCAATAGACAATTTAATTAAGCAAAAGCTCATTCAAAACATGCATCTCAGTCACCACTTCTGTAGACAGAAGCATAAAATAACAGTATGTTTATTCTGTAAATTCACTTTTCTCTACCTATAATTAATAAGATTAGTCAGATGGGCCAGGGATTTAGCTCAGTGGTTTTTCTGCCTGCTGTGCAAGTGCAAGGACTCGAGTTTGATCCCTGGTACCAAAAAACAAAACAAAACAAACAAAAAAAGTAGCAAAAAGGGAGGGCAGGGAATGGGGAAAAAAATAAGAACCAAGATAATCATGTAATGGTACAAGATCCCAATGATGATTGTAACTGTACTTTATACCTAAAATGTACCAATAAAGTTAATGGGAAACAAAAAAAAAAGATTAGTCAGGTGTGGTGGTGCATGTCTATGATCCCAGCACACACTCAGGAGGCTGAGACAGAAGGATCGCCATGAGTTCAAGGCAAGACTGGGTTCCATAATCAGTTCAAGGTTGGTCTGAGCTACATAGCAAAACCTTGTTGAAGAAGAAGAAAGAAGAAGGAGAAGAAGAAGAAGAGGAAGAAGAAGAAGAAGAAGAAGAAGAAGAAGAAGAAGAAGAAGAAGGAGGAGGAGGAGGAGGAGGAGAAGAAGAAGAAGAAGAAAGAGGAAGAATATGTAGGCAGGGGACATGGCTCAAGGGTAGAGCCTAACATGTGAGAGACTGTAGGTTCCATCACCAACACTGCAAGAAGATGAAGTAGATGGAGGAAGAAGAGGAGGAGGAGGAAGAGGAGGAGGAGAAGAGGAGGAGGGGGAGGAGGAGGAGGAGGAAGAAGGAGAAGAAGAAAGAAGAGGAGAAGAGGAGGAAGAGGAGGAAGAAGAAAGAAGGAAAAGGAGGAGGAGGGGAGAAGGAGTGGGGAGAGAAGGAGAAGGAGGAGGAGGAGGTGGGGAATAAGAAAGGAAAAGAAAGAGAAGAAGAGGGAGGGGAAGGGATGGGGAGGGGGAGAGGAGAAGAGGAAGAGGAGGGCTAGGAGGGGAGAGGGATGAAGAGGAAGAAGAATTACTATAAGATTTGCCAAACAGGATTTGTGAGGGATGATTGGTGATGTATCAGCTTCAACATACATTTCTAGGCTCCGGATGTAGCTCACTGGTTATAACACTTGCTGAACATATGCAAAGCCCTGGGTTCAATCCCTGGCACTATAAAAATAAAACAAACATAAAAAAACACTCATTGCTATATCTTGCTGGGATTATAGTCTTCAAGTATTCTAGAGTCACACAAATGTACCATTTTGCAGGTTTTGCATTTGGGAGATGTGAGGAATTGAACCCAGGAACTCATGCGTGCTAGGCAAGAATTCTACCACTGAGTTAAACTCAGGTATAAAAATCAGTGCCCATTGAAAAGTGAGTATGCTCTCCCATAAACTGACCAAGGGGCTTGAGAAAATGATAACAAATGTTATTTCTAGATTTTTAAAGTTTTAATTTTTATTGTCACATTTTACAGTTCATAATGATTGCATCCCTTGTATAATGGGGTGATGGTACATGTTCATAGAACATCTTAATTCTTTTTTTCATTCCCTTCCCTTCTTTCCTTCCCCCTCCCTCCTCTCGTCCCCTTCACTTTTGTAAACCATCTATTTCCTATTGTCTATCTTTTATTTTGCTCTATATTTATATATTTTTTGGGTTTCTTTTATAAGAAAAGCCATATGATATTTAAGATTGTGTGTCTGATTTATTTCTCTTAACATTATAGTCTTAAAATGTATCCATTTTTTTTTACAACAATCCAAGTTTAGCCTTCTTTATGGCAGATCACTACTCCATTGTGTATAAATGTCACATATTCTTTATCCATTCATTTGTTAATGGACATATAAGCTACTTCCAAGATATAGCTTCTATGAGTTGTGCTGCTATAAACATGAGTATGCAAGTGTCACTATAATATAATGTCTTTAACTCTTTCAGAAAGATACCTAGAAGGAGAATAGCCGGGTCAAATAGAATTTCATTTTTAGTTTTTCCAGGAATTTCCATACTGATTTCTATAGTGGTTGTATTAGTTTACATTCATGCCAGCAATGTAGATTCTATTCCTTACCAAAACAGTCAAGAAGCACAGAATTTACAAAAGTGTTAAGATGATCTAATTTGAAAATATGCCATTCAATATACTGCACATTTACTTGTTATTACACAACTTTTACTTCATGATTTGTAACGTAAAGTAGACATACCTGTGCTTTGCCTAACATTTCACAATGGGGCATGGTGTTTTTACTTGTACAACTTTATGTGTTTAGACATGCAAAAATCTAAATTCTGAGAGGGGAAAAAGAGCTGAGTCAGAGTAGTGTCAATAACCAGTGAAGCAATACAAAAAGTTCAAATATACTTATCTAGATGGCAGGAAAGTTGTGGTAGTCAGAATCTACAAAGTGACTCCTTAGAGCTCTCAGACTTTGTATCCCCTCTCTTCTAACCAATAGAATAAGACAAATGTGATGGGCTATGACTTCAATGTATGTTATATCAGATGGTAAAGGTCAGATGTAATTAAGGTCCCTGGTTAGTTGGATTTAAAGAAAAGGTGATCATCCTTTGTGAGTCTGATTTAAGCAAAAGAACCCTATGAAAAGGGCTCTGTAGAAGTCAGAAACTCTTTTGACTATCTTGAAGAAAAACACATCACTAAGAAAGAGCTACAAGGCTCAAAGCAACGAACATTGCTAACAAATACATAATCTTTTTTTTTCATTTCTGTCTTCTATTTGTTGTTGTTTTTTGAAACAGGGTCTCACTATGTAGTTCAGACTGGCCTTGAGCTCACTATGTAGCCCAGGCTGGCCTTGAACTCGCGGTGATCCTGTTGCCTCAGCCTCTGCTGGGATCACAGGTGTGCGCTACCCCTCCCGGCAATGCAATTTATTTCTGTGCTATCAAATTCCCAAAATATCAAGGAGTCCAGCCAAAGTGAGGGTGCCAAGATCAAGGACCTTTACATTCCAGGAGGCCTGATGGTGCACTGCAGTGAATGTAAGATCCTCAAAAGGCAGCATGACAAACGGGGACTCTAACCTACACAACCACCCCTCTTGGACCAACCAAATGCGAGACAGCACAGGCCACCACACTGTTCCAACTGCTACAATGTCGTTTATCTTTGACAATGTCATTTGTCCCTCACCTTCCACCTGCTAGCCAAAATCCTACAATGCCTGGCTGGTCACAGCCCAAGGACCTGGGGTAACCAGAACAAGGCAAAGCAAGGCTGGGCCCAGCGCCAGTGGGGCAGTAAGAGTTTCTGAAAGGTCAGAGGGGCAGAGGCAGCCGCACCCCTAATCAAGATGGGCAACGAAGAATCCCGGGAAAGGAGTTATGAACTTATGCTAGGATGCTTCTTGGCCTGACCAATGATCTGTCAGAGCATGTTTGCAGCAGAGGTCTACAGCTCAAAACAGAGAAAAACAAATCTTCTGGGTCAAGACTAAGCAGTCTCCCTACCCAGGTTTAACAAATACATAATCTTGGAAGAGGATGCTGGGCCTCAGATGAGACCCTAGTCCCTGTCAATACCTGGACTACACCCAAGAGCAGAGGATGCAGAGATCATTAACAAAGGACCTATCTAAGCCATGACTGCACTCCTGACCCACAGAAACTATGTGATAATAAAGGTGCTTAATTTGTGGCAATTTGTTATCCAGCAAAAGAAAACTAACAGATGCTTTATTCCCAGGCAAATGAACTCCATAAATAGACCAGGACTATCACTCAGTGTCAGAATTACAGCTGAAAGCAACTCTGAAATTCATATCAGCTAAAAAAAAAAAAAAATAGAGAGTCATCCAACATTACATGAGAAGAGGACTGAGGATATAGCTCAGTGGTAGAGCACTTGCCTAGCATGTATGAGACCATGGCTTCAATGTCAAGAACCTCAAAATGAAAATGGAAAAAGAAAGAAATTATATGGGAACAACCTAAGGAAAATTGCTTGCTGAATTTCATGCAAAAATGAATTAAGTCAACAGCATAAAGTGGCTTAAAAGCTGCTTTACACCATATTAAAATAGATATTATCATTTTTAGTTTTAAAAACTATATTTAAATACTAATAAATTTCACTTGATCTTAGCCAAAAGGCAGAGAAGCAATGATACTAATAAATTTCAATGGTAACAAATATAACTTTACAGTGGAGGAGCTTGGCAGAGGCCACCTTGCAGGTTGAAGTTAACACTACCCAAGTGACAGTTCAGGTGGTGTGTCAATTTGACTGGTTTGGGATCCACCTAAGGGACTCGTGGAGCACAATTCGGGGTGTATCTAAATGGCTCATGAAGGTGTGGCGTTGGTCCCTGTCCCCCTGCTCTCTGGCACCGGCTGCTCTGTTTCCTGACCACTATGAACTGAGCCGCTGTGCTCTGCCATGCCCTTCTGCCACCAGGTTCCTGCCTATGAAGCCTGCTAGTCACGTACTGAATCCCCCGAAATCATGAACTATGTTAAACCTTTCCTCCTTCAAGGTGTGGGAGTTAGGTATTATGTCCTAGCAACAGGGAAACCAACGAAATCCTGTGTCAACTGCAAGAATGTAAAGAGCAGAGCACAGTTATTGTTTCTATGATGCACATAAATTGAATATAATCATGAGGAAACATCAGATAAACCCAAACTGAAGGATATTGCACAAAATCTCTGGATTCTAAAAAGTATTTCCTCTCCCTCTCTCTCTCTCTAGATCACTATAGATGAATTGCATGGTCAAAAACATTTGTAAACAGTTATTTTTATATGTCTTTTAAAGAAAAAAACATTTCCCATTAACATTTTAGACAGTTTTTCATTTATTGTCATTTTCGTGAAACTCATAAATTAGAATAATTATTCTGATTAATAGATGGAGGAGTAAGGGAAATCAACCAGGGCACAATTCTTACTAAAAGAGCAAGACTAAAATTCTTTACTCTCTCTCCCCTGAGTCTGCAGCTCTCATACTTGGTTCTTTACTCATTGAGTCTACAGAAACTGATTTTCTAGATATCAGTCAACTGTTCAGCTAGTACATTTTTAATAAATATAAAGCAATTGTATACTACACTTGATCTTAGCCAAAGCGCCGAGAAGTGATACACAAAGCAATTGGACTTGGAGTAAATTTTGTGCACATGTCAGGACAATCGCACAGTGCACGTTCAGAGTTCTGAGAGCAATCTCTAAGACTCAGATAAGCTGAGGGGAAAAAAAGAACCATGAAGACTTCTTCAAAATTTTATTCTAAGAACCTGAGAAAAATAAAAAGTTTACGTTGAAATGTCAATTTAAGGAATGACAACTCAATAGACAACACTGACTCAAACATACATAAAGCCCATGAGGAATAACTAGCTAGTATAGGCAAAACTTAAAATTTCAGCTAGGGATTTAGCACAGTGGCACTGTGCCTGCCTCGCAAGCACAAGGTTCTGAGTTCGATCTCTGGTACTCCCCCCCAAAAAAGTTAAAATTACATACACATAAAGGTAAAGCTGTGTTTCACTACAGTGTGTAATCAAAAGACCTCAGGTTTTAAATCCAGATGGACTTAAGCTCAATTCCAGCTTTATTATTTACCAGTTGGGTAAATTCTGAGGGGTCCATTAACCCCTCAATACCTTACTATTCCTGTCTATAAACTGACAATAACATTAACTTTGTATAGTATTGTGATAATTAGGTATAATGCATGGAAAGTGTCCAATACAAGGGCTGGATGTAACCAGCATATAGGGGGAAAATGGTAATTTTCCTCAATATCATAAGGTTTGAGTGAAGTTTCTAAAAAGAACATTATATTTTTTCCAGTATTGAAAATTGAACCCATGGCCTCATGCATGCTAGGCAAGTATTCTACCCCTGAGCTACATTCTCAATCCTTTTTGTTCTTTTGAGTGAAGTTGAGTTTAAATTTGAGTTTAAGTTGCCTAGGCTGTCCTCCAGCTCAAGATTCTCCTTCCTCAGTCTTTTGAATAGCTGCAATTACGGGTGTGTGTCACATTATAATTTTTTAAATGTTATTTATTTATTTATTTATTTTTGGTACCGGGGATTGAACTCGGGTCCTTGAGCTTATAAGGCAGGCAGCGGAACCATTGAACTAAATCCCCGGCCCGTAATGTTTTAATTAAAACAATACATGAATATGTTTTTTTAAATTAAATAACACTGAGATGTTTTTTAAAAATTCAGTATCTGGACCATCTATGTCTATTCCTCCATCCCATTTGTAAAGGAAACCAATTCCTGTCCTTTGTGTGCGTGCGTGCGTGTGTGTGTGTGCGTGTGTGTGTATGCTTTGAGACAGGGTTTCTTGGTGCAGGATGGACTCAAATTTGTGATCCTCTAGCTTTGGACTCAATACTGGGATTACACACATGCTTTACCATGCCCAGCTCAAATTTCTGCTTTTTCGGCTGCTTCCTCTAATATAGGTTCTTCTTCTCAAGTTTTGATTAAATTACTCAAATATTACTACATATTACAAAATACCACAATATTATGATCATGATTATGGTTTCTTTTCTTTTTCCCTGAAGTAAACCATGGCCTTTTTAGAATTTGTTTTTTAGTGTTCCATGTAATCATTGTCTCTTCCCCATACCCTCTGAGAGCTTTTTAATATAATTTTCTGCACAGGCAACAGAATAGATTCCTAATCCTCTTTATGTCTTGATTTTTTTTCCCTAGAGATGTGCCTGCTGTCCTCTCTCCTTGTCACTCTTGCTCTTTGGGCCTGTTGCCCATCTAAGGGCTCTTTTTAGATGTTGAAGGATTGAATAGCATATTCTCTAAAATAACATTTATTTGGCAAAGAAAATTCCCACATTCTCATATGATCCCAAGAGGCTCACATTTCAATTACATTCAGAAATTATTCCTTTTTCTCAACTGTTTCATGATAAAGCCAAGTTAGGAAAAAACTAGACCTAAATAAAATTATATGTCTTTTAAGTCACATTACCAACTTTCCCTATTTTCTCACAACCCTGCAATAGCATATCAAAACTTGCTTTACTTTCTTGAAATATCATGGCAGTATTTTGTCCTTCTATTTTATGGGATCACTCAGCTGTTACAACCTGGTTGTTTTAAATTTAGTTTTAATTTATCTGAATAATTCCCAACTTGTCATCAAAATATGCCCTTTAACATATGACTTTGTAGCATAATATTTAAAGGGACAATTTTCATCCATAATACATGATAATACTGCTAGAGGGAAATGTCTCTTTTTTACTCTGGCTGTTAAATAAGAGATTTGCTTTTTCTTCTTCATATTCCTAGTTACTTGTCCCAATGCTGACTAAACCACACTGTCAACTGAAGACAAGAGTCAGTGGCTTTTTCTGGAGAGAAGGTGACACTGCCAAGAACGAGCATGGGGGAGGAAATGATGCGGCCGCTGAAGATGGAGCACAGAAGAACACCACCCCCTGATGAACTATCCCAGAAAGAAATGCTGAGGACACCTGGATAGTAATGGAGAGAAAGAAGGAGAATCAGAAGACTACAATGTCTCATGAGCCAAGGCGAGAAACAAAATTCAAAATTTAAGGGTCATCAAGACAAATTTTTATTTCTAAGAACTCTCATGGCATATGGAGAAAAGATTGAGTGTGAGAGTGCAGATTAGGGCACTGTTCCTCAAATCTGAGAAAGATGCATATTCCTTATAAGAAATGTTTGGGAACCCCTCCTCCCCCAGGGCTGAGTGCAATTATTCTGTTGTTACTTAAGTATGTAAAAGAATAAAACTAGTTTTAACCTCGTTGTTTATGATTTAATCATGAAGGGTGAACAATTTTATAACCACAAGTAAAATTCTCAAGCAAACAGTAGTTATATTAAATCAGTTTTCTATTATGGATTATCCTCCCCACCCCTACCAGAACCAGGTATTGACCCTAAAGTGAATACAATATACTGCAAACTGCCACTAGTCAGAGTAGTTTGGATTTTGCCCTATAAATTCCACTGTATCCTACAGGAGACTAAGTTTTCCCATGTCCTTTCTCTGACCAGCAATTGCAAAACTTTTACTCAACATGCCCTGAAGTTAGTTGATCCTCACTTGCTTGGTAGCATGTTAGCAAACTGATTACATCTGTGTATTTCAGTTGTACAAACAATGATCAAGGCTCTTCTTCCTCATACCTTTTATTCAGAGATGAAGACAGTTACTGTGAAATGATCACATTCAGAGTTAGTTTATTGGGCCACATTCTCCGGACGTGGGTCCTTCAATGTGCCAAGGAAGGGGGTTAGAGCTGAAGCAGAACTGTTCTCTTGGAATGCTTTTCCTTACACCAGAAACACCCTCCCTTGCTTTCTCTTTCCATTTCTCCCTGGCTCCCTCCTTTACTAGCACAGGGGTTTCAAGCTAGGAAATGACCTGAATTCTAGCAAGATTCACAAAAGCTCATTGAGAGAAGGAATTGTATCTTGGCAAAAAGTGCATTTTATTTTGTTGAAGTACTATTTAACCCTACAGTGATATAACCCCAAGTGGCCTGTTTTCTCAAATAACAAGAAGTCTGGGTGGGGATGATGGCACACACCTATAATCTCCGCTATTCTGGAGGGAGAAATAGAAGGATAGCAAATTTAAGGCCAGTGTACGAAATTTAGCAAGACCTTGTCCCAAAATGAAAAAGAAAAAAAATCGGGATGCAGTGGTGTACTCATGAGGCTGAGGCAGGAGGATCACTGCAAGTTCTGGGTCAGCACGAAAACCAAAAACCAAAAAACAAACAAAAAAACCAACCAACCAACCAAACAAACAAACATACAAAAAAAAAAAAAAGCTGGGAGGTCTCAAAATAAAATAAGAACTGGAGAGGTAGCTCAGTGGTAGACTATACAAAAAAAAAAAAAAAAGGAAGGGGAGAGAGGTATAGTTCTGAGACTGTTTAGTTGTTCAGTAATAATTCCTTGTTTTTTGGCTCTACTCTTTTTAGGATGTTGACCTATTTTTACCTTTGTGTTCTTTGCTTCATAGTTGCACCACGAATGTCACAGCTTTCAGAAATCTTGTCCATGTTCCATCTGGAACAAAGTAAAGAATGCACTGCCAATTATGTTTTTTAAAAAAATATAATGAAGAAGTCAATGCTTTTACATTCCCACATTCTCACACCTGCCTTGTTCTCTCCTAAACTAGCATGTGAGAGTATTTCCATTTCCTAGTCTTTATAGGGAAGGTGGGTGAGGGAGAATCAGATTAGTAATGAATATTGGCTTATGCCAATCAGTGTGTCCTCCTCAGATGATGACAGAGGAAGTTGCTGAATCATTGCTGGTCCCATCTTTCACTCCAGAGGACAAACTTCTAAGTTGTGCAGAAGACTATGTGACAGTAACAACAGATGCCTGAAAGCAACTATGTATAATTGTGTCTAAGTGTACAGTAGTTGGGGGGCCTTGGGTTAGGCGAAAGGGACAGAAAGAAATATGAAGACTAAAAGTGTTTCAGAATAGAATCATTAGGCCAAGCATGAGGTACTTTAAAAAAAGTACCACAAATTAAGGGTAAATTAGAAATTAGCTAACCTGAAAAGAAAATATGCTGAGAAGAAATGTGTAAGAAATTCTAAAACAGACAAAATGATGTTGAAATATATATTTGTATATAATTTTAGAGAACAGTAGGAGCACTCAAATTATTTAAAGTCAAATGAATAGAAACAGATGCAGACATTTAAATTCAGGAATGGTTATTTAGAACCTTATTTTATGACTATCTTTTATTATATACACACATACACATGATATTTATGTATCTATATAGATATATATATATAACATTTTTGAGGCACTGATAGATAGCTGAAGTTAAAGTGGATGTAGAAGAGACTAAAGAAGAGATTATAACTGTGAAATAAACATTTATAAAATGAATTTTAGGCTCATTTTTCATTAACATCAAGTGAAATGTGCTGTTAAATGTCTCTTGAGGCATGGACACTACCCACATTTTCTAACACTAGAAACAATATTAGTATTTTTATTTATTTATTTATTGGTACTGGGGATCGAACTCAGGACCTTGCACTTGCAAGGCAGGAGGTAGAACCACTGAGCCAAATCCCTGGCCCAGTATTCTTATTTTATGCAATTCATGTCACAGTGAGAAGAAAATGTATAGCTCATTACATGGAGAGTATGCTATTTTTACAAGAAGTGCTATTTTGGTCTACTCATCAAGTGCCAGACAGGTCCGGCAACAGGTACTAGGGATGCAATGATGACAATAAAGACCGGCCCTGTGGGCTAGTAGGAGACAAAAGATAAATAACTAACTAAAATAAAGCACAATAAATGGATGGGGGAAACACCTAATGGTAACATGGCACACATTCCTGGGGTGTTGGTGCAGATACTGGGGACTGGGAGGCAAGGAAAGGTCCCTTGGTTGGAGGTGAGGTGGAAGGGTTAAGTAGGAATCACCCAATGAAATGTGGTGGAATTGCTGGGTATAGCGGTGCATTCCTATTATGCCAGGACTAGACTGGAAGAAGGATTGTGTGTGCAAGGCCAGCCTGTTATACAGCAAGACCATCACAAAAAAAGACACAAAAAAAGGGAAAGGTGTTAGGGTAGGGGAAGGGGTAGAAACAGACAAGCTTTTTTCTCTTATGTGCAGTAAGTGCGAGGATAAAGAAACAAGGGGAAAATAGGGCAGTTTCAAGCAAACAGAGCTCTGAACTTGGGGACAGGAAACTGGGATCTAGACTTAGTTCTGCTACTTGTGAGACATTGAGACATTGGGCAAGCCATCAAAGGCACAAATTTCTCTTGGTGAGATGTATTTTCTCTTACTATTCCTGTAGACTGTGCACAGCAACCATAGCCAGCTCTTGATCTGATGAATCATCAGTCCCAGCAGTCTGAGGTTTTGCAGCCAGGATTATGGTTCAAAACCACGTTTAGCATATTAAGTGGAATCTCCAGGCTCTAACCTCCTCCCCCCACTTTTTTCAGGGTGTTGGATCAAATAAGCATTTCTCTATCTTTTAATCCTAACCATGTACTTCTGACTAATGTTGCAATTAGCAGAAATTTTTAAAGTTTGACACTCAGTAAATAATTCCCTTTGGTCCCAAACTTACCTCTTGTTTTCCCAATAATTAACTCATCTTATTTCAGTTTGAATTATTCCACCTAAGATTCCTCTGCAGTCATTCCAAGTGGAAGGTTATAAAAAAATATTTATACTGAATGTACTTGAAAGTGTCATTTGGCCCTTTGACATGCTGTGCCAGCAGCAATTCATTGTAGTTGAGAGGTGAACAGTAGTTGGGCCAACTCAGTGAGTCATAAAACCTGCTAATTAGAGCTGGAAAATGTTTTGTGGTTGTGGCTTCATTCCTATGTAATGTCTTGATAAATTCTAACTTTCACCCTATTGTTTGGCTCAGTAAGAGAGGAAAACTGGTGGCCTTGCTCTTACTTGATGCAAATATACTCATTGGAAAATGTAAAGCTTTTCTAATATTTAAATCCTTCTTTTATTAAGTATCTTACCACACTCAAAGGTTCCAATGTGGGTTTTAGGTTTGTCAATAAAATATACAGATCTCAAAAAGTCATTTCTTCAGAATAGGTCTTTTAAGTTTCATTGTCTTAATTTTTCTGTTTTTCATAATAAAAACCTATATTAACACCTACTTTTCTTGAAATCTGACATCTTCTGCAATGGCTTAATCTCAGTCTTACAAAGTAAACAAAGGGAAAAATACTGGAAAGAATGGATAGTCTTCCAGTGGTGACAGTTGGTGTTTTAGCACCTGCCTTTACACCTGGGAAACAGCCATCCAGGGTGGTTAAATCTCTATTGTTCCCTGAATGGACCAGATTTCATACATAATCCTGTCTTGCTTTTGTCTTACATTTTTTTCCACAAAATAAACTAGGAAGATCTTTTCCATTAAAAATTTGGTCACAACTTTATAATGTTGCTTTGCTTCTGTGAGGTGTGATATAAAATGCATCTTCCTGGAATTATAAAAAAGTTTATTATTTGTCCAATATTTCAAGGAAAATACAGGGGCTTATCTCTAGGTATTTTGCATATATTCTCAAAACTTTCAGGGTTTCAATCTGGTCCCGGAGGGAATTTATTGTTTCCTTAATTGAGATTTTTTTTCTTCTTTTATGAGATGTCTTGTTTTTTTCCTCCTTGTATTTTGTTCTATGGTATTGCAGCAGAAAAATCCAGGTATGACCAGAAAGCTTTTGAAATGCCTAAATGAGAGTTTTCTTAACAAAGGGAATATTAAACTACATCTACTGAGATTTAGCAAAAGGAATCTTATAGAAGTAAAAATAATGATCTTAAGTTCATGTGATTTACTCCTTTAAATATGCTTTTATATCCCTTATATATTTTTCCTGTAACCTTGTTAAATACAACATAGAAAGGTAAACTTTTCCAAAATTATAATCTTTTCTTATCTATTGTCTCAACTACTGCTTCTACTGAAATTTTGCTCATGCTCTCCCTATGTTTTTTTTTGTTGTTTGTTCATTTGTTTGTTTTTCGTACTGGGGATCAAACTCCTGACCTTGTGCTTACGAGGCAGGCAGCAGAACCCCTGAGCTAAATCCCCTGTCCCCTATAGTTTTAATTAAGTGTGAAAAACCAAGGTATGCTGCCATATAGCAACAACCAAACTTTTATGTCTTTTTTTTGTATGTGTGTGCATTTTTTTTTTTGGTATGGGGGATCAAACTCAGGACCTTGAGCCACAAGGCAGGCGGAGGCACCCTGAACTAAATACCCGGTCTCGTGTGTGAGCGCATTTTATTCCTTCTCTTGGGACTTAAATGTTGGTATTTCTTAAAATTCAGTTCTGGATCCTTTTTCTTTTATTATTTACCATGCAGGTTCCTAATTACTTGCAGGGTCTCCTGCAGTTGTCACTTTCAGGAATGACTCCTAAATGCACATTTCTGGGTCTGGTCTTTCTCCTGAGAACTCAACTTGATCATCCAAGTTTTTGTTGCCCACATTTGTAAATAGATTTCCTGTTGTAAGACCGAGGGCCTTACCAAACGCTCCAAGGAGCTGACTGTAGTGAAGCACACCCAGGGATCCCAGCGGTGCCTCCAGAATGCAAGGCCAAGGGCCTTACCAAATGCTCCAAGGAGCTGAAGTGGAGCACACCCGAGGATCCCAGTGGTGCCTTCAGAATGTAAGACCAAGGCCTTACCAAATGCTCCAAGGAGCTAGCTACAGCGAGGACCACCCGGGAAGGAACACACCGGCCATGTTGGAAAACAGACCTTTATTAGTCTGGCCAGACGGCACTCCCGAAGCGAAATAGCTCAGAGAGGTACCTGGCTCAGAGTCCGAGGTTGTTTTATAGGGGGTTAAGGGGGGGGGGTTAACATGTGGATTCACAGAAAAAAAAAAAAAAAAAAAAAAAGAACAAAGGTTAGTGGCTCATTGTCACATGCTGATGTTCAGCAGACATCCTGACTGACAGGACCACCCTGTTTACAGATTGTTCTATAGATACTGGGCCCCCGGACATTTGGATTTAGGGCAAACAGATGGCTGAGTAACCTCGCCCTATTACTGATTGTCCATTGTCCCGAGGCAAACACACTCCAACCATCAAATTTACAACAGAATCTAGGGGAGTAATTAACTTTTGAATCACACAGTCCCACACTGTCAGAAGTTATAACAGTATATCTCCAATCAAAGATATTAAAAGAAGTCTAAGGTAGTGTTCAAAGACAAGATTGTGAATAAGTTAATGTCTGCCTATTGAGGCAAATCACATATATTTTAAAATTTAGATTGTTTTATTAACTAATTCTGTGCAATTAAGTTAGTCTTCAACTTTTAGGTTTTATGGATAAAGAAACCCTATGCAGGGACAGGTAGGTAGGGAAAAGATAGGATAAAGGCCTCATTGAGCTTTATTAGATCAACAGAGAAACTTACTAAAAGCAGTTTCTGCCCTCACAAGTAGACTCTGCAGTTAGGGTAATTAGAAAAACAAAAGAGGGAAAAGCTAGCTAGACTTGGGAGAGGCGGGCGTCGGGCAACACAATTATGAGGAAAGCCTGCTCACTTTACCCATTTGACAGAACGCCAGGGCTGTTATTTAATATGTAAGGCATTCGCGCTCATGAGCGAGCACACACAGACGCACGCACCTACCCATATACACATGTGTGTATGTTCTCACTTTAACATCACTATAATATTACACCAGATACACATATGGATACATAATCCCCTGTACTTAATCATTAAGTAAGCTGCCTTTCCAAGAGGCCCTCCTCCTTCACTTACTCATTACAAAGGGACAAGAAGAAACCAAGTGGCCGGGGCCTAGGTTAAGATCAAAGACGGTCAAGATAATCAGATATGGAGGAGTGCCCACCCAGGGATGGGAAAGACACTACTTCCCAATAAAGGAAGCCAGAGATAAGAGCTACGTGGGGTTTTGGCTCTGAAGCCTCCACCACCTCATGGTAGCTGTCTATCCTTTTTCTTTCCCATCTTTTCTCCCCAAATAAACCATCTTTTGTTGTACTAAACTTTGCGTTTTTTAAAGTTCCTTACTGGTGCCAGGTTTAGGATCACTGGGAAGTGCGCTTCAGCAGAGCAGTGGCATGGAGTGACCTGGCATGGTGAGGTGTCCACCCCAGGACGTAACACCTAGTTTATTATCAATTTGATAAAATGCGCTTTATACCTTTCAAATATTTCATAATACATCATCCTGAATTTCTTTTTTTGCTCTGAATTTTAACAGCCCATTTCTATATATACTTAGCATTTATAGAAGTCTAAAATTCTTCTCTAAAATTTAAATCATTTTCCTTAATTTGCCGTTATTTGTTTGTTTTTGGTACCGGGGATCGAACTAGGGTCCTTGTGCTTGCGAGGCAGGCAACAGATAATTTGCCATTATTTAAAAAAAAAATTACTCCCGAATAAGGGGCCAGAGCCAGACAATTCCACAGATCCCTAAGGCTTGTGATAATGAGTTAAGCTGGACTTTCAACATAAGGGAGTTATTTACCAAATCGAGCCCATCGCTTTTTATGTTACACAGGAAAGTTTAAATTAAGATCCCATGAAATCTGGTAAATTCAGTCATTCTAAGGAGAATCTAGAAGTAAACCCCGTATGATTGGAGAATACTTCTATATCATTTCTTCCCCCAGACTCTTACAAAACTCTAGAATTAGTCAACGACTGTGAAGCCAGGCTCTGAAGGACACTGAATTTTATGTAATGGAACATTTTGTTTTATTCCCTTGAATCTGAGCCTCTTGAGAGGACTTGGAGAAGCAGGAAAGGGGTTTATCTTTAAGTGAATAGATGAGTTGGTAAATGTAAAATCATATCTATTTTGCTGGTTGTTCACTAATTAGGAGGCAATGACCCCATGTGAAACGAAATGATTGCACTCCCTCTGGACGTTCCGGCACTGCTGGCTCAGGGCGAACGGCTTCCCAGCTTCCGGACTCTGCGCGCACGGTGACGGCGGGGGCCGGAAGGGCGCGGCCGAAGGCTGAATGGGTGGGGCCTGGGGGCGTGCCCCGGGGAGGCGGAGACAACATGGCCGCCACGAGCGCTTGGAGGACCTAAGAGGCGGTGGCTGGGGCCACGCCCCGTGCGGGAGGGCCGCTCTGTGCGCGCCCGCTCTATGATGCTTGCGCGCGTCCCCCGCGCGCCGCTCTGCGGGCGGGGCGGGTCTCCGGGATTCCAAAGGCTCGGTTACGGAAGAAGCGCAGCGCCGGCTGGGGAGGGGGCTGGATGCGCGCGCACCCGGGGGGAGGCCGCTGCTGCCCGGAGCAGGAGGAGGGGGAGAGCGCGGCGGGCGGCAGCGGCGCTGGCGGCGACTCCGCCATAGAGCAGGGGGGCCAGGGCAGCGCGCTCGCCCCGTCCCCGGTGAGCGGCGTGCGCAGGGAAGGTGCTCGGGGCGGCGGCCGTGGCCGGGGGCGGTGGAAGCAGGCGGGCCGGGGCGGCGGCGTCTGTGGCCGTGGCCGGGGCCGGGGCCGTGGCCGGGGACGGGGCCGGGGCCGGGGCCGGGGCCGCGGCCGTCCCCCGAGTGGCGGCGGCGGCCTTGGCGGCGACGGCGGCGGTAGCGGCGTCTGCAGCGGTGGCGGCGGCGCCCCCCGGCGGGAGCCGGTCCCTTTCCCGTCGGGGAGCGCGGGGCCGGGGCCCAGGGGACCCCGGGCCACGGAGAGCGGGAAGAGGATGGACTGCCCGGCCCTCCCCCCCGGATGGAAGAAGGAGGAAGTGATCCGAAAATCTGGGCTCAGTGCCGGCAAGAGCGATGTCTACTACTTCAGGTATCTGGGGTGGGGGTGGGGGTGGGGGTGGGGGTGGGCGGTGCTGTCAGGCCGGGTTCAGGGGTCGAGAGCTGACCTGGACCGAGGATGCCGAGATCAGAGCCGGGGCCTCTAGGGAATGTGGCAAGCAGGGGTAGGCCGGCCCGGGTAGTAGAACTTGTCTGGAACCCATAGGTGAAAGTTGACCCCAGTGCTATGAGAAGCATAGAGTCTGAAAGGTAAAGTGCATCTTAGTCGAAGCGTCGGCGTCAGAGAAAATGGTTTGCGAAGGAAAGGTTGCTGTGGTAGGAATGGTTAGTCCACTGAAGGGTTAAAATAGGTGTAATTCATCGAAACTATAAAAGTAGTCAGTGTTGGCTCCAGTCCCTGCCTGTCCCAGATTCATCATCAGCAAGCAAGAGTGTTTAATCATGCACGTGTGGGAGAATCAGCTGTCTGCAGAACAAAGTTTCAGTTACTTTGTGGGATCCTGGAAAGTTTCATATAAATTAGCCATTTGGAATGCCTAAATTTCTTTGGAACTCCTTGATGTTGCAGAACATACTCTTTTGAAAACTGAAACACTGTACTAAGTTGTTAGACTCCTAGACCACCATTGGGTCCAGGGTGGGGAGGTGGGAGGGAGACTTTTGACGATGTTTGGAGACCTGGTTCTCACACCAGGAGAGGTGGCATCTAGTGGTTAGAGTCAAAGATGGTCCAGTCCTGTGACACAGGACACACTGGCAATAAAGAATTGTCTGGTGTTAAACGTCACCAGGGCTAAGGTTGAGAAATCTGGTTTCAATGCCTTAAGGTTTTTCACTTTAATGTAATATTGCAGTCTTGTGGTTATGCTGTTCCTGTTCTTAGTTTGTATGAGACAGTAAGCTTAGGAAACTGTCGGTGGCTGTTGATATCAGTGGAATTATAAACAAATTTACTAAAAGTTTTTATAAACCATTCCATTTATAGAAAGGAGTATAAACTTATATTCAGTGGTTTGGAGGGCTGTGTTTATAGACAGAAACATTTTTTTAGGGACTATTTGAGTGTTGGAGCCAGTTGCCAGCCATTTAGCCATTGGAATAATGTTAGAATTTCTTTTCTTCGGTCATTCCACTTGGAAAATGTTTGTGTGTGTAAATATACAAATATATAATATGTGATTACTGCTGACATGCAAATATGGACGCTCCTTTGCCCCATGCTGGGGCTCCAACAGGGCCTTGGGCATCTTTGGGCAAGCAGTCTGCCACTGAGCTGTGTATGTTTCCCAGCCTCTGAACGTATTTTTGATAGCCACTCAAATATGTGGATGAACAGTTTTAGTAAATTCAAATCTAATGATAAAATGGAAAACTTCCTTTAAAAATATAAAGATGATTATCTTGTTTTGTATTTCGGTATCATTCAATATTTAACGTAATGTTATGAAAGTTACTCTAGTTGAAAAAAAGTTACTTTTCTTAAGTTCATTTGTTGCGTTCAGTGATAATCACAATTGCTTATTTTTGCGTAGTCTTTCATTTGCAGCACATTTGGTTTTCTTTGTAAATAGGCAGAACCTTCTGTGAACTGTATGCTAATGTCTTGTGGGCAGTTACATTTGACAAGACTTATTATATGTCTGAGATTGAACTCCTTGAGGAATGGATTTATTCTCAGTTGGCCATCTTAGACTTTGAATTTCATTCCCAATGACAATTCTCCTGGGATATGGCTTGTTTGGTTTAGGGATGACGTATTTGTTCAGATTAACTTCTGGTTATGACAAAGCTTTTTTTTTCTCGATCTTATGGTAGCTAGAAAGTTATTTTAAAAAGTCGAGCCAGGCATAGTGGTGCATACCTGTAATTCTGATTTCTGGAGACTGAGGCCAAGGATTACTTGAGCCCAGTTCGAGGCCAGCCTGAGCAATGCTGTGAGACCCTGTTTGTAAAAAAATAAAACTAGAACTTTGGGCTGGGAATATAACTCAGGTTAGAGTGCTTGTCTGGCATGCTTGGGGCACTGGGTTTGTGTCCCAGCACCACCAAAAAAAAAAAAATTGCTAAAAAGATCTTTATAATGAACATTTCAATTTGTGATCACACCTACTTGAATGTTAGAATGCTTTAAATGTTAAAATTTTTTTTTTTTGGTACCAAGGATTGAACTTAAGACCTTGCGCTCACAAGGCAGGCAGTGGAACTACTAAGATAAATCCCCAGCCCTAAATGTTAAATTCTTTATACAGACTTTATATATTTTATACTAGAAATGTCTGAACAATGTAAAAGAAATTTTCTAAACAAATTTACCTTAAGGCAATCACAAACTAGTGTGGTGATAATTACTCTTTGAACATCTTTTTATGAGTGCTGTAGCATAGTTTGACTTTTACTTGTTTATGCAAAATGAAAAACACTGAGCAGATTTGTGACACGGTGTGTAGTGCAGAGCTAGAAAAAGTTGTCTGTAGTTTATTGACTACCTACAAAGTGTGAGTTACTATGCAGGATCGTTAACATCCATTTTTGATTTCTTTTTTACGTTCTGAAACAGTAGGATACATGTAAGATGATTTTAGACTTACAGCATAGTAGTTTCTTTGACTTGTGACTAGCTTTCTGTGATGAATGATGTTGGTAACCTACTTACTGTAGAGGACAAATTATTTTCAACCCACAGTGTTAACTGCTTTACATATCAGTGTCCCTTATACATCTTGCCCTTAAAAAAATACAAAACAGTAGCTCACAAAGGTCTTACCATATTTGTTAATAGGTGGGTGAAGAGCGAACGCTCCAGTTGCTAATGTGAACACCTGCACCCATTTGTTCACACAGCTTCTAAGAGCGCTAACCCCCAAATTAACCTGCCCCAGGGGAGATTAATTTAATCTGTGCCTGTTAACGTGGGGTGTGCTGACACTTATTAATCGGACTGAAATTATGCTCATCAGAAAAGCTTCTGATTTTGGTAGAATAGTTTTTGGCTGTTTCCTGAAACTGCCAACTTCTAATAGGAAGGTGTGTCACTGGTTGCCAGTTAAGCAGTATAATTATGTCTTCTGTCAGGATTACTGATAGTGTGGCAGTTCGTATGTGTTATCATCCAAAATGTGTTTTTTAAACAGGTGTGGCTTGATAAAGTTGGATTCATTGGTATAGTTTCTGAAAAAGTTTGTTGCCATCGTTTGAACCCATGATTTGAACAATAATTTTCTGACTGGTCATCTTGATCCTGTTCTAGTTTTTGGTTCCCTGCATAATGTTGCTGATTGATATTTTTGAAATATTATTTTCCTCTTCGTACAATCCTTTAGGCGCTCTAACTTGCCTTTTTTAAAAAAAAAAAAACTCAGGTCTAAACTTGTAGAATTCTAAGCTCTTGGTCATAACTTGGGGTTAAAGACCTGGGAGTCATGGTAAAACTATTACAGATTTTGCCATAAAGTATCTTCTGGCTGGGTACTGGAAACATAATAATAAAGTTTTGATTTATCAGGATAATGATGAATTTACACCACATTACTTCCTTGAAAAAAAGGTATTGTAGAACCAGAGAATTAAAGTAATTATAGTAGGGCTGGGAACTTAGCTCAGTGGTGCCATACTTGCTTCACAAGTGCAAGGTCCTGAGTTCAATCCCCAGTACCAAAAAAATACGTAATTATAAAGACTAGGCATCTGAAGAAAAACTAAAATGATTTCACTTTTTGATCTTGAAAGAAGAGGATTCAGTTGTAATTGAGGTCTATAAAATCATGAGTGATGTTAATTAAAGTAGGCATCTCTAGGGAAGGCAGCATAAGGATTAAGAGGTATTCCAAATCTGCACTTAACAGTGGGTGCAGACTTGAGTATGTTGTTTAACTTCTCTGTGCTGTGTTTTCTCTGTTTATAAAATAGGAATGATTGTTACCTGTACCTCCTAGTGTTTATTATGTGGATTCAGTTCTAGAGCACTAAACTAAATATGTAGATATATTCTGGATGCATGAATTCTGAATCATCAGGGATGTAAAAGTTTAACCAACCTTCTTTTACCTTTTTTGGGTCAAATCTCCCCAAAACAAAAAAAATCAGTCAATCAACTAACCAACCAGCCCACTTCTGATCGCCAGGATTTTGAATAAGGATTACTCAGCTGCAGCCATATTTTCTTTTTGTTTATTCCTATCCAGTTAAAGTTGCTATCTGCTAGATTACTCACGTATTCATTTCCATAGAACCTTTGTCTCACATAGGTCTTCCTTCCCTCTAGGCACAATGCTTCACACACAGATGCTAAATAGGTGTTTACTTATTAATACTACATTTGGAATTTTATAAAACAAGCCTTATATGACTTACTAGCTTTTGTTTTATTTACATTACTTGTGTTGGATGAAATTGTTTGAGATATTTTATTATTACGGTTAACCATTTTTGTGTGTAATTTTCATCATTAATGTAAGTGTAGTGTAAAACAGCTGTTTTCTGGGATTTTCAGTGTTGGAGATATTGTTAGAATGGTAAACAGGATGCTCATAGTGCAGACACAAGTAACAAATCAGCATATGAATTTTGTCTGTGTTTTTCATAGGATACAATATAGGGTCTTCTTTCCCTTAATTCTATGTGTGTTCTGTGTCACAACTCAGAATTTTGACAGATTTGATATTATTTGTTATCAAATGAACTATTACATACAATCTTCATATCCTTATTAGGAATAGATGGAATTTCTTCCATTTTGCAAATGGAAGTTTGCATAGGGAAGTTAATGTACTAGAGATTGTACCCCTGTATAGTTAAGGATACTGAAGCAGGTGATTTAACCCCATACCTCCCTCCCTTTCCCAGAGTGGGTATTGAACCTAGGCAGTTGTGTATGCTAGGCAGGTTCTCCACTACTCCATCATGTACCCAGACTTTTAAAAAAAATTTTGAGACAGAGTCTTGCTGAGTTGCCCAGAGTGGTCTTGAACTTTCCATCCTTCTACCTCAGCCTCCTGAGTAGCTGGGATTGCAAGTGTGTGCTACCTTGTCAGGCTTAACCTCTGAACTTTTAACCACTTTGCACTGCTGCCTGGCGCAAGATTCCCTATTGAATCCTCAAATATTGGAACACCTCGTGCCTGGTCTACTTTATTGAGGCTGGTGTGCCACTGAAATAATGTAATTATTTACTGTTATACTTGTATCCTGAAGATGTTGAAGTGTGAATTTTCAGTCCTATTTGGTAGTGAAACTGTTGTACCCAAGGGTGACCTTCTGGCCTTATGTAATACTGGAGAGAAAAAAAAAAAAAGGAAAAAAATTGTGGTAAGTTAAAATAATTTAAACAGTATTATTCTTGGTAATAGAAGCATTCAGTTTTCTCTGATTTATTTTCAACCTAGGATTAATATTATTATTTCTTAGATTTTTAGATAGGCAGCCCATTCTCTAAGAAGTCTATAGATGTTCATTTTAAAAGCTTTCACTTAAATTAGAAGAAATCAAGTTGTCATTTACAGGCTAAATGTAGCCTATGAGATACTTTCTCACAGAAGCTCATTTACTTTCAGAGTTGAGATAAAGTTGAAATGTACCCTAAAGACCAATTTTTTTAAAAAAGCTTTTTAGTTAGAAAAAGAAATTGAATATTTATTAAGAACTTATTTTATGACACAAAGTTTGGGTTGCCTTTTAGTCTTTTCTTTTGATATTGCAAAACTGAAATCTGTATCCGGAAATGAAGGACATAACAGGTATGGTGGAAATTGTGCTCCCTCAGCTGCACCATCATATTTTTTTGTGATATGCTAGAGGAATTTTTGTTAAGGTACAGCGTTGTCATCTGTCCTCCATCTGATATTTAGAATCTGACATGCAAAATCTCACCTGCCACCTTACCCACAATACCTGTGTTAGAGGAAATACATAGCTCAAAAGGAACTCATGCATATGCAGCCTAAAAATAATCTCCAACAGAAATCAGTAGATGATTTTTTCAAATCATTTAAAAATATTTCATTTGTCAGAGTATTTTTTTATGGTTTAGTTTTAATTATTGGAACAGAAGCAGGTAATTTGCAGAGGGAAACTTACGGTTCTTTGTTTTTAAAATTTTATAGTGGGACTAATAAAAATTTATAGTCTTTTAACTGATACTTGAGATCGTCTCAAAACCTTCATGGCCAATTAGAAATAAACTCAACTCTTACTTCATGGGGTTATGGTTTTGGCTTCAAATTAATGCCATTTGCTGTTCCTGTTTATTGGTGTTTTATTGCCCTTGGCCATTTTTCACTAAAGATTGACTATGATTTCATCAGAACCTCTGAAATCTGTAACTTCCCAAAGAAGGGGAATGAAAGTATGGCATAGAATGAAATTTAAATAATGTCTTTGACCTCATACTTTTCCTTTTTTTGCTATAATATGGATTCTAGCTCATTTGCTTGGAAACTTGATGTACATAAGCTCTATATGAATACAAATGTTTAAAATTAGATTTTAGAATTGAATACTTAGTATTTATCAAGAAATATTACGATATCATCTCTTTTTAAAGATTTCTTGGTATTCTTTTATCTTTACATTGGATGAATCCTTAGACAAAGTATGAAAGAATATCCTTAAATTTTTAACAGGTATGCATCTCTCAAAAGAGTTTTCGCAGATGCCCCTGGTAGAAATAGGCCAGTTATATGGCATTTTGAGTACACTTCTGTTAGCAGTTACATTTGCATTTGGATTTTTTTTTTGGTACTGGGGATTGAACTCGGGACCTTGTGCTTGCAAGGCAGGCTGGCGGCACCGAGTTAAATCGCAGGTCCAAAGCACTTACATTTGCTTTAATAAGTAGTTAGCAGGTCTTTGTTGTCTACCAGATTCTGGACTTCCTTAAGGTCAAGGACTGAAATTCATTTTTGAATATTCACTATCCAGCACAGTCTCTAGTATATGAAAGGTTCTTAATAAATCATTGCTGAGTGAAACACGTTTAATTCCCTTCTCTCTTTTTTAAAATTTATTTTATTTTTTAATTTTTTATTAAATTCTTTTATTGGTACATTGTAGGTATACAATGGTTCATATGGGCTGTAGATAACGTAAGCTTGACTTCTGCAGGATAGAGGGTGCCTTGTGATCCCTGTTCTGCTCATCATCCAACCTCATATTGAATCAGTTAGATGATTACTGAATAGCTGAAGTAAACATAACTTTTCCTTAAACTTGTGTGTTATGCATATACATTATATGTAGATTTTTTGAACTGAAGGAAGCTATAGGACTTTTGATTCCTTTTAATATTGAAGAGTCCCTTTATTCTTTATTTTAAAAAAAATCTGCCATCAAAAATTGCTTTTGTATTGTCTTGAGAGGATAGTTCTACCTAATTTGAACTAAATTATTATTTCTTTCACTATAATTTTGAAGGTATTACAGTATCTTTAAGTGATGTACAATAAAAATAATAGAAAAATGAAGTAGACACAGAAAACATGTTGCAACTTTTATTATTACATTCCCCAGTCATCCCATCAAGTTGCCATAGAAATTTTAAATTCTTACTCTACACTTGTGTACCTACTTGAGGACCAGTACATTTGTCCACAGATCACACTTGGGTAGCCATAGTTTAGAATATAGAATGAGGACTTTTGAGTTAGAAGTGTGTAGCTTGAATTGTGCTTTACTGCTTTAACTTGGACAGATTTTTAATTTTCTGCAAGCCTCTGGTTTCTTAAGTATAAATCCAGGGTAAGAATTTCATTTCATGGACTTTTTTTTTAGATTAAGTGAATGTAAGGGATTTGGTGTGTAGTAGATGGTCAGGTCACATCGGTAAAATGTAGTTCCTTTCTTCTTGGTTAACCAGTATAAAGAGAAGCATGTGCTTGGCAATTATGTGAAGATTTACAGTATTTTGTTATGATTTGAAATATTATTAGGGCACATAAATTATAGTTTATTGGGGTTTTAAAAAAATACACTTTTTTCTTGGTTATAAAAGTAACCCATGCTCAATGCAGAAAATTAGAAAATATAAAAGAATTTAGAAAAGAAAGTGATAATCATTATTGTGGTCTCTAAAAGCACCACTGTTAATATTTTGACCTAGTATTCCCAGTCTGTTTTTTAGGAGTGTGAGTATGTATGAATGTGTATATACATAGTCACATACTTTTATTATGGAGAAGTTCAAATATATACAAGGAGATAAAAAAATATAATGAAATCCTCAGTACTCATTCAGTTGCAACAGTCCTCAATGCCTGGCCAATCTTGTTTAATCTACAACTCCCTCTCCTCAGTTGTATTTTGAAATGATTTCCAGACTTTCCTTTTTGGCATTCAAAAACAATGTTTAGTCTCTAATTCAATAAAAATAAGTATTTTTCTTTTCTCCTCCGACCATGTCTCTGTTTCTCTCTCCCTTTTTTGTTGATACTGGGAATTGAACCTAGAGCCTTCATACTGAGCTACATACACATTCTTTTTTGATTTTGAAACAGAGTCTTGCTAGTCGTCATTCTGGGCTGAAACTTTTGATCCTCCTGCTTTAGAGTGATCACTCCCAGATCATTCTGGGCTTATTGCCATGTACTACCATGCCTGGCTTTGTGAGTTTTCTATACCACGTAAAATTGTGTGGTGATTTCTTCCACATTCATGTTGAAGGAAAAAAAGAATACTGTTGCATCTTTTTTTTTTTTTTTTTTTTGGTACTGGAATTGAACTCGGGTCCTTGTGCTTGCGAGGCAGGTGGTGGAACCACTGAGCTAAATCCCCAGCCCTACTGTTACATCTTTTAAAGCAATCAATAGTATATTTTTCTTATTTAAAAATACTGTTCCACTCCCATCCCTTTAATGATCAGACTTTTTGTCCAGTGTCTTTTTTTTTTCTATTACTGGGGATTGAACCTGGGGGATGCTATACCACTAAGCTCTATCCCCACCCAGCCGTTTTTAAATTTTTATTTTGAGACAGGGTCTTGTGAGATTTGCTAAATTGCCTAGGCTGCCCTTGAATTTGTAATCTTCCTGCCTCAATCTTTGAAATAGCTGGGATTACAGGCATGCTTTCTTCATTCCCTGCAAGATTTGATATTTTTAAAAACTTCTTTTCTATTTTCAGAGGAAATATTGAATTTGCATACTTTAATGCTTATATATTTTAAACATTTTGTTGTAGAAAAATTAAAACATACATAAACAAGTAGAATTGTATAAAAATTATTTAGCCTGAACTATTGTTAACATGTGGTCAGTCTTACTACATCCCTACCCCAGTCTATTGCATCTGACCCAGCCTTCATTATTTGAAGCAAATCTGACATCATATAATTTCATTCATAAATAAGTACCTCATTTAATAAGTAAGACATTTGTGAATATAAGATTTAAACTTGTGGAAATTTTATAATCATACAGAGCTTGATGTTGCAAAACTAGCAGAGAACCCAGTGGGCAATTCATGATTACTTCCTGCAAGGAGTTGAAGGAATATGTGGGGAGCTGACTTTTGGGGTATGTGGTGTGTTGAAGCCATGGTATACATTCTTTTTATTGGTTTGGAGGTTTTCTGATTATAGGTTTGTACTTAAGTAGTAAGTAGTCATGAATTGCTATATGGATTCAGAGGAAGGAAATATTCCTATTACTGGGTTTGGTGGAGGATTTCTGTATGGTGGAGGTGTAGGATATTAGATGGAGGGCTGTTTTGGGTATCTTGGATATGGGGGTTATAACACGTGACTCTTGCAAGCCATTTAGCAGAATGCAGTACAATAAGCCAGTGTGTCTAGAGCAAAGGTCACTATGTAGGAGAAATGGAAAGTAGGGTTGAAAGGTTAAAAAGATGAAAAAAAATGAATTTCATATGCGGGGCTAAGATGTTTGGCTCCCTTTTGCTAATGGGAAAAAGTCCCTTGAAGGCTTTCACCTTTATTTTTAAATTTAAATTTTTTTTTTGGTACCAGGCATCGAACTCGGGTCCTTGCGCATGCACAGAAGGCGGCGAAACCACTGAGCTAAATCCCCGGCCCAATTTTAATTTATTTTTAACTGCTATGTTAACACAAATTGTGCATACTTACGGGGTTATTTTACATTTTTTTAATTTTCATTGTTTATTTTGACACAAATTCAAATTGTACATATTATAAGTTTTTAAAATTAAATTTACATTGAATATTTTTAAAGAGGAGCTGTGGTCAGAGTGGTGTTTCAGAAAGACCAATGTAAATAGTTTAGAATACAAAGAGGCTGGCACATAGCAAGTCAGTCTACCTTGGTAGTTTAGACCTGAAGTGATTTTAGACTAGATTTGGGCTGTGGCAGTGAAAAAGAAGGGTGGGCTCAAAGGTGATTATTTAGTAACTGATCAGACATGAAAGATGGAAATATACTGTAAGAATAGATTAAAAATATATCAGGAACAGACTTTAGAGAGGGGCTTAGAAAAAGCCTGTGCTTAGTGAGATGAAGTTGAAGAGGGGTGTGAGTAGCTGAATTTTGCAGTTTTGCATCCATGTATGTGTTGAAGTAATGGTACACATTCTTTTATTGGTTTGGTGGTTTCTGAGTATAGACTTTTGTATTTAAGTACAAAAAGATGATTCTAATTTCATATTTGTAGTTAACCCTTGATTTCTGGTCACAATTGTTACATAGTTAGGGGACACTTTTTCTTTGGATACTTATAAGTAACCAATAAGCTTTAACACACGAAGGGGTAGAAATAACTATATATATATTTTTTTTTTTTTTTCTTTTTTTCTTTTTGGTCTCAAACTTTTCTAGCGCTTACAGAATTTTTAGTGTGAAGATTTTTATTCCCTAAAAGTGACTTCCTGATAATGACTGGGAGTGATGAAGCTCTGCATGTGCTCTTCAGCTACACAGCCAGCTATTGCTACCTATGGTGACCCTTGCCATTCACAACCAACTTCATCTTCTTCAACTCTAGTGATGGTCACTCTCACAGGTCACTGTCTTAGAGATAGGTTTGAGATATATTTGTGTTTGCTCTTCATAATAGTTTGACTAAACATCCTGATTATCCATGTTATCCAAAGCAACATGAAAACAAAACGTTGTGTTAGGGCAATGGTTTCATAGGCACATGGCAGATATTCTGCAGATAACAATTTTTATGTCATTGCCTGGTGGGCCATGTTCTGGTTGTCTAGCTCAGGCAGTAATGATCACAGCTAAGTTAATGTGACAAAAATGTGAATACCATTAAATTAAGGTGATGTACTTTAAAGATTCTGATACCTGAGGTTTTTTTTTTTTTTTTTTAAGATTTGAAAGTCCAATGTCAGATAAAATTTCTTTATTTTGATACTTTATACTTAAAAATTTCTAAGATGCAGTTAGGCTTAAGAATTTCTTTAAACACTGTAATCAAAATGAAAGAAGGCAAAACAAAACAAAACAAAGAAGCAAAAGTTTAAGTGATGAAATGTTCTTACATGAACTGGAAAAATACAACTTATGTTTTTTATTTTGAATTAGTCCTTTTCTTCAGGGTATTTAAACAGTGAGTAGGAGACATTAAAGATGCAATCACAAATTGGTTAGAAATAGCATGTTCATGGGGCAGTTTATGGAATTTTTTGTGTGTGTGGTTGAAAATGAAAATAGTATTTCATTACTGGGATTAGAAATAATCTCCTTGTCAGAGAAAACTGAAAATGACTAATATCCTTCATCATTCTGAGTTAAAAAGCAAAATAATTTCTCTGAGTTATGAATTGGTACTTTTAAAATAAAAGCTTAGTCACTTTCTAAATCCTGGTGTTTCTGAGACCTGAACCTACAGCAGCCATTTTAGAGACAGATGGTAATTTATGCACTCTGGATTAATACCCGTGCTTGTGTCCTCAGTTTGCCACTTCATTGGTGGATTTCCTATTTTAACTATTCTTTTGGGCCTTTTGCTCTTATTGCTTGCTTTCATTTTTTCCAGAACAAAATCCCTGACCTTAAAATCTCCTGTAGTAACTAGGTTGAATTTTCTCAAAGGATTGCACACAAGCTGTAGTTACAGAAAAAATAATGGTTTGGACTGCTGTTTCTGTATAGCAGTGTGTATGACAAGTACCTGTAGCCGTCCAATACAGATGCTTCATAGAAGTCCCATCTTTATGACAGGAGGTGGAGATTCATTGTGAATGTTAGTCGTTACCAGTTAACATTTCAGCTTTCTTTGCACATGTTAATAGTTAAAACTTGACTTCTGGGCCGGGGATTTAGCTCAGAGGTTTCGCCGCCTGCTGAGCAAGCACAAAGACCTGAATTTGATCCCCGGTATCAAAAAAAAAAAAAAAAGAATAAAACTTGACTTCTGCCTTTTTTTTCTTCATTGCTAATTTAGATTATTAGGGGAGCATGTGAGACTTATTTAATAAAGAATATTTTTAAAAAAATCAATAAATATAGGAATAATTTTAAGCCATGTTAAGCTGCTAATCTAGATCATAAATTTACACAATCACATTTTATCAGTATAGCCTTTTATTTATTTTTTCTTGTGCTGGAGACCAAACCCAGGGCCTTGTACATGCAAAGGGTGCAGTCTATCCTGGAGGCAAGTATAGACTTCTAATTGAGGTCTTAGGTATTTAAATTTCTTTGGTTTGAGGAAGAGGTATCTAAAATGGATTGATCTCTAATAAGTTTTGTTCTATAGGGAACGTGACTATGGGGCTCTAGTAGGTTTTCAGATGTAGTGGATAACTGACATTTCAACTGCTGCAAGAGAAACTGCTGGTTATAGGTTTAATTGGTGAAATCTGTCAAATGATTCCCCCCAAAATGACCTCATATTTTGTCTTTAAGCCACGTGCTGAGACTAGTAGTTCTCTTGTCTTTTCAGTAAAAGTTGCTGCTTGAATATTTTCATTTTCTGGAAAATTACAATCAGTTAAAAAAGCTCAGCTTTTTATTGAACTAAGTAGATCTTTTGAGGGTAGTCTGAGAATTGCCATTTTATTTTGTGGCGAGACGTTTTTCACTCAAGATTTATCTCAAATAGTTTCTCAGAATCTTTACTGCTAGGGCTGGGGATTTACCTCAGTAGTTCTGCCGCCTGCCTCACAAGCGCAAGGACCTGAGTTCGATCCCTGGTACCAAAAAAAGAATCTTTACTACTAACTTGAGTATATGATTATATAAGATCACTACTTTAGCTTAATACAGATTGTAGTTCTGTAAGTGATGAGTATTTTACATAAACTTTTTAAATTAGTTTGGTTCATTTAGTAATACTTCATTTCTTACAGACTAACCATAAAAATATTTTCCAGTTTAGTTTTTAAATTACATGTAGTATAATTTTTAAGTAAGTATAGGACTTATTATTCCATTATGTCTGTAAATGAAAACGACTTGACATCCTTTCTTCAATTGCTAAGGTTCCTTGTTATCAGAAAATTACCTTTTTCAATACTAGCTTGTAATCTAATGTTTAAGAGTTTCAGAAAGTGGCATTATAATTCCTGGTTACTGGATTCTTCCGGGGAATGTGTAGGAATTGTAATGAAACAATTGCAGGGGAGAGTAGGTTTTCTTGTTTTGTTTTATTTTTTTGAGACAGTATTTCTGTGTAGTTCAGGCCATCCTTGAACTCACTATATAGCACAGGCTAGCCTGGAACTCGAGATCCTCCTACCTCAGCCTCCTGAGTGTTGAGATTAAGGCATTCCACCAAGTGTGGTTTAGATTTTTTTTTTCTTTAGGTACGGGGAATCAAACTCAGGACCTTGTGCTTGCCAGGCAGGCGCGGCGCCACTGACCTAAATCTTCAGCCCCTGGTTTAGATACTTTAAAGTGGGTTGGAGAATAACAGGAAGCTGCCTAGGGGAGGTGACATTTTAGCTGGGCTTGTAGGTTTAATAGCCTTTTGACAGGCAAGATACTGCTTGTATTCATCCTTCTTGTCTGGAAAAACATGACTGGGAAAATTATAGGTATGTGGCATATTTTGGTGACTTTAAGTTTGGAATGCAGGTACCAATGCTGGTAGGATTAAAGTTTTTGATGTCTTATTAAGGAGATGAAGCTGTTTGTCAGCATGGAAGAGTCTCTGAACAACTCCCTCCTTCCCATCATGGTACAGTACTGGGGATTGAACCCAGGCATGCTCAACCACTAAACTACATACCCAGCTGTTTTTATTTTTTGAGGCAGCATTATGCTAAGTACCCCAGGCTGGCCTTAAACTTGCCATCCTCTTGTATAGCTGGTATTACACGCATGTGCCTCCATGCCTGCCTGAGCCTCTGAACATTTAGAATTTGAACTTGGTAGTGGGTATGTGGCTAAGAGATGGGAGCACTGAGAGTGTGATGTGCCCATCTGGCTTGGAAGATTAGGTATTACTAGGTAGGTAGTGATGCCACTAACAAAGGTGAGGTTCGGGGGTGGAAGTATTATGGTGGGAAGATGATTCAAGTTTTGGACAGTATTGAAAGTGACTTGATTATTTTGTGCTACTGAGTGTATTTGGAAATTGAGGTTAGAGTTGAAGTTAAGCTTTGCTATATGTGATCCTATATTGTTTTGTTTTCTTTTCTTTTTTTTTTGTTTGGTACCGGGGATCGAACTCGGGTCCTTGTGCTTGCACAGCAGGCGGCGAAACCACTGAGCTAAATCCCTGGCCCCCTATATTGTTTTCTTTGGAGTGTTCTGGTTGTCTGCTTTCTTTCATTTTTTTTAGATTATGGTTATTACAACTTGTTGTCTTCATCTCTTGGCTGAGTTCTATATATCTTGAATTCTCATTTAGGAATACTTAAGTCATATGATTGTGGGAAAAGAAGTCAATAAGATCTTTGGTTGTCTTAAAATTTTTAATGATGGAATATCATAGAACACAAGTGCCATGTGTTGGTTTAGACTTGATCCAGAAAATTGTTTTATTGTTGCCAAGAAATATTTTATTGTTGGTTCCCCAGAATTTTTCCTTTTGTCTTCTGTTGAATTATTTTTCTCTTATTGTGATCAGTTGATACATGGGTAGGTCCTAAATATGACATGCTGGCTTCTTTGAGTTTTCTAGAATTCTCTATTTTCTTCTGGTGACATACCACATTGGTGTTAGCAGTTCTAGCATATTTGGCTTAGAAAATTTACAAGACCTTGGACACATTCTTTTTTGATACATTCTTATAAAAATTTTCTTATGAATTAATGCCACATAGGAAATACATCTTAGAAAAAATTAGTCTTTCATATAATTCTGGCACTTCCATAATTTTCCACTTTTTGCAATATTTTTTAAAAGAAGTAAATTATTCTCAGTATACTTTTGTAATAAAACTAATATTAATATTGTATAAACAAGTTTATGAATGTTTGCCTTAGTTTCTTTTTCTTTTTTCACTGCAGTAGGTCTTGTAGGGAGCATTTAAATGTTGTCAACATTTAGAAATTTTCTTCTAAGAGTTTTGAGCCCAAATTACAATATATAAATTGTAATTGTTTGTTTGTGTGTTTTTAATAATTATTGACTTCAGAATTTCAGATTCTTTCTGATTACCATTGTTGTTTTATTTATGTAATACAGGGGGTAAAAACCCCAGCATTTTCCAAAGTCAGTTTGGAAAGAGTTTGTAGGATTGAAGACATTTGTAGTGAGCATGCAGTGCTATAGGTCCAGTTTGTGTTTGGATTCTTTAGCAATTGCTGAGTGAGTGATTACTAGGATAATCTGTAGCAACATCTGTTATGTGCTCCAGTGGTGTACCGAGGGGGGTGTTTTATTAGATGACACATTATCTTTTATTACAGGGAAGCTGTGAAGTTCTCTTAAAACTTTAATAGTGCTAAAAAAAACCCATGTAAAATTATAAAGTAATAATTGGAGGAATAAAGGAAGTCACCGAGAGAAAAGGTTTATATAGAAATGTATGGTATTATTGCTGCCTTTTGTATATTTAACTTTATCTTTCTTCTAGTCCAAGTGGTAAGAAGTTCAGAAGCAAACCTCAGTTGGCAAGGTACCTGGGAAATACTGTTGACCTCAGCAGTTTTGACTTCAGAACTGGAAAGATGATGCCTAGTAAATTACAGAAGAACAAACAGAGACTGCGGAATGATCCTCTCAATCAGAATAAGGTTGGTTAATTTACTTATAGCATATATAGCTTATATACGCTATTTCAAAAGCTCTCCAAAAACTATCTCATGTTGTAATTATGTTACTGAAAATTTGGTTGTACAAATGCATCCACCCCCTGCAAAAGTTTTTGACTTCTGAATTTTTTCTCATATTTGGCAGTACTTGCACAGAGAGAGCATAAGTAATTTGTGCACATTAGAAAACATTTCACTATCTCTAGGCCAGTGTATATCATACTTTTTGACCCATTGGATCATTTTACAGAAGATTTATTAATACTAATTGTTCACTTAAAAAAAATAGCTCTTGTTGCCTAAAAAGAGTAAAAAAAAATTTTTTTTTGTACTGAGGATGGAACTCAGGACCTTGCAGTTGCCAGGAAGCCATGGCACCACTATGTTACATCCCCGGCCCAAGACAAAATTTTAATGTAGCAAAAATCTTTACCTATAGTAATTTTCGAGTTCAGAAGTTGAGCAAGAGCAGTTTTGATTTTGATTTTTGATAATGTTGAAGATACTGACTCTCAGGTATAATATTCTCATCCCAATACTGTGATTAGAGATTCCCCCCCCCCCCCCATGGAGCTGCATCTCCAATTCTTTTTTAAAATTTTGAGATACTGTAACACTTGTTAAGTTGCCCAGGCTAGGCTCCTGCCTCAGCCTCCTAGAGTGCTGGGATTACAGGCATGTGCTACCATGCCTAGCTTCTATTACGGTCTAATATTATTGGGCTGTTGGGTTGATAATGTATCATATATCAATTTAAACAATTCTCATTTGAATTATGCTAATTTAATTACATTAAAATACCCAGTATCTTTACAAAGCACACTTCTTTTCCTCTAAGGACAGCTAAGTGTCTGTAACCCACAAGTGACTCATTGATTTGCCACAGTCCTTCTAAGACTGCTAAGATTATTTCCATCTGTAAGGAGCTAGGAGATGAGGTTGAAGTCATCAGTGTAGTTACCTAAGTTAACTATTTTAATCAATTTAAAAATGTTTTAAAACTTTAGAGATCTGTGTGTATATGTTGCCACAACCTCTTGTCTCTCACTAATGATGTGAAGATAAAGGATGGAAAACTAGAGTCTTATTTTTTCTTGGGATATGACTTGATATAACTTAGCTGTATTTATTTTAGGAACCCAGAGGCAGTTTAGTACAATAGAAAGGGCTTAGGACTTTGGCAGGCATGGTTTGGTGAACTGGCTTTGCTACTTATTAGATGATGTAGTCATAGGAATTTTCTTAACTACTGAGAGCCTCAAGTTTTTATTTGAAAAATTAAGGTAATAAATTTTTCCTTGGGCCAGGGATTTAGCTCAGTGGTTCTGGTGCCTGCCTTGCAAGTGCAAGGTCCCAAGTTCGATCCCTGGTACCAAATAAATAAATAAATAGAATTTTCCCTAGCATTAAATAGGAATTTATAGCTAGCAAAGTATTTGATTCGTGTTAGTTCTGTTCCTTTCCCCTTTGCTCCTTCCTTAAGCTGCCATGTATCTGAGTACCGGTAAACAACTCTTTTTACTTTTTCTGAAGGGTTTGGGGCGGTGATGGCAAACCTTTAAGTTTTCAGTGATAACAAATAGCACACTGCAGCACATGTGGCATAGGTTCGCCACCACTGGTGTAGAGTCTCTGGTTCGTGCTTGCTTTTATTCACCTTAATAGTTTGTTTTCACCTTTTTTTTTTTTTTTTCCTTTGTGGTACCAGAGATCGAACTCAGGACCTTGTGCTTGTGAGGCAGGTGGCAGAACCACTGAGCTAGATCCCCGGCCCCTTAATAGTTTCATTTTACAAAATTAATTTCTGAAAATTGGTGTGGAGGTCAGAAGGCATTGTCTCCTCACATCATAATATTGAATCTTATATTTTCCATTGGGGCATTCTCAGGTACTTTGTTTGGAAAGGCCAAAGGGAAAGGAAGGCTAAATTGCCTCTGCATTGTTTAACTATGAGATTAGTTTGGGTTAATAGTTACAAAGATGTTAAGAAAGGTAAGAGTGGAGGGATCCCAAGTTAGCAAAAGTTAGGACCTAGAACCATGTATGTGTGTAGGTGATTGCATCTTAAGGAAATCGTTACGCTAGGGTTCTTTTGCTTCTTAAGTGTACAGAGGAAAATTAAGATCTAGCTCTAAAACTACCTTTTAAAAGTTCTCTGTGGAAAAAAGTTCTCTGTGGAAAAAAGTTCTCTATAGTGGTCAGGTACCTATAGAAGGGGCATAGATATTTATGAAATGAATTCTTTCAAATTGCCCTGTTGTTGCTAGAATGACAATTTTGTTAAAATTATTTAGTATAATATGAGATTTACCAGTTATGGTTTATTAAAAACCAAAAACTAATTCATCTTTTTAGTTTGTGTGCATCTTTCTGCTCTAGCTGCACTGGACCACTCATCATCCTGCACCATGGCATGCACTTTCAAGATTCTGCTTGCTCATATGCTGTCTCCTCTGCTTGGAATGCGCTTCCCCCTTCCCTTCCATTTGACGAACTCCTACTCCTCCACGGCCCAGCTCCATTGTCTTCATGTCTGGAAATCCCGCCCTGCGTTCTCCAGGCAAAACCAGTCCCTTCTTGCTTCCCTGGTGCTTTGCCTGTATTTGTGACTGCCTGCTTTAGCTAGACTGTGAGCTCCGTGAGGGCAGGGACCATGTCTTTTTTGTTTTGTTTTTGTATATGTAGTCCAAAGCCTAGCTACACGGTAGGTACTTAATAAATGTTGCTTGATGTTTATTTTATTTAGTATTAGCCTCATTCCATAAGTTCCTAGTGATAATAAATGTTTATTAAATAAATTAATATATAATACATTCTTTTGGAAATGGCTTTCATTTTCATTTTTTCCCTGAAACTTTCTATATGAATTTTTTGGAGTATGGTCTTATTTTTGTATCTGATTTTATTAAGTAGTCACAGAGTGGAGTTTTGCATATTTTAAAATAAGCTCTTCTGGAGTAACACCAACCTTAAAATCTCTATGAAGCAGAAAATATATTTATGGCATGATTAACTGAATTACGTCTTTTTGTAGTACAGTATAAAAGAAGCTGAAACATTTAAAGTGATCGCTAGAAATCTGAGGAGGTGTTTTTTAATGTAGTTGTAAGCCTGGCCAACACATTAACTGTGGTGTTTTTGAGTCCCCCTACCCCCACCAGCCTCTTTTCTTAAAATAATTAGAGTTGTAGTCAACAAAATAAACTTTGAAATAGGCTAAATTGTAGTTTGTATTGACTGATTACAAGCTGTGATCTTAATGTCTTCCATCTCAAAGGTGAGTTTATTGGCTGATTATTTTTAGATGTGATTGGAAAGATACCTCTTTTTTTTTTGTGGTACCGGGGATTGAACTCGGGACTTTGTGCTTGCAAGGCAGGCATGGTGCCACTGAGCTAAATCCCTGGCCATGGAAAAATACTTTTTGAAGATCTTTACAAAGTGGTTTTTAATTATGGGATGAGTGGATAGGGTGCGATCCCATTGACTAATTTTGATTATTATCTACTATTGTTTTTCAGTATGTATTTCTACTTGTCTCAAACTTAACCTTACCCTGAAAGTTTATTCCATTTTTAATTCCATTTCATTATGTTTTATTGAATGTATTGCCACTGCTGTAATTATTTCAAGTCCCATTTTTCCAACTCACAGAGTAGAGTTGGAATATTAAGTCAGTTATTAAAGCTCTTACATTAGGTTAATGGAAAGAAAAAACTAGAGATTTGAAGCCATCAGCTCATTTTTTGTTTTTTTTTTTTTTTTGGTACCGGGGATCGAACTGAGGATTTTGCGCTTGCAGGGCAGGCGGTGGAACCACTGAGCTAAATCCCCAGCCCGTCAACTCATTTGATATTAGAAGTCAAGCAGCTTTCTCAAGGAACAAGTTATAATGTGATATATCCAGTAGAATGTTCTGTGATGATGAATATCTTTAAACCACAGCTATGTGTGGCTGTTCAGTACTTGAATTATGGTTAATGTGACTGAATAGCTCAATTTTAAGTTTTCTTTAATATAAATAGCCACATGCACCTAGTGGCTATCGTATCAGACACAGCACAGTTCTTAGCGATGTCAGTCTCTGTATAAATGAAACAGCAGAAACTTTTGCTTCAAAAGCTAAATATTGTTTAGGCGTTTATGAAGGCTTTGACTTTTCAAAGAAGAGATATTTAAGGTTTTAGGGTTATGACTCAACATATTAAGGAAATAGTAGAGGCAAAGATAATTGTTTCTAAAAAATTTTAATTGGAGATATTCTATGATTAGATAAAGAACATTACAGTGGTTCTGAATATAAAGTTATGTTTAGGGAATTCCAAGTAGCTTGGTTTTGTTGTTCAACACTTTTTTTTTACTGTAGCATTTCATATGTGTTTCTAGCTTTCAGCAACCTCAGAATTTTATAAATTAAAACTATAAAACTAACAAAATTCAATTTTTCTAACAATATAACCTCTGGTATATTTTACAGATTGCTTACAATATGAATATGGTATAGAACAGTTATTTCTGAGTTTGGCTTAATAGTTGTACTAATACTTCAGAAGGACACAGTTCATTCATCACATTTTTCTACCCAAATTTGATACTTGGAAATAAAGATCATGTATTCTTCAGTCGTGTAACTTGTATGTTAAGTCTAGCATTGTTCATTTCTCATGAATTATCTTTGCCCAAAGTGTTAGTGTGTTATTGTGATTATAAACACAGACGTGGGTTCTATATGACTCTGTCCTAGGTTCTCAAGTGTAGCTAAAAGATGACTGTTTTAACTATCCTCTGTAAAATTTTATAGAAAGCTCATGTATCTTGGGAGCAGTCAGTACCTGTGCAGTTTGAAAGATTGAGTAGATGGTGATGGTAAGAATCAGATTTGCGTATTGGATATAGAATATGATGCAGTATGGAAACTGGATTTGAGACAGAGTGAAATTACAGTAGAGAACCTGGTTGGACTGTAGTAATCCAGAAAAATAATGATGATATGAATGCTGTGGCAGGAGGTATGGAAAGGTGAGACTTGGGAGAAATCAGTAGATAGATGTAAGGACATAATGATTACAAAGAGGGAATTAGTGATGCCTGCTGGTTTTGGCTGTTACCATGTTTTAGACATGATTTGTCCCTTAGAGGTTCATGTGCTACAATCAGCTCCTAGAATGGTGGTGGTGAGGTGGTAGAAGGTAATTAGGTCATGGGGCTCCACCCTCACGAATGGATTCATATTGTTTTATAAGTTATAGGAGTATTTTGTTTAGTAACACAGAATTGACTTAAGTCAGTCACTTGAAGATTGGGCTCAGATAGAGGTAAAGGAGAAGCAAGGAGGGAGATGGAGTGAGGAATATTAAGTTAAAATAATTTTGATGTCTTAGACTTTCCAAAAGGATTTTGTGGGTCTCCGAGGATTTAGAATTCTTATACTAATGATTTATCATTGGTATTTATTACCCACTGTAGGGTCTAACAGGCTTGCAGATGAACAGAATGAATCTTGTGGAGAGTGAGAATGACCTTCTAGAAAGGTAAAAGGAGAATCAAGAGAAAGTAGTAGTATAAAAACCTAGGAAGGATTTTTATTAAATGCGATAGATCAAGGAGGATAAAGACTATATGTCTGTGGGGTTTTGAAATTAGAAGGCATTTGGTAACCTTTATATAACCAGTTTTGGAAAAGGAAAGGATTAGAAACCATATTTTGAAAATTAAAGTTTCTGGGAAATGAGAAATTACAAATGAAATATGTCTGGTCTTGTAATATTCTTTAAAATTTTGATTTAATATTTCGTGAAGTAATATGGGCAAATAATGAAAAGGATGGATATTCAGTGAAAAATGTCTCGCTCTGTATCCTTTTACTTCCTTTCTTATTCCCTAGAAGAAACTGTTGCTAAGTGATGTTTTTTTTTTCTTTTGGTATGTTCTTTTAGAGCTTCTGTGAAATTACAAACATATTATACATGTGCATTTTTTACCCCTCTTCCATGAAAGCAAGACTTCTTAGGAAGCTTGAACAAGTGGTGGGAGAGAAGATACTATTCAGAAGAGAATGCACAATCAGGAAACATTATTTTTATTATTTTTCCTTTAAAGGCGTGAAAGACCAACTTGGAAAAATCCAGTAGAGGGTTTCTGTTTCTATTTTCTTTTTTTTTTTTTTTTTTGAGACAGGTTCTCACTGTAGTTCAGGCTGATCTTGAACTCACCATGTAGCCTAGGCTGGCCTCTTAACAGTGATCCTCCAGCCTTAGGCGCCCCCCCCCCCCCCCCCCCCCCCGGGCTGGGACTACAGGCGTGCACCACCTGGCTCAGTAGGTTTTCTGACCTGGGAATCCATGCCTCAGAAAGACATCTAGGAACCTTTGAATTATGTGTGGCATTTTTTGTGTGCATTTTTCTAAGAGTTTATCTTTATCAAATTCTCTGTGGGATCTGTTGCTGAAAAACTTAATAACGAATGTTTTTAAAGCAAGAGAAGGAGCAAGACCTTGACAGAATGTGAGCAAGTAGATGAAGGGCCAGATCACTTGCTTCTGCTCAAATTAGGCCTTGGACTGGATTTTTTGGTTATTGAATTAGTACCATAGTCGGCAGGCTTGTATCTGTCTAGATCCCATGGCTAGTTGAGCACTGAAGAGCCCTGCCCTAAGAAAATTCTGATTACCATTTTGTAGGGCATGTTGTGCTAAGAACTGCTTCTTGGGTTCTACTTTCTGAGGAGTCTTTCCAAATTGAGTGCAAATACCTCATTTCTTCCACCAATATTCCTAGCCTACTGAGAAAGTAATTAAAGACTTTCCCAGAGATACTCATTGTCAGTGTACTCAGACCTTTCTAAATTGAGCATCTTCTGGTCACTATGGTATCACTGGTCTTCTGTAGGTAAAATTGGAGGCGGAAAAAGGGACTGAAAAATAACATGATAAATCTAGCATTTGCAGGTCCTAAAAATTTTTCCAAGGGATAACTGCCATTTCTTTAAGTGTGAGCCAGCGTTGAGTAGAGGTGTTTGTTAATTTTATGTGGGATGGACCAAAGTGGAAGTGAGAGAAGTAGTTTTATCCAGTGAGGAATGATGATACACTACACTCATGCCTTTGGAGATTAGAAGTAGACTGATTCTAGATCTCTTGAAAATTAAATTAGGATTAGCAAATTAGGATTTGCTAATGAATTAGGTATAGGATATGAGTTTGATATAGGATAGGAAGAGAGGACTCAAAAGGTGAGCTTTTGGTATTTAGATTGAGAGGAAGTGTTCAGATGAAGAATACTCAGGTCCAGGAAAGAATTGAGGGCCAAGTCCTGTGAAAAATCAGTTGATTAGAATTTGGTTAAAGTAGAATCAGCAAAGTAGATAAAAGTAGTGAGAAAAAAATGGCTAGTAAGGTAAGAGAGATGTGGAAGACATTTCAAAAATTAGTTGCCTAGGGGAAAACTGAACTTTGAGTTTAGGAACATGAATTTTAAAATAACAACAGTTTTGGTGGGAAACAGAAGCCAGATTGGATTCAGTTGTAAATTGTGATAAAATTGGTCAGTGTAGATAGTTCTTTAAATTTTTTGAATAGTGTGGAGAATCACTAGATGATGATGGATGCTTTGGTTAATCTGTTTCAGAGATTGAAACTGGAAATGGATAGCACGATTGGAAAAGTAATGGAGGTCAAGAAAGTTAAGCATGTATGCACAGTGAGAAAATATGAAGGTGAATGGATATAGGAGATGGAAATGGTGTCTAAGTAAGCATTAGGGAAAGAACTGGAAATTGGAGAGTTGGGTGCTTCACTGAGATATTGGAGATGATGTAGTTACTAGTATTGACAAGCCTGTGGCCATATTAGGTAAGTGAGATTGGGTAGAGGATTAGATCAAAAGACTCATGATGTTGAATGAGTTACGGTTTATATCTAGATGTCCCCCCAAAGTTTCATTTGCTGAGAAGTGGAACTTCTCGAAGGTGATTGGATTATGGGGGCTTTATAGCTGATTAGCTTTTAGGAGGCGGGGTCTGGTCAGAAGAGGCAGGTCAGGAGAGTGTGACTTAGTAGCAGTTTGGCTGCCGCGAGCTGAACAGCTTTCCTCCAGCAGACCTTCCTACCGTACCTCCCTGGCTTAGCTGGCCAACTATGGACTCCAAACAGCCAAAATAAATGTCTCCTTTAGGTTGTGGGTTTTGGGTATTTGTTCCAGTGATGAGAAAGTGACTAAGACAGTTATCCATATGAGTGTTGAGGTCTCCAAGAATGAGAACAAAAGTTAGGATGGAGAGGAAAATTGAAACAAAGTTAAGTCTGATGAAGGAAGGAGAAAACAGGGAAGAGGGTTAGAAGGTAGTGTAGCTGGATACTATGTTGTTTTTAGAATGACACAATTGGAGAGATGATTTGAAAGTAATAGGTAGAAAGGAGAAAACATTCTGCTTTCTGGCCCATATATAGTTGCAAGGGATTAAGAGAGAAAGGAAGCCCTCCTTCCCCTGGAGAAGGGAGAAATTTAGCAGGGAAGTGCTATCTTCAAGGGACAGGTTTCAGTAAGGCCAGCACTTTAGACAAAATACTGAGATTATAGGAAAGACTCCTGATCAGTTATTCAAGCATTTATAGTCAGCATTGGAGGATGGATAGATAAAGTTAGGGGATTGGTTTTCAGAGATCATCACATGAATGTAATGACTTCACTAGAAATTTTAAAATATGAAATACAGGCTAGAAATGGTCAGTATGCATCAAATTTAGAGAGGGTAAGTTTGTTTTAGATTTTCATATAACATTTGTGTATACTGAGTTGTGCTATAAAGTATACTTTTAGTCGAGATAAAAACACTGAGAGCATTGAAGTATGAGCTTAGAAGGGGCAGATCAAGAGGGTGTGACTTGTACAGAATATTACGGGGACAGGAGTAGGTGATCATGTATGATCTGAGTGACGTTTCATTTGGTTACTAAGTAGACCGGGATGTGAGGTGTGATAGGATTGGTTGTAGTAATTGGTAGAATCATGTCCATAAATCTTAATGTGACTAGGATCTGTCTAGAACTCTGATCCTCACAAGAATTGGCTGTGCTGACTTTCTCGGCCTCCTACACCGTGATCTGTAACAGGACTACTTAGCAGAAAATAGGGTCCCTTATAACTCTTGCTAACCTTCAAAGGAGAATAGTTGTCTATTTTAGGCAAGTTTGAGTTTCATTAAGGCTTATTTGTATCTAAGGTTAATTAGCTCTGGTTATCTCCAAGTTAATATCCTTATCAGTTAAACTTTCTATACAACTCATCTAAGGAATAAGGTAACCTATTTTTATAACTTACCCATTGACATTCTATTAATTGACCATATACTTTGTACTTTATTCCAAGAATCTCCATGAGTCTTGTTTCTAGAACCACTGTGCTGGATTTTAGGTTAACTATACAGACAAAAAGTTACTTACAGTGGGATAATGTAAGTTGTCTGATTCAAAATTAAGGAACATATTTTTCCGGAACCTGAGAGCAATATGGTATAACTCCTTCCAGTGAACATAGCTGGTTTTGTTGTCTTAGTCTCATATTGTCAGCCTGCTGAGCTTTAGATTATGTTCTTTGTTTCCCATTATTTCATGATACAACAGCGCTATGGTTGACAGTGATGGCTAAAACCACCCATGTGTAGACTGGATTATTTTCCTATGAGAGACTTATATATGGCTGGTTTTGTGAATAAAGAATGTGCTGGCCATGTTTACCCATAAGTATAACAATGTTAAATAGTAATAGATGGAACAAGCCTATGGATTATTTCTCTTGTATTGATAAGCTTTAGGCTGATAATATTGATGAGTATATTCTGGGCTTAAATAATTTTGAGGTAGATATTGTGTATTATATTAATATATATTAAAAATATAAAATGTATGTGTGTGTGTTGTACTGAGGATTGAACCCAAGACCTTTGTCCTGAGATACAATTCCTACCCTTTTTATTTTTTGACGCAGTGTCTTGCTAACTTGTTAAATTGCTCAGGCCAGGCTTGAAATTTGTGATCTTCCTGCTGCAGCGCTGGGATTGCAGGTGTGAACCTCTATGCCCAGTTTAATTAAACTACATTTCACTTATAAATTTACATTTCCTTTGTAAGTTTAAGATAGCAAACGAGACTACTCAAGGGGTTAGGGCTGCATTGCACAGGACCTAATGTGTAACGACACTTTATACATCTGGTTATTCCAAAGAATTTTAAGAGCACATTCTATTTGCATAGTTATTGGAGATAGCCTTTGTTCATAGAGACTATATTCTAGGGATGACAAACTCGTACATAAAGTATTCAATGCTTATTTTTTTTTTTTGGTACCGGGGGTTGAACTCAGGTCCTTGCACTTGCGCAGCAGGTGCAGCAGGCGGCGAAACCACTGAGCTAAATCCCCAGCCCTAAGGTATTCAATGCTAATCAGTGAATGGAGAGTGATGTGAAAGTGACGGTGATCAGTTTAGGTCAAGTGACCAGGAAAAGTTTCTCTGAGGTTGTTTTTAAAGCTGAGTTCTGAATAATAAGGAATCAGCTCTACAAGAACCAGTGCATTTCATACAGAGGGAATAGGCTTGTGATGGTGAAACTTTTTAGAAAAAACAACTGATACCCCTGACTTGCATGCCAACAGGGCTGTGTGTGCCCACTGCGGCACACATGCCATAGGTTTGCCACCACTGGAATGGCCTATGCAAAATCCCTAAGATGCACTTAGTAATTGAAGATAGCAAGAAGGGCAGGGTGCTGGAGCTTAGTGAGTGGGAAAGTAATACTGAGTAAGGTTAAAGAAATAGACAAGGCTAATCATGGGCTTGGCAGCCAGCATAAGGAAGAGTACAGCATTCCGTTTGAGGGCTTTACCTAAGGGACAATATAGTTACTTTGCCTACATGTGGAGAATGTATTCTGGAAGTGCAGAAGTAGAAGTCAGGGGCCAATGAGGAGGCTATTGTATTTGTCCACGTGGGGATGATGGATAGTGTTTAATGAATGAATTAAGTAATGAATGAAGTAAGAAAGGGTAAGATATAGCAAAGGATGTTGGAAGTAATTAGTATTCTGTTGTGCAAAGAACTTAATTTTCTATTATATACAGAAATATTTTTAAAAAGTGAATACACAAAGGATAATTAGCTAATATTTACCTAATAAAAATAATAGATTATTAATTATCTAACAGTGCTGTTCCATCTTTTTGGCCAATTTGAATAATGAATTTAGCTAACGATTGGATAAAGTGCTAGAAAGCAAAAAGTACGTGAGCTTTAGCTATGTTAGCAAGTGGCTTGGTGGTGAGAATAATTTGTTCAGTATGATATTAGGGTTATTACAGTATTAGTAGTTCAAATGTATCCAAATGTGAGAACCATTTGAGAGGACCTGTGCTTGGCTGCCATGTTAATAATAAAGGTAGATTTCAGGACTTGGTTGCCTATGTTACGGCTTTAACAAGATTTATTTTGGATGCTTGGCTCTCTGTTGATGATGGAAGACTATTTTCACAAATTTTTATAAGTCCTGAAGAATTAACCTCACTGTGTAGACTCCAGATCTGGAAAGAAATTAAGCCCTACAGAAAACCACTTTTGTGACTATTTCACAATTCTCCCAGGCATGTGTACATAGTGCCAACTTAGCTGTAGAGGAGATAATTAATTCCATACAATAGCTGCTTAAGTTTGAGAAGGGCTGCTCTAAATAGCTTGTTGAAACTTTGGCATCTTTTGTTGTAAATCCTTTAAGAACCTCATAATTAAGTAAATCTCCAAGAAATTATATTTTCAAGCTGAAGTCTTCAAAATTGTTTCAACAGTGAATTTTAATCTTCTGCTCTTTACTATTAACTACAAGTACAGCTTTTTGTAAATGAGCTGAAAGTGTGGCCCTCCCATTTACTATTTTTTAATGTGGTGCCATTTATCTTAAAATCTTTCTTATGTAGGATATTAAACTTAAGTAGATTTTCTGTACAAAATGATGCGTGTCATACGTGCTTTTTTTTTTTTGCAAAACTATGAAAGCTGTATACTTCTGAATATACTGAAAATAACTCAATTTTACACTTTTAAGTAGCAAATTATGGCATGTAAATAGTATGGTAAATAGGTTAAATTTTGGTGATGTTCCATATCATGTTAATGTGAAAGAAGTTGCTATGGGGGCTGGGGATTTAGCTCAGTGGTTTTGCTGCCTGCTGTGCAAGTGCAAGGTCCTGAGTTCGATCCCCGGTACCAAAAAAAAAAAAAAGTTGCTCTTTACCCAGAATTTATGTGTCATCATAACTATTAAATCTAGGAAATTGGCCTTAGAGACAAATCACTTTGTTTCTCAAGGTGTGGCGAGAATGTCTCTTAGGGGTAGTTTGTGTATGCAAAACCACAGAATTTAAACGATACCAATATTTGGAAGTGTCAGTTTTGTTTGAACACTCTAGGTAGGTAGAGCAATATTTTTACCTTAAAACAAACAAGGTGTGATGTTTTCATGAATTTTAAAGTAAAGGGGGTCCTTAAAAAAAAAAAAAAAGTTGAGTCCGTCCTTTGGGCTTGGGTCATAGAATATATACAACCAATGCTGAGGAAAGCAGTTCTTAGAATATGTAGTGTTAAGTCTCTGGTGTTCAAACTGCTGTGTGAATGTTTGACATGGATAGTTTTCAAAGAATTTATTCCAAAATATCATTTAAGATCCATTTCCTATGTACCTATGATAGAGGTACATGTTATTTTTCTCTTAGTTCTCATAATTATCAACTACCCATTTTAGACAAGCACACTTTTCACTTGTCTGCAGTATTACCATGGCACAATTGATTTCCAATAAAGGTTCAATTTGGAATATTGGATTGAGAAAATGAGTAACTTGGTAACAGTCAATTCTTTTCACAAGTACAACAAATTTAGAAAATTTATATAGATGTCAACTGTTTGTTAACATTTTCTGGTGGTTCAGTGTGTGATACTTTGAGTTTAGTGATTTGAGTGAAAATAAAACTTATTACTGTGAACAAGGTTTTTCACTGCTACATCTGTACAAAATGAAGAATGGAATAGAATTGATGCTAAATCTTGTGCCATTCTAGTAATACTATCTAATAATACAAAGGTATTTTGAAAAAAAATTTCAAGCTGGACATGGTGACACATTCCTAGGGTCCCAGCTTGGGAGGCTAAGGAAGGAGGATTACTTGGGACCAAATTTTAAGATAGTCCAGGGCAATATAAGGAGAACCTGTTAACGAAAACAAAATCCCCTCAAACCTCAGAAAATCCCATAAGAACCAACAAAAGTCTTTATTTTGCTACATACACAAATACAAACATTTCACTTTTTATAGTCAATTAAAATTTGTAACAAATTTTTTTTGGTAGCGTATATACCAGTAATTATAAGGAACCAGAAGGATTGAATGTCTAAGCCCTTGTCACAGAAATTTTTTTTTTTTTGGTACCAAGGATTGAACTCGGGACCTTGTGCTTGCGAGGCAGGTGCTGGAACCACTGAGCTAAATCCCCAGTCTTGGTCACAGAAATTATAAAAAACATTTTTTATATATAAATCATAGGTATTCGAGTTTACAATAGGAAACATTACTGTGGGAATGAATGAAATTCAAAGAAAAAAATAAAATTTATTACTACTAAAGCATTGGCTCATGTATAAATGAGTGATAGAAATATTTAGATTCTGTGAGATGCATTTTAAGATAATACAAACATGAAAGTATCAGTATTTCTAGTGAGTGCAGCCTCTATTACCATCTACGTTAAATAAAATATGAATAATCCTGATGCCAGCTTTAAAATTCAGGTAAGGTGTATATATTTAAAAAATTCTCTAAGGGGGGGAATATAAGAAATACTTGATAGTCACTGGTTTATATGTGCTGTTCACTTCTTTCGTTACTTTATCAAATTAGGTTGCTGATTGGTTAATCATCAGATCCCACTGGTTTAGTCCCTTTCAGAATTGCCTTTGAGTTGTCCTTCAAGTCCTATGTTCTTGGCTTTTAATAAACGTCACTGAAAGAGAAAAAAAAAAAATTGAAATCTGCTTAATATTAGTTGTGTGGTTGAATATCTTTATAGTTTTTTTCTAGATTTAATACCAGGGCAATTTTTGTTCTACTCATCAATTGTTAGGCTTCCTCCTTTCTTATCATAGCTATGTATTTAATGTTTCTTTGCCCAGGCCCCTGGAAAATTCATATCTACATATAATTATTAGCCTTGGTATTAAGAGTGCTCTTTTCAAAAAAGCATTTTCTCCTTATCTTTGATTTTGGTTTTAAAATTTAAATTTATATTGTATATATGTCCTTTGTGAATATACAAAGAAAACCCAAACCCCACTTTACATGCTTATTAAAAGAGATTTTTTTTTTTCCATTGCTGGGGATTAAATGCAGGGCCATCTTACTACTGAGCTACATCCTGAGCTGGGAAGAAAAAACTTAACAAATAAAATTTATATTCCCTAACTAGTGAGATTGAAGACCTTCAAAATTAAATACTTTCAGCCTAATATACCTGTTGTTATAAAATTCATTAAATTCTGATTGAAATTTCAGCCTGTATTGTACCAAGATTTATCAAAATTTGGAAACTTTTAGTTCTAATATTGCAATGAGTACTTGCCAGTTTGTATTTTGTAATATTAAAAACTTCACTCTTTTACATTGAAAGAAGATTTCAAGTACATGAACGACTTTTTAACTCCCAAGTTTATGGTAGATTGATAGTTTTAAAAACTCAGGCATGCAACTGGGGATGAATTAACAGTGACTGGCAGTTCTCAGGAAAGAGTGATAATTTATTGTTTTTATGACAGCTTCTGGGAAAACCAGTTAGTCCAGCTTTACAACTTACTCAACTTTGCATGATACTGCTTTGGAATCCAAAATTAATCAGCAAAATATTTCTGTCAAGCTTGTCAGCTGATTAAAAGGGAAAAATACTGAAACCTGAATAAGATTAAGAGGAAAAATAGGGCATCATACTCTTGAATTCATGTCTCTTACTCTGTGCCAATGGGGGAATGAACTGTCTCATTAGGCAACAGAAATTGTGTATCTTAAATAACTTAGTTTTTCTTCCTGAGTTTTCTTTATTGCACCCAAACCAGAAGTTAATGCAAAAAAGATCAGACTTACCCATTGCAGTATTTTTTTTTTTTTTTTTTTTTTTTGGTGCGGGGGATCAAACTTGGGTCCTTGCGCTTGCGCAGCAGGCGACGAAACCACTGAGCTAAATCCCCCCCCCCCCCGTTGCAGTATTAATAGATTTACTGTTCCATCAGGATTCTCAGTTTAGAATAATCCCTGCTGCCTCCAGTTATCTTTTGCAACAATGAAAATTTTGTGCTTGAATAACTTTGCTCAGATAGGTGTAATATACTTTAATGTCTACTGATACCACCTTTGTTCTAGTACCAGAAGAACAGATTCTTTAATAAAGAATCAAAACATTAATGAATGGAGCCAGGCTTGGCGGTACATGCCGGTAATTCCAGCACTTGGGGAAGCTGAGGCAGGAGGGTCACAAGTTTGAGCCCAGTCTTGGCAATTTAGCCACTTGGTGAGAACTTGCTGAGTCTCAAAACAAAATAAGGGTTAGGGATGTAGCTTAGCTTTAAAGCTTTGGGTTCAATTCTCAGCTATATATATTTAGTGACATAATTATGATTATACCTAATTAGTTAACAGCAATTTTCCATATGCATTTATATGTTTTTTACAACTCATTATGGATTAGGTTGGATGATTTTTTTTTAAGAGTAGGAAAAATTTATTGGGAGAAAGAAAGCTTCTGCCTAAGAGAAAGAGAGGGGACCAGAAAGTGGGTTGCCCTCCCACCTCACTTCAAAGATGTTTTATACAGCAAAGCCATGTGGTGAGGCAGATACAAAGTGGGACAAAACTATAAGACTCAATGGAAATTTACAAGGTGGGCATGAGGTGGGACAAAACCATGACCAGCCAATAAGATTACAAGTATAGTCACCCAGGTAATGTTGATTAAATGGGGGTCAAATGGGGGAGCAAGTCATGTGGCAAGAGTACAAGGATTTTCAGTAAGGTTGGGGGTCAGGGATATTTCCTGGAAAGGCTGGGTTAAGACCTTGGTCCCCCGTCCAGGTGATACCTATTTATAGACTATCAGTTACTGCTATTTATCCTACATGGGTGTGGTAGTTTCTCTTACAATTTTGGCCTGCAGTGAATGTGTCTTCACTGTCCTCCATGTTGGCTCCTTGTGGGCTGGCCCTGTCTAGCTGCCTACAAGATATCTAGTTAACCTACCTACCTATCTGCATAGTCCGCCCTCTGAAGAAGTACCCCCAACTGCTGTGAGGGGGCAAAGGGTGAAGACCTTTCTGGCTATTTCCAGCTGAAGAGGGTCATAGTTGTGATCAGCAGTTAGAGTTACTATACAGAGGGTCTATCTAAAGGCCCTGATAAGCACCAGGCATTGTCATCTTGGGTAGCCTTACAGCTTTTAAGTCTGGTGGAGACGAAAGCCAAAAGAACAGTTAATACATGGGCCAAATAATAAGGTCAGAAGGACTGCTATGAATATAGCCAACAAAGGTTTCCACTGGGAGGAACTAGTAATAGCCTCCCAGAAAGAGGATAAGGAGAAGGTCCAGGGGACTTCAGAATCCAACATAGAAGTCGTATTGTATGGATCAGCAGTTATGACCTATTTACAAGGTCGATCTGGTGGATCCCAGTAAAAGAAGTCTAGCACATTTGTCATTGGTTCCATTTGTGTGACTGCTTGGAGTTTGGCAGCCTCTAGGCAAGAGTAAGAAAAACTTTTAAGAAATTAGAGCATGAAAAATCTAAGCATGAATACACTAGAATGGAAAGGCAGGTTGGGGAGAAAGTCACACTTAGATACTGGAATAGTGATTGTAACCTGCTGACTCTTAGATTCTTTCATTGATAGAGGTTGGATGATTTCATTTAAGGCCTCAGAATGCTCTAGATATCATAAGTTGGAGATGTCCAACCCAGTGCAGCACAATATTACAGGGGAGCTTTTTAAAATGGACACTGTTAGCATTCTTAGGTGGTTATTTTGAAGCCTGTAAGTTACATTTGTACATTTATGAAATATTTTTTGAAAACCTATAAAGGTAAATATCAGAGAAATAATATTGTTAGACTCATACTAGTACATATAGATTTTTAAAAGTGGGCAGAGGGATAATGAGAGATTTAATAGTGGATCCAAATAATACTATAATTGTAATAATTGCCAGGTTAATATGATGCTTACCAATCTAGACATGCTAATATTATTTAAGTGAAGGTTACAAACTCCATGCCCATAGGGCCCAGATGAGTAATGCAAATATGAGTTGTTGCAGAATGTTGCAGGAGAGCCTGACTCCTCTCTAGTGGGCAGCCATTGCTGATCAGTCATGGCCTGTTGTTGCCAAACCAGGTTCGGCATCACTACATCTTTCAGTGTTTGACAGAAGCTATCATTATGTGAAGACTCCACTTTTAGATGCTGGCTTAATTAGTAAAGGTACTAAAAAGTGAACAAAAGATCTATTGGCCAGGGTTGGTCCACCAGCCACCAACCAGCAATCTTTGTTTTAGAGCAGTCATCTCCAAGTGTGGTCCCTACATCAGCAGCATCAACATCATGAAAGACCTTAAAAAAAAAGGCAAATTCCCAGGGGCTCCACCTCAGCTCTACTGAAGTAGAATCTCAGGATGAGGGCCAGTCTTCAGTGTTTTAACAAGTCCTGCCTGTGATTCTGATACATGCTTAGAGTTGAGAATCATTATTTGGTTGTATGGAAGTTGGCATTACAATTTTTACCTGGAGACAGTAATAAAGATAAATGCTTGTCACATATCCTATAAATTTATCAAGTAACTTTCATGTACCAAAAGTGTGTCAGTTATATTTTCAGATAAACTCAACTTTTTTTTTTTTGGCCAGAATCCAAGCACACAGTTATTAAATTGGGTTTCCTTTTCTTTTTGTTTTAAAATGTTGCAAATGAATTTAAAAGCAATTCTGTGCCACATCTTGATCTCTCTAGAATGTACCTTACATTTTACTGGTTGATTAAAACTTGGTAAATGTGTTATATGGCTTACTGAAGCTTAAATTTTTAATTTCTTCTGTAAAAACACTACATATAATATATGATAAAATGACAAATACAGGTTAATTATTCTTTGTCCAAAATGCTTGTGACCAGGAGTGTTTTGGATTTTTCTTTTTAGAATGTCTGCATATATCTGATAAGATATCTCATTTGGCAGTGGGATCCAAGCTATCCCCATATAATATTCCTGTTTCATATACATCTTTTACAAATACTCTGAAGGTAATTTTATACAGCATTTTTAGCAAACCTGTCACATGAGGCCAGGTGTGGAATTTATCAGTTGTGTTATTACTTAAAAATTTGAATTTTTGGGGCCAGGGATTTAGCTCAGTGGTGCTACCATCTGCCTTGCAAGCGCAAGGTCCTTATCCTTATTTTATCCTATTTTTCAGACTTTTCTTGTTTTATTTATTTATTTATTTATTTATTTATTTATTTATTTATTTATTTTGGTACCGGCGTTTGAACTTGGGTCCTTGTGCTTGCCAGGCAGGACGCAGAACCACTGAGCTAAATCCCCGGCCCCTTATTTTTCTAAACTAAGTTTGTTTGCTAGAATTAGCAATTGTTTTATATAAAAAGGAAATTAATTTATGTGATTTTCTGTCAGCCTGACCTCTTAACTGGCGATCAGGTTAATGCACAAAAATATTTAATCCCAATATTTTCTCTATTTTCAGAGTGTAGAAACCACTACTGTCTTTGTTGTCCTTTTTCTTTTTCTAACCCACACATATGTGGTCATATAAAGTCCTTAGTACTGTGCTAATCATATTAATTACAAATTTTATGCAGAGAATTTTTTTACATTTAAAAGTATACATTTGTTATGAGCAAAATTTCTGCATGTCTTACCTAATGAAGTGCTTAAAATGAACTTCTAAATTATTTAAAATGCTATGCTAGACAGAATTTTGAATAATCTCATTTAAAGTGATAAATATTGAATTAAAAATTCATCAAATTATGTTTACATATAATACTAATGAAAACACTTATATTTACAGGGTAAACCAGACTTGAATACAACATTGCCAATTAGACAAACAGCATCAATTTTCAAACAACCAGTAACCAAAGTCACAAACCATCCTAGTAATAAAGTGAAATCAGACCCACAACGAATGAATGAACAACCACGTCAGGTAAGGATCTAATTCATTCTCCAATCTTATTTTTCAGAAAATTCTGGTGTAGTATTTTTTACCAGTCAGAATTCAAGTGTATTCTGGTAAAAGTGGAATGTATTTGGAAAGAAAATTGTTTTATATTCTAGACTATTACATAAATGCTGGAGAATAAGTTTAATAATACAAAATTTAGGTAAAATGTTTTGAGGAAAAATTTAAAAAGAATAATTAAAATGGACTATAATTTCATATTTTTGTGTTGTAATATATATCAGACTTGGTTCTGCTAATCACACTTTCTTAGAAATTATCTTTTTAGGGATAATATCTTGTAGAAAGATAAAATATGCAGTTTGTTGCTTAGTTAAAAAATATTTTCTATTTGGAAACTACTTTTTTCTTTGGTTCTGATTTATTTCATGAGATCTGTCCCACCCCTTTTGGAAAACAGAATTAGATAAACATTGTCAGTATGGTAAATTGTCCTGTGACTTTCATTTTTCTATAAACTCAATTTATTTTTCTCTTTCTTTATTGTTTCAAGCTGAATTCCACCATGAGCTTTTCTTAGGAAAAAGGTATTATCTGAAAGGGCTCCCTCCTGCTTAATACTGCCACATCTCCAGGGAGGGAGACTGGACAAAATGCTAAACCTTCTCTGTAATATTGCTTATTCATTCCCTAATTGTGGTCAAAAGTCTAGGTACTTAGTGAAGTTTTAGTAACAGTTGGGATGCGGGGGTGGAGGGAGAAACATCTGTGCATTGTTTTCCCCTCTTCTTTCTCTGCCTCCTCCCACCTAAGGATTAGAAACACCGTTTTACCTCAGCTTGCTCTGCTGTTCCCTTTTAGATGTCTCACTCCACCTTTTCATTTGAATTTATTTTTCACTAGTTCTTCAAGTGTTTCATCTCCAGACTTCATGGAGTGGGCCAAAACTTTCAGACAGTTGCTCTAGAAGAAACTACATAAAGAAATTCAGTTCCCACATCCTCTGTAGTGTTTTTTCCTCTTCAGGTGAGCCAGGAAAACAGAAGATATTTGGAGCCACATTGGATCAGCATCTTGCTATAGATGTCTCAAGATTTGAAGTTCTAAACTTGCTTTACTGTTGGTCCCCAAGAGATTCAACAGGGGCCATGTAAGTGTATCACATCCAATATAAAAGATGCGTACCTGCATGTGCCTTTAGGCTCTTATCACCACTTAGGGTTTCTTTGGGCCATTCAGCTTTCTATGTGAGGCTTTTCCTTTCTGTTTTACTATGCACCCAGGACAGTATATTCATTACAGCGAGAAGGGATTCTGCCATTCTGAACTTTGCCAGCCTTGATAAAGCCATTCCTTGATAAAGCCATTCCCTGGTTGTATTCTTTCTTAGATACTGTCAGAAGTCTTGAACATCTTGCCTTTTGACTTTTTGTGATTTAAAAATCATTTCCTCACAAAGATTTTTATTATTTGAAAATTTTGGAAGTATATAATTCAGTAAAACAGTTTGCTTCAAAAATCCCCAAAGATAAAAGAATATAATCTCTAATAATACTACTCCAAACTAGGAATTTAAATTGTCTTACTGAGGACAGATAGTATTTAATAGCTTATCCTCATCTTTTCTTTGCCAAATCATTCTCAATGTAGTCTCTACACCCAAGTGTTTTGTGTAAAGACCAATTACTTAGCAAATTCTGGTTATTTTAATAATAATTTGTTTTCTGCACCTAAACTCAGATTTTAAAAAACTATACTAATTATATATATTTACTGAATGTGTAGCTGTCTGTAGAGATACTGGTAACCTGGAATTTAAAAGCTGAAGAAATCAGACTAGGTGCTCCTTACTCTTTGGTATGTTGAATAGTTTTTAGTTTTTCTTCTTCTACTGTGGTTTATGAGATTTTTCTGAAGTGAAAACAATGTGTTACAAATGTTAAGTCCCTTCCCCTCCCTCTCTCACCAAAAAACTTAATGTCATTTTAACCCAGGTCTTTTGAGGGTTTATTCTTCCTTTTAGCTTGCGTAGACCAGCAGTGTTAAAATTAGGCAGTAGGTTACTTCTCCAAAAGCATGGGGTATTTTTCACTTTATCCTTACATTTGACAGTATTTACTGGATACTTTTGATTATACTAAGACATTAGTGGTCTTTTCTCTTTCATTGTCTTCAACATAGAGTTGAGATAATATTAGACTTTTCTGTTACCAGTAGGATTCCAGAATATAGGACTGTGAATTTGTCAAATACAAGAAAGTAGTAAAGAGACAATTTTAAACCGTTATTTTAAAAATCATGATCTGTAATCTTGACTATTCTAGTTTGGATTTAGGTTTGTTAGCAAAGGAAAGATGTTGGTTTTAATTATATTTTGACATACATAAAGTAGATGACTGCTATTCAGTCATTATGGAATAGTAGATAGTTGACCGAATACACAGAGACAAAAATGTTCCTTTCAATTCTGCTACCCATTATTTACGTTCATTAAACTATATTGATAATATAAATTGCATATTATTAAATTTGGTGGTTATGTTTTATTCAGCAAATGAATTAAACTAAGGTTTCCATTTTTTGAAGTTTCTATAGATGACATTATTTTTTTCTTTAGCCATATTCACATGGTTACAGTAAATAATCAAGTTAGTAATAATTCCTTTAAGAGTGTTGAATTTTGTTTGTTTGTTTCTTTTTTTTTTTTTTTTTGGTACCGGGGATGGGACCTTGCTCTTTTAAGGCAGGCGCTGGAATCATTGAGCTAAATCCCCGGCCCGCAAGAGTGTTGAATTTAGAAGCCTAGAACTGGGCTTCTGTTTCTGGATCTTAATCTAGGCTCCCCTTTCAATAGATTTGAAGTTATTAATTTAGATGGAAACCTATCATAAAAATTAGTAATTCTGTTTTATAAAACATCCTATGCCCAGCTTTGATTACATGGCAGACTAATATGAATTCTGTAAAATATGTAAAGTATAAATTTCTAATGTATTGACTTTAAAAAAATCTTAGCTTTAAAAGTACAAACTAGTGTATGTAAAAGAAAGTACATTAAACAGAATTCAGTACAGCATTCAGTAGTGATTTCTGCCTATAGTTAAAATTGTAGAAAGAAAATATATAAGACCTGATTATGATGGGGAAGTAGCTAGCTTTTTTACATATATAGTATCAGCATATTTGATATTGTCTTTTCATTAGATTGAAAGGAAACCTGGAATGAGGTGGAGGGCACTCTACCAACTTATCATTGCAAACAGTAACGTCACTGAAATACCCTTATTTAGCCAGATATATAAAATCCATCCTAAGATTCTCTTTAGTTTAAATTATTTGCGATTTTGTTGGTAAGGGAATCTTTCCTAGTTTATCTCTTTCAGTATGTGAAAAACTCACATTTCTAATTCTTTATTCTTTAATACTATCATCTTTGATGCCAGTGGCCTCTTGTTTGTCTCTCTATTATTCTCACATTGAAGAAATTTCATCTTTGAATTTTTACATTTTCATTTTAATTATTAAATTATAGGATCATGATAGGCTTTCAGGGTTTTTGATAATTTATGAATATTCCAGTTCTTACAGAATATTCACTTTTTTTTGTAGAGATAAACATTTAAAGCCAGTGTAGGAGCACATTTGAATCTTATACTTGATTTTAGATTTTTCCCTTTTATTTTGTTTTGCTAATCCTTCCAAAGGATACGATTTTTATGATAGAGAAATATATCTGCTTAAGCTTAGAGTGCCAGAGTAGATATTATATTTCTTTTCTCTAGACAGAAAAATTGTCTGTTTGGGTAGAGAAAATAGAGGACATGTCCCATACCACTCTAAAGCATTGCTCTGTACAAGGCATCTTGCCAACATTCCCCAAAGTGCCGAATAAACACTACAGACAAATGCTATAAATGTTCACAGAGTAGAAAGTTATTGTGGCTAGGAGGTTTAGAAAGCTTTAGAAAATTAGACATGTGCTGGACTTTGAAGATTGACTGAGATTTAGGAAAGCAAACAGGAGGGAGAGAACATTCCAATTTGGGATAGTAGCTTTTGCAAAGCTCTTACTTGGGAACAAGTAAGAATGAGGAGACAAAGGCCGGGGATTTTGCTCAGTGACACAGTACCTGCCTGGCAAGCACAAGGTCCTGAGTTTGATCCCTAATAACCGACCCCCTCTTCCCCCAAATGAGGAGACAGGTTGGTTGGAGATAAAGATATTTATGGGAAGTAATTGTAACTGAGTGGTTCATGTTGTTGAAGTTTTCTTAAATACCAGTCTTTACAAGTTTTTAAAATGTTATCTTTTGCTTTTTTCATAATAAAGAAATTTGGAATAGACAAAAGTAAAAATAACTCATATATTTTTTTCTAATACAACCTTATCTCTTTTATGACTTTAATATTTTCTCTCCACATTTTAATGAATTTAAAGAAATATAATGATCATGTATATGTTTTTAAAAATTTCACACAGTTTTATGTAATCTGTATCTATAATTTTCAAGTTAATTGTATGTGATGCCAACAATTGGATATTGTGGTAGTATATGATTTATTTAAATATTTTACTATTAGATGTACCAGTCCAGTGAGTTTCTTTATGCATATGTTTCTTCCTATATTTGCAATATTTTCTTGGGTTACATTCCCAGAAATACAATTATTGTGGATATTTATGAATTTTGATATATGCCATCAAACTGATTTCCAAAGCGTTGTATCAAATGAAAAGATCATCAACAAGTTAAATGCATTCCAGTTTCAGCTTACCTTTTATGCATTGTGCATTATCAAAATGTTTTTTGTAATTAAATATTTTATAAAGGTATTTCATTTTAAATTTATATTTGAATACTTGTAAAGTTGAATAGACTGAGACATTTGTGTTTAATTTTACAAATGAGAAATGTTTAGAAGATTTTGAACTAATGTGTGGCTTTTTTATTACCCCTCTGATCTGAACTTGAATATATCTTCTTGTAGCCTAAGGCTAATTCTGACATCTGTGCTGTTGCCGCCTTCCCTTTTACCTTCTCAGAGACCTTACCCCATGGATTAAGTTAACTACTTTTTATCCTCAGCCTCAAGGAAGCCTGGCTTTTCCCCCAAAGCATTTCAATATTTTAAAATATTTCCTGTCTTAAAAAAATTATTCACTTTATTCCATATTCCCTTTTAAAATTTATTCTTTCTTTTCCCTTTAGAGTGACACTTCTTGTAATTGTGTGTGTATATTTAGTACTTAAACTCTCACTCAATTTTTATATTTCTGAAGTATAACTTTTCTTCTTACTATGTCATTAAAATTGTCCTAACCAAGATTGCTGATCATCATGGTTAAATTGAATGAACAGTGTTCAGTCCTTAAGTTAGTTGATCTGCTTTAGCATTAAGTACTGTGATTACCCCTACCTCCAAAATACAGTATTGTCTATTTGGGGATGATGTGTTACTTTCTTGGTTTTCTTCAATACTGTCTTTTTTCAACTCCTCTCTTAGGTTCTTTGTTCAACTCCTCTCTTAGGTTCTTTGTTCTGTAGCTCTTAAATTATTGAAGTTTCCCAGGATATATTATGTGTTGATTTCATTCTTTCCCATGGCTTCAGTTAACACCTGCATGTTAATGATTCACAAGTCTATATATTTATCTTGAGTTGTTTAGGAAATTTTCTGTGTCTTTTCTGTCTTAATTTCTTTCTCTCTGAATCCCATAACTTTCCATTCTTGCTTTGTGTAAGTTGGATGTTAGACATCTTATAGTTGATTTGTTTATCTTTGCTTTTGTATTTCCATCTGGTTAGTGATATTTTACTTTCTAGGATATTGTCTTAATTTTTAATTTCTAGTCCTTCATATTTTGAATTTTGGTGATTGTATTTTTAATTCTCGGTGACTCGGTCTTGGTCTTGATCGTCACATAAAAAGTTACACTCTTGTTTCATGGATATAATCTGTTCATTCTTTTAGTATATTAGTTATAGGGATGTTTTTATTTGTTGATATTAGTTTTTTCCTGCTCTCTCCACTGACAGTTTTGTTTGTTTATTTGGGGGTTATGTCTTTTCTGTTTGTTTTGTTTTTTGTTTTTTGTTTTTTGAGACAGAGTCTTGATGTTTAGGTCAGACTGGTCTTGAACTCACTATGTAGCTCAGGCTGGGCTAGAACTTGTGAGGATCCTCCTGCCTCAGCTTCCTGAGTACTGGCATTATGGGCATGCACCACCATGTTTGTCTAAAGGGGTTATGTATTTCTTGTTGGCTGTTGTTATGTTACATCAATTAACATGGTAGCACATGTTTCTAGTTTTGGGTTTACACCTAGGAGGAGAATTGCTGGGTCATAGAATATACAGTATATATATTAAGCTGTATTACATACTACCAAATTACTTAGCAAATGGTTATTCAAAGTTACACTTCTACTACCACTATATAGCTGCTTCAAATCCTTGTCAAGAATTATTATAGCCAGTTTTAAAATTTGAACATTTCAAATAAGTTTAGTAATATTATTTTATGGCTTCAACCTGCATTTCCTTGGCAATTAGTAATACAGTATTAATAAGTAATTATCTGTTTATGGCCATATAAATGTCCTATTTATAAAGTACCCGTTCAAGTTTTTTATGCGTTGTTCTTTTAGGTCATTCTTTTCTCATTGATTGTGGGAGTTCTTTATATTTTTGGATAAAATTCATAATATATGCAGCCAGTATGTGTATTCTCTTTTTACTCTCTTAATGTTATCTTTTGATAAATATAGACTCATAATTTTAAGCAAGTTGAGAGGTGGAATAGAGACTGGTGGAACTTCTGGGGTCCTGGTGATAATTCTATATTTTAACCTAGGTGGTAGTTACACAAGTGTGTTTATTTGAGAAATTTAAATGCTCTGTATGCTTAAGTTGTTTTTTTTTTACATTCTTCTGCAGGTAGTATTTTAGTGAAGATTTGCAAAAAAATAAAGAATTTACTTTATCAGTCTCTTTGATTTTCTGTGGCCTGTTTTAAGAAATGTTTGCTTATTCCAGAGTTACTAATATATTCCTTTATGTTATCTTTTAAAAGTTTCTTTTATAGTTAGACACATAATTCATCTGGAATTGACCCTTGTGCTTAATGTGAGGTAGATTCCCCTCTTCTCTCCATAAGGATATCTAACAGCCCCAGCACCACTTATTGAAAAGGACTGTTCTTTTGACAATATTTTGCATTGTCACCTTTGTCATAGACGAAATGCTTATCTATCTGAAAGTAAAATTTTGGACTATTTTATTCCTTTGATCTGTCTGTATATGTGCTTCTGGGCTTTCTGTTCTCTTCTGTTGGTGTGTCTAGCCTTTCTTAATGCTGTACTATTACTATAGCTTTATAGTCTTGATATATAGTAGTGTAAGTTATGAAGCTTTGCTACTCTGGTTCAGAATTATCTGATTATTTTTGTCTGAAATTTCCACATAAATTTTAGATTTAGCTTATCATATTTTCTATAAAATCTCTTAGGATTTAAATTTATAAATCAATTGAGTGTTAATATTTTCATAATATTAAATATTAACACTTACAATCTACAAATTTTCTAAGGTTTTATAATTTTCAGTCTAGTTATGTTATACATCCTAATTGATTTGTAGTTATTTGATATTTTTTTTTGTTTTTTTTTTTGGAACCGGGGATCGAACTTGGGTCCTTGAGCTTGTGCAGCAGGCGGCGAAACCACTGAGCTAAATCCCCAGCCCCTATTTGATTTTTTTTTATGCTACTGTAAATGGTAACATTTATAAAAAATTTAAGTGTCTAATTATCTGTTGCTGTTATAAATGAATTGATTTTGTGTTGAGTAACCATCCTAAATTCATTAAATTATCTGTGATCCTGTTGGACATAATGCATAAACAAATGTCATCCATCAATGAAAGTTTTATTATTTCCTTATCAATTAATAAACTTTTGGTATTATTTCCTTGTCCTTTTTCACTGGAGAGCAATTCTAATACAATCTTGAATAGAATTGATAACAGCCTCTTTCATGATACCAGGAAACATTTTAAAAGTCATTTTATTCCATTAAATGGGAGTTTGCTACAGGTTGTTTTGTAAGTATACTTTGTCAGTTTAAGGAAATTAAGTTCTATTTCAAGTATGCTAATATTTTTCATGCATATCTATTGAATTTTATTAAAATATTTTTTCTAGATCAGACAATTTTTATTCTATTATATAATGAATTATAGTGATTGGTTTATGTGATAAATTTCATTGCTTGATTTTATTGAAAGGTCAAGTGGACTTCAGATTCTTGGTTTAAGCCTAATGTGGCCAGGATGTATTTTCATTTTTACCTTTTTGGACTTGCTATCATTTGGTTCAGAAGGCTTTGTATTTATATTCATGAAAGAAACTGATTTGCATTTTTCTTTTCTTGTCATTTTCTCTTCATGTTTAATATTAAGGTTTTACTGGGTTTGTAAAATGAGCTGGGAGATATTCTTTCATTCTTATAATAATTATAAGAGTTTGTGTAAAATTTGTATTTTCTGGGGTGGGGATTTAGCTCAGGTTCTGGAGCCTGCCTCGCAAGGTCCCGAGTTTGATCCCTGGTACCAAAAAAAAAAAAAAAAAAAATTTGTAGTTTCCTTTAAATGCTTGAAAGAATTAATTGTGAAGTCATATTATCCTAATTTTTTATGAGAAAGTTTTAAATTACAGATTAAACTTACTTAATAGGTATATTGATAGATATTCATTATGTTATATTTCTTTCTATATGTCTTTTAATGTGTTCTGGGAATTTGTACATTTCATAATTTTTAGATTTAGTGGTTTAGTGGTAGGCAAGTACCCTGTTACTGAGCTATGTCTTCAGTCTTTCTAGTAACATTTTTATTATTTGTGGCTTCTGCTCTCTTTTTTCTGTTATTGAAAGGTGGAGTGAGTTATTAAGGAGACCTTTAACAAGTTTTAAATGTAGTCTATGTATGTACTTTGCCCCACAAAAATTCAAATTCCAATTCTATAAATTAGTAAGAAAACTTTTATTTTATAGAAGTTATTTCATTGTAATGAGTTATATTTTATATTGACCTTTGTTGCCTTGAAGTAATCTTTGGAGTTTTGCTTCTTATGCCTGTATTGACTTGCTCTTTCTTTGCCATTTCTTTTTATTTTCAACTTTCTGAGTTTCAGGGTTTTTTTTGTTTTTTGGTACTGAGGATCGAACTCAGGACCTTGCACTTATGAGGTAGGCAGTAGCACCACTGAGCTAAATCCCTGACCCTCTGAGTTTCAGTTTTATATATGTTTCTTACAAGCATAAAACTTACAATTGAGGTTTTTTTATCTGATTTAAGGATTTTTTATTTTATTGGTGAGTTTACTATTACATTTAGTTTGATATTACAGATATGTTCAGTCTTAATTCTACCACTGTCTTTATATGCTTTTAAAAAATATTTTGTCATTTTGTGATATTTTTATTTTTGTTCTTTGGTCTGAGTTTTCTGTTTAAATTCATACTTCTCAAGGGCCAGGGATTTAGCTTAGCGGTGCTGGGCCTGCCTCTCAACCTCAAGGTCTTGAGTTCGATCCCCCGTACCAATAAATAAATAAATAAATAAATAAAATCATACTTCTGATGATTTTTGAGGACTTATAATCTGGTTAAAAAACACTCTAGTCATTGCTTAATGGTATATTTTAAATAGTACATATGTATTTCTATTTCTTGACTTACTGGCATTATAAAAATATAAGTATCCATTAGTGTCCCACTATAAAGAGTTAGGAATTAATTCACACAACTAACGTGAGCTTTTTTCTTTTTTTATTAATATGTTTGCAGTACATGTTTACACTGCTTGTGGGGATTGGCACATGTACATAACACACTTTACTTTTTATTTCACCCTTTCCCTCCCTCTTCACCTCTTGCTCCCCTTCTCATTTGAGAAAAATCCATCTCCCTACTTCCTGTTACCTATCTTTTGTCTTGCTCTTTATTTATATTTTGGGTTTCTCATACAAGAGAAACCATGTGATCTTTAAGCTTGTGTGTCTGATTTATTTCACTTTAACATTATGGTGTCAAGATGCATCCATTTTCTTACAAATGACTCAAGCTTATGTTTCTTTATGCAGAGTAGTGCTCCATTGTGTATAAATACCACATTTTCTTTATTCATGTTGATGGACCTAGAGGACAATAGCTTTCAAGATTTAGCCGTTATGAATTGTGCTGCTATATTAACTTTAAGGACACTTTTCTTAAGGGCATCTCTTCTGCTAAACAACAAACAAAAAAATCTTTATGTATTAAAGATCAAAGCTCCTGCAGTTGAGTTGGTTTTGAAATAATTAATTTATTCAATAGCATATGAGATATGATCAAATGTTTAAACATTTTAAATTATTAGTGTAAAAGATACATTACTATTAATTTCCATCAAAGTACTCCCCCTTACTTACTCCCCACACTTATCCCATCATTCTTGGGACTTCCTAAAGCAGTACTGGAAGCTCTTTTTCATGCCTTTAGTTGCACTGTTGCGCCTGGCTGGATTTCCTTGATCAATTCAAAACATTTATCTTTCATTGTCATTTTATCTTTTGAAAGAGCCAGAAATTGCATGGTGCCAGATATGGTGAATAAGATGGATGAGGAAACATCATAATGTATTTACAAGCCTGCCTTTCTTTTTACTGTGCTTAGCAGCATTCACCGTACTTTTTTTTTGGTACTGGGGATTTTCACCATACTTTTGATCATACATTGTAAGAACATTCACCAAAGAGGACTTCAGAAAGTGGCAAGAATGGTGGGATAAGTTTGTTCAAAGTAACCAGGAAGGAGTATTTTCAGGGAGATTTGTAGCAATGTCTTTTACTATAATATATTTTTAAAAATTTAAATATTCACCATGTATTTTGATTACCCCTTCCATATTGTTGGTTATATTATAAATATTATATAAACAAAAAGATGAGACCTGCGTACTATCCTCACAGAACTTTCAATCTAATAATGAAGACAAACATTGTACAGATAATTCCAAGTATGCTGACAAGTGATAAATACAGAAAGTAGATACAGAATGAGCATGTATGAACTTATGTCCCTATATGAACTTATGTACTAATAAAAAATTATTGTAACCTTTCTATGGAAGCTGCACATGAAACATTTAGGCACTGTGAATAATTTCATCATCATCTTAAGATAATTGTACCTTTTAGGCATTTGAGAAGAGTAAGTTAGAAAGCATTCATGGCAAAATCAAGATGACCACAGCAAGGGTTTACTGCTCCTTCATCTTCATCAACCCTAACTTTTGTTTTCAGCTTCATCCTTCTATCCTCTTTAGCCCAAATCATTATTTTTCACTTCAACAAGAGATTGCAGTATAGTTTGCATAGCCACAAAAATCAGTCTTTGCTTTGGTTGTCATCACATTTTCTTGTCTTTAGCACTTTTTTTCTAGGACATAAGGACAAAGCAAGAGGTTTTTCGTATTTGACCTTTGATGTTTGCAGGCCGTGGTACTTATGTTGTATTTGCTCACTATAACTAGACAACTCAGTTATTATATTGGGTTGATTTAAAACAGAGCAGTTTATAATCTGAATAGTGAATTCCTTCTGGGCATAAACATCATTCATCTGTATTGCCCTAACCTACTGTCTGGCGTATTTAATTTTTCAAGTCAGTGAAAATAAACTACTTTCTCTGGAATTTGCTTTAGTGTACAAGTATGTGACAAGATCCTATTATTATTATTATTTTTATTATTTAATAGATCTGGGAATTGAATGCAGGGCTTGCTAGGCAAGCTCTCTACTACTGAGCTACATTCCCAGCCCCCATCCTTTATTCTTTTATGAGATTTAGTAAATGTGAAAAGGATGAATGGAGAGTAAGAAAGTAAGACAAGTTTCTCCACTAGTGGTAGGAAGGTGGACATGGTTTGAGAGAGAAGCAGCATAAATAAGGACATGTTTTAGGTTGTCCCAGTCAAGTGTGCTTGTCTTTTCAAGGGAAGAAGCCCAAGGAGAGGAAGGGAGAAGATGAGAAATGTGAGAAAAGTTGGGCATACTGGGGACAACCTCAAGGCAGCAAGATACCTATTTCTCTGAGATAAGGTGACACCTGAAGTGGAGGGAGGTGTTTCTAGTCAGCCATGGAGTCTATTGTTTTAGGCTCAGTGACTAAACAGATAATATTCAGCTTATGGTGTTTAAGATAAGCAAAAATAAATAGTTTTGTTTTGTTTTGTGGTGCTGGGGGTGGGACCCACAGTCCTGGGCATGCTAGGCAAGTGTTTTACCTCTGAGCCATCTCCTCCAGTGAGGAAGGTAGATATATGAAAGCTTTAGATGAATTTTATTTAGTTTCATTACTGAACTTCAGCATGTTTCTATATGGTCAAATATTTTTGTTCCAATGGAGATTATATTTTCAAATGGGAAATGCCTTTTAAGATAATATATGAGGGCTAAAATAAGTTTTATTTTCTATGTGGCTGAGTTTGGTGAGATGTTTTCTCTCTCTCTTTTTTTAGGTTAGAAATAGCCAGGCCTACTGATAACTATATACTAAGAATTGACAGAATTTCACATGTTAAAGATCTACCTGCCTGTTGTACTTTATCCTATATCTATACATTGAACACCGAAAATCATTTTAATTGGAATAGTGCCTTTCTCAGCAGTTAGAGACAAATTACCACATGATATGATCTCTGATCCTGGAAAATACAGAAAGCTCTTTCTAAAATCTGTACAAATAAACACTTTCTCACATTATGTGTGTGATATAAGAATTCATGTTTCAGATATTTGAAACTCTACATCTTCCAGTAGAAACAATATTATAATGGTTCTAGCATCTCAAGTCAGCCCATAAAAGACCATTTAATCTAAAGAGTGTCGGAATTATTAACAGTATTTACTGTTCATAACCATATGTCTGTCAAAATACATTGAATTTCAACTTTTAAGCTAAGAGATGTTTCTCCTAATTCTGCTTAGAATTAGTTGACTGGTGCACCCCTATTCCCATCCCCTAACTCCCTAGTTGTTTAGCATTGGGAAAAGAGGCACCACACACGGGTTACTCTCACAAAGCTCATTTCTGATAGGAACTTTCTGCAAAGCAGAGAACAAGTGCCCTGTAGTGCTGGTATATGCCAGCAGAGGATTGTCCTTGTTGTTTCTTCTGTGAGATCTGGGCCCCGGCTACTAAATGTCCCATCTTCTCCTGTCTTTCACTTTCTTTGGACTAGTAGTTCTTAACCAGAACTGATTTTGCCTCTGTCTTTTACTTCCTGACATCCAGGAATATTTGGCAATGTTCAGAGACATTTTTGGTTGTTACCACTGGGATGTGCTATTGGCGTTTAATAGTGTAGATCAATTTAATTGAGTGTAGGTCAAAGATGCTGCTAAATATTGCTAAATATTGACTTCAAATCCCAGTAATGCCAGGAATGAGGAACCACTGAGTGGTTAGGGCTTTGTTTTTTTCCCTCTTGATTCATAGCAGCACAGAAATGTAGTTTGTAGTCCCTGATTCTCTTCCACCTTATATTCTTGAAACAAGCTCAGAGCACTTTTGAGGTTTTTTCTGAGCTTTACTATCATCTCAACATGGGAACAGATAGACTAAAAATAACAAGAAAATTACAGGTCAGGAAATCTTAATTAAAAGCTGTCCATTTTATCCACTAGACTTGAACTAGAGCAAACTTCTGATCTTCTGTAGGCTTCAGTCCATTCTTCTGATGATAGTTTTTCTGTCCCCAAGGCTTCTCTTCTTACTTCCTCCTGCTGCTCAGCTGTGCAGAGCCTTGGGCTCTTCACTGTTCTTACCAGTGAGGAATGGTGGGGAGAAAAACTCCTTGGGTTATTTTGATGAGAAATTAGGAGAAGGTTCCCTTTGTTCCAGCCAGAGCTATTTTCTGTTGCCTACCTTCCTTTAGGAAATTCACAGGATAAGACTGTATTACAGCATTTCCCTAAGATCTGCTGTACAGCACAGGGGCATCCTTTCTCTGTTCCTTCTTTTAATGTTGCCCTATACCACCAGCACCATTGTGGGCACTTACGCAAACTGTGCAGTTTCAGTAGGCCTGATTCTTTGAAGAACCCCTCACTTAGAAGGTTTCTGTGCTTGGTTTAAGCTCTGCTGTTGTCCCTTGAAATTCTTAACACAATTTGAACAAAGAACCTCAAATGTTTATTTCTGCTGGCCTTGCCAATAGGCTGCCACTGTAAGTATCTTAAAACTTTTCCTCTCTCCTTCTCCTTCACTGCCCCTCAGGGTTGGTTAGGAGTACTTTGTTATTATCAAAGTATACTAGCAAGAAATCTCCAGCTGAGAGAGAAGAGCAGATTCATATGCATATACTCAGACTCTTCATTTGCTAGTGTCTTTCAGAATTATTTTTGCTTTGTTTATAGTTACTAATTTTACTAAAATGATTACTTATTAAGTATTAATTATTGTATGATCCATAGTGTGCTACAATGTATAGATGAAACATGGATTTTTCTATATTGGGTATGTTCAAGTGTTTATGAATCTTCCTCATTTAATTTCCATAATGCTTTGATATTATTTTTATTTCCCAATATTAGTATTTATAGAGTTTAAGTTAGCTGTCCAAGGTTTATACAGCTAGTGATAAAGTAAGAATTTCTCTTAGGGCTTGAAATACTTCACTCCAAACTCTCCTTGACTTGAGGGTTTGCATTGAAAAGTCTGCTGTGATTCTGATGGGCTTTGCTTTATAGGTGATTTATTTATTTTCTTTAATGGCTTTTCATTATCTGTTCTTGTGTTGGATTTCTGGAATCTTGACTATCATATGCTTTGGTAAAGATTTCTTTTGATCATGGCTAATTGGAGTTCTATATGCCTCACTTACCTGTATGTCAAATTCTTTTCCCCTTAAAGAATTTCAATGTGAGTTTGTCGCAGTGGCACAAAAGGATAAAAGATTACTGGGAGTCAATGTCCGATCCATACTCCAGGAGGGCCCAGAGGGACTGCCATTAACTGACTTCTCAGCCCTGAACTGAAGCCTCTGTGGCCTTTTATTGATAGAACCAGAAAGCAAGGATCAAAGAAGGAAAGGCAAGAATTCCTGTAGGTGACAAGGGAATAACAGGGGAAGGTGAGGATGGTCTGTTAAATCACTGACTTTGGGACCAAATTAAATGATGGAGGAGTATGGAGAGGACAAAGGCCAGAGCAGTCACTTCTTAAGGCAATGAATTTTGAGCACACTGTGACTTGTGGCCCAGTAGACTCTCTTTAAATCTGTAACCATGCACTCTTGTAGGCTCGTGGCTGTAAAAGACTCTTATCTCTGCATATCCATCTCATATACACCTCTGGCCAGTGCCCCCACATGGGTTGGTCTGAATTTAAGCCCTTCCTGTCCCATTCACTCTGCCCCTCAGAAGTTAGAAATTCCTATCCTTAGAGCTGACTGTCAAGTTGAGGTCATGAGTAAACATGAAAGGTTGATGTCGTTATGGCAAGTGATTTTTAAAAATACTAAACAGATACATCAATGCTTTTCAGATTGAGTATAATAGTAGATGAAAGTAATCCTGGTATATTTGATATAGATGCTTTTCAGTGTGGTCATGACAAGTAGTGTTAGTGTAATTAATCTTTAACAATACTCAAAAGCCTTGAGTTACATAGGCTTAGTAAATCAATCTTCCCATCCTCCCATTTTATGAAACACTTTTCCCCACATATTGTTACTGTAACTTATCTGGAAGTATTTTCTTAGAGGAGAGATCTCAATCTTTAATTTTCATCCACTGAAGGAAATTTTGGCACGCCGTGTGGTTGACATTTTCATTGAGGTCTAAGAAAGATAACTTGCAGAAAAAAATATACATATAACACCATTTTGGGGGGTTTTAATGTGTGAATTACCTCAAATCACAGTTTGTTACCTCCTTAAATTTCTGTATGAGATTTAGCTAAATATGTCACCAGCCTAGTCTCTTAACTCTGTATCTGGAGAAGGCAGGCATCAGGCATAGGTTGTCTAGGGTTGCTAAATGACACAGTATTTATTACTTAGTGACAAAGTTAGAGTTTGAACATAGCTTTCTGAAATGGATATTTATAGTGAAGTGGATTAAGAATAACTTGATAGTTTCTTAGCATTTATTGATCTGTCATTAGACTTTGATTTGAATAGCAGGATCCGAGGCCTGTACTCTTAAGATTTAGAACCAAACATGCAAATACTTTTGCAGGGTTTTTGTTGTTAACAGCAGGACTGTTTATTCATCTAACTGTTCCACCAACTAGGTGTATAACCATTGTTAAGTTACTTAACCTCTCCAAGCTTCAATTTCTTTACCTTTAATAGGAGTGATGATATCCTTTCCAGACTGCTATAGGAAAAAGTAACTGAATTCCTGTACCTAAAACACTTAGCACAGTAATAGGCCTATGAGAAAAAAAGTCATGGTGGCTAAGTAACAGTTCCTTCTTCCTCTCTTCCTCCTATGTCAGGATGGTTTGAGCATAGTCTAACTGACAAAAAAGAACTTTGGATAAGTCCTTTCTTTACATCTGAGCAATTACATTGACTTTTAATTTTTTTTATTTTTAAATTTTTGATACTGGGGATCAAACTCGCGTCCTTGCACTTGCACAGCAGGCGGCGAAACCACTGAGCTAAATCCCTGGCCCACATTGACTTTTAAATAAACTTCAACATATGTCCTTCAACAGTGAAATAATACGAAGACAAATACCATCCTTCAGTCTTCAAGGAAGAGATCAAATAAAATATATTTTTAAATTATCTGGCATAATTAGTATTAAAACGTGGAGATCTTGGTGATGACTATTAATGGTTCTCTGTATCCACTGCCAATCTCTCACCCCCAATTAAATGAGGCACTTGTACCAGGATCAGAGTAACCTAAGGTGCTTATAAAGAAATAAAATAAAGCTAGCTACTTAATCCTGGACCTATGGGACAGAATTTCTGAGAATGAAGCTTCAGAATATACATTTAAAATAAGCCACTTTGTATATTGTTCTATATAAAATCATTTAGAAATTCTAGCCTTTGATTAAGCTACTTTCTTGGCTAGAGATAGTTTTTCCTCTTCTATATGCTCATAACATATTCTTACATATTTTTCAAGAGCTGTTTCTGTCTAAAAATCTTCCTAGAATCTCAGATTAAGGTTACTTTTGCATCTTCATTATTGCAACCTGCCTTGTAGAGTTTTGTTTGCTTTTTGCCAGACAAAGCTCCTTGAGGGCAATACTTGTCTGCTATACTAACAACCATCTCCAGTGCCCAGCAAAATACTTTGCATGTAGTGGGCACTCAAAGAATATTTATTGAATTTGGATTGATCCTCTAATTACTTTTTCATTGCAAACCATTTTCTTCTGACCTCCCAACAGAGGATAAATCTGTTTGGAGTACATGTTAATAACTTAGGGAGGTGGAGAATAATAATAATAAACATTACTAGCCTTAGTTTAGAACATCAGAATATGGGTATGTGTTTGCAAATGGTTGTGAGGAGGTTGGTGGTAGTGTGTGTGTGTGTGTGTGTGTGTGTGTGTGTGAGAGAGAGAGAGAGAGAGAGAGAGAGAGAGAGAGAGAGAGAAAGAGAGGGATCTTTGTTTCTTCCTCATCTTCTTGAATATTTTTCATAAGGCAAGTGAACAAATCCTCAAAATCTAAGTTAAATCCATAGCAATTAAAAGGTGAAAATGCTACAGTTGTATTCTGGGTTAGTTTTTCTTTCAGTAAACATATTTGCTTGCTCATCTGACCAAAGAAGTAACTTTTGTGACACATCACCATGTTTGTTCTTGGGAAAGCTAAGATAGATAAAGTACATGCAGCTGTGTTTCCTCTGATGTCCTGCAGGTAGTCAGTATGAGAACTATGAAGAGAGGTAGCTGTAGATGAGATTAGTAAGTACTGAGCTAGAAGTGATTAGTAAGGTGCTTTCTCCCAAGATGAGTTGCCCTATCACCGAAGCTTTAGGGTGGCTCTTTTGTGGTTCTAGATGACTTTTAGTTCCATCCTATGTTTCTTCCTCAGTCATCTGGTTTACTGGGTAGTGCATGTCTAGACTGTTGACAGTACAAAGTGATGCACATATGGAAGCTATCCAGTTTTTTAATATACTGGAGGGTGACAGAGAGCAGATACTAGAAGCACTTGGAGAGTCTGGTTCATGGGGATTAGAGAAGGCATATAATAACTGAGGACAATAACACATTTTGAGAGTTTCTCCAAGTATTAAATTATTGTTCTTTTTTTGAAGTGGGTTTTTTTTTGTTGTTTTTTTTGGTACCGGGGATCAAACTCAGGACCTTGTGCTTGAGAGTCCGGTAGCACCACTGAGCTAAATCCCCAGGCCCAAATTATTGTTCTTTTTAAGTATTATATTTATTGATAGCTTCCTGTCACATAAGGCAGTAAGATTAACCCAAGAAAACCATTGGATTAGGCAGGTGAAATCAGATTTTCAGCAGGTAGATTAGGATTGATGGGAGTGGTGTTTGAAATATGCCCAGGAGAGAATAGGAAGCTATTATAAAAGGGAACTCCTTCCAAATTTGGAGAGACTAATCTTTTGAATATTATTGTCTTTGGACTTGAGATGGTTGGGAAGAACGCCAGGTAAACACAATCATCTAGTAAAACTCTGGAGTTCATAAATTAGTAGTCTGAGAAACCTTAAATTTAGGCAGTAGAAGACCTCTTCTCTCCTCTGCTCCCCCCAAATCATTGGGTGCCATAAAGTGGCTGAAAATAATGAAAAAATCATAGAATTTGGGGAGTGGAAGGGACTGTCTTTTAGAGTACATTTAGTGAAAATTGGATAGAAAAAGAGATGAACTGATTGAGTGAAATGAGATTGAGGGAAGGGAGATGGTGGTACACAGATTGACCATTCCTTGGGAAACAGGCCAGGGCAGGGGGGATGGTTATTGTATCAATTGGATTAAGTGTGTGCTTATTAAAAATGAGGGAGTAAAATTCCAACACTCCAAACAAGTGCCTTGTGATGATCCGTCCTCCACTCCAGCTCTAGCAACCATCCCTATAGCTTTGTGTTTTCAGAATATTATATTAATTGAATCACACAATATGGAAAATACTGTCTTCTTTCAGTATGATGGCCACTATGTGTACATTTAAAAATTTTTTAAAATGAAAAGAACCCCCTCCCAATCACTCAAAACAATAAAACAGGGAAGAATCTTAGAAAATAGATGTAGAGAAAGATGAGTTAGGAACATGCTGAGATATGAACAGATTTATCTTATGGAGGATTCATAGTTCTCAGTGAAATGAAGTGAGCTTATTAGCTTTGAGAGCCTAGTAGAAAGGATGGGGGAAGTTACTTTGATCTATTAATGTTTTCTTTTTTTCAAACTAACCTTCTTCCCTTCTTTAACTCCCTCCCATCCCCAATCCCTGTCTGGCTTCCCTGGAGAAACACACACACACACACACACACACACAACCATTTTTTGGCAGAAGCATTTAATCTTTTCTGCTTCTGAACTCTGGTGACAGTGCTTTTAGCATTGAAGGAACATGTGCAAGATCCATCTGTGCATATCAGATTCTGACTTCAGCTATAGTTGAGGGCTGTTAGATGACATGTGGGGATACTTGATACAATCTAGAGTCATACACCCACATTTCAATCCAAGAGTTTGCAAAATTTTCCTTTCTAACTTGTTGTATAATTTTTCTTCTTAGTGACATAAGTTTAAAGTTAAGAATTAAAATGATAGGTTCAAAATTATCTTAAAATATCTAATATTGGAGTAAAATATTAGCAATCATATCTGTCCATATTTCTCATGTTTACATATGTTTTGTTTTTGTTTTCATTTTGAGATAAGAGCTCCTGTGTAGTCCAGGCTAATCTTAGACTCACTATGTAGATGAGGCTGGCTTTGAATTTGTGGTGATTCTCCTGCATCAGCCTCTCAAGTGCTGGGATTACAGATGTGCTCCACTAAACCCAGCTGTTTTTATTTTTTGGCAGTATTCATTTATCTTTGCAAATTAAATTATATATAGAGTCATCCTCCTCATGGAATTGGTTCCAATATCCTCTAATGGTACCAAAATCTACAAATGCTCAAAGTTCTTATATAAAATGGTATAATATTGGTATATAATCTATGCACATCCTACCCTCTACTTTAAATCATATATATAGGTTATTATACTTAAGACAATGTAAATGCTGTGCAAGTTTTTGTTATACTGTATTGCTTAGGGAATAATGACAAGGAAGAAAGCTTATCCACTGTAGTTGGTTGAATCAGTTATATGTAGAACCCACAGATACAAAGGGACGACTGAATATATGCATATATGTATGAATGCACATATACACACTTACATATCCATGGGTTCTGCATTCACTGATCAGAAATTTAACCAGGGTTTGTTTTCTGTGGCTGTGATATTCAAAACAAAGATGATATTTCTCTACCTAAGAGTAAATAGAAAGCAGATAGCATTTCATGGGATATTTATCACATTCCTTAGTTATTATTCTCATCTAATATCTTTATCTACATAGTGATTTATTTACTCATGCCATCTTATTGACCTGTTTATATTGGCCACATATTCTACTGATATGTGGGGATAGAATCTGTAGAGAGACAGGAGATGTTTCCATATACCAAGGCCTTTGGAGGACAGTTAAGCATTTTGTAACAGGTTACTCTTGGTGCTAGCATTAAGATTATTAGTATTACTATTCTGCCATAAATAGAGTTATACTACCATATCTTTTCATTTGTCTGGAAGGCAATTATCTGATACTTTATATACATCCAAAAGTCAGAACATAAACCCAAAAAACCCCGAGGATAGCCAGAAATTGCTTAAATTCTGTAAACAGTGTTTACAGAATATGGGAGTTGTTTTACATAAGTTGCTTTATTTAATCCTCCCAATAATCTTACGGGATAGCAATTGTACCCACTTTTATAGAAGAGGAAATTGAAATTTCTGAAGAGGTTATAGAACATGTTCAGGGTCATACATTTTGTGGGTATTGATCTGGGCTTTCAGTATGGTTTGGCATGTCTGTCACGTTCTCATGCTGAGTCCAGTTGCTCCCATTTCCAGTCATTAACACAAAGGTTTTTGCAGTAACAACTATGTGACTGGCCCTGCTATCTAGGAATACGGACAGAATGTCCTGTATAATCCTTTTGTCCTTAAAAATCTTTATCTGCAGTAAACAAGAAAATATGAAGCAGTTTAAAATAGAAATAAGGCCTGAGTACAAGGATAATGTCTACCTTGTTAACTACTGCCTCCTCAGGCCAAGTATAGCACATAATAGGAGCTCAGTAAATGTGTGATGAATGGATGAGTGAAATTAATGAGAAAAGCTAACTAGGAGAAAGACTAAAGTATAAAAAGAATATACAATAGAAAAGCATAACTATCTGGGGCCACTCAGTGTTTGAATAAACACTTGCATACCTTAGTAGCCCCCAAGGCATTACAAGCCTTTCATTGTGCTCACTGATGCCCAGATCAATGACCCAGGACTGCTGAGTGACAACAATGACCCAAGCCCTGTGCCACAGGGAGAAAATCCTTCAGAACCATGATGTCCAGTCTAAAAACTAAGGTAGTACTAAGATGTTTCAGAAAACGTGGGTCTTTTTTCCCTTTAAAGCATGCTGAAGGGCTAAACATTAGTGTCTTAAAAAAACTCACCCATATGAAGTAGCTCTTTCCCTACTGATATTGGATAAAGGGGTTAATACATATTTTTTCTTTTCCCCTGATAAATTTTAATATTAAAATTTCATTACAAATAAATTCTTTAAAAATCAAATTATATTCTTTGGAAGATAGCTTATAAAGAACTATATACAGTATATAGCATATAACAATCTGTAATACTACAACAACTGAGTAAGTTGCATAAAATGACAAAACATTTTTGAGTAATGTCATTGGAAAGAGTTATGATGTGTTGAAATAATTCACGTTTGGAGTATCATTTATCTTGTTGTAAGGAAAAAAATGAGAAAATTATAGGAAGCTATTGAAATGATTTAAATTTCATTATTCAACAGCATCGATGCGCTACTTTCTTGTCTCAATGTATCTATTAACAGTGATATTTTGCTTTACAGCTTTTCTGGGAGAAGAGGCTACAAGGACTTAGTGCATCAGATGTAACAGAACAAATTATAAAAACCATGGAACTACCTAAAGGTCTTCAAGGTATTATCTAAGTTTAGTTGAGCAGATATTTATAAGTGCCTTACGTGCCTTTATAATGATGCCAGGCACTATGTTAGATATCGTGGATTCAGAATTGGTACCTAGTCTTTGCTTTGGGGAAATCATGTGCCTTGCTGGTTGGCATTCCTTTTGTGTTGTAGTAAACTCAGGAAATAAATGAGAAAAACTTGGATGTTGTAGGGATGCTTCCATGTGGTGTATTACCTGAGATTTTTTTTCTGTGTAAAATCTTTGGCTGTAGATTAGGTTTGTCATCTGATTCTACCCGTGTGCTGCTTTCAGCACTGAATGTAGATAATCAACAGGATTTCCCAAGCTTCCTGCTTACAGCAGCATCTGGTCCCACCATTTGTTCTTTCTCTTATCCTCTTACTGAATAAACAACTAACTGCTTTCCTTCTGCCCCTTCTTCCACAAAATGCTGCCGTAAATAGCAGTGGGAACATGTACTTTGCTACAGCAGTAGCAGCTGGTGGGATCTGGGGTGGAGAACTCAGTTACCAGTCTACCTTTCAAATCACATGGTAAATCCAAGTTCTAGAGAAATGTTATTTTTCAAGTAGAACTCAGCTTCTAAATCTTGATATATTGTAGATCAAAAATCCTCACAATTCACAGTTAAATTCTTATCCTTTTATATTCTTGGAAATTATTGCTTTAGCTAAACAAGTTTAGGACTTTAAGCAATTCATTTAAATTTTGTGGTGGTGTCAGTCTCTTGCAAATGGTCAAAGTGTGCAGTTTTTCTGGATATTTTAGTATGTATTTGAAAAAGCTGTTAAAGCTGCAGGCATAGCATGTTTGCATTGAATTCTTGAAACAAATAAGATAAACATTGGGATACTACTAGAAATAATTTAAAAAGTCACAAAGAAATATTCTAAAGAGATACAAAGAAGATGAATATTGGATATTGCTGGATATATATTTTAAAAGTCATAAAGAGAAACTTAATAGGGATATATGAGTATAATGCCTTTATAAAGCACTTATACTATCAAAATAATTGACCTTGCTTGAGGAGTGTAGCCAATTTTTCAACAGTTTAAGCTTGTGAAAATATATTTTAAAATTTTATTAAAGTGCTTAGCTTTTTTGTGATGATTTCTTTAGTGTTAATTCTCTGCTGTATAATAGCTTTTAAGTGGATATGACATTGTCCTTTGCTGCTTTGGCTTGGATCAATTTTAAAAATATGATGCCAATTGAACACAAAAATACTGGTTGTTGTAAGTCTCATAAGGCTTGCTCAGCACATTCAAAAATTTCCTTTAAGAAGTGCTTCTTTTTAATTGCAGGAGTTGGTCCAGGTAGTAATGATGAGACCCTTTTATCTGCTGTTGCTAGTGCTTTGCACACGAGCTCTGCACCAATCACAGGACAAGTCTCTGCTGCTGTGGAAAAGAACCCCGCTGTATGGCTTAACACATCTCAGCCCCTCTGCAAAGCTTTCATTGTCACAGATGAAGACATTAGGTAAGCAGTTTAACGTGACTTTAAAAAGCTTTTTTTTGCCTGTGGGTAAATTTTATACTGCCCATTAAGTTCAGTATCATACCTGGTACAGGTTGAGCATCCCTAATCTGAAAATCTAACATCTCAAATGCTTTAAAATCTGAAACCTTTTGAGCTCTGACATGATGCCACAATGAAGAATCCCATACCACAAAACTGTTTCTTGCACAAAATTATTAAAAATATCACATAAAATTACCCTCAGGCTATGATTAGGTATATGTGAACCATAAATGGATTTCACATTCAGGCATGGGTCCCATCCCCAGGATATCTCACTGTGCATGTGCAGATGTTCTGAAAAAATGTGAAATCCTTTTGGTTCCAAGTAGTTCTGTTAAAGGTTCCTCAATCTGTAAGTGATGACTCCACCAGAAAGTTATGTTTTTCTTTCACAGAGCTTTTCTGAAGACAGTGGGGAGTGATAATCTACTTAATATAATGCACATTTAAAAAAAGTAGGGGGATATCACAAGCATGTCCAAAGGACAGATATCAGATCAGTTGTACACATATCATTTTGCACTGTTTTGCAATTTGGGTTTCTGAATTTCTGCTGTAAGGATCCCCTTTCACTCAAACATGCTTTTTATGATTACTCCCTTTATTGGTTTGTGTGCAAACCAACTTCCCTTTTAAAGCAGATGATAGTCATGCTGCTTTAAGCTCAGTCATGTTTTGAGAGTTTAATTTAGTTACATTGATTATGTTTACTTCACTTCAGCTCAATTTAGAGATTTATCTATCCCTATTTCACTTTGTTTCAAGTAAAGATTTAAGGAGGCTCTGGACACACACACACACACACACACACACACACATTAAAGCAAGATGAGAAGCGTGTGAGGAAAGTTACAGCAAGGAGTAAAACAATAAAGCAGGAATGAGAGAGAACCTACGCTGCATCTATTAAAATCTTTTATTCTAAGGCTGAGCCACAATTTAAGTTTTTAGCAGCAAATCGCAAAATGAAAACATCCAACTCAGATTGATAATACCCTAAAGGTATAAGCAAAGCATTGCTCAGGAGAAGCAAACCTATTCTGGATGGTAAACCACAAAGAAATTCTTGTCTAGGATTTATGAACTTCAGGATTATTACTTTATAATGATAATGATACTGTAGTATATTATATTTTCTTTAAAAATATGACAGTGTGTATATTTCAATGTTCTTCTGAATGTAAATCAAAAATTTACTGGAAAATTATTCCTAGACAAAACCAGCAGATGGCACTTATGAATCATACAATTTAAAAATATATTTCTATTTGTATTTTTTCCCTAAATCTATAAAAATTGACATAAAATATTTCTAAATGTATGAATCTAGCTAGATTTATTATTGGAAAGCCCCTCTTGAGTTTTAAAGTAATTCCTTTTGCAAACATGTAAAACAATTCAAAGTTGTATTCATGTGTCTTGATTGCATGGAATTTATGATCAACTTTATTTTTAAAGAAATTAAAATAACATATTGTAAAAACCAAGGCAAGATATTAGCTTGCTCTTTGGATAGAGGAAGAAAATCACTTGGGAGACAAATTGTTTTCTGTCTTGGACTGAATATGGAATTAGCTGGGATTCCACTAGATTAGTATGGATATTGACTGAGGTTCTCTGAGTGATATGGGAATGCGGATGGCTTCAACACCAGATCTCTTGATAGAAAAGGAAAATATCTCAAAACCAGATCTCTGGATGGTTTTGATTTTGGGTAAATTTGTCAAATAAATTGCTCCTTTGATTTAATTGTCCTAACAATTTTTTTTTAATTCATTAAGTTTATTGGTACTTTAGGTATAGAATATAATGACATTCATCATTGGGAATTTGTACCTTTACATGATGTATCTTGGTTCTTACGTTTTCCCCATTCCCATGCCTTCCCTTAACTCCCTACACCCTTCGCTATTTGCAAAGACTTTGTTTCCATTTTTTCCTTTTCTCATATTTTTTCCTTTCCCTTCTTTCCTTTCCCCTACCCCTCCCACTTCCCCTTTGCCTTTGGACATTTTCTTCCTATTTCACATTATCAATTATACATTTTGATCCTTATTTACACTTTCAGTTTCTCACACCAGAGAAACTACTTGGTATTTACACATGTGTGTCCTATTTATTTCACTTCAGAGTATGGCCTCAATGTGCATCCATTTAGCTATAAATGTCTTGAGTTTCTCATTCTTTATGGATGAGTAGTACTCCATTTTATATAAAAAAAACAAAACATCTTTATCCAGTCTCCAGTTGATGGACAATTGGGCTGTTTCCAAGTTTTTGCTATTACAAATTGTGCTGCTGTAAACATGGGTGAGCATAAATTGCTGTGGTATGAATCTTTTAATTCTTTTGGGATACTCAGCAGAGGAATAGCTGGGTCAAGTGGGACCTCTAATCCTAGTTTTTTGAGGAATCTCCACAGTGGTTGCACTAGTCTACACTCCCACCAAAGTGGAGGAGGGTACCTTTTTCCCCCACAACCCCTCCAGCATTTGTTATTGGTTGATTTCATGATAACAGACATTCTTTCTGGGGTGAGGTGGAATCTCAGTGTTGTTTTCAATTGTATCTCTCAAATGATCAGTGATGTTGAACATTTTTTCATATGTTTATTTTCTGTTTGCACTTATTTGTCTGCGAAATGTCTGTTCATTTCAGATGCCTATATTGGGATTGGGTCTTTAAATTTGGGAGGTCTGATTTTTTGCCAGTTCTTCATAGATTCTAGATAGTAGACCTTTGTCTGAGGAACAGCTGGTAAATTTTTTTTCCCACATTGTGGGTTGTCTCTTCATGCTGTTGTTGGTTTCTCTTGTTGTGCAGAAGCTTTTTAATAAGATGAGGTCCCAGTTGTTGATTCTTTGTGCAAGTTTAGATACTCATTGAGTCTTTTACTATGCCAATGTCTTCAACAGTTCTACCTAACCTCTGTTCCAGCTGGTTTTGTGTTTCTGTTTTAATATTTAGATCTTTAATCCATTTTGATTTTAGTTTAGTGCATGGTGAGAGATATAGGTCTAGTTTTAATCTTTGGGAAGTTGAAACCCATTTTTTCCAGAACTGTTTATTAAAGAGGCTATCTTTCCTCCAGTGAGGGTGTTTGGCTCCTTTATGTGTTTGGCTCCTTTATGAAAGAGGAGGTGGGTGAGTGTGTCTGGAGTTGTTTCTGCATCTTCTAATCTGTTTCACTGATCCTTGGGTTTGTTTCTTTGCCACTACCATGCTGTTTTTATCACAGTGGCTTTGTAGTATAGTTTCATGTTGGGGATTGTGATACCCCCTGCCATGTCTCTATTGCCTAGAATTGTTTTTGCTATTCTAGGTCTCTTCTGGCTCCAGATGAATTTTTGGATTGTTTTCTCTAGTTCTGTGAAATATACTGTTGGGATTTCAATTGGGATTGCATTGAATCTGTATACCAGTTTTGGAAGTGTGGCCATTTTCACTATGTTGGTTCTTTCTACCCAGGAGCAAGGGATGTCTTTTCATTTTCTGATATCCTCTTTTATCTCTTTTTTCAGAGTGCTGTAGTTTTCAGAGTAGAGGTCTTTGATTTCTTTTATTAGACTGATTTCTAGGAATTTCATTTTTTTGGATGCTATTGGGAAAGGAGTTGTTTCTCCAGTTCCTCTCAGTGAGTCCCTAACATAAATTTTTGGGTTATTTATTTATTTATTTTTGGTACCAGAGATCAAACTCAGGATCTTGTGCTTGCGAGGCAGGTGCAGTGCCGCTGAGTTAAATTCTCCACCCCTTCTAACAGAAATTCTTAAGCAAACATTCCTTTTTGAATTATTACATGTTCAAAACAAATGACCACAAATAAAATTGTTACCTTTAGTCCAATTGTGTAGCCAATGTTGTGTTTCCATTAACATCTCACATATTAAATGTATATCTTTTCAAGAATATTTGATAATATTTCACTCATTGGTATTTTTGTTTTCTAACACTTTGTAACAAATCTACACAATATTGCAGCTTAGGGCTGGGGATTTAGCTCAGTGGTCCTGCCCCCTGCCTCGCAAGCATAAGGTCCTGAGTTCAATCCCCAGTAGCAGGAAAAAAAAAATTGCTGCTTAAAAGAAGACGCATTATTAGGTCACAGTTCATTGGTTCAGCAGCTGGGTTCTCTGCTTGGATCTCATAAGCCTAATATCAGTGTTGGCTGGACTGCATTCTCTTCTGGATCTTGAATTTTCTTTTTCCAGCTCACACAGTTGCTACAGAATTTATTCCTTGTGGTTGTAGGCTTAAGACCTCTGCTCTTTTGTTGGCTATGGGACAGATGTCACTCTCAGCTTCTAAAGGCTGCCTGCAATTCTTTGCCACATGGCCTTCTCCATGTGCTCTTACATAATTCTTTCAGGAAGGGCTCAGCCCCAGTAAGTAGTTCAGGCTTACTATATTAATCTTTCTTTTGATTAATTCAGGGCCAATTGATTAGTAACATAATCATGAAGTGATTTCCTGCCATATCCACAAATCCCACCTACCCTTAAGGGTAGAATGTATATACAGAGTGTGTATGGAAGTAAGACTCTTGGTAGCACCTTGGAATTCTGCCTACCACAATGGGAAAATACTTTAATTTCAGCTTTCATAAATGTGGGAAGTAATGCTTAAGATAAAGAAAATTGGTGGCAGATTGTAAGAATGTAAGATGCGCTTCTTTAACCAAAAGTGCCACTTGCTCTATTTCCTCACACGATTACTCCAGGGGAGCTGTACATATTCTTGTACTGGTATTAGGAGTGGGACACTGCCAGTAAGAATGATGTGCCATTTGACAAACTTCGAGTCACTGAGCTAGAGGAGAGACTATGTAAGAAGAATAATGTGTTCTTCATCCTGTACATTATATAAAAATCTGTTCAATTCTAGTTTCTTTAAATCTTAGAGAGGCTACAGAGCACAGACTGACCCAGTAACACCCCACCCCCACCCCCATCTCTGCCCATTCTAAAATATCCATTTTAAAAAGTGGAAGTCTATATCTTTCAACTCTTTGTGCTGCTTTTGGAGTTTAATGAAGAAAAGTTTAATAAAGTCTTTGTGTCTGTATAGTATATTTTATCTCCACTGCTGTGTACATAGTCTTCTGTGATACAGATAGATGTGGTCAGGAGGACAGCAGATGTCACTTCCACATGGCTGAGCCTCAGGAAGTGAGCACTCACTGACTATTGATGGATCCTCTGTGACACGACTCTTCTGCCTTTTGCTGTGCTAGATTTGGGCAGAGCTGCAATCTGTCTTCCTCAGTTATTGGTAGAGCAAACCACTTTTTTCTTTCAGTTTTCCTGTGTCTCTTCCTTGTCACTGTATTGCTCCATTGCCCACTCTGCATCCATCTTGCCCATCTTTCCTCTGCTCTCTGGGAAGGGCTTAATTTCTCCTCCATTTGAGCTTAATCCTCCCACCTCTGCTTTCACCACTACATTTCTTATCTTCACCAGGACCTTTACCTACCAGTACCCCCTTTTCTCTTATGTGTCTTCAACTTTTGTCTTTCTGCTTGGTTCTGGATGTAAATTTCTCTCTTATCCTCTCAGGGAATTAATCTCATTTTTTGTGTCTGTTTTTTAAAGATGAAATGTATTGAACAGCTTTCCTCCTGGACTTTGTTTCCGTCTAATGGTTCAGAGCCTTGTTTGTGCCTTGGAGTTACTCCCATTTTTCAAGTCCCCTGATAATCACTGAGACATAGAGAAACTCATACATGTTCTTGACCTCCTTAGCTCATCTCAGTTGAAGAAGTGCACTTTGGTCTCTATGCTCAGTGTATAGGCTCATGTGGTCCTGGCTCTTTCATGCTGAACTATTGCCTGCAGACCTGGGAGCTGAGGAGGGCTGTCCCCTGTGATAGTCACAGAGAGCCAGAGCAAATCCCAGTCTCTTGTGCTTCTGCTTGGTGTCTTTCTCAGTGCTTCATCAAAAAAGTCACTTTTCCTTCATCTTCCGTATTACTTCCCTTTTGTGTCCCTGCTTCCAAGTTACTTCTAATTTTCCTTTATAGGAATAAACCCAAATCTCCACATGCTTGAAGGTCTTTTTTTTTTTTTTTTGTGGTGGTGGTGGTACTGGGGATTGAACCCTGGGCCCCATACATGTTAGGCAAGTGCTCTAGCACCGATTTATATCCCCATCCATTTAAATTCATTAATTTCTTTTTTTCCCCATTAACTTTATTGGTACATTTTAGGTATACAGTACAGTTACATTCATCATTGGGATTTTGTACCTTTACATGATGTATCTTGGTTCTTATTTTTTCCCCATTCCCCTGACCTCCCTTCACGCCCTCCACCCTTCCCAATTTACAAAGACTTTGTTTCCATTTTTTCCTTTTCTCATATTTTTTCCTTTCCCTTCTTTTCTTTCTCCTACCCCTCCCACTTCCCCTACTCCTTTAGACGTTTTCTTCCAATTTCACAATATCAGTTATACATTTTGATCCTTATTTACTCTTTTAGTTTAGTTTCATTAATTTATGTTTCATTTTGAGATTTGCTAAGGGTCTTGCTAAGTTGCCCAGACTAGCCTCAAAGTTGAAATCCTCCTGCCTTGGTCTCCTAAGTAGCTAGTGTTACAGGTGTGCAGCATAGTACCTAGCCACATAACTTGAAGTTCTTAAAGTTAAGGATGAGGTCATTGAAATAAATCTGTTCCTTCCAGAATTCTCTGTGAAACAGGGCTAACTGCCTGTGAACATCTCTCTTTTTGGCCAGTGCTCAGTATTTAGTCTGCAAGTGTAGAAGTAAATTTTGCAAACATTAATGGGGAGTAAAGTGTATTTTTTCCTCAGGAATTTAATGACTGTGAAGTAAAGATGAAGTTTTGAGGCAGCTTCATATTTTCATTGCTTGCTAAATTTTCAGTGTCTTTTTCTTCTGTTTTTGAAAAGGAAACAGGAAGAGCGAGTACAAGAAGTACGGAAGAAATTAGAAGAAGCACTGATGGCAGATATCCTGTCCCGGGCTGCTGATACAGAAGAGATGGATATTGAAATGGACAGTGGCGATGAAGCCTAAGAATATGATAGGTAAACTAATACCAGACATAGAGACACTTAGAACATAAGCTGTTTATTTTCTTGTTATTTTTACTATGTAGCCTCTTTATCAGTGACTGGGAAACCACTCCTCTACAAAGAAGTGGTTGTGCTGTTTTTTGGTCCCTCTATCTGTTTTTGTTTTTGTTTTTTTTGGTACCAGAGATCGAACTCAGGACCTTGCGTTTGCAAGGCAGGTGTGGTGCCACTGAGCTAAACTCCTAGCTGGCCCCTCTGTCTGTATTTAAGGGCCATGTAAGTTACTGCATCCATTTATTCTCATTCTTTGAGGCCATTCACACCCCTGCAGCCACCTCTAAGGAATCCTTAAGCTCTTCTTTATTGTGGAAAACCTCTAAGGTGTCATTCAAGAAAAACAGAAGATTTGTTATTGGTGGATTTCATGATAGCAGCCATTCTTTCTGGAGTGAAATGGAATCTCAGTGTTGTTTTCATTTGCATCTCTCGAATGACCAGTGATGTTGAACATTTTTTCATGTATTTATTTGCTATTTCTACTTCAACAAATGCTGGCGGGGCTGTGGGGAAAGAGGAACCCTGCTCCACTGCTGGTGGGAGTGTAGACTGGTGCAACCACTGTGGAAATCAGTATGCAGATACCTCAAAGAACTAGGACTGGAAGTCCCATTTGACCCCGCTATTCCACAGCTGGGGATCTTCCCCAAAGAATTAAAAGAATCATACCACAGTGATATATGTGTGCCCATGTTCATAGCAGCATAGTTCGTGATAGCTAAAACTTGGAAAGAGCCCAAATGCCCATCAACTGGAGACTGGTTAAAGAAAATGTGGTTTTTTTATAAAATGGAGTATTACTCAGCCATAAAAAATGAGAAATTAGAGACATTTATAGCTAAGTGGATGCACATTGCGGCAATACTCTTAAGTGAAATCAATAGGACACACATGAATAAATACCGAATAGTTTCTCTGGTGTGAGAAACTGAAAGTGTAAATAAGGACTAAATGTATAATAGGTCATGTGAAATAGGAAGAAAAGGGGCAAAGGGGAAGGAAGTGGGAGGGCTAGGGGAAAGGATAGAAGGGAATGGGATTAATAAGAGAAAATGGAAAAATAGGAACAAAATCTTTGTAAATTGGGAGGGATGGAGGGGTTGAAGGGAGGGCTGGGCAAGGGTGAAAAATAAGAACCAAGAGAGACTATGTAAAGGTGCAAATTTCCAATGATGAATGTCATTATATTGTATACCTAAAATGTACCATTGATTAGAATGAATAATCAGTAATGTAAAATAGGAAGAAAAGGTCCAAAGGGGTAGGGCTAGTGGGATGGGCAGGGAAAGGAAAGAAAGGAAAGGAAAAATGATGAGAAATGGAAAAAATGGAAATAAAGTCTTTGTAAATAGGGAAGGGTGGAGGTCGTGAAGGGAGGGCTAGGAACGGGGATAAAATAAGAACCAAGATGCATTATGTAAAGGTACAATTCCCAATGCGAAATGTAAGTGTGTTGTATACCTACAATGTACCAAAAAAAGAATTTAATTAAAAAAAAAGAAAAGAAAAGCACAAGAAAAGGGCACTGTCAGGTATGGAGGAATTCGTCCAGGAAAGTAAGGTAGCTGCCTTCTGGGGTATATTTTTCCCTCTTTAGGATTATAGTGGGATGATAGGCAAGATCTTCTCCTTTTTCCTGGTTCTGTCTACCAGAGACTTGATGCAGAGAGAATGAGAAGGGCATTGCTAAGTATAACACATAGGTTTCCTGAAAAATTCAAATTTTGATTTTACCCTAAACTCACACATGAGGTTCATGGGCTGTTTGTTTGTCTGTTGTCTTTAGATGATCACACTTGAATCTTAAGGCTTCAATATGGCTTCTTGTTCCCTAACTTCTATCCTGTTTTGGCAGGTCTGTCTTGCTTTCTGCCACTTATAACCCAATTATTTGTTCCCTTTGAGGCCAAAACAGAGAAGGAGAAACAGAATCCCTGTTAGCTAACATGATGTGAAGGGTCAACAAAGCCTCTCTGAGGAAGTGACATTTGTTTTGAGCCTGATGATGTATAGGAATGAGTCAAGGGAAGTTCAGGTAAAAAGTGGACCTATTAGAGGGACAGCAAAGAGAAGCCTGATTTCTTTAAGGTACAAAGAAAGGATTGGTGTGGTTTGAATGCAGGGAGGGGTTGTATCAGTAATATACCTAATCATGTAGGGCTTGTGGTTATGATTAAAGACTTTGAGCTTGATTATTAAAACCAGTGGAAATCTGCTGAGGGTCAGGAGCATGATCACATTTGATGATTTACAAGATACTTTAGGCTGCTGCAGGAAAGTTTTGGAGTAGGCAAAGCTTAGACGCAGAGGGGCTAGTTGAGGTGGTATTATGGTAGTCTAGCAAGAGACACTGGGGGCTTTCCAAAATACTGACAAGTCGTGGGGAGCAGAGGAGGAAACACTAGATTTGGGATACATTCGGGGACAGAATTGTCTTGGCTAGACGATTGAAAGGGAGCTCGAGAGAGTGGCAGGGATGAGTCAAGTTTCATAACTGAGCCCCTGAAGGAAGGGAGGAGTTCTGTTTGGTAAAGGAACAGACTAAGAGAAGGGAGTGCAAGGAGGTGAGTTTCCTTGTGGACATCATCTTCCTTTCCAAGTAATAGGGAGAATGTCCTAGCATTTACATGTCTGGTGACAGCAGCGCTATTGTGTCACGTAATTTTCTGACTACACAAAACTGTTTAAATCCAGTTCAGTTCTATTTTAAATCCTTCTCATCTTACTGAGGACAAAAAGATACTATGTTGACATTCTGGATTTTGCTATCTTTTCAAGATAGTAAAGACGTATTGTAATGAGGTTTAATAAGCATCTTCACTCTGTGTGAACTCTGACAGGGAGAAGTTTGACACGTTTCATTTGTCTGGGCTCCAGCGGTGCCATCGCTGAGTGCAGTGAGGGAATCTGCAACACTACAGCTGTGCTAGCGTCTGTACCATTGTGTCGGAGTCCTTAGGAGGCCTTCCTCTTCTGTTGGAGCTTTTTAGCTTCAGGTGTTTCTCAGACTTTTTTTTTAATTACTTTTCTGCCATTTTTGTTTTTTAAAATTAATTTTATTGGTGCACTTTTGATACACATAATGATCACATTCATCATAGGAAATTTGTATCTGTACATAATATATCTTGATTCTTTTTTCCCCATTCCCCTCCCCACCTTTTAACCCCTCTTCTCATTTACAAAAACTTTGTTTCCTTGTTTTTCTTCTATTCTATATTTTTTCTTTTCCCTTCTTTCCCTTCCTCCTCTTCCCTCCATTGTTCCCCTGTCCATTTAAACATTTTCTTCCTACTTCTCAGTGTCTATCATCCATTTTGGTCTTTATTTGCCCTTTTGGTTTCTGATACCAGAGAAACAATGAGATATTTAAACATGTGTCTTTGATTTATTTCACTTAAAAGTATGGCCTCAAGGTGCATCCATTTACCTAGAAATGTCTCCAGCTTATCATCTTTTATGGCAGAGTAGTACACCATTGTATATAAAAACCACATCTTTATCCATTTATTGGTTGATGGGCGTTTGGGCTGTTTTCAAGATTTAACTATTACAAACTGTCCTCTCACAAGACTTCTCTTGTGAAGTTGGTTTGGGATAATCAAGGACCATCATCTAGGTAAGGCTTAGCTAAAGCTATGCTTCCTTTGGAGATGACTTTGCAGACTGATAGCAAGGCAGCACTGAAATCACTTACATAAGCAAGCATGTATGTTAGGCATTTTACAACTATAGAAGTTGGCAGCTGCTCCTTGCCTTGCACAAATATGGATCCTAGTAATTATAAACTTGTTATTACTGAGAAATACGAGTTTTAGTCCTTAAAAGTGGCCATTATTTTGGTATGTTAAGTAGGGAAAGATTCCTGTTATGTTTGTCATATTCTAAACTGGAGAATGCATTAGGATGGGTCATTAGACGTGTAGATTGTAGAGGATTCAGAAGTTCTCCTTAGAAACCTACATTACTTACTTAGCCTACAATATACATAAAGGGCTTAAGAAATGGGAGCATAGCCTCATGACTTAATTAGATCTCTGTAGTGTGAAATAGGTCTGATTTAGGTTGGCAAAGAGTGGGACATGGCCAACTTCACGTGGCTTAGGAGAGATGGACCCTGAGTCTTCCAGCCTGTGGTTCACTTCAGGTCTGTCAGTCTCATCATGCCACAGCTCCTTCTAATGTTCCTTATTAGCAAGGTGGGTCTACATTTATTTATTTAAATAACAGGTTGAGATTTACTGTGTCACATAAGTCATACAGGAGTGATTAGGTCCTCAAAAATTTTAAGAATGATTGCAAGAAAATAACTATAAACATAAAGGTGTTAAAATATTTAACTGTGAATGAGATATCATACTAAAGACATAAATACTTCCAATTGTATATTACAAAATTCAGAATAATTAAGAAAACTCAGTGCATATCTATCTTCTATAAATGTTCTAGAGTAAAATCAATCATTAGGAAGTAAAATAAATCATTGAAAATAGAAATATTTTCAAAATGTTTGGATTTGGTGGTTATGATTTTTCATATGTATGCCCTTTGAATTCCCTTATTGTGTTAATTTAGTTAATTATAGATAGAAAACATTTATAGAAGCATACAAAAGGATACATATCATTTCTTTGCAAATTAAATGTATTAAAGTTTACCAGAAGAGAACATCTGAAACATTGGGAGGATATTTTGAGCACTTAATTGCAAAATACTGTAAATGTGCAATCAAGACTTTAATGGAGGTTCAAAGTGAAATTTGCCTTTAATGTTTTTGAGTTTTGCTGACCTCTCACTTAGAAATCACTGTATTATTTAAGTTGTTTGTTTGTTTGTTTGTTTCTTGCAGGTAACTTTGGACTGACTTTCCCCAAGAGCAAATTATTAGAAATTGAATAAAAACGTTTCCACTGGGTTTTGCCTGCAAGAAAAAAATGTACCCGAGCCCATAGAGCTTTTTAATAATAGCACTAAACAATGCCTTTTTAGATGTATTTTTGATGTATATATCTATTATTAAAAAATGATGTTTATTTTGAGTCCTAGGACCTAAAATTAGTGTTTTGTAATATCAAGAAGGACCTTTAAAATGAAGCTGAGCTTTTCATGCAGGGTGCAATCTACTGGAAATGTAGCACTTATGTGAAATATTTGTTTCCCCCACAGTTTTAATATAAACAAAATGAATACCAAATAAATTTCCCACTGAAAGATTATTGTGACTTCACTGTATATAAACAGATTTTTATACTTTATTGAAAGGGGACACCTGTACATTCTTCCATCATCACTGTAAAGAAAAATAAATGATTATATTCACAGACTGATTGGAACTTTTTCTGTTAAAGAGCACACACAATAAGTAAGGACGAAAGTAGCCCCTTCTTAATATTCCTGATACACATTTCACTTTGATCCTTGGGCCTTAGCTTTGAAACAGAGGTGGTGGAAAGTAATTCATGCACTTGCTGTGTGCCTCCAGACATGTTGAGAATTGTGCTTTCACCGGAAGTTTACATTGTCATCTAGCATGTGACTAATACTTTTGACAGTTCTGTTTTTAAAAAAGACTTTTTCTTTCTTTCCACATGAGTTAGGTACACAGGTACACTTTAGGTATTACTTGAAGTTCATGTTGTTTTTGCTAAAACGGTTTTCACTTTAACTAACATCCAGCAGTTTACTAAGTTCACAGGTGCAGGTCAGACTCTTACCACAGTGAGAGGCAGCTCCTAGGCAGAGTTGCTTAAAGAGCCAGACTGTGGTACTTTACTAATCAGTATCCAGCCTCTAAAGTATTAACATTTTTCTTTCTTTCTTTCTTTTTTTTTTTTTTTTTTTGGTACCGGGGATCGAACTAGGGACCTTGCACTTGTGAGGCGGGCACTGGAACCACTGAGCTAAATCCCCGGCCCTAACATTTTTATTTCTGTTGAAACTCATATGCCTAACTTCTATTACCACTTAAATTTCTTTTTTCTTGGTTAAATTTCATGATGTCTAATTACATAAGCTGGCATTGCTTTATTCATTAATTTTAAAATCTAAACATAATTCAAGGAAGGAGGAGTGGCTATAATTAAAGCAAAATTTGAGAAATGCAGCAAAAACTGATGTCGTTCTACAGGAATAGTTTATGTACTTCTTTCTTATTTCATTTTAAATTAGACCTGATAGAGCACTTATTAGCATGGCCCCAGGTTCAATCCTCAACATGACAATAAACAAGTAAATAAATAAAAATAAAATTAGACCACATCTGATGTGGTCAACGATGTGACCAATTCTGTATCACTGTCACTGTACATTTTATTATCAGTACCTCTAGCTTCCTTTAATTCTCAAAGGGAAAGAGGAAGAGGAGGTTAGTTAAAGCAATATGACTGGCTAAATTTGGGGCATTGTGTTTCTGGACCTTTATTGTCAAACTATGTAAATACTTCTTGTAATTCCTGGTTTATATTCCAGTTTGATCCCCAGACCATAGGATACAAATTTCCTTGGAACAGCTGTGCTGGTGGATGAGTCTCTGGGAGGACAGTTGGTAGATGGTCCTTGGTTTGGGTCCATCAGTGTCCTAAGTGGGGTGGGTGGAGAGTTAATATCAATTTCTTTTTAAGAGCTAGTATGACTAATTAGAAGGATAGCCAAAGGTTTTTCTCCTCCTCCCCCTTGAAGTCCATGAGTCTCTATTTGCAATCAAGCTGGGGTAGTTTCACCTTGATGATCATATATTCTTTTTACAATGCAAGCCAACCAAGATACCTGTGTTTTTTCTGAACAGATTTGTAAAAGTAAAAACACAGTGTACATACTATAAAACTTTTTCTTATATACTTTGCTCAGGTAGAGAACAAGATCTGAAAACTTAAATGATATCCTACTGGGGACCATTCTATAATAAGTCCAGGAGGTTCCCAATATGTGGACAGGACTTGTCCAAAATCAAGTTCATCATCTCATCCCCACAAACTTACCACCATCGTGCATTTCCCAATTTGAGTAAAAGCAAAGCAGAAGTAGCTCAGGAGTGATCCTGCATGTCCTCCCTTTTTTTTCCTTGTGACATTTGTCAATCCTTTTAGAACTACTGTATTAACTCCACTTTTTACATGCACGCCACATCCCTTGTCCGTCCCATTGTTATGGAAACCTTCCCTCTCCTCTAGACTTCCAGTGGCTTCCTTTATTTCGCCTGTTCACTGTCTCTTTCTTTTATCTCCTCCATGTAGTCATCAGAGTGATTCTCAAAATAGGGCAAAGTGGTTGAATACTTTTCCTGCTCAAAATTCCTCAGTAGTAGGAATGGAGTAGTTTAGAGTTATTTTTAAGAGCAAGCACTTTGAGATTAGGAGAACCTGTGTCTGAATCCTAGTTTTGCCATTTGTGTGACTTATCTGGTTACTTAATCTTTGATCCTGTTCCTCCTCAGTGAAATAAGAATAATACCTACCTCATAAGAGTTGTTGTGGGGATTCAGTGAGATACTGTCTATAACGTGTTTAGCACAGTGCCTGGTGTGTAGTGTGTGTACACAGAACATTATTGTTATCCCCAGGTGTCAGTTTTATGTCACTTCCAAGAGACACTTTTTGATAACCCTGACTATCCCTACCCTAACACTATATTTTCAGTACTCTGTTTATTTCCTTTGTAGAAAATTTCTAAATCTGTATTTTATTTGCTGATATTTTTGTCTATCTCTTACTAGAATGTAAGCTCCATGAGAGCAAGGATGTCTGTCTTGTTCCCTGCTTCAGCCTCAGCACTCGGACTAGTTCCTGTCACATAGTAAGCACTCTGTAAATGTTGGCAGAATAAATTGAATGGTTGAAAGGGCCCTTCATGATTTCATAACTGCCTCGCTGTCTCGCTTCATTATATTACTGTTCCTGTTGTATTGTTGGCTCAAGAAAACCTGCATTACTTGCTCCTTTCATCCCCTCGAGCCTCCATGTCTTTGTAACTGTCATTTCCTTTGCCTGCTGGTCTACATGGCAATTTCCTGCTCATTGGTAAAGTCTCAGCTCAGTAGCTACCTCCTCTGTGACACACTCATATTTCTCCAGGCAGATGCTCTTTTCCTCCTTCCAAGTTACTGCTACACTTTGTAAATACCTCTGTGGAAGCACTTTATTGTATTGTATTGTAAGTTTTTTGGCATGTCTGTTACACTGTAAGCATCATGAAAGCAGAAATTGTTTTCATTCTACTTTCCCTACGGCCTTGCACAGTGTCTGGCACATACAAACCTGTTAATAAGTAAAGAATGAATTTGTGATTTAACAAAGAATCATGCAGTTGGAAAACTGTTGTATGTATATATTTTCAAGAAAGGGAATGCCCTGGTGGCTTTCACAGTTTTTTGTTTTGTTTTTTTGCTCTAGAGAAGAGATCTAGAGAGCATTATGTAATCTCTTTGAATACAAGATTACTTGTTTAAATTTAAAAGTAATATAACTTGGATAATATAGATCTTCATAAATTATTGCAAAAGATATTAAAAGCTTTGTGACCTCTCAAATGCTATAAAATCCAAATATTTGCACTATTATATTTCCATAGTAAATGCTATGAGAAAATGTACAGCAATAAATTTTGAAGCTTTAAAATGATTGTGTAAGTCATCTTCAATGACTTAATCCATGAAGAACATCTCTGGCCCATGATCCTGGACACAAAGAACTTTACACTGGCATTCAGGGCCCCAAAGTTCTCAAAGCGTTTCCATCGACATACTTTCTTTGCTGCTGAAACAGTTGCTCACTCTGCTGGCATGCCTAGGAGACAGAATGGACTGCAAGGGTGTTCTTCAGAGTGGGAGTTGGGAGAGGTGGGATGGGGGATGAAGGGCTGCCCTAGTCTTGGTGTGGCCCTTGCCTCTAAGCCTCCAGTGGGGCTGCCACAGCTCAATCTTCCTGCCTGTTTTCACTTTTGGAATGTATATGTGACCTCTATGCAAGAAAAATACTCCAGTTGCCTCTACAAAGTCCATAGGTAGGGCAAGGAACATAGGTTATATTAGGATTAGCTGGGAGTAGCTGTTGGATTGGGAGTTGGAATTGTGGGCAATCAATCTACATATTTCATAGGGTCTTGGGTAGACTATAAAATTTAAATTCACACTGATTTTTCTCTATAAAGACATACATTTTTTGGTAATAGTTACTTTTTCAATTATTAAGCTCTGCTTTTATGATAGGACCATAAAAGTTTTTGTTTTCATTTACATAGCATTTTATAATTTACAGAACACTTTCACCACCATTAATGTCATCTTTGAAGGTTAACCACTCAATAGTTACATAGTCTTTTCATTATCCTCATTTGAGTTAAGGAAACTAAAACTCAGACAAATGAAATGACTTATCCAAGCTAATAGAATGGGGATTTGAATTCAGATGTCTTCTGTTTCTAGGACACTATGCCCTCGAAACCCTCCACTCAGGCCTCAAGCTGCTTTTCTGTGATAGAGAGCAACACAGTTTAGTTGTTCAGGTACAGTATAGCTATGGCCTGAAAGTTTAATAGAGCACAGAGTGATTCTTTAAAGGAAATCTGGTCATTTTCTGTGTGAATGGTCAGATCTTTGCCAACAAAATCTTCTGAGAAATCCTTTACAAGGATTATATCTTTTGTGTGAGAGGTGGGGAATACATAGCTTGTTAGTTACAGAATGTTGGGATTTTTTTTTTTTTAATTTTGGGTTTGGCTAGTCTTTCCTCTGTAGCACTTGTAGCTTTCTGCTTCATGAACTTGACTCTCAGGGAAGTCTGGCAGCTATGTGAGATTGAACTATAGGCCCTGAGGAAGAATATTCAAAGTAGGGTATGCACAGGTACAGGATGTTTAAAACCACTGGGAGGAAAATATTTGACCTTCTAATACATGTTTTCATCTCACACTTTTGCTATTTTAATTTTTGAGTGTTTTATTATGTACATATTGTAGAGTATTACCTGGTAAAATTTTAAAATAAATATCCATAGGTTTGGGACATATTCTTTTAAAAAAATGTTATTACTGAAAAAGAGTTTGAGATTATTCCTCCCTTGCAGGATTTTTCATCTGGGGTCTGTCCCCATACCCATTGAATTAAGGAGCCTGCCAATGACCTGTTATTACGTGCAAAGTTGTGTGATTACGTGCTCTTTTCCTAGGGTTGTAGCCATAGTTTCTGTAAAATTCCCCACAGGGAATGTAATTGAACAAGAATGAGCCACCAAGGGGTGGCCCAGTGATTTCATTCCATTGAAGCTTGTGCTGGTTTAGGCTGACACAAATTAATATCATCTGTATCAGTTTTCCCTTTGGTTTAATGAATTTATGTTAACAAAGTGCCCAAACATAGTGCTTCTCTCCTGTCTTGGTAATGTATTTCACAGATGGAAATAACTTCTTCCCTCAAAAAACAAAAACAAAGCAGAAAACAAAACAAATAACCCTGGTGATTTTTTTAGGGATTGGAATATACTCTTGGGGGATTACTTTGCATTTTGCTGACTGGTTTGATCCCTTTGGACTGAGAACCAGTGTTTGTATGTGTTAGGGAGGTTGATAGGAAGCTGTAAGAAGCCTTGTTGGACACAACATCATTTATACAAAGGCCTTAGACTTAACAAAAGATAGTTATATTAAAATAGAAATGTAGAAAGTTGATGAGAAGGCTACAGATAGATATATAATAGAATGTGCTGTTTATGATGGAAATGAATGTCTTTAAAAACCCTTCTCTTTCCTCTGTCTCTCTGAAACATGGAGAGTTACTGAATATAAGGTCATAAATGAGAAAACCACAACCTTGCAGCTATGACTGTTATTTTAAAAATTATTGTGGCTTTTGGAACAAAACAGACTTATTAGGGTCGGGGATTTAGCTCAGTGGTTCTGGCGCCTGTCTCGAAAGCACAAGGTCCTGAGTTCGGTCCCCGGTACCAAAAAAAAAAAGAACCAGACTTATTAGAAGCTGCTGTTGGAAGAGGATGAATTAGTCATCTAACACCGAAGACACCTAACACAGTGTCAGAGCAGACACATTACTCAAAAACAAACTCAACTTTCCTGGATCTTTAAATCCATTTATGGAACTAATGAGCTTTCTGTCACTGTACTATCTTATACATTTGTAAGGAGGAAAGGTTTATTTTGGCTCACAATTTTGGTGGTTTCGGTCCATCGCTGATTGATCCTTTGGTTTTAGGCCCGTGTGAAACAGTGCATCACAGTGGGAGTGTATGGCAGTGGAAGCTGTTTACCACAGAGCAGTGGGAAGCAAAGACAAAGAAAGGAAGTGGGCCAGGGCCTCCATACTCCCTTCAAGGGCACACCCCCTATTATCTAACTTCCTGCCAGGCCCTACCTTTTAAAAGTTCCACCATCTCCCGGTACAGCCACATGCTGGGGACCAAGCCTTTAGCACGTAGGCCTTTGAAGATCATTTGTCTCAACTATAGCAGTCATAATCTTTGTGTTCCTGAAATTTTGAAAAATAAAATTCCATATAGTCTATTGACATATTTCTAAAGATCAGTAAAGAGGCAAGAAGAAATATGGGCAAGAGTTAGAGAAGGAAGATAATTCAAACTACTCAAAAGATTTCTCCTTGATACAGCATCTCAAGGAAGATTTGAGGAAGAAATAAATATAACAATGAAGGAATTTATACTCAGAAACATACCTACTTAGCACTTTCTTGTTAATTCAAATGTTCAAAACTAAACTTAGCTCATATTCTCAAATAAAAATTAAAACTTTTAATTTTCATATCTTTAGTTTACCTGGTGTGTGGCAGACATCTAAGGTGGGTTAGCTCAACAGCCATTAACATTTATACCACCTTTATCTTCCCAATTAAGGCCCAACGTTTGGATTTCCAGCAACCATTGTGTGACCTTGAGAAGAAACCATGATGAGAAACCAACATTACAAGGCTGGCGTATGGGAAAGGCAGCAAGAGCCTAGCTTCTCCATGCCATTCTTCCATTCTCACCAGCCCTACTAATACTTACCTTCTGTTCAATAATACATGTGTGTGTGCCTTGTTAAATCTTTTTAAATTTTTAAACTACTGCTAACTGGCACACACTCAAACTTTAGACAACTTTGAACCCTAATTCTCACTGGTTTCTGGAATCTCTATTAAAAATTTTTTTTTCTCATTGTCATGGTTTCATGCTACTCAAATACAGGTTTTTATTAACCTTATTCCTGGATTGCTACAGTAATTTCTACCTGTTTTTCCTCCCTCTAGCTTCCCCCCTGTATATCTCATTTTGTATATTGCTACCAGATCTTTCTCATATACCCTTTAGGTCCTATGATGCTCTGGGTCACATTTACAGTGGGCTTTTATCCTTTTGTGTGCAGCCCTAATCCTTTAAATGACATTTTGGCCCTTGGTCTATGCATTTCACCTGCCTCCAAATACTTTCCTTCATACTTCATTGGCTAGAGCTGGGTAACATGCTCATTCCTAAACAAGTCTCTGAGAAAGGGCGTTGGAATTACCCCTGACAGCTTAGATTAATCATGGGAGTGATGTGGCAGTTGGGGAGTTAACCACAAACACCTGCTTCAGCCTTCCATCTCAAACTGCTTACTGTTCTTTTGTGTCATACTTTCCCTCACTTGTGCTTTTATTTTTCATTATTTATTTATAGAATTAGCTTTCCCCCCTAACTTTCAGTCCAAATCTTGTTTTCTTTAAGCCCAAGAGCATCACATTTCTTTCTTAAAAGCTTGTCAGATGCCTTCTTTCTTCCCATCTGTCCCTTCTTAGTAACATGACTCTGCTGACATATTGTATATGCCTGTTCCTCAGATGTTTCTCATCTTAACTAGTTTGCAAGTTCCTGGAGGGCATGAACAAGAACTTTGAAAAGGAGTGAATTTAGGGACAAGTTCACCAATTATGGTAAGTACAGTACTGGCCATTAGGCATTTGCAAAGTTTAAGGGCAAGCTGCTCAACATGACCACCTTCACTTTGACACCAATTACAAGTTTAGGGAATTTCCAAAACCATCTTCAGATTTGATAATTTTTTATAAAGACTCAAAGAATTCATTAAACACTATTATATTTATGGTTACATTTTATTGTAACTCAAAACTCCCACAATAAGCCTGGTGGTTGGTCTTTCTGGAGTGACCAGCCACCACCCAATTACTGTCAGGTGTGGTTGGCTCCTCTCTAAAATTCACTGGGCCCAGATCTGGCCCTAAAAAACAATACTGTTACTGGATAGGATCTAGAATACTCCCCAGAAGACAAGGACAAAGAAAGGCCAGTCTTCTCTTTGGGCAATGCCAAATTTAATATGCACTCTGTGATAAGTTTTTTGGTAGCAGATACTAATTTGGCTATTACTAAGCCATTCAGCAAAATTCCACCGATAATCAAATTAACATGTAGGTATTCTAGAATAATCATGCTTCAATAGTCATTAACATTTAATGCCATTACATTAAACCTTTATTGTTCAACTCTACTGTTACCATGCAAAAATACTTCCTTGTAATCATCACATAAAAGAAGAGAACAAATTACATAAGATAATTGAGACACAGTTGCCATTTTTCTTAATCTGGAGCAAATAAATGGTTTAAGGATAAACAACAAAGACATAATCTGAATAATCTTGCAAACACTTTACTTCCTGGTAAGAAAAAGCAAATGACTTCCATTAAACTTCAGCAATAATAATTATTGCAGTAATGGCATAGGTCTTTCGTATCTTTAATATTTCTAGATCTTTTAATCCATCCTTTTCCTACACTGTATTAGATCTTTTTTGGTTCTAATCTACAGTCATGAAAGGGATAAACCATCTCAGTGGCTATTGGACAGGAGAAAAAGTTTCAAATTGTATCATTTTTGCAATGGAGTCATTATTTCTGGGGAGTCCTGAGGTTCCAAAGTCAGTATAATAGTGAAAAAAAATCTCTCATTCTTTCTTTCTGTGTGGTCAACATTACCCTAGAAAACACTCTAAGATTCCTATAAAGTACATCAACTAGGCTTATATAACTCTGTAGTTCTAAAAATTTCTGTGTAATTATCTATAGAATTGTATAAAGTGGTGAAAGTCTTTTTTTTTTTTTGGTACCAGGGATCGAACTCGGGTCCTTCTGCTTGCGAGGCAGGCAGCGGAACCACTGAGCTAAATCCCCGGCCCTAGAATTCTATAAAGTAATTCTAATAATTGAAGTAGTGATTCTCAATTTAGGGCAATTCTCCCCCTACTACCATTACTGGGACATATGGCAATATTGAAATATTTTTGGTTGTCACAGTTGGAGATATCAAGTGGATAGAGGCCAGGATGCTGCTGAAAATCCTACAATGCATGAGACAATCTTCCCAAATGTAAATGTCGCTAAAAACCCTGCCTTAAAGAGAGATAGAGATAGACATAGAGATAGAAATAGAGATAGAGGAGGCGGGGGGGGGGGACGAGAGAGAGAGAGAGAGAGAGAGAGAGAGAGAGAGAGAGAGTTCAGGGCTGTGTGGAAATGTGTAAACATTTTACTTTGTCTTTATAAATGGAAGTCTCTAGAGATGAATAAGAATGGTAGAGAGTTCTAAGGTGCCCTTGCATTCTTGGACAACAGATTGTTCCGGTTTTTAAGAAAAAAAAATATTTACAATTTGCATGATATACACTGACATTCAGTCTTTTTTTGATGACATTCAGTTCTGAGTGTTGACAAATGAACAGTTACATATTCACCATTGTAACTATGAAGAACAGTTCTATTACCGTCCAAAATTCCTGTGTTCTCCTCCATTGTCATCAACCCCTTCCTTACCCTGATCTGTTATTAAACACTGACCTGCATTCTGTCCCTATAATTTTACAATTTTAGGAAACATTATATAAATGAAATTATGCAACATGTTTAGCTTCTTCACTTAGCATAATGCGTTTGATAATAATTTGTGTATCAGAAGTTCATTGTTTTATTGCTATGGATATTTGTTTATCCATTATTATCTGTTCATCTGTTTTACTATCAAAACTCAATAACTTTAATACATCTTAAAAGATTTGCTCATTTCTACAAGGACTGAAAAAACTAGGCTCATGTTCTGTACATAGTGAATTTCTAAATTCAATATAAGTCATACACAAATAAGGCAATTTAGCAATTTTATGTTTTGCTTGAGAGACTTTTCTTCATTTACCTTAATACACATATGCTCAGGATTGTGCTGGATACAATCATGAAGATACAAAATACTTTCCAGATGTGATACACATCCCAGCATGACAGGACCCCACAGGAAATTGATATTATCCTTAATGGGATTGGCTAAAAGTTACTCAGTGAAGGGACTCACTGAGACTATTAGTAGAAGTATGAATAGTATTTTCACCAATGTCTAGACATCAGCCACACCAGGAAGCCAGAGGGTAAATGTCATAAATAGAGGAAGCAGAGGAGAATGGGTGGGAGCACAGGCACAACGAGTAACCTATATCCAGCCATAGATTCCTCTTTTCTTCCTCTTGCTTTTTCCATCCTTATTGGTTTTCTTTGCGTCCTTGTCCCAAATTCTTTCCATTGCAGTGCTACTGAAATCTCATCAATTTTTTAAGGTCTTTCTCTATTAATTGCTCACACTCCAGTCAACTCTGATGTTTTCTCACCTCTCCCATTCATGGCACCAACGGTCTGCACTTAGGTTCTGGCCATTGATGACAACCATTTGGGGTTGTTATTCTGTGTGGCCTTATTCTTATCCAACTCCTGGCTCTTTGTCTCATTTCCATAACCAGATTGTAGTGAGCAAGCAATATATTTTTATTCTGTGCAGTTCTTGATATAGAGGAAATTAGATATTTTTGAATGAATGCTAAATAAAGATTATATACAAGAACTTACTTCCAACTTTTAAGTATTACTTTAAAGTTGAATTAGAGGAAATAAGCCAGTCACAAAATTTCAAATACCATGGGTTCTACCTTTTTTAAATATGTATCTTGAATAATCAATTTCATAGATACAGAAAGTAGAATGCTAATTGCCATGGGCTTGGAAAATGGGTTAATAAAAAGGGAGTCAGTATTTAATAAATACAAAGTTTCAGTTTGGGAAGATGAAAAATTCTAGAGATGGAAGGTGGGAATGGTGGCTGCTATAGTGTGGATCTGGACATGTCCCCATGTAAAGGCCCATTTGTTAAAGACTTAGTCCCTAGGGAGCTGGTGAAAATTTTAAGTGGTAGGGCCTATTAGGAGGTCTTAGATTATTAAGGGTTCCCTTGAAGGAGATGGTGAGACAGTCCCACCTCTCTACTTCCCAGCCTCCATGAAGTGAGCAGCTTACTTCACTTGTGTTCCACAACATGATGTGCTATCTTTCCATAAGCCCAAAAGCAAAAGGGCCAAGTGACCAAAAAAACCTTTCCTCCTTATATGGTGATTTTGTGACAGTAACAGAAAGGTGGCTAACACAATCACACAACATTGTGAATGTGCTTAATGCCACTGAAGTATATATTGATGCACTTAAAATGATTAAAACAGTGAATTTTATATTATGCACATTTACTATAATTTTTTAAAAGTTGCATTAGAAACACACCATCTTTGTCCTCTAGCATAATATAGGAATGTTGTTTGTATAGTAATTGTAATCTTTATGGGGCTAAAGAGAACAATGTGGTATAATCTTTTAAAAAAAATTTTTTTTTAATTTTTAAAATTCTTAAAAAATTGACCTCAACCGTTTATTTCCATACATAAAAATAACTTGAAAGGATCTATGAGCCTAAATATGAAAGACTAAAACTATAAAACTTTAAGAAGAAATTATAAGGAAAAATGTTTATGAATTTAGGGTAGGCAAGAACTTCCTAGGATACAAAAAACATGATGTATAAAAGAAAAAAATTGATAAATGAGATTCCATCAAAATTTAGAACTTTAAATGACATCATTAAAATGAAAAGAAGTCCTTAAACAGACCATATTTACAATGCATATAACCTATGACCAGAATATATAAGGAACTCTTACAGCTCATTAATAGACAACCCAATTAAAAAGTAGACCCAAGATGATAAATAGCCAGTACAGCAGAAGGAAAGGTGTGCAACACTAGAATCAGAAAAATACTAATAAGTCCAATAGCAAGATTGAATTATGCACTCATTAGGGAGATGAAGTTAAAAGTTTTAAAAGTCTTGTCATGACTTTTTTTGTTGTTGGATTTTCCCCCTTTGCATTTAATTTGTCATGCCCAACGGATTCATTCTGCTGGGCTTCCTGGGGTTGTGATCCTCATTGTCTTTTCCTAGGATATTTTCTAAAATGTTTTGGAGTGTTGGTTTGGTATTCATAAAGTTCCTAAGGTTCTCTTTATCATGAAAGCATCTTATTTCTCCATCATTTTTGAAAGATAGTTTTGTAGGGTACATCAATCTGGGATGGAGGCTGTTTTCCTTTAGGGCTTGAAATACATCACTCCAAGCTCTTCTTGCCTTGAGGGTTTGCATTGAGAAGTCTGCTGTGATTCTGATGGGCTTTCCTTTGTATGTGATTTGTTTTTTTTTCTCTAACTGCTTGTAGAACTTTGTTCTTCTGTTGGATTTCTGGAATCCTAACTATAATATCCCTATGTGTAGATTTTTTTTTGATCAAGGCTAGCTGGAGTCCTATATGCCTCACTTATCTGTATGTCAAGTTCTTTTCCCCTGCTTGGGAAGTTTTCTGCCATCACTTCTGTGAACAGTTTTTTTTTTTATGTCATCTGCACTCTCTTCTGTTTCTTCATTGACTCCAATCAGTCTTATGTTATTCTTCTTTGCATCATCTAGCAGCTGCTGGATTGTTTTCTCGTGGTCCCTTATAATTTTAAAGCGATTTTTCTTTTCCTGGTCACTAAGTGCAATCTTATCTTCTATATCTGAAATTCTGTCCTCACATTGGTTCATTTTGCTGCTTAGACTTTCAATGGTTTTAAATCTCCTGGAAATCTGTTTGCATCTGTTTTATGGATTCCATTTCTTTCCTATGTTGGGATTCCATCATGTTCCTCAGATCCTCTATTTTTTTATCTGTGTCCCCTCTAGATTTATTAGTCATGTCTTGCACTATGGGCACAATCTTTGCTGTTATTTGAGAAATTATTTCTAATTTTATTTTTTCCAGATCCTCTTTTGTTGCCAGTTCAGGGAGTCCATGTGGTTGAATATCAGATTGTTCCATCTTGTTTTCCTTTGGGGTTGCTTTAGGTGATCTGGAAGTCTGTTTTTGAGGCTTGTTTATGTGTCTTCTCATTTCGGGGGTGGGGAGGGGTGTGTGCAGCTCACCTCCTCTGCCCTAAGAGCACTGGAATTTTGGTGGGGGAGCCTCCTCCTGGGTGCTGGGATTGGCTCTCCTCCTCTGCCCTAGGAGCACTGGAATGGTGGTGGAGGAGCCTCCTCCTGGGCTCTGGGATTGGCTCACCTCCTCTGCCCTAGGAGGACTGGAATGGTGGTGGGGGAGCCTCCTCCTGGGGACTGGGATTGGCTCACTTCCTCTGCCCTAGGAGCACTGGAATGGCGGCTCCACCCTGCCCAGCTTCCTTCCAGTCCCTTCTGGGATTCTTAATATGGTATAATCTTGATACAGTTATAGAGTTATAACTTAATCTTGACATTCATTTCCACATTTTCCTATTAAGTATTTTTGAGTGACTTTTTCTTGTCTTAGTGACTTAGTGATCAACTGAGTTTAGAATTTCTTTGGCTATTTTATCAGATGTGGGCTTCCAGCCTACAGCATCTGCTATATACTGATGCATGGGATAGATGCAGCTACCTGGCCATTTTCTGAGTGGGTTGAGGAAGTGTGTGTTACTGTTCTCATTTTTAATGTGTGGCTCTCTTTGAAGCTCAGTGAAATGGAGACTTTCCAGATAGATCTTGCTCGTGGTAGTGAAACATGGAAATTTAGACATCATAATTACAGGCCAGGGATGTAGCTCAGTGGTTTTGCTGCCTTCTGTGCAAGCGCAAGGACCCAAGTTTGATCCCCAGTACAAAAAAAAAAAAAAAAAAAAAAAAAAAGAAGTCATAATTGCATCTTCCTTACTACATATATTTCAGTTTAAATTTCTTTGCTTCCTTGGTGGCAGACTAGTTTGTTTTGTTGGATAGTTTTTGGGACAGTTTTTGGTTAATTCCTAAAGAAAAAAAATGCTGAAATTTGATTGGGTCCTCCATGGTGATTCTACATAATGGAAAATAGGCAGGGTGGACTAGTAAACAGAAAAGAACTCCTAGTGTTGACACAGGGGTGTGTTTTTAAAAGATACAACTACTTTTAGAACTTTGTATGAAGGGATAAATGAGAAAAAAGATAGGGGCCTAGGCTCAGGGTCCCTTGTGATCACAGTAAGGTGGCACATTGGAAAAGGTGGTGATTCCTGGAGTGATGAGTCTTCCTGCCTGGGAAGCGACACAGATCAAGCACATCCAGGGTAGACATTACTCTCTTTCCTGTTTCCTGCTCCAGTTCATGTTTATTTCCATGACAAAGGCTCGTTAGTTCTTACTGAGCTGGAGAACTTCTTGAGGCTGGCTCATGGTGTGACAGCAATGTCAGATGCGTACATGATTGTTTAGACTCATAGTAACTCTGCAAGGGAGATACTGCTGTCCCCATTTTTATAGGATACTGACTCCTAGGGCACACTCAACACAGCCACTCAGCTGGGCCTGGGCAACAGAGCAGGGGCTTGAACTCAGGCAGGTTAGTACACTCAGAGAAATAACCACACAGGAGAACCTCCACAGTTGTAGAGAGGAACAGATTGTTTTAAAGTGAGATAATAACTTTTTGGCGGGCAATATTCTTGTAAAAACCCCAAAAGTGAGAGAAAAATATAACCTCCTACCAATGGCAAATGGACAATGTGAGAGAAGGAGAAGTTGGGATGAGAAAAGAATGAGGAAGGTGAGAAAATGTGAAGTAGTATGAGATTTTTTTTTTTCAACAAGTGACTTGAATAAAATGTTAACAGTGCTCACTTTGGCAGCACATATAATAAAATGTAAACAAAAAGCCTGTGACAAAAATTCAAAGAAAATACCCTGTAGGGACAATAGTCCCATGGTTTGAGAAGCCACATTTAGATAATTTAGAAAAGTTTACTGCTTTAGCATTTTGCACTTGCACTTAAATGGCCTGCTTTATGTCTTTAATGCTTCACTTTTTCTAGCCTTTGGTTGGAGAGGCAGCCTCATTACCTTCACTTTTTACTGGCTGTTGGGATAGCTCAGGTTCGGATGGGCCAAGCTGAGGTAATGACCCAGGCAGGGTAAATGGGAAAACTTCTCCTGAGAATAAGTCATCAATTTAATATCTTTCCCGAATGTTACAGTCTTTCTAAAAATAACATAAAAATGTATGCAAGGTGGTTTCTGGATTGTTTTTCTTCAAGGAAATTTAAGCTGAGCATAGAGAGCTTATTCATCAATGTCCACAAAGTGCTTAAAAATGAAATGTGCTCCATGAAGCAGATGTTAAAAAATCAGGGCTGAGTTTCTAAAATAACTCTTCTGAGGATCTATTTGAATTTTCCACACTCTTTTTGACATATTGTCCTAATTCTTTTCTAGAGTGGCTATGGGAACATTGCTGAGGCCAGAGCAAAAGGCACCAGTTCTGTGATGGGGTTTCTACTTTTTTCCTTTCCTCTCCCCCTTCTTCTGGTCCCCTTTTCTCATCAGTCTGCACCAGAGTATGCAGAGAAGCCATCACACTTGGCTCACAGAACTGTGTTATTATTTTCCGTGAACCAACATGGATCATTAACATTCACGTTGTGTCTACCTGAAGGTGTATCCCTATCATTATCCTTTTTTTTGGGTACCGGGGATCAAACTCAGGTCCTTGCGCTTGTGCAGCAGGTGGCGAAACCACTGAGCTAAATCCCTGGCCCTCATTATCCTTGATTATGTTCAATGATAGTGTAAACATCACACAGGGAAATACAATCTCTGCTTCCTGGCCAAACGCAACTAGTATTTTTGACAAAGGATGGCCACAGTTTCCCCTCACCCTAGACATGAGTACCTACACCCACATCATTCGTGCTGTGAGTACTTGCCTATGAAGTCTTTCTTCCTTACCGAGTAGTTGCATCTATCTGGCTATGAGAAGCTTGTATTTATTGCTGGCTCATTGGGACACTCTTGGAAATATTACACTGTAGTGTTTTAGAAACTTTGAAGGACTTCAAAATAAGGGCTTAGTAGAATTCATAAGAGAAATTTATAAAAGCAATTTAGTAGAATTCACTGCTTTCCTTCAACTCTTTTTCCTTCCATATCAACACATCAAAGTTTGAAGAAACAAGCAATCATCTTCTCTCTTCCTATACTTGCTACCTTCTCTTGTACCCTTTGGTACAGTGTACTCCATTGCCCCTACCACTTCTATCGCCCTAAGTGTTAGTTTGCTAAGGTGCCATAAGAAAGCATGGCGACGTGGCTTGAACAACAGAGGTTTATCTCCTCACAGCTCTGGAGGCTGGAAGCCCAAGGTCAAGGTGTTGGTGGGGCTGTATTTTTCTGAGACTCTCCCCTTGGTTTGCAAATAGCCTTGTCCTCTTTGCGCTTTCACATGGTCATCCCTCTCTACCAGGCTTGTCCTAAGCTCCTCCTCTTCTAAGGACACCAGTCAGATTACAGCCACCATAATGACCTCATTTTCACTTAATAACCCTTTTACAAAGTCTTATCTCTAAATAGGTACATACTGAGATACTGGCATTACAACTTCAACATATGAACTTTTGGGAAACCACAATTCAGCTCTTAGCATCTTAAATACTTGATACCCCATTTTTAGTGCTGACACCCTTTGGAATTTATATGAAAGATCATTGTGTCAGCATACTTCCACCACATACAAGATTTCAATTGCAAGATTTCTTATCTAGAGCCCATGCACCACTTATGGTAAACATGCTGAATTTTTATGCCAAAACTTACTGTGTTCTATGTTATGTGCACTTTTTCATTTGGTTCTTAAAGAGTTTGTAGTACAGAACAAAAAAAAGTAGAGATCTAGTGGCTGATTGCTATGGATTAATATGAGTCATTCCCTTGGAGACTCAGCGTCATTTATTAACCACTGTTAAGTATTAAGGGGGAAGAAATCAATCTGACTATGGTTAGAGGCAAGACCTTTGGGAGGTGATTAGGGTTAGATTAGGTCATTAGGGTGCAGCTTCCATGATTGCACACTGGTGGCTTTGTAGGAAGAGAGAGAAATCAGGGGTTATACAAAAACGCATGGTCCCCTCTCATCTTCTTGCTCGTGCTTCCTTCATGATGCCAGCAAATGTGATGCAGTGCAGCCAAGGCCTCTCTGCAAGAGCCAGTGCCTCTCTGCAAGAGCCAGTGCCATGCCTTTTGGACTTTCAGTCTTTACAACTATGAGCTAAATAAACCTCTTTCTTTATAACTTCCCAGCCTAAGGCATTTTGTTATAGTAACAAACATGGACTAATATACTGATACAAAGGGTTTTCATGTTTGGCTCACAATGCCTTTCCTATGAATACTAAATAAACACTCCAATGTTTGTCTGTATCCAACATACATGCATACAGCACTGCATAGCTCTTCCAGTGCACCATGCACTATTTTAAGTACTTCACAAATACAGTGGACCCTCAAGTTACAACTGGCCTGACATACGAACAACTGGAGTTAATTAGGTTAATGGAAGATTCATCTGGCTGTTGTTATGTATGGTGTGTATGCAGGTAAACATCCAGACCTCAGCTGTATTGACTTACCATCACCTTGAGTTACAACCAGCCTTTGGGAACCAGTCGAGTTTGTAAGTCAAGGGTCCACTGTATAAACTTATTTATTTCTTGCAGGTACACTGTGAAGGAAATAATTTTTACAGATGAAGAAACAGAAGGACATAAAGGTTACATAATTTAGGTCAAAGAGTTAGAAAATTGTGCCTGGTGAGGTGGCACATGACTATAATCCCAGCACTTGGGAAGCTGAGACAGGAGGATCACTGGGAGTTTGAGGCCAGGCTGGGCTACATAGTTAGTTCAAGGCCAGCCTGAATTACACAGTAAGACTCTGTTTCAGAAAACAAACAAAAAAACAAACAAGAGTTAGCAAATGGTGGATTATATCCAGATAGGCTGGTTTAAGAGCACTCACCTACCGAGCACGGACTCTCTTTTCTTATCTTATTCATGAGAATTCCAACTCATGTTTGCAACCATAGAACCAATGATCTTTTCAATTGCTGACATAACTTAAACCTTTTCCCAAAACTTACACTGAGCAACAGTTTGAAATCTAAATAAAAGCCTTTGCAGCTATGCATGTCACTGTTGTTGTCAGGGTTAGCAGTATTTAACTCCATTCAGTCAATAATTTGTGTGCTTCTATTATCATGCCCCTTCTAAATTAAACTATTCAGTTTGACTGAAAAGTATGGACAATGGTAATTGGTTCCAAATTAAATAACTGTCAGTAATCACTCTAATAATATAAATAATAATCTTTAAAGCTTCTGTAGGCTTTCTATAATGTCATAACCATTTTATGTTAACCTAACATTTCAAAGGGGATAAAAAAGACTTCTCAATACAATTTTAACATTCCCTAGCTTTAGAATAACAATTGGCACTCTGTATCTGTAGTTCTGCATCTTGGATCCAACCAACTGTAGATTTAAAATATTTGGAAAAAGTTATTTTTTTCTTGTTACTATTTCCTATATATAGTATAGCCACTATTTACCTAACTTTTATATTGCAGTAGGTATTATAAGTAATCTAGAAATGATTTAGTGTACTGGAGGATTGCATAGTTTATATACATGTACTACACCATTTTATATAAAGGAGTTAAACATCTTTGGATTTTGGTATCCTCAGGTGTACTGGTACCAATATCACTTTGATACCGAGGGATGACCATAGTTTTGTCAAGGGCTTCCTTAGAGCATTTTGTCATTTCCAGATCAAAAGATTAAATTAAGGGAGCTGTTTTCTTTGCCTTGAGTTGGGGTGGGGACAGGGCTAGCCAGTCATCACTAGCTTTTATGTCCCTTCTTGGCTGCTCTCTCTCTACTTACTTGTACCTTGCAACTCCAGGGAGGGCAAGAAGTGCTTTATCCCCTTGGGCAAAGGGTACTCAACTGACAAAACACAACCAGAAAAGAAAGTAAGAAATAAGCATATTTCTGTAATTTGGAAAGATACGTATTCTAGAAGTTTTTCAGAAATTATAGATGTAACCATGGAGCCTTACAATTTTGCAAGCAGCATTTGTCCTGATACTTTTTTGAATCTCAATATATGGGTGGGGAAAAGTTTTATTTTGAGGCATGAGTAGCTGTATATGCCTTGGGGTTATATCAGAATTCCTGAAGTAAATGAAAATGGGGGCTCTCAGAGGGAAGGTTGCCAACAGTGAGGTGGATCATTTGGTGAGGGCTTACATATTTATGAATTTCTTCTGCTTAGTTTCTTGGCATATTTTCTTAGTGACAATCGCAGTTGGAAATTAGAATATTTTGTGAATAATTGTGATGCTCATTGAGTCTATTGGAGTAACGCATGACATCCTAATGGGCAGAAGATGGTGTATTAGTGAACTTTTCATCTATGGAAACTGTCAATCCAATTATTTCAGCTAACTCACCTATTAAAACAGATCACTGCCCAATCAATGCCTAGAATATCAGTAATAAAGATGGTCTGAAATTCCAGATAGATGGTATGCGGGCCAGTGTTTAAGGCACAAGTGTAATTTTCAAAAAACAGGCAACTGGCTTAGCTAAAGGGCATGCGTTGTTTAATTACATTCCATGCTTTTATTTTTGGTGTTAAATCAAATGTCTAGATCAGATATAACTCCTTTTCCTTGTAGTTATTCATTTTAAATATAAGACTATTCTCCCTTGTATATAGAGGTTTAAAAATGCTTCTTCTAGCGTTCATAGGATAAAGAGATTTACCTAAGATTATATTTATATTTCTCAGGCACACCAATGTTCAATAAAGTCAACCTCTGCCTCAGTGTGTGCTCTGGAGAGGCTGGCTTTGTTTGAGATGTTAATGATTGCCACTGCTGGGGAAAGGGGCTTTAGAGTAGTTGTCTTGTGTGTGAGACAATTTCTACCCAGAGGAAAATTGATTAGGAATCTCATTAGAGCTCTGCATGTTCAGGCACAGACAGGGACAAGGAGCCCAGATATCAGGTGACTTCTCCCACTGACTCCAGTGAACTCTTTATGGCACCTGGCCTTTCTTGGAAGAACACCCAGCCTCCAGGTTCAGTGGGGTATCCCGAGCCCTGGTGAGGGGCCAGATTCAGACTAAGCCACTGTATACCTGAAATACTGTTTTGAAAGGGCAGGGCTTCTTTCAGTTGCTTTGGGCTGCTACAAGGATGAAACAGTCTATATGTTATGTTTAGAGAGTGACAGAGCTATTGTTTTTGAGCCACTGTTTCCAAAGCCATTACATTTTCCCCTCACCCCTATTGGTGTCACTATGTAGATTCTCTGATAACAAATGTACATCAATGTACAAATGTACATCACTTGAATTTTAGAGCACAGTTCTCAGATCCTCTTATTGCTCTGGACTGTCTGCCTTAAGAAGCTGAATTTCTTACTTCGACCTCAGACATGTACTCTCAAAGTTGTCCCCAAATCACACCTGCAGACTGGGAATCTCAGCTCCCCCAATCTTTCACATGCTTGATTTTCTCCCTTCTTTCTCTGTAGGCAGATCCCTAGGTGGCCTGTCAGTTGAAAATCAAGCATTTCACTGTCAGAAGTGTGTCATTAAAATTCTTATGACTACTTAACAAGATAGATGTTTTTCCTCCAGTCCACGGAAATGATGCAGCCTGCTTCTTCACATAGTGTTGTGTTCCAGCTTAATGTGACACATGAGAGCATTGGAGACTCTACCTTTTCTGGGTGAGAAATTAAGCAAGGTGACAGTTGACAAGGCAATCCAGGCCACTAGGGCTTCAGACAAGACCAAGACTTTCGCATCCTTTCCTGTATTGGGGTGGGGTGGGGCATACTGGATACACTGGCAGCTGGCTTAGGGTGTCAGCTGTCACATGGGGCAGGAAGTCAAGGATGCACATTTAAAATACAAGAGCTTGTTTCCAATCTGTCTATTATTACTACTAGCACTTATGACATGAGAAATTCACAAAGTTTGCTGCTATTAAGGTGGTTTTAATGGGTAGCACTTGGCAGTGGGATTGCATTGCCCTGATTTTCTCTATTCTTTACACTGCGTTTGATTTTAGGAAAGTGAAGCAACACTCTCCCTTATTTAGTTAATTTATTTCCCTGTGGGCCAAGTGCATAGCACACTGTAAAGGAAAGAGAGAACCTCTAGGGGTCAGTGCAGTGTAAAAAATGACCAATGCTTGGGGCCTAGATTGCTCTGGTTTAAATCACAGCTTAGTCCGTATTTCATCCTAATGAGGGACCCATCCCATTACCGCATGCTGAGTGTGGCTTCAGAAGCAATTCCCTTGATGACCATTTTCTTTTAATATAAGTTTAAACATTTGCAATCAAAGGCAGCTCTAATTTGAAATTTAGGACTTGTAGTGCTGTTTTCAAATACGATACTTTTCACCTTTTCTAATTGAACCTAGAAGGTTGCTCCCCTCCCATATCTTTTCAAAGCTTCATCCCAGGATGGGCAGATGCCTGCTGTCATTTTACATCTCTTTAACTGCCCCCTTCTATTTCTTTTACTGAAAGAGCCCTTGATTTGGGGAAGTGGATGTATCCTTTTGTATACATTATGCCCTTTTGGCCTTTTGTCTTTCAAATTTGAAAATTTCTAACTTCTTTCATTATGTTGTCAAAGTTGAGTTTTAGGCCTGGTGGGCATGGTATAGGATATGCGAGAGAGAACGATAAAAAAGTACAGGACACACAAAATGGCAGCCAAGGGTGAGGAATTCACCTGAGATCCCCGGGCCAATACTGTAGCATGGTCACTGGGAAACACACTGGAAATTTCTTGAGGACATCTACTTCCCTCCTTGAGGTCACCTCAACTCCTCCCCTTTACTCCTCAGTACTCCCCCTTCCATCACCAAGAACTCTGAATTAAATCACAGATGTCCCCGTTCTAGGATCTTCTTCTCAGCCTGTAATTAATTCTCTATGATCTTCCTGAAGCACTTTGCTCCTGTTGGGCATTTCTTTGTGATGTGCCTGCTTGCTACTCTTTTGCTTCTTACTTCCTTGTTTGCTTTGACCAGCCTCTAGATGGGTGATGTCACCACTCCCAGGCTCCTGCTCCTGCTTCCTGATCGACCACCTTATGAATTCATCCTGGCATCCAGGATGTGGCCTTGGAATCTTGCTTGGGGGCTCCAAGCAGATACTACCAATTGATTGAAGTTGACATGATGGATGATGCCTCATTTCCAGCTTCCCTTAATTATGCCTCTCTTTCAGTTCTTGATTCCATTTCATTTTGATAGTCAGCCTTTCTCTGGATGGCATTATCCCTTCTCACAGTTCTAATTAGTACTCAGAAACTGAAAACACTTCAATCTTTATCTCTAGGACTAATTTTTCCTCTGAACTCTAACACTGATAATGGCATAATCGATCGGATTTCTCTATGTGGAGCTCCTATAAACACTTCTAATTTAGCATGTGCAGAACCAAGCTTTTCATCATGCACCCCCAATCTGAGTTTCCAATCTTCTCCAGCTTTGTCAATGGTGTCATCCATCCTGTAGCAAAAATGAGAAGCTTCTTTTCCTTTCTTTCAGTCCTTTGCCCCTTTGTACCATTAACACTGCTTCCTTCCCTCTCAACTTCCAGCCAGTGGCATCACAAATAGGATAGGTCCCAAATGAGTAAAATGGATAATTATTTAGTGAGGGGGCTTTAGCTTCTTTACAATCTCCATTAAACTGCCACTCCCATCCAACCATCCCATGTTATAATAATATACTCTGAGTATAATGGTGCACTTTGTCTGCAAACACTGCTTCCTCTTCTAACCTCTCATTACAGGAAAGCAGTCTTTCACCATTTGTAAATATAAAGGAAAGCAATGTAAAGCAAAAATCTTGTCACACCATCTCCTAACTTGAAAAATATTTACTGTTTTCTTTTTTCCTATCACATAAAGTCCAAACCCTTAGCATGTTTGCCAAGACTCTGTTTGGCACTAAACTTCCTAACTACATTTACTGCCTATTTCCTCCCAGTATCCAGCTCCCATGACTGACTGACATTTTTCATGAACAGTGAATTGATTGATGTTTCTGGACATTTTTCTTACACTTTCATTTGGTGTATCTTTTCTTCCTAATTCTCCATTTGATCACTCAGCTCAATGTCACTTTTGTGAAACCTTCCCCAACTCATCCAAGAAGAGGGATAAAAATTAGGTACTCTCCCCTCTGTGTTCCCCTGGCACACGATACATTTCTCAACAGCTATATACACAGATTGCTTGGGTTTTTATCATTGCACCTAATTCTAAGTTCCTAGAGGGACGAATTGATTATTTTTTAAGTCCACAACCCCTTGCCTCATGTTCAGGACATGGTAGGTGTTCACTAGCTGTGCTGTGAATGAAGGAGGCAGTGGACATGCTAAAAGAGGAAATGAACATCATTGATGACAAACTATGCATTATAGTTTTATATCAGGCCAATTCTTAGTAAGGACATGAAAAATGTAAAATTGTAGCTCTCACTCAGCAAGGAACAAAAGAAACCCACATCACACCCTTGCCCAGTTGGAGTGAGGAGCAAATAAGATGGTGTCTGTGAAAGGGTTCAGACTCTCTCTGCACTGTGGTCAGATGTGTGTGTGTGCACGCGTGTGTGTGTGTGTGTGTGTGTGTAAGGATGGGTGGGCAGCTCGCCATAGAATTATCTACTTATTAGCGCAATGAACATTCTCTATTGTCAAGGGTAGTAAGACCAGTTGATTTTCAAGCACTGTTTGAGCTGCTTTCATGGGCAAAGCACAGAGTAATGTGTAGAAAAGGGGTTTGGAGGAATGAAATACAGTCTCATCATTGAGCCATTTACTATGCAGCTGGGGAAGTGATATTTTTTTCAGAGGTGAATTTATAAGAAGGGTAGTCATATTTCATCACTCAAATGGGGACATTTTTGAGTGAAAGGAGCTGCTATTCAGTACTCTATTTCAGGAATCCAGATGTAAATTAAGATTGTCCCACACTGGGATATAGGGTCCCACTTAGGAACACTGTCAGAAGCATAGTAATTTGGACAGTAAATATTCTAGGTTCAGAGGAGAAAGTAATTGCTATGAGGTTAGGGGTTCACAGATATAATCTGTGAAGAGGGGTACCTTGATTTAGGCCCAGAAGAAAGATGAGGTTTTTCTGCTGAAAATCTTTCTGTCTTGCCATTAACAGAGAATGAAAATGTAGGCAAAAATGGCATGGGAGAAGATAATTAAGCTGGAAAGATTAATTCTTTTTAATTTTTGTGTTAAAAGTAATGCATGAGTATTTTAGAAAACCTGAAGAGTGAAGGAATTATGGATACAAATTTTAGCACCTGATGATTTGAATTGTCTAATTCTTAGGGTACTTCTGATGTCCTTTTAATTTTGCAGGGACACCTATAGAAAGCAGGAAGGGTGAAGACTGATGTCCATGTTAATTTTAAAAATGGATTGTACATTGGTGCAAGCCTGTAATACCAGGTATGAGTCTGAGGTAGGAGGATCATATGTTTGAGTTCAGCTTTGGCAACTTATTGAGACCTTATCTTAAAATAAAAATAAAAGAGTTGAGGATGTATCTCTGTGGTAGAGCATCCCTAAATTCTATTTATAGTACTGCAAAGACAAAGAAACCAAAAAAGAAAAAAAGGTCATTTGGGAAAATATTTTACTCATAAAAATATTTTATTTAAAATATGCTGACCCCTTACTCTGTTCCAGCGGAACAGAGTGGAGGAAATACCATTTTTAAAGTGTCATGGAAAAATTCATAGGTAAAAATTTGTGGGACAAGTTTCATATGAACAATGCAAGGAATTTAGAGGAAGGGACGATCAGATCCATGAATGAAAAGCCTCCTTGAAATGTACTCACAAAGCATGATTTTCCATGGTGGGAATAATTAAATACACTGAAGGTGCTCACAGTTTCCTCGTATGTTTGAGGTTTACACCACTAAAGATCCTCTCCCACATATTCCCTATAGAGCCTAAGTTGTTCAGTCTTAAGCAAGCTATTTTTCTTTTCCCAGCCTCCTTCTGTTTCCTTTGTTTTTTTTTTTTAAAGTTGAAAAAACTGTATTAGATTTATTCAACTCCGTAACAAAAATACTTTATTTGTTCTAATACATGTTTCTTCACAATTTTAGAAATTATTTTTGTGCATTTCACCATACTATTTACAAACAATGCATTTTAATATATCATCAAATCATTTACCATACATTATCTCAGCCTTTTTTTTTGGTATTAAATTCTTTTATTGGTACATTGTAGGTATACAACACAATTACATTTCTCATTGGGAATTGTACCTTTATATAATGCATCTTGGTTCTTATTTTTTCCCCATTCCTAGCCCTTCCTTCACCCCCTCCATGCTTCCCTATTTACAAAGACTTTATTTCTATTTTTTCCATTTCTCATCATTTTTTCCTTTCCCTTCTTTCCTTTCCCCTGTGCCTCCCACTACCCTACCCCTTTGGACCTTTTATTCCTATTTTACATTATCGATTATTCATTCTAATCATTGGTACATTTTAGGTATACAATATAAGGACATTCATCATTGGAAATTTGCACCTTTACATAGTCTCTCTCGGTTGTTTTTCACCCTTGCCCAGCCCTCCCTTCAACCCCTCCAGCCCTCCCTATTTACAAAAACTTTGTTCCTATTTTTCCATTTTCTCATATTAATCCCATTCCCTTCTATCCTTTCCCTTAGTCCTCCCACTTCCTTCCCCTTTGCCCCTTTTCTTCCTATTTCACATTACTTATTATACATTTAGTCCTTATTTACACTTTCAGTTTCTCACACCAGAGAAACTATTTGGTATTTACACATCTGTGTCCTATTTATTTCACTTACGAGTATCACCTCAATGTGCATCCACTTAGCTATAAATGTCTCTAATTTCTCATTTTTTATGGCTGAGTAGTACTCCATTTTATTAAAAAAACCACATTTTCTTTATCCAGTCTCCAGTTGATGGGCATTTGGGCTGTTTCCAAGTTTTAGCTATTACAAACTGCGCTGCTATGAACATGGGTGCGCATATATCACTGTGGTATGATTCTTTTAATTCTTTGGGGAAGATCCCCAGCAGTGGAATAGCAGGGTCAAATGGGATTTCCAGTCCTAGTTCTTTGAGGTATCTCCATACTGACTTCCACAGTGGTTGCACCAGTCTACACTCCCACCAGCAGTGGAGCAGGGTTCCTCTTTCCCCACAGCCCCATCAGCATTTGTTATTGGTTGATTTCATGATAGCAGCCATTCTTTCTGGAGTGAAGTGGAATCTCAGCATTGTTTTCATTTGCATCTCTCAAATGACCAGTGATGTTGAACATTTTTTCATGTATTTATTTGCTATTTCTACTTCTTTGTGTGAGAAATGTCTGTTCATTTCAGATGCCCATTTTTGGATTGGGTCTTTAAATTTGGGAGGTCTGATCTTTTTAAGTTCTTTATAGATTTGAGATACTAGACCTTTGTCTGAGGAAGAGCAGGTGAAGATTTTTTCCCACATTGTGGATTGTCTCTTCACACTGCTGGTGGTTTCTCTTGCTGTGCAGAAGCTTTTTAATAAGAAGAGATCCCATTTGTTGATTGTTTATGCTATTTCATGGGCAACTGAGGTTTTGTTCATAAAATCTTTTCCTACACCGATGTCTTCAAGGGTTCTACCTAACCTGTGTTCCAACTGGTTCAGAGTTTCTATTTTAATATTTAGATCTTTAATCCATTTTGATTTTAGTTTAGTGCATGGTGAGAGATACAGGTCTAGTTTTAATCTTTGGCAAGTTGAAGTCCAATTTTTCCAACACCATTTATTAAAGAGGCTCTCTTTCCTCCAGTGAGGGTGTTTGGCTCCTTTGTTGAAGATGAGATGGCTGAGTGTGTCTGGCGTTGTTTCTGCATCTTCTAATCTGTTCCACTGGTCCTCAAGCCTGTTTCTTTGCCAGTACCATGCTGTTTTTATCACAGTAGCTTTGTAGTAGAGTTGCAGGTTGGGGATTGTGCTACCACCTGCCATGTCTCTGTTACCTAGAATTGCTTTTGCTATTCTGGGTCTCTTCTTGCTCCAAATGAATTTTTGCATTGTTTTCTCCAGGTCTATGAAGTATGCTGCTGGGATCTCAATTGGAATTGCATTAAATCTATATAGCAGTTTTGGAAGTATGGCCATTTTCACTATATTAATCCTTCCTAGCCAGGAGCAGGGGATGTCTCCATTTTCTGATATCATCTTCAACCTCTCTTTTCAGAGTGCCATAGTTTTCAGAGAAGAGGTCTTTGATTTCTTTCATTAGGATGATTCCTAGGTATTTCAGTTTTTTGGATGCTATTGTGAAAGGAATTATTTGCCCTATTTCTCTCTCAGTGAGTCTGTCATTGGTGTAGAGGAAAGCTATTGATTTTTGTGTGTTGACCTTGTAACCAGCTACTTGACTGAATTTGGTTATTAAGTCTAGAAGACTTTTGGTGGAGTTCTTGGGGTCTTCTATATAGAGTATCATGTCATCTGCAAATAATGACAATTTGACTTCTTCATTTTCTATCTTTATTCCTTTTATTTCTTTCTCTTGTCTAATTGCTGTGGCTAATGTTTCCAGAACTATATTGAACAAGAGTGGTGATAGTGGACATCCTTGTCTTGTTCCTGATTTTAGTGTGAAGGATTTCAGTTTTTGACCATTTAGTATGATATTGGCTGTTGGTTTTTCATAGATGGCTTCTATCAGTTTAAGGTAGAGACCATCTATTCCAATTCTTTGTAGGGTTTTTATCATAAATGCATGTTGGATTTTGTCAAATGCTTTTTCTGCATCTATGGAGATAATCATATGGTTTTTGTCCTTGGCTCTATTGATATAGTGTATTACATTAATTGATTTTCATATATTGAACCATCCCTGCATCCCTGGGATGAATCCCACTTGATCAGAATGTATGATCTTCTTGATGATCTTCTGCATTCTGTTTGCCAGTATCTTATTAAGGATTTTTGCATCTATGTTCATTAGTGAGATTGGCCTATAGTTCTCTTTTTCACTTGGGTCTTTCTCTGCTTTGGGGATCAAGGTGATGCTTGCTTCCAGGAATGAATTTGGGAGTATTGCTTCCCTCTCAATTTCATTGAAGAGTTTAAACAGTAGTGGCAGCAGTTCCTCTCTAAATGTCTTGTAGAATTCAGCAGTGAAGCCATCAGGGCCCGGGCTATTCTTAGGTGATAAGTTTTTAATTACCTTTTCAATTTCATTGGTTGATATTGGGTTGTTCAGAATTTTTAGGTCTTCTTCATTCAACTTTGGTAATTCATATGTATCTAGGAATCTGTCCATTTCTTCTGTGTTGTCCATCTTATTGGTGTATAGGTTCTGGAAGTAGGTATTGATGATCATCTGGATTTCTGCTGGGTCTGTTGTAGTTTCACCCTTTTCATTCCTAATTGCATGGATTTGGGCCTTTTCTCTCCTTTTTCTGACAAGGTTGACTAAAGGTGTATCAATTTTGTTGATTCTTTCGAAGAACCAACTCTTGGCTTCATTGATTTTTTTGTATCGTTCTCTTAGTCTCCATTGCATTGATTTCTCCTCTGATCTTTATAATTTCTTCCCTTGTATGAGCTTTGGGGTTGTCTTGCTCTTCTTTTTCTAGAAGCTTGAGGTTCAGCATCAGGTTGTTTAATTGGGCTCATTCTGTTTTCCTAATATACATATTCACTGCTATGAATTTCCCTCGTAAGACTGCTTTCATTGTGTCCCATAGATTCCGATATGTTGTATTGTCATTGTCATTGAATTGAAGGAACTGTCTGATTTCTTCTTTAATTTCCTCTGTGACCCATTGGTTATTCAGAAGTGTGTTGTTCAATTTCCACGTGTTTGTGAAATGTTTTGAGTTTCTTTTGCTATGGATCTCCAATTTCATCCCACTATGGTCTGAGAATATACAGGGGATAACTTCAATTCCTTTGCACTTACTTAAACATGTTCTGTGTGTGAGTATGTGGTCTATTTTGGAGAATGACCCATGTGCAGCTGAGAAGAATGTGTATTTTGATTTTGTGGGGTGGAAGACTCTCTAAACATCTGTTAAGTTCATTTGTTCAAGAGTTCAATTGAGTTCCAGTATTTCATTACTTATTTTTAGTCTAGTTGATCTATCTATTTGTGACAGTGGGGTGTTGAGGTCCCCCACTACAATTGTATTAGTGCATATATGGCTTTTCATGTCTGTTAGTATTTGTTTTATATAGTTGGGTGCACTAGTGTTTGGTGCATAGATATTTATGATTGTCATCTCTTCCTCTTGGATTCTTCCCTTTACAAGGATGTAGTGTCCTTCTTCATCGCTCTCAATTAGTGTTGGTTTGAAATCTACTTGATCTGCCAAGAGGATAGCTACTCCTGCTTTTTTTCGGGTTCCTGTTGCATGCAGTATTGTTTTCCACCCTTTAACTTTCAATCTATGAGTTTCTTTTTGAATGAAGTGTGTTTGTTGTATGCAGCATACTGTTGGATTTTGTTTCTTGATCCATTCTGCCAGTCTCTTTCTTTTGATTGGTGAATTGAGACCATTAACGTTGATGGTTATAACTGAAATGTATTGACTTGTCATTGTCATGATTTTTTCTTTTTGTTGGGTTTTCCCCCTCTACATTTAATTTCTTGTCATGGCAGATGGGTTCATTCTGCTTTGCTTCCTGGGGTTGTGATCCTCAATGTCTGTTCCTAGGATATTGTGTAAAATTCTTTGGAGTGCTGGTTTGGTATTCACGAAGTTCCTAAGGTGCTCTTTGTCATGAAAGTATCTTACTTCTCCATCCATTTTGAAAGATAGTTTTGCAGGGTACATCAATCTGGGTTGGAGGCTGTTTTCTTTTAGGGCTTGGAACATGTCACTCCAAGCTCTTCTTGCCTTGATGGTTTGTGTTGAGAAGTCTGCTGTGATTCTGATGGGCTTTCCTTGGTGTGTGATTTTTTTCTTTTCTCTGACTGCTTGGAGAACTTTGTTCTTCTGTTGTGTTTCTGGAATCTTAACAATTATATGCCTATGTGTAGATTTTTTTTGATCAAGGCTATTTGGAGTCCTATATTCCTCACTTATCTGTATGTCAAGCTCTTTTCCCCTGCTTGGGAAGTTTTCTTCCATTATTTCTGTGGAGAGATTTTTTATGTCATTGCCACTCTCTCCTGTTTCTTCATTGAGCCCAATCAGTCTTATGTTATTCTTTTTTGCATCATCTAGCAGCTGCTGGATTGATTTCTCATGTTCCCTTATAATTTTGAAGCAATTTTTCTTTTCCTGGTTACTAATTGCAATGTTATCTTCTATATCTGAAATTCTGTCCTCACACTGGCTCATTCTGCTGTGTAGACTTTCAATGGAGTTTTTCATGTCCTGGAAATCTATTTGCATCTGTTTTATGGATTCCATTTGTTTCTTATGTTGGGATTCCATCATGTTCCTCAGCTCCTCTCTAGATTTATTAATCATGTCTTGCACTAAGGGCACAATTTCTCCTGTTATCTGAGAAATTATTTCTGATTTCATTTTTTCCAGATCCCCCTTTTTGCCAGTTCAGTGGGTCCAGGTGGTTGAGTATCAGAGGTTCCATCTCATTTCCCTTTGGGGTTGCTGTAGGTGATCTGGAAGTCTGGTTTTGAGACTTATTTATGTGTTTTCTCATTTTGACTGGGGCGGGGGGCTGTTAGCACCTGCACGGATTACCTCCTCTGAGCTGGGTGAGGTGGAACAAGGGCCAGGAGCAGCAGTAGGGATGGTGACCCAAAAGCCCTTTCCTGTGGGCTGGTAACAGCTGGAGGGATGGTGGCTGAGAAACCCCTTCCTCTGGACCAGGAGCAGTGGGATGGTGGCTCAGAAGCCCCTCCCTCTGGGCCGGAAGCAGTGGGAGGGATGGTGGCCCCGAAGCCCCTTCCTCTGGGCCAGGAGCAGCGGGACAGAAGGTGGCCCAAAAGCCCTTTCTTCTGGGCTGGGAGCAGCGGGAGGGATGGTGACCAGGAAGCCCCTTCCCCTGGACCAGGAACAGTGGGACGATGGCTCAGAAGCCCCTACCTCTGGGCCTGGAACAGTGGGACTCAGTACCTTGGTCTGGTGGTCTGGTGTCCTCTGCGCCTTGGTAATGTGGAATCAGGTGGCTGCCTGTCTGCAGTAGGGTGATTCGGTGTCTTCCGCGTGACTCAGGACCTCGGTAGGGTGTGCACAGACCTGCCTGTCTGCAGTGGGCTGATTCGGCGTCTTCCGCGTGACTCAGGACCTTGGTAGGGCCTGTTTCCTTTGTTTTTGATCTGTGTTCATTCATCAGTATGATTGCTATTTTATCAGCAAGGACAATTATGTTGAATATTGGTGAGTCATAATCAGGTTCCAGATTATGCATAAGACTCAGGTAACTTCCTTTATCAGACTACATCCATTTGTTTACAAAAATGCTATAAAGTTTACTCTTCTTGCTTTTGCCTATTCTACAACTTTAAGATTTCCAAAGTCAGTTACAGCATTTCTAGAGGTCTTTAGAGAGAATCTCATGTTGTTCATGAGTGGTTTCATATCAGCCCAAGCAAGCTTCCTTGTTGTCCTCCTCTTTGACAACGTTCCTGACATACTCTGCCTAAGACTCTGGTGATGTGGGACCCTGCAACAGTATCATGTTGCTCTTGGTTTTAGGGCTTCTGCTGGCTGACCTGTTCTTGGTACCAGAATTTGCTGTTGGGCTCTAAAACTTGTTGTTCCAACTCTGAAGGGCCTGTAGTTATTGCCTTGTACTAAAACATCAAGATTGCTGAGGTGACTTTGTGCCTGGCCCCCTTGCTGTGACAATGGCATGCTGTCTTGACAGAAGAAGTGTTGGGCCATCCTTCCTCCAGCTGTATGCTACAATTGCTCAGTTCCAGGGTGGAGCTACATTTTGTTCTCAAAATAACACTGAAAGTAAAATTTCCAGCTTTTATAGCTTCACAAGATCCTCACATAAGACCACAGCTCCATGGGTAAGTAGATAGGGTGAATGAAAAGCACATGCAGTACTCAAAGTAATTCCTCCCAGTTAATTTTAGGAAGTTGTCATGGGACCCAGAATATGGGCCTAAGGGCTCCTCGTAGGATGAGCTCTTACCTTAGAGTTCTCCTTTCCTCCTGTCTCTCATGTCTTTTATCTCCACAGAGACTGCTTAACAAGCCTCAAAGATATACCCAGAGGGGCCTTTTTCCTAAAATGAATATAACCTTCAATCAGGATAGAATCTTACGTTTCTTCCAGTTCAATGAAGATGTCCCTGTAGTTGCATGCAAAGTTCTGTTGTAGGAACCAGAAGAGCAACCCTGAAATGCTAATCCCATGCTTCCAGCAGAGGGCAGACATGTCACATCTAATGAAATATACACAGATTGTATTTTATGTGAAGACCGCATTACAAAAATGTAACCTAAAAATTATGTTCCTAGGTCTTTGTGTATTGTAGGATTTAAAAGCACCTAAGTTATATTAGTTAATATACTATTGATAACTATCCTAATCAAATATATATTCTTGTGGTAATTTTACTTTTATTTTCCCTTAATTTGGTTTTAGGAATAGAAATGGTTTTATATACCCTAGTTTTTCTTTGAAGCATAAAATGCTTATCATACAAAAGGAGATTTTAAGAAGAAATAAATCTAGGATGAATCTGCAAGAATTTTTGCTTTCATGTCCTACATTTGGCCGATAGGTCTTTAAAATAACAATTGTGATACACTGATTTCGTTTTCCACGTCAAGATTCTTTGGTGAATCTTGATAGCTTGGTGAAGAGCTATCTGCAGTTTCGAAGTGGCAATATTTTGATTTTTGAGTATCACTTTTGTTGACTGATTCCTATTGATTGGAAGGTAAATCGTGATGAATGAGAGGGGTGATTTGTGGTATAAGGAGTTCTCTAAATCATGTGGAAATAGAAGCTTTACAATGCAATGTGAAGTACAACTTATTATAGCTCACTCATCGACTACTGAATAAACCAACGTATACAAATTATCCTGAGGTCCAGGTAAAAGGAAGTTCTTTATGTGTCTTTATTTGGCCAGTGTTTTTAAAGAGTTAGAGCAATGGTATATCTATAATTTTCCAGTAAATACATGTTTCCAAAAACATAGATCTATAGTCTGTTAGTTGGTTTCAAAGTTGATACAGTGCTTAGAGCTCAAGGTATTCTGAGGCTTATGTATTCCCTCTGCTTTAGTTCAAAGGAAAAACTTTACATATCCAGCACCACACTATTGTTCCAGAGACATCAAGAAAGGGAGGGGGCCAGAGTCAAAGACATGGCATTAATTTTGTTGAAAGAGTGAGCATAGGGAGGCTCAGTGCAGTGATATTGCATGAGATCAAAGCTAAGCCCTTGGACCATTCTCTGTACGCTCTGCTTTTTCATTGATGTTATGAAATATGAAGACGCCTGGAAATGGTGTGGGAGCCAATTCTCTGCTCCAAATAGGGCCCTGGCTGCAAAGTGAAGGTGGGGATGGGAGTGTGAGATAGGAGAAAACAGGAAGAGTAAGAAATATGGTCTCAGTGAGGCCTCTTTTTCCTGTCCCTTCCCCATAAGGTGTGGTGACCTCAAAGATATTCTGCCCGGACATATAACTGATAAACTACAAATTACAACACATGCTTCTAACCATCTCTTTCAGTGACATATCTTAGATCCTTGCTGTGCAAGTTGTGTCCCATTGACCAGTAGCTTCGGCATTATTACCTGGGAGCTCAAAATATCCCAGATCTCCTGAATCAGAGCCCACAGTTTAACAAAATCCAGGTGAGTAAGTGTCCATTAAGTGTTGCCTTAAGTGATATAGATATTCTTCAAACTAGGGTTTTCTGAAACAGAATTTGCCCCTTCCTATTCTGGTTATTTCCTGCATACTGGTCTCCCTGGTGCAAGGTATCCAAAACTAGAACCGCTGATCTCATGAACCTAATGACTAAACGGCATATAAAGTGTGCCAGCATATTGCCATTCTGCAATACTACTTATATTTTTTACCATAAAATATAAGGTGCAGTTTGACTTTCATTAAGCTAACCTGACAAAACTCCAACTTACAAGACATAAAAGAAGAAAGTGGTTATTCACATTACAAAAGTCTCTGCTTTACGGGGGAATTTTCTAAATTGTTTCTTTAAATTGCCTTGGGGGTACATTTGCAATAGAATTTGACTCAAATGTTGATTCACAGTCCAATTTTGAAGTTGGCATTTAATACACAAATTGAGACATGATTGCACAGATAGTAGTTTTGGGCAAATTATTAACAAATTTCTGAAAGAGCTCTTGACCACTCTCCTCATTTCTTCTTCCAATTTTAGCCTAGTTTTTCTGTCTATAATCCGATGTCATTTCATTTGTCTACCAACCCCTATCACTGTATTGCTTCATATACCTGTGAAGTCAAAGACTTCATGGAGATTGAATTAACAGAGGAGATGCCTAAAGACGAATTCAAGAAAAATGACCCTTTAGCCTGATGAACAGTAATGGTGGTATTACCCTTGATTTGAACCTGCAGAGTACTCTCTGATAGTAAAACTATGGTAGAGAAAGCAAATACATTCCCAACAAACTTGAGCAACATCACAAAAAAATATTTCTCAAGCCTCAAAATATTATTTATAATAAACCACATTGGAACAGCTGCTCCAGTACCAACTCCTCCTGTAGTCTCAAGGTTTTTGTTCATTTCTCTATTATGGTACTTATATTACTGTAGGGCAGGGAGTGCTTTTCTCCTTTTCATATGCCCAATGCCTAGCACATAACAGTATTTCACACAAGCTTGTTGAGTGACTTAGAAATCTACTGTATAAGTTCTGATACTTTTAGAGGGAAGCAGGAATTGGATGTCTGAGAAAAGGAGCTACAAAAAGCTGGACTATTATCTCTTTTCACAGTACAGCAGTTGCATGGTTCATCTACAGTATCAGATAGTATAAATTAGTATTTGGGTGAGAAACTGTGCCTGTATTTGAATATTAGTAACTTTGAAGCACAGAAGAGCTAAAAAAGAAGGAAGAGGTTGAGGAGAAGGAAACAGGGAAAGGTAGAGAGGAGAAGGAGGTGGGAAGGGGAGGAAAGAGGAGGAAAACTATGTCTGCTCCATTGAAAAGCTTATGCTATCCAGTTACATCTCAGTCTGTTTCTCTCAGTGGGGGTACTGCTTGTGAGCCGAGCTACTTCTTCAGTCAATACAAAGAACTCAGCCCTGTTTGGAAATTTGCTTGTTCACACAGACAGATAAGGTTTTTTAAAAAAAGAACGTCTTTTCTAGGCTTTGGTTAGAAGGAAGAATCGGAATCACATTTTTGTCATGTAAGTACTGAATCAAATGAAACATTCTCCCAAACAGAAAAAACCTGCCAAGGTAGCATATTAGGAGGTGGGTGATATTCTAACGTAATATTCTTCATGCAGTTGGTGCCTTCTCCTCTAAGCATTAGAATTCTGTAGTCATTTGTGGCCACCATATTCAGATGTCTCCTTCCCAAGCCATCTGGAGATAAGCTTTTAATTCAGAAATTTGTGAAGATATATTAATATATAATATTAAACTCATGCTTTGACATAAAAACCACACAATTTTCAATATACAACAAATCCAAGGTGATAGAACAGTGCTTTGGTAGAAACTTCTAATTCTTCCAAAGAAAATTATGAATGCAAGTAAATAAAAAGGGCCTTGTTATTGTCTAGTCTAGACATTTCTTATTCCATCATGTAAAGTATAGTTATGCTCTGAAGAATTTCTTTTTTTTTTTTTGGTGCCGGGGATCGAACTACTGAAGAATTTCTTATACTGCCCTCATACTGTTATATTTAGAGATTTCAGTTGCTTCTATCATGGCCCTAGTTGGCAGAAAACACCAAGTTTTTGTGTTTATGGAGAGGCAAAATATTTTCTTATGTGTGCTATTCATCCATCGTGTTTTTAATGAAGCCTACTGTCTCCAGCAGGCTCTGAAAGCTGTCATTTATTATCATTAACTCAAGAATGGGACACTAGCTATTTGTTTCTGTAGGTTTTTCATCCTCTACTCCAATAGTTCTCAAGGCTTTGACATCTTTTGTATTCCCCATGATGTAAGCTTCATGTTTACCACTGTTGACAGAAAAAAGTAACTTTCTGATCAGAATTAGGGCTGAAAATGGTTTGTCTATTGGAGAGCTTTTGGGCACCAGGTGCTTTCACTGCAAACTATTAAATACCTCCCTCTCCCACCTGCAGCATTAAGTAGTGCTTCTCTTTGAAAAATCCGTACCTTGCATCCCATAGGTTTTCAAAAATAGAGTTGGTGGCAAAAAGAATTTGAAAGGGCAGAGTGCAGAAGAAGATAAAATATCATGCAGTAAATCTTTGAAGATAATTGAGCTAGCATAAACAATCACCCAGAATTCTTATGAAGGAAATAGAAAAAAATTAAGCTGTTTTTTGCTGGTAATTCTTGGAATTACATGACATGGCAAGCCCCTTCTTCCTTGTTGGGAAATAACTGATGCTTGGATATATAAATCTTTTTGGGAATATTCACATTACCCAAGTTTTAGAAAAAATTTATTTTAAGAAGGTCCCATTTGACCTAGCTATTCCCCTGCTGGGTATTTTCCCAAAAGAATTAAAAGAATCATACCGCAGAGATACATGTGCACCCATATTTATAGCGGCACAGTTTGTAATAGCTAAAGCTTGGAAACAGCCCAAGTGCCCATCAACTGGAAACTGGATAAAGAAGATGCGGTTTTTTAATAAAATAGAGTACTACTCAGCCATAAAGAACGAGAAACTAGAATCATTTATAGCTAAATGGATGCATATTGAGGCCATACTCTTAAGTGAAATAAATAGGACACACATGTAAATACCGAATAGTTTCTCTGGTGTGAGAAACTGAGAGTGTAAATAAGGATTAAAAGGATTAATAATGAATAATTGATACTTTGAAATAGGAAAAGGTCCAAAGGGATAGGGGTGGTGGGAGGAGATGGGGAAAGGAAAGAATGGAAAGGAAAAATTATGAGAAAAGAAAAAAAATGGAAGTGAAGTATGTAAATAGGGAAGGGTGGAGGGATGAAGGGCGTACAGGTAATGGGAAAAAAATAAGAACCAAGATACATCATGTACAGGTACAAGCACCCAGTGATAAATGTAAGCGTATTGTATACCTCAAAGTACCAATAAAAGAATTTAAGCAAAAAAAAAAAAAGAATTTATAGTCACATCTAGTTGAATATTTCAAAAGCGAACTAAATACTTGACTGTTTCCCTGGAATGTCAATCTATTTTTATTTGGGCAAGGCTGCCCATATAGATACTAGAAGTATGTGAATTAGCCTAGGACCCAGAAGGGAAGGGAAATTTTTGAGACAGGTGTCTGTATCCTGAGCATTTTGTTTTTTCACTCTGAGGTTTTTTTTTTTCTTTTTTTTGGTACCGGGGATTGAACTCAGGTCCTTGAGCTTTTGCAGCCGGGGGCGAAATCACTGAGCTAAATCCCCGGCCCCACTCTGAGGTTTTTTTTTTTTTTTTTTTACTTAAATTCTTTTATTGGTACATTTTAGGTATACAACACATTTAAATTTCTCATTGGGAACTTGTACCTTTACATGATGCATCTTGGTTCTTAATTTTTTTCGCATTCCTAGCCCTCCCTTCACCCCCTCCACCCTTCCCTATTTACAAAGACTTTATTTCCATTTTTTCCATTTCTCATCATTTTTCCTTTCCCTTCTTTTCTTTCCCCTGTCCCTCCCACTACTCCTACCCCTTTGGACCGTTTCTTCCTATTTCAAATTATCAATTATTCATTCCAATCATTGGTACATTTTAGGTATACAATGTAATGACATTCATCATTGGAAATTTGCAACTTTATATAATCTCTTTTGGTTCTTATTTTTCACCCTTGCCCAGCCCTCCCTTCAACCCCTCCATCCCTCCCTATTTACAAAGATTTTGTTTCCATTTTCACATTTTCTCATATTGATTCCATTCCCTTCTTTCCTTTCCCCTACCCCGCCCACTTCCCCTTCCCCTTTGCCCCCTTTTTTTCCTGTTTCACATTATCTATTATACCTTTTAGACCTTCTTTACACTTTCAGTTTCTCACACCAGAAAAACTATTCAGTATTTATACATGTGTGTCCTATTTATTTCACCTGAGAGTATTGCCTCAATGTGCACCCATTTATCTATAAATGTCTCTCATTTCTCATTTTTTATGGCTGAGAAATACTCCATTTTATAAAAAAAACCACATTTTCTTTATCCAGTCTCCAGTTGATGGGCATTTGGGCTGTTTCCAAGTTTTAGCTATTACAAATTGTGTTGCTATGAACATGGGTGCATATATATCACTGTGGCATGATTCTTTTAATTCTTTGGGGAAGATCCCCAGCAGTGGAATAGCAGGGTCAAATGGGATTTCCAGTCCTAGTTCTTTGAGGTATCTCCATACTGATTTCCACAGTGATTGCACCAGTCAACACTCCCACCAGCAGTGGAGCAGGGTTACTCTTTCCCCACAGCACGGCCAGCATTTGTTGGTTTCTTTTTTTTGGTACTGGGGATCGAACTCGGGACCTTGCGCTGGTGAGGCAGGCACCAGAACCACTGAGCTAAATCCCCGGCCCAAAACTGCCAGCATTTGTTATTGGTGGATTTCATGATAGCAGCCATTCTTTCTGGAGTGAGGTGGAATCTCAGCATTGTTTTCATTTGCATCTCTCAAATGAACAGTGATGTGGAACATTTTTTCATGTATTTATTTGCTATTTCTACTTCTTTGTCAGAGAAATATCTGTTCATTTCAGATGCCCATTTTTGGATTGGGTCTTTAAATTTGGGAGGTCTGATCTTTTTAAGTTCTTTATAGATTCGAGATAGTAGACCTTTGTCTGAGGAAAAGCAGGTGAAGATTTTTTCCCACATTGTGGGTTGTTTCTTCACACTGCTGGTGGTTTCTCTTGCTGTGCAGAAGCCTTTTAATAAGAAGGGATCCCATTTGTTGATTGTTTGTGCTAGTTCACGGGCAACTGAGGTTTTGTTCATAAAATCTTTTCCTATACCAATGTCTTCAAGGGTTCTACCTAACCTCTGTTCCAGCTGGTTCAGCGTTTCTATTTTAATATTTAGATCTTGAATCCATTTCGATTTTAGTTCAGTGCATGGTGAGAGATATAGGTCTAGTTTTAATCTTTGGCAAGTTGAAGTCCAATTTTTCCAGCACCATTTATTAAAGAGGCTATCTTTCCTCCAGTGAGGGTGTTTGGCTCCTTTATCAAAGATAAGATGGCTGAGTGTGTCTGGCGTTGTTTCTGCATCTTCTAATCTGTTCCACTGGTCCTCAGGTCTGTTTCTTTGCCAGTACCATGCTGTTTTTATCACAGTAGCTTTGTAGTAGAGTTGCAGGTTGGGGATTGTGATACCCCCTGCTATGTCTCTGTTACCTAGAATTGCCTTTGCTATTCTGGGTCTCTTCTTGTTCCAAATGAATTTCTGGATTGTTTTCTCAAGGTCCATGAAGTATGCTGCTGGGATCTCAATTGGAATTGCATTACATCTATATAGCAGTTTTGGGAGTATGGCTATTTTCACTATATTAATCCTTCCTACCCAGGAGCAGGGGATGTCTGTCCATTTTCTGATATCATCTTCAAACTCTTTTTTCAGAGTGCTATAGTTTTCAGAGAAGAGGTCTTTGATTTCTTTCGTTATGTTGATTCCTAGGTATTTCAGTTTTTTGGATGTTATTATGAAAGGGATTATTTGTCCTATTTCTCTCTCAGTGAGTCTGTCATTCGTGTAGAGGAAAGCTATTGATTTTTGTGTGTTGACCTTGTAACCAGCTACTTGACTGAATTTGATTGTAAGTCTAGAAGACTTTTGGTGGAGTTCTTGGGGTCTTCTATATAGAATATCATGTCATCTGCAAATAATGACAATTTGACTTCTTCATTTTCTATCTTTATTCCTTTTATTTCTTCCTCTTGTCTAATTGCCGTGGCTAATGTTTCCAGAACTATATTGAACAAAAGTGGTGATAGTGGACATCCTTGTCTTGTTCCTGATTTGAGTGTGAAGGATTTCAGTTTTTGACCATTTAGTATGATATTGGCTGTTGGTTTTTCATAGATGGCTTTTATCAGTTTGAGGTAGAGACCATCTATTCCAATTTTTTGTAGGGTTTTTATCATAAATGCCTGTTGGATTTTGTCAAATGCTTTTTCTGCATCTATGGAGATAATCATATGGTTTTTGTCCTTGGCTCTATTGATATAGTGTATTACATTGATTGATTCGCATATGTTGAACCATCCCTGCATCCCTGGGATGAATACCACTTGGTCAGGGTGTATGATCTTGATGATCGTCTGCATTCTATTTGCCAGTATCTTATTAAGGATTTTTGCATCTATGTTCATTAGTGAGATTGGCCTATAGTTCTCCTTTTCACTTGGGTCTTTCTCTGCTTTGGGGATCAAGGTGATGCTTGCTTCCAGGAATGAATTTGGGAGTATTGCTTCCCTCTCAATTTCATTGAAGAGTTTAAACAGTAGTGGCAGCAGTTCCTCTCTAAATGTCTTGTAGAATTCAGCAGTGAAGCCATCAGGGCCCGGGCTATTCTTAGGTGATAAGTTTTTAATTACCTTTTCAATTTCATTGGTTGATATTGGGTTGTTCAGAATTTTTAGGTCTTCTTCATTCAACTTTGGTAATTCATATGTATCTAGGAATCTGTCCATTTCTTCTGTGTTGTCCATCTTATTGGTGTATAGGTTCTGGAAGTAGGTATTGATGATCCTCTGAATTTCTCCTGGGCTTGTTGTAATTGTACTCTTTTCATTCCTAATTGCATGGATTTGGATCTTTTCTTTCCTTTTTTTGATAAGGTTGGCTAAGGGTTTGTCAGTTTTGTTCATTCTTTCAAAGAACCAACTCTTGGCTTCATTGATTTTTTGTATCATTCTCTTAGTCTCCATTGCATTGATTTCTCCTCTGATCTTTATAATTTCCTCCCTTGTATGAGCTCTGGTGTTGTCATGCCCTTCTTTTTCTAGAAGCTTGAGGTGCAGCATCAGGTTGTTTAATTGGGCTCATTTTGTTTTCCTAATATACATATTCACTGCTTTGAATTTCCCTCATAAGACTGCTTTCATTGTGTCCCATAGATTCTGATATGTTGTATTGTCATTGTCATTGAATTGAAGGAACTGTCTGATTTCTTTTTAATTTCCTCTGTGACCCATTGGTTATTCAGAAGTGTGTTGTTCAATTTCCACGTGTTTATGAAATTTTTCGAGTTTCTTTTGCTATGGATCTCCAATTTCATTGTACTATGGCCTGATAATATACAGGTGATAACCTGAATTCCTTTGCACTTACTTAAACATGTTCTATGTGTGAGTATGTGGTCTATTTTGGAGAATGACCCATGTGCCCCTGAGAAGAATATGTATTCTGATTTTGTGGGGTGGAAGACTCTGTAAACATCTGTTAAATTCTCTTGTTCAAGAATTTGATTGAGTTCTAGTATTTCATTACTTATTTTTTGTCTAGTTGATCTATCTATTTGTGACAGTGGGATGTTGAGGTCCCCCACTACAATTGTATTAGTGCATATATGACTTTTCATGTCTGTTGGTATTTGTTTTATATAGTTGGGCACACTAGTGTTTGGTGCATAGATATTTATGATTGTCATCTCTTCCTCTTGGATTGTTCCCTTTACAAGGATGTAGTGTCCTTCTTCATCTCCCTTAGTCAGTGTTGGTTTGAAATCTACTTGATCTGCAAAGAGAATAGCTACTCCTGCTTTTTTTTTGGGTTCCTGTTCCATGGAGTATTGTTTTCCACCCTTTAACTTTCAGTCTATGAGTTTTCTTTTGAATTAAGTGTGTTTCTTGTATGCAGCATACTGTTGGATTTTGCTTCTTGACCCATTCTGCCAGTCTCTTTCTTTTGATTGGTGAATTGAGACCATTAACATTGATGATTATAACTGAAACATATTGACTTATCATTCTCATGACTTTCTCTTTTTGTTGGGTTCTCCCCCTTTACATTTAATTTCTTGTCATGGCAGATGGGTTCATTCTGTTTTGCTTCCTGGGGTTGTGATCCTCAATGTCTTTTCCTAGGATATTGTATCAAATTCTTTAGAGTGCTGGTTTGGTATTCACGAAGTTCCTAAGGTGCTCTTTGTCATGAAAGTATCTTACTTCTCCATCCATTTTGAAAGATAGTTTTGCAGGGTACATCAATCTGGGTTGGAGGCTGTTTTCTTTCAGGGCTTGGAATATGTCACTCCAAGCTCTTCTTGCCTTGATGGTTTGTGTTGAGAAGTCTGCTGTGATTCTGATGGGCTTTTCTTTGTATGTGATTTGTTTCTTTTCTCTAACTGCTTGTAGAAATTTGTTCTTCTATTGAGTTTCTGGAATCTTAACAATTATATGCCTATGTGTAGATTTTTTTTGATCAAGGCTATTTGGAGTCCTATATGTCTCACTCATGTGTATATCAATTTCTTTTCCCCTGCTTGGGAAGTTTTCTGCCATTACTTCTGTGAACAGTTTTTTTTATGTCTTCAGTACTCTCTCCTGTTTCTTCACTGACTCCAATCAGTCTTATGTTGTTCTTCTTTGCATCATCTAGCAGCTGCTGGATTGAATTCTCGTGTTCCCTTACAATTTTGAAGCAATTTTTCTTTTCCTGGTTACTAATTGCAATGTTACCTTCTATATCTGAAATTCTGTCCTCACACTGGCTCATTCTGCTGTGTAGACTTTCAATGGAGTTTTTCATGTCCTGGAAATCTATTTGCATCTGTTTTATGGATTCCATTCGTTTCCTATGTTGGGATTCCATCATGTTCCTGAGCTCCTCTCTAGATTTATTAATCATGTCTTGCACTAGGAGCACAATTTCTCCTGTTATCTGAGAAATTATTTCTGATTTCATTTTTTTCAGATCCCCTTTTGTTGCCAGTTCAGTTGGTCCCTGTGGTTGAGTATAAGAGTGTTCCATCTCATTTTCCTTTGGAGTTGCTGTAGGTGATCTGGATGTCTGATTTTGAGACTTATTCATGTGTCTTCTCATTTTGACCTGGGGAGTGGGAACGGTGCTGTTGGCGCCCATGTGGCTCACCTCCTCTGACCTAGGAGAGGTGGGACAGCTGTGCATAAGCCCCTTCCTCTGAGCTAGGAGTGGCAGGATGGATGGTGGCCAGGAAGCCCCTTTCTCTGGGCTGGGAGTGGTGTTACAGTGGCTCAGAAACCTCTTCCTCTGGGCCGAGAGTGGCAGGATGGATAGCAGCCCAAAAGCCCTTTCCTTTGGGCTGGGAGTGGTGAGTTGTATGGTGGCCGGGAAGCCCCTTCCCAACTCTGAGGTTTTAAAAACTGACTGATCCCTGCGACATCTTTATAATCTGGCACATTTAGGGACCTGGTTTGTGACTCTTGGAAGTATGATTAAAATAATTAAGAAATGTAGCTCAAACAGCTGACATGTAATAAAACAGTTGATCTCTAATCTTTTATGGGCTGTTTTAATGCTCTAAGCACTCTTTTGAAGGAGATAGGAAGCAAAGCTATTGATTTTTGCTCCATTTGGGGTGGGTTAGGCTTTAGTTGTATTGACAGATGCTTGTCCCCAGGGAACTCGTTTGGAAGAATAAATACATTTCTTCTCTGTGTCAGACAGGCTCTTTCTCCAGAGGGTTCTAAGAGAGAACATGGAACAGTTTCTCAGCCTCATGTTTTATACTACCAAAGATTATCACCAGCTAGCTGAGAGTGTTATTTCTTTAGAATCATTGGGATTATCCAATAACTCAGGGTCATCAATCCCAATTATCCAAAGATTAGATCCTCTTGCCACAGGCTAGAGTAATAAGAAGAAGCTGTCTAATGATGCATCCAGGCTCCTGAACCTCTACCAGCCAATCTAAAATTATTGCATTAGCTTGCAATTGTTGGTCTCAATTTCAGTTTGTTTCCAGCCAAAAAGCTGGTTGGAGTACATAATGTGCTTTTTGGAAATATTTGTATGAGAAAAATCAATCTGCAGCATATTGGAGGGAGAATACAAGCAAGTTTGATCCAAGAAAAAGCAGAGAGGAAGACATACTTTAACTTTTGTACTTTGGATGTTCCCTGTGAATGTTAATTTCCTTTTTCTGTATTCTCTGTCTGGGGTGGGGATGTCTAGGTTTTTTTAAACCTTAATAATAAGTTGTGCACATATTTTCATATAAATAAAATATACATATTCATGTGTACCTTCTCCTGTATTCTTTCCATTTCATCCTATCAAAACCAGTTTTTAGAACTATAGGTATGTCTTTTTGACTATTGGTATATCTTTCAACAGATATTTCAACAGATTTTTATTGAGCAAGATATGCTGGTATTGGGATGGATAGAGTTACGAGGGCTAGGTAAGAATAAGATATAGTTATATGCTGTATATCCTGGGGAAATGTAACTTCATTGTATCTAGCTCAAGGATCTTGTTCTTCTCTAAAGAAATCTTTGTTTCATTTATAGGAAGAAATAAAGTTGTGGTAGTAGGGAGGTATTTTTAATCATATGTTAGTTTTGCAAATGAGGCCAACCATATGAGAGTTAGTAGGAAATGTACAAGGGATGATCAAAAAATATGCTGAACTTTAAAAGTAAAAAATTCATTACATTTAAAGAGACTTTGGCATTGATCCCCTTTAAAACACTCCCTTTTGCTTTGAACACATTTATCCTGTCATTCTTGCTACTTCCTGAAGCAGTTCTGGAAGTCCTTTTTTTGTGAATGTCTTTACAAGATATGATAAAAAATATGGTGAATACTGCTGAAAAGTGCCATAAATGGAAAGGCAGGCTCATGAAAACATTACGGTGTGTTACTTATCCACCTTGTTTAATGGATCTGGCACTGTGTTACTTCTGTCTCTTCAAAGTCAAAATAACCATGAAAAGCAAATGGTTTGAACCAGTTTAGGACATGGAGGGAGCCATGACAGTAAAAATAAAGAAACTCATGAAAGGGGACTTCCAGAACTGCTTCAAAAACTGTCAGGAATGATGGGATAAGTATATTTGAAGTGAAGGGGATTATTTTGAGGATTAATGGCAATGTATCTGTTAATGTAATAAGTTAAAAAATTTTCACTTTTCATTCACACTTCATATATATACATGCTCACATGTATAGACTTTTACAAAATTAGCACTATATTGAAAATCCTATTTTGCTGCCTAATTGTTTTACCTTAATGAATTCTCAACATGTTTTCAGGCCAATAAAATATACATACTAATCAATAATTTTAATGGCTATTATTCTGATATATACCTGTGTTTAATCAAACCCTAGCTGATGGACATTTATTTGCCTTTGATCTCCTGTTTTCTTTAAAATTATTACATGGGTATCTTTGCATATAAAACTTTTTATCCTTGTCCAATATTTTTAAAGGATATTTTCCATTGATTGGAATTACTGAGTCCAATTGTGCACAGATTCCAACACTAATTCATGTCATCAAACTGCTTTCTAGAAAGTGCTAATTTATATGATCATCAAAAGTGTATCAGAGTTCTTTTTCCTTCAAACCAGGCCTGTACTGGCCTTTAGAATTTCATCAACTGGAGATATGAAAAGTAGTTTTTCAGCATTTCAATTTTTAATATTTGATTATTAATGCTTTTAAATATCTTTTAATGATTTCACAGTTTTAGGTTTAGCTTTTTAATCAGTTTTGTTAATAATGTTAAACCTTTAATCAATTTTGAGTTAATTTTCTTACATAATATGAGGGACGGGTCCAACTTTCTTCTTTGAGATGTGACTATCTAGTCTTAGCACTTATGTTAAAACAACTATTATTTTCCTATCAAGTTGTCTTAGTAACTATATAAGTGACTTTCCTGATGCTAGTGCAAACATACTTGACATCCACAACTTAAAGATGAGAGGTTTAGCTCATGATTTTCAGAGAATTTAGTCCATGGTTGGCTGGAATGGCAGAAATGACAGAGTGGAAGGGCATGGTGGAGGAAAGCTATTCTATCCATGGTGGCCAGGAAGCAGGGAGAAAAGGGAGGAGTTGAGGATGAGCATTTACCCTTCTAAGTTATGTCCCCAGTGACTCATGTCTAGCCATCTCCTACCAGGACATTTAGCTATGAGTTCATCAGTGGATTAAAACAGACTTTGGGGGGAAATTTTAGATTTAAATCATGATTTGTATTCCTGGTCCCCAAAAGGCTCATGTTCATCTGATTATGTAAAATGTACTGAGTCCATCTCTAAGAGTTGTCCAAGTCTTAATCATTTCAGAATTGCTGAAAAGTCCAACTCCAAAATTTCCTCTGAGATTCAGAGCAAACTCTTAGCTGGGACCTTTGTAAAAAATAAAAAAGAAAGTTAAATACTTCCATACACAATGGCATAAGGTAAACATTCCCATTCCAAAAGGGAGAAATAGGGGGACTAGGAATGGGATGAAAGCAAGATTGAAACTCAACAGGGCCAACATTAAATCCTGTAACTTCATGTCCAGCACCCAGGGCAGGTGGTAGTAAGCTGTGAATTCCAGAGGACTTGGGCATCCCTGCCCCTATGGTCTTGCTAGTTGCAGCCCACATGACCTCTCCCTCGGGCAGGTTCTGTTCATTGCCTGCAGTTTTCCTCAGCAGATGTTTAACTTTCTCGGGATCTCCAACTTCCTGAATTTGCCATGGTGCCTTTGGGTTCACTCTCACAGCTGCATACCTTGTTCTCTCAGGGGCACATTATCTGGCATTCCAAGCCTTCCTTTGGAATCTGAGCGAAAGCCTGAATGAGCTCACAACTCTTACAGTCTGTATGCCTGAAAAACCAGCACCATGTGAATGACTCTGAGGTCTGTCACCTGCCAGAGCAGTAGGTAGAGCCCTGTGGATCATGGCTACAGCAGTCTCTGGGTGCCTGGATGGCTGAATTCAGGGAAATATCTCCTTAGACTTATGAGACCTGAATGAGCAGGACACCCTGGGGCTTGCTTCTCAAAGCAAAGTCTTTCAGGAGAGTTTATCCTTTTCTACACTTGATTCTGTCAAGGATGGAGTCTAGCTAATTTTTTAGATTTCTTTAAATCATCTTTCTTATTGTTCTGATACAAAGCACTTGGCTTCTTTTTAATGCTAATCTTTTCAGAATCCATACTTTCCATTGCCACAACTATACAGGTGCTTCTTTTCTGGCCAAAGTTCACATCATTCTGCTCTGCTTTTTGTTTCTGATGTTCACTGTGAATCTGTCTGAAAGCAGCCAGAAATATACCTGCCACAGCCTGAACATTGGGCTATTTTGAAATTTCCTCTGCTAGATTAATTATTCTATCATCTTTAAGTTTAGCTTCATATAAATCCCCATGACATAAGCAAAATGTAGACAAATTCCTCTAGTCCAGTTTCCAACAGAATGCTCATGCCCATGTAAAACCTCTTGAGCCTGGCCTTTACTTCATGTTCCTATCAGCATTCTGGTCTCCTAAGCTCTAACCGGAATCACCCATCAAGGTCTACTTAAAGCATTCTAGGGCTTCTCTACCCCTTATCTTCAAAGCTTTCCAAACTCATCATGAAAACTAGTTCCAAAGGCTTCTAAACCACATGGTCAGGTACAGTGACAGCAATAAAATCCCACTCCAAGTACCAATTTTCTGTATTAGTCACTTTTCTATCACTGGGACAAAATACCTGATACCTGTAACTTAAAGGAGGAGAAGTTTAGTTTGGCTTATAGTTTTCAGGGGATTCAATCTATATTTGACTGGCTCCAAGGGAGAAATGACATGGCAGAAGGGCCTGGATGAGAACAGTGGCTCACTTTGTGGCATCCAGGAGTCAGAGCAAGATGGAAGGAGCCAGTGACAAGAATATATCCTTTTGGGTCCCTGTGACTTACCTCCTCTGACCAGGCCCCACTGCCTAACAGCAGATTCAGCAATGCACTCATCATTGGATTAATCCACTGATAAGTATGGTGACAACGTGATCAAATCACCTTCCAAAAGCCTCTCCCCATTCTGAAGACAGGAGAGTTTGGAAGACAGTTTAGATTTTAACACAACAGCACTCTTGTCAAAAATCAGTTGACCATAAATAATGTATGGCTTTACTTTTGGACACACAATCCTATTCCAGTGAGACCTCTCTCTCTCTCTCTCTCTCTCTGTAAACTATTGGTGTTTCTCAGTAGAAATGTGTACATATTTCTCAATGGAAATATTATATATATATATTGTCCTCAGGAGAAGTATATTTCTCAAGGGGAAATGTATACATTTTTAATTTAGTTTATGTCAGTATCACACTGTCTTGATTCTGCAGCTTTGAAGCAAGTTTTGAAATTGGAAATTATGAGTCCTTTAATTTTGTTCTTTTGCAATATTTCTCTGGTTACTCTTTTCATAATTTAACCATTTCTGTTTTCAATTGTCTATTACTCACAGCAGCTAATTATATATTCATTTGATTTGTGAAATAAGAAAGAGATTTCTTAATCTCTCCTGGCTTTGGGGAATGAATGACATGAAATGAACTTATGATGCAGGACTGAACACAGTGTTTTGGGGGATTATTTGTCTTTTATTGACTTTTCTGTGAAAAAAAACTAGACTAGACAAGATCATGAATAGAGAAAAATTAAATAATAGTTATTACCGTAAGCAAAGCAGTTTAAGAAAGAGATGGCATGAATTGAAAAGAAGCAGGCACAAAAATTAAAAGCACAGACTGCCTCAGTCAATTTATCAGTGATTTCCAATAGAAGAGTGAATGTTTTCCAGGAGTGCAATGATCCATTGGTGCATGAAAAAGAACATTAACACTTATTTTAATTAAAGGCAAATTCATTAAACATTATAAGTAAAATACAGCTGGCTATAGTAGGAAAACTAATGAATTTATAATGAGTAGTACAGCATTTGACTCTTCAAGTCATAATGTACTGGTTGTCTAACTGTCAGTTTCTTCTTATGTGATATGATTTTGATTACAGGACTTTAAAATAATATGTAAGAATCATATACAAAAATTTTCAAGGGCAAATGGATGTGATGCTTTCAAGTATAGCTCTTTGAAGTGGAGAAATAAGGTAGTGCTAAGTTGCAAGATAGTTTATTTTGAGGATTTGATAATCTTGAAATTTTCATCTTTAAATATGTCACCTTGGCCAACAGGACATAATTTTCACTATTTATTTTCTTTCCCCTTGAGGAGCCTTTGCAGGGGATTTACAGAATTCTCAATTTGTATATTATGAACTCATCCCTCATTTTCCTTCCATGTTAAAATCTAATTTGGAGAAAATGATCTTTATAGGCAAACACTTTTGTACTGATTTCATCTCACTAAAAACCATCCATTTTGTGCACATGACCTTATATAATATTCACAATATAGTGATGCAGTGATACATACATGTATAATAAAAATAGTTATACTAGAAATGTATACTTAAAAATACTTTCCTGAAAGTGTTGAATGACAAAAATATTATTGGAGGTCACAGGTATAATTCTGACTCAGGCCATAGGGCTTTGAGCATCCTCACGTATTAAATTAAATTTAATTAATTAATTTTATTTATTTTTGCACACATTGGTACTGGCTTACTTTCCTGGTGGTTGGAATCCAGTCAAATGGCCATTCAATCTCAGTTACCTTTGGTTAGGTAGATCAGTGACTGTTGACCTTCTTGGCTTGTTGGCAGTTTATGCATTTGGAAGTTGACCTTGGCATTTTGATCATTGGCTGGGCATCTTCAGGTCCCTGACTAGGGCAATCAATGCTTAGAAATATGGCAACATATTTCTCCTTCCTGCTCTCCTCTTTACCTTAGTCTTTCTCAGGTCTTCACCTTGTTTTTGATCACTCAGTAACCTCAAACCTCTAGAACTTACTTTTGACACCTTAGACATCCATCAAAGTGTACCTAATCACTTTCCCTCAGTTCTATAACCTGTGCATTAAAGATCCTATCTTGACATGAAGCAACATAGTGGGAAGGATACTGGGTATTGTCAGGAGATTGTGTTTTAGTGTAAGCTAATCTATTGGGCTTCTTCCTATTATATCTGGTCTTCCCGGTCCTCCTGATAGGCTTTAAAAACATTTCCATATTATTTAAATTTGTTAACAAAGATACTTTCCTATTCTAAATAATCTTTAAAAATGGCTCTTACAGCCTGGTGTGGTAGCACATCCCTGTAATCCCAGGGAAGTTTAGGCAGGAGGATTCTAAGTTTGTATCCAGCCTGGGCAACTTAGTAATTTAACAGACCTATCTGAAAAACAAATAAACAACAACAAAAAAAGACTGGGGATGTAGCTTAGTGTAAATGCCCTGAGTCCAATCCCCAGTACCATAAACAATTAAAAAATGCTTGTTGGGAGATTATATTTTATCAACAGGAGTTTTGTAATTACAAATGCCCAATTAGCAAAGCACTGGCAAATACACACTTTCTTCATCAGCTCTTGTCAAGAGCACTTTTGCTTTTTAAAATGAATTATTATTTTAATTGTGTACATTTATGTGGTATAGTGTACTAACTTGATACATGTTTAAAGTATTTAATAATCAAATCCAGGTAGTTAACATTTCCATATCCTTAAGCATTCTTTAATTTTTGATTAGAACATTATAATTGGACATTTTATAGGATGCAATGTGATATTTCAATACATGTATGCAATATATACTGATTAAAATAGGTAACTAACATTTCCATAATCATTATTCAAGCTCCTCTCTTTTACTTACATGGACAATATACCAGAAATTATTGTGTATCGCATAGTCAATGCACAGTTCTAACTAACTATTTGGGTATCTGCTATCTAACCTCCCACTATTTCTTCCTCCTCAATGTAAGAACTAAAACTGTGAAATTATGATATAGTAGGGGAAAAAAACCACTTCAAAACACTGACAGGCAGTGATTTTTTTGGCTAGGACCCCAAAACACAGGCAACAAGCAACAATAGACAAAAGGGCTTATGTCAAACCAAGAAGCTTTGCACAGCAAAGGAAAAAATTGACAGAATGAAGAGACAACCTACAGAATGTGAAAAAATGCCAGCAAATTATTTTTCTGACAATGCACAAATACCCAGAATATCACAGGAACTCAAAAAATGCAATAACAAAATCCCCAAATAACCCAATGAAAATAATGGGCCAATAAATAGACACTTCTTTTTTTAAAAATTTAATTTATTATCAAACACACACATACAAAAATTAAAACCATTCAAAGAAGAACAATGCAAGGGGAAAAAAACCCTATGATAATATTCAAATACAGTATAACTCAACTAAAACAAAACTGAAAAGCATTTAAACATTTTTCCATATAATTTAAAAAAGCATCTCAAGCACCAACAAGACACCAGAGGAAGTGATTTGTTTCAGAAAGATCCCCAAAACCAACACTGAACAAATAGTGGTCTGGAAGAAAACTCCAGTTAGCTAGCAGACTCCACATAAGCCAAGCTTCTCCCTAATTTAAATTTCAATAGTCATATGACCCGCGATGGAAACACAATCCGAGAAATACGTTATTAGGCAATTTCACCTGTGTGTATCCTTAATTACACCTTCAGTTTCTCACACTAGAGAAACTATTCTGTGTTTACACATGTGTGTCTTATCTATTTCACTTAAGAGGATGGCCTCAATATGCATCCATTTAGCTATGAATGTCTCTAGTTTCTGGTTCTTTATGGCTGAGTAGTACTCCATTTTATAAAAAACCACATCTTCTTTATCCAGTTTCCAGTTAATTGGCACTTGGGCTGTTTCCAAGGTTTTGCTATTATGAACTGTGCTGCTATAAACATGGGTGCACATATATTGCTGTGGTATGATTCTTTAAATTCTTTTGGGAAGATACCCAGCAGGGGGATTGCTGGGTCGAATGGGACCTCTAAGCCTAATTCTTTGAGGTATCTCCATACTGATTTCCACAAGTAGACATTTCTGGAAAGAAGAAATTCAAATGGCTACTAACTTTCAGTAACCATCAAGGAGATGCAAGTCAAAATCTTGAGATATTCTTGGTTTTCAGTGTGGATGGACTGCTTTGTCATATTAAGTATAGCTCAGAGTGTATAATTTTGAGATTATATCCTTTGGTCAAATAATTAAACTCTAAAATGCTAAAAGAAGTAAGCATTTAATAGTAAGATGAAGAGCAATTTCTTATTTCCTGTATCTTCAAAATTTCAAATATGATGAAAACTTTTAAGTTAGAAACCCCAAATACTAAAAGTATATGTTCTAAAAAAACCACAGTATTAAGAAATAACTAGTAGCAAGTTAACACTGAATAATGCTGTAAACCATTAGGTATGTGTTATAGACTCATTTTATAATATCTCTTACTTCTTTGATTGTGGAAAAGAGATCTCTCTATGCTTCACTTTTCCTCTCTGTGTATTGGGGATTTTCAACAGCAGACATTAATTGAGCTCTATTATATGCAAGACACTATGAGGTATGATCAAAAACATACAGTACATGTTTAAATTTTTAAAAATGACAGTAAAAGACACATTGCCATTAATCTTTCTCAAAATTCTCACTTTGAACTGACTTATCTCATTGTTCTTTCCACTTTCTGAAGCACTTCTGGAAGTCCTCTTTTATGAGTGTCTTTAGTTGTGCTGTTATGGCTTCCTTCATGTCTTCAACTGTTCGTTATTTTGATTTTGAGGAAGAGCCAGAAGTCATATGGTGCCAGATTTTGGTAAATAAAGTAGATGAAGAAACACCACAATGTTTTTATTTGACGGAAGTTACTGTAGACATTTGATCAAGGGATGATCAAAAATACGGTGAATGTATAACTAAAAATTATTCATACAATAAAAGACCCATTGCTATTCATCCCCTCAAAATACCTCTTACTTTGATCACATTTATTTTATTGTGCTTGGCCATGTTTTATGGAAATCCATTTTAAAAATTTAAATATTCACCATATATCCACTAGTATTTTCAGGGGTAGAGATAGAACCATGACCAAAACATAAAATGTTTGCCCATTATAACTAACCTTCAATCTGCCTAATTTGAAAATTAAATGAGTTAAATCCTGTAAAGCAATTAGAACAATGACTGGCCCAAGAAAAGTACTTCATAAATATTAGTTAATTTTTTTTAGTTCTTTTATTGGTACATTTTAGGTATACAATTCATTTATATTTATCATTGGGTGTTTGTACCTGTACATGATATATCTTGGTTCTTATTTTTTTCCCCATTACTTGTGTGCCCTTCACCCCCTCTGCCCTTCCCTGTTTACATAGTTTTCATTTCCATTTTTTCTTCTTTTCTCATAGTTTTTCCTTTCCCTCTTTTCCTTTCCCCTCCCCCTCCCTTCACTCCGTTGTCTTTGGACCTTTTTTCCTATTTCAAATGATCAATTATTCATTTTAATCATTTTAACCCTTGTTTACACTATCAGTTTCTCACACTAGTGAAACTATTTGGTATTTACACGTGTGTCCTATTTATTTCACTTAAGAGTATGGCCTCGACATGCATCCATTTAGCTATAAATGACTCTAATTTTTCATTCTTTATGGCTGAGTAGTACTCCATTTTATAAAAAAACCACATTTTCTTTATCCAGTTTCCAGTTGATGGGCACTTGGGCTGCTTCCAAGCTTTAGCTATTACAAACTGTGCCACTATGAACATGGGTGCACATGTATCACTGTGGTATGATTCTTTTAATTCTTTTGGGAAGATACCCAGAAAGGGGAATAGCTAGGTCAAATGGGACCTCTAGTCCTAGTTCTTTGAGGTATCTCCATACTGATTTCCACAGTGGTTGCACCAGTCTACACTCCCACCAACAATGGAGAAGGGTTCCTTTCTCCCCACAACCCTGCCAGCATTTGTTATTTGTTGATTTCTTGATGGCAGCCATTCTTTCTGGGGTGAGGTGGAATCTCAGGGTTGTTTTCATCTGCATCTCTCAAATGATGAGTGATGTTGAACATTTTTTTCATACATTTGTTTGCTGCTTTTACTTCCTTGTCTGAGAAATGTCTGTCCATTTCAGGTGCCCATTTTTGAATTGGGTCTTTGAATTTGGGGGGTCTGATTTTTTTTCAATTCTTTATATATTCTAGATAGTAGTCCTTTGTCTGTGGTAGAGCTGCTAAAATTTTTTTCCCATATTGTAGGTTGCCTGTTAGCTCTGTTGGTGGTTTCTTTTGCAGTGCAGAAGCTTTTTAATAAGATGATATCCCAGTTGTTGATTCTTTCTGCTAGTTCCTGTGCTGCTGAGGCTTTGTTCTTGAAGTCTTTTCCTATACCAATGTCTTCAAGAGATCTACCTAACTTATCTTCTAGCAAGTTTAGTGTTTCTGCCTTAATATTTAGATCTTTAATCAACTTTGATCTTAGGTTAGTGCATGGTGATAGGTATGGGTCTAGTTTCAACCTTTGGCAGGTTGAAATCCAGTTTTTCCAACACCATTTATTAAATAGGCTATCTTGCCTCCAATGAGGGTGGTTGGCTCCTTTGTCAAAGATGAGGTGGCTGAGCATGTCTGGAGTTGTTTCTGCATCTTCTAATCTATTCTACTGATCCTCAGGTCTGTTCCTTTGCTAGTACCATGCTGATTTTATCACAGTACCTTTGTAGTATAGTTTCAAGTTGGGGATTGTGATACCCCCCCAGCCATGTCTCTGTTGCTTAGAATTGCTTTAGCTATTCTAGGTCTCTTCTGGATCCAAATGAATTTTTGGATTGTTTTCTCTAGTTCTGTGAAGTATATTGTTGGAATTTCAATTGGCACTGCATTGAATCTATATAGTAGTTTTGGAAGTATGGTAATTTTCACTATATTGGTTCTTCCTACCAGGAGAAAGGGATGCCTTTCCATTTTCTTGTATCCTCTTTGATCTCTTTTTTCAGAGTGCTGTAGTTTTCAGTGTAGAGGTCTTTTGCTTCCTTTGTTAGATTATTCCTAGATATTTCATTTTTTTGGATGCTATTATAAAAGGAATTGTTTCCCTAATTTCTCTCTCAGTGAGTCTGTTATTTGTGTACAAGAAGGCTCTTGTTTTTTGAGTGTTGACCTTGTATCCAGCTACTCTACTGAATCTGTCAATTAAGTCTAGAAGTCTTTTGGCCGAGTTTTTTGGGTCTTCTATGTAAAGTATCATATCATCAGCAAACAATGACAGTTTCACTTCTTCTTTTCCTATCTTTATTCCTTTTATTTCTTTCTCTTTTCTAATCGCTGTGGCTAATGTTTCCAGAACTATATTGAACAGGAGTGGTGATAGTGGGCATCCTTGTCTTGTTCCTGATTTTAGCTTGACAGTTTTCAGTCTTTGACCATTTAGTATGATGTTGGCTGTTGGTTTTTCATAGATAGCCTTAATCAGGTTAAGATAAAGACTTTCTATTCCAATTTTCTGTAGGGTTTTTATCATTAATGGATGCTGGATTTTGTCGAATGCTTTTTCTGCATCCATTTGAGATGATCATATGGTTTTTGTCCTTGACTTTGTTAATATGGTGCATTACATTTATTGATTTACGAATGTTGAACCATCCTTGCATCCCTGGGATAAATCCAACTTGGTCAGGGTGTCTGATCTTCTTGATGACCCTCTGTATTCTGCTTGCCAGTATCTTGTTGAGGATTTTTGCATCTATGTTCATTAGGGAGATTGGCCTGTAGTTCTCATTTTGGTGTGAGTCTTTCCCTGGTTTTGGAATCAAAGTAACACTTGTTTCCAGGAACAAATTTGGAAGTATTGCTTCCTTTTCAATTTCTTTGATGAGTTTAAAGAGTAATGGCATTAGTTCTTCTTTAAATGTCTTGTAAAATTTAGCAGTGAAGCCATCTGGACCTGGGCTTTTCTTTGTTGGTAAATATTTTATTACATTTTCAATTTCTCTCATTGTAATTGGGGTGTTTAGAATTTCTGTATCTTCTTCATTTAATTTTGGCAATTCATATGCATCTAGGAATCTGTCCATTTCTTCTGTGTTTTCCATTTTATAGGAGTAGAGGTTCTCGAAGTAGGTATTGATCCTCTGGATTTCTGTTGGATCTGTTGTGACTTCACCTTTTTCATTCTTAATTGCATGGATTTGTGCCTTTCTTTCCTTTTTTTGATAAGGTTGGCTAAAGGTTTATGGATTTTATTTATTCTTTCAAAAAACCAACTCTTTGATTCATTGATTTTTTGTGTTGTTCTCTTAGTCTCCACTGCATTGATTTCTGCCCTTATCTTTATAATTTTATCTCTTGTATGAGCTTTGCACACGTTATGCTCTTCTTTTTCTAGGAGCTTGAGGTTCTGCATTAGGTTATTTATCTGAGTTTTCTCTGTTTTCCTAATATGGGCATTCACTGCTATGAATTTCCTGCATAGAACTGCTTTCATTGTGTCCCATAGATTCCTGTATGTTGTACTGCCATTTTCATTTACTTATAGAAACTGTCTAATTTCTTCTTTAATTACTTCTGTGACCTATTGCTTGTTCAAGAGGGTGTTATTCAGTTTCCATGCGTTTTTTGGGGTTTTGCAGTTTCTTATGTTATTGATCTCCAATTTTATTGCACTATGGTTTGATAATATACAGGGGGTAACTTCAATTCTTTTACATTTACTTAGACATGTCCTATGAGCTAGCATGTGGTCTATTCTGGATAATGACCCATGTGCAGCTGAAAAGAATCTGTATTTCAATTTTGTGGGGTGAAACACTCTGTAAACATCTATGAAGTCCATTTGTTCAATAGCTTGGTTCAGTTCTAGAATTTCCTTGTTAACTTTTTGTGTAGATGATCTGTCTATTTGTGATAGTGGGGTATTGAGGTCCTCCACTACAATTGTGTTAGTATTTATTTGGTTTTTCATGTCTATTAATATTTGTTTTGTATAGTTGGGGGCATTTGTATTTGGTGCATATATATTTAGGATTGTTATCTCTTCCTCTTGCATTGTTCCCTTCACAAGGATGTAGTAACCATCTTTGTCTTTCTTAACTAGTTTTGGTTTGAAATCTACTTTGTCTGCAAATAAGATTGCTATTCCTGCTTTCTTCTGGGTTCCTGTGGTGTGGAGAACTTTTTTCCATCTTTTTACTTTCGGTCTATGAGTTTCTTTTTGAGTTACATGTGTTTCTTGTATACAGCATATTGTTGCATTTTTCTTTTTAATCCATTCTGCCAGTCTATTTCTTTTGATTGGTGAATTGAGGCCATTAACATGGAGAGTTATAATTGATAGATATTGATTTATCCTTGTCATGATGTTTTACTTTTGTTGGCTCTTTTATTTCTTATTTTTTCCCCCTTTCCCTTTAGAGTCTTACTTTGCCTGGTGGCTTCCCTCTGTTGGGCCTCATGGACTTGTGACCTTCATTGCTTTTTTCTAGGATATTGTTTAGAATTGCTTGTAGTGTTGTTTGGTGTTCACGAAATTTCTCAGGTGTTCTTTGTCATGGAAGTATCTAATTTCCCCATCAATTTTGAAAGATAATTTTGCAGGATACAACAATTGGAAGTTATTTTCTTTTAGGGCTTGAAATACTTCACTCCAGGCTCCCCTTGATTTGAGGGTTTGTGTTGAGAAGTCTGCTGTGATTCTGATGGGCTTTCCTTTTTAGGTGATTTGTTTCTTTTCTCTAACTGCTTGTAGGATTTTGTTTTTCTGTTGGGTTTCCGGGATCTTGGCTATTATATGTCTAGATGTAGATTTTTTTTTTTATCATGGCTAGTTGGAGTTCTATATGCCTCACTTATTTGTGTGTCCAATTCTCTGCCTCTGTCTGGGAAGTTTTCCACTATTACTTCTGTGAACAGTTTTTTATGTCAATTGTGCTTTCTCCTGTTTTTTCATGGACTCCTATCAGTGTTATGCTATTCTTCTTTGCATCATCTAGCAGTTATTGGATTGATTTCTCGTGGTCCCTTATTATTTTTAAGAAATCTCTATTTTCATGGTCTCTAACTGTGATCCTGTCTTCTATATCTGATATTCTATCTTCAGATTTGCTTTACCTGGTGTGGATACTTTCAATGGAGTTTTTGATCTCCTGAATATCTGTTTGAATCTGTTTCATGAATTCCATTTCTTTCTTATGTTGGGCGATCATGGTTTCCATTTCTTTCTTATGCTGGGTATTCATGGCTTCCAGCATGTTTCTGAGCTCATCTATTTTTTTTTTTATCTGTTTCTGTTCTATATCCTCTAATCATGTCTTTCATTCTGCTCACCATCTCTGTGGATATCTGGGAGATTATTTCTGCTTTGAATTTTTCTAGAGCCTCATTCATCTTTTTTTTTTTTTCCTTAAATTCTTTTATGGTACATTTTAGGTATACAACACAATTACATTTCTCATTGGGTCTTTCATCTGTTTTGTTACTTCCTGTGCTATCAGTTCAGGGCATCCAGGTGGTTGGTTATAGGACTTTTCCATCTCATTTCCTCCAGGATTTACCCTTGCTGGGGTGGAAGTCTGAGTTTGTGCCTTGCTTAAATGTCTTCTCATTTTTGTTTTTTGTACTGTCCTTGGTTTAACTCCTGGGTTGATAGTTTGAAATTGCTTATTGTAGGTAACTTTGTTGCTTGTAATTAGAACCCTTATGGAATGATTACTTCTCAGAAGTGTCTTCCAGATATAGCTGGTCTTTAAGCTTTGAGTCTCTAATGACTCTAAGGCTATCTCATTTTCCTTATACTAGGAAGGTTCATTGACTAGATCAATACCCACACCTTAGCCCAAGTGATACAATCAGCAACACCATTGCATCAAGTACATCTTTGAAAATGACATTTTGTGGTAGTTATTAATCTATCACCTTTAGGTGTGTGACTTAAATCAAGATCGAGGACCAACCCAACATATAGTGAATAAACTCTTCAATATAACAACTTTACCCTTTGGGATGGGGAGTTAGAAGGGGTTGGGGAGGGAGAAATAGATGGGAAGAAGGATAGGGGAAGGTTAGCAGTATGGCCAGAGGACACAGGTGAGAAGGAAAAAGACAATACTAGGAAAATAAAGAAGAACTCCTACTGAGGACCAAAACAGGGACAAAAAGGGAAGGTGAACAATGTGGGAGAGCAAAAGAGTGAGTGTAAGAGAGAGAGAAAGGAAAGAGAAAAGAAAGAAGAAAAGAAAAGAAAAAAAGGAGAGGAAAGCAAATATTTGCCAAGATTGGGGGAAAAAAATTAAAGATAAGAGGAGCAAAGGAAAAGAAAAGAGAAAAAAACCAAAATAATAAAACTAATTTTGGGAATAAAAAATAACCATGAAGATGAAGGGCCTCTTTCAGGGTATGTCTCTGCTGTCACAATAGACAACATGGGTTGCAGTGTGCAGATACAAGTCAATAAATCTTAGAAAGCTAGTCACAGACCCATGAGATTCAGGCAGATTTCTGGCTGCAAGTCCCAAGTTTAGCTCCCTGTCCTCCCGTAGGGTTGAACTCTGCAGAGTTGTATTGCAGGTTCCAGCTGCTCTTCCCCTGAAGATAGTCCTGGTCCTGATGGGAGGTGAAGGTGGCTCCAACTTACCCAGTACAGTGGTCTGGTGGTCCAGTGTCCTTTGTGTCTTTGTTGTGTGGAACCAGGTGGCTATACAGAGGAGCGGGGCGGGTGGCGGGTGTCCAGTGGATTGCTGCCAGGGTGCGGGCTGATTCGGCACATTCCGCGCGACTCGCAATGTTGCTACGGCATCCGCAGACCGCATAAATATTAGTTATTATTGTTATTACTATTGGTATGAATGTTAAGCTATTTTTAAATGAGGAAATGAAAGACTCACAGCAAATAACCAAATTAAAATCAAATATTTGAAAGACAAATGTTGGTGTATTAATTTCTGTGGTTGGGACAAAATACCTGATATAATACAACTTAAAGGAGAAAAGGTTTCTTTTGGCTCATGAATTCAGAGATTTCTGTCCATGTTCTGGAGGCTTTAAAGTAGAAAACATCGCAGAAGGGGATGGAAAAGGAAAACTGCTCACATTATGGCAGCCGGAGAATAGAGAGCAGGAAAGAGTCAGAGGGAAGACAGTATGGTCTTCAAAGCCATGCCCCCAGGGCCAACCAGTTCCGACCTCCTATCAACACATTCAGATATGAACTCAACAATGGATTAGTTCACTGATGAGGTTAGGGCCCCATGATCTAATCACCTTGCAAATGTCACACCTCTGAACAAGTAAACCATTTAGGGGACATTTTTGATTGAAACCATAACAGTTGGTGAGTCAAGGCTTGCTTTTATTAGAGATATGTCAGGGCTTAGTAAATGATTTATGCAAAATCATTCTGACATGTTAGCTCAGTTGGTCTGTGGACCTGAAAACCAAGGACAGGATGGATACTGATAAGGAGAGTTCTTTTTCTTCCAGTCATAACACAAACTCAGTGAACAGAGTCCATTCTGTGGAAAGTCTTCCATGGGATTTTAATCAAGTCTATTTTGTCCATACCCTCCCTTACATACATTTTGCATTGTAGCTGTTCCTTTTTTTTAAAATAGGGTATATGTGGAATACCTTGGGGAGAGAAACCTTTCAAGAAATATGATGGTTACAAACTTGCCCTGGAGGAAATAAAAAATAAAACTAAAAATTCTTGTCTTTGAAACACCTGTCAGCATGTATTTTCTTATGAGCCAATGATTATTTTGGAGAGTTGTCTTCAGAAACATAAACATAAATATTTTTTCTGGGCTCAGAGTTCATTTTAAGTAGCTTGAAATTCTTGCATGATTATTTGTAAAACATTTAAAGAAGAAGAAGAAACAAAAAGAAAACCCTTACCCATTTTTCTCCTTTTCTCTGACAACTTTTGCCATTAAAAATTAATTAAAAATGCCACATTTTTGTTTTTTCCCTGACTCAAATCTCTTGAGAAAATTCTTTACAACTTAAAAGCTTTTAGAAACTTTAGGATCATGGTATTATTATTTATAGCAGTTCTCATTGGTTGGGGGTAAGACCACTAATTCACCTGAAGTAATTTTTTTCTTTTTAAGAAAAATCTAAGCTTTGGCAGGAAGAAAATTAGACCATAAAGGAAAAATGGGACTATATGGCTTACTTTGTAAGCAGTACGTGTTTAACAGATACATTCTTTAATAAGACTTTTACAGTGTTTCCAGGTATATTCCCTCTGTCATATTTAGTGAGCAAATTTATAAGACAAAGGATTAAAGATCTCCAGCTTTTGCTTCAGGGTTCACGTCTCATCGGCACACATCTCAGCAAAGGTCAATATCACTGTTGTGTTTAGAGTTTTAAGACAATGAATGGAGAGTTTTGGAAATACATCTTTAAACAAGACTTATAGGAAGGAACATGCTATTTTAAAAAGTGGAAATGAGCCATATTTTTTTTTGATTAGCTGGTTTAAAGATCACTTAGTTACTTTGTTGTCACTGAGACACAATACCTGATATGCACAAGTTAAAGGAGGAAAGGTTTATTTTGGCTTACAGTTTGTAGAGGCTTCTGTTCATAGTTGGCAGACTGGCAGGGTAGAGGGGCATGGGAGAGGAGTAACAGTTCATGGCAGGGTAGAAGGAAGCAGAGCGAGATCAAGGGAGAAGGGAGGGAGACAAATCCTTCTAGGCCCCAGCTCCTGTGATCCACCTCCTCCAACCAGACTTTACCATCCACATCATATTTAGCAATAAAATCATTTATGGACTAATTCACTGATGAGTATCACATGCACATGATCCAGTCACCTCTCCAAAAGGCCCACCTATGAGTATATGAGGCCTTGGGTGAGGGGATATCTAGATGTACACCGTAACAATCATCCTCCAAGGAGTCAGGAGGGTTAGACGGTAATTTAGCTTTGTCACTCGCTTACTGTGTGTTTGGAGGCAAATTGCTTTACTTTTCTGGGCCTAAATATACTCATTTATATCATTTTGGCATTACATCATACTACTGGCATTGATTAATGATCGAGATGGGGGTCTGATGATGTTGCTCAGGTTGTTCTCAAACTCCTGGTATCATGTGATCTCCCTGCCTTGGCCTCTCCAGTAGTTGGTAGTACAGGAGGGGATCATTGTGCCCCAGATACACTACTGGCTTTTAAATATTATGATTGTAACTCACAGTGAACAATGCATTTTACACTTGTAACCCTGAACACATATAAATATACATAATTAGATACATAAAGGATAAATAAATGTTTCATCAAAATAATTACCCCCTTTGTTTCTGATGCTCTGGTATTTTCCAATACATTCTCTTCCATTCTGTCTCAGGTTAGAGGGAAACACTGGTAGAGACTCACTGAATTGATTTTACTCTTAAGCCTGCAATCCATAGTTACATAAGCACTGTTCTAGAAAGGTTTTTAACTTTCCATTGGGTGGGAAAACCCTTAAGTGAATTAATAGAGATCTTGGAATTACTATTAAGTAATAAAATACCATTTCCAGTGAATGAACAGCTCTTTGCTTCTTTGAGATTTGTCAAGATACTCGGGGCAACCAACTGGGTTTTGCTGGATAAGAATGTGATTTTCTGCATGTTAGTGAGGCAGGTGTGCCAGCTCCTTGGATCTGGTTTCACAGTGGCTGTTTCACTGGCCGCTATGTCTGCTTTAGGTTAAATCAGGAAATAGGGGGTATTTGAAATATATATACATATATACTTAGTCACTTTTCTTGTTGCTGAGACAAAATACCCAATGCCCAAAGTTAAGGGAGGAAATGTTTATTTAGCTCACAGTTTGTAGAGGTTGCAGTCCAGAGCTGGCTGGCTCCAAGGCACAAGGGTACATGGCAGAGGGATATCTCAGAGGAGAAATGGTTCATGGTGGCAGAGAGACAGCAAAAGCAACAAGAGGCTTTAACAATGTCTTTCTGCCTTTTATCTTATTCAGACTACTTAGGGCAGGTAGCACTCATGCCTAATCCTAGTGCCCTTGAGCCTAGCATTGCACCATGAATCAATTCCAGCATCACACACTCTAGATCCAGCCACCTCTGAAAAAGCCCCACCCATCTAAACACAAGCCATGACATTCTGTCCCTGGCCCCCCAAAGATTCATGGATATCCCTTTATGAAAAAATGCATTTAGTCCATCCTCGAGAATGGCCAAAGTCGTAACAGTTCAGCATTGCTGGAAAGTCCAAGTCCAAACTCTTCTGTGAGATTTAAGGCAAACTCTTAGCTGCAACCCCCTGTATGAATGAAAAGAAAGTTAAACACTTCCAATGTTCAATGGCACAAGACAGACATTTCCATTCCAAAGGTTACAAATAGGGGGCTAGAAAGGAATGGGACTGGGTGGGGATTTAGCTCAGTGGCCCTGTGCCTGCCTTGCAAGCACACGGTCCTGAGTTCGATACCCAGTGCTAAAAAAGAAATAAAAGAAAGGAATGGGAGTAAAGCAAGTACAAAATCCAGCAGGTCAAACATTAAGTCTCATAGCTCCATGCCCAACATCCAAGGCAATTTGTGGCAGGATGTAAACTCCAAAGGGCTTGGGTGGCTCTGCCCCTATGGCACTGATGGTGGTTGTAGCTCCCATGGCTTCTCTCTTGGGCCAGTTCTGCTCCCTCCTTGAAGTTTTCCTCAGATAATCTTCTGTCCTGGCTTCTCCAAACTTCTGGGGTCTCCACTGCACCTTCTGCTTCACACTCACAGCTTCACATATTATTCTCTCAAGGGCACACTGCCTGGCCTCCCAGGCCTTCTTCTGAAGTCTGGGTGGATGCCTTCCTGACCCCACTCTGCTAGCGTCATACACTCTAGATTCAGCCACCTCTGAAAAAACATGAAGCTGTGGGGAGAGACATCTAAACACAAGCTATAACAGCTGGCATTTATGAACATTTCCAACTCTTCCCATGAGCCAGTTCCAAAGGCTTCTGAACCACATGGTCAGGTGTAGGCACAGCCATCATCCCACTTCTCTGGTACCAAATTCTATCCTAGTCGCTTTTCGTGTTGCTGAGAAAAAATACCTGATGCCCAAAGTTAAGGGAGGAAATGTTTATTTATCCCATAGTTTGTAGAGGTTGCAGTACATAGTTGACTGGCTCCAAGGCAGAGAGGCATGTAGGGGAGGGGTGTCACAGAGGGGAAACAGTTCTTGAAGGTAGAGATAGCAAACACAACAAGGGCCTTAACAGAGCCCTCCTGCCCCTTGAATCTTATCCAGTCTACTTGGGGCAGGTAGCACTCCTAGTGCCCTTGAGCCTAGCATTGTACTGTGAATTAATTCCAGGGCCACACACTCTAGATCCAGCCACCTCTGAAAAAGCCCCACCTAAGAAGACATGAGGCTTTGGGGGGACATCTAAACACAAGCCATAACATATATCATGTAAAGAAAAGGGTGAATGTGATGAACTTCACGAAGTGAATGCAGCCATGACACCAGCAGCCAGAACATGTCCATTCCTTCAGAGGCCTCACCTATGCCCCCTCCCAGACATTGGGTCTGCCAGGCTCTGCTACCAAGGAAAGCTATGGTCCTGACTTCTGATGCCATGAATTAGATTTGTGTGTTTTTGAACATACATGAGTGAAATCACATAGTGTGTACTACTTAGTTAAGGTTTTTTTAAAACAGGAAACATTAAGAGCTTATCAGTATTTCTTCAGTGGGATGTCTACATGACTTCAGTTTTAATTGACTCTCTTAGATGAGCTGTTGTGTTCTCCCTTGATGAGTCAAGAAGGCTGGTTTTGAGATGAAGATGAATACACTTCTGTCAAAGGGAAGTTATGCTTGATTTGGAGCTCTGTTTGAATAGGTCAATTAATCAGATTGTACTGGTAAAATATTGCCACTTTCAGGAATCATTGCAGGTGGTATTAAATTATAGAGTCTAGTCATGATGTTTATGAATAACTCATAATAAATAAATAGACTTAGCATTTTTACAGAGTGACTAATAGAGTTTGACTTATTCTGTGGGCTGATTTAATGTGTTCAATCAGCTGCCAGGAATAGGTGCCAGGGAAGCATTGCCAGCGAACAGCGAAGAGGCATTTCTATGAAGAGGGTTGGGACTTTGCTTCTAATAGGTAAAACCCTCAGATCATGTAGACAAACTTTGTGGAACTCATTGACTTGAGCGAGTTGTGTTTACCCTCTGGCCTGTTGGTTTTAACAATTAGATAATTTGTTTCCTAATGTATCTAGTTTTAACAACTAGATAATTTGTTTCCTAATGTAGCTACCATTATGGTTTAAGTGGAACAGTTTCAAGGCCTCAGTTTCTAAGGCTGTGAAATAGGGAAGATGATAAGATCTGCCTCACAGTACTGTGGTGAGGATTAATATATAATTTGTTTACATATAGCATGTGGAATAGAACTGGGTGCAGAGTAAGCACTCAATCATATCAGCAACTAGAGGTAGACTAATGCTCACAGGACACTCTGCTCCTACAAGACTGTTCATAGCAAGTCATTCTACACTCTAATGAACTAGCTGCTTCTTGTCTATATGCTCCACTAGACTGTGAACTCTGTGTGGGCAAGGACTGTCCTTATTTATTTTGTCTCCCGCTGGTTGCCTGGCTCAGATTATTGCTCAGTAAACGATTGATGAAAGAATAAATAGAAGGATGTCACCTAGACAGAGGGCCCCGGGGCAATGGGGCTGAGAGTGGTAACGCTTCCCTGATAGAAGGGGAGTATGTGCAAGCAGCAGATCAGTAGGCTCTTTGCTGGTATCGGAGGAAGTTAACAGAGGGTAAGGCACAGTTGTGTGTCAGCAAGTAGAGTGACCAAGGGCTACAGAGAGCCCTCTATAAGTTATGTTGTTGGCATTTCAGTTGTGATTTTTACTCTTCTTTTATTAAATATCCTCTATAGTCTCATCCAAAGTAGTTAACAAGAATAAAATTAGCCTCACCAACTTTCTTGGCTTCTTTTCCTTCTTTTCTTACTTCTTTTTGTTTTTTTTCATAAAATGAAATTTTCAAAGTCATGAAATTCATATATATGCTTGGATGAAAGTAAAAACTTACAAACAGAAGTTTGAAAAGCATTATTGAATTCATTTTCTAGAGCTATGGTGACAGAGAATCATAGCTGGGTGGTTTAATCCAACAGATCTTTATTTTCTCACAGTCCTGCCAACTAGAAGTCCAAAGGCAAGGTATCGGCATGAAATCTCTCTGGAACCTGTAGGGGAAGATCCCTCTTTATTATTCCTCCTTCCTCTCTTCTCATGGGGCCATCATGAATCCTGTTTTCCTTGGCTGGCAGCCATTCCAGTCTCTGCCTCTGTTATCACATGGCGCTGTTCCCATGTGTCTGTCTTCTTATGGCCATCCCCCTCTGTGTCCTTCTCTTATAAGGATGGCAGTCACATTAGATCTGGGCCCCTCCACTCCAGTATGACTTTGTCTTAATTAATTACATCTGCAACAATCATATTTCCAGTAAGGTTACATTCTGAGGTACTATGCATTAGGATTTTAACATATGTTTTTTGGTGGTTATGATTAAAATAAAAAAATAGGTTCCTACCACTCAGGGATAGCCACTGAGTTACTATAAAGGGGACTATTTTATTGTCTATTTTCTCAGATTTTTTAGTGCATGTGTACATACTTATATATGTTTTAACCAAAATAAAATGGGTGATACGGTATACTGTTTTATAAAGCTGCTTTTCCAAAGTTAATACTGGAAGCTGATTAATTTTGATTTCTTTTATTTCATTCTGTAATTCTTGTTCTCTGGCTTATTTACTGCAGTTTTTAGTTGTTATATCTGAAATGTGGTCATGTAAGGCTTTTTTCAATTGCTAAGCATATTTTCTGATTATTAAGAAAATTTGCTGGCTTTCCTGTGGTTATAGAAAAGAGAAAATAGATTTAAAGGCCCCATTTCATCATGCATAATCCATGTAATCATGTCCTATGGACATTTCTGCTCTAATTGATATTCAGAAATTGAGGGACAGGCTGAGCTCCCACTATGTACCCCAGTGGAAGAAGGCTGAGATCAAATGTGACCTTCATTTGAATCTCTCCCATTAGAACCAACGAGCTGTGTGCCTAATGAAAGCTTTCATCTAAAGGCTCATTTGTTCAGAGGAACTTTTTCTTAATCTTTCTTTCCTCTACCTTATGTAAAAGTCTGCAAGGGGCTGTAAAGAGAAAGCTCTGCTTCTTAAGCATGATCTAGGTAGTCATGCAACTGAACTAAAATAAAATAAGACCTAGTAGAAAAGAGAGGGTCTTATCTAATTTTTGTGTGTTTTCCATCTCTCTTTTTCCTCCCCTATTTGTAAGGAAGGAGCTTAAGCTGACTTGGGTAATTTTTAGAAATAGAAACTTGTTTTCTGCCTTAAAAAAATGGAATACATAATATTTATGATGTTAGAGATGACTGAATGGAACCTGTGCAGCTGAGCTAATGGGAAATTGATCCTCCAGTGATCAGGTACATAATCCCTCTGAGACAGGAGTTCAGCTGAGAATGTTTTACAGAGAGAAAGTGGCAATAACCAATGTGGGAGGATTTGTGAAATATTGGGAATAAACATTCTGCCCACAAGTATCTTTTTTCCTATTGACCCACCAAAATGCCTGAAATTATGACATTATGCAATTCTTGGAGAGATGTCATTGAAGGACAACTTTAAGCACGGAAGTTTATCTGAGCTTGATATGACAAAACCACTGTCTGTAGTCATATAGAGCCTTGCAAGCTGGGGCTCACCAGTCTGCTTATGTAGAACAGGACGCAGGAGTGTGAAGTTTTGCTGGAAGATGAAGGCCAAGAGAGCATGGGCATTTAATTGATGAGTGGGCATTAACTGATGAGTGAGTTTCCTGAGGGAAGCAGGAGTTGAGGGTTTAGAATGGAGGTAAAAAGGGAGATGTGGCTGTAAGAAAGCAGGTATATTACTCTAGGAGTTCAGTGCTATCTTTTGGAGCCAGAATATCTGGGTTCAAATCTGAGGTCTGCCACTTACAAAGTAGGAGACTTTAGTCATTTTATAGTACTGATTCTTCACATGTAAAGTGAAGGTAGGGGCGGGCGGTTTAGCTCAGTGGTTCGGCCGCCTGCCTAGCAAGCATAAGGTCCCGAGTTTGATCCCCAGTATCAAAAAAATGAAGCAAAACAAAACAAACAAACAAACAAAAAACCAAAATAAAGTGAAGGTAATAGTAGAACCTATCTCAGAAAGCCGATGAAGTGAATACATAAAATAATGAATGTAATGTACTTAACACAGAACTTAGGACATAGTAAATGACCGAGAAATACTGTATTAGCTCTTCCTAACATTAAAATATCAGAGCAAATGCATTTAACACCAGCCTAGAAGCTTTTAGCAGCATTATAGATTTTTAATTTTATAAAACTTAAACAAAATTTCATAATCAAGAGATGAACAATAGTTATTAAACTGTGTAATATTACCTTCAAAATAGTTACTTAAAGTACAAGACATAAACCAAAAAGATTCTTACAATAATAATAAACAAATGCATAATAACACAAGTCTTTCTTGTCAGTGAACCAAGATAAAAAAGTAGTAAAATGAAACCAATTTGTATATATATTGAAGTATTTTCAGAACAATGAAATTTGTAATTTGGGGAGTATTTGAACTTCCTATTTCCTATTTATCTCTCTTCTAATTTACTCTCTCTCTCCCTCTCTCCCCCCTCCCCTCCCTCTCTTTCCTGCTCCCCCGTCTCTCATACTTGCTGTGTTCTGAAGGTTTATGTCCCCCCAAGAGTCACAAGTTTAAATCTAGTTTAAATAGATTCAGAACACAGCAGCTACCATATAGGAAAAACCATGCAATATTTGAGCTTGTTAATTCTCACAAGAATTTTCTACTGATATATCTTTTCAGAGACAAGGAAACAAACCAACAAAGGTTAAAAGTATGCCCATTTTAGGTCTCTAGTAAATCTCAGAATTTGAATCTGAATTAAAGTACCCCTGTGACTCAGGGCCTGAGGGGCTGACTGGGAGCAGCTAGTGCTTTCAGTGAATGGCTAGCACCAAACTGTAAGGCCAGGTGTCTAAGGCTGGGTTCCCTACATGCAGAGTCAGATTTGGATGCAAGGTGATTTAACAAGGAAGAATCTTCAGGAAAAATCTCTAAGACAGGAGAGCAGGAAAAGAGGAAGAAGGGACTGAGCTAAGTTGTGGTCACAGGGAAATACCATCATCCACAGAGAGTGAAAGTGTCAAGAAGGGAAGCCAAATTACATGGCATCACCGGCCCTCCTTGAGGGAAGTAGGCTGGCCTAATGCACTCACTGAATCAGCTGAGGTGGCTGTTAACAGTCTGATAATCTGGATGGGCTACTATCTTAGGCTGTTTGAGCTGCTATACCAAAATACTACAGCCTGGATGGCATATAAACAACAGGTATTTACTTCTCACAGATTTAAACTTGTGAATCATGGGGAAACATAAACATTCAGAACACAACCAGCACAAATACTCCATCAGGAAAGTTAGGTGGATAAGCCCAATATAAGGTGAGGTATGTTACTTTAGGCAACCTGTGGAAATACTGTCATTATAGAATCAGAGTCCTAATGAGAAAAATATTCATATACAGTGAATCCAAGTAGTCAAGACAATGTATACTACAAAAATAATATATGAAGTTATAGCTAAAAAAAGTGAAAAAAATTGGGTGAGACCAGTAGTGAAGGGGAGATCAAAGATGACCTTTCTCTGAATCTCAGCTCATTGGTACCAATCTATAGTCTTAAAGAAACATAACTATGTGTAATGGAGGGAGAGAATGACCCTGTTATGTGTTTTTTAGCAAGAGCTATAGAGCAGGGTAAAGTCACTTAAGGGGTTGAACAGGTGGTAGATATAACCTGAGTGTAGGTGGACCCAGTTTGAAATGGTACCAGGCACTTGGAGGTGAGTGACGTATAAACCAAAGTTCCAGTTGTAGTTCTGCAATGCCTGAACTTCTTTGCCTTTTACTCCCTATGGCCTCTGGAGAAACACAGCATCCTCAGCTATAAAATGAGAATGTTTGGCCCACTCTAAAACTCAATTCTGTTTTGTTGGCACTCATACCTGATATCACTAAAGTGTAGCTTTCACACAAATTACATATGACATTCCCTGTATGCTTCACCAGTGATAAATGATGAGTCTACTGCTTATTCTTTGTGTTTCACTTGAAAAATCAATGAAAAGGTTTGAAAAATTGGTTTTAAATAACATGTTTTGGTAGAGATGGATAGTCATGGTGTGGAAGCATTCTGAGTTGGGAAGTGAGAGCCTCATAAAGCTGACTGGTCCCTTGTCCTTGAGGCAGGTCCAGCTATCACAACTCTGGATAGACAAGAACCCCTGGCCTAACAGTATACACAGTCGGCCACTTGATGGGGCTGTTGCTACATTCAGAACAAAAGTGTGACCTACACTGGGGCCACTGCCTCAGTGCACCAGCAGCACAGTCCCAGAAGCAATAACTTGGTATGCTAATGGGCATTTAGGAGCTGCACTCATTTTTAGGACCTGTGGTGTTGGCTTGCTCATTTGAAAGTTTACTTTTAAGATATGAATATTCCCTATATAAAGAATTGAAAAAAAATCAGACCTCCCAAATTCAAAGACCCAATCCAAAAATGGGCATCTGAAACGAACAGGCATTTCTCACACAAGGAAGTAAAAGCAGCAAATAAACATATGAAAAAATGTTCAACATCATTGGTTATTTGAGAGATGCAGATAAAAACAATGCTGAGATTCCACCTCACCCCAGAAAGAATGGCTGCTATCATGAAATCAACCAATAACAAGCACTGGCGGGGTTGTGGAGAGAAAGGAACCCTTCTCCACTATTGGTGGGAGTGTAGACTGGTGCAACCACTGTGGAAATCAGTATGGAGACACCTCAAACAACTAGGATTGGAAGTCCCATTTGACCTGCTATTCCTCTGCTGGGTTTCTTCCCAAAAGAATTAAAAGAATCATACCACAGTGATATGTGCACACCCATGTTTATAGCAGCACAGTTTGTAATAGCTAAAACTTGGAAACAGTCCAATTGCCCATCAACTGGAAACTGGATAAAGAAGATGTGGGTTTTTTTTTTTTTTTTATAAAATGGAGTACTACTCAGCCATAAAGAACAAGAAACTAGAGACATTTATAGCTAAGTGGATGCACATTGAGTCCATATTCTTAAGTGAAATAAATAGGACACACATGTGTAAAAACTGAATAGTTTCTCTGGTGTGAAAAACTAAAAGTGCAAATAAGGATCAAATATATAATTGATATTGTGAAATAGGAAGAAAAGGTCTAAAGTAACGGGAAATGGGAGGGATAGGGGAAAGGAAAGAAGGGAAAAGAAAAATATGAGAAAAGGAAAAAAACATGGAAACAAAATCTTTGTAAATAGGGAAGGTGGAGGGAGTGAAGGGAGGGCCGGGGAATGGGGAAAAAATAAGAACCAAGATACATCATGTAAAGGTACAAGATCCCAATGATGAATGTAACTGTATTGTACACCTAAAATGTACCAATAAATAAACTTAATAAAAAAAATAAATATTGGTATATCTAACTCCAAGGCCTTTTTGTTTCAAATTAAGACCAAGTTAAAACGTCAATTTAAAATTAAAAATCCAATTTGAAAAACCATGAAATTTTGCAAAAATTCCAATCATAAACTCTAAATTATCATTTTAAAAGTTTCACAGCTATTCATCAATAATATTTAATAAATAATCAAACCATTGAACATTTGTTTGGGGTGCAAATGCATCATCTTGTTTGCCAAGTTCTTTATAAAGATTCATGAAAATAATGGGGAACCTAATATAAATACTAATTTTCTTTTATCCTAGAAGCTGGGGAATACCATGAGTTTTATATGCTTAGCAAATGATTTTTTTAAATGGTACCTGAGAAAATGTGGTAGTGTTACAGTTTTACATATACAAACTCAAAAATGTATTCAAAGCATCCTATAAAGTGAAATTAAAGATTTTCACATGCTCAGAACACCAATGCACTGAGTGTAGAAAACTGCAAGTGGGAATGTTACAAGCCATGCCATTTGCCAACACAGTCCATTACATTTTGTTCATTACTGCAGTGCATTCATTACCAAAAGTAATAAATCATTGAGAGGTACAGGAGATTCTGGTCTCTGAAACAGATGAAGTGGCAAGTCAGCACAAGACTTGATCGATACAATCCTCACAGCTAAAATTATAACTCACTTTTGGCACTGATAGATACATTTTTATTTCCTTTCCATCACTTTGTTGCTTCTAGCTCCTACCCCTAATTGTATCACTTAGTTTGTGTTACACTTCTCCAGTCTGGCTAGCAACAGGCTAGAGAGGTGGGAAGAGAAAAACGTCTTAAAAAATCATAAGTTACCAGCCTTGTAGGGAGTGATGAAGCCAGGAAAGCTTACAGAAAGACTTTCAGGAAAGTGATTCTGGCATTGGTTTTCTGGTGGAACATCTGCTTGGCAGCAGATTGGTTGATGCACCCTGCTGTGTAGACAGCAGGATAGAGACAAGTCTGCTGAAGAGCAGCCAGCACTCCCAAGGTTTAACCCAACCACAATAGTGAGCATTGCATGGGCAAAGTGGACACTCAAGTGGTAATCAGCTGGAGCAATCTTTTTTTTTTGTATATCCTTTTATTGGTACATTTTAGGTGTACAATATAATGACATTGATCATTGGAGATATGCACCTTTACATATTCTCTTGGTTCTTACTTTTTTCCCCCTTCCCCTGCCCTCCCTTCAACCCTTCCATCCCTCCCTATTTACAAAGATTTTGTTTCCATTTTTTCATTTTCTCGTATTAATTCCATTCCCTTCTTTCCTTTCCCCTACCCCTTCCACTTCCCCTTTGCCCCTTTTCTTCCTATTTCATATTATCTATTATACCTTTTAGTCCTTATTTACACTTTCAGTTTCTCACACCAGAGAAACTATTCGGTATTTACACATGTGTATCTTGTTTATTTCACTAAGAGTATTGCCTCAATATGCATCCATTTAGCAATAAATGTCTCCAATTTATTGTTTTTGATGGCTGAGTAGTACTCCATTTTATAAAAACCCCACATTTTCTTGATCCAGTCTCCAGTTGATGGGCATTTGGGCTGTTTCCAAGTTTTAGCTACTACAAACTGTGCTACTATGCACATATATCACTGTGGTATGATTCTTTTAATTCTTTGGGGAAGATACCCAGCAGGGGAATAGCGGGGTCAAATGGGACTTCCAGTCCTAGTTCTTTGAGGTATCTCCATACTGATTTCCACAGTGCTTGCACCAGTCTACACTCCCACCAGCAGTGGAGCAGTGTTCCTCTTTACCCACAGCCCCGCCAGCATTTGTTATTGGTTGATCTCATGATAGCAGCCATTCTTTCTGGAGTGAAGTGGAATCTCAGCATTATTTTCATTTGTATCTCTCGAATGACCAGTGATGTTGAGTATTTTTTCATATGTTTATTTGCTATTTCTACTTCTTTGTGTGAGAAATGTCTGTTCATTTCAGATGCCCATTTTTGGATGGGGTCTTTAAATTTGGGAGGTCTGATCTTTTTAAATTCTTTATAGATTCGAGATAGTAGACCTTTGTCTGAGGGACTGCGGGTGAAAATTTTATCCCACATTGTGGGTTGTCTCTTCACACTGCTGGTGGTTTCTCTTGGTGTGCAGAAGATTTTTAGTAAAAAGAGATCCCACTTGTTGATTGTTTGTGCTAGTTCGTGGACGACTGAGCTTTTGTTCATAAAGCCTTTTCCTACCCCAATGTCTTCAAGAGTTCTACCTAACCTCTTTTTTTTTTTTTGGTCCCGGAGATTGAATTTGGGTCCTTCTGCTTGAGAGCCAGGCGGTGGAACCACTGCGCTAAATCCCTGGCCCTAGCTGGAGCAATCTTTTCAGGACCCCACCAAAGAGGGCTGTGGTCAGGCAGAGACAGCTCTGAAAGAATCTGTTGGGCAGATCACCAACCTTGAGAAATGAAGGTGCTGACTGTACAGCAAAGGGCGATCCACAGCTGGATCTCACAAAATCTCACTAAGTCCTCCAAAGGACTCACACATTTGCCTCACAGGAGCCAGCATTTGGACACCTGCCACAGAGAAAGCATTGAACAGCAATACTCACACAAGACTGCAATCTCATACCAAGTTTTAAAAAATAAATAAAAAGCAAGTCCTATTTTTTTTTTTTGGGTACCGGGGATCGAACTCAGGTCCTTGTGCTTGCGAGACAGGTGGCAGAACCACTGAGCTAAATCACTGGCCTGCAAGTCCTATTTTTACTGCCGTCTCCAACTGCAGAGAAGCTAGAGACACAGTAGAGAAAAGAAAGAGTAGGGGAGCCACAACAGACTGAACTCTGTTCCCTTGCCAAGTCCTCTAGAACCATGCTTGGCCCAGGCTAGAAGCCGAGGAGATGATTAGCAGTTAAGCTGTATGAAGACTGAAGTTTTAAATTGGCCTAAACAAGATTGGAATTGTCAATAATTCAAAGTGACTGGAAAGCCATGGGATAAACCTGAGATTTCATGGGGGAATGGAAAATGGAGATTCAGTTGAGCGTGGCTGAAGCAATGACTGGAGAAAAATTACACAATTTCATCTCTATGCCTTTCCTAAATCGGACTCTTCAATAAACCCATCACTCCAATCTGGGTCTCAATTTTCCCCCTCTGGAAATTGGAGCCCTTCCAGGTCTGACATTCTCTAAGAACCAGGCTCTTAATCCTATGTGGCTGGGTTTTTCATGTGACAACTGGATATTTTAATGCTGTGCACAATGTATAAAATAGCCATGGTCCATCTTTAGTTTCAGGTTCTATAATAAACAAAAACAACAAAATTAACATTCAAAACCATCAGCAATGAGTAATGGCCTTTCAACTGCATTGAAATAATCACCTTGGGCCTCAGCTCTTTAGATCTTGAAGCACTAGTCCAGGTGTCAAAACATGATTAGCTTTTGGTTCTGCTTTAGAATAAAATTAAGTTTGTTAGTTTCTCTATCTCTTCAAACCAATATAATGCAGTCGGGCTTCTGACACTTATTTAACAGATGTAGTGAAATTTTACAATGTTATTTTTAAGCAGCTAATAATGCTTCCTGGGCTGAGTTTTTCTTTTGGGGGTGTTCAGTTTTTCACCGAAGGAAATAATGAGCCATTGGGTTCCCACTAATAATTAGCAAATTACTCGATCATTTCCCTTATGACTATTTCTACCTCTATGAAACAGTGACAGTAGAAACTGTCCTGGGTTCTAATGAGATCCTTTTACTGGTAAGAGTGTACAGCTTTTGTATTAGTGTCTAGAAAATTTATTAATGAATCAAGTACATAAATTCACGTGTGTGATTAAAAGGAATCCCATATTAAATTACTTTATAAAGTAAACCATCCCTAGTTTGTTTTCTTTCTGTAAATTATATTCCCTCTTCAACTGGCAAACAATTAAGCTCAGCTCATTTTTGCCCATTTGTGCTTTGTTTTTGGATGAGCTAAGAAATGCCAAATCCCTAACTGCAGAACAGTATGTTCCAGAAGTGGACATCTCCCATCTCTCAGGCTCTAGGGGTGTGTAAAAGAACACACTGGAAGATGAGCCTGGACTGCATTTTCTTTCCCAAATCAGAAGCCTATGAACTGATAAGGAATTCATGGTAGTCTGAAGCCAGAGGTTTTTGTTAAGTGGGTCATCTGTAAGCAAAAAATAATTGAAGGATGTGGCTTTAATGAGATAGAAGTGAGTGACCTACCAGATGAACCTCTTTTTTTTTTCTTAAATTCTTTTATTGGTACATTGTAGGTATACAACACGATTACATTTCTCATTGGGAACTTGTACCTTTACATGATGCATCTTAGTTCTTATTTTTTCCCCATTCCTAGCCCTCCCTTCACCCCCTCCACCCTTCCCTATTTACAAAGACTTTATTTCCATTTTTTCCATTTCTCATCATTTTTCCTTTCCCTTCTTTCCTTTCCCCTGCCCCTTCCACTACCCCTACTCCTTTGGACCTTTTCTTCCTATTTTGCATTATCAATTATTCATTCTAATCATTGGTACATTTTAGGTATACAACATAATGACATTCATCATTGGAAATTTGCACCTTTACATAATCTCTCTTGGTTCCTATTTTTCACCCTTGCCCAGCCCTCCCTTCAACCCCTCCATTCCTCCCTATTTACAAAGATTTTGTTCCTAGTTTTCCATTTTCTCATATTAATTCCATTCCCTTCTTTCCTTTCCCCACCCCTCTCACTTCCTTCCCCTTTGCCCCTTTTCTTCCTATTTCACATTACCTATTATACGTTTTAGTCCTTATTACACTTTCAGTTTCTCACACCAGAGAAACTATTCAGTATTTATACATGTGTGTCTTATTTATTTCTCTCAAGAGTATCGCCTCAATGTGCATCCACTTAGCTATAAATTTCTCTAATTTCTCATTTTTTATGGCTGAGTAGTACTCCATTTTATTAAAAAAACACATTTTCTTTATCCAGTCTCCAGTTGATGGGCATTTGGGCTGTTTCCAAGTTTTAGCTATTACAAACTGTGCTGCTATGAACATGGGTGTGCATATATCACTGTGGTATGATTCTTTTAATTCTTTGGGAAAGATACCCAGCAGGGGAATAGCAGGTCAAATGGGACTTTCAATCCTAGTTGTTTGAGATGTCTCCATACCGATTTCCACAGTAAAACCATGTGATATTTAAGCTTGTGTGTATTCCTTACTTCACTTGACATTATGGTCTCAAGGTGCATCCATTTTCCTGTAAATGACTCAAGTTTATCTTTCTTTACATCAGAGTAGTGCTCCATTTTGTATAAGTATCACATTTTCTTTATCCATTCATCTGTTGATGGACTTATAGGCTGTTTCCAAGATTTAGCTATTATGAATTGTGCTACTATAAGCATGAGTGTGTATACATCACTGTGGTATGATGTCTTTAACTCTTTTGGGAAGATGCCTAGAAGGGGAATAGCTGGGTCAAATGGAATTTCTATTTTTAGTTTTTTGAGGAAATGCCATACTGGGAAATACAAATTAAAATAGCACAGTGATTCCATCTCACTCCAGAAAGAATGTATACCAACAAGAAATCAATCAATAACAAATGCTGGCAAGGCTGGTGGAAGAGCTGAATTTTAGCTGACTGTCAGACATGAGAGTCGGCCCACTGGGGACTAGTGCACATGAGTGACCATGATACTTGTGAGCTAGAGAAATGTTGACTGTCGTAAGCCACTCTATTCTATGGGAGGTTGTTGGGCACTTCCTTGTGCCAACAAATAATGGATAGCTCCATGAATGATTATTGGTTTAAATTTGTGGCAACAATCTCATGAGTGTATGGCTTATCTTCCCAGCTTGATTTATATCTCTATGCTCCGCCACAAGGCAAAGCTTCTTTGTATAATCTATGTGATTTTAGATACTCAGCAAATGTTTCCCAGAAAATGATCAGGTATTTGTGCATTAATGGAATCAAACATGGACTTTTGTCAGATTATTTTGGACTTAATTCTCAGCTTTGTCACTTTTAACTGTGTGATACTATAGATTTAGGTCTCTGGTCTTGTTTCCTCACTTAAATATGTAAATGATAGTAAATTTTTAAAAATTAAGTGAGTTAAGATATATAAAAAACAAACTATAGGATAGTCATTTATAAAAGCAAAAATGTTAGTGGTGTCTGTGGATTTCAACAAAACGGTTTGAAGGCTTATTTGGAAGCCTTAGGAAGGAATTCTTATTCTTTTATTTTTGGCAAAAGAAAGATGATGTTTCTAAACTATAAAATGAGTGTTTACATCTTTAGTAAAGATATGCATGAAGAAAAAAAAGATATATATGAAGATGAATGAAGGAATGGACCTCAGCCAGACCAAATGATTCAACAGGGTTATCCATGCTGTCCATTCATCCCCCATTCTTTCCCGGCCTCTTTCTTTTAACTTCCCTTCCATTCTTTTCATTCTCTCATCCTCAACACCTTCAGCAAATTTCTATGGTCTGGTGGCTGCCTGTGCCTCTCCCTGGAACTTACTTCTGGGTGGAAAGTGACCCATGCTTCCACTCTTACTTTCTCCTTGCCTAATCTCCTTTTTTCAAATGCAAATTTCTTATTCTGCTGTCTAGAACATGCCAGGGGATACTTGTGGGTTAATATTTATTTATTTTTATTTTTTACTTTGGTTGAAAAACCCCACAATATTGATCATCATAATCATTTTTAAGTGTACAGTAACACTAATTCCATGCACCTTGTTATACACTTTTCAGTCTTTTAAAACTGAAATTCTTTGCCTATGCAACAGCTCCCCTTTTTCTCCTCTCCCCTCCCCTTGTAGATTAGCTTTCAAGGGATAGTTCTAAAGCAGAGAAAGAATTTTATTTATAACAGCTAGTGTGGGCTTTTTTTTAGCTACAAGGGGTGGTCAAAAACTATAGTGTGGGGCAACCCACTTTCCAGTCTCCCCCTTCTGTATCTCTTAGAAGCATTCTTTCTCTCAATAAATTTTTCCTGCACTTAAAAAAACCCCAAGAAACTATAGTGTGTTTTAAATCATTATTATGGTAAGAGATATATTGCCCCTAGCCCTCCTTAATCTATATTTTATTTTTTATTAAAAAAATTTTTTTTGTATTAAATTCTTTTATTGGTACATTGTAGGTATACAACACGATTACATTTCTCACTGGGAATTGTACCTTTACATAATGCATCTTGGTTCTTATTTTTTCCCCATTCCTAGCCCTCCCTTCACCCCCTCCACCCTTCCCTATTTACAAAGACTTTATTTCCATTTTTTCCATTTCTCAGCATTTTTCCTTTCCCTTCTTTCCTTTCCCTTGCCCCTCCCACTACCCCTACCCCTTTGGACCTTTTCTTCCTATTTTACATTTTCGATTATTCATTCTAATCATTGGTACATTTTAGGTATACAATATAATGACATTCATCATTGGAAATTTGCACCTTTACATAGTCTCTCTTGGTTCTTATTTTTCACCCTTGCCCAGCCCTCCCTTCGACCCCTCCATTCTTCCTGATTTACAAAGATTTTGTTCCTATTTTTCCATTTTCTCATATTAATCCCATTCCCTTCTATCCTGTCCCCTAGCCCTCCCACTTCCTTCCCCTTTGCCCCTTTTCTTCCTATTTCACATTACCTGTTATACATTCAGACCTTATTTACACTTTCAGTTTCTCACACCAGAGAAACTATTCAGTATTTACACATGTGTGTCCTATTGATTTCACTTAAGAGTATGGCCTCAATGTGCATCCACTTAGCTATAAATGTCTCTAATTTCTCATTTTTTATGGCTGAGTAGTACTCCATTTTATTAAAAAATCACATTTTCTTTATCCAGTCTCCAGTTGATGGGCAATTGGGCTGTTTCCAAGTTTTAGCTATCACAAACTGTGCTGCTATGAACATGGGTGCACATATATCACTGTGGTATGATTCTTTCAATTCTTTGGGGAAGATTCCCAGCAGTGGAATAGTGGGGTCAAATGGGACTTCCAGTCCTAGTTCTTTGAGGTATCTCCATACTGATTCCCACAGTGCTTGCAACAGTCTACACTCCCACCAGCAGTGGAGCAGGGTTCCTCTTTTCCCACAGCCCCGCCAGCATTTGTTATTGGTTGATTTCATGATAGCAGCCATTCTTTCTGGAGTGAAGTGGACTCTCAGCCTTGTTTTCATTTGCATCTCTCGAATGACCAGTGATGTTGAACATTTTTTCATGTATTTATTTGCTATTTCTACTTCTTTGTCTGAGAAATGTTTGTTCATTTCAGATGCCCATTTTTGGATTGGGTCTTTTAATTTGGGAGGTCTGATTTTTTTAAGTTCTTTATAGATTCGAGATAGTAGACCTTTGTCTGAGGGATTGCTGGTGAAAATTTTTTCCCACATTGTGGGTTGTCTCTTCACACTGTTGGTGGTTTCTCTTGGTGTGCAGAAGTTTTTTAGTAAAAAGAGATCCCACTTGTTGATTGAATGTGCTAGTTCACGGACAACTGAGATTTTGTTCATAAAGTCTTTTCCTACCCCAATGTCTTCAAGAGTTCTACCTAACCCCTGTTCCAGCCGGTTCAGCATTTCTGTTTTAATATTTAGATCTTTAATCCATTTTTATTTTAGTTTAGTGCATGGTGAGAGATACAGGTCTAGTTTTAATCTTTGGCAAGTTGAAGCCCAATTTTTCCAGCACCATTTATTAAAGAGACTATCTTTCCTCCAGTGAGGGTGTTTGGCTCCTCTGTCGAAGATGAGATGGCTGAGTGTGTCTGGCGTTGTTTCTGCATCTTCTAATCTGTTCCACTGGTCCTCAAGTCTGTTTCTTTGCCAGTACCATGCTGTTTTTATACCCCTTGCTTTGAATACACCTCATCACCGGAAGCACTTCTGGACGTGCTTTTTTGTGAGTATCTTTTGGTAGCTGCCTCCGTGTCCTGAATCAATTTAAAACATTCCTAGCAATTTCTTTTCTTTTTTTTTTTTGGTACCAGGGATCGAACTCAGGTCCTTGCGCTTGTGCAGCAGGTGATGAAACCACTGAGCTAAATCCCTGGCCCAATAGTAATTTCTTTCAAATGAATGCATTATGATGTGTCTTTATCCACCTTATTCATTAGATCTGGCACCATGGGACTTCTGGCCTTTCCCAAATATCAAAAAGACCAGGGAAGGCAAACATTTGAATCCACTCAGGACATCAAAATGTGCAGCTATGACAGCTCATCTAAAAATACTCAAAAAAGAGGATTTCTAGAACTGCTTCAGAAAGTGGCAAGAATTATGAGATAAGTGTGTTCAAAGTGAGTGTGTGGGAGATTAATGGCAATGTGACTTTTACAATAGATAATAATTTAAACCTTCATCTTTGGCTTTATCACACATTGTACACTTAACTGATTCTTATTGATGCATTTATAGACTGACTGTTCTGTCATGTACAACAGTCTCCGATTACAAAAATTGATGTCGACTAATTTTCATCACTACCTGAAATATAACTGGCAGCAAATCCTTTAATCTGAATAAGGATTTGCGGAGGGTGAAGATTTTCCTACTGAATGTAACTCTGGCCTCAATGTGAAGCTGTGAATCTAGGTAGGGGACAGGATCAATTGCTGTTGTTTTTTTCTTTCCCACTTTTCTTACATGTTCCCATTAGTGTTTTTCTCTCTTGCAGTCTCATTTGTACCTCTCTGGTTCCTTCGTCTTGAATTTCTGCTCTAGGTTCTAAGTGCTGGTACTCTGCTCTTCTATCAGTAAAAATAAAAATAGCAGACATTTATCATGCACTTACTGTGTACCAGGCACTGTGCTTGGCATGTATTAGCTCATATCTATGAGGTAGGTATTATCATTCCATTTTTGGGGGATGAGGTAACAAAACACAGAGTAACATGTTATATAGAACTTTTGTAAATTTTTCACTAAATTTTGACTTGTGCTATGGAAAGGAGCTTACCTAAAACTCAGAATTTAATCATGGTTCAACTTTCTTCCACAGAAGCTCTTCACTTATGTGTCTTGTGGAACCACAGTTCTATGAGAAGTTCTGTAAATGGGTCAACTCACCAACCAAGCATCCTGGTACTGTGGAAAGAGCCACAGATCAGCACATAAAAGACAAAGAAAAGAACAGCAGGAAAGAGGCTTTATTAAACTCATGTTTTCTCAAACTAATATGTGCACAGGTGTAGCTGACTCACCAGGGTTGCTTTCACTGCTAGTCTCAGGTCCCTCCCACCCCAGGTGCCACCCTGTGGGGAGCCAGCCCACTTCTCAGAGCTTTCCCCACCCAGGTGCCCCTTGTGGGGGATCCAGACCAGCTACTTTGTTCTCTTTGACCCAGGGGCAAATGAGGATGAACAACAAAGAATCAAGGGATCAGTTTAACATGTGGGCAGCCAGGGGCTCTTGTCTCTAGCAGGCAGAGTTAGCCCCAAGCCTTTGGCTCATTTTCACTTTAATTCACCCAAACATGAGTACAAGCAATCAAAGTAACACAAGATTCACCTGTTTTTCAATAGCCATTAATACATGCTCAGGTAAACAACTTAACCTCAGCTGTTTTAACCTTTTCTTAGAACCTGCAATATCCCATCACCCCTGAGTGATACCTTTCTCCTTTGTGCTCAAAGAGGAGGCCGATTAGGCCTCAACTCTCCTCTGGTCTCCCACACACAGAAATACACATTTTCCCCTTACAGTGGAGTGTATATGTGATATAAAGCTCATAATTGAAATGCAACTGATTTTTAAACAAACATATAAAAGATATATTCAAATATTTTTATTTTCTATTTTCAAGAAGTCATCTTGAGAAGCTAGTCATCCATTTCAGTGATATTCTAAATCCTAAAGTATTAACAATAGTTCTTAAGACTTTTGAGATTCCCTTTACAGTCAAAACTAAAGAAGAATATCAGTCTTATAACTTTGTTATCATACCTTGTTTCTGACCCAATGGAGTATCTGTGAAACTGATCATGCATCTCATTTTCTAGACTTGCCATGGAATAGCCTGTATTTAAAGAAATCAAATCATCAAAGCATGAAGAGTTTCTGAGGTAAAGATGCTTGTCTTGAAGGTGATTTACCTTCCTGGTTGTCAAGATATTGGGTAGGACTGACTGCTTTGAGATATCTGAAAAGGAGCCTTTGTTTTTAGGCTTCCTGTCCTCTTGAATCCCTCTGGCTATCTCCTTCCATCAGTTCCGAGTCCTTGACTTCACACAGTTCCTAGCTCTTTTCCATACTTTGTGCCCTATATGCACCAAATTCTTCTTGGCCCAGGGCACACTCTCAAGGTGGTGCAATCCTTTGGCTTTTTTCTTTAGCAATTAGTCATTTGTAACATGGTGATGGGCATGGTTTAGTCAGTGTTCTGTTGCTATAACAAGATACTTGAGGCTGGGACATTTATAAAGAGAAGAGGCTTATTTTGTTCACAGCTCTGAAGGTACCAGTATCTGCCTGGCTCCTGATGAGGGCCTCATTCTGTGTTAACTCATGGCAGAAAAATGGAAGAGAGGCAGTGAGTAAGAATGTGTGTGTGTGGGATACCACTTCTGATTGATTCAAAGCTGGGACACCTGAGGACACTTAAGGACATGACCCCACTGTCTAACACATGCACACAGCAGGACACAATTATGTAAGAATGACTTAGCGTAGACAATCTTGCATATGCAACACAATCAGGTCAGAACACAGTACTGTAATATCTGATAACAGCCGATATAAGGGCCAGGGAATAAAGGCATGTTGCTCTTGCTCTTGCTGCTTTTGCTGATCTCAGCTCAGCATGCTTCCTTTCTTTCTTTTTTCTTTTGGTACCGAGGATCAAACTCGAGTCCTTGTGCTTGCACAGCAGGTGGCGAAACCACTGAGCTAAATCCCTGGCCCTCAGCATGCTTTTTTTTACTCTGTGGGGATCTCACTTGTGAACACAGACCCCTTCAGCCACCTCCTGGGAAGCTCAGCCATAACCATGTGCAAGAAAGACATGTGGCTTGCTAACACAACCAATTCTCCTAGTAACTAATCCAGTCACAAAAGACCTAACTCACTTCCATGAAAAGAATTCACTCTCAGGATAACCTAACTTAATTTCTCAAGAGACATTATTCCACTCACCCCCATACTTTTAAAGGCATCAAAATCTCTCAATATTCTTAAATTGGTGATTAAATTTCAACATGAACTTTGGCAGAAACTCTATGCAGACCATAGCGGGGGGGGGGGAGAGAATGTATAACATTTCTCAGTTGGTTAGAAAAATTTGCTGAAACTGGGGACACAGGAGAAGAAAGTTTGGAGGATAGACACTCTTTAATGTGTATTAAATCCCATGAAAGTATTAAACATTATTAGATTAAGAATAACCACCACCACAGAAAAACATACTCCCATATGACATGGTATTCCAGGAAATTATAATTATACATTTACATATTTTATTCCTGAGTATATGTTATAATGTAAAATTTATAGAAATGTAATCTACAGAGACAAGGGCAGAAGAAAGAGGGTAGGATCTAAAAAGTGGATCAAAGAAACATTTAAGTCAATTGCATCTAGTATGTTAACATCTCTATTTATGCAGTAACTCCCCAGACAGTGATTTGTGTTGTTGCTTGGTGCATAAAGATGTATGGTTGGGTAAGGCTGTAAAAAAAATTTTTTTTGATGAAAGTTACTACATTGAAAGTCATAATAAACCTGTATTTTGGCAAGCAGAATGAACAAATTTGTCTACATGATTTTGAGAAAACTTCAGCAAATCATCAAGATACACAGCAGTTGGCAGCATGTGCATTTTTAAGTTGTTTTTCAGAAACATATTTACTTCTCCTCAAAGGGAAAGAAAAATCTAAATGATAACATTGCCAAAAACAAAAGAAGTTTAGATGTTTTCTCTGCCTAGAGTGGAAATGACTTCTCCATCTGTATGCAACTTGTTTCATGTTCTGCTACAAAACTAAACTGTTAATAAGGAAAAAAAAATGTGTGAAAGAAAAATTTCCTCCAAATTGTGATTCACAGTTGGAAAGGGTAAGCATTTAAATGTTAATGACAGTAACACCATTAATATTCTGCCTGAAAATAAATCGAGGTATGAAGAGATAAGTCCATGATTAAAAGAAATTGTTTGCATCAGAATTTTGCTTAAAACTCACACCTTCTATGAAATGTCAAGGTCACATGTGAACCCTATTCATAAAGTACCTTTTAACACAATCTTGTCAAGGATGGAACTGTCTTGGAATGAACTGGAGGTTGCCATTTCTATTCATATCAATGTTGTGGGCTGTTTTAATTTTTTGTTTTTATGAAATAATTTTATACTTACAGAAAGTTGCAAAGCACTTTGAGTGACATATGCTCTTCATGTAGCTTCTCAACTGTTGTCATTTTAACATTTGGCTGATCATTCTGGCTGTCTCTATAAAGTACATATTGTTAGGCATTTTTCCTTGAAGCATTTAAAAGTTGCAGATATTGGTGCCTGCCCTTCCTCATTACTTTGAGGAATATTTCCTACAAAGGTTATTCCGTTTTGTCACAGTATAATCCTCTAAATCAGAAGTTACACTGATACACTCTTACTATTTAATTCACAGAACGCATTCACATTTTTCCAACTGTCCTATAAATTCCCAGGATCCAATCTAGATTTATACATTTCATTTAGCCACGATATGTCCCTTTTGTCTTTCTTTCTTTCTTTCTTTCTTTCTTTCTTTCTTTCTTTCTTTCTTTCTTTCTTTCTTTCTTTCTTTCTTTCTTTTTCTTTCTTTCTTTCTTTCTTTCTTTCTTTCTTTCTTTCTTTCTCTTTCTTTCTTCTCTCTCTTTCTTTTTATTAGTTCATGTTTGCAATACATGCAGTTTACAATCATCTTAGCATGGGTCCATGTACATAATATAATACAGCTTGATTTTTAAAAATCCCCTTCCCTCCCAACTCCTTTTTCTTCCTCTAAATCCTCTTTCCCCATTTTTGTTCTTGCTGTGATTACTAATCTTATCTCATGTTTATGACACATAATGTTTACATTAATTTAGGTTATTAGGTTCCTGTTCATGGTAAATCTTTAGTCTACCTATTTCCCTTTTCATTCCCCATTTCCTCTCACCCACTTTCTCTTAGAACCCTTCCCATTTGCAAGAGATCTATCCCCTTTTCTCCTTCTGTCCATCCTTTATTGTGTTCTTTATTTGTACTTTGCCTTACTCAAATGACAGATGCTATACGGTATTTAAGCTTGTGTGTCTGATTTATTTCACTCAACATGATATTTCCCAAGTACATCAATTTTTCTATAAATGTCTCAAATTTGTCCTTCTTTATAGCCAAGTAGTATTCCATTATGTATAGATACTACATTTTCTTTGTCTAATCATCTATGGATGGGTATACAGGCTGGTTCTAGGATTTAGCTATTATTAATTGTGCTGTATAAACATTAGTATTCATGTATTTCTGTAGTATGATGTCTTTAGCTCTTTGGGGAAGATACTTACAAGGCGGATAGCTAGGTAATAAGAAATTTCTAATTTTAGTTCTTTGAGGAATTTCCATACTGATTTCCAGAATAGTTGTACTAGTTTACATTCCCACCGACAATATAGGAAGGTCCTTTTTTTCTATCTATTGCAAAGTTCATTAAGAAGTATTTTGTATTAGTTAGTGATATTAGTTTGGATTCAAATATGAGATAGAGCTGGGGATGTAGCTCAGTGGCGCCACACCTGCCCTGGCAAGTGCAAGGTCCTGAGTTTGATTCCTGGTACTGGAAAAAAAAAAAAAAAAAGAGAGAGAGAGAACTGTATCAGTTATGCTCATGGCTTCTTACTTCATTTAATGAGTTATATTCAGTTATTATCAATGTTTATTTTGATGCTGAAATTGACCTAGATTTGACCAGCAGGGGCTCTTTCAGGTTAGCTTTACTCTACCATTCAGTCTTACAGCATTTCTTTACTTTTTTCCCACAAAATGATGTTCTAGTTTCAATTTTCACTTATTTTCTTCCACAGCCCTTGAACCAGTCATTTCCCCCAAGGAGCCTTTATTCCTTCTAGTGCTGAATTATCTTTTAAAACCAAGATATGGGTGCTAGAAATGCTTAATACTGCTGAGTATCACTGTTTCTTGTTCTCTTAGTGGATAGAACTTGAGAATGTGCGCATGTATATGCATATGTATGTACATGTTTAGTGGTTTTTGTTGTCTCTAGCAAAATTAGCTCCTCTGAAGATCTTACCAGAAACACAAATTCTCAGACTTCATGTTATACTTATTGAGTCAGGAACTCTTAGGGTGGGACCAGCAGTTTGTGTTTTAACAAACCCTCAAAGTGATTCTGATGATGCATATTGAAGGTTTAAAATGATTGATTCACTGATAAATATATGTGTGTGTGTGTGTGTGTGTGTGTGTATGAGTAGTTCAAAAACCTTTAAGGACATATAATAATTTGTACATGTTTTAAATGTGCTTATATCTGTATTTATTTCTATACATTTCTGTATATACTGAAAATCATGAGTTAAGCTTGATTCCTTCAAGTTTAATCCATCACCTGAAGGTTTATTTCCATAATTGTAACTACCTTCTTTGAGACTGAAGCATTTTGCTCTCAGTATTCTCAATATATTTACATGTTTGCTAAATTCTGTTGCATGTAAACAGACTCTGGATTCTGGCAGGGATACCACCTTTCTTGGCTGCATTTCTCATTTGACCCCAGCTCTGCTGGGACCTTGAACAAATTACTTGGAGGAAAAAAAAGAGAATGGAGGAAGATACATTAATTTTTTAAAAAGATGAAACACTATAGAAGTTAGTTTTGACCAGTATATGGGATCCCATGATTAGTAGATTGGGATTAATTGAAACTTTAGATTGTCAACTGATGAATGAATGTCAGTAAGTTGTTCCATCTTTAATTGGTCATTATTACTTTGTCTAAGTTCAGTCTCTTTTCAATCATTCATTTCTTCTTTTTCTCACCTCTATTATTTTTATTATAAGTTTATTCTCATTAAAATTGAGATATGTACAACATCACTAATTTCAGCCTATAGCCTCTTTCTAGAGAGCTGCTGCTTTAGCAGTTGATTCTTGCAACATGCTGACTGTCTGCTTGGCTTAGCTTTCCTGTGCTAATAGAATTTTGTACAGATATTGTTCTTTTTGTGCATTCATTCAATAAATATTATTGAGAACTTCCTGAATCTGATGTGCTTTTGAGACACTGAGGTATGGATGTCCAGTTGGCAGAGGTATAGTGGCGGAGTAGGTTTTTGGGGATAGAGAAATAAAATAATGAATCTTTTGCAAGCATATAAGCACTAATTAAGATCGTGGACTTGAATGAGATGATCTAAAGAGGAAATGCCTAAACAAAAGAGGAAAGGGCTTAGAAACTATCATTTAGGAACTCTGACATTGTTTGGTCAAGACAAGAAACATCTGAAAAGAAGGAAAAGATATGGTCAGAGTACTACAAGAGAAACTGGAAGAGTGTATTTCATATTCATCAAAGGAACTGTTTAAATAAGAAGTTCAATAATGCTTGGTGGATCAGTCAGTATTTACTAGATAAACAGATACAACACAAGATATACAAATATATATGAATTTACAAGATTGGCTTACAATGGCCACACAGAGAGTTGGATGAGGAAGAGTCCTGAAGGTCTGTCTGCATACTGGAGGCTGAAGGATTTAGTTGAAGGTATGGAGCTCACTGCAGTGTCCTGAGCAAATCTGTATCAGGAAGCCAACAGGTCTGCACTGGAAGGCTGAAGAGTCTACCAGAAGGCTGAAGGATCTGTGCTGGAAGCAGAAGAATTTGTGCTGGAAGCCAGGATATGACAGGCAAAGACTGGAGCTTCTTCAAAGAAACAGAAACAGATCCATCCTTCCTCATTTCTCCTTTGTACCATCCAGGTGATGAGCCACCCTAAGGTGGGCCTTCCACATCCTAGGGTGTGGAATTGATGAACTGATTTAGTCAAGCTTCTCTTAACTTCTCAAGTTGACACAATCAATCAGCCATCACAGTTGGAGACCTAAGAAATAAGAAAAAATGTCATATCATCTCTTGAGATGTTTCTGTGAAATGATGGGTCTACAGGTCAGGTTGGGGTAAGTTGAGAACTGAGTTGGGAAATGAAGAAATAGAGATAGCAAATACTAACACAGTGATAGTCCAAGTGGATTTCTCTTTAGTGGGAGAGAATTGAAATATTTTACAAAGAATGGGGGAAATAATTTATGAGAGAAAACCGTCTATATGATAAAATATTATTATGTGGTGCTCCTGAGAAAGTGGGAAGGGATGAGGTCCAAATAGGGATGGAGATGTAACTTTAAATGTAGCAGGGATAGGGGCTGGAGAGAATGACTAATTGAAGGGCAGATGTGGTTAGTTTGCATATTTGCCACTGAGATAATGAACAAATCTTTTGATGATGGCTTCCAATTCCTTTGTAAAATAAGAGGAGCAAAAGAGGAGGTTGAGGAGGGAGAGATCACAGAATTGAGGTGAGCAAAGAAATTTCAAAATAGGTACATAACATGTAGCATTTTAAGACTGATGAACAGGACTGAAATTGACTTTGAGTTTGGCGATCTTGATTTTACAAAGGAATCAATCCACCTTACTGTGGTCCTCTGTCTTTTCTTTGCACTCATCTGTCAGAAGTCCAGCCCCAAATGAACATACACATTCATTTCCCCCACACCTAGACCCAAGCACCTGAATATTGGCGAAAAAAACCCTTCCACAGTCCTTAGAGTCATCTCAAGTGTATTATCAATGTGAAATACAATTTAATTTGAGCTTTGTAACTAGGGATCTTTTGGATTAAGAGAAAGAAGGTGGAGCAATGCTTGGGAAGTTGAAGTGATAAAGAAATAATGCAGAACAGGGCAGGCTTTTGTCTGTTGCCATCCCCCTCCCCATGTTTTTGCCACAGGATTTTCTATTCAAGCAATGTAACTGTTTGTACTGCAAGATGTTCCTTCCCAATGTATTAAAACATTCTGTTCAAGCAGTGTAACTGTTTGTGCTGCAAAGCAATGTAACTGTGCTGCATGATGTTTGTACCTAAGGTTTCAAGCATGTTCTGTTAACTCTGCCCATCTGCCTCAATGAGCATGCTCGTCCAGTAGGTGAGTCCACCTCCCTACCCTGAAGATCTCTATATAAGGCTACTTGCATTGCTATTCTGGGCTCAGACTTTGGAGTATGAACTCCTCTGAGTCTGCCTCCGAATCTGAGAATCCTCCATCTTTCTGAGTGCAGCTCAACTTCTTCACTGCCAGAGACCTTCAGAGAGCCATAACACTTGGCTGTATCCCTTGGCTGTAACACAGAGCCATAACACTTGGCTGTAAAGCTGAGCTGTCACACTTTGCTGTAACAGAAGTAGGGGCTGAAACATGCAGAAGAGATGAGGTCAGAGAGTGGTATGTCTAAAGTGGTGATCTTGGAGGTGGGACTGTTATGGTTATAATCATGGGAACAGATGACAGAAGACAAATGATGGTGGTGGTCAATGGAGATTAAAAGAGTAACAAGCTCTGTGGCCTTCCATACAGATGATGTGTAAGTGCATCAAGATGGCCATATGGGATGATGGCCTGGCCAGTTAACTATTTTATCAAAGTCTCCAAAAATGAGTAAGAATAACTAGGGTTGTTCATTTTGAGATGTACACACTTTATTTTACATTTGAATGTTTGTTGGGTATAGATGTAACTTGCAGTTTTTAAGGGGCCTTTTTATTGTGGTCACTTTCTTTGCCTTCTCTCTGCCTCCCAAGCAGTTTTTAAATGATTCATGAGGCTTATAATGATTGGCTTCTCTACATTTTGAAAGTATAATATGTTTTCAACCAGAATTAAAAGATGGTATAGCAGCATTTGAAGTCAGGTTTGAAACTCACTGTACCACTTCAATTTATTAGAGTTAAACTTTTATTTTTATTTTATTTTAAAAAAAATTTAAAAAATTTTTTTGGTACCAGGGATCGAACTTGGGTCCTTACGCTTTCGAGGCAGGTGGCATAACCACTGAGCTAAATCCCTGGCCCTAGGGTTAAACTTTTACAGGTTCAGGGCTCTTTCTGTAAAAACAGGGATATGGTAAGGATTAAGATAGTTAAATTATAAAAAAGCTCTTCATACTGCATTTGACAAACAGTAAGTGCCTGATAAATGGTAGCTGTTTTATTTTCATATTAGAAATTTCAGTGTTGCCTATAGCAAGGAAAACACACATACTACTGTAGTGACTTGTTAACTGATAGACCTTTGTTTGCATGGCACAGCCCTAGTAACACCTGTTTCATGGCAAATTTATCTTCAGTAGAAAAACCTACTACATGACTTACCCATTGGCTGGGCTTCATGTTATCTCATTTGTGTTTTTGATTTAAGTCATTTGCCACACTAGGAAGTTACAGTGTTATTATAATACTTTCAAGTAGTTAATTAATAAAGGTACTTTTGACAATTATTTCCTTTATATAATGAAATACAATGGTTGGAAATTCAACCTTAGTTGTCAGGAAGTTGAGATTTACAATCCTTGTCTTCAACCAGCTGATGTTTTCCTGAATTTATGCTTTACTTTGGCAATCATTCACAATTATCTGCAGAGGATGGATATATAATATCTCTTTTAAAAACTGCCTACAGAAAGAACAAAATATTTGAGCTTTAGGTGTTATTGGTTCTACTGTCTAATGCTGCATTTTAAAAAAACTCATTTGTACTTTGCTTTTCACCAATAACTTCACATTAACATAAGGTTTTGTGCCACATCTTTTAAGGTCATTTTTATTAGTTGCAGAACATTAGTAGTACTATAAATATCATCATGTTTGGAGGACAATAACTTAGGCAGAGTCAGCCTCCTCCATAAACAAATTTTACTTGCAAAAATGTCTTGGCCACTTCTTCGGTCCCCATGTTTATCTACATTTTTCTTCATAAATAAGAAGGCTTTTTAGAATTCTGGAGTATATATGGTACTAAGTTCTAATTTAAGGAGCCAAACCATGATAAATTCTGGTGTTTTATTTGCTGAGCTTTATATTTTGGTACCAGATTGTTTGACACTTATGTCTCAGTTTTCAAAGTTGAAATAAAAGCTATGGTGTGAGAGACAATGTCTGAACATTAAGTATCAGCGGCTAGAAAGTTTGACATAGTTCCGTTTTTTTGCTGTAGCCAGCAGCAGGCAAGCTGATGACCTAGGTAAAACTTATCTCATTTATTCCGCCAGGTTCCAAATAGTGAAATGATGTTTGGTTTTAATGACTCCATCGCCCCCCCCCACCCCCATAAGAACATTTTTACTTTTATTTCCTGTCAAAACTATCAAGAATGGATTCATATTTCAATTAACTATGCCTTAGTTCTCAAAGTACAGTAAATGACATTGACATCAATTATTTGGGAGGCTTTTAAAAAACACAGAATCCTAGCCTTGCTCCATCAGGATATCTGGAGACAGAGCTGGCAATCTGCAGGTTATCAAATTTCCTAGGTAAATGATAGGCATGTGAAATTTCAAAACTATGTATATTAGAAAAATAGCATCTCTTTAGTTGAGGGAGGGAGAGAGAGAGAGAGAAAGAGAGAGAGAGAGGAATCACAATAAGATGAATTTCTACATCTTCTTTGAGAAATATAATGCATCTCTGAGGTAATTATCTGTGATGATTTATCTTGACTGGGAACTTAATTGTACTGAAAGACATCTAAGACATTAGTAAAGCACATTATTTCTGGGAGGGTTTGTGGGGGTGTTTCCGGAGATAATTGACATGTAGGCCAGCAAACTAAGTGAGGGAAGACCCACCTTGATTATGGGTGGTGCTATCCAATGGGCTTGCACTCAGATGATCTGAAAAGGGAAAAAGGAAGTAGTTGGTTTGAACTGAAAAACTTGATTTGGTTTAAGCAGGAACATCTTTTCCTATTGACATCACCTGTGGAGGTCAGACTTCAGCTTCTTTGGGCCTTTTCATGCAGACTTATAATAGTAACTCCAGGGAGCTTCCAGGCCTCAGCCTTGGTCTGGGATTGCATCCTTGGTCCCTTTGTTCGTTCTAAGGTTTCCAGCCCTTGGGCTGAGCAGCTGCTGGACCCTTTGAATTCTAGTGTGCCAGTGGTCATTGTGGGACTATCCAGCCTCTGATTCTGTAAAGCTGATCTAATAAATCCTCTCTTATGATCATACATATATATATATATAACATATACATATATATATCACATATACATATATATATCACATATACATATACATATATATATATATTTTTTTTTTCCCTATCACTTCTGTTGTTCTAGAGAATCCTAACCAGAATAATTTATGCTTTAAACTGTTACACTTGAAATATTCAGAGAGTCAGGGCAGTGATAGATTTTAGGGAAGTCAAATCACTTTATGGGTGGGCATGATGTAGACTAGAGACATAGAAATCTAGATTTTATTTTCCAGGGAGTATGGATTTTCTATTTCCTTTTTTGATGTTTCCAGGTAAATTTACCATGAATGATTAAATATGCAAAATTAATGTGTCCAATGAATTAATTAGAAGGTGATTGAATTCAACTGAGTGATTATTTACTTTAGATATGGGGGTTAGTGTATTTTTTATTACATCAAATAATTTGATTTAAAAAATTTTAGTGGGTTGTTTTGGCATTGTGGGGCATAGGCTGAGTTTATGATTTCTCAAATGACTTATAATTTGAGAAGAATAATTTGTTTGGACACAGTCAGAGCACTTCTTAATGTTGCTAAATGGCTAGGTAGAGGTGCAATATGCTGATGCATCTGTTCCCTGATGAGAGATTTTTAACAAGCTGAGAAATGCCACATTGAGTCACCTTCAAGTTTTATCCAACTCAGAATTCTGTCTCAGGTGATGGAAATAAGGAATTGATTTATTAAGAACATGGGAATGTTTCTCCTGGTGTTTATCTAAGACTGTGTGATTAAGACCAAAAATTAAAGTATCAGGCCCCAATTAAGATATTAAACATCTATACAAACAATATTAAAAGTGAAATAATACAAAATTGAATTTTTTAGTTGTATTTTTTAAAAAGAAAACTAGAACAAAAATAAATGTTCTTTTTGGCCTTAGCTTTTGTCCTCAGGTTTTTTCATTATAGTCACCATTACCTTAAAGCAAATTAGGTTTTTAGATCAATGTCTTTACTCTCTCTCCTTCACCATTCATTTTCACCCTAGAATTTTCTTCATACTAATTGTGATCTTGGCAATTTTACAGATTCTAAGGAGTATTTAAAGAAAGGCAAGACTGAGATATTTAAAGAAGACTAAGAAGATAAGATGATTACCTGCTCTGTAGGTGGCCAAACACAATAAATGAAAATAATATTGAAAACTATTATTTTTAAGAATCTACTATATGCTAAACCTTTTATTGAACACTTCACATGTGTCATCCTTGGAACAATTTTGGAAGTTTGGGATTATTATTATTATTGTTATTTTTTTTGGTACCAGGAATCAAACTCAGGACCCTGTGCTTGGGAGGCAGGCGGCAGAACCACTGAGCTAAATCCCTGGTCCTGGGATTATTGTTCTTGTTTCATATAACAACAATGTAGGTTATTTAGGATTGGAATACAATTTTAAATTGGTCTGGCTGACTCTGAAGTTCACATTCCTATTATGTAAAAACTGGACAAAAAGAAGAAAACTATCTTACTGGTTGTTGAATGGTCTAAATCTGAATCATATTATTATTACTTTAAACTTCTTAATGGGATTTTATAATAACTTCTTACGCTATGTAATACAATTTTTCATTTTATGATAGCTTCCTCTTGAATAAGCATTTAACTCATGTGAACTTCTATGAAATATTGGTGAATTAGAACAGATATTACCATTTTACAGATGATGGGCAAAGAACTTGTCGAGTCAAATAGCTGGCATGGCTTCAGAGATGGATTTTATTTCTCTGTGGACGTGTTCACAATGACTGGGCACAAAATTTTTAAATCTGAAATTTTGAGAAGTACGGTCATTTGCAAATCCTCTGCTCTGAATGGGAAGCTGATGCTCTCTGTACCACCAGGACTCAACCTCCAAAGTAATGCTTTGCTTTTCTCTTCTCTGGCTCACATGCACAGGGTTAAAATTTGGATCCTCCCTGCTCCTTCTGCAAAGTGCACATGTTGAAGGGTTAGTCTTCAATGCTGCAATGTTTGTATGTAGGGCTTTTGAAAAGTGACTGGCTTATGAGGTCTCTGATCTTATGCATGGATTAACTCATTGATGGATTCATAATTTGATGGCATTATTGGGAAGTAGTGGAAACATTAGCAAATGGGGCCTAGTTGGAAGAAGAAGATCACAGGGGGATGCACTTCTTCTGAAGGGTGTATTTTGTCCTCAGATTTTCTTTTTCTCTCTCTTTCTCTCTTCTCCCTCTCTTCCTCTTTTCTTTCTGGCTGCCACGATGTGAGCAGCTCTACTGTACCACATGCTACCTGCCGCTATATTCTGCCTCATCAAGTGACCATGGACTAAGACCTCAGAAACTGTGGACAAAATTAATTTTCCTCTTTTAACATGATTTTCTCATATATTTTGCCACAGTGTTAGCAAGCTAACACATACATCTTCATAAAAAAGTTTTTGTGGAAGGTCTTGGGACTTTTAGGTGAAAGAAGGAGCACCAAAATGGGGCAAAGGAGTCTTGGGATTTTTAGGGGCACAGAAGGAACACCAAAATGGGGGAAAGAGGTTACAAAGATGAGTCTGCAGACAATTAAGCAGACATCTGCTTAATTGTCCTTTCAGTTTTGGAGAGACCGAGAAATATTTAATGATATTGAAAGTAGAACATATGAATCATTTTCACAAATTCATTCTTTACTTGTTGTTAATCATCTTCATTCACACATCTAAAAGTAATTACACATGGAGACAAAAGAATTGGTGAATTTAAATAATAATCAAGGGGAGCTGAGAAGGTTCATTTTATGTTAAGCCATTTGCCTCGATAATTAGTTTGATGATACTGATGCTCTTAACAAGTCATATAAAATAAATGAGGTTGAAAGACACTTAGTCTAAATTAAAAATAAGATATAATATGCTAGTATATAATAGCAGTGATTGTATGTTAGATTTTGGGAAGGAAGAAAGGAAATTGATTTAAAATACATTTTTATGTGGAAACTCTGATTTAAGTAGTGGTGGTACTTTAATATTTAGGAATTGCAGGAAAATGACCTAGGTTTTGTTTAGGGAAAAAAGCCTGGAGAAAGTTTATTAAACTTGATTTTTAAATTTTATTTTAGACCTTTCAGAGACTATCTATGAATCAGACCAACAACGACTTTTTATACTTTTTTATCTTGAGCAAGAGTAGACTATGTACTTTTAGTTCATATTCTCTGTACTTTAAATGCTGTATTATTTTACTTGCATAATAAGGAACTATGGATCTTTGGTATCAGAAACAGAAGCTGGCAGATCTATCTATCTATCAATCATCTTATCTATCTATTATCTATCTTTAGATACATATATATCTTTTGAAATTCTGTTATTTTATTTTATTATTTTTGGTACCGGGGATGGAACTCGAGACCTTGTGCTTGTGAGGCAGGTGGCAGAACCACTGAGCTAAATCTCCAGCCTTAAAATTCTGTTATTTGATGCATATGCATTTAGAAATGGTGTCCCCTTTGAGAAACTAATTCTTTTATGATTATGAAACATTCTATTTTAATTTCTGTTAATACTTCTTGCTTTGAAGTCTACCTTGTTTAATCTAAATGGAGGCACAGCAGTATGCTTAGTGTTTACATGGTGTGTTTTCTCAATTTTACATTTAGTGTGCCTGTGTCTTTACATTTCAAGTACGCCTTTGGTAGACAACATATGGTTGAATATTACTTTTAAAAAATCCAATTAGATATGACTTGCCTTTTAATTGGAGTGTTTAATTCCCATATTTGTTTTATACTTGGCCCATGTACTCCTTAGTTTTCATTTGGGGTTATTTGTGTATTTTCTTTTATTCATTCTGTTGACTTTTTGGCTATACCTATTTGTATTGTATTTTAGTGATTTCTTTAAGGATTATAATATATGTTCTTATTATGGTTTACAGTGGTACCTTGGTTCATAAACTTGATTCTTTCCATGATTCTGGCTGCAAACTGAGTTGGATGAGAACTAATTCAAATTCAGTGGTTGGATTCAATGTTTACCTTATGGGACAGTTTGATTCAGTTCTTGTCTAGTTTGGTCTGTAACCAGAATCGTGGAGACAATTGAGTTCATGAACTGAGGTGCCACTGTACTTTGATTTCATATTATACCACTTATATAAGAAACTTACGATTCACTTAATTTCCCTTGCTCTAGTTTGGATGTTGGTTGTCTTCCAAAGGTCTATGTATTAAAGACATGTTCTCCAGGTGGTGCTATTTGGAGGTTGCAGAATCTTTAAGTATTAGGGCTTTGTGGGAAATCTTTAGGTTATTGGGGCCATCCACTTGGAAGGGACTGTGGGATCCTGATACCGCCTCATCCTTTTTTGTGTCTTGGCCATGGTGAGCAGGTTTGCTTGGCCACATTCTCCCACTGTGATGAGCTGCCTTGCCACAAGCCCACAGTAATAAGGTCAGCAAATCAGACACTAGAATCTATAAAATTATGAACCAAAAAACTCTTTTCTCTTAGTAAGTCAATTATGTCAGGTTTTTCAAAAAATAAAATTTATATCAGGTTTTGATAGGAAGCTAACATATCCCTCCTGAACTTTGTGATTTTGTCATTCATTGTTTGTGTTTATATGTGATAAACCTCACTTTTATAATGTAATTACTTTTGCTTTAAGAAGTCCTTTGTATCTCAAAGAAATGAAGAAAAAGTAAATTATTACAATTTCAGCCCCCCTGAATGGTTCTGTCTTGTGTATTAGAAATTCCATATGGTACTATTTTAGTTCATGTTGGCATTAAGAGCTTTGTTTTTGCTTCTTATGATGCACATCTGCTGTTAATGAACTCTCTTTGTTTTCAGTTGATCTGAAAATAACTCCTTTATTTCACCTTCAGTTTTGAAGGATATTTTGGTTGGATTTACTTAATTACTTAAAAATATTGCCTTCTGGCTTCCATTATTTCTAGTGAGAAGTTGTTTTCATTTATATTATTATAGTTATATTATTATTTTGCTATATGTATGTACTGTAAGGAGTCTTTTTTTCTCTGACTTCTTTTAGGTTTTTCTCTTTATCATTTCTTTTGAACAATTTGACTATGGTAGGCATAGGTGTGATATATGTGTGTGTTTACCCTGTTTTGTGTTTACTGAATGTACTGTACTTATGAGTTTATATTTTTAATAAAATTTGGAAATCTTTAAATTCACATTTCTTCAAGTATTTTCTATTTATTCCATTCTCTTTTCTTTTTCTGTAATTCTAATTATATATATCAAAATATATAAAATCTTTATTTTTTGTCACAGGCCATTAAGGCTCTGCTCATATTGTTTTCAATCCTTTTTATTCTCTGTTTTTTTAGTTTTGGTAATTTCTAATTGTCCCTTTATCAGGTTATTAGAACCTTTTTCTTCTGCATACTTTTCTTAATTTCATCCACTAAATTTTGTTATATACTGTATATATAATATATATTATATATAGAGAGCTTATATATAGTTTTATAATTTTAGGATTTTATTTGGTTCACAGTTACTATTTTTGTTTCCATGACAGAATTCCATATGTCTTTATTGTTACAACTAACTGTTACTGTAAATTTCATAATGTATGTTTAATAATTATTTTAAAAATCTTTGTCTACTAATTGCAATATCTGGAAAATCTGTGAGTATGCTTGTAGTGACTACTTTATATTTTGATTATGGATCACATTTTCCTGTTTCTTTACATGTCTCTAAATTTTGGGTTGTATGTTAGACATTGTATTCCATTATCTTTCTCTGAAAAGCGTTGGTGTTTGCTTAGTATCCAGATGAGTTATGTGGTAAGTGATGTTGATCTTGTCCAATTTTTTTGTTTCTATTTTGAGACAGGGTCTCACTATGTAGTTCAGGCTTTGAACTCATTATGTAGTCCAGGCTGGGCTCGAATTCACAGCAATCCTCCTGCCTCAGCCTCCCGAGTGCTGGAACTATAGGTGTGTGCCACGATTCTCAGCTCTTGTCCAGTTTTTATCTTATACTTTGTTAGTGATGAGTCAACTTTTGGTTGTTTGGTTTTAATGTAGGGCATAACCTTTAGTCTAAGACATGGTTCTTATTTTTAATGCATGTTCTTTCTGAGGTTTCATTAAAATGCTTAGTCTGAATGAAAAATGGTGAAGCAAGGAGGCTGTGGTAGTGGGAAAGACGGAATTAGGTAAATATTTGACTGGTCTTGGGGACTACAGTATGTAAAGAGTAATAGCAGGGAAGGCCAGGGATTTAGCTCAGTGGTTCCACCACCGCCTGCCTCGCAAGCGCAAAGACTGGAATTCGATCCCTGGCACCAGAAGAAAAAAAAAAGGCCCAGTGTGTTTTTAGAGAAAAGAAGAATAAGTCAGTTTTGGATAAGTTTATTCTGAGGGGTCGGTGGGAAAACTAGGTGGCAGTGTCCAGCAAGGAATATATACAAATGTGCATATCAAGAGTAGTTCCGAGTTAAAATTTAGTTTTGAAAGTAACTAGTAAATTGTTGGTAACTGAAGTCACAAAAATGTATAAAATCATCTAGTAAGGAGATAGCTTCCCGAAATGTGACCAGGAGACTACTTGCCTCAGAATTACCTCCTAGTTAAGAATGCAGGTTTCTTGGATCTACTACAAACCAAACAAATTAGCATCTTTGGGTAGGAGACCCAGAAATCACATTTTAAAGAAATTCTTCAAGTGATTTTTTAAATGTGCAGTTAAATTTGAGCTACATTCAAGATGAGTGATATGAGAATGAAGTAAATGAAAAAATTCTGAAGCAAACCAAATGCTTTAGGTAGATCAAATACTCTGGTGACTGAGAAGTAATCATCAAATTCAGGAATTCTGGTAAAAATGAAATTTTGCATTGCATTTTAAGAGTCAGTAATTTATTAATTTATTTTAACTAATTTATTTTCCTGCACAATATAACCTAGGAGAGGGAAGTTAAGACTCTTTTCTTTTCTTTTTTTGGTGCCAGGGATTGAATGGGGATCAAACTCGGGACCTTGTGCTTGCGAGGCAGGCAGTGGCACCATTGAGATAAATTCCCAGCCTGACACTTTTCAAACTTGTCACACATTTCACAGTTAGAATACAAGGTAGGTCAATTCCAGCTCAATAAGTGAGATTATAGCCAGTAGGTTAATTGTCACAAGATGATAAGCAAGTGCAATGCCTATGAAAAATGCATACTTCCTTGTAATAAATATGTTAAGAAATGCTACCTTCATAGTCTTATAGCTTGGTTATAGTCTTCTGCTGTTTCAAACTTACCAGCTGATACAGGATAAGTACAAATCTAATTTAAACAATGGCATCACTCTGAAAACATAGTCTAGTCCTCTGTATGGCCATTGAGTTATAGATATCCTTTAACCTTCCTTATTTCAGAATTACTATGAGAAATTTAGGACCTAAAACAATGGATAAGGAATATTTCTTTTTTTAAAAAAACCTAAAGGTGATTACCCAGAAGTTTGCATTTTCAAAGAGCTTGAACTAACATTTTTCCTTCAAGGTTGTGTCTATTGTGTCTAAGGAGGTAGAACTCCCCCCTTTAATTTCTAAAGTGAATCGATGTATTTGGGAGATTAAAATAATGTTAGGCCTTCAAAGTGAAAGTCAGTAGAGTAAAAATGTCAGAATTCAAATCATAAAGGTTTTAGGAATAAATAATTATTAGCAGTACTGCATTTACTGAGACCCAGGCACTTTTCCAAGTACTTTACATGTATTAACTTTTTAAATCCTCACAACTCTATGAAGAAGTTCCTGTCATTATCCTCATTTTATACAAGAGGAAACTGAAGCTTAGAGAGATGTAGCAACTTTCCCTGTTCCACGCCCAGGCTCTTAAATCCAGTCATCTGGCTTCAGAGTCCATACCCTTTAGGATAGACTTGCCTCTTAGGTAAATAAGGAGGAGAGAATTGACTCTTTCTTTAAAAATGTAGATGTAAGCGGGTTTCAGAGAGTTAAAGGAGAGATTTTTTTCCCTTAGATTCTTTTATTGGTACATTTTAGGTATACATTTCCATTTATCATTGGGTGGTTGTACCTTTACACGATGTATCTTGGTTCTTATTTTTTCCCCATTCCCTGTCCTCCTTTCACCCCCTCTACCCTTCCCTATTTACAAAGACTTTGTTTCCATTTTTTCGTTTTCTCATAGTTTTTCCTTTCCCGTCTTTCCTTTGCCCTACCCCTTCCACTTCCCCTACCCCTTTGGACCTTTTCTTCCTATTTCACATTATCAATTATTCATTTTAATCAACCAAAAACAAATGGTGGCAGGGTTGTAGGGCAAAAGGAACCCTTCTCCATTGTTGGTGGGAGTGCAGACTGGTGCAACCACTGTGGAAACCAGTATGAAGATACTTCAAAGAACTAGGACTAGAGATTTTTTTAATGGTAGGAGATCTCTGATTATGTCTACATGCTAGCAAGTGTAAACTAATAAAGTCCAAGTGGTTGAACATACAAAAGGGAGAATAATAGTGGGGAAATTATCTGAGTATGTATGTGACAACATTGACTTTGGGTTAACAGAGAGAGAGAGAGAGACAGAGACAGAGGCAGAGGCAGACAGAGACAGAAACATTGATGACTGACTTTTTGTGTTTTGGAGAGAAGGGGCTAAGGATGAGATCAGAGGTATCTAAGTTTACATGTAGCAGATGGGAACAGAAATGAAGAGAATTCATGGGACTTAGGGCTGTAGTGGCAAAACTTTTAGAGCTTTCAATGATAGCAAATAGCTAGGTGTGGCACGTTGACCACCACTGACCTAGGGTGGCTAGAGAGGAACTCCTGCAGTTGTGTGAAGAGGAGTGACAGTAGAGTTGTGAAGATTTGGAAGATCTACTAGAAGTCAGAGGGGACATGTAGTTAGAAAGCTGAATGTACCTCTGAGCAGTGCTGAGATACATCTGGGCTTGGATGCACACGTGTGGAGGGTAACCACACTAATGACACTGATAATTGTGCTGTTCCTTAGACCCAACTTACTGCTGAAAAGAGTGATGGGTAATTTTTTGTGTGTGCATGTGTGTACTTGGAGAGGTGATGAAGCCAAGATGTTTAGTAAAATACTAGACAAGATGTTGTGAAAGTATTTTGTAAATGTGATTCATATCTGCAATCTGTTGATTTTTATGTAAAGGAGATGACTCTTGACAGTGTGGTTAGGACTTATTAAATCACTTGAATGTATGAAGAACAAAAATTGAGGGTTTTTTTCCCAAAGATGGAATTTGGCCTCAAGACTAGCATTCTAGGTGTGGTGGCACGTGCCTGTGATCCCAGCACTTGGGAAGCTGAGGCAGGAGGATGGCTGTAGTTCAAGACCAGCCTGGGCTACATAGTGAGTTCAAGGACAGCCTGAACTACATAGCAAGACTCTGACTTTTTTTTTACAAAGGCTGTAACATAAGCATTTCACCTCAGTCTTGAGCCTTCTGAGCCGGTCTGCAAATTTTAGACCAACTCAAGGCTCCAATTTCAACTCCTGTTTTGAATTTCCAGCTGCTCTTGTGACCTACAAACTTTGGACTCCTTTGTAACAACACTTGCCTCAGTTTTCAGCCTGCTGCCTTGCCTTGTGAATTTCAAATTTGCCAGCCCCTACAATTTGTAGACAATTTCTTAATCAATCATTCAATCTACCCATCCATTCACCTCTCCTCTCCTACTGGCTTTATTTCTCTGAATAATCCTGACTGATACAGGGAGGGGAACATTTAACCTTTCTCCTCAAGATTTTTATTTCTTTCTTGCACCCTTTACAAGTATCCATCCTTTTCTCAGAGAGGAGGATCACCATATTCTATTGGCCAGAATCCAATGTGACATCATCAGGACTATAATTTTCTAGCAGATAGGGTTATGTATGTGCTCCTCTTCTTGATTTCTATGTATATGCAGGGCTTTTGCATGTGGAGATAAGTCCACATAATATCAGCTCTATCTGGACAGGCAGGAATTTTCCCTTTTACCTGACATCTCCGACCTGGCTGATTTTGCCTTCTTGGCTAGTCTTGGCCAGGTTGCTAGGTCTTTTCGTCTATTCATCTACTCTGGCCCTGAAAATGTAGATTTTTGTCATTTTAGATTCAGTACAAAAGAAGAAAAGGACCTCACCTAGAATTCTGCAGGACTACAAAGGACTGGATTGTCAAAGGAAACTCCCACTAATTATAGATCTTATCCCACGAAAAGCTTTATCAGTTGAATTTTAAAGCAACTTTCTTTAGGGGGACTCTGACCTTAGATGTGAAGCTTCTTAAAGCTCTTTTCTCCATGTGAAGGACACTTCGTAGTTTTGGAGGAAGAGAGTTAACAATGTGATCCAGACGTATCAGCTCAGGGGAAGCTATTTTAGTTTATTCCTTAGTTTTTATACTGGTTAGTCTACTCAGAAAGACTCCTTGGCTAACTTTTCTTTTCTAGCCAGCACATCTCATAAATTGATATACAGTATTCCTGTTGTATTAACAACAAGCAATTCAGATAGACAAAATATGCTTTGTTGGAATATCTCAAGATCAAAACTGTCCTGGTTATCTTTTAGTAAATAAGTTAAGTGTTGACCATGAAGCCTGGTCCTTGCCAGGAAATGCCAGGGTGGATATACCTAGGTCCCCACCTGAAATCAGCCCAACTTTATCCTCCAATTCTCCTGTGGAATCCAAGGCCACTGTTGGCTGAAATAACATGTGTTCAGACTCTGTCAGAAGAGTACAGTGGAAAGACAATAAAACAAGGGAGAGAGGATGTTGCTGAGTGAGTGACTATGGCATGTTACACAAGGTCTTGCCTATGTAAGGAAGAAAATGATGCTTGGATGATCCTAGGTGCTCACAAATGGGAAGAGTTAAGAGACTGGAGCTTCGAATGAGCTCAGAGAGTGGGTGATGTGGGAGAAATAGAGTAAGAGGATTTAAATATTTAGAGCTAAGTGTCAGAGAGTGATAGTTGAAGGTTAATGTAATGGAGCAGTTGGGGTATTGACAAGTTCCATGCTGTGTTCTTGGTGATACATGACTAAGGAGAAATGAAGCTAAAAGTTACTGAAGTAGAGAAGTTAAAGAAAGCATAAGGTCCCAGAAAATAATCTATATAACTGTCTGATATTTCCCATGATGGTGGTGGAATTAAAGTGGAAAGGTAAAAGGAAAATGAAAGGATCAGGAACTAAATCAGCAATTTGACAGGGCAAGGGTATTGACAGTAGATATTGGAGATGAGACAAATTTCTAGTGGCACATATTTTAAATGGAAAGAAGGTTTCTCAGAAAGGTCAAAGCCAATGGCCTTGACCTGGAAATAAGCAACTAGGAGAATACTTATTCCACCATGTGGGCATAGAAGAGAGAAAAGGTTTCACTTCAGAGGTCTTCAAGGGAGGCAGAGATCTTTGGGAAAATGTAGAATTCATTTATGGCAAAGAATGAAGTGAGAGCTCTTCACAGAGATTGAAGGCATAATGGAATTTATTGATAGAGAAATAGAGACTTGAGAGCGTTCTGAGAAAGATGGACAGTGAGCATAGCAGAGAGAGGGTTGGACTGCAGGTCAGTAGGGGATGAGCCTATGGGAGGTGGATCATTGGTTGGAGCTTCACAGAGGCAATGACCAATGCCAGGGAAGAAAGGATGGAAATAAGTGTTCAATAATATCTAATAGAGCTCCAGCATAATGCAACTACTTGGTTGCCTAAATGGATATGGTATTCCAGGGCTTAGAGGCTCTCAGTATCACCTACAGTTGACTTCAGATACTGTAGAGGGAACAAAAGGTGTGAGGCAGGAGTCTCATTCCCAGTGAGCAGGAGGAGTCAGCACAAGCCAGATCTTGGATCCTTGTCATTGAAAAATATTTTTATTTAACCAATTCTGCATGAGAATACATTTTTTAAAAGGAGGGAGCAGATTTAATTTATTAATTCAATTTATTATCTTAAATATCAAAGCATATCTAGGTGTTATAAAAGAGGAATCAAAATATAGAAGGAGGAGCAGTTTTGCGGACTGAGGTTTTGAAACGAAGACTATCCCTCACTTATCTTGCTTTCTTACTGGAGCCATCTCATCACTAATTGTCAGGGCTGCATTTAGGCACACTTAGCCTCTGTCCCTGCTACTGGCCTTTAAATGGGGCCCCTAGGTAGGCTATTTTGTGTTGTAATTGTGACTTTGACACCCATCACAAGTCCCAGATCCAGGAGTTGTGTATTATAAGTATCGTTGTTATTGATTATATAATCATCTAAGATTTAGTTTGTTCATTTGAAAATAGAGTTAAAGCTCTCTTTTGTAAATGTTTAATTTTTATAGAGGTACAATGTTATGGGATTGTTTCATAGAATTATTGTATTTTAAAGCCAGTAGGAATCCTATCATTCTGTTCTTATCTTCAAAAATCTTAGTAATTTAACTATTCAATTACTTTTAATTATTGTTTTTTTTTTTGGTACTGGGGATTGAACTTGGGACCTTGCGCTTTCGAGGCAGGTAGCGGAACCGCTGAGCTAAATCTCTGGCCCCACTTCTAATTATTGTTTCTTTTATTCAGATAGTTGGGGCTGAATATTGCTGAAAACCATTTTCAACTGTGCTATTGTTTTTCTGTTATTTTCAGTAGTAGTTATTTTGTTGATTTTTATAGGTATTTGGTAAGAGGGAGAAAATGAATTGGGGGTCAAAAAAGGTCTTTTGCCTTGTAGGTATGACTTTTAAGTTACAAAATATCAACAGCATGACTATTTTGAGAACTTACAGAGAAGCAATGATAAAGAATTGCCTTTTGATCCCACCCTCTACCCCTGGAAATCCGTACTGGAAAGAATCTTAAAATACCTGTGATACTTAGTGTCATATGTCACCTTGACAGGACCATGGGATACTCACATAACTGATTAACTCTTATTTCTGTGTGTCTGGGAGGCTGCTTCTGGAGATTAGCATTTGAACTGGTAGCTGAACAGTGGAGGGTACCTTCACCTACTGGGTGGGCATCATCCAATCTTTGAGGGTCTGAACGAAGTATAAAGAAGGAGAAAGATTAGATTTACTCTCCATCTGCCTTGACTGCCTGAGCCTTGACCTTGACTTCTGCCCTCAGGGCTTCTGGTCCTCAGATCTTCAGACATGGATGAGAATTTGCACCACTGGGTTTCTGACTTGCAGGCCTTCAAGGTGTGTCACTGGCTTTCTTGTGTCTCTAGGTTCAGAAACAGATGGTGGGATTTCTCAGTCTCCATAATGCTGAGAGCTGACACATTATAACACATTTCTCTCTATTATATTATATGTTAATATATAATATGTATAATTATCACTGATAATATATACAGTAATATCACTAAATAATTATATACTCTATACTTGCATATTATAAATATATAATCAAATATTATATTATATCATATAAAATAGGAAATATATACATCCTATTGGTTCTGTTTAATAGAGAACCTTAATAACAGTAGCTAAGAAATCCCACTATAGAATTTGGGAAAACCTTTAATACTGTATCTTAGTGTATCTTAGGTATCTTAGTAAATTTATTTTATGTCCTGGCTCAGGAAGATGAATCACTGGCTGGCTCCATGTTCCAGTGGTAGGAGAACTTGTCCTCTATATTCCTCCTTGAAGGTTGTGCTTTTTCTCTGAAATTAGAAGTGTTTGTCACTGGTGCAAGGGTTTATCTTCACAGGATAAGTCAGATGCACACCAAACAGAATCTTACACAGACGTTCCTGTTGGCTTCAGGTATAGAGAAGCTGTTGCTGATATCTACTGAAAGGATAATGTACAAAACAAGGGAGAGGATGCAGGGCTTGCAGTGGATGAAGCCTGTTCCCTTAGAGCCATGTGGATGCTGATCGTGCTCCATTGTCCTGGCCTTGTCCTCCTGGGCTCCACTTACTTCTCTTCCTCCTCACTGTCTGCTGCCTTTCCAACTGCTTCCACTGTGACACTGGAATCAGAGGTAGTACTTGTGAGGAATAGGGAATAGGTGAGGAGATTAATTTTTCTGTTTTTTACTAATTTTTTTAAAAACTCAAAACCAGTAAGAGATTTCTCTCTGCCACTATGTTTTCTGCTTTAAATTCCTTCTTAGAGACAATGAGCATAAGACAGAATAGCTGTTTAAATGAGACACCAAGGCAAGGAAAAAAAACAAACACTGGGTAAAACCATGGTGGTTAAGACTGATTGTAAGTCACAAAACAGTGAAATATATTCTAAAAACAAGCTCAAAAGTAATTAGTGCACCTTAATAGAAAAGCTAGAAGTTTCTTATCTTTTTATAAAGACTGTCAACAGATACGTTGGTGTTTCATTGACCTTAAATTGTATTTGAAATACAAACCATATAATAAACAAGCAGTTTAATGGGGAAATTTTGAAACCAACCATTAAATAATAGTTTGATTGTTATAATCCACTTTTCCTTTTTTCTTTCAAACTGTTATTGAGATACATTTGTAGAGAAATGTTATAGCCATTGCTAGGAATTTATAGCTTAGCAGATTCTTTTTATTTATGTCCTAAGCTATATTTATAAGTCATACTGGGCTAAAATGACTTTTATAGTTTCCCATATGTATGTGTCTAGGGTTTTGGTGTCCTGTGTGATGTTCCCTTGTTGCAGTGTGTAACCATGGTGGGGGTAGAGGATGAAAAAGATTACTGGGAGATGAGACAGTTCAGTCACTGAGAGGTGCAAAGGGGCTGTCCTAAACTGAGAGCACCCAGCCTTCAGGGGGATTCTCTGGAGAAGCAAAAGCCACTAAGCCAAGAACTCTCTGGATTTTATTTAGAACATCAGTATTAGAGAAAAAAGTAGGAGAATAGCAGTTTGGGCTGGGAGCTATCTCAAGGCTAGACAGTTTTTCTTGGGGAAAGGGGAAGGACAATGACCAGATACAACATGCTTCACTAATCTAACCTTCTTGTTATTTAACCATTCGATTTTCACACAGCCTATGTGCTTTTGCCTCATAGTTTAATCATTCACTCCTCACAGGGCCTGTGTGCTTTTTGCCCCACAGTTTAATTATTTGTGTGCTTTTGTCCTGCAGTTTAACCATTCATTCCTCACAGAGCCTATGGGTTTTTGTCTTGCAGTTTAACTTTTCATTCCTGGCCAAGTTCCCTACATTCCCTCATGCTTAAAAGCCATGAATATAAATGGGAATGTGAACCCATTTCTTAGGATCTAATTAAGGTAGGAAGTACTACATTTAACCACACATGTTTTGATTCTGTTACTCACTATATTCACAAGGTTTAAGACAAGGGTTGGTTCTATAAGCCCAGACAGAAGCTGCCTTAGGAGGTATAATTACATTGTGCCACAGGACAACCCTTTGAGATCTGGTGTGGGAACCGTATGTGTTAAACACTTTGCTCAGGTGTGAGGATTCTCCTTAGAGTCTAGGTCTCTGGGAATTATTTCAAAGTAATATATCCAAGATAGCTTATGGGAGCTGATGCCTGGAGTGCAGGACAAATGAGAATCTAGAGATTTCATAACTTTGGGCCATGTGTCTTTGGGCAAGTCAGTTCACTCGCTTGGACTTTTTATCTCCTTTCCATAAAATAAGATGCTTGGGATAGATATTCTCTAAAGTTCTCTACAACTTTAAGAGCCAATAATTCTCTTTCATTATTTGTAAATATCATAGAAAGAACTAGAAGGATGGTGCCCTGAAACATGCATTTGAATGTGATTCTAGGCTGGGCCTCACCTAACTCAATTTGGACAGATGACTTGTGTAACCTATTCTTAAAGCTCTTCAGGGACTATCCCTGAGACAGTCCTCTTTTTCTGCCACCAAACTCTTTCAAGAACTTTACACTGTCTATGACTGCACTGATTCTTGAATGTTGTAATTGTTTGATTATGGTGATGATATTTTTCCTGTTGGCTCGCATGCTACAGTTTGGTCAAATTTAGTTATCAGCAGATTCAGAAAGTAAAGATGGTTACTTTGGACAAGTGGGCTGAATTATATTCACAAACTGCAATGACTTGCTTTTTCTTCCTCTGTACGTGATTCTTGAAGAGAATCTGCACATCTCAAAAGCATCCAGATGCACAAAATAATAAATACAAATGATGTGATGAGGAATGTTCTCTGAATACTATTAAGGAGAATATATAAAACCCTGGCTTTCTCATTTTAAAAATAGTTTTCAATGCCTTGGTTCAATACTAAAGTATTGAAAACTGGTTGTGAATACTGGTTGCAATCTGTTTAGTGCTGTCAGATATGAGTCATCATTTAATTTCCAGTAGTGTTGATATACGTCAACTTATTTCTTCTATACTCTTACTCCCTCACCCTTTTGACTAACAAACTGAATGTGGTTAGGAGTGCAATTTTACACATTTAGTTCAAAAAACCTAATCAATTAGTTCCATCAATTGGAATTAATATCAATTAACTAGCTCCAATCCATACATATCAATTAAAATATTCACTGAGCATTTAGTATGGGACAACAGAGAAATGTACATATTGTCCCACTTTCAGGGAGTTTGCAGTTTCAAAGGGTTAGAAAAACCATGGCCCATCTATAAAAACAATGACAAGAGGTATAGTGTCCAGAAAGATTGCTTGATTTTGGCTCTTCAACCCCCCTAAGCCATGTTGTTCATACTTTTCATGCTCCTGTGATCCTTAATATCTTTTTCTGTAATCATACTCCTCACAGTAAGTTGTAATTATTTGTTTATATGATTCAAAGACCATGGGAAGAAAATATTAATGCATTCACTTGTGTAACACACTTTCCACCTTATGTGTTTTGTAACCCTCATGCTATACTAGTTCAGTAGTACAAGTTTATAATACAGTATAGCAGATTAAAGTTGGCTTCAAATTTTTTTGCAGCTCCTTCCAGTGAGAGGTGGGATTCTTTGTCACCTACCCTTAAATCTGTGCTGGCTCTGATCAATAGAAAACAGTAAAAGTGATGCTATGTCAGTGTCTGTGCCTACTCATCACCAGGAGACTGGCAGTGTTCACTTTATCTTTTAGAGAATACTCACTCATGAAATCCTGAGTTGCTATGAAAGAAGCATCCCCAGTTAGGGACACCATGTGAGAAGGCTCTGAGGTCTCAGGGGCAGAGAGATCTCATAGGCTAAGAGAAAGGCTCAGCTGAACCCAACATTTTAGCTGTCTGCTCCAAGGCACCAGGCATGTGAGAGAAGTGGTCTCGAACCTTTCAGACCAGTGTGACAGAGCCATTAGGTAGTACCCTGAGAAACCCCATCCAAGGTGTAGACGACTCACACAACTGAGCTGTATCTTAATTCAGGACTAACAAAATTATTGTTGTTTTAAGGCAGTAAATTTTGCAGTAGTTGGATGTGTATCAGCAGATAACCAGAAAATAGAGGGTGTATCTTTTTTTTTTTTTTCAAACCAAAGGGGAAGTGTGATCAAAAGTGCTTGGTGAGTATTGAATTTCAAGTGATGGAATTAATGTAGTCAACAAATTTGAAAATGGGTTGGTGGTTCTTAATTTTCTCTGTGCTTTTTAATAAAGATAAAGGTAGGTGGATAATAAGCTATTAATCCATCGTAGGACTGTTAGGTCTACAATTTCTGACACTGTTGTTTAACATTTTTCCTTTTCAACTTTTAAATGCCTAGGTGTTTTATAGATATCATGAAAAACTATTAAAATTATTTCAAGGTCACTGACTCTAATCTATAATGCACGATTCCCAGGTTTCTATTTCCTAACAAGCAGGCCTAATAAATGGAAAGAGGAGAGGCTTTGAAGTCAGGTAGATCTAGGTGTCAGCTTTACTGCCTCCAGCCTGCATGGTTTAATTAAGTCACTTATCCCTCTGAGTCTCAGTTTCCTCCTCTGAAATAGGATAATTCTTACCGTGAAGAATTGCTGTGAGGCTTAGGTATGTGGAAAATAAATTCTATATTCTATTAATATCTTGCTTTATGATATTTTATTGACATGTTAAGGTTTTTAGAGTAGAGGGTTTAAATTTAGCAAATAATAGGATGCAACTAATATAAAAGCATGGGTTATTACTAATTAGCTATATATATATTTTTGATAATTTAGTCTGAACGTATTTGAAACAGTCATGAATATTTTTTAAACCAGGCATCTGTTTCAAGTGGGACTGAGGTAGCAGAGTTAATTAGTTTAGAAGGCTTCCTGTCTTGGACCAACTTAGGCCACTTGCTCAGGCTGAGTTATAATTTTTGCCAGACAAATGGTTTAAACAGCTTTTAAAAAATTATGTTTCTGTAAGTGCTTCCTAGGCAAGATTATTGTCTATCAAATATTCCATACCTGAGATCATTAAATATGTGGTCATACTTTTGAGGGCTGCTCACTGTATTTTTGGAGGATGAGGATGAATTTATTTTTCTGTGTTTATTTCAGCCAGGTAACAACATATAAAACCATCTATTTATTAGAGGCATATTTTGAAATTTAGATCAATCTGTTGAATACTGATATGAGGAAAGACTAAAAACGTTGCCCACACAAGGTCATTGTCAATAAAATCTATGCAAGATTATTATTACTTTTGTAAGAAAAAAAATTCACCACCATAACCATTTTAAGTATGTAGTACAGTAATGTTAACTGTATGCACATTGCTATTCACTGGATCACCAGAACTTTTCCATCTTGCAGAACTGAAACTGTTCCTGCTACACAGAACTTTCTCTCTTCCCCTGCTCTCAATCTCCGGAAACCATCAATTTTTTTTTCTAAATGAGCTTGTTTTTTACCTAAGCCTTCACCCACTATTTATTTCCTCTTGCCTCTAGATGATACATATCTGTATTTACCTGGTCCCCAACTCACATCTCCACCATTTGCCTTCAGCTCCTACATGGACTTTCTCACTCATGTCACATGGCTTTGTGCAGTTACATGCTTTGCATAGTCTGATCATTTTGTTTTGCAGAGCAGTATGTTCCACGCTGCCTACCACTTTGCTTTTGGTAGCTATCTGCTCCAGAGTTTCAGAATATTTTCCCAGGTTACCTTTGAAATCTTTCCATTTGGAGCTATGGGCTACAAGCCACCTTTAGGTGTAATCTGAAGCCATTTCTTACAGCCACTCATGGATAGATAAATGGGCCTCCCCAGCAGTTAGAAGTAGTTAAGTCTAGCGGAAGGTTAAGCATATGGAGTCCTGTCTGACTACATGCTTGATGGAGAATAATATGGTCTCAGCAGCATTTCAGGGTTTTCAGTCATTTAAAATAGATGCTAGTTTGATTGGTAGTCAATCTCCATCAAGCGTATTCAGAAAACCTTGAATCATTCAATTCAGCAGACCTCTGCTTATTATCATTCAATTCAACAAACCACTGCTCATGTGGCACTCATGATAGCAATTTGAATGATGAGAGAGCTGTAGAATGGTTTTGCTCCTATTAAAGAACATTTCCTTTGAATTTTGAAGGTTGATGAACTTGGCCAAAATCATGCAGGGGTAGGTCAGGTGCCTGTGGTCATGTTGCTGGTAATTTATGTCCCATCTTTATTTTATAGAGTTTTATGCTTCTTCTATGACTCCTCATATTTCATGAAACAGAGAATATTTACAAGAAGGTCTTTTTATAAAAGGATTTAAAAAAGAGCTTATAGGGAGTTATTTTTCTAGACAGTAGAGATAAGACTGTGCCTTGGACCTTAGTCTCTTGAGCCATTTGACCTTGGGAGTCAACATTAGGTCTAATCAAAATGCAGATTAAAATTGGCACTAATCAATCATATAAACCAACTGTTAGTATTTATTGGCTATCTAATTTAATGTTTTTTCAAACCACATTGCCTAAATAATAATTGGGGAAGAACTCTGAAAGTGCATCGTTCTCTCATGTGCTTATTCGTTGATCCATCAGGTCTAAGAATCCCCATTAGAATTTTTCTTTTTGGAATCGGGGATCGAACTCAGGACCTTGCACTTGTGAGGCAGGTGGCGGAACCACTGTGTTAAATCCCCGGCCCCTCCCTTTAAAATTTAAAAAATTTATTATTTTCTGTGGTGAAATATACGTAGCCTAAAGTTACAATCTTCTACACAATTTTTTAAGTGTACAGTTCAAGGAAATACATTCACATTGTTGTGCAGCCGTCACTACTCTCTGTCACCAGAATTTAATATGCTTTTAAAACAACACCCTGGGTGACAGTGAGGCACAGACTTCCTACCTTATTTCTTGAAACACTGATATAGTGAGAGCTTACAGCTTTACTAAATACACAAGGAAAATAATACATGTGAAACATTAGTCCAGGATTTATGCAGCTCACTATTGATATAGGACCAATGAGGAGTACATATGGAATAATTTGGAAGTACAAAAATAAGTGATAGATACAAGTAGAACTATCATTTTACCTACATACACACTTGTATGGACAAGGGGTGCTAGAAAGAGCGAGACAAGTAGAAAAATAATAAAAGCCATGGAGGGATGGGTCTTGAACTTGGCTGGATAGAAGTATACAATATTGCTATGTATAAAGGCAATGATGGTAGGGTTTCAGGCCAAGGAAAAACTATGACCACTTAAGAACTACAAATCCATTTCCTCGAAGATTGTATGTTAGTTGATACGAGTCACAGTTTATGCTTATGTCAAATGTATTTCCCACATGGAAGTAAGGAATAAATTAAATTCCACCAGGTTTTTAGAAGGGAGCAAGTATGTAAATATTTGGTCACATGGTTGCTGCAAAAAGTCATAGATTGTTTCATTTAACAAATAACCATGTGAAAGTTACTAGTTTGCTAAGTGTTTTTCCTTGCAGCTGAAACATTAAACAGAATTTCTTCTGTAAGGGCTCAAGTAAGTACACCTGGTGTTCTCGACGTCCTAGGCCATACTTTATAGTTTCAAAGTTCAGACTTCGTCCAGGGTGGGTAAGGGTCTCAAGTAGTTTTCTTAGTCTTCCCCTTATCTTTCTTTCTGCCTTCTTCCTGCATCACCTCCAGGGACAGAGCCTTCTGAAAAAAACAATAGCATGGATCCCATTGCTTTTCCCTCTATTAGTTTAGGACTCATATTTTAGATTTTTGTTAATATTATCTCCTTGCACTTTTCTGGGTTTTTGTAGTTTATAGCTTTTGTGGTTAAAAATCAATATACTATTGAGAAAGTACAGAATCACAGAACTGAGGGTACTGCTATGGTTTGGATGTGCCCCCTCTAAAATTCAGGTTTTAGCAATGTGATTGTATTAACAGGTGGGGGCTTTAAGGGTGATTAGGCCACAAGGGCTCCTCCCTGGTGAAAGAGATTAAGGGTTTTATAAAAAAGGCTTCATGCAGCACGGGGCTCCTTTGCCCTTCCACCATTGGGCTCGTGAGGATACAGTAGTCCTCCTCTGGACGCTGCCTCAACAGGCCCCATCTTGGAAGCAGAAAGAGCAGCTCTCACTGGACTCCGGACCTGTTGGAAAACTCGATGTTGTATTTCTCATTCTCCAGAATTGTGAGAACTGCATTTCTGTTCTTTATAAATTACTCAGCCTCAGGTAGTCTTTTATAGTGTCACAAATGAGACACTAGTGAGACAATACAACTAAATGCAATGGGTCCTGGAGCAGAAAAGAGACATCAGTGGAAAAATGGGTAAAATCCTGATTAGATGTTTAGTTCAGTTGGTCATAAGGTGCCAATGTTAATTTTTTAGTTTTGACAAATTTACCATGGCTCTATGAGATGTTAATGGTAGGGGAAGTAGAATGAAAGGGATTCATAAACTGTGCTGTCTTTGCAACTTTTCTATAAATCTAAAATTATTTCCCAATAAGTTTACTTAAATCATTTTGCTGTTGTTTTGGTTGGGTTCCAGGAAGGGAGTAAAATTAGATCCATGTGTGTAATTTGTTGTCATAGCCCAGAATTTAATGTTCAGATATTAACCTCCCTTGTAAGATGAAAGTTAAATCTGTTCAAGTTCACCATTTCATTCTTTTACCTCTGTGTGTCAAATATTAAAGGTTTTGATGTGGGTCTTAACTGTCTCATTCAGTTCGTTGGAGATGGTTGGGTAGAATTAGGGTTCTTCTCATACTTATAGCTAGAAATAAGTGTAATTCCTTCAAGGTATTAACATGTAATAATATATGCTATTTTTAAAAAATTGACTTTTAAAGTGTATAAAATAGTAATAAGACACAGAAAGTTCTTATATTAACCAGGCACAAAATTTAGAAAATAAGGCTACATTGTTTCCTAAACCCTGGTTGTATTATTGCCAAAAATTAGTTTCAGCCTTATCACTATGCTGATCAATGATCGATTTATTTAAATTCAACTGTGACAAATTTCCTCATAATTCTGGCCCTATGTTATAGGAAAAGCCTACTTAGGCATCTGACTTCCTATTCCAACATGATGTGTGGAGCATTTTTCCTTCCTGCAAAGTGGAGATTTGCAGTGTTGACTCATAATCACTTGAGATTATGTGACAGACTTCTTTCTCATCCAGCAAATTGAAACTTCTTAACTTTTATTTCCCCTTGCGTCTCTTCTTCTAGTGCTAAACCATGTGTAGGGTCTGACGGTGATGAGGAATTTCTCTTGTGGGCAGGTAAAGTATCTTCCGTTCTGCATATAGAAATTGCCTAAGTAACTGGCCTCCGAAGGAGCTTCTTACATGTAATCAGACCAGATGGAGAGCACATCATGGGAAGTAACTTGATCTTGTAGCCTAACCCTATGAGTTGTAGGTTACCCCTGAAATTTTGGGTTGGATAATTTTTGTTGTCACTGCAGGATGTTTCTTAGCATTACTGATCTCTATCCTCTAGATGCCAGTAGGACCCTCCCACCCTAGCCGTGAAAACCTTACGTGTCTCCAGACATTGCCAAATATCTCTAGGGTGGCAAAATCATCATTGGCTGAGGACCACTGCTGTCACTGGTTTTTTTTTTTTGGTACTGGGGATCGAACTCAGGATATTGTGCTTGCGAGGCAGGGGGTGGAACCACTGAGCTAAATCCCTGGCCCAGCTGTCTGTTTTAAAAGTGGATAAATTGTTCTGCCATCTAGCTCTGGAAATATCTACTCTCATAGCAAACAACCTGCAGTGCCAGGCCAAGTTCTGACTGTTGTTTTATGTGCAGTCTCAGTGGTTTCCAGCTCTGGCTTCCTAGCCATAGTCATTCCTCTGTAAACATTCCTCTGCAAAAATGTATCTTGAAGCTTAAAACTTGAAGTGTCTTGGCTAGGTCACAGGCCACAGCAGTTAAAGATGATTATGATAGTTACCTAACAGCTGGCTTTGTGTAGCTCTATTTGTCTGTAGAGATGCTTGAGAATTTGGTACTGATTCTTGGGCGAAATAAGGACTAATGAGCTGGTTAGTTAGCATGCACCAGTGCTAGTTTGTTTGCATTGTTTAGAAACATGTAAGTTGATGGCTTACACCTGACTGAACTTCAACAGCCTGGCTGGGATCCATGACTAATGAGGCACAAAATACCCCTGGAAACTTTTGCCCTAGTTCTTCCAATACCTGCCTAATCCCTTGATGATTCATAATCTGGAGATGAAGTGGGTTCTATGACTGAAATGAATTTGGGGGAGCTATACCTGGAAGTCTCAAGCCTGTGGAGATTGTGCTTTCTCTATGTGCTTTTCCTCAGTAAAGTCTTAAATACATTCTGCGTGGTCTTAAGTAATCTTTGCAAAGCCACTTGCGCAACAGTTAATACTTAGACAGCTTATTGTGAGTGTACCACACCATCAAGGTGGACTCTCAAGTCCATAGGCCACTAGAAACCCTTTCAGTATTCTGTTTCCTCACATTCTTCAACACGTTCTTTGTTCCTTCATATTCTTCAAACATATTCTTCTTAAAGATAACATTGAGATATAATTCACAAGTCACAAATGTGTATACTTTCTCTGTGTTTGAATACAGGACCCACACATACTAGGCAAGCATTCTACCACTCAGTTGCATTGTCAACCCTTTTTATTTTGAGGCAGGGCCTTCCTGAGTTGTCCAGGCTGGCTGTGAACTTGCAGTCCCCCTACCTCAGCCTCCCGCACAGTGAGCTTACAGGCATGCATTGCCGTAGCTAGCTAAATGCATAAACTCTACAACTCAGTGATTTTTGGTATCATAAGGTTGTGCAATGATTACCACTGTATTTTCAGAACATGTATCACCTCTCAACAAATTCTGTACCCATTAGCAATTATTTATTGTCCTCTCCAGCCTCTGGCATCAACATTCTCTCACTATGGATATGTATATTCTGAACTTAGTGTATTTGGGCCACCGTAACAAAAGTAGTGTAGTCTGAGTGGCTTAAACAACAGAAATGTGCTTTTGACAGGTTCAAGGCAGAGAAGTCCAAGATCGAGGTGCTTGCACGTCTGGTATGTAGAAGGGCTCACCTTTTGCTTTCCAGATTACTGTCTTATTGTACAGTGGATCTTCGAGTTACAACCAGCCTGACATATGAAAAACTTGGATTAAAACTGGAATTTTAGTTTTAACTTACTAACCAAGTCTCGAGTTACAACCTGAGGGCCAGCCGCTTGTGCTTCCAGATGGTCTCAGATACAGATTTAATCCTTAAAGAATTCTGGAAGGAACATTATAACACCTTTCCTGTGTGGGGTTGAGAAATCCTAGGCCAATGTCTAAGGACACTGAGATCTTCCTGTGTACAGGAGAGAGATTTTGAAAGCTGTGCAGAGGAGCCTAAACCTAAAATTGACCAACATGTTACAACCAGGCCTAGAGAAAAAATTGAGTTTGTAAGTCAAAGCTCAACTGTATTTTACATGACAGCCAAGAACACGAAAACAAATTTTCTGATGTCTTATAAGAACATTAATTCTTTAACTCTTGCATTGGAGGATTGATTTTAACATAGAATTTTGGAAGGGCACAACAATTCAATTCATAGCACATTATAAAAATTGAATCACACAATAGAGGCTTTTGTGACTAGCTTCTTTTGTTTGGCATACTGCTTTTAAGATTCATTTATTTGTAATATCTGTCAGTACTTTTATGGCTGAATACCATTCCATTGTATGAATATACCACATTTTAAAAAACTTAGTTGATCATTGGGATATTTTCACTTTTTGGCTATTATGAACAATTCTGCAATGAACATTTGGCGTCAAGTTTTTGGGTATGTTTCATTTTGTATAAGTGGAATTGCTAGGTCATGTGTAACTCTGTCTAACCTCTTAAAGACATGCCAGACTTCCCCCAGAGTAGCTGCTCATTTTACATTCTTACAGTGTATGAGGGTTCAAATTACTTTGCATCTTCAACACTTGTTACTGTCTTTTTCACTAAAGGCACCTTATAGGGTATGAAGTGGTATCTCTTTGTGGCTTTGATTTGCATTTCCTTAGTGATTAATGAAGTTGAATATCTTTTTTTGTACCCATTGAGCATTTATATATCTGATTTGAAGAAACATTTACAATTTTAGCCTATTATTGTGTTGTCTTTTCCATCACTCAGCTGTTAGACATTTTTATATACCTTTTATATGTAAACCTTTTACTAGAAATGAGATTTTCTCCCATTCTGTCTTGCCTTTTCACTTTCTTGAGGGTATATTTTGAAGCACAAAATTTATAAATTAAATATAATATAATATAATTAATTAATATATTAATTAATATAATTAATTAATATATTAATCAATATATTATAATTATATTATAATTATAATTAATTATAATATTATAATTAATTATAATATAATTTATATTAAATATTATATAATATATAATATTTATATATTATATTTTAAGTCTAGTTTTTGTCTACTTGTGCTTTTAATTTCATATTTAAGAAAAGCATTGCCTTACTCTTAAGCTAAATAAACAGGACACACATGTGTAAATACTGAATAATTTCTCTAGTGTGAGAAACTGAAGGTGTAAATAAGGACTAAAAGGTATAATAGATAATGTGAAATAGGAATAAAAGGGGCAAAGGAGAAGGGGAAGAGGGAGGGGTAGGGGAAAGGAAAGAAGGGAATGGAATTAATATGAGAAAAAGAAAAAATGGAAACAAAGTCTTTGCAAATAGGGAGGGATGGAGGGGTTGAAGGGAGGGCAGGGGAAGGGGAAAAATAAGAACAAGAGATTATGTAAAAGTGCAAATTTCCAGTGATGAATGTCATTATATTGTACACCTAAAATGTATCAATAAAATATGAAAAGGTTAAAAGAAAAAAAAGCATTGCCTAATTCAATGTCACAAAGACTTATGGTTATGTTTGTAGAGTTTTATAGCTTATTACATTTAAATCTCTGATCTATTTTGAGTTAATTGTTGTACATGGTGTGGGTTGGGGGTCCAGTTTCATTGTTTGCATGTTGTACCCAGTTATCCCATCATTTTCTGCAGATTCATTCTTTAGACTTTACTTGGACTCAGCCAGGGCTGGTGGTGACCTCACCCTCACAGTTGCCTTTCCTCTTGTGCTAAAGCTTTCGTCAGTAAGACTCACTCATGGCTGAGAATTGAGATTTACCTTTTAGGACAGGTTGGCCTTAAGGATGAGAGAGGGAAGAACTTGGATATACGTACATGGCTACTTTCTGATTTCAAATTTTTTTTTTTTGCTTAAATTCTTTTATCGGTACATTTGAGGTATACAATACGTTTACATTTATCGTTGGGGGCTTGTGCCTGTACATAATGTATCTTGGTTCTTATTTTTTTCCCCATTCCCTGTGCTCCCTTCGCCCGCCACCCTTCCCTATTTACATAGACTTTGTTTCCATTTTTTTCCTTTTCTCATAATTTTTCCTTTCCCTTCTGATTTCAAATTTATCTCGTGGTGGTGGTGGGGTGAGTTAAGAGGAGAGAAAGATGTCAGGGCTGGTGTTAGTAATGAGACTCATTTTGAGAGAAATAATTGGTAGTTGGAAATTTTCCCTCTTAAAATACATATTGTGATACCTCTTTCCTCAAATTTATCTTCCTGCCTCTGTTCTGAGATTTTCTATTTCTTCTAATTAATCATCTTTCAGTGAAAGAAATTGAAAAAATTATAAACTCAACATATTCTCTTGCCCGGAATCTTTTAACAACTCCTATTGCCTACAGGTCAAAGTCCATATTTTGGGGGCAGAATTTTCTTTGTCAAGTGTGTCAGTTTATTTAGTCAATTTTGTTTTTGGGAGTTTGGTTCCCCTCCCCTTTCTGTTATTACCACTTTGCTTTGGTAAGAGTTAAATTGCTATTTTATTTACCAATATAGCCTTCTTACATCCTTTAATTCTGCCTGTGGTTCCTTCAGTGAGTCATGTCACCATCAGGTTGAGGCAACTGTGCCCAAATATGACTGTGAAAGGAAAGTTTTAGTTTCTTATAAAGTTTAATTTGTCTTAAAGTGAGTTGTTAGCCTCTATTTGAGTAAATTTAGATATGGAATATTAGATGATACAGAATTACATTAATCTTGTTGATTGTGACCAAAGTATGGTATTGTGTTAAGGGAAGGTCTTGAAGTGTTTCAGAAGTATGGATCCCAAAACGTGACTGGGATTTGTTTTAAAATGCTACATAAAATGTATAAAATTAGCAAGATACTGATAATTTTGGAAACCAAGAAATGGGTTAATGGACATTCATTATACTGTTTTTCTCTATTTTCATGTATATTTACAAATTTTAATAGATGTCAAAGGAACCCCTTTTATATAATAATTTAAAAGGAATTGGAGAAATAGTAAATCTTGAATGACACTGTCATCACAATGCATTTCACTTCCTTAAAATTATCACTTTTTAAGGAAACTGAAAGTTAAAATTACAAATGCCTAATTATAAATTCAAATTTGAGAAAAATGAAGCACAGTTCATTGGATCCATATTTGAAGAAATCACTTCTAGCTTTATTTCTAAAAATAGCTAATGAATGCACATTTATATATTTAAGGAGAAATAACATGTTTAAGAATGCATGTATCATTTTGAAGATTTTTTTCACTTTCTAAAAATGACATTTAAAAATTTTAGAATAATTATAAATACATGAAAAAGTAGGCCAGATAAAACATTGTTACTTCTTACGCATTTTTTCTATTACCAATTTACATTACTAACCTACAATACCATTCACTAACTTCTGGATTTTAATATTTCACCAGTTTTTCCACTAATGCCCCTACTCTGTTCCACTATCCAATCCAGAATATTATTGTGACCATAAGTTGTAATATGTCAACTTGACTGCAGTAAGAAATGTCGAGCAGATTAGTCCAACATGGCTCCAGGTGTGTCTGTATCTGTAGATGATTGACATATAGCCCAGCAAACTGGGTGGGGACGGCCCTCCCTGGTTGTGGATGGTAGCAACCAACAGGCCTGTGGCCTGGATGGAATAAAAAAGGAAAAGGACATGAAAGCATTTTGGAAGAGCACCAGTCTTCTGAGAAGGCATGTTCTTTGCTGCCTTCACCTTTGGGCTTCAGTCTACAGTTTCTTTAGCCTTCCAACACAGATGCACACCAGTGACTCTCCAGTGAGCTTCCAGGCCTTTGATCTTGGACTGGTACTACATTTTTGTTGCCTTCTGTTCTACAGCTTCCATCTGCTTGGATGGAGCAGCTACTTGATTAGATGGCTCTCCAGCATGCAGATGGCCACTGTGGACTCTCCTGCCTCTGCTCCCGTAAGTCTACCTAATAATCCTTGCATAATTATACTTTCTATTGAGTCTGTGCCTCTAGAGAAAATTAACACAACTATATTACATTTAATGTATAGCAGTTTCTCAGTCTTTTCAATTTTCGTAACTTTGGTAGTCTGGTAGTATTAACTATTTTACACAGTATCAATTTGTGTGTTTCATGATTAGACCGACAGAATAGATTTTTTTGTGACAATGCCATAGAAATATTATGTTGAGGGGTACTTGATATACACATGTAATATTCACCAGTTGGTTAAGGTGGCATTTGTCAAATTTCTCCACTTAGTGGAGTTATCTGCTTTTCCCTGCTCTATTTTGTGAAAGTGAATCACCAAGTCCACCCATGCTTAGCATGGGAGAGTAAGTGGGAGCACCTACTCGCTCATGTACAGTTTTTCTGTCGGTAAAACTTGGCCTTTTGTCTCCACTAATTTTTTCAACCATTTATATCAATATGGACTCATGTTTATAACATAACTTGGAGTGCAATCTAATACTATGTAATTTTCTTGCTTAGATTATTCTAGTTTGGATCATTGGATGCTTTTAGCACATTGCTCTCTGTCACTGTAAGGTCCTCCAGGCTTATTTTGTATTTTTCCTGCCCCAGCCTAAGAGGGATCCATTACTCCAGGAAGCTGCTTCCTTTTGCTACAGAACTGTATTTACAACTACTTGCGCCCACAACTCCTTGGTGCTAACTGCTTGCAGTCCCTTTTGTCATTTAACCTGGTCTTCCCCTTCCCACACTCCCTGTGGGAAACCCCAAGATAATGGCTGTCAATTTTGGAGTTGCCTGTAGTGCAAAATAGGCTGTGTTTGTGACTGGAATAGACCTCTGCGGGTAGAGAGCTCCAGTGCCGCTGAGCTGAGAAGGGGCTGCAGGGAATGAGGCTGAGGCCGCTCAGTTTTTCCTGGATGCTTGAGCCTTCCCTCCTGATTTTCCTGCAGTGAGCTGTCCCTCGAAGGGAGGGAGCTGGAGGGCAGCAGAAGTGGTGTCTGAGGTGAATTTGCCAGCTAGGTGCTGTGCAACAGGAGGCCCCAGGAGCTCCCACTCAGGTACAAATGCCCAGGAGAACTGGCATAGGACACTTGGCACACAGAAGCAACACCCAGAGAAGCTGGGGCCCATAAGCAGCTGCAAGGACCCTACAGGGTGAAACTGGCCTGCTTTCTCCCCTATCCCCACCCCAGCTCATGGAGGAAAGCACAGGGAAGAGAGAAGCGCGGGTGTGAGGACCCAGCAGCACCACATTCTGGCTGCTTTGATTTTAAAATGATTTTGCACATTTAAAGTGAAAAAGGCTGAGTCTTTGAGAACCAGCATGAAGGGATTAAGGAATTAAGGAGGTCAGAACGAGGCCTTGAGAACATTCTTTACCATTCATGGATATGACTGAATCTAATCAGTAAAATGGGGACGGCTATTAGCAGATTAATCAGCCTCTCTCTGGTCAATAAAGCCAACAAGTAGAGGCCTATCAAAATCTAAAATAGAGCATCAAACATGGAACCTGGTTCATGTTGGGGATACAACAGATGTTAGATCTCATTATGATTAGTGTTTGTTGAGTTTGGGTCTATTATTCTGTATGTGATTAGCAAATCCATAATTCTTCCAGCTTGCCTCTCACTTATATATTATGTGCCAAAACAAAACAACAAGCAAAAAGCCGAGGGTTTCCCCTTCCAGACCCCAGGGACTGGCCTTGGGTGATGTGTTTGGGGCGGGGGGAGGCGGTGGCGGCGGTGGCTGCGGCTGAAGGCAATTCCAGGTGGTATGTGCTCTGGAGGTCTGACAGCAGAGCTGCTCTCTACAATGTAGGATTTTGGGCAATTTTCCTAGGGAGAGATGAGCTCCTAACTTCAGGGGTGATCTTTTTTTTTTCCATTAGCTTTATTGGTACATTTTAGGTATAAAATACAGTTACATTCATCATTGGGATCTTGTACCTTTACATGATGTATCTTGGTTCTTATTTTTCCCCTTCCCCTGCCCTCCGGTTCACCCCCTCCACCCTTCCCTATTTGCAAAGACTTTGTTTCCATTTTTTTCCTTTTCTCATATTTTTTCTTTTCCCTTCTTTCCTTTCCCCTACCCCTCCCACTTGCCCTGCTCCTTTAGACCTTTACTTCCTATTGCACAATATCAATTATACATTTTTAAAATTACAATATCAAGATCTAGAAGACATTACCACAGATTTTACAGAATTTAAAAGGATATAGAAAGCATATTACAAAAATCTTTTTTGAAATAAACTTGACAACTTCTAAGAAGTACCTTGGAAGACAAATTAATGAAACTGACTCTGGAGGAAATATAAAATTTGAATAGCACCTATTAAAGAAAGTATATTCCTAGCTTGAAAACCTACCTATATGACAACAGTAAGCTCATATACATTTTAACTGATAAATTATATCAAACAAAGCAGAAAAAAGGAACACTTCTCCCTTCATTTTAGGAACTCAACATTGTGCTTATCCTAAAACTGGATAAAGATAATAGTAGAAAAAAGTATGAACATTGAAATTTGTTTAACAAAACAAACTATGAGAAGTCAGATCTGGCAGGATGTAGAAAGTGGTTTTGTTATAGGGATGGCAGTGTTGGTTCAGCATTGGAAGATCCACCCCCAAAAGTCATCATTTTAACAGAGGAAAGGAAAAAGCCATATGATCCTGTCACTAATTGAAGAAAAAAGTATCGGACTAAATTCTACAGCTGTTCAAGGTAAACGGTATCAGGAGACTAGAAGTAGAACAGAACCTTCTCAACAGATTAAAGACATACTCCATACTTCCAGCAAAAATGCCTTATATGAATGAAGAAGATACAATGCTTTCTCCCTATGGTGAGGAACAAGGGCAGATATGCCTACTCTTCATCTGTCCATTAAACTTTGATACATAGGCCTAAACCAAAATAGTCTGGCAATAAAATGACACAATTAGGATAGGATTGGCAAGGTAGAAGTAAAATCTTTATATGTAGATGAAATGATCATCTACAGAGAAAATACTGAGAAATCTCTAGGATCCCCTAGAACTTGTATTTGAATTTAGCAGGATTAGAAAATACAAGGTATATATAAAAATTCAGGTCTATGTATACTTGCTATAAATGAAGAATTAGACATTGAAATTTAAAAGTTATGTAGGAGTACAAAGGACCTGGAAAAGTAAAAAAGAAAAAAATTTGGAAGAAATTTAGTACCTAATTTTAAGACTTCCTCTAAAGCTACAGTAATCAAGGCAGTGCTGGTGTAAGGAAAGACATATAGATCATTGGAACAAAACAATCTAGAAATAGAACCACACATATATGGTCCACTGAGTTTTGAAAGATTAACAACATTTTTGTAGAACATAAACTCAATTCAAGAGCAGAGGAAAAGATAGTGTTTTCAGCAAACGGCACTAGAACACCTGGTATCCGTCTATAAAAAATTAACCTCAACCCTTTATTTCCATACATAAAAATAACTTGAAAGGATCTATGAACCTAAATATGAAAGATTAAAGCTATAAAACTTTAAGAAGAAATTATAAGGGAAAATGTTTATGAATTTAGGGTAGGAAAGAATTTCCTAGGATATAAAAAACATGAATAAAAGAAAGAAGTTGATAAATGAGATTCCATCAAAATTTAGAACTTTAAATGACATCATTAAAATGAAAAGTAGTCCCTAAACAGACCATATTTATAATGCATATAACCTATGACCAGAATATATAAAGAACTCTTACAGCTCATTGATAGACAACCCAATTAAAAAGTAGACACAAAATGATAAATAGCCAGTACAGCACAAGGAAAGGTGTGCAACTCTAGAATCAGAAAAATACTAATAAGTCCAATAACAAGATTGAATTATACACTCATTAGGGAGATGAAGTTAAAAGTTTTAAAAGAACAAATGTCAGCTTAGGTGTGAACTAGTTAGAACTTGCTAATACTGCTGATGTTAATGTAAAATGACAAAGCCATTTTGGAAAACAATATATAAATTTCTTGTATTACTGTTAAGAACCAACAGTCCTGTTCTTAAGTTTTTACTTGAGAGGAATGAAAACACATGTTCACAATAGATTGGTACATACAAGCTGAATATCCCTTATCTGAAATTCTTGGGACCAGAGTGTTTCAGAGTTTGGTTTGAAATCCACTTAATCTGCAAAGAGGATAGCTACTCCCTTTTTTTGGGGGGGGGGAGGTTCCTGCTGCATGGAGTATTGTTTTCCACCCTTTAACTTTCAGACTATGAGTTTCTTTTTGAATTAAGTGTGTTTCTTGTATGCAGCATATTGTTGGATTGTGCTTCTTGACCCACTCTGCCAGTCTATTTCTTTTGATTGGTGAATTGAGAACATTATCACATTAATGGTTATAACTCATACATATTGATTTATCTTTGTCATGACTTTTTCTGTTCGTTGGATTCTCCCCCTTTGCATTCAATTTCTTGTTGTGCCCAACGGATTCATTCTGCTGGGCTTCCTGGGGTTGTGATCCTCATTGTCTTTTGCTAGGATATTGTCTAAAATTTTTTGGAGTGCTGGTTTGGTATTCATGAAGTTCCTAAGGTGCTCTTTGTCATGAAAGTATTTTATTTCACCATCAATTTTAAAAGATAATTTTGTAGGGTACATCAATCTGGGTTGGAGGCTGTTTTCTTTTAGGGCTTGGAAAACATCACTCCAAGCTCTTCTTGCCTTGATGGTTTGTGTTGAGAAGTCTGCTGTGATTCTGATGGGCTTTCCTTTGTATGTGATTTGTTTCTTTTCTCTCACTGCTTGTCGAATTTTGTTCTTCTGTTGGGTTTCTGGAATCTTAACTATTATATGCCTATGTGTAGATTTGTTTTGATCATAGCTACTTGGAGTCCTATATGCCTCACTTATCTGTATGTCAAGTTTTTTTCCCCTGCTTGGGAAGTTTTCTGTCATCACTTCTGTGAACAGGTTTTTTTTTTATGTCATCTGCACTCTCTCCTGTTTCTTCATTGACACCAATCAGTCTTATGTTATTCTTCTTTGCATCATCTAGCAGCTGCTGGATTGATTTCTCCTGGTCCCTTACAATTTTGAAGCAATTTTTCTTTTCCTGTTCACTAATTGCAATCTTATCTTGTATATCTGAAATTCTGTCCTCACATTGGTTCATTCTGCTGCATAGACTTTCAATGGAGTTTTTAATCTCCTGGAAATCTGTTTGCATTTGCTTTATGGATCCCATTTGTTTCCTATTTTGGGATTCCATCATGTTCCCCAGCTCCTCTATTTTTTTATGTGTCCTCTCTAGATTTATTAATCATGTCTTGCACTATGGGCACAATCTCTGTTGTTACCTGAGAAATTATTTCTGATTTTATTTTTTCCGGATCCTCTTTTGTTGCCAGTTCAGGGAGTCCAGGTGGTTGAGTATCACAATGTTCATCTTGTTTCCCTTTGGGGTTGTTTTAGGTCATCTGGAAGTCTGGTTTTGAAATTTGTTTATGTGTCTTCTCATTTCAACAGGTGTGTGTGTGTGTGTGTGTGTGTGTGTGTGTGCGCGCGCGCACACGTGCTGCTGGCGCCCACACAGCTCACCACCTCTGTGCTGGTGGGTGTGGTACAGCAGCCCTGAGGCCTCCTCTTGTCTGCTGGGAGTGGCTTACCTCCTCTGTGCTCCCAGGGTTTGATCAGGTCTTTATGAAAAACACATTGGAAATAACCTCCTGATGTGATATATTGAAAAGAATAGGGCTGGGGATTTAGCTTGGTGGTGCCGCCTGCCTGCAAGTGCAAGGTCCTGAGTTTGATCCAGTTTGAAGAGGTTTCAGTCCATAATCGGCTGGCTGCAAGGCAGGGAGGCTTGGCAGAGGAGCATCACAGAGCAGGCAGGAGGTAGCAGGAGCAGCAGGAATGGCAGCCCAGTGGTGATCTTGTAGCCTCATATTACACCATGTCTGAAAGGTGGTGAAGCTTGAAGCTGGCTTGCCCTTTTAAGTAGAATGTTTTAATATATGCCAAAAGAAAATATACCATAGAGAGAAACTCCAAAAGGTCAATTATATGCATTTGGTTAATATGTTGCAAGAAACTGGTGTTCAGTTAAATGGCCTGTTAGTACTTTGTGATACAAGGGATGAATTTTGTCTCCTAACAGTTAAGCAGAACAGAAACAAAAAACTATTTGAATCTGCTAATCTTCCTCCAAGAGAAGATCATGATAGGGCCATGTTCTGGTAGGATTGCTTTTGTTTGGTTGCATTTCCCAAGCTCCTTAGAGTGTTAATAGTTTCTGGGACTACTGTCAAGAAACAAAACAAAACAAAAATAATCTTGACAAAATGATTCTTAGAATAAGCTAGAACATAAATCCAAATTGCCTGAAACAATGCTGAATTCAATTCCAGGGATGAAAAATGTGAGAAATATTACATCCAAAGCAACGGGTCCAGTTCTGGGATCCCTGGAAAAACATTTCAGAGTACCTCTTGCCCTCTCAATTTTCTGTCAGCACACAATGTAGTGTATCTTTGGGACCACAAGTCCCATGGCAAGCTAGATGGCTGTGGGAAATACCTCAGAAAAGCCCAATACCTGGTCTCTATCTTCCAAGGGATCCCAAGACACCGGTTGGGAAGGGAAATATGTCTAAAGAGTGGAAGGAATAAGTCAGCTAGATTTTTGAATATTAGTTGAAAGATTCTTTAGAAATTCAGAGACGGAAAGTATCAGTAAAGACAGGCAAGTCAGTGCAAGACAGAAATACACAAACTGAGTGGACAGGTAAGGAACAGATTTGTCTGGTAAGAAAATGTATCCATTAATTGGCTATGTGAAACAATGGAGGTCTCAGAAAAATTTCTGTTTGGAATGATGAGGGTGCTACAGTGGATTCTTGAGCAATTGGTATAATTGTTGGGAAGGGAGAGGAATTGATTCATCACTGCCTGAATGTTCTAATCTTTTGAAGCTTCTCCTCTAAATGTACATTCCCCCATGCCAGTAGTGGTGAACCTATGGCGCATGTGTCACAGTGGGATGTTTGTATCATTGAAAGCTCCAAAAGGTTCACCATCACTCCCCTGTGCCATTTTCAGTCTTTAGTATTTTAGCTGAAATTACTCTTTGGATCCATATAATGAATTCCTCTGAGGCTCACAGATTTCTGACCTTTCTAACTCTGAATCAGGAGTATCTGTTCTCTCATCTAAGCCTTTCATGTTGAGTTTTTATTATTGTAACACTGGTCTCATTTGAACTGCAGCCAACACATCTCACAGCTCCTCAACCCAATAGGTCCCTGTTGATTTCAACAAAGCTTTAAAATGTCACTATGAATCAACTGAGATAGCATAGATACAACCCTACAGCAGAGTGAGTGCTTACTACATCTTAATTTCATAATGTCCTCTTTGCTAGAACTTCTACTGGTTTTTCTCTTTCCTTAGTTTGGCATTACAAGTCTGTTGCAAACTGGGCTTACTAAGTGGCCACTGGTGGAATGGCATGAAGAGGCTGTGTTCATTCCAGGGACACCAGCCAGCATTTTGACAGGGGAACGTGAGCCCAGTAACACCGGATGGCTTAAATGCAAAGAACTAAACTGGGTGCATTGGTGCAGCTTTTAATCCCAGCACTTTGGGAAGCTGAAGGAGGAGGATCTCAAGTTCAAGTCCCTCCTGGCAATTTAGTCCCTGTCCTCCCCAAATAAAAAGAGCTGGGGATGTAGCTCAGTGGAAAGGCCCTGGGTTCAATCTCAAATACAAAACTATATGGACTAATAATTGGACTTGAGCGATAAAATGATGCAGCTGGCTCGATCTAGCAAATTACCTACATTCTGCATTTGTTAATTGCATTTCTCTATGGGAGTAACTATTTTGTAAGCAAGTGAAATGGCCATATCTGGAAGAGTATCTTCTTAAAGCATTAACACTCTAGATAAAAGCATGGTTAAATGGAAGTCCCAGGAGCTTCAACATCAAACTGATGTTGAATCCATTTCCTCCATTTGTTAGATGCTAGAATTTGGTTAAATTATTTCTCTTGTGACTTGGTTTTCCTACCCATAAAATAGAAGATAGACCCCAATTCACAGGGTTATGTTAACCACATAATCTTGTAAATGCCTAATTAATGTTTAGCAGTAAGAATTGCATGGTTAGTGTTTCATGATATGTGATAGAATTATGACTAGGAAATTAGGAATCTCCTTGTCTTGCCCAGGTTGGGGTTGTCTCTTTATCACTTCTTAGGTTCTTGAACGTAAGAGTGAATAGATGAGTCATTTTATCACAAGTGGATTCTCAAGCCTCTATTATGAGGCTTACTGTGTTTTTTTTTTTTTTTTGGTACCGGGGATCAAACTGAGGACCTTGCACTTTTGGGGCAGGCGGCGGAACCACTGAGCTAAATCCCCGGCCCTTGAGGCTTACTCTTTTAAGCTGAGTTTCAACCTGTGATTTGGATTCAAGGGCCATATTGGCTTCTCTTTTTACTGTTATGCCTTCCCTAATATTTGTCAATCTCATCATGTGCCCCAATCTAAAGTGAGAGGAAGAAATCAGAACCCAACAGGGCTGACCTGTAGGAGGTCCTTTTTCAGTGTTGTAGCCCCAAAGTGTGGAGGGAACTTGAATCAGGCAAGAACAGTGCTACATATCTTTTCTACTGCTCAGTGCCCCATGTTAGGCCTGGACCCATCAGCTTGTATCATCTGCTCTGTGGCAGCAGAGTGAAGGGGAAGAAAGAAATGATGCCCTGCCACAGTGCCTTCCCACCAGACACAATAGTTGCTTAATAAGTGATACTGCCCTTGACCTCTTTCACTGTTTCAAAATTATTTTATATGAATGGGCAGCAATATGTTCAGTCTAGTCTTTCTCCTTTGCTTTTTTCCTCTCCTGGTTAATGCTCTTGCCTTTGAAATTGACAGCGGAGCTGGTTGCAGCTGGGGGTTGATGAAGAGCAGTGTTGTAACTTGAGTTTTCTTTTTTAAAATTAATTTTATTGGTATATTATAGGTATACAATATAATGACATTCATCATTGGAAATTTGAACCTTTACATAATGTCTGTTGCTTATTTTTTCCCCATTCCCCTGCTCTCCCTTCCACCCCTCCATCCCTCCCTATTTACAAAGACTTTGTTTCCATTTTCTCATATTAATTCCATTCCCTTCTATCATTTCCCCTACCCCTCCCACTTCTCCTTTCCCTTTGCCCCTTTTCTTCCTATTTCACATTATCTATTATACCTTCTAGTCCTTATTTACACTTTCAGTTTTTCTCACTAGAGAAACTATTCAGTATTTACACATGTGTGCACTATTTATTTCACTTAAGAGTATCACCTCAATGTAGATCCATTTAGCTACAAATGTCTCTAATTTCTCATTTTTTATGGCTGAGTAGTACTCCATTTTATAAAACCACATTTTCTTTATCTCCAGTTGATGGGCATTTGGGCTGCTTCTAAGTTTTAGTGATTACAAATTGTGCTGCTATGTACATGGGTGCACATATATCACTGTGGCATGATTCTTTTAATTCTTTGGGGAAGATCCCCAGCAGGGGGATAGCGGGGTCAAATGGGACTTCCAGTCCTAGTTCTTTGAGGTATCTCCATACTGATTTCCACAGTGGTTGCACCAGTCTACACTCCCACCAGCAGTGGAGCAGGGTTCCTCTTTCTCCACAGCCCTGCCAGCATTTGTTATTGGTTGATTTCATGATAGCAGCCATTCTTTCTGGGGTCAGGTGGAATCTCAGCATTGTTTTCATTTACATCTCTCAAATGACATATTTTCATATGTTTATTTGCTATTTCTACTTCTTTGAGAAATGTCTGTTGATAAACATATGAAAAAATATTCAACTTGAGTGTTTTCGATGGGCTTGTTCTCTTCCCAGACTAGCAGTGCAGGGAGCCCCGAACCAGGAGGTCTGTAGCTTCATTCTTGTCCCCAGCAAGGTGAATCACTTCAGCTCTCCACCTCTGTAACATGGGGTTCAATGAAAGTGGAATCACTTTTGATCTTTGTTCCTTACAGCCAGGGGCTTCCCAGAGGGATCTTTTTGACAGTGGTGTGTGGGAGACTAGAGGAGATTTGAGGCCTAATTGGCCGCCACTGTGAGCACGAAGGAGAAAGGCTGCATTGAGAGGTGATGGCATATTTCAGGTCCTAGGGAAAAGTTAAGATAGCTAAGGTTAAGTTGTTTACCTGAGTATGTACAATGGATATTGGAAAGCAGGTGAATCTTGTTACTTTGATTGCTTGTACCCGTGTTCAGGTGAATAAAGGCAAGGTGAGCCAGACACTGGGGGGTCCTCTGCCTGCTAAGCAGCAAGAGCCCTCATGCTGCCTGCATGTTAAACTGACTCAGTGTCTTTCTCATTCATCCTCTGATGTCCCCCATAAGTGGAGCCTGGGTAGGGAAAGCTCAGATGGGGTTGGCTCCCCATGGGTGGTGCCTGGGCAGGAGGTCCCTGAGACTGGTGGCAAAGGCCAGCTGGTGGGTCAGCTACACTTGTAGAGGTCAGGAGGGCTGGGGAGGCCCTGGAGGGGCCAGTAAGGAGGGGTTCAGGCATCCACTACAAGTAAAGTCACCTTCTCTTTTTTTTTTCCCATTAAGTTTATTGGTACATTTTAGGTACACAATACAGTTACATTCCTCATTGGGATCTTTTACCTTTACATGATGTATCTTGGTTCTTATTTTTTCCCCATTCTCCTGACCTCCCTTCACCCCCTCCACCCTTCCCTATTTATAAATACTTTGTTTCCATGTTTTTCCTTTTCTCATATTTTTTCTTTTCCTTCTTTCCTTTCCCCTTTCTCTCCCATTTCCCCTATTCCTTTTGACATTTTCTTCCTATTTCACAATATCAATTATGCATTTTGATCCTTATTTACACTTTTAGTTTTTCACACCAGAGAAACTATTTGGTATTTACCCAAGTGTGTCCTTTTTATTTCACTTAAGAGTATCGCCTCAATGTGCATCAATTTAGCTATAAATGTCTCTAGTTTCTCATTCTTTATGTAAAGCCAACTTCTCTTTATTTTTTATATATTGTGCCTATATGGAGCTTTGTAGGCTTTCTGCTCTTGAAAAGTGTGAAAAATATCTAATTTGGATGCGTTCTAAAACTTTGCTAATACTTAGTCCACTAGCCACATAAGGCTGTTGAGCACTGGAGAGATGGCTAATTTGAATTGAGATCTGCTGCAAATTTAAACTTTGTAATGAGTTTCAAGACTTAAGACAAAACTATATAAAAGGGCTTATTAACAACTTAAAAATATCAGCAACACATTGGAATACAGTAACATTTTGAATGTATTGGGTGTGGTGGTTAGGGAGGGGTGCCAATTTGACTGGTTTTGGGGATTGGTGGAGCACACTTCGGGTATGTTTAGGTGGGTCATAGGGGTGTGGCCTTGGGGGGGGGTCTATGTTTGGCCCCTCACTTCTTCCTCCTTGGTACTTTTCCCTTCCTCTGCTTCCTGGCCAATATGAACTAAGTAGCTGTGCTCCATCATGGCCCTTCTGCCGTAATGTTTCTGTCTTGGAGCCAGCTGACCATGAACTGAAGTCCTTTAAGACATGAGCCATATTAAATCTCTCCTTTAAATTGTGGGTGTCAGGTGTTCTGTCTCAGCAATGAGAAAGCCAGCTAATAGATTAAATCAAAGATGAAAATTTAGTCTATGCAGCTTGCATTGCTTCCCTCGATTAGCATTTCTGCCTTAAATCACTCTTGGCTCTGAAATTCTGTGGCTTTGAGCATGAGTAACTGGGCTCTGTGGTGTGTGGGGTAGTGTCCTAGGGTGCTAGAGGGCTATGGGGTTACAGATGGAGATAGAGCCTTTTTTGAGAAGTTCAAACCAATATAAGTCATGAAGTTCCACAGGGTCAAAGTCTAGGAAAGTGTCTTCCACCCATGTGGTGTCATTCAAAGGCTCTCTTGCCTTTTCCAGTCCTGCCGTCCCCTTGCCTGCCCTCCGCTGCTCCTCCCAGCCTGCTCATGCTGCCAACATTGTGACAGCCATGTGTCCTGGGCTTCCTGGAGCAGATCTGATTTTGTCTGCTTAATCTCGTAAACATTGTCAGTCTGACTTTCAGTTCAAAAATTATGGTTAACATTGGTATTAGGGGATTATAAGATGTTCTCCTGTAGGATCACAACTTTTAGTGGTAGGGGAAAGAAAGGAATAAGTAGAGCACAAGATTTTTAGTTCAGAGAAACTATTATGTGTGATGCAATTGTAGATACATGTCATGTTAAGAACTAGAGAATGTACAACACAAAGAATGACCCCTAAGAAACTATGACTTTGCTTGATAATGTTTCAATCTAGGTTCATTTATTATGTTTTTAAAGTACTGCTCTGTGGAGGGGTTGGTGGAGGAGAATGTTCATGTGGGTGGGAGGCAGAGGGCTGCACCTTCCACTCAGTTTTGCTATGAAAATTGCTTTAAAAAGTCTATTAATTTAAAAATATGCAAACGTGTAGGTTGAAAATGAAAGCAGTATACGCAGGAAACCTCTGTGATTAAAATCACTTCTCCTTCCTTTCGAGTGACAGCTCTGACTTCTCTTGAGCCCAGCTGTTTGTTGTACTATTTTCCGTGAGAGAATGGCAGTCAGCACCTTGCTGGGGTTTCCTGTCTCTTAGCTTTAACATGAGAGGCAGGAAAATGATAAATTTGTTTTCTTGCCTTCAGAGGAAGCCTTGATAGATAGAAATAGCCATTAAATGATTCTTCAAAGCTGCAGGACTCACTTCTGTTTTCTTTAGGACCCTGTGAGGTCAGACAGTCTTTGAAGGCTGGTTGCAGAGTAACCTGTGGCCTCTGGCTGGGAAGGAGCCTAAGTCTTATTATTTAATCAAACTTCTTTGGATGATAAATTGCTGACTTTGACAAGCTTTGTGGTACAGGGCTGTTATAATGAGATAGTGTGAGCAAATCAAGGCTTAAGAAGCATTCTTTTCCTCCTCTTGCCTTGTAACCTATAAAGAACACTTCTTTTTCCAATTCCCAGTGCCTTGCATGGAAAACTCTCCTTCAAGGTTTGTTAAGTTTTTTTTTTTTTTGGTATCAGGATTGAACTCAGGACCTTGTGCTTGCAAAGCAGGGGGCAGAAACACTGAGCTAAATCCCCAGCCCTAACTTTTTTTTTTTGAAGAAAGGATAAATTTGGAGTAGGATGATGTTCTATTTTTGAAAAACGTTTAATTTTATGCTGTAGAAATTGCACAAGCTTTGACTAAGAGTGAGAGGTCCTGGGTTATAGTAGATTCTGCTGCTCAGTAGCTACATGACTTTAGGGAGCCTTGTCCTCCTGGGACATTGCCTTACTCGTACGTAAAAGGGCTAGAACATGTACCTTGCACTTTCCTCTTATATTAAAAGGTATAAGTGAATAGTGAGAAGGCATGGAGGGAATAGGTTATTTGTTAGAATTGGCTGGTCCTTTCTCCTTCCCAGTATTCTAAAGCATGCCAGCAGTGTAGTGCTGATGATGCCATCAATTCTCTCTGGGTTTTGTTTTTTCCCCCTCATGGTCTATAAATTTTTTTCTTTTTGTTGAGACAGGGTCTCACTATGTAGTTCAGGTTGACCTTGAACTCACTATGTAGCCCAAGCTGGTCTTGAGCTTGTGGCAATCCTCCTGCCTCAATCTCCTGAGTGCTGGGATTACAGGTCTCTTCCATCATGCCTGGATATGGGTTATACATTTGTGTGTGCAATTTAAGCCCATTGCTTCATATTTTCTGAGTCTAAAAAAATTTGTGTATTTATTTTGAAGAATGTTATCTTTTTTTTTGGTACCGAGCATCGAACTCAGGTCCTTCTGCTTGCGAGGCAGGCGGAGGAACCACTGACCTAAATCCCCGGCCCCTAAAGAATGTTAGCTTTTAAATTGTGAAGATAATATATACCATTGTATTAAGTTAAACATTATAACAGCATAGAAAAATCAATTACAATCTCCCTATTTATCCAAATCTCAATTGTTTTGTATACCTCTGATGTATCTCTGTGCTCATGCAAGTCTCTCGATTCTCTCTCTCTCTCTCTCTCGTTGAATCAGACTATACTTGTTGCAGATTTTTTTGATATTTAATAGCATTCCAAGGTTATGTTTTTTATCACGTCATATTGTGCCACCTTTTCCCTTTTAGTATCTGCCTGATATTCCATTGCACAGCACACAGTTTACTTAGCTAATCCTTTATTAATGAGGGGGTTATTTACTCATCATATACTTATTTCTCACAATTACTGAAAAATATGCTTTTAATAAGAGATATGAACAGTACAGAAAGGTAAAGCAAAACCTTTATTCTGACCCATTTCTACTCAAATTCTTTAGAAGAGAATTTGAATAGGTGCTTTTTTTTTTCTGCTGGTCATTTTATAGCTTTAAGTAGTGTAATTACATATCTCTGTTGCTTTAATAATTTAAAACAGTATCTATTGACTGGCTGCTATCAAAAATAAGAGGCCTAAAATTGTAAGGTATGGAGGAAGGGACAGTTTCTCAAAATATGTGTGTGTGGCCTCCTGATTCAACATTTGCATATGTTATAAAACAATCAATATAATCTTTTGGTAATGGTTATTTCCCTATCTTTTGAAATATCCAATGCCAGATGGGTCAGATAGTTGAGAAAATTCTAGTCTATTATGCTATTATGTCTTTGATTACTGGAGTGGTGGAGTTTCTGTGGCAGTTGTATTTATTGCAGTACTGAGGATTGAACCCAAGGTCTTCACATTGAGCTGTATCCCTAGATGTTATTTATTTTGTCCTGAGATGGGGTCTGCTGCCTGAGCTGGGATCAAACTTGGCAATATGTTCTGCCTAAGCCTCCCAGTGTGCTGGGTTTACAGGCTTCAGTTTTTCATGCATGTTTACAGTGCCCCAGCCTTGTCTTTGGAGTTACAAGAATTCTTACTGAAGAGAGGGGTCCAGGTTTTGATCAGTATGGCTCTCCAAGGGCAGTGACAAGAACACTGGAAGCTGCACTTTAGGCAAAGAATCCAGCAGCAGGTGACAAACTCATAACATGTTCCAACAGATTGCAATGTCCAGTGACTCAAGGTTCAACCTGAGCAGAAGATGGAAGTTACAGGATCAAGTGTAGTGTACTTGACTATGGTGAGTGTTCCAGTGTGAAATGGTTAATCAAATAGTTGTGGGTCAGTGACCATAGGGATATCTGAAACTGAACTCAGTTCTACAGCTGGAGGTGTCAAATCAGATTTGGGAAGACGTGGGAAGGTTTTGATATGCAGGCACTGGTAAAAACTGCGAATTTCCAATATGGTTTTGTACAGAAAAACTGCATGTGTTAAGCAACTAAAATGTTTAGTGCATTTAAAAAATTTTGTAATGCTCTGCTGACCTTGGAATTGGTAAAATGTTATAACGGGCTGCTACTCTGAATTCACTATTAAGGAATTTAAGGACAAATTAAAGTATAAAGGCAGTGGTAGATGGAAAAGTAATCAGATATAATTTTGGGCCCGGAATTTTCTGGCTAAGAGATATCTTTGTCCAGATTATGAGGAAGCATGGCTATCCTGGGGGTGAGGGGAAGGTTATTTCTAACATTACTTTTAATTGCTTCTTGGCCTTTTGGCTAAGATCAAGTATAAAAACATTGTCCTTAAGATCATCTCCAACCATGTAGTTATTTAATAAGCAGGCTTTTTTATTACACCCACAAATATGTATGAGAAAGCATAGGATTTGGTGAAGATAAGGTGAAAATACTTCCTAATGGACCATGAGTTCTGGCTTCTGTGTACTCAGAGGTCTGATAAGCTGGAGTGTGAAGGTGGCTGGTCTATTGTTAGGCAATTCTGTTGAGGACATGGAACATATTGTTATTATGGGCCAGCCATCAGAATAGAGTGATAGCCAGCCTTTAGCACGAGCACACAGGGCTAGTCCCTGGGATTAGATGGAATGGTAGGAGTCAAGCTCTGGAAAGGAAGATGGTGGTCACAGCTGGGGTACAGAGCATTGTAGACCAGTGGTTCTGCAAGTGTAGTGCCCAGACAGAACTTGACAATTATCTGGGAACTTGTTTGAAATACAAATCCTCAGGCACACTCCAGACCCACTAAATCAGAAATTCTGGGGGTGAGACCTGTAGTCTGCATTTAACAAGTTCTCCATATAATTCTCATGAACACTCATGTTAACTACCTGTAATTTGAGATTGCTGGGGCGGCACTTACATAAATAAGAGCTGCAGAATCGAAAGCTAGGTAAGCCACTATTAAGTTTTCTTTTCAACTTCTATTTAATAAAAATGTATATTTTTTGTTACATAAAAACACATGAACTGAAATGTTTCATAAGCATGGTAGTGTGCTTAGTATTTTAGCTGCATTATTTCTTTGATTTTTTTTACCAGCCTATTAATTAAATGCTGTTTTAATTTCCATTTTACAGATGAAGAGACAGAGGGATTGAGAATCTCATTAAAGATTTTGGAGCTAATAAGTGGCAGAACTGAAATTTGAACCTAGGGAGTTTCACAAAATGAACTTGGCCTTCTTAACTGCTAAGCTACACTGTGTGGATTCTTAATTTCCCATTACATGGTCCTTGTGTGGAGGACTGTGGCTCATACATAGTTTGGTAATGTATATTGATTAGCATTTCCCTGCTTTGGGTCAGATGTAAAACTTGTATTTTACCTCTCATGGCTGGCTTATTGCTTCTGAATCTTGATAGTACAGACTTTCAACACATTTATATATAGAAGAGCTGAGTTTAATGCTAACTAGACTTTATGCATATTAGGTTTTAATCTTTCACTTGCTAAATTTATGCCTTTTCTACTATGTCTGTAAATCTTTCCTTGCCATAATATGAAAGATTTACTGTTTTCCTCCCAAGGATTTCCTTAGATTATATTGGCACTCTCTATTATATCTTAGGACAAGTGTAAAAATAATGAGATTTGATAGTTTTAAATCAGCTCAAAATATTGTTTCTGGATAAGCATCCAATTATTCCTTTTTTTCTGGTGGTAAGTTTTCTGTAATTGGAAATGTTGCAGTAATGCTATTTTAAATTCTAAGTGTGGAAGTATTTCTATAGCATAAAATTCCTCTTATGTGTATGAATGATTGGGTATGGGTCAAAGAGACTTGGAACATTAATTTTAATTCAGGGTGGCTCCAAAGAGGCAAGTTAATTTTCTAAATCAGCCTGGTGAGAGTTGGAGCTTGGGAAATGCATTTAAGGAAAAATGTCTTATACTCTGCTAGAACAATTGCACAGTAATAGGCTCAGGAGTAAACTGGCCACTAAGGTTTGGAAGCATTTTTAGAGTCAGGGCCAATTTGCCTGAAAACCTCTAATTCTGAATCATGCTTATTCTACGACAAATCACTTGTTCATAGCTTAATGCTTCTGAAATTGGAACGGATCCCTAGTTGATGAAGTTATGGTAGGATGTGAATATGAAAGTTTTATTTGAGTAGATAATAGACATGATATTGCCAAGGATGGTGTGGTAGCAGAAAAAAATGTGACCCTAAATTTTTTGATTTTTAACTTTTAACTGTGGTAAAATGCACAATATACAGTTCACCATCTTAAAAATTTATAGGTACAATTCAGTGATATAAAGTATGTTTGCTTCACTATGTAATCAGTATCACCCATCTCTACAACTTTTTCATCTTCCCAAACTGAAACATTGTACCCATTAAATAACTTCCCATCATCCCCCCCCCCCCCGCCCCATCCCTGGCAACCACCATTTTACATTGTTTCTATGTCTATATTGTAGACACATAATGTTATGATTTAGATCTAAAATGATCCCCTCCCCCATCTCATGTGTTAGAAGGGTTTTTGAAAGAGGAATTGGACATGAGGATTGATCCATTGATAAATTTGTAGCTGAATGTGCTTGTTATCAGGGAGGGCCTGGTTGGAGGAGATGAGGGTGTAACCCCAAAGGGTATATTCTCGTTCCTGACTCCCCCTTTCTTGCTCTCTCTGAGGTAAACCATGAGGTTCACCATGTTACCGTGAGGTTAACACCTTTCCTCTGCCATGCCTCTCTGCCATGATGTCTGTGCCTAGGAGTCAGCCTACCATGGACTGAAACCTCTGAAACTATAAGTCAAAATAAACCTCTTATCCTTTGTTAATGTCAGACATTTCATCCCAGTGACCAGAAAGTGGCTAATACATTTGATAAATAGAATCATAAAGTTTTTATTTTTCTGTGTTTGACTTATTTCACTTGGCATAGCATCCTCAAGGCACATCCATAGAGTTATGTGTCAGAATTTCCTTCCTTAATACCACGTGTTGTTCATCTCTCAATGGACAATTGGATTGCTTCCATCTTTTGACTATTATGTATGATGTTGCTATGGACGTAGATATACAAATCTGTTTGTATCTCTGATATTTTCTTCCTTTGGGTATATACCCAGAAGTAAAATCGCTGGTTCATCTGTGCGTGTGTGTGTGTGTTTGTTTTTTTTTTGGGGGGGGTGCTAGGGATCAAACTCGGGTCCTTGCGCTTGCACAGCAGTCGGTGAAACCACTGAGCTAAATCCCAGGCCCTGTGTGTATGTTTTTCTGAGGACTCTTCATATTGTTTTTCAGAGTGTCTACACCATTTTATAGTCACCAATTATACGCAAGAGTTCCAATGTCTCTATGCTTACCCACAATTGTTATTTTCTATTTTTTTTATATTAGACCTCCTAGAGGTTATGAAGTGGAAGAATCATAACCCTATAACCTTGCTCACATAGAGGTTATGACAAAAGGGCAGGAATTAGACATTAGAAGATGACTTCGGGGGAATCAGGTCAGAGAAGATTGCTGTTAGTGTGATATCACAGGAGAACAAGTCAAACTGAATTGTTTTGGAGGTCTAAGTTGTGCTTTTGTTTTCTTAAGTCAAAAGAGACCTTCATCTATCCCAGTGCTAAGAAACCACTTGGAGATCTAATAAGTGTTTTGCCAGGTGCTTTGGACAGTATTGATACCTACTCATGACAGTACCAATCAGGTTAGGGTTTTTCTGCTTCCTTTCCTCCCTTTGTTCTAACTCTGGAGGAATTAGAAATTGCCATATTGGACTTGAGGGGTGGGGAGTAGAGGTCTAGGCTGAACTAGAAAGAGGAAGCTGGCTATACCACATTGCTGCTTACTTTCCACTTGCAGCAGATTGATGAAGGAGGGAAGAAGCTTCAACTTTGTATCAGAACTAAGGTTCAATTGAGACAGTACTAACGATTTTCATCACCAAATCAAAACTATTTTGTCGCTTGAAGTATGTCGGTACCGAGGCTTTCACACTGACCTGCACCTGCAGCCCTTTTGATTTTTGTAAAATTTTGAGACAGGGTCTTACTAAGTCATTCAGTTGCCCAGGCTGGGCTTAAGCTTTTTAATCCTCCTGTTCCAGCCTCTCAGAATTCTGGGGTTGCAGATGTGCACCACCATACATGGCTACAGTTTTTTTGATTTTTAAAAATTTCTTAAAAGTGACCCAAGAATTGAGTCAACATTCATTTTTATCTAATGCAGGGGAGTAAGTAGTCCTGACCTTTTCGGCACCAGTGACTGGCTTTGTGGAAGACAACTTTTTCATGGAAGGGAGAATGGGGTTAGTTACAGGATTAGATTCTCATCAGAAATGCACAAGCTGGATGACTTGTGTGCACAGTTCACAGTAGGGTTCAGGCTCCTAAGAGAATCTAAAGCCCTACTGATCTGACCAGAGGTGAAGCTCAGGTGTTAAGGGGAGCAGCTTGAACACTGAGCACTTGCTGTTGTATGGCCCATGAAAGGCCATGGACTGGTACGTGTCTGTGGTCCTATGGCTGGGGACTCCTGCTAAAATGCACTGCATAAGTGACAGAAAGTTGAAATGTAAATTGCTTTATGATTAGATCTTGTCAGCTGGGCTTATTCAGTGAAATGGTGAAATGTACATGTGACACGGTAGTCTTTCCCAACTGCACCTCTCCCCAGGTGTAAGTAAAATGAAAGTAAATTTGGGGAGCGGGATTTGAGAGGGTGGAGTGAGGGAAAATTTTCATTTGAAACTTGTCAGGTCATTTAGAAAGAACATTTCACAGTTCTGGTACTCAACTGTGGTATGTTTTGCCTTGGGAAGAAGTAAAGTCTTTTAATGATGCATCTAAGTAGAGGAAATAAGAAAAAGATCCCTCTCATATTTCCCGCAAGGAGTGGAATTATTTAGTTCTTGCATGTTGACAGTATTTTTTTTTACCCCTCCCCTGAGTCTTAAAAATGCTGTAAGATTGAAGTATCTTTAGTAATGAGGACTTGCATATTCAAGAACACATAAGATTGAACATTTAGTCAAAATTTGGGAAGAATTTAAGTTATGTTTGCCATGTTAAAAATAGCTACTGACAAGAGATGTTTTCTGAGAATATTTTTGTTTCTGTTGTGTTTTGTCTTAGTCTTTTCAGGTTGCTACAACAAATTACCTTAAGTTACATGGGTGGTTTCCAGATAACAGATGTTGATTTCTCACAATTCTGGAGGCTGGGAGGTCCAGGATCAAGGTGTTGGCAGATTTGGTGTCTGGTGAGGGCTTTTTGATTTATAGGTGGTGCTTTATAGCTTTGTCCTCGTGTGAAGGGAGTGGCACAGCAGTTCTCTGGGGCCCTTTCTATAAGGGCATTAATCCTATTCATGAAGGCTGTCCACTTATGATGTAGTTACCTTCTAAATGTCCCAACTACTAATGCCATCACTTTGATGATGAGGCTTCAACATAGAAATTTTAGGGGAATGTAAACATTCAGACTATAGCATATTAGAAAACTTGCAAATTGTTTTTGACTGAAATGATCAAGTTAGCTACTCTGCATCCACTAGATAGCAGTAGTTGCATAGTAATAGAGACGTTTATTTAGGAAAAACAGTGCTGCTAAGTTACTATTAGGAATTTTTATTATAATTCTAATTATGCTTCACTCCTGAAAAGTTGCATTTAGCTTAGCTCCAGAGTCCACTGGCATATTAGCTGTATCTTGTCAAATAATAGTGCTAAATAAATTGGCCTAAACAGTGAGAACATTTATTTTCTTGCTGGGCATTGTGTTACATATCTGTAATCTCAGCTACTTGGAAGCCTGAGGCAGGGGGATCACAAGTTCAAGGCTGTTCTAGGCAACTTAGTAAGAAGACCCTGTTTCAAAAAAGTCTTCTATAACAAAAACCCCGGAGGTAGGGTAAGCATCAAATGTTCTTCCTCTCTGCCCCTTTCTTGGGTGGCTTCATACTCAGGCTGGTAACAGGATGGCAGTTTCAGCCAAGCATCCAGTCATCATGATTACTAGGAAAAGAAATTTTTGTCTTGAAGTGAAGACACTTTTCTTTGAAGTGTTTCCTTCCTTTCCCTACCACAACCAAGTTTCTCATACAGCTCATTGGCTAAAATTTATGATACATCTTGGACAGACAACTGGCAAAGGGCAAGATACTACTCAAATTGAGAGAAAGCCAGATCTACTTGCTAGAGCATTGATGCATTAGGTTCTCTTGGAACAAATGGCCAAGGGAGGCAGGGCCAACACTGGGCAAGACTCCTTGAAAGGAAGTTGCATAGCATGGATAGTGTGTAGACAATGTTTAATACAGATTTAGTACCCCTTACCTCAAATGCTTGGAACAGAAATGCTTTGGGCTTTGAATTTCTCTCTTTCTTCCTTTTCTTTTCTTTTTTCCCTTCCTTCCTTCCTTCCTTCCTTCCTTCCTTCCTTCCTCCCTCCCTCCCTCCCTCCCTCCCTCCCTCCCTCTCTCTCTCTCTCTCTCTCTCTCTCTCTCTCTTTCTTTCTTTCTTTCTTTCTTTCTTTCTCTCTTTCTCTTTCTCTTTCTTTGTTTTTCTTTCTCCTTTCCTTTCTTTTCCCCTTCCTTCCTTCCTTCCTTCCTTGGATCAAACTCAAGACCCTGCACTTGTGAGGCAGGCAGCGGAACCACTGAGCTAAATCCCCGCTGAGGATTTTTTTTTTAGAATTTGGTATATTTGCACATATATAATTTATCATGAGGGATGGAACCCAAATCTAAACACAAAATTCATTTGTTTGATATATTCCTTATCCATATAACCCAAAGATAATTTTATGCAATATTTTTAGGGCACCTCTGTTTTAACTATGACCCATCACAAAAGGTCAAGCATGGAACTCCCTACTTGTGTCATCATGTTAGAGTTTGAAAAGTTTCAGATTTTGGAGCATTTTGGATTTTAGATTTGGAGATTATGGCTGATCAATTTGTATTTTAAAAATAGGCTTTAAAGAAATCTCTGACTATTGGTGGTTAAAATGCATCTTCAAATGAAATATTCTTTCTTGGATCACAAACATTTCACCATGTCAAAGCTAGAAGGAACCTTATATGGTCCTGTCTAAACTCTTTATTTAGGAATGGAGGCTGAGTATGCAGGTGACTTTCCAAAAATACTAATTAGTAGGAATTACCACAGCAAACCTGTCAGCAACTCTAGTGCAATTATAGAGTAATGACTGAGACTTTCATTACTCCAAAGCAGTACTTCTCTGGATTATGGTACGTGATCAGACATTGTGGAATGAAGCTAGAATATGAGAATTTCTCCATGGTGCAAGGATATGGAAAATAAAGACCTGGGCTGATGCTAGTGAAGCTGACTTCTGTAGAGGATCAGGATATATCTGCTTCAGACTTTGAGAGCCAGATGGTGATTGTGCAAGTACTCAACTCTGCCATTAAAAATGTGAAAGCAGCCCTAGACAATATGGAACGATTGGATATGACTGTGTTCCAATTAAAATTTATTTACAAAAACATGAGCTGTGCAGCTAATTGTTTGCTGACCCTTGTTTATATTTATCTAAAAGATTGATCTTCTAGCTATGATTGCTGCACAAAAATGGTTTTGAGAAGGACCAAATGGGTTTAAGGCCAAACTTAAAAATTTGAATTTTGCCTAAACCAAAAGTTAAAGGCATGACCTTCCACTTTGTTTACATGATGTGGAAACTGCTCTTTATCCAGTCAATTTGCCATGACAACTGGTACATTCAGTATATTAAGCTGATTCACAATTTATTTCACTGAACAGATCGGTCAAGCGGTCATAATAGCCTGTGCTCTTGCCAAGGCATAACCTTGGTGTAATTTAGACAGATTCTCCTCTAGGAACCAATCTACTTGAAAGTTAGTTTACCTGTAATCTACATTTCTCAGTGAGCATAATATGAGAACATCTAATTAAATCATATTCTGAACGAGGGCACAGCTTGCCTTAGAATTAATTTAACCAAATAATTAGAAAACTTCTAAAGTTGTTGCAGATATTGGTAGTAGGAAGTCTCTTGCAAATTGCCTGAGCATTCTTATTCTTGAAGACACAGGTCATCTATTTTTGGCTGGGAAACTACATGGGTTCATGTCCTGAAGTTTCACGGAGAATAGTGATTTGTATGCAGGGAAACTCCATTTAAAAATCAGTCTCTCTCTCTCTCTCTCTCTCTCTCTCTCTCTCTCTGAAGTAAGCGGAAGTTCCTTCTATTTTTTTTTTTTTTTAGCGCATTTATTGTGGTTACACTGAGTGTTACCATTCAGATCAGATTCTACTTGTCAGTAATAAACATGCTGTAACTTTATTTTCCACCCTGGGGCTCAGAGGAGCCAAAGGAAGTTGCACAAGTCTGGCAAAGATTCACTCTCCTAAGACTCATGCAATTTCCTGGGTGCAATGGTTTATTGAGCATTTACAGCAAGATAAAAGGCACTCATCCACAGCATAAGCTGGAAGCTGGAGGTGGTGCCAGTAGTGCAGGATTGTTCTGCTACCCGGCCAAATCACAGTGGTGGTGGGTGATCTGGAAACCGGTACAGTCAGGGAGCCAAACTGGGCATTCAAGATGGGACAGAGTGATGGTCACAGACAGTTTCAGAGCTGGCGTGGCCATTCTACCAAGAGCAGTCAGTACCCAGGGCAAAGTCCGCAAACACTGAGCCAAAAGATGGAGCCGAAGAGCAACTGGAGGCTTCATCTTTTATGCCATGGGGACTTGGTGCAAAGACAGTGTGCTAATCTTATACTGGTGAACGTGTTTTTCTTTATGGTAAAAACATTTTTAGAAAACATTTTTAAATAATTTCTTAAAGGAGGTTCACAAGAGAAGTGTGGCACGCAGGCTGTGTGGTTATCACACAGGTCACAAGCTAGTTTAGACTCAGAAATTGAGTTTGAAACCAGGCGGAAGCATAAGATGGCTTCTGTCCTGCTCACATCACTGACTCAGTGACATTTGGGATTGATTCATATTTGTTATTTTGAAAATTGAAGCAGTCTCATTTCAGTTCTTAAAATGTTGATGTTTATTCATTTTCCCTATTTTCACCCCTTTTATCTCAAGCTAGCAAAACTGGACTTCTGCCTGGAAGCTGGGAGTATTTGTTGCCAGTGTGTTGTACTTTTTCACAGTTCCCTTTTCTTGAGCTTTTTCCTCTTGTATCAGGATGGTGAGGGGCTTGAAGGAAATAAGGAATCTGATATAACTGCAAGTGGGGAATTGAGGGTCCTCAACATGGAATTTGCAACTATTGTTGCATTATGCAAACAATTTCAGGTGGTAGTTGGCAAGTTTACTTCCTCCGTCTATCGCTTGTGGCTTCCTCTTGACTACCTGCCTATCACTCAGCTCCCTGAGAGGGGCAAGAATCTACATAGTGGCTCCCTCAGGAGCATAGTCTTTTTCTTGAGAATCCTTAAGGAAACCTTCTCTTGGAAGATTCTTGAGATTTTTGAGTTTAAGCTTGACCCCTTTCTTTCCAAACTTGGTCTCCACGGTGTGGAGTCCATCCGATAGCTCATTTCTGCTGGGTACCTCTTGCCAAGCAGAAAGCTCTGGCTTCATGAATATGTGGTAATATGGGGCCTGTGCTCAGAAGGACCAAACACTAGGGGTTTAATGCTCAGGGGGTGCTCTGTTAAAATTTTGAAACTTACCTTTGAATCTGTGTTTTGGAAGTGAAGTACAGTGGGAAGATGGAGTAAGTAGCAGATGCTGAGTGATCCCTGTGCAACCCTATGTCTTGCTGACTCTTTTATGGGACAAATTCTCTACTGCCTCCTCTTACCTCTTCATGCCTGGGGCCCACCTGTACTTCCCATCCCTCCTCGTCCTGTAATTGTTGTTGCCTTTTGCCTAGAGCAGGGACTGGGGTGATTGTGTAGAGACCTGGGTGTGGGTCTGGTTGGGCTCATGCCCCACCGTGTTGTGGGGCAGAACAAAGAGGCATCAATTCCTGACTTGGCTGGTAGGTCTGTAGTACTTTTGAAGGAGAACTCACTGAAAGCCTTTTGTCCACCCTCATCCAAGTACTAAGTGGATCTGGGCAAGAAAGTCACAGTACCTTGGGACTCATTCTTCTACCACAGAATGGGGTGGTGGGGCTGTGGAAAGAATAGATTGAGACCTACAAATTACATATCCAGAGCTGCCAGTATCTGGTATTCTTGGAAAGTGTTTGCCACACAGCTTGAGCCACTTTGGTAGTAACTGCTTTACCCACAGCAAGGTTCATGCTTTCATACTAAAATGGTGGGGGTGAAGATATCCCTTGTTGCTTCTTTTCCTCAGCCTACCATTGTTCTCCTGACCCCTCCTTGCTTTACTTGTTGAATGACTTCCACTTCCAACTGTTAGGCTTAAATTAGTGGTGGGATGCTGAGAAGACACTCCCCTCCCCCAACACACTGCCATCTTATCAGAGGAGAGTCAGGGCGCAGGTACTGCGCCCATATGCCTCCTTTGCTGGATTTGGTCACCCTTTACTAGGCTGAATTGTCCGTTTTTCCCCAGGCCACCTCCTCCCTCTTTTCTTTCATTTCTCAATGACAAAGGCTGGAAAACCACTGCAGCCTTTTTGGATTGGAATGGATACCTCCAGTGAAGAATGGACGTTTTAAACAGCTCCACCCTGGAGAATTGTGAGATTTCAGTCTCAGCAGACACTGCCACTAGTTTACTCTCTGCTCTAGTCAGACAACTTCTGGGGTAGGAGCACATCTCTATCAGAGCCTCTTCTGATTTTGTTAAGCAGTCACATGATCTCTCAGTGTTCCATAGATTTATAGTAGGTTCAAATTTACAGGTTGGTTTGCTCAAATGATCATTTCATTAAACAACTAGGTTTCAGTACCATGTAAATTCTTGTATTCAATTTCACCCGTTTTGAACAGCTGGAGGAACTTGCTGTCTCTTTGTAGTATCTGGTTTAACTCTTCTGCACATTTTCTCAACATTTTTTGTGTATTGGAAACAGAATGAGTTTTCTAAGAGTTTCACTAATTTAAACTAATTCTTAGCTTTCTTGTGGGCAATGTCGAAAAACAAAAATTGATCGTATTTCCATGGCATTTTGTGAGAATTTAATGGGATGCTAATTGTAAAGCTTCTAAAATTGAGTTCTATAAATTTGAGATCCAAAGCGTAAGCCCTGGACATCACACTTTTCTCACCAGTCGTTAATAAGGAGAGGAAACAGAAACAACCTGCAGGCTAAATTAGGCTCAAGATTATAAAGTGAAGTTTAAACGAACATTTCTTGGCAAAGTGGTAGGAATCTGGGTGGGAGGAGCTGGTGTGAGTATGGTTGTTCTGTGCTTTGTGGCTGTACACGAGGCAGTGATCATTTGTTCTGAAAAGATGAGGCTGATTTATCTACTTGAGGTAAATGGGTTTGAGAAACGTAGTTGGGTGCTTTTTTATTCTAAGAACCCTGATGCAATTTAATTTTGGACTTCTGACATCTACCTGGTGTTTCTACTGCCAAATATTTCTGCTTTGATCCTTTCTCATTGCCTCTCTACGGAGTTCATTCTCCTCTTTTTCTCCCAATTATTCTTCTGTCCTTCCTCCCCCCAAGTGTGTTTAGGTTTCTGGGTTTATGGGTGTCCTGTGGTGGGAAGACTGCCCAACCTTCAGTGTTTAGTGTCTGAGAAGGCATCTGATGACAACATCCGGCTGGCTTTTAGGGACCTTTCTACTCTGCTGTTGTTTACCAGCTACAAATTCCATCTGGTCTTGCTGAGCACAACCTTGACACCATCTGTAAAACTTGTAATAAAGCAAATTTTGGTCTGAAGAAAGGGGAAATAGCAAGTTGAAGCCTATTTGGGAAATGTCACATTTATTGCTTCAGAAGAAAAGTAGAAGAGGGGATGTATGTTAATGTACATTCATGTATTAGGATTTCATGAGAAGATGAAGCCTTTGAATATTCTGACTCTTCAAATGGGTAAGCACAGACTGAAGTCTACAAGTCCAGAAAACATGCCATTTCTCCAGTATCAATCCTGATGATTCGATATTTTTGTGTTTGTACATATTAATTATCATAGTACAACTGGGGTCAATGTATTTCTCCCTGTGTTTGTGACATGTATTAGTCATGATTTTCCAAAGATTCACTTGCCCATGACATAAGCCTCTACCAATATGTATAATTCCCCACTAAAAGGATTGTAATAATAATTAAAATTCATATAGTGCTAAATGTCTTGCACTGCTCTGAAGATTATATAGATATTAACTCATTTAATTCCCAGAACAACCCTAGAAGCCTAAATATTATTTTTATGTTGACTCTATAGATAAGGAAACCAAAGCACAGAGAAGATAACTAAATCATTAAGGATGTCTCACTAGTAAGTGGCAGAACCAGTGCTTGAATTTAGGCTGTGGGTCCTCATCCAATAGTTAGGACTGGCAACTGTCTTAAAAGGGATCACTGTAGCTTTAATGGTTATATTTTTATGTGTGATGTTGGGCTACATGCTGGCCATCTCCATTTTTCTTCACAAGGCCTCTTCTTCCTCCTCGATCCTCAGCCAGCTCAGAGGCTTACCTTCTATATCTCTATTTTTGGCTTCTTGGCCACAGATTTCCATTTGGATTTGGTCAGTGGGAGGCACCAGGAGGAGAGGACAGGTGCTGGCAGGGGGGATGGGGGGGGCAGATTTATTAACTGTGGGCCACCTGCTGGCATCAGTGGCTGTTCTTGTTTGGTGACTCCAGATCTCAGATCTCATCAGGTGTGGTAACTATACTGTCTTATGTCCACCTTCAGGCCAAGGGGGAATGAAGGTTTCCAGTCTGGGTAAGTCCTGCTCTTTTGTCATCACTGGGATTTCCTGAGGCCTGGCCACACCTTTGTAAATAGCTCCTTCATTAAGATTTAACATTAACACTGAGTATATTGTCTGGTTCTACAGGAATTCTGACAGATTCAGACTTCTTCTGAAAATTCATCTATTGTATTTTTCTTGAGTCCTCACTGATGAAAACACTTGATATTCTTAGGGTGATTTAGTAAAAGGTAAATGGGAGAAAAAGTTAAGATGGTAGGGCAAGGCAGAACCTCTTAAATTGGCTTAGAATAAACAATAATGATCTCATACTTAAAGTCTTATTTTCCAGGTGCTTTTAGATGCATATTTTTGCAACTATAGCTAACATTTGCAATAACTATATTATATACACCCCGGGGAAGGCTTTATATAAATTATTTCACTTAATCCTTAGAGAAATCCTAGGAGGTAGGGCCCTTTTTATTCTCATGTTGCAAATAAAGCAACAGAAGTTGAGAGAGATTAAATAACTTGTTCATGGCTACACAGTTAATCATTTATTCATGTGGGATTTGCACCCAGCAGCTGACTCCAGAATCCAGGCTTTTAAGTACCAATAATATACTTACTCTTCCTGCAACCAATTTTGCCTTTAAAGCAACTTGAGAAGTTGGCCGGATAGTTGTCATTCCTTCCCTCTGTTACAATGGAGTCCATGAGAAGACAGTGGGTTGAAGTCACACCAAGGCAGCTTTGGTTTGTGCAAAGAAGGGTTTAGATAAGGCTTTAAGTCCTCATGGACTTCTAGCTACTTGACTTAGAGTAATTCATCTTCTGAACTTCATTTCTTTCCTTCTAAAATGGAAGAAGTAATTCTTTCTTCACAAAATATCTCAGAATGATGTAAAGTAACTATAAAAATACTCACCAGAGTAATTTAGTATATTTCAAAAAAATGTTCCCACAAACCACCAAAAGGTAGAGCCATGAATTGAGGGAAAGACATGGAAGTGAAGGACGTTAAGCTCCTGAGAGCCTACCTTGTGTGAGAAGTGAATCCACAGATGTGCAATAACTTTCAGGGAATTGTGGCATGGCTAGACAAAGCTTGTCCACCCTGGGTGTGTACTGAATATATGATTCACTGTGACGAAGAATTAGAATTTCATATTAATGACAGGGCTTCAGTTTTGGTAAGACTTTTATTATAGAAACTATAATTCTGACCACAGGTAGTTAAATCTTTAGTAATAAGTTAAGTAGATTTATGTAAGGCTAATCATTTTTCAAACAGAAAAACTTTATTATGAAAAGACCTTGATATACTGTGACATCCCTTTGAGAGTGGTTTTGGGGTATATTCTCAAGTGATTTTGAAATGTGAGATCTTTAAAAATCATCTCACCAGGAAGCAATTTCTCACCCCAGAAATGTGGCAGAACTTATCATCTGTAGCACTTCTCTGAACGTAAGTTTATGGCTTGAAAAATCATTATTTTTAACTTTTTCCTCTCTACATTAAATGATTATATATTTTTAAGAAGCACTATATCCTCGGCTACTCTTCTGAATGCATTAAATTAATTTCCTTCTGATCTATGTTACGCTTCGGTGTTTCTGTCCTTGGTGTTTTTGCCATTCTTTCAAAACATTGACTGTCTTCTACATGCTAGGTACTTACTTTGGCAATGGGCAAAGAAAGATGTGGTCCTTGTGTTCTTCTACCTGACACAAATAAGTTATCAATTACTACACAGTATACTGAGACCTACTAGAGGCTATTTTATGTCCAAGGTCCAGTGACAGTGACATGCATTGATTGTAATATTGGAAGCAATGTGATGTTTAAAAATATTAAGAAATGATTCTAAAATATTACTTGTTAAAAATTAGAATTTTCCCTATCCAGAAGTCTTAGAGAATTAGTTTGCTTCCTGGGATTTTCTAGTAAACTGAGCATTCACCCACATGACATTTGTGGTTGCAAAAATGCAATGTGAACACTGTCATTACTGGAAAATCTTAAATGTCCACAAAATAGAGATGTATACCTAGGAAAGAAGAGCTTCCAAGTCAAACTAATGCAATTTGAATGTACTACATTCTTTTGATCATGACACTTTCCTTTTTTAAGGAAGAAAATGTCTGGAACATATTAGTCACTCAATGCACCCTCACTGAATATCAAATGAAAAGTTAGTTTTTAAGGTTTTGGTTGAAAAAGAGATCCCAGAGGTTCACTCAGAATATATGAACTGGAATTTCCAAGATGGGTTTTAGCACATTTTTTCAATTATTTTATTTTGAGAAAATCAAAAAGTGAAAAAAATGTCGAGTTTGAATAAGCGAACAGTTTCATCAGATTTTGCAAATGTCACATTAAATGCCATATTTGGAATTGCTTGATTATATGCTTTAATTTTTCTACATTAAGATAATTGTTAAAATATAGAATGAATGAATCCCTCTTCATCTCTTACCCCAGGTCTAGCCCACCTTAATAGTATTTTCCTTTTGCTATGGATTTACAAACATATTTCTCTTTGTAGTGAGAGATTGAATGTACAGTGGACAATGGCCAGATCATACATAAAAATAGAACTGACCCACAATCTGTAGCAACCAGCTCAGGAAAGAAACCCATTGCAATCCCCAGAAGCAAGCCTGCTTTCTATACTAGAATTGTGGAAAGTAAGACACTATCTCTTGTCAACTGGCTCAAGTAACCAAACCATAATGTCCATAACAACCAGCCCCAAACAGCCAAGGTTTGATTGCTGACGGTCTCCTCAATTTCTGTTTCTTTTTTCAATTTAGGACTAACCACGTAAAGCCAATGGTCTATGCACCCCTAAACAATCACATAGGAACACCCACTAATGGCTGCCTGCAACCTACTCGTGTTAACAACCTCCAATCAGAACATACTTGAAGCTTTCCTTTCTTCAACTGTTATGATTTGAATGTGTCCTCGAAAAGTTCATGTGATGAAAACTCAAATTCATCCATCAATGGTAGTTTGGAGTGGGGCTTTGGGGAGGTAATTAGGGTTAGAAGAGTTGGTGAGGGTGGGGCCTCATCATGGCATTAGTGACTCTCCAAGAAGTGGAGAGATCCATGCTAGCACCCTTTTATCTTGCCAAATGACATCCTTTGTTAAGGTGCAGCAAGAAGGTCCTCACCAGCTGCTGAGGGTTTGCCAGTGCCATGCTCTTGGACTTTTTAGCCTCCAGAATCATGCACCAAATAAACTTTTCTTTCTAAATTATCACATTTGTAGTATTGTTACAACAGCAGAAAGCAGACCAGACAAACTGCAAAGCTTTTCTACTCTGCTTGGCTTTGAGTTTCTATCAAATAACAAGTGATAGTGACTGATGGCCCTTGGTATGGCACATTCAGAATAAATGGATTTTGCTTGTTCCCACTTAGTTGGTCTTTATTTCCACAATTGATGTGGATTCTTTCATATGTGAAAGTGAATGCCTGCTGTTGAGAGGCCTGCCCACATGATGCTTATGTTGTAATAGAAGGAAAAAAGGTAAATATTTTAATATGTTAGTGAATGCAATAGGTTCTGAAAAAAAATATAGCTGAATGGAAGAATAGTGACAGAAGGTGCACTAAGGTAGACAGGAAAGTCCTCTCTGTAGAAGTCACTTTTGAGCAGAGTCCTGGATAAATGGAGGGAGTGAGCCACTTGGCCATGGGGAGAGATCTCTAGGCTGAAGGAGCAGCAAGTGCAAAGACCTTGCTCTTTTTGTTCTGGGAAAAGCAAGGAGGGTAGACTTACTGAAATAAAGTGAGGTGATCTTTCAAATAGTTTTAGTTGGAGCTCATGGTAAGGTATACATTTTACTTCATGACACAATATACACCACCCTGTCGTAAGTTGTGTGCTTCCAAATGTGTTAAAGTCCTAAACCCTAGGGCCTCAGAATTAAGAAATAAAATTAAATTAAAAAGGTGACTGGTAGTGTGAATACTGCTCCATGGACACAGTGAGTTGCTATCTTTGTGAGTCTTTATTCTGCGGAGAGTGACAGAAAAGTGGCCTTTTTCTGGACTACATCTCCTGGGCAGGATACCACATTGACCAACAGATTGCTGCCTGGATTTCAGACTCCTCACCTCGTCCTGGCTCAGGGCTTTTGTGCACTGTGTGCATTGTACAGCTGCTAGACTCGTCTCAGGAGTTTATCACAAGCTTTTAAACTGAACAATTTTTTTTGGTGGTGCTGGGGATTGAACCTAGGGCCTCTACCACTGACCTACATCCCTTTTTATATATTTTTTGAGACAGGATCTTGTTAAATTGCTGAGACTAGCCTGAAACTTGTGATTCTCCTGCCTCGGCCTCCAGAATATTTGGGATTACAACTGTGTTTATTAGTAATTTTGTGTAGCAGAAATGTTCACTTTTGATCAATATCTAATTGTCTTTGTGTTGATACTCAGATTGCTGGCCACATATTTGGACTCTAAGACACTTAGAAATGAAGACCCATGAATTCTTTAGAGCTAGGCATAGCCGTATAACCAATAAGGTTATTGTTTTGACATCTTTGAAGAAATTTTTTAAAGGATAGCTGGTCTATGTCCATTATCCCCATCCCTATCTACTTGTTGCATTCATATGAATCTGAATGTGGACACTGTCCTCTTGGACAATAAGAATAAGAGCCCCAGTCTATGGATAAGCAGGGGAAAATTAGAAGCATCCTGAAAATCGACAATGTCAAGTCACCATACAAGTTTCAAGTTGCCAAAATTTTATGCAAGAGACAGAGTTCTCTTTTGGTTTAAATTCCTTTAATTTGTGGTGATAGTGACCTAATTACTTGTTTTTCAAAATGCGTTCACATTTTTCAAAATGAATTAAAAATGAATTCAGCAGAATCAATGTTACATGGCCAAGAGGATTCCAGCGTAGAAGTTTGTTGATGGACATTCACTCATACAACTCATATTGTTAGCTGCTTTGGGTACTTAAGTCAGCTCTGTATAATCTGTGACAGTTGATTATTATGACTGTAAAATAACATAGTCAATTTCTTAATGGTTGATTAGTATTATTGTGGCCTGATTGGTCACCAATTCACTATTTGTTCATTCATTTACTATACATTTCAATAAAAAGATTAAGCCCCATTCCGAAAGCTAACATATTGCATAAGATACTGTAACTGTATTTAACTGTGCTTTGATTTTACATAAATTCTGTTTTCATATCTCTCTACTAATTATTTCCTCACAAGTATTTATGAAGCCCCTTTATGAAATCCTCACTTTTGAAACAAGGTCTCGCTGTGCAGTTCAGGCGGGCTTTGAGCTCACTGTGTAGCCCAGGCTGGACTTGAACTCACAGTGATCCTCCTGCCTCAGCCTCCTAAGTGCTGAGATTATGGATATGTGCCACCATACCTGTCTCTCAAAATCCTCACATTATAACTAGAGATCTATACAAATTTTTCTGTATCTATCTATCCATCCATCCATCCAGCCCTCTCTATTTCGTCCTAGGTTTACTCAACTATAAGGCTTCCAACCTCTCTTACAGTTGCTAAGGAAGCCATTGTGCATTTTGGGGAATAGATACTCTAAGAATGAAGGTAAATGCCATGGAAAAAACAAAGTACTGTGGTCAGAGAAATCCAATGGGCAAGTCTAGCTTTCTTGTGGTCAGTTACTTCCTCTACAAAGCAGTCATTTCTTGGCTAGCTTAATGTTATACTTTCCTTACTCCCTTTTTGTTCCTTCCAGTCCAATTATATCAACATAAAAACAAATCCATATGTCCTATGTAGTGTTTATTGATTGGGTCTTTAAGAGTTTATTAAAAAATTACTTATCATCCAAGTTGAAAATCTAGGCACTATTATGGCTGAACTCTTGATCCTAGGACTTCTGAGGCTGACTGGGGGTATTCTGGTGTCTGTTACAATTTCTTCTACATGCATGGCTATGGCTCACAAATTGCTTGTGACATACACAATGGCATCTCTAAGGAACAGCTGTTTGCATCCTAGATACTGTTGGCACATAATACAAGAATTTCCTGACCTTCTGGCAAGATCAGTTTACTCCAATAATTTTATGAAGGGTCATAATGTCTTGCATAAGAATATTTCTTATTTTTACAAAGTTACCATAGGAGCAAGTAATGGCTTTGTGACCACTTATGCATTATATTCTAGGCTTATGGATAATATGATAAAAGTTTTCCCCATTTAAAAATGACCAAATTTAATATAACTAATGACATTTTAAACTCTTTTGGGAAGATAACTAGAAAGGAGAATGGCTAGGTTGAAAATTTCTATTTTTAGCTTTTTGAGGAATCTCCATACTGATTTCCATAATGGTTATATTAGCTAAGTGTGGTGGATTAACTAACAGTGAACTTGGAACACCCAGCTGAACTGAGTCAGTGTGGTTCTGGGCATGAAAGACCCACCTGAGGATTTTTGCCAATGGCATAAAAGGAGAACTGGAGGGGAAGATCATATGCTGTTGATTTTCTTGGAGAAGCTTGCTTTGGCTGGTTTTCCTGATATAAACTTAGCTGTTCTCATCATCAGAGGAGCTTGGGTCCTCGCTGTTGCCAGGGATGGGTGCAGTTCTCATCAGGGGAGCTCTGATCTTCACCTTGAGTGTTGTTTCTTGGCTCTAGTGCAGATCTCTCAGACTGGTGGCACAAATCCTTCACCCTGGCAGTGCAGACTTTTTAGCCTCTACCACTGGCCTGTGGACCTTCCTGGTGCAGATCCTTGATATGGACTTGCACTGGACATTGTCATGGGCTCTAGGCCACTGGACTCATGGAGGACATTGCCCTGGGATCTAGGCCTTCAACTGGATTTGTGTGGGATACTGCCATGGGATCCAGGCCCTTGGCTGGATTCTTCAGGTCTCTAGTGTGTGGACCGATCTCTTGCACTCTTCTGCATTGGACATTTTGGGTAAATATTATAAAATAATCCTAAAATTATGTGTCCTGTATTAAATCTATTTCCTTGCATACCCTGACTACAACACTAAGTGAAATCAGACACTCAAGCTTAAATATTACATGGTTTCTCTTAAAGAGAAACCCAAAATATAAATAAAGAGCAAAATAAAAGATAAATAGTAGGAAATATCCCATAGATCTTTTGCAAAAAGGAAGGGGACCAAGAGTTGGAGGGAAGGGGAGGGTGGAGAGGAAGGGGATGAAAACAGAATCAAAATGTGTCATGTGTATGTACCAACTCCCCTTGGGGAATGTGATCAATTATGTGTTGCAAACATATGCCACTAAAAATAAAAAATAAAAATTGAAAAAATTGTGTCAAAACAAAATTTATATCTGATTTCACTATTCTGTTTATTTTACAAAAGAGGAATGTCCATTTTAAATACATATATTCAAAACATGTACATCAGTTCTCAATTCTACAAGGAGGAGACAGTCACAGATGCATTTAAGCGGCACCTCTTCCCTATGGTGATCTATACCATTTGCTGGCAGTAGAATTTGGCCTGCAGGGGGTAAATATAGTTGGAATAAGAAATTTCCAAAATCTTGCTATTGGGAAATTACCCTACTGGTGTATGTTCTCATTTTTCTTCAGCCAGACCCTTTGTGTTTTTCTTTCTGGCCACAGCTTGGGGAGTTCAGGTTGATCTCTTATTCGTCTGCACTTGGTTGGGAACCAGCTATCTAGTACTCTTCCTTCCTCCTCCTATTGCTGTAGGGTGGACCATTTTTGGAAGTAAATTCTTTGGTTTATTAACTCCATTTTGGAAACTTTAGGGGGGAATTTAAAGCTTGTTACTTGGGAGTAGGGTAAAGGATAATCTGTTATCCTTGGAGTTGTACTAAATGTTTCTGGAATGCACATAACCAATATATAACCACAGACTTGAAAGAAAAAAATCCATCTATCTGTATTGTTCTAAAAAAAAATCCCCCCAACTTAGCATAGGGTTAGGATTGGTTTGGCAGTTGTAACCAACAGTTTACACTTCTGATTGATTTAAAATATAAATATATAATTTATTGCTCAGTAATTCCTTTGTGTAGCCTAAATTTTCCAGTCAAAAAATTCATATATAAAGTAGTATGCTCTTTCCTCCACTCCATTTTTTTCCCATGGGAAATTTCCTACTTAAAGAGCTCATTCACCATTGGCCTTTAGGATCACAATGTTTCTTTTAAGTTGAGATCTCTCTATGCCTAATTTCTCCTGCCACACTGCAAATTCCTCCCAGATTTTTTTTTTTTTGTTTAAAATCTCTTTATCCATTCTAATGGCACCTGGAAGAGGGCTGTACACATAACATTCAAGTATGTGTCAAATTGTATTAGAACTCTTCTCTTTTCCAGAATGTGAAAAGTCATTAAATGTAACTTTTTTTCTTTTGCCTTTCTCTAGAAAAATAACTTATTCAGTTAAAACTTCTAATTGGGTGACTTTCTTGCCCTGCTTCACTGTTTATCCCTCAAGTATTTATTTGTATTGAGCTATTTTCACATTTTCTATCATCCCTCTTCCATATATATGTGTATGCTATTTATAACTCAGTTCCTATTTTCAAGTTTATCCAATTCAAAAACTAATGTTAATGTTGAAATTGGCCAGTCACTGATGCTTCTGTTTTATCAGAATATCACCTACCACTGGAAGAAGCCCCTGGGACCACCTGATATCTACCTCTATCCATTTTACTTTCTTGGATTCATTTGGGATAACACAAAGTGACTTAGGAAAAATTAAGTGTGAATAAAGTTTCTTATGGTTACTCTTAAAAATACTACTCCGCCTCCCAATTGTGAAGTTTAAACGTTTTGCTAGTTTGCAGTAAATTAGCCACGCATGAAGTTTCCTAAATGTGAAGTGGTAGAGATTCTCTGATACAATTTCCAAGCTTTCTGCTGTAGAGCCCATCCCCACCCACCACTCTCCCTTTTCTGCAAGTGACCATTGCATCCTTTTGTACAGTGCTTCTCTTTGTCAGCATAGTCTTTTACTGAAGGGAGTCTTTAGAGTTGCAGTCTTCTGCAGATTTTTTTTTTTTTTTTTGATACTGGGGATCGAAGCGAGGCAGGAGTAGGAACCACTGAGCTAAATCCCGGCCCTGTTCTGCAGATTTTACTCATTCTTTTCTCCACATTGTCCCAAACGAGGGGTTGTACCGGTTCTCACACATACAGACAGACAGACACACCCGCAGCTTCCTGATGACTGTACCACTGAGGAAGTATGTTTTACTTCTTTTCACTGAAAATTTAACATGACACCATATGGCAGGCAATAACTGGAGACTGGATAAAAGAATGTGCATGGATGAAAGGTGAAAAGATAAGAAGGAGCAAAGACTGATTACATGTGGAAGAGTGGATAGACAATTACCAGTAGAATGGTCTCATCCTTGTATATGCATAATTTCCATATAACTACATTCGCCCCCCCCCCCCCCGATCTGATACATGCCTAATAGATACCTATGTTTTCCTTTGAGAGTTAATTTGTGAAGTTTAGGGCTAGTGTTTCAGCAAGTCTTAAAATGTGGGTCTAATCAATTTAACTTGTTGAATTGGTGTACCCTTAAACATTTTATATCAGCTCATTAGGGTTAAAGGCAGCTCCCCAAAGCTATTGTTGCAGAGACTGTTTTCTGTGTTTATATTTTGGAAGGATTCATTACATTCAGAATTTGGTACCTGGGCTTCTCACCCAATTTAAAGTATCCATTGTGAATAATTTCATTCCTGTGCCTGAAATTGTAAATTAATGTCAGCTAATAGACTCTGTGATTTATTGGATATAGCTCAGTAACATCGTTCCTTTTATTTTATTGAAGTCAATTTTGTTAAGCTTTGCTAAGGCTCATGGAGTCCCTCTGGGGCATAGCATTAGCCTAATTGTAAATTCAGAGTAAACCCACTGAAGCCACAATGCATTGGCTTGTTATTGAGTGTAGAAATGTGGTGAAAATGAGCATTTTGTGAACCATCTGACATCTAACAGATTTTTCCTGGGATGAGTAGCAACATATCATGTTTCAGTCTTGAGTAGACCTTGCCTTCCCCTGAGGTCACTATATATTCACACTACATGCTTTTCTCGAGTCAAGTTATTTATCATCCACAATGTGTCCAGTAGGGTTAAGAACGACAGGGTAGGTTTGAAAGACAGGGATGTTCTTGCCATAAGCAACTTGTTATCTGTGTATACCCCACCCAATATGGGGACATATCCCCTTTTTTGAGGGAGGGATGTGTCTTCAGTGCCTAGAACATGCTAGATATACCACAATGTCTCAATCATAAATAATGTTAAATAAGTGAATAAAGAATATGACCTAGGTGCAGCAAAGGCATGAAATGCCTTAGGCCTGAAAGTGTAAAGGTATTTTTACTACTATTCTTACTCAGGATCTAAGATTAGATCATGTAGTAGGATTGGAAAGGAAGATGTTGGGTATATGTTGCTACTACTGATCACTGGCACATGGATTTGTGGACACAGGGTGCTTGTGTATCCTCGGGGATGGGAGTAGATCGAGACAATCAGAGTTTGGATGCCATATAGAACATGAACTTCATCCATGCAGCTCCAAGTGTGTTTCGGAACAGATGCACGAAGCCAGCTTCACCTGGGGAACTTACGACTTCATTGGCAAATAATTCCACACTTGTTTTTTAGACTTGGTCTTAAATTGGTTTCAAATCTGTGGACTTGAGCAATCCTCCTGCCTCAGCCTGCCAAGTAGCTGGGACTATAGATGCATAACCCTGTGCCTGGCTGGTAATTGTATATTTAGATTGCGCCAACTACAAACTATTTTTTCATGTGGTAAAATTTTGACTTATTAGTCCTATTTATACCTGCTCAAAAGTACTTATGATAATTTTTTCTCTTTTGTGAGCTGATATAATTTTTAACATGAATATCACATTTCATTTTGCTTCCCTTTTCCTAGAGTTTTTGCTAAAGTTTGCAAATAATCTCTAGATTGTAGCTTTCATATAGGTTATGGTTTCCTGATGCTTCACTATTTGTATTTACAATCTCCAGTTCATATGTATTACCCTTTCTTTCAATCAAAGTATACTTTCCATATAACAGAATGCACATATCTTAAGTATAGAGTCTGAGTTTGAAACTAATATACTCCTCTATACCACTATCCCATTAAAAATACAGCACTTTTTCTTCATCCCAGAGAATTTCCTTATGCTCCTTCTCAGAAAATCCTTCCAGAGGAAATGCTCTTCTGATTTCCCTTGATGGTCTATTGTGAACTTCCTATTAGTGGACTCAGACAGCATGCACTGTTTTGTGTTTGGCCTCTTTAATTCAATGTGATTTTTAAAAGACTGATCCATGTTATCACATGTGTCAATAGTGTTTTCCTTACTAGTGCTGAATAGCATTTCATTGTATTAATATATTTATTTTTTCTCCACTTTGATGAATGTTGGAAATAAGCATTGCTCTTTACATTAGATTTCCGGAAATGATCTAATCATTGTGTACAGGAGGAAGACTACTACCTCCTTTATTTTAGCATCATGCTTTTGTTAATGTAGCCGAAGTTTGCATTAGTTGCTATAGTATCTTTAATGTGCTGTGAACATTATAATGTGCTGAAAGAGTAGGCCTTCCCAGAAAGAATGCCATGACTTTAATTCTGAATTTGCCTTCTGGGATCTGGAGAAGTAATCAAAATTACGTTATGTCTCCATACCTCTGTAAAATGAGAATAATAATAATATCCATGTTTTCTAGTGCCCATGTTTAAGAGCTTATAGCTTTCAATAAATGTTCATTCCAACCCACACCTATTCATCTGCTTTCAAATGGGCTTTGCAATCTATGAGAGTACAACTAGGTATTGTGGTGCAGTGTCTGTTCTATACTCAAGAGTTTTTATAAATTTGTGTCATACTTTCATGTTTATCCAATTTATTTTAATGTAATCTAATCCATAACTCTACCCCACTGAAACCAGCTAATTCTTTATCTGATCAACTGATAGAATTGCTATCTGCATCAACTCTGTCATTTTATGGATTTGATGAGCAGATCATCCATGTTCTTATTCAAGTCATTCTTGATATTTGAACAGAGTAGTACTAAGGACAGATATTTTTAGCATAAAATTAATAGCCACCCTTTAGTTCAGAATTAATCTACTAATGAATAATGTTTAGGAGCTGTTTTGCAGGTAGTCTTACATGCACTGAACCATATTATTTTTCTGTTCTTTTTATAAGTCATTAATAGACACAACCCTACAAATTTACATGGCCTTGAGAGTCCTACAAAGTAAATTGTAATCACCCCTTTTGAACGTTTTCTTAGTCTATCAATTAAAATATTTTGGACCTATCTTTTAATAATTGACCTCATAACTTTAAATTTAAAAAAAGAATTCATAATTCATTTTACAAAAAATGTTATATATCTTGTTCAAAATTATTATTCAGGAAAAATAAGTAAAAATTTAAAAAACTAATGAAAAAATTACTGATTTCAGTTGAATGCCTTTTAAAAATGTTTTTTAACTTGCAAAATTAATAGCTTTCTTTTCATGAGTGAAATTTCATCAGATTTGCTTCATCACATCTAGAACAATCTTAAAACACTCTTCAAATCCTACTTAAAGATTAAATCAAATCATAATCTTTTAAAAATGCTTTCTTAGCTTTTATAAAAGTTTCATTTTGGTTGATATACACAAACCTATACACATATACATACTGAAAATAGCTTGTCTTCCCTGGTTATCATTTCTTCTTTCTTGAGCATGAGAATTGATTATGAAATTGATGAAGGCCTTGGCATGAAAACTATTGTTCAAAAATTCCTTTTCTATTATTTTGGAAAATCAAAGACCCCTTGGTTTATGTAAGGGAAAATAAGGCAAGTTGACTTGGAAATTCCTTAGGGTAGGGGAGCAAGTCATATTTTTTGTTTCCTCTTATTATGCAGTACTATATTTTTACATAATAGACACATAATAAAGTATTACTAAATAATATTGAAGAATTAAGTTACTTCTCATTGGATTTCCACACATAGATAAATTTCATATCTAGAAACATTTTTAGTAGTTTATAATCATTTTTATTAGCTTCTACCTGCATATTATGGTATTTTTAAAATGTCAAAGGAAAAAATGTGGTTTTTCAGTGCTTTGTTCTCTAAGATCATTAAAAGAACAAATGGAAGGATGACATCTTTAAAAACTTTAGAAGAATCTTCATGTAATCAGATTCTCTGAAAAGATAGAAAAATTAATTTTTTTTCTATTTGAATTTCCATCAAAACAATTTTATAAAGCAGTTAGAGAGAAAATCATAACTCAAACTTATATGGAGATTTTAAAAATATTTGCATTCCTGGAGAAAGGTGAGAATTTATAAGGAGGACTATCCTTGAGCTGAATCTTTGATCTGCAGTCATTAGATAATCATCATTTATTACCTGTTTATTGGACTTCATAGATACTTCATGTTGATTGATTTATTTATTCATTTAAAGAACGTTACTATGTTTACATAGAAAGGCTTCACTTTTCTTTGAAGGGATTCCAACATTGCACTTTCTGGGTTTCTGTCTTTATTTTTTATGTAAGGAGAAGTCAATAAAATGAGAGAATAACTAAAACATTTTCTTCATCATCCTCAACACAATCCTTAACTACTTACTGTCAGTAATGTAACTGCAATAGACTTCAAGGCTAGAGCTTTAGCCTGAACTATTTTTTTTATTTCTTGAATTTGAAGTAGTTTTGAGAGAGATGTCTGTTTACATGTGAGTTAGCTGGGCAGATAAATCAGAGATCCTAACAGCAAATTTAATACCAAGGAGTATAATAAGGATTTGTGATGCCTCCTCAAGGACCCAAGGTCTATACACCAATGAACAATTTACAATGCGACATAAATATAGCATATAAAACATCCAGCTGTTTCATACAAGTTATAGAAGAAAATCCTGGTGTGTTTGAGATTTGCCAGTGCTGAAAGAAAAATACTTATTCTTACAAATTTTATGTAAAGATGACTTCATCTTTCAAAGAATAGCAAGGGAAACCATTACAACCTTAAACTGGGAAAGTATCACTGTCCTCGAAAGGGAGTAGCAATGTGAGGACAGAGTCACTTCCCGGAAGGAAGGGAAACCTTGTGGCTCTCAGCTTATGATCTGGCTCCTTCCCTGAGAATTGTCTGCATTTGTAAATGATGGGATGGGGAGAAATTCACTTAACAAATGACTAGGAGAATGTTCTGAAATGAAATGAAAAAAGCCCCAAATGAATAATTTATGATTTAATCTCATCCTAAATTCTCATTTTCTTAAGGAACACATGAGCAATCTGTCAGGGATGAGCCACTCTTCCTGAGGTGCCAGTCTCAGCTTGTGTTGACATGACAGAAGCATTTGCAAGCCCAGTGCATTTTTCAAGCTCAGCTTCATTCATTTCACTGCAGATCTGCATAGCAAGTCATGGCTGATTTGCTCAGCACTAGAAATGCTTTATGCATGTTCCTATATCCCAAGAGCCCTGACTTCAGCAGAGTTGCCTTCCTAGGAGCCTGTTAACATGGTCTCAGTCTCTCAGTATGTACCTGTAATCCCCTTAGGCCATGGTCTATTTCCCTCCAGCTCTACGAAATTCACTAGGAGAGTCCAGAGTGGCCGAAATCCCTGGCTCCACCTTCACAATATTCTAAAGTTTTACCTAACAAGTTGAGAAGAGGTGCACTGAAATAGAGACCTGACTGTGATTTTTGTTACCAGCTAGAGCTGAAAGAATTGCCAGCTAGAAGCTGTTGGCTTAAGTTTGGTCTTCTGCACTGGCATTTATGGGTTGCCTTAAAAATGCATAAAGAAGTGATAGAACAGGCCTGTGTGATACTAATTGCTTCTTTGCGGTAGATCCTATCAAAGCAGGAGAAAGGGATGAGTGAAGAAATGCTACCTCTATGTGGTTGAGAATAGTGGTCATGATTTAAATTTTTCTTCATCTACCAAAACAAAACAGAGACCTCTCTCTAAGGGTGAACCAGTCTCCTTAGGATAATGCTTGCTCTTTAAATAGCTATTCATTCCCAAATTTGAAATTTGTATGCAGTGGTTAGCTGAGAATTTTATAATTTGGGAGGCATTAAGGAATAGGAAGTGCACATACTTCTTGAGTGAGAAATTATAATTTAAGAATCTATGCTTTAAACTAAAAAATATATCCAAGCATGTTAATGTGGCATTGGTTTTAGTGTAAACATCTATAATATGTTAATCAGTACAAGAATGATACATATGATTGAATATTTTGTAGCCATTGTGTATGGCTACTATGCTGCACAGTAGCTGTCTTGAAATTATTCCTTTTGTCTCAATGAAATTTTGTAATCCTTAACTAATATCTCCTTAACACTCTCCTACACTTCAAGACCCTGGTAACCACCTTTCTACTCTCTATTTCTGTGAGTTCATCTTTCTAGGATTCTACATATAAGTGAGATTATGTGCTATTTATCTATCTGGCTCATTTATGTGATATCCTCCAGATTCATCCATGGTCAAAAATAGATACTAGATGTTTTTCACAGTGAGTTCAAACTAATTTCCTCTAAAAATGAAATAGGCCTCATGTTCTCCGGTGACTTAATTATAACCAGTCTGGGGTAATAATTTGTTACAAATAATTCCATGTATCCGTTTGCCTCTCAAATTTGCCTAATGCCACATAATGTCCTGCTTTTAATATCTTCACATCTTGAGTATGGCTACTAGGTACTAGGATTCTCCACCAAAGAATTTTCTATACTCAGGCCAGGACCATATATGGTCCCCACAAATTCTACTGTATGATCTTCTTCCTATGCATAACTGGCCCAATTTATAATGCAGTTTTTTAAGAAAAGCTATGGTCCCTATCCAAGTGATTTTGGAAGAAAATGAATACAATTTCCACACAATAATTGAGGGGCCAATTCAGCATTGGAGAAAAAAAATCAACCATGGCTTCCCTCTGGCTCATCTGGCTTCACTGTTCCTTTCCATGAAATCCTGCATGTCACATTTCACTGTACTTTCTCGGCTGCTTTCTAATACAGTGGCTCAGAGGCCATTTAAACTGATGGGCTAAACATTCTCCTTTAGGCTGTGAAAGTCACTCCTGCTAATGTCTGGCAACAGCAGTGTCTGGGAGGTGACTGGGATATTTCTCTTACTCAAACTGTTCAGGCCTTTGGATGGGAATATCATTTCAAATAAGACAAAAGAACAGAGGTTTCAGATGAATCACAGGCTATTGCTATTCATTCTAATAGTGTTTATCACCACAGTTATGAGATCAGGTGGTCTAAGAGCTAACCTACCATAAATTCACAAGTTTATAAACAGACTGCTACTGAAGTATTAAGTACATTTTGGTGGCTTTACTTTTCTTATTATATTTTAATCAGGGACAGTAAACTGGATGGTATCATTTGAAAGATGTGTTAAAATGCATGGGAAGGTATATTGTCAAACTAAGTATAACTACAATAATTTTGCACCTGTAAAATAGTACTGCATGTTTATGGTGTTTTTTTCTGGTGCTACTTTCATTTGGTTTCATCACTTCCAGGCATTTCTAAACTAATTGAATCAAGAGTGGATTCAAAATTCTTAATTCCTGGAATTGTTATTTATTTATTTATTTACTTATTTATTTATATTCTTTTATTGGTACATTGTAGGTATACAACACAATTACATTTCTCATTGGGAATTGTACCTTTACAGAATGCATCTTGGTTCTTATTTTTTTCGCCATTCCTAGCCCTCCCTTCATGCCCTCCACCCTTCCAAAGACTTTATTTCCATTTTTTTCCATTTCTCATCATTTTTCCTTTCCCTTCTTTCCTTTCCCCTGCCCCTCCCACTACCTCTACCCCTTTGGACCTTTTCTTCCTATTTTACATTATCAATTATTCATTCTAATCATTGGTACATTTTAGGTATACAATATAATGACATTCATCATTGGAAATTTGCACCTTTACATAATCTCTCTTGGTTCTTATTTTTCACCCTTGCCCATCCCTCCCTTCAACCCCTCCATTCCTCCCGATTTACAAAGATTTTGTTCCTATTTTTCCATTTTCTCATATTAATCCCATTCCCTTCTATCCTTTCCTCTAGCCCTCCCACTTCCTTCCCCTTTGCCCCTTTTCTTCCTATTTCACATTGCCTATTATACATTTAGTCCTTATTTACACTTTCAGTTTCTCACACCAGAGAAACTATTCGGAATTTATTCATGTGTGTCCTATTGATTTCACTTAAGAGTATCGCCTCAATGTGCATTGATTTAGCTATAAATGTCTCTAATTTCTCATTTTTTATGGCTGAGTAGTACTCCATTTTATCAAAAAACCACATTTTCTCTATCCAGTCTCCAGTTGATGGGCATTTGGGCTGTTTCCAAGTTTTAGCTATCACAAACTGTGCGGCTATGAACATGGGGGCACATATATCACTGTGGTATGATTCTTTTAATTCTTTGGGGAAGATACCCAGCAGTGAAATAGCGGGGTCAAATGGGACTTCCAGTCCTAGTTCTTTGAGGTATCTCCATACTGATTTCCACAGTGCTTGCACCAGTCTACACTCCCACCAGCAGTGGAGCAGGGTTCCTCTTTCCCCACATCTCTGCCATCATTTGTTATTGGTTGATTTCATGATAGCAGCTATTCTTTCTGGAGTGAAGTGGAATCTCAGCGTTATTTTCATTTGCATCTCTCGAATGACCAGTGATGTTGAACATTTTTTCATGTATTTATTTGCTATTTCTACTTCTTTGAGAAATGTCTGTTCATTTCAGATGCCCATTTTTGGATTGGGTCTTTAAATTTGGGAGGTCTGATCTTTTTAAGTTCTTTATAGATTCGAGATAGTAGACCTTTGTCTGAGTAAGAGCAGGTGAAGATTTTTTCCCACATTGTGGATTGTCTCTTCACACTGCTGGTGGTTTCTCTTGCTGTGCAGAAGCCTTTTAACAAGAAGAAATCCCACTTGTTGTTTGTGCTCGTTCACGGGCAACTGAGGTTTTGTTCATAAAATCTTTTCCTAGACCGATGTCTTCAAGGGTTCTACCTAACCTCTGTTCCAACTGGTTCAGAGTTTCTATTTTAATATTTAGATCTTTAATCCATTTTGATTTTAGTTTAGTGCATGGTGAGAGATACAGGTCTAGTTTTAATCTTTGGCAAGTTGAAGCCCAATTTTTCCAGCACCATTTATTAAAGAGGCTATCTTTCCTCCAGTGAGGGTGTTTGGATCCTTTATCAAAGATGAGATGGCTGAGTGTGTCTGGCATTGTTTCTGCATCTTCTAATCTGTTCCACTGGTCCTCAGGTCTGTTTCTTTGCCAGTAACATGCTGTTTTTATTACAGTAGCTTTGTAGTAGAGATGCAGGTTGGGGATTGTGATACCCCCTGCCATGTCTCTGTTACCTAGAATTGCTTTTGCTATTCTGGGTCTTTTCTTGCTCCAAATGAATTTTTGCATTGTTTTCTCCAGGTCCATGAAGTATGCTGCTGGGATCTCAATTGGAATTGCATTGAATCTATACAGCAGTTTTGGAAGTATGGCCATTTTCACTATATTAATCCTTCCCACCCAGGAGCAGGGGATATCTGTCCATTGTCTGATATCATCTTCAATCTCTCTTTTCAGAGTGCCATAGTTTTCAGAGAAGAGGTCTTTGATTTCTTTCGTTAGGATGATTCCTAGGTATTTCAGTTTTTTGGATGTTATTGTGAAAGGAATTATTTGCCCTATTTCTCTCTCAGTGAGTCTGTCATTGGTGTAGAGGAAAGCTATTGATTTTTGTGTGTTGACCTTGTAACCAGCTACTTGACTGAATTTGGTTATTAAGTCTAGAAGACTTTTGGTGGAGTTCTTGGGGTTTTCTATATAGAGTATCATGTCATCTGCAAATAATGACAATTTGACTTCTTCATTTCCTATCTTTATTCCTTTTATTTCTTTCTCTTGTCTAACTGCTGTGGCTAATGTTTCCAGAACTATATTGAACAAGAGTGGTGACAGTGGACATCCTTGTCTTGTTCCTAATTTGAGTGTGAAGGATTTCAGTTTTTGACCAATTAGTATGATATTGGCTGTTGGTTTTTCATAGATGGCTTCTATCAGTTTGAGGTAGAGACCATCTATTCCAATTCTTTGTAGGGTTTTTTTTAATCATAAATGCATGTTGGATTTTGTCAAATGCTTTTTCTGCATCTATGGAGATAATCATATGGTTTTTGTCCTTGGCTCTATTGATATAGTGTATTACATTGATTGATTTGTGTATATTGACCCATCCCTGCATCCCTGGGATGAATCCCACTTGATCAGGGTGTATGATCTTCTTGATGATCTTCTGCATTGTTTGCCAGTATTTTATTAAGGATTTTTACATCTATGTTCATTAGTGAGATTGGCCTATAATTCTCTTTTACAGTTGAGTCTTTCTCTGCTTTGGGGATCAAGGTGATGCTTGCTTCCAGGAGTGAATTTGGGAGTATTGCTTCCCTTTCAATTTCATTGAAGAGTTTAAACAGTAGTGGCAGCAGTTCCTCTCTAAATGTCTTGTAGAATTCAGCAGTGAAGCCATTAGGGCCCGGGCTTTTCTTAGTTGATAGTTTTTAATTACATTTTCAATTTCATTGGCTGGTATTGGGTTGTTCAGAATTTTTAAGCCTTCTTCATTCAACTTTGGTAATTCATATGTATCTAGGAATCTGTCCGTTTCTTCTGTGTTGTCCATCTTATTGGTGTATAGTTTCTGGAAGTAGGTATTGATGATCCTCTGGATTTCTGCTGGGTCTGTTGTCATTTCACCATTTTCATTCCTAATTGCATGGATTTGGGCCTTTTCTTTCCTTTTTCTGACAAGGTTGTCTAAAGCTTTGTCAATTTTGTTGATGCTTTCAAAGAAGCAACTCTTGGCTTCATTGATTTTTTTGTATCGTTCTGTTAGTCTCCATTGCATTGATTTCTCCTCTGATCTTTATAATTTCCTCCCTTGTATAAGCTTTGGATTTGTCCTGCTCTTCTTTTTCTAGAAGCTTGAGGTGTGGAGCATCAGGTTGTTTAATTGGGCTCATTCTGTTTTCCTAATGTGTGTATTCACTGCTATGAATTTCCCTCATAAGACTGCTTTCATTGTGTCTCATAGATTCTGATATCTTGTATTGTTATTGTCATTTAATTGAAGGAACTGCCTGATTTCTTCTTTAATTTCCTCTGTGACCCATTGGTTATTCAGAAGTGTGTTGTTCAATTTCCACATGTTTATGAAATTTTTTGAGTTTCTTTTGCTATGGATCTCCAATTTCATTGCACTATGATCTGATAATCTACAGGGGATACCTTCAATTCCTTTGCACTTACTTAAACATGTTCTATGTGTGAATATGTGGTCTATTTTGGAGAATGAACCATGTGCAGCTGAGAAGAATGTGTATTCTGATTTTGTGGGGTGGAAGTCTCTGTAAACATCTGTTAAGTTCATTTGTTCAAGAGTTTGATTGAGTTCTAGTATTTCATTACTTATTTTTTGTCTAGTTGATCTATTTGTGACAGTGGGGTGTTGAGGTCCCCTACTACAATTGTATCAGTGCATATATGACTTTTCATGTCTGTTAGTATTTGTTTTATATTGTTGGGCGCACTAGTGTTTGGTGCATAGATATTTATGATTGTCATCTCTTCCTCTTGGATTCTTCCCTTTAGAAGGATGTAGTGTCCTTCTTTATCTCTCTTAATCAGTGTTGGTTTGAAATCTACTTGATCTGCAAAGAGGATAGCTACTCCTGATTTTTTTTTGGTTCCTGTCACATGGAGTATTGTTTTCCACCCTTTAACTTTCAGTCTATGAGTTTCCTTTTGAATTAAGTGTGTTTCTTGTATGCAGCATATTGTTGGATTTTGCTTCTTGACCCATTCTGCCACTCTATTTCTTTTGATTGGTGAATTGAAACCATTAACATTGATGGTTATAACTGAAATGTACTGAGTTGTCATTGCCATGACCTTTTCTTTTTGTTGGGTTTTCCCCCTTTACATTTAATTTCTTGTCATGCCAGATGGGTTCATTCTGCTTTGCTTCCTGTGGTTGTGATCCTCAACATCTGTTCCTAGGATATTGTGTAAAATTCTTTGGAGTGCTGGTTTGGTATTCACAAAGTTCCTAAGGTGCCCTTTGTCATGAAAGTATCTTATTTCTCCATCAATTTTGAAAAATGGTTTTGCAGGGTACATCAATCTGGGTTGGAGGCTGTTTTTAGGGCTTGGAATATGTCACTCCAAGCTCTTCTTGCCTTGATGGTTTGTGTTGAGAAGTCTGCTGTGATTCTGATGGGCTTTCCTTTGTATGTGATTTGTTTCTTTTCTCTGACTAGTTGGAGAACTTTGTTCTTCTGTTGTGTTTCTGGAATTTTAACAATTATATGCCTATGTGTAGAATTTTTTTGGTCAAGGCTATTTGGAGTCCTATATGCCTCACTTGTCTGTATGTCAAGCTCTTTTCCCCTGCTTGGGATGTTTTCTGCCATTATTTTTGTAAAGTGATTTTTTATGTCATCTCCACTGTCTCCTGTTTCTTCATTGAGTCCAGTCAGTCTTATCTTATTCTTCTTTGCATCATCTAGCAGCTGCTGGATTGATTTCTCATGTTCCCTTATAATTTTGAAGCAATTTTTCTTTTCCTGGTCACTAATCGCAGTCTTATCTTCTATATCTGAAATTCTGTTCTCACACTGGCTCATTCTGCTGTGTAGACTTTCAATGGAGTTTTTCATGTCCTGGAAATCTATTTGCATCTGTTTTATGGATTCTATTTGTTTCTTATGTTGGGATTCCATCATATTCCTGAGCTCCTCTCTAGATTTATTAATCATGTCTTGCACTAGGGGCAGAATTTCTCCTATTATCTGAGAAATTATTTCTGATTTCATTTTTTTCCAGATCCCCTTTTGTTGCCAGTTCAGTGGGCCCAGGTGGTTGAGTATCAGAGTGTTCCATCTCATTTCCCTTTGAGGTTGCTGTAGGTGATCTGGAAGTCTGGTTTTGAGACTTATTTACGTGTTTTCTCATTTGAACTGGGGGAGAGGGGCTGTTGGCGCCTGCATGGATTACCTCCTCTGAGCTGGGTGAGCTGGGACAGGGGCCGGGAGCAGCAGTAGGGATGGTGACCCAAAAGCCCTTTCTTGTGGGCTGGGAGCAGCGGGCGGGATGGTGGCCGGGAAGCCTCTTCCTCTGGACCAGGAGCAGTGGGATGGCAGCTCAGAAGCCCCTCCCTCTGGGCCAGGAGTGGTGGGAGAGATGGTGGCCCGGAAGCCCCTTCCTCTGGACCAGGAGCAGTGGGATGGTGGCTCAGAAGCCCTTGCCTCTGGTCCGGGAGCAGCGGGACTCAGTACCTTGGTCTGGTGGTCTGGTGTCCTCTGCGTCTTTGTAGTGTGGAACCAGGTGGCTGCCTGTCTGCAGCGGGGTGATTCAGCGTTTTCTGCGAGACTTGGGACCTTGGTAGGGCATGCACAGACCTGCCTGTGTGCAGCGGGCTGATTCAACATGTTCTGTGTGACTCTGGAATTGTTATTTATGATTCTCATTGATTGATCTGTAACTTTTGTGGGTGAATAACTCAAAGGGGTACAGTGATAGAGCTGAGATGAACATGTGGGTGTGGACTTGTATAACTATAAAAGATGTCAGTGTAGCAAAGACAGAGACACCTATTTTGTATTTTAGTTGATTTATCGAATAGAATAGCTAAACTGAGAATAAGACCATTGTCTTATTTGTTAGCTTATTGCTCTATTTCTGTGAGGAGTCAGGCCCTGCCATTGGCTTTGAGTATTTGGTTATAGTACCTTTGTGTTTCACATGAAAGAGTTTAGCTGGATAAACAATCTCTTTATGGCTACAATGTGCGGATAGAAAAGTTTAAGTATTTCTTTTGTTTATACTCTCTATGCAAAGTGACAGAATCTGTAAAGTCTCCAGTTGGTATTTGAGTGGTAATGGGCCATGTGCTCACTGTTCTTATCTAGGACATGCATAAAATGGCAAATAACATATAAATATATGCTATAAAGAAGCTGCTATTTTAGAGCTATTTGGAAAGTTCATTGTGGCTCAATATTCGTGCTGTTTCTTTCCCTTTTTTATACTCACATATTCAACTGACTGACAAATGTCATGGGGGTTATACCAGACCTCATGATTTGTGCTATGTAGAAAAAGAAATCAGACTGTATATAGGAAGACAAGTTTGGTTCTTATGAATCTTATCCTATTAGGACCGACACTCTTCTCCAGATTAGTTAATATCATTAAGACTGATTAAAGAGAGTCCATGACAGAATCATCTTTGTGTTTTCATAGTGCTTATGGTAGGTGTTTGGTAAGTATTTTTGGAAAGGATGAATTTAGTCAAACAATGATGATTTTAAAAAGAAAATTATTTTAAATTTAATAGAATGAAGCTTTTCTTTCAGAAGGCCTTTATGCTTTGATGCATACTTTATCCTGATGACCCAGGAAATGTTGCTTTAGATAGGTCACTGGGAAGCTGGAAGTTCTTAGTGCCAATGAGAAGAGACCAGATTTTCTCTGAGTCCCCTCTATTCAATTATGTCCCATATATAAGCATAAGCACATGAACAAGCAGCCTGAGAATTGCTCCTATACTCTAAACATTTTCAGTTTAGGGAGGTTTTCTACTTCAATCCTAATTGCCTCTTTGTCAGATTCTTTCAGTTTCCTGCCTTTTCCATCTTCAGAACCTTTTTTAGTTCTGCTAAAGATTGATAATGCAGAGAAAGAAGTATTTTAACCCAACATAGTAGAATGCAGGAAACACACATCTTTCAGCACAACCAATTTATGTAGTAACTAAGGCTGGAGAGGAATGGCTAATCTGATTGCATGGTGGGAAGGGTCTGTGATGATGAGAATGAATGGGAGACTGAGTGATTCAGAAAAGAGGAGCTCCAGAAAGCTGGCATTTAGTCTGTTTCATCCATTACTTTATAACTCAAAACACAGTATGTGGCAGGTTCTTACAAATGTTTGTTGAATGATTGAGTGAATGAATAATAATGTGATAGAATTTTAATACCCAGGTAATATATCAGGAAGAGAAAAATATTTTAGCCCAAGCTTCAGAAAAATCACCATAACTGCTACCACTGCCTTGGTTTAGAAGCTATAGGGAAGTTCAAATTTCTCTCTGAAGGTGTGATAATTGATTCTGCTGAAAAAAAGCTGACAATAGACAGATTAATAGGAGGAAAGGCACACAGATTTATTAATGTGCATGTGTGCATAGGAGCCACACAAAATATGAAATGCAAAGCAGGACCAAATAGTTGAGAATTAAGTATCTTGTTCATAGAGGAAATAGAATGGGGGTGGTAGGAATTTTAAGGGAGGATAAATGATTATAAGGGGAGATGAATGAGCCTAAAGAACAGACGGTGGTGTGGGATGAAGTTCTTGTGGGCCTGTGGTGTGATGTTTGACTTTCAGTCTCTTCCTTTGTGATAAGACCTTAATCTTCCTTGGTTAATGAAAGGTCACCAAGAAGATTTGAAGGCAGTTGTGCTCCTTCCTCTTGGTGGATCTGAGCTTTAGGAAGATAAGAGAATTTCAGGGAAAACACCTCTCTGTGTTTGCTGTTCTCAGTTTGAAGTCCAAAGTGACATATTTTGGGATATTGTTTCTGAGCCTCAACAAAGCAAACTGACAGTTTTATATTGAAACACAGAAGAAAATTATATTGTCAGTTATAGGGCAGAACCCTTAAATAGATGATCTTAGGTCTATGGACTAAAAATCTTTTTAGTTAAACATTTTATTCTGTGTGTATGCACACATGCACACATGTGAGTGTGTGCTGAAGATCAAATCAGTCTAGGCAAGAACTCTACCAGTAGGCTACATCCTCAGCCAGAAACTTTTTATTTTAGATAGTTTTAGATTAGTGTGCAGTTGCATGAAATAATACAGAGAGGTCCTATGTACCTTCTACCCCATTTTTTCTGATGGTAATTTCTTGGAAAAAAAAAAAGCAAGACATTGCCATTGCCATGGGGCAGTAGGACATTTTCATCACCACAGAGATATCTCCTACTACTCTTTCATAGCTTCAGCTAACTCCTTCTCCCTCTTTTCCCCTCCACAATCCCTTACCTGGTGGATCTATTCTCCATTTCTATAATTTTGTCATTTCTATTCTGTGGGGGAAATCAGAGCACTGGGTAGAAAGGGAAGATCAGCTCCCTGCTCAGCACTAGTGACACTAACCTAGCAGGAGAATCAAAACACCACCTAGCTCTGAAGTTTGGTAGATGGAAGATTAGCTCTCTCCTTGGTCATGCTGAAAGCATCCAATGGAGGAATTGGACCTCTCTCTGCTTCCTCTGGGAAAAGGAGAGAGTCAGGAGAGTGGAGGGCAAGACTGACTTCCTGCTTGGTGCTGCTAAAATCTCAGCCTCTGGCCTAGGAATTTTTGGTAGCCCTCAGTAAATCTGGGAAACTCACTGCCCTACAGTTCCACAAGTCCCAAGGTCTTTGTTTTCTGTCTTTAAGTTTTCCTGTGCTTCTGTGTTAGTTACTTTTGTGTCATTGCTGAGACAAAATACCTGACACCCAAAGTTAGAGGGGAAGGGGTTTATTTGGCTTACAATTTGTAGAGGTTTCAGTCCATAGTTGGCTGGCCCTGAAGCTGGGATGGCAAACAAGCATGGAAGAACAGAAACAACATGGTGCATACAAAGCAGCAAGGGTAACAAGAGACTTAACAGTGTCTCTAGGCCCCTTTTATCTTATTCAGGCTATTTAGGGTGGTAGCACCCACACCCTTAATCCTAGTACCCCTGGACCTAGCATTGCATCAGGAATCAATTCCAGCTTCACACACTCTAGATCAAGCCTATGATCACATGAGGCTTTGAGGGGACTCTAGACCCAAACCATAACAGCTTATGCTGTATCCATTATTTTTTTTATTTGCAAGAGGGGGAACTTGAAAGGAACGTGGAAACTTCATTTTGGCAGAACCAGAAGTTGCTGAATGTTTTTCAAGAGAGTGTTATACAATTTTCAGTGCACATTATGAAATGTTAATTTTGACACATGATACTGGTTTTCAGGCTGTCTTGGGGCACATAATTTCTATTGTTATTCAGTGTATCCAGTATTCAAGACAAGTATCGGCATTAAGTTCTTTAAAATAAGACTTCCATCAGGGTAAGTGTTTAAGGATGAATTGCTAGGTCAGCCTATGGCAAAAAAAAAAAAAAGATAAGTATGTAGTTCTTTCTGAAATTGTCTCATAATTTACAAGTGTTACTTTACATATTTATTTTTTAAAACATTCTCAAACAGACTGGGTGATAGAAACTATACATCATTTTGGCATTCTGGAAAACTTGAAAGAGAATTAGTTATGATTGTTGAGCTATTTTGTAATACTGCTAAATGGAAGGGGAAAAGATATATTATGGTCTTATAAAGTAATCCATCTAAAATATTTTTATATTCAGGCTATATATTATGGTTTATACATTATTTTATCCCTAGTTTTTATTGAGTTCCTATTCACTTTGTGTAGCTTTTGTTTTCCTACCAATTACAATAACTATTTGTTATTTTGTGAAATTAGAGTAATTTTCAGCATATTTTTTCTGTTACAGAGATTAGGGAAGAATCCAATAATATAATACCAAAGAAATTAACCACCTTGAGCCATAAATTTTTCTGCTGGAAGTGTAGACTAACTCACCTCTCCCAAGATGGTGAGTTTTTTTCTAAAAGTAATTTTTAATGGTTTGACATCTCTTGAGGCACTCTATGTTCTTAATTCAAAGGAAAGAATTCTATGTAAGCATTGATTTGGGTAAAGAGAATGTAGAAGAAATTTTTCAGTGGTTTTGATATTTTGAACAAAATTTATAGTTTTAGTCTTTGACATGCATAGGGGATAAGTAATTATTTGTACATGTGATCGTTCACATTTATTATAAATATTAGACCTAGAAAGTTAGAGAATTTTATAAAGTTCCTAATATAAAGTTGTCTGTATATGGAAGCTATCTGATAAAAATTTGCTGAATGGAAGAATGCATTGGGCCATTCAACTTTGCTCTCATTAAAAACTTTAGAGATGTTAGAAGGGAGAGGGAAGAGAAGGACACATGAAAAGAATTAAGATATGTTAAATATATGTAATAACTCCACACCATGAATGTAACCATATGTGCTGCAACCATGTACTAAAAACTCAAAGTTTAAAAAAAACAAAACCTTGGGTATGATCTAAGTAAAATGCTTCTGCTTCTGCTGCCTGAATCATTTTTCTAAATGCTTTTGTTTTGCTCTCTGCTCTGATTATATTCAAAGTACAAGCAAGGTGAGTCCAGCTCTGTTTTACCCTATCTGATCTACTTTACCTACAAAAATGCACACTGAATGTAATTCATATTTAACATTTGGAGTTAAAATGTCAAAGCCACACATTTCATCATATTTTACACAGCTCTTAAGTATTTTTTGCCCCCAAAACAATTTCATCCTTACATCAATCATACAGAGGAAAAAACTATGAGATTTGGAGCAAGAAATATGAGGTTTAACTTCAGATCTACAATCCATTGTCTATGAGGCTGGTTCTCTCTGAGATTCCACCTTCTCATCTGTAAAATGGTGATGATGATATCTGCACTCACCTTTTATACCCACCATGGCTAAGGGGAGGAAGAAATGGAAGGCATCTAATAGTGTTGGTAATAGTACACAAGTCTTTACTTATTATGTGTTAAAATATTTAAGCAATTCATATTATCTTTATAAGCTATTTTGCTTTTGGGAAATAATATCACACAAGGGGAAATTTTATTGGCGACTTCTGAGAAAATAAGAAAATCATAGAGAACTTTTATTGGAAATGCAATGATTAATAATCTGTTAAAATGTCTACAGCAACAAAATAATAAAAATCCAAGACATGACTTTAATGGAGGCAATGGTGTGGAACCCATAGCATTTCTCCTACATTTTAGTCAATGACATGTCAGACTAATTATGTTTGATTCATTGGGTTTCAGTGTCGAAAGCTGAGGATTGCACTTTCTGCAACCAATTGTGAAAGAACAAATGATGCTACAAATGGATAGCTCAGCATCTTCACTGCTTTGAAGCTCAGGTCACTAAGAGAACATTAGAGTTAGGAAATGTTGGAGATCTTGCTGTTCTGGCCTTGGAGCTCATTTATTTGTATCTGGGTTATATAGCACATAGCAAGCACTCAACAACCAATGTTTATTAATAAACATCACTTATCTCTTACATAATTGGTCTGGGGCCATATGGGAATGGTGAGAATTGGAAATAAAATCACTGCACACTAATATCTGCAACTTATTTTGAAATATATCAAAAGCAAAAGGCAAAATATGGAGGAAGAAAGGGATAAATGGATACGTGATGAAGTAAATATTGCAAAATGTTAATTGTGGAATTTAGGTGGCAGGTATGTGTGAGTTGACCGTACAATTTTGTAAATATTATCTTTATCATAAAATATTTATAAAAGGGTGAAATTAGAACTAGACTGTAGGTAGAAAAATTAGCTAGGTTTTCTGCTGCTTTAAGAATTTTGGTGCAGGCGTGGCTGCCGGGAAGGCCGCAGCCAGGAAAATGGCGGAGGGAAAGGAGGTAGAGGAGAAGCCTGAGAAGCCAAAGCGAGCTGGAGCCGCCTAAGTAATGGAGGGGAAAATTCCAGTCGCAGCGCTGAGAAGCAATCAGCTGAAGAAGGAGCTGCAGACCTCCCAACAAAGTCTACAAAGATCTCCAAGTTTGGATTTGCCAAAGGTAGTCAGATAACAAAGAAAGAATCAGCGATTATCTACCAAACTTGGATCAAGTAAGCCTAAAGAAACTGTTTCAAACTCTTGCTCCAAAAACCCTTTCAGTAGCAGCAGCTTTTAATGAAGATGAAGATAGTGAACCAGAGGAAATGCCTCCAGAAGCAAAGATGAGGATGAAGAATATTGGAAGGGATACACCAACATCAGCTGGACCAAACTCTTTCAATAAAGGAAAGCATGGGTTTTCTGATAACCAGAAGCTATGGGAACAAAATATAAAATCTCATCTTGGAAATGTCCATGACCAAGACAATTAAATGATGTGTTTTGAATTGGGGTGTGGGTTGGGTGTAAAGTTAAAAGGAGAGTTTCCTTTTTAAAAATGGTATAAGACTATCTTTGGAGCCACTTTATTTCTTTTTCATTTTTTTTAAAGATTGAGTGGTACACTAGTAAGAGTTTGAAATTAGGGGTAATTTGTTTTATATACAGATTTCAAGACATTTGCTAATTTTGTAGTTTCATGTGATTAGTTCCCAAAGGTTACAGATAATAAAAAAATCAGAAATGGTACCTTTTTAAGAATTGCATATTTTTTAGACACAACTATTAGCACATTAAGAGGGAAGCAAAAAATAACTGTCTGTTCAGAACTGTTAAGAGTTACTCCTAAATTAACTCCTTCATTACCTAAACCATCTGGCTCCCAGGAACAGCCTTACAGAGAAAGGGAGAGTATTGTATTGAAAGGAAAATGTTGCTGGACTATTGAATGAAAGTAAACTTAGGTAAAATTAAAATGATTTTTTTCCTTATGGGCATTTGTTTTGTTATATTATTAGGTATTGTATTGCTATCAGTGGATACAGATGCTTAGCTCTTTTACTAAAAATAATTAAAAAAAATTTCTATGTGAAGTATGGTATTTGAAATAGCCCTTTAATGGTCTTGTCTACCTTCATTAGTCTTCAAAGAACAGCCATTTGCTACCAAAGTAAATCAGTATTTTGAATGTGCTTCTCTTGGTTTTTGTTTATTAGCTAGTTCTTGTTAGCATTTCCACCAGAACTTGAGGCAAATCATAAGGAAGCTGTTTCTTTTAAAATAAAAACCACCACCAAAAATTTAAATGTACCTACTGTTTAAGTATTTGGCTGGTTTTTATTTTTAAAAAGATATAAACATAAAGTCTTTTCTTATGCCAATGTCATCAAGAGTTCTACCTAACTTATCTTCCAGCAAGTTTAGTGTTGGCTGACTTAGTATTTAGATCTTTAATCCACTTCAATCTTAGTTTAGTGGATGGTGATAGATATGGGTCTAATTTTAATCTTTGGCAGGTTGAAATCCAGTTTTTCCAACACCATTTATGAAATAGGCTATCTTTCCTCCAATGAGGGTGGTTGGCTCCTTTGTCAAAGATGAGGTGGCTGAGTGTGTCTGGAGTTGTTTCTGCATCTTCTAATCTATTCCACTGATCTTTGGGTCTGTTTCTTTGCCAGTACAATGCTGTTTTTATCACAGTAGCTTTGTAGTATAGTTTCAAGTTGGGGATTGTGATACCCCCAGCCATGTCTTCGTTGCCTAGAATTGCTTTTACTATTCTAGGTTTCTTCTGCTTCCAAATGAATTTTTGGATTGTTTTTTCTAGTTCTGTGAAGTATATTGTTTGAATTTCAATCAACATTGCACTGAATCTATACAATAGTTTTGGAAGTATGGCCATTTTCACTATATTGGTTTTTCCTACCCAGGAACAAGGGATATCTTTCCATTTTCTTATATCCTTTTTGATCTCCTTCTTCAGAATGCTGTAGTTTTCAGTGTGGAGGTCTTTTGCTCCCTTTGTGAGGTTGATTCCTAGATATTTCATTTTTTTAGATGCTATTGTAAAAGGAATTTTTCCTGAATTTCTTTCTCAATGGGTCTATTTACATATAAGAAGGCTATTGTTTTTTGAGTGTTGACCTTGTATCCTGCTACTCTATTGAATCTGTCAATTAGGTCTAGAAGACTTTTGACTGAGTTTTTTGATCTTCTATGTAAAGTATCATATCATCAGCAAATAATGACAGTTTCACTTCTTCCTTATCTTTATTCCTTTTATTTTTCTCTTTTCTAATTGCTATGGCTAATGTTTCTAGAACAATATTGAACAGGAGTGGTGATAGTGGGCATCCTTGTCTTGTTCCTGATTTTAGTGTGAAAGTTTTCAGTTTTTGACAATTTAGTATGATGTTGGCTGTTGGTTTTTCATAGATAGCCTTAATGAGTTTGAGATAAAGACCTTCTATTCCAATTTTCTGTAGCATTTTTATCATGAATGGGTGTTGAACAAATCTTCAGTAGCACAGGACCTAGCACAAAGAATCAACAACTGGGATCTTATCATATTAAAAAGCTTCTGTACTGCAAGAGAAACTACCAAAAGAGCTAAGAGACAACCTACAATGTGGGAAGAAATTTTTAGCCGCTGCACATCAGAAAAAGGGCTACTATTGAGAATATATAAAGAACTGAAAAAAATCAGACCCCCCCAAATTCAAAGACCCAATTCAAAAATGGAGATCTGAAATGAACAGACATTTCTCAAAGAAGTAAAAACAGCAGATAAATATATGAAAAAATGTTCAACATCACTGGTTATTCGAGAGATGTAGGTGAAAACAACACTACAACACTGAGATTTCACCTCACCCCACAAAGAATGGCTGCTTTCAAGAAATCAACCAATAACAAATGCTGGCAGGGGTGTGGAGAGAAAGGAACCCTTCTCCACTGTTGGTGGGAATGTAGATTGGTGCAACCACTGTGGAAGTCAGTATGGAGATACCTCAAAGAACTAGGACTGGGCCGGGGATTTAGCTCAGTGGTTTCACCAGCTGCTGTGCAAGCGCAAGGACCTAAGTTCGATCCCCGGTAACAAAAAAAAAAAAAAAAAGAAAAGAACTACGACTACAGGTCTCATTTGACCCAGCTATTTCTCTACTGGGAATCTTCCCCAAAGAATTAAAAGAATCATACCACAGTGATATATGTGTACCTATGTTTATAGTGGCACAGTTTGTAATAACTAAAGCTTGGAAACAGCCCAAGTGCCCATCAACTGGAAACTGGATAAAGAAGATGTGGTTTTTTTATAAAATGAGTACTACTCAGCCATAAAGAATGAGAAACTAGAGACATTTATAGCTAAATGGATGCATATTGAGGCCATACTCCTAAGTGTAATAAATAGGATACACATGTGTAAATACCAAATAGTTTCTCTAGTGTGAGAAATTGAAAGTGTAAATAAGGATGAAAATGATTAAAATGAATAATTGATAATTTGAAATAAAAGGTCCAAGGGTTTGGGGATGGTGGGAGGGGAAGGGAAAAGGGAAGAAGGGAAAGGAAAAATTATGAGAAAGAAAAAAAATGGAATCGAAGTCTGTGTAGATAGGGAAGGGGGGATGGATGAAGGGTGCATAGGTAATGGGAGAAAAAATAAAAACTAAGATACATCATGTTCTGGTACAAATATCCAATGATAAATGTGAATGTATTTTATACCTAAAATGTACCAATAAATATATAAATAAAAAAAGGTATAAACACACACTCACAAAAATTAACATTGTAGAAGATGGAAGACAATTCGATGCATTTTCTGTAACTTTGTCTACACATTTACATTACTCAGTTGTTAAATCCAATTTGAATTGAACTCACTACAGAATTTCTTGAACAATTATATGGTTTATTTTAAGAGTATACATACTGCCCAGTGGCCTGAGAATATTGTAGGTACTGAAAATGAAAGAAAATGCATCTTCAAACACATTTTATAGAATTGTTCATCACATACACTTTTAGATTTGTGTGTTGTAGGATATTTTGTTTTGAATTTTTGTATTGTATATGGACTTTTTAAAAGTGACAGTTAAACACATCTTCGAAAGCATAGTCACAGACAAAAGAAAAATGATACAGTGATTTCCTTCAGAATGCCTACAGTGTTAAATTTGGAGGCAGCTTCAGACTATTTTGTTGGTGATCGTTACTTGCTGATCTTTTTTAACAGTAACTCTAGAGAGGAAACCTGTGCATATTTCTAATAAGTTGTTCTTTTACATTAAAGTTTAGATTAAGCCCCAAGTAAAACAATGGAAATGTGTATAGTACTATTAGTTCTTACATGATTTAATTACACCAAGATACATGAATTTAACTTTAGTTTTATGTAGGCAAACTGTTCTTTTTTGTCCATTTTACTGTTTGTTAAAATAACATCCCTCTCCTACATACTGTTTTCTTGACCCAAATGAAATACTAAGCTAAGGTCAAGATGAGGAGAGAAACGACTGAGATGAATGTCTTTACTAAAATAAACAATAAACTCCAGCTTGGCCATGCGCACCGGAAGAGCACACGTGGGCTGAGTGCTCCCTGCTCAGTTCGGCTCGCTCCGCCCACTTTTGACCAGGAGACCTAGCCAGAGACCCAGCCGCTACTTGGATCCACACTACAGAGGCACAGGGGAGCATAAAGGCCACTGTCCTGAGCTGCAGAAGTGAACAACAGAGAGAGGGCCTCTCCCGGTCTCCCTGATGAAAACAGAAGCCCACTGCAAAAGTGAAGAGAATCTCTGCAATAAAGGCACAGCAGACCACCGTGCTTGGTAAGTTGGAGGGATCATCACCTCCCATTGGAACCTGGACTATCTTCAGGGGAAGGGCAGCTGGAACCTGCAGTAGAACCTTGCAGAGTTCAACCCTGTAGGAGGACAGGGAGCTCAATTTGGGACTTGCAGCCAGAAATCTGCCTGAATCTCATGAGTCTGTGACTGGCTTACTGAGACACATTGACTTATAACTGCACACGGCTGCCCACATTGTCTATTGTGACAGCAGAGACACACCCTGAAGGAGGCCCTTCATTTTTATCTTCTATTTGTTATTTTCAAAATTGCCACTATTTTTTTTGCTCTTATTTTTAATTTTTTTCTTCTTTGCTCTTTTAAATTTTTTGTTTTTCTTTTCTATTCTCTCCCTCTCTCCCTCTCTCCCTCTCTCCCTCTCTCCCTCTCCCCCTCTCCCCCTCTCCCCCTCTCCCCCTCTCCCCCTCTCCCCCTCTCCCCCTCTCCCCCTCTCCCCCTCTCCCCCTCTCCCCCTCTCCCCCTCTCTCCCTCTCTCCCTCTCTCCCTCTCCCTCTCCGTCCCACATTGTTCATCTCCCTTTGTGTTCCTGTTCTGGCCCTAATTCATGTTTCTTCTTTATCTTTCTTTTCCTCTCTTTCCTTCTCTTGCCTGTGCCCTCTGGCCTTACTACTAACCTTCCCCTATGCTTCTACTTACCTATTCCTCCCTCCCCAACTCCATCCAATTCCCCACCCCAAGGGGTAAAGTTGCTATATTGAAGAGTTTATTCACTATAAACATATGTTGGGTTGGTCCTTGATTTTGATTTAATTCACACAGTTAAAGGTGATAGATTATTAACTACCAAAAATTGTCATTTTTTAAGAGGTACTTGATGATATTGGGTTGCTGATTGTATCACATGGGCTAAGGTGTTGTGATTCATCTAATCAGTTGTCCTTCCTGGTATAATGAAAATGAGACAGCCTCAGAGCCATTAGAAACTCAAAACCTAAAGACCAGCTGTATCTGGAGCACACCTCTGAGAAGCAATCATTCCATAAGTGTTCTAAATACACCAACAAAGATATTTACAATAAGCAGCTTCAAAGTATCAATCCAGGAATTAAACCAAGGACAGTACCAAAAAAAAAGGGAAGACATTTAAGTAAGGCACAAACTCAGACTTCCACCCTGCAAAAGGCAAATTCTGGGGGAAACAAGGAGGAAAAGTCTGATAATCAACCAACTGGGCACTTTGAACTGATAGCACAGGAAGTAACAAAACAGATGAATGAGGCTCTACAAAAATTCAAATCAGAAATAATTTCCCAGGTAACTACAGAGATGGTGAGCAGAGTGAAAGACATGATTAGAGTCTCTTGAATAGAAACAGATAAAAAAATAAATGAGCTCAGAAACATGCTGGAAGCCATGAATGCCCAGCATAAGAAAGAAATGGAAACAATGATGGCCCAACATAAAGAAATGGAATCCATGAAAAAGATTCAAACAGATATTCAGGAGATTAAAAACTCCATTGAAAGCATGCAGAGCACATTAAAGGAATCTGAAGATAGAATATCAGATATAGAAGACAGGACTGTGGTTAAAGACCACGAAAATAGAGGTTTCTTAAAAATAGTAAGGAACCATGAGAAATCAATCCAGCAGCTGCTAGATGATGCAAAGAAGAATAACATAAGACTGATAGGAGTCCATGAAAAAACAGGAGAAAGTACAATTAACGTGAAAAAACTGTTCACGGAAGTAATAGTAGAAAACTTCCCAGGCAGAGGTAGAGAATTGGACATACAGATTAGTGAGGCATATAGAACTCCAACTAGCCATGATAAAAAAAATCTACACCTACACATATAATAGTCAAGATCCCAGAAACCCAACAGAAGAACAAAATCCTACAGCCAGTTAGAGAAAAGAAACAAATCACCTACAAAGGAAAGCCCGTAAGAATCATGGCAGACTTCTCAACACAAACCCTCAAATCAAGGAGAGCTTGGAGTAAAGTATCTCAAGCCCTAAAAGAAAATATCTTCCAACCTAGACAGTTTTACCCTGCAAAATTATCTTTCAAAGTCAATGGGGAAATTAGATACTTCCATGACAAAGAGCACCTGAGAAATTTCATAAACATCAAAGCAGCACTCCAAACAATTCTAAGCAATATCCTAGAAAAAGACAATGAAGATCACAATTCCATGAGGCCTAACAGAGGGAAGCCACCAGGCAAGGTAAGAAACTAAAGGGAAAGGGAGAAAATATAAAAAAACCAACAACAGTAAAACATTATGACAAGGATGAGTCAATGTGTATCAGTTATAACTCAATGTTAATGGCCTCAATTCACCAATCAAAAGAAATAGACTGACAGAATGGATTAAGAAGCAAAATCCAGCAATATGCTGTATATAAGAAACACACCTAACTCAAAAAGAAATTCATAGACTGAGAGTAAAAGGATGGAAAACAGTTCTCCACAAGACAGGAACCCAGAAAAAAGCAGGGGTAGCAATCTTATTTGCAGACAAAGTAGATTTCAAACCAAAACTAATTAAGAGAGACAAAGATGGTCACTACTTCCTTGTGAAGAGAACAATCCAAGAGGAAGAGATGACAATCCTAAATATATATCCACCAAATACGAATGCCCCCAACTATACAAAACAAATATTAATGGACATGAAAAATCAAATAAGCACTAATACAATTGTAGTAGGGGATTTCAATACCCCACTATCACAAATAGACAGATCATCTAGACAAAAAATTAACAATGAAATTTTAGAACTGAACCAAACTATTGAACAAATGGACTTAATAGATGTTTACAGAGTGTTTCACCCTGCAAAATCAGAATATATTCTTTTCAGCTGCACACAGGTCATTCTCCAAAATAGACCACATGCTAGCTCATAGGACATGTCTAAGTAAATGTAAAAGAACTGAAGTTACCCCCTGTATATTATCAGATCATAGTGCAATAAAATTGGAGGTCAATAACCTAAGAAACTGCAAAACTCCCACAAACACATGGAAATTGAATAACACCCTCCTGAACAACCAATGGATTACAGAAGAAATTAAAGAAGAAATTAGACAGTTTCTACAAGTAAATAATAATGCCAGTACAACATACAGGAATCTGTGGGACACGATGAAAGCAGTTCTATGTGGGAAATTCATAGCAGTGAATACCCATATTAGGAAAACAGAGAACTCAGATAAGTAACCTAATGCAGAACCTCAAGCTCCTATAAAAAGATCATAACAAACCCAAAGCTCATACAAGAGAGGACATTATAAAGATCAGAGCAGAAATCAATGCAAGGGAGACTAGGAGAATGATACAAAAAATTAATGAATCAAAGAGTTGGTTTTTCAAAAGAATTAATAAAATCAATAAACCTTTAGCCAACCTTATCAAAAAAAGGAAAGAAAAGGTGCAAATCCATGCAATAGAAGGCATTCAACAAAATCCAACACCCATTCATGATAAAAACGCTACAGCAAATTGGAGTAGAAGGTCTTTATCTCAAACTGATTAAGGCTATTTATGAAAAACCAGCCAACATCATACTAAATGGGCAAAAACTGAAAACTTTCATGCTAAAATCAGGAACAAGACAAGGTTGCCCACTATCACCACTTCAGTTCAATATAATTCTGGAAACATTGGCCACAGCAATTAGACAAGAGAAAGAAATAAAAGGACTAAAGGTAGGAAAAGAAGTGAAACTGCCATTATTTGCTGATGATATGATACTTTACATAGAAGACCCAAAAAACTCAGCCAAAAGACTTCTCGACCTAATTGACAGATTCAGTAGAGTAGCTTGATATAAGGTCAACACTCAAAAACCATAGCCTTCTTATACACAAATAGTGGACTCACTGAGAGAGAAGTTCAGGAAATAATTCCTTTTGCAATGGCATCCAAAAAAATGAACTATCTAGGAATCAACCTAACAAAGGAAGCAAAAGTCCTCTGCACTGAAAACTATAGCACTCTGGAAAAAGGAGATCGAGGAGGATATAAAATAATGGAAAGACACTCCTTATTCCTGGGTAGGAAGAACCAATATAGTGAAAATGTCCATACTTCCAAAACTGCTATATAGATTTAATGCAATGCTGATTGAAATTCAAACAATATATTTCACAGAACTAGAGAAAACAATCCAAAAATTCATTTGGAATTGGAAGAAACCTAGAATAGCAAAAGCAGTTCTAGGCAACAAAGACATGGCTGGGGGTATCACAATCCCCAACTTGAAACTATACTACAAAGCTACTGTGATAAAAACAGCATTGTACTAGCAAAGAAACAGACCCAAAAATCAGTGGAATAGATTAGAAGATGCAGAAACAACTCCAGACATACTTAGCCACCTCATCTTTGACAAAGGAGCCAACCACCCTCATTGGAGGAATGATAGCCTATTTCATAAATGGTGTTGGAAAAACTGGATTACAACCTGCCAAAGATTAAAACTAGACCCATATCTATCACCATGCACTAAACTAAGATAAAAGTGGATTAAAGATCTAAATATTAAGTCAGCCAACACTAAACTTGCTGAAAGATAAGTTAGGTAGAATTCTCAAAGACATTGGCATAGGAAAGGACTTTATGAACAAGTCCTCATTAGCATGGGAGCTAACACAACGAATCAACAACTGGGATCTCATCTTATTAAAAAGCTTTTGCACTGCAAGAGAAACCACCAACAGAGCTAAGAGACAACCTATTATGTGGGAAAATATTTTTTGCTGCTGTACCTTAGAAAAAGGGCTACTATCTAGAATATATAAACTGAAAAAAATCAGTCCCCCACCAAATTCAAAGACCCAATTCAAAAATGAGCATCTGAAATGAATAGACATTTCTCAGACAAAGAAGTAAAAGCAGCAAATAAACATATGAAAAAATGTTCAAAAAAAATGTTCAACATCACTGGTTATTTGAGAGATGTAGATGAAAACAACACTGAGATTCCACCTCACCTCAGAAAGAATGGCTGCTATCAAGAAATCAACCAATAACAAATGCTGTTGGGGGTGTGGAGAGAAAGGAACCCTTCTCCATTGTTGGTGGGAATGTGGATTGGTGCAACCACTGTGGAAATCAGTATGAAGATACCTCAAAGAACTAGGACTATAGGTCACATTTGATCCAGCTATTCCCCTGCTGAGTATCTTCCCAGAAGAATTAAAAGAATCATACCACAGCGATATATGTGCATCCATGTTTATAGCGGCACAGTTTGTAATAGCTAAAGCTTGGAAACAACCCAAGTGCCCGTCAACTGGAAACTGGGTAAAGAAGGCATGGTTTTTTTGTTTTTTTTAATAAAATGGAGTACTACTCAGACATAAAGAATGGGAAACTAGAGACATTTATAGCTAAATGGATGCATATTGTGGCCATACTCTTAAGTGAAATAAATAGGAGACACATGTGTAAGTACCAATAGTTTCTCTAGTGTGAGAAACATTGTACATAAAGATTAAAATGATTAAAATGAATAATTGATAATGTGAAATAGGAAAAGGTCCAAACGTGTAGGGCTGGTGGGAGGGGAGGGGGAAAGGAAAGAAGGGAAAGGAAAAATGATGAGAAAAGAAAAAAAATGGAAATGAAGTCTGTGTAAGTAGGGAAGGGTGGAGGGAGTGAATGTCACACAGGTAATGGGGAAAAAAATAACCACAATATGTCATGTACAGGTGCATGCACCCAATGATAAATGTAAACGTATTGTATACCTAAAATGTACCAATAAAAGAATTAAAAAAATAACCAATACATTTTTTCAAACTCAAAAAGAATTTTAGTGCAGGTGCTAGAGATGTAGTTCAGTAGTAGCGCACTTTCTTAGCATGTATGAGGCCCTGGGTTTGATCTCCACCCCCACAAATGTATGCATGAACTAGACACAGAAAGACAAATGCTAATAGATATCACTTATGTGAAGTGGCGGGGGATTTAGTTCAGTGCCACTGTGCCTTGCAAGTGCAAGGACCTGAGTTCAATCCCTGGTACCAAAAAAATAAAGAAAAGAAACCTCACTTATGTGAAGAATCTAAAACAGTGTTGTATTCACAGATACCAAGAAGAGTAGTAGTTGCCAGGGGCTTGGAGTTAGAGAACAGGGAGATATTAACCTAAAGGTACAAAGTTATGCAACATGAGTAAGCCTTAGAGATCCACTGCATAGCATATTGACTATGGTTCACAAAAGTGTATTGTATACTTTAAAATTTGTAAAATAAGATATATGTTAAATACTCTTACCATAAAATATTAATCAAGGAGGGTGGGAGGAAACTGTAGGAGGCAATAAATGTGTATACACTGAATAGAAGCAGCTGTCAAGAATATGACAAGTATAGCTCCATAAAGTAGTTTCTTTAAAAAGTTATAAAATTTATTAAAACTGTGGTATATCCAAAGAATGTAAACACAGTGAGATGAAGTTGCTGTCAGTGCCATTGTCCTTCTCCTCTTTCATAGTGTAGCCATTAGAAAAGACTAGGCATATTGCTGTAACAACTTAGTCCCTAGATTTTAGTGATTGAGTGTGACACAGTGGATTCTCTCATAGCCAAGACAAGTTGAGTTGGAACCTGGATGTAGAACTCAACCTAAAAGAAGTTTCCCCATTTGCAGTATCACCAACCCTCTCCCCCTCCAAAAAATTAAACAGAAAAAGAAAGAAAATATGGAGAATCTTAGAGCAGTTTTCAAACACTTAGTTTTTCATGTGTTTAAAGAGCAGAGAGAGCTGGGTATTGGTTGACATTAATTAAGTCTTTATACCAAGGTTGAATATGAAGTAGATCACTCAGTGTGTATTCCTGTTTTTTCTTCCCAGTAACAGGTATAGATTGTCATGCCTATAAATTCCGTATGTTTATAAAATTCTAAAATACAAGACCTTGGGGAACAAATAATAAACACTGACACATTGAAGAGGTTCAAATGTTAGATGACTCATTTGCATACTTGTATTATGTGATATCATTACAGTGTTTACAGAACTTATCAGTAGGTCAGAAAAGTTTAGCATCTACTTTGTGCCTGAATGTACCTGAAAACAGTCACCATAAGTGAAATAACAGACATGGATCTTGCCTTGAAATCATCATAAACTAAAACTTGAAGGAATAAAGTAGAGAATAATTGTTAGAACAAATGCAACTGAAAGCTTGATTGTCATGGACAGTCTGATTCAAATAGTAAAAAAGATGAATAGCATATCAATAGCAATAATAGAAATAATGGTGTTAAAAATAATAACAGCTAAGGCTAATATTGTGCTTACTTCTGAGTCCTGTATAAATACAGTGGTTTCTTGGTTCATGAACTTAATTTATTTCACGATTCTGGAAAAGATAGCCATGTTCTTGTTCATGAGGGAAAGTTTGGTCATGTTTATCGCCCAATGCAAAGTTCACAAGCAAAAATAAAATTTTGCCAAATGCTTCTGTTTGTGATCCAAGTTGTTTGCAAACAAAAGTGTTCATGAACTGAGGTACCACTGTAATCCATCAAACAAGGTCTGTATCAGCCTTGTGAGGTCAGTGCTATCACTGATAAACTCTTCTTGGAGCAGTGACTTGAGCGCTGTTGCTGAAAGATGGTGGTATTGAACAGAAAGGGATTGAAGGAAGTCCTCCTAGAAAGAGAATAGTGTATACAAAGTTTCAGAGACCTGACTGAGCAAATGCTGTGAAAGAGCAAGAAGGAGACAGGGAAATAAAGGTCAAGGTCAGGAGAAAGGAATTGGGCAAATTGGATATGACTAGATAATGGGCTTGAGCACCATAGGAGGGCTTAGTTTTTACATGTTTTTTTGTGTTCATTTATGTAAACTATAGAAGTCCAACTTGAGACAATATAAAATTCTAGTAATACTGTAAATCATGTTTGTGATGACAAAAGATGAATAGGAATGAAACAGCGGTATGAATTGTTTCCATTTTTCCCTGACTTTTACTATGAGTAGAAAATAGAACAGTAGCAAACTCAGCACATGTCCTGGTATGAGGAGCGTGGGGAAACTACAAGGTTAGAGGATGAATTTTCCAAGACTATTTTTACCCCTGACACCAAGTGTATATTTGAGGGAGTCTCATCACTGCACTCCACTTAGGTAATTCAGCAGAAAGACAACTCACTGAAAGCTGTTACATCCATGGTTATGGTTTATGATAGAAAAAGAATGCAGGTTAAGCTCAGCAAAGGAAGAGATACACAGGGCATAGTCCTAAGGAGTTCCAGCTGTGGAACGTCTATTGCTTCTCCTCATGGAGCATTACTCTCCCATTGTGCTGGTTTGTGACATACAGTGGGATATTTGGAATATTGCCAAACGGAAACTTAAGTGAGTGTAGGTGTTTTGTCAGGACTCCATTACATAGCGTGATAGATTAGTTTGTTGTCCATATGATTGATCTTAGCTGCATGTTACCTAATTCTGGGTATAAAAAGCCCCTAAATTGGTCTTTTTGGTGTGGACAACCCCTATCCTAAATCATACTGTTGGACTCTATGGCAAACAAAGACAATCATGTGAGGAATAACTTCTGAAGGATTCAAAAATTCCTTCTAGAAGCCAATGGCAAAGACAAGACTTTGGTCAAGGCCAAATGCTTTATAGACTGTGATAACCTTGGTTGATATTTCTTGGTCTCTCAAACAAGGGAGACCAATTTCAAAAGAATGTCAGGGAAAAGAGGTTTTGTTGGTATAGTTGGCAACAAGTTGCCTTATGTATACTTTACAGAAAAAATTGAATAGCTTTTAATGAACTTTTCCATCCTTGAATAGAATTAATTTCTTTGCAATACTGGATCTCCATCTCCTTTGTAGATATTTCTGTGCCTGCAGTAGGTCAATGTAGGAGGAGATGGAGAATGTCACTGGCCAGACTTTTGAGGTGTGAGTGTGATAACACAGCTTAAACACTGTGTAGGATATAAATAGTTGTGGCTACAACTGAGAATTTGATTACAGATAGGGACTTGAAGGAGGCTTCACAGAATTTGGAAACCAGCGGCAGTTGTAGATTGGGTTCAGATCAAGAATACTTACAGAACATATTGACACCAGCTAGTCACCAGTGGTCAGGGCCAGAGAGACCATAGAGGCAGAATCTCACTTTGAATTGCAGGGAGCAATGGTGGCTGCTGTAGTGGAGAGTGAAGTGTTGTGGTTGCAGTTTCCTGTGAGTTTGTTTAGAAAGCTGTTAAAAGTACAGGTTCTGGTATCAGATTACCTGGATTCAAATTATTGCCTGTCCATTGCAAGTTATGTGATTTGGGAAAGTTGGTTAACTTATCTGTGCCTCAGCTTCCTCATTTGTTAAAGATAATATTAATTTTGTATATCATTATTTCTGTTCCTATTTTTATTGCTTTATTCTTCCTTATTTGAGCTTTTAAAAAATTAATTTTATTGGTACAATTTAAATATACATAATGATCACATTCATAATAAGGAATTTGTACCTATACATGATGTATCTTGATCCCTCTTTTTCTCCTATTCTGCTCCCCTCCCTTCAACCCCTTTTCCCCTCCTTATTTACCAAGCTTTGTTTCCATTTTGTCCTTTTCTCATTTTATTATCTTTTCCCTTCCTTCTTTTCTCCCTTCTGCTTCCCAGTTCCCCTTTCCATTTGAACAATTTCTTCCTATTTCACATTATCATACAATTTGGTCTTTATTTACCCTTTCAGTTTCTCACACCAGAGACACAATGCAATATTTACACATGTGTGCCTGATTTATTTCACTTTAAAGTCTCAAGGTGCACTCATTTAGTTATAAATGGCTCAATTTTATCCTTCTTTATGTCTGAGTAGTACTCCGTTATATTAAAAAAAAAAACCCACATCTTTTTTTATCCACTCATCGGTTGATGGGCATTTGGGTTATTTCCCAGCCCAAACTGTGTCACTATAAACATGAGTATGCATATATCATTGTGGTATGTTGCTTTTAATACTTTCAGGAAGATACTTATGAGGGGAATAGCTGTGTCAAATGGGACCTCTAATCCTAGTTTTTTGAGAAATCTCCACACTGATTTCCACAGTGGTCCCATCAGTCTACACTCCTACTGACATCAGCAGATGGCCACATCTGCTGGCCAGCATTTGTTGTTGGTTCATTTTTTGATATTAGCCATTCTCTCTTGGGTGGCTGGTGATGTTGAACATTTTTTTCATATATTCATTTCCTATTTGTACTACTTCATCTGAGAATTGTCTTTACATTTCAGATTTCCATTTTTGGATTTGGTCTTTAAATTTGGGGGAATCTGATTTTTTTTAATTCTTTGTATGTTCTAGGTATTAGTTTTCCCATTCTGTGGGTTGTCTCTTCACTCTGTTGGTGGTTTCTTTTGCAGTGAAAAAGCTTTTTAATAGGATGACATCCCAGTTGTTGATTCTTTGTAGTATTTTCCATGCAGTCTGGGTTTTGTTCATGGTGTCTTTGCCTACCCCTACATCCTTATGAATTATACCTATTCTCTCTTCCAGCAGATTTAGTGTTTCTGTTTTTAATATTTAAATCTTTGATCCATTTTAAAATTTTAGTTTAGTGCCTGATAAGAGATATGAGTCTAGTTTTAGACTTTGGCATGTAAAAAGCTAGTTTTTCCAGCACCACTTCTTAAAGACTATCTTTCTTCCAGTGAACATGTTTGGCCCCTTTGTCAAAGACAAGGTGACTGAATGTGTTTGGGGTTGTTTCTGCATATTTTAATTTGTTCCTCAGGTCTGTTTTTTTTTGTTTTTGCCAGTACCATGCTGTTTTTATCACAAAAGCTCAGTAGTATAATTTCCAGTCAGGGATTATGATGCCCCTTGTTTTGCCTTTGTTGCCCAGAATTGTTTCTACCATTCTAGGTTTCTTCGGTTCCAAATGAATTTTAGGAATGTTTTCTCTAGTTCTGTGAGGTATGCTAATAGTATTTTGATTGATGTTGCATTAAATCTGTATAACAATTTTGGGAGTATGAACATTTTCACTATGTTGGGTCTTTCTACCCAGGAGCAAGGGATATCTTTCCATTTTCTGATACCCTCTTCAATCTCCTTTTTCAGAGTACTGAAATTTTCACTGTAAAGATCCTTTACTTCCTTTGTTACATTGATTCCTTAGTATTTCTTATTTTTTCAGTGCCATTGTGAAAGGTATTGTTTCCCTAATTTTTTTTCTCAGTGAGTTTGTTACTTGTATATAGGAACACTATAGATTTTTGAGTGTTGACTTTGTATCTAGCTATACTGCTATATTTGGTTATTAAATCGGAGTTTTTTGGTATTTTGGGGGTCTTCTTTGTAGAGAATCATGTCATCTGCAAGTAATAATTTAACTCCGTTCTTTCCTATCTTTATTCCTTTTATTTATTTCTCTTGTCTAATTGCTCTGGCTAATGTTTCTAGTACTGTGTTGAATAGGAGTGGTGATAGTGGACATCTTTATCTTATTCCTGATTTTAGAGTGAAGGCTTTCAATTTTTGACCATTTAGAATTATGTTGGTTGTTAGTTTTTATAGATGGCTTTTATAAGATTGAGGTAAAGACAATCTATTCCAATTTTCTGTAAGGTTTTTATCATGAATGGGTGTTGGGCTTTGTCAAATGCTTTTTCTGTGTTTGTTGAGATGGCCATGTGATTTTTGTCTTTGGCTCTTTAATATGGTGTATTACATTTATTGACTTGCATGTATCCAGCCATCCCTGCATCCCTGGGATGAATCCTACTTGGTCACAGTGTACAGTCTTCTTGATGATTTGCTACATTCTGTTTGCCAGTATCTTGTGTCTATGTTCATTAGGGAGATTGACCTGTAGTTTTCTTTGTTGGTTGGGTCCTTCTCTGGTTTTGGTATCAGGGTAATTCTTGTTTCCAGGAGTGATTCTGGGAGTATTGCTTCCCTTTCTATTTCATTAAAGAGTTTGAAGAGAACTGGCATTAGCTCTTCTCTAAATTTCTTCTAGAATTCAGCAGGGAAGCCATCAGTACCTGGACTTTCCTTTGTTGGTAATTACATTTAATTACATTTCCAGTTTCATTGACTGATATTGGGATATTTAGAATGTTAATATCTTCTTGATTCAGCTTTGGTAATTCATATATAGAAATCTGTCCATTTCTTCTGTTTTCCATTTTATTAGAAGTTCTCAGAGTAGGTATTGATGATCTTCTGGATATCTGTAGGATTCTTTGTGATTTTACCCTTTTCATTCCTAATTGCATGAATTTGACTCTCTTCTTTTTTAAAATAAAGTTGGCTAAGGATTTATCAATTTTATTTAATATTTTAAAGAGCCAACTCTTCAATTATTGAGTCTTTGTATTGTTTTCTTAGTCTCAATTGCATTAATTTCTGCTCTGATTTTTATAATTCCCTTCCTTGTGTGAGCTTTGGGTTTGACTTGTTCCTATTTTTCTAGAAGTTTGACATTCAACATTAGGTTGTTTGAGCCTGCTCTGCTTTCCTGATGTGAGAGTTCACTGCTTCAAATTTCCCTCTTAGGAGTGCTTTCATTGTGTCCCATTGTGGTATGTTTTGTTGGTGTTCTCATTTAATTGTATATACTGTTTAGTATCTTCTTTAATTTTATCTGTGACCCATTGGTTGTTCAGAAGGGTGTTATTTAATTTCTATATGGTTATGGAGTTTTTGTGGTTTTTCTTGCCATTGATTTCCATTTTCAATACACTATGGTCAGATAATAAGCACGGGACAATTGCAATTCCTTTGCTTTTACTTAAGCATGTTCTATGGGCTAGTATGTGATTAATTTTGGAGAAGTCCCATATGTAGCTGAGAAGAATGTGTATTCTGATGTTTTGGCATAGAACACTCTGTAGACATTTATAAAGTCCATTTGTTCACAAGTTTGGTTCAATTCTGATATTTCTTTGTTGTGTTTTTGTCTAGATGATCTATTTGTGACAGTAGGGTATTAAGGTCCCTCATTACAATTGTGTTAGTACTTATTAGATTTCCCGTGTCTGTTAATATTTATTTCATATAGTTGCATGGACCAATATTTGGGGTGTGTGTGTGTGTGTATTTGTTATCTCTTCATGTTGAAGTTTTCCCTTAACAATTATGTAGTAATATTCTTTGTCTCTTAATCAGTCTTGGCTTAAAGCTAACACTGTCCGCAAATAGAATAGCTACCCTTACTTTTTACTGGGTTCCTGTCACATGGACTATTTTCCATCTTTTGATTTTTCAGTCTATGAATTTGCCTTTGAGTTAAATGTGTTGCTTGTATGCAGCATATTGTTGGATCTTGTCTCTTGATCAATTCTGCTAGTCTGTTTCTTTTGATTAGTGAATTGAGAGGATTGACATTGATAGTTTTAACTGATATATATTGGCTTATCCCTGTCATATTATTTTCCTGCTGTTGGTTCTTTGTCTTTCCCCCTCTGCTTGCCCTGCATGGTGGCTGGATTCTATTGGTGTTCTTGAAACTGGTTTTCATTATCTTTCTAAAATGCCCTGAAGAACACTTTGTAGAGCTAGTTTGTTGGTTGTGAATTTCTTCAGTTTTTCCTTGTCATGGAATTATCTTATTTCTCCATTGATTTTGAAAGGTTGTCTTGTGGGTTGGAGGTTGTTTTCCTTTAGGGCTTGAAATACTTCACTGTAAGCTCTCTTTGCTTTGAGGGTGTGTTGAGAAGTCTGCTGTGATTCTGCTGGGCTTTCCTGTGTAGGTGATTTGTTTCTTTTCTCCAACAGGTTTTAACATTCAATTCTTGTCCTGGATTTCTGAGATCTTGATTATTATATGCCTTGGTACAGATTTATTTTGGTCATGGGTATTTGGAATTCTGTGTGCCTCACTTATTTGTATGTGAAAGACTTTTGTCATGTTTGGGAAGTTTTCTGGCATTACATCTGTGAATGGGCTTTTACTGGCATTTGCACTGTCTCCTGCTCTTTCATTGACTCCCATCAATCTTATACTGTTTTTCTTTTCATCATCTTGAAATTGTTGGATTGAGTTTTCACAGTTTCTTGCTATTTTTAACATGTCTTTCTTTTCATGGTTGGTAACTGCAATTGTGTCATCTGGATCTGAAATTCTGTCCTAATCTTGGTTTAAATGGTTGTGTATACTTTCAGTGGAGTTTTTAATCTCCTGGATATCTGGTTTAATCTGTTTCATGAATTCCATTTCTTTTCTGGTGTTGGGTATTCATGGTTTCCATCATTTTCCTAAACTCTTCTATTTTTTTATTTATATCTACTCTAGATTTGTTGAGGATGTCCTTCATTTTGATTGTCATTTCTTTTTTTTACCTGAAAGGTTATTTTCTCTATAACCTATCATTTTGCGTAGTTCAGGTAGGTGGCTTCCAATTTCCTCTATCTAATTCTCCCCTGGACTTGTCCTGTGTGGGCTGGACATTTGGGGTTGCATTTTGCTTCTACATTTTGTCATTTTCTATTTTCTTTTCTTTTCTGAGTTGTTGCTTGTAGATTTCTTATGGTACATAGTTTTATCACTAATATCAGGGCTTCTCTAGGAAATGCCTATTCCTCATAGATGTCTTCTAGGTGTATGTAGTTCTTGGTCCTTGGTCCTTGTGTCTGTCCCAAGATCTTATCTTCCCAATCTATTGAGGATGAGATGTTGCTACCTATTTAGCTCAGCACCTAGTCCTTTGGTACTGGGCTATGGTGATGTTTGTGACCCCAGACAATCAATGTTGTCATACAAAGGAGAACAACTGATTATAACAGGTATGATATTCTTGCTAAAGTAGTATGGTCAGTGGTATCAATAGCATCTAGTACAGTCTAGCAACTGACAAACTGTGGTCCTTATTATTTTGGTACCTTTAACCATATAAGCAAGCTCTACTGTTGAATAACAAAATCAAACAAAAACCAGGAACTTTATGCAATGAGTTCCCTTTTAGTAGAATGATTTTATCCTGTGGGAGGGAAATTTAAGAGGGATAGGGGACAAAACAGATATGTGAAGAGAATTATAGAAGAAACAGGCAGGAGGGCAAAGGATGAACACCCAAGCTTTGGGAAACTGGAGAAAAGGGCAAGGGAGAAAGCATGAAGGATGAAGCAAAGGAATATTGAAGCAAACCAGAAAGACAAGAGACACTCTTTACTCACGTGTAAATATCATAAAATCAAGAGAGATAGTTGAAGAAAGAGAAATAACTTGAATAGAACAGAACAAGAATAAATGTATAAAACCTAAACCAAAAAAGAAAAACCCAAAACCCAACCCAACCAAAAAAGGAAAATGAATCAAACAAGGAAAAAGAAAAGCAATAAAAATATTAAAATTCCTCTGGTGTCCACAGTTCTCTGTTGGTATTTGATATAGAGCCCGTAGAGGTGCTGTGCAGCCCCACCGGGTCTTCAGTAAGAGCAATGCTGGACACAGGGCTGTTTCTAGCTTCCAGGGGTGAGAGCTGGGGCCCTTCCCTAGTCAGCAGCCTTCCAGATGTTTCTTTTATAAAAAAATTAGTTTTATTGGTACATTTTAGGTATACAATATAATGACATTCATCATTGGAGATTTGCACCTTCACACAATCTCTCTTGGTTCTTATTTTTCCCCCTTCCCCTGCCCTCCCTTCAACCCCTCCATCCCTCCCTATTTACAAAGACTTTGTTTCCATTTTTTCATTTTCTCATATTAATTCCATTCCCTTCTTTCCTTTCCCCTCCCCCTCCCACTTCCCCTTCCCCTTTGCCCCTTTTCTTCCTATTTCACATTATCTATTATACCTTTTAGTCCTTATTTACACTCTCAGTTTCTCACACTAGAGAAACTATTCAGTATTTACACGTGTGTCCTATTTATTTCACTTAAGAGTATTGCCTTAATATGCATCCATTTAGCTATAAATGTCTCTAGTTTGTCGTTCTTTATGGCTGAGTAGTACTCCATTTTATAAAAAAACCCCACATTTTCTTTATCCAGTCTCCAGCTGATGGGCATTTGGGTTGTTCCCAAGCTTTAGCTATTACAAACTGTGCCGCTATGAACATGGGTGCACATATATCGCTGTGGTATGATTCTTTTAATTCTTTTGGGAAGATACCCAGCAGGGGGATAGCTGGGTCAAATGGGACTTCTAGTCCTAGTTCTTTGAGGTATCTCCATACTGATTTCCGCAGTGGTTGCACCAGATGTTTCTTGCCCTTGTCTCCCCAGCATGTCTCCCCAGCATGTCTCCACAAAGTTCTCTCAGCTGCTTTGGCGCCCTCTGCTGGAGCCAGCCGGAGGCTACTCCCAGGTCTGTGCATAGTTGACTCCTCTCAGACCTTGCATGGTTGCACACGTTTGATTACTCTCCCACGCTGGCTGGAGGTTGGGCATCTTTGTCCTGCCACTAGCTAGGGTCGTTTGCTTGTTTGTGTCCAAGGTCACAGTGGTGTAGAGGTGTGCCCCCTCCCCACCACTGGCCAAAGCCACTTTCTCGTCCATGTCTCTGGTCGCAGAGTAAAGGGGAGCCTCCAGTCCTTTGTAGTCTGAGCCAGTCTTTGCAGCCCTGGGTGGTCCTGGGAGCGGAATTTGCCTGGTCCTGGTCCCTACTTCTCAACACAAATTCTCTCAATCTGCTGGCCAGCTGCCACCTATCTACCGTGACTGGACAACCCTTTCCTTCTTTCTCCCAAGGCAGCAAAGTGACCCTGGAACTGTTCTGCCTTGAGAGTTCAAGCCCAATGGTGCCCCGCCTGTCAGCAGCTGATCTGCACCAGCCTTTGCGCCTTATTTACAACTGTTGTCCTTGGGGGGCCACTCTGTCTCATGCTGTCACTGCTGCCTCTGACTGTACAAGACTCTCAGTCCAGGTCCGGTCTGTTTCTCAGTGAGTAGCAAAGTTGTTTTCGCTGCCTCCCCAGCATGGGGTGCGTGTGTGTGTGTGTGTGTGTGTGTGTGTGTTACACACCTGATTTGCCAAATCGTGTGCTCTCTGATCTGCAGCAGTGATCTATTTCTTCTGTTGCAGTACATTCTATTTTTTTCTCCTCTGTCAGTTCCCTTGTGGTTCTCGTGTGCCCTCTCTACCCCCCTATTTTTTGGTCTCTGGGCACTTTGTCTTGGAGAAGCTGTGCCACTGGCACTCACTGCTCCGCCATTTGTTTCCTTCCTCTTATTTGAGTTTATTGGATGCTTGTTTTCTAGCTTCGTGGGATGGAAGTATCATTTTTGGTCTGTATTCTAATACATTCATTTGAAGCTATATAGCTCTCTACAATAAGAAATTAAAAAAGAAATTTAAATCCCACAAGTCTTGGCGTGACATATCTTTGTTAAGGTTCAGTCAGCACATTTTAAAATTTCCATTGTGATTTCCTATTTGGGGTTTGGATTATTTAGAAGTGTGTTGTTTTATGTCTAATTAGCTTTCTGTAATTTATTCCTAGTTTAAGTCCATTGTGGTCAGAGAACAGACTTTGTATGAAATCAAATTTGCTGAAACTTATCTTGCAGATTGGCAGTTGGATTATTTTATAAATATTCCATAGGCACTCTAAAGAAATGTGTATACCACAGCTACTGGATGTAGTCTCTTATAATTGCAATTAGGTCAAGTCAATTTATAGGTTATTCAAGTCTTCAATACCTTTACTGATTGTTTGCTTCTTTCAGTTACTGATCAAAGTGTGTTAAATTTTCCAACTGTGATTAAAGATTTGTCTATTCCTCTTTTAAGTTCTTTTAGAAGTTTAAAGTTTTCTTGAGAACTTTAGAAACAATTTTGCTGTGTATATTTTGTTCCTGTTATTAGATATAAATTTCAGACTGAAATGTCTTCCTGTCAAAATGACTTTCTTCATCTGTAAAAGTACTGCAGCCTTGAAGTCTGTTGTGTCTGATAATATTGCCATGCTAGTTTTTGTTTGCTTTGTGCCTGCATGGTAAATATTTCTCTATTCTTTCAGATTGACTATATATTTTCTTATTTTTAATGCTTGTCTTCTGCCCTGTTGTTTTTTCAATTCAGCCTGAAAATACGACTATTATTTTATTTTTTGTTTTTTAATTTTTTGTTTATTTGAGATAGGTTCTCCCTCTGTAGCCCAGGCTGGCCTCAAACTTGCGGTGGTATTCCTGCCTTAGCCTCCCAAGAGCTGGGATAACAGGAGTGTGCCACCATGTCCAGCTCTAATATTTGTCTTTTAATGGGAGTGTTAAGCCTAATATAATTAGGCATCCCTGTACCATTTTGCTGTCTTTCTTTTTAATCCCATTTTTGCTTCTTTATTTCCTGTCTTCATTTAAATCAAATATTTTATCCCTTTCTCCCTCTTGGTTAGCTTTTGAATTGTGCATTTTAAAAAAGTTGTTACTTTACAGGTCTGAAAACCTTTTTTTTTTCTGGAAAGAACCATATAGTAAATATTTTTGATGTTGGAAGTCATATGGTCTATGGGGAAGCCACTTCACCTCTGTATTTATAATGTGAAAGGAATAGTAGATAAAAATTAGCTGTGTGCCAATAAACCTTTGTAGAAAAACAAAATGCTAGCCACTTTCAGCCCATTGGCTATGATTTGCAGGCCTCTGCAATAGAGATTAAAGTATGCTTGACAATGATTTACCTTATTAGGACATTTACCGCTTCCTCCCCAAAATGCAAGAACCCCATAACAGTTTAAATACAATTGCACTTTTCATCCTTGGACTATTATCATTATGTGTTTTACTTCTACCAATGTTAAAAATATTGCAAGAAATTACTTGAGTCTGTAATGTTAAGTGAAATAAATCTGGCATACAAGCTAAAGTATCATATGGTTTCTCTCATGAGAAACCCAAAGTATAGAGAGCAAAATAGGGAGTAGGGAGATATTTCTCAAAGGGGAAAGGTGATGAAGAGATGGAGGGAGGGAAAAGGTTGGAGAGGGAAAGGGGACGAATGAAGGAATAAAGATGTGCATGTACCAACTTGACACAAGGAATGTAAACATGTATTAAAAACATGTACAAAAAGAGTGAAGGAGATCAAGAAATGAATTGGAGGAGGGAGGGAAGGAAAAAGGGATTTAAAAAGAAATTAAGATGTATTATGTGCATGTAGCAATTCCTTTCAGGGAACATTCATGTTCCAATGTACATTCCTATTTCAGTGTAAACATGTACTATAAACATGTACTAATAAAAAGGAAATTACTAATAGTGTTAAGAGACATACATATTTTCCTGAATATTTATCTTTTTTATATATATTTATTGGTACATTTTAGGTATACAGTACATTTACATTTATCATTGGGTGCCTGTACCTGTACATGATGTATCTTGGTTCTTGTTTTTTCCCCATTACCTGTGCGCCCTTCACCCCCTCCACCCTTCCCTATTTACATAGACTTTGTTTCCAGTTTTTTTTCTTTCTCATAATTTTTCCTTTCCCTTCTTCCCTTTCCCCTTCCCCTCCAAATATTTATCTATTCTATTGTTCATTATTTTCTACATTATTTGCTTCCATCTGGGTTCATCTTCAGTTTGAAAAATTTCTTTGTATGACAAAGACAGTGACAGCATGGCATCTCTTTTTATATGTGTCTGGAAGTGTCTTATTGCCACTTTTGAAGCATATTTTCACTGGAGATAGAGTTCTAAGTTGGCAGAATTCCACTGCCCCAGCACCTTAAAGATATCGTTTCATTATTCTCTTTTTTTCCCCTAGTTTCTGTTGAAGAATCAACTGCAAGGTTTTGTTTGAGTAGATTGCATCTTTTCTCTTTTAAATTTGTCTTTGTTTATCTGTAGTTATATTATGATGTATGTAAATGCTGCTTCCTTTATACTTATCTTTTGGGGTTTCTGACACATTTGGAATTTGTTCGTTAGATTTAGTCATAAGCTTAACAAATATTACCTGAGCCCTATTTTCTTTCTCCTCTCCTGAGGTGATGATTCTCTTTCTCTCTCTCAGATAATTTGACTGTATCCTGTGTGTCTCTTATTGTTTTATTCTTTCCACTTTTTTTTCTGTCAGTGAGTCAATTTGAATATTTTCTATTGACCTGCATGAGTTCATTAATCACGTTCTCCATTTTGTCAAATCCTGTTAACATGCTTAATACACTTTAAATTTTATGTACTGTATTTCTTACAGAATGTGTATTTGATTCTATTTTCATAGATACCAGTTATATCTTGAAATTAAACATTCATTTCATCCACCTTTTCTGTTTTTATATTGACATATTTATAATATTTATTTCAAAGTCTTCTAACTGATCTGTCGTCTGTGGATCCTCTTGACTATCCGTCACATTCCTTGTCTTTTCCCATGTCTCTTCATTTTTTTTGGTATGTACAGCAAAGCTTGCAGGTTTTATTTCTCCCCAGGAAGAGTACGTAATGGCTAAACTTAATCCAATGAGATATGTGTTAGTGCTATCATGTAGCTTTAATTATGTGCACTCTATCTTTTTTGGGGGGCAATTTCTCAATATCATAAGGACAAGCTTTTTTTTTTGCTTAAATTCTTTTATTGGTACATTTTAGGTATGCAGTATGTTTACATTTATCATTGGGTGCTGGTACCTGTACATGATGTATCTTGGTTCTTATTTTTTTCCCCATTCCCTGTCCTCCCTTGACCTGCTCCACCCTTCCCTATTTACAAACACTTTATTTCCATTTTTTCCTTTTCTCATAATTTTTCCTTTGCCTTCTTTTCTTTCCCCTTCCCCTCCAACTTCCCCTACCCCTTTGGATCTTTTTATCCTATCTCAAATTATCAATTATTTGTTTTAATCATTTTAATCCTTATTTACATTTTTAGTTTCTCATACCAGAGAAACTATTTGGTATTTACACATGTGTGTCCTATTGATTTCAGTGAAGAGTATGGCCTCAATATACATCCATTTAGCTATAAATGTCTCAAGTTTCTCATTCTTTATGGCTGAGTAGTACTCCATTTTATTAAACAACCACATCTTCTTTATCCAGTCTCCAGTTGATGGGCACTTGGGCTGTTTCCAAGCTTTAGCTATTGCAAACTGTGCTGCTGTAAACATGGGTGCACATATTATTGCTGTGGTATGATTCTTTTAATTCTTTTGGGAAGATACCCAGCCGGGAAATAGCTGGGTCAAATGGGACCTATAGTCCTAGTTCTTTGAGGTATCTCCATACTGATTTCCACAGTGGTTGCACAAGTCTACATGTCCACCAACAAGAAGGGTTCCTTTCTCCCCACACCCCCTCTAGCATTTGTTATTGGTTGATTTCTTGATAGCAGCCATTCTTTGTGGGGTGAGGTGGAATCTCAGTGTTCTTTTCATCTGCATCTCTTGAATGACCAGTGATGTTGAACATTTTCTCACGTATTTGTTTGCTGCTTTTACTTCTTTGATAGATACACTTTTAGATAGCAATTACCTGCCTATTCAAGATTAAAACAAAAAAAAACTTAGAGGTCTTTATATTCAGTAACCAAGCTGAGTTTGGACCATGATAAAATCATATTTATAGATTCTAAGATGATAAACCTATGGTTGAAAGACCATTTGACTTTTTGGACTCAAAAAAATAGCGGTAAACAGGTGTGAGTTGGTGAGAATTGTAATTAATCATAAGTATTATCTGATTACTTCATGAATGCAAATGAAAGCACAGAAACCTCCCATGGTAAATCATGTTCGTCAGTAGTCCCACTTTCCATTCACTCCCAAGAAATTACACTCTAAGATAAGCAGCATGATACTATGTAGTCATCAGCACTGAAAGTGCTTAGAGTTCTTTTGCAACCAGTTGTGGTCTTTAAATTACTCCTATTTAGACATTTTTGATCCTTTATTACATAGGTAACTAACATTTGTATGGTGGCTTCTACTTTTATTTTGTGTTTTAGTTTATATTTCTCAGTTGATCTCTCCAGTATTTATCTATAATAAGTAGTATATTTCCATTTTTCAGTAAAGAAAATTGAAGACTTTGGAAGCAAAATGACTTGCCTAAGCTCGCAGTTAAAGATAGGATCTGAGATTAGATGTAAAGATAGGTGCTATAACTCAAACTTGGATAAATTTTATGAAAACACAAAAGAAATGTATATTCCCCAGTTGTTGAGTATAGTCTTCCACAATGTTCAATTAAGTCAAATTGGTTCATAAGTGGTTCAAGTCTTCACTATACTGATTTGTCTTCTGCTTATTCTTTCAGTTACTGAGCAAGGTGTTTTAAATTCTCCAACTGTGACTAAATATTTATCTATACTTTCCATGCTGAGATCTATTTTGTGGCTAGGATATTTATGTATGTATAGGATTGGTATGCCTTCCTGTCGAAATGACTGCCTCTAACAATATTCTTTCCTTGAGGTCTGTATTGTCCAATATTGGTGATTCTGTTTATACACTTTGTATTATGCCATTGATCTCTAGAGAACATTGGCAAGGTACAGACTTTCTAATCTGGCAGAATAAACCAACTTTGATAATTTATAGATGAAGCATTTACAGAAAATTATAAATACTAGATCAAATTTCAATTGGCTCAAGCATACCACTAGCTGGCTTTCAACACAAGCCAATTGAGAATACAAACTCATTCAGAAATGCAATCATAATTAGAAAGTTAATTTGCTCACTCTCAAAATCACAAAGAATACCAAAGCCAACTATAAATTACTTTTGTATTATCCTTGATTTTGAACTCTTTATCCCCTTGATCCCTTTATTAATGTGGATAATTAAGAGTTGAATATATTAGTGCTGAAGTAGTCATAATCTTCACCCTGTCTAAATAGAGCCATTCATCCTGTGTTTTGAGCCCAGACATCTCTGTGCTGAATACAATAAGAAATGCACTAAACATCTTCAATAGGTGAGATCGGACCACCCTTGAGGACCAAATTATATTAAAGATTGGGGAACTGATTTGTAAAGAGCAGTACCAGGGAGCTAAGTGTTCACACTATATTTCTATTGCTATCAATTCTCATTTCAAAGGTTTGCCTAGTTAGATGTTCCAGACTTGCCTAAAGGTCAAGGTAGGACCCAGTGAGACAACAAAGGAACTTAGCTTAGGGACTCTCCACCTAGCAGGTCAGCAGACATCAAAAGCAGACTTTACTTTGTGTAAGTCCCTTACATTCACCTTTATTCAGAGATTTCAATTTCTGTATTCCTTCTTCAGGCATTTAGTCACTAAGTCATCCAGCTTATAAATGTTAAAAACTTAAGATCAGCTCTTATCCAGAGAAATGTTAGGGGACTCTACCCTAGATGACAAAGTCTGATTGCCCTTTATTTCTTCTCCTGAAACAGTATAGACATATCACCTCTCATTTAGAGTATTCACTGAATTGTGCTTCCTAGATTCCATTATTTTTGTTTCTAACTTCTCAAACTCAGAGACGTGGTGGCTCCTTTAGCTTTGTTGGTAGGGCCATCTTTAACTGTTGTTCTCATTACACAGCTGCTTTGAATGGAAAGCTCTATTGGTGGAATAAAGCCTTCAGAGTCCATCTCCTTTTTCTCTTTGAAAGGAGAAGTGTGGCCATTAGCTTCACTTTGTATCTAAGAGCAAAAGTCACAGGCAATAGAGAACATAACCAAATTTTTTAGTGCATACAGAACCTAAAATTGAGAACAAATCTCCCTTATGTGTGGATTCATTTGCATTCTTACTAACTGAACAGAATCTTATGGGAAATTTTACATGTGATCAAGTGGAGAAATAGAAACAGAGAAGTTGTTTCATCATACACATTTTGTTGTCCATGCAATAGAAACAAGATGAATGTCAAGGTTTATCAGGGGCTGATTTCCACAGTGACTTAAAGAATCTCTGAGGTTGGACTCCAGTGACCATGGCTATATGACAGACGTGAAACAAAGAGATTAACTGTGCTTAATGTTAACATTCTGTGAATGTCTTATTTCTACATGAAATGGTTGGTTTTCTATAATTTCCAAAATTTCCACCCAGCATTCTATTTTTTTGGTGTTTGAAATGAGAAGATGTGCAAAGCTGAATGATCTGGGAATGTTGAGAAATATGCAAGGCCAGTTTTTAAAGCTTTGTTTATATTCCAGCCAACTTCCTCCCAAATCAGTATTTCCCTATGTTTTAAAGAAATTACACATTTGCAGAATGTTGATATTAAGCAAAAGTGAGTCTTCTTGTAGTTCTAATGGGGCTTCTGATCCCAGTTCAGTAATTTGCCTCTTCATTTTCACTTTCTAGAACCTCTATATACCAAAGCAGACCCTGAAGCACCTTCCTCCCCAATTCTGGGTCAAAACAACAACTCTAATTTATCATTTATTTATTAACCAATCTCTACCTTAGTATCTTCTATATCCCACATTCTTTTTTTCTTTTTAATTTCTTTTCTTTCTTTTCCTTTCTTGGATTCTTGAGCCAAGCTCTCACTATGCAGTTTAGGCTGACCTTGAAGTCACTATGGAAGTCACTATGCAGCCTAGGCTGGCCTTGAATTCATGGTGATCCTCCTACCTCAGCCTCCCGAGTGAGTGCTGGTATTACAAGCATACACCACCATGTCTGGCTCCAAATTCTTTATCTTTGAACAAATTATATTTCTATGATTATTATTTGTCCCCCAAATCATTCATTCAAAAAATATCTGTTGAATACCTACTATGTGGCAGGTCTTGGTCATTGTATTGGTAGGTGGTGAAAAATCCACTCTTAGAGTGGCCTTTCAAGGAGACATTGCTTGATTATCAGCTGTTGCCTTATTCTCAGTCTGTGCTTGGTCACTGTTCCCTCTTGCTTTGGGTCCTTAAAACTTGCTTTTCCTTTTCCCTCACACGTACCCTCTATCTCTCCACCTCTTAGCTCTGAACTCAGGTAACTCCACTGTCCTACCCTCAGGGAAACCTTCCAAAACCTTTCTCATTAGGCCAAATCCTTGTCTACTGGCTCTTACAGCATTCTGTTCTTCTCATAAAATTCCTTGTCTACATGTGTTGACATGATCATGTAGTTGATATGTTTCCTGCATGACATGATGAGTGTCATGAAGGCAGGAGCCTTCTTTTCTACTCCCTTCCCAGGGTCCACTCTGTGGCACTTAGCAGCCACTCGGTATATACCTATCAGTTAATGAGTATTTTATAACACCTTAAGGCTCACTTTAATGTTGAGCATGTGGATTCAAGGAGGGAAAGCAGGGATGGCCATCAGGAGGTGCAGAAGTCTTCTGTATTTTATTCAAACTTTATTGTTATGCACTTTGAGGGAGTCTATCAATTTCATCAGTCTAAAAGAAGAGTGATTTAGAAAGGTTAGTAAGAACTTCAGAGAGACTTTGAGATTTTATTTTTGTTTGTTTTATCACCATTTAAGGTTGAGCTATTTGTAAAACCTTTGCGAATATGGCAGGATATTTATGAAGGCCCAAAAGGAGTATGCTTAGTGATACATTAAGCAAATGCAGAAACACTAGGAATTGCTATGAATTTGAATGAGAATTTAAGCTGAGTTTGTTGCCCTGATATTTTTCCTTTAAAGAGCAGAGACCTGGCCCAAAACAGGTGAGGATTACATTTCAGGGAGAGGATGATGGATTGAGACTTATTGCTGAGGTTCAATGGTCTAGTGGGAATTTGTGGCTGCTGGAAGTTAATGCAGAGTGACAGATTGCCGCTTTGAGTGAATTTTTTTCTCACACAAATAAGCCTCTAATTAAAGCATTTAATGTTTATATAGTTGTCACATTCCATAATTTAAAATTATCCTAATTTAAAACAGCATTTAAGAAACTCTAATTAGACTGTTAATATTATGAATTTTCAAGTACTCCTGTTCTCTTTCCCTGATTAAAATAAAGAGAAAAAATTCTCCCTGCATCACCCTGGAGCACCTGATTCTGGAGGTGATAGTTAACTTTAGGATATGTTATGGATATTCAGTGTATGGGGGGACAAATCCTACCTTCTTCAGTTTCTCATTCACATCAGGGAAGGAATTATTTCCTGAGGTAACTTTGTTCATTTCAGAACGTATGACATTTGTGTATATGATATTCACAAATATCAGTAGCTTTCTAGGAGTTGCTCATGTTCTCTTTCCCTGATTTAAAAATTTGTCCCCCTCAAAGAAACAGGAACAATAAAGTCAACCTTAAAAAAAGACCAGAATGAACTAGTTTCATTACTATGTTTTTAAAAGAAAGTTGGAATAGATTTGATGTCTGTATACATGGAGCATAAGGCCTTTTTTCCCTTGATTAAAACATCCAAAAAAAGTGCAGTTAGCAGTCAGTTTAATTTCCATCACTTTGACTACAAAAATTTCCATCACTTTGACTGCAAAAAGTTGAGCCACTTAAAGACTCCTTGAGCTCTCCAAGTTGAGAATGGATGTCTTTGTACTTTTTCTTCAATTATTCTGAAGCACTAAATCCAAAACCAAATGGCTTAGGTAACCATAGGGCTAGAAAAACAGATGACAAAAAAGAGTTAGCCACAATCACTAGGAAATCCAATGACAATAACAAATGCTGGCTAACAATGCTGGTGGGGCTGTGGTGAAAAAGGAACCCCCCTGAACTTTTGGTGGGAATGCAAACTAGTACAACCATATGGAAATCAGTATGGAGCATTCTCAAAGAACTGAAATTAGAAATTCCATAGGACCCAGTTATCCCCTTGCTAGGTATCTTCCCCAAAGATTTTTAGTCATCCTATTATAGCGATACATATATACCAGTGTTTTTATAGCAGTACAATTTGTAATAGCTAAATCCTGAAAGCAACCTGTATACCTATGAACAGAAAAATGGATAAAGAAAATGTGATAGCTATGTATAATGAAATACTACTTGGCTATAAAGAATGACACATTTGAGACATTTGTAGGAAAATGGATGCACCTGGAAAATGTTGAGTGAAATTAAACCAGACACACACTTAAATACCACATGGTATCTCTCACTTGAGCAAGGCGAAGTAGAAACAAAATGGTAAAGGATGAATAGAAAGGGACAAGGGGATGGATCTCTTGCAATAGGGAAGTGGTCCAAGGGGGAAAGGGGGAGGGGTGTGGAGGAGGCGAAGGGAAAATAAGAATAAAGATGTGCCAGGTACAGGACTCTAATAACACCAATTAATATAAACACTGTGTACCATAACATGAACTGAAACAACATCAACAAGTACGAAAAGGGAAGAGGATAGGGGAAGTGGAGGAGGAGGGGGAAGAGGGAAGAAAGGGAATTAAAAAACCAAACAAGCTGTAATATGTACATGTAACCACTCCCTGAGATGACTGTAAACTGCATGTACTGCAATCATGTAATAAAATAAAGTAATGAAAAAAAAAGCCCCCCACAAACTACAACAGACAAAGCCTGGTACCAGGGGTCCCTGTTCCGGCAGGAAAGGCCTGTTAGAAAGTGGGAGGGTTGGGCTTTTGTTTTGAGTGATGGGCTTGCAAGTGCTTATCACATTATTAGAAATAACTAAAGAAAGGGAGCCATGGTTTTTTTTTGTTTTGTTGTTTTTGGACCCGGGGATCGAACTCGGGTCCTTCCGCTTGAGAGGTAGGTGGTGGAACCACTGAGCTAAATCCCAGGCTCTATGTTTGGATCAATGAGTGTGTATTTTAAACTAAGAGAAGCAGTTCAAAAGGAAAATGTCAAATCAACACTTTATGAATATCAAATCAACACTTTATGAATATCTTGAAGCTGGAGCTTATAAATTAGGAAAAGAATTAGAAAGATTTTATTGTGTTGCTGTTGCTGTTCCTTCATGAGAAAGCACATTGATTCACTGAAATTAAAAAAATAAAACTCAAAATTCAGGGGGCCAGGGAAAGAATAATGAGAGAAGATAAAAACATTATTTTTTTCCAGAAGAGTAACACAGAATGAAAATTAGGGGATGCTCATCCTATTCAGGGCCAGCTCAAAAATCTTTCTTCTTTAACTCAAATTTATTTTCAAACTCTTATTCTGAATTTTAAAAGTATACAGGAGTAGCACACTATAGTGAACTCTCACATGTACCCATCTCTCAGATTCTTAACAGTGTCATCTTACAGCTTTTTTATTCCTCCATGTGCCTTCTCTGGAGTTTTTGAAGCTTTTAGATATATCCTGAAATATATACATATAAAATTAATATATCTCAAAAAGATATCTTCTTAAATCTAATCACCATATCATTATTATGCAACTCCAAATATCAGTGATAATTCTTTAACAGCATTTAATAAGTGCCTGGTCTTTATTATTTCATGGTTGTTTGAATCACTAGTCAAACAAGGTCTCTTTCATCTTTATGTGTTTCTTCTCCATCTCTTTTTTTTTAATTTCTTAAGTTTATTGGTACATTTTAGGTATACAGTATGATGACATTCATCATTGGGAATTCGTACCTTTACATGATATATCTTGGTTCTTGTTTTTTCCCCATTCTCCTGCCCTCCCTTCAACCCCTCCACCCCTCCCTATTTGCACAGACTTTGTTCCTGTTTTTCCTTTTCTCATTTATTCCTTTCCTCATCCATCTCTTTTTAAATTTGCATTTTAATTTTTTGTTGAAGCTGTGTTACTTGTCATATAGAATTTTCCAGTGACATTTAATGTGCTCATTATATTCATGTTATGTTGTATAGCAGGGTTTTTTTTTGTCTTCTGTGTTTCCTCACTGTTGATTGTTCAATCTGGAGGGGTTTTTTTTTTTTAAGAGTAGGAAAAAATTTGTTGAGAGAAAGATAGCTTCTGTCTAAGAGAGACAGAAGGGGGACCAGAAAGTGGGTTGCCCACTCACCCAACTTCTCAAAGGTGTTTTATGGGACAAAGCCATGAGGTGAAGCGGGTTCAAGGTGGGACAAAACTATAGTCAACTGGTAAGATTGCAAGTATAGTCACTTAGGTAATATTTGATCCAATGAGAAATCACAAAGTGGACAAAATTATGAGCAACCAATAAGATTATGACAAGTATAGTTGCTTAGGTAAAATTGATTAAATGGGGATCCGATGGGAAAACAAGTTGTGTAGCAAGTGTACAAGGAATGAGCAAGAATTTTCAGTGGAAAGAGGTGGGTCAGAGATCTTTCTTGGAAGATCTTTGCTCCCCACCCAGGTGATTGATACCTATTTATTTAGAATATCATTTACTGCTATTCATCCTTAGGGGAAGCACCTGGGTGTGATAGTTTCTCTTCTTTTACAATGCTGGCTTTCAGTGAAGGTGTCTTGATTGTCCTCCATGTTGGCTCCTTCTGGGCTGGCCCTGTCTAACTGCCTACAAGATATCTAATTAACTTACCTATCTACAATATCCCTCCCTCTGAAGAAGTACCCCTAAGTGCTGTGAGGGGGCAAAGGGCAAAGCCTGTTCTGGCTACTTCCAGCTGAAGAGGGTCGTAGTTGTCATCAGCAGTTAGAGTTACTCTACAGAGGGTCTATCTAAAGGCCTTTGATAGGCGCCAGGCATTGTCATCTTGGTACCCATACAGCTTTGAGTCTGGAGGAGACAAAGCCAAAGAAACAGTTAAGAATACATGGGCCAAATAATAAGGTCAGCAGGATTGCTATGAATATAGCCAACAAGCATTTCCACCCAGAGGAACTAGTAATAGCCTCCCACAAAGAGGATAAGGAGAAGGTCCAGGGGACTTCAGAATCCAACGTAGGAGTCATATTGTGTAGTTTAGCAGTTATGAGGTGTTTACAAGGTCAATATGGTGGATCCCAGTAAAAAAAAGTCTAGCACATTTGCCATTGTTCCATTGATATGACTGCTTGGAGTTTAGCAGCCTTTAGGCAAGAATAAAGAAAACTTTTAAGAAAGTAGAGCATGTATAATCTAAGCAGGAGCACACTAGAAAGGAAGGGCAGGTTGGGGAGAAAGTCACACTTACAAATTGAATTAGTGATTGTAACCTGCTGGCTCTTAGATTCTTTCATGATAGAGGTTATCTATAAGTCTGATACTTTGTCATAGGATCTCTCTAGTTTTAGCTGTAAGAAGATAAGAGACAATTTGAAGAACAAATTTCACTAAGAAATTTTAAACTCTAGTTGCGCTCTTACAGATTTTACCATAGTTTTTTCCTAATGATCCATAACCATGGACAGCTACTGGTATAGCTGGAAACTGCCAGAAGGGATCAGTGATTAGAGCCCCTTTTTATATCTAGCTTTATTACTATGGCATTATTTTTATATCTTTTGGTTATTCTTTTCTGCTGGGTGTTTAAAACCAAGTTAAAGTGAGACCTGTGTCAATCAATATGAACCTCTTGCTATCAAGGTCACTTACGTCTCCTTAGGCATTATTTTGGAACAATGTATAGAGCCTCTCAGCTCCTCTGTCAGTGTCAGCCATCAGGATGGGTCACGGCCTTGCTTGACCATGTTGCTTTCAGTGAAAGCATAGGAGACTTTTCCCCCTTTGTGACCCACCTTTGGCACACAGTAAATTTGTCCTCTGGTGTCCAGCAATCTCCCTGCTCAGGAGGTTGGGTGACTTACCAAAGATGTAAGATCCCATAGAAAAGGTTCCCTCATGTCCTGGATTCTTTGTTGACCCTAGGGGTAAAATATTGTTTGTCCTCTTAGCCAAGTTACCTTTCCAGTTTTGGTCTCCAGACTTTAGTTGTTAAACACCCAGAAGAGAAGATCAATGACCTTAGTAGTATAGCAGGCATAGTGAACTTAACTATTATAATTTTGTCTTGACATCAAGCACTTTTGAAGTATAAAGCACAGTGAGAGGGTTGTTATTTCTTACCAACCATGGTTGTTTTAGTAGTTGAATCCCTGCAGATTGTTAACAGACAACAGTTATACATTAGAGAAACTTAAGATCAAGAGCCACACATAGTATTTTAGTATGACAATCATGATGACATTATCTTTGTAACACTTACATGTCCATCTTAGTATGGAATAGTCTTTCAGTCAAACACCTCCATCTGATCACAAGACATAAAATAACATAAAGAAAATTCTTATTTGTTATTGTTTAGTAGGATGCCATCTAAAGAGAACATACACATTGGCCTATAAATGTACCTTAGGAGTTCATAATGTCTAGCCTCTAATTTTAGTGTGTGACATTGTTTTGACTGTTTGTTGTCTGAGCACCCCTAAGTGTGCTGACACATATACATCACATAAGTTCTTGAGAAAAACTATTATTTGACTGGTTATCTTGTGCTGGCACCTTTTATTAACATACAAAGTGAAATGGTGTCCTGTAGGCAGGAATTTAGAAGTGCTTGTTTGAGCTTCTGGAATGCAGTCTGGGAACCAGGTTCCCAGGTTAAAATATGGATGTCTTTTAGGTTTCTCTATAAGCTGATAGAGGGGTCACACAATCTTATTATATCTGTCTATCTGAAGGAGACAAAAGCCTGTAATTTCTAGGAATTTCCTTAGCTGTTTTAAAGTCTTGGGCTGTGGAAAGGAAAGAATTAGTTTAATTCTTTCTTCCCCCAGTCTTTGAGTTCCCTGAGATATAATAAGGCCTAAATATTTTACCTCAAGGCTGAAAAGTTGTGCCTCAGATCTAGAAACATAACCCCTGCCTGTTAGAAAATTCAGCAGAGCACAGGCATCTTGGCTAGAAAGCTCTTCTGAGGGGGCACATAACAGCATACAATCTACATATTGCAAGACTGACTTGGAAAAAACTATAGTATTTCCTTCTATCAAATCAGGATCTAGGGATGTCCTCATCTTTTTTCCTGAGAAATAGTTGACAATTTAAAATAACTGAAGGACTTAATTCTCATGTTTCTTAGATCTTCAAGAATACATGCCTGAAAATGTCTTCTATTTTAATCTCCTATCTGATTGGCAAACCACTGGGGGTCTTGTATAGGAACTGTGTTCTATTAGGAACCAGTTGTTCCCCGGCTTCCTGTCTTCACCTTTTAAAATCAAGACAGTGTATCTCTAAATGTAGTAGCAGTTTGTAATACTGCTTGTCTGTCATTAGAAATTAATGTCTGATTTAAGAGCAACATTGCATCTTTTTAATCTAGTCCATAGGTCTGAGTAAGTTCTCCAAAGACCTCAATGTACATATCAGGATCATCTGAAAACTTTCTTAGGTCTCATTTAATCTGTTTTAGGTCACTGAGAGAAAAAGACACAGGAACGCAGGTAGTACCATATTTGCTATTTACTTCCTGCAAGGGATATTGTCTCTGAGGGACCTGAACAATTTAGCTAAGGATGGATCTAGCCTCATGGAGGTTTTAATTATGGCTGGTCTAGAAACTCCACCCTCAGCAGCCACTGATCAAGGCTTTAAATTGTCTTGGAAACTTTGTTCTCAGCTCCTAAAGGGTGAGGAGTAGCCTCAGGCTTAAAGGTACTGAATGTCTTAAGGGTGAGGTGTCTCTCATTTCTCTCTGGCCCATATTTACATTTGAACATAAGCAAGAATTCCTTCTTAATATAAAGAAAGTCTCAACATGAGACTGATTTTAACCATTTTTTCTGTCTTACAGTATAATTCTAATTGTGAGATAACATAGTACTTTCCTCTGTGTACTTATTTTGGCTTTAGGAGGTAGGCACACTGTATGCAGGTGTAGAGAAATATTAAATTGCTCCTTAATACATTCCAAAGGAGTATGAGGTTCAGATATGGAGTTCCCAATCTGAAAAAAGAGAGAAGAAAATACAGCATCCTGTAAGTCCTTGCATGATTTCTATGTCCTTAGGGCATTCTCAGGGCATCCCTCAAGGTTTATTCCACTTCATTAAAGGTAGCTACTGTCTGGAGAGAGATCCAGAAAATAAAATCAGGCTAAACTATCTACCCTTTATCAGTGCCATGATCTCAGGGAACTCATATCCTAACTCAAGTAGGTACTCTCGAAGCACAAATTACAATTGACTTTAGCCATAATAAGCATGTTTAGAGGAGGAAGTATTTCTAGCAAACAAAGAGATTTAAACCAGTACTTTCTAGTTCTTAAAAAGAGAAGAAAATAGGTCAACAGTCAAATTAGGGCACTTTTCTTGCAAAAGAGATCACCTCCAGAGATGGTAAGTCAGAGATTCTGCCCTGGGCCCTAGGCCAGAGAAAGCTGTGAGACATTTCTGTTTGCCTATCCAGTCATTTAGGCAACTTTTATTAGCAGCAAGACAAGGCTACTTCTTTAGGGTCCATTTTAAATTCACCAAGTATTTGAAACTCGTAGGTCTTCCTAGCAGCCACAATCTACATAGTAAAGGCACCTTTATCAACTTCCTAGTCATGCATGAAGAGAAAGGCTAACCAAAATCTCCTTTATTCTAGTTAGTGTGTAAAAACACAAATGCAAGTTACTGATTGCTATTTTCCCTAGTGTAAGACAAAACAGTTGTTTCGAGTTGCCTTAGTCTGACTGCCTGAAAGGAGGAGCAGTCTGACTACAAGGGATTCTCAAATGAACTCCCAACAAGTTGGAGAAAACTTTAAAGGGAGTTTTTAACTCACTAGCAGAGTGAAACAGTCCAAATAAAGCTCAAGCTGGTTAAACATCCAAAAATCACCATATAGCACTCTGTAAGTCCACGGTCAAGGTTCTGAGATCTTCACAACTTATCAGCAAAGGTATTTTTCTCCCCTACATACATAAATGATGAAGACCATGCCTAGGGGAAGAGAAGGTTTGGGTAGTTTTTACTCTATCAAAGATTTGTTTTCTACATTTGTCTAGAGGTCTGTTTTACTAGTAGAGAGAGCAGTCCAAATCTGTAGCTCAACTTTTAAGGGAGACTTAAGAAAGAGCTCTGACAGCATCGTTTCAGATCACTCTGAGGCAGAAGATATCTGATGACCACTGACAGAGTTCTCCTTTCACCTCACTGAGGAGTCCAGATAGGGACAAGATGTGGAAATTTTCTGCTGATTACCCTGATGGGCTGTCAGGAGCTAGTTTCTTCTGAGGGGCCTTTGGGTATCCGCCAGAGAGTAGCCCTGGCCATGACCCCTCAGTTGTCACCTCAGTTTCTGCTAGTTCCATGCAATCAGAGATCTGTCTCCGAAAGGAACCCAATTGGCTCTCTGGTCAATGTTCCACCCACCATTGGTGTCAATGGGAAGGGGGATTCACCAGAGGACAACTGGAGAAACTTGTCCTCTGATTTGAGAGTGGCAGCTGCCCTAAAGGCAGTTACTAGCTGGCAGAGTAACCACTGTTTGGCATTCTATAAGGGACAGATAAAAGCCTGAACTGTCTTTATCTGATACGATTTCATAAGAGATCCATTTTACAACATTTTTAAGCAACTAAGTCCAAATGCAGCACTTAGAAAACAAGAATAAAATGTAATTTTAACAAAAGACAATGCATAAGAAAAACAAATTTACAAACATTTAAATCACAACTAAAATTAAGACACTTTTGAAACAAAAGCCAGAACAAAGGCCAGAATTTATGAACCAAAAACCAGAATCTATGAAACAAATGTCCAGAGCCTATGAAACAAAAGTTACAATCTATAAAGCAAAAAGACCAAAGTTAGAATCTATGAAAGAAAACTCTTACCTCCAACCAGTCATCTTGGTGGAAGACCTCCAAAATGATATAGGGGGAAGAGATGTAACTCCAAAACCTTCTAGATATCGGAAATGCAAGTTCATGTTCTCTAAATCAAAGAATGAATTCTAGGAACAACAGAGTTTAAGGGTAGGAGGAATTTATTGAGAGAAAGATAGCTCCTGTCTGAGAGACAGAAAGGGGACTGGAAAATTCGTTGCCCTCAATCTGGAGGATTAATTAGATTCAAATTTAATTTTTTTTTCACATTACTTTATAGGCATTGCCCAATCCTTTCAGCAGGAACAACATGCATGCTGGTTTTTCCTTTTATACTGCTTGCAGCCATTTATGATACTAATTTATTTAATCATGTAAAATAATATTTCAATTGGTCATACCTTCTTTGTTTATTAATTGGAATGATTCTATGAGAAAATTTCCTTCATCAATTATTACCTTGAAGTACATTTTATATAAGAAAATGGCATAAGTGCTCAATTCTCCTCATTTTTTTAAAGTTACCAATATATTCTGAGTTCCTGAATATCCTTTAAATGGAATTAATTAGATATTTACTATCATTTTAGATTTATGGATTTAAACATGTGTTACAATTCATTGGAATTATTACCTTTATTGTCATTGAAATTATTCCATCTTTGGCCAGTAGAAGCATATATGAGTCCTCCTGAGTCCTTTGGATATTGTACTAGTAGTCTTTGGCAATTTTTTTGTTTTCTGTTTAATATTTTATTCTGCTCCTCTTGCATATTTCTTTCTCCACACTCAGAATCAGCCATTTCTTTAAGGAGCTTTCTTGTAGTGACAAATGATATTTAGATAACATAGTCTAGGCCAATGATGGCAAACCTTTTAGAGCTTTCAATGATACATACAGCCCACTATGGCATGCATGCCATTGGTTCGCCACCACTGGTCAGGCGCTAGGAATGCTCATGGCTACTGGGTTGCTCATTTTTTGTACATTTTCTCTGAGAATGACATTTTTATTTAAATGGAAACTTCCATTTCTACTTTAGGAGTATATGGTTTTTAACTTTACCTCATTGAATTGCATTCATGTCTCCTTCTAATCATGCCTAAAATCCCATGTCACGGGGCCAGGGATTTAGCTCAGTGGTTTCACTGCCTGCTGCTCAAGTGCAAGGACCAGAGTTCGATCCCCGATACCAAAAAAAGAAAAAAATCCCATGTCACGATCATTATAATAATCTTATTTCTTTGCTTTGTTTGATCCTGCACACTCAATACTTTTAGAAGTGCAATACCAATGATTAATGAAAACTACTGAAATTGTCATGTATTTCTTTTTATCCCTAGGGTATATGTCATTAGGATAATACAGCCTATAGTCAATTACTTTTCAAGTTTTTGTATAATTTCTCTATGTGATTTTACCAAGTAGATTCACAGGCTCATTTATTTCATGTCAGTATTGACTTGATACCATGTTGCTAGAGTTTTTTTTATCTGCCTTTATTTCAGGGTCCAAGGAGACATTTTGTCACCTCATTTTCTTATACATGCCATTTAAAAAATATCAGTTGCTTTGCATTTGGCAATATCTACTAAAGCTGAGTATATGCATGTATGATGATTCAGCAGCTCCAGTTCTAGTTATTCATAGAACAGAAAGGTATACCTGTGTTCATCAAAAGACCCATACTAAAACATTGATATCTATAACATGAAACTACTGAACTGCCATCAGTAGTTAAAATGAATAAATCATTGTATATGTGTATTTGAATTATTATATAGCAATGAGAGTAAATTATCTGCAACTATACAAAATAATTGAGATGAATCTCACAAACATAGTTTCAAGAAAAGACACAGTAGATCACATATTGTATAATTTCATTTATTTGAAGTGTAAAAAATATACTATTAGAGGTCAGAATACTTTTGGGGAGCAGTGTCTGGAAGGAGGCACAAGGGGAGTTCCTGTGGGTGTTGGTGATATCTACTTCCTGTTCTGGATGTTTGCTCTGTTGGCATGCTCACTTTCTGAATATTTATTGATCTAGATGCTTAAGTAGTTATGTGTATATTATAAATGCAGGCAAAAATAGCTACTTCATAGGTATCTTCATAGCTGTGTCATTTGAATGCATTTTGGTAATTTGAGCATCAAAAAGGAAAATGGGGAAATGAACTATGAAACATTAAATAAAAGATACATGTATCCACAGTGCTATGTAAGTGAGGAATGTGAGGTGCCCACTGGTTCTGTGTCTGGCGTTCTAATGGGGGATTGGGTTACACTGAGGTGGGAGCATGTGTGGGGATAAGCTCTCACATCTCCCGGAGGCAAAGAGAATGAGAAGTTCAGGAGTTGCTCCTTTTATAATAACCCTCCTGTGAGAACTGAAGGGGTCGCACCAGAACTACCTTCTGAGAGCACAGCCCCTATGACCCAAGGACCTTTCACTAGGCCCCACCTCCCAAGATTCCACACCTCCCAGCAGTCTTACTCAGCAAATCAAGGCTTCAGTTGGAGTGGATGCTTGGGTGATGTTCGTACCACACCTGAACCATAGTAGGGAGCCAGTTTTCAGAATAGGATTGTCCTATTCTTTCCTGTCAAGCTGTTGTCTAGTTGTTCATTGGCTCTTGTTTCCTTCAATAACTCCTCTCATCCCACCCTGTGCTCAGCACTGTGCTAATCTGTATTCTTCACAATTCATATCATTAACTGAGGCTTCCATGCCTTTATGTTTATCTATTATCTTTCTCCTTACTGAAAGGTAAGCTGTGCAAGACCAGGGAACTTTGCCTGATATATACTCCTTTATATTCCCAGTCCTCAGATCAGAGTTGGAAGATGAAACATGTGATAAACAAAGATAGTGCTACCTGAGAATCTTGAGACCCAGCACTGTTTCCGGGTGAGGGGTGGTGTTGTCTTAAGATCCCACCCTGAGCAAGGCAGGCCATGAACTCCCCCAAGATTTGTGTGGGTGTGGCCTGAGATTCTCCTAGGTAGGATTTGGAGGGGATCCTTGTCTGCTAAACATCTCGAGTGTCAGTAAAGCTTGCTGAAAAATGTTACACAGGAAGAAAGGCATCATCTAGTCAGCCTGCAAGTCCTTGAAAAGAGCCGTGCCTGCTGTCTCTATTTGTGCTAAGCTTTTTATGTATTAAAGTGTGGCTTATGAGTGCAGGAGTAGTTGTAGGTTATCATAGACTGTATATCAGAAGCATGGTAATGACAGGGAACATTCCATACCTGTCTTTGATTAGTTGGGATAGTTTAACCTCAATTAAGAAAATAGAGCATTCACCTGATGAATTGAAGGTGGACAGATGGAGCTGACACAGCTGTCTAGGATGCCAGGTGGAGGGAGGGAATTTAGACCCAAGTGAGAGTAACATCATCTCGGTTGGCAAATGTGCCATCTGCTCCTCCATCCCCATGATTTAAAGGAGGCATCTTAACTCTTTCAGAGATCAGCTTTCCAGAACAACCATTGGAATTCAAGAAAATCAAAGGAGTAGGAATGGATTTAAAGGGGGCAGGCTATTCCCTACTCACTGAGGTAAGCAGAAAAAGAACAGTGTAGTGTGTGCATGTGGAATATTATCAAGGCTTACTTGAATTGTGAGGAATACAGTATGAGTTGTCTCTTTTACAGATGGGAAAATAATTCAGTTAAACCAAAGACTTGGTGTATGTGATGTAAAACACCACGTGGTGTCAGTTAATTCCAGAGAAAATGAACAAATATCATCTACTTTTCATTTTGTTCTGTTGCTATTTGTTGCTACTTAGCCATTTGAAGTGGAATTTTCCACCTAAACCAATATATTAGTACATGTTTATTTAGCTAATCCATTTTACTTTTTTTGTCACCTGCTATTTCATTTAGCAAACTGAGTATCTAAATTAGAGCTTTGTGCTGGGTGCTATTAGCTTTACAAAGACACATAGAAGTTACTGTTTATCACAAGTTTGGCCTAGTGGAGGAATCAAAGCCGTAAATAACCAACACATTGTCAGATTATTGCAAATCTTAAAAACTTTCACTCCTTTAATCTTATAAACTTTCACTCCCTTTGTGTGCTTTGAGGTTGTCTGAATCTGAGCTAAAGAGTGAGATACAAATTCTATACTTCTGTGATTTAACTGATTCCTGCCATCTCATATTAAATTATTTGCCAGATTTTAACTTCTCTCACTCCCAAGTTCCTTGATCTTAGATCAAAAAAGAGGGCAGTGGACTGGCCAACTGCCCACCTGTTGTAGGTTAGGGTGGGAGATGACCTCTGACTAATATCTAAGGTTCTAGAAGCAAATTAGTCCCTTCCAACATGCAATTTCAAGCTGATCTGGGGGCTGCCTGTTATGGGTCAGAATCAAGCAGCCTGGTGCATCGTAACCATAAAGAACTACTGCCAGGCTTCCTCCCTGGAAATGATTTTCTACTCTGTACAGCCCTACGTTTTCTCTTTCCTTTGTTTTCTGCTCCCATGTGTGGTAAGTATTACCTGTGCTTTGGTCACAGAGGTGGTTTTTTAAAAAACTTCTTCCTGTTGTCAGACTGAGGGATGAGCCAACAATAAATCCCCTTTTAGGCAGAAATACGGATGCAGTGTTACCTTCCAGGGAGCACTTTTAAATCATCCTCCTGTCAACAATAGATCCAGGGTTGACTATCTTATTTTTTTTTCTACTTTCATCTGAGCCACATTTGAGAAGTCAAATTTTTATAGATATAAAAGAACAGTAACACTGGAGGTCCAGACTCAATTTTCTTGTTATTCTTAATTCTCTAATATGGGAAACTTCACAGAGCAATAGCATCATTAAAACAGATTGATGTGACTGTTGTAGCTCAGTGTACCAGAGTTTATTAGCATCTCAGCACTGTGTCTCTTGAAATACAGGACTAGGTGTTCCCCAGCCCTGACCTTGCCCACCAGGATGTGACTGATTGACTCTTTGGAGCCAGATATCTGGCTAAGGCTAAGAAAACGTGATTTTTTTAGCTTAGAAACTGGAGTCTGTAAAGTAAAAAAGGATGACTGGGGTCATATGAGCAATTATCACAGTTTCTTGAAGACTAAGGAACTTCTTTTGAGGTTCTTGGGGAGAAAGTTTGAGAGGAGATGAATGGTAAAGAAAGAGAAAGAGAAAAGGAAAAAGGAAAAGAGATCTGAGCTTCTGTCTTTTCTCCTCTTTTTCCTTCCTCCTCTACCCCTCCCAGAGCAGTGTCCTTCCCCTTTCACCTTTTGTCTTCTAGATAATTCCTCATCTTTCACCACATACATACATCTGGGCTCTTTCGGTTTTTCCATTTCTCTAGTTTTTCATTATCACCAGTTGACTCAACTGATGTAGATTATTTCCTAGTCTTCCGTGTCTGGTTCTTTCTCTGGGATTCTGGAGCACCTTTTGCACTCCTTGTAGTACTGGGAGGTTGTGAGTCACTGGAATTCACCTGTCCCAGGTTGGTCAACAAGAGAGTAATCTGTTCCCCTGCCAAAGGGATTGGTTCAGGAGTGGATGTGTGACCATTTGACTCAAGTACAGTGATAAAAGTCTTTCCTGGGAGGGGTAATAAAGTGACAAGTCATTTTTTCCTTTGAGGTTGCCAAATCATAGGGAAGGTTAGAGCCTGGGATCTTCCTTGTAACAGAAGAAATTGTTTTGAATTATAAAGGCAAGAATGAAAAATAGAGATATGAGGTAGAGAAAAAGTCATGGCCCCAACACCCTCACACCACCTCCTGAATCCCAGATCTCTAGCAAAGCCTAAGACTGTTTCATATCTGAATTCCCAGACATAGGAGCCAAGAAATTGTCTTTTTGTTTCAGCTAGTATGAGTTAGTTTTATGTTATGACCTGATTAGCACAACAGAGACCAAATGGCCAAGATCAGAGAGAAGTTGCTCTAAAAATTTTCTCAGGCTAGAGTTGTTTTCCATTAGTTGCCACCAAAACTCTGGGAAAGAAATCAATATATTTGATGACAACCATCTTGCCTGCTACAGTCATTGCTCCACTTAGGTTATGTGTCCAAGACTTACATAGTCCCAAGAAGTTGTTCATAAAAAAATGTTTAGGGCTGGAAGTATAGTGCAGTGCAGGAGTAGAATACTTCTTTAGCATGTGGGTTGATCCTCAGCATGTAAAAAAAACAAAAACAAATCTCCAAAAGCTAAATTACTTTGGGATCCCTGTGGTCATCCTTGTATAAGTAATTCATTATTTTTTGTCAATTTTGTCTATTAGTACTCAGCCTGGATTTTTTTCTGTTACTACTCATCCCTGTTCTTCTTTGCTCTATGTATGACAGGGGCTAAGGCCCTGGAAATTAAATTTCTCAGCTAAGTTTCCTAGCTAGCAGGGTTCCAGTTTCTGGTTGCTGAAAAGTGAGAGTCACTTTGGTGAGGTCTGGAAGCCATATGGAAGGGACAAGCTGTTGTTCCCCAGTACCAGCTGTGGAAAGTGTGAGGGTGTCTGCGACAGCACATGTGGGGCTTGGAGAGTGCTTTCTGGGCTACTCTGGAGAGTCGCTCACTTCAATACTGCAGACAGCTAATATCTACGGTGGTCCCAGATGGTTCTAGGCATCTTTCTAAAGATCAACCATTGGCCTGCAGGCAGCTAGAATTGGTAATGGGAGCTGCCCTCAGATTCCTAAATTCCCTGAAATCCAGCAGCCCTTCTGACCATTGCTCCTGCAGCTCTCCAATGTTTGTGTAAAACTCTAGTATCCTTTGTTGAATGTTTTAAATCAGGATACCTACAATGGCTTCTGATTTTTCTCGCCAAACCTGGACCCAATCATTTTATTGTATCATGGTATGAGGACTCACTATTTACAGAAAGATAATGCAGTAATAGCAAAAATTACCATCTTTTAACTGTGATCGTGAAACCACTGCTGTCTTTTTTGCTGATGAAGTGAAAATATTTATCAACGTTTTCTAGGAGGCCTTGAGAGCAAATGATCTGCTCTACTGAACACTCAGAAGATGAAGTCTCTTTGGAAGAAGGTAATATTCTGAATGTTACTTTTCTGAATTAGAAAACACAGTTTTAGAATTGCAACTAGAATTAGTTGTAAATGAGGGGAAAAGAGAGCCCATGGCTCAAAATAGCAAATTAAAAAACAAAACAAAACAAAAAACAGTGTTCTGGCTCCAGGAATTTGATTAACTGCTTAAAAGATAGACATCTGCTTCTTCTTGGCTTTGCTGAATCTTGCCCTTGATTGTATGAGTAAGCTATTTCCATCTCGGTAATCTGTAGAGTGTTTTAGTTGGAGTAGTTAAATCTCTGGATTTAACTCAAGATTTGTATGTAAGTCAGCTTTCAGTTACTATTATGAAATATCTGAGATAATAAACTTAAAAAGAAAAAAGGTTTATTTTGGCTTACAGCTTCAGAGGTTTCAGTCTATGGTTAGTTGGCTGTGTTATCTTTGGATCTGTGGTGAAGCACTATGGTATGGTGGGCACCTTTGTCAGAGGAAGCTGTTTACCTTGTGGAAGCTGAGAAGAAAATAGACAGGAAGGGGACAGAGTCCTAATATCCCCTTCAAGGGTATACCTCCATTGACTTGACTTCCTTTCAATAGCTCCACTTCTGAAAGGTTCTGCACTTCCCAATTGTGTGGCAACCTGGGGACCAGGCCTATAATGTGTGGGCCTTTGGGGAAATTTCATGCCCATGCTATAGCTTTGTTTGTTTTTCACATCTGCTCTGGGCCTGCTGCATTGCTGGGCAACATTCAAGCAGGGATACAAGTTTTGGGGCTTATTCCATGGAACAAGTTATCACTCTTAAATCTGGGGCTTCTCATCAAGGAAGGGATGAGAAAGCCACAGGATCACATGGAATATTTGTTCTCAGGTGTGAATGTGGCAAATATTGCTGCTACCTACATTATATTGGCTAGAACCCAGGTGAGGCTTGGAAGCGTGGTCTCTCTGTGTTTGAATGTGCATCTTGCTGGCTTCAGCAAGGTTTTACTAAAGTCTCATTCCTCCCATGTTCCATTTTGCTCCCTACCTCAAAACTTTGACTATATTTTAACATTTTTTTGCTTCCAAAAATGTTCTTTTACTCATGTTTTTGTAATCTAGACAATCTATATTCTCATTTTTCTTATTTAAATTATGTCAGCATGAATACAGACCATGTATTTATGTGGTTAATCATATTGATTATAATAATCAGCAATCTTTAGATCTTTTGATCATCTTAATTGTATTATGAGGATTGTGTGTGTGTGTGTGTGTGTGTGTGTCACTGTGGATTGAACCCAAGGCATTCATATTGAGCTATATCCTAACTCTTTTTTTTAATTTTGAGACATGGAGTTTTAATAAGCTTCTCAGGCTGGGTTGAACTTGTGATCCTTCTGCTTCAGCCTCCCAGAATACTGGGATTATAGGGATGTGTCTTCATGCCTGGCTGAGGATAGGTATTTTGAGTCTGATACTTCTTAAGAAAGACTTCCCAGTGGTCAATTTGGCTTTAATAGTCTCTTTGGGCCTTCTTTTTTTTTTTTTTCCTTTGGGCTTTCTAAAACAGTTAGCATCTATGGTCCCCCTCGTGCTCCTCAAACTTTAGTGAGTATCAGAATTATTTGAGGGACTGCTTAAAACAATGATTGCAGAGATTCAGATTCAGATTCGATTTGATCTGGGAGGAAGTCTGAGAATTTGCATGCTGAAAATATGCTGATATTGCTGGTCTCTGGATTCCATTTTCACAACCACTAGTACTTACTAAATAGTTGAGCATGGAGTTTGGTATCATTTTGCATTATTTGTTATTTTTGCACACTCATAACAGTATACTTTGGTGTCTAATATATGCGAGGCCTCGTGGTGCCTGTTTTAAAACCTTATTAGTTGTATTTCAAAGACAGTTTTTATTTTTTGTATCGTTTATCATATTAGTAGGTAATGAGTTCATGCTCATTAATTGGTATGAACCAATACAATTGACTTCTGTTGTCTTATCGAACATAGATTACACACAAACATGATTTTGATTATGAAAACATGTATTGGAATCTTGACCTCTCTGATTGTTTTTTGGGAATGGACAGCCTTACTCTTGTTACATTAATATCTTTTTTCAAGCAATTCAGTAAACATGGCGTATGAGTTGCTCAATTTCGTGTCCTTGGTTATTTTCTGTCAAAGGCATTGAAAAGCATTAAGGATGATTCAACTTTGTTCTTAATTAAAAGGCATTTTGACTTTCCATAGCTATTAATGGAAATGAACTGAAAACCCTCTAGACTACAGTTAAATAACTAGGTAAAGAGGCTCTGAGATTTTAGTTTTGTCCTGATGCTTCTTGCCCAAAGGTGAATCATACTCCAGAGTATTGGTCTTGTTTTATTGGAATGTTCAGTATGTTTGCTATGGGATATTTTGTCTCCACAAAGGGCCAATGAGTTGGAAGTTATGTAAAATTTTAGAGCAATGGCAACTACTTAGAGACTATTTTTGTTCTAGTATCATTTAAGAATTGGATTGAGTTTCTTGAAAGGGTTTACAACTAATTTTCTCTTGTAATCTAAAATTTGTGGCTACTTTCATTACAATATTAAAAATCAAAATTTATTCACATTATGGATAGAAATTGTACATCATAGGCATTTTTGTGGTCTAAAATTGTTGAAGCTTATTTGAAAACATTTTAAAAGATAAAGCACAAAACTTTTCATATTTACACAATATAATCACTCAACACTTTTCCCCCATCATTTAAAAAAGTTTTTAACATGTTCAAATGCAAGCAAAAGAATATCCTGAATTATTGGGAATATGCTACGAAAAGAAACTTTCTGTTTAATTTTATTCTAAATTGGTTCAAGCACTATGAACACCCTCTGGCTTTTTCGTTAGCTCTGCAATTTTTCCCCTTCAGATTGGAACTGCTCTTTGATCTCCTAGAATTCTACAAGGGAATGAATGTACATGTAGATGAAAAGGAACATATGAATAAAATATATTTAGACTTTCTAAAGCCTTTGACAATATTTGCATTAAAAACTTATTAAAAGTTGAGTCACTCTACCATTGCCTATATTATTTTATCAAAGGTGGCAACCAGTTTAAAGTACAGTGAAGTAATAAGGGAATATTTCTCTGAGTGGAAAAAGACATGATAACTCATAAGAGTCAATTCTAGGAAAATTAGAGGTAATAGTCTCTAAAATCAGTGGGTAAGCTTTGAAGGTAACAAACTTGGTCTTCCAGATTCCTGGTTGGTTTGGGTAATTTGAAGCCACATGAATGCTCAGAAAATTGTGTAGATACTTATAAGGGACTATATTTTGGGATGAATTCTCACATCTCATTCCTAGGAAACCCTTCATTAAATAAAATTAAACTGGGGGCCATTGTGAATACATGACAACAGGATAGAGTATGTAGTGTTTCTCAAACTTACTTAATCATTGAAACTTTGATGTTGCAGTTTTAAGGATTAATGAGATACTAGAGATCTGTGGGTCACAATTTTGCACATACTGATATATATTATTGGGGCTATTATGATTCTGAGCCATCATTGTGTGAGAGTTTAGCTATTTAGCTTGTAAGTAGGTAGCTAGCAAGGGACAGTTCCTAAGGTGGAGTCAGGCTGGTCAGCCTTACAGAGAAAATAACATGTACATCAGGTTAAGACTTAACTCAAGCTGTATATATTGCTAGGTTCAGGAATGCAAAAGCAAATGTGGAGAGAATGATAGGAATTAGGCTAAGTAAAAAGAGGTTAGGACTGTGGCCCAAAAAGAAGTTCCGTAAGTGAATGAAATTCACAAAGTAAACAACACCTCCCCACATATGGGCTAGATTTTGAGGAATGTAGAACCACTAAGTAACCAGTTTTCCTTTGGACTCTGTATTAGAAAGCCTGAGCCGATTTGGTTATTTCAAACTGGTGGAGCTACCTCTGACAGGTGACCCCTGGACATTGAGCAGATTCCCACACTCTGCTAAACTATAACAGATTCTTCTGAGAAGGGTCTATTCATTTCACTTGCCCATTTTTTTTATTGGATCTTTTATTTGGAGGGGTTCTAATTTTTTTTTTTTAGTTCTAATTTATTGGCAATGAGCTGTTGAGAATAAAAAGAGTTACTACGAAGAACCATACATAAATAATGGGCATTACCTACCATACAATAAGTACAACCAACAAGGTTAAGATGATCACCCTACTAATGTCCTCCATGGCTCTAGAGTCTATAGACAATTTTAGCTCTCATTTTGATTTTTCAACCATCAGCATGAAATATGTTGACATTGCCTTCATTGGTACAATATCCGTCACTGCCTGTCAATCATTGATTGATGGCTACTCTCAGAGATGCTAATTCCCTGGAGCATCTTGTTAGCCTTGCTGCACTCAGGAAAGCCTTCAGTTGGTGACACTTGTACTTGGAAGTCTGCATTTGGCTCACAGAGGGCAAGGGCAAGGGCATCAGCAACATCTGCTATAGCCAACTATCAAGGTAAGTCAGGATAATCTTCTAGCATGGATGACTTTGAACTTCCTGAACATGACCTGGCCAAAGAAGCTTAGTGAATAGATCTAAGGAAGGATTTGAAAAATTCTAAAATTCTCTAATTTGTGTGGATGTCCTTAAATAAGGCATATGGCCACAGAATGGTAAATCTCGATAGGAGATAAGGTCAAGTGAGTTTCCTTACAGTCATCACAACAGCACAAGCACTTGAATTTTGAATAGCTGATGTTGATGAGGAATTTAATGTACACATTGACAGCTGTGATAAAGCACTGGAAAACTCCACAGCTGTTGTCAAACTGATCACACATCAGCCCGTAGTCACCAGCATTCTGCTTTTCTAGACATTATTTTGCAAGTAGCTTCTCAAAGGAGCCCTAAGCTTGTATGAGATCAGTCATTCCTAACTCAGTATTCTTTTACTTCCTAGCTCAGTGTTTCCCCCCCTACTCATTCTCCTACTTTCCCAGCTCAGCTTTTAACTGGTGTTCCAAATTGCTAGCATTGCTTATTGTGAAAAAGACTGTTTAGCCTTGATCCTATTTCTTGCTGTCTTAGTGGCTTCCCTGTCACTAGGACAAAATATGTGACACCTGCAATTTAAAAGAGAGAGGTTTATTTTGGCTTATAGTTTCAGCCCATGATCTACTGACTCCAAGGCAGAAATGACATGGTGGAAGGATGTAGCAGAGGACAGCTGCTCATTCTGTGGCAGCCAGGAAGCGGCAAGAGGGGAGTTGGGGACAAGAACATACTCTTCCAGGTCATGTCCTTCAGTGACACACCTCCAATCAGGCCCCACCTCCTAAGAGCCTACTAAGCTATTGAAATCATTCTTTAGTAAATCCACTGATGAGTTCAGTGCCCCCATAATCCAATCACCTTCCAAACACATGAAACGTTGAGGGGAACATTTTAGATCTAAAATAACACTGTCTACACAAAAAGGGAAAACACCGTAATTGTACCAAGTTGACCTAGACATATGTTGACCATGTCATTTTCAGACTACTCCCTACTGTATCACAGTGTCAGGAGCAGAGGGATAACTGCAAAAACTGGTAGCAGTGTAATGCAAGGAGCCTAGGCTTGGTGGTTCAAAACAGTGAACTTTTTTTTAGTATATCTGCTGCCGAGGCGAGCACAATGAATTTCTTTTGGATACCAAGGAATAATGAGGCCTGAGCTGCATACCCATGCCTTAAAAATTTTTTTTTCAAAAAAATTTTGAGATAGAGTCTCAATAAGTTGCTAAATTTCCAGGCTGGGCTTGAACTTGTCACCCTGCTTCAGCATCCCACATCTCTGGGATTATAGGCATGAACCACCATGCCTGGTGAGAGTGGATTTAAATCTTTCCTGACTACTTATCAACTTCTCAGTCCCAAATGAGTGAATTCTGCACCTCATGTTCTTATCTGTGGTGCAGACCCACCAAGTCTCAACTGATTGGTATGTTAATAATAACAATAATAAAAGTAATTAGTAAGAGTGACATTTTGTCTAAATGAGGGCTCTTTGCTTTCAGTGTTCTATCTTGCTAGGTAATTAAACCAGGTACAGAAGAAAGAGTTCTGTCCTTTGAGACAAAAAAATTTCAACAGTGGCGCCTGTGAGGTCAGGAGAGGTTAAGATTAACCATCCCAGATCTTTACCACAGTTTTCTTCGGAGAAGGGAATTCATTTTCCTGTTAAGGTTTAATCTATCTGCAAAGCAGGATTATATGAGGTTTTATTTTTTCCTGTTAAACTACACCTCCTTTTCAGAGGTTGCTATGAATATAAAAGTAGAATTTCCTTCTTGTTATGAATTCATTAGAAAATGTATAGTCCTGTAGTTATTTAACTACCAAGTAGACAGGGCTCATTTGCTAGGTAACCCAGTGTGATGCCTGGTGACTGAATTTCATATGTAGGATGCCAGACAGATATTTAATTAAGAAATTCAATAGCCTGTCAAAACATTGAGGATTAATTAAATCAAGGTGGTTTCTACCCTGGGAACATCTTTTAGGTGCTATGGGCTTAGAAACTTGCTGTTACTTGACTTCTACCTTGCCCTTTCTAGACTTCAGTTTCCCAGGAATGAGATGAGGAAATTAATAATATTTAAGGTATGTTCCAGCTCTTTCATTTTAAGTTTATGAATCTTGGAGTAAAGTGAACTCACCATTATGTAGGTGCTCTGATAGATCATGTTATGTGTCAATTGGAGAGGTTCAGAGGAGGCCCAGATACCTACTTAAATATTATTTTGGGGTGTTTCCAGATAAGATTAGCATCGCAAACTGTGGACTCAAGTCAGTAGATTGCCCCCTCCCCATGTGGGTGGTCACCATTCAATCTGTTGAGGGATTAAATAGAATAAGAAGTGGAGGAAGGAGCAATTCACTGGCCCCCAACCTGCCTACTTGGGCTCTGACACTTGTCCTCTGCCCTTGGAGTGGGATTTATAACACCTAGTCTGGCACGTAGGCCTTCAGTCTTGGATGGAATGATACCATCAGCTTTCCTGGTTCATCATTTTGCAAGTGGCAGATCAGGGGACTTCTCAGCCTCCATAATCTTCATAATAAATCTCCATACGCACGTCTACACACACGCGTGCGCGCGCACACACACACACACACGTTCTATTGGTTTGTTCTCTTGGAGAACCCTGACTCATAAAGATACTAAATGGGCCTGTTACCAATTTCCCCAAAGAACTTTCTGGAAATGTCACATGTATCTCTTAGTAGATAAGGAGCAGAAGTGTCTTCTCAAATCTCCCTTTGCTGTTCTGTGCTAGTATTCATTTCCTCAGTAGTGTGGCTTTCCACAGTCATTCTTGACTAAGGCCAGATAGCTAGGAATGTATGAGGTTAGCACAAGATGTGCAGAGAGACTCTGAGTAGCTATAAAGTACACTTGATCTTAGCCAAAAGGCCGAGAAGAGATGCTATAAAGTATATTTAAATGTAATATATACTAGCTTTTATTTCCTTCATCAGTTAATATTCTTTTACCTGTTTTATCATCCAAAGAAAAATACAACTTCTACTGCAGAAGACAATTTTTTGCTTCTTTGCATGACAAATTGATATTATGTTCAGGACTTGAAAAACACATATCTCTCAGGAACATTTTCTTACAGTTCTAGACACAAGTTACCAAAGTCCACTATGACTGATGTAAAAAGAAAAGGAATTATTAAAAGAAGACTGGGAAACTAAAGAAGTTTGGGATGGCTGGAGAACCAGACTTGGGGCTATGAAGCCAGAGACAGTGCCTCCAAATTGCTGGTCTGTGCAGGTCCAAATCGATTTGCTGGTCCAAATCGCTGATTTGTTCTGCACAGCTTGCTCCTTTGGTGGCATGTACAGTACTGGATGTGGCTACTACAGTTCCAGTGTCTGAAGATGGTTGCCACCATTGTCTGCACCTGTGTCAGAAAATATTCTGCACAGTTGCTTGTTTCTAATTCTTTTGGACAAGCTCTTGATGATAATGGCTAGGTTGTATGCTCATGCTGTTATTGGATGGTGAATCCTGAGGGAATCCTTTCCAGGTTTTTGTGTACTGAACAGAGAATTGGACAAGACACACAGAAAAGGTAGTGGGAAATGTACATTTATTGATGGTGGAAGAGAACTATGCTCTGCAGAATGAGAATGGGCCAGTGGACAGAATCTCAGTGAGTCCAAAGATAAGGGGAAAAAAGGCTTCTGTTGTATCCAGAATTCCTGGACTGGGCCTTAAGCACTCCCATCTAGTGAATTCATCTGGATGGCCCGGAGAGCTTTCTTGATTTTCCAGTGCTAAAGAAAACCTTAAGGGCTCTGAATCCTATCAGGCAAGACTTCTCCACCTCCATCCTAAAGACCCAGTCTGAATTTTACATTTTATGATGATATTGGTTGCTAACACTTACATAGTATTTGACATAGTATATTGGTATAGGTTTAAATGATTCACATATATTAATCCTCATGTCTTATATACATGTCTATTTATAGTAGCTATATTATTTAAGTACACTAGTCAAATTCTACAGATGAGGAAAATTTAGGTGGGAAAAGTTTAAGAGTTACCTGTGCTCACACAGCCTGTTAGGAGAAGAGCTGGTTTTGGAGAAATGCAGGCTGGCTCCAGATGTCATGCTCTAAACTCTTAGTAATGAAATAAGAGAGAGCTTGTGGGCTACTGGGTAGGTAAGGGCTTAGCTTCCGATGCCTCCTGACATATTTTACATGGAGGACAGAAAGCTAGAGTGTGAATGAGACTGCTTAGACTTGTGCAAAAGTAGTCTTGCTTCTGCCATTTGACTCCTGGGTGGGATAGGAGGAGGGGGCTAGAACAGAGGCAGGACACAAGTCACGTCTTCACTGGTGTGTATTTGTTTGTATTGTGTTATATGGAGGGAGAGAAGTAAGCAAGCTAATAAAGGAGCTGAAGAAAAGGACAGAAAGCTAGCTGCAGAGGTAAGGGAAAGCCACAGGAATGCAGGAGAAGAAGCGAAAGACACAAATCTTAGGATCTTGACCTTTCATTTACAAAGACTGTGCCAATCATCTGTGAAAAGTGTGGCCTAAAACTTGGTACTTGCTAGAGAATCAGATAAAAGGTGTGAGGAAGAAAATGGAGTCAGAAAGACCCTTCTTCTAGTTAATAAAGTGTAGAAGGAAGGCAGGATTTAAAGTCCCTTGGGAAATAGCACAAATGGAGATGTCCACCTCTGCTGCTCTTTCTAGCCCCCTCCTACACCTCATATGGATTCTTCTCTATGTACATGATAGTGCAGCTCTCAAATGCTTACTCTATTCTCACCTTCCCAAAACTTGGGAGTTGGAAGTTGGCCGTCCACTGGTGGCCTTGTTGGCCTCAGAAGGATGAACTGCAGAAGGGGTCTGTGCAGGTGCTGAAGTACATCCCTTGGGCATTGATCTCCTTTGTCCCAGGAGTGGGAATAGATACTGGGAGCTTGACCTAAAAAGAGAGACACAGCTCGAAGTAGGTACTTTCTCTTGCCTGTGTGGACTTGGCCTTTTGTAAGAAGAGGCATGGCCACAGTAGGGCTAGAGCAATTGCCCCCTAAAACAATGCTTCCCAAACTTGAATATCCATACAGATCACCTGAAGCTTGTTAGAGCAAGATTCCTGGGCTTAAGCTTACACATACTGATTTAGATTCAGTATGCATTTATAACAAGTACCCAACACTTCAAGACATTGTCAAAAATATTTGGTTCATTGTCTAACATGTATGCATTTACGAGTACCCAGGTGATGCTGACGCGTCAGTGGACCCTAAAATCTAAAGAGCAAAGCCAAGATAGTAGGACTAGATGGCCATATGTGAGCACTCTACTGAACAGAAATAGACTTCATAGAAAGCACACTAATACCTGGCCTCAGAGTGGTCCTTCATCTGGCATCAGAATTCTAACTATGATGTTAACAAAAAATCTGGTGTGCTTGATGGACTCTTAAAGTAATTTGGGGGTAGACACTCAACTATCAGCATTGGGAAAAAGGTCACATACGGACCAAGAACACAGATGATTTGATGCTGAATTTTCAAAACAAAGAGACCAAGATGAAGAAATAAAACCTCTCGGGTCACTGCAGGCATTTTGGAAGGAAATAGGACAAGGTAGAGAGTAGAGTTGGCTCCAGTTTTGTGTAGAAGAAATCATAGAGAAAAGAAGAGTGGGCCTGATCTTTATATCTATTTCTGTATTGTAATAAAAAGAGATCCATGTTTAAAGCCAATGGAATGGAGCATTAAATGCTAACTTTGAGGCTTTGTCAGATGGGTTGAGAGGGGACACTTGGGAAAAACTGAGGAGACAGACATGCTATCTTAGATGATGATCTCCTGTTTCCACATGATTAGGTCTAGTTATTCCAACCACTTAAAGACACTGTCAAAAAACATTTGCTTTATTGCCTAACACATAACATGTAAGTAAGCTGCCACATGGGTAAATGCATACCTGCAGTTACATGTTTTACTTCTCTAGGAAAATACTGAGAACAAGCAACTCTTTCTTCCCAAAGGAATTTCCCATTGAGCTTTGGGTGAAATAGGTTTACTAGGAAACAAATCTCCTGGATAAATCTAGAGCTCAGTCACTCAAATCCTGAGAGTGAATCAATAGAGCTTTTCTTTTTTTTTTTTTAATAGAACTTTTCATAATGTCAGCTCTTCCATCCATTCCATTTTCAATTGAGCATGTGCTACGAAATTGAGAGAAACATTTACTAGTTGATCACAACTCAACCTGGGTTTAATAGGAATTCAGTCATAATTGTGGGGCTAGAAGAATTTTTTTTCATACTCTTTTGATCATGCTAGATAACAATTTTTTTTAGGGGGTGTACTGGGGATTGAACTCGGAACCTTGCTCTTGTGAGGCAGGCAGTGGAACCATTGAGCTAGATCCCTGGCCCCTTGTTACATTCTGTTTTGCCTTCTCAATTTCTGATCAGAAATTTACTGTCATTTAAATTGCTTTTCCCTTATAGGTAAGGTCTCATCCTTACTTCATCCCTCTCTAGTTGGTTTCAAGATTTTTTCTTTTTCTTCTATTTTCAGAAGTTTGGCTATCATATATCTTGATGCATATTTCTCTGGGACTATCCTAATTGTACTTAGTTTATTAAACCCGTAGGTTTTTATATTTTGCCAATTTGGGGAGTTTTAGACATTTCTGATTACATTTTTAGACTTATCCCCTTCTTTTCTTTTTGAAACTCTGATGACACATATGTTAAATACTTTATTACAGTTGAACAGAGCACCGTTAATACATCCATTTTTTTAAAGTATGTGTTCAGATTGTGTAAATCTATGTGGTTTTATTTTTGTTTGCTTTTCCCTTCCCCTTGTATCCCCTATTCTATTGAGCCCATCTATTGAGTTTTTAAAATTTAAAATTTAAAAATTGCATTGAGTTTTTCTTTACATAATATTTTTCCATTGAGACTTTCTATTTGCAGTTGTTTCCAGTATTTTAGTAATAGCTCACTGAAGCATTTTTATGATAGCTATTTGAAAAATTTTGCCAGATCTTTTAAATTGCTGTTATCTTTGTATTTAAATCTATTATTTTAATTTTAATTGGTCATGTTTGTAGTATATAATTATTACATTCCTCATGAGAAGTTGGTTTGTGTACATAACACATCTTACTTATTTTTTTTCTCCCTCTCTCCTCCCTTTCTGTCCTTTCCCTCCATTTCTTGGTTCCCTCCCTTCCCTTTTACAAAAGATTTACCTTGCTACTTCCTACTATCTATCTTTTATTTTGCTCTTTATTTATATTTTGAGTTTCTCATATGTGAGACCATGTGATATTTAAGACACACAAGCTATCATTTTGTTTTTAAAATCAAGAGTAAGAATTTCCTAGTTATTCATGTGACAAGTGATTTTTGGTTGAAACCTAGGCAGTTTGGGTATTGTACTTTGAGGTTCATTACTTTATTCAAAACTTTTGTTTTACCTCACTTTTCCTGATACAGTTTTGGCAGGGGTGGGGAAGGGAGGTACCACCCCATCAGTTACTGAAAGAGGAATGTTAAAATTTTCAGCTATAATTGTAGATTTGTTTTTCTCCTTGTGTTTCTATACTTTTTATTTTGTGTACTTTAAATTTCTGCTATTAAGTGTATGCATGTTAAAGTTTGGTTTGCCCTCTTAAGAGACTTTTGTGGCTTCTGTTGCTTCTGTTCATGTTATTTTATCTAGAGGGGAACAATTCCTTGACTCTTTCCTAGACATGTATTTGGAAATTATTTGATATCTAGAGTGAGGCTGGCTTTCTTTACAGAATTTTTCATTGACTGTACCAGAACTCTGAGGTTCATGGTCCATGAACAAGGTTGCGTTTCTGTGGATCACCTAAACAGTCCTGCTAAAAAGTTTGCTAAACCCATAGCTCCATTGCAGAATGCTGCAGATTTTGGAGATTTTTAATCTCATACAAGGAATTTTGTGTTAAGACTTCTGCTTTGGCAGGAGTTGAATTCTGACTTCACTGTTCATTCCCAGGGTCAGCTATGTTCATATGGTAATTTTATTTTTAATGTTTGAATAACTGCCATATTGCTTTGCATGGAGTCTGCACCAATAGTACTATCAGATAGTTCCTTCTAAAAGTGGCTTGCCAAATAAATGTCACTAGGTTTTGGGTGCTCCTGTTTCCTTCTGGAGCTGGTTTCCACGTTCTTCATGTCTTAAAGAATTGGATGAAACAAGCCAAAAGGAGTGGCAAAGTTTAACTGAAGAAGTATAAGTGAAGAGTGAGGAGGGAACTGGCTCTGATGAGCAAGCTTAGGGTGAGTAAAAGAGGAAAAATCAAGATAAAAATACACCCTAGAGAAAACAGGGTGGACTATCATGAGGAAAGCCGTGATAGCAAACTCTTCTCGACATCTGTGTCCTTTTATACTGTCCAAGTCTCAAGGAAACCCCCCAGAAGTTCTACATAGGGGTCTTGAGAGGTAGTTCTGAGATCCCACACCTCAGGTTGATGTTAATCTAGGCCATTCTATTGAAAACCTACTCAAGTTCTCATGAAAAGTCCACATACAGGGCTTTGGGAACTGTTCTGCACGTGTGTCTGGGATCTTGTAATTCACAGGTCACACTTACTACTCTAGCCAGCTTTACCACCCCCTTATCTCTTATGTCAATAGTGCATAAAGAGCTTTACTTTTTAAAAGTTTTCTTCAGTAGGATGATTCAGCCTCATCACCTAGTCAGCCATTACCTGAAAGCACTATAAAATTGATATTTTTCCACATGACATACAGAAGTTACTAATGTGAAAATGTTGGTTCCCCTAAAGACATAAAATCTTACAATTAGTATATAATTTGTATAATTAAAATAAGAAAAGATTCCAGGATCCATCTAATTTAACCTCACCATTTAAATGATAAAACCCAATTCATGAAGAAAAAGATGAGAAAACTATGAAGGAGATATGGTTTAATGTGGCTACCAGTTCTCTTTATTAAAAGTGATTAAATGAAGTTGGCTTAAGGTTTTCCTTTGCTGACTTGATTTTTTTGAATTTATCCAGAGCAACATAACCCATATCCAAAATATTTTGCTACTGCTAATGTGATTAGCAAGTTTGTGGACTGTTGGTGGTTTCTCTAGAAGGAGACCTGAGACCCCAGAAAGCACCGACTTTTAAAGAAAGAAAAGGAGACAGCTTGGGGGACGAACAGCAGTTTAATTCCTCTGGCACTATTCGACAATCACAAAGGAAAGAAGCAAGGCTTTTATACATGTAGGAAAGCAGCTTAGTTATTCTGACTATCCTCTTTCTGATTTTAACCTCTGGTGACAAATGACTAAGTGACTCATAAAAGCTACAGGCAAATTCACAAGTCCCCTGTTTCCGTTCACCAATCTCGTACATCACAGAGCACACTGCAGCCCTCTTCTTATCAGATAGCATCAAGAGAGCAGGATGACTTTAGCCAAAATCAAGCCCACCAGCCCACCACAAACATCACAGATGTGCATAGTGAGTCCTATCTCTCTTACCACCCATAGAGTCACTGGGTCTCGGTCCTCTGATGCCAGAAAATGGTAGATAAGAAAACTAGGAAAACCTGTTTTTCTCCTGTGAGACTTTTACAACATCTCTTAAAGTTTTCTGGCATTCTTTTATCAAACAGACTTGTGGAATTTCCCAGGAACGACTTAGTTTTCTTAGTTAACAAACTTCTTGTGATCTATTCTTACAACTAGATAGCTGAATTCTACCATTTCCCACAGTGGACTAGGCTAAGTGCAAGACGATTCTATTCTATTTCCAACACAAACTTGAAAACAAAGACCCCATACTATACTCCATACAATATACTCCTATACTGTAAACTCCATACAATAAGAGCTTTTGATATACTTTTATATGATTATATAAAGTCCTAAAATGAGACTGTTTCCTTTGTTTTCCTTTTGTATTGGGTACTTTGGTTAATTTCCTAATATGCTTAAACATAGAGAATCTTAAAATCAGACATTTATCTTTTCAAGATAAGATCTGAGTCCTATTTAATCCATACCCTGTAATATTACAGATAAGAAAATTGAGATTCTAAAAAGAGGCCATATCATGGGCACTTAAGCATGATAATAGCATTATGGAGGAGTTAGGTTGACTTATCTTTTTGAAGCCTTTTTTTGTTCTTCAGTCTTCTGGGATTTATTTTGTGTTTTCCAAGTAATTCTGGAACTTTTCAGTCTGTTTATCCTATGGATAACAACAGCAACAACAACACTGAGAAATCTTTTCTACTATTTATTTTTCCATAAATGGAATGATTGCTTTCTTCACTTTTTCACTAACAATTATTTCAGAATATGAGATCTTTAGTTCACATACTGTACATTCTTGTGTTATTGATGAAGCAGTAATACCCAACAGGGCATGCCTCCCCTCCACCCATGTTTTTTTTTCATAAAATGTTCTGTTCCAGAAATGTAACTGTTTGTGTGGCATGGTGTTTCTGCCTAATGTATCAAAGTATTCTGTCACTGTTCAAACTTCAGATGTTTCTACCATATGTTTCAAGAATGTTCTGTTACCTCCAACCCTCCATTTCTGTGAGCATGCTCGCTCAGCATGTGGGCCTAACCCATAGATTTCTATATAGGGCTGCTTCCATTTCAGCTCCATGCTCAGAATTTAAAGTGGGCAAACTCCTCTGAGCCCACCTGTTAATAAAGATTTTCTCCATCTCTTTGAGTAACTCTCGGATTCTCAAGTCTTCAAATTGATGAGCTGTGGCACTTGAGGTGTAACACAGAGCTGTAACACTGGGCTATAACACTGAGCTGTTCTGCTTTGCCACAACACTATTTACTAGTAGAAAAAAGATTCCATTACTGTCTAGTATAGTTATTCATAAATAAGAAAACCATCTGAATAAAAATGACTTATGGAACTGCAATGTTTAGACGACACTCTATGTGCTAGTTAATTTTGGGTGTCAAATAGAGAACTGGTAAAGCATTACTTCTGGATGTGTTTGTGAAAGTGTTTCCAGAGGAGATGGACATGTGAGTAGGTCAAGTGAATGAAAATTTTCTCTCCATGGGGGGTGGGGTAGGTCTGGGAGGAGGACATCCAGTTGGCCCAGATAAAACAAAGCAGGGCACAAACAAAACTAAAAGGATTTCCTGCCTCTAGGAGCTAGGACACTCTTCTTTTGCTCTTGGATATTAGAATTCCAGGTGCCCTGGTGTTTGGACTCTGGAAGTTACACCAGCATTTCCCTGGGTTCTCAGACTTCTTACTTTGGGTTGAGAATTCCACCATTAGATTTCCCAGTTCTGGGTTTTTGAACTTAGATTAAACAATATTGCTAGCATTCTTGGGTCTTCAGCATCCAAATGGTCCATCCTGGGAATTCTCATACACTGTAATCATGTGAGCCAATTCCCTAGTAAGTCCCCTCTTATACATCTATATCTATCTATCTATCTATCTATCTATCTATCTATCTATCTATCTATATCTATATCTATATATATCTGTTTGTCTTATTGGCTTTGTCTCTCTGGAGAACCCTGATTAATATGTTGTACACATTTAAATATGCAATTAAAAGAATGTGAATGTTGGGGAATCTTACAATTTTTCTTAAGAAATATAATGAATCCATAATACTTAAATTACTTAGTTTCCTTATATCTTTATAAAGCTATAATCTTAAGGAGGATGGCTAAGCAGCAGAAAAGCAGTACAGTACATTTATGCAGTAGTATAATGTAGTACCAGAGTTACTCTAAGGAGAGATGTGTTCGCAATTCCCACCAGATCAGAGCACTTAGCCAGAGCTCTTGAACTTCACATGAGTTCTACAGAGTCAAGCTTCAGAGTTATCACCTGGCTCTTGAAGGGGTCAGTGCACATACTGTTTGACTGACTCACAGCAGCATTTACTAGGTACATGCCATTTTAAGGAACAGACAGGAAAAAAATTACTGGAATAAATAGAAATGCTCCAGAGTCCAGACAAAATGACTCATGATTAATTTCAGTTCTATTCTCACACAAAAATCTAAACCCTAGTAGTGCAATGTAAAATTATTCAACTTCTTTAGGTCATGGTTGGCTAATCGGCACAGGTTCTGCAGTAATGGTGTATAGAATGAAAAAGTCAGAGGCTGTTTCCCAGGATATTTTCTTCAGAGTAAAAGAAAATAGAATTGAAAAAATATTATGGGTCTATAATAATGTATTCTATCCTTATGGGAAATAGAAAAATGCTGTGATTCCAAATCTCCTTTCACATCTTGACTCATGTAGAAATTTGAAATTATGTTAATGATGTACCTGGTTGCTTTTGGCTGGATATAACTGGCCTAGTTCCCTGCTAGTCACCCTAAGGGCTAAAGAATCAATATCTCAGGCACTAACATATTCCTTTCCAATCCAATATCTTTCCTTGCATCTGGTATTGTGTATTGGTAGGTCTTATCAGAGTTATGTCTATGTAATACTATATACCAAGCACTAATCTAGGGGCTTTATATATCTGAATTCATTTATGTTTCTCAAAACCCATGGTACAGATAAAATTATTACTCCCATTTTATAAAATGTACTAATGGAAACATAAAGAGACTAAAGAACTTGCCTAAGTTGGTAAGTAGTAGAGCTGAGATTTGCAGTAAAGCAGTAGGTCTCTGAATGTTTTCTCAATCTGCATTCTAGGTCCAGAACTACATGAGGTAAGGAAAGACCTTATTGAATGAATAACTGGGGCCTCACCAGTTCAAGCAGGCCTATACTCATGGAGCTCAGTGCTATGGTACTTTGATATACATGTGCTTTGTAGTAAGCTATACATCTGACTTCATTATTTAGAGCAAATGTTAAGGTTATGAGGAAAAGGGTGCCTCAGAGGGAGGATCCAACAAAGTGGTAGTGACAGAGATAATAGCTGGGTAGAGAGGAGAAGAATCCATAGAACTGGGGAAAATTTACTATAAAATGTGTTGCCCTGCGAAAGGTTTAGAATATCAAGACATAGTTTTTAGAAACTGGGTATGTTCTACCAGGTATAATGTGAATACCTGCAGTAGTTACCCATTTGAATCTGCTGAGAAGAGCACTACCTCTTTAGTGTCACCATTCCTGGCTTATATCAGTAAGAGGTCAGATTAAAAATAACAAAACAGACTTGCAACTTCTTATATGACATGGTAAGAAGTTTAGATGTTGTCACTCCATCCTCACAACACACAAAAATATGAAGAAACTGAAAAATCAACAACTCTTCTTAGATTCTGAGAAGTGAGGTCCTAGGGCAAACTGATATCCCTAAAGTAGAGACAGGCAGATACAGGGAATCACAATTTGTATCAGAACAGAAAATGCCATAGGATTCAGTGACAGGGTGGGATCATCTAAACTTCAATTGATGGATTGTTAGATAATCAAAGTGGACAACTCTGAATTGAATTCCAGGGGAACCTAGTCACATGGGATCTGCATTTTTGTGACTTTCAACTGAAGGTGCTTAACCCACTCTTCACAGTAAATATAGGAAAAAATCCTTTTTTGCTTCTGGCAGGAGGAAAGAAAGAGAACCATTTAAAAATATACCAAAGCATACTATTCTAAACAAGGCCTACCTTCAGGAGGAGCTATTTTATACCTAACCTACCTGGGAGAGGAGAAGTATCCAAATCCACCTTCTTTTAGTCATCCTGTCCCATCTATGAGGAGGAAAAAAACCCGAAAAGCAATGGTGAAGTTTATGGTCTAGGGTCACAGGCTCACTAAAAGGCTGAGACATAATCATAAGAATATAGAAGCTCCTTCCCACTCTTATCTCTATATTACCTTGGGCACATTTATGTTCCTTTTAGTTAGTATGTTATATTCAATTTCTACAACAATTATGAGGCATACTAAAAGGGAAAAAAAATGTAATTCGAAGAAAATAAATTTGAATCAGAGTAAAATGTGGAAAGAGTGCTAGAATTACCCTGAGAATTAAAAAATAAAATCCTAAGGGATTTAACGGGAAAAAAATATGTAAGAACAGGTGGCTATTACGAGCACAGAAACAGAAATTTTAAGAAATATTGAAACAAATTATAGGAATAAACATTTATCAGAAATGAATGCTTTTGGGCTTATTAGTTGAACACAGCTGAGGAATCTGTGCTTGAGTATAAGATAAACATCAAAAACTGAAGAAAAGCAAAAATAAGAATTACATCCAACTTGTCAGAAACCATGCAAGCAAGAAGTGGAATTAAATATTTAAACTGCTGAGATAAAAGAATTGCAACTAGAATTTTATACCCTGCTGATTTATCCTTCAAAACTAAAGAAGAAACACTTTCTCAAACAAAAATTAAGGAAATTTGTTGCCTGTATACCTGCCTTGCAAATAGTCTTCAAAGAAATTCTTCAGAGAGCAGGAAAATGACTTAGGTCAAAAATTTGGATCAACCTAAAAAAGTAAAATAAATATTTTTTATTTTTAGTTGTTCTGATAGCATTTGCTCAAAATAGCAACAATGTATTTGATTATATCTTTATGTATTCATATGCACCACATATGCTTATACATGAAATGAACGACGGCAATGATTCAAGGGACAAAAGTAAGAATTCAGAATATTTTTATCATAAGATACTTGCTGACCCACAAATTGGTGTGATGTTATTTGAAAGTAGATACGGATTAGTTGCAAGTGTATAATTGCAAACTCTAGATAACCACTAAAAAGCTTCAGAAACTATAATTAATGTGCTTAGAATGGAGAGGAATCATATGAAATGCTCAGGTAAAAACCACAAAAGGCAGAAAAACATTATAGGCCAAAATGTTAACAAAGGTAAAGGATAAAACATAGCAATAAGAAATATGGTAGCTATTAACCTAACTATATCAATATTCACTTTAATTTCAGTGATCTAAATATATTAATACAAAGATTGTCAGAGAGGATCAAAAAATAAGCAACTATTTGTTGTCTACAAGAAACCCACTATAAATATAAAGATACAAACTAAAAGTAAGGTGATGGAGAAAGATATACCATGGTAATACTAATCAAAGAAATCAAGAGTAACTATTAACTTCAGGCAAAACAGGCCCCAGAGCAGGGAAAGTTGTTGGAGATAAAGAAGGGCATTACATAGTTCTAAAGGGATCAATGCACCAAGAGACATAACAATCCTTAATGTGTATCTGTTGATAATAGTATCAAAATAGGACAAAATTGATAAAATCACAAAGAAAAAATGATATGGATGGATGATCACCTCCTATCAGAAAAATAGATCAAGGCACGAGCCTTAGACATTCTCCTTTAGTTCTAGACTAGTGGATCTCTTCCCCATCCAAGCTCCTTTGCTTTGTCCCATTTTCTCCAGGATTTAGGATATTAAGTGAAAGCCCTCTTTCTTTTTTTTTAAATTTTTTAAATTTATTTTTTTATTTTTTTCCTTTTTCTTGTACTTGCTTTATTGGAGAAAATATATTTGTGTCTCCAATTTCACTTGTTTTTCTAAATTATCTTGACTTCTGACAGTCCAACATGGTTTCTAAATGATTTCATTGTGGCCTTACTGTTTTAGTTGAGTCAGATTAAAGGTTTTAGAGAAAATCCACACTGGACATACTCTTTTCAGACCTTCTTTTAATATCAGGCCCCATGATTGCATTTTCTAATCAAGGTTTTGTCAGCTTTCATTTGGTTATGCTGCAGTAACAGCCTCCAAATCTCAGTCCGTGGCTTACAAACACAGCATTTTATTTTGGCTTGCCTTGAGTATGGGCTGGCTATCACTCTGACCCACAACTCCTTCTATGCTGGTACTTTCCTTCTATGAAGTGAAGAACTGTATAATTGTAGACAGCATAAAATCAATCATATGGGTTGACTATGCTGTCTGTTTTGTTCATTCATCATTTCCATGAATAAAATATTTAGAATATAATGAAAAAATTTGTTTTTATATACTGCTGAATTTTCAGTAGGTTTTCTTAAATCTTGATTCATGAATAGACTTTACACTTCTAAACAAACTTTCTTCCTTTTCCTCTCCCACTCCAGTGTATGTGTGTATGCGTATGTGATGTATATATATATATATGTGTAAGTTTTGCTATCGTGCTGTGATTTCTTCATGAGTTCTTGTCCAGCAGGAAAATGGTGCTGTGCTTTTGTCATAGGTAAAAGTATTGACCAACTTTCCTGATGAGCATCATGGAACATTTTCTCCTGCTTTGAGGATATTTATTTTGGTTTCCTTAAGTTCTTTTTTTTTATCATTAAGTTTATTGGTACATTTTAGGTATAAAATACAGTTACATTCCTCATCTTTTTTTATACTTGTACCATCTTTAGTAACTCAGAAATTCTTTATAGAAATAAATTGATATATGCATATTACATGAAATTCATTTCATGTAATAATCTCAGCTATCGATTTTGCTTTAAATGCACATTATTTTTATTTTGCTACAGATGTTTAAAACAAGGTTTTGGTTATGAGTGGTTTGTGAAAACCACTTAAGCTTCACAATCCCTAAGAATGAAAGCAGAAGAATGTCAAGTTACAATAAACTTGCTGTGGTTCTTTATTGTGTAGCACACAGTCGGAGATTATCTGCTGAGAGTTTGCAAAGCATTTGTGAAATTTATAAGTACTATTATGTTCCTCCAGAATCTTGCCTAGAGTGTGTGCAGAGTCTCAGTAGGGCTACACATTTTCTTTTATATTGCCTTTATCTTTTATTTAATGTCTTTGAAAGTTATCCTGAAATCTCTTAGTCTATTTAAGATTAGATTAGTTTAGCTGCTCTTGTGTGCAAAATTGCTCTGAAGAAGATTTCCTTTAGAAAGCAATGATTTTCAGTGTCCTGCAAGATAAATACTACTTTCGGTTTAAAAAATGTAAATCATTTGGATATTAAATGATTATACCATATATACTTTGTCTATATAGTATCTGTATTTGTGTGGATATGTAGAATATCCATTTCAAATTTCTCAGTTGGTGTTCTTGTGACTAAAGAAGATTCCTAGAATGTAATTCAAAGCAGACCTGTTCCAACTTATTTCTTTCAGTCCATAACAGGACATAGGGTTACACTGATCTCTAATTAATAGATTTTTGGGTAACAAGTACCACTAATAGAGTTAATTTCATTCTCTTTTAACCAAGGTTTTGTTTGGGCTATTTTAAAGTCAGTGTGGTACATAAATAAAGATTTACTTATAAAACTTTTATAAATCCCATTGTGTGTGATTTAATGGATTTTTGTTGGACATGAGCAGATATTTTGATTGGCAAGAATGTGAAATAAACAACACTGCCCCAGGGGTCATTTATCTGATCTGGGCCCATCAACTACCTGACTTACAGACCTCTTAAACTGGGGACACTGGGTTCATTGAAATCAGTTCTTAACCATACCTTATTTGAAGAAATGAGAAACATTAGGTGGAAACAAAGAACATTACTCCTAAATCTTGGTTCTTTATCCTCTGACCTCACAGGAGTTTTTACCCTAGTATATTGTTCTTAACTGTTCAAAATGGAGATCAGAAGCACTATAGAGTACTGAAATACCTCTTGAATGCCAACAACTAACATAATGTTATGACCATGATAATGAAACTCAAAATAAGAATTTTTGAGTAATTCATGGTACCTGATTAAACATTTTTTTCTTGTTTCCAGAAAATGGAGGGATCAAAAATAATTGCACCAATATTGAAATTATAAAGTTCTAGTTTAGCTATGCCAAACTATTGACTAAAAATGCAAAGAACTTATGTATGATGATTATGTGTCAACTTTACTGGGCCACAAGATGGCAGAAATTTGGTAGAGCAATATTTTAAGCATGTCTGTAAAGGTGTTTCAGTATGAGATCAGCATTTGAATGTGTGGACTGAGTAAAGCAACTTGCCCTTTCTAATGTGAATGAGCCTCATCTAATTAGTTGAAGATCTGAAACAAAAGGATGAACAAGCAGGAACTCTGTCTTTCTATCTTGCACTGGTGCGTTAGCATTTGGAGGGCTTTGGACTCAGACTAAAACATTGGCTCTTCCTGGTGATTAAGCCTGCCAGCATTCATATGGGAGCTTATACCATTGACTTTCCTGGATCTCTAGCTTACCATAGGGAGATTGTAGAATTTCTCAGCCCATATAATGTATGAGATGTCATAAAATATAATGAATTTTTAAATTAAAAAGTTATTACAGTAGAAGACGCATTGCCATTTATCCCCTTCAACATATTGCCCCTTACTTCAAATACACTTATCCCAATGTTCTTGCCACTTTCTGAAGTAGTTCCCGAAGGCCTCTTTCATGATTGTTTTCAGTTGCACTGTCAACTGACATCCTTAATCTATTCAAAACAGTTACCTTTCAAGTCATTTTGACTTAGAGGGAGTGACACAAGTTGCATGGTGCCAGATCTAGTGAATAAGGTGGATGAGGACACATTCTCATTTTTGGAACAATAACTGTGATAAGTGTTCAATCAATTGGTGTGACCCAAAAATACAATGAATATTTAAATAAAAGTATATTACAGTGAACACAATGCCATTAGTCTCCTTAAAGTACTGAAATATTATCCCTAGCTTTGAATACTCTTATACCATCATTCTTGGTAATATGTTTGTTACTGTAGCAAGTTTTTAAAATTGAAACATCATATTTTTTGATCACTCCTTGTGTGTGTGTCTGTGTGTGTGTGTGTGTGTGTGTCCTGTTGGTTCTGTTTCTCTGGTGAATCCTAATAGTTCATTATAAAATTCACAATCTCTATCGTTGCCTGTCTTCTCTCTTCTATATGTCCCACAGATATAAACTCTCTTTATATTACCTCCCATTACTTGCTCTTGGTCTGGCTAATGTTAGATGTTAATTCAGATTTCAGTTTTTGTATCACTTCTGCATACTCATCTCACATGGCCCACACTTCGATTGGGATGGATTTCCCTTGTCTAGGTGTCCATGACGTCTCCTGATCTCCTTTGTCTTAACACCACCCTGCACTGTAATTCCCAGATTACTTTTATGTCTCCTTTCAGTAAAATGTTAACTCCTTCAGACCAAAGATGGTGACTTGTTTACTGTTTTATCCTTGAGAAATGCAAGCCAATGGATATATAATTAGCTGATTTTAGCCAAGTAGGTTTTGAAATGATTGAAAATGTTACCAGTTATTTTTGTCTATTGACATTCACGTGTGTCACTTTCATGAAAACCTGAAAGAAACTGTACTAATATTTGGAATGACTATGCCTGTCTGTTCCCAAAACCATATGCCTTGATATCACAGTTATAGTCTCTCCCATCTGTTCAGCAGAGAAGGCTGTTTCTGATGAAGGGAGAATAAAAAACCATTTCTAAGGGCAGAATATGCACTGAACCTGTCAGGAGGATGATTGGAATGTCTTGCTCAGGAACAAACAGCTGATAGAGCTGAAGATGGATTGTAGCAGCTGTGAGAATCACCTCTTACCTTCTACTCCGTGCTGTGTTTACACCCATAATTCAGAGTGTTTCTCAAAGACTACGTGCATGTTTACTTTAAGGGAAAAAGAGGTTGATTTAACTTCAATTAATTTGTTTCTTAAAGGAACAATACTTTGAAACCTCACAACATTTCTTTAAATTTACATGAATGAATGTAGGCAGTCATGGTTCACTGAATGTGATCTCTAAGATGGGAAGTCTGGAAACACTGGCCAAGAGTGTAGACAGAGGTAAACATCAGGAATATTGAGTCTTTGAAGGGATCATGTTGACTTTGCTTGCCCCAAAATTTCAAGGATATCAAAGGCTTGAAGAGATTATGAAAATTTTAAAAAAGCTCTTAGATGAGAAGTATTACCTCAGAGTAAAACAATAAGATGTGGTTACTCATTCACTTTAGCTGAATTTGGCTCATTAGAATAGATAGACTTTCTTGTAATAGTGCCTTCCTGCCAGCAAACAGTGAATGTGTAGGTTTTGATTGAATTAGGAAGGTAAAGTGAGGCAGTCTACTAGTTTCTGGTTCTTAAGACTAGGGTACTTAGACAGGAAACAGGAGAAGGGTTTCCCATAAAAGACAAATATGGGCACCAACAAGGGTGATAGAGGATGAAGCAGAGGCTCCTATTCCCAGTATTGTGCCCTGAGATTGGATAGCCCAAACCACATCCATGAAATGATATTTTACAGCCCAACCGGATGAAGTTCTCCTTTCTTGGCAACAAGCATAAAAATCCCTGTAGGCATTTCTATTATTTTAAAGCATCTCTGGACGTTACAATAAACTGACCTTCTGTGTTGCACTCATTGAAGGCTTGAAGCACAAAAAATGTTTTGACTTTTCTTTTTCTGCTTAGGTTTCAGTTTCGTGAATATGCTTTCCAGGTTTCTGTAGAGTTACCTTTTATGAAGCATGTAAGCTGGAATTAAAGGTAGTGATACCACACAGCCTTGCTTTTCGACAGTTATGAGAGTGTGACTGCACAGAAGAAATGTGCAGACATTTTGAAGTATACAAATTCTGTCCTGTCAACATCCCAACCTCTCCCAAGGCTCCTGCCAAGAAAATGCATCGAAGTAGGCAGTGTGGACCCACATGCCAGCCAAATGCTGTCACTAGTCCAGTTTAATCAGGCATCTCTCTGCTAATTTACATCTGGAGTTTATTTTTTAGCTCATTAAATAAATTGGAATAAAAACTTGGCTTGTCAATTCATGCATTCTGGGTTTTTGCATAACCACTTGAAGTAAAGTGTAGTTTTGAACAGAAAGATTTTTAAAGTTCTGATTACTGGCAAGTGTATGTGTCTGTTTTTCACATATTATTTTAGTTAACCCGATCTCCTCTGTATTCTCCTGAGCCAGGGCTGAAGGTAGGTGTGTGTGTGTGTGTGTGTGTGTGTGTGTGTGTGTGTGTGTGTGAGTGACTACATCAGAATATGAGGTGAGGGTGCCTGCCCCCTTACCTCGAGGCCAGGAAAAGGGCTTTCTAAGAGACTGTCTGGTTACCTTCATTGTGTCACATTGATCTTTTTTTTTTTTTTTTACTAAGAATGTTTATTTTATTTTATAACCATCCACTCATTTCTATTACCACATCTTCATTGTTTTATTTATTTTTTAATTTTATTTTTTTCTTAAATTTTTTATTGATACATTTTAGGTATACAGTATGTTTACATTTATCAATGGGTACTTGGACCTGTACAAGAGATGCATCTTGGTTCTTATTTTTTCCCCGTTCCCTGTCCTCCCTTCACCCCCTCCACCCTTCCCTGTTTATAAACACTTTATTTCCATTTTTTCCTTTTCTCATAATTTTTCCTTTCCCTTCTTACCTTTCCCCTTCCCCTCCAACTTCCCCTACACTTTTGGACCTTTTCTTCCTATTTCAGATTATCAATTATTTGTTTTAATCATTTTAATCCTTATTTACACTTTCAGTTTCTCACACAAGAGAAACTATTCAGTATTTGCACATGTGTGTCCTATTTATTTCACTTAGGATGGCCTCAATATGCATCCATTTAGCTATGAATGTCTCTAGTTTCTCATTTATTATGGCTGAGTAGTACTACATTTCATAAAAATCCCACATCTTCTTTATCCAGTTTGTGCTGTTATAAACATGGGTGCACATATATCACTGTGGTATGATTCTTTTAATTCTTTTAGGAAGATACATAGCAGGGGAATAGCTGGGTCAAATGGGACCTCTAGTCCTAGTTCTTTGTGGTATCTCCATACTGATTTCCACAGTGGTTGCACCAGTCTACACTCCCACCAGCAGTGGAGAAGGGTTCCTTTCTCCCCACACCCCTGCGAACATTTGTTATTGGTTGATTTCTTGATAGCAGACATTCTTTGTGGAGTGAGGTGGAATCTCAGTGTTGCTTTCGTCTGCGTCTCTCAAATGACCAGTGAGGTTGGACATTTTTTCATATGTTTATTTGCTGCTTTTACTTCTTTGAGAAATGTCTGTTCATTTCAGATGCCCATTTTTGAATTGGGTCTTTGAAGTTGGGGGGGGGTCTGTTTTTTTTCAGTTCTTTATATATTCTAGATAGTAGCCCTTTTTCTGAGTTACAGCAGCTAAAATTTTTTTCCCCACGTTGTAGGTTGTCTATTAGCTCTGTTGGTGGTTTCTCTTGCAGTGCAGAAGCTTTTTAATAAGATGGAATCCCAGTTGTTGATTCTTTGTGCTAGTTTCCGTGCTACTGAGGTTTTGTTCATAAAGTCTTTTCCTATGCCAGTATGTTCAAGAGTTCTATCTAACTTGTCTTCCAGCAAGTTTAGTGTTTTTCTTCTAATATTTAGATCTTTAATCCACTTCAGTCTTAGTTTAGTGGATGGTGATAGGTATGGGTCTAGTTTTAATCTTTGGCAGGTTGAAATTCAGTTTTTCCAACACCATTTATTAAATAAGCTATCTTTACTCCACAAACACATCGAAATTGAATAACACTCTCCTGAGCAACCAATGGGTCACAGAAGAAATTAAAGAAATTAGATTCTACAAGTAAATGATAATGCCAGTACAACATACAGGAATCTATGGGACACAATGAAAGCAGTTATATGAGAGAAACTCATAGCAGTAAACACCCATATTAGGAAAACAGGGAGAGCTCAAATAACCTAATGCTGAATGTCAAGCTCCTAGAAAAAGAAGAGCATGACAAACCCAAAGCTCATACAAGAGAGGGAGTTATAAAGATCAGAGCAGAAATCAATGCAATGGAGACTAAGAGAACAATACAAAAAAAATCAATGAATCAAAGAATGTTTTTTTTGAAAGAATAAATAAAATTGATAAATCTTTAGCCAACCTTATCAAAAAGAGGAAAGAAAAGTCTCAAATCCAGGCAATTAAGGACAAAAAAGATGAAGTCACAACAGATCCAGCAGAAATCTAGAGGATTGGGCCAGGGATTTAGCTCAGTGGTTCCGCTGCCTGCCTTGCAAGCGCAAGGACCTGAGTTCAATCCCCGGTACCAAAAAAAAAAAATCCAGAGGATCATCAATATCTATTTTGAGAACCTGTACTCTAATAAAATGAAAAACACAGAAGAAATGGACAGACTCCTAGATACATATGAATTGGCAAAGTTAAATGAAGATATAGAAATTCTAAACACCCCAATTACAATGAGTGAAATTGAAAATGTAATAAAAAATTTAACAACAAAGCAAAGCCCAGGTCCTGAAGGCTTCGCTGCTGAATTCTATAAGACATTTAAAGAAGAACTGTTGCCATTACTCTTTAAACTCATCAAGGAAATTGAAAGGGAAGCAAGGCTTCCAAATTCATTCCTGGAAGCAAGTGTTACTTGGATTCCAAAACCAGGGAAAGACCCAACCCAAAAAGAGAACTACAGGCCAAGCTCCCTAATGAACATAGATGCAAAAATCCTCAACAGGATATTGGCAAACAGAATACAGAGGGTCATCAAGATGATCACACACCCTGACCAAGTCAGATTTATCCCAGGTTTGCAAGGATGGTCCAACATATGTAAATCAATAAACGTAATACACTATATTAACCAAGTCAAGGACAAAAACCATATGATCATCTCAATAGATGCAGAAAAAGCATTTGACAAAATCCACCCATTCATGATAAAAACCCTACAGAGAATTGGAGTAGAAGGTCTTTATCGCAACCTGATTAAGGCTACCTATGAAAAACCAACAGCCAACATCATACTAAATGGCCAAAACCTGAAAACTTTCATGCTAAAATCAGAAACAAGACAAGGATGCCCACTATCACATTGATTTTGAATGAAGCAATGGACTCACAGCTGATCCACACCTGAGTTCAAAAGAGTTGACTGCCATGCCAACAGATCAAGCTAAACTCACTGCCTTGGGAATGGACCTCTTGCTCCTGGGCTTTGCTGAGCCTAATATGATGCTGAGTGTAGAGCAAAAGAGAATCAGCTGATGAATGATATCACTGCCCCCACCACTAACATCAAATACTCTTTGAATGCACAGCATATGATTTGGAAGGGGGAAGCAACTATGAATGGTTTTGATAATTTCTTTTTTTAAAAAATTTTTTCATTTTTAAATTTATTTTTGCAGACAATTTTAGGGGCAGGGTGTTAAACTGAAATTTCACATGATTGACATTGCTTAAAGTGCTTGAATTGATTAAATTAAAAAACTAAGGTACAGATTATTTTAAATGAAAACTGTCTTTTTTTTTTTTTTAGCAACAAAATCAAGTGAATGCCACACAAATACAGTAACTATTTTTGTTATACAGAAATGGGAGCCAAAATAAATTAATGAAATACTAGAAAACAAATTTAATTGGGCGTAAACTAGGAAATAATTTTCACTAACCCATGCCATTTACATGAGTTAGTAACAATAGTGCTGATAAATGTCTTGACCATATAATAGTGAAGGAGGGCAAAACATTTAGTGAACAGTATTTTAGTACACATGAATATACAAAGCTGATCAAAACGCAGTGTTCAAAGATAAAATCCGTCTGTAATAAAGGTACAATCCAATATCTAAAATAAGCCCTACCTACCAGTTAGAACATAGTTCCTTGTTAGGCATGCCCATAAAATTAAGGATATTCATGAAAATAAATGCATAGGGACCATTTCTGTCATTTTTTTCCATTTCATCTTAAAACCAAAATATACCAAGCCATAAAATGAAGTATGACTGGCTTCTGTTCAAATCCACAGCCTGATAATGTTCCTTGCTCTCTTCACACCAGTCCACTTGGTATTGCCTTGGAATGGAAGATGCATCAAGATAAGAGGACTGGATGTCAGTATTTTATCAAAATCTGCTTTAAAACAAAAGACTTTAGCATACTGTACTATAATCTAGACATGAAACTATTAAGTAACCAATAAGGCAAATATTTATTTTTTTCAAGTGTAAAACACTATAACTTATCTTAAGCCCCCAGCAGTTAGAGAAATACAGCAGGCCCACTCACTCCTGCTGGAAAGACACAGAAAACCCCGCCCATTGGAGGGAGTACTGCTGAGGCTTTGTGCTATCACTGTGACTGGAATGGCCTTGCATATTCCACAGGATTCTCTGATTTATGCTAGGAATGGGGACAGAAAGTAACAAAGTGTGTCCATGCTATTGTCTTTACATAAAGAAAAATGATTGGGGGGAAAATGTAGCTGCCTAGAGATTTTTTTTTAATCCAAGAGGAAGAGGTAAGAAATTACTTAAATTAAAAAATTAAATTAATTTAAAAAATTAAATTAACTTTTTAATAATTCTAAATTTTTTAAAGCTGATGGAGTGTTTGATGGAGAAATTTTTTTTTTTTTTTTTTTTTTGGTACCGAGGATTGAACTTGGGTCCTTGCGCTTGCGAGGCTGGCAGTGGAACCACTGAGCTAAATCCCCAGCCCTGATAGAGAAATGTGTTTTAGTATTTTCTAATCCTCTCTTCTTACATCACGTAACTATTTGATTGTCTGTGCAATATTTTCCATATTTATTTTTTATTCCAAATCTCTATCCATTTTTTATTCCAAAAATCTATGAATACTAAATTTTTAACTATTAAAAGCAATTACTTCAGTTAAAATCACCGGGGAAAATTCTTTACATATTCGTAAAAGGAAAGAAAAATGCACTGAACTCATGACACCACTGAATTATTACTTCCACAGGCCTGCAATTGAAACATTTTTATCTAATTAGCTTCAAGAGTGGATTCAGAGACAATGTTAATAGTTTTTTTCTTATGAATCAGTTCCAAATATATTAGAATTCAATCATCATGTTCTTAATCTTTGTAACTTGCAGTCAAATATATGAGTTATATATAGTACAAACATTTCCTTGTATCAATCACCTTCAATTGGAAAGTGATTTTTCCTTTAAAGACTAAAATCACCTCCTAGGTGTCTGACCACAGAACATTTCGTAGAGAAAAAAAAAGAAACAATTATAAATATGAATTTGCCTCTAATTAAGGCAACATACATTTTTGTCACTTGTATGAAACAATAACATGAAGATCACCCTGTTTTGTCTTCTCCAGTGAAGAGTAAAACATTTCATTTCAAACATGAACAAATGAAGTGTTGGCATGCTTAAATTCTGAGCAACAAACAGTTCAAGATATTTAAAAAATAAATACAGTTTTTATCTCGATAAAGTGCTATCATGGTTGCAAAATGGCCACTAACATTTTCAGCTTTGGTTCACATTATGCCAAGAGTTTGCATGTTTGTTTGTAGATGTATTAGGTAACAAAATAATGTTCACAGTATATTATAGTGTATGGAAGTCAACCAACTTCTCAAAGGAAGTCAAGATCTATGACTCATAGTATTTTAGGAAACCAAAAACCAGCTCAACAGCAAAACACCAAACTGACCCTTTTAATAAAAGATACCAATACTCAAATGCTCCAATAAATACATATGTAACAAAAGTAGAAAAAGTAAAAGTAACTATAGTGAGATGAGGTTCTTGCAAAAATCTCTGTCTTGTCAAGCATTCTAGTAGTCTGAGCCAGAGAAGCAGCTGCCATCTTGTTCGTTGCTCCACTGGCCCACTAACACTTCCATCTACCCACCTCACACCCTGGTAGCTCCAGCACTGCCTCTGGCGAGAACTCCATTTTAGCCCTGGAACTTGCCAGTGCCTCAATAAACAGACCAAATACATTAAAAAATCAAGCTGATGGGGCGGCTGGTGGTTGTAAAGGTGCAGTGTTTCCGCTGCTCTGGACATGGAAGAATGGTGGTGCTGACTGGCTAAGGAGAGATGTGCCAGAGGCAGAAACATGGTGTCTCCGCCCCGGGACCACAGACTGCAAGACATCAGCAGGATTGGAAAGGCAGCTTGAAAAGCTTAGTCCCAGGTACAGGAAAATACAACTCACAGGACTTTACAGAAGAAAAGTGTCACTAAAAATTAACAGAATCAAGATTTTTTCCTGAAACTTGATTTTGGTAAAAAGACAAGAAGAGCGATATTTTACTGTCCACAGAAACTTTTTCCTCTTGGTTTTGTCTGCCCTGAGCTCTGTAACTTCCAGCCCCTGGAATTCTATGATTAGGTCAGCACAGCCCGGTGCGGACTCCAGCCACACACAGCTTCTCTTCACCCTGCTCTATGTGGAGGATGATTTTTATTATCAAGTTTACTCCCTTTTAAACATTTTCCCTTGCACAAACTTAAAGCTATAATTGTAGCTCTAAGGTGAACATCTACTTAATTCTTCTGTCCTTCCATCAGATAAGCTAAAAAATGTGTAGCAATGCTTCCAGGGACAAGTTAACGGAATGGATTGAAGGGAGACTCCTCAAGTTTTGTAAACACTCAAAATAGACTGTGACATTCCCTGGAAATGTCATTCTAATTTAGCCAGACAGAAGTGGCATACCATTCACCGAAATCCTCAAATTAGCAACTGTTACTCATATAAATCTTATGACAATCTGATTGCAGTTAACTCTACCTCAGACCAAAATAGAACCAAGAGTAGTGCTGCATGTAAACAAGAGGAGGAAGTTAACACAGCCAGACCATTGAGACTCGGAGTGATAACATTAGTGGGCTGTAGGGAAAGGAGGAGGTCTGAGGAGAAACTAGGTAATAGTGCTTTGAACAAAGCCCCCTACTTGAATTAGTCCCAGGATTCTTTATGTTACTCTCTTGACTGACAGAATAAAATATATCCAGATTCTGAATTTTTTCATATATCTGATGTCAGGCCATAGAGTTTTTCAATAGCTTGAGCATCTATTTTCTCTACAATGTCGTCATCAAAAGCCAGAAACCATGACTTTTTACAATTGTAATATAATGGCCACAACTAGGGCCACTGCCACAGTGAAAGACCACAGCAACCAGTTCATACATGCGGTCCAAATTCACGGCATCACTGGGGGTATTGAGCTGGAGCTCCAGAGGGAAGACCACTGGGTAACACAGCTTGGTGTACCTGTGGAGCTGCTTCATGTACTTGAACCGCTTTAGGTGCAGGGCCAAAATCATAGGGAGCTTTTTTACCCTCATCCTTTTCTGAGCCTCCTGATTGCTGCAGCATGTTTCACAGTAATATTTTTGTTCACTACACAGTATTTCTGTGTTGCTGAAGTCTCAGCAGTATGTAATGGAAGTGTTCTGCTCCACATCAACAGAAAGGTCAAGAATATCTTCATCTTTGCTACTAACAGTTTCATGGTTCAGGAATCGGGTTTCATTGGTGATTGTTCCCTGAAAAATCTCATGGACCTAGGTGAGTTCTGGTTTATTCTCTGCAGGTTTGTTCATGTTGCCATTTTTTTAATTTTCCATTTTGCTTTTCCTGTTTCTTTTCTTCCTGCAGGATGTCCCCAATAGTGTTTAGCAAATAATTTAAAAATTCGTGAGCATCCTGCTGCATGTAGTCATCAAAGAGATCATTCTCTTTTCTCAGTCTTGAAATGAACTTCTTTGGTGGGATGATGCCAACCTTCTTCTTCTGTGTGGCAATGCTGTGGAAAAGGTCTGTGAGGCATGTCAACAAGTTTTCTTTCTTTTTTTGCTGGGCCTTGTATGCCAACACGTTCTCACGGAACGGCTGGCAGAAGTACAATGCCTGAAGCACGGAGTTGCAGTAGCACGTGTTCCCCAAATTGACCAATCCCAAGTAGTGTTCATTGATTGGCAATTGCTCTGGACCAATGTCTTTTTCCAGAGCAGAGGCATTGGTGCCCATATTACAGATGGAGGAGATGCTTCTGACAGTCATTAGTCTAAAGGTTGCAGCGATCCCGCACCGCCATCTTTATGAGGTGAAAAAGGGACTGTCCATGGTGGAGCTCTTCAGCGAGGCGGGGTGGGCGGCAGCGAGGCAGCCTGGGGTCCAGCTTTCAGTTTGGCTCGATGATTTCTCATGAAAGACTTGAAAATGTTTTATTTCTTTAGAAAATCAGAAATTTCATGGATTGTTTGACCTCCAAAAGGAGAAAAATTGCCATCAGTATTAGGAAGATTGAGACCCCAGAAAAAAACTTTACATGGAACTAAAAGAGAAAAACATTGTTGTGTAGTTACTACAGCTTTAGTCCTTCTTATCATGGTTGTTCCATTATTATAATTGTTGGTACTTATAGATCAAGCTGTTAAATGATCTATTTGTAGGGCCCCAAAATTAAGAGTAATAGACAAAAAGTTTCTCTATATTCTTAAAAGGGGGTACATGTAAGGGGTGGCCATGAACCATTTCCTGTGTGCATTGCATAAAGAATACCAAGGAATTGGTACCCCTTGTTTTACGCTCAGATGCTTCAATTTAAAAATGAATTTAATATAATTGAAAAGTATATGAAAGAGAAGATATATATATATATATATATATGTTCCTTTGCTTTCATTAAATAAATTGGAATAAAAAGTTGGCTTTTAATAAAAAATTGACTAAACAATTAAAATGTAAGGAACGAGAATTTTCAAAATAAAATCTAATATATAGTTGTCAGTTGTCCAAAGACTAAATCTATATTAAATGCTTTAGGTTATCTGTAGCATTAATTCACTTTTCTTCTGAAGTGATTGATTTTTCTCTGAACACGAACACACACAGAGACTACAAGGACACACTCTGAATGAAGATTTCTTTGAAAAATTCTGAGTGTTTTATTTCCCCCTCAGAGAGAGAAGAGAACCATTCACAATGTGTAGCAGTGCCATAGAGGGCAGAGGTTCTAACACCCCTTGACTGGGCTCCCTTCTGGGCTGTGTGTTGCTGAGCTGGATTACCCAGGTGCAGTCCCACCATGGCTCCGAGCAGGGTGTGCTGAATGTGTTCTTTAGAAAAAATACAAGCGAAATCTCCTGAAGTTGAGGGATGTGAGAAGAGTATTTTAATTTAGACCTGACTGTATGTTTCAAATCCTGAAAAGGAGATTACTTCAAATCTTGAAAGTGACAGAAAAAGCTATGGAATTGGCTTGAGAGATTGGTAGAGAAAAGAGATCTGACATAGCTTGTTGAAAGAACAATGGTTTAAAACTTTGCATCCTACTATAATCATTCTTCTTAACAAAATGGCCACCTGTTTATTTCATATACTCAACCTGGTTGTCTTTAAAAAATAAAAGGATTTTGTCTTTTGGGGCTCGATATGCAAATATATAAATAAAGCTATGTTTTTCTAGGTTTGAAAAAATAGTAACTCATCAAATAAAGACTAATACCTTGGGTATTAGGTACAAAATGTTAGGGAATAAATATGAAAAAAGGCATTCTTACTGCTTTTTATCTTAAAGGGGTTACTGCATCTATTTCTTGGACAAAGTTATATTGGAAGTGACTGTCAGAACCCTGTTGTAGTTGAGATTGTTTAGCAGGAGCAGGATTAATTTCTACTCATGATTTTATACCAGTCATTTATAATGAGTAGCTGTAATACTATGAGAGTGAATGCATTTTATGCCTATGTTGTATCATTTATGAGAAATAGGCATAATAATGATAGTAATGAATCTTACAGTTTTAATTGTCTTAATACTCTAATATATTTGGAGAGTACTTTGCAATCTTTTCAATGTAAGTAGTTCTTTCACTGGGCTCTCTTGTTCTTCACAACCAACGCATAGGAAAGAAAGCACAAGTGGAACCATGAAAAAATTGGGGATGAGGATAGGTTAAGTGATTTCATGCAATTTCAGGCAGCTGGGAAATTGTGGGATTTGGATAAGAGCATTTGCCTTCTGATCAACTTCATGTTCTTTCTCTCTCATCGTCACATGGTTAGAAACATCCCAAAATAGAGCATTATGTAAAAAAAAAAAATCGAGAAAATCATCTGTGTCTTAGAAGTGAGGATAATCCATCAAGTTTTGATTGACTTTTATAATTCCAAAACTTTTAAATTTGAGGTTTATACTTTTCATTATCATTAAAAATCAACTTCCTCTGCTACTTAAAAATATATTTTTAAAACAGATCAACTTGAGTTCACCCTGCTTGTCTCCTTTTTGAAACAGCTTCTTTTACAAAAACTTTTTGTGATTTTTCTCATCTCTCATCAATGCTAGGCTGAGCTTACATTCTGTTTTATTCAGTTCCTTGGGTGTATTATGCTTTCCGTCTCCCAAGGGAACTTTCAAGGTTGGTCTGCCTTCCTGGAACACTCTCATGGTGTTCTTCATTTTTCATCTTTGGTGTCATTATGGAAAATAGTGGTAATAAGGATAAATCAAGCCTGTACTCATACTCCTTTGCAATGTAACACTGCAGTTGGCCCATCAAGAGGTGATGTTTATCTTCAATCTCACGAGTGTTGACTGGTCTTATGAATAACCTTCACCAGTGGAATAGAGTGCAAATGACATTGAACAACCTTCAGAATCTGAGAGGCTTGCAACTTTTAACCTCAGCCTCTTAGAGCATTAAGACATCATCTAATGTAACTGGAGAATGATAGGCCATGGAAGGAACTGAGGCCCAGGCAATGGCCAGGATCAGTTACTGAACACAACAGTGGGGCCATCTTGATCTTTCAACAACAGTGGGGAGGTTGGATTATCATAGTCATACATATGATTTCAAGATTGAACAGCAGAAGGACTGTAGAGATTATGAAACCAATGAATAACATGTTACAGTTATTTTGAGTCACATAGTTTTGTAATTGTTTTCTAAGCAGCAATAGGCAGTTGATATAAACACTTTATTCAGGATAGTCATCTTGGTGTGCCACTTCCTTGTATCCAACTTCTTACTCCCTGTCTCCTTCATTCCATGTAATCTGGGTTTGGTTAGCTCATTTTACTTCTTAATAACTCTACTTCCCCATCTACAAGTCTTACATAGTTATTGCATGTTTACTGCTCTGTGTCTTTTAACTAAAATGAAGCCATAGGAAAGGATAAAAATCATTTTACTCACTGTGGTATACATGACATTTTGTAGAATAATAGACAGTTATTTTGATATTTATAAATAAATGTGTGTGAGTCATGTTGTGTTTTGTAACCTGCTTTTATATTAAACAGTAGAATGCAAGCATACTTCCTGGGCATTTAGTAGTCTTCTGTAACATTATTTCTAGTACTAGCCTAGGCCTTTGTGAAGATGTATAATAATTATTTATACTCTGTTTTTGGCACATCAATTTTTCACTGCTATAAAAATACTGCCACGAACATTTTCTAAACAAATCTTTGCATACATTTTTATTTTTTACAATAAATTTCTAAAAGTGAAATTGCCTTGTCACAATTTGCAAATGTAAAATAGTCTGTTTATGATCATTACAAGAGAAAAGAAAATGTATATGAACAAAAATAGAGAAAATAAAAATTGCCAGAATTATTGATAATTATATTAATCCACATTTTCTTTTCTAAAATAATGTATACTACATATTAATCTTTAAAATAAAACAATAGAACTGTTCTTATAGTTTATGTATTCTGAAAAATAGAAGTATCAAAGTTAGCTTTATTTTAAAGTCTACAATATGCATACTGGCAAGTATTTAATGAATTGGTCAAAAATTGCTATCCTGATCCATTAAATTTATTTGTACAGCAGTTCTTTAATGTATATTATAAGATAAGGTATTCTAGTATTGAACAATACTACAAAAAGAGACTTAAAATTTTCATTTGTTTGTAAGAAATGTTGTAGGGCATAAAGTCTGCAGGTAAAATATTTTTATTTAGAAAAAACTTAAGAGAATTTAAAGTAATAAAAGAGGCTAATCCTGTTGTTTAGTTTCCAGGGTAAAGAGGCTACTCAGGCAGTTGGAAACTAGTTGTAAGATTCTACCAGTGAGGTAGTGAAGCTTTCAGTAAAAGAAAACATTTAGCCAAGTCATAGTGTAAAAACCACTTTTCAATTTAAACAATACAACTTTACAACCTTACTGTCTCCCCCTCGATTTTTGAAGTCAGCTATCAAGGTGATAGGCATAAACCTGGGAATAAACCTATAGGGTAGATTGTAACCCAACCTACCAACTTATTCAGTTCTCTACCTTTTGGTAAAATTTGCTTTTTAGTGAAATTTTCAATGATAAAGCTGAGATTCATAATTGCTGAATGCTTCCCAATGGACTGCCAAGGGGTTGGGATAGTCAGAAACTGTGCTTGAAGTTTGTTGTAGAAACTGAAGTGAAGAGAGTAACCCATCTAAATGACAAAACAACCCTTCCCTCTGAAAAATGCTCCAATTGGAGTAGGGTTTCCTGTCATCTACTTTCAGTTTCTGACTTAGAATGGGTTTCCCATAAAACCTAAAATACTGAAAGGGGGATTTGTAGTAAGTTTCAGAACAATTATAATTTGTCATATATATATTTATACAATTCAGTTACTTGTTTTTTAAAAAAGTTTAAATTGAAAACAATATGCATAGTTAAAAATTTAAAAACACAAAACTATGTAAAGGTCAAAATTAATTTTTCCTTCCATGCTTGTTGCCCAGCCCCTAGCTCCTCCCCGTGAGGCATTAAGTGTCAGAAGTTTCCTGGATGCCATCCAAGTGATTTATGAATACATGTTTCTGTGCATGTTCAGCCTTCCCCTGCCTTTCTCCATCTTTCCCCCACCTTCCTTTCCCTCCTTCACAAATGGAAACATTTTATACACTGGCTTCTACATATATTGTGGCAGGCTCCTTTCTCTTTAATCAACCACACTTCATTTATTACCCATATAATCCTACATATATTCCTTATTTTGTTTTGCTTTGTTTTTCAAGAACACAATATACAGTGAACCTTTGAGCTACAACTGGCCTGACATACGAACAACTTGAGTTATGACTGGAATTTTGTTTTAACTTACAACCAGAGTCTTGAGTTATGACCTGAATGTCAGCTGCTTGTGCTTCCAGATGATCTCAAATACAGATTTAGAACTTAACGAGTTCTAAAAAGAACAATACAGTATCCTTTTCTGTGTGGGGTTAACTGAGAAATCCTGGGCCAAGATCTCTCTAAGGACACTGAGATGGGCCTGGAAGAAAGTATGACCTAAAATTTTCCAGGAGAGAGACTTTGAAGGTTGTGTAGAGGTGCCTGACCAGCTTGAGTTAACACCAGCCCTCGTGAATGAATTGAGTTCATAAGTCAAGGGACCACTGTATTCTCACGTCTTCACAATTATAAGACCACAAACCTCATCATCTCCTGAAGTCTAGCACTTATATTCGCTTCTCATGTGTCTTTCCAGCACAGGATGGTGGTTTGAATGTGCACTCCACATTCATGTTGAACCTTGTTTAGCATTATGACAGTAGTGAGAGATGGATCTTTAAGAGTTTCAGGGTCACAAGGACTTTGCCATTACACTCGGGGTAAGTGAGGTATTGTAGGAGTTGGGCACCCTTTCTCTCTGTCTCATGTGCTGTCTCACCATTCAATACCTTCTGCCACACTATGACACAGCAGAAGGCCCTTACCAGATGTGATCCCCCTCAGTCTTGAACTTCCCAACATCCAGAAGCATGAGGAAAATAATTGTGTTTTGCTTATAATTTATCTGATCTCAGGTATTCTGGTGTAGAAGCAGAAAATGGACTAAGACAATTTTTGCTTGTATAAATGGAAAACATACTTTAACCAGCTTATGTTTCTTTTGTTTTTATGTAAAAGAGAGTATATAGCATAAATCTGAGTCCCAGCAGGAAATAGAATTCTGCTAAGAAAGTTCTACTGAATATACTGAATGAGAAAAACTTTTACCAAGGTGACAGTGCAGTAATAATGGAACAAAAGCAGAGGCCAGACACCCAGAGACTAGTGGGAACATTTATAGCCCTTCGACCTGAAAGGACAAGGGGATAAAAGGTGTTATGGCATCCAAGTGAGAGCTGAAGTCATGGAGGGGATTTGCAAAGGCAACATTGTGGTCCTAGAAAGATAGCCACTGCCAGAAGTTGGCAGGAAGGTGGAGAGGATATGGAAAAGAAATACCTTAGCCCTCTCTCCTCCATCCATCTGCCCAAGCTACTGGCAGTGAGATGAAAAGGCAGCCCTGTTGATACAATTCAGATAGGCCATGCACCCAGGGCAGAGCAATGCCACTGTGGATGTATGCAGTTATTTCTGAAGGATAAATGTTCAGGGTATGTATGGAGGGTGGATGTAGAGTCTGTAATTTTGGTGGACACAATCAAGTTCTTCATAGCAACTGTGCCATTTTGCACTACTAATAGGTAAATGAACGCCTGTTTTCCCACAGCCTCATAGATAGTGTGCTGTTGAGCATTGGTATAGTTCCTGAAATATAAGTGGTAATGTAATCTCCTGTAAATGTCACTGTGGCTTACACCTTTCATTCCCATAAAATACACATCTTTGTGCTATTTTTGCTCAGATCTCTGTTTCTGAAATTAATATATATATAGCTTCTGATTTTTGTTGAGATTTTCTTGAAATATCTTTTTATATATTTTCCTTTTCATTTCTGAATCACTTAATTTGGGGTGTATCTCTTGTATGCAGCACAGAAGTAGCTTTTCCATTGTGACCTAATTTGAAAATCTGGTTTGTCAAAAGAATGAGTTATGCATTGTTAGGGTTTAAATATGAATTTCACCCAAAGTCTCTAGCGCTGAGGGCTTGGCTCCTAGTGTAGCAGTGTTCAGACATGGAACCTAAAGATGTGATTAGATTATGAGGGTGCTGACCTCATTAATGGATGAATCCACTTACAAGGTCATAGTTGAATAGGTTCTTAGGAGGGTCCCACTTGGAGGAAGTAGGTAGATGGAGCCATGCTGTCAGGGGATTTACTTTGTCACTGGCCCCTTCTTCTTTAGCTGTCTTCTTGTTCTTTCTGTTTCCTGACTGCTAAGACAAGATAAGCTTTTCCAAGTTCTTCTGCAATGATATTTTTGCATTGGAGCCAGTGGTCCATTAACTAAAACTTTGGAAACCATCTGTCAAAATCTTTCCTCCTTTAAGTGGATTTGTCAGGCATGTTGTCGCAGCAATGCAAAGGTGACTAATATATGATCATTTATATTTATCAATATGACAGAAATATTAGCTATGTGCTTAGTATTTTTATATGTTGTAAAGATCTTACACAATTCTTAATTTGCTTTTGAATTGGTTCCCTATTGTGAACTGTGGTTCAACTGGTTCACATGATCTTTACTTGGCCATATTCTTTCTTCTATATCATCTACTTTTAGTCAGTAGGATGGTCAAAGTTTGACATTTAGCTTTGTATTTTGAACTGTTCATATCCCTCCAGTTTTCATTTTTTGTCTTTGACTGTTATGCTTGGTCATCCCATGAACTTATTTTATTTTCCTTGCTTCGTCCTTCAGTTCCACCCCCTCCAAAGTCATACTATTTTCACATTGTCAGATCATTTTATGATTTTTTTCCTCACTTTTTTTTTGGGGGGGTCTTAGTTTTGCCCTTGAATATATTCAGTTTCACTGCCAAGTTTTTTGCTAAAGTTTTGCCCATGATATTCTGGTTGGAGTTTAAAACTCCTAGCAGTAGTTTTCTCAAGGAAGGACTCATAAATTCCATGATTTATTACATGTTCAAAACTGTCTGAAGCCTTGCTCTTGATGATCTAGAAGCTGAAAAGAAAATCTGTGTCTTATACTTTTAAGGATATGAAACGCATGGCTGTACATATATTCCTTATTTTGTAGATTTTACTCTCTTGTCCTTTGGTATTGACTATTGCTGGTTAGAAAATCTAGCTAATTTTCTTTTCCTTATATAGGCAACTTGAATTTTTTGCCTGGATGCCCACAGCATTTTTCTTTACAGCTAAAGACCTTTACTCTTATAATATCTATATGGAATATGTTTTTATATTGATGACCTAAGTCAATTTTTACTCATACATGGTATATACTTTCAATATGTAGATTTAGTCTTTTTTTTCTTCTAGGATAATTTTCTTGACATTAAAATGTGTTTTATAGCATTCAGTTGTTTCTTTTTCTAGGAACTTCAAATATGTTTGTGTATTTTTCTTTTTCCTTTTTTTTTTTTTTTTTTGGTACCGAGGATCGAACTCGTGTCCTTTGGCTTGTGAGGCAGATGGTGGAACCGCTGGGCTAAATCTCTGGCCCATGTTTGTGTATTTTCTTTGTAGTAATTTTCATTTATAAAAATTATTTCATTGGTTAATTTTCTAATTTCCCTTTTGTATGTCTCTTAAGTCCACAGCATATCTTCTTTTTTGTTTACTTTCCAATTTTGTCAAAATCTAATAATTTTTCATTTTTTCCTGATACTTGTTTATTCTTATTTAATTTCCTTCTGCTACCTGGTTGTCATTTCCATGCAGTGATATTTCTTTATAGCTACAATTGCTTCATTAAAAATTTTAAAAGATTATATGGTAGAATATCTTGTTGCAATTTTCTTCTGTTGGCACCAGTTTTTTCCCTGGTGATTTCTAATCTCTGATAGGAAAGTTTTGATGCTTCTTTAGATATAATTTTCTTTCTGTGTACACTCCGATGTGTATGAGGAGAAGCCCATAAAGGTAGTAGAAGGAGGAAGCAGGAAAAGGAGACTTTTAAGTCTTTAAATGATGGGGTCTATTTTCTGTTGCTACAGTGACAGGCTCTTTCACATATGTTGTCTCTATTTTGCATGCATTCTTGTTCTCTCCAAACCTAATTTTCTGTAGTAGGAATTTTGCCACAAGTCTCTCATTCTAGGAGGATCTTTTACTAATCCCTCCTGCCAAGAGACATATATTTGACATTGCTAGGCAATTCCTCACTTTAAAAGTGTATTTGTATCAGGAATGTCTACATGCTCCTTTTCTTTTGCTTTCTTGTTTTCTTGAGGCTGACTGCAGCAGATCTCTTGTACTCCTCTTTCTTCTGTCTTTTCTGTTGCTGTGTTCTCCAGTGTTTCTGCAGTCAAAGTGACAGTTAATTTTGGAAACACCCTATTTTGGAGTCTGGTTTTCTGTTTTTTTCTACCTACTTGTTGCACTGAAAATGATTATTTTTATTTTCCCTTTCTTCGGGGATTTTTTTTGGAAGTCCAAATGGAAAAAGTTAGAACCAAATATTTCCCACTAATGAATTTAACTCTAAGAATCATTTTATCACCCTAACTAGTATCAATAAAACAAAAACACAAGCAGGTGAATAGGAAGACCATTATAATATTAATGTTAACATATGAAATCATGGAGGAAATTCTGGGAACATAATGGAGCAAAAGGTTACATATGTAAAACATATAAATTCTGCTTTGAATGGATAGGAAGAATAAATAGAGTTTCTTGAGTACAGAGACTTCATGCTGTTTTCATTTAAAAAATGATTTTGTTTATGTCCAGAAAAAATGAAAATTCTGCAAGAGAAATTTTTAGTTTAATTATTTTTAATGTGAAAGGAAGGAACCCAAAAGATCTACCATGTTGAAATCAGGTTTCTTCTTGAAGGAGCAGCATCTTTCTCACCTCACTCTAGGTCCTGCCCACTTTTTAAATAGAGATTCATAGTTTAACATGAACTAGTCTTTCACCTTTTCTACTTAAAGTCATTTAAATTATATTTCTATCATTTGTTTTTATGATATATGTCTCACATCATTTTATCTATGCAACTTGGCAACTTGCATTCTCCATCACTTTGTGGATTTATAAATACAGAAGTTTGTGTAATTGTCCTTGTTTCCAGAAAGTTGTTTGTCTCAGTGGCAGAGATGGGTGAACCATGAAGCTAGTGAAGCTGATACTTCTGAAAACCTTTCTTTCCTGAGACTACAGTCATGTGTCATTGAACGGTGGGAATACATTCTGGAAATACAGTACTAGTTGGTTTCATCATTGTGCGAATCTCAATTACACAAACCTAGATGTATAAGTCAGCAACTCTGTGTGGCCTCTCCAGGCAATCAAGAGATATGCTAATCACTTGATATATTAGGCGGCTGCTAATAAAGGACGACCTATAATAAACTTTAAAAAAAGTAGATGGAGAACATTCTAAAATAACAAAAGTTAAATATAGGAAATATATAAATAACATAGTTGTTTATTATTACCAAGTATTATGTATACTACATAGTTGTGTGTGCTGTATTTCTGTAAGACTGGCAGTGGAGTGGATTTGTTTGTATCAACATCATCACAAACATGTCATGCATTCCATTACAGTGTTACAATGCCAGTGATGTCACTAGGCCATAGAAAATTTTCAACTGCATTATAATTTTATGAGATTACTATTGTACATGTGGACTATTATTATTATAATTATTTATTTTTTGGTACTGGGGATCAAACTCAGGACCTTGAGCTTGGGAGGCACCACTGAGCTAAATCCCAGCCCGCTGTGGACTATTGTTGACCAAAACATAATTAAATAGCAAATGACTATAATGTAAGGGTCTCAGCAATATGTAAACATGGTTTATATACTGTGGTTTTGTAATGCTTGCAATAGTAAAATATTTTGATGTAGGTTAAGATAAAGATTCTTTCCAGACCAACCTCTCCTTTACTACACTTACCTCATGTCAGGAGGCTTTGTGTGACCATGGGCATTTTGAAATCAGGCTAAGAGAAAGTTCTATAGCAATATATTAATTTTTGTCTTATTGAGATACATTTATATATGTCTTGGGTTAGAATTTCATGTATCCAGTTACATTGTTGCTGCTCAAATAAAATAATGGTTTCTAGTTGTTTTGCTACTAATCCCCTTTTCTATGCATGTTTAGCCAGTGTCATGACAAAAAGTGGGGGTCCTGTGGTCATATCTTGCACTAGTATATGAAGAATGCAGTAAAAGCTTGAAGATATGAAGCTTGAGGCTAATAATCACATGTGTAAAATTATTATAAGTGGAGGATTAGGTTACATTCAACACTTTGTCAACTCAGAAATTTTCTCTGGCAGGAGTAATTGAAAATACAGTGCATATAATTAGATAACCACCACATCTTTTTCTTTTTTTAATGGGGACTGCACGAATATAATTTCTGTGATTCTCATTTTTGTGGGAAGTAAACTTATAAAGGTGTATTATAAATAGAAAGGATGTCTATGTGCAAAGTTATAGTTCAGCTTTTTAAATTTTTATTTTCTTTTGACTTTTCTCATCATAAATATTCACTTTTTAATTTAATTTTGTATTTTGATTAAAAATATATATCTTAAAACTCTCAAAGTTGTGAGAGCCTCAGGTACCACAAAACCTGTATCATCCTTTGCTTAATAAGATAAAATAAGAATATCCTGTATCACTGACTGGTTTCCAACTAGGGAGGGAAAGTTATTCCAGCTATCAGTCCTCAGTAGTTTCTTTATCCTGAACGAGTATGCAAAGGAAAATGAAGCTTCCGTTTACTTTGGAATCAAATGGAGGAAAAGGACAGAGGTGAACTGCTCCTTGTATTTTGTTTTATATCAGACTGCATTAAGAATGGTTTGAGATTTGATTCAGTTCAGCTAATGCTTACCCTGAATTATATGGAAGTTAACTTTGCCCTTGTGTTTGAGCAAGTGAGGCATCTGGTACTCAGGAGCGCTTCATATGGAAGAGCTTTGTAAAGTCTTTCTCCAGAGTGTGGGATGGGCTGAGGTTAATGCTGCCATTCAGATGAGTTCTGACCCAGATCCAGTTATGTGTGGGTCCTGTACCCGAGAAGCACCTTTCTCAGTATTTTTAAGATTGCTTCTGGTGGCTAAGATTGGCCAGGGATGGTAATGCCATCTGGATGAATCTCCTGAGTCTGGACCTGGAGCTCTGTGAATAAGCCCATTTCCAGGAAGGCAGTTTGTAGCAAGGTGATTGCTGTTACTAGTCCATAGAGAATATTTTTTCATGGAACTGCTTAATATTGGACTCTAGAATGAGGATGATAGGCTGATTGTGGATGATACTTATTCTGTGGGCTACTAATGGTCCATGTATGTATTTTTGAATGTGTACATGTGAATGTAATGTGTGTGTGTGTGTGTGTGTGTGTGTGTGTGTATTGGCCCCTTCCCGCTGCAGTACTACCTGCAGACTGGAGGTGGTGATGCCAGCAGGAGACATGCTTTATCCTGTGGGTTTCCTAGCTCTGGCATCCAGGGCAATTACTCCACCTCTTCCAACTCTGTACCAATGTCAGAGAATCCTTGGGAGGTGGCGTGGTTTACACCTATTTATTTTAGGAATTTTGAGACCATTGTTCCTGAACACCAACAATCATTTTAGATAGCTATCTTCTCTGAATTGCCTTGTAGTTGTGGGGTCACTGAGCTTTCCTGGTTCAGTCTTATCCAGTAATAGACAAGGGATATGTGAATGGGTGATTCATTTCCCTCATTCATGCATCCAATGGTGATATTCAGAAGGATGGCTTGCAATTAACTTGAAAGAGACCACATTCTAGGAATGTAGTGATTATGGCCTAAAGAGTTGAAGAAATGGTTGGAAGATGTATTGTACTACATATACACTATAAAAGTTTGTGCTGTACATTTAACATGATTATGAGTTATTTATGTTTCCTACATACTTTGGCTAAGACTTGAATTTGTGTCTATCATCAAGTGGGCAAAGTAATATACTGAGAGTTGTGTGAAGCCAATATTCATAGACAGTACAGCATCAGGAGTAATGATGTGACCAGCATTAAATAAAAATTATTATACAGCTATTGGAGCAAGAGGATCAGTATTGTTTCCACACAAATTTGTTCTAAAGATGTATGGAACTTTGAGTAATAACTATGTTTCTAGTCTTTTCCTTGAAGTAGTACAGAAATAGCTAAGAAATTAGTGCAGAATGATACATCTTACAATAAAAAACACAAACACTTCCTGGATTTGAAAGAGAAGAGATGGTGCCTAGGCACTATAAAGGTTCTATTATGGCTTAGATCTAAAATGTCCTCCAAAAGTTTTATGGATAGAGGTGGGGTCTGGTTGGAAAGAGAGAGTTACTGGGACATGACATGGAAAAGTGCTTTTTCCTCCTTAGCTCCTCCCTTTTCTCTTTGCTTTCTGACCTCCATGTGGTGAATAGTTTTCTTCCACCATGCCATTCTGTGATGCTGTTTGAAGAAATACTAGCTACTTGAAAATTCTTCTTATTTTTACTCTGTTATAAAATTAGATGTGAAAGGCTAGCTATTGTGTTTTCTAATTTCCTATACTCAAAATTTTACTCTTTGTGAATTAATACTGTTTCATATATACTTGTCTTTTATAAATTATTTCATACACATTTATTTGCCCTCCCCAAATAAATTATACAATCCTTAAGATCAGATATTGTGCTTTGAATATTTGTTTTTCAGGGTGAACATAAAGCAGATGCTTAATAGATACCCAATTAAATAATATAAAGAATATAATTCCGGATTGAAATATAATCAGTGTAAACAATGATAATACATGTGGATATGTTTTAAACTTTTAGATAGAATAATCAAACTTAAATAGGAAGTCTAATTGCAATTGGAGTTTGGTTAGATTTGAAAGCACTTTTACACAATGTTGATGCAAAGTGGGTCATTGTCGATGTCAGTGAAAAAGAAGATGCCAAATCTCCTTGTATTAAAAGGCTTTAATATTATCTTCTGTTCCTACTGACTTTAAAAATCTTGATAGAAGGCAGAAAGATCCCTGCCTCCTCCAGTTCAGGGAAGCCATCATCATTTATTATGCTGCTGATTTCTATTCTGGTGCAATCAGTCTAGTTAATGTCAAGTACCACTGACTAGAGTGTTTGTGACATAGTCATCTGGAGACATCTGAAGGGTTGGTGCAATGGTTTGAATGAAAAAATAAACAAATAAAAAATCCTCTAGTTTGAACTTTCCTGCATCTGAGTGGTCCCCCGGGTCCCTGACTCAGAGATGCAGACAGTGAGGCTCTTGTCACTTATGACAGTGACTCACCTGGAAGGTGTGGGCAGGAGTGGCCCAGACTTGTCAGAGGTGAGTGCTTTCTGCTTTCAGTATTAGCACCAGAAGCTTAGGGCTGGTCCCCAAGCAACTAGCTGTCCCTTGTCTACCTCCTGTCTTACCTCTTCTCTTGCCCTACATCACTTAACTGACTTTCTCACATGTCTGTCTGTTTCATGGATGTTTCCCTTGCACCCACTGTATGGGTTCTGGAAATTTCACTACATGTTTAATGATGGTTTATCTACATGTGACTAAATTCCTCAAGTGACTTACTGTGATCCAGTTCATGGCATTAAAATGCCTTTAATTATATTGTGGCCTCTGGGATAAAAACAGCTATATCACTTTTATGTACATGAATCACTGGAAATGAGAAAGATTTAACTGTTGCCTGGTTAACAGACTGTTCAGATGGCACCAATAAGCATGTGGATATAAAATGACAATTTTTCTTTTAGTTATTTATTCCTTCTGAATATGGTAAGTATCCAACTTATGAATGAGTTCCATTCTGGGAGAATGTTTGTAACTCAGACTTGTTCCACAAAGTGAATCTTACACACCTTTGACACAAATATACAATGTACATTGCTTTGCACTTCCCAGCAGTTCCCTCCACATCACCCCTGCTTTTCCTCTTGCTTCCGGACATCCTGGGCTCTGACCACTGAACTACTGTTCACTATTGCACTGTACAGTAAGCATACAGCAGCACAACTGTGACAGTGTCTGGCAGACATGTGAGCTACTTCCAGGATTTGTACATCTATGAATGTTTGCAACACGAGTATTTGTGAGTCAAGGACTTACTGTACTGTTTCTCAGACTCCATCTTTCTCATCTCATCTCTGCATGCTGGCTGGGTCATGCCACCTTCCAAATCATGACTGATCTAGGTAAATGATGATTTCTTAAGTACACTAACCCTCACCCAGAATGAGAGGGGAAAGTCCGAGGGGCAAGTGCACACAGTTTAGGATTTAGATTAGCTCTTCCTCTGTCCGTATTACATAGGTGTGTTCTCATTCTAAATTTCGTAAGTATTCCATGATTGAATGAAGGGATACATGCATGGAGCGGGACATATTCTTTCCTTTGCTACTCCTTGGCTTCACATTTCCTTGATAGTCTATCAAGATTTTTTAGTAACAAATTCATTACTGTGTGAAATGCCATTTGCAAAGACTTCGCTATTTGAAAGACTGTACCTGACACATTTTGACCAATTACTGATGCTTTTCTTCACGGGGTTGTGCTGAGGAAGCTTTTGGACAGAGCACCTCCTGTAATTAGATAAATTTGAGTGGATTTGTCTGAAAGCCGTCTAATAAATGACATTCTGCTTGTCATAGTGAAATTTTCTTTAAGCAAGGGGGACTGAGGAGCTTGTATTTACTTATCCCATTAATAAGAAGCAGTGTGGATATGCTTAATTTGACCTTTAAGCAGACATAGCTCAGACCCAGCTGTCTTTCTTTATGCAACTCTTTGGCAAACATTTTCTCTCTTTTAGCCAACACTATCATGAGATTTTAGTGTCCAAGCTATGTAACATTTAATGAATGCCAATCGTTTTGGAGAAACAGGGTCCACGTGAGCTCTACTTTCTTCTGGAACCTTATTCCCAATTGCAAGCTGCTCATTTCCCAAGAAAATTTGACCACTGTTTGCCCAGTATTATTTCATGGCCATCTCAGGATGGCTTTGATTTAGTTTTCCCTCTGTAAGATGTGACCCCCACCCCCAACCTGGTGGTTGCCAAATGAAATTTCATTTCAGCCATTGGCACATGCATCTCCGGGAGGGATCATGCAAAGACACCCACAAATGCTTAGGTTTTTAAAGGATTAGAGAACAGATTTTAGGAGGTGTGGAAGAAAAAAGTCTGTGGGGCCAGTGATATGAGAAACATGAGCAGGTTTTCCAAAGTGGTTAAAACGAGGCAGAATTGGGATTATGGGGACGATTTCTGTTAAATCCTATACTGGCAAATCCAATATAAGATCTAGAATTTCTATATGCCTCCAAGGAACAGTGATGACAATGGCAGCTTTAGTCACAAAAGGTCATAACAGGTCAAGGACACGTTTTGCACTCTTACCATTGTCTGGCTCTATTCAAGTGGAATAAATATGCATCATAGCTATTCCTGGACAAAAATTATCTCAGCTACGGTGGTGTGGTGGTACATACCTGCAATCCCAGTATTCTGGGAGGTTGAGGCAGGAGGATTGACAGTTTGAGCTTAGCCTGTGCAATTTAGCAAGACCCTGTTTTAAAATAAAAAAGCTGAGGATATACTTCAGTGGGAAGGTACTGGGTTCAATCTCCAGGAATGCCAAAAAACCCAAAGCGAAAAATAGTTAACCTGATGTTCTGAGTGGCACTGATAGCAAGTTTCTCTTTTTTTGCTTCCAGATTACTGAATTATTGTTCAGGTACATGTTTAGGTAGGCTAATTCTGTCTGGATAGTGATTAATACTAATTCCTGAAGGGTTTCCTTTTGCTATTGTATGGAGTATATTCCTTATGAATGGCATTCTTAGGAATGCTTGGGTTGAAGAGATGTTCTGTTCTTCCCACTATTTTGAGGTGAGAGTGCCTTTTAAAATTGGGATCCAAGGAGAAAATTCATCTGACATGGAGCAGAATGACTGAGGCCGTGGCATTTCTCGAGACATTAAGCATTTCCCTATAAGAGCAGTTCACGTTCCACTAATTAACTCTCCAGAATGAGAGAGAGCCTTGTAAGTATAGAATATCTCTGAAATTTGAGCAATAAAGAAGAAAGTTATTATATGAATTTATTTAGTGTTGATTATCTGTGGATATCATGAGTTGGGCTATCATGATCCATAAAAGTTTATGACAATTTATATTATTCTTTCCTCCCTTACAATATTTGGAACAATAGATTGCAATCCATTGCCTACATATTTATTTGTATTTATTAGTTATTTAGACATTATCTCTATTTTTAATCCAGTATTAATCACATAAAGAATACTCATAAGGCACAATCAGCTATGTTAAGCTTAAATTAGCATTTTAGGATATATATTTGGGTCAAGGAGGCATATTTATTTCTTTGTTGTATCATCCTATCAAAGAAGTAGCTGTGGGACCAGTGTAATGCCTTTTATCAGACTGGGCCCCCTCCAACTGCTCAAACTGAAGTTCTTTCCCAGTTTCCTTACTCCTGTGTTAAGGGCTAGCCTAATCTTTTTCAGCTCCTCAAGCTAAAATCTCTTATAATTTTTCTGTTTCTAATTAAAGAGTTTTCTTGTAAAAGCAAGAAGAAAAAGTATCTGGAGTTGAAAAATTCATCTAGGAACATCATTTATTTCACTGCCTCATTGGAGTCAAGGTGGGTAGAAGTAACTCTTGGAAAGAAGTTGAATTGCAATGAGAGTGAGGGTACTCCTTTGCTGAGCTAACTCAAAGAACCAGAACAATTCCCTGTTCAGAAATAGCTTTGCATGGGTAAGTAAAGTTAGTCAGTGCAGCAAGGCAAGAAAGAATCTGCAGAATTTTAAGATCAGGACATATAGAGGTCATTGCTCAGAATTCTTCCAAGAGTTTATAATAAAATACCAACAATTTTATAAAGAATTATTTGAGTCTATTGCCATTTGAGAAGTCTCTATGTGATTTTATCTTATTACTATTTTAATCATTTTCACATCTATGTCTTGGGGTGACAAAGCTGTATGCAAACATTGCTTCTTTAACCAGTGTGAATTTCTAAAAGACATACTTTTCTCTTTTATTACTTTACATGTTATTCTATGTCAATGCCATTATTGCTTAGTTAGTGGTTGTCAAAGGGATTAATAACTGAAAAGTTATGATGCATTTATGGAATGAACCAATATACATAAAATAACCACCAATACAAGAAAGATGGATAAAGGCCCAATGAGATTCACAGTATAAGAATGCTGAAGAATGCTTTCTTCTAGAAGAGGAAAAGATCTGGAAGGCTTAAAAGGAATTTCATGGAGAAAGATAACTATATTTAAGGTAGAATTTTAAATAATAGTGGTGGAATAGACTCTTTCTATTCTCCTTTCTACTTTTGTGATGCTCTCTCTTCCTGAAAGTTAGTATTAATCAGAATAAGAATCCTAGAGGAATATTTGTGGTTATGGAGGAAGGAATGGTGTCAAGATTGATGAATAGAAATACTGAGGTCAGTAAATTAGAGAAACATGCACAAGTCACTAATGCATTTTGGAGTTACAGGAGAGAGATATTGACATTTTAGTGATGATAATTAAGAATCCAGTAAAATTTAGCTTAGGCTTTTTTCCTTGTATTACTTTACCAAATAATGGGTTGCAATGCATGATATCCATCTCCTCTATTATCCTCCTTTACACTCTCTGTCCTTGTTCCTTATTCCATTCCTCTTGTTTAATAAGTCTCCCTTGTAGTTTGTCTTCTATTTTAGATTCTATGTATTAGGGACAGCATGTGATATTAGTCTTTCTGAGTCTGGCTTATTTTAGTCAACACAATGACCTCCAGATTCACCTATTTTCCTGCAAATGACAAAAATTTAATTCTCCTTTATGACTGAAAAATACTTCACTGTGTATACAAACCACATTTTCTTTATCCATTTATCCATTAACAGGTACCTAGACTGGTTCCATATCTTGGCTATTTTGGATTATGTTGCCATTAAACATGGAAATGCAGGTATCCTTATAGTATGGTGATTTTAATTCTTTTGGGTCTATGCCAAGGAGTGTTATTGCTGGATTAAATGGTAGCTCTATTTTAGGCTTTTGAAGAACCTCCATACTGATTTCCATAGCAACTATACTAATTTATTTTCCTGCTAGCAGTGTAGAAGTCTTCTGTTCCCCCCAACATCCTCACCAGCATTTATTTTCTGTATTCTTGGTAATAGGTATTCTGATTGGGATGAGATGGAATCTCAATGTTTTTATTTGCATTTCCCTAATGAATGGTTAGAGATGTTAGATAATTTTTCATATAATTATTGGCAATTTTGACGTCTCTGTTAATCCATTTGTCCATTAGTTAATTGGGCCCTTTGGGTTTTTGTTTTTATTGTTTTGTTTTTATTGTTTTGTTTTGTTGTTTTTTGAGATAAGGTCTTGGTATGTATTCCAGGATGGCCTTGAACTTACTATGTAGCCCAGCCTGATCTTTAACTCATGGTGTTTCTCCTGCCTCAACCTCCTGAGCATTGGGATTATGGGTATGCACCACCATATCTGGCTTGTGTGTGTGTGTGTGTGTGTGTATGTTTTTTGAGTTCTTTATTTTAGATATCAATCCTCTTTTGAAAGACTAGGTGGTAAAGATTTTCTCCATTCTCTACAGTACTTATTCTGTTAGCAGGTTCCATTGCTATGTAGAAACTTTTGAATTTGATGTTGTCCCATTTGTTGATTCTTGGTATTTAGGAAGTCTTCACCTGTGCCATAAGTGTTCTTATGTGGGTTTTTTTTTTTTTTTGCAATTTCAAATTTCAGATCTTATTCCTAGGTCTTTGATCTATTTTGAGTTATTTTTTTGTAGAATAAGAGATGAGGATGTAGTGGCAGTCTTCAAGTGGATATCCAGTTTTCTCAGCACCATTTGTCTTTTCTCCAGTGTATATTTTTGGAACTTTTGTCAAAAATCTGATGGCTGGATTTGTGTGGATTTCTGTGTCCTTTATTCTGTTCTATAAGTCTGCTTGTCTATTTTTGTATGAGTCCCATGCTGGTTTTTTTTTTTAGCTTTGTAATATAATTTGAAATTGGATATTGTGAAGCCCCCAGCCTTGCTTTTTGTGCTTAGGATTGCTTTGGCTAATTCAAGTCTTTTGTGTTTCCATACGGATTTTGGGACTGTTTTCTCTAGTTCTATGAAGAATGTCATTGGTATTAATAAAGGTTTAATTATGTATATTCCTATTCAGATTTTACTGGATTCCTAACCTTATGGTAATGAAAATTTGACAGGAAAAAACCCTACAGGCTAATTAAATATGTTGTAATCAGAGACAAACATGGGATCTACTTAGTTCCATGCTTGGAAATGATTTAGGGAGAAGCACAATGGTGATTCATGAGGTGAATAATTTATACAAGTACAAAGTGCTAAAATCAAGCTTGAGATTCTCTTTTAGTTGCTGTGGATTGTTTTTTTAAAATCAATTTTTAAATCCTATATAAATAATCAGTCATATATTTGATACCAACCACTATGGCTACCTGGAAGGATATTTATAAAGGTAAAAGCCAATTTTCCTGATAAGAAAGAACAGGTTCAGGGTCATAACACAAAGGCCAGAATAAAAGGGTCTCTCTACAAATATTGATCATAGATGAATTCTAGGAAGCTCTAATAACTACAATGAAGAGTGGTCTTCCACATCTCTTCTGATAGTAGGCATAAAATAGGAGCAGCCATCCCCTTTGAAATGGGAGCTTGACATCACCACAAGGAAGACAGAAAAATGGAGGGGTTCCACTTCTTTTCTCTAGTTTCCAAAGGAAAATGAAAAGGTGAGGGCATGGAGACTGTTAAAACTGAGTCTGATTTCTCTTGTTAGCATATGATGGCCATCCTGTATCTGCTCAGTCATCTATTTTAGTGAAAAACTGGATATCATGAGAAAGGTGAAAATCACCTTTTCTCTAAAGTATTTTGCCAACCTGAGGATGAGAATCTAACAGCTTTAGTCAGCTTGGTTTTGCATACTACCAACCATACTTGATAGGGATGGAATAGAAAATATGGCGGTCAGGGAAGATAAAGTGGTAAGAAGATGCTTGGCGATTTTGCAGGATCCTCTGCCCTCGGGAGAAAATAGAGAACCTCTGAAATGTGAGAAGTATGTAGCCATCATCATCATCATCATCATCATCATCATCATCCAAACGCATAGTTGTAAAGAATTTTGGAATATATTCATGATAGTAAAGTTTGGGTGACTTTGAAATCAGCTATCATATCATAAGAAAATATTTTAAAGATAAACATTGAGCTCTGGTTGCAAGTCAAGCATTTAAAAAAAGTAATACATTGGTTTCAAAATAAATGCAGTATTTGAATGTCTTTTCTTGTAGGGTAAGGGCTGAACATGTAGTGCTTCTTTAGGCACATCACTCTGGGGGAAGCAGCTGGCCACCACACTCTAGCGTTCTCTCTTTCTTCCAGTGACCTAAGGGTTGGATGTGCCCAAATAGAGGTGGTGAGAGAGGAGCAGGGAATCAACAGTTACCTTCTCCTCAGAAATGTGGTCTCAGGAAAGGTCCAAGGAGACATGGAAGCCCCTGGATAGAATCTTGGCCTGGGGCTTTGAACAGCAGCTTGTGGCAACTCAGGAATTCAGCAAAGATGTTTTTCCTTCCTGCTGTTCCTGAGTTTTGGGCAACAGTACCTTTTCTCCTGAACTCTTTTCTACTATTTTAGTAATATTGTAACCTAGTGGTTTTTCTGCTTGTAAACCTTAGAATGGCTTTGGTTTTTCCCAGTAAAACACTGATTGTAGTTTTGCTCCAAGCGCACAGTAATTAAGTAGCAAAGCTGTGAGGCAACTTAGGGCTGCCTGACTGTAAACTCTGCAGGCTTTGGGTAAACTGCTACCTTCTGGTTGCTGAAGAATACACTCTTGGGAAGAAAAGATCTTGTCATCTTTATAAGTGACAGTGTAGTGGTAGCACCATTATATTGTAGGAAGAGGAATGCTTCTTGGAGGTGGCAGCCTAACTTCCTGTGCATAAACTGACTAGGCAGACAATGTCCTCATATTTTTTGAGGAAGAGCTACATGTTCTTTTGTGGAATAAACACAGTGCTGGTGTCTTCTGGAAGTAAAAGTTGAGGCCTTTTATGACCAGCAGATTAATAATAGGAACAAATATCAGATAAATGAGTTTTTTGGAATCTGCTCACCACAAAGTACCCTAAATACATATGGAGGGAGTTTTTCATGCATTGACTTGTGAGACTCCTTTTACAGAGGCAAAGCCGAAGACATCACAGAAAAATCACACTGAACAACTTATGAGACTTGCCTTTATTTTCAGAATAGCTTGAGTACTTGAGACAGATCAAGAAAGGAACTCATGAGGGAACACTTAGCAAACAGTAAACAGCATAAGTGCATCTGTGTTACTTCCTTCAGATGTGAGAGCATACTTGTGGAAGAGAAGGTGGCACCCTGAATTTGTAATCTAACCTCTCAGTTTCAGTCTCCTTATAACATGGCAGCTACCTCATAGGATTATGTTGAGGAATAAAATTCTCAGCCAGTGCTGGCTTATAATAGATGCTTAGTTAATATTTCTTTACCTGAAGTCAGTCAGTCACCTCCCTTACTGAGTGCTTCCCAGGTGCCAAACATTATTCCATGTGCTGTGGAGGGAGACATTGTGCCTCACCCTCCGGAGCTGACATCTGAAATACCCTGCTTTCATTTTTTCCTTTTAACACTCTCCATATCCCCCTCAGGTCTCTCAAGCTCCCAGATTGTCTTACATTCTTGAGCAAGTAACACAGAATCAAGAAAAGGCACATTAAGCGTTAAAGCAAGTATAAAGCACCTTTAAATATCCAAGAAAGGAGAAATCATCAAGGGGCCATTTGTAGACTCTTTTCTAAAATTTGTAGAAAACAGGCTGAGAGAACTGCTAAATCTGAGTGTTAAAGATGGGAGAAAAAATGCTGTTAAAAGTCTGATATTTTATTCTGGATGTCGCTTCATCATGAATACTTGTATCTGTGAACATCTTATGAAATCAAGGATTGAGGTGCACATGCGATGTTGCAGAAGTTTCTAGACTGGGATGCTGTCTGATTGGGTGCAATGGGAACTGCCTGATTTTTTTTTATGTATTCAGTGTTTCAGTTGAACATACTTATTTCTGTGGGAAGCAGTGCCATCTTCAACTCTTCAGGCAAAATTTTCCTTTTGTTTTCCTTTCATCCCTTGGCAGAGTAAGCAGTTAGTTGCTAATGGACTGGCAAACTGGATTGCCTTTGACTTTCATGTCCCTTCTCATTTTTATCAAATAGCATTTACTTTTTTTCCCTTCACATTTCTGGGCTACAATATGTCACACACCCAATTCACGCTGATTCAGAGCAGTGAGAGTCCAAGTTGGCACCCAGTGTCATGAAGACTGCTATCCAGCTTCTCATCTAAATTGGGATGTTCCCAAATTATATAATTTGGAAGCTGGCTAGATGAAAAAACTTTCCAATTTTTGTTTTACAGAAAATAGTACATTTCTATGGAGTTAAGAGGCCAGTTTGCTTTATATTTAATCTTTCTATTCATTTAAAGATATTGAGACAGAGCTACCCTTTGGGTAAGTATAAGAAAACTGAACACTATTTTCTCCAGTAAACATTAGCTTTCATTAATTATATGTACATTCACAAATCTCTGTTCCCATTGACATTAAAGGTAAATATTTGGGTCACTTAATTGTATATTCCAGTACTTTCCAAACTTTCTGTGGTAAGGTTATATTTCCAATATCGCAAACTAATACTTTTTAAAAATAAATTTTAAAAACAGGAGGAAAACACTAAGAAATATGAAACATTAAAGTAATTTAGAAAAGATATTAGATTCAGTGATGTTGACTTACTCTATATAATTGTCTAAAAGTTTTAAAAGATAGCCTTATTTGTATACTTTTCAGGGACCAGTGACGGTTTGTCATGTGGTGTCATCCTATGGATCAGACTGGGAGTAGCACTGTGGAGTTAGTACTCCAGGTTTTTCCTGGTTGTGCAGACAAGATCAACAATTCCATGTCCGTAATTCTGTTCCTTCTTTGTTTGGACTAACCTCTTAGCCACACCTACCTTAAGAATCTCCCAAAACACTGTTGTCCAATAGAATATAACATGAACCATATATATAATTTAAAAATTTCCAGTAGTCAAAGAAACAGATGTAAGTAATTTTAATATTAGTTTATGTCATATAGTCTCTTAAAATGAACATTTCAACATGTAATCAATATAAAGTATTTATAGGATGTCTTACACATTTTTTTGCATAGTAAGTCTTTGAAATCCAGTGTGCAGTTTTCATTTATAGTCCATTCAATTTGTATGTCTCACATTTCAAGTGCTCAATAGGCACAAGTTACTGGTAGTTACCATATTTCCTCTGAAATACCCCAGAGTAAGTGAGATACATCTACAATGTCTTGTGTCTTGGAAGAAAACTATCTCAATGAAAACAAAATTCCAAACTCCATGGTGAGGGGAAAGCATAATGGATAACTTTAAGAAAGGTCCATGACAAAGAATCCATGTTCCTTTTCTTATCTGTCTGTGATAAAGTCATACGGAAGTACCTTCAGCTCAGCACTCTGAAGTCTTAGTTTCAATAAGTCTTAGGCTTATTCAACTTTCTTACATTCAGCCTTTCTGGGTCATCTTTTCAATTAGTGTATTCCGAATAAAGACCATAGCTTGTATTTTATATATCCTACAGTTATTTGCAAACCACAAGTGAAATAAATTAGAAAATCATCAGTGTATTTTAAAGCATCCTTGTTAGATTGGCCTTGTCTTTTATGTTTTCCTTCATTCAGTTTTGACTTGTAGGGATGATGTCTTGAAAATCTGCCACTTTCATATTGATTGTTGTTGTTTGGGGATAATGATGGCCAAGCTGTCTGATCTGGCAGTGAATTACACGAGAGAACATTTCTGTTGCCTGGTGGAATTGCACTTATGTGTACTTAATCTCCTTAATGCTGTTCACAGGGACAGTTTCAGATCTGTTCCCTCACTGTCCCTCAGGCCCATCAATCTTGTTAATGCTGTTTCAAGTTATATGCGTGGGTCAAGAAAAACACTTCCAATGAGGCATTCATAAAATTCTGAGCGGTCAAATATTTATAGTTAACCTCTTGTTAACTTTTCCTTTACTGTTAGACACAAGCACTTATCGTTCCTATTTAGTTATATTCTAGAGATCCAAACTATGGTTGGCTAGAGAGAAGGGATATAGTTTACTTGGATGAGCTGACATCTCAGGAGGTTTGGAAGGAGGGCAAAATAATATGTTTTCCAAATCTTCTGTCTTCAACTTCAGTTTCTATTGAATGTATCTCTGGATTATATCATCATAAGGATGGGGGGTTTAGTAGATGATGAATTTTGCCAGTGCTACTTTTGGAGTGCTTAATTTAGAAATTTTAGTTTTATAAGAATGAAGTTAAAGTGAGATGTTAAGTTCAAGAGAGTTGAGGGCATGAAGGATTCAAGGAAAATCAAGTTTCTCTTAAAGAAGGGCAAATTTTAAACTTGGGAGACCAAGCATGAATACTAAGTCCAAAAGCCAGAGAAAAATGAGGACTGAGGTGAGAGGAAATGGGGAATAAGAAAGGTGAAATGATTGTTTTAGGTGATAGCCACAGGCTCTGGATGATGTTGTGGTTCACTTTTATGAAAAATAATGTCAGGTGCAAGGGTAAGGCTGCTGAGTTGGAAAACAAAGGGACAAAGGGAGGGCTCTGTGCTCTGTGGATGCTGCTTATAGTCATAATGGAATTCAGTCCCTCTCAGGTCCTCTGGTAGAAGGTTCTGGATTACTGTGGGTTGTTACTCAGGTTAGAGAGAAGATCCCAAGGTAGCCATTCAGTATAGCACCACGTCCACTGTGTCAGAGAATGATCCAGATATGGTGCCCATTATAACATGGTGCTACCAGTTCCCCAGTTCAGGTGAAATATGAAAAGACGTAGAAGAAATATTAGAAACGTTTCTGTATCTTCAAGATCTAGCAGAATTAGAGAAGGAATTTTGTGTTCCATTAATATTTTCATTTTAGGAAAAAGTGAACAATCTAAACATATATTGCAGACATTTACAAAAAAGGGAATCGAGATGGGTGAGGGGGAGAGAAGGAAGGCAAAGGAGATGAAATAGGAATAAGGATTGTTATGTATGTGTACCAATTCCCCACAAGGAATGTAACCATTATGTACTACACACATGTACTAATTAAAATAATAAGTCATTTCTCTTAGGCTAGGCATATTTGCAGTGTTAGGAAAAGTAAAAAAAAAAATATATATATATATATATAGTTTCTCTGAAGGTCACTTATCTTTAATAAGCTTACAGACAGGAGGGAAAGAAAAACATATAAACATCTGCCTGGAGTAGGTACTATAAAAATATGCACGAAACATAGTGGAGTCATGAAAGATGAGCGCCATTTTTACTATGGCAGGAAGTGTCGTTGGAGCTTGGATTTGAGAGTTGAGTAAGTGTTTACCAGCCTGCTGGAGTAGTGAGTTCATGGTTACTTGTTCACAATTTGCTGGGAAATGCTAATCAGTTTATCATGAATGGAGTACAGAATTTGAGATATGGAGACATTACCCCTGAAGCAACTCAGCTCCATCTCTAATTTCTCTCCACTTCCAGCATCATAATTGAAGTTAATCTTTGCTCTGATTGCTTCTGGTCATGTAGCTCCATCCTTTCCTCAACAATTGTTCATTCAGAGGTCAAGATGATTTCTTAAAATATACCTCCTACTTATACTTGAAAATATTTTATTAAAGGATAAAGCCAAAACTTCCTTAAAAGCCTTTGCACCACTTATATTAGTCACCTTCTTATCACTGGAACAAAATATCCAACACCCACAACTTAGAGGAGAAGTTTACTTTGGAATATGATTTTAGAGGGCTCAGTACATGGTTGGCAGGAGACAGAAGGAGAGAGAGAGAATGAGAAAATATGAAAATATGAAAATGAGAAAATATAACAGTAAACCCTTCCAGGTCATGTCCCAGTGACCAACCTCCAACCACCCTCAACTCCTAGCAGACATCCAGTATGAACTCACCTATGGGTTAATCCACTTAATGACAATCACACTCATGGTCTATTCAACTTCCAAAAATCCCGCCTCTGAATACAGGCTCTTTGGGGACATTTTAGATTGAAACATAATACCACTTTTCCAGGGATTGTTAGTCCTTCTGTCTGTCCATCAAATACTCCAAGCTCCTTCCAGGCTCAGGATACTTGCATATATTGTTCCTTTTCTTTGAACTTAGTTAGCCTTGTCTATATTTCAAAGTTCCTACTTATTCCCTGGACTCAGATTAAATATCATTTCCTGAATAAGGCCTTTCTTCAGATCCCAGATAGTCAGATTTCTCTTTAATCTCTGCTAGTGCCCTGTAATTTTTTCTCATAGCAATTTTCAACCTTGGTAAATACAGTTACACAAAGCTTTCATATCTTTAATGTCTCTTTCAAGCAGAGGGGTTACATTTGCTTGCTCCCTGTGGCATCTTAAGTGCCTTAAATACCATTTTGGCTAACAAGTATTCAATAAATATTTGTTAAATAAACTCATCTAGTTGAATAAAACAAAGTAAATGTATTTTCTTCTAAAAAACAGGCAAAGGTCAGGGATTTAGCTCAGTGGTTCCATCACCTGCCTCACAAGCACGAGGTTCAGAGTTTGATCCCTGGTACCAAAAAAAAGAAAAAAAAAAAAACAGGAAAAAAATTACAACCTTCATTGAAACTGTGCTAGACCCCAAACTAAAGAAAATCTAGCAAGTACAGTAATGTTCAAAACTAAGAGGTGAGGTTCTTCCAATAATTATAAACTTGGAATAGTAAAGAGGGGCTCATGGAAAAGCTGTGGGAGAATTCCTTGACCCCTTCCACACTGAAGAGTGGTAGAAGAAATATGCATAAGTAATATACTACAGAAACATAACATTTTATATGTGTAGTGTGGCTTGGAAGAGGAGCAATATTGAGTGGCAATTAGTTTTCCGATTGCTGATCATAGTCAGCTCAGGGGAGAATAAATACAAAAATGTACAAAATCAACTCACACACTCATCCACAACTTGTGCTTCATTGAGAGCCAAGCAAGTCTGTCTTAACATAGAAGGCAACAACACAGAGCTGAGTCAGGCCCTCAGTGTGGAAAGCACAAGAAGGTTGTACTCTGATATACCTAAGTGGAGATAATGTAGCGTGCACACCTGAATGGAAGCTACCTCAGCTTTAACTCCCTGCCCCCCCATATATGAACACACTTTTCAACTAGTCACTGTACTAAAAAGAACAAGACAATTATTAGACTAGAACTAGCACTTTGAATACATAGAGTGCAAACTGTGTGAAAGGGACATAAACAGAAAGCTGCTGAGAGACCCTGGGGACATGGGGTCCAGTATGGCCAGTAGTACAGGATGCTTTGTTCATTTTGGGAGGGTTTATCCCTGAAGACCTCAATTGTTCCTAGGATCAGGCCTTGCCCTTCTATCCATGCACCTTGTCCTCCTTATTGCTCAAATTTTGGTTTCTGTGGTTGGAAAGAAATTTTATATATAGCCATCTAGGCCAAAAAAGAAAAAAAAAAAAAGAAAAAAAAAGGGAATTCCAAGGCTCCTGAAGTTTGGAACATATGGCAGAAACATCTCGGGACTCTCAGTCCCAAAGCTGATTCCCAGAGCCTATCTCAGTGAGCAAGCTATGGCTCCAAGAGGCTAGCTTTCCTAAAATTGTGGATTTTTTTTTATACAAACCAGTCAAGACAGAAAGTCAGTAACATAAAATGAGTAAACTTGGTCATATTTTAACTTTTCTGAACTTTTTTGTGTTGGATATATATTTTTTGTGAACTATAATCATGGTTATTTCCTCATATTTTCCAAGCCTCTGGGTACAGCCACAACCTCATAGCTGCAGAGTGTACATGGAAGTTGAATTTCAGGAAGTTAAGTACAGACCAAAATTATATTTCATATATACTCAGATCTGATAATAAAGCAAATTTCTCTATATATCAAGATGGAACCTGTTCTATGAAGCAGATTAAAAAACACATAAAAATAATTATATCACAGAGCACAAAAATATGAACTCTCTATAAAATACTTCAAGGAAGTTTTTCCAAAGAACAAAGAAGCAATAATAAGATTAACAAGTGAGCTGGCAGAATTCAGAAAAAAATGTGGGGAAATTTAGAATCATTTGCAGAAATGACAGCTACAGATATAGGCAAAAGAATAATGGATACTATAAGGAGATACTAAAAGGAAATCAAATTTATTGTGAAAAATAAAGCAAAATAAAATTTATAAAAATTAAAGTGACAGCACCCTCCAGGATGAATGTAATTATATACTGCAGACATGTACTAATAAAAAATAAACTATGAAGAAAAAATTCAAGTGACAGAATAGAGATTGAAGTCAAAAACAATATACATAATTTGTGTTCCTAAAGAAGAGCACAAATATAACAATATATTTAAAGATAGACTATAACTTTTTGAAACAAAGTAAGACCTGATTGAAAAATACACGGGGACACTAAATTAAGAAACAGTATGGAGGGCTAGGGATTAGCTCAGTGATTGAGCTGCCTGCCCGTCAAGCACAAGGACCCAAGTTTGATCCCTGGTACAAAAAAAAAGAAACAGTATGGGGAAAAACAAACCTAAACAACCACCACAATCATCATAAATTTAATATAGAACAACCATAGTCTGGAGAGATAAACTGATTAAAAGCTAATCAAAGGATTATTTAATTTCTAATAAAAATGCATATCACTGATTTAAGTAAAATAATGAAGTTTCCTTGATTTTTCTGTAGTAATTCAACATGATCTGAAGCTGTGACAGTATGATTTTAGAGCTTCATGTCATCCATGCATAGAAGCATCAGACAGAAATTTTCAAACACAAAAGCTCTTAAAGAATATAGCACTAATAAGTCTTGAGAAATAAAAAATGTTGATATTAAAACCTAACCAAGTGATGAGTAAAAAAGTTGCAGTAAAAGATTAATGATTTAGATGTGTATGGAACTGAGACAAAATAACTGGGAATTTGGTTGCTAAGAAGCTTATAAATATTTTAAACCTTATAAGACACTTAACATTAGAAGACAGAGAGGAATAGGTAAAAGGAAATGGTGTTTATTTTCTTATCTTTCATAATGAGGTACAAAAACACCTTCTTTAATGCTGAATATAAATACTATAATTGATATTTAAGCTATTAAAAGGAAAATATCCTATGAAAAATAAAAATGTTAGCAGTAGTAATGTGCCTGATCACAATTGTTACCAGTGGGCTGTAGAAGAAAATTGAATGTAAGTGTAAATATGCTCATTTCCTTGTATGTTATGAAGGGATACATTAAATAAATTAATAGAGGTATAAAATAATGTTTGTTGTAAATTTATAAATACAAAAACTAAAAGGTAAAATGGCCATTGATCTAAGCAATCAGAAGGAAATGCACATATTGTCATTCATACAGACAATAAATTATGATCCATATATCAAAAACAGGATATAAAAGCACACTGGCAACAGAAATGTCAAGAAAAAACAGAATTAAGATAAACACAGTTTTTGTGCTGGAAGGATAATAGACTGGAAATATTTTGAAATAAACCTTTTTCTATTTTATGTATTCTGCTTGTAGGAGTATATGAGAACAATATTTACTAAAAGCTAGTTTTCATTTATGAATATAAATCACATATCCAGTTTCCTAGAACCATTTAAAATTTTCTTTATTAGTACATGTTTGTAGTGCATGTTTACATTCCCAGTGGGGAATTGGTATATGTACATAATGTATCTTAATTACATTTTTGTCCCCTTACCTTTTCTCCATCCCCCCTCTATCCATCACATGATTTCCTTTTTTTGGGAGGTACACGTTTGTAATATATAATATTTACAGTCTTTGTGTGGGATTAGTACATGTATATAACACATGTAATTCCGTTTTTTCATCCTCTTTTTCCTTCTTCCTCCCTTTTCTCTTTTTCTCCCTTCTCCCTTCATCTTTTGATTCCCCTAGCCCTTTGAGAAAGACCTCCTTCCTCCTCCTCATCTTTTATTTTGCTCTTTATACTTTGGGCTGCTCATATAAGAGAATCCACGTGATGTTTAAACTTGCATGGAGCCCCTTTTTTGAAGACTATTTTCCTATTGCTATTCTTGGTGCCTCACAAAACAATATTTGACTGTATATGTGTGGATTTATTTCTGGGCTTTTATTCTGTTCCATTGGTCTATATGTCTATTTTTTACACTAGTACCACACACACACACACACACACACACACACTTTTATCCATTCATTCATGGACATGGGTTGATTCCATCCCTTGTATTCTGAATAATGGTTTGATATTTTTTGAAGTATTTTTATTTCCTTTAGATATGTATGCAGAAGTGGAATTGCTGGATCATATGATAGTTCTATTTTTAATTTTGGGGATTATAAATTGTTATATTGATGAAATGTTGAAATTATATTGTATGTTTTAGATGAAATAAAATATATTGCTGAAGTTAATTTCACCTCTTTCAGTTTTTTAAAATGCTGTGCCAAGACACTTTAAATTGCATTTGTGGCTAACATGGCATTTTAATTTGGACAGCACTGAAAGAACCTGTTCAAACTAACTCCATTTGAGGAGTGGAATTAGAGATTTAAAATGTGATGAAGATCTTTTTTGTTTATTCTTTTGTATTGTGTGATTTTTTAACAATGTGTTTATTTTGTAATAAACACATGTTGAAGACGTCTGTTAAATAACCAAACCGAAGAAACAGTTGATGCCTTTGTTCTGAGTTAGTTTCCATGGATAAGCAAATCCCTGGTCTTCTAGTCTCTAGATCCATGAATTGTCTGTGCCTTTCAAAATAGTCACCCCAGGGTCCAGAGGTTTAGCTCAGTGGTGTCAGCACCTGGCTGGCAAGGTCCTGAGTTTGATCCCTGGTTCCCTCCCCCAAAAAAGAAAAGTCACTCCATATTAGTGTGGTGATTTTTTTTTTTATTGGGAGTTTAATTCAGGGCCTTCATACTGAGGTTAATCCCTAACCCTTTTCACTTTAACTTTTTAATTGGAGACAGGGCTTTGCTAAGTTACTAAGTTCCTAAATTACCCAGGCAGAGCTCCATCTGTGATCCTCCTGCCTCAGCTTCCCAGAGCGCTGGGATTACAGGCATGTGCCACCATGGCCAGCATCTTGGCATCTGTTTGGGGTAGCATTGACCTGAAAGAATGCTGTTCCCCACTTCCCCCTGAGCTGTTCTTCATACTTCAATTTATCCTTGTCTAGGTGATTGACCATGAGAGAAATGAAGAACATAGAATTACGGGAAAAAGGGCAATAAAAAGAGAAAATCAGTACATAAACTATTTTTGACACTTTGAAAAGGTTAACAACCTGAGAGATGAATTTATGACCTCAAAAAGTAAAAGTTGAGCAGACTTCCATGTCCATCTGTAATACCCCTAAAATCTGGCTGTAATTATATCTCTCTGAGTATGTGTGTGTGAAAGGACCAAGGAAGTATAGAAGGCATGAAAAGCCATTATCTCCACAGGTCTCTCATTGCCCACATAATAGATCTTCCTAAAATGTAAAAAATGCCATGCATCTGTGATTTAAAATCACATCTAAGTATATTTACTACCTTCTAAGTAATGTTTTATTTTTAATTGTAATATTATTTATGAATTTGTACTCACCAGAAATTCCATGTCTCTTTAAAAGTGATAGTATGAAACCCAATACATCAGGAGAAAGACATGTGCTAATGAAATATGCTCCTGCATGTCATTATTCTGCTGATGTATATTAGAATAGGGGTGGAAGAGTGAAGGTGAGGGATGAGTCTGTGTGCTGTGCAACCTTGAATGATACCTGTGAAAACTGTGACAAAATTTCTATCCATATGCAGCATATGATCAGAAAATGGTTGCCTGCAGATGGGGCTACTTAGAGAGTAACTAGATGTATAGGCCACCAGCACATGGGACCACATCTATTTTAAAGGCCTAAAATCAAAGCATAGAAAAGAAGTCATGGATTACATTTCAGTAACATTGAACTAAGTCCCTATTCATAACTCAAGGACCTTCTAACTACCTGCATTTGATGGGTTGGTAATGATAAGCTGTGTGTAGAATACTAGTTATTTAGAAGATTTTTTGGTACCAGGAATTGAATTCAGGTCCTTGTACTTGCAGGGCAGGTGGTGGAACCACTGAGCTAAATCCCCAGCCCATATTTAGAAGGTTTAGTAGGGGAAGTTAACTTTCTTCTTAGCTCTGAGAGTCCTGGTCCTGTGTTTCTGTAATTATGCAGTAGAATTCTTATAATCTTCACATTCATGATTATCTGGTATCTAACTTTCAATTATGACATTATTAAATCCGAAATGACAGCCCTTCACTCCTGACATTTCATTTACTTTTCAACTTGCATTCTCCCCTTGGTCCTTTAAATGGTTCTTAAAGGTGAATGACTGAGGAAACACTGTCAATTTCAGATCACCAGCTGTGATTTTTTCCTGATAAACATCTTCAAAGTAAATGTCCCAATCCAAGTTTCAGTGAATGCCTCATTGGGCAGTGAGGAGCTATTTTAAAGTAGTGTCCCTTATGTGTGAAATGACAGTGATCAATTAATATCTTTTCATGAGTTACCACAAAAACACTACTTTAGGATATGTTTACTGCTAGTTATGCCAAAGTCCATTATTAATATGGCATATTTCCTTGCTGTCTGCTTTTTCCTGATGGTAAAATCACAGAAAGTTACCCTTGTACATGAAAGTAAGCTGAAGAACATATCTTGTTTATTTTCCTACAGTTAAATCTTTCCTAGTGGTTCTTGTATATATGCACAAGAATTGAAAACAGATACCTAAAATTATTTAAGTATTTTTAAAAGGTATGTAAAATGAGAAAGTGAAAATAATTTATGAAACTTTGAGGCTTTCAAATAGGGTAATCTTTATGTTTATTGTATAGTCAGATTGGGAAGTCATTTAAGTTCTCATGAAATTTAAGCTGAATAAAGAAACCAATAAACACATTCCCATGAGTTTATAAAATGTGTCATACACTCAATCATAAACATTAGATGATTTTCAGCTACTATAACAATATGCCTACTGTGATGCTCTCCAAAAATAAGATTTTCTGATTGCCCAAATGTTATAAATGTTCTCATGTTTGGTACACCTCCTTTAATTAACATACTACTCAACTTGTCTTTATAAGGCACTTATCTCTTGTATAGAACTCACTTTAAAGTGTAAGAAAGGATTTTACTTCTGAGACTCAATGCCAATTTTCTCCTAGTATTTTATATGACACACTATTGTTGAGAGGACAATCAGTGGGAATATGCCTAATATCAAATATAGTCCGAGGATCTATTTTGCATTATAAGTAATAATTCAATGGGCTTCCAGGATATCATTCTGTTTTGTTTTTCCTCCATCTTTCTGACCATTCCATCTTGTGAAGTAGGTAACTGCCCTGTCCATACTCTCAGACATCATCAGTTCAAATCTCAACTATTTATATTTGGGCTTCCCTTGGTCACTGAAGTCCACTTGTCCTCCTATTATCGGAGGCTCAGGGTTACCAAAGAATGCCTCCTGGAGCAGGTTCTAATGGAAGGCAGATGACAGTGGTATTCATTTCCCCCTAGTTTTATTTTTTTTTTTTGCTTGAATTCTTTTATTGGTACACTTTAGGTATACAGTATGTTTGCATTTATCATTGGGTGCTTGTACCTGTACATGATGTATCTTGGTTCTTATTTTTTCCCCATTACCTGTGTGCCCTTCACCCCCTCTATCCTTCCCTATTTACATAGACTTTGTTCCCATTTTTTTCTTTTCTCATAATTTTTCCTTTCACTTCTTTCTTTTCACCTTCCCCTCCCATTTCTCCTGCCCTTTGGACCTTTTCTTCCTATTTCAAATTATCTACTATTTGTTTAATCCTTATTTACACTTTCAGTTTCTAACATTAAGAAACTATTTGGTATTTACACGTCTGTCCTATTTATTTCACTTAAGAGTATGGCCCCAATATGCATCCATTTAGCTATGAATGTCTCCAGTTTCTCATTCTTTATGGCTGAGTAGCACTCCATTTTATGAAAAAAATGTATCTTCTTTATCCAGTTTCCAGTTGATGGGCACTTGGGCTGTTTCCAAGCTTTAGCTATTATGAACTGTACCTCTATAAACATGGGTGTACATATATTGCTGTGGTATGATTCTTTTAATTCTTTTAGGAAGATACCCAGCAGGGGAATGGCTGGGTCAAATGGGAACTCTAGTCCTAGTTCTTTGAGGTATCTCCATACTGATTTCCACAGTGGTTGCACCAATTCACATTCCCACCAACAATGGAGAAGTGTTCCTTTCTCTCTACACCCCGGCCAACATTTACTGTTGATTGATTTCTTGATAGCAGCCATTCTTTGTGGGGTGAGGTGGAATCTCAGTGTTGTTTTCATCTGCATCTCTTGAATGACCAGTGATGTTGAACATTTTTTCATGTGTTTATTAGGTGTTTTTACTTCTTTGTCTGAGAAATGTCTGTTCATTTCAGATGCCCATTTTTGAATTTTTTCTTTGAATTTGGGGGGGGGTCTGATCTTTTTCAGTTCTTTATATATTCTAAATAGTAGTCCTTTGTCTGAGGTACAGCTGCTAAAAATATTTTACCACATACTAAGTTGTCTCTTAGCTCTGTTGGTGGTTTCTCTTGAATGCAGAAGCTTTTTAATAAGATGATATCCCAGTTGTTGATTCTTTGTGCTAGTTCCCATGCTAATGAGGATTTGTTCATAAAGTCCTTTCCTATGCCAACGTCTTTGAGAGTTCTACCTAACCTGTCTTCCAGCAAGTTTCGTGTTTCTGTTTTAATATTTAGATCTTTAATTCACTTTGATCTTAGTTTAGTGCATGGGGATAGATATGGGTCTAGTTTTAATCTTTGGCAGGTTGTAATCCAGTTTTTTGGTCACAATTTATTAAATAGGCTATCTTTTCTGAAATGAAAGTGGTTGGCTCCTTTGTCAAAGATGAGGTGGCTGAGTATGTCTGGAGTTGTTTCTGCATCTTCTAATCTATTCCACTGATCTTTGGGTCTGTTTCTTTGCCAGTACCATGCTGTTTTTATCACAGTAGCTTTGTAGTATAGTTTCAAGTTGGGGATTGTTATACCCCCTGCCATGTCTCTGTTGGCCAGAATTGCTTTTGCTATTCTAGGTCTCTTCTGGTTCCAAATGAATTTTTGGATTGTTTTCTCTAGTTCTATGAAGTATATTGTTTGAATTTCAATCGGCATTGCATTAAATCTATGTCATAATTTTGGAAGTATTGCCATTTTCACTATATTGGTTCTTTCTACACATGAACAAGGGATATCTTTCCATTTTCTTATATCCTCTTTGATCTCTTTTATCAGAGTGCTGTAGTTTCACTGTAGAGGTCTTTTGCTTCCTTTGGTAGGTTAATTCCTAGATATTTCATTTTTTTTGATGCTATTGTAAAAGGAATTGTTTCCCTAATTTCTCTCTCAGTGAGTCTGTTATTTGTGTATAAGAAGGCCATTGTTCTTTGAGTGCTGATCTTATATCCAGCTACTCTACTGAATCTTTCAATTAAGTCTAGAAGTCTTTTGGCAGAATTTTTTGGGTCTTCTATGTAAAGTATCATATCATCAGCAATTAATGACAGTATAACTTCTTCTTTTCCTATCTTTATTCCTTTTATTTCTTTCTCTCTTCTACTAGCTGTGGCTAATGTTTCCAGAACTATATTGAACAGGAGTGGTGACAGTGGGCATCCTTGACTTGTTCCTGATTTTAGTGTGAAGGTTTTCAGTTTTTGACCATTTAGTATGATGTTGGATGTTGGTTTTTCATAGATTGCCTTAATCAAGTTGAGATAAAGACTTTCTTTTTCAATTTCCTGTAGGGTTTTTATCATGAATGGGTGTTGGATTTTGTTGAATGCTTTTTCTGCATTTATTGAGATGATCATATGGTTTTTATCCTTGACTCTGTTAATATAGCGTATTACATTTATTGATTTATGAATGTTGAACCATCCTTGCAAACCTGGGATAAATCTGACTTGGTCAGGGTGTCTGATCTTCTTGATGACCTTCTGTATTCTGTTTGCCAGTATCTTGTTGATGATTTTTGCATCTATGTTCATTAGGGAGATTGGTCTGTAGTTCTCTTTTTGGGTTGGGTCTTTCCCTGGTTTTGGAATCAAAATAACACTTGCTTCCCTGAATGAATTTGGAAGCCTTGCTTCCCTTTTAATTTCCTTGATGAGTTTAAAGAGTAATGGCAATAGTTCTTCTTTAAATGTCTTATAGAATTCAGCAGTGAAGCCATCAGCATCTGGGCTTTTCTTTGTTGGTATTTTTTAAATTACATTTTCAATTTCACTCATTGTAATTTGGGTGCTTAGAATTTCTAAATCTTCTTCACTTTGTTTTGGCAGTTCATATGTATCTAGGCATCTGTCCATTTCTTCTGTGTTTTCCATTCTATTAGAGTACAGGTTCTGGAAGCAAGTCTTGATGATACTCTGGATTTCTGCTGGGTCTGTTGTGATTTCACCTTTTGTGCTCTTAATTGCATGGATTTGAGCCTTTTCTTTCCTTTTTTGATAAGATTGGCTAAACATTTATCAATTTTATTTAATCTTTTGAAAAACCAACTCTTTGATTCATTGATTTTTTTTTGTATCATTCTCTTAGTCTCCATTGCATTGATTTCTTCTCTGATCTTTATAATTTCCTCCCTTGTATGAGCTTTGGGTTTTTTATGGCTCTTCTTTTTCTAGGAGATTGAGGTTTAGCATTCGGATGTTTGAGTTCTCTCTGTTTTCCTAATATGGGCATTCACTGCATAGAACTGCTTTCATTGTGTCCCGTATATTCCTGTATGTTGTATTGACATTATCATTTACATGTAGAAACTGTCTAATTTCTTCTTTAATTTCCTCTCTGAACCATTGATTGTTCAGGAGGGTGTTATTCAATTTCCATATGTTTGTGGGGTTTCTGAGGTTTCTTATGTTATTGATCCCCAATTTTATTGCACTAAAAAATGATAATATACAGGGGCTAACTACAATTCTTTTACATATATTTAGACATATCCTATGAGCTAGCATGTGGTCTATTTTGGAGAATGACACTTGTGCAGCCGTAAAGAATGTACATTCCGATTTTGTGGGGTGGAACACTCTGTAAACATCTATTAATTCCATTTGGTCAATAGCTTGGTTCAGTTCTAGAATTTTGTTGTTGATTTTTTTGTCTAGATGATCTGTCTATTTGTGACAGTGGCATATTGAGCTTCCCCACTACAATTGTATTAGTGCCTATTTGATTTTTCATGTCTATTAATATTTGTTTTGTATATTTGGGGGCATTCATATTTGGTGCATATATATTTAGGATTGTCATCTCTTCCTCTTTGATTGTTCTCTTCACAAGGGTGTAGTGACCATCTTTGTCTCTCTTAGTTTTGGTTTGAAATCTGCAAATAGAATTTCTACCACTGCTTTTTTCCAGGTTCCTCTCACATGGAGAACTGTTTTGCATCCTTTTTCTTTCAGTCTATGAATTTCTTTTTGAATTAGTTGTGTCGCTTGTATATAGCATATTGTAGGATTTTGCTTCTTCATCCATTCTGCCAGTCTATTTCTTTTGATTGGTGAGTTGAGGCCATTAACATTAATGGTTAAGGGCCGGGGATTTAACTCAGTGTTTTCACTGCCTGCTGCGCAAGTGCAAGGACCCAAGTTCGATCCCTGGTACCAAAAACAAAAAAACAACAAAAAAACCAAAAACAAACAAACAAAAAATAACATTGAGGCTTATAATTGATAGATATTCACTCATCGTTGTCATGATGTTTTACTGTTGTTGGCTCTTTTATTTTTTATTTTTCCCCCTTTCCCTTTAGTTTCTTACCTTGCCTGGTGGCTTCCCTCTTTGGGGCCTCCGGGAGTTGTGACCTTCAATGTCTTTTTCTACGATATTGTTTAGAATTGTTTGGAGTGCTGGTTTGGTGTTCATGAAGTTTCTCAGGTGTTCTTTGTCATGGAAGTATCTAATTTTCCCATCAATTTTGAAAGATAATTTTGCAGGGTAAAGCAGTCTAGTTTGGAAGTTATTTTCTTTTATGGCTTGAAATACTTCACTCCAGGCTCTCTTGGACTTGAGCGTTTGTGTTGAGAAGTCTGCAGTGATTCTGATGGGCTTTCCTTTGTAGGTGATTTGTTTCTTTTCTCTAACTGCCTGCAGGATTTTGTTCTTCTGTTGGGTTTCTGGGATCTTGACTATTATATATCTAGGTGTAGATTTTTTTTGATCATGGCTCGTTGGAGTTCTATGTGCCTCTCTTATCTGTATGTCCTCTTCTCTACCTCTTTTTGAGAAGTTTTTGATTATTCCTTCTGTGAACAATTTTTTTATGTCAATTTTACATTCTCCTGTTTTGTCATGGACTCCTATCAGTCTAATGTTATTCTTCATTGGATCATCTAGCAGCGGCTGGATTGATTTCTAATGGTCCCTTACTATTTTTAAGAAATCTCTGTTTTCATGGTCATTCAACTGCAATCCTGTCTTCTATGTCTGATAGTCTATCTTCAGATTCCCTTAATCTGTTGTGCATACTTTCAATAGACTTTTTTTTTCCCCATTCCTAGTCCTCCCTTCACCCTCTCCACCCTTCCCTATTTACAAAGACTTTATTTACATTTTTCCATTTCTCATCATTTTTCCTTTCCCTTCTTTCCTTTCCCCTGCCCCTCCCACTACCCCTAACCCTTTGGAACTTTTCTAACTATTTTACATTATCAATTATTCATTCTAATCATTGGTACATTTTAGGTATACAATATAATGACATTCATCATTGGAAATTTGCACCTTTACATAATCTCTCTTGGTTCCTATTTTTCACCCATGCCCAGCCCTCTCTTCAACCCCTCCATTCCTCCCTATTTACAAAGATTTTATTCCTATTTTTTCATTTTCTCATATTAATTCCATTCCCTTCTTTCTTTTCCCCTACCCCTCCCACTTCCTTCCCCTTTGCCCCTTTTCTTCCTATTTCACATTACCTATTATACATTTTAGTCCTTATTTACACTTTCAGTTTCTCACACCAGAGAAACTCTTCAGTATTTACACATGTGTGTCCTATTTATTTCACTTAAGAGTATCACCTCAATGTGCATCCATTTAGCTATAAATGTCTCTAATTTCTCATTTTTTTTATGGCTGAGTAGTACTCCATTTTATAAAAAAACCACATTTTCTTTATCCAGTCTCCAGTTGATGGGCATTTGGGCTGTATCCAAGTTTTAGCTATCACAAACTGTGCTGCTATGAACATTGGTGCAAATATATCACTGTGGTATGATTCTTTTAATTCTTTGGGGAAGATCCCCAGCAGTGGAATAGCAGGGTCAAATGGGGCTTAGAGTCCTAGTTCTTTGAGGTATCTCCATACTGATTTCCACAGAGGTTGCACCAGTCTATACTCCCACCAACAGTGGAGCAGGGTTCCTCTTTCCTCACAGCCCTATCAGCATTTGTTATTGGTTGATTTCATGATAGCAGCCATTCTTTCTTGAGTAGGGTGGAATCTCATCCTTGTTTTCATTTGCATCTCTCAAATGACCAGTGATGTTGAACATTTTTTCATGTATTTATTTGCTATTTCTACTTCTTTGTCTGAGAAATGTCTGTTCATTTCAGATGCCCATTTTCAGATTGGATCTTTAAATTTGGGAGGTCTGATCTTTTTAAGTTCTTTATAGATTTGAGGTAGTAGACCTTTGTCTGAGGAAGAGCAGGTGAAGATTTTTTCCCACATTGTGGGTTGTCTCTTCACACTGCTGGGGGTTTCTTTTGCTGTGCAGAAGCCTTTTAATAAGAAGACATCCCACTTGTTGATTGTTTGTGCTAGTTCACAGGCAACTGAGATTTTGTTCATAAAATCTTTTCCTATACTGATGTCTTCAGGGGTTCTACCTAACCTCTGTTCCAACTGGTTCACAGTTTCTATTTTAATATTTAGATCTTTAATCCATTTCTATTTTAGTTCAGTGCATGGTGAGAGATATAAGTCTAGTTTTAATCTTTGGCAAGTTGAAGTCCAATTTTTCCAGCACCATTTATTAAAGAGGCTATCTTTCCTCCAGTGAGGGTGTTTGGATCCTTTGTCAAAGATGAGATAGCTGAGTGTGTCTGGCGTTGTTTCTACATCTCATATTGGCTCATTCTGCTGTGTAGACTTTCAGTGGAGTTTTTCATGTCCTGGAAATCTATTTGCATCTGTTTTATGGATTTCATTTGTTTCCTATGTTGGGATTCCATCATGTTCCTGAGCTCCTCTCTAGATTTATTAATCATGTCTTGCACTAGGGACACAATTTCTCCTGTTATCTGAGAAATTATTTCTGATTTCATTTTTTCCAGATCCCCTTTTGTTGCCAGTTCAGTGGGTCCAGGTGGTTGAGTATCAGAGTGTTCCATCTCATTTCCCTTTGGGGTTGCTGTAGGTGATCTGGAAGTCTGGTTTTGAGACTTATTTACGTGTTTTCTCATTTTGACTGGGGCAGGCGGCTGTTAGCACCTGCACAGATTACCTCCTCTGAGCTTGGAGAGGTGGGTCAGGGCTGGGAGCAGGAGTAGGGATGGTGGCCCAAAAGCCCTTTCTTATGAGGTGGGAGCAGCAGGAGGGATGGTGGCCAGGAAGCCCCTTCCTCTGGACGAGGAGCAGTGGGATGGGGCCTCAAAAGCCCCTACCTCTTGGTTGGGAGTGGTGGGAGGGATGGTGGCCTGGAAGCCCCTTCCTCTGGCCTGGAGCGGCAGAACAGAAGATGGCCCAAAAGCCCTTTCCTCTAGGCTGGGAGCAGCGGGAGGGATGGTAACCCGGAAGCCCCTTCCTGTGGACTAGAAGCAGTGGGAAGGAGGCTCTGAAGCCCCTACCTCTGGGCTGGGAGCAGAGGGACTCAGTACCGTGATGTGGTGGTCTGGTGTCCTCTGTGTCTTTGTAGTGTGGAACCAGATGGCTGCCTGTCTGCAACAGGTTGATTCGGCATCTTCTGCGCAACTCTGGACCTCGGTAGGGCATGCCTGTTGTGCCTTTATTGCAGAGGTTCTCTTCATTTTTCCAGTGGGCTTCAGTTTTCATCAAGTAGCCTGTGTGCGGGCCTCTATCTGTTGTTCACTTCTGTAGCTCAGGACAATGGCCTTGATGACCCCCTTTGCCTTTATAGTATGGAACCTGGTAGCGGTACAGCCAGGAGGCCAGAGGTGGTGGTGGGCCTTTGCAGCCAACCGCATGGCTAAGCTGCTTTCATGTTGGTGTGCTGAGGGGTCCTCACCATCTTGCTGGTTGCAGGTGGGTGTGGTGAGCTGGACAGAGCGGGTCTCTAGATGGCCCCTAGTTTTCTTTCTTTTTAGAGGGATAACTTTGAGGCATGAATCCTACTTTTGTTTACAGAATTCCCCAGTGAAATTAGGTTCCCATTGTGTGTGGTGATAACATTGCTTGACAACTCTTTATTGGCTGACTTCCCTTCCTTGTCTCTAGTACTGATTTTCTTACAGGTGTTTCCAAGAATCATCTCCAAAATCAACTATTTGAACTTGAATACTTGGCTTAGATTTTTGTCTGGAAAAACTGAAATTAAGACACGTCTCAATTACTTTTCCTGAATTTTTTTCTTCTGGGCATCTAAATGTTAGGTAGGGGCTTTCTTCCTGGACTGTATTTTTAAATTAAATTTATTTCCTAGATGAATTCATCACAATATATGATTTCAAATATCAAAAATTATACCAAAAGCTCAGTCATCTTTTCAGAATCTCAAATATCTGTTTTTTTCTTAACTTTTAATTTGTATTAGTACATGTTTGCAGTACACAGTGATGACATTCATTTTGGGGAATTGGTACACATGCATAACACATTTCAATTTATTTTTTTCTTTTCCCTTCTACCCCCCCCTTTTATATTTTTTGCCAGTATCAGATTTATTTATTTCATAGGTCCTTGTCAAGTTAATTTTCTTGAATACAGATTAACAGCTAGAGTTATAGGGCAAAAGCAAATTAAACACATAAAACAATTATACTAAATCAAGGTACACTTTTAGTTGTACATGCTGGATTATAATAGCTTTTTTTCCTATTGACTTTTACTTACTTTGCACTTTATATATTTGGTTTTTATGTAAGAGAAACCATATGATATTTAAGCTTTCATGCATGATGTACTTCACTTAATATGTTCTCAAGGTGCATTCATTTTCCTACAAATGTCTCGAGTTTATCTTTTACAATGGAATATAGTACTCTATTTTATAAACACATTGTCTTCATCTGTTGATGGACATATAAGTTGTTTCCAAGATTTATTAGTTATGAATTGTTCTGCTATAAACATAGGTGTGCATACATTACTGTGATATGATGTCTTTAATTTGAGAAGATACCTTCAAAGGGAATTGTTGGATCTAATGGAATTTTTATTTTTCGTTTTCTGAGCAATCTCCATACATACTGATTTCCATAGTACTTGTGCAATTTTACACTCCTACCAATACATTCCTACCATTTTAAACTCCTGCACCCTTTCCAGCATTTGTTGTTGGTTGATTTCTTTGCAATAGCCCTTCTTTCTGGAGTGAGAAGGAAACTCAGTGTTTTAATTGGATTTCTCAAATGCCTGGTGATATTGAACATCTTTTCATATATTTACTGCAATTCTTCATCTGAGAAGTGACTATTCATTTCAGATGCCCATTTTTTTTATTGGGTCTTTAAATTTAAAAGGTCTAATTTGTTTCAGTTCTTTCTATATTCTAGAAACTAGTACTTGCCTGAGAAGTAGATGGTAAAAATTTTTTACCATTCTGTAGATTGTCTCTTCACTCTAGTGGGGGTTTACTTAGCTGTGCAGAAACTTTTTAATTTAATGTCATCTCATTTGTTGATTCTTTGTAATATTTTCTGTGCAACTGGGGTTCTGTTCAGGAAGTCTACCTACTCCTATGTCTCCATTTTATCTCTTTTGTGTTCTAGCAGATTGTTTCTGCTTGAATATTTAGAACTTTGTTCCTTTTTGATTGTATTTTAGTGCATGGTGAGAGAGATGGATTTAGTTTTTATCTTCAGCATGTGGATAGCCAGTTTCCCGACATCATTTAGAAAGAAGGCTCTCTTTCCTCTCCAGTGAAAGTATTTGGCCGTTTGTCCAAGATAAGGTAGTTGAGTGTGCCTGGAATTTTTTCTGCATCCTCTATTCTGTTCCTCTGATCCACAAGCCCATTTGATTGCCAATACCACACTGTTTTTTTTTTTTTTTTAATCACTGTAGCTTTGTTGTATAACTTAAAGTCTGAGATTTTGTGATGCCCCTGCCTTGCCCCTATTGCTCAGAATTGTTTTCGCTATTCTAGGTCTCTTCTGATTCCATATGACTTTTAGAATTGCTTTCTTTATTTCTGTGAAGGATGTTTTTGGAATTTTGACTGGGATTGCATTAAATGTGTATAACAGTTTTAGAAGTATGGCCATTTTGACTATGTCGAAAAACCTCAAATATCTAATCAATATCTCTACTTCTAAATCTTCTGGGTATCTCATGATTGCATTTCATAAGCTAAACTCTTTAAATTTCTTCTCCTAATTGGTTAGAAATTGAATACCTCACATGATACTCAGATTTTTATAGTAAGTATGTTGGTTCTAGTCTTTTCTTTTTGTTGTTGTTCATTTTTTGAGACGGTCATTTTTTGAGTTCAGGCTGTTCTTGAGCTCACTATGTACCCCAGGCTGGCCTTGAACTCTCAGCAGTTCTTGTGCCTCAACCTCCCAAATGCTGGGATTACAGGTGTGCATCAATATGCCTGGCTTTGGTCCTAGTTTTGTCATCAAGAGACAAGAAAAACATACCTCCTACCTATTCTGCGGGAGAGAAATTCACATACTTTTATTTTTGGTACTGGGGATTGCACTCAGGTCCTTGCGCTTGCAAGGCAGACACTGAAACCACTGAGCTAAATCTCCAGCCCCAAAATTCACATACTAAAAGAAAGCTGTTATACTCTTTTCCTCTAGCATTATCAGGGATTAAGGTTCAATAAACCTATGTGACAAAAATGAGTAACAATACTTATAGTTTGGTCATATACTTCTCTGTAAATGCCCCAGTTTTTCATTATTTCTCTCAAAATTTGACAAATAGAATTAAATGTAGAATATTTATTATAGTCTGCCCAAAGTGGGCTCTATCACATATGCATGAGTACATGAATAAATTATGTACACATTCTGTCTCTCATACATACATATGAGTGGACCCCCACCCCCATATCTTATCAGGATAGAACCATCACTTGCAAGTTCTTATACTGAACTTCAGTGTACATGTTAGAAAAGTTCTGTTATTTTTCATAAAAATGGACAACAATAATAAACCCACACACACTGACAGGTTTTCTCAAAGCCGTCTTGTTTTTTTAAAGGCCATTTAAGATACTTTCTAAATTCAAGCAAGGGCACTGTGAGAAGATCAAACAAAACAACAATATACATGAGTAGGAAGACAAAGAATGCAGTGATGTTTATTTTGAGTAGTATTTTCTTTGTGATATTTATCTACATGGCCTATTGACCTGTTCCTTTCTTTGGAGAAATCTACAAATCTGAGTGAGTGTGAAATTTGAAAGCAAACAGAGACTGCATTTTTTTTTCTTTTTGATGAATAGTGAAGCTTTTTGTTTCCTTGTCAACAAGGCCTATGTTATCAGCCTTTGTTCTGTTTGCTTTAAAAAAAACACAAGTTGGTTTTGGTTTACGAATTACCAGGTCTTAATAGGAAAATAGTGCTAGTGAGAAAGCAAGAGCTTTGAGCATGTGGAATACATGCTGTAAGTGCAACCAATCTCATAGTAAGAAAATAAACCACGTTCTTGTGTACTAATGAAAAAAATACTGATAATGTGGAGTTTTTACATATGCATTGCATTTATTATAGTCATCAAAATATTTCAGCATACTATTCCCTCCTTCCCTTCATTCTTCTCAGCAAATACTTAATATGTGCTAGGAACTGTACTAGATACTGGAGATAAAAAATAAAATAAGATGATTTTTATGTTGGGAAGAGAAAATCAAAGTTACAGCTCGTTTTTATTATAGGCTAAATCACATGATAGGCTAAACATAAAAGTCCACCTGTAAGGCGACTTTGCAGACTCCATCAGAACTTGCTCCATTTGCTTAACAAAGCTGACTTTCTTGACTCTTTCTTGCAAGTGAGAGATCATACAGACAATTTGATATAAGCCTCAGTTGCCCTCAATCGTTTGACAGAGGATGACCTAAAACTATGATTCTCATAAAAATTAAAACTAAGAGCACACTATAAAAATTAAACAAGTAAAAATACACAATACAGAATCTTGTATCACTGTTCCAAAGACTAAAACTGATGTGCTAAACAAAATTAAATCTCTAAGTAAAAGTTCATCTAGAAGTCTCCTTATGTTAGTGATTTAACTGAAAATATCATCTAATATGGAGCATGCCCAGTGGTGAGAAATCAGTTACTAAAATTAGCTTTATAATGCAAAGAACTTAATATGATGATATTGATGGGCTATAAATGCTGGTTATAATTTCAAAAGGTGCTAAAATTACTAGTGATGCCTGAACTTTCGAAACTGCGATTTGTGTACTAATTCTATAATTTGGCCAATTGAAAATTAGACTTTAACTATTATTAATTTTTAAACATTACCAGAGAATAAGACATTTTCATATATGTTTGATGTCTTTAACATTGACATGCCAAGGGCTAATATAATTTAGTTAAAAAATTTATTAATGAAGGTGTATTTAAGTGAGGCTGTTTTCAAACTAAATTTTAAACCCAGCTGTTTCAGGAAACTTATTTTTATCTCACTTGACAAAAAAAATGTAGGGGTCATATCAGTGTAATGTAAGACAAGAGTGGAAATCCTTTGCTAGTATATCCTGGGATTTGCATTTATTTGAGATTTGTGGGTTATTTAATAAATCAGCTGTTGTTTTCAAATTTTAAGACCAATGTAACCTTTACATTTCTAAGGCTCATTTTGTGTTGTGAACACTTGTAAGCTTTAGGTGAATGAATATAGGACTCAGCAGAATCAGTATCATTTTAAAGAAATCATAGCAAAGCATAAGCACCCAGATTTATTTTCTCAACTAATGATGTGAAAATCTAAATGAGTTTTAGTATCTTATTTTCAGTGCTAACATAGTGCATTTCCTATTTCTGTGGGAGGTGTAGGAGAGTATGTCATGTCTACTTGATAGATGATCAGTATCTCTGAGAACTTGGCTTATTAATTACTTGACAGTGAAGATGTAGAAATAATTGAAATGTTATGGGCTATGATGTTCTTTTGCTGCACAATCCCTATTTATTCCAGCTTTCTAATGCTTTCAAACTTGAAAAAAATGAGAAGAGGGATTTGGCTCATTCATTATGACTTTTTGTTGTTTTTAAAGATTTTTTCCAAAACTATCAACTGAAAGTTTCAAATATTTTCTAAGCTCCCACTCTGTGCTAATCCCAGTATTAACTGTTTGGCACCATGTCAACAAAAAAACCAGAATACTAGACTTTACATCAGCCGTTGACTTGAATTAGCAATGTGGAAATAGTAAAACAAAATATTTGTTTATAGCATGCTACCAGAGTCAAAATGTAGAATATTTTTTATTGAAATAAGCATGTCTAATCAGCAATGAATTGGTTTGTGTATGATCACTATCTGGGTATGAGTACTCGAACATATTTTTTAGAGCCCAGAAACTAAAGTGTGATCTCCTGGACTTAAATCACTGGTCTGCATTCACCAACTCTAAGGCTTTTGCCAAGTGTATTGTGCTTGGGGGGGTGTATTGGGTAATTTGTGGATTAAGTGGGTGAGTTTATTTAAAGCACTTAGAAGATATAGAAACAACTCCAGACACACTCAGCCATCTCATTTTTGAGAAAGGAGCCAACCATCCTCACTGGAGGAAAGATGGCCTCTTTAATAAATGCTGTTGGAAAAACTGGATTACAATCTGCCAAAGATTAAAACTAAACTCATACCTATCACCATGCACTAAACTAAGATCAAAGTGGATTAAAGATCTAAATATTAAAACAGAAACATTAAACTTGCTGGAAGATAAGTTAGGTAGAACTCTAGAAGACATTGGCATAGGAAAGGACTTTATGAACAAATCCTCAGTAGTATGAGAACTAGCACAAGGAATCAACAACTGGGATCTTATCTTATTAAAAAACTTCTGCACTGCAAGAGAAACCACCAACAGAGCTAAGAGACAACCTACAATGTGGGAAAAAATTTTTAGCAGCTGTACCTCAGACAAAGGACTACTATCTAGAATATATAAGTAACTGAAAAAAATCAGACCCCCCAAATTCAAAGACCCAATTAAAAAATGGGCATCTGAAATGAACAGACATTTCTCAGACAAAGAAGTAAAAGCAGCAAATAAACATATGAAAAAATGTTCAACATCACTGGTCATTTGGGAGATGCAGATGAAAACAACACTGAAACTTCATCCTAGAAAGAATGGCTGCTATCAAGAAATCAACAGCAAATGTTGGCAGGGGTGTGGAGAGAAAGGAACCCTTCTCCACTGTTGGTGGGAGTGTAGACTGGTGCAACCACTGTGGAAATCAGTATGGAGATACCTCAAAGAACTAGGGCTAGAGTTTCCATTTGACCCAGCTATTCCCCTGCTGGGTATCTTCCCAAAAGAATTAAAAGAATCATACCACAGCGATATATGTGTACCTATGTTTATAACAGCACACTTTGTAATAGCTAAAGCTTGGAAACAGCCCAAGTGCCCATTGACTGGAAGCTGGATAAAAAGATGTGTTTTTTTTTATAAAACGGAGTACTATTCAGCCCTAAAGAATGAGAAACTAAAGACATTTATAGCTAAATGGATGCATATTGAGGCCATACTCTTAAGTGAAATAAATAGGACACACACGTGTGAATACAGAATAGTTTCTCTAGTGTGAGAAATTGAAAATGTAAATAAGGATGAAAATGATTAAAATGAATAATTGATAATTTGAAATAAGAAAAGGTCCAAGGGTTTGGGGATGGTGGGAGGGGAAGGGGAAAGGGAAGAAGGGAAAGGAAAAATTATGAGTAAGAAAAAAAAATGGAATCAAATTTGTGTAAATAGGGAAGGGTGGAGGGGGTGAAGGGTGCCCAGGTAATGGGAGAAAAAATAAGGTACATCATGTTCAGGTACAAACACCCAATGATAAATGTAAATTTATTTTATACCTAAATGTACCAACATGTGTATATATGTAAAAAATTTTTCTTTGTTGAAGTGTAAGAAGTTTTAAATATTTAAAATCAGTTTTTTTTTTTTCACCATTTATGCTGTTTTTCTGTTGACTGTGTCTATTGTGTTTCTCAGGCTATAGAAGTTTAATGTTAAAATTATCTATTATTTCTGTTTAAGTTTCTGATGTTGATGACATGGACTTTTTCCAGCCTAGAGTTTTATAATATATTAATCTACGTTTACTTTTAGTAGTTTTTCACTGCAAGCTGTAATTCATGCACAAATAACTTGACATCTTTTTAATATTGCTTTTTATTGCTTTTTAAAATTTCTCTTACTGTAGATGGAAGAATTTTGTTTTTTCCCCTTTCTTTCTCTTTTGCTGTTTGGAAGTTTTATATCTATTCCTGTCTGCCTACATTTCTTTAAAAGTATTTTAATGAGTAAATAATTTTGAAGCTTTTACACAACTGTCTCCAAACAAGATGAATCCTTTACTCCTATGTTATTTCACTTCTTTCTGCTTTTTTTTTTTTTAACCAAATCTAATCCTAATCTTAAATTTCAAGTTTTGTTCAAATCATTTGACAGTTTAATGTTTGTTTTCTAACCATTATTTTCTGATTGTTCTATCTTTGCTCTTCTTGAGGTTTATTGTTGTTCTGGTCTATTTTTATTTTGGGTTAGATGCATTTTATGAGTATTTTTCCTCTTGAAATTGATTCTTAAATCATATTATTTCAAGTATTTTCTCCTTCACTCATATATTTTTGTAAAACATCCCTAAACTTGCTCTGGAGGAACAGACAGGTTCTTTGGGACTGTGAGTCATGAGGGGGAGGGCGTACACGAAGTGGGCGAGGCAGGGGTTTACATTTATGTTCTGGCTTGAAGGACTGCAAAATAGTTTGGCATAGAAAAGCTGCTAATAGTAGATGTTATCAGTGCTGTCATATGCCCTTGATGATTTTGTGCTTTTCCTCTCCCAATAGCAAATGCTGTCTGTGATCAAGGGTTGCCCACTTGTCAGACTCTGCTTTGTGTGTCTATAGAGCAGAAAGGCTCTGCGACTGTTTGGCTCCTTGCATCAACCCTTGACTAATGCCTGACAATGTAGGAGTGTAAACGTCTCAGCTGTCATGTTGCTAGTGACTGTGAGGAGTACTCAAACCACCTCTACCTTCCCTGTGGAATTGAGCTAATGTTACTATCCATGGGATTTAGTTGATAGTGTACCCTTGGTTGCCCCCCACCAAGTGTACTTTCCAGTTTTCCTAAGATGCTTTCAAATAACTCCATTTCATATAAATTCTCATCTCAAGATCACAGGAACTGAATCCAAAATTTTATGGAAGAAATTAAACAGATAACTGGCATATCTGGTATTAATTGAACTGAACCATCTTTAGTTTCTTTTCTCTTTTTATTTCTCCGACTCTTTCTATCTTTCTTATAGTTCTGCTTGCTCTTTCTTGACCTAGTAACACTTGCCCCATCTTTGAAAAATAGGAAATTTTACAACACAACCAGTTATATTATCTTCACTGGAAACTATAAATGTTATCCTTATTCTTTTTAAATTGAGTGTTCCCAGAGCTTATGTTTTACTAGTAGAGGTATAAATCTCAGTAGAACTGACAGATCTTCAGGTGGTCATGTGACTCTTCCACTAATGTGTGTGTGCCTTGGTGCTGGTATCCACAGAAAAAATAATCATGAGTTTACTAAGAAAACTCTTATAGTTCACAGAACCAGGCTTTTTATTTTTCCAGCAGACGTCACATGCTGGCAGAGATCTGGGTCAGAAAAGTTTTTAAGCTTCAGAAACTATGACCGTGACTACTTAGTTGAATCTGGCTTCTTGAACCAGACTCTTCTTTCCCCACAGTATGGACTACTTTCAGGGCTTCAAATTATCTCTTGAAACCTAACCTCTGTTCATTCTCCAGTCACTTGACAGAGCAGTATTTGTCTTATTCTCAGTTGTGGACAGTAAAAAGTACATCCATAGGGCTAATAAATATTTGAAAGTTCTTCAAACCTGTTAGCAAGCCATTCAGATTAAATCTACTATGAATCATCATTGCATACTGAACAGAATTTCCAAAATTAAAAGGATTTACACTTCTGAGTGTTGATGAAGTTGTAAAGCAATTAGAAGTCTTGTGACTTGCTGGCAGCAGAGGAAATTTGTATAGCTATCTGGCAAAACCATTTGGTATTGTCTACTAAAAATGAAAATGCTCTTAATGTGTGACCACAAATTCTACTCTTATTTATAAACTCAACAGAAATGCAGCAAAAGCCATGTACTAGATTGTTTGTAATAGTATTAAACATAATAGTTAAAAAGGAAACAATTAATGTACTTATGAGCAATAGAGTAAATAATTTTCATATATTCATATAATGAAGTACTGTACAATAGATCCTGGCTTATGATCTCAATTAAGTTGGTCAACCAAGGCTCACACTCCTCTACACAGCCTTCAAAGTTTCTCCTGTGTGCAGGCAGATCTCAGTGTCCTTGGAGAGACATTGCCCCAGTATTTCTCAATTAACTCCACCCTGGAAAGAATGTTGTAATCTTCCTTCCAGAACTTTTTAAGGTCTAAGTATATATCTGAGACCATCTAGAAGCACAAACATCAAGAATTCAGGTCATAACTCAAGACTTCGTTCATAAATTAAATCTAAAATTCTGGTCATAACCAAAGTTGCTCATATGTCAGCCTAGTCGTAACTTGAGGGTCCACTGTATTACTATATTACAGTGAAAATAAATGAGCTTCTGATATACATGTTGTGGATGAATCTCACATCCACAAAAGTATGGAAAAGAGTTTAGATATCAGAAAATCATACTATGCAGTTGTACTTATAGAAGTCAAACAGATATATAACAAAAAATATGGTGTTACAAAAATAGTAATGGTTACCTTTGGGGATAAGAGAGAAGAGGCTGATTACAGCAGGTATGAAGGAGTCATCTGGGGTCCTGGTAAGATTATCTTTACTTGGTTATAAGTTTATGTATGTTGCTTTTCTGAAAATTACTGAATTGTACAACCACATTGCACTTTTCTGTAAGTATATTATATTCCTTTATGACAGAGGAAGGGGGAGGAAGGAAGGAGACACAGATAGTTCAAATATTGAAGGTTGGGAAAAATCCAGAAAATAATAAAGTTATTGTAGTGATAATGTTGATATTGACAATAAACATTTATTACTGTTCTTTCATTTGCTCCACACAGAGGTCTAAAAGGAAGATATTTTATTTTCATTTTATGAAAAAAAATTAAGATATAGGGTTTTTAAGGACAGTGTTCAAGCTCTGTTTTAGTCCAGTTTATGTTTCTATAACAAAATACCCAAGGATGGGTAAGTTGTAAAGAAAAGAGACATATCTAGCTTACAGTTTTTGGAGATGGAGATTCAAGGTTGGAGTTGTGTCAGGCAAGAGCCTCATATCATTATGTAGTAGATGACACCATGAGAATGTTTGTAACAGTGCAATTAGCAGATGCATGCAGATGTAGCCAAAATGTCAGGAATAGCTTTGTTTTATTACAACCCATTCATACAGTAATTAATGCAGTATGACAGGACTAAATTCATTTCCATGAGATCTAATCCAGTCTCAAGGACCTAACCTGCTCTCTCACAAAAGATATTAATTCATTCACGAGTGCAGTGACCCATAACCTAATTACTTTCTGAAGATCTGCATCCTGAAACTGCTATGTTGAGGAATTAAACTTCAACGTGAGTTTTGGTTGGAGAAACTATGTCCAAATCATAGTGAGGTTGTACAGGTATTTAGCAGTAAGGCAGGAGCTTGAAACAAAGCCAGTCAGTTGGACTCTAGAACATGTGCATTCACTTATAAGATTATAAACACTGAGGATACTGGTCTTAGGAAAAGATTATTTTGGCGGTGTTCATGGAGTTGATGAGAGGTGGTCAGGATAAATCTTGTATTTTCTGCTGGATCTACTGTTTCATGAAATGCAACAAAAGACATTACGGGTAATACAAATAATGGCAGGTTTTTCTCTTTAGTTGTGTGTGGGGTTCTGACATGTGAAAGAAAGGATGTGAAAGAAGTGCTAAGTGAGAAAAGAGAAATTGAGATTTTTGGTTTAACCTAATTAAATTTCAGATGACTTAGAATCCGAGTATGTAGGTCAAATAGGCAATCAGATCTATAAATCTGTAGGATCTATAGGTCTAGGGAGAACAGGCTGGAGCTAGCAACTTGTAGATTTTAAATTTTGGGCTGTGGGAAATAATGAAGTTATCTAGGGAGAGATTGTAGAGAGAAAGGAATTTAGGCACAGAACTGAATTTTAAATTTAGAAGATAGAAACTAAGATCCAGCAAATTTTTGAAACAGAAGAAATATGAAGTACATTTCCTAGAACTGAAAAAGAACACAAATGTTCATATTGAAACAGATCAGACAATACTAAGCACAAAAAGTACTTAAAGAGACACTAGAGACATCATTGTGACATTTTAGAACATCAAAGATAATGAGCACATCCCCACAAGTAGGTCATGGAGGAGTTGCTTATAAAGTGGTGAGATTAGACTTCAGAATGTTACTGGTCACTCATGTTTGTACACTTGCTGCTCCCCACAAAAAGCACAAGGCTTGACGAAAAGAAAAAAAGATTTTAGTTAAAGTTATCTCTGAGGAGATAGAGGAGCCTCATGTGCCCACAATTTCTCCTCTCACTGTGTTTAGGTGTGCAAGGACTTTTTACAGTAAGGAAGAAAAGGGAGATGGAATACAGTGAGTCAATAGACAATTTCACTTCTCTTTCTCTGTGGAAAGGAAACCAAACTCAGATGTTCTTGGGCTAACAACATGTGCATATTCTATTTGTCTGGGCTGAGAGGAGGAGTGGTGATTTACACCCTTAGCATGAAGAAGCTTGGAGAAGCAATTTATCTCTAAACAACTTGTAACTTGTAAAGGTCCACCTTGCCCTTGTGGTTACAGTACCAACAGCACTAGGTACTTGAAGATAACAGCCAATACAATAAAAGTGATGGTAATACCAAACATTTTTAGACTCACTAAAATGCTCGGTTATGCATTCTTAGAAAGTTCCTTGAGGATACACCCCAGAAAAATAAAAGAACAAATCAAGAAAGAAGATATAAGAAACAGAGAATCTGAATCAGACTGTTCTGAGAGCAAGTATTTAAGCAGGCCTAGGAAGCAATTAAATACCCTGGAAAGAGAAGAGGAGAAATGCTCTGGAAGAAAAAGAAAAGAAAAAAGGCCTAGATAAAATGTTTAAGAATATAGAAATGTTGGCTGGGGATTTACCTCAGTGGTTTCGCCGCCTCCTGCTCAATCTGAAGGACCCGAGTTTGATCACCAGTACCAAAAAAACCAAACAAAAGAATATAGAAATATTTAATAAACTGCAAAACAAAAAAAGAATCTAATTGAACTGATCTACATTAAGTGGAGAACAGAACATAACACTAGAAAAAATAGTCGTAGCTTATTATCTAACTCAATATTAACATGTTCAGCAAATTAAACATTACATACTGATTTTCATCTTTGCAAATCAGCCTATAGACAAGCCATAGAAGACAGTACAAACACTATGAAAACAATCATAAATAGTATAAATCCTGCTGTTAGTAAAAGTATAGATACATTTGACAGGAGATGAGAGACAGCAGGGAGAAAAACAAAGCATAGGTGGAAGCTCTGTCGTCATGTTGTCCTATAAACTGGGAAACCAAAGGCTATATAGATCGTAATGTATGGGCCAAGAAATGGAGTTCAAGTGAATTTTGTTGTTGTGCAGAGATGTTCAGAGAAAAAACTATCATGAAAAAACTAAAAATAGAAAGGACAGAGGAGATGGGGATTGGTGTAAGTGAGAGAAATACTCATCTATCATAGCAGGAGGCCAATAGACAAGAAATAGTGGAATAAATGTGCTAATTAAGTATTTGGAGGCAAGCCTTAGAAAAACAAAAAGCAAGTAGTTAAAAGTGTTTGCCTTTGGGGATCAAAACACTGTGGGAGGTGAGGGAAGAAAAAGAGAATTATTGGTTTTCTCTCTAAACCCTTTTGTTCTTTTTGCTTTCTAAACCACATGCACTTATGACTTTGAATAAAAATAAAGAAAATTAAATGAAAAATTAAATTATAAATAGGAAATTGTTATAAAATGAGGGCATTAATTTGGAAGATAGTGAAAAGAAAATTTATAACAAAAAACTACCCAGGAAGCTTGGAGTCTGTGTTTTAGAAAGCCATAATTAGAAGCCTAGTCCTAAAACAAGTTATTGGAATTTGAAATCCTTTAGGACTAATTTGCAAAAAGGCAATTTTAAGGAAAAATGGTGTTTTGAAAATGAAATGAGGAGGGTGGAAATATTGCTGAGTTGTAGACCAGAAATTAGGTATATAGGCTGATCCCTCCCCACATTTCCACTGCCAAAGTTGATAAAGCCTTTTGTAATAACTTGAGAACCAATATTGAAAAATTATTAAAACATGAAAGGCAAAGCACAAAAGAATGAGTGGCACTGACTGAAGATCATGAATAAAAAGGAGATAATATAGTAGGTGAAGTGTTTCTTAGGTCTTTATTGAAGAAGTGATTAAAGAGACTCTCACTCTTTAATTGCCTGTTGAAGCAATTAGATGAAAAGGAATGGATCAAATAGTAGCAAACCAGGAGAGAAAATTCAGATCAAAGAAGAAATTTGGCACAAGTACCATCCATCCTTTCTCCTGTGACCATATGGAGATGGCATCGGAAACCACCTCTACAGTTTTCTAGAATGGCAGCCAGAAGAGGTAGGTGAGATGAGAGCCATGATATAGGTAAAGCCAACTGATAATTGGGTGTAAATAAATCATTTATCTTTTGTTAAATTTATTTTAAAAATCATAATAGGCTTAAGGGAAAGATTCATTGTATTTTGTGGCACAAGTAAAACATATCCAAAAGAGTCAAGAGGGAACTCAGAGAATTGGTAGAACCATAAACACTACAGCCAATGGGGCTTTTTAATGGCCTAGATTCATTTCAAGTTATTATAAACCACAATCAGTGGCTTAGTTCTAGTCAAATTTGAGGTAGAGTGAAAAGCATTAATTAATAACACATACTAAACAAATTGAGGTTAAATGTTAAGTGACTTGTTCAAGATGAGAAATCAGATTTTATTAGGTTCCTAGGATACAAGTGCCTGGCATCCTAGTTCAGGATCCTCATGCTAAATAACGTAACATTCACGTCACAACACGTCAAACCTAAAGATCCTAACGTGGAGGCTTTAGATTTCAGCGGCCATTTGTGATAATCGGAAAATGGATACATTGAGCATCCTTATGTATCCTTATGTATGTCTTGGTAGTTAAATAACTGGTATACAGTATTTTTTAAATGGTGGATACTGCAAAAGATGTGTCAGAGATTGCAAGTATCCATTACTAAACCTGTGTCCTGTTTTCTCTGGATACGTCCTAGTGCATGCTGGTTGTTTCAGAACAACTGGTCTTGATATCATGAGTCTTTCTGAGTAGTTGGGACACAATTTTCTATGGGTCTCTTGCATTTCTCTATATACTGTGAGGCAATCACTGTTAGTTCTGGAATAGCTTTTCAAGGGTGTTGATGGAGCAAAAAGCCCTTAGGAAATAGAGATAGCTTTTTTCTCCAGAGCGAAATGCAGGCGTGTTACTGCCTTTATAGAAGATCTGGCCTTCTTAAATGGAAAGTTTCTCTCTTGTAATGCAATCACATCTACACAGACATCTATTTACATTGCCCTTGGGATTCTTGAGATGCAAGATAAACTGCAAATATGAAAATACAGTGACAAATATGTGGCAAATATAGAAATGTGATGCTGCCTGAAGTGCAATGAGTAATAAACTTTGTCCCTCACCCATGAGTTCCACTTCCTGTACCACAAGAGCCTGTGCAAGTCCAGTTTCTTATCTTACAAATGGTGTAAAATCTCAGAGTGGTTAACATTTTGGTTAGTATAAAAAAGTTTTATGTTCCACCAAATGAAACATTCCTGTCTCTCCCATTAATGAAAGAGTGCCTGAGTTTTGTCTGAGAACTCTAGGAAATATTACATTTCCCATCTGCCTTTTCATGAGCATGTGATCAGGTTCTGACCAATAATAATGAGCCAAAGAGCTAGGTACCACTTACAGATCATGATCATAAAAAGAATGCATATGCACTGTCCTTTCTACCTTCCATCTGGCTGAAATGCAGACCTAAAGTGTATGTACAGTAGATATTTTACAGGATAGAAGCCATCTGTTAGGATGGAGCTGTTCTTTTGAGCTAGCTACATCTTGATTATAAGGGGCATATAATCTACTTTAATCAATGCATTTTTGGTTTTGTATCATGGAACTTGAACTTACACTAAGAAATGAACTTTGAGAGCATTTCCTATACTTAGTTTTAGTATATGAAGAAATTCAGATCTGAAATCAATAAATGACTTGCTCATAATTGCAGAGTTAGCAAAACTAAAGTGAAAACTCCCAGTTAAGATACATCCTCTTCTATGCTCCGTTCTTCACATTGCCTATATTCAATATTACCAGATGACATTGAATAAACAAGCTCAGAAATCCAGAGGAGGAGGAGTATGGGGAAATCTTTACAGTGAGTGAAAGTACATATATAACAACTGATAGCAATTATCCAGCCTCAGACAAAGAGATGCACATAGAGACATAATTTGAGCTTCGTGAACTGACAAGGTAAGACTGAAAAATTGCAGGGGTAAAAAGTACCCAGTGGAGGATGAATGATTTACACTAAAATGACGTGGTTGGCAGCTTCTTTCAATTTTCATTGTTATGTCCCAGAAGCCCAATTCTCTACCTTCTTGGAATGGCTTCATTAAGCAAGTGAAATTTGAAGAGGGATCTGAGAGAGTTGAAATAACTTTCATGGCAAATGGGTGAGGAAAAACTTGCTAAATATTGACTTCATAAATCAAGCAGTATCTATATATAAGGCATTTCATGAAATGCTTGTGGGTGTGGAGGAGATTCCTTGATTTTAAGGCAATGTTTGTGATATAAAAGAACATATAATTTTGTAAGACTTCAAAATCAAGATTAAAAATATCTATGATTGGCCAGGCATTTAGCTCAGTAGTTCCTCTGCCTGTCTCACAACCGCAAGGTCCTCAGTTTGATCCCCAGTACAAAAAAAAAAAAAAAAATTTATGATTTTGTAGCCTGGAAGAAAGTAGGCAGTTTCATAGTGAAGGTAGGATTTGAAATGTTCCTTGAAAAATATTAGGAAGTTAAAGTCTTGTTAATAGTTGAATAATGAACAAATGATTCCTAACAAGTGCTTTATTATTGCTGTTGTTTTTAAAATTCTCTTGGTGAGCTTAGTAAATGCTCTTTCCTTACCATGTCTGCTTGGGCCTCTAGTGGTTTTATAGATCAGTGCAGGGGTGTCCTTATGATTTATAGCTGCTACAGGAGAAATGGACATTTTGGTAGGGAGTATTGATTTTGGGATAGATATTATTCAAATGTCTTGGGTGTCAGATATACTATTGAAACGTGAAAGATTACTGTGGGTTTAAATTCCTTAGAATGTGTTCTTTTGGAGCAAATCAGGAGTCAGGCAAACTATTGAAAGAACTGAGAATCTGGCCCAAAGAGACCCTTGGACTAGACTCATAAATATTTTTCCACATTTTATACTACTCATTTTTTAAAAGAATTGAATTGTGGTAAAATATACCTAAAATTAAATTTATTTACCTTTTAAGCATTTTAAGTATATAGTCCAATAGTGTTCAAAATGTACAATAAATCTTCATAACTTTCCCAACTTAAAAAATGTTACCCTTTGCCTATTAAATAATAACTCTTCATTTCCTTCTCCCTAAAGCCCCTGGAAGCCACCTGGCAAATTTATGTTTCTATGAAATTGACTTTTCTAGATACCTCATATAAGTGCAATGATACAGTATTTGTCTTTTGGTCGTGGGTTTATTTCACTCAGCATATCTTCAAGTTTCATCCATCGTGTAGCATGTGTCAGTATTTCCTTTCTTTTTAAGGAGGGCTAATATTTCATTTTATGACTGTACTGCATTTTATTTATTCATTACTCTGTTGATGGACATTTGAATTGCTCTAACCTCTTGGCTATTTTGAATAATGATATGCTGTATGTAGGTGTTCAAATTTCTTTTTGGAATCCTGTTTTCAATTCTTTTAAATATATGCTTAGAGCTGAGTGTGGTGGCACACACTATTACACTCAGGAGGCTTAGGCAGGAGAACCACAGTGAGTTCAAGGCCAGCCTGAACTACATAGCAAGACCCTGTTTCAAAAAACAAAAAACAACCAAAAGGCATATTCACTTAGAGGTCAAAGTGTTTGATCATTTTTAAAGGAAACTATCAATATTTTCATAATGAGTGCATGATTTTGCATTCCTACCTTCAGTGCACAAAGATACCAGTATAAGAAACCAGTATCTTTGTGCATTGTAAGTAGGAATTACTTAGCTATTATTTGTGTGAAGGAATTATTTAGCCATTACTTGCTTTTGTTTCTCTCTCTTTTTTTTTTTTTACAGTAGCCATCATAATTTTTGTGAAGGTGATATCTTATTACATTTCCCTAATGATTAATGCTAAGCATCTTTTCATGTGCTTGATGGTCATTTGTATATATTGTGTGGAGAAATAGCTATCCAAATCTTCTGCCAATTTAAAAAATCATTTTATTGGCTTTTGTTTTTAAGCTGTAGAAGCACTTTATGTATTCTGGATATTAATACTTTATTTTACTTGATACGCAAAAAGTTTTTCTCCATTCCAGAGTTTTCCTTTTTATTCTCTTGATTGTGTCTTTGATACACAGTTTTCAGTTTGGATGTACTCCAGTCTATTTTATTTTACTTTTTTATCTGTGCTGATATATTGTCAAATTCAAAGCCACAAAGCATTTAACTTATATTTTCTTTTTTAGTGTTTTATAGTTTTAGACCTCATGTTTAGGTCTTTGACCTATTTTGAGCTTATTATTTTATGATGTGTAAGATAAGGTCCAAGTTTATTCTTTCATATATAAATATCTGATTTTCTAACACTAGTTTTTGAGTAGACTGGCCTTTCTTTCATTGACTGTTCTTGGCACCCTTGTGGGGTTATTTGGCCATATATGTAAGGACTTCTGGCTTCTGCATTCTATTCTATTGATCTGTGTATGCCTCAATGCCAGCACCACATGTTTTGACTACTGTAATCTTGTAATCAACTTTGAAATTAGGAAGAGTGAGACATCCAAAATTTATTTTTAAATTGGTTTGGCAGTTTGTGTTACCTTCACATGAATTTTAGGATAGATTTAAAATACCATCTTGAGATTTTGACAGAGATTACATTAAATCTGAAAATCATTTTGGGTAGTATTGACATCTTAACAATATTAAATCTTCCAATATGTGAACATGAGATATCTTTCAATTTATATATGTCTTCAATTTTTTAAAGCAGTATTTTATAGTTTTCCATATATAAGCCTTTTACTAATTTGGTTAGATTTATTTGTAAGTATTTTGTGTGTTTTGGATAATGTTGTCAATGGAGTTGCCTCTTAAATTTCATTTTCGGATTTTTGTTACTGGTGCATATAGACACAACAGATTTTTGTGTGTTGATTTTATATTTTCAACTCTGCTGAATTTATTATTTCTAAGTTTATAATTTTCAGATTTTTTTGCATGTAAGATCATATTGTTTACAACCAGAGATAATTATACATCTTTTTTTCCAAATTGAATGCCATTTCCTTATTTCTCTTGTCTGATTGCTCTGGCTAGGACTTCGAGGGCTATATTGAATAGAAATGGAAAAAATATAGAGGAGTATCATTTTCTTTTTCCTGATCTTAAAGGCAAAGCTTCTAGTCTTTCAGTATTGGGCATACTACTCTTTTTCCCACGTGGCCTTGTTTAGAAAGACAGCCCAGGGTAAAGTAAATGTTTTTATCATTCCAGACAGTAAAGAGTAATGCTGTGATACTCCCTGTAAAAGTTTATATTTTTTCATTTTAATCTGTTCATTAAATGGTTGAAGAAAAGTATAGAAGATAGGCATAGCCATTTTTTCCATGTTCTATTTCTTTTTTATTAGTAAATGTTTGCAACATACCATGAATACTCTCATCATGGGGACTTGGTAAATGTGCGCATCACATCTTAATCCTTTTACTGCTTCCTCTCCCCTCCTTATCTCCATCTCTATATTGCTGTCCCATGTGGAGAAGATATATCACTGTGTTTTGTTGTCAGTCTTTTATTTTGCTCTTGAAATTATTTCTGCTTTGGGTTTCTCATATAAGAAAAACCATGCAATATTTAAGCTTCTGTGTTGGACTTATTAAGGCTTATTGTCTCTAGGTGCATCCCTTGTCCTACAAATAAATCACATTTATATTTTATGGCAGAGCAGTACTCTATTGCATATATATACTACATTTTCCGCATTCATTTGTTGATGAACATCTGAGATTTAGCTGTTATGAGCTGTACTGATATAAACATGGGTGGGCATGTATCATTGTAATATGATGTCTTTAACTCTTTTAGGAAAGTACCTAGTGTTTTCTAGAAGGGGAATAGCTGGATCAAATGGAATTTCTAATTTTAGCTTTTCTAGAAATATCCACACTGATCTTCATAGTAGGCCTACTAGTTTACACTCCTACCAACAATATAGAGGTTTTTTAAAAAAATCCCCAACAGCCTCAGCAGCATTTGTTATTATTTGATTTTTTTATGGTAGCCATTCTTTCTGGTGTAAGACGGAATCTCAGTGTTTTAATTAGCATTTCTCTAATGGCCAAAGATGTTGAACATTTTTTCACATACACATTGGCCATTTTTATTTCTTCTTCTGAGAAGTGTCCATTTATTTCAATTGCTTGTTTTTGATTGGGTGTTTTATTTTCAGGAGATCTGAATTTTGAGTTCTTTGTGTAAAATACATAAAGCTAGTCTTCTGTCTGAGGAGTAGCAGGCAAAAGTTTTTGTCTCATCCTGTAGGTTGTTTCTTCACTTTAATGGTTGTTTCCTTTGCTATACAGAAGATTTTTAATTTGATATAATCCCATTTATTATTTGCATTTCTTATGCAAGTGGGATTTGGTTCAGAAAGTCCTTGCCTATGCCTGTGCTTTCAAGAATCTTGCCTAGTTTATCTTCTAGAAGATCAAGTATTTTTGTTTTAATATCTAGGTCTTTGTTCTATTTTGATTTTATTTTAATGCATGGCAAGATATATGAATGTAGATTCAATCTTCTGCATGTGGATAACCACTTTTCCCAGCACCATTTGCTGAACAGGCTATCTTTTCTCTAGCATATATTTTTGACTGCTTTGTAAAGATCGGATATCTGAGCATTCCTGAGTAGTTTCTGCATCTTCTATTCTGTTCTATTGATCTGCATGCCTGTTGTGTCAGTACTATGCTGTTTTTTTTTTTTTAATCACTGTGACTTTGTAATATTGTTTGAGATCTGGGATTGTGATCCCTGCTGCTTTACTGTCATCTATTTCTTTATAAATTTTAGCATTTGTTTTGGTTCTGTCAAGAATGTTGTTCTTTTGATTGCAATCACATTAAATATATGCAACAGTTTTGGTAATATGACCATTTTGACAATATTTCTTCTGCCTATTCAGAAATAGATGATGTTGTTCCATTTTTTCTGGTGTTCTCTTTGATCTCCTTCAGAGTACTATAGTTTTTTGTTGTTTTTTTTTTGTACCGGGGATCGAACTTGGGTACTTGCACTTGTGCAGCAGGTGGTGAAACCACTGAGCTAAATCCCCAGCCCCAGAGTACTATAGTTTTTGTTGCATAGGACTTTCACTTCCTTGGTCAAGTTAATGCATATTCAATTGTTTTTGGAGACTATTATGAATGGTGGTATTATTATTATTATTATTATTATTTTCCAATACCAGGGATGGAACTCAGGATCTTGTGCTTGCCTGGCAGGTGGGGCACCATTGAGCTAAATTCCTGGCTCTGTATTATTTTCTTGATTTCTTTGTCAGCATGTTCATTGTTAGTTACAGGAATACTGCTGATTTCTTGTGTGTTGATTTAGTATCCTGCTACATTGCTGAATTTGTTTATTAGTCCTAGGAGTCTTTTGGTGGAACTTTTTTGATGTGTATAGGATCATGTCATCAGCAAACAAGGATAATTTGATATCTCTTTCTTTTCTATACATATCCCTTTTATTTCCTTCTCTTGCCTGAACATTCTAATATTTTGAATACTGTACTATATTGAACAGGAGTGCTTAAAGTGGGAAAGTTTGTCTTGTTTCTGATTATAGGGGAAAAGTTTTCAGGTTTTCCCCATTTAGTATGATGTTGGCAGTAGGTTTGTCACAAATGGTTTATCAGAATGAGATAAGGTCATTTTTGGCCGATTTTCTTAATGATTTTTTATAAATGTTGAATATTTGCAAAGGCGTTTTCTGTGTCAATTGAGATGATTGTGTTGTTTTAATCCTTGTTTCTGTTTATGTGATGTGTTACACTTATTGATTTATGTATGATGAACCATTCTTGTATCCTGGTGATGAAGCTGACTTTGTAATGATGTATGAACTTTTTAATACATTGTTATGTTTTGTGTGCCACTTTCTTGAGAATTTTTGCATCTATGATTATTAAGAGACTGGCATGTAGGCGTTTTTTTTTTTTTTTTTTTTTTTTTTTTTTGGCTAAGTCTTCATTTGGTTTTAGTATTAAGGATAATGCTAGCTCCTAGGAATGAATTTGGAAATGCTCCTTCCCTTTTAATTTCATTGAAGAGTTTGAGGAGTGTTACTATTAAATCTTTCCTAAAGTTCAGGTAGAACTCAATGGTGAATCCATTGAGTCCTGGGCTTTTTTTAGTTTGTAGGATTTTTTCTTTTTTTGGTACCAGGGATCAAACTCAGTTTTGTAGGATTTTTATTACTGCCTCAATTTCATTGCCTGTTATTGGACTGTTTAGTATTTTTTTATCCTCTTGGATCATTTTTGGTAATTCATATGTGTCTAGAAATCTGTTTTTTTTTCTTCCAGATTTTCCAGTTTATTGGCGTATAGGTTTTTGAAGCAGATATCTATAATCCTCTGTACTTTAGGGCTTTCCATTGGGATTTTACTTTTTTCACTTCTAATCGCATTGATATGGGTATTTTCTATCATTCTTTTGGTAAGTTTGGCTACAGGTTTCACTATTTTCTTTATCCTTTCAAAGAACCAGCTCTTCGTTAATTTTCTGTATTTTTAAAACCTCAATTTCATCAATTTTCATTTTTATCTTTATAATTTCATTGTTTGTACTAGTTTTGGTTTGGGTGGTTTCTTATTTTTCCAGGACTCTGAGGTGCATCATTAGGTTATTTTTGGAGGAGGGAGGATTGGTCCATTTTTCTCATGTGGGCATTCACAGTTATAAATTTCCCTCCAAACTGCTTTAATTGTGTGCCTTCAGCGACAGTATGTTGTACTGGCATTATCATTTGATTCTAGGAAATGTTTGATTTCTTCTGTGACCCATTTATTATTCAAGAGTATATTCTTTAATCTCCATGGGTTTAGATAATTTTTATGATTTTCTTTGCCACTGAGTTCTAGTTTTAGTGCACTATAATCTGGTCACATGCATGGGATTATTTCCATTTTTTAGTGTTTTTTTATGCAAACTTTATGACTTAGTATGTCTTGTATTTTGGAGAAAGTTTTGTTTACCACAGAGAAGAATGTGTAGTCTGTTGTTTTTATCACTCTGTATATATAAAGTCCATTTGTTTGAAGGTTTGGCTCAACTCTGATACTTCTTTGTGTCTAACTGATCTTTCCATTTGTGATAGTGAGTTACTGAGGTTCATCACTATAATTAGGTTGCTGTTTATCTTATCTTTTATGTCCAATAGTACAGTGGTACCTCAGTTCAGAAACTCAATTCTTTCCACAATTCTGGTCACAAATTCAATTGGATGAAAACCTAGTCAAATTCAATGGTTAGGTTCAAGGTTGACAAGGCGAAACTTGATTTGTTTCTCATCCAATTTAATTTGAGACCAGAGACGTGGAAAGAATTAAGTTCATGAACTGATGTACCACTGTATTTGTCTTAGGAATTTGGATGTGCTGATATTTGCTGTATTGTATATGTACAATGATTATTCCTTTTGTTGAATTGTTCTTTTACCAGTACTATATAGTGAACTTCCTTGGCTCCTGATGAGTTTTGGCTTGAAGTATACTTTTGTCTGAAAACAGGATAGTTATTCCTTTATTCCTGTTTGTTTTCAGATACTTGTTGCATATAAACTTGTTTTCCATCCTTTGATTTTTAATCTAGGGGCTTCTTTAAAGATGATGTTTCTCATATGCAAGATACTGTTGGGTTTCACTTTTTAATTCATTTTGTCAATCTATTTCTCTTTATCAGGGAGTTTAGACCATGTACATTGAGAGATATTACTAAAAAGTGTTGACTGATGCCTGACTTTGCATTGTTTACTATTAATGATTCTTTTATTGTTCCCTTGTGCTTAACTGCTCACCCTGCTTGCTGTGTTTATTCTAGTAGGCTCTTTGGCATTGATATCTTCATTGTTTCTGTCTAGGGTATTCTTGAGTATTTCTGTAGTGCTGGTTTGATAGTCAGAAAATTTTTTAAATGCTCTTTTTTGTATGGAAGATCCTAATTTCTCCATCAATTTTGGAAGAGAGTTCTATAGGATATATTAATCTGTATTAAAGTTGTTTTCTTTTAGGGCTTGAAAAATTTCCAAGCCCTAAGGTGTGTGGTTAGAAATTTGCAGTAATTTTAATAGATTTACCTTGTTGCTTTTTTCTGACAGCTTTTAAAATTCTTTCCTTGTGTTGGATTTCTGGGATTTTGATGATGATATGTTATGGAGAAGTTCTTTTCTGATGGTTGGTATTTGGGGTTCTATGTGCCTCACTTACCTGTGTTTTGAATTCTTTCCCTATACTTGGAAAGTTTCTGCTATGATTTTTGTAAACAGATTTTTATGCCACTTTTAACATATTCTAATTTTTCTCTAATTCCACCTACTCTTTAGGTTGTCTTTGTGTTATCTAGTAGCTGCTGGATCAATTTCTTGTGATCTGTTGTTATTTTTAAGGTGTCACCTGGTATATAGTCATGCATGTCAGCCCTATTTTCTGGTTCTGACACTTTCTTCTTACATTGGTCATTTCTGCTACTTCTACTTTCAATTTTTATCCTCGGGATTTCTGTTTGGTACCTCTTCATGGACTCTTTTTCTTTACTTAACTGACTATTCATATTTTGTATCATTTTGGTAGGTAGCTTTTTGTGTCTTCTTTAAGCTTGTTGATAGTTTTGTTTATTAAGTTCATCATGTATTTCGTTACATCATCTTTGAGCTCACTGAATACCTTATATAAGTCAGCCATTTGATTTTTTTTATTATCTTCTAATTATTGCCCGTTAGTTCAGTTTTGGGGATGTTAGGAGTTTTTGGAGGCATTCTGTTGCCTTGTTTTCTCATTTTTCTGTATGTGTGTGCATGTACACACATACGCACATGCACACTGAGGAAAGATTCTAAAGCATTTAAGTGACATTGGTGCTATGATTTACATGTGGTTTGAGGATGTGACCCCAAAGGTTGATGTGTTGGAAGCTTGATCTTCAGTTTGGCAATATTGAGAGGTGGTGGAACTTTTAAGAAATTGGACATAGTGCATGGTTAGGCCATTGAGCATGCTGCCCCTACAGGGGATTAAGGTAATTCTTGTGGAATCCCAGCTAGTTCTTGAGAGAGTTATAAAAACAGCAAGGCCGATCCCTCCCTGATCTCTGGCTTCCTGTCTGGCCACATGATCTATTCTGTGCTTGCTTCCACCATTGTGATGTCATCCATCATGAGGTTCACACCAAAGCCAAGCAACATTTGATGACATACTCATTGATTTCCAGAACTGTGAGCTAATCAAAGTTATTTCCTTTACAAGTTATGGAGCCTCAGGTATTTTGTTATAGCAATAGAAAATGAATATAATATAATTGTCTGTACTCCTAAGAAGGTCTCTCACAGAACTCTGTACTGTTCAAATGCATTAAATATTAGTGTGATTAATAAAATATAAAATACTTATTGAAGATCTGAAGTCAGAACATTGGGCAACGTAATTCAGTCAGAACTTATGTTAAGTTACACTGATTTGGTTAGAAATTGGTTACAATTGCAAGAAAGTAAAACAGACTTGTTCAGAGATTTTTTTCTCCATAAATTCTTTTATTGGTACATTTTAGGTATACAATACATTTACATTTATTATTGGGAACTTGTACATTTACGTAATGTATCTTGGTTCTTATTTTTTCCCTGTTTGCCTGCCCTCCCTTCAACTCCTTCACTTTTCTATTTACCAAGACTTTGTTTCCATTTTTTTCCTTTTCTCATAATTTTTCCTTTCCCCTACCCCTCCCACTTCCCCTACCCCTTTGGACCTTTCCTTCTTATTTCACATTATTGATTATTCATTTTAATCCTTATTTACACTTTCAGTTTCTCACACCAGAGAAACTATTCCGTATTTACACATGTGTGTCCTAATTATTTCACTTAAGAGTATCCTCTTAATGTGCATCCATTTAGCTATAAATGACTTTAGTTTCTCATTCTGTATGGCTGAGTAGTACTCTGTTTTATATAAAAAACAAAACAAAACATCTTCTTTATCCAGTCTCCAGTTGATGGGCACATGGGCTGTTTCCAAGTTTTAGCTATTACAAACTGTCCCTATAAACATGGGTGTGCATATATCACTGTGGTATGATCCTTTTAGTTTTTTTTGGAAGATACCCAGTAGGGGAATAGCTGGGTCAAATGGGACCTCAAATCCTAGCTTTTTGAGGTTTCTCCATATTGATTTCCACAGTGGGTGCACCAGTCTACACGTCCACCAACAATGGAGAAGGGTTCCTTTCTCCCCACACCCCCGCCAGCATTTGTTATTGGTTGATTTCTTGATAGCAGCCATTCTTTCTGGGGTGAGGTGGAATCTCAGTGTTGTTTTCATTTGCATGTCTTGAATGACCAGTGATGTTGAACACTTTTTCATATGTTTCTTTGTTGCTTTTACTTCTTTGAGAAATGTCTGTTCACTTCAGATGCCCATTTTTAAACTGGGTGTTTAAATTTGGGTGGTCTGATTTTTTTTAAGCTCTTTATATATTATAGATAGTAGACCTTTTTCTGAAGAACAGCTGCTAAAATTTTTTTCCCACATTGTAGGTTGTCTCTTAGTTCTGTTGGCGGTTTCTCTTGCAGTGCAGAAGCTTTTTAATAAGATAAGATCCCAGTTGTTGATTCTTTGTGCTAGTTCCCGTGCTACCGAGGTTTTGTTCATAAAGTCTTTTCCTATGTCAGTGTCTTCAAGACTTCCACCTATGGGCTGGGGATTTAGCTCAGTGGTTCCACCGCCTGCCTCGAAAATGCAAGGACCTGAGTTCGATCCCTGGTACCAAAAAAAAAAAAAAGAGTTCCACCTAACTTATCTTCCAGCAAGTTTACTGTTTGTTTTAATATTTAGAATTTTAACCCATTTTGATTTTAGTTTAGTGCATAGTGATAGATATGGGTCTAGTTTTAACCTTTGGCTGGTTGAAATCCAGTTTTTCCAATACCATTTATTAAATAGGCTATCTTTCCTCCAAAGAGGATGGTTGGCTCCTTCGTAAAAGATGAGGTGGCTGAGTACATCTAGGGTTGTTTCTGCATCTTCTAATCTATTCCACTGATCCTCAGGTCTATTTCTTTTCCAGTACCATGCTGTTTTTATCAGTGGCTTTGTAGTATAGTTTCAAGTTGGGGATTGTAATACCCTCAGCCATGTCTCTGTTGCCTAGAATTTCTTTTGCTATTCTAGGTCTCTTCCAGTTCCAAATGAATTTTTGGATTATTTTCTCTGGTTCTGTGAAGTATGTTGTTGGAATATCATTTGGCATTGCATTAAATCTGTATAGCAGTTTTGGAAGTATGGCCATTTTCACGATATTGGTTCTTTCTACCCAGAAACAAGGGATGTCTTTCAATTTTCTTATATCCTCTTGAATCTCTTTTTTCAGAGTGCTATAGTTTTCAATGTAGAGGTGTGTTGCTTCCTTCATTAGATTGATTCCTAGATATTTCATTTTTGGTGGTGCTATTCTAAAAGGAATTGTTTCCCTAGTTTCTCTCTTGGTGTGTCTGCTATTTGTGTGTAAGAAGGCTATTGATTTTGAGTGTTGACCTTGTATCCAGCTACACTATTGTGTCTGTCAATTAAGTCTAGAAGTCTTTTGGCAGAGTTTTTTGGGTTTTCTATGTAAAATATCGTATCATCAGTAAATACTGACAGTTTAAATTCTTCCTTTCCTATCTTTATTACTTTCATTTCTTTCTCTTTTCTAATTGCTGTGGCCCATGTTTCCAGAACTATATTGAACAAGAGTGGTGATAGTGGATATCCCTGTCTTCTTTCTGCTTTTAGCATGAAAGTTTTCAGTTTTTGACCATTTAGTATGATGTTGGCTGTTGTTTTTTCATAGATAGCCTTCATCAGGTTGAGATAAAGACCTTCTATTCCAGTTTTCTGTAGGGTTTTTATCATGAATGGGTGTTGGATTTTTGTCGAATGCTTTTTCTGCATCTATTGAGATGATCATGTGGTTTTTTTCCCTTGGCTCTGTTAATATAGTGTATTACATTAAGTGATTTAACCATCCTTGCATCCCTGGGATAAATCTGACTTGGTTAGAGTGTATGATCTTCTTGATGACCCTCTGTATTCTGTTTTCCAGTATCTTGTTGAGGATTTTTTGCATCTGTGTTCATTAGGGAGATTGGCCTGTAGTTCTCTTTTTGGGTTGGGTCTTTCCCTGGTTTTGGAATCAAAGTAACACTTGCTACCAGGAATGAATTTGGAAGTATTGCTTCCCTTTCAATTTCCTTGATGAATTTAAAGAGTAATGGTGATAGTTCTTCTTTAAATGTCTTGTAGAATTCAGCAGTGAAGTCAGCAGGACCCGGGCTTTGCTTTGTTGGTACATTTTTAATTACATTTTCAATTTCATTGATTGTAACTGAGTTGTTTAGAATTTCTGTATCTTCTTCATTTAGTTTTGGCAATTCATATATATCTAGGAATATGTCCATTTCTTCTGTGTTTTCCATTTTATTAGAGTACAGGTTCTCAAAGTAGATATTGATAATCCTCTGGATTTCTGCTGGATTTTTTGTGATCTCACCTTTTTTGTTCTTGATTGCATGGATTTGAGCCTTTCCTTTTTTTGATAAGATTGGCTAAGGATTTATCAATTTTATTTATTCATTTAAAAAACCAACTCTTTGATTCATTGATTTTTTTTTTTTTTGTATCATTCTCTTAGTCTCCATTGCATGGATTTCTGCTCAGATCTTTATAATTTCCTCTCTTATATTAGCTTTGTGTTTGTCTTGCTCTTCTTTTTCTAGGAGCTTAAGTTTGAGCATTCGATTGTTTATTTGAGCTCTCTCTGTTTTCCTAGATTGGGCATTTGCTGCTATGAATTTCCCTCTTAGAAACTGCTTTTATTGTGTGCCATAGATTTCTGTATGTTGTATAGGCATTATCATTTAATTTTAGAAACTATCTACTTTCTTCTTTAATTTCCTCTGTGACTTGTTGGTTGTTCAGGAGACTGTTATTCAATTTCCATGTGTATGTGGGGTTTTGCAGTTTCCTATGCTATTGATCTCCAATTTTATTGCACTATGGTTTGATAATATACAAGGGATAACTTCAATTCCTTTGTATTTACTTAAACATGTCCTATGAGCTAGCATGTGGTCTATTTTGGAGAATGTCCCATGTGCAGCCATAAAGAATGTATATTCTGATTTTGTGGTGTGGAACACTCTAGACATCTATTAAGTCCATTTGTGGAAAAGCATGGTTCAGTTCTAGTATTTTGTTGTTGAATTTTTGTCTAGATTATCTGTCTATTTGTGACAGTTGGGTATTGAAGTTCCCCACTACCATTGTATTAGTCTTATTTGGTTTTTCATGTCCATTAATATTTGTTTTGTATAACTGGGGGCATTAGTATTTGGTGCATATATCTTTATGATTGTCATCTCTCCCTCTTGGATTGTTCCCTTTACAAGGATGTCGTGATCATCTTTGTCTCTCTTAATTGGTTTTGGTTTGAAATCTACTTTGTCTGCAAATAAGATTGCTACTCCTGCTTTTTTCCAGGGTTTTGTCACATGGAGAACTGTTTTCTATGCTTTTACTTTCAGTCTATGAATTTCTTTTTGAGTTAGGTGTGTTTCTTATATATAGTGTATTGTTGGATTTTGTTTCTTAATCCATTCTGCCAGTCCATTTCTTTTGATTGGTGAATTGAGGCTATTAACATTGATGGTTATAATTGATAAATATCGACTCATCCTTGTCATGATGTTTTACTGTTGTTGGCTCTTTTTTTATTTTTCCCACTTTCCTTTTAGTTTCTTGCCTTGCCTGATGGCTTTGCTCTGCTGGGCCTCATGAAGTTGTGACCCTCAGTGTCTTTTTGTAGGATATTGTTTAGAATTGTTTGGAGTATTGGTTGGGTATTCATGAAGTTTCTTAGGTGTTCTTTGTCGTGGAAATATCTAATTTCCCCATCAATTTTGAAAGATAATTTTGCAGGATATAGTAGTCTACATTGGAGTTTATTTTCTTTTAGGGCTTGAAATACCTCACTCCAGGCTGTCCTTGACTTGAAGGTTTGTGTTGAGAAGTCTGCTGTGATTCTGATGGGCTTTTCTTTGTAAGTGATTTGCTTCTTTTCTTTAACTGCTTGTAGGATTTTGTTCTTCTGTTGGGTTTCTGGGATCTTGACTATTATATGTCTAGGTATGGATTTTTTTTATCATGGCTAGTTGGAGTCCTATATGCCTCACTTATCTGTATGTCAAATTCTTTTCCTCTGTTTGGGAAGTTTTCTGTTATTACTTCTGTGAACTTTTTTATGTCAATTGTACTTTCTTCTGCTTTTTTGTGATCTCCTATCAGTCTTATGTTATTCTTCTTTGTAGCATCTAGCAGCTGCTGCATTGATTTCTCGTGGTCTGTTACTATTTCCAAGAAATCTTTTTTTTCTTAAATTCTTTTATTGGTACATTTTAGTTATACAGTATGATTATATTTATCATTGGGTGCTTGTACCTGTACATGATGTATCTTGGTTTTTATTTTTTCCCCATTACCTGTGTGCCCTTCACCCCCTCCAACCTTCCCTATTTACATAGACTTTGCTTCCATTTTTTTCTTTTCTCATAATTTTTCCTTTCCCTTCTTTCCTTTCCCCTTTCCCTCCCACTTCCTCTCTTTTCATGGTCACTAACCACAATCCTGTCTTCTATGTCTGATATTCTATCTTCACATTTGCTCAATCTGCTGTGAATACTTTCAGTGGAGTTTTTAATCTCCTGGATATCTGTTTGAATCTGTTTCATGGATTCCATTTCTTTCCTATTCTGGGCATTCATGGGTTCCAGCATGCTCCTGAGCTCATCTATTTTTTTTTTTAAATCTGTTTCTGTTCTAGAGTCTCTAATCATATCTTTCATTCTTCTCACCATTCTCTGTAGTAATCTGGGAAATTATTTCTGTGTTGAATTTTTCTAGAGCCTCATTCTTCTATTTTGTTACTTCCTGTGCTATCAGTTCAGGGTGTCCAGGTGGTTGATTATCAGATCTTTCCATCTCGTCTCCCCCAGAATTTGCCTTTGGTGAGCTAGAAGTCCAGATTCATGCCTTGCTAATTTGTCTTCTCATTTCTAATTTTGTTATTGGTGCTGTTTTTTGCTTTAATTCCTAGGCTGATACTTCAATATTTCTTATTGTGAGTATCTTTATTATTTGTGTTTAGAGCCCTTATGGAGTGATTGCTTCTCAGAGATATCTTCCAGGGATAGCTGTTCTTTTTAGGCTTTGAGTCTCTAATGACCCTTAGGCAATCTCATTTTCAGTATACCAGGGAGGAAAAGTGATTAGATCAATCAGAACACCTTGGCCCAGTTGACACAATCAGCATCAACTATAGCATCAAACACAGTTTAGAAAATGACAATTTGTGGTAGCAGTTAATCTGTCTCCTTTGGCACTTTGAACTAGATCAATATCTAGTGCCAGACCAAAATATGTTTGTAGTAAATAAACCCTTCAATATAGTGAATTTGCCCTTTTGTATAAGGATTTAGAAGGGGTTGGGCAGGGAGGGATAGAAAGATAGAAGGAGAGGAAAAGGTTAGAAGTGAGACCAGAGAACTCAGGAGTATCATGCAAATTTTAGGAAACTGTTAAAGACAGGAGGAAAAGACAAAGCAATAGAACAGAGACAAGAACAGAATAAACTGACAGCAATAGGGAAGCTAGAAACTGTATTCTCCTTCCTATAAGAATAGTGACAGTTAAGAGGACACAGAGAGAGAAACAATTCAAAATGGGACAGCCATAGGAACAAAAAGGAGAGAAATACAGAACAAGAAGGGAGAGAGAGAAAAAGAAAAAATATTTTTTAAAAAGGGTGCCTCTGTGTCTCCCTCAGGATGTCTCTGCTGTCCTGGTAGACAATGTGGGCAGCAGTGTGCAGGTCTAAGTCGATTAGTCTCAGCAAGCCAGCTGTAGTCTACTGAGATTCAGGCTGATTTCTGGCTGCAAGGCCCAAGTTGGCATCCCTGACCTCCTGCAGGATTGAACTCTGCAAGGTTCTGTTGCAGGTTCCAGCGGTCCTCCCCACTAAGTGAGTCTAGGTTTCTATGGGAGGTGCTGATCCCACCAACTTACCAACTACGGTAGTCTAATGTGCCTTTATTGAAGAGATTTTCTTCACTTTCCCAGTGGGCTTCAATTTTCATTGAGAAGCCTCAGAGAGTCCCTCTCTGCTGTTTACTTCTGGTCTATCTCCTGGGGCTCATAAACATAGCCTTTATGACCACCAGGCACCTCTGCAGTATGGCTTCAGATACCTTGCAGCCCTCACGTTGTGGGGTGACGGGGCTGCTGCTGGCATTTGCACAACCAACGGTTCTGGTGGGGCCTTGTTCTGAGTTTTATGTAGGTATTTGAATATATAAATCTAAGTTTACCATTAGCTGTGGAAACTGTGGAAGAATATATTTTGGTAATCTGAAATGGTATCTTTAAGTCCTGCTCCTTTCTTGAGATTTACAAAGTGATGGCAAGAGTATTAATCACATACATATTTACGAGTATATAGATATATACACACATCTCTCTTTATACACACACATATATACCCACATACACATATCTTCATATATGTATATTTAGAGGCTTATTAAGTATTTGGCTATAGTAAAGTTATCGCTGTCTTGGTGCATATGCTTTTCAAGAGAACACTGCTGTTTTACCCAATCAGAATTCACTGAAATGTCCCTGCCTCTTTAGGGAAAATTACTTATACATACATATATGCATGCACGCACACACACAAAGAGGTAGACAGTTGTGTATTAAGGCAAGTAAGGATGTTATAAGGGATATGTCAGCAAAATACTTTTTAATAAAATTAAGAAGTTGAAAGAATACATATTCTTATTCCCTAAGCTGCATTTGGTAAGGAAATAACAACTAGGACAAACTGCATTTACTTTGCACCCCCAATGCAGAGCCAGCATCAGGGATCTCTGCCAAAGAATGGTTTGTGTTTAAGAAGAGTTATTTGCTGAATGTGACTTACGTAAGTGTCAGAAGAAAGCCCTAGACAGCTACTTCTGACAACTGGGATCATCTTTAGGCTACTCTTCTGGAGTTTTTCTCTGCTTGAGAAGAAAATGGTAGTGAGAGAAATTTTTCTTTGATGGATTTATTATGAGTCAAGAACCATAAAGCAAAGAGCTCTCTCATGTTCCCTATTAGAGGGACACAGCTGAAAGATGGAGATTTATTAGGTAACATGGTCATACTGTGAAGGGTAGAAGGGTTTTAGATTTCTGAAAGATCCAAGTTTCTTTGCCCCAAACATGCCCTCTGTGTTTTATATTCAGTAGTAAAATATGTGAGCAGTGTGCTGGGGAAGGCACACAATTTCCTGTCCATCTGTGCTGTGCTACCAATCATGGCCAGCAAGCTCAGAGTATGTCACCCTCAAAGATAGATAGCCCTTCACTGAGAAAGGCTGCTATAGCACTGTGGCATGTGGTTATTTGAATAAGAACAGAGTGATAAAATTGTAATTGGGAAAAGGGGCTAGGGAATCAGTTTTATAGACTCTAGAGGTGAAAAACAGAGGAGAACTCCCTGGAATTCCCAAATAATTTTAACCAATGGCCCAATTTAATGTAGTGAGCCATCAGAATTGCCTATGAATCACTGAGCCTTCTTTATTTTACAGGCACTCTTTTCTGCTGTCAGTGAGAGCATGTGTATTCTGATATTATATGGCCTAAGTTTCTGTCTTTTCTAAGGGGAAAAGAGGATGTTGTATTCCTCCAACATGTTGGAGAGAGCTGCCCCCCAAAACTGTACATACACTGATATAATTGAATTCTGTTAATTTATGGTAAAATGGAAGCACAATGGAAATGTCATATTGATATTATGAAGCATGGGTTTGAATAAAGGCCATCTAGTTTTCTTGTGCTTTTGAAACTGTGTTTTCTAGTGGTGATCAGATTTGTTCTTGCTCTCTCACTCATCCCTGCCTTTTCACATTTACAAGGTCATAATGGGTCTTTACTGAATGTGGATGGGAGTCACCAGAAATTTTGCATTGTAGTTTACCAAATATGAACACTTTCTTTCTTTGAGGGGGTCCAGAAAAAACTGGATGAAGCAGACATTTTTTTCCTTGTGCAATCAGCATCCTCTGAATCAGCTCACTGGTTAGAACTGAAAGGTTAAGGCACCCTCAGAAAGGACTTATAAAAATAACACAACCTACAATGTATCACATGGAAGATTTATAATTTAATACATTTTATGATTATAATTTCAGCTAATCTGGACTCTATTTTTTGATAGAACTGAAGCCACTTCAGTACTGGGGATTTCCTAAGAGTGCTTTTCACAGATACATCTTCCATCTCTTAATTAACTCTTAGCTCAGATCATCAATTTTCCACATGAACTATCCTCTTCAAGTCACTCAAATACTACCTCTCTCTGCAAAACTCTCCCTCTATACAGGTGGAGACGCTGTCCTCCTTAACCATAGGTGGAAAGCGTGGAAGAAATACTTAGATGGCCTCTCCTCAAATAGGGGAGAACCTGCCTGCCTGCCAAGGGCCAAGGGACAACTATGACAGAGTAGTGTTCTCACTACTTTTACTTTAGTGGTTTAAAAATCAGTTTCTTATTCTTACAGTGATTTTTCTGCTGGAAGCCATTCTAAGCTGTGATAAGGTACTTCTTCCCCCAAGTAGCCTAACTGTTGAACAGAAATTGACACTGTCTTACCCTCACCATCTCTCTCTGCCTCAGCCAACACTACTGAGAAGTTGGTGGCATCATTAAGTACACTTGCCTATCTCTTTAAGCAACTGTAAATCTATCTCTACTAGCAGCATGTGGATGAGAGGATATTTCCTCTCAGTGCTAGCTGAGGTCCAGGTTTGATGGCTCCACCCACTGGAAGATGAGATCCACGAAGTGGAACCTCTCCTCTCATCTACTTATGATTAAAAATTGTCATACAGTCTGGGAGTGTTTGAATATTGGAGAATTTTAGTTCTCTGTGTTGTACTCTTACATCAAGACTAATTGGAAGGGCTTGGGGGGACAATTTGGAGAGTGGGTGTATGATCTCGGTATTAGAAGGACTATAAATAATGGTCCAACACTTGTCTGAAAGATTGAGTGAAAAGTGGGCTGTGGCCACAATGCAGAATCTGTTTGCGATTACCTTGTATTTCCACAACCCATAAGTTATTGAAGTATGTCTCCCAAGGACCATGATGGTCAGACTGAGCAAGCCTGCTTGTCAGTGGTCTAGAGTCATCTTTCCAGGACTTTTCCAAGACAGTTTCCTAGAGGCTAGCAGAGCCTCAAAAGAAAGTCTATGAAAAGAAAGACTAGAGAGTTCAGAGCCTAAAAGTGGTAAGTAGGACCATCTGGGAAACACATCACTGTGGAACACAGTGGCAGGGAGAAGTCTACAGCAATGAATGCTCTGTAAAAATACAAAAAGGTGCCCATGAGACCACTTTGTGGCAGAATTCAGATGAATACAACTCTAGATGGATTCCAACTAGGAAGATGTTATCTGTACTCTCATCATTTTTCCCTGTTCTCCTCAACTCAGCTGCAGAGCAATTTTCAGGAACTTCAATTCAAAGAACCTCCAAATACCTTTCTACTACTTCTGCTGGTGTAAGTGTTCAGATCAACCTAGAAAAAATGTTGCAAGTTTTGGGTAAGAAGTACAATTTAACTGTGACTGTTTTAAAGGCCAAATTGGTGGATAACAATGAATTATCAGAACATAGGGACCAAGATTGCAGAAATTAACTTAGTTTTTATCCAGGGATAGAACAAAGTTTGCATATTGGTTTTGAGATAGTCACGAGAATAAAGAATGAAGGACTGTTTGTTGTATGACAAACTCAACACATACCATACATTAATTATCTAAAAGTGGCTGCTTGCTATTTAATTGGAGCTCTAAAATCAATCACATGTGGTCTTGGTATTTTCATGCTATAAGATGATTGCCTTTAAATTCTTCATAAGGGTAAGGGCCAGATTGCAATATGCACCTTCCTTTACTCTTCTAGTTACAGGCTGTATTAGAATTCTTTTCACTGAGGCATAATACCCAACACCCAAGACTTAAAGAAAAAGAGAGTTACTTTGCTTGTCCCTTTAGTCCATGATGGGCTGGCTCCAAGGCAGAGACATTATGGCAGAAGGGCATGGTGGAACAAATCTGCTTAGTTCATGGTGGTTGGGAAGTAGAGCTGGGAAATAGTGCCAATGCAGAAGTGACCAGAGACTAGACATAGACCTAAAGGCTGTGTGTGTCCATGAACCCCCTAAAAGTGTTTTCTACCAATCCCTAGACTCCAAAGACATCAAGTTGAAATTCCACACTAAAGACGATATTCCACTCCTTTTCGATTGGCATCCAAATACATCTCCTTAAACCATACTTAGTCTCCACAATAATGACAATAGCAAATTTGTAATTTTGCCTAATGTAATACAGCTATCCTGAGTAAAACAAGAAATGCAATAATTCCATCCATAAAGTTTCAACAGTTCCACTATTTTTCAAAAGTCCAAATCTGTTCTGAGACTCAAGGCAAGATATTAGCTGTAAAACTTTGTAAAAATTTTTTGAAAAGTTCCATAATAACAGTACATTGGCACAGAATAAACATTCTGACCCCAAAATGGAGGCAGTAGGAGTTAGAAAATAATTTGACCAAAGCAAGACTGAAACTTAGGGAAAACCCTAGGTCCAGTAGTTTCATATCTGGCACCTAGAGCAGGTTGTGATGAGATGAGAGATCCAGAGGGCTTGGGAACCCCGTTCCTATGGCTTGCTGGCTGCAGCCCACATAGCTTCTCTCTTGGGTTGGCTCTGCTCATTGCTTGTGGCTTTTCCTTGTCAGATATTCCATGTTCCTGTCATTTCCTACCTCTTGGGGTCTTCACTTCACTTGCAGATACACTTTCACAGCTTCATCCATTGCCCTCTTGGGGGTACATTGCCTAGCCTCTCAGGCCTTCTTTTGAAATCTGACCTCACACCTGAAATCTGACCTCACATCTGACATCACCTCAATGACGTCACAGCTCTTGTATTCTGTATTCTTGTAAAACCAGCACTCTATAGATGACACCAAGGTCTGTTGGCAGCTCAAACGTTAGATTAGCCCCCTTGGTCCATAGCTGCAGTGACTTCTGAGTACCTGAATGGCTGAGCACAGTGAAATGAATCCCAAAGAACCATTTCCTAGGTGGCCCTTCTCAAGAAGGTGGCCTAGGGACTCTTTTTTTCAATTGAAAAGTTGATACCTTTGCACCTTTGAGCCTGTGATGGATGGCTCTTGCTGATTCCTGAGATATCTTCAGGCTACCTTTCTTCTTGTCTCTGTACAAAGTACCTGGTTACTTTTAATGATCCTAATCTTTTTAGCAGTCACACTTCCTTTGGCCAAAACTGTACATATAGTTCTCTGTTGGTCAAAATTTAAGTTTTAAAAAATTTCCTACTCTGCCTTTTGTCCCTGATTCTCACTATAAATCTGACTGAAAGTAGCCAGCAGTACCCATGCTGCACCCTGAATGTTAGGCTGTCTTCACATTTTCTCCACCAGATCAACTCGTCTACTTCTCTTAATTTCATCCTCTTGAAAAGCCTCAGGACATGGGCAAAATATAGACAATTTTTCTGCCAGTGTAACACACTGGTCTCTAGTTCAGCTGTCAATAGACTCCTTGCTCCCCAAAGAAATCTCCTTAGCCTGACTTTTACTGTCCACATTCCTATAAGGATTTTGGTCTTCTGAGCTCTAGCCAGAATTATCCATCAAGTTTGGTTTACAGTGTTTGAAAACTTTTCTAGCTTGCCCTGCCAAATCTTTCTGAGCTACTTCCACAAACCCGTTGCAAAGGTGTCTGAACCACATAGGTGCAGTAATAGCAACAATTCCACTTCTCTGATAGTAATTTTTGTATTAACTACCTTTCTATTTGCTGAGTCCCCAAACCCAGCACCCATAAATTAAAAGAGGAGAGGTTTAATCTGTTCAGTTTCATTTCATGATCAGTTGGCTCCAAGATAGAAACATCATGGTGGAAGGGGTTGGTGGGTGACAGCTGCAAAGTTTATGATGGCTGAGAAGTAGAGAGAGGAAGAGTGCCAGTGAGGAAGGGGTGAGGGACCAGACAAAGACTCCAGTAAATATTAAAGCCAGTCAAATTGAATTTCCCCCCCAAGTGCCACACTGACTAAATCCCTAAAAGGAAGAACTCTCAACCTATTTGAGCAAATGTTATTACTGCTATTTTGGAGGTTTCCAAAATGTTCCTGTTCATAGCTATGGCAGCTTTTTCAGTTCCTACTTTTAAACTCTTACTCAGGTCTTGATATCTCCTATTTAAGACTTTGAATATCTGACCTTTTAGATTCCATTCAAATAGTTCTTCACTCTATCTCATTGGCCATGATCAGAAGATTTGAGCACTAACCACTTTTCTTCTGGGCTCCTGAGTATTGCCACATTAAGGGATGACAAGGAACTTTTTTTAACTTCCAAATCTAGTTGTTATGACCCATTGCTTTTCCTAGACCCTGGTTACTAGCACTTGCCTAACCAAGACAAAGGATCAGTTTACTGCCCAAAGAGTACATGTCTCATGACCTGATCGAAACTACTGTTACTAAATCTATCAGCTTCAGACTTGTGCCACTACAGAGGGCAGTTGCCAGTTTTCTCTTAGGCATAAGAAGAAATTATATAGAAAATGAAGTCCAAAGACTGCAAGGGTTAGTATAAATTCAGTCCAACATTCCATAACATTTTCATTGAAAAATGAAGGTAAGTTGTAAAATGAATCCTAAAGATGATCTTGAAGTTGAAAGTTAGTTTTGTTAAATGGATTTTATTTCCTTATAATAAGACATTTAGCCCAGCATGGTGACACACTCCTGTAATCTTAGCACTTGGGAGACTGAGGCAAGAGGATTGCTGAGAGTTTGAGGCTAGCCTGGGCTACATGGAAAGACCTTGTCTTAAAAACCAAAAACAACAACAACAACAACAATAAACAAATATATTCCTTTTTAAATAGCTAGGATGCTGTAGACACTTTGCTAGTACTTGGCATATAATTACCTTTCAGCTACCTTCCAAAGGAGGTTTTTATGATCTACAGTTTTACAGATGAGGAAACTATAAACCTTGACCAGGCTGATTCCTCATCTGCACTTTCCCTACAAGGCACTAGCTTCTTGAAAGTTAAGTAAATACTGAAAGTTTTTTTTTTCATTAAAAATGAGCTTGTTTTATTTAAAGCACTAGTTTGTAACTAGGGGCAACTTTTGCCTCCATAGGGACATTTGTCAATGTCTAGAAATTCTAGTTATCATGACTTCGGGAAGGTTGTTCCATTGTCTAGTGGGTAAAGATCAGGGAAGCTACTAAATAGTATATAACGTACTGGATATCTTCCCCACACCACAGACTTATGCAGCCCCAGAAGTCTGTATTCTTAGGTAGAAAAACTCTGAATTTAAGCAATTTTAAAAGCATGTTCCATGAGCAAATAGACAGTTGGATTTAGCAATTTTGTCTAAATGGATTTCTACTTCAGTCTCTGACTGGAATAGGATTGTATAAGGAAAAATATAAAATTAATCTTATTCGATGATACCCCTATCTCTACATGCATTAAAAGATTTTAAAATGTTAGTATATAAAGGCTGGTTGAGAATGGAGCATATTCTAGGACCCTCTACAAAGAACCTAGCTACAAATGGTAAGCTCTGATTCTTTCTGGTTTATTCACAAAACATTGATGAATTAAATACTGTATTGTGAGAAGCATGGCAGATCACAATGCAGAGTGATCAAATTCTTTACGAGCTGCAAGCTGAGATATCTTTAGTGCTTTTATATCACTTTCCAAAGTTTCTGCCTCTATGCTTTTCTTCATGTCTTCTAAAATCCAAAACAAACTGTGTAGTAGAATTTGAAAAGCCAGGTGAATACCTTATTTCATTTATTTTCATAATAAGAAAGTCATGCAAGTTTGCTCACTGGAACAAATTAGCCACTTATTGAATCAGGAAAGTAAAATATTACAAACTGTTCTCCACTGGTACTCATGGCAGAAGAAAGATTGTTCTGGCATAATGTAACGGCATCCCAAATATTATAGCATTAATTCAAGTAACCAGACAGTAAGGAAAAAACAGCAGGCCCTGAGCAGCAGTAATGTTCTGCTCCTGGAGCCAATGAGCTATTTAAAATACAGAACAGCAGAGAAACCCAGAGACCAGAATGTGGAAGCAATAATCTGGGAAAAGATCTTGGAGTGCAAGAGGTACTCACCTATTGACCTACTTAATTCTTGACTCCTAAAGTGAATTTAAAGGGTGAAGAAACACATTTCTCTTTGATCTAACAAAGTGAGTCCAAGTGTAATTCTTAATGATGCTGTCCAAAATGCATTCATATTGTTGCTGGTACCCTGAGAAGTATAAATGAATGCAAACATCTGTGCATACCCCATGCATTTGTGTGCAACATGCTCATGCTGTAAAGATCCCCATAAAACAAAGCAGCCTGGATATTACTCACTCTTATTTTAATGTTGCCTGAGTTTGAAAATGCATAGAGGGTTATTATGTACTCATAAATTCAGGCCAATTAGGCAGAGAAACATTTCAAGCATAATGCCACATGTTCTTGCATTCTATCACCTCCTTTAGGTACTATTCTGTGGGAAGAGGAAGCCTCAATAGAGCTTAACACACAATGTGTTTTTCTGGCAAGCATAGAGTGCACATTTGTAGGATTTTGGCTGGTTTAAATCAACTTTTTCATATGGGATGGTGTCCATTAGCTCCTAGACTTACTGTGTTTCAAAGGATGAGAAATGGCATAATAACACCGTAGGGAGAAGGATTATGGAGAAAGCATTTAAGAATGAGCAGTTGGTGGGAGCAGATTACTCAGATGTAGAAAATAGTACACGTTAGAATAAATGTGACTATTCCATTGTTCTAGAATGCTACATTCTACCCTCAAAGTTTAAACATTTTTTTTTGTATTAAATTCTTTTATTGGTACATTGTAGGTATACAACACAATTACATTTCTCACTGGGAATTGTACCTTTATATAATGCATCTTGGTTCTTATTTTTTCCCCATTCCTAGCCCTCCCTTTATGCCTTCCACCCTTCCCTATTTACAAAGACTTTATTTCCATTTCTCATCATTTTTTCCTTTCCCTTCTTTCCTTTCCCCTGCCCCTCCCACTACCCCTACCCCTTTCGACCTTTTCTTCCTATTTTACATTATCGATTATTCATTCTAATCATTGGTACATTTTAGGTATACAATATAATGACATTCATCATTGGAAATTTGCACCTTTACATAGTCTCTCTTGGTTCTTATTTTTCACCTTTGCCCAGCCCTCCATTCAACCCCTCCATTCCTCTCGATTTACAAAGATTTTGTTCCTATTTTTCCATTTTCTCATATTAATCCCATTCCCTTCTATCCTTTCCCCTAGCCCTCCCACTTCCTTCCCCTTTGCCCCTTTTCTTCCTATTTCACATGACCTCTCATACATTTAGTCCTTATTTGCACTTTCAGTTTCTCACACCAGAGAAACTATTCGGTATTTACCCATGTGTGTCCTATTTATTTCACTTAAGAGTATTCCCTCAATGTGCATCCACTTAGCTATAAATGTCTCTAATTTCTCATTTTTTATGGCTGAGTAGTACTCCATTTTATTAAAAAACCACATTTTCTTTATCCAGTCTCCAGTTGATGGGTATTTGGGCTGTTTCCAAGTTTTAGCTATTACAAACTGTGCTGCTATGAACATGGGTGCACATATATCACTGTGGTATGATTCTTTTAATTCTTTGGGGAAGATCCCCAGCAGTGGAATAGCAGGGTCAAATGGGATTTCCAGTCCTAGTTCTTTGAGGTATCTCCATACTGATTTCCACAGTGGTTGCACCAGTCTACACTCCCACCAGCAGTGGAGCATGGTTCCTCTTTCCCCACAGCCCCGCCAGCATTTGTTATTGGTTGATTTCATGATAGCAGCCGTTCTTTCTGGAGTGAAGTGGAATCTCAGCATTGTTTTCATTTGCATCTCTGGAATGACCAGTTATGTTGAACATTTTTTCATGTATTTATTTGCTATTTCTACTTCTTTGTCTGAGAAATGTTTGTTCATTTCAGATGCCCATTTTCGGATTGGGTCTTTCAATTTGGGAGGTCTGATCTTTTTAAGTTCTTTATAGATTTGAGATAGTAGACCTTTGTCTGAGGAAGAGCAGGTGAAGATTTTTTCCCACATTGTGGATTGTCTCTTCACACTGCTGGTGGTTTCTCTTACTGTGCAGAAGCTTTTTAATAAGAAGAGATCTGACTTGTTGACTGTTTGTGCTAGTTCACGGGCAACTGATGTTTTGTTCATAAAATCTTTTCCTACACCGATGTCTTCAAGGGTTCTACCTAACCTCTGTTCCAACTGGTTCAGAGTTTCTATTTTAATATTTAGATCTTTAATCCATTTTGATTTTAGTTTAGTGCATGGTGAGAGATACAGGTCTAGTTTTAATCTTTGGCAAGTTGAAGTCCAATTTTTCCAGCACCATTTGTTAAAGAGGCTATCTTTCCTCCAGTGAGGGTGTTTGGATCCTTTGTCAAAGATGAGATGGCTGAGTGTGTCTGGCATTGTTTCCGCATCTTCTAATCTGTTCCACTGGTCCTCAGGTCTGTTTCTTTGCCAGTACCATGCTGTTTTTATCACAGTAGCTTTGTAGTAGAGTTGTAGGTTGGGGATTGTGATACCCCCTGCCATGTCTCTGTTACCTAGAATTGCTTTTGCTATTCTGGGTCTCTTCTTGCTCCAAATGAATTTTTGGATTGTTTTCTTGAGGTCTATGAAGTATGTTGCTGGGATCTCAATTGGAATTGCATTAAATCTATATAGCAGTTTTGGAAGTATGGCCATTTTCACTATATTAATCCTTCCTACCCAGGAGCAGGGGATGTCTGTCCATTTTCTGATATCATCTTCAATCTCTCTTTTCAGAGTGCCATTGTTTTCAGAGAAGAGGTCTTTGATTTCTTTTGTTAGGATGATTCCTAGGTATTTCAGTTTTTTGGATGCTATTGTGAAAGGAATTATTTGCCCTATTTCTCTCTCAGTGAGCCTGTCATTGGTGTAAAGGAAAGCTATTGATTTTTGTGTGTTGACCTTGTAACCAGCTACTTGACTGAATTTGGTTATTAAGTCTAGAAGACTTTTGGTGGAGTTCTTGGGGTCTTCTATATAGAGTATCATGTCATCTGCAAATAATGACAATTTGACTTCTTCATTTCCTATCTTTATTCCTTTTATTTCTTTCTCTTGTCTAATTGCCGTGGCTAAGGTTTCCAGAACTATATTGAACAAGAGTGGTGATAGTGGACATCCTGGTCTAGTTCCTGATTTGAGTGTGAAGGATTTCATTTTTTGACCATTTAGTATGATATTGGCTATTGGTTTTTCATAGATGGGTTCTATCAGTTTGAGGTAGAGACCATCTATTCTAACTTTTTGTAGGGTTTTTATCATAAATGTATGTTGGATTTTGTCAAATGCTTTTTCTGCGTCTATGGAGATAATCATATGGTTTTTGTCCTTGGCTCTATTGATATAGTGTATTACATTAATTGATTTTCGTATATTGAACCATCCCTGCATCCCTGGGATGAATCCCACTTGATCAGGGTGTATGATCTTCTTGATGATCTTCTGCATTCTGTTTGCCAGTATCTTATTAAGGATTTTTGCATCTATGTTCATTAGTGAGATTGGCCTATAGTTCTCTTTTTCACTTGGGTCTTTCTCTGCTTTGGGGATCAAGGTGATGCTTGCTTCCAGGAATGAATTTGGGAGTATTGCTTCCCTTTCAATTTCATTGAAGAGTTTAAACAGTAGTGGCAGCAGTTCCTCTCTAAATGTCTTGTAGAATTCAGTAGTGAAGCCATCAGGGCCCGGGCTTTTCTTAGTTGATAAGTTTTTAATTACATTTTCAATTTCATTGGTTGATATTGGGTTGTTCAGAATTTTTAGGTCTTCTTCGTTCAACTTTGGTAATTCATATGTATCTAGGAATCTGTCCATTTCTTCTGTGTTGTCCATCTTATTGGCGTATAGGTTCTGGAAGTAGGTATTGATGATCCTCTGGATTTCTGCTGGGTCTGTTGTAATTTCACCCTTTTCATTCCTAATTGCATGGATTTGGGCCTTTTCTTTCCTTTTTCTGACAAGGTTGGCTAAGGGTTTGTCAATTTTGTTGATTCTTTCAAAGAACCAACTCTTGGCTTCATTGATTTTTTTGTATTGTTCTCTTAGTCTCCATTGCATTGATTTCTCCTCTGATCTTTATAATTTCCTCCCTTGTATGAGCTTTGGGGTTGTCCTGTTCTTCTTTTTCTAGAAGCTTGAGGTTCAGCATCAGGTTATTTAATTGGGCTCATTCTGTTTTCCTAATATGTGTATTCACTGCTATGAATTTCCCTCATAAGACTGCTTTCTTTGTGTCCCATAGATTCCGATATGTTGTATTGTCATTGTCATTTAATTGAAAGAACTGTCTGATTTCTTCTTTAATTTCCTCTGTCACCCATTGGTTATTCAGAAGTGTGTTTTTCAATTTCCACATGTTCATGAAAATTTTTGAGTTTCTTTTGCTATGGATCTCCAATTTCTTCGCACTATGGTCTGATAATCTACAGGGGATAACTTCAATTCCTTTGCACTTACTTAAACATGTTCTTTGTGTGAGTATGTGGTCTATTTTGGAGAATGACCCATGTGCAGCTGAGAAGAATGCGTATTCTGATTTTGTGGGGTGGAAGACTCTGTAAACATCTGTTAAGTTCATTTGTTCAAGAGTTCAATTGAGTTCTAGTATTTCATTACTTATTTTTTGTCTAGTTGATCTATCTATTTGTGACAGTGGGGTGTTGAGGTCCCCCACTACAATTGTATTAGTGCATATATGACTTTTCATTTCTGTTAGTATTTGTTTTATATAGTTGGGTGCACTAGTGTTTGGTGCATAGATATTTATGATTGTCATCTCTTCCTCTTGGATTCTTCCCTTTACAAGGATGTAGTGTCCTTCTTTGTCTCTCTTAATCAGTGTTGGTTTGAAATCTACTTGATCTGCAAAGAGGATAGCTACTCCTGCTTTTTTTCGGGTTCCTGTCACATGGAGTATTGTTTTCCACCCTTTAACTTTCCGTCTATGAGTTTCCTTTTGAATTAAGTGTGTTTCTTGTATGCAGCATATTGTTGGATTTTGCTTCTTGACCCATTCTGCCAGTCTCTTTCTTTTGATTGGTGAATTGAGACCATTAACGTTGATGGTTATAACTGAAACGTATTGACTTGTCATTTTCATGACTTTTTCTTTTTGTTGAGTTCTCCCCCTTTACATTTAACTTCTTGTCATGCCAGATGGGTTCATTCTGCTTTGCTTCCTGGGGTTGTGATCCTCAATGTCTGTTCCTAGGATATTGTGTCAAATTCTTTGGAGTGCTGGTTTGGTATTCACGAAATTCCTAAGGTGCTCTTTGTCATGAAAATATCTTCTTTCTCCATCAGTTTTGAAAGATAGTTTTGCAGGGTACGTCAATCTGGGTTGGAGGCTGTTTTCTTTTAGGGCTTGGAATATGTCACTCCAAGCTCTTCTTGCCTTGATGGTTTGTGTTGAGAATTCTGCTGTGATTCTGATGGGCTTTCCTTTGTATGTGATTTCTTTCTTTTCTCTGACTGCTTGGAGAACTTTGTTCTTCTGTTGCAAAATGTAAACATTTATAACTAACTTCAGAAAGTATTAGTTCACAAGGAGTTAGTTAATATTTACTCATCACTAATTATTAAGAGCTGAACTCAGTTCACGGAATGCCTACCACTATTGCCAAACATTATACAAAGTGTTCAGGACACAATTTTAAGAAGGCACCTTCCTGGATTTCATGGGACTGAAACTGAAAGAGGGTGCAAAAGAAACTTATAAATAAATATCTGATCCATGATGATAAATGCAACTAAGTACTGGAAGAAGAGAGATTCGAGAAGTATTTACAAATTAGTTTAGATGACTTAGTTAAATGATTCAGGTTGGAGGTTGAAGGAGAGGTGCTCCTCATGAAAGCCCACTGTTCTTCCAATGTTGGGAACTAGAAGGCCAAGATCATGGTACAGGAAAAAAGCCAGCAAGCAAAACAAAATCCCCACAGAGCAGATTTTTAGTGAAAGTTGAAAGGATATGTTTTTAAGAGAATGAATTTAATGTTTCTGAATATTCAGGTAGAAATTGCCAGTGACCAGGAAGAAATGTGAGTGCAGATATTAGATACTAAATGTTAGATATTAGATATTCTGAGCTGGAAAAATAGATTCAGGATATTTTATTAAATAAGACTACCATATTTTGCTGCTTTGTTTATGGGCACTGAGGCTTCTAGTTTGGTATTTTCCTACTAGACTACAAGCTTCTTAGAAAGCATCATGGCAGATGCTCACTTGTTCTCTCTCTCTCGTTCTAGTATGTCCATACATACTATTGCTTTTTTTTCTTGAGAGAACTTTGACACTGCATCTAAGAGATCATTTGATTTAATCTCCTGCTTTTATTGATGAGATATCTGACCAGAAGAATGAAAATATGTTTTTTCACAGTCTTGCACTCAGTTATCTGTAGCATTCAAGCCAGCTTCCTTCTTTCTTTTTCCCATTGCTTTGATTTGTTTTAAAATATATAATAAAAGCAAAACAGAACAGAGGACTGACCCTTCACAGGGAAGAGACTCAGATCGACAACTGAGGAGGAGCAGGCTCTGCTTGGATCATGGAGAATCATATATTTAGAAATGCCCCTTTTCATTTCTATATTGAATAAATCAGTTCTGGTGGTGAGTGTTCAGCAAGTCCCCTTAGTATCTCTCAAAAACGTAAGGTACTTAACTAATTAAACATTCCTATCTTTTTGTGTTTGACATTTTCATCAACTAGAAACTTTCCAGGCTAAATTATTGAATTCAAAATACAATTTTACATGATTAAGCATTTAAAAATGAATGCTAATGCATTTCAAATATAGAGTCAGCCATAGGGAACAGAGCATAACTTCATTTAAAGTGGACCAGTTAACAATTGAGAACTTCAAGAGCAACTTGCTTATAATGCCTAAAATGAAATAAAAAATTGTAAAGTGGGAAAGTTGTCAAATGGAGGAGTCCATATGATTGACATGTGCCACAGAGATTTTCATGTTTTTTCACAAAATAAGAATTGTAGATGTCATAAAACTTATACACACATGCATTCTACTGCTCCTACATGGCTTAAAAATGCTTTAGTTAATGAGATGCAAAATGTGTCCTGGTTACTGGGAAGAACGAGGGCTCTGTGAAGTGAAATTATGGACTGGATTGCTTTAAAAATTAAGAGGCGGGCCGGGGATTTAGCTCAGTGGTTTCACTGCCTGCTGCGCAAGCGCAAGGACCGGAGTTTGATCCCCGGTACAAAAAAAAAGAAAAAAAAAAAAGAAAAAATAAGAGGCAGTCTTTCCTCCATTTTTACCAAACTGAAACCTTTTGTGTTGCTTCCATTTGTCTTCAATTTGTTGTTTTCTCTGAGTATATGTTTGGGAAAATGTGATTTTAGAGGAGTAATTCTGAAACTTTCCTGACTTAGAATATGTCTATTAGAGATATTTTTAGTCATCAGATGTTTATTATTTAAAAAGTACTATGTGCCATGCACTATGACTAAAAATAAACATGGAGGATAAATCAATTTTTCTTTCAGTTAAAATGCGTAGGCCATAGACTATTCACATTTGAGTAGTCTGTAGTACCTGAAAAAAATTTATGGGTTATTTCTTAGCCCATATGGCAATTTAGTGGGTGAATCAGTCTGTTGCTAAGGGGACAGCTGTGACTAGCTGCATGTTTAATTCCAAAGTATTTCACAAATCTGTGCCTTCCAAAGACAGGGCAATAGTGTTTTTATTTTGCTGCATTGGATACAAAACAAAAATCTTTAAAATCAGAAAAAAGTTTAATAATACAACATAACTATGATTTTGGGGTATTTCTGTCTGCTGGGGGATTGGTTTTTAAGTTTGGACTTCAAAGTGAAAGTTGTCCTCAGTCAAGATAAAAGGAGGGTGGAAAGTGGATCCAGTTTAAATCAAAGAAGAAGTGCAGAGATGTGTAGAGTAGATAAGGTCTGGCTTTAGAAAATAATCTCTCAGTACAATGATAACATATTCAGAAAGCAAAAATGATATCAGGATGGAGAGTCATGAAAACCCTGATTGGGGTGGCTCTCTAAGAAATGAAAAGCAGGTTGATTAGCAGAAAGAATGGATTCTGAAAAAGCACAGGAAGTCAAACTACTGACAGACATTTTTGTAGCAGATATTGAACTGTCTTATCAATAAAATTAATACAACTTTAAACATAACTGAATATGTGCAGTGCCTTATGTAGCACATGAGATGAAGATAAATTAGAGGAGCCTAAAAACTAACATGAGTGAAGCATAATTCCTTCCTCTAAGCTACTATCTCACTTCTTTTTGGCGAAGAATAGCAAATTCATATAAAGATTGTTTTATATAAATATGCTTACATTAGTGGTATCATCACGTAGTCTCCTTGTGTGGGAGTCATTCCCAATCTGTTGGATACATGTTGCCTCTAGAAATTCCCAGGTTGAAGAAGCATTGACAGTATTGCCATGGGTGTAGTTTTTTTTTCACTTAAATTCTTCTATTGGTACATTTTAGGTATACAAAATGTTTACATTTATCATTGGGTGCTTGTACCTGTACATGATGTATCTTGGTTCTTATTTTTTCCCCATTACCTGTGCGCCCTTCCCTATTTACATAGACTTCATTTCCATTTTTCTCTTTTCTCATAATTCTTCCTTTCCCTTCTTTCCTTTCCCCCATAGCTGTAGTTTTGAAGTGAGCAGAGAGCCCTGGATTTGCACCCACATTGCTGTGCAAAAATGGGCAACCATATCAGTAGCATCCCTGAGTCAGAGTGTTACCTTAAGATCATGTGCTGTAAATAAATATATATCTTGCTTTTAAACTAATTGAAAGCAAAAATAAGATTCAAGAATATCTTAATGCAAAAAGCCTATGTGTTACTGACCCAGAAGTTACACCCAGTCCTTGAGGATCCACAATCTAGTTTGCACAATGATACTGTGAGTAGACCAAGAGTTGAATTTAGAGATTTGAAAAATCCCTCTTCAAGGTTAGCTTCTTTTATCAATATTTTTATTATTTCTTTACTTAGGGACCTATAATTGTTTTATACTGTCCTTGTGCCAGGCCTAACTGAACTGCAAGGTTTTCTTGATTCTTCACAATTTGATACTGTCTTCACTTTTGAAAGATGTTTTCATTATATTCAGGTTCTCTCTCCTACAGGAGCTCTATCTGCTCCACAATCTTCATGCATTGCTCAATTTACATTGATCTTTTGACCATCAATACCCTCTTGCTTATCTTAATCTTATAGACTGTGGTCTCTCTGCTCTTTGGGTAGTGATATTCCCACTCATCTCCTTTTCTGAGTTTCTATGACATAAATTGTGGATGCCACATAATTTAGCACATAACCATATACTACCTTTTGTAGTTTTCTCTTTAATATTTGTTAGTCTCTTTAATATTTTTCAATTAGAATTGAATTTCTTGATGTCATTGACTCTGATAGCTCCATGGAACCCAGTTCAAAGATAAACAAGGACTCAGACTATTTTCAATTTATTTTTAGTTCTATTTTGAAAGTTTCTTTGAGATACATTCCAATAAAGCTATTAGACTTTATTTCTTTATGATTTTGATGGTTTTCATTTATTCATTTTAATAACTACCCCCTTTCATTCCCTTCCCTACATTGCAAGGCAGGCCTGAAACTAACATACAGATTAGATTGATCGATTGATCAACTGACTGATTGTGGTGCTAGGAATCAAACCCAGGGCTTGAGACATCCTAGACAAGGAGTATAAAGTCAGGTGTCTGTGGGCAGTTAGCCATTTGAGGTAGCTGGAGAAGGCCAAATTGAAATTTGATGACTGTGAGGCACTACACAAATGTGAGATGACTCCATTTTTTTATTTTAGTAGTGTGATGACCGTGATGGTACTTGAAGCTTAGTGATATTAAAAATATTTGTTTACTTTTGAGAGCAATGCTTCATCCTCTATCACTTTTCATGATTGTGGTTTCAGAGGAGGCAAAATTGCTTGGATTTGTGTTGATTAATGAACATTTAAATATTACCTGTTTTATTTCCTCATACTATCATGATGGATGCAATTTTTATTATGCTCCATCTAGCTGTAAGATATTATTATTACTAGAATAACTATTGATGTTTCATTATTTTTTCTCAACTCACCCAAGAAGTCATATTTGTGAATCATTTCTTGGCTTAAAATTTCATTAATCAAATTTGAAATCTGAAACATAATCTCAGTATTTGTGAAAAATCTCTCTAACTTTTGACTCGTCAAATCCAGATCCTCTGACTTTTTGTGATGTTCACTTTTAAAAACAATTTTGTTGGGCGGGGATTTTAGCTCAGTAGCACTGTGGCTGCCTCGCAAGTACAAGGTCCTGAGTTTGATCCTTGGTACCAAAAAAAACTCCAAACAAACAAACAAACAAAAAACCCAAATTTTTGTTGCCCCTCAGTTATCCCCATAGGTAAAACCTCATACTTTATTAAACTTCCTTTCTTCAGAAGTTTTCAATCAAAAACTTGAAAGAGTTATTTTGTTCTACCCTAAATGACCTTTTATTCATAGTGACTTTTAAATGTTTCCTTTGGCTATTATTTTGAAAATAGTGCACATACCTTCAAAACAATGACTGTCTACAGTATATGGAGCCTGTGGTGGAAGGTGTGATTAATAACGTATGGGGAATGTTTAAATTTTTAAAAAATTGCAGTGAAGACATATTGCCATTAATCCTCTCAAAATACTCCCTCTCAGTTTGAACATACTTATTCCATCATTGATGCCACTTTCAGAAGCTGTTCTAGACATCTTCTTTCGTGAGTTCTTTTAGTTGGATTGCCATGGTTGTCTCCATGTCCTGAGTTAATTCAAAACATCTACCGTTCATTGTCATTTTGACCTGGGGAAGAGCCGGAAGTCTCGTGATGCCAAATCCAGTTAATAAGGTAGATGAGAACACATAAAAATGCTTTCATAAACCTGCCCTTTCAGCAGCAGCATTAACCTTACTTTCGGTAACACTCCATAGACAGCTCATGAAAAAGGACTCCCAAAACTGCTTCAGCAAATTCTAAGACTGAGGGGGATGAATGGCAACGTGTCTTTCAATGTAATTTTAAAAACTTTAAACATTCGTGGTATATTTAGATCATCCCCTGTTCTTCAATTTTTGGTACTTATTGAAGGTATTTGCCTCTTAGGTGTGGAAAGTAGGCAACATTCAGGGCTGGTCTACATGCCCTGCTCTCTGTCTGAATCATTTTTTCTGTGGCTATGACTTAGATGTTTCCATATGAGATTTAATTTTATATCTTTGTAGTATTCTGCATTCTTTCAACATTTGTTGATCCTGAATGAATTGACCCCAGACTATTTCCTCAATTTATCAATGTGGTATGATATTAAAATCCAATCTTTTCCAGCTTTTTGAAAATTTCCTAGCTATAAAATATCTGTATAATTTAAAGTTTCCATTAAAGGAAGGTTTAGATAAAACTGACACCACAGTATATCCTATAGAGTCGTGTGCAATGTTGTCAGTGTAACACCACAATTCACAATTGTACTTTAATTTAAAGTACTTTAGTTACAAATATATTTTAATGTTATTTATAGTAGCTTACCTTCTGTTTGGGGACACCATATGCAACTTGAATTCTTCTTCCATATTACTTGAAATTAAGATTTGACATAATTAACTTTGACTGGAGAGAGAATATTTCTCTGAATATACAGTTAGCATGTCTTGGTGGAGAAATAATTACTGTTGATAAAATTTTGGAAATCTCAGAATGTCCCTGGGTCTAAAATGTCCATCCTGAGTGACTGACTGATGCTGGGAATCCCATCATCTGGACTTGGTTTTTATTTTTAATTCAAACCTTTGATTTGGTAGGAGAGAAGAGCATGACATTCATGTAGCAAAGGAGGTGAGGTAGAAGGAGGTCAAATAAGAGGGTGTAGGGGGGACCTTGAAGATAAACCTCATAGAAACATTTGTGTCAGCAATATTTAGCTTGTGTTTTCCCTAGATGTTCTTTGGCCATATTCTGGTCACTGTCCTTTGTAGAATGTTATTATTACAAAGAATGTTCAGCTCTTGTATTGCAAGATAGAAAAATAGTCTGGAGTGATAAGGCTTCTGATTCATACAATTGGAGTATTTTAAGAAATTGAAATTTTATAATTTCCTAAAGCTTGGTTTGGAATATCAAATGGAATATTAAATGATTCCCTGGGGAATCATTTCATAAAATATGTACCAAATGTGTAGGGCCAACTTGGGAAGAAATCATAGCAATTAAAGAGGTATTTTCTCCCACCTTGCCTTGTAGACCCTGTGAGATGGGGAAACTGGGAGGGACAATGGTGAGAACAATAGGTTGAATAGGTGCATATCTCAGAAGGGAACTTGAATCTACCACCCAGCTGAATCTTGAGAGGAGGGTGAGAGAATCTTCTAGATATGTTTTGAGACTATAGGGTTGATGGAGAGTCCCTTGTCTAGAAAATTGGGGATATTATTAGGAGTCTCCAATATCATTGAAGAATGAACGCAGAGAGGAGATGGTCTGTTTGTTTGTGTGGGAAGAGATGTTGTGGGGAGAGCCTCTCTAAACTGACCTGTGAGTGAGATGGACTTAGGATGTGATCCCACACTGTTGCCTCATTTCCTTACATTTGTGTACAGGTATATCATCTCTCAGTGGCTGAAGAGTATAATGGCCGTAACTCATGTGCTGCCTAATGACCCTCCCTATTTCAGTGAATTTCCTTGCCAACAAAAAAGTACTTCTGATTGTGGAATTGATTAAATATCTCAAAGGAGATATTAACAGTGAGATTTCTACTTCAGTACACAGGCTTGTCAGGAAGCAATGGCCTGGGACTTTCCAAAGTCTGAATCTGAGCTCAAACACATACTTGTTCATATTTCTTTCCCATCAGAAGTCATCAGTCACATTTCATCCTTTGTCCTTATCACCTGACAAGTATTAACATACTTCACTATGTTTTTTTAATGATAGTAGCAATAAAGAAATTGTTTTGACAAAATAGTTTTTGAGGAGTAGTCTAGTAAGGGAGGAAGAAATCTTGGAGGGTGTTAGTGTTACTGTAAGAAGGAAGACAGATCATTAAAAAGTAAAGGCAACCAAAGGATATTGTGCAGTAAAGAGCTGTGGATTGGAAATACTATGCTTTAGTTCTGGCACTGGCTCCCATGGAAGAATGTGAAGTCACCTACCCTCATGTACTTAACTTTCTTTAACAAAGGAATGAAGTCTCTCTGACATTCCTTCCCATTGTTTCCTTTGATTATATTCTATTTTTTTGATGGCTTATTAACAAATGAAGTAGATAGTAGGACTACTCTTCACATGTCACCCATTTAGAAAATTACCAGCACCATTGTTGCTATAGAAAGAAGTGGAGGAGAATGCTATCTATATCCGTGTTTCTTGAGAACATTAAAGTGTCTGTATTATAGTGTTGAGTAGATTGATCATACCATATAGCTCTAAAGGGAGTTACGTAAGTGAATAACTTTGTGAGTATATGTAAAGAATGAGATGTATGTATTTGTGTATGAAATAGTTGTCTGAATTTTGAACTATTCCACTGGCCTTGAGCTGGGGAAGGTAAGTCTGTATTTCACTGCTTTAGATCATTCAAAAAACACATAATACAACAAAACCAGAACAAGAGGCATCTCTTTACTGTTCTTGGTTATAAGCTAAAAATGATTTCATACAAATGGATAAAATTCCCAGCCTGAGTTTATCTTTAGAGTATCTGAATGAAAGGTTTTTCTTGTTCCCTATAAAAAGGCTTTTTGCTCCACCTCATATGCCTTTTTATTTCCTTTATCCTTGACTTTAAGAAATAAAGTGAGAAAAGAGAATAAGGATATGGAAGGCACAGAGATGATATTGAGACAGAGGTCTAATTTAAAAATTATGCATTCAAAAATGCAAAAAAGGTGTCAAAGAGACACAAGGTAATATATAAGTAAAGCAACTGTCAATTTGAAGTAGGAAAATGAGAGTTAAGTGTAATTTTATTTTTAAGACTTGAGTTTTCACATTTTAGAAAGGTTTGGAATTTTTAGAAACGATTTTTTTGTTCTTCTTAAAAATCATAAATAATAAAGGAATTCCTTTACAAAAATAATGTAACAACTTAGTATGCCTTTTAAAGTCTTTAATCTAGTGATGGAAGACAAGCAGAAGAGGGGAATGGGGAAGTAAAAAGGATCAAGATGCTGTATGTACATGTACCAATATACCCCACAATGAATGTATTTATTATGTATTGAAAACATATACTAATAAAGGGAAGAAAAAAAATATACATTCTAACCTGATAATGCAAAAATAAACTGAAATTTAAATATAGCAAAGTGAGTTTTTAAAATGAAGTTTGAACTGTAATTCACTTTCTAATAATCCTTTCCTTCTCTTTGTAGCCATGAATTCTACTCATTATATTTCTGGGTTGGAAATGAAAATTATTTTACTTGTTATTTTCACATTTATTGTACTTCTCAATGTTAAGACAATACAATCTCCAAAATGCCAACCTGTACAAGGATATATTGCACTGACGTAATTAGAAAGTGTGTTCAAGATACTAAGACATCTGGATAAAAACAAAACATTAAATCAACTGTCAGGAAACATTTTTTCCTCCCCTGTTAAATATCTGGTTGTTTGGAAATATCTGGATGCTTGTCATTATGCTGAAAACCCTTTGTGGTGGTGGATGGTTCCTTTATGTTATTTCTGAATGCATCAATATCAAAGGCAGCTAAGTGAGATAGAAATTAATAGGCAGACAGACAGGGAAAAGCCCTGGAAAGAGTCAGTGCAAAAGAGAACACACCAGAACTGTGGCTGGAGGCACATCCATTGAAGGTCAGGCCTCAAGATAATGATGCAATGCAATGACCAGGACTACATGCCTCCCTGAGGAATAAACAATAACTTGAGATTGTACTGTGATTGGTATCACCTGGTCTAGCAAAGTCTGGATAGATATCAGCCACCCAGGGCCCAAAATATCTGGACCCTGTCACCAGGTGGGTAACGAGAACATCTGGACCCATCCCTTCCCCAAAATGACTTTGTTCTTCCCATGTATGCTTGCTATGCGACTCACTTCTCCATTGGATTAATATTAGCTAAGCAGCTATACTTGTGATCTTATAGGTTGATTGTAGTTTGACCCATCTTGTACCCACATTGTGACTTTGCTGTATCAATTACTCCTGACAGAGGGCCTTGGTGGGAACCTATTTTGGGACCCCTCCTGTCTTTCAGGAACTATCTCTTGATGAACCTTTTCTACTCTTAACCTCCTTTGTCCTGTGGAATTCGTTCTTCCATATCAGGGCATAGGAACTTGACACATCTGATGTCTAGCAGGTTGGGAGTTACATTTCTCTATCATTAGGATGACATGTCCAGGGTCAAGATCCAATGACATTGCTATCTCTGATAGTTTGCCTGTGGTTTGAGATTAGAAACACATAGACACCCTCTTGACTTTGCTAGACATCCCTTCCCCCTAATCTCAACCTAATCCCACACTGTTAACTTTGTGTCCCTCTGTGGGTCTTAATGGAGAAAGCTGACTGGTAAAATGATTAGGTTTTCCTATTGGGGTGTGAGATCCATTTCAATCCCTAAAGAATGTGAAGCTTTTGGTCTTTTGCTAGCTGTACTAAAATCCAATCCAGAGACAGAAACCTCATAGTAATTTGAACAGGAAAGTTTTAAGATAAAAAATTACTTTCTATTAACAGGAGATTAATTAAGAGGGAATGCATGTGATCTCTGAATGACTGAGGGAAAGTACTGAAGGAAGGAAGGAATCTAGAAGGGAAGAATCCACCCAAGGCAATGTTTCAGACTTCATCTTGTTGGGCTATAGCCCACTGACTGGCAGACAAATTTCCTGAGTCACTCAGATCAGGGCTTATTCAGTTAGTGAGCCAAGACTGTAAGGCTGAGAATTGCCTGTTGGAGATGCCAGTGATATCCACTGGGAGGTTTTCAAGGGGAAAAAGATGTTTTTTAATTCACTGAGAAGCCATCATCAGGAAGAGGATATTAAATTAACGGGTCTACACTGCAGAACTCATCTTCAGAAATCCAATTGGCGTATCCATGGAACTCTCTTGATAGTTGCCCTCACAAGTGCCACTGAACTCACTAGGGGTGAATGTCTCTGTATATCCTGAATACCAGCTCAGTGCAGCAGAAGCAGAAACAAAGCTCACCAGAACCAAGAGAAGACCTTTTGACTTAAGGGTCCCTGCCTCTCCTGGGTCCTCTACTAATATATCAGCTGCCAAGAGAGAAGTGTTTCAGTATCACAAGTAGGAAATGAAGGGTGGATTTGGAATGGAGAGGGAATAAGTGATAACTGGCACATTCCTCTTTGTTGTATATGATGAAATCTGGTATGAATGTAATGCAATCATAAAAAGAGAAAGTAATAAAGTAGAATTTGTGGTCCTACAGTGTAAAGCAGAAGATCAGTCCAATCTTCACTACTTCTGTGAATTAGGTTATATGATAATTATACATATTCTGTATCTGGGGATATAAGATATCATCAATTGAAGGTAAAACCACGGAGTCACAGAATACCATTACCTACTTTCATAATAGAAAACAAATGCTAATTGAATTATGGCATATTATTGATTGGAGGATACAGATTCTGAAACACATGTGAAAAGAAATTTTAGAATATTTTGTCTTTATTGCCTTAACAGCAACAAAATGCAATAAGAGGATCATAGCTTTGGTTAACAGCCTCATGAAATGATCTCTCTTCTTCCTTCTTCCTCTAGGAATTCAAACCTTAATCTCTCCCATTTCCATGAAGACTGATTTTTTTTGCCTTCCACTCTTCTCACCCCATTGGCCTTTGAATATTCTTGATTATAGATACTCAGATCTCCCCATAATTGTTTCAGGTGTGCTAAATATTTCTTCCTGCCTCCATGGTAAACTATGAGAAACCTCATTTGGATCTTTGTATACTGACAATTCCTGATTTATAAAGGTTTAGTTTAGGATTATTTGATTTTATGAAGGTGTGGGAGAGTGGTATGCTTCAGTGGAAACTGTGCTTCTTTGTTCTTTTCCCAGGCTAGTGATAAGTTGAAGGGTCCTCTATCAAGTTCTTGGGCAGCAGCAGTGACCTGCACCTCCCTGTTATCCACATGATCATTAGGGGAAAGAACCAATATGCTGCTGGTACTAAGTTGTAATGTTTTTGTCTTTGGACACAGGAATTTAATAAATTTCAGGAGCTATTCATACTTTATTATATAATAGGCTTCGTGTTAGAGATTCGGCTCAGGGTAGGCAACAGTTTGAGCACATGTAAGGTAGGCTAGGTTACTCTATGATGTCTACTAGTAGGTCAGGTATTGTAAACCCACTTTCAAAATGATAATTTCATTTTGTAGTGCAACCCAATCATAAGCTAAGGAGCACCTGTACATTTGTATATAAAGTTTAGTTGACTAATAACTGTTGTGAGGAAGGTTAAATCCTCAATCTGGGATTGAAAATAAGTAGGCCAATCATGTCAGTGTTTGTGAAGACTCCTATTCCTATTTGACTTAATACATTGGGATGTGGTTGATTGAGAAATTTTGTTAATCATCAATACTTCGAATTTGCATAGAAATTGAAGTTGGGTTTATATTTTCAAAATATAAAAGCTAAACTATAAAAATACAAGATGCCCGTATCTTAGAAATTAGTCTTGAGTTGTTCTTTTAGATCTTTCACTAACACTTGTGCCATTAAAATGTATGTTACAACCTGAGATATATTCAGGCTCATTGCATCATCTTTTACTGAGATCCATGTCAAAGATTCACCTAGTAGGTGCTAGTTGACACCAGTTATTTCAAATATCCCTCTTAGAAGAGGCTTTTCAAAAACCAGCAAGAGAAATTGATATGTGACTTTTTTTCACTAGAGAAATTACTGAGAACAAGTCACTTTGGAGGAAAATAGATTCTGAAAAAGATCATTCTGTAAGAACAAATTTTAAACATTTGCATTACTGACAGGAGAAAGTTGTTCTGTAATTTAATTTACAACTACAAGAATGCAGCTTAGTATTTGTAAAATAGACAAAAGCCTTATAAAAGTTCTTTTAGACAGCAAAGTATAGTAAAGGGTAAAAAGAATAACCAAGTATTTCACCTCTGGAAAAAAACTAATCTCTTCAACTACTTTTTGGCAGAAGTAGGTCATAACTCTGGGGTGAAGTTGGTATTGGTCTGTTGTTATCCTATTACCCCTTTAACATGTTGTTAATAAGAGTGATGAATCTGGAGAATTAAGGTGGGCCTAGCATTGAACTCGTTCTATCATTGGACCTTTCTCATGTTCATGCTGTTGTCAGCCCAATTGATATTCTGAGAAAAGTCTCTGAAATATGAATATTTCTAATTCAGTTTTTTTTTTTTTTTTTTTGGTTCCAGGGATCGAACTCAGGTCCTTGTGCTTGTGAGGCAGGCGACGGAACCACTGGGCTAAATCCCCAGCCCAACTCAGTTTTGATTTAGCCTTACTGGTGTTTTTTTTTAAAATAAATACTTTGAACAATATTTCTTTGAATGTAATTTGGGAGTTGAAGATTGAGGATGATGAAAAGGGTACCAAAGCTGAGACAGTCACCTTTGTTTTATCCAGACTTTAATTTCAAAACCACACCTTTTTAAATGTACAGAAAAGTTTTTGGAAGAAGAGTTTACATTGTGAGATAACATTCATTTACACATTTTCCAGGGTGTATATTGCAGATCATCAAAATTTTATTCTTTTATTGGTGGTTATGTCTGGAATCAGAGGGTAACAAAAGAGCTTTGAGTCATGACTGAAATTTTGGTTAGTACTGTGAACTGAACCGAAGTGCCAGCTTTCCTATTGATGGCCGACATGGTTAGCATGTGACACTTCTGTGATCACTTGCCACTTGTGTCTTCACACCATCCTATCACTATATTATCCCTTAGAGCCAGGGTACATTCTCAGTGTCTTCAACACAGAGCCCAAGGTAGTCAGTCTGGCTTTATTAGAGTTGCCTGGCAAAATGACACTAATTGATAATATGCGATCTTTTTGGAATCTGGATTCCATGGGAGTGGTAATGATGCTAAATATAAGCACTTAGAAGTTTATAATGTGCTCTTACAGATACCAATATTTTTAATGAAACCATTCTCTAAGAGAAGTACGTACAAAGAGCTGAAATATATTTGGTTAACCTTATGACTCAAACTCAGGACTTGCACTTTTTGTTAATTTTAACTTTACATTTTTCTATGGAACTTTTGGAAACTGAGAGAAGAGATAGATCTTTCACAGAGCTGAATGTTCAGGCCCTTCCATAACAGATTGGGAAGAGAATGGGAGGGTTCTGCAAAGTAGAACTGCTTGGTCTCCCTCCCCATTGCCCCTCAACATGTGTTTAATTATGACTCAGTGAAAATGGCTAGAAGATACTATGCAGAACATTGCCAAGATCACTGAACAAGCAGTATGTTGTGAAAATGCCAGGACATACAGTGGACTTTCATGAATTAGAAGGTCAAACTTGTATCATTCATTTTGCTTCAGTACATAGAGGCAGCAGCTATGTTCAGTGGCCAGAAGATAAAAAGTAGGCATCAGAGAGCTGTTTTTCAGAATGATCTCTTTCATTGAGGCATGAACATCTCTCAAACACAGAAAACAGGTTCCTCATTGTAAAAGAAGTAGTGAGTATAATCCCTCATTCACATTATCCAGTGAGACAATATTTGTTCAATAAAACCCTTTTTGTAAACTCTAAACCTCTCTGAAAATGTTAATTATGGTTATTCCATTGTAGTATGTTTGGCAGCATTTGTAAATAATGTATTTCTGCTTTGTACTCTACCTCTTAGGAAATAATTCTCAAAACACAATAAGAATAACTACTGTCACCACAAGATCTAGCATCAGTTCACATATGGTGCCATCTAAAGTCATATGAGGACAAAAGATTTTTTCAGATTTATTTCTAATTTTAAAAAGAACAAAAATTTCCTTCTTAACCTATCTTCTATTTGCAATCCAGTCCCCCCCAAAACAAAACCAAAAAACACTTCTAAACACAATTTTTGCTGGCTATTGTATCAACCAGAGGTTCTAACACATCTAAAAATATCTATGTTCAGATTAATGGTAGCTTAATTATTTTCTTCAAGAATGGGTTTGGAAATCTAATCTGTCCTTCTATTGGGCTGCCTCAGAACTTTACAGTGAGTCTCAAAGAAATCTCTGTTGGTGAAATGTGGCAAGCCTTATTGCTTCAAGTGACAGGATTTAAAAATTTCCACAGGTCAAAATTTTATAACTCAGATATTTTAGTTTCAAGTGAATCACTCTGACCCTGAAGCGCCTATCTTTATGTTTTCATATCATTGCCTTTACTAGTTAGAAACAAAGACTTAATTTTCACACCTTTATATAAATAAGGTGTGTAAGGAGCACAAAGTGTAAATATCAGCTTTATCATTTAAGAGGGATTTACTGAGCAAAGTGACAAAGTTTTCTTTAGCTATTAAAACTCCTTGGAATTCTTAGTTATTATCATTAGTGAGAAGTTATTCGAGGAGAAAAATGTGCATCTTTCAAAGTACTAATATAGAAAGACTAAGAAAGTTTCCCTCAACTTGTTATGAGGGTTGTAAGGGCAGCTGTCAAGTTGAGAAGTTTTACACTTGACCATTTAAAATGCAGCACATTCTCAGAGAAATTTGGGCATAAAATACGCTCTTGGTCTATTGAAAAGAAAGTTTTGTGCTATTATCCATTTGTTTCTTCTTTGTAAGAGAGAATCTTTTCTGTTTACATCTTCTACTCTGAGTAACTACTTTGAAGATAATGACTTTTAAAAAGAGTATTAACTATTGTTATTACCTTTGCTATGAAATTTTGATTTACTTTTTCATAGGAATTATTTAAAAATTCAACACTGATACAGGAAATGTGGGTGATGATGTTTAAGTACAATCCATATAAGGCTCAAAAGGACAGTATCTGTGCTATGAAATGGCACCCATTTGGGTCTGGCTTATTTTCGCACTTTCTAAAGCCCATTGGCATGTTCAGGCTCACTGATTATTTGTAAGCACCCTATCTCTTGAGGAATAAATAAGGAAGCACCATGAAGCTGTGTTCATAATTCTTATCTTTGGTATTCATGGCCATCAAACAGCAGTAGAATCTGGTACTCCCAAGTGTAAGTAATCAATCCACTGGGTGTGCTGCCAAATTGCTTTCAAGGGCCATAGGCCACAAAGAAAACCTCATGCAGAATTGTAAACAGCCACTGAATCAATTTTCCCAGTGATGAAATCAAATTAGATGCCAACAACACAGTGACAAATCTTTTGGGGATCGGAAAGAGAAGCAACTTAACTTCATAATGAATACCCCCTTCAAAGCCATCTTAGAAAGGTTATTTAAGGCAGACACAACTGGAAACATATCCCAGCATATGTATTTGTGTGTGCAGAGAGAGGAAAGAGACAGAAAAAGAGAATGATTTTGCTCAATCTATAGCTACACATGTGCACACACATAACTTTTATCAGCAGTCTGCCCAAATTGGTACATTAAAACTATGTTTCTCCAATTGCTCTTATAATACACTTAAATTATGCTTTCAGAAGTAGATATTTTCGGTGGGAGTAATGAGATGTACTTACTTATTAACAAGACTGCTGGGTCAACCACTTTGCTTTTCATTTAAGAGGATAACATCCTATAATTAAAAGAATTATTGGAAGGTTTAATACTGTCATGTCTGGAGAGTTTCCAGATTGTCTGTTGAATATTTTCAAAAAAGGCTTTATTTTTCCTCCTTGATAAGGAGTATACTATAAGCCAAGTAACTGGAAGAATAAATTCCTGTGATGATAAACTCTATGTCCCAGTCTCTAGGGCAACAAAAGTTCAAATAAGTAGGTCTTTGAAGAAATCACTATTGATTTTAAACATCAGATAATATGATATGATTTATATTTAAAGGGATGACTGCTGCCCTCAGATGTAGAAAGACCACTAGAGGGAACACGGAGAGGAAGTGATTGCAGTCATTCTGTTCAGGTGGGAAATGAAGTGACAGAGAATGAATTATAGGTAGGTTGCTGATGAAAAATGGTTGGACCTTGAATAATTGTTGAAATCAGAGTGACTGGACATCTTATAGTTTGAAAGTAGAGAAAAAGGGAGGGAGAGGAATGAAGGTTTTAGAGTTGAGCAGCTGAATGGATGGTAGTGTCAATGAGGTGGGAGGGCTTTATGGAGAGAAATGGATTGGTTGCGGCAAGCATTTATTGTTTTGTTGATAATACATTGAAGATTATTATCATATATCCAAATGAAAATGGCAGTAGGCAGTTATAAATTTGATTTTTATGTCTAAGAATTATGATTTTTTTTGCTCACTACTTTATAAGAATTAACATATCCATTAAGCTTGAGTCTGCAAATTGAAGATCAGACAGAATTGATGAAATTCAAGCTCCTCAGCTTAGGATTTGATACCACTCTGTCTATTTTCTTAGCCTTCTCAATCTATTCTTCTCTCACAATCAGTACAATAGCTCTTTATATTTCTCCAGACATATTATGATGATTACGTAGCCATGTCTTATATGCCTTCTATTTGCAATTAATTTCTTCTTTCTTTCAATCCAGCTAATTACTGCTCATCTTTTAAGACGTTTTTGGTATCAAATCATCCTAAAACCTACTTCCTAGGGTGTGATAGTTTCTTTCACTTCATTGTGGTATTCAAAGCCTCCTACATCTATAACATTTATGACATCATACTATAATTATTCAGATGTCTGCTTTCTAAATTGAGTACTTTTAACCACAATATTGTGTTTACTTTTGTACTCTTAATCAGAATGAATGGAACTTACAGGTGATCAAATTGGTGGTTGAATGAATGAGGATTTCTTTCTACATATTTACCCTCTATGAAGAAACTTCTACACAGTTCAGATCTTTGGGAATTCTGAGTAGACAGGACAAGAAAGAACAGATGAAAAAAGAGAGAGAGAGAAAGAGAGAAAGAAAGAAAGAAAGAACGAACAGATGAGAAAACAACCTCTGACAAAAATTATATGTGTCCAGAAATTTAGTACGATTTTTAGTGATTCATTTTTTGGACACACATTTCTCTTTCATGAATTCTCCTGAAAGTTGTAAATTTTGAAGGGAAGGAGCCACACATGAAATCATGAATTACATGAAAAGTGAAGTCTTTTCATGCAAAGAATACTTGGAATGAGCAAAGGACACACACATTTGGAGTTCTGAGCTACCTAGATTCTCAGTCTTCCTTAACCAAGGCATGAGCTCAGTCATAAGGACAAGGCTGTGATGGTGATGGGTGAATATGAGGAGTATAGCACTCTGCTGTTCAACAATGATGGTCAATATCCAGAGAAAAAAGGTACAGGATTATGGAGTGGAACTTGAAATACACACATGTAGTACAGAATGACACACCAGTCAACAATAGCCCATAAAGAAGATTGTGGTCCTGTAAATTTATAATGGAGCTGAAAAATTCTTGTAAGATGAGTATTTGTGCTATTTTCTCCTTTATGTTAAGATGTGTTTAGATACACAAGCACCACTGAGTTACAATTTTTAAAGTATTCAGTATAGGAACATGCTGCTAGATTTGTAGCAGGAACAGTAAGATAGCCCATATCGCTTTAATATGTGGTAGTTTGCATCATTCAGGTTGTTATAAGTGCACTCTATGATTCACGCAAACATCAAGTCAGTATGTAGTCCCATTGTTAAGTGACACTTGACCATCCCCTTGAAAGCCTTGGGGTAGCAGGAAAAGGGTGTGTACAAACATAACAAAAAGGGATCACTACTAGTTGGGGGGTGGGTTAAAGGGCACAAATGGTGTAATAGAGACTTATCTTTAAAGAAAAACAACAGTCCTTGTTGTTAGCTAGGCATAGGGTAGAGGGCATTATGTTCTGACAAAAGCAATCCTGATGGTGAAAATTTTCCACATCTATCTTCCTTGGTTTTCAAGTGAGGCTTTATCAAATGCCAGGGACTTCTTCCAATCCTCAGTCTTAATTGATAGCCATGCCATAGATCATCTTCTGAGTTTTTCTAATTTTCTCAGGGAGGATTTGCTGAGATGACTTGAATTTCCATGCCCAAACTCATTTCCAGATACTGAAAGCTTAGAGGCAGACCCTTTCTTGTGCAATTTTGAGGCAGAGCTGAGTATTGTCATTAGTAATACCATGTAATAGTACCATTAAGAATCTTGGCACCAACCTCTCATTCATTTTCAGTGTCATGAGAGAGAGATTTGCTTGCACTCCTGCAGAGCTACCTAAGCCCTGCATCTTTCAGAGGAGGCAGAAACGAATGCTCTAATGCTTTCCTCTATGGTAGGTCTGTGGGGATCTCATAGGCGAGACCTGGGCAAATTTTATTAGCCTTGGCACCAGAGCCTGTGTTATGTGACTATTCACTTTTCTTACTTCAGTAGCATTGCGTGGCTTAGATGTGTCAAACAAAGCATAGGGTTGAAACTGTATGTTTTTCCCCTGAGGGAATGGAGAAGGAGCAAATATTCACTTGCTCTGGGATGTCAGTGCTAAGGGAGGAAAGTAAGAGAACTGCTTGTTCTGCCTGATATCCAAGGTCCTGCACCCCAATTCCAGCCTCCCTTTCCAGTCCTCTCTCCTTAACTGCTTTCCTGCTCAAAATCTGCTTCAGCAAGGATGGTCTACTCCTTGTCCTTCAAATGTTAATTTTTTATTATTACCAGATTAGCTTTCTAAATGCTTTTCCACTTACATAAAACAGATTTCATCTACCTCTGCCATTTATTTAAATCTGTAAATCTGCCAGAGGCTGGCTTACATTCTACTTCCTGTGTAAAGTCCTCTTGTTTCCTGAAATTAACTATTGTCTCTCCCTCCCTCCTCTTCCCTCTCATATGACTTTGAAGTCTTTCATTTAGCTAGTTCTTATTCTGTACTGGGTACAGGGCTTGGTGCTAGTGATAAAATGGTGAGTAAATTAGACGAGCCTTTCCTTGCCCATGTGGAAATCCTAATTACTTAAATTAGAGATGTCAGTTCTCAAATTATAACTGAAATGAATAGTATTTCATATGCCGATACTAGATCAATGAGGAAACTGACCTAACTTAGGGAGCAATTAGGAATACAGGCTTTGGAAACAAACAACCTTTATTTAAACTCCTGACACCCTAGATGTGACAAGGTGAAAGTTAGTTAACCTCTCTGAACATTTTTCTTAAGTATCTGTAGACAGTATAAGCAAAATTATAATAAGGAAGTGATCAAGAGTTAGCTGAGATAATATTTGTAGACCCATAGTAGAGTTCCTTGTCTCATATCAGGAATATTAGCTCATATTATTCTCTGGAACCTCCACTCCTCACCCATTAGTCTGACGGCTAGCACAAAGTATTATAAACATCTGTCTTGAAGAACTGAATATAGTGAAAATCTAAGTATTCCTATCATCAAGAAGACCATTTTGACAGTGATTTTTAAAGGAAACATTATAAGGCATATAGTTTTATTATTTTAATATTAAGGAGAAAAAACTAATCAGAAAATTGAAAGTGGTATTTGAATAACTCCAAGTGAAAAGTTTTTTACTTTGATGTAAATGTAATAACCATTTGTTCTTAGAACATAAATTTCCATATATTCCATGCAAATAATTCATAGTCAATTTTCTATTTGTACTTTTCCACTACAAAATTATTTAATGACCACCTAGTATGTCCAATATATTCAAAATCTTTACAATTAAGCATTTTTTCACAGTAATTTCAACGTTTCTTAGACTATCATAGCCTTGTTTGAATGATAAGGGTCAGTCCTGACTGAGTCTGAATTATCACAAATTCTTAAGCAATTTTGTTGAAACAAATGCTCTACACACTCTTTAAAGATCCACAAAAAAAGTAAAATTTCACCCAATTTAATGAATTTCTAAATATTTTTGAACTTTCTACATATCTTTCTGGCATTGATTTCTAGTTTAATTCTGTTAGGCCCAAGAACATAATATAGATTATTTTTATACTTTTAAGACTTTAAAAGTTTATTTTATGTCTTAAAATATGTCCCATCACTGTGAATAGTCTATGAGAAAATTCCCTGAGAAAAATATGTATTTCGCTCATATAGGGTGAAGTGTTTAATTTACATTTAATGTTATTATTAATGTGGGTGGATGAAAATATATTTTTACTATTTTCTATTTTTCATCTGTTGTTATTTATTTTCTGTCTGCCTTTATACCAAAATTTTTATTTCATTTTATCTCCTTTATGGTGCTTAAACTTTTGTTCTGTTTAGGTTTATATCTTTAATCACACTCTATTTTCCCATAATACTAACTTTCTCATATGTAGAGTAAGAACTGTACAGCAGTGTACTTTGAATTCCTCCCTCCTATCTTTGTGGTACGTTTTTCATGTATTTTACTCTACATATATTACACACTCAAAACAAATTGCTACACTTCTTTTTTAGAAAGTTAACCATCTTTATGGCAATTAAATTTAAGAATAAAGTATCTTATATTTACGCTCTTATATATTATGCCCAGATCTCTTTATTTCTTTGTGTAGATCAAAATGTGATATATATCTTCTCCCTGAACAACTTTTAATCTTTTTCTTTTTTGCAAGCCAAATGTATTAGAAATGAATTCTCTCAATTTTTGTTAATGTAACAAAGTCTTTATTTCTTCTACATGTTTGAAATTCATTTTTGGGTTTGATATAAAGACAGTGAAATACTGTATATCAGATTACATATCTAAGAAATTCCGAAGGTTCCAAGTACCATAGAACACACAGACACACACGCACACACGAATATATTCAAACTGCTAAAAAGAGAGGAATGACAACATTTTGTAGTGATTTGGAGAGTGGTGTGGGGGAGAGAAGTCATTGCATACATAAAAAATGGTAAGAATAACTGCAGATCTTTCATCTGTAGAAGCCAGAAGATAGTGGAGTGACATCTTTAAAACCCTAGAGAAACATTGTCAAACCAGGATTCTATACCAAGAATCTAATGCCTTTAATCAGCAAAGACGTAGAACGCTCACTTTATTTCTGACATTTTCACTTTCTTCTTTCTTAGGTTCCACCCCTCTGCTAAAATTTTCCATCTATTTATGTATGTTATCTACATTTTCCACCAGTTTAACTAACATGTGTATTTGAAACTCTCTTTGTTAGTTCCAGGATCTAGCTAATTCCTGGGTCTGATTTTGTTGGTTATTTTGTCCTTCGACAATGAGTTGTTTCTTCTTAATTTTTTTAGTGTCTCACAATTTTTGCTTGACATTCAGTCATTCTAGATGTGAAGGTAGACTCTGAGATATATAGTATTTAGGTTAAGAAATGGGAACACTTTCTCTTCCACGAAGCCCACAAAGCAGAGGGTTGAGTTAGTGTCTCTAGCAGTCAAGATGACTTGAATTTTGTTGTTACCCTGGGTACCTTCCAAATACCACCAGCTTCATATTCCTGTATTGTTTCCTTGTGCTTCGGCTGGTTTGCAGGAGGATTTTATTCTCTGGGTCTTTGTTACCTCAGCTTTAGGCCTGCTCCTTCTACCTGTGGCCCAGGGACTTCCTTCTCAGGTTCTGCCCCTCTCTTCACAGACTGCTGTGATGTGGAATTTAGTGCTTGGTGGCCTGGCAGGGAAAGTTGTCCTAGTCCAGTCTGTGTTAGATTAGCCTTGTGTCCTATCTGTGGTAGGGATTTTTAGTGATCTTTCCTTTTTTGACAGAAAGGAAGACCTCTAGGTTTCCCCAGGGTAGAGTTTTGGCCTTTTCCCTTCCTGTAGCCACGATGGGTTCGCACATGTGCAGTGGTGGTGATACGCTCTACTGCCCTTCCTTCAATTTAATGCTCTGCTTGTAATCAAAGTGAAGATCCTGCTAGGAGGTTTGTAGTTCCAGCGATTCTTCATTCTCACACTAAGTCAGGCTTGGTCTTTAGTCATTATTAAAGATTCTTCTTTGCTACTTGTATGAAGGCACTGTGTTCTTCCTGTGCTCTAAGTTGGTGCTGGTGTCCCGTTTCCCCATGGAGGTGCCTACTGCTCTTCAGATTGCATTGTGATCTTAGATCTGGAAACAAGGAAACTTATGATTTGGGAAGTTACCCATAATTTGCAGTTGTTAGAGTGAGAGTGACACTTTTAGGTTTTCCATATCCGAAGTGGAATGTAACCTTACTTAATAGAAAAAGAAGATTATGCCACCTTGAGTGAAGGATGTCAATTTATGAGTTCTGTGGTATCAGAAAACATGTCAGAACTAGAGTCAGGGTAAATTCAGTTTTAAAAAATGTAAAGAGAATGGCAAAAAATAAAACTTGATGCTCTAAAAGTGAGCCAAGAAATAAGAAACGTGCATCAGGACATCTGCAGGGGAAGAGTCGGGATATGTTCTAATATGTCCTAGTGTCTACAGAGTCAGCAGCAATGAATAAGGTGAGAAAAGATCAGAAATATTTGAAAAGGGCACATCCAGGTGTTTAGGTTCATTGATACCCATAAGGGAAAAACATTATGTTTCAATTGTGAGCAGACTAAAAATCAGTGATTTAAGAGACTTTCCAGAGGTGACTAGCTATTGCTATCCTTGTACAACTCATACCAAACCCTTAGCATGTATGGGCATGAAGCAGAAAATAAAATCAAATAAAGCAAAACCACCTACAAGTTCCAAACAGAATCAAATAGTACTTCTGGCTGGTGACAGTGACCATGAATGATAAAAGTGCTGCTTACAAGAATAACTTACATTTAATAATGTTATTATATCAAGTAGAGTTTTATATATAAGCTGAACAGAGTAGAATAGGAATTGAGGGCATTGGGATGACAATCACTGCTTTATTTAGGAATAAATATAACCTGGTATATGTCTCAGAATAAGCTAAAATATATTCACAGCCAACTAAATACTGACAATATTGTCATTATGAAAATCCTCATAAAATAATGCTGATTCTATTTTTGGTAAATTAGCTAATGACCGAGTGAGGTCCTACCTTCTCTGTTAAACTTTTACTGATTCTTTTGACCATCAATGATGATCTTCAGCTTCTCTGAGTTCTCCTTGAACGGATGCTCCTCCACATAGCATTAAATCATATACTTTGTGACAGCATTAGATTTTTGAAAGCAGGCCTCTTTTTCTCTCTTCTCCTCATTGAATTTTCTCCCTGCCCAGACCGACTGATATTACTCATCCATGACCTTAGAGAAAGTCCATCACAGTAGAAACTGGAACAGAAAGGTTAGATTCTTTTTTACCTGAGTTTTAAATATTAATCATTTCTGATTGAGAAAGATTTAGAGCAGAAAAGATTTAGAGCAATAACTGATGCAGTTCCTTCACCCTGTGAGAGAGAGCTTAGTCCAAGCCTGGAGATCATCTAGTCTCTTCTTGGGTGAACTAGTCTTTGCCTGTGTGAGCACTGTTACATCAGCTCACTTGTCCTTCTTACAGCTGTCCAGTGACAATAGCAGTCACTAGGGACAGGGACCATGTACTACGATGTGTACTCTTCTTGACCTCAGGGTTACCTTGCCTGCGTTGTAAACCTCTCTCCATGGACAATGACCCTTTCAATGCACCAGAGTCCTTGAACAGTCCAGGAAAGAATGGGCTTTGGAACCTAAAATAGTAATTGGAGAGTAAGAATTCAGATCCTTTGAACTTTCCTTCCTCCTCCTATTTCCTGAAACATATATTTGGGGGAAGTTTGAAACTAGAGGGAATGTGTTTCAGGGCTACTCACTCCCTGCTGCCCAGTCCAGCAAGGAGACAGATTAGCACCATTAAGTATAACTTCCTGTTTTATGTCACTAATCATTCCTCCCCTTCATTTCCTTGAGATTAGTGGCAAACTTTTGTTTTACAAAATGAGTACCTTGTATAACATGGGACAGTCAAGTGTATAATCAACATTTGGCAGACTAATCCTAGAGACAATGTGGAAAGAACACAATATTTCTGTAAAGAATCCATCAGAAAATTGATGTATTTGCTGTCTGTTATTGAATACAAACCACCCCAAAATGTAATAGATTAAAAAATCACTTTTTTGCTTATGGTTTTTTGGGTTGAAAAATTTTGGCTGGAACAAGAGGATGTTACTTCCAGTGGTCTTGTCTGTAGTCACCCATGTGGCTGCTATCATCTTGAGCTGGGATGGGTAGACCAAGATAAGCTTGTTTTTATGTCTGATGGTGGTAGCTTGGATCCTCCCACTCCCCTCATCTCTTTCTTCCCCAACATGGTCTTTATTTGTCTTGTTTGCCAGGAAACCAGCTCTGGCTTTCTACATGGTAGTCTCAGGACAGCAAGAGGGCAAGGGTGGAAGCTACAACAGCTGAAGGGCTTCCTGTGATTGAGGCTCAGGAATTCCACTAAGTTGCTTCTACCACCTTCTATTTGATAAAACAAGTGAAGGCCTGATGAGATTCAAAGAAGAAAATAAACTATTGTTTCTTGTTGAAGATAATAGCAAGGTCACATCACAAAGAGATGTGCCTTAGAGATAAGGCAGAAATTATTGTGACCATCTTTGCAAATATATCATTTATGTATGTAAAGGCTCAGCATAAGGCCCATACTTATCTTAGTAAATAGTGAATAAATGGCAGTGATGATGGTGATGTTAATGCATAAATTACTGTTGGTAGCTTTAGGACTGAGGATTCTATCCTTGTCTCATTTAAAGTCAAAACTTTCCTCCATAAGACATAAAAAGATTCCTTTGACTTTCATCATGCTGTTAGTTATTGCTGTGCTATTGATGGAAACATGCTTTGAAGGTTTCCTGAGCAGCTTGGTCAGCAGAATGATTTAAGATCATAAATTCATTGTTAGAAATGTCAAGAGGTAATGGTAAACTATGACCTCATTCTTACTTCTGAGGTTGTAGCATAGTCCTAACAACTCCAATTTCAAAGTTTAAATGCACTTCATGCCAAGTATTAGCTAATCAGTTTAAGAATGTTTTACTGGAATATTCCTTTTAAAATACTGAGGAAAGGCAGTGTTTTAATAAACATAAGGCATTACTTAGCAAATTCTCAGAATATTTCTGGATTTGGGGTTTGAAGCAATGGAATCTTGCACATTCAGTGCTAATGGTATACTTATACAACACGACAGCTTTTAAGAAGGATATTATCTTAAAAATGTATCATTTTTAACAGACTAGAATATACATTTGTTTTGATTGTGAGAAATGTAAATATAGAAGGTGATGCAAATATGTGAGTTGCTTTGTTGTAACCATAATTAGAATTCTCTGCAGGAAACAATAAGAAACCTAGCTTTTCTGGGGTGATGGGAGGATGAAAACTGCAAAGGAAGGATGAGCAGCACAATTCACAGAATCAACCAGAATTCAAAGCTATTCAAATCCAGCTTGCCTGAAGCTTCAGGCAGACAGTAGAAGGTGTGCTTGGGGGCTTTCCCTTCATTTGTTAGGCACGTATGGGAACCATTGATTTTGTGTATCATGAGGAATGGTTATTAATGAAAAAATGTTGCTTTCAGGAAAGAAATTTTCTCGGCATAAATTTTTACAGGGAAAGGAGTGGCTTAGTGGTCTTTTATAAGGAGGAGGATGGCTTGTCTTGCATAAAATTAGTTCAATTTTTGACCTCTGGTCATGGCAGTGTACCTAGCACAATGAGTTTGCAAAAGTGGAATGTTGTTTAGGGTGGAGAAAGGATTAACTCTCATCTGAATCCCCTGGGGGAAGCATTTCCTTTTTTTGTATTTATGGAGGTAAAACAGGTCCTGATATTTCAAATTGGAGGTTGTTTGCTTCTAAGTATTCACAAGTTGTTATATACAGGTTTTATTCAGAGTCTGTATTCTTGTCAACTTGGGCTGGTTACAGAATTAATCTTGAAGTAATTGTATCCAATTGACCTTTCATTGATGGACCTATTACCCACACAGCAGACTGAATTGTAAACCTTCTTGATTAAGTGGAGTTAGGTTTGCATGGCCTATATACATGGCCTATATGGGGAATAAGCAGTGGAGAGCTGAGGGAAAAACCTGAATTCCTAACGCACCGTAAAATACCTCATCACCAACTTTCTTGCCATCACCAATAACAATAACTTTAATAAGTCTATTTCAATTGATGGTGTTATTTCAAAAACAGAAGTCACTGATTCATTATGACCTTGCTTCCTTAATTAAGCATAGATGACTGCATTTAGCAATTTAGCTATTAGCTAAGGTTATTTTGCAGTATTTTCTTTTAGAGAAAAGATATAAACCATGAGAATTATGTAGAAAAACTCTCCTTTGATAGACTGACCAATGAAGAGAACACTGGAATAGTACTATATTGATTTTCACTGTGAATATAATCACACGGACAAGATCAGCTCATCCCCTACCTATACTCAACTCTTTGGAACTCCAAATCATAATCAGGAGGTTCCTTTGGTGAACACACATTCCAAAAAAGAACCTGGATCTTTAAAAAAAAAATCAGCTATCCTAGATAAAATAACATATGACTCATATTTAAATTCTAGTATAAATTATATCTCTGAGGAGCTGATAAATCTGTATTCTCTTCTAAGAAATATGGATTCATTTGTGCATAGACTGTTGCATATGATTAGATTGATAATTGTTCATTACCACTATATCCAGAGCTGAAATTCAGATAGCTTACATACCAGAACCCTGCTTACTCTTCATGAAAATGTTGATGCACTCGTTTATATTTTGACATTAAAAAAAAATAAAAGCCTCTACCCCTAACTCACCAAATGTCACCTTGTCATGCTGGCTGCCCTGGCTAACCTTCCTGGATATCCTGGATGGTCTTACAAATGAAACTAAAGGGCTAGCCTTGGTGTATCAGAGGTACCTAGAGGTTTGCATTTACTGTGATTGATACTTTTGCCTATTGGCATTTAAATACTCAAACTACCACCCCTTTCTTCATCCTTTTACTCTAGGTTTAGAAGAGGAAATACAATTTATAAATCTCTTCAAAAAGTTTCTTGATAAAATTATATATTTACATGTTATTTAGTATCTCCTCAGGTTAATATAGTAAGTTGCTACTTATATGGGTGATACACTAAGTTAAGACTTGCTAATAAAGTTAGATGCAACCTGAATTTTGCCTGAGGTGCTCACAGTCCATTTGATATAAACAATCTTTTTGGCAACTAATGAGAGTCTTAATGTTCAGGGCACAAGCTAATTTTTAAATTTAATTTTTTAAAAGAACTTTCAAATTCTTCCTCTATGGGCAGACTTCATGGATCAGGTGCCAGAGTAGTATCTTATTTTACTTTAAAGAATTTTAAGGAATAATACTGTTCTTTATTATAGTCCCATATGGTAATGTCTTACTTTCTCATTGCTAAGACAAAATACCTGACACCCACAAATTAAACGAGGAATATTTTACTGTAGCTTACAGTTTGTAGAGGTTTCAGTTCATAGACTCCAAGGCAGAGCAGCATGGCATAGGAACATCACATAGGAGAAATAGTATATGCCAGGGCAGGAAATAAGACAGCAAGCAGCCACCTTGCCTACCATCTTCATCCAGGCCAAAAGCTTATTGGTTGGTGCTACTCATACCCAAGGTGAGACTTCTCATTACTCATGCCCAGAACTATGCTGAACTAATCACAGGGTTAATCCAATTATCACACCCTTAATCCACATTCACATACTCTAGATTCAGCCACTTCCAGTTATTGAGTTGCTACTTCATGCTTGGCATTCTGAATACTAGAGTTTCCTTCTGTCACTCTGGCCACATCTTAGTTTCCTTTTCAGGCTCTTCCTTTTCTACCTATCACTGAATTTTGGAGTTGTTCAAGGCTCAGTCCTGAACATTATTCTTCCTTTGCTTTATCACATTCAAAGCCATAATTTCAAAAGCTGTCTCTATCTAGTATTGGTGACTCTTTAGGTTTAAAAAAAATTTTAGCTTAAAATTATCCTTTGAGTTTTGGACCCTAAAATCCAACTGCTACTTGTTTGTCATAAGAAAAACTCAAAGATGCCCTAGATTTCCTAGTCACCACATCTAAGCTAGCTTATGTTCTGGGTCTTCTCTCCATCCTAGTGAGAGTCAGTTATAATACTGGTCCATGTAGGAAGATGTGTGTCAATTTGAACAACTTCCTCTTTCTTCTTTATCAATGATTTCATACAGAGTTTATCTGACTTCCTAACATGTCTCAGATCTGCCTTTGACCAACCCTTTCATATACTCTGATGCAAGCCTTCATCACCAATTTGTTTTCACTCAAGGTGCTTTTTTCAATCATTTCTTCACAAGTAATTGCCAGATCATCTGCCTCCAAACAGATCTTATTACATTACCTGAACCCCCAGTTGGACCCCTGGGGAACAACACCAGAGGCTTCATTAAAATAATCTATTCAGTCATTCTACCAATAAACACACAAAAAATTAAATCAAGCCAATGGATTGGGTAAATACTGAGAATTGCTACATTTTCTAGAATGTCTAGTTCCCAAGGAAAACTTAAGAGTTATACAAAGAAACAGAAAAGTATGATCATACTTTGGGAAAAAGGAAGCATCAGAAACTGCCTGGTAGAGCAACTGTATAGGCTTTAAATGAAAAAGGTTTCAAAGTGTCCATTATAAATATGTTCAAATAACTAAGGGGAGCATCAATAAATACAGTGTGATGAAAAGATGACATTACATACAAATGTCAATAAAAAGATTAAATTATACAAGAAGCAGCAAATAAAAATTCTGGAGTTGAAATATGTGAAAGAAATTCACTAGAGAAGCTCAAAAGTAGATTTAAACAGAAAAAATGGGAAAATTTGAAGATTGATGGAGATATATAATCTGAAGAAAAAATGAAAGCAATGAATAGTGTCTCAGAAAAGTGCAAGGTCCAGTACCAAAGGAGAAACAAGAAGAAGTAATCTTGAAAGTAATAATTGTTGAAAACTTCTAAAATGTATTGGAGAACATTAATCTACACATCAAAAGCCAGAGAACCCAGGATAAACATAAAGAGATCCACAAGCACAGCATGGATTTACTCCCCACAAGGAATATAATCATTATGTAATACTAAAATGTACTAATAGAAACTAAAAACTGAACCCAAAACCAAAAAAAGATAAAACCCAAAGATAGGAAGAAATATCTTGCAAACAGCAAGAGAAAAAGAAGTCATTACTTTGAAGAGAACTTTAGTAAGATCAATAGCAGACTTTTCATTAGGAATTAAGAGTCTAGAAGATGGTATAATAACATATTTTAAATACTCAAAGAAAAAAATATATTCAGTGAAGCCACCTTTCAAAACTTAAAGAAATTTCAATATAAACAAAATTTAAGAGATTTTGTTGCTGGAGAATCAATCTTATAAGAAACACTGAGCAGAATATTTTTAGGTTGAAAGAGACACCACAAATCTGCATGAAAAAACAAAATGTACTAGTAAAAGTAATTATGTAACTATACAGGACAGTATAAATGCATAGTTCTCTTCCTTTTAACTGATTAAACAGTTGAATAATATATAAAATGCATTGTTTTACATAGAACATATAGTAATGTAATGCATTTGTTAGAATATATAAAGAATTATTAGGACATAACAGCAAAAAGCAAATTCACTCATTTAAACATGGACAAAATATGTGAATACATATTTCTGTAGGGATGATGTACTATAATACATAAAAATATTCTCAACATTATTAGTCATCAGGGAAATGCAAATGAAGACCATAGTTAGCTATCACTTTACATTTACTAGAACAGAACAGCTAGAATAATGAACTCTGGCAGTGTGTATAAATACCACATTTTCCGTATCCATTCATCTGTTGATGGACAAATATGCAGTTTCCAAGAGCTAGCTATTATAAATTATGCTGCAATAAACATGGGTATGTATGTGTCACTGCAATATGATGATTTTCAATCTTTTGAGAAGACACCTAAAAGGAAGATAGGTGGTCAAATGGAATTTCTAGTTTTAGTTTTTTGAGGAATCTCCATACTGATTTCCAGGGTTTGTACCAGTCTGCACTCCCACCAACAATGTAGAAGAGTTTCTTTTTCCCCTCAGCCTCACCAGTATTTGTTATTAGATTTTTAATGTTAATCATTCTTTCCTGGGGTAAAATAGAATCTTTGTATAGTTTTAGTTTGCATTTCTCTTATGGTTAGTGATGATGAACATTTTTTCATGTGTTTATAAACTTAAATGAATGCAACTTTAGAACATATGTTAAGTGAAATAAGTCAGCTTCACAATTTTAAATATCACACGGGTTCTCTTAAATGAGAAACACTATATATGATAATTGTTAGAATATACAGAGACTCATCACAAACTGCTAGAAAATGTGAAATGGTGTAGCCACTTTGGAAAACAGTGTAACAGTTCTATAAATGATTAAACATTACCATGTGACTCAGAAGATCTACTCCAAGGTATGTCCTAAGGGAAATGAGAACATCATATGTCCACACAAAAATTTATACCCATGTGTTTATGGCAGTGTTAGTCTTAATAGAGAAAAGGTGAAAACAAGCCAGTTGCCCATCAATGGATGAATATAGAAATACAGTATAGTGTATATAATGGGATATTCAATGGAATATCATCTGGCCATGTAAGGGAATGATACATGGTACAACATGAATGAAACATGAAAATGTTATGCTAGGTGAAAAGCAGTCATAAATACCACATATTATGTGATCCCTTCACAGTGGACCCTCAAGTTACAACTGGCCTCACATATGAACAACTTAGGTTATGATTGGAATTTTAGTTTTAACTTATGACCAAAGTCTTGAGTTATGACCTGAATGCTGGTCTTTCTTGTGTGGGGTTAACTGGGAAATCCCGGGGCCAATGTCTCTCTAAGAACCCTGAGATCTGCCTGAAAGAAAATGTGGCCTAAAATTATACAGGAGAGAGACTGAAGGCTCTGTACAAAAGTCGGAACCTTCAATTGACGCTGTGGTTGATGACATTGTCACTATAGTAGAATCCATAGTCTTGCAGGTAGACAGTGGTGATGTTGAGAAACGGGTGGAGAAACACTGAGAGGAATTGTCTGCAGAGGAATTTCAGCAACTTCTGGCTGAGCAACAGAGAATGGTGGCTGAGGAGCTTTCCGAAGAGGAGTGGGAGTATCAATAATATCAATACAGCAAAGTTCTTCCGAAATAAAGGAAATCCTTAAAAATGGACAGAGCTACAAACATTTAAAGAGAAGACCCATTGAAACAGAGAAAAAGGCAATTGTTACATTCACTTGCTTAATGACAGTCATGTCATACTGCGGAACAGTGTTACAGAAAAGACAGAGACAACCTTATACCAGTTTTTAGTTCTGAAAAGGTTGAGGCCTAATGAGCCAGAAGCAGTCCTAGTGGGCTACAGACTGTCCTGTATGATTCCTGATGTTCTAATGGAAGGGGACTCTCTTTCCAAACAATAACCACTTTCTATTTCATCCTCTCCAAGAGTGAGTACAGTATGAAATTGTTTCACATTTAGAAATTTTTGGTGAATAAACTAGGAAAATTATTGGTGTTTCTGATAAATTATGCACATTATACAACCCTTTTTTTAATTATGAAAAGGCTAGTTAAGGGGTATTTTGGGAGGTTTGGAATACATTATGGGTATTTACATTATTTCTTATGGGAAAATAGTCTTGACTTACAAACAACTTGAGGTACAACCAGCCCTAATGAATGAATTGAGTTTGTAAGTCAAGGGTTCACTGTATGTGAAATATCCAGGAGAGCAAGTCTCTAGAGACAGAAACTAGATTAATGATTGCTTAGGGTCGGGGTGGACTGGGGCGTGTGGGGAGATAAAACCTAAAAGTTTTTCTTAGAAGTGATTTCTTTTAAATGTTCCAAAACTGATTGTAGTGTAGATGTATATATTTATGCATATAATAAAATCCATTGCACTGTATACTTAAAATGAATGAAATGTATATAAATTATACTTCCATAAAACTATTATTTAAAATACAAGCAAACTGGACCAGGTTGGTGACACTGTCTTGATTCATGATCAGGCACTGAAGTTTTACCCCCATTACTTTTGCACCATCAATGTGAATGGCAACACAGCCAAAATAAATAATAGTATGATATTATTATTAAATAGTTTTAATCTGAAAAGTTCCCAGAAACCCCCAGGCATCTACAGAGCTTATAAGAGAAAAAAAAGTGTTATATAGAGCAACACGTGCATCATGTCCCTACCACAATTCCCTTGGAGAATGCTTAGTAAGCAAGGTTTCATTGGATCTCATGCAAGGTCTTTGAATTCTCAAAGAGCCAGACGCTGCCTTTAGAAATTGTTTTCACTTATATACTCATATGGTTGAGTGTTATGGGTCCAAGCTAGGAAGGCAAACCAGTCTCTGGTGTATTTTATTTTCAGTGTGGAATTGCATCAGTAACAACAAATGTTTGTTGTGAATGAATCTGTAACCCTTTACAAATTACTCTTTGGTTGCATTTCTGATTGCACTGTTACAGCCAGTAAACATTGCCAGACAGCAGACCTCTGATGCTTTTTAATCAAATAACAGAATCTTAAAAAGGTCAGACTGTAACTTATAAAAGCACTTTTCACTGGCTGTCCCGAAAGGAATGAAAGATCAAAATGTGAGTAATTCCCTAAGCAGAAATGCCATCCAAATATGAAAATCAAAACCACATTGTTTCAAAGCAGGACAGCACTGACAATGCGTTAGAAAAAGACAAGTTTCTCCTGCATTCTGAATGGCTGTCTCCCATTTTCTTTTTTTTCATCTAGGTTTGAGAATTAAATTATTTTCAGGGGCTTGAGAAATCTTATCCTCATGTCAAGAAATGGAAGGAGCTCTTGCACCACCAATCAGTTTAATAAAACGATTTAACCCATACTATATGAAGTTTATTTACTTTTGTCAGTGATTTCCCTCGGGATAGTTATAAGTCTCTGACCATTCACTGTAATTTTATCTGGGAAGCAGAATCAAAGACAGAGCTGTACATTTGCTTGATCTTGAGGTGTGAAGCAGTTGCCAGTATATTGTTTTATTGGTGTGCGTGTTACCTTTATCAGCCAGCTTCTGTATTTAAATACAATCTGTCACTTGACATTTATTTGTTCTTTGTCGTTATACATCATTTGAGCACTGATTATCCAGGAATATAGACAGAAAAGAGAAGGTGGAAAACTGAATGAAAATGTTCAGTATGGTTACAAGAGAATTAATTGAAATATTTTAAAGCCTCATTTGCCACATCAGCAGCAATGCCTGTAACTAGGAAAAAAAAAAGTCACATACATGACTTTCTATAAGTATTTTCTGTTAGTCTATTTTTTTCAAAATCACATATTTAAATAGTCATGTAGTTCTTGAGGGCTTGATTAAAAAAATCATCACTTCTCTGTTCCTGCAATTTCCCATTTTACTTTCAATTCTTTCAGTGGATTGTTTTGATGTTTACCTTTGTATTTCTGAAGAACGTGCATACATCGCTGCTGTTGGATTAACACTAACTTAATTTCCTGTCAATATACTGAAACAGCTTCAGTGTTCTATCAGTTTCATTTTAATGGAAAAAATAACCTCTAGCATCATATCTGCTGTGTGAATCAATGGATTTGTGGGCATGCTGTATAGTCCCACTTTGAGAATTCCTCTCACCATCAGCCTAGCAACTCCTTTGCCTGATCTTTTGTGGCAAATTCTCCATTTTCTGAATTCTAAGTTTTTGATTATTTCAATACTTTGATAGGAATATCTTCCTGAAAATACCAGAAATATATTCTCAAAGAACTTTTCATGGCTTAAAACACGCTTATTTTCATCTCTACTAGAATTAGAGTTTATCTTAGGCAAAAATGTTCTTGATTAATTTTTTTTTAGAATTTTGAAGGCATTTTCAATTTTCATAAGTTTTGAGAGCACTATGGAGAAATCTGATGATGTTTTGAAAGTTGATCTTTGTATAATATTTTTGTTTTCCTCTCTCTAAAAGCTTACATGATCGTTTCCCCTAATATTCTGAATTTCAATGCTGTCTTTTGTGTGTTCTAATGTTATCCACTGTGTCAAGGTTACTTCAGGTCTATTTAATCTGGAAACACATGCCCTTTATTTTTGGATTTTTTGTTAATTTTTTATGTTTTATTGTTCTTTAATGACTATTTTTGGGGTACCTGTTATGGGTATGGATAGTTTTGAACTGATCCTTTAATTTTCTTGTTTATTATTTTGTTTGTGAATTTCTTCACCAGATTTCCTTTGATTTTACCTTTTAATCCTCTTATTGAGTTTATTTCTTAAAATTATATTTATCAGAGGTCTTTTTAAAAAACTGTTTTTAATCTCTGAGGATACAATGATTTTTGTTATTTTTCTCTGTATCATCTTTGTATTCTCCAAATTGATTTTTCTATTATTTTGCTTTGCTCCCTTTCAAACTAGATAATGTTCTCAAATGCCTCATATTTGATAGCATAATGTTTAGAAGAACATTTAAAACTCTACGCATGTGAATTCCTTTAACTAAAGTAAGGCTTATACTCTTAAGTAGTTGCCAGGTTGTTCTTCCTTTTAGAGGCCTGAATTACATTTTAAAGAGGGAGTGCTGCTGTGGTGTGTGTGTGTGTGTGTGTGTGTGTGTGGTTGTGTGGTGGTATGGGTGTGGGTTGTCAGAAAGAGACAGACAGAGAGAGAGAGAGTCAGAGAGACAGAGAGAATGACAGAGACAGACAGAGAGACAGACACCATTGAGACCATCAGACTTTAGCCTTTCAACTGAGAGGCCAGACCTGAGAGTGAGGTCATGGTGTAATCCGGTTCTGGTCTAGCCTCTGGATAATTGCAGCTGCAGGAATGACTACAGATACAGAGAAAATGGGGGAGGAAGGATTCATAGTTTGCAAAATAGCTGTCTAGGGAAGAGGTTACTGAAAAGCTCCATAAAGAAAATGACAACACCAGGAAAACCATGGTGAAGTAGAGTGAAAAAAAGTGTTTGAGAGTTGGCATCTGCAGGATTGTGTGAGAGGTCAGATCTCAAGGTAAACAGAGAGGGAAAAATACTGGATGGTGCACAAATTTCTGACTTACTCAACTAGGTGGGGTGGAGCGGGGATGGAATTCCCTGGGAAAGTATTATCATTCACATTGGTTCCATTCAGAAAGTGTTGAATTTCAGGAGCATTTTTCACATTAGTATTATCAGACCTGGTAGCTAGGGTGTAAAATATTGCCCACATATCACTGCTTTCTGTGGTTGAATGTCACAAATGTAAGAGGGTCTACTCAATAATGCAGATGTTATTTCCCAGGAGAGGAGTTGGGCCCTTTCACAGAACTTACTACAGTACTGCTCCTCTGGGGAAAATGCAGAAAGCAAGGAAGGCAAGCAGAGGGAGAGATGGGTCTGTTGGTCCAGCAGGGTGACTTCAAAGAAAAGTCATTCCACACTGGGGCTTGCATTGTTGCTGTGAGGGCTAATAGAGCAAGTTTGTCAACAGAGCTGTAGTTTTCCTTGACTTCGGAAGAGAGTTATGGAATAAAGATGCATCAGAGTTTTGAGCATCCCTTTCAAAGGAGATGTGTCTTCTCACGCCCTGGAGTGAGAAGGGGTTTCATTTCATGGTTGTCCTGACCCTGGTACAGCATGCCTGGGAAGCCTCTGGGGAGGTGCTGACCCCTGGTCTCCTAAGATTTGCTCTTTGAGAGTAGTTTGTATACACAGTGGTGTCTCAGTTCACGAACTCAATTCTCTTCATGAGAGAATTCTGGTTGCAAGCTGAACTGGATGAGAACCAAATCAAGTTTCTCTATAAGGTCGACATTGAAGCTAATGATTGTACTTGATTCGGTTTTTGTCCAACTCAGTTTGTGACCAGAATTGTGAAAAGAATCAGTCAAGTTCATGAACCAAGGTACCACTGATTAAGGTTGTATACATTTCTGAATGTTTTGAAAACTTGGATTACCACACACAAAAATGTAGGATGAATAGAAGAAAAATCCAAAACCTCAGAATTCTAGAAATTAAAAAATATTTTAAGACTGAATTTGGGAATGTTGAGGAAATTTTTAGATAAGGATCGCCATTGAGCTTCCCGGTAGACTCTCTTGACAGCTTTTTAATCAACAGATAGGCTTTTCTACCGCCTTGATTTTTTTGTTGACAAATCAGCCCACCCAGCAAGGTTAACATATTCTGTCAGAAGTAAAAATATGAGGCTTAAAAATATTTACACACCAGTGGTAACTCTTTCTTGCTATAGATATAAAATAATTGCATATTTTATAATGATTTTTTTCTATTTCTGTATAGTAAACATTGTAATGATGTTTTAACTTTTAAAAATCAGTCAGCATATACTAATGACTTATCTTTGCTGAGATTATTGGAGAAAAATCTAATCCATCTGCATGGTCAAATAAAAGATGAATCAATATAAAATCTCCAAAATATTAGGAACAGGGTAAAAAACTTGACCATTTCAAAGACACACACAGATTCATCTTTCTATTGGCAAGATCAACTGTTTAGGTTTTATGTCTGAGGGGATTTTTCTCTGCTCAGTCTGACAATGTACCATGTGGTGCTGATACTGAGATGATTATGTCTGCAACATCTTTTGGTCTTTCAGGATGCCAAGTTATTTTCTCTGTCAACATATAAATTGGTATTCTTATCCTCAGCCAAATTCATAAAAAATGAAAGAAATGTTTCTCTTTCTAGCTTTATCTAACAAATATAATTTCTTATTTATTACCAGATGAAGTAGCTGAAATAAAAGCCAGTTCTAATGATGTATTGTTGAAATTTCAATATTTATAATAGTTGGTCCACAATTCATGGAGAGAATAATAGTGCTTATTTCTTGTGCAGTCTCAATTTTCTGCAAATATCAACAGTTTGTTATTTAAAATGACCATCCATCCTTGATTTGAAGCCCTAACTTCTATTCAACCTAATTACTTTCCCTTGCAGCATAAAATTGAGACTAACTTTAGAATTCTGGCAGCTTCTTAATGACCTATATGGTTAAGGTTTAGTTACAAGTGAGACATGCTATTTATCTAAATTTGAATTTTAATGAATAAGAATGTCATTTATTTGTGAACACTTGAAAAATAAGGAATATCTTAACATTATCTCTGATTAGTCCTACTCATCATTTGTAAATACAGAAAATATGCTGCATGTACAATGTGCAGTTTTGCTTAAATGGAATTTGCTCAGAGAAGCACTTCTGAGTGATTTTTATTTTAAATGAATTGCTAGAACCAGAAGCCACCAGAAATTTTAAACTGTGGAGAGGAAGAAAAGAAAAGAAGGAAAGAGAAGCAAGGGGGTAATTGTGTTATATTCTTTCATCCAAGTTAGAGTGAAAATCAGTGACATGGAAACCATGTATCATGAATATGTAACATGAATGGGCAGGCCTTGAAGTCTTTGTGGTTATGCCTTTCTGGAGACAGAAAGTGAAAGATTTGGCAACAATCAGTTGTGGGAAGTAATGGTTCAGAAGAAAAATGGCTATTATTTCTGAGATTTCTGGCTATCCTCATCCTGTGCATGATGATGTACCTATCCTAGGTAAGGGAGCTCCAGCTGTGTAGTTTGGTAATGTATTCCACAGAGATTTTGGTGAGGATAAATGTCAATGTAAAAATCAATCTCAGGAACAGAATACTAGTGGCACAAGAAATAATACCAAGAATCAACAAACAGGATTGAAACAAATTAAAAACCTTTTGCACAGCAAAGAAAACAATCAACAGAGTGAAGAGACAACATTTTCCGCAGAGGACTAACATCTTGAATATATAAGTAACTCAAAAAATTAGACCTCCCTAAAAGAAATGACTCAATCAAAAATGGGTAACCAAAATAAATAGACACTTCTCAAAAGTAGAACAAATGGCCCATAAATATATGAAAAAAAATTCAACACAGCTGGCCATTTAGAGAAATGCAAAAACATTGAGTTACTATCTTACTTCAGAAAGAATAACTATCACCAGGAAATCAAATAATAACAAATGCTGGCAAGGATGTGGGCAAAAAGGAACTCTTTAACATTGTTAGTGGGAGTGTAAAGTAGTACAGCCGCTATGGAAATCAGTATGGAGATTCTTCAAAAAACTAAAACTAGAAATTCCATTTGACTTAGCTATTCCCCTACTAGGCATCTTTCTGAAAGTTAAAGTCAGTATATTACAGGGATGTATGCATACCCATGTTTATAATGGTATAATTTATAATAGCTAAATCTTGGAAATGGCCTATATGTCCATCAACACATGAATGGATAAGGAAAATGTAATATTTATACACAATGGAGCACTACTCTGCTGTAAAGATAAACTTGAAGAATTCATAGGTAAATGGATGAGATTTGAGATCATAACATTAAATAAGACACATAAATACTTCATGATTTCTCTTATAAGAAATTCAAATGTGTGTGGGGGTGAGAAAGGGGGAGAGAGGAAGAGAGAGAGACAGAGAGACAGAGAAGAGAAGAGACAGAAGAGAGCACAAAATAGAAGGTGGATAAATAGAAAGTAGGGAGATCATGTTCAAATGCATGAGGGAACAACAGATGGTGTGGGGTGGGAAAGGAGAGAAAGGGCATAAAAAATCAATTGAGGGGAAAAATGAGGAAAATAGAGCTTTTGAAAATGTTAAGGGGACCAAGAGTTGAAAGAACCAGGGAGAGAGAGGAGGAATAGGAGATGGAAAAAAAAAAAAAGAATTCCGATGTATTATGTACACGTACCAGTTCTCCACAGTAAATGTAATTATGTTCTGTAAACATGTACTAATAAACTAAATCAATCTCAAAAAGATATCGTCTTGGGCCTGAGATTTAGCTCAGTGGTTTCGCCGCCTGCTGCACAAGCACAAGGACCTGAGTTCAAACCCTGGTACCAAAAAAAAAATAGTCTTAACAATGACTAATTTGCCCTAAAATTCTTATATCTAGCTAAAGAAAGGGACAAATCATTAAAGATGCCAGATGAAGAATATGTATTTATAGATTAGGTTTTCACAAGTATTTTCATGGTATCTATATTTTATTAACTTAATGTTTGATATAATTTTGTTAATGAAATTCTTAAGAAAATGGAGTTGAGAATGTTTGATATACAGTAAATGAGGTAAAAAGAGCAGTGACAACAATTCTAGTTACATGGGGAAATCTGTTTCTGTTTTTGAAGATGAGGAAGACTCTTTTGGCTTAGGGGAAGGATTTACTAGATTCTTTTCAGTTTCTATGCTTTTGTCTACTCCTTTCTTTGAACTTTTCCAAGCCTGTGTGAAGAGGATGTTCCAAAATTTCTTGGTGTTCACTTCGGGGAATCATTATCCCAGTAACCTTGGGGGCCAAATGTGGTGTGATGCTTTTACCTCTTCCCACTTCAGTCATTTTGTATGTGCTCTTTACCACATGGCTATTGCAAATTGGCTCAGAGAATTTGTTTTTGGATTCTGATGCTTATCTTCAAGTCATTTCTTTATAACTCTTTTAAGGTGAAAGAGTGAAATGGGATATATGTTGGAAATTGGACCTGCCTTATCCTGACCACTTACTTTTTTGTAGAACTCTTGTTATGGATCAGTTACACGTAAATAGTGTTTTATAGCTCCATTTTGACCTTGGAGTTGACTGATCTGTGATTATTACCTTGATTGGATTGAGACCTGTCCAGTGCATTAGTAAAGTGCACCTCTGGATGGGCCACGCAGGCATGACCTTGGGAATTACGTCTAGTGCCTGACCCTTTCCTCTCTAGCACTGTTCTCCTGATCTGATTCTGAGAAGCTTTGCTCTGCCATGCCCTTCCATCATGATCCCCCTTCCTTGGAGCCAGCCTACTATGGACTGAATCCTCTAAAACTGTGAGTCAAAATTAAACCTCTCCTCCTTTAAGTTGTAAGTGTCAAGTATTTTGATGGGTAAATTGGACAATGCATCATCTTTATTTCTTACTAAGTAAACTTACAACCTAGATAAATTCTGCCTTCCCTTCATGCATCCCATGTGTATGGTCACATAGAATTTACTCTCTCTCTCTCTGATACACATGCTAATATATTTTTAATTGAATACAAATATATAACAAATACAGTGGTATTTTTCTATAATGGACTATAAAATCAGTAATAGTACATTTTATAAAATTCTTTACTGATATTTAAAAATCATTTAATTTAATTTTTATACTTGAAAGTACCCGTTTAAAAATCAGTTTTCTTTTGTCTTTCTCTTTACTATTTAGATAAGTAAATAATTTGTATATTTGCCTTTATTTAGCTTTTATCTTACTCCTTTTCTGTATGGGTTATTAAAAAGTTTATCCCCTTAATTCTTCTTTCCTACCGCATTTTTGTGGCTCTGATAAAATAAAATTCACACAATTTTTTTTTTTGAAAAGATTTTTTGGGACCTGGATTTTTTCATGATTCTTAATGAGCACATTCTTTAAACTCCATTTGAACTAGGACACATTGCAACAAAAATAGACTCAAATAAGTAGCTTGGTAAACAATAAGAATAGACCATGGAATGACAGGCAAGGCTGGAAAGTTAGGACAACTGATAGGTTGAATTTGGGAAAAGGGAGTCATTTTGAAATAAGTTCATATTCAGGAGATTATTTTTGGATGGAAAAATGAAATTTATCAGTTTGGAGATGTTATATAGGGTGAGAACATCAACCCAAGTTAAGGACAAACAGATAAAATTGAAGCAGCAAAATATCTATGAAATTTGTGCCTTTTCTTCCTCAGGATACAATCGTTTAAAAGAAACAGATGCCCAGACTGGAACTATATTTCCCATCTGTCTTGAATCTAGCCATAGCCATATGAACAGTTCTCACTAATGGAATACGACTAGCAGTGATGAGTGTAACTTCCACGCCAAGAAACTTTACAACAGATAGCTTTCTCCATTCCCTCCTTTCTGTAGGATTGATGCTGAGAAGCACAGGGCCATTGGAAGGCAAATATTGAAATAGTGAATTCACAAGATGGAAGGAGTCTGGTCTCCCAAATCTTTTGGAGACATAGATACCCTTATTAAGGGAACTTGTCTAAGAATGAGAAAATTCTGTATTCATTTGTTTGTTTTTTGTTTTTTGATGTTAGAATAGCTAACATTGCTAAATAATAAAGAGGGAAAAGTAATTGGTGAAAATCTAGATAATAGCACTTTTATCTGGTTCATGTGGTCACAAAGAGATATCAAGAATGTCTGGAGAGGATATGCTAAGACAATTAGAGGTTGAGATGTCTCCAAGACTCTGGGAAAACAGAACAAAGATAGGGAAAATTGAGTTCATCCATGTTAGAAACAGATAAAATAGTTGATTTCTCCTAACAGTTTCTAATGCCTTTGAAAAACAGGTTCTATACTAGATAGAGACTTGGTCCTGGAGAATGTGTGGGATAAATATACACAAGGGTTTTAAGTAGTTTTATCTATTATGGTTGGATGGCTATGTTAGCTTTCCTGTCACTGGAACAAATTACTTGACACACAATTTAAAGGAGGAAAGGTTTATTTGCCTCATAGTTTCATAGAGTTAGTCCATGATCAGTAGCTTTAAGGCTGGAACATCATGGTGAAAGGTCATGATAGGGCAAAGTGGCCTAGTTCACAATGGCCAGGAAACAGAGAAATGATATGGCACAAGATAGGAAGGGACCGAGAACCAGATATCGTACCCAATATCACACCTCCATGACCCACACAGGCACATCCAGAAAGGTGCTTTACTAATGCCCTGCCAATGAAATTACATTCCAATTTAAATGTCACAGTGGTTTAGGAAGGAAAATCAGATTATCTCAATATGTAGTTAAATTTCTACTGAGAAAGCAATGTGTAAAAGAATGAATCAGGTCTAGATATCAGTCTATTTAGTTGCCGAGATGTTCTTTAAAGAGTTTTAATGTGATCATAGCAATGAGAAAAACAATCTTCCTTTAGGCCGTTGGTATCAATTAAACTGTAGAACATTTTTGTGAGGGCCAGCACACGTGGTGATCATGCCCAGATGGATTATAGACCCTAGTTGTCTCAAAAAATTGAGTCATATTGTGGGTGATAAAAAAATCAATTTTCCCATAATTAATTAGATTTTATGAATTCTCTGATGCCTTAATGATCAAATTAATCTTAACATCACAGTAGTCACTGGATCTCATAATAGAACTTTTCTATCTTATTCCTTTTCTAAGGAATCTCAAAGAGCCTTAGGCCAACCACTGACCTTGCTAGAGAGAAATTATGATTATTATGGAGACTATAACTTTGCCTTTTAGAACATTCTGTTGAAGTCTATACTCAAAATAAGTGTTACATTGTTTGAAATTTACTTTCCTATTAGATGTGACTTTGTTCCTAGGTTATAAAAGACAATTACATAATTAGAAAATGATATTGAAGATAAGTTTAAAGAGACTTACAGAAGTTCAATAAAGCTATATATTCTGAGAAGGTAGTGATTATTTCTTTAAGTACAGAGACATTGTCTCCTATTGTACTGCCTATATGTAGAAATTAACAACTAAGGTTTGAATGAGAAGATCATAAATAAGGAGATAATTATATAGAGAAGATTAGGGAGTGACTAGGTTTATATTGCTATTACTTACCTGGTGACTAATGTGATAATCCAAACTGTCAATTAAAACTTGAATGACATATCCATACCAGTTGAAGTAAGTAGTGACTTGAAGTTTTTATTTGAATTATCTGGACTGAAAGATTTATTTCCTTAAAATACTCATATCATCAAAACAAAGGACAGTGGATGTTTTTAAGACTGAAAGATTAAATAGCCATACCAAGAGTGCTATAACTAATATGGTAAAGTGATGTGTGCCTAATATTAAAAAAAAGCACTAAATACTCTTGATTTCAGAGGAGGGAAGGCCATTGTGGTTCTGGAATGTTTTGTGAATGAGAAAATATTTATCCTAAAAGTTATAGTTTAAGGAGGATTTTTGGTTAGGCCAAAAAGAGAAATCAACATTCCACAGGAGGAAACAGACTATGAGAACAAAGGTAGGCTATTTTAAGATGATGTTATATAGCAATGAGCAAAGAAACTATGAAGCTTTAGTGGGAGCTGGGATTAAGAGTAGGTAGGAGACAAATTGTAGAGAATCTTAATTATGAGTTTAGAAAATTTAGATGTTATCCTAAAGGCAGTTAGAGATATTAAAGACTTTTGCAGCAAAAATGATCTTTTGGGAAGGCACATAGGTAATTGTATGCAAATGGAGTGCTTGTGGAAGATTCTAGAAGCAAGGAGATTTTGAAGAGACAAACTATCAGATGATACAATAGCATTAGTGAAAAAAATCACTAGATCAGATTAGATAAAATAAATAAAGGGGGGAGATAGCTCATGTAGAACAATACTTGAATCAGAACATAAAAAGCCTGAAATAGAATTGAACTGTGACAATGATTCTTTCTTTGTTCAAAATTTAGTCAGATTTCTGAATCTTCTCAGAGTCCCATTGTACACTTCTTTGTAATCCAGTTTTAGCAAAGAATTCTAAATTAGTTTAGCAAGAACATCAAATTCTTGACCTTTGATTTCTTTCAATGTCTGATCAAGTTCCTCATCCTCCACTAGCCCCCAGGCAACATCTGAACACCCTGGTCAGTCTTCAGCAAGAATATTGTTAGGTTGGTTTAGCCAGAATCTCCCTCATCCCTGATGTTTCTTGATAGTAACTTCATCCACTGAGCTCTATCTACACTGCTGCTTGACTGAATTCCCACTTGCCCATGATGTAGTCAGACTTGAATCCTATGTCTCTTCCCCATGGCAAAAACCCTTCCTATCATGAAGATCCTGAATAAAGTCTTTCAGCTACTGAAAGTTTCACAGACAAAAGATAAAGAGCAGAGCTGCTCTCAGCAAACTGATGTAATCATAAGAGAGTAGGTTGAATGGAATTAGTCACAGCTGGTTGTTAAACGTATTGTTCATAGGGTATTTCAATAGTCAAAGATTAAGGTCTTGGGGAGGAACTTGAATAGTCTTAGTAGGAATATAAACAACAAAATAAATATGAGAGAAAATTCAGTATGTTGACTGGATGAAGAGATACAGGATAAGAGCTAAAAGCTGTTTAGTGAATCTGTGAGCATCTGATACATAACCTAGTAGGGTATTAGAACTGGTAGGGTATTATAGAAACAAACACCCTGCTTGTATGGTTTAAATGTTTGTGTCCTTCCAGAATTCAAGTTGAAACTTAATCTCTTAATTGTAGTGGTGGTAAGAAAGTGGAGCCTTTAGAAAATGGAACAAACACTCTTATAAAAGAGGCTTCCAAGGGCTGCCTGGCCCTTCTGTCTCTTGTGCCATGTGGAACATCCCCCCACCCCACTCCCTTTCTTCCTTGTGAGGACATAGTGAGAAATCACTGTCTTGGAAGCACAGAATGAGCTCTTAACAGACATTGAATCTGCTAGTGCCTTGATTTTAGACTTGCTAGCTTCCAGAAATGTAAGAAATAAATTCCTGTTGTTTATAACTTACTCGTTTTAAGGTACTTCTAGAAGCAGTAGGAACAGCCCAAGCCACTTACTGAATCAGACTCTCTATAGGTGTGGTCCTGGAAATGTGAATGGCAAGCTTCAAAGAAGATCGTTCTGTAAATTCATAGGCTGTTGTATAATAAATAACATGAGTTTGTAAGTCAGAGAGGTCTAGGCTCATACACTATATATGCTGCTTAACAGATCTTTTTTTTCTTGTATACTACTTAATCTTTCTATAATTGAGGATAAGTTAAATCTAATTTATGAGGGTAAATTATCACATTCAATTGAATTGTATGCTTTTAAACTCCTCAGAAGCTCTCTACAAGTCTATTGTCAGAGGAATTCCAGTTACCTGGAATACTCTAGTAAGCACAGCAAGAAAGAGCCTGCCACATTTCCTCAGGCAATATTAAGGTGAAAAGGTAGACCAAAGCAAAGCAGAAAGCCCCATGAGAAGTCCAGAGGGATGTGTAGTGCTGTGGTTTCCAAAACTGGTGTGGAAATTTAATTGGCATTGTAATAGTACTTTTTCCCTTAAATTCTTTTATGGGTACATTTTAGGTATACAATACATTTACATTTATCATTGGATGCTTGTACCTGTATATGATGTATCTTGGTTTTTATTTTTTTCCCCATTATCTGTGTGGCCTTCACCCCCTCCACCCTTCCCTATTTACATAGACTTCGTCTCCTTTTTTTTTTTCTTTTCTCATAATTTTTCCTCTCCCTTCTTTCCTTTCCCCTTCACCTCCCACCACCCCTACCCCTTTGGACCCTTTCCTTTTTCAAAGTATCAATTGTTTCTTATTAATCCTTTTAATCCTTATTTACACTTTCAGTTTCTCACACTAGAGAAACTATTCAGTATTTGGACGTGTGTTCTATTTATTTTACTTAAGAGCATGGCCTCAATGTGCATCCATTTAGCTATATAAATGTCTCTAGTTTCTCTTTATGGCTGAGTAGTACTCCATTTTATAAAAAACCCCACCTCTTCTTTATCCAGTTTCCAGTTGATGGGCACCTGGGCTGTTTCTAAGCTTTTGCTATTACAAACTGTGCCACTATAAATATGGGTGCACTTATATTGCTGTGGTATGATTCTTTTAATTCTTTTGGGAAGATACCCAGCAGAGGAATAGCTGGGTCAAATGGGACCTCAAGCCCTGGTTCTTTGAGGTATCTCCATACTGATTTCCGTAGTGATTGCACCAGTCTGTACTCTCACCAACAATGGAGAAGGGTTTCTTTCTCCCCACACCCCCACCAGCATTTGTTATTGGTTGATTTCTTGATAGCTGCCATTCTTTCAGGAGTGAGGTGGAATCTCAGTGTTGTTTTCATCTGCATCTCTCGAGTGACCAGTGATGTTGAACATTTTTGCGTATGTTTATTTGCTGCTTTTACTTCTTTGTGTGAGAACTGTCTGTTCATTTCAGATGCCCATTTTTGAATTGGGTCTTTGAATTTGGGAGGTATGACTTTTTTCAATTCTTTATATACTCTACATAGTAGACCTTTGTCGGAGGTACAGCTGCTAAAATATTTTTCCAACATTGTAGGTTGTCTCTTAGCTCTGTTGGTGGTTTCTCTTGCAGTGTAGAAGCTTTTTAATAAGATAAGATCCCATTGTTGATTCTTTGTGCTAGTTCCTGTGCTACTAAGGTTTTGTTCCTAAAGTCTTTTCCTATGCCAATGTCTTCAAGAGTTCTAACTTATTTTCCAGCAAGTTTAGTGTTTCTGTTTTAATATTTACATTTTTACTCCACTCTGATCTCAGTTTAGTGCATGGTGATAGGTATGAGTCTAGTTTTAATCTTTGGCACATTGTAATCCAGTTTTTCCAACACCATTTATTAAATAGGCTCTTTCCTGCAATGAGGGTCGTTGGCTCCTTTGTCAAACATGAGGTGACTGAGTATGTCTGGAATTGTTTCTGCATCTTCTAATCTATTCCAGTGATCCTTGGGTATGTTTCTTTGCCAGTACCATGCTGCTTTTTATCACAGTAGCTTTGTAGTATAGTTTCAAGTTGGGGATTGTGATGCCCCCAGCCAATTCTGTTGCCTAGAATTGCTTTTGCCATTGTAATAGTATTAAGAGATGGTGCCTAATGGGAGGTGTTCAGGTCGTGAGGATATGCCCTTTTGAATTTGTTAAGGCCAACTGAGGAGAGCTTGCAACAGTGGGTTTGCTCTTCTGCTTTGTCTCACATGAGTATAGAGTAAGAAGGCTTTGCCATTACCTAGATTTTATACTTGCCACTCTCACAGAACTATGAGAAGTAAATTTCTGTTATTTATCAATTACTCCATCTGATTTTTTTTATTGCAGCACAAAGGGAACCAAGATGGGCAGTGTAGTAGTTAGCTTGGGTTGCCATGTAGATGCAATAGACTAGGTGGCTGAAACAACAAACATATTTTTTCACAGTCCTGCAGGCTGGAAAGGCAAGAACAAGGTGCTTGTTTGTTCACTTTCTGGAAAGGGCTTTCTTCCTTGTTTGTAGATGGCTGCTTTCTCCCCATCTAAATATAATTTTCTTGGTGTGTACATGGAGAGGGCGGAAGGTTGGAAGGGGGAAAGGGAAAGGGAGAGAGAGGGAAGAGGAGGAGGGGGAGGGGAAGTAGAGCAGAGGGGAGAGAAAATGCAGTCTGTCTTCCTCTTTTTGTAAGGTCACTATCCCATCCTGAAGGCCCTGTTCTCCCAAAGATCCCATATTCTTCACTGTGGGAGCTGGGCTTCTGAGTATGAATTTTTTTGAGGGTAAGTAAATGTTGGTCCAAAATAGGTAGGGATCAAGCATTTTTGTTGGCACCTTCCTTGTAATCAGTGTATTTGGGTCATTTAACAGGGATGCATTTTCAGGGAGATATGAGACACATTTCCAAGCTGACTTCCCAAGCAATTCAGAAGTAGAGGTTCTGGTCCCCGGCTGTGTTGTGCTACCTCAGGAATTTGAACAGAGTAGGGTAAGACTTGTCCAGGAGATTCAGTGGGACAGAGGAGGAAGCTAAATACCTGAAAGTTTTCTGGGAAAAAAGTGAAGATGAAAACATACAAGCCTATCCATCTAAACATTAGTCAGAAGAGACATGGCAGAGGGAATCTGTGCATGGGACAAGAGCCTAAAATTAGAGAAACCCTTAAGAATAGATGTTTCAAATTTGTGATGGAATAAACAGTGTGACAAAATTAGCTTTTCAACAAGTGGAAAACTTACACCTGTCCTCAGAGTCACAAGAGAACTTTTGTGGATGCAAAGCCTGCTTAAATATATAGGAAAAATACTCATCTTTTAGAATAGTAATTGCCATCAATATGCTGAAAAGCAATTAAGCAGATTAAATTCTAGGACTGGTCTTGAGCACATAGGGAATAAAATAACTCAAGAACAGGCAAATTAGACTGAATGTACACTTATGGCAGAGATTTGCTAGGTGGTAGGGTACACACGAGTATCACAATGCTTTAAACTTGACTAATTCTAGGTGGAAGAGCAACAAGAACATTCCCATCTCAGCTTGGACCAGGCGAACAGAGCTCACAGGAGCAAAATTCAAAGTGCTTAAATGGAAGAATTGTTGGACAGTTTTCTTGGATTGTCTTTGTAGCTGCTAGAGAAGTTTACAATTAATATAAATAGGACCAGATTCTGTCCAGATTCACGCTAGCAATCATTTTAGAAATGCATTTATTTGCCTTTGTGAACAGTTGGCTTACTCTTTCTGTTTGTCTTGGCATTTAGTCCAGGTTGATTAATTTTTTTTGTTACTGCACATAGCAATCTGCAGCCTTCCATTTCTCTTCCTCTTAACTCTACTTCCTTCTTCAAACTTTGGCCTCTTTGTTTAGGATTATTATTTAATGAAATAGAGACTGCAGGTAATTAGTATGTGGATAAGACACTGAAAGAGGAGGCATAGATTGGAAATTCAGAGAGGGCAAGCTGTGATAATTCCATTATAGGCTTTGCTTCAGTGGGGCCTTTAGATTCCAAAGACATAATGAGACAGTAGGGGCCTTCAGTTTCACTGACTGAGGGTCTCTCTGTGATGTGCCAGGCTTAGTGAATTAGATTTGAGATCCATCATTTTATTAGTAACATTGTATCAGTGTAAATTAGTGCCCAGGCACACAGATACCTGGGTTAAATTGATGAGTTCACCTGGAATGCTTTACCATCCCTAATCAGCAATACTTTTCCACAGAGTTCTAATTTAGTTGAATAATATTGTGTTCCCGTTAACTTGTCCTTCCTTTACCTCCCTTTCTCCCAGTTGCATTAGAAACAGGCATAGTTTTAATATAGAGGCAAATTTAAAATAGACTAAGCCAACTAAATGTAAAATGCAGTGATTGCTGTTTCTCCTAACAGGAATATAAGCATAATTACTACATTTTCCCCCTTGTTGTAAAGTCCCCAGTTAATAGTTCAGCTTGAATAAACTGGAATTGAGGAGTGGAAAGTTTCCTAGGATTAGTGATATAAGATGAAATAAAAAATTTTCAGAGATTTTTATTAAGTCAACGAATACACTGGGTTAGTCAATAAGAATTTGTAAATTGCCCACAATGTGCTCAGTGCTGTGTAAGTGTGCTCATCCAGATGAAGTAATATTTGGATTGGTTTGGGAGCACTCTGATGTGAACTTTCCCCTTGGAGACTATGGCTATTATTTTGCCAGGAGGATTGGGAGAAAACTCATGCTATTTCGTTTCATCTAAAGATCAGCACTTGCTCTGCAGTTTCCCTGCTTAACCCAAAGTTGTGTTTATAACAAGAATATAAAAGAAGCAGGAACAGGATTCAGGCATGGGAGCAGATGGAATGACTGGAGGACAATTAATTATAGGACAGCAGATGTACTCTTCCAGAAGGTTCACTCAGGCAGGAAACACTACTGCACAGAAAGGTAGTTTAATCAGAATTTTTTAGTTTTTCAAGTCAGGGACCTCAGAGACAATATGGTCTAGTTAAACAGCAGAAGGTGATACTGAAGATTTTGTTTGGCAAATGTTGTTATCAAATATACCATACATAAGATATGTATAATTTAAGGTACTGCTTGATGAGTTTTTATATAGAGACTGTATCTGTTAATCCATTATCCAGACCAAAATATGAAAACTACTGAACAGCACACTATTTGGGGAAATGTAAGCTAGTATAGCCATTATGGAAGATTGTATGGAGGCTTCTCAAACAATTAAAAATGGAGTTAAAAATCTGACCCAGCAGCCCTACTGCAGGGTATATATTGAAAGGAAATGAAGTCAGTGTGTGCAAGAGACATATGCACTTTCAATTTTATTGCACACTTCCAGTAACCAAGAAATGAAAACATCATCATCAACTGATGAGTGGATAAAGAAAATGTAGTACCTGTACCAAATGGAATACTATTCAGCCATAAAAGGGTAAATCCTGTCATTTGTGATCACACTGATGGAATTGAGAATCGTAAGTTAAGTGAACTAATCCAGACATGGAAAAATAAATACTGCATGATTTTTCTCATAGGTGGAATTTAAAAAGCTGATCTCATAGATGTTGAAAGTACAGTGGACGTTATCAGAGGTGGGGGAGAGTAAGGGAAGGATTGGGAAAAGTTGATCAGTTAATACTGAGTTACAGTTGAGAATAAGAGGCTCTGGTATGGTATTGCATAGGGGGTTACCCATAGGTAACAATTATGTGCTGTATATTTCAAAAACAATCATAAAGAACTGATGTTTCATGAGTTATGTGTATTTAGCTTGACTTAAACATTTATATACTTTATATGTCTATGGAAACATCACACAGTACCCTATAACATATACAATTCTTGGTTTTATGGATCATTTAAAAATAAATTTAATAGTAAAAATACCCTTACAATCTCCCTACATGTATCCCATTATTTGGATGAAGAAATTGAGGCTTAGAGAGGTTGAATAATTTACCCACCATCACACACCCTGAGAGTGTTAGAACTGAGATTTGAACCTAGGGATTCATAATCTCACCACACTATAGCATTTCTACCTCATTACCCTGGTATGAAAGGAACTTTGTAGGAAAAAAAATACCTTGGAACTGATAGTGTATCCTAGAATTATGTACATGAACAAAGGGAACAAACATAATTCCTAGACTTGCAAAAAACTTTTTGAAGGTTGGGGCTGAGCTGACATGCGCACGTGCAACTTGAGTGACTGGTTGATTGGCCTTGGGAAGACACTTGAAATTTTATAATTGGATGGTGTCACTCAACTGGTTCTCAAAGTAGTTATATCATCTTACAGTCATAGTTGAAACAATCTGTTTGTTTTTTTAAAAATGATTTTCCCAAATGCTTTATAGAAAGGGAGATTTGAAACATATATAGGTTATTTTCACTTTATTCCAGAAGTAACTTAAAGTGTCTTACAGGTCTATACAACATATAATGGAGAGTAATCAAAAGTAGCGCTCAATAAATAAATATAAACAGCAATCTCTGTTTTAATGAACATTTGTAATTATGTGTTCATAGTCATCTTCTCTATCACACGGGATACCATGAATAAATAATTTCTTGCCTGGATCTATGTATGTATACTAATATATACTCTGAAATTCTATTCTTTTATATGTATTCTGAAATTATATATTCTGATTCATTGCAGCTCAGACATGTCCTTGCGCTGCTTGCAACATAGTATCCTTCAAGAGTAAGCACTAGACATCCACAGGATGCTGGAGAGAGGTCCCAGGTCACAGGGATCTCTCCCCATCCAGCCCACACCCACAGTGGTGATCCACTTAGGCACATGGGCACCTGCAGGACCGCCCTCAATTCCCCCCCATACACATCCTGCTCCTCTGGCCTCTTGGCTGTACAGCCACCTAGTTCCACACTACAAACACACAGGGGACACCAGACCACCAGACCACCATACTGGGAAAGTTGGAGAGATCATTACCTCCCATTGGAACTTGGACTATCTTCAGGGGAAGGGCAGCTGGAACCTGGAGTATAACCATGCAGAGTTCAACCCGGCAGGAGGACAGGGAGCTCAACTTGGGACTTGCAGCCAGAAATCTGCCTGAATCTCACGGGTCTGTGACTGGCTGGCTGAGACTCATTGACTTATATCTGCACACTGCTGCCCATGTTGTCTATTGTGATGGTACAGACATACCCTGAAGGAGGGGCTTCATTTTCATTTTTACTTTTTATTTCCAAAATTAGTATTATTGGTTTTTTTTCCTCTCTTATTTTTATTTTTTCCTACTCTTTGCAAATTTTTGTTTTTCTTTTTTTTTCTTCTTTCTTTTCTCTCTCTCACACTCTCTTGCTGTTCCACATTGTTCTTCATTTCCCTTTTTGTTCCTGTTGTGGCCCTAATTTACAATTCTTCTTTATTTTTCTTTTATTCTCTTTTTCCTTCTCTTGCCTGTGTCCTCTGGCTTCAATGCTAACCTTCCCCTATCCTTCTACTTATCTATCCCTCCCTCCCCAACTCCTAACTCCCCATCCCGAAGGGTAAAGTTGCTATATTGAAGAGTTTATTCATTATAAACATATATTGGATTGGTCCTTGATTTTGATTTAATTCACATAGTTAAAGGGAATAGATTAATAATTACCACAAATTGTCATTTTCTAAGATGTAATTGATGCGATGGGGTTGCTGATTGTATCACTTGGGCTAAGGTGTTTTGATTGACCTAATAAGTTGTCCTTCCTGGCATAATGAAAATGAGATAGCCTCAGAGTCATTAGATATTCAAAGGCTAAAGACCAGCTGAATCTGGAAGACACCTCTGAGAAGCAATCATTCCATAAGGATTCTAAATACATCAACAAAGATATTTACAATAAGCAATTTCAAAGTATCAACCCAGGAACTAAACCAAGGACAGTATCAGAAACAAAAATGAAAAGACATGTAAGCAAAGCACAAACTCCACACAAAAGGCAAATTCTGGGAGAAACGAAGTGGAAAAGTCTAATAATCAACACCCTGAACTGATAGCACAGGAAGTAACAAAACAGATGAATGAGGCTCTAGAAAAATTCAAAGCAGAAATAATCTCCCAGATAACTACAGAGATGGTGATCAGGGTGAAAGACATGATGAGGGTCTAGAACAGAAACAAATAAAAAAAATAAATGAGCCCAGAACCATGCTGGAAGCTGTGAATACCCAGCATAAGAAAGAAATGGAATCCATGAAACAGATTCAAATAGATATTCAGGAGATTAAAAACTCCATTGAAAGCATGCACAGCAGATTAAGGGAATTTGAAGATAGAATATCAGATATAGAAGACAGGATTGTGGTGAAGGATCATGAAAATAGACGTCTCTTCAAAATAGTAAGGGACCACGAGAAATCAGTCCAGCAGCTGCTAGATGATGCAAAGAAGAGTAACATAAGAATGATAGGAGTCCATGAAAAAACAGGAGAAAGTACAATTGACATAAAAAAACTGTTCATGGAAATAATAGTAGAAAACTTCCCAGACAGAGGTAGAGAAGTGGACATACAGATAAGTGAGGCATATAGAATTCCAACTAGCCATGACGCTCAAAGAAAACCTACATCTCGACATATAATAGTCAAGATCCCAGAAACCCAACACAAGAACAAAATCATATAGGCAGTTAGAGAAAAGAAACAAATCACCTACAAAGAAAAGCCCATCAGAATCACAGCAGACTTCTCAACGCAAACCTTCAAATCAAGGAGAGCCTCGAGTGAAGAATTTCAAGCCCTAAAAGAAAATAACTTCCAATCTAGACTGTTGTATCCTGCAAAATTATCTTTCCAAAATGATGGGGAAATTAGATACTTCTGTGACAACACCTGAGAAATTCCATGAACACCAAAGCAGCACTCCAAGCAATTCTAAGCAATATCCTAGAAAAAAAAATGAAGGTCACAACTCCATGAGGCCCAACAGAGGGAAGCCACCAGGCAAGGTAAGAAACTAAAGGGAAAGGAGAAAAATAAATAAAAGAGCCAACAAAAGTAAAACATCATGACAAGGATGAATCAATATCTATCAATTATAACTCTCAATGTTAATGGCCTTAATTCACGAATCAGAAGAAATAGACTGGCAGAATGGATTAGCAAGCAAAATCCAACAATATGCTGTATACAAGGAACACACCTCAAAAAGAAATTCATAGACTGAAAGTAAAAGAATGGAAAACAGTTCTCCATGAGACAGGAACCCAGAAAAAAGCAGGGGTAGCAATCTTATTTGCAGACAAAGTAGATTTCAAACCAAAACTAATTAAGAGAGACAAAGATGGTCACTACTTCCTTGTGAAGAGAACAATCCAAGAGGAAGAGATGACAATCATAAATATATACACACCAAATATGAATGCCCCCAACTTTATAAAACAAATATTAATGGATAGGAAAAACCAAATAAGCACTAACACAATTGTAGTGGGGAGGGACCTCAACACCCCACTATCAGAAATAGACAGATCATCTAGACAAAAACTTAACAAAGAAATTCTAAAACTGAACAAAGCTATTGAAAAAATGGACTTAATAGATGTTTATAAATCAAATCAAAATCAGAATACACATTCTTTTTGGCTGTACATGGGTAATTCTCCAAAATAGACCAGATGCTAGCTCATAGGACATGTCTAAGTAAATGTAAAAGAACTGAAGTTACCCCCTGTATATTATCAGACCATAGTGGTATAAAATTGGAGATCAATAACATAAGAAACTGCAAAACCCCCAAACACATGGAAACTGAATACCACCCTCCTGAACATCCAATGGGTCACAAAGGAAATTACGGAAGAAATTAGACAGTTTCTACAAGTAAATGATAATGCCAGTACAACATACAGGAATCTATGGGTCACAATGAGAGCATTTATACACAGGAAATTCATAGCAGTGAATGCCCATAGTAGGAAAATACAGAAAATGCAAATAAATAACCTAATGCAGAACCTCAAGCTCCTAGAAAAAGAAGAGCATAACAAATCTAAAGCTTGTACAAGAGAGAAATTATAAAGATCAGAGCAGAAATCAATGCAATGGAGACTATGAGAATGATACAAAAAATCAGTGAATCAAAGAGTTGGTTTTTTGAAAGAATAACTAAAATCGATAAACCTTTAGCCAACCTTATCAAAACAAGGAAAGAAAAGGCTCAAATCCATGCAATTAAGAATGAAAAAGGTGAAGTCACAACAGAACCAGCAGAAATCCAGAGGATCATCAATACTTACTTTGAGAACCTGTACTCTAATAAAATGGAAAACACAGAAGAAATGGAAGGTTCCTAGATACATACAAATTACCAAAGTTAAATGAAGATGATATAGAAATTCTAAACACCCCAAATACAATGAGTGAAATTGAAAATGTAATAAAAATTTTACCAACAAAGAAAAGCCCAGGTGCTGATGACTTCACTGCTGAATTCTACGAGACATTTAAAAAACTATCACCATTACTCTTTAAACTTATCAAGGAAATTGAAAGGGAAGCAAGGCTTCCAAATTCATTCAGGGAAGCAAGTGTTACTTTGAGTCCAAAACCAGGGAAAGACCCAACCCAAAAAGAGAACTACAGGCCAATCTCCCTAATGAAAAGAGATGCAAAAATCCTCAACAAGGTACTGGCAGACTGAATATAGAGGGTCATCAAGAAGATCATACACCCTGACTAAGTCAGATTTATCCCAGGGATGCAAGGATGGTTCAACATTCATAAATCAATTAATGTAATACACTATATTAACAGAGTCAAGAACAAAAACCATATGATCATCTCAATAGATGTAGAAAAGGCATTTGACAAAATCTAACACCCATGCATAATAAAAACGCTACAGAAAATTTGAATAGAAGATCTTTATCTCAACTTGATTAAGGGTGTCTAGGAAAAACCAACATCCAACATCATACTAAATGGTCAAAAACTGAAAAGTTCCATGCTAAAATCAGGAACAAGACAAGGATGCCCACTGTCACTACTCCTGTTCAATATAGTTCTGGAAACATTAGCCACAACAAGTAGAAAAGACAAAGAAATAAAAGGAACAAAGATAGGAAAGGAAGAAGTTAAACTGTCATTATTTGTTCATGATATACTTTACATAGAAGACCCAAAAAAACCCTGCCAAAGGACTTCTATACTTAATTGACAGATTCAGTAGAGTAGCTGGATACAAGGGCAGCACTCAAAAAACAATAGCCTTCTTGTACACAAATAATAGACTCATTGAGAGAGATTTTAGGGAAACAGTTCCTTTTACAATGGCATCAAAAAAAAAAAAAAGAAATATGTACAAGTCAATCTAACGAAGCAAAAGACCCCTACACTGTAAACTATAGCACTTTGAAAAAGGAGACTGAGCAGGATATAAGAAAATGGAAAGACATCCCTCGTTCCTGGATAGGAAGAACCAATATAGTGAAAATGGCCATACTTCCAAAACTACCATATAGATTTAATGCATTGCCAATGTAAATTCCAACAATATACTTCAGAACTAGAGAAAACAATCCAAAATTCATTTGGAACCAAAGGAGAGCTAGAATAGCAAAAGTAATTCTAAGCAAAAGAGACATGGCAGGGGGTATCACAATCCCCAACTTGAAACTGTACTACAAAGGTAATGTGATTAAAAACAGCACGGTACTGGAAAAGAACAGACCTGAGGACCAGTGGAATAGATTAGAAGATGCAGAAACAACTCCAGACATACTCAGCCACCTCATCTTTGACAAAGGAGCCAGCCACCCTCACTGAAGGAAAGATAGCCTGTTTAATAAATGGTGTTGGAAATACTGGATTACAATGTGCCGAAGATTAAATCTAGACTCATATCTATCACCATGCACTAAACTAAGATCAAAGTGGATTAAAGGTGTAAATATTCAGACGGAAACACTAAACTTGCTGGAAGATAAGTTAGGTAGAACTCTTGAAGACATTGGCTTAGGAAAAGACTTTAGGAACAAAACCTCAACAGCACAGGAACTAGCACAAAGAATCAACAACTAAGATCGCATCTTATTAGAAAGCCTCTGCACTACAAAAGAAACCACCAACACAGCTAAGAGCCTATCTACAATGTGGGAAAAAAAATTTAGCAGGTGTACCTCAGACAAAGGACTACTATCTAGAATATATAAAGAACTGAAAAAAAATCAGACCCCCCAAATTCAAAGAACCAATTCAAAAATGGGCATCTGAATTTAACAGACATTTCTCAGACAAAGAAGTAAAAGCAACAAATAAATATATGAAAAAATGTTCAACATCACTGGTCATTCAGGAGATGCAGATGAAAACAACACTGAGATTCTACCTCACCCCAGAAAGAATGGCAGCTATCAAGAAATCAACCAATAACAAATGCTGTCGGGGGTGAGGAGAGAAAGGAATCCTTCTCCATTGTTGGTGGGAGTGCAGACTGGTGCAACCACCATGGAAATCAGTATGGAGATACCTCAAAGAACTAGGACTAGAGATCCCATTTGATCCAGCTATTCCCCTACTGGGTATCTTCCCAAAAGAACTAAAAGAATCATACCACAGTGATATATGTTCATCCATGTTTATAGTGGCACAGTTTGTAATAGGTAAAGCTTGGAAACAGCCCAAGTGCCCATCAACTGAAACTGGATAAAGAAGGTGTGTGGTTTTTTTTTTTTTTTTTTTTATAAAATGGAGTACTACTCAGCCATAAAGAGTGAGAAACTAGAGTCATTTATAGCTAAATGGATGCATACTGAGGCCATACTCTTAAGTGAAATAAATAGGGCACACATGTGTAAATACCGAATAGTTTCTCTAGTGTGAGAAACTGAAAGTGATAATAAGGTTTAAAATGATTATAATGAATAATTGTTAATTTGAAATAGGAAGAAAGGTCCAAAGGAGTAGGAGTGGTGGAAGGGGAAGGGGGAAAGGAAAGAAGGGAAAGGAAAAACTATCAGAAAAGAAAAAAAAAAAGGAAATGTAGTCTATGTAAATAGGGAAGTGTGGATGGGGTGAAGGGCACACAGGTAATGGAGAAAAATATAAGAACCAACATACATCATGTATAGGTACAAGCACCCAATGATAAATGTAAACATATTGTATACTTAAAATGTACCATATTTATTTAAGAATAAAAAAAGTAACCACTATTCTAAATTGTATTGCCACAAAATAGTTTGCTTTTGAATATTGTTATAAATAGAATCATATTTTATGTTTGCTTTTGTTTTTAGTTTCTTTTGGTGTTTCTGAGTTTCATTCACCTTGTGTGTAACACTTCATTTTTCACTATTGTCTTGCAGACCATATGTTTCTGCTGCAATTCTTTATCTTCTTTTGGTGGACATTTGAGTTGGTTCTATTTAACTATCTCAAATGATGCTGCTGTGGACCATGACATTTGTATATCTATACATCTCTCTATAGAGGTATATTTGTATATATCAAGTTCTTCATATTTTGTCTTTCCATCTTCTTCTCTTCCTCCTTTCCCCTGCCCTTTCTCCTTGTTCTTCCCTTGTTTTCTATTGCAATGACTTTGTTTCTGATATAGTTTGAATGGATTTGGTGATAAATAAAATTGGTTTTTTTCCTGATGTTAGTATTTGAAGGCCAGCCTCTTAATTAACAATATCTTTTCAGATATTTCTCATTCTTAGTTCTCTTTGCTCTTTTTGCAATTGCAATTTCATTTGAGTTAGAATTTTTCACTGTCTCATTTATCTGTTACTTTTTATGTTCTATGTTTCATCCTTTTCATCTTTATGCCTCAATTTGGCCCATTTTCCTGACCAGATAACCTTCCCTTCTACATATAGTCTGCTGTCAAATCCATCTATTTTTAATTTATTTTATTGCAATCTTAATTTCAGTTTATTTCTCAAATTTCTGTTTGAGTTTTTAAGTGCATTTCACTTCTTTGGTGAAATTTGCAGTTACTTTCATGCCCATCTATGACAACTAGATCCCTTTGAGTTTCTTGTTTTCCTCAGCATATTCATTCATTATTTCCTCATGTAGTGGTGTTTCTTCGCATACCAGCTGATGTTTTGACCAAATTCTTGAAGTGACTGTAAAAACTTGCAGAGTATTTGGATGATGATATTGTCTCCAGCTTGGGTTAAATTTTTTTTTTTTCTGGAAGGTAATTGTAGTTGGATCATTTTGGCCTCACCTAGCCATTCCTAGTTCCATCTTTCTCTTATTCCCTGAGGGTGGTTTCATTGATCAACTGAAAACTTTGAGGCATTTCTTAGTGTTCCTTTTTTATGATAAATTATTTTGGTTAGATCTTCTAAGTATTTGGTCTTTTAATTTCTGTGCCTACCCCCAGATTTTATTCCCATCCATATGTGGTAGATACCCCAAACCAACAAGGTACACAAAATGCAAGCTTACTTTCTGGGATTACTCTTCACTTTGGTCCTGGTTGCTTTAATAATTCCCAAATTCCGGTTTTTATTTTCTTAGCCTGTTAGAAAAAAAAAGCTCTGGACCTCATTTTTCATCTTAGTTTCTATACCCTGTGAGGCTATTGGCATCAGTCCTGAGGAGAAAAATAACAGCCTATTTTGGACTTGCTTCAGTGTTTAGATGTCTTGGCCACTCTCCATTGCCTTTATTTAGCTGTTCTGAATTTCACCCAGCTTTTGCAGTTGTTTTGGAAAGAATATTTTGTATGATAACAGGTACTCCATTATAGACAGAAGTAGAAGTCTAGGATAAGATTTCTTTAACTCATTAGTTTGAACACTGAGTAACTTGCTAAGCTTGAAGAACTTGAGTTTTCTCATTTCTAAAATGAATTCAATACAAATTTCCTTGATGTTAGAATGAATAAATAAAAAATTCACAATAAAATAGTACTGTACAGTTCTTGGCATTTCATCAAAATTTTTCATTTTATTTTTACTTTTAATAATATTAATAACATTTCATCTCACATTCTTGGCCCATTAAAGATTAAAATAATCTTCCTGGTGCTAGATTCAATATAGTGTTAGCATTAATAGTTATAGTGTTAATTAGCATTGCTCATGTAATTAGTAGGTAGTGGAGATTCAAGGTGAAGTAAGATTTAATCTAACAGGGAACTAAAAAGTGACTGAACTTATAAAGAGAATCATGTGTACCAAGCAGCAGAAAAAGGATACAGAAAACTGGAAGAACAAGCAGGGACTAACATCAGTGCATCAAGGAAGTAGTTCTGACACCTACAGACAGGTTGTCTCTGTGGTGCTATGACAAAATATGTTATACTCGGTAATTTGTAAATAATTGAAATATATTTTCTCCCATTCTGGAGGCAACATCAAATTCGATGTCTACAGAGGGCCTGTTCCTTGTGAGATTGATTTTGTTGAATCTTCACCTAGCAGAGTGGGCAAGGCAGTTCCCTTTAATCATTTTTAAAAGTTCATTAATATAATTCAAGAGTGGAACCTTCATGATTTACTTACTTCCCAAAGGCCCAACCTTCATAAAACCACCACATGAATTTTGAAGGGACGTGCAGACCATGCATAGTATAGATGTAATGAATGACAGTGACTCTTGTATCTCTAGCCTGTTTTGTATCACCTCTTTGTGTAGGGGATCATGGTTCCAGAGGGATATTTATAGAAGAAAACCAGAAATCTGGATGAACAATAAGAAAGACACACAGGATGACAAGTAAATTTGTTTTGTTGTTGTTGTTGTTGTTATTTTGGTACCAGGGATCGAACTTGGGACCTTGCACTTGTGAGGCAGGTGGCGGAACCCCTGAGCTAAATCCCCAGCATGACTAAGTAAATCTGATGGATATATCCACTTTCTATAGTCTGTTAACATTATACAGAAATGATAGAACTTGCCTTTTTGCTCTATCTTGTTTGTAGTTTTCTGTATAAGGTCATGACAAATCACTGACTCAACACAGATTCGTTGAGTACACATTATATGTTAGACCTCCATATTTAGAAATACATTAAAATCCCAGTCTTCAGTTCAGAAGCCACAGGAGCCTCAACCAGTTATTTTAAATTTTTGTACCATGTCTTCCTGATATGTAAAAGGGAGATAATATTAATGCATACTCTGTGGTTTGCCTATGTTAAAAAATGAGATATAAAGTGCTTAGTTCTGTGCTTCATATAAACCCCTATGATATATTTTAGTAATCTATAGCTGTATAGTAAAGTTATTTTGAAACTTAAAAGTAGAAAGCAGGGCCAGGGATTTACCTCAGGGATTACGCTGCCTGCTTCGCAAGCTCAAGGTCCCGAGTTCGATTCCTAGTACCAAAAAGAAGCAGAAAGCAACACTTATTGTCTCATAATTTCTGTGGATCAGGATTTCAAAGTGACTTAGGCAAGTGGTTCTTGCTGAGCATCTATCATGAGTCTGCAATCAACATGATGGTCAGGACTACAATCATTTCAAGGCTCAACTGGTAGAATTGGCTTCCAAGCGCACTCTCATGGTTGTTGGTAGGGTTAGTTTCTCACCTCTTGGACTTCTCCTCTGTGGTGCTTATGGCATGGTGGCTCACTTCCCCCTGAGCAGTGTAGTCCTAGAAAGTGAGAGAGAGAGTGTAAGTATAAGACTGGTGACATTATGTTTATATAGCCTAATCCTATAACTTCTACAGTTTTCTTATTACCAGCCATGAGTCACAAAGTCCATCTTATACTCAGAGGTAGGGGATTACATGAAAAGGGGAATACCAGAAGGCAGCTATGTCTTTGGACATATTTAAGGCTGCCACCGCATAAGCATAAAATGAAATGAACTGTTAGCAAGAAGAAAACGTGTTACAGACTTCTCTTCAGTTTAGCTAGACAGGAGCTTGTGTCATATTGTCAGATGGCTCCCAAGTTTCTGAATGGGGAGTTTAGAATCTCAGTAAGGTGGAGAGGTAAGGATTGATCCACAGCAGCTGAAGATACCATGCATATGAGTCAGTCTTGTCAGATCTGAGACCCTCATTTTTTACAACTACAGTTTTTCTGTAGCAGAGACTTACATTGGAACCTATAATGGTTAATCCCAGGGCTATAAATCCAGGCAGATTGGATTTAAATTCTGGCTGTACCACTTATCAGCCAAGATTCCTTGGAAAATTTACCTAGCCTCATTGTATCTCTTTGCTCAACTGTAAAATGAGAATAAAAGTAGTATTTACTTATATAGTTGCTGTGACAATGAAAGAAAAAAATCATGTAAAGCACTTTGGAACAGTGCCTATCTGCAACAAGTGTTCAATAAATGCTGGCTTTTGTATTTCTCTAATCACATGGAAGAAAGTACATTAGCAGGTCATGCACTTCCCTTTTGGAGCACTATATGGTTTAGATCTGAAATGTGCCCCCAAGTCTAATGATCAGAGGAGGGGCTAGGTCAGAAAAGGTAAGTCACCAGGGGTGTGACTTGGAGGGTGTATTTTTGTCCCAAGCTCTTCCCTCTCTCTCTGCTTCCCGGCTGCCATATGGTGAACAGCTTTCCTCTGCCATACCTCGGATCCATTCAATCATGGAATGAACCCTCTGATACCAAAATAAACTGTGCTTTTGGTTGCAAGTGTCAGGTATTTTGTTCCAGTGATAGGAAAGTAAATGCAGACATGTTAACACAGTTTGCACTTTCCCAGTTCTTAGACTACATTCAGAGTCACATAACTTCATCTTTGAAGAAAGTAGAAATCTTTGAGCATGTGTCACTGCCTTTGACATTCTGAAATTCAACAGAACTCCAGAAATCCGTTTTCTCATATTAAAAGTGCCTCTGACAAGCTAGCCTCTCAAAACATACCAGGTGCTTCTGCCTTTCTCCTTGTAGTCCCATTTAAAATTAAGTAGAAATGAAAAGACATTGCTAGTAAAAGGTAACTGATGATAGAAAGCAACACCTGCTGAATGAATGGCTCAGGTGGCAAGCATCATAAGATCCCAGAGGAGGAAGTGATTTCAGGGTGAGGCACTCTGGAAAGTAGTTGGCAATTATCAAGGGAATTTAGTCTGTGGAAGCAGCAGGCAAAGCTAGTTTAGGGTTGGGTCCAATTTTCTCTCAATGACTTGAAAGCCTAAGGTGAGTGAAATCAGGCTTTTGGTCTGAAGTGTTGCGATAGTGAAAATTCTGTCCCTGTACTTTCCTTTATATCCTCAGCCACTTCCTCTTGGTTTCCTGTTGGTTAAAATGGTGTTAACTAAATCTATTTTCTCCTTATGCGGCTGAACTGAAATTCAGTAACATTTGTATCTTTATAGAGCTTTCAGTTCCACAGAGGCAGGTTCTTGACAAGTAAAAAGAAATTCACCTTTTTAATGATCATATGAATTAACAAGTAAGGAAAATTATCCATTGTGTTGGTAACCTTGCTACATTTTTACTAGAAATAAAAATAATTCTGCTTTGAAAATAGGTAACCCACTGTGTTAGATGAGAGAATATGTTAAATATGGAAGTGTATTTTATAATTGTCACTTAAAGATTTGCTATCATTAAAATATTAACTTTTCCCTTTAACTTACTAAGCATTGAATGAGAAAAAAATCAGAAATTTGGAAAAAGTTTTTTCATGAAAAATCATCCAGAGCAGAACAGGATAGCTTTTTCATTTTGAACTGAAAAATTTGAAAGGAACAGTATGATTGATGCTCTTAACCCAGTAATAAAGGCCATTTACAAGATGAAGTTGTTAAAAATTAGAGAACTTAATTATAATTTGTAGCATCCTAAAAGATTCCAAATACCTATTGTGGGATTTTTTTTTTTTTAATGTTGGCTCTTAATTGAGTTGTATCTTTAAGGAGACACAAAATCTACTAATTATATATTTGTTTCCAATGTGTTTTTTAAAAAGCTATGTTAAAATTGTACAAGATATTTATTAATCACAAAACATACTGAAAAAGGACGTAATTTCCTTTTCTATAGAAATTGCCAGTATAATCTTGAGATTTTTTTCAATTTTTATGGCTGAAAAATGAGTTTGAATTTTTGTGCAGTGGTTTCTGTTACAATGGAAACTCACCATTCTCCTGGCAGATAATGGACAAGTGCAGGAGCAGTTGCGTAAACTTAAAACAAGTGACTTATGCATAATCAAAACCAATTTTACTCTTTTGTAAGGCCCATTGCTTAACTACAATATATATCCCTGCAAAACAAATAAACAGAAAGATAAAATTCTTCCCCTTTTCAAGGAAAAAAAAATTCCCAGTTAAGAGTCATGTTTCACTGACCTCTCAGTGGCTTTCTTAATAGAATCTAGCACGTTTATATATTTAGTATAAAATTTTCACCAAGTCTAATACAAGAAGACTAATGATATTGGCCTCTTTTCAGAGTTTTGTATTTTGATTTTGGGGACCACCATTTTCCTGGACTTGTACAACCTTGACTCATTATATGAATTTTCCGTTATCATAAAAATTTACTACAAACTTAGTGGATTCATTTGTTTTGAACCACCTATTTATTATCTCTGTTTGCATGGATCAGAAGTCCAAGCATAGTCTGTCTTGTCTTATTTTTCTGCATATGCGCTCAGGAGGCTGAAATCCTTGTATGAGCAGAGCTGTATTCATGACTGGAGGTTGTGAGGAAGGTCTGTCAAAGCTCAGTTAGGTTGTTCTCAAATTTCAGTTCTTTCTCATGCTGTCCACATGGCCTCCTCAATCTCTAAGCTAGCAATAGTGAGTTGAGTCCTGTTCAGGCTTCACATCTCTCTGGTTTGCTTTTCTGCCAGATGTCTTGTATAATACTATTAGCCCGAATGGATCAACTGATCAGTAACCTTGATTACATCTGCAAAATCCCTTCCACCAGGCAAAATATAATTACAGGCATAACACCAAAGAGTGATCATAAGCACCAAATTCTGCCTACTGCATTTCCCTTGAGATAAGGACAAAAGTCAAAAATGATTTCTATAAATATTAACAAATTTAAATTCTTGAGATAGGACAATGTTTGAATGTTGTAAAATAAATTTTATGGGTAAAATGGCATATATTCAGTATAACATAAAAAGTTAATATCCTTAAAACACCTAGAATTCTTTCACTTGACAAAAGTCTTATAGGAAAGTGGGCTTCTCTTTACCAGTGATCTAGTATACCTTCCTCTGCATGCTGATCAAAAAATAATCTCTAAGGGTATAATTGGGAGAGAATATATTTATTCTTGAAACAATAATTGTGGCTAAATAGTGGAACTTCTCACTGAGTGTTTAAGATAAATATAGGTGATAGGTTTGCTTTTCTTAAAACATAGTTACAAAACTGGTTAACAACAGAAAAGAAGAAACAACCATAGGGGGTCAACAATGTCTATTTTTTATTTTTGCTTAAATTCTTTTATTGGTACATTTTAGGTGTATAATACATTTACATTTATCATTGGGTGCTTGTATCTGTACATGATGTATCTTGGTTCTTATTTTTCCATTACCTGTGCGCCCTCCCCCCTTTCCTATTTACATACACTTTGTTTCCATTTTTTTTCTTTTCTCATAATTTTTCCTTTCCCTTCTTTCCTTTCCCTTTCCCCCCTCCCACTTCCCGTACCCCTTTGAAACTTTTCTTCCTATTTTAAATTATAAATTTTTCATTTTGATACTTATTTACACTTTCAGTTTCTCACACTAGAGAAACTATTTGGTATTTACACATGTGTGTCCTATTTATTTCACTTAAGAGTATGGCCTCGATATGGATCTATTTTGTCATTCTTTATGGCTGAGTAGTACTCCATTTTATTAAAAAAACCACATCTTCTTTATCCAGTTTCCAGTTGATGGGCACTAGGGCTTTTTCCAAGCTTTAGCTATTAAAAACTGTGCTGCTATAAACACTGGTGCACATGTATCACTGTGGTATGATTCTTTTAATTCTTTTGGGAAGATACCCAGCAGGGGAATAGCTGGGTCAAATGGGTCCTCTACTCCTATTTCTTTGAGGTATCTCCATACTGATTTCCACAGTGGTTGCACCAGTCTGCGCTCCCACCAACAATGGAGAAGAGTTTCTTTCTCTCCTCACCCCCACCAGCATTTGTTATTGGTTGATTTCTTGATAGCAGCCATTCTTTCTGGGGTGAAGTGGAATCTCAGGGTTGTTTTCATCTGCATCTCCCAAATGACCAGTGATGTTGAACATTTTTTCATATGTTTATTTGCTGCTTTTACTTCTTTGTCTGAGAAATGTCTGTTCATTTCAGATGCCCATTTTTTAATTGGGTTTTTGAATTTGGGGGGTCAGATTTTTTTCAGTTCTTTATATATTCTAGATAGTAGTCCTTTGTCTGAAGTACAGCTGCTAAAAATTTTTTCCCACATAGTATGTTGTCTCTTAGCTCTGTTGGTGGTTTCTCTTGCAGTGCAGAAGCTTTTTAATAAGATGAGATCCCAGTTGTTAATTCTTTGTGCTACCTCCCATGCTACTGAGGTTTTGTTCATAAAGTCTTTTCCTATGCCAATGTCTTCAAGAGTTCTACATAACTTACCTTCCAGCAAGTTTAGTGTTTCAGTCTGAATATTTACACCTTTAATCCACTTTGATCTTAGTTTAGTGCATGGTGATAGACATGAGTCTAGATTTAATCTTCAGCACATTGTAATCCAGTATTTCCAACACCGTTTATTAAATAGGCTATCTTTCCTTCAGTGAGGGTGGCTGGCTCCTTTGTCAAAGATGAGGTGGCTGAGTATGTCTGGAGTTGTTTCTGCATCATCTAATCTATTCCGCTGATCCTTGGATCTGTTTCTTTGCCAATACCATGCTGTTTTTATCACAGTAGATTTGTAGTATAGTTTCAAGTTGGGGATTGTGATACTCCCAGCCATGTCTTTGTTGCCTAGAATTGCTTTTGCTATTCTAGGTCTCTTCTTGTTCCAAATGAATTTTTGGATTGTTTTTTCTAGTTCTGTGAAGTATATTGTTGGAATTTCAATCAGCATTGCAGTAAATCTATATGTCAGTTTTGGAAGTATGGGCATTTTCACTATATTGGTTCTTCCTATGCAGGAGCAAGGGATGTCTTTCCATTTTTTTATATTCTCTTTGATCTCTTTTTTCAGAGTGCTATAGTGTTTAGTGTAGAAGTCTTTTGCTTCCTTTGTTAGATTGATTCCTACAAATTTCATTTTTTTGGATGGTATTGTAAAAGGAATTGTTTCCTTAATTTCTCTCTCAGTCTGCTATTTGTGTAGAAGAAGGCTATTGTTTTTTGAGTGTTGCCCTTGTATCCAGCTACTCCACTGAATCTGTCAATTCAGTCTAGAAATCTTTTGGGCGAGTTTTTGGGGTCTTCTATGTAAAGTATCATATCGTGAGTAAATAATGACAGTTTCAATTCTTCCTTTCCTATCTTTATTCCTTTTATTTCTTTCTCTTTTCTAATTGCTGTGGCTAATGTTTCCAGAACTATATTGAGCAGAAGTGGTGACAGTGGGCATCCTTGTCTTGTTCCTGATTTTAGCATGAAAGTTTTCAGTTTTTGACCATTTAGTATGATGTTGGCTGTTGGTTTTTCATAGATAGCCTTCATCAGGTTGAGATAAAGATCTTCTATTCCAATTTTCTGTAGGGTTTTTATCATGAATGGGTGTTGGATTTTGTCAAATACCTTTTCTGCACCTATTGAAATGGTTATATGTTTTTTGTCCTTGACTCTGTTAATATAGTGCATTACATTTATTGATTTACAAATGTTGAACCATCCTTGCATCCCCATGATAAATCCTACTTTGTCAGGATGTATTATCTTCTTGATGACTTTCTGTATTCTGTTGCAAATATCTTGTTGAGTATTTTTGCATCTATGTTCATTAGGGAGATTGGCCTGTAGTTCTCTTTTTGGGTTGGGCCTTTCCCTGGTTTTGAAATCAAAGTGACACTTGCTTCCAGGAATGAATTTGGAAGCCTTGCTTCCCTTTCAATTTCCTTGATGAGTTTAAAGAGTAATAGTGATAGTTCTTTAAATGCCTTACAGATTTCAGCAATGAAGCCATCAGCACCTGGGCTTTTCTTTGTTGGTAAATATTTTATTACATTTTCAATTTCACTCATTTTAATTGGAGTATTTAGAATTTCTATATCTTTTTCACTCAACTTTGGCAATTCGTATGTATCTAGGAATCTGTCCATTTGTTCTGTGTTTTCCATTTTTTTGGAGTACAGTTTCTCAAAGTAGGTATTGATGGTACTCTGGATTTATGCTGCATCTGTTTTGATTTCACATTTTTCAGTCTTAATCTCATGGATTTGAGCTTTTTCTTTCCTTTTTTTGATAGGGTTGGCTAAAGGTTTATTGATTTTATTTATTCTTTTGAAAAACCAACTCTTTGATTCATTAATTTTTTGTATCATTCTCTTAGTCTCCATTGTATTGATTTCTGCTCTGATATTTATAATTTATTCTCTTGTATGAGCTTTGCGTTTCTTATGCTCTTTTTCTAGGAACTTGAGGTTCTACATTAGGTTATTTATTTGAGTTCTCCGTTTTCCTAATATGGGCATTCACTGCCATGAATTTCCCTCTTAGAAACTGCTTTTATTGTGTCCCACAGATTTCTGTATGTTGTACTGGCATTATCATTTACTTATAGAACCTGTCTAATTTCTTCTTTAATTTCCTCTGTTACCCATTGGTTTTTCCGGAGGGTGGTATTCAGTTTCCATGTGTTTGTGGGGGTTTTGCGGTTTCTTATGTTATTGATCTCCAATTTTATTGTAGTACAAACTGATAATATACAGGGGGTAACTTCAATTCTTTTACATTTGCTTAGACATGTCCTATGAGCTAGCGTGTGGTCTATTTTGGAGAATTACCCATGTGCAGCCGAAAAGAATGTGTATTCTGATTTTGTGGGGTGGAACACTCTGTAAACATCTATTAAGCCCATTTGTTCAACAGCTTGGTTCAGTTCTAGAATTTCATTGTTAATTTTTTGTCTAGATAATCTGTCTATTTGTGATAGTGGGGTATTGAGATCCCTCACTACAATTGTATTAGTGCTTATTTGGTTTTTCCTGTCCATCAATATTTGTTTTGTGTATTTGGAGGCATTCATATTTGGTGCATATATATTTAGGATTGTCATCTCTTCCTCTTGGATTGTTCCCTTCACAAGGAAGTAGTGACCAATTTTGTCTCTCTTAATTAGTTTTGGTTTGAAATCTACCTTGTCTACAAATAAGATTGCTACCCCTGCTTTCTTCTGGGTTCCTGTCTGGTGGAGAGCTGTCTTCCATCCTTTTACTTTCACTCCATGAATTTCCTTTTGAGTTAGGTGTGTTTCTTGTATACAGCATATTGCTGGATTTTGCTTCTGCCAGTCTATTTCTTTTGATTGGTGGATTGAGGCTATTAATATTGAATGTTACAATTGATAGATATTGAGTCACACTTATGATGTTTTACTCTTGTTGGCTCTTTTATTTTTTATTTTTTCTTCCTTTCCCTTTAGTTTCTTACCTTGCCTGGTGGCTTCCCTGTGTTGGGCCTCCTGGAATTATGATCTTCATTGTTTTTTTCTAGGATATTGTTTAGAATCTTTTGGAATGCTGGTTTGGTTTTCATGAAATTTCTCAGGTGTTCTTTGTCATGGAAGTATCTAATTTCCCCATTGATTTTGAAAGATAATTTTGCAGGATACAACAGCCTAGGTTGGAAGATATTTTCTTTTAGAGCTTGAAATACTTCACTCCAGTTTCTCCTTGACTTGAGGGTTTGTTTGAGAAGTCTGCTGTGATTCTGATGGGCTTTCCTTTGTAGGTGATTTGTTTCTTTTCTCTAACTGCTTGTAGGATTTTGTTCTTCTGTTGGGTTTCTGGGATCTTGACTGTTATATGCTGAGGTGTAGGGTTTTTTTTTACTGTCATGGCTAGTTGGAGTTCTATATGCATCACTTATTTGTATTTCTACTTCTCTACCTCCGTCTGGGAGGTTTTCTGCTATTCCTTCTGTGAACAGTTTTTTTTATGTCAATTATACTTTCTTCTGTTTTTTCATGCACTCCTATCAGTCTTCTATCATTCTTCATTGCATCATCTAGCAGGTGCTGGATTGATTTCTCGTGATCCCTTACTATTTTTAAGAAATCTGTTTTCATGGTCATTAACTGCAGTCCTGTCTTCTATATCTGATATTCTATCTTCACATTCCCTTAATCTGCTGTGCATACTTTCAATGGAGTTTTTAATCTCCTGGATATCTGTTTGAATCTGTTTCGTGGATTCCATTTTTTCTCATGGTGGGCGATCATGGTTTCCATTTCTTGTGCTGGGCATTCATGGCTTCTAGCATGGTTCTGAGCTCATCTTTTTTTTTTTTTTTTTTTTTTTTAAATCTGTTTCTGTTCTAGAGCCTCTAATCATGTCTTTCACTCTGATCACCATCTCTGTAGTTATCTGGGAGATTATTTTTGCTTTGAATTTTTCTAAACCCTTATTCATCTGTTTTATTACTTCCTGTGCTATCAGTTCAGGGTTTCCAGGTGGTTGATTATCAGACTTTTTCCTCTTGTCTCCCCCAGAATTTACCTTTAGTGGGGTGCAAGCCTGAGTTTTTGCCTTACTTAAATGTCTTTTCATTTTTGTTTTTGGTACTGTCCTTGGCTTAATGCCTGGGCTGATACTTTGAAGTTGCTTATTGTAAATATCTTTGTTGATGTGTTTAGAACCCTTATGGAATAATTGCTTCTCAGAGGTGTCTTCCAGATATGGCTGATCTTCAGGTTTTGAGTTTCTAACAGCTCTGAGGCTGTCTCATTTTCATTATACCAGGAAGGAAAGCTGATTAGATCAATCCCAACACTTGAGCCCTGTGACACAATCAGCAACACAATAGCATCAAGTACCTCTTAGAAAATGACAATTTGTGGTAGTTATTAATCTATCACCTTTCACTGTGTGAATCAAATCAAAATCAAGGACCAACCCAACATATGTTTGTAGTGAATAAACTCTTCAATATCACAACTTTACCCTTCAGGATGGAGAGTTAGAAGGAGTTAGGGAGGGAGGGATAGGTAGGTAGAAGGATAGGGGAAGGTTAGCAGTGAGGTCAGAGGACACAGGCAAGAGAAAGAAAAATAAAGAAGAAATTTGAATTAGGGCCAGAATAGAAATGCAAAGGGAGATGAACAATGTGGGACAGCAGGTGAGTGAGTGAGAGAGAGAGAGGGAGAGAAAAGAGAAAAGAAAGAAAAAAAGAGAAAAATTAAAATTTGAAAAAAGTAGACAAAAATTAAAGAGTGCATAAACCACTACTACTAATAATTTTGAAAAAAATAAAAGATAAAAATGAAGGGCCTCCTTCTTCATTTGCCTCTTGTGTCACAATAGACTATGTGAGCAACAGTGTGCATATATAAGTCAATGCATCTTAGCAAGTCAGCTGCAGACCCATGAAATTCAGGCAGATTTCTGGCTGCAAGTTTCAAGTTGAGCTCCCTGTCCTTCTACAGGGTTGAACTCTGGAATTCTCTAGTGCAGGTTCCAGCTGCCATTCCCCTGAAGATAGTCCAAGTTCCAATGGGAGATGATGATCCCTCCAACTTACCAAGTACAGTGGTCTGGTGTGCCTTTATTGCGGAGATTGTCTTCACTTTTCCAGTGGGCTTTAGTTTTCATCAAGAAGCCTGAGAGAGGTCCTCTATCTTTTGTTCACTTCTGCAGCTCACAACAATGCCCTTTATGTGCCCATGTGCCTTTGTAGTGTGGAACCAGGTAGCAGCACAGACAGGGCAGAGGCATGGGGGGGGGGTCATGGGGGGGGCAGGCACCCACATGCCTAGGTGCTTTCCAGTGTGTGTGCCGAGGGGTCCTCCAACAATGTCTATCATCCATGTAATATATTTCAAAAGTTTTTTGGGTAGGAAAGAAAGAAAAACAGGAATCTTGGTGCTAATTGTGACTTGGCTTCTACCCTCATCCCCACCTAATAAACTTAATAGTAATGAGCCAAGAAGGTAGCTTGAAAACATTTAAAAAGTTATCTTAGTCCTGATTCTTTTGCAAGAAGAACCTGAGACCAATATTAATATGTTGATAGAGGTTTTTCTAGGTGGAGATCTGGGACAGAGAGGTGAAGGGAAGTGGGAAGGGAAGTGCAGGCAAGATAAAATGCAGTGCAATGCAATGCAATACAATGCATGACAGTCCTGGATCTGTGACTTGCAGAGACATGGCATTTAAAAAGAGACACATCTGAAGAACTGCAAAATGGTGTTTGTCTTGGCCTAGTCCTGCAGCCTGAGAGATCATCTGTGTATCTAAATGTCGTGAAGGGTTATCCTGTGTGGCAATGTGTCACATCACATTATTTTAGTCTTCTCATGTTTACTTTTCATTTATTTCTATGACTACCAAGGGGCTGTACTTCACACCTAAAATGTAAATACTTTAGTTCTTTTTAGGTTATGATTTCAAGAAAAACTAGACACAATTGGGTCAATCATAAAGTTTTAAAACAAGGAGTCCTAGGAATATAATTTTGAGTGAATATGTTTATTCCTGAAACAGTAACTCTGGCTAAGGGGATGGAATGTGCCACAGGCATAAGTTAAGTAAGGCCCTTTACTGGAACTGAGAGAAGATCAATTCAACCTAAGTCACCTGGCTGGAAAATCTGAGGTCCTGTAGAAATGGGCAATGCAGGCTGGTGTGGCGGTTCATGGATATCTTCGGAAAAATATACACTATATCTTCAGCTCAAAATAACCATTGGTAGGGATAGTGGGAGGCACAGGGGAAAGGAAAGAAGGGAAAGGAAAAAATGATGAGAAATGGAAAAAATGGAAATAAAGTCTTTGTAAATAGGGAAGGGTGGAGGGCGTGAAGGGAGGGCTAGGAATGGGGAAAAAATAAGAACCAAGATGTATTATATAAAGGTACAATTCCCAATGAGAAATGTAATTGTGTTGTATACCTACAATGTATCAATAAAAGAATTTAATACAAAAAAAATAACCATTGCCTTTATGTCTTTTCCCTTTAGGGAAGTGCTTTAACATAGTGGTAAAAATAATGTTTTTCATTTTAATACATTTTCACTTTCTTTACGTTCTTGATAAATTTTAGTGATAATATAACATCAATTGGATTGATAGAATATACCATGATTTACTTAACCAATCCTCTATTGAACATTTATGTTTGCTTCCTCATTATTGTTTGCTTGTTTTGTTTGTTTTGGGTTGTTTGTTGTTATATATGCTGCAAAGAATATGTACCTGTGTATTATTCAAGTTTTCATCTGAACATGGTTATGTCTATGTTTATCACCAATATGGCAATAAATTGAAAGGTAGAGTTTGCATATTTGGTTTACCTGTCTGTCTTACTTCAGTGTCTTTTTCTAGCTCCAATTTATTTAGAGTTAATTCAGTTAAATGCTTAATGTTGTGCATATGTGAGGAAATTCTGTGGCCTCCACTAAAACTCTGAAATAAGGGCAATTAAATTAACTTCTTAGAATTAAACTAATGAAATCTATGGCTCAACTCAGATATTTATTGATGCCCAGTCCATGCCAAGTATCATTTTAAGCACTGGGAACTTAAGAATGGACAAAACAGGCATAGTCTTTGCTTTTGTAGATGATGTAATTAATCATCTGTGTAAGTAATTACAGGAATAATTTACTAATGATTAAGGCTAGCATTTGAGACAAGCCCAAGTTAAATCAGGAAAAGCTGGTTACAATGTTAGGGAGTAAGGATATGAATGAATAAGTTAGTTAAAAGTTAGAGAACCAAGTTGATTATATTGCATTCAGTTTAAAGATGAAATATATGAAGCAGCATAGCACTGAGATTCCTAAAAGATGAAAATCAATCCATGCCTATTACCCAGTTATGCAGGGAAGAGACTTTGCTGCTCCAGGGATTCATGCAATGTGGTTCTTAAAAAAAGGAAAACCTTAATTTGGATCATGAAACGTTTACATTTTATTCTGATTTCACATTACTGATATTTCATTAATAGGCTGTCTTTCTGTAGTCTGACTACAGCCCGGTCTCTTGGCTGTGTTTTAAGCACATCAGAGTCATCTGAGGAGACTTCAAATAGACACTGTCTGAGCATCACCTGGATCTTGCTGCAGTGGAATCTTCCAAGTCAGCTGGGTCAGCCATGTAAGTTTCAAAAACTTCCTTATATCTTGTAAAAAAGTTATTGGCTAGGTCTATTAAATAGGTTATGAGCTCATTTGAGTAGCTTGGAACTAAATTTTTTAAAAATTAAACTGAACAGAATAGAAAATACAAGCGTGTTGCACATGAACAGAATGGCAATCATGTGAATGCCTTTCATAAACCATCATGTTTCTTCCCCTTTTATTCTAATAGTGACATTTGTCAATTCAGTCATCCAAGTAGTTAAAAATCCTCAAGCCAATTTTGTGAATGATTTATGAATTAATCAGTCATTAATTTTCCAAATTGGATATACATTGGTATCAACTAGAATATTTCTTAAAAATTCAAATTTCTTCTATCTCTTCTGAGTTTGGAAACTAAGATTGAAATATCACAAGGAGGAACTCATCTATCTAGTTATATGAAGCACTTGGATGTTTGTGTCATCAATACTTATATGTTCTAGGTATATAGAGTTTGATCCCTGGTGCCAAAAAAAAAAGAAAAAGGAAGGTATCTGGCAGAGTGTATAGAATTTCTCAAGGAACCTGGCACATAACAAAATTAGCATTATTTTGTTTTACATATTTATATAAACAGCAATCTAGGAATTTACTAGAATATGTAATTTCTCAAAGATGGACATTTAGGTTGGGAATATCTCAAATGATAAGCAAAATGAAACGGATGCAGAATAAAAATTTGCATAGGTTAAATTATTTTCTACTGAGATGATTAAGTTGCCATGGGAACCTAAAGTCTCATTTACCATATTTGAATGTATAATGGTGTCAATTTTTTAATGAAAATCAAAACTAGCTAGAGATCAGTTCATGCTATTTTCATAATGATAGCTCCTTTGAAAAATAAATTATCTAATTGTAGGTACTTGTCTAAAGATAAAATTTGGATTAAACTCTGAACTTAAAAGTCAGTTTTTGGACGTTGAAGCTAGAATCTGAAATGATCTTTGTTCATTTGAATCTTTTCTCTAATAATGTATATTATGGTATATATAATCCTTGAAAGAGGGGTGATGTCTAAAATACTTAATGTGACTAATTGGAGTGGATGTTAACCATAGCCTCAGAGGGCTTTCTGCTGGAACTAGAGATGGATTATTTTTGGTGGATTATAGGGAAGTTCTTGTGTTCATAGGAGGGTTGATATGGGTGGGATAGATGAGGGAGACAGCACATCTAAACAGCAGATATCTTCCAAGAGGTATAAAAGTATTCAGTATTTTAACAAATGCACATCCAGTGTGTAACTTTTAACTTGCAGCACTGCTTCAAAGGAACTTGAACCTTTGAGTTCAGGTTGGAGCTTGTGCTAATGAGATAACAATTAGGTGTTGCTAGGGAAGACAATAGGTACTGTCTAGAATGAGAAAATACAGAACTGCATGATAAGGAAGGTGATTTTCCAGTGAACTGAGGAACTGGGTGCATGAGATAAAATGATGATCTCTTCATTAGTGCATCTTTGATATATTTATAAAAACACGAATTCAAGTTACTTATGTACAAATATGTAAATATACACGTGCATAGGCAAAAAGTTGGAGTCATCAACCCATTGGGCAATAGTGGTTGGTTGATTTCCTTTGCACTTCTTCCCTTACAAATTTTGCAATTTATGAATTATTGATATTTAAAACTATATGCTCAGTCCTGAACTATAGGCCATATAATGATCACTCTGTAGGACTTAGTGATAGATTTGCTTTTAAAACATTTTTTTTCAATTCTTCCATAAACTGTGGTTTCATCTCCAATCTCTGATGATAAGTAGGGTGCATGGATCATTGCATACTTTAGTTGCAAGTATAAAAAGGAATACTCCAAGAAGGATCGAATTATCTGCCTTTGACCTTACAAAGAAAACTAAACATGTGTGATAAATGTTCAGGAAAACCCCTTCACTCATCCAATAAAGAAGCAGGAGGTCCCTTTAACTCCCTGTCTTTGATGGTAACTGCTAGCCATAACTTATTGCCTGTTATTTTTCGCAGGACACATTAATGTGAGTCAGTTGAGGCTTTGATGTTCTCTATAAATACCTACATCTTATATGAAAGGTATTAAAATTATTTTGATTTGTAAACTTTATGTTTAAAAATGAGCTATCAATTTCTTTAAAGCAAGTAGGTATTCATTTGAAGTAGACAGGAAAACTCGCTTTGTGGTAGGGAATAAAAATGTGCTTAAGCCATGTTTTTAGCATCCAAAATAATGAAAGTAATGCAGAGCAATGTGAGGACAATTAGTACTTCCAGTAGGGCTAAAAGAAAATCAGAATATACACCTTCTGATTTAACTGAAAGCTGGCCCCACATATGCTTGTATGGACTTTATGTTCAGTCGATGAAACCCTATGTTTCTTTAGACTCCTAAGCAAGATTAAATAAATTGACATAGAAAATATTTTATGAATAACTTCAAAATCTACACCCATCTTCCTCCTTTAATATTTTCTTCTTCTAATATAGAAATTATTTTAAAAGTCCTAAAGGTTTGAATTTTGGCATAAAAAATTTAAAAGATATTTAAGCTATTTTACTTTACTATGCAAGATGATTGAATCTTTCCAAATTCATTTTACATGTCTAATGTTTTTGAATGTATGCAATTCAATCTTGAGTTAACTGTGAGATTATTTCAGGATAAAAGATTTGAAATTGGATGTTACAGGTCACAGATCTGTATTTATATATCTATTTCATGCTTCAGAAAACTAGCTTCTTATAATACCTGATTGCCAAATGATGTTGTGTATAAAATATATATAAATGTGAGTGCTATAGTTGTTTCAATCCTGGGAGAAAAGAAAGAAATTGGATAGTCCAGAGAAGAAATACAAAAAACAAAGTCATTACCAGTTGTCTAAAATGAATCCATTTACCTCTTTTAAAGTGCATAGTTAGCTTAGCCAAAAAATGAACCTTCTAAAATGTGAGTCATAATAGCCACGAGGAAGTCACTTTCCCTAATCCAAATCCTCTTAAATAAGTGAGTCATGAAATAATTGCTACAGGGAAGAGTCTACATTGGTACATTGCTGGTGTCTGTGTCTATGTGAGCGGAATGCTGCAGAATCTCTTATGTGGATGGGAGTTCCCGGGTTAAAGTACATTCTCAGCAGAACAAAGGGACCATTGATAAGAAAGACTGACTTAGAATGGGGAAACAACTGAAAACTAAAATAGAATTGCTTACTGATTTCAGTTTGTATTGGAAATCTTTGGTTATGGTGAGTTGCACCAAATGTATAATAAAATATCTTGATTTTCTTGACAAAGAGTATTTTACACTTCTGGGAGCTGTGTTATATAATTCATAGATGTGTTAAAATATAACCCAACTCACCCTCAATCTTAAATTTGGTCAGATTTTTGCTATCATGATACTGGAAGGTTTTTCTGCCAAAACCTATTGGAAGAAATAAGTTTAATAAATACTGAGATGAAAAAAAAAAACAAATACATATATACAATTGACATTCTTTATATGCAGTTTCTGCTGATAGAAAATATTCAGAGAAAGATCACACCTGTTCTAAAAATGTAAACTTCTATTGTGTCTTTATTCCCTGAACAATACAGTATAACAACGATTCATCTAGCATTTACATTGTACTAGGTACTATAAGTAACCTAGAAATAATTTAAAGTATTTGAGAAAATTGTATAGGCTATATGCAAACACTACACCATTTTATGTAAGGGACTTCACCATCTGAGAATCTGGGGGTTCTGGAACCAATTTCTTGAGGGATGAATGTAGGTATATAAAAAACAGTATCATAAAATGGCAAGCACCCTCCATTTGCTCTGAAGTTCCTTTAGACTTTATCACATGCATAGTGGAGAGCTATAAAGTGGTTTTCTTTGCTGTTATTTTGAGAGAATGAGAGATATAGATTTCAAAACTCATGTAAAAGAATGAAAATGTTCAAAATGAAAAAATAAATAACTACAATGATTTGAGGAGAGTGATCTGAGTGGGTAGATTTTGAAAATAGAATCAAAAGCAAATTGCACAAGTCCATCATAGTAAAGTAGCTTCTGCGCACATGGCAAGAGATTGGCCTTTAGTAATGCGCACTCCCCTAATCAGCCCAGTGCTCTTTATTCTTGTTTCTGAATGTCAGATTGTGTTTATGGAGTCCAGTGTCTTCCAAATTCATATCCAGTAGGAATTTCAGAAGTAACTTATTTGGGAACAGTCTTTTCAGATGAAATCAAACTAATATAAGATTAAGGAGGAAAAAGGAAGATGATAAGAGATAGATGGAAGATACAGGGAAGAGGCATGGAAAAAGGAATTAAGATTTATTATGTACATCTACCAAGTCCCCAGAAGAAAGATAAACATTATGTACTACATGTACTAATAAACAAAAATTTTAAAAAACAACATAGGGTAGGCCGTTATCCAATGACTAGCATCCTCATAAGAGGAGAATTAAACACAGGTTCTCAAGAGGCAGAGACTGAGTGCTTCATTTACAATCCAAGGGACACCAGGTATCCTCAGCAGGAGGCTTGAAATAGATTTTCCCTCAGTGTTTCCAAAATGAACAAACTCTGTGGACAAAATGCTTTTGGAGTCTTATCCTTCAAAACCTTGAGACAATCTCTGTTGTTTGTTTATTTGTTTGGGTCTTTTTTGGGGGGTGGGCAGGGAGACCTTGTACTTGCCAGGGAGGTGTGGTGTCACTGAGCTAAATCCCTGGCTAATCTCTGTTATTTTAAAACTCCAGATTTTTAGTGCATTGTTACAGCAGTCCTGGGAAATTAATATACCTGTATAATGAGTATTATCTGCTGTAAAAACACTGACAGTTGAAATAAGAAATGGGCACAAGAAAGACTAAATTTTTTATTTCTATAATCATTCGTTAGTGATTAAGATTCCCCAATGTTTTGCAAAAATAATTGTGGAGGGAGGCTCTCTTTCAACTTCCACTCATTATCACAAGCTTTTTTTTTTTTAATTTATTGGTATGTTTTAAGAATACAATACAGCTACATTCATCATTGGGATCTTGTACCTTTACATGATGTATCTTGGTTCTTATTTTTTCCCCATTCCTCTGCCCTCCCTTCACCCCCTCCACCCTTCCCTATTTACAGAGGCTTTGTTTCCATTTTTTCCTTTTCTCATATATTTTTTTCTAGTCCCTTCTTTCCCTTCCCCTATCCCTCCCACTTTCCCTTCCCCTTTAGAACTTTTCTTCCTATTTCACATTATCAATTATACATTTTGATCCTTATTTACACTTTTAGTTTTTCACACCAGAGAAACTATTCAGTATTTACATATGTGTCATCACAAGCTTTTATGGGAAGCCTAAAAAAAATCCCAGAGAAAACCACGTGTTTGCAGTAACCAGCTTGAAGACTGATAGATGAGACTGTGAATTCAGAACAAAGCCAATTCTCATGCATCCCTGTCCTCATTCTCAGAATATTTTCCTTCTTAGAGTTCACTGTTAGAGTCAAAAAGGAGCTAAAGATAGCTTTATAAATAAAGTATTTATAAGAGTATTTAGAAAATAACCTCTAAAACTGATTTTCTTTTCCTAAATATTGGGATGGAAACACTGAAAATCTTACCAATCATTCTTTTTCATTCTAAGAAGAACTATAAGGATTACTTACATTCAGAGTAAAAAATAACTGATAACACATTGAACATCAATATAAATTAATGCTCTGATGCTTTTCTGAGTAGCTTTAAATTTGGATGGATGGAAAATACCAGAGTTCATTGCTACTACTGCTGCTGTTTCTGTTGTTCCGCTCTGCAACTTAGAAGCTGGTATTTGGTCTTCAGAACTACATTTAAACACTCTGCCAGAAATGCTCACATAGAACATTGGATAACTGCAAAAGGCTTAATATGGTTCAATCTGTGAGAGTAGGATTTGGTCCCCAGGCCCTGGGAAAAACAAACAGAAAAATAGATAGATGTCAGGCAAAGAGTTGACCTGCTTACCACATTGATTCTGGAAACAGAAATGAAGTATGTAATTAGGCTGGGTTGCTTGGCATCAACGTCATAGGAGTGACAAAGATATGCCTGCATCTTGCCATGCCTCATGGTGAGCCCAGTCAAAGAGACTTACTCATCCTTCTTCACAGAACCCGTGGTTGCTCAGTTTCTTTAGTCTGACAAAGCTAACGGGTCTCTGTGGTCTAGCCTCTAAACCTAACTTCAGATTGTAATTATAATTTATTCCCTACATACCATTGCCTTATACAGGATAAATGATATGACCCTACAAGATGAATCAATTTTCTACCAACATACCAATTCAGATGGGTACAGCCCTGCACACCAACTATTTGTGTTTACCGGTGGGTAAATGAATCTGAAAGCCAAGTGATGTTACTAGGTTGCTATGTTACTATGTCACTAGGTTGCAAAAAATGAGTAAAAGAATAAAATGAAAAAGGAAAAGAAAATTAACCAGAAAATATCAAAATTTTAATCACAGATCTATAAGTGTCTGGGTTCTCTAATTTCTTCCTGCTTCATTGCCTAGAAGAGGACTTGGAAACTTGGAATTCAAGGGACCTGAAAGGATGTGCAAAGAGTAGAGTTTCTACCTCTAAGAAAACCAACACTTTGTGAAAGAGGGAGACAAACTCTGAATTTTGAGGAAGAGAAGACCATTGATTCGGAAAGGGCATGTCTCTGGCTAGAATAGGTATAGAGTAGGTACATTATTCCTGGTACCTAAAAGTATAGCAGAAAAGATCCACATAAAGTCAGTTACTTTTTCAATTAATGGATCCTGTATTTGATTCAAAGATGGTGTGGAATTTATATGTATAAAACTTCTATTTGTAAACCATTTCTACTTCCAATTTGACCTGCAGTTGGGCCTTTATTAAAATATTGATATAATTTGACGATATCAGAGTAGTTTTGTTAAGTAACCTTAAGTAAATACTTGACTAACTGGTCTATCCTGATGCAATTGCTGGCATGAATATAGTTATAGGATATAAGTGGAGTGATTTTCAAACTTCAGATTTCTGTCTCTTTTTATAGACTATCAACTAGAACTCAGTAGAGTCAAGCAATCTTAATACCTAAAACAATATCTGCCCTAATTAATTTAAAAGTTGAATAAGCACGGACCTGTGCTTTAAATTTCCTAGGCAACAATAATTCAAAAAAATCAATCAATAAATCAGTGAATGAAGAGGTTAAGAGGATTTTAAGGATGTGTTTATTCCAACTGGATTTTAGTACATAATAGAAGAAAGATTGTAAAAGATATAAAAATAGATCTTTGGAAGTTTTCTGCCCTTAAAAATGAGTTCAGGTCAGAATTCTTCGAGTATTCACATGAAATCACTAAGAAGACGATAGTAAAGTCTCAAGAGATTTAGTCTAATTAATTGGTGAGACTCTTGAAAAGGTGCTGTTTCAAGTAATTTACAAAATGTACATTGAGAAAATATTCCAGAGAAGTAGTACACGTTCAGAAAACTGAAATCCAAATTTTACTGGGAATAAAGAGATGCTTAGATATATTGAATATTTAAGAAAAAATTTATTTTTGCTTGTCAAACTCAGCTCATTTTTCAATGTGTCTGATTAGGTAAGTATGGTAGACTGGAAGAATCCAACTAAAAATATGGAATGACATAATTACAGACTTTAAAATAATTTGGAAATCCACTTTAGACATTCATTTCCAATAATATTATAGAATAGTTACCTGGATAGAAATCTGTATTATCTATTGCTTCATATAATTAATGAATTAATAAGTTTCAGGAGAATGAGGACTTTTTAGGTTAAAAATTACTCAAAGATAGGGCCCTCCCCTCAGGAAGATAAAGAAAAGAGGAAACTTACTTTCACACAGGAGTATTTGCTGGGCTTGTTAACTTGAGATGTGTTGCCTGCGTAGGTAGGGAATCCAACATAAAATTGTTTTTACTTTACTTCATAAAGCCGAAAGATATGTAATGGTAACCCAGAAATTATTATTTCTACTATATTTAAGACATTTAAGTAGTACTGCAAGAAAAATCAGCTATCTCAAAATATGGGATTGAGATGTAGGTGAAAATATCATTAATTAACTTTTTGGATACATCAGCTTGACTTCATGTGCTTCACAGCCAAATTATTTTTACCTTTGGGATTTAAAAGTTTAAATTAAAGTGACTGCTAACTGATAGTTTCCCCAGGCATTTGTCAGAAAAACAAATATAGATCTTAAAGCAACTCACTTTCATCATAAGCCTCAACTATTTCCCATGATAATAAATAAGCACACAAGAAACAAAGTACTGTGAACAAGAACCAGCTGAAAAGACCCTGAGGGGGAGACCTAGCCAGTGAGGAGCCCCGGGCATGCCCACCAGCCTCCGGCTTGGCCGCACAGGCACCTGCAACAACAACACCCCCCTCCCTGCCTCTTGGCTGCATCCACACTACAGAGGCACAGGGGAGCATAAAGGCCATTTTCCTGAGCTGCAGAAGTGAACAACAGAGAGAGGGCCTCTATCAGGCTCCCTGATGAAAACTGAAGCCCACTGGAAAAGTGAAGAGAATCTCTGCAATAAAGGCATACCAGACCACTGTGCTTGGTAAGTTGGAGGGATCATCATCTCCCATTGGAACTTGGACTATCTTCAGGAGAAAGGCAGCTGGAACCTGCGGTAGAGTCTTGTAGAGTTCAACCCTATAGGAGGATAGGGAGCTCAAATTGGGACTTTTTTTCAAACTGGGTGAGAATCTCACAAGTCTGTGACTGGCTTACTGAGACTCACTGACTTATAACTGCAAACTGCTGCCCATGTTGTCTATTGTGATAGCAGAGACATACCCTGAAGGAGGCCCTTCATTTTTATCTTTTATTTGTTATTTTCAAAATTAACACTTTTTTTGCTCTTATTTTTAGTTTTTTTCTTCTTTGCTACTCTTTTAAAATTTTTATTTTTCCTTCTTTCTTTTCTCTTTTCTTTCTCTCTCTCTCTGCTTGCTTTCTTGCTATCCCACATTGTTTTTCATCTCCCTTTGGGTTCCTGTTCTGCCCCTATTTCATATTTCTTCTTTATCTTTCTTTTCTTCTCTTTCCTTCTTTTGCCTGTGCCCTCTGACCTCACTGCTAACCTTCCCCTATCCTTCTACCTACCTATCCCTCCCTCCCTAACTCCTTCTAACTCTCCATCCTGAAGGGTAAATTTGTGATATTGAAGAGTTTATTCACTATAAACATATGTTGGGTTGGTCCTTGATTTTGATTTGATTCACACAGTGAAAGGTGATAGATTAATAACTACCACAAATTGTCATTTTCTAAGAGGTACTTGATGCTATTGTGTTGCTGATTGTGTCACAGGGCTAAGGTGTTGGGATTGATCTAATTAGCTTTCCTTCCTGGTATAATGAAAATGAGACAGCCTCAGAGCTGTTAGGAACTCAAAACCTGAAGATCAGCCATATCTGGAAGACACCTCTGAGAAGCAATTATTCCATAAGGGTTCTAAACACATCAACAAAGATATTTACAATAAGCAACTTCAAAGTATCAGCCCAGGCATTAAACCAAGGACAGTACCAAAAACAAAAATGAAAAGACATTTAAGTAAGGCAAAAATTCAGACTTCTACCCCACTAAAGGCAAATTCTGGGGGAAACAAGGGAAAAAAGTCTGATAATCAACCACCTGGACACCCTGAACTGATAGCACAGGAAGTAACAAAGCAGATGAATAAGGGTTTAGAAAAATTCAAAGCAAAAATAATCTCTCAGATAACTACAGAGATGGTGATCAGAGTGAAAGACATGATTAGAGGCTCTAGAACAGAAACAGATTAAAAAGATAAATAAGCTCAGAAACATGTTGGAAGCCAGAAATACCCAGCATAAGAAAGAAATGGAAACCATGAAACAGATTCAAACAGATATTCAGAAGATTAAAAACTCCACTGAAAGCATGCACAGCAGATTAAAGGAACTTGAAGATAGAATATCAGATATAGAAGACAGGAATGTGGTGAAGGATCATGAAAACAGAGATCTCGTCAAAATAGTAAGGGACCATGAGAAATCCAGCAGCTGCTAGATGATGCAAAGAGGAATAACATAAGAATGATAGGAGTCCATGAAAAAACAGGAGAAAGTACAATTGACATAAAAAAACTGTTCATAGAAGTAATAGTAGAAAACTTCCCAGACAGAGGTAGAGAAGTAGACATACAGATAAGTGAGGCATATAGAACTCCACTAGCCACGACACTCAAAGAAAACCTACATCTCGACATATAACAGTCAAGATCCCAGAAACCCAACACAAGAACAAAATCCTACAAGCAGTTAGAGAAAAGAAAGAAATCACCTACACAGAAAAGCCCATCAGAATCACAGCAGACTTCTCAACACAAACCCTCAAGTCAAGGAGAACCTGGAGTGAAGTATTTCAAAACCGAAAAGAAAATAACTTCCAACCAAGACTGTTGTATCCTGCAAAATTATCTTTCAAAATCAATGAGGAAATTAGATCCTTCCATGACAAAGAACACCTGAGAAATAACATGAACTCCAAACCAGCACTCCAAATAATTCTAAGCAATATCCTAGAAAAAGACAATGAAGGTCATGACTCCATGAGATGCAATAGAGTGAAGCCACCAGGCAAGGTAAGAAACTAAAGGGAAATGGAAAAAATATAAAAGAACCAACAACAGTAAAACATTATGACAAGGATGAGTCAATCAGTTATAACTCTCAATGTTAATGGCCTCAATTCACCAATCAAATGAAATAGACTGACAGAATGGATTAAGAAGCAAAATCCAGCAATATGCTGTATATAAGAAACACACCTAACTCAAAAATAAATTCATAGACTGAAAGTACAAGGATGGAAAACAATCTTCCATGTGACAGGAACCCAGAAAAAAGCAGGGGTAGCTCTCTTATGTGCAGACAAAGTAAATTTCAAACCAAAAGTAATTAAGAGAAACAAAGATGGTCACTACATCCTTGTGAAGGGAACAATCCAAGAGGAAGAGATGACAATCCTAAATATATATCCACCAAATACGAATGCCCCCAACTATACAAAACAAATGTTGAAGGACATGAAAAATCAAATAAGCACTAATGGACTTGTAGTGGAGAAGATCAATACTCCGCTATCACAAATAGATCATCTAGACAAAAAATTAATGAAATTTTAGAACTGAACCAAATTATTGAACAAATGGACTTAATAGATGTTTACAGAGTGTTCCACCCTACAAAATCAGAATACACATTCTTTTCAGCTGCACACGGATCATTCTCCAAAGTAGACCACATGCTAGCTCATAAGACATGTCTAAGTAAATATAAAAGAATTGAAGTTACCCCCGTATATTATCAGACCATAGTGCAATAAAATTGGAGATCAGTAACATAAACTGCAAAACGCCCACAAACACCTGGAAATTGAATAACACCCTCCTGAACAACTAATGGGTCACAGAGGAAATTAAAGAAGAAATTAAACAGTTTCTACAAGTAAATGACAATGCCAGTACAACATGCAGGAATCTATGGGACAGAATTAAAGCAATTCTACATGGGAAATTCATGCAGTGAATGCCTATATTAGGAAAACAGAGAGAATGCCAATAAATAACCTAATGCAGACCCTCAAGCTCTTGGAAAAAGAAGAGAATAGCAAACCCAAAGCTCGTACAAGAAAGGAAATTATAAATATCAGAGCAGAAATCAATGCAATGGAAACTACCAGAATGATACAAAAATTAACGAATCAGAGTTAGTTGTTCTAAAGAATAAAAATAATTGATAAACTTTTACCCAACATTATCAAAAAAAGGAGAAAAAAAGACTCAAATCCATGCAATTAAGAGTGAAAAAGGGAAGTCACAACAGAACCAGCAGAAATCCAGAGGATTATCAATACCTACTTTAAGAACCTGTACTCTAATAAAACAGAAAACACAGAAGAAATGGACAGATTCCTAGGTGCATATGAATTGCCAAAGTTAAATGAAGATATAGAAATTCTAAACACCCCAATTACAATGACTGAAATTTAAAATGTAATAAAAAATTTATGAACAAAGAAATCCCAGGTCCTGATGGCTTCACTGCTGAATTCTAGACGATATTTAAAGAAGAACTATCACCATTACTCTTTAAACTCATCAAGGAAATTGAAAGGGAAGCAAGGCTTCCAAATTCATTCAGGGAAGCAAGTGTTACTTTGATTCCAAAAACCAGGGAAAGACCCAACCCAAAAAGAGAACTACAGACCGATTTCTCTAATGAACAGAGATGCAAATATCCTCAACAAGATACTTGCAAACAGAATACAGAGGCTTATCAAGAAGATCATACACCCTGACCAAGTCGGATTTATCCCCAGGATGCCAGGATGGTTCAACTTTCATAAATCAATAAATGTAATACACTGTATTAACAGCATCAAGGACAAAAACCATATGATCATCTCAATAGATGTAGAAAAGGCATGTGACAAAATCCAACACCCATTCATGATGAAAACCCTACAGAAAATTGGAATAGAAGGTCTTTATCTCAACCTGTTTAAGGCTATCTATGAAAAACCAAGAGCCAACATCATACTAAGGGGTCAAAAACTGAAAACTTTCACACTAAAATCAGGAAAAAGACAAGAATGCCCACTATCACCACTCCTGTTCAATATAGTTCTGGAAACATTAGCCACAGCAATTAGAAAAGAGAAAGAAATAAAAGAATAAAGATAGGAAAGGAAGAATTAAACTGTCATTATTTGCTGACAATATGATACTTTACGTAGAAGAACTAAACACTCAGTCAAAAGACTTCTGGACCTAATTGACAGATTCAGTAGAGTAGCTGGATACAAGGTCAACACTCAAAAAACAATAGCCTTCTTATACACAAATAACAGACTCACTGAGAGAGAAATTCAGGAAACAATTCCTTTTACAATAGCATCCAAAAAAAATGAAATATTTAGGAATCAACCTAACAAAGGAAGCAAAAGGCTTCTACTCTGAAAACTACAGTACTCTCAAAAAGGAGATCAAGGAGGATATAAGAAAATGGAAAGATATCCCTTGTTCCTGGGTAGGAAGAAACAATATAGTGAAAATGGAAATACTTCCAAAACTACTATATAGATTCAATGCAGTGCCAATTGAAATTCTAACAATATACTTCACAGAACTAGAGAAAACAATCCAAAATTCACTTGGAACCAGAAGAGACCTAGAATACCAAAAGCAATTCTAAGCAACAGAGACATTTCTGGGGGTATCACAATCCCCAACTTAAAACTATGCTACAAAGCTACTGTGGTAAAAACAGCATGGTACTGGCAAAGAAACAGACCTGAGGACCAGTGGAATAGATTAGAAGATGCAGAAGCAACTCCAGACACACTCAGCCACCTCATCTTTGACAAAGGAGCTAACCGTCCTTATTGGAGGAAAGATAGCCTCTTTAATAAATGGCATTGGAAAAACTGGATTTCAACCTGCCAAAGATTAAAACTAGACCCATACCTATCACCATGCACTAAACTAAGATCAAAGTGGATTAAAGATCTAAATATTAAGGAAGAAACACTAAACTTGCTGGAAGATAAGTTAGGTAGAACTCTTGAAGACATTGGCATAGGAAAAGACTTTATGAACAAAACCTTAGTAGCACGGGAACTAGCACAAAGAATCCACTCCTGGGATCTCATCTTGTTAAAAAGCTTCTGCACTGCAAGAGAAACCACCAACAGAGCTAAGAGACAACCTTCAATATGGGAAAAATATTTTAGCAGCTGTACCTCAGACAAAGGTCTACTATGTAGAGTATATAAAGAATTGAAGAAAATCAGACTCCCCAAATTCAAAAATCCAATTCAAAAGTGGGCATCTGAAGTGAACAGACATTTCTCATACAAAGAAGTAAAAGCAGTAAATAAATATATGAAAAAATGTCCAACATCACTGGTCATTTGAGAGATGCAGATGAAAACAACCCTGAGATTCCACCTCACCCAGAAAGAATGGCTGCTATCAAGAAATCAACCAATAACAAATGCTGTTGGGGGTGTGGAGAGAAAGTAACCCTTCTCCATTGTTGGTGAGAGTGCAGACTGATGCAACCACTGTGGAAATCAGTAATGGAGATACCTCAGAAGACTAGGATTAGAGGTCCCATTGGACCCAATTCCTCTGCTGTGTATCTTCCCCAAAGAATGAAGAGAATCATACCACAGCGATATATGTGCACCCATGTTTATAGCGGCACAGTTTGTAATAGCTGAAGCTTGGAAACAGCCCAAGTGCCCATCAACTGGAAACTGAATAAAGATTTGGTTTTTTTTTTTTAATAAAATGGAGTACTATTCAGCCATAAAGAATGAGAAACTAGAGACATTTATAGTTAAATGGATGCATATTGTGGCCATACTCTTAAGTGAAATAAATAGTACACACGTGTAAATACTGAATAGTTTCTCTAATGTGAGAAACTAAGTATAAATAAGGATTAAAATGGTTAAAACAAATAATTGATACTTTGATATAGGAAAAGGTCCAAATGTGTAGGGGTGGAGGGGGGGAGGGGAAGGGAAAGGAAAAATTATGGGAAAAGAAAAAAATGGAAATGAATTCTATGTAAATAGGGAAGGTTGGAGGGGGTGAAGGGCACACAGGTAATGGGGAAAAAATAAGAACCAAGATACATCATGTACAGGTACACACACCCAAAGATAAATGTAAACGTATTATATACCTAAAATGTACCAATAAAAGAATAATTTAAAAAAAGACCCTTTTGGCCTTTGATTATTGTAATTTTCAGGTATACATTATAAAATAATATGCTAATCATGTTAAAAAAACAGAAGACAAGCTTTAAATCATGTGAGTGGTCAAATCTATTTTACAAAGTATGATCAAATTTATTTGATGAAAGAATGATAAAATCTTATAACCAAATATAACTGCTAGTAATTAAAACAATAATATTAAAACTTAAAATCCAGTAGACGAGATAAGCATATAATAAAACTGATACAAAAGAGAGTAACCCAGAAAGTAACTGCAGAAATATCATTCATGATTTAGCATCACAGAGAAATGTAAGGAACATTTAACAAAAAGGACAAGGGGAACAGAGTATGAAAATGTCAATACAGTATTTCTTACTGGAATTCCAGAGGAAGAAAACAAAAGTGAAGAGAGGCAGTATTTGAAAAGTCAGTGGCAGAAAAATATTTCAAGAACTGATAAAAGACACTCTTAACTTCAAGATGCTTCCTTCACCAACTCAAGGAAGATGAAATAAAATTAGTGTTGAGACAAAATTCAACTATAAAGAGATTATTTAAAAACCAAGTGTTGTTGCTTGTATCTGTATGTCCCACCAAAGCTTTATGTGATTGTAGATGAGAGGTTTTGAAGATGGCTGGATTAGGGTGTGTGAATGTGTATTAACAGTGTGATTCGGGGTGTTGATAATGGAAGCCCCACCCAGAGCATAGGTGGCAGCAATCATAGGCCTACATCCTGGATGGAATATAAAGGGAGAGAGGGAAGGCAGGCTTGCTTCTGCTTGGTGCTTGCTGCTTCACTATCTCCTGCCTGCTTGCCATCGACTATTTCTCTTTTGATATGCCATCCTGCCTTGGAGCCAGCCAACTTTGAACTGAATCCTCTATAAAGTGTGGCTTGAAATAAACCTTTTCTCCTTTAACTTGTGGCTGTCAGGTATTTTGTCTCAACAATGAGAAAAGCAACTAAGACATCGAGCATTCAGAAAAGAGAACCTTCAAACAAGCAAGAATCAGTAACATGTGCTGAGAAAGTTACTATTGCTCTGAAATGGTAAAACTGACCAAAAACGTTCTTCAAGAATAATAGTATGGGGGCTGGGGATTTAACTCAGTGGTTCTGGCGCCTGCCTCACAAGCACAAGGTCCCGAGTTTGATCCCCGGTACCAAAAAGAAAGAAAAAGAAAAAGAATAATAGTATGATAAAGACATTGACCAATGAAAAGGAATTGATAATTTTTCACCATCAGTCTTCCACTGAAATAAACATCAAAGATACCCTTTAGGTAGATGGAAATGATAAAGTCAGAGATTCAAGAAGAAATAGAATATAGAAAGTAGCAATTGTGTGTGCAAATCTTTATAAACATGTGCTGTATAAAATGAAGTAATGATGTCAATTCTGAGTGAAGTACAGACCTTGGACTGGGACGTGGCTCAGTGGTGGCATGCTTGGCTAGTGGGACATCAGTAGCAAGCAATGGCCAATACTGAGAGCCTTGGAGATAGCAATACTTTGATGCTGTTAAGTATAACAGCAGATGCTGTCTTGTGTTCAGCCCATAGCCAAGGTGTGTGCAGCCTTCTGCATCCTTCATTGTTCTTGAGACAAGATAACGCCAACCTCAGATGTGGAATCTGAGTTATGTAGCCTAATTCCCAACAGTGTATCTACAAGAATGGAACTCTAGCTATGAGCATCAACCTGGATCTCACAAGTGTAATTTTGAAGAATTTTAACTGATACAGTATACAGGATGACAAATTATGTAGTATTTGTATAGTTTCAAAAGCTTACAAACCTAAAAGTAATACATGACTGGAAAATGTGATAAATGTATGAGCAAAACCAAGATAATAATTAATATGCATGTCAGCAGGTGTATTATTTCTGGCAGGGTCATAAATAATTTTTAGAGAAGGGAAATAAGGTTCTTTTACCTTACTACCCATGCTTAACTTTCTTGTGGATGATGTCAAATGTTTGTTTGCTTTATTCCTTCCTAAATGTTTGTAAAGTGTTAATTATCTCTTCTAAAATCCTCTGTATTTGTTATTTTTCACTGTTAAAATTTTTGAATTAAAAGTTCCCCTATAAAAGGTACACTTTAAGTTAGTTTTAAGAACCACTTTCCAATGTTAACTTTAAACAAGGACTATTTATTTTCTACTCTTTTAGCCCAGCACGTAAGTTCTGCTATGTAGTGTCAAAATTTTTTATTAGTATTTACCTTTTAACACAATGAAGATAAAAATCCAGCAATTGACTATTTCTGTTAAAACTAGTCCTACTGTCTAGACTAGAGGATATGTGAGTTTGATGAGACACGAATCTCTGGAAAGCTTCATTTGTCCACAAATAACTTATGTGCACATTCTATTGGTTAACATTTTTATTTGATTATAGCCAAGTACTTCCAAACTTGAAAATAGTCCACCCCTAGGGAGTTTAAATGATGATATACAGCAATAATTTGCACCATAGTATGAATTAATTTAACTAGATTATTAATCCACTGAAGGTAAGGAAAAGAATAAAAGAGCATTGAATTTTTAGAAATGATTATGTTACCCATTAGCCTTTAACTTTCTATGTCTGTCTGGCCATTCCAAGCATATGAGTCTTTTCATTAAATGATTAGAAGCTTGGAGCTACCATAGAGCAAACCCTGGTTCTCCTAAAAATTCAGACTTGATGTTGATATGCACATTTCTCATCACAATAATTCTTTTCAAAGATTTCTGAACCTAATGTGTACATAACCCCCACTCTTTCCACCCCTACTTCAATATCATCAAGTTCATCTGATGAAGTTGACTTACTTACTCTCTCACTAAAGTAATCACTGGAAAAGATCTTTAATGTTCTTGTCAGGTATGAAGAAAATGAACTTGTGTCAGTAAGGAGGCTGGAATTGAATTAACATCTGACCTGGCTTTGGTACTTACAGTGACAAAATTTTTTCTTTGAAAATGTTGCAAGCATAATAAAATGTTAAGCTTCTAGAAGTTTCAAGAGGCTTGGAAATTGTTCAAGACTCTAAATGCATTAAATAATTACAAAATATCTTCTAGAAATATTGCCATATATAATATTGGTGCATCTGTAAGTTCTTATATAAAATAACCTTTATGGTTATGATTATTTTTAAATTCTGGCCATAATGATGAACAGTGTAATACATACAGTAAGTATAATGTAGGTATTATGTAAATATATATGTTACTTATATGTCTGTGTGTGAAAGTCCTTGTAAAATAGATGTAGATGTGGAAATGTACGGTAGCTTTATCTGCATATATAGATGCAGAATGTAAATGCAGATATACTTACAGCTCCCTGGCAGGAATAGAAGGTATAGATTCTCTTTGCTATGTGTGTTCAGTATTTTGTTGAACATAATTTTCTGGTATAAAGAAGTATTTCAGTGACTGTGTGTAAAAGTAAATGTGATTTTATTAGCTTTTGCAGGTTACACAGTAGTATTAGCTTTTCTTTTTTTTCTTTCTTTTAAATTCTTTTATTTGTACATTTTAGGTATCCAATAGATTTACACTTATCATTGGATACATGTACCTGAACATGATGTATCTTGGTTCTTAATTTTTCCTCATTACCTGTGTACCCTTCACCCCCTCCATACTTCCCTATTTACATAGACTTCATTTCAATTTTTTTCTTTTCTCATAATTTTTCCTTTCCCTTCTTTCCTTTCCTTTTCCCCTCCCACCACACCTACACCTTTGGACCTTTTCTTCCTATTTCAAATTATCAATTATTCGATTTAATCATTTTAATTCTTATTTACCTTTTCAGTTTCTCACATTAGAGAAACTACTTGGTATTTACACATATGAGTTCTTTTTATTTCACTTAAGAGTATGGCCTCAGTATGCATCCATTTAGCTATAAATGTCTCTAGTTTCTCGTTCTTTATGGCTCAGTAGTACTGAATTTTATAAAAAAAAAACAACCCACATCTTCTTTATCCAGTTTCCAGTTGATGGGCACTTGGGCTGTTTCCAAACTTTAGCTATTACAAACTATGCCACTATAAACATGGGTGCACATATATCACTGTGGTATGATTCTTTTCATTCTTTTGGGAAGATACGCAGCAGAGAAATAGCTGGGTCAAATGGGACCTCTAGTCCTAGTTCTTTGAGGTATCTCCATACTGTTTTCAAGTGGTTGCACCAGTCTGCACTCTCACCAACAATGGAGAAGAGCTCCTTTCTCACCACACCCTGCCAGCATTTGTTATTGGTTGATTTCTTGATAGCCATTCTTTCTGGGGTGAAGTGGAATCTCAGGGTTGTTTTCTTCTGCATCTCTCGAATGACCTGTGATGTTGCACGCTTTTTCATATATTTATTTACTGCTTTTATATCTTTGTCTGAGAAATGTCTGTTCATTTCAGATGCCCATTTTTGAAGTGGGTTTTTGAATTTAGGGGCTCTGATTTTTTTCAGGTCTTCTTATATTCTAGATAGTAGTCCTTTGTCAGAGGTACAACAGCTAAAAATTTTTTCCCACATTGTAGGTTATCTCTTAGCTCTGTTGGTGGTTTCTCTTGCAGTGCAGAAGCTTTTTAACAAGATGAGATCCCAGGAATGGATTCTTTGTGCTAGTTCCCGTGCTACTAAGGTTTTGTTCATAAAGTCTTTTCCTATGCCAATGTCTTCAAGAGTTCTACCTAACTTATCTTCCAGCAAGTTTAGTGTTTCTTCCTTAATATTTAGATCTTTAATCCACTTTGATCTTAGTTTAGTGCATGGTGATAGGTATGGGTCTAGTTTTAATCTTTGGCAGGTTGAGATCCAGTTTTTCCAACACCATTTATTAAAGAGGCTATCTTTTCTCCAATGAGGGTGGTTGGCTCCTTTGTCAAGGATGAGGTGGCTGAGTGTGTCTGGAGTTGTTTCTGCATCTTCTAATCTATTCCACTAGTCCTCAGGTCTGTTTCTTTGCCAGTACGATGCTTTGTTTTAATCACAGTAGCTTTGTAGTATAGTTTTTAAGTTGGGGATTGTCACACACCCAGAAATGTTTCTGTTGCTTAGAATTGCTTTTGGTATTCTAGGTCTCTTCTGGTTCCAAATGAATTTTTGGATTGTTTTCTCTAGTTCTGTGAAGTATATTGTTGAAATTTCAATTGGCATTGTATTGAATCTATGTAGCAATTTTGGAAGTATGGCTATTTTCACTGTATTGGTTCTTCCTACCCAGGAACAAGGGCTATCTTTCCATTTTCTTATATCCTCTTTGATCTCCCTTTTCAGAGTGCTGTAGTTTTCAGTGTAAAAGACTTTTGCTTCCTTTGTTAGATTGATTTCTAGATATTTCATTTGTTTGGATACTATTTTAAAAGGAATTGTTTCACTAATTTCTCTCTCAGTGAGTCTGTTATTTGTGTACAAGAAGGCTGTGTTTTTTGAGTGTTGACCTTAGATCCAGCTATTCTCCTGAATCTGTCAATTAAATCTAGAAGACTTTTGGCTGAGTTTTTTGGATCTTCTATGTAATTTATCATATCAACAGCAAATAATGACAGTTTAACTTCTTTTCCTATCGTTATTCCTTTTATTTCTTTCTCTTTTCTAATTGCTGTGGCTAATGTTTCCAGGACTATATTGAATAGGAGTGGTCATAGTGGGGATCCTTGTCTTGTTCCTGATTTTAGCACAAAAGTTTTCAATTTTTGACCATTTAGTATGATGTTGGCTTTTGGTTTTTCATAGATAGCCTTAATCAGGTTGAGATAAAGACCTTCTATTCCAATTTTCTGTAGAGTTTTTATAATGAATGGGTGTTGGATTTTGTTGAATTCCTTTTCTGCATCTATTGAGATGATCACATGGTTTTTGTCCTTGGCTCTGTTAATATAGTATATTATATGTATTGATTTATGAATCTCGAACCATCCTTGCATCTCTGGGATAAATCCAACTTGGTCAGGGTGTCTGATCTTCTTGATGACCCTCTGTATTCTGTTTGCAAGTATCTTGCTGAGGATTTTTGCATCTCTCTTCATTTGACCTGTAGTTCTCCTTTTGAGTTGGGTCTTTCCCTGGTTTTGGAATCAAAGTAACCCTTGTTTCCAGGAATGAATTTGGAAGTATTGCTTCCCTTTCAATTTCCTTGATGAGTTTAAAAAGTAATGGTGATAGTTCTTCTTTAAATGTCTTGTAGATTTCAGCAGTGAAGCCATCAGGACCCGGGCTTTTCTTTGTTGGTAAATATTTTATTACATTTTCAATTTCACTCATTGTACTTGGGGTGTTTAGAATTTCTGTATCTTCATTTAACTTTGTCAATTTGTATCTAGGAATCTGTCCATTTCTTCTGTGTTTTCCATTTTGTTAGAGTACAGGTTCTCAAAGGAGGTATTGATGATCCTCTGGATTTCTGCTGGTTCTGTTGTGACTTCACCTTTTTCATTATTAATTGCATGGATTTGAGCCTTTTCTTTCCTTTTTTTGATAAGGTTGGGTAAAGGTTTATCAGTTTATTCTTCCAAAAAACCAACTCTTTGATTCATTAATTTTTTTTTCATTCTCTTAGTCTCCATTGCATTGATTTGTGCACTCATCTTTATAATTTCATCTCTTGTATGAACTTTGTGTTTTTCATGCTCTTCCTTTTCTAGGAGTTTCATGTTCTGCATTAAGTCATTTATTGGCATTCTCTCTGTTTTCCTAATATAAGCATTCACTGCTATGAATTTCCCATGTAGAACTGCTTTCATTGTTTCCCATAGATTCCTGTATGTTGTTCCGGTGTTATCATTTACTTGTAGAAACTGTCTAATTTCTTCTTTAACTTCCTCTGTGACCCATTGGTTGTTCAGGAGGGTGGTATTCAGTTTCCATGTGTTTGTGGTGGTTTTAAGGTTTCTTATGTTATTGATCTCCAATTTTATTGCACTATGGTCTGATAATATAAAGGGGGTAACTTCACTTCTTCCAAATTTACTTAGACATGTTCTATGAGCTAGCATGTCATGTATTTTGGAGAATGACCCGTGTGCTGCTGAAAAGAATGTGTATTCTGATTTTGTGTGGTGGCACACTCTGTAAACATCTATTAAGTCCATTTGTTCAATAGTTTGGTTCAGTTCTAGAATCTTGCTGTTAATTTTTTGTCTTGATGATCTGTCTATTTGTGATAGTGGGGTATTGAGGTCCCCCACTAAAATTGTATTAGTGCTTATTTGGTCTTTCAAGTCCATTAATATTTGTTTTGTATTGTATAGTTGGGGGCATTTGTATTTGGTACATATATATTTATGATTTTCATCTCTTCTGGATTTTTCCCTTCACAAGAATGTAGTGACCATCTTTATCTCTCAATTAATTTTGGTTTGAAATCTACTTTGTCTGCAAATAAGATTGCTACCCCTTGTTTTTTTCAGGTTCCTGTCCCATGGAGAAGTGTCTCCCATCCTTTTACATTTAGTCTATGAATTTCTTTTTGAGTTAGGTGTGTTTCTTGTGTACATCATATTGCTGGATTTTGCTTCTTAATCCATTCTGCCAGTCTATTTCTTTTGATTGGTGAATTGAGGCCATTGACATTGACAGTCATAATTAATAGATAATGACCCATTCTTGTCTTGATGTTTTACTGTTGTTGGCTCTTTTATTTCTTATTTTTCTCCCTTTACCTTTAGTTTCTAACCTTGCCTGGTGGCTTCCCTCTGTTGGGCCTCATGGAGTTGTGTCGTTCATTGTCTTTTTCTAGGATATTGCTTAGAATTTTTGGAGTTCTGGTTTGGTGTTCATCAAATTTCTCTGTGTTCTGTGTCATGGAAGTATCTAATTTCCCCATTGATTTTGAAAGATAATTTTGGAGGATACACCAGTCTATGTTGGAAGATATTTTCTTTTAGGGCTTGAAATACTTCACTCCAAGCTTTCCTTGATTTGAGGGTTTGTGTTGAGAAATCTGCCCTGATTCTGATGGGCTTTCCTTTGTAGGTGATTTCTTTCTTTTCTCTAACTGCCTTTAGGATTTTGTTCTTATGTTGGGTTTCTGGGATATTGACTATTATATATCTAGGTGTAGATTGTTTTTGGTCATGGCTAGTTGGAGTTCTATATGCCTCACTCATCTATATGTCCAGTTCTCTACCTCTTTCTGGGAAGTTTTCTACTATTACTTCTGTGAACAGTTTTTTTTATGTCAATTGTACTTTCTCCTGTTTTTTCATGAACTCCTATCATTCTTATGTTATTCTTCTTTGCATCATCTAGCAGCTGCTGGACTGATTTCTCATGGTCCCTTACTATTTTGACAAGATCTCTGTTTTCATGATCCTTCACCACAATCCTGTCTTCTATATCTGATATTCTATCTTCAGATTCCCTTAATCTGCTGTGCATAGTTTCAATGAAGTTTTTAATCTCCTGGATATCTGTTTGAATCTGCTTCATGGATTACATTTCTTTCTTATGCTGAGTGATCATGGTTTCCATTTCTTTCTTATGCTGGGCATTCGTGGCTTCCAGCATGGTTCTGAGCTCATCTATTTCTTTATCTGTTTCTGTTCTAGAGCCTCTAATCATGTCTTTCACTCTGCTCACCATCTCTGTAGTCATCCAGGAGATTATTTCTGCTTTGAATTTTTCTAGAGCCTCATTCATCTGTTTTGTTACTTCCTGTGCTATCAGTTCAGGGTGTCCAGGTGGTTGATTATCTGACTCTTCCATCTCATTTCCCCAGAATTTGCCTTTGTTGGGTTGGATGTCTGAGTTTGTGCCTTGCTTAAATGGTTTCTCATTTTTGTTTTTGGTACTGTCCTTGGTTTAGTTCCTGGGTTGATACTTTGAAGTTGCTTATTGTAAGTATCTTTGTTGATGTATTTAGAACAGTTATGGAATGATTGCTTCTCAGAGGTGTCTTCCAGATTTAGCTGGTCTTTAGGTTTTGAGTCTCTAATGGCTCTGAGGTTATCTCATTTTCATTATTCCTGGAAGGACAACTGATTAGATCAATCACAACACCTTAGCCCAAGTGATACAATCAGCAACACAATAGCATCAAGTACCTCTTAGAAAGTGACAATTTATGGTAGTTATTAATCTATCTCCTTTAACTGTGTGAATCAAATTAAAATCAAGGACCAACCCAACATATGTTTATAGTGAATAAACTCTTCAATATAGCAACTTTACCTGTTGGGATGGAGAGTTAGAAGAAGTTGGGGAGGGAGGAATAGGTAGGTAGAAGGATAGGGGAAGGTTACCATTAAGACCAGAGGACACAGGTAACAGATGGAAAGAGAAGAAAAGAAAAATAAAAAAGAAATACAAATTAGGGCCAGAACAGGAACACAAAGGGAGATGAAGAACAATGTGGGACAGCAAGGGAGCCAGGGAGATAGAGAGAAAGAAAAGAGAAAAAAGAGAAAAATAAAAATTTTAAAAGTGTAGAAAAAGAAGAAAAACAATTAAAAACAAGAGCAAAAAAAATAGTAATTTGGAAAATAGCAAAAGATAAAAATGAAGTGCCTCCTTCAGGATATGTCTCTGCTGTCACAATAGACAACGTGGCCAGCAGTGTGCAGTTATGTCAATGAGTCTCAGTAAGCCAGTCACCCGTGAGATTCCGGCAGATTTCTGGCTGCCAGTCCCAAGTTGAGCTCCCTGTCCTCCTGAATGGTTGAACTCTACAAGGCTCTACTGCAGGTTCCAACTCTCCTTCCCCTGAAGATAGTCCAGGTTCTGATGGGAGGCGGTGATCCCTCCAACTTATAAGTACAGTCGTCTGGTGTGCCTTTATTGCAGAGATTCTCTTCACTTTTCCAGTGGGCCTCAGTTTTTATCAGGGAGCCTGAGAGAGGCCCTTTCTCTCTTGTTCACTTTTGCAGCTCAGGACAATGGCCTTCATGTCCTCCTGTGCCCCTGTAGTGTGGAACCAAGTACCTGCACAGCCAAGAGGCCAGAGGTGGGGGGGCCTGTTTTGTCAGTCACCCATTTCCTATGCTGGTGGGTGTGTCTGGGGAGGAGTATCTGCTTTGAATGTTTCATGGAATTTTAGGAGAACTAGGATCCACTTTTCAGTAGCAGGTTTGGTGGTGTTCTAAGAAGACAAAATCTGACTTGACTCAGAATCTTAAGAGAATATGTTCATTTTTATCTTGCCAATGGCAGTTTCATGAAAATGAGAGCATGAACATTATCAATTCAGTAAAAAAAATTTTCATAATAGGACTCAGAGACTTCTGGCACGACTTATGTCAGGACTCTGAAATACATACGTAATAGACTTTGTTCTACTTTACAGTACAGTGCTGAAAGATGTACTTGGAGTCAATATTGTTGGCTTAATAAGGCTGAACATGATAAATGTGAACTGAAATTATGCTGAGTGAATGGCATGGTGCTCCATAATCCATTCATATATTGATTGCATATTTCCAGGATCAATGAGGTGCACCAACTCAGATTGGCTGATTAAGTCAGCTATTGTGCGGTGTGAATCTGGATGAGTGGAAAATGATTGGCTGCCAGAATACTTGCCATGAACTTTATTCACTTGATAGTAACCTCTATAGCTGTGTACTCACATTAAAACTTGAGACATTTCTATGCTTGCCAATCCTGCAAGCTAAAAATGCCTGTATATTTCTGATGTATGTTCTGGTTGCATTGATCTTCTTCTATGCTTTTATTTTATTTTATTTTATTTTTTTGCTGTTGGAACCAGAGCTTTATTTTATGGGGCACTTAGTGTAGTCCTGAGTGACAGCACATGTTTGTTCTCTTTTAATGTCCAAATACTTCCTTTCTTTATAGATCTTTAGGTTCCTGAAACTGGTGGCATCATGAGCTGCTCAATTTTCTGCTTGGACCTCTTTGGTCTCTCTCCTTCAAGTGAGCAACACCACAGTGACCATCTAAAGCATGCCTTATTTAGCCTCTCCTGTAAGGGTGACCTAGCCAGGTACATTCTAAACAATGCTTCAGTGTAGAAGGTGTGAACTACTTTGGGCTTGATGTGCTGTGAATGTTGCTTTCTGTCCTTTGTCAAAATATTTAGTCATTGAATGGTCATGTGATAACATTATGAATAATGCTTATTTAGAAAGAAAGAAAGAAAACCCTTTTCATTCCAATATCCTTTCTAATTTTGACTCTCTCAAGTAACACTCCATCCAATTTGACAGAGATTTTGTGGTACAATATCTGAAAATATGGGAAAAAATCAGCTGATTATTGAATGCTATTTCTTTGGAAAGATGTTTCATCATCGCAGGTTCTCTGCTTGTTTTCTCTCTGTGAATTCTCAGCTATATATATCTCAGGTCTACACTTTTTACACATATCCTTCATCAGGAGTTAAAAAAGACAGGATGATGTGTACTCTTCCTGTCCATGGGAGTAGAAATAATGAGTCTAGAAAAAAAATCTGGAATTTTCAGAGAGGACCAGGTAAAAGACAAGGAAATATAGGAAAGATAGGTAAATTAATGCTTCTCCCTAGACTAGGTTCAACCTCAAAGTATTTAAAAAATAAGGAGATGAGACAACTGTCCTCAAATTAATTTTTAAAAGACATTACATGAGTCAGCTATACAAAAATAACCCACCCAAATCTCAAAAAAGCCCCACCAAAAACAAACAAAAAAACCCAGGGTCAGAAGACCCCTATAAATCTGAATAAAGTAGCTGAATTTTCCTGAAATGATCTGAGATTCTCTTAAAATTTTTCAAGTACCATTTTGTCTTCTTCAGTCTCCAAAGGTGCCCATCAAGCCTGTATCATTCTCCAGTACCACAGAGCTCTCTCTACCAGGTATATCTTCCCCAGTATCTTCCAGGTTAGACCTAGAGGTGAATTTCTTTGACTCTCTGATAACCCTGGGGTTAAAAGGATTCTTGTCCTTAGAATCTACCTACACAGTTCCATAAACTTTGGGAAGTTTTCAGAATGAATTTAGAGCACATAGAAATGCCTTAGTTTTCTTAATTCCTGAAAGCACTGGCATAGTTTTGCAAGAAAGAGGGTGGAAATCCTGAAAGAGTAAGAATCTGAGCTTGTGGCTAAACTGTAGCTGCTTGTAGTTCTTGCGTATCCCGGAATCATGGTAGTACAAATGCGTTCTTCAAAGAAGACCATAATTCTTCAGCACAATGAACATTTGTATTGTTGAATTGGGTTCTATAACACTATAGACTTATCCAGTTCTTACTGATCCCTTTGCTTTTTATAGAAATCATCTTAAAAATACAGATTCAACTTATAAGTACCCAGAGAGGTTCCTGTAAGTAAAACTCACTATTTGCAACCCTATGAGTTTCTCACTCACAAGACAGCCTACGCTCTACCTCTAGCAATTTTTCAATTATTACTTAAATGTTCCATTGAATTAATGACTTCACATAAGCCAATTTTAGCTATGAATTTCTGTGATGTGTCCATTTCTCCAAATTTTGGAATACTGTTTGCCCAGCACCTTGACTCTCTGATGAGTCTTTAAAAAGTCATTGATTTCCAGTTTTTTTAAAAAGGCATTTTATTTTTGTAAGAATAAAGTGATGATTTCCAAGTTCTTTACTTACTAGAGATAAAACCAAAATGATTTCAGTTTTCATGTGTAAGATGGAAAATATGTCTTGCCTGAAAAGACTGTAGAAAGGAAAGCATCTAAGAAATTGTTTTGCATGTAGGTTATGCTAAATAAATGTTAATTTCTGAAAATAATGTTGCATGTAAGTGAAATAAAGCCTTTTTTTTTTTTGGTACCGGAGATCGAACTTGGGACCTTGTGCTTGCAAGAAAGGCAGAGGAACAACTGAGCTAAAACCTTGGCCCAAGCCTTTGTTTTTTACCACATTTTTTAGTTAAGCTCAGTTCTTCTCATTTTGTATTTATTCAGTTACCATTTTGAACAGTGGAGGAGCATTTTGCATTCAAATCTATTAAATTTTGTAATTCTTCTAGGTGTATAGAAAGCATCAGCCATTCTCATAGTTAATGAAGTAGAGATCCTCATGGAGGAGTTTCTTTGCCTCATGACATAACTCAGTTGTGCCAAATCAAGGAGTCAGGAGACTGTGATAAAACAGTATAACAGTACTTGATAGAGCCAGAATTTGGAGGAACAACATGAAGATTGAATTGATTTAAATGAGAATCTCTTCTGGAAGAAATCAATTGTTGATAATATTCCTTGAAACAATTTTACACAAGGATGGCTTCCAGCTCAAAGGAGGCCTCCGGGGTGGCATGCCACAGCTCCCAGCGCAGAGGACACTTCCAGGTCAGCATGCCACAGCTCCCAGCCAAGAGGAGGCTTCTAGGTAGGTGTGCTGCAGCTCTCGGAACAGAGGAGGTGAGCTGCACAGGCACCAGGACCCCTCCCCCACCTCATCGAAATGAGAAGACAGGTAAACAAGCCTCAGAACCACACTTCCAGATCACCTACAGCAACCCCAAAGGGAAATGAGATGGAAAACTCTGATACTGAACCACCTGGACTTCCTGAACTAGCAATGAAAGAGGATCTAGAAAAAAATGAAATCAGAAATAATTTCTCACATAACAGCAAAGATTGTGCCCATAGTGCAAGGCATGATTAATAAATCTAGAGAGAACACAGATAAAAAATAGAGGAGCTGAGGAACATGATGGAATCCCAACATAGGAAACAAATGGAATCCATAAAACAGATACAAACAGATTTCCAGCAGATTAAAAACTCCATTGAAAGTCTGTGCAGCAGACTGAGGCAATGCGAAGGCAGAATTTCTGATATAGAAGATAAGATTGCAATTAGTGACCAGGAAAAGAAAAAATTCTTTAAAATTTTAAGGGACCATGAGAAATCAATCCAGCAGCTGCTAGATGATGCAAAGAAAAATAACATAAGACTGATTGGGGTCAATGAAGAAATAGGAGAGAGTGCATATGACATAAAAAAAACTGTTCACAGAAGTGATGGCAGAAAACTTCCCAAGCAGGGGAAAAGAATTTGACATACAGATAAGCGAGGCATATAGAACTGCAACTATCCTTGATAAAAAAAAATGTACACGTAGGCATATAATAGCTAAGATTCCAGAAACCCAACAGAAGAACAAAATTCTACAAGCTGTGAGAGAAAAGAAACAAATCACATACAAAGGGAAGCCCATCAGAATCACAGCAGACTTCTCAATGCAAACCCTCAAGGCAAGAAAAACTTGGAGTGATGTGTTTCAAGCCCTAAAGGAAAACAACCTCCAACCCAGATTGATGTACCTTACAAAACTATCTTTCAAAATTGATGGAGAAATAAGATATTTTCATGACAAAGAGCACCTTAGGAACTTAATGAATACCAAACCAGCACTCCAAAAAATTTTAGACAAAATCCTAGGAAAAGAAAATGAGGATCACGACCCCAGGAAGCCCAGAAGAATGAATCTATCAGGCATGACAAGAAATTAAAAGCAAACGGGGAGGATCAAACAAAAAGAAAAAGTCATGACAATGATAAGTCAATATGTATCAGTTATAACCATCAGTGTTAATGGTCTCAACTCCCCAATCAAAAGAAATAGACTGTCAGAATGAAGAAGCAAGATCCAACAATATGCTGCATACAAGAAACACACTTAATTCAAAAAGAAACTCATAGACTGAAAGTTAAAGGGTGGAAAATAATACTCCATGGGACGGGAACCTGAAAAAATGCAGTAGTTGCTATCCTCTCTGCAGACCAAGTGGATTTCAAACCAACACTGATTAAGAGAGACAAAGAAGGACAGTACATCCTTGTAAAGGGAACAATGCAACAGGAAGAGATGACAATCATAAATATCTATGCCCCAAACACTAGTGCACCCAACTATATAAAACAAATACTAATGGACATGAAAAACCATATATGCACTAATACAATAGTAGTAGGGGACCTCAATATCTCATTGTAACAGATAGATCAACTAGATAAAAAAACAAGCAATGAAACACTAGAACTCAATCAGACTCTTGAACATATGAACTTAACAGATGTTTACAGAGTGTTTCACCCCACAAAACTAGAATACACATTATTTTCAGCTGCAGATGGGTCGTTCTCCAAAATAGACCACATACTCGCTCATAGAACATATTTAGGTAAGTGAAAAGGAACTGAAGTTATCCCCTGTATATAATCAGACCATAGTGTGATGAAATTGGAGATCAATACCAAAAGAAACTGCAAAAACTGCATAAATATGTGGAAACTGAACAACACATTTCTCAATAACCAATCGGTAACAAAGGAAAATAAGAAATCAGACAGTTCCTTCAAATAAATGACAATCACAACACAACATATCAGAATCTATGGGACACAATGAAAGTCTTACGAGGGAAGTTCATACCAGTGAATACTCATATGAGGAAAACAGAGCAAGCCCAATTAAACAACCTGATGCTAAACCTCAAGTTTCTAGACAGAGAAGAGCAGAACAAAACCAAAACTCATACAAGGGAGGAAATTATAAAGATCAGGGCAGAAATCAATGCAATGGAGACTAAGAAAACAATACAAAATCAATAAAGCCATGAGTTGGTTCTTCAGAAGAATAAACAAAATTGACAAACCTTAGCCAACCTTATCAGAAAAAGGAAAGGCCCAAATCCATGCAATTAGAAATGAAAAGGGTGAAATTACAACAGACCCAGCAGAAATCTAGAGGATCATCAATACGTACTTCGAGAACCTATATGCCAATAAGATGGACAACACAGAAGAAATGGACAGATTCCTAGACACATATAAATTACCAAAGTTGAATGAAGAAGACATAAAAATTCTTAGCAACCCAATATCAATCAATGAAATTGAAAATGTAATTAAAAACTTACCAAGCAAGAAAAGCCTGGGTCCTCACGGTTTCACTGCTGAATTCTACAAGATATTTAGAGAGGAACTTCTTCCACTACTGCTTAAACTCTTCAATGAAATTGAAAGGGAAGCAATACTCCCAAAATCATTCCTGGAAGCAAGCATCACCTTGATCCCCAAAGCAGAGAAAGACCCAACTGAAAAAGAGAACAATAGGCCAATCTCACTAATGAACATAGATCCAAAAATCCTTAATAAGATACTGGCAAATAGAATGCAGAAGATCATCAAGAAGATCAAACACCCTGACCAAGTGGGATTCATCCCAGGGATTCAGGGATGGTTCAACATACACAAATCAATTAATGTAACACACTATATCAATAGAGCCAAGGACAAAAACCATATGATTATCTCCATAGATGCAGAAAAAGCATTTGACAAAATCCAACATGCATTCATGATAAAAGTCCTACAAAAAATTAGAATAGATGGTCTCTACCTCAATCTGATAAAAGCCATCTATGAAAAACCAACAGCCAGTATCATACTAAATGGTCAAAACCTGAAATCCTTCACACTAAAATCAGGAACAAGACAAGGATGTCCAATACCTCCACTCCTGTTCAATATAGTTCTGGAAACATTAGCCACAGCAATTAGACAAGAGAAAGAAATAAAAGGAATAAAGATAGGAAATGAAGAAGTCAAATTGTCATTTTTTGCAGATGACATGATACTGTATATAGAAGACCCCAAGAACTCCACCAAAAGTCTTCTAGACTTAATAACCAAATTCAGTCAAGTAGCTGGATACAAGGTCAACACACAAAAATTAATAGCTTTCCTGTACATGAGCAACAAACTCACTGAGAGAAAAATAGGACAAACAATTCCTTTCACAATAGCATCCAAAAAACAGATATCTAGGAATCAACCTAACAATAGAAATAAAAGACCTCTTCTCTGCAAACTGTGGCACTTTGAAAAAAGAGATTGAAGGGGATATCAGAAAATGGAAAGACATCCCCTGCTCTTGGGTAGGAAGGATCAGCATAGTGAAAATGGCCATACATCCAAAATTACTATATCGATTCAATGCAATTGCAATTGAAAGCCCAGTAGCATACTTCATGGACCTTGAGGAAACAATCCAAGAATTCATTTGGAATAAGAAGAGACCCAGAATAGCAAAAGCAATTCTAGGTAACAGTGACAAGGCAGGGGGTATTACAACCCCCAACCTGAAACTATACTACAAAGCTGCAGTGATAAAAATAGCATGGTACTGGCAAAGAAACAGACCCGAGGACCAGTGGAACAGATTAGAAGATGCAGAAATAACTCCAGACACACTCAGCCACCTCATCTTTGACAAAGGAGCCAAACACCCCCACTGGAGGAAAGATAGCCTCTTTATTAAATGGTGCTGGAGAAATTGGATTTCAACTTGCCAAAGATTAAAACTAGACCTATATCTCTCACCATGCACTAAACTGAAATTGAAATGGATTAAAGATCTAAACATAAATTCAGAAATGTTGAAGTGGCTGAAACAGAGGTTAGGTAGACCTCTTGAAGACATTGGGGTAGGAAAAGACTATGAATAAAAGCTCAGTTGCCCATGAACTAGCACAAACAATCAACAAGTGGGATCTCTTCTTATTAAAAAGCTTCTGCAAGAGAAACCACCAGCAGTGTGAAGAGACAACCCACAATGTGGGAAAAAATCTTCACCTGCTCTTCCTCAGACAAAGGTCTACTATCTTGAATCTATAAAGAACTTAAAAAGATCAGACCTCCCAAATTTAAAGACCCAATCCGAAAATGGGCATCTGAAATGAACAGATGTCTCTCACACAAAGAAGTAGAAATAGCAAATAAACATATGAAAAAATGTTCAACATCACTGGTCATTTGAGAGATGCAAATGAAAACAACACTGAGATTCCGCCTCATTCCAGAAAGAATAGCTGCTATCATGAAATCGACCAATAACAAATGCTGGTGGGGCTGTGGGGAAAGAGGAACACTGCTCCACTGCTGGTGGGAGTGTATACCGGTGCAACCACTGTGGAAATCAGTATGCAGATACCTCAAAGAACTAGGATTGGAAGTCCCATTTGACTCAGCTCTTCCCCTGCTGGATATCTTCCCGAAAGAATTAAAGGAATCATACCACAGTGATATATGTGCACCCACGTTCATAGCAGCACAGTTTGTAACAGCTAAAACTTGGAAACAACTGAAATGCCCATCAACTGGAGCCTGGATCAAGAAATTTTGTTTTTTTTGTTTTTTTTGGGTTTTTTTTTTTATAAAATAGTACTATTCAGCCATCAAAAATGAGAAATTAGGGATATTTATTCCTAAATGGATGCACATTGAAGTGATACTCTTAAGTGAAGTAAGTAGGACCCATATATGTAGATACCAAATAGTTTCTCTAGTGTGAGAAACTGAAAGTGTAAATAAGGACTAAAAGGTATAATAGATAATGTGAAATAGGAAGAAAAGGGGCAAAGGGGAAGGAGAAGTGGAAGGGGTAGGGGAAAGGAAAGAAGAGAATGGAATTAATATGAGAAAATGAAAAAATGGAAACAAAGTCTTTGTAAATAGGGAGGGATGGAGGGGTTAAATGGAGGGCAGGGGAAGAGGGAAAAAAATAAGCAGGAGAGTATGTAAAGGTGCGTATCTCCAATGATGAATGTCCTTATATTGTACACCTAAAATATACCAATAAAAGAATATAGAAAAGACCCCCCTAAAAACCCCCACAGTATTACACAAGGAATAGTTGCAGTATGAAGGGGTATGGCCTGAGAAGAGGTATGGATGGATGGAGATATATATAATATAATATATATAATATATATTTATATATTTCATTCATGGGTGGAAATATGGAGATTTAGGAGCAGATATGTTTTAGTCTAATGTAGGAATTTTTTCTAATGGGCAATATTCTGTGAATATGTGAATAAAAACCCTAAATGACTTCTAAGCTATTCATACAAAGAATATAGCCACAAACTGAGAGTTAATCTTGACTATCCTAAGCCCTGACATTTTATCCGTGTAGTCTACTTGCAGATGGCCTCACATATTGTCTCATGTTACAAGAGGTTTTTAAAATAATCCATTATGAGCCTAGATTTATGTCATATCACAAGTACTACATATAAACACAGGTTTTCAATGCATTCTATTTAGATTTTACAAGTGGATTTTGAGTTTAGAGTTATACTATTTTAGATTTCCCTATGCTTGTATTTAGTATAAGCTTTCTGTTAGGAAAGTTTTAGTAGACTAGAATGACCAGGAAAGGAAGGGAAAAAAATAAAAGAATAAAGGCTTTACCATATAGCACCCATAAATGATAATCTGGAGTCAATCTTCAAATATTTTTGCTCATGTACTTCCTGAATACTTTCATTTTATATATACTTACTAACAACTAAAATTTTTCACCATAAATTTAAATAATTGCAAACAGTGCAATTCAGGTGAATAGAAAATATCAACACTTAAAAATTAAATTACATAAGGGGTGGATTCCAGAATAGAATTTGGAGTATAGAAAATTCTTTCTCTCCCCAAAATGATAAAAGTCAGCAAAATTAAGAAAAATAACAATTGCAGGGCACGGTAAATTGATTATAAGCCCTATAAGAACTAAAACTATATCTCTAGAAGAAGTCATACAACACCTTTGAGACACGGGGTCAGGCAAAGATTCCCTAAATAAAATGTAAAATCATAAACCATAAAAAAAGGTAAAATAGATTTTAAAATTAAAACGTGAGCTCTTCAAAATTTATCATTAAAAAATAAAAAGTCACAACTCCCAAAATATTTGTTAAACACATCAGATAATGGATTTATATTCAGAGTATATAAAGAATCCTTACAACTGACTAATGAAAAGGCAATGTAAAATTGGCAAAAGAATTTGAAAATTCTTCATAAAATATAACATGCATCATTAAGAAGCATAAAGTGTTCATTATGCTGTCAAGGAGATGTTAATTAAAACTAAAATGAGATATCACTATATCCCTGCTAGAATGGCATAAGTTAAAATGACAGTAGATACTCAGTGTTGGTGAAAGTAAAAAATATCACTCATATTATTGGTGGGAATACAAAATGATAGCACCACTTTGCAAAATAATATGTTGGTATCTCAGAAGATTAAGAATACATTTAATATATGATATAGTAATTATACTCCTAGGTAGAAATGAAATTATATATATATATATATATATACACATATATACACATTTCCCCCCCCATTAAGTTTATTGGTGCATTTTAGGTATAAAATACAATTACATTCATCATTGGGATCTTGTACCATTACATGGTTCTTATTTTTTATCCCCTTCCCTTGCCCTCCCTTTACTGCCTCCACCCTTCCCTATTTGCAAAGACTTTGTTTCCATTTTTTTCCTTTTCTCATATTTTTTCTTTTCCTTTTTTTCCTTTCCCCTACCCCTCCCACTTCCCCTGCTCCTTTAGACCTTTTCTTCCTGTTACACAACATCATTTATACATTTTTTAAATTATAATATCAAGATCTAGGAGACATTACCACAGATTTTACAGAATTTAAAAGGATATAGAAAGCATATTACAAAAATCTTTTTTGAAATAAATTTGACAACTAAGAAGTACCTTGGAAGACAAATGAATGAAACTAATTCTGGAGGAAATATAAAATATGAATATCACCTATTAAAGAAAATATATTCCTAGGGCTGGGGATTTAGCTCAGTGGTTTCAACGCCTGCTACGCAAGCGCAAGGACCTGAGTTCGATCCCCAGTACAAAAAAAAAAAAAAAAGAAAGAATATTCCTAGCTTGAAAACCTACCTATATGACAACAGCAGGCTCATATACATTATAACTGACAAATTATATCAAACATTTAAAGCAGAAAAAAGGAACACTTCTCCCCTCATTTTAGGAAATCAACATTGTGCTAATCCTAAAACTGGATAAAGATAATAGAAGAGAAAAGTATGAACATAGATAGAAATTTGTTTAACAAAACAAACTATTAGAAGTCAGATCTGGCAGGATGTAGAAAGTGGTTTTGTTATAGGGATGGCAGTGTTGGTTCAGCATTGGAAGATCCACCCCCAAAAGTCATCATTTTAACAGAGGAAAGGAGAAAGCCATATGATCTTGTCACTAGATGGAGAAAAAGTATTGGACTAAATTTTACAGCTGTTCATGGTAAAAGCTATCATGAGACTAGAAGTAGAACAGAACCTTCTCAATAGATTAAAGACATGTACTCCATACTTCCATCGAGAATGCCTTATATGAATGGAGAAGATACAATGCTTTCTCCTTAAGCTGGGGAACAAGGGCACATATGCTTACTCTTTATCTGTCCATTAAACTTTGAAACCTAGGCCCCACCAAAGTAGTCTGGCAATAAAATGACACAACTAGGATAGGATTGGCAAGGTAGAAGCAAAATCTTTATATGTAGATGAAATGATCATCTACAGAGAAAATACTAAGAAATCTCCAGGAGCCCCTAGAACTTGTATTTGAATTTAGCAGGATTAGAAAACACAAAGTATATATAAAAATTCAGGTCTGTGTATACTTGCTATAAATGAAGAATTGGATATTGAAATTTAAAAGTTATGTAGGAGTACAAAGGACCTAGAAAAGTTTAAAAAAACAAAAACCCCCCCATAAAAACAAAAAGTGCTGGAAGACATTTAGTACCTAATTTTAAGACTTCTTCTAAAGCTACAGTAATCAAGGCAGTGTTGGTGTAAGGAAAGACCTATAGATCATTGGAATAAAACAGAGAATCTAGGAATAGAACCACACATATATGGTCCACTGAGTTTTGAAAGATTATTTAACATTAGCATTTTATAGAATATAAACTCAATTCAAGAGCTGAGGAAGAGAGAGTGTTTTCAGCAAACAGCACTAGAACATCTGGTATCTGTATATAAAAAATTAACCTCAACCCTTTATTTCCATACATGAAAATAACTTGAAGTGTTCTATGAACCTAAATAAGAAAGCCTAAAAGTATAAAACTTGAAGAAGAAATTATAAGGGAAAATGTTTATGAATTCAGGGTAGGCGAGAACTACCTAGGATACAAAAGACATGATGTATAAAAGAAAAAAATTGATAAATGAGATTCCATCAAAATTTAGAACTTTAAATGACATCATTAAAATGAAAAGTCCTTAAACAGACCATATTTACAATGCATATAAACTATGACTAGAATATGTAAAGAATTCTTAGAGCTCATTAATAGACAACCCAATTAAAATGTAGACATAAGATGATAAATAGCCAGTATAGCTCAAAGAAAGGTGTGCAACTCTAGAATCAGAAAAATTCTAGTCAGTACAATAACAAGATTGAATTATACACTCACTAGGGAGATGAAGTTAAAAGTTTTAAAAGCCTTGTCATGACTTTTTCTTTTTGTTGGATTCTCCCCCTTTGCGTTTAATTTGTCACACCCAATGGATTCATTCTGCTGGGTTACCTGGGGTTGTGATCCTCATTGTCTTTTCCTAGGGTATTGTCTAAAATTTTTTGGAGTGCCGGTTTGGTATTCATGAAGTTCCTGAGGTACTCTTTATCATGAAAGTATCTTATTTCTCCATCAATTGTGAAAGATAGTTTTGCAGGGTACATCAATGTGGGTTGGAGGCTGTTTTCCTTTGGGGCTTGAAATACATCACTCCAAGCTCTTCTTGCCTTGAGGGTTTGCATTGAGAAGTCTGCTGTGATTCTGATGGGCTTTCCTTTGTATGTGATTTGTTTCTTTTCTCTCACTGCTTGTAGAATTTTGTTCTTCTGTTGGATTTCTGGAATCCTAACTACTATATGCCTATGTGTAGTTTTTATTTTTTTGATTAAAGCTAGCTGGAGTCCTATATGCCTCACTTATCTGTATGTCAAGTTCTTTTCCCCTCCTTGGGAAGTTTTCTGCCATCACTTGTGTGAACAGTTTTTTTTACGTCTTCTACACTCTCTCCTCTTTCTTCATTGACTCCAATCAGTCTTATGTTATTCTTCTTTGCATCATCTAGCAGCTGCTGGATTGATTTCTCATGTTCCCTTATAATTTTAAAGCAATTTTTCTTTTCCTGGTCACTAATTGCAATCTTTTCTTCTTTATCCAAAATTCTATCCTCACATTGATTCATTCTGCTGTGCAGACTTTCGATGGAGATTTTAATCTCCTGGAAATCTGTTTGCATCTGTTTTTTGGATTCCATTTGTTTCCTATGTTGGAATTCCATCATGTTCCTCAGATCCTCTATTTTTTATCCATGTCCTCTCTAGATTTATTAATCATGTATTGCACCATGAGCACAATCTTTGCTGTTATCTGAGTAATTATTTCTGATTTCATTTGTCCCAGATCCTCTTTTGTTGCCAGTTCAGGGAGTCCAGGTAGTTGAGTATCAGATTGTTCCATCTTGTTTCCCTTTGGGGTTACTGTAGGTGATCCAGAAGTCTGTTTTTGAGGCTTGTTTACGTGTCTTCTCATTTCTACGGTGTGGGCAGGTGGTGCTTCTGGTGCCCACATGGCTCACCTTCTCTGCCCTAGGAGCTTGGGATGGTGGCTGGGGAGCTTCCTTCCGGGTGCTGGGACTGGCTCACCTTCTCTGCCCTAGGAGCTTGGGATGGCGGCCGCTGCACTTGAAAATATATATTGACATAATGATTGGGATACAAACATTTAATGTGGTGTTATTCATTATATCTAGAGATGGAAGCATCTCAAATGTCCATCGGTTGGGGGATGTACAAACATACAGTGGAATACTACACAAAGGAACACTATAACATGGGTGAGCCTGAAAACATATGGTAAAATAAAGGTCAACCACAGTGCTCTTTCATACTGTATGGTTCCATTTGTATGATATCCAAGAAGGGGCAAAACTATAGTGAGCTACACACCAATTGTCTGGCCCTACAGTCAGGGAAGGAGATTGATAGCAAAAGGCAGGAGGAAACATTTTCCTGTGAAGGCAATATTCTTTATACTCATTTGAGAGGAAAATTTATAGCTGTATACACTCATCAAAGTTCTCAAATTATATATGTTTAATAAATGAATTATAGTATGTGTAAGTTAAAATTCAGTATATCTAAAAAACTACATAAACTGTTCTGTAAAAAATACAAAATAGTCTCTAGAAGCAGTTTTTTTCTCTATTCCTATAACAGCTGTGCAATGAGCGGATTTGCATTTCAAAGGGAAATTGCAAAACTTTACAGAAATACATCAACCAAATGTTAAAATGATTCCCAAAACAGTATAGAATTTAAGAGAAAAAGACTAGTGTTTTGTAGAGTGCTGAAAACTACTACTTTTGTGAGATGTTAATGGTAATTCCATGATAAAATGACTGCCTAGCCAATAAAATTTGGAAAGAGAATCCAGGCATTCCTACTGGGAGAGTCTCATAGTTTTGAGTACCCTGAGGTGTTAAAAAATACTGCATATGAAGAATTCAGTTCCCAATCTTAGTTTTACACTCCCCCCACTTTCATCCCCTTCACAGACACAAACACACATGCCTCCCCTCTTTAGTGCTTCTGAAAAGCATTTGTCTAAAGAACCAAATATTCTTTTAATTCCTATTGACATCTCATATTCTGTTAAAAGAACAGCCTAGGGTATTTCCTTTTTCATTTTCAAAGACTCATTTTAGTCCAAGAATAAGTTGAATTATGGCCTCTTGTTTTTGTTTCTGCCTGAATTTGGATATCAAGTGGTTTTGCATTTGTTATGCACTCTCTCCATTTAGATGGAGAGGAGTCTTACATTATAATTTGTACTTTTATTAAAACTCAGTAATGCTAGCCCAAATTCTTCTAGAGATTTGCATTTTGAAATCTTTGATCTTTTCATAACTTATCTGTTCTAACAACCTCAAGTAATAGAAGGAATGTAAGATTTGATGAGTCTCAGGGGAGGAAGAAGACCTGAAGAAGAGAAGAATCTAATATAGCCTTATCCCCCTCTGTTTATGTCCTGTCTTGAAAATTCAGGTCTTGGCATGTTCTTCAGTTCCTGTTTCACCAGGCTTATTTAACTTGCACTTCTAGTCTCAGCATAAACATTATTTCCCCTAGGATCCCCAAGCCTGAGTTCAATCCACTCTCCTCCCATTCATTTTCAAGGCACCAAGTTGTTTTTCTCTGTTTTGATATTAGCTATATTTAATTACTGTATATTTATGTTTTCCCATCCCTCAGTATATCACAGGTACCTGTCACAGGGCATGGTGATCAAAATGTATCCAAAAAATTTTGGTTGAATAAAATTTTCTGTCAAACTCCACAATAGATATTTCTTCTTCTAGAATTAAATCTGAGAAATGGGTAAGAGTTGTCAGAGTGGCTTAGGCTGGCCCATTCCTCTCCCTTCATCCTAGTTTTCCCTTGCTCCATCTACTCCCTTTTCAAAAAGGCTGTTGTTGGCATCTCTTCTCTGAGACTGCATGTACCCCACTACCACCCATCACCAGTACCAAGTTCCGGAGTTACTGCCTCTGCAAGCAAGTCACTGCCTCCCTCTTTCTGGTATCCTGAATTATAGGAGAGGGGTTAGGGATGGGGAAGTCTGCTCAAGAATCCCTTGGGCAGAAAAAGGATTCATGAAATGAGAGCTAAAAGAGCAGAACCAGAGGACTGCTAGCAAGAGGGCTGTGGGTGGAGAAAATGAAGGTGAAGTCTTTTATTTTCTAACATACAAGTGTGTTGGGGATAGGTGCCAAAGATAATGATAGATGGTACATTGAATCAGAGAGAAAAATCTACACTAGAAGAAATTACACACATTATAGAAATATCAACAGTAAGAACATAAAAGACTCAAAGCCAGTTTGTCTTTTTAAAGTAATATACTACTTGCAATGATACATACTAATTGCAATAATATATATGCTTATTTACTATACATTCATCATTAATTAGAAAAATGTGTTACTTTTATATATTAGTTTGTTTTGGTTCTTGTTCATACAGCTACATGAAACATAAATTCAAACAAATATAAATTATATAATTACATGATATCTATTCAGTAATGTATTACATAAATATACCCTTTCATAAACATTTGTTAAGCATATCCATGAACAAACAGTGAATAGTATTTCTGAATTAGGCTAAAGAATTAAATTTATTTAATTTAGCTAAAGAAATTAGCTAATTAATTTCAGAGATGCCTCAAAAAAGAAACTTCAAAACTTGTAAGTAATATCAGATCTACATGTGGAAGGTGAAGAGAAGGCAAAATGGTAGATACCTCCCAAATGTCTACCCTGCAGTAGTGGGTGTGTGAGTTTTACTTTCCACATGAGATGGAATGGCCATGGCAAAAATGTCAGTGACAGTGGCAGGTGGAAGGGGTTATATCTTGATGGCAGGACACTTTGAAGTACCTCCTTGATCTCAACTACACTCAAATCTAGTCCAGAAAATGATTAAATGTCCATCCAAGGTAAACTATAGTGTATTTGGAATATTATTACGCCTTGTAAGCAGGAAATTTTGTGAATTTTTAATAAAGTTTTTCTTACAAGAATAGGGTATGGTTTTTAAGGTTTTTTTGAACAGATAAATTGGAACAGAAGGCAAAAGAGTAATTGAGAAAAACTATTTATTTAGGTTTAAGTTCTAAATTTTAGTAAGCAGTTAATCAGAAAGGGAATACTAAACATTGTTTAAGAGTCTAAATCACCTTGTTTCATCTTTAAGCTAGGGTAGAGTTGTTTTACAACCTTACACTCCCCGAAATGAGAAGCAAAAAAAGATTTTTATAAGAAGATCCTAATTATATTTTTGATTACAGCTATTTTAAGCATTTAAATTTCAGAAATTGCTGAGACAATCACTTTTCTTTTTTTCTTTCTTCATTTCCTACTTTTTGTTATTTATGATGGCAGAAAATTTAAGCTATCAGATGGGAGTCTGGTTTTTCAGTTACTATTTCTTTTCTACAAAATGCAGAAAGTTGAAATTCTAGTCCACTGCCTTCCAAAATAAAAAGTAGGTCTCCCAACCTGAATCCTAGACCAGGACTCTCAATCATACCTGAGCATTAGGATAATGTGGGGAGTTTTGAAAAGGTACAGTGTATATGACACATTTTGATCTCACTCATTCTCTCTATTACCTTCTCTTATGTCCCCCTTCCTCCTACTCCTACTCTTCTTCTTGTCCAATAATCTCCTTTGTATCAATAATCTCCTTTATATCTAATAATACCTTTATATCAACTTGCGACTTGCTATCTTTTTAGGTTTTTGTTTGTTTGATTGTTTGCTTTTAGATTTCACATATTAAGGAAAATGTGTCACTTGTCTGTGTCTGGCTTGTTTTGTTTCACATGAAGATCTCCAGTTCCATCCATTTTCCTGCAAATATTTCTTTCCTCTTTATAGTTGAAAAGAACCCCATTATGTGTTTGCTTGTGTATATGTGTATAGTGTGTGTGTGTGTGTATATCTTTTTTTCTTTATCAATTCATCTGTTTGGTTCCTCAGTTTGGTTCCATTTTCATATGTTGGCTATTTTGGTACTTGGTTTGGTTCTATTTTTATATGTTGGCTAATGTGAACTGTGCCACAATAGACATGAGTATGCAGGTATTCCCACAGAATGCTGACCTTCATTCTTTTGGGGATATAAAAAGGAGTGATATGCTGATTTTCATAATGGCTATAGTAATTTATATTCCCAACAACAGTGTAGAAAGATTCCCTTTTCCCTACCTCATTACCAGCATAGAGGTCTTTCATCTCCTTGCTCAGGGTGATTCACAGGTGGTGGTGGTGATTGTTAAGCTACTGTGAATGGAATTATTTTCCTGATTTCTCAGGTAGTTTACTATGGAGGCATAGAAAAGCTATGGATATTTAAATGTTGATTTTACATCCTGAAGTATTGGTATATTTTTAAAGCCAATGGGTTGATAATCACCCCCAAAGCAGTATTTTCAAACACAGGAAGAAGGGGAGGCAGACACTGACAGTTTCAAAAGGCCCGTCTTCAAGATGCAGGCTATCCAAATGTACCTGTGTCTAAAACTGCTGTCTCTGAGGATGTAATTGGGGCTAAGGCATCATGGTGAGCTTTTTTTCCTGTGTCTTCTTTTACAATCACCCTCCAGAAAGGGTCCTTTTACACCCATAGAAAATTCCAGCTAAGGTACATTGCTGTGAAGAGCACAACCTCTGGAACAGCAAACACACAACGTTTCATATGCTAGTAACAGAGAACCCTGTTTTCATCCAGCACCAATTAATCACCCCCATCCAGTTCATTAAAAGCTACATTTACCTATTATGTTTATATAATTTTGTTTTTCTGGTACCGGGGATTGAACTCAGGATCTGTGCTTGCGAGGCAGATGCAGTGCCACTGAGCTAAATCCCTGGTCTTAGATAATTATTTATTGAAACTTGAAAAGTATACTGATTTGATCAGTGGTGCTGTAAACTTACAGAGATAATTTAATCAAGTAGGAAAAATAATGATTAGGGATTTATGTTGCAATAATTTTAATATATTAAAATATATATTTCAATGTGTGTTTGTGTATATTCACAGTTGATTTGCAAAGAATCAAATTAGACTAATCTATAAAAGACCTCCAATCAGAAATATGCTTTATATTAGGATAAAATTCTGTGGAAATAGTGAAATAAAGATACAATTTTAGAGAAATTGAGTAATGTAAATGTTGTATTAAAAAATTCGTATAAAAAAAAAGATGGGTCACTTCTTGTTATTTAAGAAAAATCAGGATTAAACAGTGTCCTGCAGTCTTGATATGTTTTGAGTAATATATACCCAAATATATATATATAATATATAATACATATCCAAATACAATAATTCTTCTTCCTGAAATTTAGTCATGATTCTTTGTCTGGTTTGGTTTCTGCATAGTAAGTGTAATTTAAACATCTTTAAAATAATATAGTCTAAGGGTTTTCAGCAAATAAATTATATAATTAGTATTTTTATAAAGTTGTCTTTGATTTTCCAGGGCCAAGATGTTGCAGAAACATTTTATTTTGTACATATACAGCGCATCAGAAAGGCGTTTCTGAGAATCCCCAGTTCAACCTTTAGTAGAAAATATTAAGCAAACTTGTAATTAATCGTATTAAATCAGTTACTTTAATGAAGAAGGAAAAGATGGGTTTTTTCCCTTCTAAAATACCATACAAACTACGTCAGGGCCTGAGATAATTATGTTCATGAGGTTGTTGAGAAACTTTTCTAGCTCAATTTATTTGAGGTGAAGGTCTAGACATGACAGTTATACAGATCTCAGCTCCTAGAATCTTAAATGAATATGAAAGTGCAAGATAATCATCAGGAAAATTCAAGTGTAGTGTCAATACTCCTTCCCTCCTCCCTTCTACAACAGCTGAGATATTCTTATTTCATACATACACTGTACATACTTTTAACAACTATTTAAAATATTTTTAAATGATGTTTCTGAGAATATTCCAGGTTTTAATGTAGTTGTATTTTAAAGTAGGAAAATTCTTATCAGAAAGCAAGTAATATAGATTAATTGTATCTTTCCCTTTCCCAGCAATGTTACATTGAAATTCAAATCCCCAATATCTTGGAATATAAATTTATTTAGAAATAAGATCTTTAAGGGCTGGTGGTGTAGCTCAGTGGTAGAGTATGTGTTTAGCATCCATGAGGTCCTAGGTTAGATCCCTAGCGCTCTCCCATTCCCCTACCCTGAAAAAGAAATAATGACTTTATAGTGGTCATCCAGTTAAAAAGAGGTCATTAAGCTGAGCCCAAATCCAATGAAACTTGGTATTCTTATAGAAAGGGGAAATTTGGGCACAGAGACACACACACAAGGAAAAATGATGTGAGGGTTCAGGGAGAAGATATACATGTATCTGACATGAGGCAGCTACAATCCAAGAATGCCAAGAAAGCTGGCAACCTCCAACAGCTAGAAGAGACAAGGATGACTCCTCCAACTCTCCAGAACTTTGAAAGAGAGAGCTTAGCCCTGGAAACAGTTGGATTTCAGAATTCCAATCTCCAAAACTATCAGACCATACATTTCTGTTGCTTTAAGGGACCCACTTTTGGGGACTTTGTTAAAAATACCCTAGGAAATTAGTACAGCCATGTCGTGGTTGAAAGCATAGCTTTTATGTTCAGATTTAGGTTTCTTTTCAGTCCTGACACACCATTTCTAAGCGTTTTACTCTGAGCCTAGGAAAGTTTTATTTCCCTATGTTTTATTTTACCAATAAATTTTGGGTGATATTTTCAATATGAGATTGTTGAGAGGAATGGACAGCTTTGCACATAATAGTGCTTGGCGTAGTGCATGTAATGACAGTAAAAATAAATGTCACTTGCTGTTAATATTGTTAATAAGTGGTTTAAAACTACTCTTTAATTATAAAAACATGTATCATACAAAGTAAAAGTTTTCTGATTGTAGATATCATATACAGAGTGTTTATTATTCCTAGGTGACTCTAATGTTTTATGACATATCACAACCTGTAATTTTGGGCGGTGAGCCACTTGGAGGTTATTCAAATTTAATATACTGCAAGATTGATGCTCAGGAAGAAGTCGTTTGGTTTATTCATTATTCTAGTAAAATATTAATAGAAATTTTAAGGCTCTAAGGATTCCTCCAAATTGTATGATATAGTTTATCATATTGTTTTGAAGATATTTTATGCCACGTATGTATTCACAAATGTGAGATTTCATGAACGTCTTAGAACATAATTCTTTAAAACTATTAAAGAACTCATATATTCTACCAGAAAAAAATCCCAATACAAATTTCCTCATTGCTGAAGGTTAGTTTGATAAACAATCTAAAAAGAAGGATTTTCCTTGTGTTCTCCTCTCTCAGCTCCAGTCTATAAAATATTTTACTTTTTGGGTTGGCCAGGTTCAGATAGTTATATAGTGGGGTCACTGGCCATCCGTTAATGTAAGGCTACAAAAAGCATCAGCACACCCAGAAGTTTAGCAGGTGTGGGGACCAGTATAAGAGAGGTCAAGTCCTTCATTCATGGTGAGGAATCTATTGCTTTACTAGAAAATCATAAAAATGTCCAGCATTCATGCCCAGTGGATCAATATCGACTGAATATGAGGAAAGCTTTCCATTCCAGTTTGGAATTTCCTGTGTTTTTGTTCCTGATATAAAATCCACCTTAGCCCTGGTGACAGCTAATATTTGTCCTGATTTAGTAAGGTTGGAAAACAATGTTGGAAACCACACAACTGCACATCTATGACTGTCAATATAGGTTTATGGAATGACACACATTTTCTTTATAGGTTTGGATTTCTCTAGGCAAGCTGAGTTCCAGTGCACTGCTCAGACATAACACCTTGCACCTGGTCTTTGCTCTAATGTTTTTGTCTCAATCTATTCAGGCTGCTATAACACATTATCATAGACTTGGTGGCTTAGACAATGTATTTATATCTCACAGTCCTGGATGCTGGGTGTCTGAGATGAGGCTGCCCATATGGTGGAGTCTTGATAAGGGACCTCTTCTTGGTTGTAGACTCCTGCCTTCTGTTGATCTTCACATGGCAGAAAGAGGGAAAAGAAAAATTGGAGTCCTTTATAAGGGCACTGATTCCATTCATGAGACTCCAGCATTGTAACCTATAGACCCAAAGACCCCATCTTCTAATATTATCACATTGACAGTGAGATAAGTTTTTAGAGATTAACACAAACATTGAGTGCATTACTATTTGCTTAAGCTCTCACAGTCTTTGTGACACTGCTCTTAACCACTTTCTTTCTCATACCTTTTCCACAGCTTGCCAGTTATTTTTTTTAAAACAGAAAGCATTCTGTCTTTGTAATAGCTTTGTTTTGGGGTGGATCTCTTCCCTTTTTAGGCTTGGAATGGGCGGCACAGTTCTCAATGGGGAATCTCAGCGACCCTAGGGCACACCATGCACATGCAGGGTGTAGTTGGGGCCTCAACAGTGCCTCTCAGGCTGCCTGGGGTCCCTGTTGTCCCTCAAGGCCTTGTGGGTTGAGTGCTGCAGGGGCCACCTATTCCCACTGATGCTCTGGAAGATTCTGGTTCAAAGTCACAGGGAGTACATCTGGAGGGAGGTGATGATGAGGGGCCAGTCACTGAGCATCCAGGTGACAGTGTGTGTCTGTGAGCAGGGCAAGTGCGGAGAGAGCCCTGGTACATGATGAAGCCAGAGGATTCGGGGAATAGGAGTTACTTTAACAAAAGTAGGCATCATTCTTATAGGAGATGCAGGTGGTGGTGTCTCAGTTGAAGAGCTGACTGAGGCTTGCCAGTTTTTATTTTCAAAATTAATTTCTCTTACACAAATTGCTCTCTTGTTGCCTCTAAAAATAAAATTTTTCTTGTGAAGGTAATTCAAGTTTATTATATAAAATGTAATTGGCTTTTAATTTTCATTAAATGTTTGTAATGATAGCATTTAATCTTTGTCTCTACAACATGAAGAATAAAATAATAGCACCATATTTATATGAAATAGCAGCATGTTTTACCTTTTCTTTTGCTCATGTTGTCACAATTATTATTACAAAAATATTTTGTGCCAAATTTTAAAAATTAAATTACACTTTTTAGTTTGCATTACACCTTTTGTCTTTACAGAATTGTTTTGCTTTTTCCTTCTGTTTTGTAGTCATATTTATAATTACTATATAAGAACCCCTGTTTGTTTTAATTCTCATCAACTCTTATGCCTCAACTTTTCCATTTTGGAATTTTATATTCATTTCTTAGTTAATTTCAGTAAAATTTCACATGTCTAGACTATGTATTCTCTAAGATCTTGTGTATCTTAGAATAACTATTTTTGCCCTTCAACTATGAGAAGTTTTCTAGGTATAAAATTTGTGATTTTCTGAACTTTATAGCTTGATTTGTGGTTCAGTGCAACTGACTGAACCTTTATATTTATCTCCTTTCCTAAATATCACTGGGATGAGAAAAGGAATATAAAAGCAAGATAAAATCCATAGCTGTGCTTAAATGACTAGAAAGTATATAATTTGTATCCAGAACATTAGCAGATCTAGAAGATTTGTAGCTAGAGGAGTAAGACCAACAATGACATCCAACAAGATTGGAAAACCTACAGCTTCAAGCAGGTGAATGCACCCACAAAACTCTAGCAGAGCCCAAGAGCAAAGTTTAAATCAGAAACTGAGTATGGTGGAAAAGTGGCTCAGTAGCAGATGATCAGAGCACAAGCAAATGTATGTTGACTTCCTAGGATACAGCAGTTAACCCAGATGAAGTGTCAGCCTTGTAGAATTACATATAAACAGGAATTAATTGAAAGTCAGAAGCAAAGGATTGTTCATGTTCTTCACTCCTGTGTGTCTGAGACCTACTAACATGTTTACATCTGGCAGATGCTTAAAATGCAACCCTAAATAAAGTGAAAATTGCTACCTCAGGAGGACGCTAGCCCCAAACCCACCAGTCATTGGGTAAAGAAAGCCTGGTGGAGAAGTGAGCTGGATATGCTGTTAGCCTTGTTTTTCAGCTTGCTTCTTCCCTGTAGACTCTGTCTCTGATTCAGAGTCCATGTTCACTAATTCAAGTATCTCTGGCATGAAGAGAACTCCTTCTTAGCTACAAGGATGGAGCCTCTCGATCCCTCCTCCAGCCATGTAATTACCCCACAGGAAGGAAAACTCATCTTTGCCCAACTGTTCAAAAAAAAATGAGAATTTGATTTTTGTGTATAGCGTCCCGATATTTTATCAAAATGGAATTGAGTTTTTATTTATTTTGTAAAACATTGTGTAAGTGAAACAAAATGTGCCCGAGAATGGAACATTGCTTCTTGACAGCCAGTTTGCAACTTCTCTACATGAATAGGCTGTGAAATACATGGACAACAGATTTAGAACTTCTATTAAAATTCATGCTGGCAGGAAAAAGTAGCACTGATTTTTTTGCCACCCTTGTGACCTCAACTTTGGCATTGCACGGAATTAACTGCCGAAACAGTAGTTCGCAAAAGTTCTGTTAAAGTTTACGATGGTGTGAACAGCACCATTGCTTTATCTGTTTACTGCCAACTCTACAATTTGATATGAGTTTAAAAGACAATTGTTACTTATTTAATAGTGCTTCAGTTATCTATTGTTCTATAAGCTCCCATGCCCCCCCAAATTTAGTGGTTTTAAATAGCAAGTTTTTGTTTCTTAATATTGTGTGTGTTGGCTGAGGCTCAGCTAGGTGGCTCCTTTATCTTTCCTAGGGTTGAGCATGAGCCTGCTTCCAGCACAATGCTCAACTGGTGCTGTAGCACCTACAGGGCTTCATCTACCGGTCTACATGGCTCTCTTTCCAGCAAGGAAATCATGTTTCTCCCTTACTTTCATGGTGACTGGCTTCCCAGAGAGGGAAGCCGAAACTGCCAGCCTTCTAAAGGGCTTGAGATGAAAAGTTCTAGAACATCACATTTTATTAGTTGAAGCACATCAGAAAGTCAGTGCTGTGATTCCAAATCTTAATGGATGAAATTCCTGTTTGTCCAGGAAATGAAGGGGGTTGACAACAGTCTGTCCTTGACACTAGTTAACTCAGTATTTCCTCTGGACATAATTATTCACCACTTATTCCTTCCATTCAAAATCTCATCCCACTAAACCATTGACTCAAAGACCAAAATCTTGTCATAATGATCAGATCCCAATGATTTCCTTCCTCGGTGCTTAAGAGTACTCAGCCATTATCTCTTGAGTATTGACTATTCTCAAATTTTTGTATTTGTAAGTATTTAATGTATATAGCAACTTTCATACTATTAACTCTTTTTTTTTTCTTTTTTTTCCCCTGGTACCAGGGATCGAACTCAGGACATTGCACTTGCGAGCCAGGCACAGTGACACTGAACTAAATCCCCAACCCAATATTAACTTTTTTTTTTTGCTTAAATTCTTTTATTGGTACATTTTAGGTATACAATACATTTACATTTATCATTGGGTGCTTGTACCTGTACATGATGTATCTTGGTTCTTATTTTTTCCCCATTACCTGTGCACTCTTCACCCCCTCCACACTTCCCTATTTACAAAGAATTTGTTTCCACTTTTTCCTTTTCTCATAATTTTTCCTTCCCTTCTTTCCTTTCCCCTTCAGCTCCCACTTTCCCTATCCCTTTGGACCTTTTCTTCCTGTTTCAAATTATCAATTATTCATTTTAATCATTTTAATCCTTATTTACACTTTCAGTTTCTCACACTAGAGAAACTATTCGGTATTTACACATATGTGTCTTATTTATTTCACCTAAGAGTATGACCTCAATATGCATCCGTTTAGCTATAAATGTCTCTAGTTTCTCATTCTTTATAGCTGAGTAGTACTCCATTCTATGAAAAAAAAAAACCAACCACATCTTCTTTATCCAGTTTCCAGTTGATGGGCACTTGGGCTGTTTCCAGGCTTTAGCTATTTCAGACTGTGCCACTATAAACATGGGTGCACATATATCGCTGTGGTATGATTCTTTTAATTCTTGTGGGAAGATACCTAGCAGGGGAATAGCTGGGTCAAATGGGACTTCCAGCCCTAGTTCTTTGAGGTATCTCCATACTGATTTCCACAGTGGTTGCACCAGTCTGCACTCTCACCAACAATGGAGAAGTGTTCCTTTCTCCCCAAACCCCTGTCAGCATTTGTTATTGGATGATTTCTTGATAGCAGCCATTCTTTACGGGGTGAGGTGGAATCTCTGTTGTTTTCATTTGCATCTCTCCAAGGACCGGTAATGTTGAACATTTTTTCATATTGGAACTTCTCTTTTGAAATAAGCCCAGAGCCTTATGCACACTAATTAGGAAGTTTCCTTAGTATAATTTTAGGAATCCAAAATAAAATAAATCTGATATTTTCTTTATTGATAAAATTTCTTTCTAACTTGCTTTTAATTATTTCTAAATATTAAGTCTGTGCATGAATGCTGACAATTTGGGACTACTTCTTTTTATTTGCTTATTTTCTGTTGCTATTAATATAAATTCTGATTCCTTGCCTATGTCAGAAGTCCATATTCAGAAGTCCAAAATATTACATATATGTACAAACAGAGGCACATTCACCTATGTAAGAATTATTTTTCACACAAAGTAAACTTAGAGATGATATGTTTCTCCATACCCTGCTTTTCCTGGAAGATGTCAGGTAGAACGAGAATAGCACAAGACAGGTTTGCACAGGTGGGGAAATCAGAGGAGTCTGAAAAACAACAGAACTCATAAGGCCATGGACCATTGTAACCTTAATCGGAACCCTAATCCAGGATTGGATTCACAGCTTAGCTGCACAGCACACCATAGAGTATTCCACATTCTAGAATGGTTCTCTACAAATCTATTCCTGTGAATGTCACCCAGAGGAGTAAGAGAGTCCTATCAAGAGACATTTTTTAAATTAAACACTAGTGGACAAGACAAGAATTGTAAACCAAGATGAAAGAATAGGATGACATTTAAAATTTGCAAAGATAATTTAAAAAAACACTTCCCTGCAATGAAAAATACTGAAAGTAACATTTAATGGATGAGTTAGATAGTAAGTTAGACTCAGTTGACCAGGGAGAGCCTGTGAACTAGGTCAGGTCTTCTCAAATTTTAATATATATACAGATAACCAAAGGACCTTGTTAAAATGTAGACTGGAATTTATGAGGGCTAAAGATAGGACCAGAATTCTGCATTTCTAATAAGTTCTTAAAGGTTGCCAATGCTAACCAGTCTCAATGTTATTTTGAGCTATGAGAGTCTGGAAGGTCTAATATCACCCAGCATAGAAAGAAATAAAATTTTAAATATTAAGAGTTAAGACAGTGACCAGCTTACCCACGAGGGCTGAGAGGTCCCTGGCTGCCTGGAGCCCCATTCCATCCAACCCATGTCATGCCCACCAGTGACCAGCTTAGTGGCACAGGCACCTGCAGGCCCCCCTCCCACCACCTGGCTGTGCCCCTACCCGGTTCCACACTACAAAGGCATAGGGGAGCATAAAGGCCATTTTTCTGAGCTCCAGAAGATAGAGCAGAAGTGAATAACAGATAGAGGGCTTCTTTCAGGCTCCTTGATGAAAACTGAAGCCCACTGGAACAGTGAAGAGATTCTCTGCAATAAAGGCATACCAGACCACTGTACTTGGTAAGTTGGAGGGATCATCACCTCTCATCGGAAACTGAACTATCTTCAGGGGAAAGGCAGCTGGAACCTGGAGTAGAACCTTGCAGAGTTCAACCTTGCAGGAGGACAGGAGCTCAACTTGGGACTTGCAGCCAGGAATCTGCCTGAATCTCATGGGTCTATGACTGGCTTGCTTAAACTCATTGACTTATATCTGCACACTGCTACCCTGTTTGTCTTTTGTGATGGCAGAGATATACCTGAAGGAGGCCTTTCATTTTTATTTTTCATTTGATAATTTCAAAATTATTATTTTTATTTTTTGCTCTTATTTTTAATTTTTACTTTTTTCTTTTTCTACTCTATTGAAATTTTTATTTTTATTTTCTTTTTTTCTTTCTTTTTTCTTTCTCTCACTTGCTCTCTTGCTGTCCCACGTTGTTCTTCATCTCCCTTTGTGTGTCTATTCAGGCCCTAATTTGGATTTCTTCTTTATTTTTCTTTTCTTCTCTTTTTCCTTCTCTTGCCTGTGTCCTCTGGCCTGACTTTTAACCTTCCCCTATATTTCTACCTATTTATCCCTCTGTCCCCAACTCCTTCTAACTCCCCAGCCCGGAGGGTAAAGTTGGTATATTGAAGCATTTATTCACTATAAACATATGTTGGGTTGGTCCTCAATTTTGATTTAATTCACACAGTGAAAGGTAATAGATTAATAACTACCACAGATTGTCATTTTTTAAGATGTACATGATGCTATGGTTTTGCTGATTGTATCACTTGGGCTAATGTGTTGTGATTGACCGAATAAGTTGTCCTTCCTGGTATAATGAAAATGAGATAGCCTCAGAGTCATTAGAGACTCAAAACCTAAAGACCAGCTATATCTGGATGACACCTCTGAGAGGCAGTCATTCCATAGGGGTTCTAAATACAAAGATACTTACAATAAGCAACTTCAAAGTATCAACCCAGGAATTAAACCAAGGACAATACCAAAAACAAAAATGAGAAGGCATTTAAGCAAGGCACAAACTCAGACTTCCACCCCACAAAAGGCAAATTCTGGGAGTAAACAGGGAGAAAAGTCTGATAATCAACCACCTGGACACCCTGAACTGATAGCACAGAAAGTAACAAGACAGATGAATGAGGGTTTAGAAAAATTCAAAGCAGAAATAATCTCCCAGACAATTACAGAGATGGTGGTCAGAGTGAAAGACATGATTAGAGGCTCTAGAACAGAAACAGATTAAAAAGATAAATAAGCTCAGAAACATGTTGGAAGCCAGAAATACCCAGCATAAGAAAGAAATGGAAACCATGATCTCCCAGCATAAGAAAGAAATGAAATCCATGAAACAGATTCAAACAGATATCTAGGAGATTAAAAACATCATTGAAAGTATGCACAGCCTATTAAAGGAATGTGAAGATAGATTACCAGATATAGAAGTCAGGATTGTGATTAATGACAATGAAAACAGAAATTTCTTAAAAATAGTAAGGGACCATGAGAAATCAATCCAGCAGCTGTTAGATGATGCAAAGAATAACACAAGACTGATAGGAGTCCAAGAAAAAACAGGAGAGAGTACAATTGACATAAAAATCTGTTCACAGAAGTAATAATAGAAAACTTCCCAGACAGAGGTAGAGAATTGAGACATACAGATATGTGAGGCATATAAAACTCCAACTAGCCATGATCAAAAACAATCTACAACTAGACATATAGTAGTCAAGATCCCAGAAACCCAACAGAAGAACAAAATCCTACAAGCAGTTAGAGAAAAGAAACAAATCCACCTACAAAGCAAAGCCCATCAGAATCACAGCAGACTTCTCAACACAAACTCTCAAGTCAAGGAGAGCCTGGAGTGAAGTATTTCAAACCCTAAAAGAAAATACCTTCCAACCTAGACTGTTGTATCCTGCACAATTATCTTTCAAAATCAATGGGGAAATTAGATACTTCCACAACAAAGAACACCTGAGAAATTTCATGAACAGCAAACCAGCACTCCAAACAATTCTAAACAATGTACTAGAAAATGACAATGAAGATTACAACTCCAAGAGGCCCAACAGAGGGAAGCCACCAGGCAAGGCAAGAAACAAAGGGAAAGGGGGAAAGGTAAGAAATAAAAGAGCCAACAACAGTGAAACATCATGATAAGGATGGGTCAATATCTTTCAATTATGACCATCGATGTTAATGGCCTCAATTCACCAATCAAAAGAAATAGACTGGTAGAATGGATTAAGCAAAATCCAACAATATGCTGTATATAAGAAACACATCTAACTCAAAAACAAATTCATAGACTGAAAGTAAAACGATGGAAACACTTCTCCATGAGACAGGAACCTGGAAAAAAGCAGGGGTAGCAATTTTATTTGCAGACAAAGTAGATTTCAAACCAAAACTATTTAAGAGAGACAAAGATGGTCACTACCCTGTTGTGAAGGGAACAATCCAAGAGGAAGAGATGACCATCATAAATACATATGTACCAAATATAAATGCCCCCAAGTATACAAAACAAATATTAATGAACATGAAAAACCAAATAAGCACTCACACAATTGTAGTGGGGGACCTCAACACCCCACTATCACAAATGGGCAGATTATCTAGACAAGAAAATCATCAAAATTCTAGAACTGAAGCAAGCTATTGAACAAATGGACTTAATAGATGTTTACAGAGTGTTCCACTCCACAAAATCAGAATACACATTCTTTACAGCTGCACACGTGTCATTCTCCAAAATAGACCACATGCTAGCTCATAGGACATGTCTAAGCAAATTTAAAAGAAGTGAAGTTGCCCCCCTTATGTTATCAGACCATCGTGCAATAAAATTGGAGATCAATAACATAAGAAACCTCAGAACCCCCACAAACACATGGAAATTGAATAACACCCTCCTGAACAACCAATGGGTCACAGAGGAAATTGAAGAAGAAGTTAGATAGTTTCTACATGTAAATGATAATGTCAGTACAACATATAGGAATCTATGGGACACAATGAAAGCAGTTCTATGTAGGAAACTCATAGCAGTGAGTGCCCATATTAGGAAAACAGAGAACTCAAATAACCTAATGCAGAACCTCAAGCTCCTAGAAAAAGAAGAGCATGACAAACCCAAAGCTTGTAGGTGAGGAAATTATAAAGATCAGAGCAGAAATCAATGCAATGGAGACTAAGAGAATGACACAAAAAAATCAATGAATCAAAGAGTTGGTTTTTTGAAAGAATAAATAAAATTGAGAAACCTTTAGCCAACCTTATCAAAAAAGGGAAAGAAAAGGCTGAAATCCACACAAGCATGAAAAAGGTGAAGTCAGAACAGAACCAGCAGAAATCCAGTGGATCATCAATACCTGCTTCTAGAACCTGTAGTCTAAAATGGAAAACACAGAAGAAATAGACAGGTTCCTAGATACATATATACTGCCAAAGTTAAATAAAGAAGATATAGAAATTCTAAACACCCCAATTACAATGAGTGAAATTGAAAATGTAATAAAAACTTTAGCAACAAAGAAAAGCCCAGGTCCTGATGGTTCACTGCTGAATTCTACAAGACATTTTAAAGAAGAACTATTGCCATTACTCATTAAACTCATCAAGGAATTTGAAAGGGAAGCAATACTTCCAAATTCATTCCTGGAAGCAAGTGTTAACTTTGATTCCAAAACCAGGGAAAGAACCAACCAAAATAAGGGAACTACAGCCCAATCTCTGTAATGAACATAGATGCAAAAATCCTCAACAAGATACTGGCCAACAGAATACAGAGGGTTATCAAGAAGATCATACACATTGATCAAGTCAGATTTACCCCTGGGATCCAAGGATGCTTCAACATACATAAATCAATAAATGCAATACATTATATTAACAGAGCCAAGGACAAAACCATATGATCATCTCAATAGATGAAGAAAGGGCATTTGACAAAATCCAACACTCATTAATGATAAAAACCCTACAGAAAATTGGAATAGAAGATCTTTATCTCAACCTGATGAAGGCTATCTATGAAAAACCAATAGCCAACATCATACTAAATGGTCAAAAACTGAAACTTTCATGGTAAAATCAGGAAGAAGACAAGGATGCCCACTATCACCACTCCTGTTAAATATACTTCTGGAAATATCAGCCAGGGCAATTAGAAAAGAGAAAGAAATAAAAGGAATAAAGATAGGAAAGGAAGAAGTTAAACTGTCATTATTTGCTGACGATATGATACTTTACATAGAAGGCCCAAAACACTCAGCCAAAAGACTTCTAGACTTAATTGACAGATTCAGTAGAGTAGCTTGATATAAGGTCAACACTCAAAAAACATCCTTCTTATACACAAATTACAAACTCACTGAGAAAGAAATTAGGGAAACAATTCCTCTTAAAATAGCATCCAAAAAAATGAAATATCTAGGAATCAACTTAACAAAGGAAGCAAAAGACCTCTACACTGAAAACTACAGCACTCTGAAAAAAGAGATCAAAGAGGATATAAAAAAATGGAAAGACATCTATTGCTCCTGCGTAGGAACAACCAATATAGTGAAAATGGTCATACTTCCAAAATTACCATACAGATTTAGTGTAATGCTGATTGAAATTCCAACAATATACTTTACAGAACTAGGGAAAACAATCCAAAAATTCATTTGGAACAAGAAGAGAGCTAGAATAGCAAAAGCAATTCTAGGCAACAAAGACATGGCAGGGGGTATCACAATCCCCAATTTGAAACTATACTACAAGTCTACTGTGATAAAAACAGCATGGTACTGGCAAAGAAACAGATCCAAGGATCAGTGGAATAGATTAGAAGATGCAGAAACAACTTCAAACATACTCAGCAACCTTATCTTTGGCAAAGGAGCCAACAACCCTCATTGTAGGAAAGATAGCCTCTTTAATAAATGGTGTTGCCAAAACTGGATCTCAACCTGCCAGAGATTAAAACTAGACCCATATCTATCCCCATGCACTAAAGTAAGATCGAAGTGGATTAATGATCTAAATATTAAACAGAAACACTAAACCTGCTGGAAGATAAGTTAGGTAGAACTCTTGAAGATACTGGCATAGGAAAAGATTTTATGAACAAAACCTAAGTAGCACAGGAACTAGCACAAAAAATCAACAACTGGGATTTCATCTTATTAAAAAGCTTTTGGACTGCAAGAGAAACCACCAACATTGCTAAGAGACAAACTATGATCTGGGAAACAAATTTTAGAAGCTGTACTTCAGACAAAGTACTACTCTGTAGAATATATAAAGAACTGAAAAAAATCATACCCCCCAAAGTCAAAGACCCAATTCAAAAATGGGCATCTAAAATGAACAGACATTTCACAAAGAAGTAAAAGCAGTAAATAAACATGTGAAAAAATGTCTAACATTACTGGTCATTGGAGAGATGCAGATGAAAACAACACTGAGATTCCACCTCACCCCAGAAAGAATGGCTGCTATCAAGAAATCAACCAATAACAAATGCTGGGGTGTAGGGAGAAAGGAACACTTCTCCATTGTTGGTGTGACTGAAGACTGGTGCAACCACCATGGAAATCAGTGTGTAGATACCTCAAAGGAGTAGGACTAGATGTCCCATTTGACCCAGCTATTCCTCTGCTGGGTATCTCCCCCAAAGAATGAAAAGAATTATACCACAGTGATATATGTGCACCTGTGTTTATAGTGGCACAGTTCATAATATCTAAAGTGTGGAAACAGCCCAGGTACCCGTCAACTGGAAACTGGATAAAGAAAGTGTTTTTTTTTTAATAAAATGTGTTACTACTCAGCCATAAAGAATGAGATACTAAAGATATTTATAGCTAAATGGGTGCACATTGAGGCCATAGTCTTAGGTGAAATAAATAGGACACACGTGTAAATACCAAATAGTTTCTCTAGTGTGAGAAACTGAAAGTGTAAATAGGGATTAAAATGATTAAAATGAATAATTGATAATTTGAAATAGGAAGAAAACGTCCAAAGTGGTAGGGGAAGTGAGAGGAGAATGGGAGAGGAAAGAAGGGAAATGAAAAATTATGAGAAAAGAAAGAAATGGAAACAAAGTCTATGTAAATAGGGAAGAGTGGAGGGGGAGAAGGGCACACAGGAAATGGGGAAAACATAAGAACCAAGATACATCATGTACAGGTACAAACATCCAATGATAAATGTAAACTTACTGTATACCTAAAATGTACCAATAAAAGAATTTAAGCAAGAAGAACAAGAGAAGCTCCAAAACATGTAGCAATTTTCTTTTAATTTTTATACTTTTATGTTTAATTAAGTAATACATTTACATATGACTAAAATAATATTGGAAGAAAATTATTACAGAAACACATGACTTTGGCTTTGGAGGGTGCTTGCCCTACCAGTGCGGTGTGAACTGGAGAGTTGTGGGAAATTATAAAGAGTGTAAGTAGAGGCAAACAATTATAATAGTATTTTTCTAAGGCTTAGGCTTTGATGCTAAGTGAAATGTAAAATTTTCCCAATTTTCTGACCAGAGGAATGTTGCAATCTGACTCCCATTTTGAGACTAGAATAGGAAGAGAGCTAGAATGGATGAAGGGAGGCCAACTAGGAGGCTTTAAATTATAATATCAGTGTAGACTTTATGAGAAATCATTGCCTTTTCAACATCTTCCACTTGTAATAGTTTGACTTAATGTTATTTCTCTCTTATAATGGTGCAATGCCATTCAGTAGAAGCCATACTTCTACTTTTGAATATTGGTCTTTTCCCAGGTTAGTGATACGTAGTCAGTCTGTCTGTCTTTTGCTCTCTCTCTCCCTCTGGCAGTGAGCTATGTCCCAGCCACAAAATTACTAGGCTGAACAACTCTACATTGTTATTTTACGGTGTGCTGTACAGCTCATCTGGGCTGCTTGGTAAGTGAGGTGGATTTAGTTTACTTTTGAATTGTTATATTTACAGCTAAAAATGAGTTATCTAGGTGGTAAGCAGATCTGTTGTGAATCAAGGAGAGTATTTACTTTGAAGGGTGGGCTAACAAGAGTTGCTGGTGGATTAGGTTATAGGACAAAGAAAGTAGCAGTAAAAGATAAAGGCAGTGGCTCTGCCATTCCATCATTAATGCACACAGATCCTAGGGAGCAGCTGTGAGGCCCAGACTGGCAGAGCTTCAGGTGGATCCCAGCCAGTGGTCCACCGGGTCCCAGAGGCTCCTGCACACCCACCTAAGCCAAAGACCTGCCATACCATTGGCCACAGGCAAGGACCTACCTGGAAAAGAGCTACACAGGTACACAAGAAATACCCAGAGGCTCGGCCTGATACCATTGATAAGTGCATGGAGACCCTAGCCAAAGTCTGTGCAGACAACAGGAACTGGGGTGCACAGCCTACAGACAAAGGCCCTCCCAGACAACAGCTACATAGGGGCCCCACTCAGAGGTATATCTAGATGCCATCGCAAGTGTGCACAGGGCCCAGCCAGAAGCCCGCCCAGACAACAGTTCAGCTCAGGGATCCAGAAGGCCACCACTCTGAACCTAGGAAGTGGTTTACTGGTGAGCAGCAGATTAAAGGCTTTTTGGTGGCTTGCAGAGAATTGAAGACCATTGGACAAGCAAAAAGTCACCTCAACAAAGGCACAGCAGGCTGCATCTGTTCAAATGAGAAGACACATAAAAAATTCTCAAAACCAGACTTCCAGATCACCTAAGACAGCCTCAAAGTGCAATGTGATGGAACAATCTGATATTCAACCACCTGAACTCCCTGAAGTGGCAACAAAAGAGGACCTGGAAAAAATGAAATCAGAAATAATTTCTTAGATAACAGCAGAGATTGAGCCCATAGTATAAGACATGATTAATAAATCTAGAGAGGACACAAATTTAAAAATAGAGGAGCTGAGGAACATGATGGAATCCCAACATAGGAAACAAATGGAATCCATAAAACAGATGCAATCAGATTTCCAGGAGATTAAAAACTCCATTGAAAGTTTATGCAGCAGAATGAGTCAATGCAAGGATAGAATTTCAGATATAGAAGATAAGATTGCAATTAGTGACCAGGAATAGAAAAATTTTTCTAATATGGTAAGGGACCGTGAGAAATCAATCCAGAAGCTGCTAGATGATGCTAAGAAGAGTAACATCAGAGCCATAAGAGTCAAGGAAGAAATAGGAGAGAGTGCAGATGACATAAAAAAAAACTGTTCACAGAAGTAATGGCAGAAAACTTTCCAAATAGGGGAAAAGAACTTGACATAGAGATATGTAAGGCATACAGGATTTCACCTAGCCTTGATTAAAAAAAAAAATCTATGCAAAGGCATATAATAGTTAAGATTCCAGAAACCTAACAGAACAACAAAATTCTACAAGCAGTTAGAGAAAAGAAACAAATCACATACAATGGAAAGCCCATCACAATCACAGCAGACTTCTCAACACAAACGCACAAAGCAAGAAGAGTGTGGAGCATCCTATTTCAAAGCCTAAAGGAAAACAACCTTGAACCCAGAATGTTGTACCCTGCAAAACTATCTTTCAAAATTGATGGAGAAATAAGATACTTTCATGACATAGAGCACCTTAGGAACTTCATAAATACCAAACCAGCACTACAAAAAATTTTAAACAATATCCTAGGAAAAGAAAATGAGGATCACAAGCCCAAGAAGCCCTGCAGAATGAATCCAACAGGTGTGACAAGAAATTAAACTCAAAGGGGGAGAATTCAACAAAAAGAAAAAGTCATGACAAGGATAAGTCAATACATCTCAATTATTACCATCAATGTTAATGGTCTCAAGTCACCAATCAAAAGAAATAGACTGGCAGAATGGGTCAAGAAGCAAGATCCAACAATATGCTGCATACAAGAAACACACTTAATTCAAAAGGAAACTCATAGACGGAAAGTTAAAGGGTGGAAAACAATACTCCATGTGACAGCAACCCCCCAAAAAGCATGAGTAGTTATCCTCTTTGCAGATCAAGGGAATTTCAAACCAACACTGATTAAGAGAGACAAAGAAGGACACTACATCCTTGTAAAGGAAACAGTCCAAGAGGAAGAAATGACAATCATAAATATCTATGCACCAAACACTAGTGCACCCAACTATATAAAACAAATACAGACATGAAAAGTCATATGCTCACTAATACAATAGTAGTGGGGGACCTCAATACCCCACTGTCACAAATAGATAGATCAACTAGACAAAAAATAAGCAATGAAATACTAGAACACTATTAAACTCTTGAACAAATGAACTTAACAAATGTTTACAGAGTGTTCCACCCCACAAAATCAGAATACACATTCTTTTCAGCTGCACACAGGTTGTTCTCCAAAATAGACCACATACTTGCCCACAGAACTTGTTTAAGTAAGTCCAAAGGTGTAGGGAGCAGGGGAAGGGGATGTTACCAGAACCTCTGTAGTAAGTCCTAGTCTCCTGTGAGCCATGGCAGCACATGGTGAATTACAGGAAAGGTAGACAAATGAGACTGAGAAGAAGCTGAGCTTTGGGTCTGATCAGTGCTGCTCTGGGCAGCAAAGACTAGAAGCCCCCTAGCTTGCAGCACCTTTTATTTAGTACATCCGAAGAAAACAAATGTAACAAATGAAAAATGTAGATTTCAGTATCACATTGGGATGAACAAGGTATAACAAAAGACTGGGTGGGGGCGGTGGAAATCTAAGAACAATGAGGAACTATGTAGATGAAGATTTAGTTCCTCCCAGGAACTACACAGATGAAGATTTGGTTCCTCCCAGGGTGTCTCCTGCAGGTGTGGTCTTGTCCTGGAGCATTATGGCATCATGAGATCATTGAGATCTCCCTTGTAACCTGAGGCCAGAATGGAATTATGTCTTGGAGTGTTATAGCTGGCCTGTAGGCAGGAGAACTAGGCCTACTCAAATGATTTTTCCCTAGAATTATGTAGCATTGCTCCCAACACAAAGGAATTGAAGTTACCCCCTGTAAATTATCAGACCATAGTGTGATGAAAAAGAAACTGCAAAAATTTCATAAACACATGGAAATTGAACAATATACTTCTCAATAACCAATGGATCACAGAGGAAATTAAAAAAATCAGACAGCTTCTACAAATAAATAACAATGCCAATACAACATATCAGAATCTATGGGGCACAATGAAAGCAGCCTTTTGAGGGAAATTTATAGCAGTGAATACTCATATAAGGAAAACAGAGCCAGCCCAATTAAACAACCTGATGCTGAACCTCAAGCTTCTAGAAGAAGAAGAGCAGACCCGAAGCTCATACATGGGAGGAAATTATAAAAACTAGAGCAGAAATCAATGCAATGGAGACTAAGAGAACAATACAAAAAAATCAATGAAGCCAAGAATTGGTTCTTCAAAAGAATAAACAAATTGACAAACCCTTAGCCAACCTCATCAAAAAAAGGAAAGAAAAGGCCCAAATTCATGCAATTAGGAATGAAAAGGGTGAAATCAAAATGGACCCACAGAAATCTAGAGGATCATCAATACCTACTTCGAAAACCCATATGCCAATAAGATGGAAAATATAGAACAAATGGACAGATTCCTAGATATGTGTGAATTACCAAAGTTGAACAAAGGTGACTTAAAAATTCTAAGTGACCCAATATCAATCAATGAAATTGAAAATGTAATTAAAAACTAACCAACTAAGAAAAGCCTGGGTCCTGATGGCTTCACTGTTGATCTCTACAAGACATTTAGAGAAGAACTACTGCCACTACTGTTTAAACTCTTCAATGAAATTGAAAGGGAAGCAACACACCCGAATTCATCCCTGGACTTGAGTATCACCTTGATCCCCAAAGCAGAGAAAGACCCAACTGAAAAAGAGAACTGTAGGCCAATCTCACTATGGACATAGATGCAAAAATCCTCAATGAGATACTGGCAAATAGAATGCAGAAGATCATCAAGAAGATCATACATCCTGACCAAGTGGGATTCATCCCAGGGATGCAGGGATGGTTCAACATACACAAATCAATAAATGTAATACATAGTATTAATAGAACCAAGGTAAAAAACCATATGATCATCTCAATAGATGCAGAAAAAGCATTTGACAAAATCTAACATGTATTTATGATAAAAACTCTCCAAAAAATTGGAATAGATGGTCTCTACCTCAATCTGATAAAAGCCATCTATGAAAAACCAACAGCCAATGTCATACTAAATGACCAAAAACTGAAATCCTTCACACTAAAATCAGGAACAAGACAAGGATGTCCACTATCACCAGTCCTGTTCAATATAGTTTTGGAAACAGCCACGGCAATTAGACAATAGTAAGAAATAAAAGGAATAAAGATAGGAAACACAGAAGTTAAATTGTCATTATTTGGAGACATTATACTCTATTTAGAAGACCCCAAGAACCCCACCAAAAATCTTCTGGACTCAATAACCAATTTCTGTAAAGTAGCTGGATACAAGGTAAACACACAAAAAATCAATAGCTTTCCTCTACATGAACAACAGACTCAGTAGGAGAGAAATAAGGCAAAGTACTCCTTTCACAATCACATCCAAAAAAGTGAAATACCTAGGAATCAAACTAATGAAAGATATCAAAGACCTCTTCTCTGAAAACTATAGCACTCTGAAAAGAGAGATTGAAGAGGATATCAGAAAATGGAAAGACATCCCTTGTTCCTGCGAAGAACCAATATAGTGAAAATGGCCATACTTCCAAAACTGGTACATAGATTCATTGAAATTCCAATTGTAATCCCAGCAGCATACTTCAAAGACATTGAGACAACAATCCAAATGATCGTTTGGAACAAGAAGAGACCTAGAATAGCAAGGCAATCCGAGGCAACAAAGACAAGGTGGGGGGTATCACAATCCCTTGAAACTATACTACAAAGCCACTGTGCTAAAAACAGCATGGTGCTGGCAAAGAAACAGACTTGAGGATCAGTGGAACAGATTAGAAGATATAGAAACAACGCCAGACACACTTAGCCACCTCATCTTTGACAAAGGATCCAAACACCCTCACTGAAGGAAAAATAGCTTCTTTAGTAAATGGTGCTGGAAAAATTGGGTTTCAACTTGCCAAAGATTAAAACTAGACCTATATCTCTCAACAGGAACTAAACTAAAATCAAAATGGACTAAAGAGCTAAATATTAAAAGAGAAATACTGAACCAGTTGGAACAGAGGTCAGGTAGAACTCTTGAAGACATCCGTGTAGGAAAAGATTTTATGAACAAAACATCAGTTGCCTGTGAACTAGCACAAACAATCAACAAGTGGGGTCTCTACTTATTAAAAGGCTTCTGCACAGGAAGAGAAACCACCAGCAGTGTGAAGAGACAACCCACAATGTGGGAAAAAATCTTCACCTGCTCTTCCTCAGACAAAGGTCTATTATCTCGAATCTATAAAGAACTTAAAAAGATCAGACCTCCCAAATTTAAAGACCCAATCCAAAAATGGGCATCTGAAATGAACAGACATTTCTCAGACAAAGAAGTAGAAATAGCAAATAAATACATGAAAAATTGTTCAACATCACTGGTCATTCGAGAGATGCAAATGAAAGCAATGCTGAGATTTCACTTCACTCCAGAAAGAATGGCTGCTATCATGAAATCAACCAATAACAGATGTTGGTGGGGCTGTGGGGAAAGAGGAACCCTGCTCCACTGCTGGTGGGAGTGTAGACTGGTGCAACCACTGTGGAAATCAGTATTGAGATACCTCAAAGAACTAGGACTGGAAGTCCTATTTGATCCCGCTATTCCACTGCTGGGGATCTTCCCCAAAGAATTAAAAGAATTATACCACAGTGATATATGTGCACCCATATTCATAGCAGCACAATTTGTGACAGCTAAAGCTTGGAAGCAACCCAATTCCCCATCAACTGGAGACTGGATAAAGAAAATGTGTTTTTTTTAATAAAATGGAGTATTACTCAGCCGTAAAGAATGAGAAACTAGAGACATAGCTAAATGGATGCACATTGAGGAGATCCTCCGTAGTGAAATAAATAGGACACAAATGAATAAATTCTGAATAGTTTAGTGTGAGAAGCAAAGTGTAAATAAAGACTAAAAGGTATAATAGATAATGTGAAATAGGAAGAAAAGGTGCAAAGGGGACGGGGAAGTGGGAGGGGTAGTGGAAAAAAAGGAGTGGAATTAATATGAGAAAAAGAGAAAATGGGAACAGTCTTTGTAGATAGGGAGAGGTATAGGGGTTGAAGGGAGGGCAGGGGAATGGGGAAAAAATAAGAACCAAGATGGATTATGTATGTACCTTAAATATACCAATAAAATTAATTTTAAAAAAAGATAAAGGCAGTATCTTTTCACTTAAGCAGCTGGAAGAAAAGAGTCTCATTTCCTGAGAAGAGGCAGCACTTGGGAAGGTGTCACAGAAAGTTAGGGGAAGAGATGGGCAAGACTGAGGGCAGCAGTTTAGGTTTGAGCACACTGAGGCCCAGACCTATCGAACGTTCTGAGGGAGATTGCTAATGAAATGATGCCTGAAGCTTAAGGAAATGTTTGTGCTGTAAAAACAAAAGTGCATCAATGTAGATGGATGGCCTTTGCAGGCACAGGCTCACTAGATTATCTCAGAAGTAAATTCCCAGTAAGAGAAGATCTGGGTACTGAGCCTGGGGCATCAACACTATTGTTTAGGATGATGAAGAAAACCAGCAGAGCTTGAAGAACCAAAAGTAGGTTTCATAAAAACCACAAAATGTTACTCAAGAAGGAGAAAATAACTTTGTCAAGTTCTGTAGGTGGCACAATGTTATTAGAATTATTAAAATGTTATGTAATTTTGTTTTTTGCAGAGACCATAGAGCCAGCAGAATAGCAATTTAACTTTTTAGGTTCCTTGATATCCTGAAATTTCTTCCATAATGCTGATATTAAGTATTCTAAAATTAGATATGGTGTAAAGAATGAAGACTGCTGTTTGTAATGTGGTAACAGAGAAGAAGCAGCCAGGGCATGGTATTGGGACCCCAGCAGATTTTATGGCATTGAGCTGAGCAGTTAGTATAGGATCTCGCTGTGGACTCTAGGAAGCTGGATTAATACTCGACCTAACACTGCATTCCTCTCTCTCCCAGGGTTTGTGGAGCTTTTGGGTGCTGTTGCTGGTAGCTACCAGCAGGAAAAAAAATCCTTGCTAGCTTTTTCTCTTTTTTCTCCCCTTTTGCTTTTAGCTGAAAAAGGTCATAGATCTTGAGAAAGGTCATTGTTTTTAAGTGAAAAGAAATTTTAAACACAAACACAAAACTTTTTCCAGCAAAATGTGAAACCTTCTTTTAATATTTTTTTCTAAATTATGAAGTTTACTAACTCCTGAGATGGTTGCAAGTTGTGTGTGTGTGTATGTGTATGAGATAAATTGGTTGTGCAATAGATACATATTTCACACACTAACATATGGATGGTAGTCTATTTTTTTTGTGAAGTGAAAACTCAATGGAGGATGAAAATGACATTTCAAAATATTGAATATGGCTATACTACCTTTATTTCTTTTCTCTATTAATAGTATGGGGATACTGTCTAAAAATTACGTGTCCTATGTCTTCGTATTTTCTGATATACTCTTGGGAGGGAGGAAGATTTCTTTTTTTTAATCAATGGGTGCATAATTCAGGTGATGATAAATCAGTTGATTTATTGCCATTGCTCATGTGAAATAATACCAAGTGAACCTCTAGCACCTATATTTTGATTTGTAACATTAGTTTTAAGTAATTGAAACCATGGATTTTAAAGTATCATAAAATATTCAAAAAAGTTTTTTACCCAAATGCTTTAGAAAATATCTCACAGTAATTTTAATAAGGATAAAAGAATACAATTTGAAGTTAATCCCCTGGCTGACTAGTAGTAATTAGATTTGTAGATGGAACAGTTGAACCTTTTGAAAGACTATTTATGTACTGTGATAGTCTAAAGGGGCAACTATTATACAATGTTCCAAAAGAAAACCGTATTTAAGTTTCTAATAGTATTCACTAAAGTGTTACATGTTGTTCCATAATTAATATACTAAACTTTATACAATTCCTAGGCTAACATTCTATGATAATGCATAAATTGAGCGAGGCAGCATGGTCCACAGCTATATTTCTAGCACCCTGAAAGGCTGAGTCAGGAGGATCACAAGTCTGAGAACTTATTGAGACACTATCTCAAAAAATGAAAAGGATTGGAGATGTAGTTCATTGTGAAGGCTTTGAGTTCAATCTTTAGTACTACCAAATAAAAATAAAATTTAAATTGTGCATAGTATCTAATGAAATGTACATTGATTTAATTTAGTATTAAAAGTATATTAATGTTGTGATAATGTATTTAAAATATGTTGACCATTCAAAAATTAAACCATATAAAACTAAACAAAAATTACTGGATTTGTAAAATTGGTAAGGTAGGAAGGATATCAAGATAATTTTTATTAAATGAATTTTAAAAGTATTTTTCATAAATAAAGATTAAATATTGGAACATCCTAATTGCTTTGTAATAATAAAAGGTAGAGGTGATAAAATTAAGATAATATAGATACAATGATTGATTAAAATAAGAATTTGACATAAAGCAGCTCTATCTGTGTCTTTGATTGATGTTACTCAAGCTTGTGAAAAACAAACTGTTCAGTTAGCTGGGTGTGTTAACACTCTGACTGTGATCCTTAATTTTATATCAACTTTACTGGGCCAGAATGTGGCCAGATACTTGATGAAGCATTATTATTATGTGTATGAGCAGGTCTCTGGGTGAGATTAGCATCTGAATCAGTAACAGTAAAGGAGACTACCTTCTCAATGTGAGTGCGCCTCATCCAGTCCATGAAGACCTGAATAGAACAAAAGGGCCTAGTAAGGAAGGATTCATTCCCTCTCTCTCTCCCTGCCTGGGAGCTGACACTGGCTTTCTGCTTTCAGATGAAGACAAAAAGTGATATCACTGGCTCTTCTAGGTCTCCAGCTTGCCAACTGTGGATCTTGATCTTGGGACTTCTCAGCCTCCATAATACAATGAATCAGTTCTTTATAATAATCTCAATCTCTCAAACTCTCTTTCTCCTCTCCTTCTCTCCTTTTTCTCCCTCTCCCTCTTCCAACCCCTTTCTTCCACTCCCCCTCTCCCTCTGTCTCTCTCTCTCTAAACACATAAATCTGTTCAATAATAGGTATTCTATTGTGTTTCTGAAGAAGTTTGACTGATGTGTAACTTGTATTCAATACTTAATGAAGTACAGACAAATAACAAAATAACTTATACATCACCCTACCAAGTCTAAACAAATGCAACATAGGGTAAAAAATTATGTATGTTTATTTAAATGAATTATTATCAGTCACTGGTAGAACCTATGAGAACCTCAGCATATATAACACAACAGACCCAAATTAGTGGTGCTTATGTTACCTAAAACATAATTTAACTTTTGTTGAGTCAATTGTTATGAAGACAATTAGTATAATTCCTGGACTCAGCAGACCAAAATCATTCATAATTTATTATTTCAATTTAAAAATTTAAATTTTCTTAATTTATATTGATTTGTTAATATAAAAATGGAGAGACCTAAAATTATAAATTAATACATCAGGCAAATATATATTGAACAATTAATCAATTTTACTTTCACATGATTATAAACTATAAAAGCTTATAGCTTTGACAACTCTAACTTCTTTCATATGTCAAATCATATGTTATTCTTCTACCAAATTACTTACCATCAACCTAAACTGTATCAGTAAGTAATCACCACTTTTTTGTTTTCAGTTTATTTATTCATTAATCCATGCACCCATGCATTCATACAACAGTCTTAGACTTCACTATATGCAAAATACACCATTATTAATTGGAGATATTGTATTGAAAAAAGCAGGGAAAAATCATTCTTCTCATGGAGCACTTACTATACAATGTAGATACACAATAAGTAAATACTAAAGAATGCTAAATAATTTTATTATTTTTCCAACTAAGAGATAATAAGTGCTCTGGGGAAAATACGGTGAGGGGCATTTGCAAATTTAGTGATGTGGTCAAGACAGGTTTTATTTCAACATCATATTTGAGCAAACCCTGAAACAGAGGGACAGGGGGACACGTATACTGCATCTGGTAGAAAAAAGTGCCAGATAGAAAGTACAAAAAAAAGGAAAAGATCTTTATGAAAATATTTTGATTATTGATTTCCAATCAATAAGCAAAATATTGACACGGAAAATGTCACTAATTGTTGTTTAATTGATATTTACAGCTCCACATTCCCTATTATCACTAATACAGTGGGTAATTTTTCTCATTGGGAAGATAGTAATAAATCATAATGATAATTTCTTGGCCTCAAGTAGATGCGACAAGATCCACATGAATTCTTCTGAAAAAGGCAATTCTTACACTACTGAAACAACTGGGGTTATAAAATGGCAATTTTCAATGAGAAATTGATAGGTAAAATCTGTGCCAAGTTAGTGTTTAAGGTTGTGACCAAAGGATGACCTCACCACTAAACTTCCCTCAAATAGATACAGGAGTGAGTGTCAGAAGCCATCGTAACAATCATTGCTTCCCTAGGCCACATCAAAAGAAGGATGTGGAGGCTATATCTGCTTGGTAGGACACAAGAACTTCTTAAGGTCTACCTCACAATTTGGTGAAGGGTCCATTTTGGATTCAATGTATAAAAATTTTTTTATATCACACGCAAGCAGGTAAAACCACATAAGACAAAAGCTGAAAAAGAGTAGTTGGCAACCAGAATATTATATGTTTAGTGTAAGAAAAAATAAATATAACAAAATAACCCTTTAGATATAGATATTCTGGTGTATATGCCATTTGCCTGTTAAAAGAGGTGATAATTAAAATTTAAATCTAGGCTTCAGTATTCTTTTATTTTTATTAAATTCTTTTATTGGTACATTGTAGGTATACAACACAATTACATTTCTCATTGGGAATTGTACCTTTACATAATGCATCTTGGTTCTTATTTTTTCCCCATTCCTAGCCCTCCCTTCACGCCCTCCACCCTTCCCTATTTACAAAGACTTTATTTCCATTTTTTCCATTTCTCAGCATTTTTCCTTTCCCTTCTTTCCTTTCCCCTGCCCCTCCCACTACCCCTACTCCTTTGGACCTCTTCTTCCTATTTTGCATTATCGATTATTCATTCTAATCATTGGTACATTTTAGGTATACAATATAATGACATTTATCATTGGAAATTTGCACCTTTACATAGTCTTTCTTGGTTTTTATTTTTCACCCTTGCCCAGCCCTCCCTTTGACCCCTCCATTCCTCCCTATTTTGTTCCTATTTTTCCATTTTCTCATATTAATCCCATTCCCTTCTATCCTTTCCCCTAGCCCTCCCACTTCCTTCCCCTTTGCCCCTTTTCTTCCTATTTCACATTACCTATTATACATTTAGTCCTTATTTACACTTTCAGTTTCTCACACCAGAGAAACTATTCAGTATTTATTCATGTGTGTCCTGTTTATTTCACTTAAGAGTATTGCCTCAATGTGCATCCACTTAGCTATAAATGTCTCTAATTTCTCATTTTTTATGGCTGAGTAGTACTCCGTTTTATAAAAACACATTTTCTTTATCCAGTCTCCAGTTGATGGGCATTTGGGCTGTTTCCAAGTTTTAGCTATTACAAACTGTGCTGCTATGAACATGGGTGCACATATATCACTGTGGTATGGTTCTTTTAATTCTTTGGGGAAGATCCCCAGCAGTGGAATAGTGGGGTCAAATGAGACTTCCAGTCCTAGTTCTTTGGGGTATCTCTGTACTGATTTCCACAGTGGTTGCACCAGTCTACACTCCCACCAGCAGTGGAGCAGGGTTCCTCTTTCCCCACAGCCCCGCCAGCATTTGTTATTGGTTGATTTCATGATAGCAGCCATTCTTTCTGGAGTGAAGTGAAATCTCAGCGTTGCTTTCATTTGCATCTCTCGAATGACCAGTGATGTTGAACATTTTTTCATGTATTTATTTGCTATTTCTACTTCTTTGTCTGAGAAATGTCTGTTCATTTCAGATGCCCATTTTTGGATTGGGTCTTTAAATTTGGGAGGTCTGATCTTTTTAAGTTCTTTATAGATTCGAGATAGTAGACCTTTGTCTGAGGAAGAGCAGGTGAAGATTTTTTCCCACATTGTGGGTTGTCTCTTCACACTGCTGGTGGTTTCTCTTGCTGTGCAGAAGCCTTTTAATAAGAAGAGATCCCACTTGTTGATTGTTTGTGCTAGTTCATGGGCAACTGAGGTTTTGTTCATAAAATCTTCTCCTATACTGATGTCTTCAAGGGTTCCACCTCTGTTCCAACTGGTTCAGCGTTTCTATTTTAATATTTAGCTCTTTAATCCATTTTGATTTTAGTTTAGTGCATGCTGAGAGATATAGGTCTAGTTTAATCTTTGGCAAGTTGAAGCCCAATTTTTCCAGTACCATTTATTAAAGAGGCTATCTTTCCTCCAGTGAGGGTGTTTGGCTCCTTTATCGAAGATGAGATGGCTGAGTGTGTCTAGCATTGTTTCTGCATCTTCTAATCTGTTCCACTGGTCCTCGGGTCTGTTTCTTTTAGGCTTCAGTATTCTAACACAACCAGCCACTCAACAGTCTTCAAAAATACTTCTTTTTCCTAGTATGCTGTCTCCTATTTTTTATTTATCATTTGTGTGAGCACATGCATGCATGTGATTGTACATGATTGTGTATATATGGGGTGGAGGGAGAGAAAACAGAGACCCAGAGGTCTAGCTAAATAGTTATCAAGTAGTTACTATATGGTCTGTTTTAACTAGGATTTACCTACCAGGTTCCCACTGAAAAGTCACCAGACTGCATGTTTCCATTTGGGAATATCAATGCATTAGAGTAAATGCTCTGTTTTTATTTTCACTGGAAAAATCTCTCAAGTAAACATTGAAAAGGATGGCAAGGTACAGGTATGGGAGGATTGGGTCATGGGCAAAGATGAATATCAGAAGATTTTCTTCCTCATGCCAAAAGACACCTTTTTGTGTTGTTATAGGATAGATAACTGCCACTAAGGAGCCAGGAAACTTCTTGGGAGGAAGGGATCAGGGTTGTGACACAATTTGGGTGTGATGTTGAAAGGGAAAGATGTGCTGCTATATTTTGAACTGAGTAAATTCTCAGAGCAGCAAAGGAGAAAGAACACCAAATAAAGTTGCCAACACTCGAGCGAAGTGAATCCTAATAAATAAGGTAGTCTGGATTTGGGTGTAAAGAATGGGTTAGGATGTGCTAAGAAAGAGCTAATCTTGGGCCTGGTGTAAAGCTGGCAGAGAAACACCCTCTGGCCACTCAGCCTCAGAGCTTTGGGCATTTTCTAAGAAAATGACCAGCTCTTTTGGGTAAACTAAGACATCTGTATTATTAAAAATATCTAACACTCTAGGAATCTTGTTTTTTCCCATCTTGAAGCATGACTGTGTTCTGGGCTTGGGCCTGTGCAGGTGATACAGGTAGTAATGGGACAAGGGAGCTCAGCTCTGGTCTGCTGTTTTTCAGTCAGCATGTCAGGACTCAATGACTATAGGCTGCAGCACATTAACTTGAACACAAGGTTCTAGTGTACCTTGTGTCATCTTCGAGACTCTAGTAATGAGGAAGAGGTATGGAATGTTGATACTTAGACTGAATAAACTCAAGAAATCATGAGACTTTGCATAGGAGGGGAATCTCAGGGTGAACAAGAAATTTTTCTTGCTGTCGCACACGTACACTTAAAGTCATTTAAAGTTGAATCTTAAAGAAATGTGAGCTTATTTTTTGCCCAAAGTTGATAAAGCAAAATCAGTAAGATTGGGAAAAGGAAATCTACTCATCTATCCATTCATCATCTATCCATCCATTTTAACTGGTTATTTCTACTTTTTTCTTTAAACACCTGAACATACTAAGGATAATTTCAGGAAATTATAGGTCTTCCTACAGAAAAAAATCTGATTAATTCACTTAGCAGTGTTTTGCCAGGCTCCCCAGTGATTTAGACAGAGAGCCAACCAAGTTTCCCAAGTGATAATCTAGTTCTATTTGTTCCAGTGCTCACTAGTTTTAATGTTTTAACCTGATATTTAGAGTTGTTCATGCTATGGTTGGTGTTTGCTATTTTTTAATACTCAACAATTGTTTCTACATTTTGTAATTTTACTATTATGGAACCATCCTACTTCCATTCACAGAATATTTTTTTAGGTAGGCTGTCCATCCTCAATCCTAAAAACAGGGGAGCTGACACAGTTGTAAATCCATGCATGTGTTTTACTCCTGGGTTAAAGTGCATGTGACTCAATCTCAGCTTTTCAAACACTGGGAATCTAAGGACTTAAGTGAGCTGGCAGAAGAACCTGCTCTCTTGCTGGTAGTGGTAGATACTGTGAGCTTGCTAATACAAGTGTGTTCCCTTCGACACAAGATAAACAAAACTGAGAAACGCTTTGTACCATTCTCAGCTCCCATTCTTAATTTTTCCAAGTATCATATGCCCTGCACATCTGCAGAGTCAGAGAAAATCACACCAACAATGACCTAGGGCATGGGTTTTACTGTAATATGTATGGCTTCATCGACACATGAAGTTCATCTGTTTCAGAGAATAAAGGTTTGTTCAGTTACATTTTGATATCTTCCACGAACTCATACATGTTTGTGTAGCAAAAGCTGTGTCCAAACCTAAATGCATCTTTCACTGGTTCTGTTCAGACTTGTCTCTGCTAAACTTCCCCTTCTGATAACATAGTTTACTGGTTCTTGTCATCACTGCTCACTGATAATGGTGATCATATTTTTAGTGATGGGTGTGTGTTTCTTGTGGAGAATAAATGGAAGATTAGAAGTATGTTTTAATAGACATTTTGTTTTCAACAATAACAGATGTATTTAAGTTTTCAGGGTGGCTAAGGTCAACTGAAATGTCCTGGTGTCAAATACACTATGCACACACATGATGTTTTCTGATAAAGCAAAACAGTATTCTAATGCATTCATGAGTAGAGTCCCTCATTTTCTATTTGAGCTTTCATCCCATTGTTTACTTCCAAATTTCTTCATTTTTTGAGAATTCTGGAAAGAAGTATACAACTTTGACTGAGAGGCAAATGGGCATTAGTAGTCTGAACTCTCTAAATTCCACAGTATGTAACAACCCTTCAAGTCTAGAAACCCTAGAGATAGTTGAAAGCTTCATGGAATAAATTGGTTTAATTCTTCCTGTCTTTTAAATAAAACCTAAGATGAAAACATTTAGTAGTGATTGTGTGTGTTTGTGTGTGTGTGTGTGTGTGTGTTCAAATTAATGTTTGCCATTGTGAAGAGAGGAAAAAAATTGAAGGGTCTAACCAGAAATGATGTTCAAGAGAACATACAATTGAAAGTCTCAATTCCTTTAGTCTCTTCTTCCTCCCTGTCTTTTCTCTTCCTCCTTTTTCTTCCATTCTTTCTCTTCATCCTTCTTGTCCTTCTTCTTCTATTCCTCCTCCTTACCCTCTCCTTCTTCCTCCTCCTCTTCTTTCTTCTTTAACTTCTCTTTACTCCAACATACACTCGAGCAGCTAAGCTCTTTCTGCCCCTTAGCTCACTAGGATGCAATGATGAGTGATTTTTCATTTTCAGATAATGTTTTTTTGCAGTAATCACTCTTTTTCCCCTTCCTTCTTAATCTCTTTCCCACTTTACTCAATCCTGACCATTCTTTTCCAATAACCTTTTCTCTCAGAGTATTGCATGGTATCTAAAATTAGTCATATAAACCAATTTGTTGATGGATAATTTTGTGTTTTCCCCATCATGGAAGAATTTGTATCTTAAAGGAATCCTCCTAGAGGTGGAATACCAAACCTCAGATTAGAATCTTCAATTCTGAAATATTAGGTATCATAGAAGGTAAATTGGGAAGATTGTTGTTGTTGCTGTTAGGAGAAAGTTTTTTATGGTCCTTCTTGGACAACATTACCTTTCAGTGACTCACTTTTTTGTTCATAGCTGAATAGGCATGGAATATGTAGCTATAGAATACTGGGCCACTGAGCAGAGTGTGAAAGTGTAGCTACATAGGCATTAACACAGAGAATGTCTTTGACATAGAATGTAGACTACTTTCCATGCTCTTCTATCTTGAAGATTTTTCTTACCAAATTTGCAGAAATCCATGTAATTTCAGCAGCAACAATAACAACCAAATATACACAAAGCTTCCCAACTTTTGTGCTGTGAATGGATTACAGATGTCCTCTGAAATAGTGAGTCCATTACTTCAATAGTTCTCAGACATGAGTATGAATCATAAAGCCTGAAGCACTTACTAATACATAGAATCCAGAGCTATAAACCCAGAGTTTCTGATTTTGTGGGTATCAGGTAGGGCTTGAGGATTGGCATTTCTAATAAGTTTTCAGGTAATGCTGTTGCTGCTCTTAATTTTGGAGAACTAATAAGTAGAGCAGGAATTCACAAAAGCATACCTGCTTATGGTCTCATATGGCCTCTGAACACTAAGGAGATGCTCTCCCTTGTGGAAATCTAATTTAATATCCAGCCAGAGCCATCCTGGAGGCTGATGAAGTAGCTTAGAATCAGAGCAAAGATTATGGCTCAAGTGAACTGGGTAGAAGTGAGACTGAGAGAACCTAAGAGAGCCCCTGAATGTGACCTCACGAATATTTTTCTGCTTGTACCAGATACCTTGTTCATCCACCCACACTACGTGCAATAAAACTGCTTGCAAAATGGATGCATACTCTGAAAATTAGATCTTTATTATTTTGAAAAAATATCTTATACATAAAAGTTTGAGTTTGAAATCCATTTGCACTACTATAAGAAATCTCAACATTATATTAGCAAATAAGAGAAAAAGAAGAGCTATTAGATATTTTAAACAAAATTTCAATTTGCTAGTTTTAGAGCACCTATAAAAGGGGAAATTTGCTTTAAAATTTTTATTATCTATATGTGAACAAATTATTTTTTGATGTGACTTAAGGATTTGAAGAAGGATAATCATTAAAAAGCATGATTAGGAATTGCCTGTAGCCCGCTCAATCATAAAATCAAATATAAAAGTCTATTTTTGTGAAAGCAAGCTCAAATTTCTCATTAAAGAAAAAATTCAAGACTTTTTGAGGTTTATGGAAATTCAGTATTTATTACTCTTTCTGTTCTATTTTCTAACATTGTTATATCACATTAAGATGTAACTCTTTTTTACCAAGCCCTATGCAGACATTCCCAATTTATCCCAGTGGGTTATACAGATGCTATCTTATTTTTTAACCTAAAGGTGGTTAGAAGGCACTGCCATGGTCTCCGTCAATGCTGATTAGTGAAGCAAAATGTCATCTTATTTACTTCGTTAAGTTTTCATATTAAAACAATTTAAACTAATAAATGATATAAAATTATGCACATTAATGGAATACTATGTGATGTTTTGGTACAGGTATACATTATGTAATCAGGTTAAACATATCACCTCAAAGATTTATCACTACTTCATGGTAAAAACATTCATAATCTTTTCAAGATTTTTGAGATACAGAGTACACAGTCGCTATCCATAGTCACCATACTGCAATAGCACACCAGAACTTCTTATCTCTAAATTCAAATTAATGCCTATCATTCAATCTTTCCCCACCCTTGCCACCTCCTTAATTTTAAAACTATAGTGTCAATTTTTAAGTCTAGAACTGCACCGCATTAGAGCAGATTTGCACTGTTGTGGCAAGAATCAACAGGACTTTTCCTCTTAAAAATATTTTGAAAGTAAGTAAGTACTCATTGCTTCAGGAAAAATCTTTTTGTGATTTGACATGTTGTTTTCTTCAGTATTCCTTAGTACACAGAAGTGGTCATGGTGAAGAAGTGGATAAATCTGCATGAAGGATAAAAATGCTCCTTTGAGGAAAGTGATTAAGACTCCAACTAAGTTTATTTTGAGGTACATTATCATTATAATGAGCTTCTGTGGTAGATTAATATGGCTCAACTAAGGCCTTCATTGACTATGAAGGGAAATTTGCCTTATGAGCAGTGAAAATCCCAAGTGATGAGCTGGATTCATGACTTCCTGTGTCATGACAAAGAATTATTTAGGCCTAATATTTTTCGAAGGCAATAGGTCCCTTTCTGATCCAGATGCTTTGAGTTGGATGCCAGTGTTTGAGAGATTAGTGAATAAACTCTATGTACATGCATACATATATATGTATATATGAATGTAAATATAGGTAGGTGTACATATAGGTATATGAGTATAAAATGTGAATTCATACATAGGAGCTGAATCTTTGGGAGCCTAAGTAGACTATTTCTTCAAATGAATGTAACACTAAAAGTGATTTGATCATTTATCCTCAAAAGTAAAAATAAAACAAAACCAATCACACAAACAGATACTACCAGATCCAGCACTGGGAACTGGATCAGAAAGAATATCCTCAAAGCTTTGTAAGCCTGGTTGTCAATAGCAACAATGACAGCTTAAAATGCAGCCCAGCATTGGTGGGCCACATTCTACACTTGTATTTACTTGGCATTCAGAAAGAGAGAGTTTTTTTGATTCTGAGATTGGACATGGAGAGAGAAATTGATTGCTATTAGCTGGCTCTGTAAGTTGACTAGATATGGAATTGAACATTAAATTAAAACATTTACAGGACCTTTGGCCACAAAGTGTTGAATGATAAAAACCTGATCATATGATAGTCTATATGATCAGCACATTTGGAATTAAAGTCCACTTTGTAGGAGGATAAATACCTTTACATTTTCTCATTATAGGGATTTCTAACTTTAGAGGCAAATTATGGAATAAATAGAATTTTAGAGAATACTTGAAGGACAACAAGTAAATATAAAACTTCAATAGTTTCAGACAAAAATTTTAGGATTAATAGCTTCACTATTTGACCATATTCTATAATGTGTGAAAGTCAAAGTTCAGATTAAGATTGGTGAGGGGTGGTGGAGTTGGCACACAATGCAAAAAGTTGATTTCATACCTCCACCCCTGGAAAATCTTTGGAAAATCCAGGACAGACACATCTTTTCACATACCTGAAGGTGGAAATGAGTCAATACACTCACTTGCAATTTACATTTTATCTTTTTGTGGTTTCAGATTTCTCTTTTTCATATGGTTAGAAAGTGATCAGAAATGTGTTGAATGTTTAAATTTAAAATTTTATTACAGTAAAATACACATCGCCATTAATCTTCCTCAAGATGATATTCCTCAAGACACCCATCATTGTTCTCAAATGTACCTTTCATTGTAATGTTTTTTAAATTTCAAAAATCACTGTATTTTGGGCCAGGGATTTAGCTCAGTGGTTCTGGCACCTGCCTCTCAAGTGCAAGGTCCCGAGTTCGAGCCCAAGTACCCCCCAAAAAATCACTGTATTTTTAATCAGTTTTATACACAAAAAATAGATATGCAAATATGTGTTTATACCTTATACACTTATACAGTATATATTTTATATTTAAATTTTTGGCAAATGTGGTTAATTTTACAATGGATTAATTGCTTGTAATGAATTTTTGGTTTGCTTTTTTGCTTGATTTATATAATATTGAGGTAAGAAAACATTTTTACCACAGTCCAAGTAAATAGTGCCTTTCAGATAGTGTTACCTTAGCAAGACTTCTTCCTGTCAGCAGCTATATATCATTATTTTTGGCAGTACTGGGGATTGAGTCCAGGGCCTTGGGCATGCTAGGCAAGAGCTGTACCACTGAGCTACATTTCCAGTCCTTGCTTATTTCTATTTTAAGACAGAGTCTTTCTAAGTTGCCCAGGCTGGCCTCCAACTTATGATCTCTTCCTGCCTTAGCATTCCAAGCAGCTGGAATTATAGGGACCTAAACCATCATGCCTAGCATATAGTCTATATTTTTTCTAAAGACAATGGCAAATATAGCCATGTTTGACTGCATTCTCCTTATTCTTGTATATTTCAAGAAAGAATAAATGTTAAAGTTGTTGTATATATAAATTTTGCACATGACTTTAAAGGACGTGCTCTTTTCTTTTAGAAGTTCTGGAAGCCACAAGTTCTAAGTATTGTACTATCCAACACTAGTGATATATGAGTACACTACAATAGAGACGTGCACATGAATTTTCCATCAGAATATCCTCAGTTTTTACCCACCGGTAGAACTCATATTGTGTAAAAATAATCTTGGCATTCTTGTGCCTATGACTAGACAAACAAGTAAAATCACCTTTTTGAATGGGAAGTGGAACAAGAGATAGGGCAAGGGAGGGAAGGGGAAAGGGATGAAAATCAAAAGAACTGGAAAAATGGAGATAGAGCTTTTACAAATGAAAAGGGGATGACTGAGAGGTGAAAGAAGCAAGGAGGGAGGAAAGGGGTAGGAGATGAAAAAAGAATTAAGATGTATTATGTACATCTACCAACTCCCACAATAAATATAATCATTGTGTACTGCAAACATGCACTAATAAAATTTTTAAAAGTCAACATGATAGCACATTTCCTTATAGCTTCATCAATTCAAGCAAAACTTCTGAATAGTATGAGAATAGACCTTTTTTCTTTTAAAGGGATAGTATTAGTACTTCAAAGATGTTCTGTTGGTTTTTGACATTAAGAATCAATGAAAAGGAAATAGTTCAAACAATTTCTACAGAATGCTAGTAAAATGCATGTCAAACTGATAAAGAAGAACATTCAGACTTTTGACAACAAATCATCTTATAGAAGAAATTACAATATTTTTAGAAGAACACAAAGTACTAACAATTTATTAGTTGAGCTTGGGCAATGTGAAAAATCAATAGAAGTTATTTAAAATTGCCCTCTTGATTGTGGTCTTTTCCTTCATAAATTGTATAAAATACTTCAAATATGTTTACTAGTGTCATAAATTGGGAATGTCATAAAGCTCTGTGCAAAAATTTGGGGGGGTTAATGCAGATGTTTTCTGTTCTGTTGTACTGTGAGGGTGGAAGAGTCTGACCCACACTTGGAGTCTTTATTCCTGCTGGGTTTACCACTTGCAGACTACAGGATTCAGTTCCAGGGCAGGAATCTTCTAATACACTTTCGTCGAAAGTATGTAGCATTATTTTGTCCTTTGAGATGTTCCAGTTCCTATGTGTAAGAACTTACTTCTTTTCTCCTCACCCTAACATGAGGAGGAGAATTGCAAGGTAAGAAGAGGGAATTATTGTTCTTTTCTTCAGAGTCCTAGAGTCATGAGTAAATTATGTCAGTGTGTCTACAGCTGTGATCTGTAGTCTGATTTTTGGGTTTTTTTGTGGTGCTGGGGACAGAACTCAAGGCTTTAAGCATGCTAGGCAAGCACCCTACTGCTAAGCTACATCCTCAGCCTCATATTTTGAAAATAAATCCAACATTAAAAACAAAATAAAGAAATAAAAAAATCCTTCAAATGGACTAATCCATAAAGATAATTATTTATGAATCTCAAAAATACAAAAATTAGCATATATATGTCATTTTGGGTAAACATTCACCTTTCCATGATTATTCCTGAAATGATTCTCTAACAATCTTAGTCATTTGTTGAAGTTTTATTTTCACTTAGTTTTTACCATTTCAACTCTGTAATTCAATTCCTGAGTATAAAATTAAATTTTTATTCTGGAGAATGTAGAAGCATTATTATACCATACAATATTCTGTGTGGTTATTATCTTTAGCAGCTATTAACTCCCACAAGAAGTGAGGAAGTTATGAGGTTTTTTTCTTGCATATTTCCAATAGAAAAAAATGGAAAATGGCTCTAAAGGAGGAATAAAAGCAAAATTATAAAATGGTAACTTGCTGCATTATTTTCATGTACCAGAGCTGCAGGAACGGGGAGAAAAACCCAAGTGATAAGCAATTTTACTTTCTTATAGTCCAAGAAAAGAAAGTGTTACTAACTTTATTAGAATATGGGTAAAGTTAATAAAGAATTTTAAGAAGGAAATTATCATACTATTAATTCTTCTTATGAAATACCAAAGCCAGTAGACAGACAGTTGCACACATGATCTTTTCCTCCTGCATCTAACAGAAGGTATGGAACTTCATTCTATTATGTAAAAAGTAAATAGATCTAAAACCCACAAGTACCAAATAGTTTTCTATTGCACTCAGATAAACATAATTACATCTGAAGGGTTGAGAACTCTCCAAACACATATGAAACTTGATACTCCCAAAAGATTGTATTGGTTGCAAGTTTAACTGGATAAGAGTTAACTGGATAAATTACTAGGAGATTAAGCCACCAACAGTCATTTACAGGCAGTTAGAGATTTATGAGCAGTGATCGTGTGAGGATCATGTGACCTCAAAGGCTAAATTACTCTTATTATGAACATATGTGCTAAGCATCTTTATGCTCTGGGACATTTTATGTATTTGAGTTTTTGGCACAGTAACTAAGAAACACAGGAGCTAGCCCAGGCTAAACCTAAAGTAGCAGTAGATAATCTCTTCATAACTGAAGAATTGCAAATTAAATATTAATATACTAGGAAAGAAAATCATTCCTAAACTTCATTTTGTAAAAAAAACACACACACACATTGGTTTAAGGTGATATACTTCTCCATCCTTCTTTGTCTATTCTCTTTTCTATGCACTCTTAATTATAGAAATAATAATATTTAATAATTTAATAATATAGAAATAATTAAGACACGAGTCTATAGTATAAGTATGAATAAAGGGAAGGCATCAGGAAAAATGACTCAAAGAAGTCATTTTGACCTCTTTGATGTCTGTTACATAGCAGGTCACACGATATTTGAAGATAGAATAGAAATGTTCCAGTTTATTATTCCTTCCTCTATTCATACTCTCTGCAGTGTGATTTTACAGATTCTCCAGGGAAGAGGTTCTTCTCAATCATTAGGATGGCTTTGTGTGATGGTTCAGTTGATGTGTCAGCTTTACTGAACCAAGTGATGCTCAGCCAGTAAAGTATTTTTTTCTAGAATATATTTGTGAGGGTATTTCTTGAAATAGCATTTGAACTGTTAGACTGAAAAAAGATTGCCCTCAACTAGTCAGTCCATTCAGGGCCTAAAGAGAAAAAAAAGGTGGAGGAAGGGTGAATTTGATCTCTTTGATTGGACTGGTACATCCATCTTCTCCTGCCCTTGGGCATCACTGCTCTTGATTCTCAGGCCTTCATATTTGTCAGGCTCTTTCACCATTGGCTCTCCTGGCTCTTAGGCCTTGAATTGGGAGCTAGGATGACATCACCAGCTTTTCCAGGTCTCCAGCTTATTAGCTTGTTAGGTACAAGTTACCATAATAAGTGTATGGATTCATACTTTCTTGATTTTTTTCCTTCAATATTTCCTTAGTGGTATCAAATTATTTTGAAAAAAGTAGCCACATACAAAATTTAAAAGATTGAGGAAAAAACTAATTGAAATTAGAAGAAATGATTCTGATATAAATATTGAATGGATTACATAAGTGTGTAGATAGATATATTTTATTATTTGATTTAGACATTTAATTTCATTAGTGCAGAGTGGTTTATTAGAGCAGCAACCAACTTCTGCTTTAAAGTGAGATATCAGAACTTTTGCTCCTGTAATGGATTTGCTTCTGTAATGGATTGTATAATTTAGACACTAAAAATAACTAGAAGAAATATAAAAATGATTCATCACTGCCATAGACTGAGTGAACTTAACAAATAGGTATAGAATATCACATTTAGAAATTTCAGAATATACTTTCTTTTCATCAATTCATCAAACTTTCTCCAAAACAGATAATATTTTAGGCCATAAAGCATGTCTTCACAAATACAAAAAAAACTGAAATAATTTCTTGCATCTTATCAAGTTATAACAGAGTGAAACTAGAAATTAATAGAGAAACTAGAGTAAATATACAAATAGATGGAGGTTGAACAATATACTTTTGAGCAATCAGTGAGTCATTGAAAAAATTGGGGGGGAAATTAAAAAAATTTTAGGACCTGTTACAAAAAACTTTAATTCCTTACAAAGCTGATAAAATATATCAGGCTAACTCAAATTTAAAGACCCAATTCAAAAATAGGCATCTCACATGAATACACACTTCTCAGATGAAGTAAAAACAGCAAATAAATACATGAAAAAATGTTCATCATCACTGGTCATTTGAGATATGCAAATTAAAACAATGCTGAGATTTCATTTCACTCCAGACAGTGAGATGGCTATCATCAAGATATCAACCAACAACAAATGCTGGCGGGGCTGTGGGGAGAAAGAAACACTTCTGCATTGTTGGTGGGAGTGTAGACTGGTGCTATCACTGTGAAAATCAGTGTTGAGATTCCTCAAAAAACTAGAATTAGAGGTTCCATTTGACCCAGCTATTTCTCTCTGGGTATCTTCCCAAAAGCATTATAACACAGTGATATATGTGCACCCATGTTTATAGTGGCATAGTTTATAATAGCTAAAACTTGGAAACAATCCAAATGCCCATCAACTGATAAATAGATAAAAAGATGTTTTCTTTAATATAATGGAGTACTATTCAGCCATCAAGAAAGATAAACGAGATATTTATAGATAAGTGGATGCACCTTAAGAACATACTCTTAAGTGAAAAATTAAACACACGTATGTATGTAAATATTGAAGTGTCTCTCTGGTGTGAAAAACTGAAAGTGAAAATAAAGAACAAAAAGAATAATAAGTATAGTGAAATAGGAAGAAGTTGTTCAAAATTATACACAATGTTTTAAGCAAGAAAGTATAGTCTCATTAAGAAATGAGCTGAGAGATTAGCAAATGAAAATATGTTCTTTTTAGAACATGGTGCACAGTATATTTACCATTGTTGTTATCTAATAATTTTTATGAAAAATTATTCTTTCATAGAATGACTTCTATATTTTCTTCATTAATAACTGCTTGTGTTATGTTAAAATAAAACATTTTTAAAAGGAAAAATTATATCAGGCTAATTATCAGGTATACCTCTGGTGAATCTAATGAAGAATGAGAAAAGGGAAAAAGGTGCATTAATATTACATGAAAAAGGAGATGAAACTATGCATTCTATAGAAAAATCTCCATATATTAAAATTTGTGTGATTGTAGGAAAAGCAGGGGTTAGGTGGAAATGTAAACTGTTACAGAAAAAAACCTAAAGAAAATAGGAGAATTAATGATAAAGACAAATGAAAAATATGCAATATAGAAGAGAAATAAAGGAAAATTTTCATATTAAGTTGGTAAAGTTTTAGTTATATCTTTGGCGAGATTAATGAGAAATAACAGATGACAAAAGGAACATTTACTTGTAGAATTGAAAGGTGGAACATCAATTTAGGAATCATAACAGTAAAAAGATTATAAGAGAAAGAGATAATTTTTAATGAATAAACTTAATATTTTAGATAAAATTGACTGGAAAAAATAATACCTGTCCAGTATTACATAAGATGAAGTAGAAAATATAAATGACTGGCCAGGGATTTAGCTCAGCAGCATAGTGCCTGCCTGGCAAGTGTGAGGTCCTGAGTTCGATCCCCATACCAAAAAAAAAAAAAAGAAAAAAAGAAAATATAAATGACTGATGTTTATTAAAGAAATTAAAATTGTCATTAAAACTTCAGCAAAATCATCTTTTGTAGATAGTTTATCTGAAAGTGCTATGTTTTAAAGAAAAATGATGCAAATCTTACACTATTTTCTTTTTAGAAAACTGAAGACAACTTTTTAAACATGTTTTATGAAGCTCTCATTGTCCTGTTACCAAAAAACTGATACAAACTAGAAGAAAAATTATAAACCGATATTCATCACAAATGTTTATATTAAAATTCTTAAATTATTAGAGAATTGAATCCAGAAATGTATAAAAAGGGCTGCACATCAAAATAAGCAGAGATTTATCTCAAGAATGCATGTGTTTAACCTCTGAAAATTAACGCAATTCACTGTATCAACAGATTAAAAATAAACGATTATTTTATATCCATTAGCAATGTATGAGGGATCCAGTTTCTCTGTTTCCCCTCAGAATTTAGATTTGTTATTAGTTTTCAGTTTATACCTTCTGTTTGACTGCTTGTTATCAAACAAAATATACAAACACCACAAGATCCAGCAATTTGGAGGACTCACCTTGTACAATTTTGAAACCTACCATAATGCTTTAGGAATGAAAACTGATATTTTAACATAAGGATAAATGAATAGACAAGCTTTGCAATAATGTGCAGAAATTAATCCACAAATACATGTTGTTGTTTTTTTTAAAGTGTCATTAATGTAATTCAATGGGGAAAGGAAACTTCTTTAAGGATACTAGAGAAACCTGAAAAGACCTACAAAAAATATACATCCAAACTTTCCCTCACACAATATAAAAATGGTAATTTGAGGTGGGTTGTTTGTTTCTACTAAAATTCTAATGGTTTTAGGAGAAAACATAGGAGAATATGTTTATAACTTTGAAGTGGGCAAATATGTCTTAGATTTTATTAAAAGGGTACTAAACAAAAAATGATTTATTGCCCTTGATGGAATCAACACTTGTGCTCTTTGAAAGACATCTTTTAAAAAATAAAAGACAGAGATCTGAGAGAAAATATGATTTATAGCACATACATCTGATAAAAATTTGTCTTTATAATACTGTAAAGTTGATCATTTGTAGTCCATATCCCATATGCTTTTCTGCATAAGAATTGAGGTCCCCAGTAAGAGATTAAAGCAAACAAACAAATGTTCCAGGCAGAAGAAGTTCTTAGCTTCTGGGATGTACACAGATGTGCCTCTGCACAAAAATACCAACATTTCCTCACTGGAATAATAAGCTGTTTTCTTACCCTATAAAAGGTCTATCTTTAGAAGAAGAAAGGCCAAATGCAATAGAAATTTCCTTGTAAAAAAAAATCCCATAGACAATTAGTCTAGGAAGTGTAGAACAATCTAGAAACATGCATTCACTCGTGTATACATGTAGGCATGCAGGTTTTTTTTCCCTCCAGTCTTTATTTTTCATTAAGATGTTGTTTTAGTACCTCTTTTTCCTTCCTTCCTTCCTGCCTTCCTTCCTTCCTTCCTTCCTTCCTTCCTTCCTTCCTTCCTTCCTCTTTCTTTCTTTCTTTCTTTCTTTCTTTCTTTCTTTCTTTCTTTCTTTCTTTCTTTCTTTCTTTCTTTCTTTCTTTCTTTCTTTCACAGGAACACCAAAGTGAGTCTATTTTAACAGGTACTGTGCTGCAGCCCAGGGTGAGTCCCTACACAGAAGGGAGCCCTCCTGGATTAAAAACCTGAGAAGTGACCAAGGAGTGCTGAAACAGCTGCAAGCCTGCTTCAGGTAGGGGCAGGGCTGCATGCCTGCTATGAGTATTGTGTATGCAAATAAGGGGCCCACATCCCTCCCTTCCTAATCTCAGCCGCCCCAGGGTACCTTCTTCCTTCTTCAAAAAAGCAGTAGTATGTTGGCTGGAGTGGGGAAGGGGTACCATGCTGACTGGGTGCACTCATGTTAGAGTGGAGAATGACCTTTTAATAGTCAGGGAGGACACTGAAGCAAGCAGTCCCAGTCTATTGCAGGGGGTGATAGAGAGCCAAGAGAGGTAGGCAGGAGGGCACACTGGCCACCGACCAAGTCACATTCCCGCCTCTAGCTGGCACAGGGAAAAGTGACAAAATCACTTCTCATCTGTCTCATTCTCCCCTGAGAGACTTCATCCTCTTTTATCTTAAGGGGAGCTGAAGGATGAAGGTTCATCTTCTGTAACTGCTTCAAAGCACATCTGGGCAGCCAACCCTGCCTACTGGAGGAATGAAAATCTCTCACTGACTGCTCTGGTGATATATGGGGTCTTGCCTCCTGTTCTGGAGACATCAAGTGGGAGCCTTGCAGCTCCATCAGCTCAATGTGGAGGTTCTTTATTCCGGCAGCTAAGACTTTACATCATTGTAAAGATACAGGTATCATAATTATTCCAAAAGGATCAAAAGGTTACTACTGGAGCTTCCTTTCATCCATTGCCATCACAGTTTAACCCTCTGCAACAGCAAGTACAGTATCTGCTTTCCCAAGTGCTTCTTGTCTAGAAACTGCCTTTAAGACTGCTTCTGCCATTCTTTATAAGGGCAAACTATTGCCAAGACCTTTGACACGTGGAGATGTTCCATCACCACCCTCTATAAACTGGTCACATTCTGTTGGAATAGAAATTCGTCTTCAGAGATACCTCCTTCCTTATAGCAAGGAGATGTTCTCCCCAGAGACAAATTCCCTCCAGTCAGGTCAGTGATAAGGAGAATAGCATTTTGGAGAGGCATGGCAGCCCTGGTAAGGGATATTGGGTATCCCACTGCTGGAGGTGCTGAGGCTTGGGTGGATGTATATGCATAGTAGGAACAGGCTGCAGGGTTGACCTCTAACTGTCCAAGAGCAAAGATGATTTGAAGTCTCATGGAGCTCAATCCCTCTGTCTTTCTTTGAAGAAAGCAATACTTGCTGCCAGACATAAACTAGTTGTGAGTATATGATGTGGGAAAGGGTAGCTCCTTTTCAGAACCAGTGGGAATTGCTAGTTCTCCAATTGGTTAGGTTTTAGTATGGGTGAGACCTATTATGGTTTTGGGTAATGTCTTTGTATGTATGTGTATGATCCTGGGGTATAGGTACACAGAATCCAGGATTATAACTCTTGGCATTAGAATCAGTATAAGGATAAGATTCTCTCCTATTGCCACCAATCAGGATTTGAAGTAAAGGCTTGCTTGAAATTAAAGTTGGGGTTCTCTGTAAGGGATGGTGCCTGGGAATGAATATTATGCATGGGTCTATATGTACAGCTATCAATCTGCAGGTCTCAGTGGTCTACTCATGAATGCTGGGTTGCCTCCAAACTTTATCTCAGCTTTGACTTCCTAAGTCTCACAGGCCTAGAGGAGGGAGGCATATACTCTGTCCTCCTCATTCTCAACCTGTTCCCAGTTGGCAGTCTTGGTAAAGAATTTGTCTTCTAACAGGGAAATAAATGGCATTGACAGATGAGAAAGGTAACACTCTGGATTGGTGAATGGATTGCTATTTACATTTGAGGTAACTAGACTGAATGTGTTGCCAAGCCTAAGCACATCTATTGTGTTCTCCATTAGTACTTTATTTTTATACCACAAGAAATACTGTTGCTTTGGATACATTGGATATTTGAGATTCATCATTGGTGAGGCCATCATTGTGTCTCCTATGATCTTTTTTAACCCTGGAAGACAAGCCCATTACTCTGTTCAATCGTTTGAGAATAGTACAGCCTTCTTGCTCAACATTATGCTAAAATTTTTCTTAATGGCAAATTAATTCTACATTCAATAATATATTTCACTGGCAGTTTAAATGGAAAATTTAACAGATGCTCTTGTGTCACACGTGAACACATGCACACACACATGCACATACACAAATGGAATATTGGCATCCTGTGTGCCTAGTTCCTGTATTTTTCCGAGTCTTTTCTACTTTTAAAGTTTGTGTTCACTGCTATTGATGAAACAAGCCATTTCCACTGGAACAACTTGTTGCTTTTACTTTCATTGATTTTTGGCTTTGGCTGCCCACCAGGGAGTAATTGTTAGTCTCTCTTATGGTACAAGAAAAGATCACAACCCCCAGGGTTGAGACTGTTTCTGTTGCCAAGTAACTCCCAAAACTGTTCCATATTCAGAGAAAGAGGATATTTAGAATTTGTTTGATCAAAAAGGGAAATTTACTTAAATATGCTTCAAAATTTCAACAAACATCCTAACATTTACATATTATTTTAGTTTAATGTTTCTTTTGTGAAAACATACTATGCTACTTGGTAAACAATGTAACAAACTATACAATGAGCATCAAGTCTCCTTCCTACCTTGGGACTTCTTCTTTAGGGCCATCATTCTAAATAGCTTCTTGGATATTCCCTGAAATAATTTATATAAATATATAAGGATGCATAATTTTATAAATTTTATGATACATATTATAGATACCAATTTTAAGAGATACAAAGGGGAACATATAATGTACATTTTTGTATAATATGTTCTAAAATTTATCTTTAACTTACATTTGGTAAAATTCACCTTTTTTGATGTACAGTTCTATGAGTTTTGACAAACACATGGAGTCAGGGAAACAACAAAATCAAAATGCACAATTTAATCATCCTTTTCCCCAGAAATATTCCCCTTATAGTGACATTATTTTTAAGCCTTTAATTTCTATCTCTTAGTAATCTGGTTTTTTTCCTTATAATTTTGTGTTTTTCAGAGTGACGTGTGTGTCATCTAGAAAGTAGCCTTGTAAGAACTAGATTACTAAAGAAATTTCCTGACCCATGTGGCTTGAGCTGAATTATGTTTCTTGGAAATTAATGCATTGAACCCTTAATCCTATAGGGTTTTTGCTGAGATGATTAAGCTAAAGTGAGATCATATTGTGAGCCCTAATCCAATATGACTAGTGTCTTTATAAGAGAAGATTAAGACACACAGACATACACAGGCACACACACACTGAGGAGGTCATCATGTGAGAACACAGTGAGAAAGTGGCCACCTAGAAATCAGTGACAGGGGTCTCAAAAGAAACCAAATCCACTGAAACCTAGGTCTTGAATTTCTAATCTACAGAACTGTGAGAAAATAGTTATTTTGTTATTTAAGTCGTTCCATCTGTCGTGTTTTATTATGGTCATCTTAGCAAACTAATGTAGCCTATCACCATGTAATACTGTATCCTCTTCCTGATAGAGATTTGAATATCCCAGCCTCAGTGTCTCCTTGATAACTCTGCTTAAAATTAAATAGCAAAATAACAGTTATCTATGGTTATAACATGATGCTTAGCAAATAAAATAACTAGATTGGCAACTTCTACACAGGGAATTTAGTATTAGATTACTTACTATTGTTTCTATTTAGATCACTTTTACAATGATTAATTGGGTCCCTGCTAAATGTGCACTGTACCAAGATCTAGGACCTCAAAAAGTCCACCTACACTGGTCTTTCTCCTTATGGGACAGCTAGGGATATATTGATATTAAAATAAATAATCACAGAAGGATATTTAGAACACAGATAAAGTCTCACAATCCAACAAGTGTGTTTCTAGGGATAGCAGTAGTGTAGCAGAACTGAGAATGATTCTTTAAGAAATCAATGCTCTAGTAGAGGCTCAAAGATAAATATACTGGTCCAGTGTAGCAGAAACTTAGAAGAAATAAATTGGGAAGCATGAGTGGAAAGAGGATGTCTTGCAATGGGGAGAGAGTACAGATAAATGTATGATTGGCAAAGCAATATTTGGCCTTAGTAGAGCATCAGTCAAATAATAATAAGTGGTTAGCATGAGACTGAAAATTAGCACTCAGGATATGGAGGATTTTAAAACTGTATTAAAGATTTTAAATTCTACAAGGAAATACGGGTTGGGGAATGGTACACTTTAGAGGAAATGAAGAGATTTTGCTCCAGGAGTGGTACTAAGTTGGAGAAGGTGAAGGCTGGAGGCAAGAAGGCGTGCCATGAGGTCATGTAAGTAATTCAGAAAAGAAACAATAATATCCAGAAGTGAAAAAATCTCCATTGAGAGGAACAGATAGAACTATGTAGAATTGGAAGGCAAATTGCTCTTTAGTGTCACATCCAGTCACTTCCTGGTGTCTGCTGAAAGTACTGTTTTGAGGAATTATGTAATGGTGAATTCAGGATGCGCCAGAAAGACTATTACGAAATTTTAAATCTACATAGGCTTAGTGGGGGGAATATGGTTGATAGTGCTGTGCTTTTCATGTTCTTTCTTGCCATGATATCCAAGAGAAAAACCAAAAAACCTAGAGAAATAATCAGATGTTGGAGAATGTTTGGAAAAAGTCAAAGGTGACTCTGAAATTTCTAACTTGGGGAACTAGCTAGATCATGTTGGATCCTACTGACGAGAAAAGCAAAGAAAGGTTTTTAGAGTGTGTGTGAGTGTGTGTGTGTGTGTGTGTACATTTGTGTGCATCTGCATATATTTTGGTGTTTAGTTTCATTTTGATTATATGGAGGTAGAATGCCCTGTAGACTACTTGAGTAGAAGTACAAGTCAGAGAGCTGGTTATTCAAATGAATCAGAAGTTAAGAAGAATGGGAAAATCATATTTGATAATGACTCACTGTTGTTCATTTAAAGAATTAAAAGATTTTCTCAGTATTTAAATTTTCCTTAAATTTCTTAAAATTGAAAAGGACTGGTGTTAAATATGTAGTCCATTTATCTTTTCTAGTGTCCTTTGTGGAAAATAATTTATTTTCCTCAAGGTTTTTACATCCACAACAGAAATTGTACAACCTGTCTTTTACTTTTATCTCACAAATTTTAATCTGGATCATTCCAATGCCTAATTCCTTGATTATTCTCTATTATAATTGAGTAAGCCTTTTTTAGATGATTAATTAAATAATGGATTATTTGCCTGTTTGTAAAATTTCCTACATGCCCTAACTTTATTTTGAAGTTAGTTGCCTATATCAAGTCTTGCATATACCTATAAATATAATTCACCATCAAAACAGCCAAGCTAGCTATTATGATTCTAAAATTTTTGTTGATAGAATTAAATCTTCAGTGAGTTGATGAGAACTGGATCTTTTTCCTATTCGTCTTCAGTTTCTTAGGATTTTCCTGAAGACAGGTCTCTTCTCTTTTCTTCTATGATTAAATGTTTTTAAAGTAAGAATCATATCCAATATTTCTTGGACCAGTTACAGGATTTTCATCTCATTTACACATCCTGCTAGTGCTGCCCTATTCTTCTAGGACCTAACCTCTCCTGGGATTTGGGAACCTTTATCACAAGTTAGCTATCACCTTTTCAGAATATGATTTTTATTAGTAAAAGAGAAATAATAAAATTATTTTTTGTTCTGACAACAGCTTGGTTTTATATTATTTTGTATTTATAGAATTGTTCATAATAATTCTCTCAATCCAAGTTCTAGAATAGATTATAATTATTAAAGCATACAAGAGCATATTTATCTGCTTCTTTTAGTACTGATACAGGTTTTAGAGAATATTAATATAAGAATTATTTATATTGCCAGATAATAGAAATATGTTCAGGAAATGGAGTTTGATGAATATTCACTTGACCAGTTATTAATAAAAGTAATAAATTAATAAATGATTTAGTTTTATTTGAAATTTAAACTTAAAGAGGAAATGCCTTTGGCCTATTACTGAAGTTAAATAATACAAATGTTAGTGAAAGAATTATTAATGATGTGATTCTCTAATGTAAGTGTGTGTATATGGTAAGCCTGGAGATCAATCACTTCAGAATGCAGAGGGATTGAAAGATTCTGACATGTGGCAGATTTAGCCTGTAAATTTTTTCTTTGAGCAATCACTTACTTGGTAAGTAATCAATAAAATACAGAACTACTTTTTAATAAAGAGCAAATTAAGTAGGCTTAGTTCTTAAGATGAAAAAGCTTTATCAGAAATGTCTGACACTTCTATGTAAAGGTTCTTAGCTGTGATTATAGGTAAACTTAACTGATCCTTTATTTGGGGATTGCAAGTAGCCATGGGGAGCCATGAAATAAGAGATCAAGTGAATAATCATGGATGGGAAGATGTATATTTCTCCCCCTCCTCTTTCTCTTGAGGTGTTGGAGATCAAACACAGGATCTATGCCTGCTAGGCAAGCACTCTACCACTGACCTATTATCTCCAGCTCAATTTTTCTCTTCCAACTGAATGTAGTGCAAAATCTTGTCAGGACATGTTAAAAAAGCCCACTTCCATTTAAAGACAATGAAGAGGCACCTCAAAAGTAGTAATCAGGTATAGTCAAGAAATTGGGGCAGTAATGTTAGTCTGCAATTTGGAGAGGGGCTAGAATACATGCAAATAAACAGGCAAATGTGCTAAGCATATTGTTAGATTATTTATCAAGTAAAAGATGGTGGGATCTTAGATTATAGTGAAAGTGAAAAGATAAGGTATGAATGGGTTAAAGAAATATATAGTAGATAAAACTTACAGGAATGTGTGAGGGAGAGTATTAGGAAACCAAGGATGATTTTTGCATTGCTTGTTTGTGCACTGCTTGAATGGTGAGCCACTGGCTCAATGGGGAATTCTGGAAGGAAGGTTGAGGGAAAAATTAGATTTAGGTTTGATCTTGTTTACGTTGATGTTTCTATAAGTTATAGAAGAGGAGTTTCAAGTTGACGTTCAGATATGCAGATGCATAGACCAGAAAAAAGGCTGAGACTGAAAAGAGGTATTTGTGACTCATCTACATATAAGCAGCAATTAAATTTGCAAATTCATGAGATTTCCCAGGAACAGAGCATAGAGGGAGAAGATACGAGGTCTCAAGAAAAACTCTCCTATTTAATGCTTACATAGAAGTGGACATACAAATTTGGCAAAAATGATCAGAGGTAGGAAATCTGGAAAATACTGTTCAAATAATGCCCTAAAAGTTGAATAGTCCTTACTTAAGTGGAGGTCTTTAATAATCATCAGGATAATAGTAGGGAGATAAATAAGTAGCAAGTCAGATTGAAGACTATTGAAATATGCATGGAAGAAGAGAAAAGTAAAGGGTAACATGAATGTTTTGAGAAATGTATGATCCTGAAAAGAGAGAGAGAGACTGTATTACTAAATGGAATGGAGAGGCTGAGGGATTTTTTCTTTATTTTGTTCATTTGTCTTAAAATAAAGAGTAGGAACGTTTAATAACAGTGAGAAGGAAGTACTAGGAAAGGAGAAGTTGAATTATAAGACTAATAGCATGCGTTCTTAAAGAATTAGACTGGTCTTGGATAGAACATGAATGTTCTTGTCTCAATCTGGAAAGAACAAGTCAAATGGATGCAGATATACTTGGTTCCCCTTCTTATCTAATAGCTTCTATTGCCTCTACAAAGAGAGTAGCGTATCTCCTGCAGGATAGGAAGGGAATAGTTAGGATTTTTAGGAAAGGAGATGATTTAGAATAAGCATTGTGGAATGTTTAAAGGGAGAGAATTGACTGGAGAAATAAAATAGGATTATTAGGCACAATGAAGGCCTCAATTAAGGTAATTAGCATTTTATGGTCTTGTTTTCTTTTCACTTCCTCCCTCCCTCTCTCGCCTTTTCTCTTTCTCTCTTCCCCCCTTCATTCTCCCCTTCCTTCCTTCCTTCCTTCCTTCCTTGTTTCCTTCCTTCCTTCCTTGTTTCCTTCCTTCTTCTTTTTTTTTGATATAATTTTGTATCACCGAAGCTCATTTACTCAGGACAGGGAGCTGAACTCACCCAGAGTTGGAAGGAAAAAAGGAGGTTAGGAATTTACAAAAATGCTAATAACATAATGCAGTAACCAGATCCTCTATAAAACCAATAATTTAACAACTCTTTCTACCTTCTCTCATCCAAAGCTGCCTCAGATCTTTTTTCTTCCCTCCTGCCACCTCCCTCTCTAAGATGTAAGTTCATTCTTACTTTGTAGAACAAAAAGGAAGTGGTTTGGTGGACATTTATCATTTTTTTGAGACTAAACATTCAAACTGCTGATTACTATGGAATATGAAGAGAGTGAAGAAATAATAAGACTGATGAATTGAGGAGTCCTTTTCACCATATAATTTTTATGCAAATATTCACAATTTTGTCAAGTTTCTATGAATCATTTTAATAAAGTCTATAGTTTCAAAGAATTAGTAAATTCCTGAATAACTATTGTTTTATTTAATCTTCTTTTAATGAGTTTTCCCACTGCATAGAGAAGTACTTAAAATTTCTAGTGTATTTCACTTTCAATTCTAAGATCATATATATATATACACACACACACATATATATGTGTATATATATATACATATATATGTGTGTGTATATATACATACATATATATGTGTGTATATATATACATATATATGTGTGTGTATATATATATCTATCTATCTTAGACCACTTATTCATGTCCTAGATACCTAATAGTAGCTGCTTAGTTCTGAAGTTCAGGGCATGATGCTAAACGAGGCAAGGTTTCTTAGTCCTACTCTTCTCCCTGACTTTAGCTGACCTCTTGCCTCCTGCTGTAGTCAACTGTCTCACATAATCAGATCATTAGTCTCACAGGTAGATGGGAGAAAATGGAACAAATGGCTAAAAAAGTATTAACAGTATGGAAAGCAAATGTAGTTCCCATGCTGTCTTGGTGAGCTGTTCTTTATAAAAGAATAAGATAGCTTTATATGGGAATTTACTGTTTTCAGAGTAACTCCATACCTGTTACCTGCCGATTCTTTAAGGCAGGGAGAAAAACATAATAATAATCTCCATTTTTAAGACCTGAAGTCCAAAGTGATGTTAGAAGCTTGGCCATCAAAGTAGGTTTCCATTTCTTTCATTTTCTGAATTCTTCTAATTCTGATCTGTCATTTCTGAGCCAAATGTCTCCTGGGACCTATGAGTGACTGGGTATAATTGGAACCTTGAACCATTGAGGAAAGTCCTAGCCAGGAGAACTGATTCTTAGCTTTTTGTTTGCAAGCTGAATGACTATGCCCTTCTTTTAGAAATTCCAATGTAAGATTAAAGCTTGTTGCAACCTAAAAGAGCTTGACTCATATAGAACTGAAGATCTCAGAGGGAAAACTGCCACTGAATCCTCACACAATGTTGCTAGACCCCTATGTCTAGAAGAAGCAAAACTGGATAGTTTAAATGCTTCTTCAATTAAAACTAGGACAATAATTAATGATCCCAAATTAGACTCCACTAGGTTGTTGAAGAATGAATTGGCTGCTCGCTTATTTCTATACTGCAAGCCTCCTAGCAGGACATATTTCATTTTTCATTACTGTGGGACTGTGTTGCCCCACACAAAACTCATAGTGAGACTTGAGACCTAATGACCAGCAAAAAAGAGCAAAATCATCTCAGCAACCTAGGAAACTGAGGCAGGAGGATTGCTTTAGGTTCAAAGCCAGCATGGGCTACATAGTGAGCTCAAGGACAGTCTGAACTACATAGCAAGACAGACCCTGTCTCAAAAAACAAAACAAAACAAAACAAAACAACCCCCTCCAAAACAAAAACAAAATAAAAAAAGCAAAATCCAACTAATGGCAGTTTCCACAATAGTAAAATAGAGCTACTGACGATACCAGACCGTAATGTGAAAGTCAAAGTAATAAAGATGCATCACCCCATATGTATAACTGGGGAGTGCTTAAGTGGTGCATTCCCATACACACATATAATCATTTTCCTCAGTACAAAAGTTGAAATACAACAGTGCCACTATGAAGATACAAACAAGTAGCCTGTAGGATAAAATGCAAGAAACTTATCACTGAAGGTGGTCAACTACCAAGTCAAAAAGTTTTTTCTGTTCAGTTGCTGAATTAACAATAATAATGACAGAAATTTAGTACTTTGCTGAGTATGGCGGCACGTAATATATAACCCCAGGACTGGAGGCAGGTGGATCACCTCGAGTTCTAGGCCAGCCAGGGGTACATATGAGTTCAAGACCAGCCCTAACTACATGGAAAAATCCTGTCTCAAAAACAAACAAAACACCAAACTGTGATGTTTCCTTCGTGGCTGACTATAGCAAAACAAATAAAAAATAACAAGACAAAAACTAATTATTCTTATGAACTCGTCCCTATGTAAATGTTATATATTACACATATAGTAATGCTAAGCTATATATTTACTTGAATGTGGTCTCCAGTTTAAAGTGTTCCCTTTTAGAGCATAATTTGAATTTGACAGTTAAGATTTTAAAGAACATGAACATACAAAGTGGAAAAGTGAGAAAACAAATTTCCCAAGAATGAAATGCAACGGAAGCAACAAAATGTAAAGTCAGCCTGGCAACAACTGTGGGTTTTATAGCTATCAGATGTAAAATATAAAAGTAAGTAAATTTGCTTTGTGAAATGAGGCAACAAGAACTTGCAAGGAGATAATTCTCTTTGTGTCTGCCTCAGAAATAAAGGTAAGGTTTGCCTGTTTAATATTATAATAAAGATAATGTCCTTCTCTAGAGCAAAATTTTAAAGAATAGATATCACTTAGGTACACATTCTGATTATGATACAATTAAGAACTCAGTAACAAAGTTAAATATGTTTAAAAATTAAAATACAGGCTTAGTCATGAAGAATAAACTTATGAAAATTGGAATTCATAGAATTAATTTGTGATAAAATAATTACATTAAAACTTGTATAATATGGATAAGTAGTTCTTGAAGGAAAATTTTGCTGATATAAAAGAATAACTGCTGGGAATGTATAAGCTAAGTGACTAACTTATGAAGTTAGAAAAAGAGTAGCATAACAAAAATGAAATAGATTAATAATGAAGATGAAAGCAATCATTAATCAAATTAGAGTATCTTTAATGTACAGAGCAAAAATTAAAAAGAGATGAAAATTAAATGAAAAAGTGTTTGAAGAATAAATACAGAAGGACTAACATGAAAATTAGAGATTCAGAAAGATTTAAAAAAGTAAACTGAAGGAAAGATTATTGTTAAGCAAATAATCAAGAGTTTCAATCTGCAGACTTCAGTCAAATGAAATGCAGACTTCAGTCAACCCCGATTAATAATGTATCCAGATGTATGAGGAGCCATCCAAGACCATGCATATGTCCAGTAATTTACCAGATAGTGTTATATGAGTTGCCAAATAATTTTGGAAATAAAAAGTTAAAGGATTTATTCTAAATTACTAAGACCTGGGTTAGAAGATAATGGAAGGGGAAAAAAGGGAAAAAGAGACATGTAGAGAAAAGAGACTATCTAAAAATAATATGGTTTCATTATTAAAAATAGAAAATAATATAACTGTACAAACATGTAAATTTTTATTTCAAAAAAGATGGATTTAACATTTACAATAAATAAAATGAAAGAGAAATATACAATGGCTAAAGTTCAATTTTCATTGCTTTTGGTGAAAGGTATTTCACCCCTTGAAAAAGAAAATATGAAATAAAATATTTGAACTGAAAAATATTCTTTTTCATATAACAGATAATAGGGAACTTTCAGCCAAGATGGAATAATAGGAATAGGATCTACCTTCATCTGAAACAATAGCAACAAATTAGGCACCACACCTAAAAGCACAGTTTGTGAGATATTGAACTGCAGACAGCAATGGGTTATGGTCTATGAAAGACAGAAAGCAAGAGTGAAGAGCCCTGTGTATGCCTCAATTTACTTCCTTAAGAAAGTTTCTGAGGTGTAGCATATGGACAGGATGCTCAGGCCAAGCCAAGAAAACTCACCTGGTTGAGAGACTAAGGTTGAGATTTAGGAGACTAAAAGACAACTAGAGCTCACAGAACAGATTACCAGAGGGGAGAAATTAGTCAAGAGAGAAGACACTAGAGATCAGTGAAGTCCCTACCATGAATGCAGGAGCGTACTTGAGCTGCTGCACTAATCAGTGTGTGTGTTACAGGAAACCACCTCAGGCTGGGGAAAGAAACATCTGCAAGCACTAAGGGGAACAATAGCAGGTGCTGGCACAGATCTGTAGTGTTTGTTCCCACCAGCCAGGCTAAAAAATACTCTTAACTATTGGGACACTGGATAATATACTAAGAAAAGGATAATTGTGGGGGGTAATTAGCCTTAGTTTAAATGGTACTCTTATGCTATGTATTTTTAAAGCAGATCTTAAAAGATCAAAAGCCATTTCCAGGTAACTTAACGGTCTCTCAGAATAAATAAAGCTCAGGAATATTTAGAGGAGTCTAAGTACACTGTATTCAGTATGCAATAAGATTAAAGTTCCAATACCTGAAAATCAAAAGTAACTCATCATGTACGAATTATGTATAAACATATGACCTTTAATAGAAAAATTAAGCAAAATTGAAACTCAGAAAGAATAGACACAGATGGGATAAGTAGCAGGTAAGACTATTCCAACAGTAACTAACTTATTCTGCATGTTAAAAAGTTAAGACCAAGAACGTGTCCTTTAAAAAAGGCCAAAATCAAACTTTCAGAGAGGAAAACAACAATGACTGGCTTGGGAATGGCAGATTAGACTGTTAGGAACAGGACAAAGGAGAGTCCTTCCTCTCGCTCTCTGAAAGTTGTGCGATACTTTCCCTCCAACTGTGAATTGGTATGGGGTGTGACAAGTGTAAGATGTCTACACACAGGGAAGCCCGCTAGTCTAGGTACCAAGTCCACAACATGACTCTTCATATTTCCCTTAAAAAATATAGACAGTTGGCTTCATCTTGGCCATATAGAAAAACTTTGGCATCTGAAACTATCATTGAGAGATACTGCAGAGTTCTGACATCTAATTTCTAACAGAAAAAGTATCCAAATTTACTCAATTTTATTCTAGGATGTTTTCTTAAATTTATTTTTGAGTCTTTATGTGATTTCAGTTTTCAAACCCTTTTTATTTTTTTGTGTATCTTTATAATATTTTGCTTTCTAAGAATATGATATTTTCTCAAATATATTTAATAATATTAGAGGTTGATCTTTTTATTTTTAATTTTGTCTTTTCCTTGTATGGCAGCATAATGTTTACATAAGTGACTATGTTTACTGCTTTCATTTATATTAAAGAATAAAGAAACAGAAAACAAGACTAAAACACTGGTGTTTTTGAGAGGGATTATAGAATAGCAGGCTGTGGAATCAGCAAAATCAGTCTTTCATCAGTCTGAAATTAGAAGGGTCATTACTCCAACATGCTAACACCTATACTTTCTTTCCTTAAAATTGTCCCAATCAAATTATAAAGTATATAACCATTTGATTACTGTTGCTATTGTTTACCTTACCATAAAACTACATTTAATTCCTTTACTTTTCAATTGAAGAATGTGAAACGGAGAAATAATAACTTACGCAAAGTTATGGAAGTTGTATCTTCTTCCAGTTGCTTATTGAACTTATTGTCATGTGTATTATAGAGTTCTTAAGCAATAACTTTATATTTTCTTTCTCTCTCTCTCTCTTTTTTTTTTTTTTTGGTACCAAGGATCGAACTCAGAACCTTTCACTTGAAAGGCAGGTGGTGGCACCACTGAACTAAATCCCCAGCCCCAATAACTTTATATTTTCATTTGGCTTTGTAATATTCAGCCACAATTGAGAAAACTTATGAGAATATGGGCTTAAATATCTTTTGTTATTAAAAGTAGATTCCATGGAATCCTATCAGATGTAGTAATACTGAATGCTTCTTTTTGCAAAGAATTGAGTTCGCAAATAGAAGCATTTTGCAAAATTTTGCTTACATTTACAAACTCTGCATTGGATGACAAACACAAGCATGGCTATCTTCCCCCAAATTGTAAAACGAGTTTGTAAACTGAGGTACCACTGTATCTGTCAACTTATTCTTAGATATCCTTGAATTTTCCACGTAGTACTTAAATTTGAATTTTTAAGCCATTGATAAAACTCTTTTCTATAAGAACATACAGAATCATGTGGACCTTAGAGTGCAGTTACCTGATTTGATCACCTGTGTATTCTTTTGCATTTATGATCATTCTTATTCATTCAACCAAAAATGTCTTATTCCTTAGTAAGAAAAATTAAAGAGTTGGATCGAATAATACTTATTGATTACTAGGTGAATTTATATTAAAAAATTTAATAAATTGCAAAATATAATTTTGAAAAGTGAATTATCAAATAGTACAGTGTAGATTGAGCACAAATTGTTATTCAATACAATATTCAGTTTGTAACTTGTGGCATAGATATGACAAAGTATTTCATACAGAAGCACATTATTGTTACTGCAATTTGTATTGATTTTATAGCTCTTTTTAATTTGTATTTTTTGGATTTAAAATTGCATTACAATGAAAGCATATATTTAGTTTTGTGTTTGTACATATTTAGTTGCTTTGTACTAATATTAGAAGTCTATTTCATTTTTCCCTTTAAAAAGGGAGTGGAACCATATGCAAATTTAAGCTTTTTATATGTACCAGTTAATTGTGATTTTATGTGTTTCATTCTTAACTTAAAACATCTTGATTTTCCATCTTATATTTATAAAGTGAGTATTCGAAATATTTCCTAAACTTCATTTGTAAACATCTACTCTATAGGCCTTAGAGACTTGCTTTTGTGCAGATAAAGCAATGAAACTTAGTTATAATTTATTTTATTCTACATCCTAGTATTTACATTGCAATGTCAAACCAACATATTACATAGCTCTAAGTGTTTACCCCACACATGTTTCAACAGCTAGGAACCCAGCAGCCATGAAGAGGATGGAAGCAGGCATGCGGCAGGATGAAAAGCATTCTCTTGTGTCCAGATACTGAGAAATGAAAAAAAAATCTGTTACAACCAAATTTGCAGTTGTTCTTACAACACAATGGAAAGGTACATGCTTTAGAGATAAGGTTGATTATTGTCTATTCAAATAAAAACAGCAGATGGGAAATAGGTGTCAATGAGAGGTAAACGATCAGCATTGCTTACATACATTTTTAATGAACTTTTATTTTTTTTTTTTTGGTACTGGGGATCAAACTCGGGACCTTGCACTTGCGAGGCAGGAGGCAGCACCACTGAGCTAAATCCCTGACCCTAAATTTTCTATTCTTATCCCTCTGTTCTTTTTTAGTAAAAGATTGCCAGAACATATTTCCTTAATTCTTTTTTAGGGATTAAAGAAATAATGTTGCTGTGTGTTTGTTTACCATTCTCATTTGTATTCCTCTTCTGGACTTTTTCTCCCCAGGTAAGATAAATAAGTCCTATTTTAAGTGACAGTAACAATTGGGGAAGACTCTCCTTGAATTTTATTCAAGAATTAAACATGGTCTCTAAACCTATCCTAGCAACAACAATGCTGCAAACATACCATTTTAATGCTAGCTACTTTTATTGAGGGCAGCTGGGGAGGCAAATATATATAATTTTGATCAATTCTGATAGCATAATTGTAGGGTTATACCCGAATAGTTTGCCATCAAACATTGTCACATCAAGCATCAAAGTGACAGGGAGCAATATGCTCTCTCTTTAAAAAATGCTGTTGAGTGGATACCATAATAGACTTGAAATGGAATTCCAATTCCTGAAAACAACAGCAAAAAAATCATCTCAAGCTGTACATGTGAGCTGTCATTCCAGCTCTGAAAAGCTGTATTCTCTGTTGACGGCATTAACTTAGGCCATCTGTAATTTGTTCCTATCTCTTCTCAGTCTCATTTGGCCAGTTAATATGTCTTGGGGCTGACACTTCAAGAGTCTTTGGTGTGTATAAAAAATTGCTACATCTTTATTTAGCCAATGGAGCATAAGATTGCTTGTAGAGATAGATACACTGCAAGTTTTTGAAAAAAATTTATGGAACTTCAACAGAATGAGACACTATAAATTTCACACAATGAATGAAACATGTTTTCTCAGCTCTTTTCATTCCAGAAAAAATTTTGTATAATCCATTTCAGATGGTGCCAGCACTGCATTCAGCTATTTGCTACTCTGGTTTCATTTAGTTTACGGGGACAGATAGAGTATAACAGAAACTCCACTCATTTGTTTGTATTTAGAGAAAAACTGAGACACTTAGGAAAAGCAATTCAAATTTTTTCTTTCTTTCTTTCTTTCTTATGAAGTTTTGACTTTTGACTTCCAGTAGGAACCTCATCAGAAACCAACAATTCAAAGGGATTTGTCCTTGAGCACTTTTTGATTATGTCCTACTTAGAGTAAATAAGTGAACCCATCTAGGAAATACATTTCCTTTCAGTGCTGTAAAATTCACACTATATTATGAGATAAAGACCTATATTATGGGAAATAGAAACAATAATGGCAAAGTGGAGTTTTTAAAGTTAGGAAAGAAAGACTTTGCAATGTAGAAGATATACTGTTCAGGTTTGATTTCAATTTCATTCATGTGCAGCTTTCAAAGTTTTGAAATATTTCTAAGACAAATTAAAATATAAGGTTATTCCCTCTTGTCTTGAGCAAACCAGTTCTGAATTTTCTTCCTGCAAGAAGTTTTATATAAAGCTCCTGATGTGCCCCATTTCTCTTCTGATCACACAGATTGAGACATGATCTTTAGCTCTTGTTTGGGCCATTGGTGAGTGAGTTACTTGCTTACCAGGCTTCTGGTCTAATTGCATCCTCCATTTCAGCAGCTCTTTGAGGATCAGGGTGCTGTTTCCTGATTCTCACTAATGTGTTTTGCCAATCTCCCCAGAACTATGGAAGTGCTAGGACATGATCACTTGTATGCAATTTACAGGCAGTCTTTGCTCTCTACGGTAGCTCTGCCTCAGTCCTCATTGCTTTCCCCTCCAATTTCTATGAATGATAGTGGAACATGTCCTTTTCATTACAGGCAACATTGCCAAGCTAACTGGGATTTTCTTACACTAAAACCATGGTATTATCAAATATAGAAATGTAGCCTTTGTGAAATGTCAGCAGCATTTTAGGATTATGGTACCTAATTCAAGAAATAGCACAGTCTTCTTCACTGAGGTCCAGCAGGTAACACAGCACAGCTTTGGATGGCAAGAATGGAAACAATCTGTACACACCAGGGTCTTTGAATAGTGGAAATAAAATCAATCTGAAAAGTATCTTTTGTACATATATTCTACAGTTGGATATCATATTCTTTGGCATACTTGGACAAGACTTTGTGGTCTTGGGACTCTTAACAGGGTAATGGCAGACAGTAGTGCCAGCAGTGTTTCTGATCCTTGTGATATGTATCCATGATAAGTGATATGTACCCATTTGCTTTAGAACACAGTCAATGCCTGAGCAGATCTACAGATCCCCAAGTGGTAGGATGAGCTGGCCTCTCCTCATAGCACAGCTCCTGTCCCTACATAGGCACATCCTCTATTCTGTCAGATAGTGGACTTCTTTGTGAACAACTTTTCTCCTTTACAAATATACACTAAGATGAAAAGGTCCTATAGACTTTTACTCAAAGAATTTTCTTTCTATAGTATATGCGGTATATTTATTAGAAGAGGAAATTAGAGGATGAGTTATGATTGCTGAGTTTGAGACATTAGGGATGGATAGCTGAGATATAAAAGACTTTCCAAAGCCCTAAATAATTCATGCTGATTTCTTTTCTCTTTTCTTTTCTTTTCTTTTCTTTTCTTTTCTTTTCTTTTCTTTTCTTTTCTTTTCTTTTCTGTCCCAAGGCTGGCTAACAGGAACTCCCTTTCCATTCTAGATTCTTCTAGCTCTGTATTCCATTGAAAATACAGAAGATGTAGGTCTGTGCATGCCCTACCGAGGTCCCTAGTCATGTGGAAGATGCCAAATCACCCCGCTGCAGAGAGGCAGCCACCTGGTTCCACACTACAAAGACACAGAGGACACCAGACCACCAGACCAAGGTACTGAGTCCCGCTGCTCCCGGCCCAGAGGTAGGAGCTTCTGAGCTTCCATCCCACTGCTCCTGGTCCAGAGGAAGGGGCTTCCCAGTCACCATCCTTCCCGCTGCTCCCAGCCCAGAGGAAAGTGCTTTTGGGCCACCTTCTGTCCCGCTGCTCCTGGCCCAGAAGAAGGGGCTTCCGGGCCACCATCCCTCCCAATGCTCCCAGCTCACAGGAAAGGGCTTTTGGGTCACCATCCCTACTGCTGCTCCCAGCCCCTGTCCTGCCTCTGCCAGCTCAGAGGAGGTAATCTGTGCAGGCACTAACAGCCCCCCGCCTCAGTCGAAATGAGAAAACACATAAGTAAGTCTCAAAACCAGACTTCCAGATCACCTACAGCAACCCCAAGCACCTGGGCCCACTGAACTGGCAACAAAAGGGGATCTGGAAAAAATGAAATCAGAAATAATTTCTCAGATAACAGGAGAAATTGTGCCCCTAGTGCAAGACATGATTAATAAATCTAGAGAGGAGCTCAGGAACATGATGGAATCCCAACATAAGAAACAAATGGAATGGAATCCATAAAACAGATGCAAATAGATTTCCAGGACATGAAAAACTCCACTGAAAGTCTACACAGAAGAATGAGCCAGTATGAGGACAGAATTTCAGATATAGAAGATAAGATTGCAATTAGTGACCAGGAAATGAAAAATTGCTTCAAAATTATAAGGGAACATGAGAAATCAATCCAGCAGCTGCTAGATGATGCAAAGAAGAATAACATAAGACTGATTGGGCTCAATGAAGAAACAGGAGAGAGTGGAGATGACATAAAAAATCTCTTCACAGAAATAATGGAAGAAAACTTCCCAAGCAGGGGAAAAGAGCTTGACAAACAGATAAGTGAGGCATATATAACTCCAAATAGGCTTGATCAAAAAAAATCTACACATAGGCATATAATTGTTAAGATTCCAGAAACACAACAGAAGAACAAAGTTCTCCAAGCAGTCACAGAAAAGAAACAAATCACATACAAAGGAAAGCCCATCAGAATCACAGCAGACTTCTCAACACAAACCATCAAGGGAAGAAGAGCTTGGAGTGACATATTCCAAGCCCAAAAAGAAACAGCCTCCAGCCCAGATTCATGTACCCTGCAAAACTATCTTTCAAAATTGATGGAGAAATAAGATACTTTCATGATGATGAGCACCTTAGGAACTTCGTGAATACCAAACCAGCACTCCAAAGAATTTGACACAATATCCTAGGAACAGACATTGAGGATCACAACCACAGGAAGCAAAGCAGAATGAACCCATCTGGCATGACAAGAAATTAAATGTAAAGGGGGAGAACCCAACAAAAAGAAAAAGTCATGGCAATGACAATTCAGTACGTTTCAGTTATAACCATCAATGTTAATTGTCTCAATTCACCAATCAAAAGAAATAGACTGGCAGAATGGGTCAAGAAGCAAAATCTGACAATATGCTGCATACAAGAAACACACTTAATTCACAAGGAAACTCATAGATGGAAAGTTAAAGGGTGGAAAACAATACTCCATGTGACAGGAACTCCCAAAAAAGCAGGAGTAGCTATCCTCTTTGCAGATCAAGTAGATTTCAAACCAACACTGATTAAGAGAGATGAAGAAGAACACTACATCCTTGTAAAGGGAAGAATCCAAGAGGAAGAGATGACAATCATAAATACCTATGCACCAAACACTAGTGCACCCAACTATATAAAACAAATACTAACCTACATGAAAAGTCTATGCACTAATACAATTGTAGTGGGGGACCTCAACACCCCACTGTCACAAATAGATAGATCAACTAGACAAAAAATAAGTAATGAAATACTAGAACTCAATCAAACTCTTGAACAAATGAACTTAACAGATGTTTACAGAGTCTTCCAACCCCACAAAATCAGAATATACATTCTTCTCAGCTGCACATGGGTCATTCTCAAAAATAGACCACATACTCACACATAGAACATATTAAAGTAAGTGCAAAGGAATTGAAGTTATCCCCTGTTTATTATCAGACCATGGTGCGATGAAATTGGAGATCCATAGCAAAAGAAACTCAAAAAATTTCATAAACACGTGGAAATTGAATAACACACTTCTGAATAACCAGTGGGTCACAGAGGAAATTAAAGAAGAAATCAGACAGTTCCTTCAATTAAGTGACAATGACAATACAACATATTGGAATCTATGGGACACAATGAAAGCAGTCTTATGAGGGAAATTCATAGCAGTGAAAATGCATATGAGGAAAACAGAAGGAGCCCAATTAAACAACTTGATGCTGAACCTCAAGCTTCTAGAAAATGAAGAGCAGGACAACCCCAAAGCTCATACAAGGGAGGAAATTATAAAGATCAGAGGAGAAATCACTGCAATGGAGACTAAGAGAACGATACAAAAAAATCAATGAAGCCAAGAGTTGGTTCTTTGAAAGAATCAACAAAATTGACAAACCTTTAGCCAACCTTGTCAGAAAAAGGAAAGAAAAGGCCCAAATCCATGCAATTAGGAATGAAAAGGGTGAAATTACAACAGACCCAGCAGAAATCCAGAGGATCATCAATACCTACTTCCAGAACCTATACGCCAATAAGATAGACAGCACAGAAGAAATGGACAGATTCCTAAATACATATGAATTACCAAAGTTGAATGAAGAAGACCTAAAAAGTCTAAACAACCCAATATCAACCAATGAAATTGAAAATGTAATTAAAAACTTATCAACTAAGAAAAGCCCAGGCCCTGATGGCTTCACTGCTGAATTCTACAAGACATTTAGAGAGGAACTGCTGCCACTACTGTTTAAACTCTTCAATGAAATTGAAAGGGAAGCAATACTCCCAAATTCATTCCTGGAAGCAAGCATCACCTTGATCCCCAAAGCAGAGAAAGACCCAAGTGAAAAAGAGAGCTACAGGCCAATCTCCCTAATGAACATAGATGCAAAAAAGCCTTAATAAGATAATGGCAAACAGAATGCAGAAGATCATCAAGAAGATCATACACCCTGATCAAGTGGGATTCATCCCAGGGATGCAGGGATGGTTCAATATATGCAAATCAATCAATGTAATACACTATATCAATAGAGCCAAGGACAAAAACCATATAATTATTTCCATAGATGCAGAAAAAGCATTTGACAAAATCCAACATGCATTTATGATAAAAACCCTACAAAGAATTGGAATAGATGGTCTCTACCTCAAATTGATAAAAGCCATCTATGAAAAACCAACAGCCAATATCATACTAAATGGTCAAAAACTGAAATCCTTCACACTAAAATCAGGAACAAGACAAGAATGTCCATTATCACCACTCTTGTTCAATATAGTTCTGGAAACATTAGCCACAGCAATTAGACAAGAGAAAGAAATAAAAGGAGTAAAGATAGGAAATGAAGAAGTCAAATTGTCATTATTTGCAGATGACATGATACTCCATATAGAAGACCCCAAGAACTCCACCAAAAGTCTTCTAGACTTACAACCAAATTCAGTCAAGTAGCTGGTTACAAGGTCAACACACAAAAATCAATAGCTTTCCTCTACACGAATGACAGACTCACTGAGAGAGAAATAGGGCAAATAATTCCTTTCACAATAGCATCCAAAAAACTGAAATACCTAGGAATCAACCTAATGAAAGAAATCAAAGACCTCTTCTCTGAAAACTATGGCACTCTGAAAAGAGAGATTGAAGATGATATCAGAAAATGGACAGACATCCCCTGCTCCTGGGTAGGAAGGATTAATATAGTGAAAATGGCCATACTTCCAAAACTGCTATATAGATTTAATGCAATTCCAATTGAGATCCCAGCAGGATACTTCATGGACCTTGAGAAAACAATCCAAAAATTCATTTGGAGCAAAAAGAGACCCAGAATAGCAAAAGCAATTCTAGGTAACAGAGACATGGCAGGGGGTATTACAATCCCCAACCTGCAACTATACTACAAAGCTACTGTGATAAAAACAGCATGGTACTGGCAAAGAAGCAGACTTGAGGACCAGTGGAACAGATTAGAAGATGCAGAAACAATGCCAGACACACTCAGCCATCTCATCTTCGATAAAGGAGCCAAACACCCTCACTGGAGGAAAAATAGCCTCTCTAATGAATAGTGCTGGAAAAATTGGGCTTCAACTTGCCAAAGATTAAAACTAGACCTATATCTCTCCCCATGCACTAAACTAAAATCAAAATGGATTAAAGATCTAAATATTAAAATAGAAACTGTGAACCAGTTGGAACAGAGGTTAGGTAGAACTCTTGAAGACATTGGTGTAGGAAAAGATTTTATGAAGAAAACCTCAGTTGCCCTTGAACTAGCACAAACAATCAACAAGTGGGGTCTCTACTTATTAAAAGGCTTCTGCACAGCAAGAGAAACCACCAGCAGTGTGAAGAGACAACCCACAATGTGGGAAAATATCTTCACCTGCTGTTCTTCAGACAAAGGTCTACTATCTCAAATCTATAAAGAACTTAAAAAGATCAGACCTCCCAAATTTAAAGACCCAATCCAAAAATGGGCATCTGAAATGAACAGACATTTCTCAGAGAACGAAGTAGAATTAGCAAATAAGTACATGAAACAATGTTCAACATCACTGGTCATTTGAGAGATGCAAATGAAAACAATGCTGAGATTTCACTTCACTCCAGAAAGAATGGCTGCTATCATGAAATCAACCTAAAACAAATGCTGGCAGGGCTGTGGGGAAAGAGGAACCCTGCTCCACTGCTGGTGGGAGTGTAGACTGGTGCAACCACTGTGGAAATCAGTATGGAGATACCTCCAAGAACTAGGGCTGGATGTCCCATTTGACCCCGCTATTCCACTGCTGGGGATCTTCCCCAAAGAATTAAAAGAATCATACCACAGTGATATATGTGCGCCTATGTTCAAAGCAGTACAGTTTGTGGTAGCTAAAAGTTGGAAACAGCCCAAATGCCCATCAACTGGAGACTGGATAAAGAAAATGTGGTTTTTTAATAAAATGGAGTACTACTCAGCCATAAAAAATGAGAAATTAGAGACATTTATAGCTAAGTGGATGCACATTGAGGCAATACTCTTAAGTGAAATCAATAGGACACAAATGTATAAATACTGAATAGTTTCTCTGGTGTGAGAAACTGAAAGTGTAAATAAGGACTGAATGTATAATAGGTAATGCAAAATAGGAAGAAAAGGGGCAAAGGGGAAGGAAGTGGGAGGGCTAGGGGAAAGGATAGAAGGGAATGGGATTAATATGAGAAAATGGAATAATAAGAACAAAATCTTTGTAAATAGGGAGGACTGGAGGGGTTGAAGGGAGGGCTGGGCAAGGGTGAAAAATAGGAACCAAGAGAGACTATGTAAAGGTGCAAATTTCCAATGATGAATGAATAATCGATAATGTAAAATAGGGAGAAAAGTTCCAAAGAGGTAGGGGTAGTGGGAGGGGCAGGGGAAAGCAAAGAAGGGAAAGGAAAAATGCTGAGCAATGGAAAAAATGGAAATAAAGTCTTTGTAAATAGGGAGGGGTGGAGGGCGTGAAGGGAGGGCTAAGAATGGGGAGAAAATAACCAAGGTGCATTATGTAAAAGTAGAATTCCTAATGAGAAATGTAATTGTGTTGTATACCCACAATGTACCAATAAAAGAATTTAATAAAAATAAATAAATAAAAATAAAAAATAAAAAAAAACCAAAATAAAAGCAGAATTCAAGTCTAAAACAAAAAAAAGGAAATACAGAAGACGTGGGGTTTTTTTTTAATAAAATGGAGTACCTACTTAGCCATGAAAAACAAGAAACTAGAGTCATTTATAGCTAAATGGGTGCATATTGAGACCATACTCTTAAGTGAAATAAATAGGACACACGTGTAAATACCGAATAGTTTCTCTAGTATGAGAAACTGAAAGTGTAAATAAGGATTAAAAGGATTAATAATGAATAATTGATACTTTGAAATAGGAAAAAGTCCAAAGGGGTAGGGGTAGTGGGAGGAGATGGGGAAAGGAATGAATGGAAAGTAAAAATTATGAGAAAAGAAAAAAAATGGAAATGAAGTCTATGTAAATAGGGAAGGGTGGAGGAGTGAAAGGCACACAGGCAATGGGGAAAAAATAAGAACCAAAATACATCATGTACAGGTAGAAGTACCCACGGATAAATGTAAACATATTGTATATCTAAAATGTACCGATAAAAGAATTTAAGCAAAAAAAAGAAAAATACAGATCTATCACACCTTATTTGAAAGCTTAGCAGCGATTTTTTTCAGAACACAACATTTTAAAAAGATAATATAATATATAAACCATATATACTGTAACATTACTTGCAGGGGCTGGAGCAATACCCAGTTATCAAAATAATAGCTTCAGTGAAAATTATGCTCATTTATGCCAAGTGAAAAAAACCATAGCATATAAATAGCTCAAGCCAATTGAGGTCAGATTGTGTCTCTAAATAAATCTGTGTCAGGCTTTCAGGAAATATAATAATTGGATTTTTTGAGTTCTTTATACTTTGAAATTATGGTAAGGAGACAAATTATCCCCCCTCCCTTTTCTCCACATATCCTGACTTCAAAGAACCTGCCAATTCATAACAGTAAATGCACAAGTTTCTTGTTAGGTTATGAGGCTTAGAAATGTCCTCTTGGTGAAGTCATCCCAAGTACCAGCTCCCTTAGGCCTTCATCCTCTGGGGTGTGCAGAGCTGCAGACAATATCAAGTAAAGTGGAATGGGAGATAATGATTCTTTCCTCTCTCAGACTCTGTATATTGTAAATCATCATAAAGCTGCAACTAGATTCCAGAGGTATCATTTCACTGCTGTATTCCTCTCTCCCTCACGGCTCTCAGAAAAGCACAGCTTTACCTACAGGTGTCAGGCCAATAAAATGTCTCTTTGCCTATTGGGTAATCCTAGACTTATCAAAAATAAAAGTCAGAGTTGAGTTTTTGCTGGTCACCAAAGTAACCTAGCAAATGTCAACTTTCCTTATCCTTATATTTCACAGTTCTCATCTATTACTTGAAAAAGTTTATACTTGAAATAGGTATACCTTATTTTATGAATTAGCACATTCCTTTGTGGGTGATTTGAAAAAATATATATCTGGGAAGTTCAGTGCTTGTACATGGGAAGGGAGCCATGACCTTGAAAGGAGCAATGAGTTTGGGGCCACAGTTATGGATTTTCTTATGTGACTCTTGAGAAAGAGGTTGAGAAATAGATACCCCATTGCTAATGTCTGCCCTCCTTGGAATTCCTCCTAGTTCTCTGCAAGAGCTGATCTCAAATGTAAGATAGTGTCAAAGGAGTCCACTGATAGAGGTGAGCCTGTGAGGCAGAGGACAATGACTCTTTATGAGAAAATTAAAGCTGTCCAGTGCAGCAAGGTAGAGTAACTCATATGGAAGCAACAAGAGGCTGGACACAGAACTAGTCTCCCTGCTGTGTGGCCCAGACCTTCCATGTGGCTCTGTTTCTCCATCCATCATCTAAAGGTGATGACATAAACCTACCTTGGAGAGCTGTTTGGAGAAATGGCCAATAAAATTGGAAATAAAACATCGTGCAGATACACAGTGCCATATGGATGGTCAACATTGGTGGTTATAGATTTTAAATTCCATAGGAGGAATGCCAAAAGGAGGGATGGCATTTGCAGTGATCCACTCACCCCAGAGTGTCCAGTGGAGAATAAGCCAGCTGTGAAGGACACATTGGCAACCTCGTAGACATTTCTCCAGGGACAAAAGTTCTCTATATGACACAGACAGTGAATAACATGGCCATAGGATACTAGAACCACTGATTAAATGATGGCCACAACAGAAGACTGATCACATCACTTATTTCTTTTCCCTATTTAAAAATTTCCCCTTTCAATTATAATGCAACTGTGGTACTCACAAATGTCAAGCTGAAATACAAATTTCTAAAATATAGCCTTGGATATTCTGATAGTTTTTTTTATTACCCTCCCCCCCAATGATTTTGTTTGATTTGGTTGATTTGGAGCATGATACAGGCAAACCTACAAGGCCTTATTATGTCCACTCACAAAAAGGAACAATTAGGAAAGCAGAACCCAGCAGAGGAATTGGTTTACACCATTACAAGGTATTTTGACCTCCTAATCCAAACCATTGGCAGAGTCACTGGGTTTAGATTGCGTATTATTATTGGAAGGTGCTCTAAGATTTCTGAATGGAAATGTGTCTCTCATCGATTCTGTTACACACTTGAAAATTCTTTTTTCCTTAGATCATTAAAGCCTCTTTTTCAATGTAGCTATGATCCATGAGCATAGCAGTCATAAAACCTGGTTCTGAGATTTGTTATTCTTCCCATCCTTTTATTACCTGTTTCTAAGATTCCTGCAGTCTCAGATTCCTTTAATAAAAAGAAGAAAGAGATGAGATTAATTGCTTTCTAGACTTTTTACTTAGTGGTGGAACTCTTGTCAAATTAAACCTTGCAAAAGACCAGAATATGTCAAATAAATAGAACTTGAGTTGTTTTAATTAAGAAGGAAACAGAGGACTTAGAGAGAAGCCTATCCTACTTTTCTTCTTGCCCCTCAAATTTCCATTATGGTCCTTCCTCAGGCTCCCAGGATTCTGCTGCCTACATTTAGAAAACCCTTCCCAAAAAATTAGCTTTACACTTTGTTCATGTTTAAAAATTCTTTGATGCCACTTTAATACATATTGAAATATTAACAATTGTATTTTTGAGCCATCAATTTGAAATCACTTCCTAGAAAATATTTTATCTGAAAATATCCAGAGAAAGTGAAACATTTGATAAAGATACTTTGATGGAGAATGGAAGTTAGGAAAGAAAATTAGAGGAGGGGAATCTGGCTTTGAAAAGAATGATGTGGGAAGGAGCTGGATTGAAGAGACTTAGACATCCTAGGAAGGGTAGAATATTAAAGTCTTGGGTTCTTTGTTAGAGGAAGGAATTCTAAGCCTAAATGAAAATGAATAACATTAGAATCATAACACTGTTAATTTTGTAATTTTATGGATTTTTAAAACATTTCATCCTTTTCCCTTGTACCTTGATGACAATTCCTCTATGTGTGCAGGTCAGGCTGAACTTCACCCTTTTCGTCTGGGGCTCTCAGTCAGCACTACCAGTATTTTGAGGCAAATAATATTTTATTGTGGGGAAACTCTTGTGCATGCAGAATGTCTAGCAATACCAATAGAAAACTCTTCCCCAAGTGGGATCAATCAAAAATGACTTGAGGTATTTTTCAGCCTTAAGGAAGTATAAATTTGAACCTTTTGTAGGAAAATGAATGGAATTTGAGAACGTAAGGTTAAGTGAAATAAGTCAGATGCAGAAGGTTAATTTAAAAATTTACAAATGACTCTTGGGCAACTTAGAACTGTCTTAAAATTAAAAAAAAATTATAAAAAAGGAGCTGGGATGTAGCTCAGGGTGAATGCTTTCTGTTCAATTCCCAGTACTAAAAAAAAAAAAAGGATTCTAGATATTGCCATACTCTCCTTTTAGGGAAAATATATTCCCAGATGAGAATCACTAGTCTACATAAAATAAATGTGATGTAGCAAATCATGAGACTTGGCTGAAATCACACAGCTGTTTGTGTGTGTGTGTGTTTGTGTGTGTGTTTTCCTAATTCTGGAGTCTTTCCCTGTGCAATGCAGTTTGAATAGAAGAGTTTCTTTCTATTTTGCTTACTGTTAAATCTGATCCTGGCAATGGTGATCTCACCCAATTTTCCATAGACTTTCAGTAAACAAACATTTGAGACCCAGTTTTGCTAACCAGAGAGGGCCCTGTCTGAGGGATAAATTTGTGACAGGGATAGAATCAGACATGTGCCCAACTAGCACTCCTTTCTTTTTTTTCTGTTTTTTTTCTCTCTTTTTTATTGGTACATTTTAGGTATACAATGTAATGACATTCATCATTGGAAATTTGCACCTTTACATAAATCTCTCTCGTTTCTTATTTTCCCCTCTTCCCTGCCCTCCCTTCAACCCCTCCATCCCTCTCTATTTACAAAGACTTTGTTTCCATTTTTTAATTTTCTCATATTAACTCCATCCCTTCTTTCCTTTCCTCTACCCCTCCCACTTCCCCTTCCCCTTTGCCCCTTTTCTCCCTATTTCACATTATCTATTATACCATTTATTCCTTATTTACACTTTCAGTTTCTCACACTAGAGAAACTATTTGGTATTTACACATGTGAGTCCTATTTATTTCACTTAAGAGTATCACCTCAATGTGCATCCATTTAGCAATAAATGTCTCTAATTTCTCATTTTTTATGCCCGAGTAGTACTCCATTTTATAAAAAAACACATTTTCTTTTTCCAGTCTCCAGTTGATGGACATTTGGGCTGTTTCCAGGTTTTAACTATTACAAACTTAGCACTCCTTTCTTGAAGGAATACTTTTTGTTGAATTTTCTGCAGGGCTTTTGAAGGATGCTAGTCTTGACAGTTGATATGTGTATAAAAGACATTCTTTGGTGCCCTATTAATTTAGCTGTGTACAAGATTTGATGTCTATTATATGTTCCCTCTTAAATATTTTCTCTTAAATCTTTAATAGCCACTTAGAGAAATTAGCCATTGGTTTCAAAAACTTTATCACGGTAATGAATTTCTACACTCAAACTGATATTGTGTCCCATAATTTTGAACCTTGATTGGACTGGTATTAGTAAAGGAATTTATTGTTTTGAAGAGTTACAGGATGAATATACTTGGAATAATGCGTTCTGTAACCATGCCAACACAACTTACATACTAGCCTAGAGGGCTAAGTGGTTTTAAAATAACTGACAGAAAGGTAATTAAGTCTAGTTGTGACAAGACAAAATAAATGATGATTCTCTTGAAGCCTTCTGGTATTTCTTTAGCTGAAAAAAAAAAGCCAACAAATTAAACATTAAGTGTAATAAATGCTTTTCTAAACAATGTTTGCCAGACTATTTCTCTAAGAGGACAACTATATTTTATGTTTCTCCTTTTAGATTTGACCTTAGCTCATCCAGTGTCCACTCAAGGACTACAAGAAACTCATTTATCTCATGTTAAAGAGTTCAAAATGAGTAAACACAAAGGAAAGTAGTGGTAGTCAGGTTCAAACATGGCAAAACTGTGATAATGTTGACCTTTACTTTGAAGGACCTACGTCTTTCTTCATCCTTTACTCCTTTCTGAATCTTTTTCCATATAACATGGCCTTCAGCTAGTTTCAACCTTCTCAACAAAACAAAACAAAACTGCAGAATGATTTCATAGGTTTTACCCATTTCTCAGTTCAAACCAAAGTGCCTCTAGCTCTGGGAGTATTTGGAAGTATTCTCAGAAGTCCTTTGATATTGGTGGTATTAAGAAAAGCAATTTTTAGCACTTCAATAACTCAGTATATATTCTCCTAAAACTGACTTGTCTAACACAGTGATGGTGAACCTTTCAGAGCTTTCAATGATAACAAACATTCCACTGCAGCATGTGTGTGATAGGTTTGCCACCACTGGTCTAAGGTGTTTGCAATGAAGATGTCAATCAGTTCCTTTCCATATTCATTATTCTTTTCCGTGTCATTCATCCATGTCCTAAGATAGTGCATACCTCAGATACTGATATAAAATGGCCCCAATAAAAGGACAATTTGAAATACTGGTGTCTGGGTAATCTCTTTTAATCATGATAGTATAATCCCTAATTCCACTCATATCATTAATAAAAGTAGTTTCCAAGTCTGTAATTGGATTAAAAAGAATTTATGTTATAATGCATTCATTTATTTTAATCATTGTATATTATAATAATCAAAGTGAATTTTTATTAACATTGTAAGGGGTAGGAGAAAATATATTTATTATAAGGAGATATGATAGATGTTTATGTTTAATAGTACTTTCAAATATAAATATTTAGAATCAAATTTTGTAGAAGTAAAAAGTGAATTTATATGACTTTTAAATGTAAAAATAAAATGTAAAATTGTTCAAGCATTTATTTAAAATGGAGTGATCCAATTATTTTATAGCATTAATCCTTGCAATATCCTAGAAATTGCATATCAATGGCAGTACCTGAGCAAAAATAGTTCAAACTTACTACTCAGCACCTCGGGTCACTTCTTTGGAGGTCTATCTTTCCTGTGACCTCATGGAATGAATACAACCTAATTAATATCACCTAAGATCACAATTATATGTAAAATGTATCACACATTTGCCTTGTACCAGTATTTTAAGCAAACCTTTGACATCTTTGCGCATTTTTTTAAGTGCGTGGGTTGCAGCAATTTTCTGTGTATGCAATTAGCATGTGCAGTTCCACTGGTTATCCTCTATTGTCTGTGAAGCAGTTCCTCAGGAAATGCATCCACACTAATTTTTATTTTTTTAGGTGTACATTTTTTAAATATTAAATTTGTTTTCACTTTTAAAGATATAACTATCTGCAGATTGTATTTTTTGAGAGAAGTAACGTAGAAAGATATTCAGTGCTGTATTTTTCTGCCTTATTTTTCGAAGGAACTGCTACAGAAGGAATGTGGTGAGAAATTATGAATAAAAAATTTCAAAACATTTTTAATTTCAGTAATTCTAAATATGTCTTTGTAACAGGAAAAGAATTGACCTAGCTACAGTATAACTGGTGATTATCAAATACTTCTGAAATACAGCCTGGGTTTCATTTATTTAATGACATAGTCAAGTAATTGATGTAATGGAGAACATAGCAATAAACACTTTTTCTTATTCTCGCAAGATGATTTTAGCTCCATGTAAAAAAGTAACAGAAATCTTTAACCTTATGTGCAACAATTAATTTTTTTCTCTGCTCCTTAATTTTGCATCCTGAACAGTTCAACTAGAGTGTCTTTAAATTCCATGTTTCTAGGACTTCTCTGCATATTTATTCTGAGATATATATATATATATATATAAGAAATACAGATTGGACAACTTATAAAAATCATCCTACTTGATCAAAAGCAGCACACTTGTAACTCTTTGTATTTCTAGTGTTCTGCTCAGTATCAGCATCATACTGGGCAATCGCTTTTCTAAATCAACATCTGCACTCCAAGAACCAGTTTTAATATGCTGAATACATGAATGACTCAAGTCTGATGACCCATGAGAATGATTCATATATTTGTTCCATTATCCACTTCCATTTTTGTAATAGAGATCCATTCTAAATTTAAAATTACAGCAAAAATAACTTAAAGCCTATTGTAAAGAAGCACTTAATGATGGATACAGTTAAGCTGCTTGAATAGATCTTATTTATCTGATAAATAATTCAGAGTTCAGTGCAATAAAACAAATCAAGATTCTAATCCTTACCACTCTTTCTGGTCCCTGAGATGAGGCTGTGTTTCCCAGAAAGGCTGAAGCAATTATATACATATGGATTGAGGATCCATTTGTCTTAGGTTCTGCTTATTTTTAGAGAAGAAAAACAGCATCTACTCCAATCAAATTTAAACACTGAACTACTTGGAAGACAGGAGAAAGCATTACAGAATGTGTACACTCTACTGAAGAGAGAGGTCCCATTTGGAGTGTTAGATACTTTTAAAAATAAGATCTCTGTGTGTCAAAATAGAATTTTGTGAGTTCTGTAGTAAATTATACTATTTAATGATTTGGGTCCCAAATTCAATCTGTAAACAGTATGCTCACAGCTGGAGAACCTGTTATGTCTTGCTTCTGGCTCAGAGTGTTTCATTTTATTTAAGAATAATATCAGTGCAGAGCTTTGTCAGGGACACAGATTTAATAAACATTGTACATATAAATCCATAAACCTATAATCTGGACTTGCTAACTGGGTGTGCTGAGCTCTGAGTTCTGCTGTGTCCCTCCCTGTGTCTCAAATGATCATGTTACCTCCTAGAAGCTTATCTTAGTCAGTACACTCTCAAGTCTAAGCTTGATTTATCTTTGCCTTATTTAGACAAAATACCACTACTTCTGTTGTAAATAATAATTGAAACCACAACAGAAACACCTGCCCAAGCTCTCTCTTCTTGTTAGGAAGTCAAGCAGAAAGAGATGGAGAATGAGAGTTTTAATCTTTAAGAAATGGGATCCAGAAGGAGCTCAGAAATAATTTCCAGAATCCCAAGAAACCAATGTTTTGAAAAGTGGTTGTGAATCTGCATGTACGAAAGACAGCGTTGATAAGAAACTCTCCTGAGCAGTGCCATAAGGAGAGCATACTGCTGATCACCACCACCCTTGTTCATTTGCAAAAATCTCAGACAGGTTGTTCTACTTCTAGTCTCCTGATAGCTTTTACCATGAACAGCTGTAGAATTCAGTCCCATACTTTTTCTCCAACTAGTGACAGGATCATATGGCTTTTTCCTTTCCTCTGTTAAAATGATGACTTTTGGGGGTGAACCTTCCAATGCTGAACCAACACTGCCATCCCTATAATAAAACCACCTTCTACATACTGCCAGATCTGACTTCTAAGTTTGTTTTGTTAAACAAATTTCTATCTCTGTTCATACTTTTTTCTTCTATTATCTTTATCCAGTTTTAGGATTAGCACAATGTTGATTTCCTAAAATGAGGGGAGAAGTATTCCTTCTTTTTTCTGCTTTAAATGTTTGATATAATTCATCAGTTAAGATGTATATGAGCCTGCTGCTGTCATATAGGTAGGTTTTTAAGCTAGGAATATACTTTCTTTACTAGGTGCTATTCAAATTTTGTATTTCCTCCAGAGTCAGTTTCATTAATTTGTCTTCCAAGGTACTTCTTAGAAGTTGTCAAATTTATTTCAAAAAAGATTTTTGTAATATGCTTTCTATATCCTTTTAAATTCTGTAAAATCTGTGGTAATGTCTCCTAGATCTTGATATTGTAATTTTAAAAAATGTATAATTGATATTGTATAATAGGAAGTAAAGGTCTAAAGGAACAGGGGAAGTGGGAGGGGTAGGGGAAAGGAAAGGGAAAAGAAAAAATATGAGAAAAGGAAAAAAATGGAAACAAAGCCTTTGCAAATAGGGAAAGTTGGAGGAGGTGAAGGGAAGGCAGGGGAAGGGGAAAAAATAAGAACCAAGATACTCATGTAATGGTACATGATCCCAAAGATGTATGTAACTGTATTTTATACCTAAAATGTACCAATAAACTTAATGGGGAAAAATTACAGAAGGATTAAATATAAAAAAATTCCTCAGACTGTACATTTGTGCATGCTTAATTTTTTCTTCTTGAGTTTTTTTCTTTTTTTTGGTACTGGGGATCGAACTTGGGACCTTGTGCTTGCGAGACAGGCACCAGAACCACTGAGCTAAATCCCCAGCCCTTGTGCACACTTAATTTTGCCTAGGGTATACCTTCTATAATTGAAAACATCCATTGAAATTTTATTGTGTTTTCATTTCTTTTATTTTAGAGCATCCACCTATGACTGCCTCTCACTTTTTATATTTTAAGTGACTGGATTTCAGTGCAGTGTTCTTGTAGAATGCATAACCTCTGTTTTTCTGAAAAACTGAAAGTAAGGTTAAAAGATTTACTTAGAGTCAGATGTTTTCGACAAGGTTACCTTAAGAATGATGCTGTGCTTTACTTCATATTGCCTCACAGCAGATGCACATGATAACAGGTTATTACATCTTAGTAGTTTAAAGTAAATTTTTTAGTTAAGGTGTCTCATTCTTCTACCCTCCCCTCTCAATTTTTTTAAGCATGGAAGGTGTAATTCTATGTAAAACTACGTAAGCAAAAATGTTTCCAAGGAATTTGCAGTTTAACAGAAGAAAGTTTAATATAGAGTGGATATTATATAATATTAGGAAACACATTGCTTTTCTTATGTGCTGGTGGAATTGCAGTTTAGTAGGAAAAATAATTTTTTAGAAGATGATTGCTCCAGTTTTACATAAGAAATATCATGATGTCTAAAATTTACTCCCAAATAGTTCATCCAAAAATATATGCTATATAATATATTCATGTTAAATTTGGCAAAGCCCAAAGATCGTGTCTGGGTGGTGGATATACTAGTGAACAGTGTAAAATTACTTCAGCTCTTCTGTGTATCTGAATTTCACGATGAGTTAGGAGAAAGACTTCAGAGACATAAGTTGAGATATGTGGTTGTGAAATGTATGTCGAGTTTGATATATTTGTTTATCAACTGGTGAATCTTGATAAATGAAAAAAATCTCTTTAAAATTTATTTTTTCTATAATAAGATTTATATGCTTTTTTAGTTCCAAACTTTCATGATAATTCAGGACTCACAGTTAGGGCTAATTTTAGCCATTCTAAGTTGCCACCTGGTTAAAGAGAACATGTCCAAAGTGGTCTCTTCACCTCAGGGAGCTGATTTTAAACAATTCCAGCTGGGCTGGATCACCCAAGATATCCTGCTGAAAGATGTCAGATGTGAATGTCTGTGAGCACTGAAAGATAATAGCAAAGGAAGTATATTTTTATGTATTGTGGGGGTCTATAGTAGGTGAGTGTGCACTTTTGTGATCCTCTAAGATGATAATTGGATCATAAGTTCATAATTCAGGAAATATTTACTTACCTAGCATTATGTGAAATCTATTCTCAGTCACTAAGGAGCTAATGTTAACTGCAGAATCAAGGTTAATATGCACAAAGCACTTGAGAAAAATATCAAATTCCATAATATACACACAAACATCTGTTATAGAAAATAAGAAAATAGTATAAAATACATTCTGTCTTGCTCCCTAAAATGCCCATTGCATTTTTACCTTCCATCTTTCATGATATTAAAGTCAATTCTGTTATACAATTTCCATGTTATTTTCACCTCTACCAGTAGATTTGAAGTTATTTTTAAATCCCCCATGGTACCTGGTACATAGTAGATAAGAAGTACATGTTGAGAAATGGCATAAGGCTGGAAAAGTCAGCCATTATGACAGAGATATAATTTTATTTGGTGTAATATATACATACATACTCTAAGTCCAAATAATCTGATTTTATGTTCTTAAATCTTATACAATCAGAAGAAAATTATAAGTTACATAGAACCTAACAGTGTAAACTAGTATACAGTATAAAAGTCAAGGAATTTTTATTTCTATTCCCATTTTGCATGTAAAGAAACAGGCACAGAGAAGAAATGGTTTGCATAAATCCATCCAGCCAGTAAAGAAGAAAGCTAAATGGTCTGGAAGTTAACCCGCTTCTTCCCTGCTGGGATCCTTATATAAACTAGTGAATCATACAATTTGATTTGTATTTGTAGATCCAAGTTGGGCTCAACTTGACTGGTAATGAAGTGGAGAAGTGACAATTCACAACTCCGAATTCTCTTCAGCTAATGTACTTTGCAGGACAAGACATGGACAAGTGAATTTTTTAGGTTGCAAATGGCTGTCAGGTTGTAAAAAATCTATTTTCAGCTTTTAATGATGGCTGATGATTCACATTCCTTTCATTTCACATGAGAAAATATTTTCCTGTTGACTTCAGTTGAATATGAAACACCTTGATGAGTGGTGACACTGGGAAGGGATTTCTGTCTTCTGTTACTCCTGAACCTCCATGGAATCCTTTGTTCTGGTCAAGCTTTTGAGCTTCACTGCTCTGTTCAGGAAACTGTTAAAGCCTGAGGCCTCTTGAACATCAGGTATCAAAGGGTAGTGAGATACTCCTTTGGCTTAATAGGTTCTTTTCACATTTACTGGGGTAGATTTGCTTTTCAGTACCAGCAGGCTAGGACATCCAGAGGGGATCCCTGTGTATAATTCAGAAGACAAGCTCTTTTCTTGCTTGTTTTACTCTTTTGTTTTGTTTTCCATTTCAATTTATAGCTATCTGTGCATAAAATACTTGGTGTGTTTAGCTAATATCTTAGAACAGAAGCTAAATGAATGTTTTAATTCTTTTTTTCTTAACAGATATTGATTTTCCAGACTAAAAATTCTACATTAGGGGAAGGAAGGAAGTCCTTCCTTGTATCTGCTTCATTTAAAGGGATCAGGCACATTCACTTTATTCAAATGTCCACCTGAGACTCATCCCTAGTTTGCATGTGTATGAGTTCATGTACTAATGAACTCTCTAGTGTGCTCTTACAGAATAAGAGTTCTGATTCACTTATGAATTTTCAGCTTTAAAACAAGAGCTTCTTAATCAAATAGAATTTCTTTTTTGAAATTGGATAATTTAAGTTTAAAAATCATTAATTCTCTATGTTTTTAGCAACAAAGATCATTTCTTCTCTGTTGTTTTACTAACCAGTATAAATGAAAGTAAAGGAGTATTTGACAAGAAATTCAAGTTTGTGCATTTAGTGAAGAGCAATTTTTTGATGACAGTGAAGCAGTGAGGATGGTAAGGAAGAGTAGATGGTAAGGATAATGGAACAGAGTGTTCTAAAATTTAGTATTTTCATAGAAAACTTGAGGCATACCAAGGTCTAGAGTTCTGGAAATAATTGCCATCAAAGATGGTGTGTTGCTCACAGTACTCAAGAAGCTGGGGATGACATGATACAGGGAGTCACACAGGGAAGCACCCAGACTGGTTAGGAAGTAGTAGGAGAAAAAAAAAAACCTGTGGGCTAGAATCTTTGTTCTGGTTTCTATGAGAAGGAAAGGATGAGGCAGGGTAAGCAGGTTTAGTCTTGTCTACTTTGTTCATTTTAGTGAGCTCCAGGGCATGTGAGATGTCCTTGGCTTCTATTACCTGTCTCAGGGGTGATTAGGGTAGGTAGATAGTGGCCCAGAGAGTGAAAAGCTAATAAAGACATTGCTGGAGGTGTGGGCTCTGGATTGACTGACCTATACTTGAAAATGACTCTTGTAGGTGAGTTGTTTACTGCTTCTAGGAATTGGCTGTCATTGGAAGAGTTGGTCTTTCAGGATCAAGGCCCAAGATGTCAAGGCATCAGAATATATAAATAAAATAATGGCTAATATAATGAGAAAAGAAAAGGAGGGCTGAAAGTACATTAAGAAAATACATACAAAATGCCTTCAAACACACACAGATGTGGTTTAATAAATGAAACACATAGTGCAAATAGGGACACCAAGATTGTTCCCAAGATATTTGAGGTGTTTTATGCCCTCTTTTTTCTTGGCCCTTGTAGAACATTTTTGCAATTTCTGCTATAGCAACACTTACCACATGTTCTGAATTTGAATTATTTTTTGCATTATTTGTTTTCTTCACTGGACTAAGGAGTCCTAGAAGTCAGGACTCGATATAGCAGCACTTTGCATATTTCACATTAGTAAAAATGTTTGAAGAAGGGAAAGAAATGAAGGCAAGAAAAATGGAAAGAAAAAATGAAAGCGTGAAGTGTGCCAAGACTGCTAGTGTAAGAACAGACTTAAAGCTAAATCTTTAGGGAAATACCAAATAACAGAATTATTTTTTAGGGAGGAGGCTAATGACAAGAGTACAGCCAATAAAGTATATCTTTTAAATTCCTGATCTTGGAGGATCTCTTTGTCTTCAGCCCCTGTATATGACTGATTCACAGATTAATACCTGAGAGTAATTGTTGTGGAATATAGGAATATAAGATGAACATGAACAGAAAATCCTCATGAATGAAAATGCTCATAATCATGTATAATATTCAGGGATGATGATATTTAGGAAAGAACAATGAAGATGAGAAAGAAAATTAAATCTTGAGTTGCCATGCTATAAAATTAAAATACAGGGGTATAAATGTGGTACAAGTGAATCAAGTTAGATACCTATATTTTTTGCAGTTTAGGAGACAAGCTGGTGTGCTGTGATACACTGTGCTAAAGAAAAATTTTATCAGCAGACTAGTTATAAGAGGCTAACTTAATGTGACAATATCTAACATCAGAGTCTCCCTGCTGTTTGAAAGAAAGATATATACACTAAATCTAAGATGAACACTAAATTTGAAATTGAGTACTTTTTAGTAGACGTACTCTCCCATTGTGAGAAGCTAAATAGAGGTGTTGACAGACTAGGTGTTGTCAAATTTACCCAGTCATATCAATTGAGTTCTTCACATTTCAAGTTTTCTAGGATACTCAAAGACCCCTTAAGGAGCCTCTGTGGGATCAGGAATAATTTTAGAACAGCTAAATGGACTCTAAACCTGGGATGATGTGAAGCCAATAAAAAGCTGTTCATGAAAACATGGAAAAGAGAACTCATTTTTTTTCCCAGTCAAGTTTTGATTAACTGATTCCTTCAGCTTCTGGTCTCTGTAGCATAAAATCAATAATTGATAATCTAAGTCAGTGGTGGCCAATAGGCTTAAACTTCCAAAAGCTTAATAGAAGCTGCTCGCATGGAAACATCTCAGGTGAACATCAAAGAGCACTGAGCTCAATTAATAGCATCCACTTTGGGTATTGTGGTTATGAACAAGGCTATTTGTGACAGATTTGTCATCCTATTTCCAAAAAACTTCCCCTATTTCTTGAGTAGTTTAATAATATTTTTGTCAGAGGAATGGATTGTTTCCCATATGATTCCTATGACAGTTATATCTTCATTTGATAATAGTAAAATGATGTCTATTAAATTTGCATAGAAATCCTCATTTTTAATTAGTTTCCAAAATATCATAATTGCAGTTGTTTTAGGGAATCAGTACATGTATATCTTGATCATTTTCAGTCTCTTTGCTTCGATTTCCGTCCCTCTTCCTCATCTTCAACAACTCTGCCTTTTTGTTTCCTACAATTTCTTCTTAGTTTACTCTTTTATTTATTTATGTTTTAGGTTTCTCACATAATAGAAACCAAGTGGGTCTTTAAATTTGGAGGTCTGATCTTTTTAAGTTCTTTATAGATTTGAGATAGTAGACCTTTGAGGAAGAACAGGTGAAGATTTTTTCCCACATTGTGGGTTGTCTCTTCACACTGCTGGTGGTTTCTCTTGCTGTGCAGAAGCCTTTTAATAAGAAGAGATCCCACTTGTTGATTGTGCTAGTTCATGGGCAACTGAGGTTTTGTTCATAAAATCTTTTCCTACACCAATGTCTTCAAGGGTTCTACCTAACCTCTGTTCCAACTGGTTCAGAGTTTCTATTTTAATATTTAGATCTTTAATCCGTATTGATTTTAGTTTAGTGCATGGTGAGAGATATAGGTCTAGTTTTAATCTTTGGCAAGTTGAAGCCCAATTTTTCCAGCACTATTCATTAGAGAGGCTATTTTTCCTCCAGTGAGGGTGTTTGGCTCCTTTATCGAAGATGAGATGGCTGAGTGTGTCTGGCATTGTTTCTGCATCTTCTAATCTGTTCCACTGGTCCTCAAGTCTGCTTCTTTGCCAGTACCATGCTGTTTTTATCACAGTAGCTTTGTAGTATAGTTGCAGGTTGGGGATTGTAATACCCCCTGCCATGTCTCTGTTACCTAGAATTGCTTTTGCTATTCTGGGTCTCTTTTTGCTCCAAATGAATTTTTGGATTGTTTTCTCAAGGTCCATGAAGTATCCTGCTGGGATCTCAATTGGAATTGCATTAAATCTATATAGCAGTTTTGGAAGTATGGCCATTTTCACTCTATTAATCCTTCCTACCCAGGAGCAGGGGATGTCTGTCCATTTTCTGATATCATCTTCAATCTCTCTTTTCAGAGTGTCATAGTTTTCAGAGAAGAGGTCTTTGATTTCTTTCATTAGGTTGATTCCTAGGTATTTCAGTTTTTTGGATGCTATTGTGAAAGGAATTATTTGCCCTATTTCTCTCTCAGTGAGTCTGTCATTCGTGTAGAGGAAAGCTATTGATTTTTGTGTGTTGACCTTGTAACCAGCTACTTGACTGAATTTGGTTGTAAGTCTAGAAGACTTTTGGTGGAGTTCTTGGGGTCTTCTATATGGAGTATCATGTCATCTGCAAATAATGACAATTTGACTTCTTCATTTCCTATCTTTACTCCTTTTATTTCTTTCTCTTGTCTAATTGCTGTGGCTAATGTTTCCAGAACTATATTGAACAAGAGTGGTGATAATGGACATTCTTGTCTTGTTCCTGATTTTAGTGTGAAGGATTTCAGTTTTTGACCATTTAGTATGATATTGGCTGTTGGTTTTTCATAGATGGCTTTTATCAATTTGAGGTAGAGACCATCTATTCCAATTCTTTGTAGGGTTTTTATCATAAATGCATGTTGGATTTTGTCAAATGCTTTTTCTGCATCTATGGAAATAATTATATGGTTTTTGTCCTTGGCTCTATTGATATAGTGTATTACATTGATTGATTTGCATATATTGAACCATCCCTGCATCCCTGGGATGAATCCCACTTGATCAGGGTGTATGATCTTCTTGATGATCTTCTGCATTCTGTTTGCCATTATCTTATTAAGGCTTTTTTGCATCTATGTTCATTAGGGAGATTGGCCTGTAGCTCTCTTTTTCACTTGGGTCTTTCTCTGCTTTGGGGATCAAGGTGATGCTTGCTTCCAGGAATGAATTTGGGAGTATTGCTTCCCTTTCAATTTCATTGAAGAGTTTAAACAGTAGTGGCAGCAGTTCCTCTCTAAATGTCTTGTAGAATTCAGCAGTGAAGCCATCAGGGCCTGGGCTTTTCTTAGTTGATAAGTTTTTAATTACATTTTCAATTTCATTGGTTGATATTGGGTTGTTTAGACTTTTTAGGTCTTCTTCATTCAACTTTGGTAATTCATATGTATTTAGGAATCTGTCCATTTCTTCTGTGCTGTCTATGTTATTGGCGTATAGGTTCTGGAAGTAGGTATTGATGATCCTCTGGATTTCTGCTGGGTCTGTTGTAATTTCACCCTTTTCATTCCTAATTGCATAGATTTGGGCCTTTTCTTTCCTTTTTCTGACAAGGTTGGCTAAGGGTTTATCAATTTTGTTGATTCTTTTGAAGAATCAACTCTTGGCTTCATTGATTTTTTTGTATCGTTCTCTTAGTCTCCATTGCAGTGATTTCTCCTCTGATCTTTATAATTTCCTCCCTTGTATGAGCTTTGGAGTTGTCCTGCTCTTCATTTTCTAGAAGCTTGAGGTTCAGCATCAAGTTGTTTAATTGGGCTCCTTCTGTTTTCCTCATATGCATTTTCACTGCTATGAATTTCCCTCATAAGACTGCTTTCATTGTGTCCCATAGATTCCAATATGTTGTATTGTCATTGTCACTTAATTGAAGGAACTGTCTGATTTCTTCTTTAATTTCCTCTGTGACCCACTGGTTATTCAGAAGTGTGTTATTCAATTTCCACGTGTTTATGAAATTTTTTGAGTTTCTTTTGCTATGGATCTCCAATTTCATCGCACCATGGTCTGATAATAAACAGGGGATAACTTCAATTCCTTTGCACTTACTTAAACATGTTCTGTGTGTGAGTATGTGGTCTATTTTTGAGAATGACCCATGTGCAGCTGAGAAGAATGTGTATTCTGATTTTGTGGGGGTGGAAGACTCTGTAAACATCTGTTAAGTTCATTTGTTCAAGAGTTTGATTGAGTTCTAGTATTTCATTACTTACTTTTTGTCTAGTTGATCTATCTATTTGTGACAGTGGGGTGTTGAGGTCCCCCATTACAATTGTATTAGTGCATATATGACTTTTCATGTCAGTTAGTATTTGTTTTATATAGTTGGGTGCACTAGTGTTTGGTGCATAGGTATTTATGATTGTCATCTCTTCCTCTTGGATTCTTCCCTTTACAAGGATGTAGTGTTCTTCTTCATCTCTCTTAATCAGTGTTGGTTTGAAATCTACTTGATCTGCAAAGAGGATAGCTACTCCTGCTTTTTTGGGGGTTCCTGTCACATCGAGTATTGTTTTCCACCCTTTAACTTTCCATCTATGAGTTTCCTTTTGAATTAAGTGTGTTTCTTGTGTGCAGCATATTGTTGGATTTTGCTTCTTGACCCATTCTGCCAGTCTATTTCTTTTGATTGGTGAATTGAGACCATTTACATTGATGGTCATAACTGAAACGTATTGAATTGTCATTGCCATGACTTTTTCTTTTTGTTGGGTTCTCCCTCTTTATATTTAATTTCTTGTCATGCCAAATGGGTTCATTTTCCTTTTCTTCCTGGGGTTGTGATCCTCAATGTCTGTTCCTAGGATGATATTGTGTCAAATTCTTTGGAGTGCTGGTTTGGTATTCATGAAGTTCCTAAGGTGCTCTTTGTCATGAAAGTATCTTATTTCTCCATCCATTTTGAAAGCTAGTTTTGCAGGGTACATGAATCTGGGTTCGAGGCTGTTTTCTTTTAGGGTTTGGAATATGTCACTCCAAGCTCTTCTTGCCTTGATGGTTTGTGTTGAGAAGTCTGCTGTGATGCTGATGGGCTTTCTTTTGTATGTGATTTGTTTCTTTTCTCTAACTGCTTGTAGAACTTTGTTCTTCAGTTGAGTTTACCATTCCGAAAATGGGCATCTGAAATGAACAGACATTTCTCAGACAAAGAAGTTGAAATAGCAAATAAATACATGAAAAAATGTTCAACATCACTGGTCATTAGAGAGATGCAAATAAAAACAATGCTGAGATTCCGCTTCTCTCCAGAAAGAATGTCTGCTATCATGAAATCAACCAAAAACAAATGCTGGCAGGGCTGTGGGGATAGAGGAACACTGCTCCACTGTTGATGGGAGTGTAGACTGGTGCAAGCACTGTGGAAATCAGTATGGAGATACCTCAAAGAACTGGGACTTGAAGTCCCATTTGACTCCGCTATTCCACTGCTGGGGATCTTCCCCGAAGAATTAAAGGAATTATGCCACAGTGATATATGTGTGCCCATGTTCATAGCAGCACAGTTTGTGATAGCTAAAAGTTGGAAACAGCCCAAATGCCCATCAACTGGAGACTGGATAAAGAAAATGTGGGGTTTTTTTTATAAAATGGAGTACTACTCAGCCATAAAAAATGAGAAATTAGAGACATTTATAGCTAAGTGGATGCACATTGAGGCAATACTCTTAAGTGAAATAAATAGGACACACATGTATAAATACAGAACAGTTTCTCTGGTGTGAGAAACTGAAAGTGTAAATAAGGACTAAAATGTATAATAGGTAATGTGAAATAGGAAGAAAAGGGGCAAAGGGGAAGGAAGTGGGAGGGGTAGGGGAAAGGGTAGAAGGGAATGGGATTAATATGAGAAAATGGAAAAATAGGAACAAAATCTTTGTAAATTGGGAGGAATGGAGGGGTTGAAGGGAGGGCTGGGCAAGGATGAAAAATAAGAACCAAGAGAAACTATGTAAAGACTATGCAAATTTCCAATGATGAATGTCATTATATTGTTTACCTAAAATACACCAATGAGTAGAATGAATAATCGATAATGCAAAATAGGAAGAAAAGGTCCAAAGGGTTAGGGGTAGTGGGAGGGGCAGGGGAAAGGAAAGAAGGGAAAGGAAAAATGATGAGAAATGGAAAAAATGGAAATAAAGTTTTTGTAAATAGGGAAGGGTGGAGATCGTGAAGGGAGGGCTAATAATGGGGAAAAAATAAGAACCAAGATGCATTATGTAAAGGTACAATTCCCAGTGAGAAATGTAATTGTGTTGTATACCTACAATGTACCAGTAAAAGAATTTAGTTTAAGAAATTGAAAAAAAAAATAGAAACCAAATGATATTTAACTTAATTGTCTGTTTATTTTAGGTGCCATATTAAAATTATCTATTAATCACAGAAAAAAATGCTGCAAGGTCACTCTTCCCCCATTCAAGACTTGAAAAATCCTCTTGGACAACCATACAAACTGTGATCATGATGTTGTTACCAAATAATGAGTCCATGTAGCCCATATTTTAGAATGACCCAATAACCAATTATCCAGCCAAATGAACTGACATAGAGCCAGAGTCAAACTACTTTACTTAATATCATGTTTTCTCAAAGTTTAAGATGGTGAATTTGCATGGATCACTGACCTCAAATTATGTGTTGCTTGATTTACTTTTATCATTTTCATTTTGTGATCAATCAGTATAGGGTAGTTTATGTAAGTCCTCTCCAGAAGTAGCATGTTTTGAGTACAGGATATATTTACAACTGTATGTATTTTTATTCATTTATTAATTCTTAGGTATTGTTTCATTTCAATTTTATATCAAATTGCCTGCCTGTCCCCAACTCTTCCTTTGCTTGTATTATAAAGAAAGAACTAATTAAAACTAAAAATGGGAACATAGAAGTAATGGTGAAAAGAAGAAAAGGAATAAATCACTAAAAATCACCTGATTTTGTTCTTTTAAATAAAACATCCACAAATGAATGATATTTATCACAATATTTGTAAGAATGGAGTGTCATTGGCTCTGTTTTGGCCCATTTCTTTGTAAGGAACCATTGTAGAAAAAGTTTGAGTGTGTTTCCATATTAAACTATACAGTATAACCAACTTTCAGGTTTTTTGATTCTAGGATCATTTGTTATCTTTGAAGTATTTTACAATTATTTATCAGTTGTAGGTAACTGATAGATTTGTAACTTCTCTTCTATTTGGTAGTGAATTTATTTAAATTTTTTCCACTCTGGAAAATCCTGTTTTGTCCCCATTTATAAGTCAATTCAACATTCATTTACTTCATAAAAACTTGTGCTCTTCTGATTTTTGTTTCAAACTGGTAAAAATATCAAACTGGTTTTTGCATATCAAATGAGTACAATAAAATCTTTAACATATATTCATTTTATAACTGTTTGAGAGTCATAATTTTTCTATTTCTGAAAACTTACTGTTCCCCACATTTAGAGAAATAGTAAGTGCTAGTTTTGTATTACACTTGATTAATTACAAATGAGATCAGTAATTATTCTAAAGTTCATGTAAGTCATTTGCAGCAGTTTAGAATTTTAAAATTTATTTTGAATGGACTGTTACTCTTCTTTTCTTTTTCCTCCTCCTCATCATGTTTCTCTTCTTTATTAATACAGAGTTACATTGGACAGATGTTTTCTTTATGTAGCGACAATGTTAAACTCAAAAGAATGTTTTGTGTATGGTTAAGGCAATATAAATATTCAAAAAATGTTGTCTCTGTTGACTACAGCAAACAAAGAATTTTTACGTTGTAAAATCAATCATAATCTCAGTAATACATTACAGTGCTAAATTATCTTGATGGGTGAAAAACTGGCCAGCTTTATCTCTTGGGTCCTTTCAGATCTTCTATCAGATCTTCTATCATTTGCTCAACTCTTTTTTTTTTAAGGAGAGAAAAGCAATTCTGAATTTAAATTTTAAAGATTCCTTCCAAAAAGATAATATGGAATTCTTGTGCACATAATAGACAGGAAGACATTATTTAATTTAAGAAAAGTTCCATGACAAAAATGAAGTACATCCCATCTTCCTTCTTTCTCATTTTTCCTGAGAAAAGTTTGGCATCATTCTTTTCAGTGAATTTCACAGTTCTTTTCTTTTTCAGAAGTTTTATTAGTCACCCACCTCTTGCACCCCGATACTTAAGTATATTAGGATTTAAATTGTTAAAGTTTTTTAAGTAAATGTTGCTTCTTATTGTACTCTTATTGATCCACCTACCACAGGTCTAAAAATATTAGGCTTCATTGTTTGGATTTAATTGACAAATTCTCTTTCTCCTTTTTTCTTTTTTTTTTTTTTTTAAAAACATACTATGTAGTCAAGAATGTAATTTTAGGTCTTATACTCATGATTTTATTTAGCAAATATAGAAGGAAAATGTAGGGCTTGAAAACATACCAATAAGGAGTTGAGTCACGTGGGCACCAGTAAACCACCACCACCACCCCCCATCAAAATGAGAAGACATGTAAACAAGTCTCAAAAACAGACTTGCAGATCACCTAAAGCAACCCCAAAGGGAAAAGAGATGGAACACTCTGATACTCAACCACCTGGACTCCCTGAACTGGCAACAACAGAGGATCTGGAAAAAATAAAATCAGAAATAATTTCTCAGATAACAGCAGAGATTGTGCCCATAGTGCAAGACATGATTTATAAATGTAGAGAAGATGCAGATTAAAAAACTAGAGGAACTGAGGAACATGATGGAATCCCAACATAGGAAACAAATGGAATCCATAAAACAGATATAAACAGATTTCCAGGAGATTAAATACTCCACTGAAAGTTTACTCAGCAGAATGAACCAATGTGAGGACAGTATTTCAGATATAGAAGATAAAATTGCAATTAGTGACCAGGAAAAGAAAAATTTCTTTAAAATTGTAAGGGACCATGAGAAATCAATCCAGCAGCTGCTAGACTATGAAAAGAATAACATAAGACTGATTGGAGTCAATGAAGAAACAGGAGAGAGTACAGATGACATAAAAAATTTGTTCACAGAAGTAATGGCAGAAAACTTCCCAAGGAGGGGAAAAGAACTTGAAATACAGATAAGTGAGGCATCTAGAACTCCAACTAGCCTTGATCAAAACAAATCTACACATAGGCATATAATTGTTAAGATTCCAGAAACTCAACAGAAGAACAAAATTCTACAAGGAGTCAGAGAAAAGAAACAAATCACACACAAAGGATAGCCCATCAGAATCACAGCAGACTTCTCAACACAAACCCTCAAGGCAAGAAGAGCTTAGAGTGACGTATTCCAAGCCCTAAAGGAAAACAGCCTCCAACCCAGGTTGATGTACCTTACAAAACTATCTTTCAAAATGGATGGAGAAATAAAATACTTTCATGACAAAGAGCACCTTAGGAACTTAATGAATACCAAACCAGCACTACAAAAATTTTTAGATAATATCCTAGGTACAGACAATGAAGATCACAACCCTAAGAAGCCCAGCAGAATGAATCCATTAGGCATGACAAGAAGTTAAATGTAAAGGGGGAGAATCCAACAAAAAGAACAAGTCATGACAATAAGTCAGTACGTATCAGTTATAACCATCAATGTCAATGGTCTCAATTCACCAATCAAAAGAAATAGACTGGCAGAATGGGTCAAGAAGAAAGATTCAACAATATGCTGCATATGAGAAACACACTTAATTCAAAAAGAAACTCATAGACTGAAAGTTAAAGGGTGGAAAACAATACTCCATGTGACAGGAACACGAAAAAAAGCAGGAGTAGCTATCCTCTTTGCAGGTCAAGTGGATTTCAACGCCAAATCTGAAGCACTTCTGGAACCAAGAATTTCAGATAAAGGATAGTCAACTCATATGTACAAATCTATTGTGAACATGTGTTTTCATTCTTCTTAAGTAAAAATTTAAGAACAGAACTGTTGGTTCTTAATAGTAATACAAGAAATTTCTATATTGATTTCCAAAATGGTTTTATCATTTTACATTCACATTAGCAGTATTAGAAAGTTCTAACTGGTTCACACCTAAGCTGACATTTGTTCTTTTGAAACTTTTAACCTCCTCTCCCTAATGAGTGTATAATATGATCTTGTTATTGTACTGATTAGTATTTTTCTGATTCTGATTCTAGTGTTGCACACCTTTCCTTGTGCTGTACTGGCTATTTATCATCTTCTTGTGTCTACTTTTTAATTGGGTTGTCTGTTAATGAGCTGTAAGAGTTCTTTATATATTCTGGTCACAGGTTTTAGGTATTGTAAATATGGTCTGTTTAAGGACTACTTTTCATTTTCTTAATGATGTCATTTAAAGTTCTAAATTTTGATGGAATCTCATTTATCAATTGTTTTATTACATCTTTTTTTTGTATCCTAGGAAATTCTTGTCTACCCTAAATTCATGAACATTTTCCCTTATAATTTCTTCTTAAACTTTTATAGTTTTAGTCTTTCATATTTAGGGTCATAGATCCTTTCAAGTTAGTTTTATGTAGGGGAATAAAGGGTTGAGGTTAATTTTTTACATACTGATAACAGGTGTTCTAGTACCATTTTCTGAAAATACTATCTTTTCCTCTGCTCTTGAGTTTATGTTCTTAAAAATGGTAATGTTAAATAATCTTTCAAAACTCAGTGGACCATATATGTGTGGTTCTATTTCTATATTCTCTGTTTATTCCAATGATCTATATGTATTTTCTTACACCAACACTGCCTTGATTACTGTAGCTTTACAGGAAGTCTTAAAATTAGGTAATAAATGTCTTCCAACAATGTTTTGGTCCTTTGTACTCCTACATAACTTTCAAATTTCAATATCCAATTCTTCATTTATAGCAAGTATACATAGACCTGAATTTTTATATATACCTTGTCTTTTCTAATCCTGCTAAATTCAGATACAAGTTCTAGGGGCGCCTAGAGATTTATTAGTATTTTCTTTGTAGATGAGCATTTCACCTACATACAAAGATTTTACTTTTACCTTGCCAGTTCTATGCTAATTGTTTCTTTTTATTGCTAGACTATTTTGGTTTGGGCCTATGTTTCAAAATTTAATGGACAGATAAGGAATAGGCATATCTGCCCTTGTTCCCCACCTTAGGGGGAAAGTATTTTATCATTTCGATTCATATAACGTGTTTTTGCTGGAAGTATGGAGTACATGGCTTATCTGTTGAGAAGGTTCTGTTCTACTTCTAATCTCCTGATGGCTTTTACCAAGAAAAGGTGTAGAATTTAGTCCAGTACTTTTTCTTCAACTACTGACAAGAACATATGGCTTTTTCCTTTCCTCTGTCAAAATGATGACTTTTGAGGGTGGATCTTCCAATGCTGAACCAACACTGCCATCCCTATAATAAAACCACTTTCTACCTACTGCCAGATCTGACTTTTAGTAGTTTGTTTTGTTAAACAAGTTTTTATTTATGTTCATACTTTTTTCTTCTATTATCTTTATCCAGTTTTAGTATTGACACAATGTTGATTTCCTAAAATGAGGGGAGAAGTGTTCCTTCTTTGTTCTGCTTTAAATGTTTGATGTAATTCATCAGTTAAGATGTATATGAGCCTGTTGTTGTCATATAGGTAGTCTTTCAAAGGAATATACTTTCTTTACTAGGTGCTATTCAAATTTTATATTTCCTCCAGAGTTAGTTTCATTAATTTGTCTTCCAAGGTACTTCTTAGAAGTTGTCAAATTTATTTCAAAAAAGATTTTTGTAGTATGCTTTCTATATTCTTTTAAATTCTGTAAAATCTGTGGTAATGTCCTCTAAATTTTCATATTTTAATTAAAACAATGTATAATTGATATTGCATAATAGGAAGAAAGGTTCTAAAGGGGTAAGGGAAGTGGGAGGGGTAGGGGAAAGGAAAGAACGGAAAAGAAAAAATGTGAGAAAAGGAAAAAAAATGGAACAAAATCTTTACAAATAGGGAAGGGTGGAGGGGGTTAAGAGAGGGCAGGGGAAGGGGAAAAATAAGAACCAAGATATATCATGTAAAGGTACAAGATCCCAATAATGAATGTAACTGTATTTTATACCTAAAATGTAGCAATAAACTTAATGGAAAAAATACCAATAAATTAGCCATCAAAGGAAAAATACATCTAAATGGGAGCGTAGTTAAAAATAAGAAAAAGAATCAAAAGGAATCATTGAAAAATAATACAATGATAGGATTCAGTAAATAACCTTACAGTGATAACCCTCAGTATAAATGGTCTTAACCCCCCAATCAAAAGATACAGATTGGAAGATTGGATCAAATATACAATGGAACCATATATTGGCTATAGGAGACACATCTCACCCTAAAGGAAGGATTTAGAATAAAAGTGAGAGGACAAAATAGGATGCTCCATGCAGCTAGAGCCTGAAAGGAAGCAGGAGTAACTATGTCATGTTCAAACAAAGCAGACTTCAAGCCAAAACTTATCAGAAGAGACAAAGGTGGTCACCACATACTGCCAAAGGGAACAATTCAATAGGAATGTATAACAATTTTAAATATATTTGCACCAAATGTCAATACATCCAGCTTCAGTAAACAAAAAACCAAAAAACTGCTAGACATAAAAAGACAGATGAACACTAATACAATAATACTGAGGGACTTCAATACCCCACTCGAATAGGTCAACTAGACAAAAGAATCAACAAAGAAATATCAGAATTATGCCACACCACTGAGTGAAAGGATCTAACAAGTATCTACAGAGTGTTTCATCCAGCAGCAGAATGCATACTTTTCAAGGCCACACGTAGAACTCATTCCAAAATAGTCCGTATCTTAGTCATAAAGTATGTTTAAATATAAAAGAATTGAAATAATCCCCTATATGCTATCATATCATAGCAGAATGAAACTAGAAATCAACCACAAAAGTAACCATAGAAATGACACGTGGAGATTGAATAATACATTACTGAATAATCAGTTCATCACAGAAAAATTAGAGAAGAAATTAAAAAGGTACTAGAATCAGATGACAATGAAAGCAGTCCTAAGAGGGAAGTTTATAGCTATGAATGGACACAATAAAAAATGGAGTGATCGCAAACAATTCATCTAAGGATACCTCTCAAGGTCCTAGAAAAAACAACAACAGTACAAGCCCAAAACTAATAGAAGGAAGAAAGTATAAAGATCAGAGTGGACATTAATACATTTCAAGGAGATAATGAAAACATGTTAATCCAAGGTAATTTTTACAGTCATTTCTCTTACAGGCTTAAAGTGCTACATCTACATAAGAATAGACAGAAAAAATGGTCAAATGGCAGCACGAAGTACAAGGGAGCACTCTGATTCATCTGCCCCTCTCTTAGTGACATTCTTCAGAAAAATGCTCTCTCTCCACAAGGTGTCCACCACAAGCCATGGCCATAACACCTTGGCCACACATGGGAGGTCAGGCTTCAGCTGCTATCTGAAGCAAAGTCAGTTACTTCATCTAGCAAGAAATATAAACTTTGAACTTGATGCTAGTTACTATCTGGGATATACACGTGAGTGCAGGAAGTGTAAACTAGTGGACTCTGTCATGGTAGTTTTAACTGGGCAGAAAAACTGGGCTCAGAGATAAAAGGAAATAGATTCTCAGAGATAAGCAGAGCTAACAGAGTGCTCTGATGAACTCCAAGTTCTTGGTCCTGTTTCCTCATGATGCCTGGTACACGTATGTGATAAAAGAAAAACACAAAGTTCCTTTCTGAAGAGAGAAAGTATGTAACAGAAATATGAGGCACTTGGAAGAAGAGAATTAACTTTTAGGCTAAAGGAAATTATTATCAATTTTCTTACACCTTTAAAGTAATTTATTAAGACACTGTGGTCTATCCTATTTCTGTTCTGATAAGGGAACTAAATTTATGACCATGTAAACTACCTTGTAGTCAGCAGGGTAATGAGGTTAAAAGTTCAGGCCAGCTTATATCAGACCATACTGTCTTCTCTATCATAATTACAGATTTCTGTAAGTGGTTTATTTCTCTTTCTATATAGAGAGATAAATATGTTCTTACTAACAAATTATTAGTTGGAGATTATTGTGACCCATTTAAATAATAAACCTTCGCAAGAAGTCAGGGTTTGTGTGATGTTCTTACATAGTTGTGTAAAATCATTTAAAGTTGTTATGGGAGAGAGAGTGATAATTCATTAATTTGTTTTTAATGTCAACCTTGGAAGATTTAACTGGATTTAAATTTGAGCTGTTGTTTATTTTGGTGAATGTTTTAGCTTTTCTAGTTCACTTATCATGATTTTTAGTTATGTCCCCTCAAAATTTGGCTCTGGTTGCTTAAAAAGAAAATAGATTTATTACAAATTCATTAGCACTTCTGGCTTCCACCTAAGGTAGAAGGCTGGAAAGGACATGACTTTCAACTAACCACACACATTCATCAGAAAAATAAAAAAGAAACAAAAAAAATCAGGTAATTTTCAAAATCATAAATTTTCTTGAATCTGTTAAAGAGCTAAGGTTGCAGGACCACCAGCTACCCTGAATGCTTAGGAAAGATGGGTTCCTCCAAGCACAGATAAGATGTGAGCACCCTCTTTACCATGATGGCAGGAAGAAGCAAAGTCTCCCCACATGTTGCATAAAAGAATTCAGGTAAAAAGTTTCTGGGATAGGTAAAGCAGAACATGGCCCATCTGGAGGGTGTAGAAGCAGTAGGATGTTCATCCATGAGGAAAATTTCCATCCCCTCATAGGTGTTTCTAGAAGCTACTGGGACTCATGAACAAGAGTACAGGCAAGAGGGCAGAGGTGAAAGACTTCATCATAGGAATTAAACACCTAATAAAATAAAAGATTGATATCCCTTAGGCTCCTTTTTCTCTGAAGGATGAGAAATCATATGAGCTCTTGTGAGATGGCCAGTATACTTGGTCAACCCTCCAAGCACAGATTAAAACCCACTGCACCAGGAGCAGGAGTGAAAAGAAAAAATAATTGCACAATGGTGGGAAGGTTTAGGAATGGTTTGGTTCAGACAATTTGAGATGTCACAACAATAGAATATGGACAGGATCATTGAGAAAGCCCCTTCCTTGTCTTTTTGGGACTCAGTATTTTAAAAATAAATGGTAGAATTCAGTTGCATTATATCAGTGAAAGTATCTAGATTCAAAAAGTTAAATAAATTATGGGGACAGAAAACAAATTAGTGGTTGCAAAAAGCTGGGATGATTTCTTTCAATAATAATCATAATTGTAATTTTGATTGATGATGCTAATGTTGCCATACTGGGGATTGAACCAGCAAGGGTGTTTGCACTGAGCTATAGCCTCAGCTTTTTTAGTTTTTCATTTTGAGCCAGGGTTTCACTAAGCGGCCTATGCTTGCCCTGAACTTTTGATCTCCTGCCTCAGCCTCCAGAGTGCTGGAAATATAAGTGTGCACCTCTATATGCCCAGCTTGATATTGATCTCCTGAGTTTTTTGTGAATATAATATGAGATCTAAGAATTCCTAATTATGTGACTAGTGAACTTGAAAACCAGCTTCCTGGGGGAGAGAAATTAGATATATAAAATAAGCTTATTTTAACAAGTCATGAAATGTCTTAGACTGTTTTTTGTTGCTATGTAACAAGATATTTGAGACTAGATAAGTGATAAAGAAAAGAGATTTATTTTGGTTCATGTTTCTAGAGGCTGGGAAGTCCAAGAGCATGGCGTCTGAATCGTCTCTGCTTCTAGTGAGGGCCTCATGGTGGAAGAGCAAGAGAATGAATGCAGAAGAGGAAGAATCTCACTTTATAACAACCTGTCTCAAGGTAACTAATGCAGTCCTAAGAAAATGGCAATAGTGTCACTTAATGGCCTCATCATCTTTTAAAGGCCCCATTTGCTAATGCTGCCACATTGAGAATGAAATGTCACCATCAGTTTCCTAGGAAATACTGCATATTCAAACTATAGTGTGTGTTTGTCTGTATACAAATGTTTAGTGCTACCCACTGAAGAGGCCAAAATAACAACTACCCTAATAGTGATGAAATTCCTTGAGTCTAGATAAAGCTTAGCGAATGTAATTTCCCCCTTTAAAAACAAACAAACAAACAAACAAAAAATATCCTGGTGGATCTCAGGGATCTGTGGCAAAAGTTTTCAAGACAACCCTGAGATGATTTTTCACTGCAAATACCATTGAGGCTATCATGAGACTACATGGGTCAAGGCTGAAGAGCTTCCAGGCCCACCTAAAAAGGGTCCCAGTGTCTAAAGTTGGGCCAATTGATGCATAAATAAGTATAAGATCTATTATTGTTTGGTAAACATCAAATAGTGCAGTCCAAAATTATAAATAATTTTATAATAAAAACATAATAAAATTAATTGGTCACCTTTTGAAGATGATATTTAGAACCTTGGTAAATAAATGAAATAAACTAAGTGGTTTTGAGTTATGAGTTGTTCTTCAAGGAACTCCATAGTAAATGTAGAAAAATATCTCCTTATTGACATGTTCAAGCTAATAATTGGAGAAGGACTAACTATATTAGATTATTACCTTTTTAAAAACCTAATAGTGTTTGAAATCAATTTCTGATAAGTTTACAAAGTGAAACTTTGGAAGAACAAAACACCAATGAAAAAGTAGTTAAAACATTAAATCAGAATATGACCAATCACGTATGTTGAACTTGAACTTTACACAAAATACAGAGAATGATGCAACTGTGAAACTCAGCCGCAGAGCTACAATCAGCAAAATACATACTGTGAGAAACTATGAGTCAAAGAATCTAATTCTTTAGTACATACATTGCAGAGAGATAGAGGAAGGCAGACACACATACAAAAAGAGAGACTTTTAAAAGATATTTCTTGCCAGTTGTGGCGGCACATGCCTATAATCCCAGCACTTGAGAGGCTAAACCAGAAGGAAAGCCACGAATTCAAGACCAGCCTGAGCTGCATAGTGCAAGGCCACCCTGAACTACATAGCAGACCCTGCCTCAGAACACCAACATAAATAAAGATAAATAAAAACATAAAAGATATTTTTAAAGCATGTAAACTATACTACTTAAAGGTATATATTCTGATAATCAAACTATAAAGAAACCAAAGCAAATATTTACTTTAAAAGTCATACTTCTAGTAATTTTTAATTCAAAGTAGTGGTAGCCTCCAGGGCAGATGGTAAGTTCTATTTCTTACCCAGGGTAGTTAATTACAAAGGCTATTCATTTAATAATAATCTATCAAGTTGTAATTTTATTTGCATTTTTGAAAACCTGTGTTACAGTTTAAAATAGAAGTGAAAAACAAATTGAGTGGCTCAGAATTTCTGAGATAAGTGGGGGCACTCTATTTGAGGTGACATTTCTAAAATGATGATAAAATTGTACCATGGAATTATCATTTGTTCTGCTGCCTGCAACTCAGGCTTTATTATGGCCATAATAAATCCCCCAACCCCAATGCCACTTGAACATTCAAAACCTGGCCTTATCAGCTATGGCTCCTTTCTCAAACTCCTCCAAAATAAGAGGAACAAACTCGAATAGACTCTGTGCAGAATCTTCTCCTTCTTGTTGCTCACATCCTCACATTCTGGAGGTGAGAATCACAGTGGAACCTAAGATTGGGGGGAGGGGCATTACCTCTGGGAAACAATTGGCCTGTTAGGTGAGAAAATATGTTTTCTATTTTCAGAAATGGAAAAGGCTTTGCTCTGTTTATTTTCTTATTTATTTTTTCATTATTTTTACTTTAAATATTACAAAATGCAGAAATGCACAGTGCATACCTCAAAGGTCCTATGTCCTCTACCCAATTAATGGAATTTTAATATTTTATTATTATATCTTCAAATATTTTATGTATAAAAGATGGAATAGGTTGGGGATTTAGCTCAATGGTGCCACTGCCTACCGCGCGAGCACAAGTTCCTGAATTCAATCCCTGGTACCAAAAACAGACAACAACAATAACAACAGCAAAAGATGAAATAATTGATGTCCTTCTCCTTTCCTTCTAAAGTTCCAAAGTTTTTTCTCCATAAGATGACATTTTGAGAGATTTGTGATATATTTCTCCAATTTATATGTAGAGAACAGAAGCAAAAATTTTGCTAGAGGACTACAATTAGAGTATTTTTGATTTGTAGAGAAGCATACTATTTACTTGATAGTTACAGCCAAATTTCTCGCTAATGTGGTTGTACTTGTGTTTAAAGTTTCTACTTTCCCATCTCCTTGCCTGCTTGAAATTTTTTGGACTGTTTAGTTTTTGCCAGTTTCAAGACTGTTAAGCAAAATTTCACTTTAAATTGCATTTTTGCAGTGTTCATTATAGCATGGTTTCGTAGCAAAACACTGGATTTTTTAAAAGAGCAAACCATACTGTGGTCCAAATTGAAACACAGATGCTGAACTAAGCATTGCATTGAAGGTATATCCATTTTCCTCACTTGCCAAAAAGTAAAACATCATTCTGGTTGATGCACACCAAGTCAGTTGTAGAGTCTTGACATGAGATGATCCTTAGGACTTTTCTTTCCCAAAATAGAGAATGAACAAAATAAACATGGGTCTCTTTTTAAGAATACTGGATTTGTAAATTGATACTGGGATTGAAATTGCTGGTTTGGGTGGCCCTTTTGCAAGCTCTGGGAGAAGGGAAAGATAATCAGGAAAATGGAGCTCTTAAGTGGTCCTAGATGGAGAGTTAATTCCTTGTAGCTTCAATTCCAGATCAAGGTCAAAGCAAGACCCTACTATAACTCATCCTTGTAGCTCTGGAAAGTCTCTCTTGAATGTTTGCAATTATCTACCCTTTAATTATGATATGTTAAATGGATAGTTACCTGGATATAGCAAAATTCCTGTTATTTTATCAATTGGGTGTAATAATTATTCTCAGCAGAAACATTTGCTACTTGTGGCAAATAAATGGTCAAAACTGAGGAACAGAGATTTTGCACCTTCTGGGAAATATTAAACAAAGACTAAATCAGCATGTGTTACTCTATACAGACTGGAAAATAGAGGGAATTCGGAATGAAAAGATCTGAGTTTTCAGACCTGCCACTTTCCAGTTTGAATTCAGACAACACTTCTGTGTGATAAACTCAATAATCTCTCTCTCCATATTGTGGTAAAGATTTGTTAAGATCAACTGAAATAATCTTAAATGGACTTTATAAAATGTGTGATCACAAAGTAGAAATAACATAATTTAAAGATAAACCAGAGTAAGAAAGTCGATGGTATTACCTAATTTTCTTTGTATTGTAGTTGTTTTTCTTCTATCTTCTTTGGGTTATGGAGAAATTAGTTTCCCAGGGCACTTTAAATTCTGTAGGAAAACATAAACTTTTTAATGAGGTTTCTTTTTCTTGGTAAGCCAGAAAGGTACCTAAAAGGAACTCTTTTGGCAGTTTATTAAGCCCCTCCCTTTTCCCTCACTCTCCTTTTTCTCTACTTTTTTTCTTTTATGTAATTAACCCAGTTACCTTACACAAAGCAGTAAGAAGTTCCTGAAGAAAAATTCTTGGCCCTCTAGATGAGAAGCAGTTTTTCCACAATTGCAGGAGAACCTGGATATGTTGACTGAATAGTGCATTTGGTAGCTGATTAGGAATGGAGGTGAGAGATAATTTTCAAGATTAATAGAAGTTAAAATTAGCAACGCACTGGATTTGACATGCTCATGTGATCAATTTCATGCATGAAGGGGAGAGGTATATATTAAATATATACATGGAAGGGAGAGAAATACATTAAGCTAATAGGGCCTAAATATTGTACTGCGATTAATTTTATTTATTTTAATTATGATAAAATATACAAAACATAAAACCTGTGATCTTAACCAATTGCAAATTTGGTGGTGTTACATACATACATTTACACTGTGGTACAACCATTCTCCAGAATGTTTTCAGCTTACAAAACTGAAACTATGCCCATTAAACATAATCATTCTAATTATTTTAGAATTTTATTCTCTTGAATTAGTTTTTAAAGTACCTACTAGATCAGAAGCAATGTAGCCTGTGCCTTGTATTTCTTTGTAGATATACCACATAAACCATGGTTTAGATGCAGATGTGGACAAGAAACATATCAAATACAACCAGTTCCAAAACAGAACAGGAATGGCCTCAAGAAACCCAAATCAGTAAAGAAATCCAAATCACTAAGATGTGAGTCTCTTAAATGAATAGACCCTATGTTCCAAAGGATCATGTGTTTCATTAAGCAGTACAACTAGAATGGCCTGGAAAAGATGCAGACCAGCAATGCCAAGGTCATTAGTACCCAGTGTGGAGGCACCTTTAAAGGTCAAACTCAAGGTACCAAGGGGTGTCAGCTTCCAGTGTGATTAACTTGACTACACTGCCCACCCCAATCTTGGGGAGAGTGTTCTTGCCACATCACCAAGAGTCTCAAGCTGTACCTGCCAAAAGCCAAGGCTCAATCACAACAAAAGCCAGATTGTGGCTATGGCTGTGGTCCAGCTCTAGCTCCAGTTCTAGCTCTGACTCTAGCTCTAGTTCTCGCTCCAGCTCAAGCCCCTGATAGTGCCAGAGTCCAGGAAGATTCCAGAGTAGAGGACTCTGCCAATATGAGAGCATAGGACTGGTATGATTTCTGGGCAGCTATCTGCATGGTACTTATGTCCTCTGGTGTCAATCATTCAAATAAACCAGAGCTAACCTCTGTAAAGCAAACATATAAGCAAAACACATAGAAGGTGCTGGTCCAAAATGCTTCTATGCACTTTGTCACTGTGCTTAATAATTAAAAGGGCTCTTACAAGGTATCAATGTATATCACCATATGAAAACACATCTTCACATTTGTTCTAAGGACCAAATTTGGGTTGATTTAATTTATTTTTCTTGTAAATGAACCTTTCAGTTTAAACAATGGTCATAACAATAATAATTAAGTCTATGCTTTTGTGAAGCAGCTGTTTTGGATAAGAGCTGCTTACTCTACTTCATGAATGCTGGCCTCCTTTACATTGACTGTTAAGTGTAGACTCTCTCACTCACCCAGAGATACACATTATTGATTCTTCTCTGCAGGAACTTTGGCTGACATTTCCCCAAGACATATGTTTAGAAAGTAATAGAAATTTTCTGAATTCATTTTCATGCGTACTTTAAGCAATTGTCAAAAAATGTCTTTCTTGAATTCCTTTCCAACCCTACCACCCAAAACAACTTGAGGTTAAATCAGCTTCATAAAGCAGCCACCTGTTGGGATGGAAATTGACTAGAAGTACAGATGGCTTTTCTTATATCTAGGAAAACTGTTGCAATAAAAAATTAAACATAATTGATCATATACTTTTGCAAATTTTTAATCACCTTATTAGATTTGGGAGTTTTAATGGAGGTAAATAAAGTCCAAAGATGGAAATGAGTGCATATAACCAATGTGTGTATTCCCCTTCTGCAAGAGCTGTAGAAAAGCTGGAGGGGATTTAACAGATGCTACTTCTGCTAGCAGGATGTAGGTTATTATGCCTATTAGCATTTACTCCTCCATCTGAGGAGAAGAGGCAGAACTGTCACAGTAGGAGACAAAGAAAGGAAGCAATAAAATGAATGTTTTCCCCTAGATGACAAGAATTCATCTTTCAAAGAGTGAAATAGGTAAAGAACAGAATAAGTCTGAAACTGTTCAACCAATGTGTTTCTTTGAGAGTGTTATAAATTAGTTGCTTCATACACACCTTTATGTAGTTGAATCCAAAGTATTTGAAGGTTTGGTAAGAATGACTTAAAGTAATATTTATTCTAAAATTATATTAATGTGAAGAAAATAGAATAGTATAATGTAGTATCAATTTCACTGAAAAATCCACTGTTGGGACTAATAACTTCTGTCAAACATTCACTGGAAATAATTATTTGGAGGTAAGTATTTGACACTAGCAAACCAGAGAAATGTGCTAGTGGCTCTAATGTCCATCATATTTATTAATCCACTGTTGTATATTTTTGAAAGCAAAATAGTAATAGTACTTGTTAAACATATATATATATATATATATATATATATATATATATATATATGAGTAGGAACAAGTGTTTTATCAATTGTACAACGTGTTGTAAAGTTACTTTTAAAATTTATTTTTACTTATTTATTTTTTAGTACTGGGGATCGAACTCAGGTCTTTGCACTTGCGCAGCAGGCGGCGAAACCACTGAGCTAAATCCCCGGCGTAGTAAAGTTATTTTGATACCACTTATGCTTTGTGACATTATTACTCATGCAAAGAGATTTAGAAATGAGCGACTATAACTCTGTCAACCTATGGAAATAAATAAACACCAACTAAATAAGAACAAATAAAGGCTGCTTATTGTGAGGGTGCTAAATAAGGGAGCCAATGACCATCAATTGAGTTTTGACAGAGACTCAAAGGCAAGCAGAGGAATGAGAAAGCTTGATAGTATGATAAAGGGATGGCTTCATTCATTGCCCAGTTGGACTATTGACAAGAGAAAGCTGCAGGTAAACCATCTAGAAGGACATAGAATATCATCAGATAGAAGTAGGTATTTGATTTTTCCATACTGGTCCTAAATTGTAAACAGGGACAAAAATCAGGGAGGGCTGAAGTTACTGACCAACTCCTGACCACTTGGGCAAATTATTACAGGAATTTTATGGTCTTCTGAATTGTTGCTGGAAATAGTGTCTGACTTCTCACAAGTCTGACCTAGAGCAGTCTGGCTTCCTGGGCTGGTTTGTTTCCAGGGTAAATTGTTGTATGATGTGAATCAGTTTTATTTTTTATGTAGGGTATAATCATTGTTAATTTGTATAGTCAGTCTCTCAAAACAGATCAGTGTGGGAGACAAAGTGCATAGGATAAGAGATAGTTTTAAAGAGATAGTTTTGTTTAGGCTATTATAATAAAATGTTCATTACTGAGAAAAGAACTAATGAAGAAGGAGAAAACTTGGGAGTTTTATAGAAGCAAGTAAATGAGGGAGCATTGGGAAACATGGAGTTGAGACTCATTTGAGATATTAAGGAAGGCTGGAGATTAGAATGTTGAAGTATGCTAGGGCCAATGCCTTTTTGCTATTGGAAAGCTTTGAGGTTTGGTCATGTCACTCCTTAGACTGTTCTTATTTTCTAATACCTTAAGAATAATCCACACTTCTTAACATGGACTATAAGACCTCTCATGGCACTTTTGGAGTGGGTAAACTGTCTCCTGGCTTTTAAATATGCTTTCTAGTCTTCTTGGATGTTCTTTTCCTTTCAGGATATCCTTCTGTGCATATCTCCTCATTAATTCCTATTTATCCTTTATATGTTATCTCATACCTTATCTCTTGAAGCAGACAAATGAGGATGAAGTTTGTAGGAGGGATCAGAACTAACTAGCTAAGAGAGAAAACTCAAAATAGATGGAACTTCTCAGGAAGAGCACATGAAGCAAAATTGCAAATTGATAAAGGTAGCTCTTTGGGGAGGCAGGGATACTTAATGGAGAGGCAGAATAGCATGAAAATTTGAAGGTAGTTAGGCACTAAATGATAAGGTCTAAGATGAAGCTGGCAATAAACAGGATTAAGTGCATTATTGAAGTCTTTTAGGGTTAAGACCTGAAAAATGTTCTTTGGATTTGCTGTCTAGGAATTTATTTGGGATCTTAGAAGCATTAGCACAATAGTGGAAATAAAAGTCAAGTGACAGAGGGTTAAGGAATGAAAGAATAGCAAGGAAGTACAGTTAGCAAGAGTAAAATGCTTTCAGAATTAAGGATGGCAAAGAATGGGAAAGAAAGAAATATTAGTGTTTTAGGGGGATCAAGATGGAATAAAGTTCTGTGTATATATTATGAAATAGGGGTAACTTTAATAGAGGCCAGAGGAAAAAAAGATTAGCTTTCCTTTATCCCGCCAATGCTTTGTTTTAGAAGAGATGTCTTATATGGCTTGTAAAAAGCAGAAGAATGAGACTAAAAGATAGCTACATTCAGTGTTTACAATAATCTTTCCAATTTTTATTAGTTTTTGAAATTAATATTGGTAAACAGCTGTTTATTAGGAAATTTTCATTTACACTGTAGTGTTTTGAAGATTAGGTTTTTATTTGTGAAAACAATCAGAATGGGAAGCTGTCCATTTTCTTACTTAAACGCTCTCAACTTTTCTCTACCACCTACTCCAGGGGAGTGAAAGAGAGTTGTATATCAGACTACATAGCTCAAGCAAAACTATTACTTTTCATTCTTCCTAAAGCAGACTTGGTCTGAAGACAGAGTAGGTTGCCTGAGGGAGTAGTGAGTTCCATACCAGTGGGATTGTTCCAGCTTCCAAGAGTCATTCAGATAGATGATAGGCCTAGATGATTTTTAAAGGCCTTTTCATCCCCAGTAGTCTATGAGTTTCACATTTCTAAATGACTTTTAGAGCTTGAATGCAGGCTATCTGCCATGTTAAGAGTAAATAGATGTGAGCTGTTAACAAACTAAGCAGTGAAGTGGAATATTGTTTTTGCTGTCAAGATTTGTCAAGGACAATCTGCTTTGAGAGAACTGAAACTTGATTCTACTAATGTTTATTTTTGCTCTTTTTATACATTTCCATCTTGTGCTTACCTTCTGAGTTATATTTTGAAAAAGAACAAGAAGATAGGACTAGAATATAAGGATGTGGTGTTTTCCTGGTATCAGAATAGTAAATAATATTTAATATCAAGGAACAGTTCCAAAGAATTGGCTGGGCCATACTCCCCACTGTATTTGAATTGTCCATGTCAGCTTCCCTTTCTATAGTTTCCTTGTCCCTTAGATCATACACACCTTTTCAGATGAGGAAACTAAATTGGAGCATTTGTGAATGTTTCAAGGTCATGGAGGCAATCAATGGAGAGAAATCACCATATACATCAAGAGAACACATCAATAACAGAATGATCAAAGGTGATTCATGGGCCTCCTGTCTGGGTGCTGACATTTGGCCTTATGCTTAGGGTTTCTGCATGCCCAGCACTGCAGGCATATTTTCCATCAGTACAAGGTGAAGTACTGATGATGTCTACATATTATTACTTGTTGAGCAATTAAATATCAGAAATAGTAAAAATGAAATTTATATTAGAAGTCTCAATTCGCTTGCCTGAAATTTTGAGCATTGCTTCAATGAGAAGTAATTTTAATAATGTTTTCTCAGCTTTGTTCTTCACTACAATTTCCAATGTTTTTTATAATTGACAGAAAAAAATCATTAAAACCATTCAATTTATTTCATGAATGCAAATAGTTATACATCTCAACTACTTTGACTTAGAGTTGTTCAGATGATTATAGTTTTACTTAATTTTCTGAACTAAGGATGGCTTACCATTTTTTACTCTCTACAACAAAGTTCACTTTACAAGAAGATAATTGGACACAATCACATAATTAGGTAAGTTTCTCATGTCAACATGAAACATGATAAAATAGAAAGTCCTTTTCTTTTTCCTTTCCTTGAGCTGAATGTTACTGAATACAACTTAATTCAACAAATATTTAATAAATGCCTGTTCTTTTTTAAACACTAATATTGGCATTTGAAATACATAAATGAAAGACACAGTAGTCCTTAAGTGTGTGTGTAGAAATTCCTCATGGAGGAATTCATGGCTTGTGGGATTTGGTGTTTTTTAAAATTCAGAGCCTCATGAGTTCTAATTTTTAAAGCCATTTCTGCTTTCAAAACCACATTACATTTTTGGCTAAAGGATCTCACTAGATCTCTTCCAGGTTTCATGGAATAATACAAGTGATGGCTTCTGAAAATGTCTTGATAAAAATCCTTAGCATTGTTTCCCTTGAATACAGTAGTGTCATTCCATTTCAAAACCACTTAATAGAATAGCCATCTTCTAAGTCTCTATCCTTTCTCAATTTGTTTTATTTCTGAATTATTCCATATCTTTTGTTTTAAATAGTATGCAATAGCATATTCATAAGATAAACACTAAAAGGAGAACAGACTCTATTATTTAGTTTCTACTTACTTTTTTACCAGTCCTTATGAAAGGAGGGTGTGAATCTGGGAATTTAAAAAAAAAAAAAAGAGAAGAACAAAATGCTAATTAATTTAGATAAAACCAAGAAAAAGAATAGTTTATAGTAAACCCAAAGCACAACTTTTCCTACTATTAGAAGAGATAATATTGAGTAATTTAGTATCTCCTTTTTTTACAGGACTCAGATAACAGTATTTCACTTGCTGCAAATAAATTCAACATTTTATAAGACCAAAGAATCATAACTGAATAGTTTCAGAAGTGTTTCTCAAACTTTGAGTTTGCAGATCAGCTGTAGGATTGTGCTGAAATACCGATTTGATTCAGTTTGAGATGGAGGCTATTCTCTGTCTGCCATGTGCAACTCGGTGGCCACTGCCATATGTGGGTTTGACGCATCTGAAGCATGCATAGTGGGAAGAAGTTTTTGATTTGACTTAAATGGCCATAGATTGCTAATGGCTCTCATGTTGTAGAGTATTAGTTTATGAGGAAAAGTGTGACAATGACAAATCATTGACAGTCTTTAAGGCCTTTCATGTTTTCTATTTATTCCTTTATTTTTACTTTTCCTGTTTTCTAAATAGTAGTGTGTGCTGTTCATTTGACTATCATCGTGAACTTTTGGCAGAATCTTTGAAAAGTATATGGTATTTTGGGGGGTTAATCTACAAAACTCTGCTTGAGGAAAGCTTTGTTAATCAACTGTGACACTTTTGTTGAATATACTTCAAAGGTATATTTAAGGATCCATTGAGCACTGATAGATCAAAATTCTCAGTGAGCAAATATAATACATTGACTCATTACAAGATATTTTCAGGTGCCTGGCATCAGAATAAGTAGTTACTTTTGAATATGTTTTATGGTAATTCTGCATTTAAAATTAAAAGAGTCTATATCTCTTTGTTAAATGAATGTATAAGAAGAAAAATACTAAAGTTAGCAAGTATAATCAGTGGGTAGATAATCTAATAATTACTTTGAATAAGCATTAAGAATCTCTCTAGGGAGGCATGGGGGCACATGCCTATAATTCCAGCTATTTGGAACACTGAGGCAGGAAGATCTCAACTTGAAGTTCTACCTGAGCAATTTAATGAGATTCTGTCTCAAAATATAAATTACAAAATTTAAAAAGGGCAGGTGATACAGCTCACTGGTAAGGTACCCCTGCGATCAATCCTTAGTACCATAAAAACAAATAAAAAAGCCCCCAAAATAGTCTTTTCTTTGAAAGATTTATCCTGAGAAAACTTTCAGGTTAGTATCTTAAATGGACAATGGTTTTGTTTGCTTCCCTATAGACTTTTAAAATAACTTATTCTTCATAGCTATCTCCATTGTATTTATTATGCAGCAGGCACAAGTATTTAAGTGATTATAACTCATATTTATTAAATATTAGCAACAATTCTGTCAGCTTAATTTCATAGATGAGGAAACTCAATCCCAGTGAGTGAAGTGCCCTGGGAGAGATGCAGAATGGCTAGGAAACAACTCTGAAAATAGGCTCTGCCCAACATCTAAATCATTGTGTCGTGCTTCTGGCTCCTTCAGTATTGTTAAAGTATTAAAGGAGAGGTTTTCTCATGTTAGGCTCTAATTTCAGACTGTTTCAGGGATCACTATATTATTAGCAGTCTTTAAAAAGTTAAAATATTGTAATGATTCTTACTTCTGTTTTTCCTAATAGTCACGCAGTTAGAATTTTTAATTCAGTATGGGGAATGCTTTAGAATTTGATTCCTATATTTTCCTTATGAGACTTAGGTCATTTGAGGCAAAAATTCTCAATCTCTAAACTTCACCTTTCCCAGTGTGCAGTGTAGTTAACAGTAGAGCGTACCTCACTATGTCTTTTGCTTGAATAAAATGAGAAGATATACAATTGATATAAAACACCTAGCACAAAGCTCTTCAGATGTTAAAGACCTAAGAATCATTTAAAGAATAGGAGTTTAAATGTAGCTAATGCTAACACAGTAGTGAAAATGTTTGACTGAGTTCAGATCCAGATAATGAAAGTGAATAGAAAAGTTCCATGTAAATGTGAGGAAATTTAAATATGTTAATCACAGTGTTCAGTAAGGTAGATTATCTTACTAAACTATTTAGCAAATACAAATATATGTGTAAAATTGATTTATTTCTGTTTCCTATATGAGTGTTATATAATAAATAGAATATATGCTTAACTTTTATTTGTGTTTAACTGACATGTTTTATTTTAATGGGGAATTTGATATCATAATAGGTTTAGTATAACCCAATTTCATTATATTTGTTCCTTTTTGAAAATTTCTAATACCAGAAACATTAAATGTGTCCACGAATAGTTGTACCTACTAAATAAATTATGCCATTTAAGAGAACTTGAATCAAATGTTTCAGTAGATTAAATATATAGTTAACTTTCAATGTAACCTTTTTCTTTAAAAGTGTATTGGTTAGGATTGAGGCACAGTTATAAGTTGATAGGATGCAGTGTACTTTTAAATTATTATTATTACCTTGAACTCTCAAGAGGTGACCTCAAAGATTTGCTTTGTGTCATAACAAAGAGGCCACTACTTATTTTTAATTATTTTTTAAGCTTCCTTCATATCCTTTTACACATGCATTGAAGTTTAGTAACTGTGTTCATTATTCACCTCTTTGAAAATGGATTTGAGTTTTAGAGAGTAATCAAAGTCATCTAGAACAAAATCTATAGAATGAGCTAGATAATGAAAACTTAATATTTTGAAGATAAGAAGTAGAGTAGACATGCAATTATGGAACACAATTACAAGGGAAGGAAATATTGCCAACCATCCATAGGGTAATATTACTAGTATCAGCACAAACCTGCCAAGGTTCTAGTTTGTTACAGTCATTATATTAAGTAGTTAGTTCATCCATTTTATTTAATCTTCACAGGAACTCAGTATTATTTTTCCATCATTAAGATAGAAATATTGCAACTTAGAGGCTTAGGGGATATTCTCAAGGTCACATAGCAAAATGGAATACAAGATCTCAAATTTAGGATTGTATATGGCTACACCCTTATGCTCTTCACTATTTCTGAAATAAAGTTTTCCAAAATCTTTACTCACCATGAGTAAGAGCAGCATCAGTGGAGCAAACAGGTCATCTGTCTAGGTAAAGAATTGAAGAACAATGTATATTTAGCTGATATGTTTCTGAAAGACAGCCATATTACTTTTAGGACATACCTCTTATACTCTGGCATCTTCACAAATTCAAGGGCAAATCGCAAAGTGCTGAGTTTATCTAAGTATTATGCTCAGAATATTTAAGTGGAACTGGATGCTAGCTATTGAATTTGATAAAATACAATATATCTCTTAATATCTAAATCATTGCAATTTCAGTTATTGAAATTTCAGTTATTGTAATTTCAATTATTGAAAATCTGTAAAAAATTTTAATATTTACTGGCTCATAAATCAATGATTAAAGAAGTCGTATCTATTAAACATGCTTTTAGGATGCAACCCTGTAAACCAATCTTTGCCAAGTTATTAATAATAGTAACTATTAATAATGAAAATTTATAGCCAACATGCACCACCAGTCATTAGCTGAGTACTTTACATGCATAATCTTCAGCTGTATTGACTTGTGAAGTCATATCACCATATACCTTGTGGATGAGATAGGAGAGTGAGACATGAGGAGCAGGATGACATGCAGAGATGAAAAGCAAAGGTGGATTTCAGTCCCATCCCAGAAATTTCCAAGTCAGATTTCTTTTACTATCCCATGTTGCCTTAATTACCAGACTTATTTTTATTTAAATAGAGACTGTAAAAAACACAATATCTTCAAACAAATGAGAGTATTTCTAAAGATGACTTTTAGGAACCATACATATGTTGATCCTGTCTACAGGATTTTACTTCTTCCTTTCCCTTTTTCTGGAACACCTCATAAAGTTTACATGTGTAGATGAGGGATCTTGATGACAAGGCTCCTTAAAAACTGAGAATGCCACCATAAAAACACTGACATGCTCTTTGAAATGTAACTTGTGATCATATGGACTTGCTATGAATTTTTTTTGGTTGAAATAATTAGAAAAACCTATTTGTAAGTAGTTTAAATAGAAATGAGTTTACTTTTCCAAGAATATATTAAAGGTAGGCAGTGCTATGTTTAGCTTGACAACTTCATTAAAGACTCAGACTATTATTGATTTTCAAACTTTATAATCCTTAGTGAGTTAGATTTGTACTTCATGGTCAAAATGTACTTCCTTAGTTTTCAGGCATCAAACCTTCAGTGAACCTAGGGAAGACGAATATATATATATATATATTCCCAATGCAAAAGCTTCCCTCAAAATAGCCAACAGACTTGCATGTACACTTCATTGTTGAGAACTGTGTCACATGGGCCCTTATAGTTGGAGGAGATGCCAGGACCTCTGGGTTATTCTTGAGGGCTGTGCACCTGGCTGCTGGAGTGGTTTAACCAGGTAGAAGGAGATGAAAGGCATGAAATACCTAACTCGCAGCATCTTCCATACATCATAAATCATATATTAATCTTTCTGATCCCCTTCTGTGTTGCCAGGGCCTTTGTCTTTATCATCTTCTATTTACTATCATTTATATACTAAAAAATTTAAAAATCTGTATCTCTTAAATACTTTCTTCACAATCAATGTTAAAAAACATAGCCTCAATGAGGAGTTAATACTTAAAAAGTAAAAGAAGCAAAAGAAACAGAAAATGAGAGCAAACAGAGAAAAAACATGAAGTACCCTAAAGTGCTAGCAATCTTGGAAAGAAATAAAACCACGGGGCTAACAAATTTTAGTTCAAAAACGAAAAGATTGTCTTGATTTTACAGCCATTTTGGTTATGTAACCTCATTCTTTACCTGCTCACACTCAATTCTACACTGGGGCATCTGGTGTAGGGTTGGATTGGGCATGGGTGAGCACCATGAATCGTATCAGGGTCTTTTTTCTAAGTATTCAATAGATGTGTGGCTTTAGGGTTAATTGTAAGTTCTCTAATGCAGAGGTGCACCAGCAAAAAAGTTCCCTGTTTTCTTCCAATATGAAACCTCACCTAGCCACCACCACCACCCTGATTTAATTTACAGCATACCATGTAGGAAAGAAACATTTACTGCAATTAATTTAAGAAAAAATAAACTTTTGGGCATAGCAACCATAAACATTCAAAAAGACGTCATTATTTTGATTTTGCTGCTCACGTTCTTTTCCCCTTTGTCTTCTTGATTTTTCACAAGTGAAAGTCAAGGCACACTTTCTATATTATACCAGACTGGAAGAAAGAGATGACAAATGACAGGGTGGAAGAGAATACCATCGCATTTGTATGGAATTGGAATGAGGCTGCTTTTAGCATTTCAGAAAAAGACATTATCCTGGCCTGGCTTGTCCCTTGGCTTCCCTGCCCTGGTCTTACATCTTTAACAGTATCTTTCTTGCAATTACACTCAGGTGGGCCCCCAGGGTCTCATGCCAATGAGTACTAAGCCCATTAGAGAGTAAATAGCAAAATGACAAGTTTCTTCTCAATTTATAGTGTATTTATTGCTAGCTGTGGCAGTGTGGCAGCAAGGATTTATCTAGAGTTGAATTCTCTAATGATTTCAACCAGCCCCATTATTATGTAGGCCAGTTTAAAGCCACTGTTCACAAATTGCAAAATACTTGGAATGAAAACCAGCAAAGATTGCTTCTGTGGCTATAAATTCAGTAACTTCACACATACTAAATGTATGTATTTTAAAATAGTCATATGGCTTAAACCAAATAAAGCAAGAAAGTCCTCTCCTAGCATATCGCATAGAAAAGTGTCTTGGCTTGAATTTCCTGCCTTAGGGCTTGATCAAACAGTAAGTTTTCAGCCCTATCATTTTTCAACAATACTGTTTCCTGTAAACTTCTGTTTGAAATATTTATGCCAATGCTCTAATGGTTTCTTTAATGAGGTTTCAACATTGAGAAGTGGGGAATGAGTACTGCAGATGGTGCCTGATTTTTGAACTATGGTCTCTGAACAAAATCAGATAATTTGCTTTCTACTCATCTTGTCTTGAGAATTCCTTCATTACCAGCCATGGCACAGTACACCTGTGGCCAGGCAATACTTGTTTCACACTCAGTAACCACTGGGGAAAGCATTTCCATTAAGCCATGGCCTGGAAAAAGAAAAGTGAGTTAATATTGAATTGCAGTAACACATCTTGCATATATACATACATCTTGTGCTAGAATTAGGGCATCTCAAATTTTAGAGATGTTAAGAAACCATGAAGTCCACAGAATCACAACATTTTCCAATAGAAAAAAATCACACAGAAAATTTAGGAGCAATATATATTACAAAAAGGGAGAACAATTGGCTGGGCCTGAGATTCTTAAATGTGAAGTGGAAGATCTGTTTAGCTTGATTAGACAGAATTGTCCTGGCAAACTTTGGCATCCACTTTGTGACTTTCATATGTGCTGCTTCCTGGTAACTGCACTGAATATTTATATTCTAAATGTTAAAACAAATTATATCTGTAGAAATATAGAATGTGACTCTCTAGAAAACCCAATTGTTGAGAGAAGCTGAGCCGGTCCCAGCACCTAGAAGGGAACTTCCCTGCCACCATCCCAGGCTCCTAGGGCAGAGAAGGTGAACCTCGAGGGCAACAGAAGCACTCCCCCCCCCCCCGTGGAAATGAGAAGACATGTAAACAAGCCTCAAAAACAGACTTCCAGATCACCTACAGCAACCCCAAAGGGAAATGAGATGGAACAATCTGATACTCAACTACCTGGACTCCCTGAACTGGCAACAAAAGAGGATCTGGGAAAAATGAAATCAGAAATAATTACTCAGATAACAGCAAAGATTGTGCTCATGGTGCAATACATGATTAATAAATCTAGAGAGGACATGGATAAAAAATAGAGGATCTGAGGAACATGATGGAATCCCAACATAGGAAACAAATGGAATCCATAAAACAGATACAAACAGATTTCCAGGAGATTAAAAACTCCTTCGAAAGTATGTGCAGCAGAATGAACCAAAGTGAGGACAGAATTTCACATATAGAAGATAAGATTGCAATTAGTGAGGAGGAAAAGAAAAATTGCTTTAAAATTGTAAGGGAACACGAGAAATCAATCCAGCAGCTGCTAGACGATGCGAAGAAGAATAACATAAGACTGATTGGAGTCAATGAAGAAACAGGAGAGAGTGCAGATGACATAAAAAAACTGTTCACAGAAGTGATGGCAGAAAACTTCCCTAGGAGGGGAAAAGAACTTACATACAGATAAGTGAGGCCTATAGGACTCCAGCTAGCCTTAATCAAAAAAAATCTACACATAGGCATATAATACTTAGGATTCCAGAAATCCAACAGAAGAACAAAATTCTACAAGCAGTGAGAGAAAAGAAACAAATCACATAGAAAGGAAAGCCCATCCGAATCACAGCAGACTTCTCAATGCAATCCCTCAAGGCAAGAAGAGCTTGGAGTGATGTATTTCAAGCCCCAAAGGAAAACAGCCTCCAACCCACATTGATGTACCCTGCAAAACTATCTTTCACAATTGATGGAGAAATAAGTTACTTTCATGATAAAGAGTACCTCAGGAATTTCATGAATATCAAACCAGCACTCCAAAAAATTTTACACAATACCCTAGGAAAAGACAATGAGGATTACAACCCCAGGAAACCCAGCAGAATGAATCCATTGGGTGTGACAAATTAAACGCAAAGGGGGAGAATCCAACAAAAAGAAAAAGTCATGACAAGGCTTTTAAAACTTTTAACTTCATCTCCCTAATGAGTGTATAATTCAATCTTATTATTGTACTGATTAGTATTTTTCTGATTCTAGAGTTGCTCACCATTCCTTGTGCTATACTGGCTATTTATCATCTTATGTCTATATTTTAATTGGGTTGTCTATTAATGAGCTCTAAGAATTCTTTATATATTCTGGTCATAGGTTATATGCATTGTAAATATGGTCTGTTTAAGGACTACTTTTCATTTTAATGATGTGATTTAAGGTTCTAAATTTTGATGGAATCTCATTTATCAATTTTTTTCTTTTATACATCATGTTTTTTGTATCCTAGGTAGTTTTTGCCTACCCTGAATTCATAAATATTTTCCCTTATAATTTCTTCTTAAAGTTTTATACTTTTAGGCTTTCTTATTTAGGTTCATAGATCCCTTCAAGTTATTTTCATGTATGGAAATAAAGGGTTGAGGTTAATTTTTTATATACAGATACCAGGTGTTCTAGTGCCGTTCGCTGAAAACACTGTCTCTTCCTCGGCTCTTGAATTGAGTTTATAGACTATAAAATGCTAATATTAAATAATCTTTCAAAACTCAATGGACCATATATGTGTGATTCTATTTCTAGATTCTCTGTTTTATTCCAATGATCTATATGTCTTTCCTTACACCAACACTGCCTTGATTACGGTAGCTTTAGAAGAAGTCTTAAAATTAGGTACTAAATGTCTTCCAACACTGTTTTTGTTTTTGTTTTTGTTTTTAACTTTTCTAGGTCCTTTGTACTCCTACATAACTTTTAAATTTCAATATCCAATTCTTCATTTATAGCAAGTATACACAGACCTGAATTTTTATATATACTTTGTGTTTTCTAATCCTACTAAATTTGAAAACAAGTTCTAGGGGCTCCTGGAGATTTCTTAGTATTTTCTCTGTAGATGATCATTTCATCTACATATAAAGATTTTGCTTCTACCTTGCCAATCCTATCCTAATTGTGTCATTTTATTGCCAGACTATTTTGGTGGGGCCTAGATTTCAAAGTTTAATGGACAGATAAAGAGTAAGCATATCTGCCCTTGTTCCCCAGCTTAAGGAGAAAGCATTGTATGTTCTCCATTCATATAAGGCGTTCTCACTGAAAGTATGGAGTACATGTCTTTAATCTGTTGAGAAAGTTCGGCTCTACTTCTAGTCTCATGATAGCTTTTACCATGAACAGCTGTAGAATTTAGTCCAATACTTTTTCTCCAACTACTGACAGGATCATATGGCTTTTTCCTTTCCTCTGTTAAAATGATGACTTTTGGGGGTGGATCTTCCAATGCTGAACCAACACTGCCATCCCTATAACAAAACCACTTTCTACATCCTACCAGATCTGACTTCTAATTGTTTTGTTAAACAAATTTCTATCTATGTTTATACTTTTTTCTTCTATTATCTTTATCCAGTTTTAGGATTAGCACAATGTTGTTTTCCTAAAATGAGGGGAGAAGTGTTCCTTCTTTTTTCTACTTTGTTTGATATAATTTATCAGTTAAAATGTTTATGAGCCTGCTGTTGTCATATAGGTAGGTTTTCAAGCTAGGAATATACTTTCTTTAATAGGCGCTATTCAAATTTTATATTTCCCCCAGAGTCAGTTTCATTAATTTTTCTTCCAAGGTACTTCTTAGAAGTTGTCAAATTTATTTCAAAAAATATTTTTGTAATATGCTTTCTATATCCTTTTAAATTCTGTAAAATCTGTGGGAATGTCTCCTAGATCTTAATATTGTAATTTAAAAAATGTATAACTGATATTGTGTAAAAGGAAGAAAAGGTCCAAAGGAGCAGCAGAAGTGGGAAGGGTTGAGAAAAGGAAAAAAGAGAAAAGAAAAAATATGAGAAAAGGAAAAAATGGAAACAAAGTCTTCGCAAATATGGAAGGGTGGAGGGGGTGAAGGGAGGGCAAGGGAAGGGGAAAAAAATAAGAGCCAAGATACTCATGTAATGGTACCAGATCCCAAGTGAATGTAACTGTATTTTATACCTAAAATATACCAATAAAGTTAAAAAAGAAGAAAACCCCATTTTCTCATAAGGATTAACAATAGCCTTTCCCCAGGTTTTTGTTTTGTTTCGATTTTACTACAAATTTCTTATAGCCCTTGAACAAGTTTTACTTGGCTTCTCAGAGTTTCTTTTTCTTTTTTTATTTTTGGTACCAGGATCAAACTTGGGACCTTGCATTTGAGAGGCAGGTGGCGGAACCACTGAGCTAAATACCCGGCACTGTTTCATTTTTTTTTTAAACAGAAAGTATAGAATAATTGTGAAGTACTAAGTCTGTGGTTGAAATTGGGAACACAGGAGTTAATGAAGAGATTAAAATCCCTTATCCATTCAGTTTATATTCTATTGAAGAAGACAGATGTGAAATAAAATAAATACTAAAAAATGAAATATATTAAAAAATAAAGAATATTATGTAAAATTTTTTAAAAAGAAAAACAAAAATGGTAGAAAGGTAATTCCAATAGCATGTTTTCAAAAGGTAGTAGAGAAAATCCTCATGCATAAGGTCATATTTAAATAAATATCTGACAGAAAGGCAAGAGTGGGAAATAGGCAGAAAGACCTTTCCTGGAGGGAGCGTACAACTGATCAAGGCCCTGAAGAAATATCAAAAATCACTGGAATTGGTGTAGAGAAGGTACACAGAGGAGAATCCAGGTAGGTTGAGGAGGCAAAATAACCCAGAGCCTTGAAGACCACCATCTTTAGTGTCTTCAGTAGAGGGCAAGCCATTGGAAGGCGTTGATCAGAGAAACTACATTAATTTCCTTGTGTTTTAAGAGCATTACTGATTTACACAAAGTAAACTGAAGGTAGAATATGGTGAAACCAAAAAGAGCAATTAGGAGGCCATCATAAAAATGCAGATGAGGTGATGATAGCTTGGAAAACATAAAAAAATTGTCCAATTTTAGAAGTACTATGTTTTAAAGCTATCTTTAAGAAAATTTGCTGGTACATTCAATTTTGGAGATAGATGAAAGATAGAGTCAAAAATAATTCCAGGATTTGGTGTTTGATGATTGCATGGATATCTTTGCCATTGTTTCTTGGCATTTTGGCTAAGATCAAATATAGATATCTTTTCCTATGTGATCACCAAAACAAATGGGAAAGACTACGGATTGATGTTTTATCAAAGAGAATTATCAAAGAGTCTTTTGGATTAGACATCAAATTAATGGTTCAAAAAGAGAAATTTGAATATATCCTTATGAACTTCAGGAGAGGAGTCAGAACTAGAGCTAAAAATTTGGGGAAAAATAAATGTTTAATTCAGAAAATGAGTTTTTGGGCTCGACTGGGTAGGGTATTTTAAGATCTTTTACCCAATTTGAAATCTAACTTGTTCCTACCCTCATATTTATTCATATTTATTCTCTCAATAAACAATTGTGATGTGTCACTTCTGTACCTTGCAGTGCACTTATGTGTTAACTGTAGTCTTATTAAATGCATGGGAAAGAAGGTGAAGGGGAGGAGAACCAGAGCATCACAACACATTTGTCTAAGTGCATGTTACGGGCAATAGGATGTCACTGGAGGTGTTGGATGAGAACAGTGGAGCCTCACAGTTACTGAGTCAAGGAAGCTTCTGGAAAGAACTTGTATATTATGAGAGATCTTAAGGATGAGCAGAAAATTGAAATGTTAAGACAGGAAAACTATTTTAGGTAGGTCAGAACAATCTATGGAAGATAAAGAACATTGTAGTCAAGAAAATATGAGGTTTAGTTTGCTTTAACCTACAGTAAGGATTTGTTGAGGGTAGATAGAAACTGCACATATAGTAGGGAATTTTAGAGAATTTGTAGTAAGAGTAAAAAAAAAATATGAACCATCAAATGGTAGAGAATTACCTGTTGTATATATGGAGTTTGAAAAACAAAATTTAGAAATTCCAGTCATTCCAGTTTCTGACCATTTGTTAATAGAAATTATTGGAACACGCAGCGACAGTTGAGTATCCTAAACCTCAATGGCAGCCTAAAATACCTCACCAGGTCTTTGTCAGAAATGTGTTGAATGAATTACTGGAATGGCCAACCAGAGGGGTGGGATGGAGGAGAGGGTAAAACAAGAAATAAGGGGCCACAAGTAGGCAAATACAGAGAAGTCAATACCAAAAATAAGCTCTAGAAAGTATAGGTCAGAAGAGAGAGGGTTCATAGAAAAACTTCAATCTGAAGTCAAAACAGTAAAACTTGCTCTCAGAAGCATCAGGTATCAGAAGAGTGGCTGCCAAGGTGAAACTAAATAGTGCAGACTGACTTTCAAACCAGATTTAACAGGACCCCTTCACACTCAGCCATGTGCATAGGCAAATGTCACACAGAGTGACAAGCTGTGAATGTCCTTCTAGATAAGCTAAATGTTTCAGGATGACTTGTAGACAGTGAAATTTAGTAAATAAAATTATGTTCTTCCTGAATTCAATAATAAAGTATACTCACTGTATAGTCAAAAAATCGGCTGTGGGTTAAAAAAAAGATACTATCATGCAATCTAATAATGAAAATCCTTCTCCAAATAAATGATAGCAAATATATAAATATGCAATGTTTATGTTATAATATCAAAATAGAGAATTGCTTTACAGAGAAATCAGGCAATTTACTTATTTAACACAGTTTTCTTATAATATCTTCTAAGTTTTAATGCCCCATCTTTATATTAGCTTCTATGGCACAATTCAACAAATGATTTCAAGAGAGTTTCAGGTGAAATTAAAAAGAGAATAGGCTAAAGTGATGAATCCTTTTTGTGGAGCAGAATTGCCTGATAGTTGCAATTTTCTATGAAAATTGTGAAACTTCTTATCAAAGCCAGTCAGGTCAACAATATCCATTATCTAAGCAAAACAAAATAGATTTTATTCTAGGGAAATAATACATAAAATGGGTATCCTTACATTTTAGACAAAATGTCATATTTTGTGTGTTTTTATTCTTTGGTTTCTTGAACTAGTAAGGAGAATTGGGTAATAGTTACATTGGCCATCAGAAGAGGAAATAATGTCAGACCAATCTAATTTTCTTGTATGACAGAGTGACCAATGTTGTAGATGGAAAAAGCAATAGGTGTAATATATCTTTCGTTCAGGAAGGCTTTGACTTTGCTCCTCAAGATATGCTCATAAACAAGCCAGAAAAATGTGGCTGTTTATTTATGTCAGATGTCAGATGTGTGGAAGTCCTAGAGACTAGTTATCAATGATTCAGAGACAACGCACCAGATCCTTCTTAGGGGCTCTTCAAGATTGGCTACAGTTCAAAATGTTGAATGATAGCACGTCACACTACTTTTTAATTCAGAAAGATTTGCTAATGACTTAGAAAAATGATTTACCTGAAACTCAAATGATAGTTTGAGTAGGATGAATTCAATTGTTTTTGAATAACAGATTTATAAAACCAGAAAGAAGCAGTTATATTAGGAAGGAAAATGGCCAGCAATTTTATGAGTTGAATCGCATCTCAAAAGACATATTTAAGTCCTAACTCCCTGTACTTGTGAATATTATCCTATTGCATTTAGTGTCTTTGCAGATATAATCAATTTTAGATGGGGTGGTTAGGATGGGCCCTTATTTAATCTATTTTCCCGTTTTCCTTCCGGAGAGTAGTAAATACCCTTTGAAGCCAGAGAGACTCAGGAAGACTATCATGTGATGACAAAGATAGAGATCGGAGAGATGCCTGTGCAAAGCAAGGAATTGCAAGGACTAATGGCTACCAACAGAAGCTAGAAAAAGGATAGGAAAAATTCTGCCCAGAATCTCACAAAGAGAACAAACCTATAGTACTCACACCTTCATTTCAGACTTCTGGGCTCCGCAATCATGAAAGACTACATTTTGTTATCTTAAGATTCCCAGTATATGGTATTTTGTTATAGCTGTCCTAAGAAGGTAGTGCTGTGACCAACAGCAGATGCACTACTGATTGAGGTTGTAGATATAAGGATACTAGGGCCCTAGTTAAACAATTGGCCCTAGGTGTGATCCAGAACTATTTATCATTTGTGACATTATGCAAAATAGCCACTCATTTAGGCCTTAGTGTCCTAAACTTTATAAAGGAGAGATGATGAAGCAGCATGCAATTATTTTACATTATTCTAACAAGAATTCTTCTGTGTATCTCCTTTCCCAGAAGATAAAAGAAAAACCTTATTTTTATTCATATAATAGAGCTTATATTAACTTAAAGCTCAGTTTTTTAAAAAAAGTTTTAAATTTTTAATTGGTACACAAAACATAAAAATTGTGCATATGAGTGAAGCACCACATGATGTCTCAATGTGTATTTAAATTAAGTAATGTTTAAATCAGGTTGAACAGATCTGTGGAGATAGTTATCACTAGTGTATGGTGAAAACTTACAAAATCTTTTCTTGTAGCCTTTACAAATACACAGCACATAATTGTTATCTATTGTCCCCTTAATGTACAATAATATAACACAACTTTTTACTCCACCTATTAGATCAACTTGTTCCCATCCCATCCTCCTACTTCTCTCCTGAGCCTCTGGTAACCACCATTCTATTCTCAAAGTCTACAAAACCCCTTCTTCAGATTCCATATGAGTGAGTTCATGTCTTACTTTTTTTACTGTGCCTGGCTTATTTTACTTAACTTACTGTTTCCCAGTTCCATCAATGTTGACAAAAATGATAGTATTTCATTCATTTTATGGCTGAATAATACTCCATAGTGTATATGTACCACAGTTTTTATAAAATCCTTTCATCAGTTGTTTCCATTTCCTAGCTATTGTGAACAGTGCAGCAATGAACATGGTAGTACAGATGTCTTTTCACCATACTGGTGTCATTTCCTTTAGATCTCTACCCAGGAGTAGGATTGCTGGATCAGATGGTAATTCTGTTTTTAATTTTTTAGGGAGCTTCCTACTTTTTTCCATAATGTTATACTATTTTACATTCCCACCAACAGTGTTCAGATGTAACCTTTTCTAACATACAAACACTTTTTATCTTTTAATGGATTGAGGTAATATGTGTTTTGATTTGTATTTCCTTGATGATTATTGATAGTGTTCATTCATATGCCTGTTGGCTTTCCATATGTACTCTTTGGAGAAATATCTGTTTAGTTCTATTGGCCATTTTTTGATCAGGTTATTTATGTTTTACTATTCAGTTTTAAAAATCTTTATATATTTTGGTTATTAGCCCCTTGTCAGACGTTTAGCTTGCAAATATTTTTCCCACACTATAGGTTGTCTCTTTGCTTTGCTAAGTTTTTCCTTTGGTTTGCAGAACTTGTTGGTTTGATGGAATTATATTTATATATTTTTGCCTTTGTTTTTGTGTTTTGGGAGTATTGTCAAAATTATCCTCATATATCCCAAAGTCCTGTGTTTTCTTCTAGCAGTTTCATGGTTTCAGGTCTAACATTTAAGTCTTCAATTCATTTTGAAATGGTTTTTGTAACTAATGAGAGGAGTGGTTTTTTTATCCTTCTGCATGTGGATAGCCAATGTTTTCAGCACCATTTGAAAAGATTGTCCTCTCTCCAGTGTATGTTCTTTGTACTTTTGTTGAAAATCAGGCGGCTGTACATATGTGGGTTTGCTTCAGAGCTCCCTGTTTTGTTCCAGTGCTCTGTTTTTGATTTTGGTTTCTTTTTCTTTTTCTAATATCATGCTGTTTTGTTAACTAAATCTTTGTAGTATGTTTTAAAGTCCAGTAATGTCATATCTCCTGCTTTTTTTGTTCAAGACAGATCTTTCCATTCAGAGACTTTGTTATTTCATTAAAATATTAAGATAGCTTTTCTAATTTTGTGAATAATGTCATTGGCATTTTGGTGGAGATTTAACTGAACATCACTTCAGGTACTATGGGAATTCTAATAATATGGATTCTTCCAATATGTGGACACAGGGTGGCTTTCTACTTTCTATGTCTTCCATTTTCTTTCTCCATTATTTTATAGTTTGCATTTTAGAGATCCTTTATCTCTCTGGTTAAATTTATCCTTTGGTATTGTTTTGGTAGTTATTATAAATGGGATTAATTTTTTATTTCTATTTCTGATGATTTCCTATTGGCACATACCAATGTTACTGAGTTTTTGTATGTTGATTTTATGTCTTGAAATTTTGCTAAATTCACTTATTGCAGTAGTTTTTTTTTTCCCCCAGTGGAGTCTATGGTACTTTCATTGTGTAATATTATGTGACAATTTGACTTTCTTTTTCCCATTTTGGATGTTGTTTATTTCTTTCTTTATTGCCCTGGCTAGGATTTCCAGGACTGTTGAATGAAAGTGCTGAAAGACATCATCTTTGTCTTATTTTAGATCTTAGAAAATTTTTAGCTTTTCTCCACTCAATATGATGTTAACTGTTGACTTGCTGTATGTTGCTTTCATTATATTGAAATATATCCCTTCTATACTTCATTTGTTTGAATTTTTATTATAAAAGGATGTTGAATTTTTTCAAACACTTCTGTATAAATTGAGGTGATCACATGGGTTTTGTTCTTCATTCTCTTGATGAGGTCTATACTCTTTATTGATTTGTGTATGTCGAAGCTTTCTTGCATTCATGGGATCCCTTTTGATCATAGTAATATTCTTTTAAATGTGTTGTTGAATTCAATTTGCTAAAATTTTCTCAAGGATTATTGTATCTATGTTCATCAAGGTTATTGACTTGCAGCTCTTTTTTTTTAAATCATATCCTTGTCTCATATTTGGTTTCTAGATAATACTAGCATCACAGAATGAGTTTGGAAGAATCTCCTCCTTTTCTTTTTTTTTGAAATAATTTTAAGAATTGGTATTCATTCTTCTTTGAATGTGTGGTTAAAGTCAGCAGTAATGCTGTCTTGTCCTGCACTTTTCTTTGCTGAGAAAGCTTTTATTGATTTAATCCCATTACTTGATATTGCTCTGTCCAGGTGCTGTGTTGCTTCTTGAGACAAACCTGGTAAGATAATGTATATGAAGTTGGTATATGAACTCTTGTATCCAAGAACTTAGTATATCTATCCATTTCTTCTTCTTTATCAAATTGTTTGGCATATAGCAATTCATGATAATTTTTCATAATCTTTTTTATTTTTATGGTGTTAATTTTCATCTCTCTTCTCATCTATGACTTTGTGTCTTTTTATTCTTTGTCCAGTGAAGAATTTGACAATTTCCTTTAACTTTCCAAACAACAATTTCTTCATTTTGTTGATCTTTTGTATTGTTTTAATATTCTCTATTTTATTTATTTATGCTCTAATTTTTATTTATTTCCTTTCATTTTGGGTTTGGTTTGTTCTTGTGTTTTGAGTTCTTTGAGATATAGCAATAGGTTATTTATTTGAGATCATTCAGCATTTTCTATATAGGCACTGAATTTTTAAACCTCCTTCTTAGCACTGCTTTTACTGTAGCCCATAGATTTTTAACTTGTTTTAAGACATTTTTTAATTTCCTTCATAATTTTTTACTTGCTCCACTGGTTGTTCAAGAGTAAGCTTAATTTCCATGTATTTATATAGATTTAAAAGTTGGGCCGGGGATTTAGCTCAGTGGTTTCACCGCCTGCTGCGCAAGCGCAAGGACCGGAGTTCGATCCCCGGTACCAAAAAAAAAAACAAAACATAGATTTAAAAATTTTTCTTATTATTGATTACTTTTATTTCACTATGCACGGAAAAGAAACTTGGAGTATCTTTAATTTTTTAAAAACTTCTTGAGATATTTTGTGGCCTGTCAAGTGATCTATCCTGAAGAGTGTTACATGTGTTGTTGAGAATAACGTACATTTTGCATTGTTGGATGGAAAGTTCAGTACTGTATGTCAGATCCACTTGGCCTAGGGAGAAATTTAACTTTGCCATTGTTTTGTTGTTAATTTTCTGTCTGGATGACAGAGTATCTGAATATTTATTTTGAAAGTCAGCTATTAAATTTTTCTAATATTGTTGTATTAGAGCCTATGTCACCCTCTCAATTTGTTCATAATGGTTTATATACTTGGGTGCTCTGAATAGTACATAAATATTTGTAATTCTTAATTTTTTACCTACTTGACTACTTTATCATCATGTATATGATTGCCTCTTACTGCTTTTGATGTATGCTATTTTATTTGAAATAAATATGTCTGCTTTTAAGATAATTATCACCGTCTTACTATAGCCACTTTAGAGCTCTTTTTCCAACTTCATCATAGTTCTTTCTTTCTCTCTCACTGTTTGCCTTTGTGATTAAATGATTTATTCTAGTTATCCATTTTGATTTCTTTCTTATTAATTTTTGCTTGCTTATAAACTTTGTGGTTATCATGAAGCTTACAAAAATTCTTTTATTATAGGAAGCTATTTTTAAAAGATAGTAACAAAGTAAAGATAAGAAAAAAGTGGCACAAAAAATAAAAATATACAAATAAAAATCTCTAGTTCAACTTCTCCCAACCTTTTGAATTTTTGTCTTACTTAGGATTTTTCTATCCTGCTACTTCTTAACATACTAACATAGTTATTTTTAATTATTTTTAGTATTCATTTAAAAAGATATAACCGATTTGCATATTATGCTTACAATATTTGATCATTCTGTATTTATTTGAATAGTCACTATTACTAGTGAGTTTTAGATCTTCTGATGTTTTCTCCTTACTTGATAAAAACTTTTAGTTTGAAGAGCTCCCTTTGGCATTTCTTGTAGGACAAGTCTGAACAGGATATATTCTCTTACCTTTTACTTGTCTAGGAATATCTTTATCTGTTTCTTTCGTTCTTTCTTTCCTTTCTTTCAGTAGTGGGGATCGAACTTGGGTCCTTGTGCTTGCAAGGCAGGTGGCAGAACCACTGAGCTAAATCCCTGGCCCTTGTCCCCTATTTCTAAAGGGTACATATTCTCTGCACAACATTCTTTGCTGGCAGGTTTTTTAAAATGTCCTTTAGTATTGTGAAAATTTCATGTTACTCTTTTCTGTCCTGTAAAGTTTCTTCTGAGAACTGTACTGTCAGGAATATTAGGATACTCTTACAATTTTCTTGTGTCTCTTCTTTTGCTGCCTTTAGAATCTTCCCTCTTTCATCTTTGAAGGAAGCTTGATTAAAATATATCTTGGGTTAGAGTTGATTAAATTGAATCTGAGTAGTGAATTTTAACTTTCTTGTGTCTGGATATTTGTGTCCTTCCTTAGATTGTGGAGGGAAATGCATATTTTTATAAAATTTTAATAACTTCCTATTCCTCCTGCAGCCCAGCATATGGCCTCCAGTTTGTATCCTTTCATTAAATTATTCTGCCTCTTAAAATCAAGCTAGGTGATGGTGATATCCTCCATAGCTTATCATGGCTGTGATGTCAGCTTCAATTAGCCAATAATCTAATCAGAAGGAAAGGAGTTCATAATCTTCTGCCCTCTGCAGTCCATCTAATTCTAATCATTTACCAACATTTTACACAAGTTCTCTTTCTTCCCAGAAGTTCTTCTCGGGCTGCACTTTCTTCTATGCTCCCCCCAACACATGCCATTAGAACTTCATGGTGACCACTTGAATCAGCTGATTTTTTTCTGGGGTCTGCAAGCAGATTACAGCATATCCCTCCCTGATTAACTTATTTGAATAGGATGAAAAAAAATGTGGAACCAGTGTTAAAGATTATAATTATAGTTCCAGTCTTCTTAAACTTCAACCTATGGTAAGTAGTGGTAAACATTTCCTTCCATACTCAAATGATAAGTGCAGAGAGAAGGATAGAGGAAAGGAAGGCAGGAATATGTGGAACAATTATCTGTAACCGATAAAACATAAAAAGAGGGTCTCGGATTTAGCTCAGTGGCACCGTGCCCGCCTCCCAAGCACAAGGTCTTGAGTTTGATCCCTGGTACAAAAAAAATTAAATTAAATTAAATTACATTAAAAGAAATTGTATGGGGAAATTTTGCTGGAAAAGTAAGAGGTTATAAATATTGACCTCGCCATTATTGTTTTAATATTTTAAAATAGACATCACATGTGAGCTTTAACAATAGGCTTGATTATGATCAGTGTGAATGATAATACAGGCTCACTCCTGAAGTTCTTCCAAACACCAACTGTATAAAACAAATTACACTCTCAGAAGTCAAAGCAAAAACAAAAGTACCAAAGATTAAGCAGAAAATTCCATGGAGGCCTATTCAGAGCACCTTCTGCAGTTATAGTCAATTTATTTCTGCATTTTGTTTATTCCTTTGTCAGGCATTTATAGTTCTAATACCAAAAGTCCATTTAACATCAGCCATTGATACAATAACATTAAGCAGATTCATATATTCAGTTTGTCTAATACTCTGTTGGAAAGAGAAGGCATTGCTCAAACTAATAGCTTCCTTTCTTAAGGGTTACTCATTTTAAAATGTCTTATAAATACAAGATGGGTTGAGGCTTGTGCAGTCTAAATATTTTAAGGGATTTATGTTTGCATTAACTGTCCTTTTAATCAAACTTCAATACACTTCTAACACTGCAGAGTTTTCAGAGAGAAAAATACTGCTTGCTGTTTCCAAAGTTTAAAAGTTTGTTAGTAGAAAGGAAGCTTGAAAACTTCCGTAGAGAGGATATTATTGGCATACTTTTGGACATTTTAATACTTACAGAAAATATTCCTATATTAAATAATAGTGTGGACTTCTTAAAAAAGCTTTTAAAAATTAGCTCTTTTACTTGAGTACTTTATTAAAATACTCCAAAGTCTATGCCTACGTTTTTATGTTAAAAATGTGTACTGTTTGATCTACATAATCTATGTCTATGTAATAGCCTTTTTATTTGAAGTGTTTCTGTATGTAAAATATGGAAAGAGTCTTCAAGGAACAGAACATCTGGGAAACCTTGTGCCTGGATCTTACTCCATTCATCCTCTGCTCCTTTTCAGTCCATGTTTGGTCCCCGTTTACCACATATCCCCCTAAACTAGAACCCTATTTACTGTTCTGTGAAAATAATGCAATCCTTAATTCTGTGCCATTTCTTTTTTCTCTTCATCTACAATATTCTAGAAGGAATAACCCCATACTTTCTCAGCATATCTCCCCCCATTTCAATCTGCCTCTCAACTACCTGAAATTGCTCTCATCCATAATGAAAAGCTGTCATAGTGGCTTTTCATTAATTATTTTAGTTGACTTTGTGAAGAACTGATTCATGTATATGTAAATTTGGAAGAACATAAGTGTTGCCTTTTTTAGCATTTTCAAAAATCTTTAAGCAGTGAAGCTTTCCTAAATAAAAATGTTATGCAGAAGCACAATATAGATATGGAAGTGATTTAATTGAATTAAGGTAGGGCTACATAGTGATAATTAAGGATACATTTATCTAGTGTGAGAAACTGAAAGTGTAAATAAGGATTAAAAGGACTAATAATGAATAATTGATACTTTGAAATAGGAAAAGGTCCAGAGGGGTAGGGGTGGTGGGAGGGGAAGGGGAAAGGAAAGAAGGGAAAGGAAAAATTATGAGAAAAGAAAAAAAAATGGAAACGAAGTCTATGTAAATAGGGAAGGGTGGAGGGGTTGAAGGGCACACAGGTAATGGGGGAAAAAAATAAAAACCAGGATACATCATGTACAGGTACAAGCACCCAATGATAAATGTAAACATATTTTATACCTAAAATATACCAATAAAAGAATTTAAGGAAAGAAAAAAAGGATACATTTAGATACCACTTAAAAAATCCTTACAAAGGTTTTAAATAGGAAAACAGTTTTTGTAATCACATAACAAGAAATCTGAATCTGGTCACCACTGTTTGTGAATTGGCAATAAAAGTTATGATGGAGCCCTAAGCACTGGGTCCATGTTGAAACAAAATGATGGTGGAAGATGAGAAAGAAGTGGACTGTTCTTCTGCTGACATTTATTACCCAAAAAGCAAAAGCTCCTCCTTCAGTCCTCCTGTGGTCACCCCTTTATGTCCAGAACTCAAGAGGGCCCCCCTTGGAAGCCTGAGAGAGAGAGAGGGCTTATTGTAGTTGGCCTAGACCCGGCGTGATTCATTGCTTGAGGCAGATCACTGTAACTCTGAACAAAATCAAGTTTTCAGCAACAACAAATAATGGGGGCTAATATATTGGGGAGCCAGTTAATGCTGTCTATAGTAACTACTCTCTAAACTGCATCATTTACTCACCTGTCTTTCTCTCTCTGTGACTTCAATCTTTTTGTAGAAGACATTTTTAATGAAGATAAGAATCTAATTTAAAATCAGTATTTGGCTATGGGTAGATCTTGAACCAATTCTTGAGAATTATCAAAGTAAGGGCATAAAAATCTTTTTTTCCCCTTCTTACTGTATTACTCCCAGTTCCACTGAGAGTGACTATAAACTACAATACTACTTTCAGAGAATCCATAATCCTTTTAATACAGTGACCTTGATCACAAAACTTTAAGAGTATTTAAAATATTCAAGTGTCTTCTCCACAAACTGGTGAACCCCTGATGTTGAGCTACTGAAAGTTTCTGAGAAGACTTGAAAATTTGAAAATAGTGGGTTTTTTTGAATATCTAAAGAGGAAACTCCAAGCTACTTATTTACAAACAAATATTCTGAGGCCTGCAGAGTAGAAAAGTATAACTTGACAATTTTTTCTGCAAGAGAAGAGAAATCAATGACTTTCAAGGCTTCATTTAATAAGTAAACCTTTGTAACCACAATAAAGTACAATCTCTGAACTGAAAATTTTCATAGAGTATCTTAATCACTTAAAACTTATGTTTGGCACATTTCATGAAACTGAAGACTAGATGAATTGGAATATGAAAAACTAAGATTCAAATTAAATGAAAAAATGCATGATAAAAGAAGAAACTTTTCAAAAAATAACCATTATGCTTGTTTGTGGTATTATATATTCCTAATTAAATGTGTCATAGTCAATAAATTAATCCTATAATCAGAATTGGCTTAATTTAGTAACTTCTTTGGTAATAATGTTTGCTGAGTAATTCATAAAAATTATACATGTAATTTAGAAAATTTTATGTTCTATTTTAAATCAAAGCAAGATAAAGAAACACAGATACTTTCTAAGTATCATGTGGTCAGCTGATACCTGACTAAAGAAGGCTGTAATGTTAAGATAAATATCAGGGTTGGTTTTAAGAAGTTTGAGAAACAGAAAGCTCCAAAAAGGGATTATTCATATGCTTTCCCCTCTCTCCTTTCTGGTGGTTTTTTTCTTTCTTTCTTTTTTTTTTTAACATAGCATGAGAGAACCCCTCTCTGGGACTTGTGTGTACAATAAACTTCTGTTTAGGCTTTCTTCTATTTTCTTCCAATAGCAGAGCCATCTTTGCCTTACCACGGTCTGCAGACACTAGGCCAACTTTGCCTAGGAATTTGGTTGGCCCTAGAATTCCCTATTCTAACTGAAAACTTTGTAAACTTCTGAGAAGCTTGAAACCAACAATAATTGGTCCAGATATAATAGAGATAATCTGACCTCTGAAGCAATCGTCATACAAAGCTAGTCATAACCTCTTTAGGATTGGCCAGAATTGTCAGATTTTGTCAGGGATCACCTGCCTGCCTGTCTTCTTTTCTTCTTTTCTTCCTTTGGCTTTGCTTCCAGTTCAGAACCAGCTTTAGAGAGCTAAATATGGTTTCCAAAGCAATTACAAAAAATGAGCTGCTTCTAGTTTTCCTGCCTCCAGTGAGGCCAGCACTACCATGTCAGTGACCTAAATAGGACATGCCTACAGCTCTCCCTTTTTCCCACTCCAAAACTTTCTGGCTGCCCTTGTAAATTAAAGTCTCTGCCAAATTCAAAGGATAGTGGCTGATGACTTCTCTTTAGCAAGCTCTGCATAAATAGCTTCTCTCTGCACTCATTGGTTGGACTTGGATTCCACATATTCTGCCCTTCTAAGGTTTTTTATTTTAAGATGCTTTCCTCTCACTGAAATACATCTGTCTGTTCATCGTCTCAGGAAAAGTGATTGTGCTTTTTAAAACCACAAAAAGGTAATCTGATAAATTAATCTATATGAATGTGAGAGCACAAGATTTGTAAATGTCTTTACTACTGTCTCAGATAAGATGCTTTTAATGAAATCAGAAACTTTTTGTTTTCTTTTTAGATAGGGGCTTGCTAAGTTTTTTAGCTCCCCAGGCTGTGCTTCAACTTGTGATGTTCCTGCCTCAGCCTTTCAGAGTGCTGGGATTATAAGCATGTACTCAGCTGAAACCATAAACTCTTTAATCTTGTCTTGTAAAGATTTTATTTATCTAAAATAAATGTGAGTAGAGTTAAGCATAGACTGACAGCAGCACCACCAGTCTCACCTGAACCATGCTAGCAATGCAAAATTTCAGGCCCTACCCTAGACCTTTTTTGTGATCCTGAAGAAACTGCACTCTAAAGTCTAAGTACCACTGCTCTGATCCATGTTATTCTGAATCTTACCTTCTTCATATACATAATATACATAATATTTTTATGAATTCCTTGCTTTCAATATTAAATGATTATTGTGTAAAGCAAGTTACTACTATCCTTGAAAAGCTAATATTTTGAAGATGCTTCCTCTATAGAAAGAAAAGATGAACCCTGCTATATAATACACACTTAGGAAGCCCTAAAAAATGAGTTCTTTCTTTGGACAAACAATTGAAAATAGGTGGAATTTAAACAATTATAAAAGACTGGAAATGAAAGTGTAGGCCAGGAGAATGGAGATAGTCAATCTCTATGCTTTCTTCAAGGTTCTACTTAATATGACAATGATTTTATATTTAGATACTGAAATTATCACTGCATCACCCACTTACGGGTAATACTTATTAGGTCAACCAGTTAATAGTTTGTCTCCTTGAACAGGCTTCTTAATCTGTTTGAAACTTCATTTTCCTGTCAGATGAAAATGGAAGTAAAAATATTTACCTCACAGTGTAAGCAGTAATTGACATCACTTATATAACATATTCTTCCAAAGAAATATTAGCTGGAAGAATAAGATATTAAATCACATTTTCCTGTTATATTAGTCTAGTATAATTTGAGGACTATAATTTCCTTTAATTTCTCTTCAGAGAATATTCTAGGACATTCTGTAATCTTTGAGTTTGTAGTAATAATTAGTATCCAGATTTACTCTGCCATTTTTCTCCTCTTCTAGATTTTTTTGTCTTTGATAAATGCTGTGGCAAAATTGGCAAGTGATATTTGAGTCCACCAAAGTCAGGTTGATGTCTACAAGGGGTGCTGACCCTTGAGACTGAGGGTACAAATATCTGTCCAAAGTCACTGATCCTTGTCATAGAGGTGCTACAGGAGTGGTCATCGATAGTTACTATCCCAGTGTTGTTCCTTTGGCACCTTCATCATCATCACCAGTGCAACCGTTGTTGATGCCTCTGGTTGTCCCAAAGAAGTTACAGGAAAAAAAGAACATTTATTTTTCTTCACTTTTTGTTGAAATTCTCTAAGTTTTTTATTAGGTTCTGAAACTATAGGATAGTTAGATTGACCTTGGTGTGCTAGTTTTAAAATCATGGAACCTCAACAGTGTTGTTCATTTGTCCTTGAAACAAACTCTGTGCCTCTTAAGTACTAGGAGGCACCTTCATCCTTAACATAAATGTCTCCGTGGAGCGGGGGGCGGTGGGGGGGGGGGTGTCTGACCTGCTAGCATTCTGACCTTACACAGAACACCTTGAGCTCTAGACTAAATACAGCTTCAGCTTGAGTTGACCCATCTGAGACATGTATTTGTAGAAACAAGCATGCATGTGGAGGCAATTTCAAACATGAAACATTATTAGGATAGTATATTAATAATCTATTGTTATTCTGATTACCACAACCTTGGTGTGGTTGTCAGACTTTAAGGTGCCTCCCATAATTATCACTGCCTGATATCCATGTTCTTATGTAATACCATCCCCCCTAACTTGTTTGGGTGATGATTTTTTTCCTTCTGTAAGACTCTATCATCCTGCAGGACCCACTAGAACAATTTCCTTTCATTGCTTTTAAAGAGGAAAGGCTTCCTAAAGTAAGGACCCATGTGGGAGAAGCTCATGTGATAAAGATTTGTAGGAGCCTCTATAAGCTGAGAATAGTCTCCAGCAAGAAATGAATTCCTTCAGACTTGCAGCTTCAAAGAAAGGAATTTTGCCAAATATCTGAAGGAGTTCAGAATGAAGCCTTTCCCACTTGAGTTTCTAATGGCACTGCAGCCCTACACAGACTCCAAGATTGTAGCCCAGGGAGAACTTCCAGCAGAAGATCTGTCTAAGCCACACTTAATGCCTTACCTACAGAAATTGTGAGATAACATTAGTGTATTCTTTTAAGTTTCTAAGTTTGTAGTAATTAGTTGTGTTTCAATAGAAACAATACCAGATTAAATAAGTGAAATGTGAAGGGAGTCATTTTATTATAAACCTTCATAATACCTTTTACACTAATTTTTAAAGATTATTTTAAACTTAATTTTTACATATGACTATTAACATTGCTATAATAAAGCACAGCTTGCTTCATTGATATTTCCATTACAGAAACAATTAACAGCTATGCCTAATGGAATGATAATGATTTATTTTAAGGCATGTGATTTTCACAGTAAAGATTTAGGGACTTCTAATTAAACATGCATAAATGAACATATGTTTTTATGTCTGCTTAATCCAGAAACTTACAAAAATAGTAATAAAATATAGACATAAATCAAAAAGGAGGTTAAGAAAGGGAAAATTATTAATACTATATAAAAGCTTCCAATAAAAGTTTTTATATTGATAATGAAACATTTTTGATATTAGGACAAGTAGCAAAGTAACTGACTCAAGAGAATGAAGAAAGTTCATACCCAACTCCCTAGAAATCTCAGAAAAGTTAAAAAATTTAATATAGGAGTAAACTCTAAATGTGGGAGGATAAGACAGGATTAAAAATAGAAGCTTCTAAATCTCAATAAGGAGTGATTAACTTTTGGATGTCCTCATTTTTCAAGCCAGACAATGAGTCTTTTCCAAATTAACAAATAGTATTCTCTGTATAAAATGTGCTAGATTTGGTTCCCAAGGTTAAATGGGAAGCATATCACTTAAATGGAGACCACAGTTGGACATTGCTACGTAGTATTTTATTCCCTTTCATGATCTCCAGTTTCCCTCAGCTCTGATCCAGGACAGGAAGTAGAAGATGACGTTGGGAGAAAACTAGTAGTCCTAATGAAGAGATCTCTGGGCATTGATAGTTGGGGGATTTGGTAACCAAAGAACCCTGCCAGACAATTTTTTTTCTGAGAAGTTCATTGTCAAGCAGCACCTTTTCCCACATTTATATGTACAGAATTTCTATTCAGATGTTCAGTGTATTAAAGTTAAATATAGGCTCACAGACATTCTGTTTCCAGTAATGGTAGACTACTTATTTTAGAACAAGTCCTTCACTGAGTACTATAAAATTCAGGTAAAATGTTAAAAAACCTTTTGTTTGAATGTACCAAAGTCCCTAAGAAGATGAAAGATTATGAATGCCATAGTCATCTATTGATATTTTTCAGAGTTTCTGAAACTGTTTCTTCACAGAGTTTGATGACTTTCTTCTGAAAAGAGCTAGATAGTAAATGATTTGGCTTTGTGTGCCATGTAGTCATTGTTACCACTCCTCAACTCCACCAGTACAGTATTAAAAACAGTCACAGGTAGCATGTGACATGGTAGAATGGCCATAGCTGTGTTTCAGTAAAATTCATCCACAAAAACTGATATGATCAATACTCCACAGTTTGTTGACTCCTGCTGTAGAAACATTTTGAAGATTATGAAAGAAGGGGCTGAGAAGATAAAGCTTCCCATTACTCTTAGTGTTAGGCAAATAAGTTTTAGGATTAAATGCCTCCAAAAAGAGAGTTTGGAAATCTTTTGGTTGAGATCCTGATGCATGCATCTTAGAAATAAGAGTAAACTAGAAATACACCAGTCTTTGAGTAGATTAAAGTTAATCTATGACCTTGGTTGGATTAAGTTGACCTGTTATAGCTAATACCACTGCCCTGGCCTTTTCAAAACATATGTAGGTTCTACCAGGAAGATAATATCATCTGATCATTAATAGTCTCATATTAATACTGTATTATTCATATGTGAATGTCTTAAATATAAAAAGAGATAAGCTCAACTGATTAATGAAAAAACAAAAAACAACTGAAAATAGAAATAGACCTACAGGAAAAATAATGGAAAAATAAACCAATTTTAACAGTATTCACAAATAAGTTATGTTGCAGAAAACAAAATACACCTTGAGAATTTTATGCTGAGAAATAGAAATTATAAAAAAGATAATATTTTACAGCTAAAAATATAAGATAACTTTGAAAACTCAAAAAAAGAATTTCCGAGATTGTAGACACAGCTAAAGAAATGAATCAAAGAATAAAATGAACAATAGATAAAAATGCACATGAGGCATATAACACAGTAAAATCTTCTAAAACATGGGTAATTGGTTTCCCAGAAGAAAACAGAAGAGAATCAAAAACAAAAGTGATGTTTAAATAGGCATGGATAAAATTTTTCAAAAATGACAAAATGACATCACACTATAGATTTAAGAATCACTAAAAACCCAAATAGTTTTAAAGCAAAAAGCACCAAATAAAACACTTCATCCAAACCAAACCAAAATAAAGGGTGAAAACCTAGGACTGTCAGTAAAATTGCAGAAACCCAGTGGGGGAAGAGGTTTTAAATGTAGCTAGAAGGAGGAAAAAAAGCTTATCTTAAAAGACAATGTAATAAGACTAGAAAACTAGTTGAACAGAAATAATACAATCTTGAAGAGAACAGAACAATAATTTCACAGTGCTCAAAAATAATCTCTAACCTAATATGGAATATAAAGTAATCATTTTTTTTTGGCAAAAGAGCCAGGAACCATGATTCAAAGGTAGAATTCAGCTTATTGTCTATATTTTTAAACAAAATTTTGGGAGAGAACAAATATAGTCCTGTCCATTCATATGTTTATATGTGGATACTTTTATACTGCAATGATGGAGTGGATTAGTTGGACTATTATATCTATAAAAGCATAAAAAATACCACATTTGGCCTTTTATAGAAAAATGACCTTTTAAAGATGAAATGAGCCATTCTTAGGGAAAATAGAAAGGAAATAATTTTTCACCAATGTGTGTATGGATTTGTGGAGAACTTGGCTGAGGAGTGAATTGTTAAACTGCGGGGCAAAAGCACACAGGCTCTGTGAAGAATGAACGATTGAACAACAATAAAGTTAGATTAATGAGGAATGTTGTCCTTCTTTCTCCAACAAACTGCCTAGGCTTGAGACAGCTCCTTGCTCAAACTGCTTTTCTTCTGTTTTTTTCTCTTCCATTGATATTCTCAATAAAAGCCAGAGAGTTCTTGGCTTTGGTGCACTCCTGGGGGCCTTCCTAATGCTGGGTGCTTTCAGTGGAGATAGCCCCTCTGGGCCTCTCGGTGTTCAGACTATGTCTCCCCTCAAACAATCATTTCATCCTCTGTCCCCGGCCATGGTCACACACTGCAATGTGCATAACAAAGACATTTTGATGAAAAATGACCAGTAGAAAAAATGAATATGTTAGTACAGTAAGTTAATATTTGTGCCAAAGATTCTCATAATATTTTGTTGTTTTACAATGTATTTAGAATTTAAATATGCTACTGCAGAAACATATGATTCAGGATGAGGATATCTGGAGTTAAATGTTTTTAACACCTCTTTAGTATTTATAAGTGGTAAAAGTACTAATTTATATAGAACTTGATTCATTAAAAATCCATTTGGCAAAATCTCAAACACTGAAATAGTTTAAAAACAATAAATTGTAAATATATGTAATAAAATGAACATCTATCTCAGATACAGCCAATAGGGAGGAGCAAAGGAACAAAGAATTGTTAAGAAAGAAGTCAATAGTAAGTTGGAGATCTCAATCTCACTCCTAAATATGTTATTAACTATTCTTCATTGCATATAATTAATATCTGAACTAAAAGTTTGATTGGTCAATAAGATCAAAAATAGAAAAACTCAACTATATACAGAGCCACACTTTAAATATAAGCATTTAAGGAAGTTGAAAGTAATGTATGAAAATGTTACATCATGTAACAATACCATAAATAGAATTGCATCTGTGTTAACATCAGACAAAGCACACTTCAGGGTAAAACTTTTGATGTACAGATAAATAATATTATAGAATGACAAAGGGCTTATTGTACCAGGAAACTACCACTCAAAATAAAAACTAAAAAAAACAAAAAAAAATTTAAAAGGTGAAATCGTGAAAATTTTAACCCATCTCACAAGAAAGAACAAGTGAACAAAATAAATTTTAAGTAAAGATTTCAACAAAATGAGTTAACTTGGCCCAGTTGACATAGAGACCTTTGCACACAATAATTGCAGAATACATTTTGACTATGGGGTTATAAGGCACATTTATAAAAACAGACCATATGGTGAGCCATATTAACTGTCTCCAGAAATATAAAAGGGTTAAATTCATATAGAATATACTCTTTGAATATAATAGAATTTGGGTGAAAATTAATAATGACTACATAGCTATTAAAACTTTAAGTTTGGAAATTAAGAAGTCTTAGAGAATTCATGACTAAATGAAAACATAAGAATGGAAATTAGAAAAACTTAGAAATGGAAATTAGCTCTGAATTATAAAGAAAACACTATAATATTGAAACTCTGGGCTGCAGCAAAAGCCAAGCTTAAAGGAAATTTTAACATAAAAGCTTGTATTAAAAGAAAAATACTCTAAATCAATGATCTTATTTTTCATCTCAAGAGGTTTGAAAAAAACAAAGTGGATTAAAAAAATAAAAGACAATATAAATAAGAGCAGTTAGTAACATAGAAAATGGGATGAAAGCAAACTAAACTGAACGTTAAGTTATTTTTTGGAAGGAGAAAAGCTGATAATAACAATAAACAATACTGACAGGAAAAAGAGAAAAAAATCATAGGAAAATTTAAAAGAAGTAAAATAATTCCAAAATGAACACCCACAATGTACCAAATATCAATTGTAAGAAATCAAAATTCATATAATCTTATAGTCATTAAAGAAATTCTGTAATTTTAAAATATAGCATAAAATGGTCTCATTAACATCCCATTCATACATACTCTTGCAGGAATTAGAACAAAGAAGACCCAGTTCCTACACCTTTAACCTTGTAGAAACATGACTATAAAACATTAAAAAATACCTCACAAAAATGATGTCAGATATCAACAGTATAAGGAAACTAAATTGTGATTACCTCTGGAATGATAGGAAAGTTAAGGATTGGCAAGCTGATATTGTTCTAGCATTTGACTTTGTAGTGGTTATGTTTCATTGTTCCATTGTAATAATTTATTGTTGAGTGCATATGATTTGTGTATTTTCTCTCTGATAATATATTTCAATAAAACACTGAAAATCCCAAACATACTAGCTGAAAACAATGTTTACTAGACATTGGAACAAAGAGTCAAACAAAACATTCTAACAAAGAATTAAAGGAAATATTTTAACAAAAGAAACTTGAAGGAAATAGTGGTAGTACAGTAAACAGAAGAAAATTTTAACAAAACTTATTCATATTTTGTGGGATAAAATAATATACTGCACTCACAAAGTTAAAAACTGTAGAAAGTGAACATTCTCAAATTGAGAAGATATTTTACAAATTGAAAATTCCTAGAAAATACTTAAGAAAAATAAAAATGGAAGACACATTGGAGAAAATATCTTCAAAAGCAAGAGAAAAAAGAAAAAGCTGAAGAACTTCAGAGAGAAAAGATAATCCAAGTTTTCCCCCTGTAATATCTAGCACACAAACAAACCTTACTATTTTGAAGCTCTTAATAGAAAGGGCTATGGTTTTTGCCTTCTTGTAAAATAGGAAGTGTAATGTGGAGATTCATATTTTAAACTGCCCAATCGTCATTATGGGAATTTGGTCAAGTTTTCACCAAATACTCCTTCATCAATGCTTTGTCTTCACTGACTACACCAGAGATTTCAAATTTTTCTAAATTAAGCATAGAATTTTAAATTTTATGCTGATGTTTATGTTTAGAATACTATGTGAATACTATGAAACACTGTATCTACTCAACAATAAATTACAAAATATTTCAATTCATACATAATTGTGAAAGAGTATTTTTCCAAAAACATTTAACATAATGAATTTAAATATTAGGAACTAGAAACGTTGAAATCTCATGGAGATTGCTAAATAAAGGACTTACAAACCTTAGGTAATCCACCTATAGGGAATTATTATCCAGACTTATTGCATCACTGCAAATATTAAGTGCTTTAGTATTATGTCTATTGGCTAATGTGTTAGCTATTATTAATATTATTATCATCATTATTTCACACTGAATTGAGCTGAAATAATTCTGTGCCAAAGCAGAAAAAATTTAAAAGATATCGACATGGACTTATTCTTGATAACTACTCAGTTTGTGTTCCATTTTTCAAATAATTAAAATAGATTCACTAGCCCATTTTACCACTTTTGTAAATCACAATCTAAATAAGCTGTTTTGAAAATCACTTGCTGAATTAAGGAAAAAATAAGATGTTCTTATTTCTACCTTTAAATTTATGATTAAGAGCATTATGTCGGAATAGTTCTTTCTTTATTTTTTCATTTAAACCAAATGCAAGGCATTCCTATTTTTATTTATTTATTTTTTTTTGAGAAAGGGTCTCACTTTGTAGTTCAAGCTGGCCTTCAACTCATTATGTAGCCCAGGCTGGACTTGAACCTGTGGTGATCCTCCTGCCTCAGCCTTCTGAATGCTGGGATAATAGGCATGTGCCAACATGCCCGGCTAAGGTACTTTTTCAAGCTGTAATGAATCATAGTGAAGTCAAATCATGAAAAAGTGATACTGCTTAGTTTGTGTTTCAAATTACATGTGATTCACATAGATCTCCTGAATCATTTTTCTGTTTCTTACAGGATATATTAAATTATATACATAAAATGTGAGTAAGTTAATATATCTGATATGAAAGGAGGATGCCAGATGTCCTTGCAAATAATTTTCAAATATATTTATTTTTCAACCCTCCACTTAACTGGGGAAGAAAAAAAGACACTTAGATTGAAGTTTAAATGAGTCATGAAAACAAATGCCCAGATGAGAGAATGACTTAACACAAAATTAGATTTTTAAGGAACCATTTTTATCCATAGATTTTTAAATAATACTGTTCTAGAAGCTGGAGCTTTGCATCTTCTGTCTTATTCTATTCCCTACTCTGAGCTATCCTTTTGTGTCTTCCAACTGCTAACTCCACTAATTTGTTAACGTTCTAAATGCTAGCGAGGTATTCGTTCCAATCGTTTTGTATTGTACTTTTTTTTTTTTTTTCCTAGGAGAGAGCCTTGCTTAAGAACAGTGAGACTTTATTCCTGGAATGGTTAAAGCCAAAATCCGACAGCTACACAAATCAGCCAACGTCACAGGGTCCCTCCCACATAGGCAGAACCAGGTCAAGCTATTTTGATGGCAAAAAAGAAGCCCTGAAAAATGACTTTTTTTACCAGATCAGTGGTGGTGAACCTGTAGCAGGCGTTTGTTGTCATTAAAAGCTCTAAAATGTTCGCCATTCCTGGCTAGATTCATGTGATTTTTTTGCCTTTTTGCCATCTAGTGGTATTCCACTGTACTTGCAACTGCGAGACAACTAGTTGACACAGAGAATTTCACCATACACTTTGAAAGAGGAAGTCTTGTGACTTGAGGAGAGGGAGACAGACGTATATAGTTATTTTTCTTTCTGTATCTATCTGCTTCCTGTGTAAGACATATAAAAAGAACACCTAAGGGAAAGCATGTTGTTGACAGCTGTGTCTATGATCCCAAGGGTCCTAAAGGAAATCTACAAAACTGAAGCTGACAAATGTTACAGTGTAACCAGATGCCATACAGACATTGTCATTTGCTGGAGGTGTCTGGGTCTGAAGATGTGCAGTGGATATTTTTGGATCAAGAAATCCCAGCCTGAGAAAGTACTCTGGCTTCCCCAGGAGCAAATTGAATCATGGGAATCATCAGGAATATTTCTTTATGGCTAAAAAAATGAGTATTCATGTCAAAATGCCTACTACTTGAGCTATGACTTTGAGATCTTCAATAAGATGCAGATGTTTTCTATTTCTCAGCAGGGTCCCCTGAAAAGCTTAGATTAGAGTTAAAAAGGAGGCTTTGCTAATGTGGGCCCAAGCCTTAGACATTCATGGACTAAGAGGTCTTTTGTTTCATTGTATTAACTGCAGTGTAATATCATAAAAATGGCTTAGGCATTTTAACTTCAGTAAATTAGAAATCCCCATTATCTCTTGGTGCCTTAGAATTTTGAATTTCTGCTTATGGGACCTAATGACTACCTACAGGGTGAAAAATGTAGCTTTAAAGCCTGGAATTCCTCTGGGCTTCTTCAAAATGAGTCTTTATTTTTAACCTATGAAGAATACCTCATTAACAGGTTCATTCTCTGATATTTGAAAGGGATTCATTATAGACCACCTACAGTGCCTAAAATTCCACCATTAGCTATTCAAAAATTCCAGTTTGCATGGGAAGGAAATAATTTGTTCATGTGTGTATGTGTGTATGCAGTCATGTGTAGGTTGTGGGGGAGAGGAACATTAAAGATGTCATAATTTGCTCTGGAACCTACAAATGACAGTTGCTCACACTGTGGAATGCCTGAGTGAGCATGAGATCATGGATCGTGACCTTCCATTTGTATGCTCCAATATCGGAACCTGCATAGGCTAGCATCAATTTTTATGTCTAAAAATACTTTATGCCTGAATCACACTCTCCTTATTGATGCTTTGTTGAAAGAATTATGTGTTTTCATTTACTCAGAAGAATTTAATAGAAACAATTGAAGAATGTGTGTGCTGGGTCATGTCCAAAGTGTTTGTCTTTGACATTGCCTGTGGCCCAGAGACTCTCTAGAAGCCCTGAGCTAATGAGATCTTCCATCCTGCTGACTCCAGAGATGCTTGGCATGTTTTCCAGACCAGTAGTAGTGGCCTGCAGGGACAAGTGGCATAGTGACTGAATGCATCAGGCTCTATAATATGTTTCTCACAGGAATAAATGTCCTTTTTTTTCCTCCTTTATTTTATGACTTTTGCTTATATCTCAAGCTCCATTTTTTATTTTGCTGTGCATTAAGGACTTGCATAATTGTATCTACTTAGTATTCCTGTTCCCTTTGGAAGCCAACAGAGCAGTTTGGGTAGGAGAGATTCTTCTCGTGCCTTATTCTCTAATTCTATAAAATGTCAGCCACTCTCTTCTTACAGGCTTCCTAGTAGGCTATAGTTGATGGGTCAAGGGTAAACACCTGATACATGAAAGACCAATCATAGCTGATCCCTGGAATATTTAAGTTTGGGGAGTTGGACAGAATGTAAATCTGTTCTTCTCTGGATATGGGTAAAGAGTCATGTTTGGGAAATGTCAACCACCATATTCTCCAGCATGTAAGAGGTGCCAGTTTGCCATAGGAGAATCTAGCATTGACCTGTTCACAGAGCAGAGATGAGAATTTTTCAGTCTTTCAATTGTGGACTTCAGTTTTTTCATCATGAGGTGACAAACCTCCTTGCTGTTGCAAAAGATACCTCTGGATTTTTTTTATATATTTATAAAATACATTTTTCTTTATGGAGTAACTTTGTGTAGTTTAGGTTAATGTTATGTGGAACCAAGAGGCTCTCTTGGTGTGCAGAGTTCTCACTAAGGTGGTAGATGCCCCTCTTGTAGTTTCCTCACACACAGACACTGTAGAAGTCTTAGGAATTCTACAGCTTATGAGCATAGGTGTGTGGCCCCTAGTTTTCTCCCTGGAAGGCTAAAGAAGACATCAGAAACATGGAGAACAAGATCAGGGAAGAAAGAGAAAAGAAGTGGTTGTACAAAAGAGTTTTGAGAAATACACTGGATAGGTCATGCTTCTGCTTGACTTCCATAGCCAAGTTTGCTACAGTGCTCGCTCCACATATCCCCAGATTTTCTTGTCTAAACCTACTTGAGAGTGCAATTTGTTTCTTGGAATGATTGCATGTATTCATTACCTTTTATTATTGAAAGTTCATTTCTATTTGCAAAGTAGGTTTAAGCATAAGCCTTACCAGGATTTGGCGTCTTATATGACAGAAATGTCACCCATCTCAGGAGATTCAAGAAAATTCCTCTTCTGTGACATCTATGGAAGAATCAAAATGTGGTTTACATTGAATGTCTGCAACTTTTTAATTTGCTAGTATGTACAGCAAATTATCCCCTAATTTCTCATTTACTATTTACTATTAAATACTGTGATTTCGTTCTTTATAGTGACAACTCAATACCTTCCTAGGGAAAGATTACATTGGGTGAAAGAAGTGGTTGACTTTCTTGATGTGTGAAATTCAATTGCAGGCATAGTATTTTCTCTTATTAGAAGAATCCTAGAAAGGACCTCTGAAAGTTCCGTGCAATGGGGAAATTGTCCATCTCCATGAATGTATAAGGAAATTTCATTATAGAAAGCGTTGTAGAAATAAATGGATCAGGTTAAGTAAATACATTTGAAACATTTCCCCCCCTCAATAGAGAGTGCCCAACTTCATCTTCTCCTGGAGGTGCTCAACACTTCCTCCAGGAGCCTCTGAATGAAACACTCCACCCAAAGAAAGACAGAGACCTTGATGTCTATAGTGATTCTCACAGCAAGATTTCTTTCCCAACAATTTGCTACTTTGATTCTATTTGACTCCTGATATCTACTTAACTGTGTAATATTTTTTATGTCAGCTTTCCTCATTTCTAGCTCACTACTGTAAAATGCTTCCCTTTAAAATATTTATTAATTTAAAAGAGCTGCAATGGAAAGGCATGGTTGAGCCTCACACTAGTGCATCAATAATGTCACCCCAAAATAAAGAAGAATTTGTTTGACTGTGGTAAATACTTGCCACATCTGGGGTGTCTTCAAAACATGACTAATTTGAAGAATGAAAGTGAGTACTGTTTATTTTTACACTGGAGAAAATGGGTACAGATTAAAAATTCTTAAGTATTCAGAATATAAGATTTTCCAGATTCAGGTACTATGATTTTATTTACACTTCATTGGACATGGAAGTGCGGTAGGCACCTCTTGGGCTACCCATGTAGTGTGCATTTCCTGTACAGATATCTATCCATATTCTTGGAAAATCCTGTGCCAGACCCCTCCCTATGTATGTGTGTGAGATAGGAGGGGTCCTATCTTTTCTGAGCAAAACTAGAATTTCTGGTGGACTGAAGTAGAAACAGAGTCAGAACCATATCGGCAAGCAATTCAGAGCGGGGATTTACAGTTCTTGGTTAGAATCTATCAGTGTTTTAAACTGAAAGATTGTGTAATGATCATATGAATGTAGACTTAGGCAAGGTACTTTGTGGAAGAAAAAAAGAATGAAGAGACCTTAAGAGGAAGGCAGATTGATGATCACATCTGCTTAGAGAAGATGGAGATATGGATTGGTTGGGTTTCTAAGGGCTTCTGCTGCTGTATTTCATGATGGGCTGGGGACCATGATTTAATTGAATATTCTTAAAATGACATTTTTTTGCTTAATGGCTGAAGTTGTTTCTTTTGCTTTACCCCACTATTTCCAGATCAGGGTATACATTAGTGTAAGAAATTCTTTCTTTATATCTCCTATGAATGCAAATAAAGTTGACAAAGCACTGGTTGCTGCAATGAATTTTAATTTAATCTTAATTGTAATATAAGGAAAGTAAAATTACTTAATAAGAGTAAATACATTTTAATTTCCTTATGGAATTTCAACACCAATTAAAATATGCCTCATTTTTGAATTGATACATAATTAGCCTTCCTAGAAGAAATGCTACTGGAAATGTTCTGGTTTTTCCATCTTGCTTCAGAGTTTAACAGATATTGACCTCCAATGAACAAAAAATTAATTATTAATTATTATTAATGGGATAAGAAGGCAATTAACATGTTGTCTCTGCTTCTTTGCCCCTTATTTGTCCAACTTAAATTTCACCCATTTAAGTTTTATTAAACCCCTTTCAGCTTGTGCACATTGCTAACTTTCAAGGAGCTGCAGTACAAAATTCGAAAAGAGGCCAGGTTCTCAAGATTTAAGCAAGAGAGAATGGGTTGGGGCACTTGCTCAAATTATATGAGAAGAGTGAAAAGTGCACTAAGGAAAATACACGTGCTTTATAAAACAGATCATCAGCAGTAGAGGAACAAAGGAAAAACCTGAACCCAGACATGGGCCCAAGGGAGAAAATTGTGGGTTTTTTGTTTTGTTTTGTTTTATTTTTTTAGGTAGAAACAGGCCCCATAAATACAGAAATTCATGGACATTTGAGTTTCTTATATAAAAAGGCATATTATTTGCAGTAACACATCCTCCAGTATGCTGACAACTCTGTATTACTTATTTTCTGAGTCAGCCTTCCCATTGCTAGGACAAAATGCCTTCTGTCTGTAATTTAAAGGAGAAAAGGTTTATTTTGACACAAGGTTTCAGAGGTTTCAGACTATTACTCGTAAAAGAAATAAAAGGAGAGAGAAAGAAAAATTCGAAGCAAGGACAGGCTTTAAGATAAAGACCCGAGAGGGGCCCTAGGCTCCAAAGTGCCAAAAGCAGCTCTCTCTTACAGGGTAAGCTCACAGTGGTGGCGATCCTATGCCATGTGTGTTATTTGTTTTTCTTTTAAGACAAAAAATGCTAATGTATGAGTTTTATTTTCTAAACTAAAACATCAGTATTTTGATTTAATTGCAGTCTTGGTACTTTATCTAAGTGGGTTTTGGTCACTCATCTCTAAAAGCTTTGCCATCACTGGTAAGGTGTTAAAGGGAGCAAGAGCCTGCTATTCTCCAGATTAGATTTTGAGCTTGTGGTAACTGGTTCATCTTGTGTTTGTGTAAGGTTTCCTGTTCAAGAGGCAGAACGCCCCCTGATCTGGAATGTTTTGTGCAGTAAACAAATTTAATGGGCTTCATAATTACAGGCCACAGAAAAATGTGGGTAAGGGTCTCAGTGAGTGGGAAAATTTCCACTGGCTTTTCCCTCCGGTTTGCTGGCTCCATTGCAGAAACATCACTGGGAAGAAAGCTGCTCAACTTATGGCACCTGGGAAGCAGAGAGCAGAGGAAGAGCACTAGGGAGGAAGGGGACAGAAACTAGAGTTAGTCCCCAAGGTCATGCCCTCATGACCCGCCAGACATATTCAGAAGTGTCCTTTACTAACCAGGTGTGGATCAAGGCACCCAAGTTGACACAAAAGTTTAACCATCACATATATAATACAAGATGAATGCTATGTTTTACTGCATTATTTAGGATATAATGACAAGAACAAATGTCTATACATAGTAAAGACAGTTCTTTTTTTCTAGTATTTTCTACGTAGAGTTTGTTGACTGTGAATTCAGAACCTATGGTTACAGAAGGCATACTACACAGCATTCTCATTCGTGTAGGATTTTGTTTTGTTATATTTAGACAGGATATCAATATGATTTAATATTGACTTTTAAAAGTCACAAACATTTAGTATTTAATGATTATTTCTACTTTTTGGAATCTATATAGTAATTCAACTGGAATGACTTGCAAATTTTGGAAATGAACCTACATAAAAGAAGGCTAGTATACCAGTGTCTATAGCCCAGCTGAAATTCTTTTCTTATACTACAGTTGTAAACCTTACTCTGTACTTTAACTAGCCTGCTCATGCCACAAAAGAGCACCAAAGAGTGAAAGCTAAGGTCAAATATTGCTGCTTTGGTAAAATCAGATGGGTATTAGAACTCAAAAGTTAAAAGTTTTATATATCATTCTGATGCTCCTAATGCTGACATAAAATTTGGTTAACAAAACAAGAAGTCTCATCAATATTCATGAAGTCATATTTTCTAATATATAGAGAAACATTTATATGCTAAATTTTAGGGTGCTATATTTCTTTTAAATATTCAACAGGCTGCAGCTAATCAATCATTTCTAACACTTTTTAAATATATTCTAAATGAGTCTTTGTGGTATAATATTGAAGAACTGGGCCAACCTGGATTTTTAAATATGTGTTTTCAAAAAGGATGTAGCATCAGCCAGAATTCAACCAGAGAAGTAGAATCAGTCAGAGACACATGTTAAAAGATTTATTGCAAGGAATTGGCTTACATGATTGTGGGTTCTGGCTAGAAAATTTTGAAATTTTTGATTAGGATATATAGAAGAAAGCAGGCTGGAATTCTTGACCGTGGGGAAAAGATGCCGTCTACAGGCAGTTTCCAACTCTTCAGGGAACTCTCAGGTCTGCTTTTAATGCTATACAATTTATTGAATCAGGCCCATCCCAGCCTAAAATAAACTGATACAGACTTTATGTCTACAAAATACCTGCACCTAGATTAGCGCTGAATGGAATGACTGGCGACTGAAGCCTAGCAAGTTTAACACACCCCAAAACCATCACAGATGTTGAGACAGAAGACCAACCCACAGAGTGAATCTCAGGGCTCATTCCATGCTACTTAGTGATGAGCCAAATATGCTTAACTCCTTTTGCCAAATCAAAGAGGTCAAGTGAAAAGACAAACTTTTATTTACTTATCAATAGAATTTATCAGAAATGTATGAAATTTGTGTGGTAGGGAGAACATTCTCAAATTGCATAATCTGCACTTTGAAAATAAATACCTCTGCTTTGCCTTGTTGGAGTTGAAAAATTCTCTTTTTATCTCAGCATTAATCTAACAGCAGGTGCCCATTATCCTGCACAAATGGTCTGTTTCCCTGACATTATCTCTAAATGATAATCCAGGGTGGACCTGAGAATGAGTTCTAAACTGCCGCTTCTCTCTCTGAGTTTCAGAGACCCTGGAAATTTTATTGGAGGTTGTCAGTGGGGATCAATGAAAGCATTTTCTATTACATCACATTTAAGCACAGAAAAATACGATGGAAGAATAAACTAACTCATGATAAATCACATGTGCTAAGGCTTAGTCTGAATTTAAAATGGTGGTTTTCCAATAAACTTATCATGGCTTAGTGTTTTATTGGTCAAGAGGGGATATTATACTTTATATACAAAAAGGATGGCATTTCTTCCTTCTGATAATAAATTCTACCTATTTCAGATATTCATGTAGCCAAATGATGTGAATTTTGTAAGTCAGGTCACCACATAAAGATGAAAACAAACTGGTGTTTGTTGTTACTTTCTGAAATCTGGCTGGCTGAGAGTTGAAATGTGAGCCTGGTCACTCTGCACTTTCTCAGCTTTTTCTTTATGTATAATTTTTCTATTGAGTTAAGCCATAAACTAGTATGATAGAACACTTGTAATATTTTAATACTTATCCTCATTGATGACTTGGCAAATCTATACAATCTCTAATTTCTTAGTTTAGAAAAGATATTTGTTACATCGTCCAAATATTTGTGTCTCTGTATGGCTAGAGGTAGCATCAGATTTCTTTTTTGTTTGTATTTGTTTTCTTCTTTTCACTCTATAATGCAACTACAACCTAATTCAAAAAGAGTATTAGCTATATCAAGTACTAATTATTTGCCATTTGTCACACTGGGAACTTTACAGTTAATCTCTTATTTTACTAACATCCTTATACTTCCATTTTATCAATGCCTTAAGGACGTTAAGTGTCTAGCTTAAAATCACACAGCTTCCATCTTTTGAGCTGGTATTCAGCTCATATCTGTTAGTTTCTAAATATAATTTTTCTTTATTATCTCATCTATCAACTTGAGTAGTTATTTGACAATATAAAAATGTGGATTCCAAGGGCTTGGTGATTTTTAAAGTATGAAATCTCAAGTCATCCTTTTTAGGTAGACAACTATCTTTACAAACTGAATCCATATGGTTTTTGGAGAAATATCAAGAATAGAATTGGGCCGGGAATTTAGCTCAGTAGTTCTGCTGCCTGTCTCACAAGCACAAGGTCCTGAGTTCAATCTCTGGTACCAAAAAAAAAATAGAGTCACGGTGAACCACTTATTTCTGATTTTGTGTTTTGAGATGTGCAATAATTGGGGATTGATACAAAGAATTTCACTTAAATGAAATAAAATTCACTTTTGTAATATTCATGTATTTAAAATGAAATAGAACCTATGGAAGCTTATTGCACACTATGAGAAACTGTGGCACTGTCTTTTCCATCAAAAGATATAAACAAGTGTGGCTCCATCTTAGAGTATAGTCTGCTTTAGGTGGCCCCACTCCTCATACTGAAATTGGGGGAAACGCCTAAATTTTGGAAATACAGCTGCAGATCAAAGATAGCTTATCAATAGCCAAAGACTTTCTGTTCCCTACATCTTCTCCCTTCCCATTCCTTTTCCTCCTCAGCAATCCTTCATATCCTCTCCTCACACCACTTAAACTAGCCAACCATGATAGATTGTAAGCCTTTGAATTTAGCCAATGAATTTAAAGAACTGCTTTCCATGCATTAGGGCTTAAAAATCTCTCTGCCCTTCTGCTTGCTGCCTCAGCTCTGATTGCACTCATGCCCTTCTGCAGACTTTGCCTTGTTGAGTCCTCTTGCTTGCTGTCTGAGTGCATGCTTTCTGGCACAGACATTTTGAGTCTAGGGGCTTATTTCTAATAACAATTAAGATCATAGGGCAAATGTTTAGTCTATTTTGTAGGACTAGCTGATTTAAAGCACATTAGAAGAACCATTAACATACAAATAATTGCTGTGCCCCTTTGAAATAGGTCTACTTATTATTCATTAAGGCTAATGATCAAAGAATACTGCTTGTATAATGATTTGTTAACATTGTTCAAACTTCTATATTTACTTAAAAGTAAGGTTAATACCTGAACTCTTTAAAATATTATATGAGTACTGTACTTTGATTTCAGAACTAATCGTGATTGCTCCCAACTGTTTCTAATCAGTGAAGTTTTTCTACATATAAAATATGCTTATGTAGTGTTTTCTTATTTTCGTCCTTCACAGAAATCTTATTAACATGCCTAGGCAGAAAATATTGGACTGCATTCAGAGATGATGCTGAATATTATGATCAATTTTGCCTAGTAATAACTGCATTTATGCTTATAAGAACTCAACCACAATGTGATCCATGGTTATTATTTTTGGATATTATTGTTACCTTCATGAAAGCAAGGGCCATGAAACGTGGAAAATCCAAAGTGGAACAGTTTATACTCATCACAAAAGTCTACATTAAAATGTAAAATATTTAATTGACACATAAAACCCTCTAAGCTCAGCCCAGGTTTTCATAATTTGTTTCTAAATCCCACCCTCTTGCCCTATCAAAACAGGTTCACATCCTATCACATGGTAGAGAAAAGGGCAGAGACGTATTCTTATAAGTTAGGTAACATTTGTTCCCAGAAAGCATATTCTCCCAGGTGTGGTGGCACATGCATATAATCCCAGCACTTGGGAGGTTAAGGCAGGAGAATCACTACGAATTCAAGGCCAGCTTGGACTACATAATGCGTTCAAGACCAGCCTGAGCTACATAGCAAGACCCTGTCTCAAAAAAACAAACAAAAAAAGCGCATTGGTCAAGGAAGCCTACCTTAGTCACACAGGCATGATTTGAAATCTTTATCATGGCCAGGTACACACAAAAATTATATAGGTGCTATATACTCTGAACAGATGAAAATCATTTTGAGACAGTGAAACAGGAATTAGCCCACTAGGAAACTCTTAAGAAAATACAAGACTAATAGTACTTCTCCATACAAGCTGTCAGGAAGCTGAAACAGAGCCTCATGTAAAAATATGGAAAGAAAAATTTTAATCAAAGTATATTTAATGACCTGTAAGCATAGAGGCCAGAATAACTACACAGCTGTATATTATTTTTTTGTGATAGATTATACTTTCTTTTCCATTCCAATCCATACTTGTATGTGGATGCTTCCCACCATACATAGGTGTTCATTATACTTCTGTGTTCTGTGCGACATTTGGTCTATAGTAATACCATGCTTTGAGCTGCCCAACAGTGAAATGGAAGAGAAATTGCTATCATGTATTGTAGCTTCGATAGTTTGTGCTGCTACTGTCATTGAAAAGCTTAACCTCCTTTCCTAAGTGAATAGCACTGAGCTTATTACTGCTAATTTTTCTCAACATCTATTAAGTATCCCTACAGTGGATTTGTTTTTGGCATAAGAGCTTAGGCTGTTAAAGGAATTTTAGCTCAGAGAAAATAGCTATCATGAGCCATAGAAAAGGTGGATGAGTGTGTAAGTAGAAACTTCTCAGCTATCCAGTTGTCTTTGAAATATCCAGAGTACCTGTATGTAAGTGCAAACCATTTTGATTGAAGTCTATGAAATAGTAAAACAATATTTTAGTCAGTGAAATGATTTTTGCTTTTTAGGAGATAACACATTAATTGATTTTCTACCATTCAGAATTCTGTTACCAGTGCTGCCAGTCATCATATATCTTGAATGATATATATTCTTGAGTGACTGCAACATTTCTTTCTTCCCTTTCTGGTGAGATATATCTACAGGGGTCAGGGGTATATACTGTGAAAGGGAAAAGGGGGAACTCTAGGCTCACAAAAATGTTTATATCTTGATTGCAGTGGGGGATTATGTGTTGTATATATTTATCAAAACTCACTGTACTATAGTTACACTTATAATGGATATTTTTTATTTCATGAAATTATATTAGTTTCTTAGTGCTAATAACACAGCAGAAAATTATTTGCTCATGGTTCTGGAGGCTGGCAATCTGAAATCAAGGTGTCAGAAAGACCTTGCTCCCTCTAAAGAAGAATCTTTTCTTGCCTCTCCCAGTTTCTGGTGTTCCTTAAGGTTTCTTGATTTGAGGCAGCATAACTCCATTCTGCCTCTGTCTTCACATGGTCTTTCCCTCTCCCTATCTGTCTCCACATTTTCATCTTCTTAAAAGAACACGTCAGTGGGCTATGCTCCCCCTCCCCATATTACCTACTAGAACTGCAGAGATCTTATTTCTAGATTGGGTCATATTCTGAGATGCTGGGTAGACATGAATTTTTGGTGACATGGTTTTTGGACACTATTTAGCCAAGGAGAGCAAATTATCTCATCAAATCCAGTTAAGAGTAAGTGAAAAAAAACTTACTGTTAATACTTTTAGAAAAGTCAATACATATTTTCCAGACAAATACCCAGAACTATAGATACAACCATGTGTAGGAACTAATTCCATAATCAGGAAACGTTCCTTGAAAGATAGAAGTGGCAATTCTTACAGGAAAATCACATTTGCATTCCTGAAATGCTAACTAAATTGCTCAATTAAGAGCAATACTTAAGTTTAGTTACTAACAAAAATCATATCTAATAATAGCCACAAGGTTACTGAGAGCATGGTGGCTTATTTGATTCAAATAGCCCTGTTTACTGCTTGTGAATGGCCATCCTGACCAGAACCCAGCACTCTGTTCACATCCTAGTCTTCACTGCGCATATAGTCAGAGTACTGAGAAGCTTCAAAGCCTTTGCTTTGTCTGAGGAGCAGCAGGGAGTCGAGGCTGAGGGAAGGTCAAGTAGGGGCATAGCAATACAGTTAGTAGTGAATTTCATAGAGCCCTCAGGTTCCCCACTCTGCTTCATGGCACTGGCCGAGTCTTGTCCCTCTCCACATCTATGTGACCTTATACAGAAGCTCTGCCCCAGTAATTTGGCACATGTCCACTTCACAGAAGGCACCAGCCAGAGCACAGTTGTTCAATTCCCACAATGTGAGTTACTTGTGTGATGGGCTTAGAGGGGTCAGTAAAACTAAGGAGGAGTCAGCACTGTGAGGGGGGTGGTGGAAGCAGTTTTCATTGCTTCCTTTTGCTTAAGTAGGAGTTTAGATGCAGATTTTGTCTGTATCCTAACATAGGAGAATGGGAAAAAGTAAATACTTTAAAAATATAAAGTGGTGTATTGACAACAACAAAAATTCCAGTGATGTCTATAATATTTTATAGCTCGGAAATTACTTTGTATTTTTTAAAGAGATCTTTGCAATAACCCAAGGAAGTTAGTGAGGATTATTGGCTACAGTGTGGGAAGAAAGGAGGTGGGCTAAGTGGCATACTGAAGGTAGTGAATGAGCTATTTGGGACTCAAATTGAGTGTTTCCTGCATGGCTATTGCTACTATTCTTACCAAGACTATAGCTACACCTCTACTGCCTGCTGTGTTGCCTTAAACAGAGGACATACACAAGAAACTGTTAAGTGAATACATGAATTGTCAGCAATATTAACAGTATTTCTTTCTTTAAAACAGCATTCTGAAGCAGAAACTCTTGAGATAATCAAAGCTTTATTCATGTAGAGACAATACCCATTAGAAATTTAGCAAATAGTTTTCAAATGAATAAATAGATATTTCTGAAGTACACATCATTCAGGAAAATAAATTCAAAGGCTTAAGAGTAGGTAAATAATGCTACTTCATGTATGTTCCCCTACTCTCCCATTAAGTGATACCAAGAAACAGCCTTGAAAATATGCCAAATTGGCAAATACTGGCATTCTTTTTCTTTCCTCATATGTGTACGGGAAATGCTATGTTTAACGCATATTTCATCTTGTAGGGCCCAATTTATGTACATGTAAAGTAAAGACAAATTTGACTAAGTTTGGACCCAAACCCAGTAAATAGACTTTCTGTAATTTCAGCACAGTACGTGTCTCAAGTGATCAAGCATTCTAGAAAAATAATAGATAATCAATACTTTCTAAATTTCTTATGGGATTCTAATGTGTGAAACTACTCATGGGGCTGGAACTGTAAGTCAGAGTTTGGGGGAGTAATCTACAAGCAGTGATTGGAAAATATTGAGATTAAACTTTACTGGCACTGACTATTCAAATATTGAGAAGAATCCGTGGATAGAAAGCATCAATACATTTTTTTGTACTTTAGTGATAAAAGTATCCTATTTTTGAGTGAGATTTTGGAGGTTTTCAACATGCTAAGCATATTAGTTTTACATTATTGCATCACAATACTTGAGGTAGTTATAAAGAGTAGAAGCTTATTGTGGCTCACAATTCTAGAGGTTTCATGCCAAGATCTGGCAATCCCATTGCTTTAAGTGTCTGCAAAAGGTAGCACATTACAATAGGAGTACACACAGAGAACTGCTTACATAATGAGCCAGGAAATGGAGAGATCAGGAAATAAGTGTCCCACAGCCTCCTTCATGGGCATGTCTCTCAAGACCTAAGAACTTTCCATTACCTGCAGTTCTCAAATTTTTACCATCTCCCAGTAGCTCCGCTCTGGAGACCAAGGTTTTTAATACATGGCCCTTTGGGGGAGCACTCAGTCAAACTATGGTACTGGAAAATGGCAATGCCTAAAACAGGAGATGATACTAGATAAAGAAAAAGACTATTTAGGAAACATTTCCCTGGATATTTAAGATTCTTCAGTTAGTAAGGTGATGAACAAAATATTCTAACTATAAACATTTTTCTGAAGTTTTTATATTACATGTTTGGTTCCATACATTTACATATAATTTAATTTTTTATTTAGCTTTATATCTTTATAATATAAATTGCACTCACACATAGAATGCTGATGTAGACATTGTTGATTGTTGTTTCTAGAACACTTTCTTCTCATAAGGTGCTTCCCTAATTTTACATCCACACTCTTTCTTTTTCCTCCTTCCTCTCTGCCCCATACTTGACCCTGCTCCAACTATGTTGTCTTGGTTGTAGCTGTCAAGTACAAGGTCTCCTATTTAGGTACAAATATGGCCACATAGAATAGATTGGACTAATAATTACTCTCTATACCTGGTCACAGTGCTTGATCCACATAAGACTCATGGCCCATGGTATATGAGTAAGAGCTTTCTCTGGGATTTTATTAACTAGAGCTGGTACAAACTGTGAGGGTACAGTATTACACTAGCTGTGCACATAGTCCAATCTCATCAGAGTAGTTAGTCTCAAGCACTTTTTGTACCAGTGTCCCTGGTTTGAATTTTCTAGTGTTACTGGAAGTTGATTATGCAAACAAATAAAATTTGCATCATTGTAAAAGTTTGGCTTTGACTTCCTGAAGCTAAAAGAGATTCCATTAGACTGCAAGAAACATTAGAGTTCAAACAAAATCTCTTTGGACATTCCATAAGATTAACAGATTTTAAGTTCACTTCCTTCCATTTTATCCTTAAATATAACATTTGAAGATTAGGGGTTTTAATTTTTTTACCTTTACATTTTAGATAAAAACTTTTTAGCATAATTCTTCACTAAAGTTCAGTATTTGTCAAGAGAAGAAAGAGCGAATCTGAAAATATTTAAAAAGTATGTAATAAGCATTCTGTCCTGAGCACCTTCATAGATTGCAAACTCAAAAACAGTGACCAAGTAGGTTTCCTTTTCACTGTTTATATAGTAAAAAAACTAATGTTCAGACATTCTGTTTTCAGTGGCTTAATTTCTGAGGATCATTTGTGGCTCAAAGTAACTTCTAAAACATTATCTCTAATTTACTCTTTCATCTATAATTAACAATAAAATACCTGTGTAAGCTAGAAAGAGAGGAAATTTACATAATTGAGGCATTCTGCATATCCATAAATTTATGCTTTATATCTGTAGTATAGTCTTTATTACCATTCTATAAATAATATTTATCTACATTTAATTAAACAGTTCTGTTAAAAATGTGTAGAAAGTATTGGAATGAGATATTCTCCTATAGGAGATATTTTGAGATGATTTCTAGAATACTTTGTCTTTATTCTACATGATTTCACTATAACACTTGAAGAAAAACATTAATTGATACTTATCTTTCCTAAATATGTGAAAATTAATATTCCTCCAGTCTCTGGTTTGCCTCCCTATGTGCAAGATGAAGTTCAAGAACAAGGAAGAGACTGAATAATTAGTAATTTCAAAAAAAGAACATAATAAAGGACAACAATAATATAAATTGCTATTTGCATAATAATATTCAGGAACAATCTTATTGACTGATTTCTTTCTTCAAAAGTAACAACTTCTGAGAAAAATACTCTGATATACTTAACATTTTGAATGCAATTATAGGTAAAGAAACTGCAGAAATAAAACGTGCTCTTTTTGGGTTGTTATCTAAACACATAATTTTGGAATCCAATACATCCTTTGAGATTGAAAAAGTCATTAAGAAACCATTTATCTACAAGAAATATCAGCAAGAAAGCATTGAATCCAGATGGTTATAAAGATTTTATTTTAGGAAATATTCAGTGATAAAGTATATCCAATTTTAAATGAGAGTTGCAAAGAGGCAGTAAAGCTATTTCATCTTAATTTAGTAAACATTTCCTTCTTGAAATTGAAGCAAAACCTCCAAGATATAAATTTCCAAAATGCTCATTTCATAATTTAACATGAATCTAGTAAACTTTACAAGAAATAAAGGATTGTTTTACAAATTTTTTAATGCTATGGAGAATTATGCAGGATAAGACGCTATGGTCCTTTCTCCTTCCCTTTGCATTGAATGTGTGTATTCAAGAATAAAATATATCTACTTGAAATATAAAGATGACATGAATAATACCAATTATTTCATGGAAGGTATATAAAAAAGCCTCTCTCTTTCCATTCTTTCTCCTCCTCCAATGAAGCACAATTGTACTAACCATATGACTATTCCTTGGATAAGCCAAATTTTTTACATTAGCATAGATTTTTTTGCTGGAATCATCTATGTTCCCAATATTTATATGAGTGATTCCTTTGTTTCCTATGGTTTCAATTTAAATGTTACTAGTATAAAAATGTCTTTCCCAATCTAGATTATGTGACTACATTTTCCATTGATAAGAGTAAATAATATCTGCAGATGGAATATTTCTATATCATAATTTTAATGTATAGAAGTCATTATAATTATGATTATTATACTGACCTGTTCCTCTGTTATCTCTACCAGTAAATTATAAAGGCAGGGATCTGTCACGCTTACTATTGTTTTTCAGTGTCAGTTTAGTCACTGATACATAGTAAGTATATACAGATGCTTGTGCATTAGAGGGTAAAACATTCATGTTCAATGGCTCCTTATTACTATCATAATTGAATTAAATATTTTGGGTTACCATTATAAAATCACCATTGGTCTGGCAAATATACTACCCATTTTGTTCTACAAAGAGTATATTTCTTTAAAAACACTGTGAAGTATGTACTAGTTTTAATACATAATTTATAAATTCTAACCTTTGTGTCATTTTGCCCATGTAATTTCTTTTATCTGAATTGCCTTTTCTGTCTTTAAAGATTTTATCTTATTTATTATTTAAAGCTCATCCCAAATACTACCTTCCCTATGAGACTTTTATGAACTATAATTTGTACTCTAACATAATTTTGTTTTTACCTGTCTAAAGGCATCTGACTTTAATTTGACCTACATTTGTGTGTGTATTCATATATGCATACATATACATATATTATATATGGCATAAATGTATAAAATATGAGGGTTTATCCTTTAGTTCATTGATACCTTTAGAATTATGCCTTACCAGTGAATAAAAGGAATTAAATATATAGTAGTTATATATAATTTTAAAAAGAAACATTTTACAATGAAATCATCCTCTTTACATCTGCTCTCTTTATCTGTATAAATGCTGACAATTATTCCTATAAAATTAAATATAAGGCAGAATTTTACTAAATTCCCGTGTGTATTTTAAAAAGTATATGGAAAGATTCATAAGGATCAAGAGAAAGATTGAGTACACAGACAGAATTCATTGAGGCTTTTGCTAAGAACCAGAAATTAAGGCTTTGTATACATTGTCTAATTTAAATTTAAGTCTACAACCTCCCCATAAAGTTAATCCTATAGTTAATTGTTTGAAATATCTTATTTTAGGAGGAAAAAGGAATAATTCATGACAAATGAGTCACATTTGCAAATTTCAGATTCAACCTTTGTTAGGAGAGCTCCATGTCAAAGAACAATTTGAGCTTGAATAAAAAGAAAAGCAAAGTAGCTCAGGAAACCTACCACTGACTCAAAAAAAGTACAGGAATTAAATCCTTAAGAAATATTAAGAAGGTGAAAAATAGTTCCACTAAGGGGTATTTTGTCAAACTTACATAGAGAGTCAGAGTAGATATTAACAAAGACAGGGAAATTAAAGGACTGTCATTAATTTATAAAGAAGAATGTTAATTAAAACTTGAAAGGAATCTTGGAGAAATTACTTCTGTTATTTATTTCGAGAAATCTTTTGAACTGCTAATGAGAGCATTTGGATTATCTCAAGAATAACTACCTTAGTATTTATTATATCAAATTATGAATTCCTGAAGTTAAAGATAGTGAGGGAGATTAGTTGCAAATGGAAGAAAAATTGTATAATATGAAAAAATAAATTAGTAAATACAAAATATTAAGCTCTGACTTAGGAAAACAAACCAAGGACAAAATAGGCATTTTCAAAATATCTACGATTAAACAATTATGATGCCTTCTATAAAACTGTCCTTTACGAAATCCATCCCTATTGCCCATAAAAATATCTATGGATTTTAAAAATGTTTTAAAAGACAAAGGAGGAGGAAAAAGAGAAGAAATCATTGCTAAAAAGCAGGCTCATTGTGCAGAATCCAGAAAGGTTTTCGTTGTTAAAGTTTGAGAAAGCACAATAGATGGGCCATCCTTGCCAGAGTGCTAGTGATCTTGTGCAAAATCTTCCTTGGTTCACAAGTGCAAAGTTTCTTCCAAGCAAAAATTGAGGCTTCCTTCAAAATCATCGGGCACACAGCAGCGTTATTCTTCTTCCGTCTCCAGACTCCCTCTGCCACTGCATTCATGCAGTCATTGTGAACAGCCAGAACAGTACTGGCCCGAAAGACTAAGTAGGGAACCATGATGTTGGGAGCATTTCTCTTCTTTACAGTGTTGTAAGTAAAGAAAGAAAAAAGGTGAGATCTGGCCTTTTTGTGTTTTTCAGTTTTTCTGCTTCTCACATATCTGTGAATCAGAAAGCAAGGGAGAGCATGGGAAGACACCCCCATCCACTCAATAGGGGAACACTGGATGAAAGCTGGGGAGAGGTCAGAAACTTGGCTGAGATCTGTGCTCAGTTGGCGGTACTCAGAAGAGAATCAGGCAGCACAAAGATTGGTACAAGGAGGCTGAGTACAACTCAGATGCACCGGGGCTTAGCACACATTGATTCAAATAGATTTCCCTTCACTGGAGAATAAGTCAGTAGATTACAAGTTACTTCAAACTAAAGATAATAAGGTCATAAGACCTGGCTGGCTTATATAGGAGATTATTTTACATAGCCTGAAAGAGGTTATTTCCTAGAAAATGACCTGGTATTTTTTATACCTACAAAGATAATATCAACTCCATGAAATAAAATTAGAATATAATATAGAAATAACAAGAGGGGAGAAAAATTCAATGATTAAATGAACAAGATGTGGAAGAAAAGGAAGAGTGGCAAGGACATTAAAATTAGAATAGAGGAATTAAAATCATTATAGGAGGCAATAAAAGACAGATTTAACTTTACAAAAAGTAGAAGCAGTATTGCACATGGCCAATCTGAGAGGTTGTGAAGATACTTAAAGAGTAATCCATGAGGAAAAGTCTAGGAAGAGATAAAATAGGAAAGAGATCAGAGAGAATTTTTAAGGATTATAGATAAACATCTCAAACATGTAAAAATAAATGATATAAATAAGCATCAATGAAAAACATTTCAATGGAAGACAGATAATGACAATCTTTTTGGGTTGACTATTAATATATTCTACTCCCTGTTAATTACAGGATAGTGCATAGGATGTTAGTATTTTATTCTTCAACAACCCTCAAATTCTTTCCATAAAAATATCTGCAACAGAGAGTGATACATATCTCTCAACTTTATTCTGTCTAGACCGAGACCAGAAGTCCCTTTAATTTTTCTTCAAATAACTAGTTCCCCCTGGAGATAATCATCACTGACAACCATTTGTGAGTGATGATTACATATGTATGGTAGTGTAATATATGTCTGAGATATAACAGCCTGATTTATGCATTCCTTCTTTTTCTTGTAAATTAATCTTCTTTAATGTTTGCCATTACATATTAAATGTTAGGAGTCAGAATAAATATTAATATTTACAAAAGATGGCTGGATAATTCCCTTGAGACTTATGAAAATTATAAAATATAAATAATACAAAACTGACCATTTTAACCATTTAAAATGTACAGTTCAGTAGTAGCAAGTGCATTTACATTTTTGTGCTACCATCACCAACATCCATGTCCAGAACTCTTTTCATCTTCCAAAAGAAAAACTGTGTACCAATTAAGCAACTGTACCATTCTTGCTCCTGCCCCTGGAGACCACCATTTTACTTTCTGACTCTATGAATTTGGCTATGTACCTCCTATAAGTAGAAGCATACAGTATTTGTTTTTAGACTCACATCTTATAAAACATAATGTCTTCAAGTTTTATCCATATTGTAACATGTGATAACTTTTTCTTAAGTTTTTCAGGCTAAATAATATTCCATTGTATTGGCAGGGAATGGTGGCACATGCTTGTAATCTGAGCACTTGGGAAACTGAGGCAGGAAGACCACTGTGAGTTCAAGGCCAGTCTGGGCTACATAGTGAGATCCTGTCTCAGAAAAAACCAAAAATTCACTATATAAATGTACTGCATTTTGTTTATATATTCTGTTTGTGGACATTTGGCTATTGCAAGTGATGCTTCTTTGAACATAGGTGTCCAAATATCTTTTTGCGTCTCTGCCTTGAATTCTTTTGGACATATACCCAGAAGTGGAATTGCATGATCACATGATAATCTATGCTTAATTTTTTAGAAACTGCCATATTGTTTTCCACAGTGATTATACCAGTTAACACTTCCAACAACAGTGAACTGATTTCCAATTTCACCACATTCTTGGAGATATTTAATACATTCTTTTATATGGAATGCTAATGGGTTGAAGAAAATGGGAAGCACTGCATAACCCTTGCAACAAGAACCTATTTTGATCTCAAAGCAAGAACTTATTGACTCTTTCTCTGGTAGCCCAAAAGAATTATGAAATTTTGGTTAATATATGACATTCTTATAAAAATAGATTACATGTCCAACTGAATCTTTCAATACTCATAGCTACATACTGCTCAACACATATATGTCTTTTTGTTTCTCTGTTGACCCTATGAGATTGACATATCTGGAGGATGGAAAGAGTATTTCGATGATGGAGTGTTGGTGATTTGAAATAGGTGTAAAGATAGAAGACTGCTGTCTTGAATGAATGCTCCAGAAAAAAAAAAAAAAACTACCATAGGGTGTGTTATTTTTCATCAGTTGTCCCCAGATGAAATCACTAGGTGGGAAGGAAGCAGGATGCAAAGGGAATGAGATGAGACATACAAGGGCCCTACTCTCCTCTCTCCTCCTCCTACCAAGATGGCTGGAGCAGGCTTGGCTTTGCTGGAGGCAGCCCCTCCCCTCCCTCTCAGTTCCCTTCACTCCCCGCCCCCTGCCCCTTGGAGTGGGACATCTTGCCTCAGTGTCCTCCCTGGTTATTTAGTGGCCCACTGTCCTCCAGGCCACTCTGACATGAGTGCAGCTCCACTGTCAGCTAGGGTGCCCCTCATCTGTTCCCAATACTTCAGCGGCTGCCACTTCTTTGGAAAGGGGGGTGGCACCTTAAAGTGGCTAAGATCAGGGAGGGAGGGATCTGGACCCGTTATTAACATCCCCAACCTTCCAAATCCCAATTAGCTGCAATGAGAACAGTTAGCTTTCTGGAAGATTATTTGGTTTCAATCTGGTAATTTTCCGCAAGACATGACAGCTATCACTCAAACAGCTCACTTCACTTCACTGCTCACTGAATCACCATGTGGCAACTGTGCTGGTGTCCTGGAGTTGTGTACACACTTGGACCCATCACAGGCCTGTACTTGGACCAATCAGCAGTCTTGCATGTGAAGCAATGTGGGCCTGCACTTGGACCAATAACAGACTTCCAGCTGCTAAATAAGCAGCACTTCCCACATGCTTCTTAGGTTAGTCTAGGTGGACCTCCTCCAGTGTATTGACCACCTTGTGCAGCAGCACAGGTCCTGTTAAAATAGACTTTCATCGATGGTCCTGTAACTTGCTTTTGATTTATTTTTTGGTAGTACTTATCCTGAGAAGTGTGGACAAAGCTGTTGTCTGAAAAGAAAGAGCAATGAACACTAGATGCTGTTATCCCTAAAGAGCTACAGAGATCAACAGCCAATGAAGATCAGCACCTGCCAAAAGGATCCTATGAAATCTGGCACAAGCTGACACTGGCCAGTGATAGCTGGTGGCTGCAGTGACCAGCAGCCAGCTGTGTCAACTGTTGGCATCAGGCATTATCCAGTGTCATCTGGTGACATCAGGACTGCTAGAAGAGGCAGACTTTGCCAATTCATGATTTCCATCTGAATTGAGCAAAATAACTCAACTCATTGGCAGCAGGGTGGTAAGCCAAGCAAGAGTACTCTGTCACAGCTGCAAGATTGTGTAGCAATATCTCCACAGAGTCCCTTTGGTTCAGTCCAATGGGGAAACTCGGAAGATGAGACAGGCCACTTGTCAGAGTTGTCTCTATTAGGAGCAGAGGGGCTGGGCTATTTATCTGCTCTTAATCAGGAAGGACCAGCCTTTTCCAGTTCTACTGTGAAGGCATGCAAAGCAAGTTTTGGAAGCAGTTCTGAGGCAGTTCTCCAATAAAAGGATATGGGTATTGATTGCTGGGATTGAAAGCATAGAAGGACTGGACAGGAAATGGAAAAGGATCCAAAGGGATACAGCAGAGCACTGACAGCCACTAACATGGATGCTAATAAAAGACAACATGTCTCCTCAGGATAAGTGCAGACTGGCTGGGACTGGTGCTGGTCAGCTGCATATACTTTCAGCCATTTATAAATAAGATGGAGAGAGAACTTTGTATCAAAACTTTATTTATTAAACAAAAAATGCACCATTGGAATAACATTTCTATAAAAAATGAATATGAGACTGTTCTACAGTAATTACAAAACCCCTTTTTCTTCATGTAGTAGTATACAAGATCATGTGTAGAAACAGTCATTGTTTTAAACTGTAACCAAGTTTCCTTTCTCATAGAACAAGATTTACACTTAAATATTGCAATCACTAGTCTAATTTGGTTAACAATGCTAGTCTGACAATTTAAAGAAACTCTTTGTAGGCCCAAAATACCTTTTATTTTAAAAAAGGTGTTTTGCAACAACAAAAAATTTCTTTTTCCACTAAGGCTAGTTAAAGCTGTAGTATACCCATTTCTACCAAGTACACTTATCACTACCACACTAACAATTTGTTTGAATTGCAAAGCCCTTTAGAGAATGAATAGCACTGATCTGCAAAATGCTATCAGAATTATTTTAGGTTTGGTGTTAACATGTTTGAACAGCCCTAGAAAGGGAGAAGGCATTGATGATGGAACTTCAGTGAAGGCTTTGCCTGGACATATCCTCTCACTCAGCAATGGGCGGTTCACCTCCAAAGCAGTCCCTCTGACATATGGAACACTGCAGCTTTAACAGCCAAACCTAGAATCCAACCAGATCTCCCTTTTTATCATAAATTATCCAAAAAGAAGCCACTCTAAATAATAAATTAAATATTACTTATAAAAAGTACACCCCATACCCACCCACCCTTCCCCCAAACCAGCTGACAACTCACAAAGTTCAGAATTGCCAGGTTAACCCTACAATAAAAAAACAGCATTTCTCCTCCTCTCCAACATTTCTTTCTTGCATCTGAAAATACACGTTCAGCACACAGTGAGATCCCTCGGCCCATGTCTCTGTGTCTATGACATCTTGTACAGTTTGGCTGTTGCTCTCCTATCAACGAAAAATTATAGGATGGCAATATATAAAGGCTCTTTAGTAAGAGCAAGAGAAAAAAATGTCCTTCAGAGTGCAACTGGAAGTCTGCTATGTATGTTGTCCAATAGTGGCAAAGGAAAGGCCAGAGCGGCAGTATACTCTTTTGCTGATATGAGCATGATATTTGGTCTCCTATCTAACCTCACTAACTGGAAATACTTAGGAATTTTCTCTCAGAATCAATTCCTTTTGGAAGTAGGTATTTTGATAGCAAGGTATATTGCAGCCTGGGGACATATATCTTTCCATAGGGTGGGATATCATATAGTACACCTCTTTATGGTTTTCTAAGGTAGCCAATTGAATTTAGAACACCAGACTCAAGTGGGAAGCTTTTCTGTAGAAAATTAAATGATTTCTGAAAGTCACTAACTGCAAATTAAGAGTAAAATGTCGCTTGAATGTGATTTTTTTTTTTTAAAGAGAGTAGTAGACTGGGGGATATGACTGCTTCTGTTCCTTTACAGTATTTTGGGCTCTGCATTGTGTATGTGATGAAAAGCAGGACAGGACATTAACATTAGTCCTTCAGGACAGCCACAGTTGTAGGAAGTTGGCTGGATGAGGAAGGCAAAGCATCTCTTTCACAAGTCTATTTGAAAGTTCAGATGGTTTTGTTTCTTTAAATATGCTTAAAACTTGGGAAATGTTTATTTTCCTTTATTTCATTGCCTAGAAGTGGACATTGCAAAACCATAAGAAGACTAGATCTGGGATACACTTTTATCTAAAATGGTAACTTCTTTAGAGGTTCCTTTACATTGGAATTAGAGTCCAGCTGCCATGTTTGACACACTCCATTCTATTTGGAGATGATCTAAAAGTGTTCATAGCAAGCAGAAGGATCTAATGGTGGATAAGTTTCAAAAACCATCTTCAAGCACAGACTCTGATGGCTTTTAGAAAGACCTATACTTAAGAGAGTCTTTATTGGGCATAAGTGTTAAAGTTTACAGTTTCAGAATGTTGCCTGACCCTACTCTAATACCGTGTGCTCTCCATTTGTAGCTGTTACCAGGGCAGGGACTGAATATACTCATTTTCAACAATCCTAATTTAAAGAAACTAATGTTATATCCAACCTCTAAAATAATACCTCAGTAAATTCAATCCTTGTATCTTTGGCTCAGTGTTTTTTTCAGGTTGTTTAACTGAGTATGTATTTTAGAAGGCCCAAATGTAATTATATTACTTAAATATTTTAGATGCTTATAGGTCTGTTGTACAAACAAGCTTTGGCTGGCTTACTGAATGTGAGTTACTAAGATGTAGTGAACTTTTAGCTAGAGCAACATACAAATATTTAGTACATATTTTTGAGCTATCTTCATTTTTTTGGTTTTTTTTTTTTTGAGACAGGGTCTCACTATGTAGTTCAGGCTGGTCTTTACTATCTGGCCCAGGCTGGCCTCGAACTCCTAGTAATCCTCCTGCCTCAGCCTCCTGAGTCCTGGGCTTAGAGGCATGTGCCACTATGTCTGGCTAAGAAATAACTTTGAAATATAATACTTGGCACCTAAAGCTTTTATGTTTTGTTTTGAGATACAGCCTTGAGATATAATTCAGGCTAGACTTGACCACAATAAGTAGCCCAGGTTGGCCTTGAACTTATGGTCTCAGCTTCCAAGGGCTAGGATTACATGTGTACCACAGTTTTGTGAGTTTAATAAGTGCAGGATTTTATGGAGGGATGAAAATAGCTTTCTTATCAGAATGAAATACAGAGGAAAATATCAAACTTTTTCAAAAGGAGGCTCCTGTCTGATAGTTGAGCTTACTGTCAGAAAGGTCTTACCATGCCCCGCCAAGTCTCATTTTCTTCTTTCTTGGGAAGAAATGAGTCCTGGGGTCAGAGCTCCTGGTTGGCTATCAAGCTTTGCCCAATGGGAGTGAGAGAGATTTATGAGCGTAAAGAACCCTGCATGCCATGAACTAGACTGAGAACGACACAGAGGCGCTCTCAGGGAGTTCACAGACACATCCTTGTCAAGAGATCAGGAGACCAGAAAATTAAAAAGTTACCTGAAAACTTGGGCAGGGTAATTGTACACCTGTGAGCCATTTGAAGGAGTAAGGAGCAGAGTTATATAGAAGTTGCGGTGAATTTGTTGCATGTTAAAATCACCAGGTAAATGACATGAAAGTCTCCTGAGGATATTTAAATGAGCCCTATTTTATATTCAAGGTATGGCAATGGGACTTCTTAGCATTGCCCATTGCTAAAAGAAACCACTGTATTTAATGAAGAAGTTTTAAGAGCATGTAATGGAACTATAACTCTCATTGTAGACATGTAGCAAACTTTTAATGGGTTTTAAAAAGAAAGTCTCACTTCCTAAAATAGTTGGCTTTGACTAGAGGGGTCCCTAGTTTTGTGAATATGCTATTTCTTTTGATTCTACTGAACAGACTGACCCTGCAACTTTTTCCATGAAATCTGAGATTTGTAGACCATTCCTAATGGAGTACCAGCATGACCCCAAGGGTGTCAAATGCCTTCAGAGAATATTCCTTGTTCGTGAATATTTTTGTGAATATTTTGGTAGGCCTCTGTAGGGACTTGAAAGTTAGGCTAGCCTAGTGAACATTTTCTGTTTTGAACAAATGAATTATTGATACTGAAATATCTGATACCATGTTAGAAATACCTCATTTCAGGTCAGTAGAAGGTTGTCTACCTAATTGCCCTGATATTGAACAAGAGGAATCTGCCCATCGAATAACATCACATAGCTGTTGGGAAGGACTTCCAGAAAACCTTAGTAAATTGAACAAGCACTCTTGTTGAAGGAACAATTTTCCAAATGGACCAGACTTTCTAATGAACCATTTGAACAAGCCCTCTCTTTGACATCAGATTTCCTTCCAGACATAAAACTGTAAAAAAATAATCTGAATTATTACTTCTGTTACAGTGCCATTTTGCTCAAAATATTTCATTCAGGGATTCATATATAATTACCCACCTAATAAAAGGAGCTATTAGGTTGTAAAGATCCTATCCTTCCCATGCTATTTTAAAATTATGACCTACTCAAGCTTGAAATCAAAGGCAGAGCTGAAAGGAATAATTCAGCTGAAATGCTCTCATTGGGTTTTCAAGTCACCTAACTGATAAATATGCAAACTACCTCCCTTTTGGCGACTTGGCTGCATAAACAGGGATTAACTCCAAATGCAGCTGAAAATTCAGAAACTAAAAGAGTGAACACAAAATGTTCTTAATTTCAGCTAGGTACAAGCTTTACATAATATGGCAATAGAAGTTTAAAATTCTAGCCCACAGTTTAAGACTATGTAAAGTACCCACTGGATTTACCATATGTCAGAAGTGTCAAGTGGGATCCACTTCTCTGCTCCCCAAATCTGGCACAGGCATGGGATGGATGCAAAGTTGCCTTGGCAACAAGACCTGGTGGTTAACATTTGTCAGTGTTGCCTGGCATAATTCAGGATGCTGCAGGTGGAAGTGGCATCACCCAAGAGAAAGTACTCTTGAAAAGTGCCTCTTATGATCCTTCCCCTCTTTAGGGGCTGCTTTCAGGAGGAAGTCTTCCACTTCCACAAGGGGACACAAGAGACACTGGCCAGAAATCCATGTGATATGTGGAACTGGCCAATTTTCCTTTGGCTAGTTGCCAAGGAGAAATCAGGGAGGGATAGGATGGAGGGGCAGGAGAAAGTCTCCCAGCCAGACTCCTGAAGATGCCTCGGTGAAGCTTTGAAATATCATCACAGTGCATATGGCATAAAAGCCTCCCAAATTGAAAAGTGTCCTATTACAAGCTTAAGCACATAATTACTGTGTGTCTGAGAAGATCGCATATTGTATGCTCTTTCTAGAAATATGCTGCTGCTGGCAGGATGGCACCCTTTGCAGATTTTTATGTTCCTATACTTCAGACATAAATGTTAACCAAGGGTGGATTTACCCTTGTTAAAATCGGTGAAGTTCACCACCACCTGCTAATATCTGCCACTTGTGCAAGATGAATGATTAAATTAAAACATAAGTATTTGCTGTCTTTTGTTTATTTATTTACTTTTGTGCTGTGCGGGCAAACATCCAATCTTTTGGTGCTATGGAGTGAGAGAATTTCCATGGGTGCTTTGCACTTTAAAGTGGAAAACAAAATAGTAAGCTTGCAATGATTTGCCATGGCATGGTACAGGCTTAAAGAATGCACTTGTATTTAGTAAGACTAGACCTTCACATAAAACGACAGGCCTTGATGAAAGAAAACATCGGCATTAGTTACAACAGTGTGGTCTCTGCAGGCACAAAGACCCAGGGCTATTCTAGCAGCTTCAGCTTTGACTTTGCAGGAAAGATGTATCTTGCTTCCGTTTAGCGACCTCATAGTTTCCATTTATGATTCCTGATGCCTATGAAGGAAGGGATGTGTACTCCTTCTGAACTGCTTCAGGATCTTCCTTCACTGTATGATCCTAATGATGACCTGTACATCGGTTAGAGTTCTTGGACACAGTCGTGCTGTTTATGGGTGACTGGTGTGCTGCAAAGCTCCCAGAAAATTCGCTTCATAAATTCAGCAATGTACATTAAAACGCCGAGCCCGTGATGGCATTAAGTTGCTTCATTAGCCCTTCCAAACTTGCCATTTGTTCACTCAAATCATCCTGTTCATACACCTATGGAAAGAATCAGAGTGCAAAGAGTTAGTGCTAAATAAAGATATGTTCCTTTCATGAAGGCAGGGGCCATGTCTAGTGGGGTCACTCAATATTCTCAAGTCCCAGTGGCCTGTGACAAGGGCTGTCCTTACAGTAAATTCACTGAAAGAAGATGCTAGTAAGAAAGGAGGTAGTGATGAATGATTCTGTCTTGTTCCAGGACTCCATCCCTGTTACGAAGAAAAATGTTTCATGTCAAAAGAATCCTGTTTTAAATCAAATTCTACCAAATGACTAGCTCTGTGGTCTTGAGCAAGTTAGTGAACTTCTCTGGTGCATAGTTTTCCTCACCTATAAAGTGATCATAGTGATCCCTCTTTCATAGGTAATCCTGAGCCTCATTGAGACATATTTTGTGCCTATTACGGTATTTGGCATGTAGTTTATGTTCCATACATTAGCTCCTTTTTCTTTTGATAAGGCTACCTTTGAAGATATGAGCAAAATTTACATCACTGGACATTTTTATCCTTTTTAATATGTCATAGGTATAGTTTTAGTTTTGTGTAGGAACTTGATAAGCTTTGCCTTGACCAAGAAGTACTCTGAGAATTACGACTTTAGTCTGTGTGTGGAAAGAAAGTTCATGCTCCAAGGCAGATAGATTGTCCATAATGCAAAGAGACTTACAATATGATTTAAATGGTGGATAAAATGAAGTTAAATGGTAGAAATCTTAGTGAATATATTATCTCTAGTTGTAATTCACTGTGAGTCATTAGTATATAATTAGAAGTAACAAGATTCTCAGTTATCACAGATCCCCTACTTACTGTATAAAACAGACATAAGAGTTTGTATTTTTAAAAAATCCCATATAAGTTTTGGTCAACTACGTGGAGAAACATGGGGCAAAGAGCACCGAGGTGGTGTGTTCATTTGAATTTGTTTTGTTTTTTATATACTTGGTTTTTGACTTAGTCTCATTATCTCTAAATGGGAATAGCAAGCTTGGCTCAGTGAGTCTCTGGGAGGAGACAATAAATTAATGCTGTCCAATGGTGGTGTTCAATAAATGTTAGCTTATTCTTTTCCACTTGTTGACATATAGTTTGTTTTGAGAAATACAGAAATGGTATTTTTAATTATCCTTAGCTAGCCCATTTAATTGATTAAATTATTGAGCCAATGCAACCTGAGCTATGATTTCTGTTCTGCATAGGTCAAGAATTTCACTGGGTACCATGGTCAGAGATGTACAAATAATCCTCTCAATAAGTTCCCTTGTTCCCAAAAGAGCACTGATAGAATCTGCACAAGGGGATAGGCACAGAGTCACTCCAGCCAGTGAAGAAAATGCTCACAACACAGTACTAATGCATGAGCTCTGTAATGGAATCTGAGCATGTAAGTAAATGATTTGGCCATACAGTATACAGTGCTTAACAGGACTGAAAGTAACCAGTTTGGTTTAACAAGCTATTATACAGCATGCATATAATATGCCTATATGGATATATGAAGGAAAGTGGAGTGAGGTGATTGCCTGGTCAATCATTTTCAAAACACAGTATGCATTATACAGTACAGCCATCGCTGGCCACATATAACTCTTGGATTCCTAAAATGTGGCTAGTTTAAACTGAAGTATGTTTTTCTTATAAACATGAGAATTCAAACATTTAGTATAAAAAATGTAAATTATCTTCTTGACAACTTTTAACACTTACTGTTGAAATTTTGTAGTATTTTAGAAATATTAGATTGAAAGAAAGGTATTAAAATAAATTTCACTTATTTTCATATTTGTTAATGTGTCTCCTGAAAATTTAAAATGATACATTTACATATTTTATAGGATATTTATGATCTAGAGTATTTGCCCCATTATTTTATAGGATATTTATGATCTAGAGTATTTGCGCCATTTTATGATCTAGAGTATTTGCCCGTATTCTTTTAATACATGTTCTTTTTAAATATTAAATCTTTTTCTATCACTCTTTAGAGTCAACTTTAAATGTAAAAATGGGCTACTTGATATCATTCCTTATGAGATGAAAAACATAAATTTAGGAGTTTGACCTGATTTGACATTGGTTCACAAATCACAGGATTAAACAAATATTGAACCAAACAGCAACATTCTAACAATAGAATACTAGGTTCTTTTAAATTTGAATCTTTTAAAAAGTGTGTTGAGTATCTAATACTGTTCTGCCAAACATTCTCACATAAACAGGTATTCAACTTCCTTGTTTTCTACAGAAACTATTTTATTGTTTATAGTACTGAAGATGAAGTAAAAAAATACATAATTCATCATTTAAGTGAAATGATGCTTTGTAACAAGCAGATTTTTAAAAATATCATTTTATTGAAGAAAACTGTTTGTTTAATTTTTTTTTTTTTTAGTACTGGGGATCAAACTCAGGTCCTTGTGCTTGCGGGGCAGGCTGTGGCACCCCTGAGCTAAATCCCTGGCCCAAAAAAACTGTTGGTTTTTCAGGGCTCAGAAAGGGCAGATTGTAGGTGACTTATTTATTCTTTGATATTGTTTTGATTTTCTTTATCATATTATTTGAGTACTTTGCATAAATCCTCATTTATGCATTAAGAAAAGATAAGCTAGTTCACAATCTACAGTGGAAAAAGATTCAAATGTAACAATAAAATAGAATTTTAATCTGTTTTTTTCATTTTTTTTCTTCTTCTAGTTCCTTGTTTATTCAAAGTATCCAGTAGGTTAATTCCTTAGCTTTAAGATGTTTTTTCTTAATATCTATTCAGAAATACACTAAAGTTGTCACAATAGCTGCTTTTAGGCAACATCTTTTGGGGAACATTTTTTGATTTTTTTTCTTCATCATTTATTTTCTGAGTTTTCTAATTTAATCACTTGTAGTTTCTTCTCTTACATGATTGTTTCCTTCCTTAAATAATGAAATTTTTTCTTTTTTCTTTTTTTGTGTGTTTTTGGTACCAGGGATTGAACTTGGGACCTTGCACTTGCGAGGCGGAAGCCAGAACCACTGAGCTAAATCCCCAGCCTGAAATTTTTTATTTTCTAAATATGTCCATTCCTTTGTTTTTCCTCTTAAGCTCCTTTCTTCATTTTGTATTTTCTTCTTCTCACTTCTATATTTTCTAGGTCATTTTATGATTTTAAAATTAGTATGTATAACATCTGAAAACTTCTCAGAATGTTACTTTTTAATATTAAAAATAATTATGTAGTATCATTCCCAGGAATGTTAAGATATTTAATCCCATTCAAAGGGATATACATGATGTGATCAAAATATATGGTCAATGTTTTTAAAAATTACAGTGAAAGACACATTGCTATTATTCTCCCTCAAAATATTCCCCTTCACTTCAGATACACATATCCTATTATTCTTTCCTTCCAGAACTGTAAGTCCTCTTTCATTAAATGTATCTTTAGTTGCACTCTTGTGGCTGCCTTGATGTCCTGAATTGATTCACATTTTACCTTTCATGGTCATGTGGCCTTTGGAGAAGAGCCAGAAATCTCATGGTGCCAGATCTAGTGAACAAAGTGATGACAACACACCACGATGTTTTTATCTGACAGAAATTACCATACCAGAAGTGATGTGTGACATGAAATGTTATCATGATTGAGGATAAAATTGTCCATTTCTCAGGCCATTTTCTATGCACATTGTTTCTTAAACACTTTAATAAGCTCTTATAATATTGAGAGTTCACTAATGTTCCTGGGTACAAAATCAGTGCTTAGAGATTCCATCAAGGTTGAAAACCACAATCAACATCACCTTGATTAATGGGCTTTCTTTGCAGAAGAACTGGTTAATTTCGACTGAGAACTCTGAACCTTGGACTCAGGGTCATAATCATACATTCAAGATTTATCTGCTGTGGTGACATTTCTTAAAAAACTAGAATTTGAAGCTGTGTGATTATGCAAATCCAATGAAATTGATGAACACTGTTGCTTTCATCTGACAGTCAAAATGCATGGAACAAATTTTGAGGAGTTACTTTGTGTTCAAAGGTGTTGTTAAAATGCTTTGAATGGAGCCTTAAGAGATGTTCAGATGCTCAGACATTTCACTAATAGTCAGTAGCCTGTTTGACTGAATCATTTCACCTACTCTTTCAACATTCTCTTGGGGTTTTGATGTTGAAGTATGTGCTGATCTCTCCTTGCCTTCAACTCATTCAAAAACATTACAAACTCTCTTGAAACAATTGTAAATCATTTTACGGTTACTGCAGCTTCACCATAAATTACATTTCATGTACATGCACATTTTTGCAGTATGAAACAAAATTTTATGTTAATGCATTGTTCAAGATCCATGACTTAAGGTACACTTTAAAACACACCTTCTGTCAATATAGCTCACAACCAGCTGGTTACATTGAACAATCTGCAACTTGTCAGACGCCTAATGTTTAGAATGCCAATTTCTCATATCAAAGATCCTTGTCTTTCCATTGCATGGAAGTTGGCAACATTCACTGTATTTTTATCTATCTACCTATCTCCCATATTTATGTATACATATATTATATATGTGGATATAAAGTCATGCATTCTGTAGCTATCACTTGTATTTCTAACACTACCTTTAAGTGTCAGTAATATGTTTTACCTAACTAAATCCCTGATATAATTTTTCCTCTAAGTTTTTTTCTCTTCATATTCAAGGGTGGACAAACAACATCTGCGCCCTGGGACTGACGGGGAGTGCTGACTGGTTTAGACCTCACTGCACAGTGGCAGCTCATGTTTCCCTGGATGCAGCAAGAATCTGAAGGAAACCCTTACGTTGGCTGCATCCTCTGTTGGTTTGTGGTTCTCCTCAGACACTTCAGGGGCTGTTGGCACAGACACGGGAAGCAGAGGGGATCTCGCTTTTCCAGCCAGCCCGAGAGAAGCTGTTTTAACATGAGACTTGGGAAGAGTGGGTCCTGAAATAGAAAACAGAGTTATGAAAGTAAAATATGAAACATTCTGAGGTACAATTTTAAGCACATAAGCCAAATCAAGTAGCTTGGCATTGATTTTAGGTTATTATTCTTTCAGTGGTGTGGAGATTCTGACACAACGAATGGCTCATTTTATTTCTACTGAATGGGAGACAGATTGTGATTAGGCCTCTCCAGATGACACTCAACCAGTCGTATATAATTTCAAGTGGGTTTCAAATCATGCTATGAAAGTTTTCTGGGAGCCCTGGACTCATCGTCACATCCTATAAAGTGTCAGGTAAGGCCGTTTGGTGCCGGCCTCAGCTTTGGGGCCAGAAAATCCTGAGCAATACCACTTGAATAAGTCCTAAATTATATAAGAGAACCAAAGATTGGTGAAATTGGAGGGATGCTCACTCTGGTTTACAAGTGAGTATTAGGTGATACAGTAAAACAAAGCCCTTCAGGGCTAATCTAAGAAAATCTTATTTTTAATTCTCTTTTGCAAAAAACAAAAATTATGTAATTCTGTCCTGATCAATACAGTTTCTGTCAATAAAAGACATTTTGATGCTCATAAAAATAATTTGAGGCACTGCTGAGTTTCTGTTTGATGACATTTATGTTACTGTAAACCAGGGCTATATTTTTTCTTTTAGGGTCTGAAATTTGTCTTATAAATCCTGCTTAGCTAAGACCAGTACTACAATTTTGTAGTACTATACTCTATACTCTATAATTTTATACACTGTACAGAGTATCTATACTGTATAACTTTACAAAGCTTTATTAAATTAACTGTGACATCTCACATAAATAAGGATTTTAAAAAAATTTTAGCATTGTAACCAAAAATGCAGCAGACAAGGAATTGGAGCAAGGGGAAAAGTAGGTTCTCTAGGTTTTCTATCAACAATAATGATGTTTTAGTTCTAATGATCCTAATGCCATCATATATTTTGTCCCCCAAAATTGTGTGGAATACACAATGGAAAATGAAATATTAGTTAATGAAATTCAGAGGTGAGTGCATCTACAAGCAGAGAAACGGGTCACTTGTGTTTTGAGAAAGAAAGAATGCAAATAATGTAATTGAATCAGCAATTTGCTAGATGCTAGCCATTGTAAAAGAAAATACTAATATAAAACTTTTTCCAGTGTGATGATCTAACATGTAATTCACTTATATTTGTATCCTTCCACTCCTAAATTTTGAGGACAAAAGTGTACAATTGGAGTGAAAAGGAATTTGGGATTTGCAATAAGTTCAGTCTGCATTCTGATCCTGGGATCTCAACTACATACTACGTGTGTAGTCCCTTGGTTGACTAAACCTGCCTTGGCCTGTTATTTCCCATCTTTAAAATAGGAATGATTTGTGAGGATTAGGTTAAATGAGATTGTATACTTAAAGAGGCTGATACCTAGTGACTTGTTCAAATAGGGCTACTAATTATTAGTATTTCATTACCAAAATAATCTTTTAAAAAATTTTATTTTATTGATACATTTCAGGTATACAATATAGTGACATTCATCATTGGAAATTTGCATCTTTACATAATCTCTCTTGGTTCTTATTTTTCCCCCTTCCCCTGCCCTCCCTTCAACTCCTCCATCCCTCCCTATTTACAAAGACTTTGTTTCCATTTTTTCATTTTCTCATATTAATTCCATTCCCTTCTTTCCTTTTCCCTACCCCTCCCAATTCCCCTTCCCCTTTGCCCCTTTTCTTCCTATTTCACATTATCTATTATACCTTTCCAAAATAATCTTTATGATAATTATTTCCAGTTTACACATGAGGATGCCCAAATGGAGAGCAACTAAGTAACTTTGCCCAAATTCACATATTTAGAAAAGAGCAGATAGGTAAAGGTTATGTATATCTAACTCTACTGAGAAAATGAAGGTTACTAATATATTGATCTAGCTCACCCAGATTAGCTCTTTGAGGAAGCTATATAAATTAACATGAATTTAATTCAAAGATTATAACTTGAGGATTGACGTTATTTCATCATTGTCTCTTATAAGTGACTTGTAATTTAAAAGGAAAAACAAAACTTTTAATATTTTTATTACAATGTTACTCAATTATAGAAACATAAAGCTTGCCACAGTATTGTAGTTCTTATGCTATGCTACAAAATAAAAAGTCAAATGAAAAAGCCCCATAAAATAGCACAATTTTAATCATCAGCATTAATTTAAAATGGCTAAAGAGGTAGGTCAGCTAAAACAAAATGGCCATATGAATTTGATAATGTATGTTGTAATTATTTTTGTCCTTTATGCTTAGTTTTCATTACCAATATTATATAATTGAACAATAAGCAAACATTCAATCATACAAATACTGTAATGTCAGCTGGTCCTCCCCAGATATGAGAAAGAATTTGTGAATTGCCTTTACTGTTATCTTTTTCTCTTCAGCCTTTGTCTGTAAATATGAGGTTCCTGGAGTCATTTTAGTATGAATGAAAATACAAAGGCACGCATAAAACAGAAGTGAGCTATCAAATGATCTTCTGGGTGTCCAAAGTATATAATTTACATTAATATTTTAGATTATTATTTAATGAAGTCACAGAGTTTAGAAAAGAATTCACAAAGTTTAAAAGCTTAAAGTAGTGCTGCAACTTGACTCTATGTATTTAAATCCTGTTTTATGTTGCCTGAATTATGTCTGTTTTCCTTCAGGAAGGCTCTCAAAGGTTCTAGTAAACCTGGATATAGCATTATTAACACAAAAGCTGTCCTACCTAGTACCTTCCTCAAACAACTCTTATCCTGCCCCAAGTTTAACAGAGCAGCTGCATCTTAAAAACTAACTTTTTTTCTATATAGATCTATATGTACATATTTACCCATTTTTGACATTAAACTTACTGACTTTATTTTAGGGATGTAAAAAAATTTTAAACCACTTCTGGAAAATTTAAAATTTAACTTTTAACCAGAGATGCACAATGTGTCTAATACCTACTGAAAATCAGTTCACTCCATCTTAGGTATTAATAAATAAAAGTAAACACTTCTACAAGAAAAAGTAAATGGCATAGCTTATTATGGAAAAAAGTCAAGAAGAGCCAGTGCCTATTTTGTTTCTTGAAGCATATGAGAATAAATATTCCTTTACAATTTACTACATTGCTTTATATAATTCCTTAATATTTATTTTATTATAATTTTTGGAAGTTTTGCCTGCAAAGAAACTGAATTCCTAGGAAGTCATTTTCACTACAGAAGTATATTCTTAAGTTATTTCTGCTTAGGAATCTAAATATTTGCATGGATATGCACTGTATTATACTGCATTAGCCACATTTGTATCATTTACAATAGCATAGGTATGACTTCAGAGTACCTTAATTAAAAGCCATCAGGAGGAAGATTATTGTAATAATTGATTTTCTGTAGTGATCACACAAAGGTCACACATTCAGAAAGTACTAAGTGTTGAACAATGTACAAGACACTGTGAATTTTACAATCAGAACTGAAGATATTGTTTTGGTTCCAAGACCAAACAGAATATGTGAAGCTCAAGTGGCTGTCTTTTCTCAAGTAATGTTTATAGAATCGCAGACATTGAGAATGCCAGAACTCAAGGACTCCAGACCACGTCTAGTAACCTTGCCCTTTATTTTGTTGAAGAGAAGAGTCAGGGCCCTGAAGACCAAGAAACCAACATAGAATTAATATCAATAAAATTCCAGTAGAGACAAAGAGTTTGAGTCAAATCAGCAAGATTTAACTGATGCATTCTATGGCCTTGAGTATTTTTGCTTTCCTTTTCCTAAAAAGGAAGTTAAAGGACTATAAGCAAAATTTCCTACGAGATATTTATTAATAGCCAATTAGACAACTTTGGTCTCAGAACTGCCCTTTAATAAAGAAGAAAACATATTTTAAAAAAAATTTCCATGAATATATTCTGCTGTGGGAAGCTGAAACCATTCTCCTGGGAGTACATTACCTCTGATGCTGTTCTATATTTGTATAGTATTTGTAGATTCAGCATTTTCTACTCTGAACCTCAGATGTTTTAAGCCCAGACACTGGCAAAGCCTGGGTCCATCCTAGCTGATCAATCTGTGCTTTTTCTTTTACTTCTTTACTTTTAGCTCATCATGTATAATAGAGTTCCATTTTGATTATTTTAGTCTGCATTCTTGTTCTTTCATAGAGCTGAGTCATGACTTTAATCCTTCCCCTTGTATCAGATACAGCAATATTTATGATCTATATGCAATGAATTCTAAGGAAGGAATGAGTGCTCAAATAAATATTCCAAATATTGAAAGACTCCTAGCGTAGGATTTGGGAGACATAGTTTAACATACTTTTTTTTTTTTTTTTACTTCGTTAGCTTTCTCTTACTATAACAAATATCTAAATTAAATCAACTTAGAATAAAAGGTTTATTTTGGCTAATAGATTCAGAGATTTCAGTTCATGGTTACTTGGTTCTGTTGCCTTTGGGCCTGTGGGCAGGCAGTACATCATGGGGCAAGGATATGGCAGAAGACTTTTCTCACCTCATGTTGGCTAAGAAGCAAAAAGAGAGAAAGGAAGGAGACAAGGATCTAAATCCCCTTCAAGGGCATGCCCTCAAGTGACATAACTTTCTCTGACCAACCCCTACCTATTAAACATTTTTATCACTTTGCATCAGTGCCACAGGCTGGCACACACACCTTCTGAAACATGTGCCTTTTGGGGACATTTATCCAAACCAAGGTCAAGAGTACTGACCTTGGCCCAAAGCCCAATTTGATTTCTATTTAATTCTATGGGTTTAAATGTTCCATGGTTAGTTGAAAAATTTAAATTTAAAAATGCTTTACTAAAGCCACTGCAGAATTCTCTGTACTTGGGATGCTCACAGTACAAGCACTTCAGGCAACCCTTTGATGGAACACTGGATGTTGATGTGCTAAATAAATGAGGTTGCTTAGATGTACAACTAATTAAGTATGCACTGCTTTGGTTTTAATGCCATCTCCTCAGCAGGACCCACGAAGGGTGAAAATATAAATCCTGCTAGAGTTCTAAAAGGGGACAGAGGTATATTTCATCGACAGATGAGCAAGCTCAGCAGGAATTTACTGTTTTAAACTTTATTTTCACAGTACAGTTATTAAACATTTCATTTGTTTATTAAGTAATCTATGAGTGTCAGGTGCTGACTCCTGCTAGCATCTACCTGCAGAAGTTTCCCCCAAGTAAAATGCTTTCTTAGTAAGAGACTATGGATGAGCTTGCAGCAGGAAGACAGTGAGCAGACTCATTTGCTTCAGATCTGAAGCCACTGTACAACATGGTTTGATTTTCAGTATTAACTTTTATATCCTTGCCTATGTTTTCCTACTTCTATTTCATTTTCTAGTCCTTTCCCTTTAAGAATGAAATTAAAATGGATGGTTATTTATAAGGCTGTGTTCACATCTCCACTTAGTCTCTCACCCATTCTGTGATGCCAAAAGGAATGGCCACTCACAGTCTATTTTCCATATGAACACATTATTCTCATCCGTGTTCATTAGTAACTGGTACACAGGTTATTGAAGGGATATGGAGATGTCCTATAGTCATTTACACTTCTCACATGCAAGGAGAACTTGAAGCTATGGGAGGAAGGAAATATGTATGAGAAACTTTGTGTAAAATTCTTTACATTTTTATACCCACAAACTATTGAACAAAAAGAGAGTAGCCACATTTACCTAGATACAACAGCCAAAGGCTTTCCCCATAGTTGATTGAATTTCAGACGTGTAAATTTTGCCATCACTTTTAAGGCATTTCAGTCCACAATATGGATTGCATTTTTAGGGTAATAAAACATATCCAAATGCCACTTTCCAGAAGAAAAGTTTTGTTCTTTTGTTCTAACTTTCCTATTCTTCTTAGAGATTTGAAAAGCAGCAGCACATCTATCCACTGGGGACATGCTGACAAGGCACCTCATCTCTCTATCCTTTCCCACTCTTCCCAGTGTAAATGGGGGCTACTCTGATTGGGCTACCTCTGAGAAAAGTGGGAAGTAAGTCACATGTGCTATTATTGTTCACCACTCAATTTCTTCTGTCTGCATGTACTCGACACAGAAAACATCAGAGGTTGTTCTGGCCTCGAACCTGGTGAAGGTCACATTTATTAAGCTAAAAACTCAAGGCCTCCAGCATGGGAGGCAAAGTACTACTATGCATTCTAGGTCACAGCTGGTGGGCTCAATAGTCATGTGCTCAGGAGGGAGGGAGAGGCCTCCTATTGTCCCTGAGGGTTATGACTGCGTGGGATCGTTGGTTTTTATTTGGTCATTAGCATCTTTTCTCTAGTATTTCCATGAACTAAAACCCGGAGAGAGAGAAAGAGTGAAATTTAGGTGCCCTCTCTTCCTTTAGTAGGCACATAAACTTTCCTACATTGTCTTATAAATTCTTTAAAATAAATCCTGTTAAAGCATATCTTCTCTCTTTTTTTCCTATTGTCTATCTTTTCTTTTGTACTTAATTTATATATTAGGCTTCTCATTTAAGAGCAACCATACAATATTCATTTCTGTGTGTCTGATTTCCTTCACTTAATATTATGTTCTTAAGGTGTATCATTTTCCTTCAAATGACTCAAGTTTATCCTTCTTTATGGTTGACTAGTACTCTATTGCATATAAATACATTTCTTTATCCTTTCATCTGTTGATGGAGAGACATATAGCTTGCTTCCTAGATTTCGCTATTATGAATTGTATTGCTATAAACATGGTAGGCCTACATCACTGTGATTATGGTGTCTGTAACTCTTTTGGGAAGATATCTAGAAGAAGAATATCTGGATCAAATTGAATTTCCAGTTTTATTTTTTTTTTAGAAATATCTAGGCTGATTTCTATAGGGCTTTTACCAGTTTACACTCCATCAACAATGAAGTAAGGTGCCATTTCCCCCATAGCCTCTCTACCATTCGTTGTTGGTTGATTTCTTGATTAGAGTAAAATGGAATCTCAGTGTTGTTTTAATTTGCATTTCTCTAATGGCCAGTGACGTTGAGTATTTTTCATGTATTTATTGGTCATTTGTATTTCTTCATCTAAGAACTGCCTATTCATTTCAGTTACCCATGTTTTTGACTGAGTCTTTAAATTGAGGTGCAGTCTACTTTTTTGAGTTACTTATATATTCTAGATATTTGTACTTTTCCTGAGGAGCATCTTGCAAATTTTTTCCCCATTTTGTAGGTTGTCTCTTCATTTTAGTGGTGGTTTCCTTTGCTGTGTAGAACCTTTTTAATTTCATGTGATCCTATTTGTTGATTCATAGTAGTATTTCTTGTGTAACTGGGGTTCTTTTCAGAAAATGTTTGCCTACACTTATGTCTTCAAGAGTTTTATCTATTTTGTCTTTCAGAAGATTGTTTTAATATTTAGATCTTTGATACATTTGATTTTAGTTTAGTGCATGGTGGAAGATATGGGTCTAGGTTCAATCTTTGGCATATGGATAGCCAGTTTTCCCAATGCCACTTGTTAAAGAGACTATCTTTCCTCCAGTGAAAGGATTTGGCCCCTTTGTCAAACATAAGGTAGTTAAGTCTGCATGGAGTTGTTTCTGTATCCTCTATTCTGTTCCATTAATCTACAAGTCAATATTTTGCTAATACCATGCTGTTATTTTAATCATTGTAGCTTTGTACTATAACTTGACGTCCAATATTGTGATGCCCCCTGCCTTGCCCTTGTTGCCTAGAATTGCTTTTGCTATTCTAGGTCTTTTCTGTTTACATATGAATTTTAAGATTGCTTTCTTTAGTTCTGTGATGAATGCTATTAGTACAGTATTTTGATTAGGATTGTATTAAATCTGTACAACAGTTTTGGAAGTATAGCCATTTTGACTGTATTGGTTCTGCCAATCCAGAAAAAGGGTTTATCTTTCTGTTGTTAAAGCATATCTTATGCTCCTATTTTGATGATAGCACAATCAGAGCTCAAAAAGATTAAAGGATCTGCTCAAGGCCACTCAGATAGTAAGTGGATCTTGAATCAAGGACTTGTAATATTAAGTTACACAGTCTTTCATTAAGTAAAATATTTTTAAATTAACAAAATAGGCACTGATGGAGAGGAGAGGAAGGTGGTCAAGTTGATCTTTATGCTAGGGAAGGAAGGAGGGAGTGAGACAGAGAGAAGGCAGCAGGTGCAGTGTGGGACGGTGGCAGTGGGTGATGGAAGAGAGAAAGAAGAGAGAGTACGTCAACAGATTTCTGTCTTTTGGGGGTTGGGGCAGTGCTAGGGATCAAACCCGTGGTTCTACCACTGAACTACACCCTTAGCCTCTCTCTTCCTTTTTTTGATTCCAGCCAGCCTTGCTCTCATTTAAGTGGTGAACCAGTGTAAGTACTATTAACATTCCAGGACTGCAGATATGAAAACCTCTGAAGACTTGACAAAGAATAGCAGACAGTACATGGTTTGAGAGCAGGATGTAGTTTGAGAACTGTAGAGTAAAATTTTTCTTCCAATATCTTTCCTCTTTTTGTACACTTACTCTCTTTCAGGATATACCCCTTCCCACACAAGCCTGTTTCTCACATCTTTCTTTCCACTCACACCCAATATGAGAAACCACAAACCATCACTGTCTCCTAATTGAAAAATGATCCAGAATGTACTCAATGACAAATTGTTAATTTATCACCTTTCTTTTCTTGAGTTACTTACAGTTTTAAAGACAAATAATGGAAAGGTGATATTAAGAAAAAAGAGGTTTCCTGACACAGTATATCCACCTGGAGGGGGGAGGCTTTTGCTTCCTAAGTCATCTTTCAAATTTGTTGCTAATATATTTTTCCAGCTTCTTGTCTCTAAGTTACAAGGCATCCCTCTACTGACTGAACAAGTAAACTATCTAATAAGTAATTTTATTCTCCCCCCTATGGTAGTGCCAAGATTTACTAGACTCAATTAAAAGACATACACTTGCAACAAGAAGCAACAAATTTGAGTTTATTATTTATAGTTATTGTGATTTGGATATTTTATATTTCTGATAGGAAAACTGTCAGTTTCATTCTTCATAAAAAATAAGAATTAGGGCCAGGAATGTAGCTCAGTGGTGTTGCACCTGCCTAGCAAGCACAACGTCCTGAGTTCAATTCTTGGTTCCAAAAAAGAAAAAAGAAAAAGAAAAACAGGAATAAAAAACTTACCTTTACTATGTCATTTTTGCTGAAATCTTAGTGATAAAACTTCAGAGCAATCATGTTCTCTATTCACAAGGTGACAAATGACATTGCAAAAGAGTCCATAATAAAAATATTTTTAAAATGCAGAAAGAATGTAGAAACCCATACTTTAATCTCCCATAGCTTAAATCTGTACTATGTAGAATGTCATCATAACCCCAAGTCAGCCATATTAGAATGCAGTAGATTATATTTATGGTAAACATTTTATATAAAGTCTAAGATAATTTTCACTTTTCAAAAATCAAATTATTTTGTAGATATTGAAAATATTTTCCTATCTAAATGTAAGTGGATTGGTACAAAGATATCTATTTTTTGTGTAAAACTATGCAAGACCAGACATCTTAATGTCCTGAAAGAAATTAGTGGATTCAGTCTTCAACAGAAGTCACAAAAGCACGCACACATGCACGCACAGATATCACAGTTTTGGCCAGAGGCATACTTTTCATATTATATTGTGGTGTTAGTACATTGCTAATTCAGCTCAACTGCTTCCAACTTTTGTATGTTCATTATTTAGAATGACCCATGCAGTGTATAAATAATATTTTCAAGACAGAACACTTTAAATATTCAGACTTTCTTAGTCAGTGAGGTACAGTTATATAGTTTACAAATACTTCTAACTGTGAGAATCATCACCATGCTCACCCCAAAGCACACGTATACCTTTTAGGAAAGCAATTTACACAAGCCTTGCCTTTTCTCTACTGACCATCTTCCTTCCTGTAATTTCTGCTGTACATCTAGGAGTGGTCTACACTTGCACATTACTTATGTAGATACCGACAGATCTCAAACCCAGATGGCTATAGCCTTTGCTAAATGATGGACATTTTAGATACAAAATTAACAAATATTATCACGGTTTTCCAAGCTAATGAGATTCTGATTTGTAAACTTCTCTGTGGGGTTTGATTATAGTAGCTGTCCTGAGTTCTATGATTAAAAACATTATTTCTGAAATCAGATTACTTTTATAACTGATTTTGTAAAATTATCAGAGTTAGTATTTTTTCTCCTTATAATGATACAACTAAATCAGTATATAGTTCAAGGGCACTGGCATCTTTATATGCTTGGTGAAGTGTTCAGAGCTGAGGTACTGATGTCTGAGATTTACACTGAAAAAAATCAACAAGCAATATGCATGGACAGATGAATAGATACATGAACTCTAATATATGAAAAAGTCATTGAAATCTAGGTGGTGGGTATTTGGGAGTTTACATATTTTTCTGATATTTGATATCTTTATAATGAAACTCTGGAAGAAGAAAAAATGAAAGCAATTTTGGATGAAGGAACTATATAGTATATGATACTGCTAACTGCCTCTTACTTGAAATGCTCCTGTGTTTTGGTTCTTGAAATTATTCTCTTACATTTAGGACCTCTTTGTTACTGTCTCATCAAGTATAGATTTACACTAAATCAGTTTTGAAACTTTGCTTATTTTCTTCGGGTTCTTTCTCTGCAAGGTGTCATGTAATTCTGTGTTGAAACTTTACTTCTACAAGTTCAGTTGAGATTTTGAATGAGTAACACTTTACCTCGTTCACTACATATTTCCACTTGGGTGGCCCACTTCCCCTTCATGTTTAGCATTTTCCCTCTCTTTCTTTTTCTTTTCTATTTTTTTCAAAGAGTAACCTCTCATTTCACTCTTTTTTTTTTTTTTTTTTTGGTACTGGGGATCGAACTTGGGTCCTTGTGTTTGCGAGGCAGGCGGCGAAACCACTGAGCTAAATCCCTGGCCCTCACTTCACTCTTTACTTGCTTATAACCATATTCCCAAAGACTTTCTTCATGTATAGTCACCTGCTCCTTCTTTTGAAAGTCAAGTCTTGCAACTATCTGTTTTGTTTTATTCTCACTGCCCTTAACTTTCAACAGAAATTTCATATCTCAATCTCAGTTTCCTCTTTGATCCTCCTTAATAACAGCTCTGTTTTTGCTCACCATACTCTCTCTATCCAGCTGTTATTTCATAATTACCCTATGGATTGCCCTTTCCAGCAAGATGCTTTACCTACAAACCAAAAAAACAAAAAAAAATGTCTGTAGTTTCTCACCTCTGGGCCTTACTTATCTGTTATTCATATGTCTTTGTGAGTTTCCAACAATCTGTAAAAAGGAGTCAATTCTTAAGTCATAGAGAACTAGGCTTCTATGCTGTTCCTGTCCTTTAGTAACTGACTTTGCAGATACTATTTAACTCTTAAGTACACTGGGATCATCCTGTATAGAATGGCATGCCCTACTCTATAGAGACATTGTGTGGAATTTAAGACATAATATGTGGACAGTGGCATTCTTCCCAGTCTTTATTGCTAATAAAGAATTGGGCATCAATAAACATTTATGAATTACATGATTTATATTTTCTTCTTTGCTACCAGGAATGTAATTTCCTCAGAGCTGCCCAACCTCTGAAGATACTAGTTAACTGACATTTCATCTGTCTTTATTTGCAAGGAAGCTAAATGTCAATGAAAAATTTTGACTAATCCTTGTTATACTGGGCCAAAGAGAGGATCTCTTCAAGCCCGCATATGGAAAATTATTTATGAGAAAAATACATTCTTGTGCAATGTTTCATAAACTGTTCAATATTCAACATATTCTGCTGCATGGGGATTCTGAATATTTCATATCTATAAAATGATTGGAGCTAGTTCTGAAAAATTGGCTGTTGGCTATCTTGTGGTGGGTTTAGAAATAAGCTCACATTATCTTTAGATTTTTGACATCTATATAGATATTTGTTTCAGTCTTCCAATAAGAAATTTAAGTTTTTTAGTTGGATTTGTTGGGCCAAAGCAAGAAAAAATGTGATCAATATATATTTGGAAAGAAAACCAAAAGAAGTGACAAAATAGAAACTAAGGCAAATGAAAATAATGTATTTCTGAAAACAGAAATAAAGTTTTGAGGTTTTTTTTTTTGGTTTTTTTCTGCAAATGCAGAAGCTGGAGTATTGTATCATAGGTTATTAAAACAAATTCCAGAGAAAGAGCATTAGAAAATCCCTGGAAAAATACTTGTAATATAAATATTTACATGTTAAGAGAGACCCAAATATATCTTGAATATTTATTAGTTATGAGGTTATTATTTACATAATCATTGACCCTTTGTTTTTTTCCTGTAGTTCCTCAGGAAAGTAGTCTTTGATTTAGGTGATTCCAAGGCTCAAATCTTTATCCTGACATTAAATATAATGTGACATTGGATGTATTTGTTACATCTTTACTGATCCAAAGCTTCCTCATGAATAAATTGTGAGAAATAATATTTCCCTCTTTACATTTTTATGAAGAATAAATGATATAGTAGACCTATGGTCATGCTTGATAGTGGTAATTACAGGAAAGTTTGCAAATCTCATTGACATGGTTAGAATGCATTCACTCTTTCTTGAATATTAGGTGGGGCCTGACATATATCAGGCTTTGTTGTCATGTTGAAGAATGTTGAAAATTTGCATTTATCATGATTTTATATGTTATTTTGGGAAGATAAGTCATATAAGGGTGAAATATTTCTTTAGGATCATATTACATATAGAACAAAAATAGCAATAAAATCTGGGCTTTGAGACAAGAAAATCTTGGAGAAGCCCTGCTGGCATAGCATCTGGGAGACAGTAACTGCCCTGGAGTTGGGGAGGAGAGAGTAGTAGGGATGCTTCCTGAGCGGTTGGAATGGCCTGGATGGCCAGGGAGCTACAAGTCAGCTTTCGGAATTGATACTCTGTGCCATCCAAATCCACTGAGCCCTGGAACTCCAGGAGACCTCTTTGCAGAAAATTCTCAGACAGTAAATGGAGGAAGGCAAGGCCGGGAATGTAGCTCAGTGGCGCTGTGCCTTCCTGGCGAGGACAAGGTCCTGAGTTTGATCTTGGGTATGAGGGGTGAGGAAGGGAGAATGGAGGAAAGCAGGAGTGAAAGAGATGTAAGAATTAGGATGTGTTATGTACATGTAATAACTCCCCATGATGTATGTACTCATTACATACTGCAAACATGTACTAATGACTGCCCTGTCCTCTTGTACTTATGATGGAAGACAGCATTTATGAGTTACATCTCGTTTCAACAGCCAATAACTTATTAAAATGTACTTTTAAACCTCTTTCCACATGATCCCACTGCTTTTTATATAAGGTGTTGAAAACGTCAATGGGCCTAATTTGCAAGGTGATATGGTCCAAAATATATCTAATCAAAGCTCCTGGATTTTACTAGCATTTCACTAAGTGTAATTCATGTTTACAAGCCTGGATTCCTTCATATAATGCAACAAACCCTTTCTAGAGTGCATTTTATTTTCCTCACATATAATTCTGAAAAATGAAAGTGTAAAGAGATTAAATTATTTACTCAACAGTAAACCAGTCAATCAGCAGGGGCACTGAGTTATAGTGGAGTTGTATTATAGACTTCCAGTAAGTGCTTTGCCTTTGCTCCTGCCAGAGAAGAGGCCTAGAAGCCAAGATCAAACTTCCTTACTCTTTAGGTGGTCCCACTGTCCTGCTTCTAACCCTTTGTGGAGGCAGGTGTCAGCTTGGACTTGTGAACGCAAAGTAGCCTGTTTCTATTAAGTGAGGTACCACTCCAGATTAGTCGAAGGGAAAACAAACACACTGCTAAAATTTTAAATGTAACAATGGCTGGAACTAAAGGTTAAACTGGCAATCTTTGACTTTAAAAGCATACTAGGTTAGCATATTATTATTGTTAGAAAAATGCGGTCTCTATTTGAAAATTGTGACTCAGGTGACATTAGGTATAGAAAAATGTATACAATTTACTGAGTACAAGAATGGGAAATGTGCAAAGATATTTAGAAAAGGAAACTGGAAAAAAATTTTAAAAGAGCAGTCATTGCAATCTCATTATTCCTGTCAGTGTGCTTGTGCAATTATGTTGTAACATGCCTCTCATTTTCAAATCAGTTGCACTTACTTTTCATTGTTATTCACAGAAAAAAGAATCCCTTTTGCTACGAAAGATAAAAGCATTCTTCTCTGAGTGACTTGGTATTCTGGTGAATATAGATTCCGACAATAAGAATATCAATCCTCCCACAAGCCCAAGATGAAAATCTGTGCTGTAAAACACACAATATGATTAACATGGTATATTTATTTTTCTTTAAGTCTTTGCCAGTAAGGTAAAAGTTATAAACTTTCAGAAATATGGGCTGTCCATATTTTTTGATCATCTTTTAAAGATATTATAGGTCATATCCTTAGAAATAGTTTGCTGATGGTTAAGCTCTCAGTTTTGTATTACAGTAATGCTTTGGTTGTTTCAATATGTTAGATTTTGTCCTAACCCATCAACACATAATTTTAAGTGAAAACTTTTTGTTTTATTTTTGTTTGTTTTTTGTTTTTTTCTTAAATTCTTTTATTGGTACATTTTAGGTATACAATACGTTTACATTTATCATTGGGTGCTTGTATCTGTGCATGATGTATCTTGGTTCTTATTTTTTCCCCATTACCTGTGTGCCCTTCACCCCTCCACCCTTCCCTATTTACATAGACTTCATTTCCATTTTTTTTCTTTTCTCATAATTTTTCCTTTCCCTTCTTTCCTTTCCCCATCTCCTCCCACCACCCCTACCCCTTTGGACCTTTTCCTATTTCAAAGTATCAATTATTAGTTATTAAACCTTTTAATCCTTATTCACACTTTCAGTTTCTCACACTAGGGAAACTATTCGGTATTTACACATGTGTCCTATTTATTTCACTTAAGAGTATGGCCTTGATATCCATCTATTTAGCTATAAATGACTCTAGTTTCTCATTCTTTATGGCTGAGTAGTACTCCATTTCATTGAAAAAAAAAAACCCACATCTTCTTTATCCAGTTTCCAGTTGATGGGCACTTGGGCTGTTTCCAAGCTTTAGCTATTACAAACTGTGCCACTATAAACATAGGTGCACATATATCTCAGTGGTATGATTCTTTTAAGTCTTTTGGGAAAATACCCAGCAGGGGAATAGCTGGGTCAAATGGGACTTGCAGTCCTAGTTCTTTGAGGTATCTCCACACTGATTTCCATAGTGGTTGCACTAGTCTGCACTCCCACCAACAATGGAGAAGGGTTCCTTTCTCTCCACACCCCTGCCAGCATTTGTTATTGGTTGATTTCTTGATAGCAGCCACTCTTTCTGGGGTGGGGTGGAATCTCAGTGTTGTTTTCATCTGCATCTCTCAAATGACCAGTGATGTTGAACATTTTTTCATATATTTCTTTGCTGCTTTTACTTCTTTGTCTGAGAAATGCCTGTTCTTTTCAGATGCCCATTTTTGAATTGGGTCATTGAATTTGGGGGGTCTGATTTTTTAAAGTTCTTTATATATTCTAGATAGTAGCCCTTTGTCTGAGTTACAGCTGCTAAAATTTTTTTCCACATTGTAGGTTGTCTGTTAACTCTGTTGGTGGTTTCTCTTGCAGTCCAGGAGCTTTTTAATAAGATGAAATCCCAGTTGTTGATTCTTTCTGCTAGTTCCCATGCTATTGAGGTTTTGTTCATAAAGTCTTTTCCTATGCCAATATCTTCAAGAGTTCACCTAACTTATCTTCCAGCAAGTTTAGTGTTTCTCTCTTAATATTTAGATCTTTAATCCACTTCGATCTTAGTTTAGTGCATGGTGATAGATATGGGTCTAGTTTTAATCTCTGGCAGATTGAGATCCAGGTTTTCCAACACTGTTTATTAAATAGGCTATCTTTCCTCCAATGAGGGTGGTTGGCTCCTTTGTCAAAGATGAGGTGGCTGTGTCTGAAGTTGTTTCTGGATCTAAGTAAAGACTTTGTTTCAACATTTCCCCATTATGGTTTATGTCGAGGTGTCCCCTCAAAGCTTCATATGTTCATAGGAGGAGCTTGTGCAAAGTGAATGAAAAATGGGGGTGATATCTAGAGTGAACCGGTCCACTAGTGAGTTTATAGCTAAATGTGATGTTGAGAGGTGAAGCCTACAAGGGTCTATCTTCCTCCTGCTCTCAATCTCTGTTTCCCACCACCCTCACACCCCTCTGCCATGCCTTCCTGGATCAGAGGCAGCCAACTATGGACTGAAACCTCTACAAACTCTGAGCCAGAATACATTTGTCCTTCTTTAGCTCATGGGTGTTGGGTATGTGGTCTCAGCAATGGGAAAGTAACTGAAGCACTGTTTCCTCCCAAAGAAAGCACTAGAATCAGATACCAATTGATAAGCCATAAAGAATTCTGCCAACTACTTAGAATGCTGGGAATGCACACCATGATGTACAGCATTTTTATTTAAGCTAAAACTTTTTCTATACTCATACTCTTTCACAACACAAACAAAATGTATACAGTGCAGTGGGAATACCCATACTTATTTCTGCGATAGTGAAGATTATAGAATTTCAACTGTACCATTTTTTAAAGAAGATATTTTGATATCATATATGAGAAAAGTAGGATTCCAAGAAGAAAAATCAACTTCTTAGTTGTTACATCACAGAGACTGGTCTTCAAGACCACTCCCCTCCACTGATCTGCATTGTCTCTTTTACAAACACAAAGGATGCTACTGAGTCTCTATTGTAGAGTATGGTTGTCACTAAATGTCTATTTGTCATGAAAGTAAACTACTGAATAGAATTTCCAAGGGCTATGGTTTTAGAATGTTTTTTACAGTCTATGAAATTTAATTCAGCTTTAGCATAAACTGCAATTTATAGTTCGGATTATGTGGCATTGTGTGATCAGTTGGTTATGAAGTTGGAAGTCATTTCATCTCACCTGCCTTTATCGGTCCTACTTAGCTAATTGAGCTCATAACTCAAATTGCTCAACTTCACCTTCAATTACCATTAGAACTTCAATTGATGAACTGCATTCAAATTCTGGCTCTCATGTTTATTATCTTATTCTGGCAAATTCGATGAGCATTTGAATATCCATTGATATAAAGGGTTTGATGAATTTCCTGAGAATAAGGACATATGATCTTGGAAAATTTATAAGATATTTTACCCTTGCATCAGTTAAAGTTATTATAGTAACTTCTTGGGTAGACATAAATTTACTTATATATGCTCTTTACGAATTATAAATGATGATAAAATATAAAGTATTAATCTTACTAATATCATCTAAGCTGATATTTAAAAAGCTACCTTGATTTCCAAGATAGTTTACAAATAATAATTCTATGTGGCAGCAGTTAACCATGTGATCTATCAAGTTCACCAGTAACGTGTAGGGACTATTTGCTGCTTTGAAAAACTACTACTGTTCATTCTTCCTTTATTATTCTTTATAATACTCTTTTTTTTTTTTTTTGGTACCGGGGATTGAACTTGGGTCCTTGCGCCTGTGCAGCAGATGCCGAAACCACTGAGCTAAATCCCCGGCCCATTCCTTTACTATTCTTTGTCACTCACGAGGCCACTCACTCTTCTGTAAAATCTAAGAATATCTTTCTTGTATGCTTTAAAATTATGTCATTATTAAGTCACTAAGTTATGAAAATATGTTTTTCATTTTTATCTTACCTAGATGTCCAATTAATGTTTTAACCCTAGAGTTAGTTGTATTAAGCAAATAGTTAACTTCAATCTTATCTAAGATCTAATAATTAATGAAATATTTTCTCTTTTTTAATGAGGCAAGACTTTGATTAAAAGGGTTCAGATTTTGACTCAATTTTGGTCATTCATTTCTTCTCCCTCCACAGTAGCTTTTTGCAATTTTGAAAAATACTGGCCATTGATATTTTTTTCTCTCATATTCTCTAACCACGATGTGAGTAGTATTCCCATGTGCCTTCTTTTTATTTTCCCTGTTGTATTCCAAAGCCCTGGCTATCAATAGCATTGAAAGCCACAGATGTCAGTTCCTGACTTCCTGCCTTACTATAAAGGGATAACCAGAGGCTTGGACAGGTGAGTTGAAGACAGATGATAACTATTCCAGAGTTATCTAGCTAGTTTATACTCTTGCTATAAGTTCATTATTCCATCTAATGCCAACATAATAATGCCAACATAAAGGAATAAAACCATGACTCAAAAACTAATCTCAGTGACTCAACCTACCTGCTATAATTTTTCCTTGGAGATATTTATTATCAATCCAGAAGAACCCTGGTAATGGGGAGAGCTAACTGCTACTTAATTTTAAAAAATCCTGTTTCTCTCCAATGCTATATTTTTCTGAACTTCTAAAATCTCTGTGTTAGCTCAGTTGTTGACCTTGGGCAAGCTGCTTAGCCTTTTAAACCTCACCTTTGTTGTCTATAGATCAGGCATTAGTAACTAGGATTACTCATGAAGTCTCCTCAATAAATCATTTTCCTTTCCTTGAGACAGTGCTCAGGCTCTTTCCCATTTTTGTACTAGAATACCTATACTAGTGGAAATTAGTATTTCCTCTAATAAGCACCAAGTAGGTTGTGGAGCCACAAATGTTACTGATAGCTAAGGCAAATCTGTCTTAATTACATTTTACTAAAGGATACTTTAGGATGACCAGAACATATCAAATAGAATTTCTATGTGAAAACATTAGTTACAAGCGAAGGCAAGAACATTCCAAGGAGACACCTACAAAAGACATGGATGAGCTTCCACATAAGATAAAATTCATATAATAGATTGTAGTATAATTTTCCACTCTAGAACTAACTGGCAGTGTTGGTGCCAATAATTTATTTGCTCTGACTGGCCTTAAAAATGACTGTCTTGTGTTTCCTGCTAAAGGATGTCTGATCTCCCATGCCTGTGACTGATTTTCAGCAGAATGGGACAATTATGTGGTGTCTCTGGTGAACACCTCCAACAATGCCCTACTGGTGGCACAGGGAAAGCAAATGTATTAATGTATCATAGTAATTTATTGGCAGTTTTGTGTGATAGCCTATTTACTGAAATAAAACCTGCCAAAAAATCAGGTTACAGAAGGAATACATGATTTCCCAACTAGCCATAAAATATAAATCAAATGCTTTTTCTGTCCACTGTCAGCCACCTTCACCTACACCTTGTCCTCAATTCTCAGACAAATTGAAGCACATGCCACAATTTGCAGGAGGAAAATCAAACTCAATTTCGCAGTACAATGAAGTGAGTTTTGGTCTTGTCATGTCCACTGACATATTGATCCCCAAAGACTGAAAAGATCAGAATTCTCTGGGGTTTGCTTTTATAAATACCTATGTGTAGAAAAGCAATGTTTGAATGGAGGACAATATAACTCTTATTCAATTTTACAAAGATGCAAGAGCTCTCGGAGGCTAATGTTATCAAAGAGTGTTATGATATAAAAGTCACTATTAGAAGGTCACATTTTCTTTCCTTTTAGAATTACAACTCAAGAAGACAAGTGGCCTCATAATCCAAGTTCATTTAAAGTGCAGCTGATCACTTCTCAGCTAAAAGGAATTTGCACTAGTAAAGAAACACACAAACACACATATCCATACTCCATCTTTCCTTGGCTCTTTGTATAATTTATGTCAGGTCTATAATGTAATAAGCCCAGCACTCTATCAAACATTTTCTATTTAACCTGAAAGGGCGGCTAAGCCCTATCACTTCTATATCTTCTTCTATGATTTGCAAAATGCAGTGATCACTCCATGAAATGTGTAAAGAATCATACAGTTATTCACATCTATAGATGAAACATTAAGAAATAGAACCACTTTATTCTAAGATGATGATGAAATTGTAGGCAACACTCTAAGTACCCTAGAGTCTTGTAAGCTAAATTTCCAATTCAGCAGGTTGTAAAGAAAAGAAATGAAGGAAAGAATCTATGTTTGCAGGTCACAGAATTTCAGTCGTTATGACAACAGGATGACTTTCTAATTACCACCTACCATAGCAATACTGCAAAATGCTCTGCAGTCCCAGGGAGATTGTTACTGCATAATATGTGTTGCCTTCTATCTCATTTAAAGTTGCTGCAAACATAACTGTGTGTGACTTGGTGGGAGGTAAACAGAGGGGTAGAGCCCTTCAAACTGCCCATGGCAAACCAGACAGACCAATGTGAATGAGGAAAGGATTTCTTCATTGATCCTATTCTAAAAGCTTTCAAAGTAGAAGGAGATTCTCATTTAGCATGATCTTTAAAGATTGGGGGGGGGTGCCTCACATTACCATATCCTAAAGTAATTACTTGCAGTAAGTAAAGATAAATTCATTTCTAATTACACAGTCCTTTATTGTGAAACCCAGAGTAAAATTATTTGAGGTATTTTCTTTTTTAAGCTGACAAGAGAATGACTTTACTTCATCAATCAGTTTGACTAATGATTTTCTTAGAATTAAAATTTGTTGAAAGCTCTAAGTATTTCATCTTTTAGGTTAAGAAGCATGTAGTTAATGTCACCACTAATACATTTGTCAGTCTGCTAATTTTCTTTTTCTATTAGAATAAGTAAACATCAGCCCTTTTAAAAAGCATACAATTTACCATGTGTCAGGAGCAATGGTAGGGAGACTTATTTGAAAATCATGAGGTAAGGCATTATGAATTGAACAGGAATCACAGGCAGACAATGAAGGAGAAAAATAAAAGAAAGGCATTTAATAATTCCAAAATGATGGTGGAGTATGTCTCATGTTGAATGGGGGAGGGTGGCAGTTAAAGGGGAACTATGGTAAAAATGAAATCAAATAAAGAACTCAAGCCAGAGATATTAGAAAATATTAAAGAAAAGCTTGTGAGAAGTAGTTCAAATCAAAACAAGAACAACAGTAAAAAATAAAAAGGCTTATAAGGGTACAATGGAAATAAAAGAAAATGAGATTTTCCCTACATGACGATGGATCAGAGAATGTTTTTTCAGATACGCTTAGTATTTGATGAAATACAGTGACAATACAGCTGACTCTGCTTCCCTTCTAAGGATATGTCTCACTTGTTTATGTTACATTTTGTCAAGCTTTTGTTTAAGGCAGCTTTGGTATTGTAACAAGAAGAAAATAACAGCTAGAAAAAATGCTGGTGCTCTCTTCCATCTATCACTGATGCTTTTTCTAAAATTAAAGTTCTTTTTGATCATTTTGTTATTGTACAGCTCCACTGTACAGGTCTGTGTTCCATACTACATCACTGCTGCAGTAAAATTTTTCAGGAAAGATAGCTTTCATAATATCTTCAGGATTTCTCATCTCTAAATAACATAGTTACTTTTAAAAAATCTCCTACTGTCATGTAGAATTTTGAATATCTATCCAAGGCACACATGTTAAAGGCTTGATACTCAGGGTGTTACTATTAAAAGGTAGTAGTACCAGTACCTAGTGGGTCACTGAAGTGTCCCTCAAAATGGAGTGTGGAGCCCAGTCCCATTTCCCCTCTCTCTCTGGCTTCCTGATGATGAGAGCAGTTTTCTCATCCATGCATTCCCTCCATGATGTGCTGCCTTGCTACAGGCCTGAAGCAACAGAACCAACCAATAATGTACCAGAACCTCCCAAACGGTGAGCAAAATCAATCTTTTTTTATAAATTGATTGTCTCAGTTATGTGTCATAGTGATGGAAAGCTAAGGAACACATTTTCTGAGTAGAAAGAATAGTACAAAGTACAATTAGCCCTTTAGTTTTTTCATGTTATAAAATTGGTTCTCTTTGGTATAGAACAATAATGCCTCTTAGCTTTCTTAAAATGTGAATGAAGAAGGCTTTTGATGTTTCTCATTTGGCAATGATTTAGTTTTTAAAAATTTGCTTTTCTCACTAAATAAATTGAAATACTTAGAGGAACAAAGGTGTTCCTAAAATTTCAGAACCTGTTATGTTTGGGTCTAGATGTCCCCCCAAAGTCTCATACAGTCTTAGGTAGCTTGTTCAGAGGTAGCTGAATCTGGGAGTGTGTGATGCTGGGATTAAGGGTGAATGGTTACTAAACCAGCACAGTGATTGGTTTGGCATTACCCTAATCTCAGCAGTGTGAATAAGATAAAAGGATCAGAAAGATGCTGTTAAGGTTCCTTTGTTGCTCTTGCTATCTTCTGCCACCATGAACTGTTGCCCCTCTGCCATGTGCCACCCTGCCTTGGAGCCAATAGAGTGAAGCCTCTATAAACTGAGCTAAATAAACCTTTCTCCTTTTAACTTGGGGTGCTGGGTATTTTGTCGCAGCAACGATAAAAGTAATAAAGTCAGAACCCATGTTTTTTGAAGTCAAAAAGAGTAGGAAAAAATGCATTGCTTACCAGTTTTGTAGACATAAGTAAGGTACTTTAATTCTTTGTGCCTGTTTCCTTAGGCATAAAATGGGGTTAAGACTAGCAGCTACCTCACAAAGTTACTTTAAAAATCAAAGGATATGTTTAAGACTTCAGAAGCATACCTATTAGATGAACATGTTTATTCAAGGTTCAATAAAAAGGTTAGTCATTGATGAGAGTTATAAACAACTTATCATGTAGCCTGCATTTCCATCCAATCTCCTACAAGTTCTTCTCCATTTGGTTGGCAGTGCAGTAGGGAACAAGTGCAGCCAGAAATCACCAGCTAGCACCCTCCTGATAGAGGAATTCATTAACTGAATCATTTAGCTTCAAATTGTCAGACTTATCTCAGACCTCATTATTTTGGGGCAATGTAAAGTAGATCTTTCCCATATTGTATACTACAAGTGTATGGTGAAGGGGCTTGGGCTATATAGCTGTGCTTTCAATCCTATTGTGGCTCCATTAAGAGTTGGAAGGGATCTTTGGTGGAACAAAATCCCAACTTTTGCTAAGCCTGAATTTTAGGGAAGACTGTTTTGCAGCATTCATGCTAAGCAGTGGAATGCTACTCGCCTTTAGTTCACCTTACCTCCTCTATAGGTGGGTAGCTGGTAGCTGAGCGCACTTTCTACATGCTATATAAATATAGAGCACATTGGAGACAGTGTATCAAATCAACTAATATGATGCAAGGAACAAGAAATACTCTTAATATTAATAAAATTAGTATTCATATTTCATAGGAAATCTTATTTTTCTAGTCTTTGTAGTCACCACGAGACTTGTGTACTAATGTAATGGCAGAACTACTATAGACATGGACCTGGATAGCAGAAAATTACTCAAATATATTTGTACAATGTGGATTGGCCCAGTCCAGCTTCCTGCTTAGTTAGAATCACTGAACATTATTTTCCTGTACCAGATATACTGGAGTTGTTTAGAATTATTCTGATGTTCCTTATAATTTAAACCATGACATATTTATCTGTATGTATCTAATTATCAATTGATCTGTCATTCATTCTACCCATACAGTATTTTCCCCCTCCTCATTTTTTGCTCTGTACTTCTGTCTCTCTCTCTCTCTTTCCCCCTCTTTTTTAAGTTTCTAACAAACAAATAAATTCAGCTCTGGCTCATCCCTGTTGGATACCAACTGAGGTAATAAAAATAGTACTGCATTGCCAATCTGGGCTTCTGGTTCTCATCCTTGTCATCTTATTTTCCTGACAAGACATCAGAGATACATGAATTACTACTTATCTAAATTTTGATGTCCTTCTTTTTAAAATTAGAGTCTACACTGGTTCTGACACTCCTTTCTGGTCCAAGTACTTTGACTTAGGAAGATGGTGACTAAAATTCCCTGGGAGGTGACAAATGAGGAGATTAAATCTATTTCTCTAAGGTCTCATTTTTCAGAGTTTTGTACATGGTCTTGGAGTTTAGTTCTAGATATTAGAATGCATACAGAAGAATGAAGAATCAAGGAATCAGGAGTGCTTCCAATATCCTGCAGCACAGAAAAAGTGATGGATGGCATTTAGGATTCATGAACAACTATCCAAATGCACGAAAAGCACCTACACCACTAGCCAGTTGCTCTGCTTATAACACAGATAGTTCAGAACTGTACTACAAACATCAGCATCAAACATGAGCACAGAGAACCTGCAATCAATGTTAAAAATATGTATTACCTCTAGGTCTTCTCAGGCACCGCCCCCACTTAAGAACAGGCACCAATTATAACAAGAATTTTAAGGTAAGCAGATGTGGGGCACTTTACCTGGCTGAGACAAAAGTGGTGTGTAAGGGACTTTCGGTTCTATTGCACCCATTGGTGGAGGTAGCAAAGGGTTAGCAAAGCTGCGGAGTGGATGAGTTGGTCGAACACATGCTGTGGGGATGGTTCTGCTTGGCGCCTCCTCACTGCTGGGATGCTCAGGCTGGGCTGGGGGCAGCATGGATGCTTGTTGGGTGGTTGGTCCTTCACTCACTGCTGCAATGGAGACAAAAAAATCCAATCATTGTTCCATATAAACCTTGTTTTCTCTAAGTCTCTTGAATCAGTTCAGAGAGAAATGAGAGGATTTGGTCAATCTCTTCTCCAAGTTATGGACATTGTCATCCCTTTACCTTCAGGTGTTTATGAAATATGATTAGCACTTCCCCTTTAAATGTTAGAAATAGGCCCAGAGGGACACAGATGTATCTTTCAGGGAGAGTAGTAACATACATTTAGCACTCACTACATTGCTTGAATTGTCTGGGCTCTGTAATCATAAGTGATGAGGCAAGAAAAAAGAGTTATTTCTCCTTTCATAAGTAGCAATGCCAGTGAAATTCAATGTACCAAACCCAGTTACAGCTGCACTATTATCTACCAGCCAATATGCCAATTTTTCTGTGATTTAAACATGCCATGTCAACTGTCAAACAAATCAGAGTTACAGGGTGCTCAGAGGCAATGCTAATAAAATGATACAAATAATAACCACTATCATTATCTCCCATAACAAAATAGAGGCACACCTAGCTAAGAGTCATATGAGAAATGACTTCGCTGGAACAAGTTGGCCTGGATGCAGAATTATGATTTTTCTTCCTTGGTAGCAAACCTTGTAATTTTCAGGCAGATTACTATAGTTGAAGAGATTTCACATAGTCATTTGTGACAGCCTGTGGACTTTTGGACAGCTTTGTATATGGAAATGCACCTTTTTTTTTTTTCAGAGAACATAGTTGAGTAAGACTAAAATATTTTCAAGGCAATTTCTCTTGCTAAGGATGATCTGAATAAACTTAAGTATTCATTCATATTCAAAGTCAACAGGTCCAGGTTAAACTGCAAATGAGAGCAGATGCCTACTGGGTATAAGTGTTAACTACATATGAGTATATCTGATGATTTATTTCTTCAGAAAGTTTTCTTGGGTAAATTGAAAAAGATAGTGTCTCAGTTTCAAAAGAGTTTTTAACCAGGAAATATTTCCAGATAATGAGTTTGGAAGTTAATTTTGGGACATCTCTCTGGGAGGCTTGGTACAAAGGGCAGAGGAGATAGAAAGAAAACCTGATAATGCTGAAGGGAGTAGAGATGAAAGAGACAAAAGATCAAAACATCATATAAAGATATGCAGAAGTGAAATGTGTGTCTCAAGGGTATTTTCACTCATTCATCTGTATTTAGAAAGGGACAGAGGTCTTTTCAGTCACTGAGTTATCACCAGGGATAACGTATTCAAAAATGGAGGTGGAGGGCCCAAGGATTTAGCTCAGTGGTTCCACCATCTGCCTCGAAAGCAGAAGGACCTGAGTTCAATCCCCGGTACAAAAAAAAAAAAAATGGAGGTGGAAAGGAGGTGTAGGGCTGGCTGAGGACAGGAGGTAGCAATATGGTAATCAGAGCCAAAAAATAGGAAGAGACTTCATATTAGATTTCTTCGAACAGGTAAGCGAATGTAATGAAGACAACAAACTGCCTAGGATCCTAAGATTGTAGAGGAGGGAGGAACATTACTGTGTTTGACTAGACCCTCACAGTGAGATAGAGAAAATCTAATTTCAGAGACAAAATTATACAGGTTTCCTCTGAGCTAATAATATTTAATCTAAAGGAAGAAATGACTTGTGGCTAATTTTCCAAATAAAGAGTTGATTATTTAGCCATATCCCAAGATGACATTTGGTGCCACTGGCCCAAAAGTGATGGCTTTGTTCTATTTTTACTCTTTGTCACCATAAACAGGTCCATTTTAATGTGGGTCGCCTTGTTGGCACTTCTTTCAAATCTCAAGTGCTAAAGGATACTTATGAAGTGTTAGGAGTGCGGAAGGGGAAAAATAGGCTCTTCCGGAAGGTGTTGTAGAGATAATCCTAAGGATGGAGAAAATTATTCATCAAAAGGGATTTATAAAACTGAGCATCCTAAAGTATGCCTGTAATCTCAGGATTCTGAGGATGGAGGATTGCAAATTTGAGCTCAGCCTGAGGAATTTAGTGATAGCCTGTCACAAAATTTGAAAAAGAGGGGGGTGGGCTGGGATAATAGTTCAGTGGGAAGGCCTGGGTTCAACCCCCTATTCCTCAAAAAAGGGGAGATGGTTATAATCTTACAGGGAAAAGTCTGAGGGGACCTAAAATGCTTTGATTTCCACTTGAGGGAAGGCCTCTTTATTCCTGAGGCTGCTTCTCTCTGATCCCTTTTTATCTCCCACAGGCTGATTCTTATTGAAGGATCCATATCATCATATTAAAAATATCCGTCAGGGGTAAGAAATTCACAATTTTCTGGTGATATGTACCTTGGGTAATTCTATAAAATGTGGGCTACAACTAATCCATATCATTTTTAAAAACTGTTTTAGTATTAAAGGAATACTTTGATTTCCTTTATTTTTCTCCTTCCTTTCATTTTCTATTTCTTTTGCATTTTGAAGTGAAATGTTATATTATTGTGATCCCTTTAATAAAATTTACATGCATTTAAAAAAATCCTTTGAAACCCAGTTTCTTATTTTGATAAAAACTCATGCATTATATAAATATATAATATCTTTGAAATTATGTTGGCCACTCCTAATCCTGCTCTTTTTTTACAATGTTGATCTTCATCAGCATCTCTGAAAATAAAAATTCTCTATGCTCAGTCTTGCAGCCCCAATTTCTACCTGGCCACTGTGATTCCCAGTGGGATTGCCGTGACAGGGCCTTAATGTGAAAGGACTAGCTCCAAATCCAAATATTAAGGATGAAATCCATCCTTCATATCATCCCTAGTTGGAAAGAAATTACCTACATTGACAATGAACATGGGTTTCCATAGATAATTCATAATTCTTATATTTTTGTTGGAGCAAAATAAATACTTTTCAGAACTGGCTGGCATTTAAGGCAGTGAAAACACTTAAACAAACACAATAACAACTTCTTCACCAGAGACATGCTCTCATTTCAGATGAACCTGTTTGACCAGTTCAGGTGCCAGGTCCAGAACACCTATGTGAAACACATTGGCTCAGTGTCATGACATTTAGCTGGGCTAAGAGCTCTGAAAGCAAAGAAAAGCTACTTTTACCCATGAAGTGCAATTCAGAATACAGGATGAGAATCAAATAGGTGCTGGCAAGGCACTCGTTCAAATAATGATGTAGTCCGAACTCATTGTACAAATAGTCTACAATTACACAGCAGAGTCAAATCTTAAGGTGCTTTATAATAATTAATGTCAACACACATAATTGCTACAGAATAGCTGGTAAAAAATATTACAAAAATAGCAATGAGGGTTTTTTTTCTATCTAAAAACTGGAATATTTGATAAAAATATAGCACACCAATAACTTTAAGCAAAGACTCTGAGACATGCAAACCTTTGGCTTCTCAATTCACTTATTAATCTCAGAAGTACAGTATCATGCAATATTTTTAGTAATCCAGTTCTTCACAGCCTGGATTTTTTAAAGCACCCTAGGGCATAGTTCATGGATGCCACTGCATTCCTGATTAATCTAAGTCAATGCCATTTGTTAGTTGACTTACAGTTTGTGGGAGAACTAGGTCATAAATGTAGCGTGAACAAATTCCCCATTAATTAAGATAATATCAGAATTGAAATGTATAGTGGAAATCATATAAATTTCTCTACTACCTACTTGTTTCAAAGATGAGGGAATGTGGGCATCAATTCATAAATGATGTGTGGTCCCAACACTACCTATTTTAGATGGTTTCAAAGTACAGTGCTATTCACTGTTCCCCATTTGCCTGCAAAGGCTAAGAAAAGAACTACAGTTTCTCAGTTGGAAAAGGAATTATTTGTCCATCACAACTATATAGATCCCTATTGATGTGCTAGTAAATGCAAGAAAAGCAAATGTATATAGCATAGCTTCCCTTTTCTTACAGTTGGGGAAAAAATCTGGCATTGTGACTTTAGAAAGGGGCAAATCTTTGGGGTAAGGCTTTAGTAATTTATCTCCAAGAAACTCAGAAGTCTTTCAGATAACTTTGGAGACAGAGTTTCTACACTTGGAAAAGCCAGCTTTTTCTATGTGTATCTTTCTCTGTCTCACAAGGTGACTAATAAGACATTTCCACACAGAGTCATGAAATGTTTTCTGCTTGAGAGAGAACAGGGATGTTTATTGTTCTCCAAAGCATTTAGAAACCAATACGGACTGGCTCAAAAGTAACTGTTACTGACAGTGATTTAGAGAATATTCCGTCTCCTAGAAAAGAAAGTGCTAATTCAAATTTTTTTTCTTTTCTAAACAATCACTTGAAACATACATTAGATCCTATTTCTTTTGCACTCTTTTGTCCAAAAAAACCCCATTTGATGAATTAATTGAATATTCATATTTTAAAAATCTATAAAATCTTGGCCATGAATGGAATATCCATTGCCTTGTGATTTTAAATGAAGTTCAAAAATTACTAAACACTTTCCTTATGTAACCTCATATAATATATGTATATGTTACATAATTATCTTTATCCTTTCTTCTAAAGAAATTATGAAAATGAAGAGTCTACTACAGAGATTAAATTTTTAAATTAATTCCTAATAGACTTCAATTTTTAGAGGTTTTTAAGTTCACAAAAATTTATGTGGCAGATACAGAAGTTTCCTACATACCTACTATACAGCTTTTCCACTATCAAAAGCACACACTAAAATAGTGTGTGAGAGTAAATCTTTTTTTAACCACAGGGGAGAAAAACACATTTTATATCAGTATCTTTCACTTCTAATCATTTTCTCCATGATTTAATACGATAATATTTTTCATGTTGCACCAAATCAAGAAAATGAAGGAAAGTGTAGATGGGATGCTGGACTTCAATGAATAAATTCTCAGAAGAGGACTATGTATTTTTTAAAAAGAAAAGAAATGAGAAATACAAGACAAAATAATTACTGATTAAAAATTAATAAACTTGGCTTGGGTCAGTCATGCCAGAGGAACCAGAGAAAAGACAATGCTACACATTCTTTATAAAGTCATAGAATATAGGTGATAGAGTAAAAACAACTTTTTTTTTTTTTTTTTGAGACAAGGTCTCATTAAGTTGCCCAGGCTGGTCTTGAAATTGCAGTTTTCCTGTGTTAGTCTCCCAAGTAGCTACAATTACAGGCATATGCCACTTAGCAAAACTTTCTTTTTATGAGAAGTGAAGCGACTTATGAGCCATTAATTTTTTAACTGGAATCACATGTCTAGTTATCTTTGGGAGCTGGAAATTTGTGTTAGACTTTCATGTTTCTCATATATTCCCTTGTATATAGTTTAGGAGGCGATTTTTCCTTGAGTTTTTGCACACAACTCTATTCTGTGGATATGATGTGCAATGAGAAAAGGGAAAATGAATCTAATTCTCCCTTGGCAGATTTTTGATGCCTTTTAATTCTAACCTTGCTACAACTAGACAATTTATGATTTCTTAGAGATCCCCCTGTTGAGTTGGAAAAAATATAGCTTACCTCACAAATATATTTTCTTGCTGTTACCATTATATCTATTGTAAAACATCATCCCTCATATGAGCTGCTGAGTCACCTGTTCTTAACTAAGAGATGAAAGCCATAAAATCGATTTAAAAATGCTGTGCTCAAAGGAAAAAAACGTCAAATGGCACAGGAGAAATCACCAGGGTGTATAATAACAGCTTAAGAGCCCCCCCACCCCGCCCCCATTCCTGCCTTCCTGCCTTCCTTCAGATAAATGAAACACTACTCTGGAAATCTTTTACTTCTCAATAATTAGAAACTGAAAAAGTACTGCTTCAGTGATTAAAGAAAACCAAAGTGTTCGTCGAGTATATTGGTTCACTGGGAATCAATGAGAAATATCTCTGTGTAATTAACTGATACTAAATAAAAATACAAGAGAAGCTATCCCTTGATTATTAACTTCCAAGTTAGTCGGATATATTAATTTAAAGCACCCTCTATATCACTGTTTTATAGAATCACTCGGCCTTTGTTGCCAACACACCTCATAATGTCAGTGAATTGTACTGTGGAAAGACTCCTAGGGCATCAGTCTAAAAGTACGTAGCTTGGATCCAAGACACAATTATGTTGGAAAAGAAAATTCTCATACCAATGTCACAAGTAAATGAACCTTGGGAAGTTACAAGAACAAAAGGCTATATATTTGATAAGATATTTTGCTATTCAATTTTTTCTTAATAAAAAGAATGGAACATGCATTACACTGACTTCTTCCTGATCCGAAACCTCGGTCCACTGACAATGTTGGGAATGGTACAGGCCGGAGAGTGAACTGTGGGTGGGGGTATCCACATGTAGGAGACGGGAGGATTCCAGGGTACTGAGCACTTTCTAGGGTTGGCACTGGGATGGCACTCACAACAGCTGCAAAACAAAGATATTAGTAGATTATTTTTTAAAAATCCTATGTATCTACCTAACAAGCATAAACAGCTAAATTTTTAGATTCTCAAGTCCAAGTACACTCTTCATAGCATCATGTAGCTTCATGGAGATTCTCTTACTTATCTTTCTCCATAAACCCCTTTTACTTTAGAAAAGACAGCTCACTCTTCAAGCATATTATTAAGGACCCTTACTTTGCAGTTTAAAACCTACCATGGTTCTAAAGAAATTATTATTCACCACAGAGTCACCCTAATGTTTTTCTTGTTTCTTTTTTTTCTTAACTTTGGTCTTATGCTTTCTTCTTAGGATGAAACATGAAATTGGAAATGCTAGGTTGTTCACAAATCTAATATATTGTGCAGGGTGGGTTGCGGAAGTATTGAAAAATTTCCATGAATTCTGTAAATGAATATACTGTTATTCAGAAACAATCTAGAATGACAAAAGGAAGGTATATTCTCAATATCCTTTCCTTGAATTTATTTTTAAATAGAAAATCCTTCAAACATTCAAAGTTTTTTAGGATAGTGACACAATATTTTAAATTTAACTGAAGTTTTAAATTTTTTTTGCCTTCCAAGAACACCAACATGTTTTAGTTACACTGGCTGAAACCTACAGGTAAAATACTGTACAATACTATATTTTGTAGGTTTAGTCAGTGTTCAATTTCATTATTCAACAGTCATTCATTTATATAATATTTTGAAATATTTATTCAAATTACAGTGAATCTTTATTTTAAATCATCTTATAGAATATTTAATATTCCCTATACTTAGTACCAAAATATGGAATTTAAGCCAGCTACAGAAACGATCAGTTTTGGTAATATGATTCAGTCTATGAAATAGTTATTTTCTTTATATAAATAATTTTTATTTAGCTCTTTCTTAATGCAAATCACTGGGGTTCAGCATGTACTGTACATACACGTACATTTGCCAAAAGAAAATATTTTTTAAAATCATATTCAACATTTTCAATACAAATCAAAATCACATTGGATTACTGTACTTCTAAGCAGAAAAAACTGCAAGTCTATATTATATTATTTGCTAAGTCTTGGTACAGCTTCACACTGATTGCTGCACCATCCAGAAAATAGAAAAGGAAGACACTTGAATTAATAACAAATTATTTTGCAAATCAGGAGGTTTCTTTACCTTTTCTTGCAGCATAATTAGAGGAAGGCCTTATCTAGTTGTGAGTGAAAAGATTATTAAAAATGACTTTGGGCAAGAGTTCACAGTGAACTGTGAGGAGTAAAAATCACTGAGTGATTGGTATAAAAAAAGTCATTGTTAAAATACTTATACATATACAAACAAGATTTGGTAAAAACAACAGTAAGAAGACATTGGAATAGAATGTATGCAGTAAGTAGTATTCCACATGGATACGTAAAATTAAAGCACAAAAAGCCCAACTCGTGTCATTAAGTGGTGAAATTCCAATAAAACCTTACTTTACATACAGCTGTGCAGAAACACTAATTGTAATATTAACTCAATTGAGAAAACAGTTAAAGACTTAAGGTCATAGGTAATACTCTAAAATTTCAATTTATAAACATTTTATGCTGCAAAGAAGACAGATGATCAATAAGAGACTCTACATCATAAACTCAGATAACTTTTGTATATTATTCAGTAGAGAAAGTAAATTATAGACAGTAGTTCAAGGAGAAAATTGAGTGATGCCAACTTCCCTCTAGTAGAGAGAAGCTTCCTCCTGCAGTTTTAAAAGGGATGATGGTGAAGATCAAACCAATATTTTATCCTTTGGATTTGCTTAGAATAGTGATGAACCAGAAAAATTACAGCTTTCACAGATATACATTTATGCCAAAATATTGTAAATGTTAAATTTAAAACGGATAAAAGGATAGTTTTTCTAAATTAGTTTAGAAAAGATGAAAGAAAATTGGAGAATAAATGATGGCACAATATCTCAATAAAAGATAAGCTATAAAGAATAAATTATGGGGCCAGGGATTTGGCTCAGGGGTTCTGCTGCCTGCTTTGCAAGCACAAGGTCCCGGTACCAAAAAGAATAAATTATGGATACACAGAAACATGGACAGTTGCAGAAAAATAAAAAAAAATTAAAGAGAACAAGGACATTTAAAAAAATCAGGTTAAAGTTAGAAAACAGTCAAGACAAAATTATTACAAATTCCTTAAAGAGGTTATAATTTTGTTGTTTCACAGTACAATATTACAGATATTTTATTCCTCAAGATAATAAGAGGGAGTTTTCTAGGAGCAATATTTAAAAATATGATATTTTAACCAACTGGAGACTTGTTCGATGCATTATTTAGTGTTCTGTGGTGTATAGTTACCGTAACTATAATAATTATAACAACAATGATAATGAGCATATTTATAAATAAGAATCACAAGTTGGCAAAAAATTCATTTTTTTTTTTTTGGTTTTTTTGTTTGTTTGTTTTTTTGGTATCAGGGATCAAACTCAGGTCCTTGTGCTTGTGCAGCAGGTGGCAAAACCACTGAGCTAAATCCCCGGCCCAAATTCATTTTTATACAACACAAAGTATAGTCTCTGAGGCAGTCAATTTATTTGAACTTTCTGATCAAACAAGATCACTGGATAGTCATTAAGTTTGATTACTAGGTTTTAAAGTGTTCCCTGTATTGATAATTTTTATTCATAAATAAACATGACAATAATCATCTTCCTTAGATATAGGTGGCATCTAAGTCACACATTGTGGCTCCTTCCTTAACAATGTAAGGGAAAAATGTTATTATGAACAAATGTTTTATACTACACTTGTTAAAAAGCATCTTTTCACAGCTGTCTTCTGATATAGAAGCCAAGTAAATGTGAATAGAAAAACATGAAAGAATTTGGCCAGCCACAAAATCTGTAAATTAGGGAACTGAGAGAACCCAAGAGATTAGATTTAGATTAGATTTATATTCTTCTTTCCAGTTCTTCATTACTGGAGAAAGAAATTTTACTAATAGTTTCTCATTATGGCTACTGATGTGGGTAAAAACTTTTGAAAAACAATACATTTTTCTATTTGTAGATCTCAAAAATGCATATTTTTGTGACATGGAATAGAACAGTCAGGATTCCAAAACTGAAGTTTTGGAGGTATTTTGATCTATGATTCATTTCTGAAGGGGTACAGAAGTTGACATTTACTTTTAACACAGTTGTTGCAAAAATAATCATCCTAAATTAAATTGGATAAAGCACTATGTAATGAAGTATCTTTTGGCATTTCCCCCCATATAGAAGTTCTGAGAGCCAGAAAAAAAATGTACACACACACACACACACACACACACACACCCCGATTTAAATCATTCACTGCACTACTATGCTTATGTAAAACAACTGGGAGACCGGTATCACCAAGCATTTTCAATAAATCTCTGCTCTCTGGCCAAATATGACAAGAAATCTCTTCTGACACAGCTTACTGACAATTGAATTTATATCTGACACTGATGCACAAAGCTTTTTCAAGTAGAAATTCCCTTACCAAATTACTTAGCTCCCTGAGCAGGGCACTGTGGTATTTGAAAACTTTTACAACAATCTTTAAAATGTTAGCATTAAGTGCAACCTTCAGTAAATCTAAAGTGAAGACTTTTGTTATTGCTACAAATTTTAAGGACTAAACCATCCCTAGATATTTCTTAACATGACACTTGACAGAATTGAGAGATATGCTGAGGAAGACACGGGGACAAATACAATAAAGATAATGATACATTGAAGTGAAAAGAAGTGAAAGGATTTCTCATTCTGTCTCTTCTTTGCCATATCTTTCCTGAAATGTCCTATGTATAATCTGGAATATTAAGAAATTTAGTATCTACTACCCTTAATAAATATTCGTATCTCCTTCGTATTTACAGGGATTCTTTGACAGGCAAGAATGGCATCCTCCAGTATTCACATACTCATTGGAGGGTATTAACACTCACAAATATGTGCTTTGTAGTCATCCTTGACACAGGAATGAAAAATCCAGGTGCTCAGGTCAAAGTGTCTGGGTCCATCATGTAGCTGTACCCACTGTGAGTATCACAGCCAGTATCTAAACAGCTACCAATGATCCCACCCCATGGCATTTTTTTCCCTGTGGGGTTCCTTCACATATATTACCAGGGTTGGCCTGGTAACTGGTAGAATGTGACAGAAGGGATAGTAGGTCACTTCTATGTTTAGTTAAAAAAGACTGCTGTCTCTCTCCCTGTCTCAGCCCCTCTCTGCTTCTTGCTTACTCTCTTAGATCACGTACTCTTTTGGAAGTATGTGTTTGGTGTCTTGTCATAAGGAAACGCTGGCAGACCTTGGGGAGGCTCATGTGCTGAAGACTTGAGGCCTTCACTCAGAGTCTGCAATAAACCTTTAAGCAAGAGCCACCTAGTTAATTTGCTTCTGGAGTCCCAGTACTGAAAAACTGTTGATTAAATGATCACTGTTTCATATTGCTACGTTATGGGAATGATTAGTCAAATGTACATAACTATTCATTGACATGAGGAAATTATTCAAGCTATTTCTCAGTTTTCTCATCTATATAATGGGGATAATAATACCAACTTTATGGTATGGTTTTAAGAATGAAAGAGATCATTCACAGAGAAATATAGTAAGTGTGGTGTCAGAAACCAGTTGCCCCGGACTACTGGTTATTAATTTGTGGGGCTCCAACATGTCCACCCATAAGTGGATTGAATAACATTTAATAGGAAATATTGTTCAAAATATCTAGTTTTACAATTGAAAAGAGGAGTGCAATTTGTTAAGACAGGCAAAAAGCAGTAGTTTTTATTTCAAATTTGAACTTATGAGAATTATAACCCAGTAAAATTTTTCCAATTAGAAAGTAAAGCTTTTTCTCCCAAGGGAGAAGAACTGGATTTATGATCATAAAGCAAAACATGTGCTCAAACTACTTTTATTAATTGTGAGCTAAAGAAAAGCCCTTCATTTATCTGAGTATGCTAGGGCTTGCCCACTTTTAACGTGGTTTACCTGTGTCACAGAATGAGATACAATAAGGAGGTGACTGAGTCAGTGACTACCACAGGTTATCTGTGAAGATGAATCAAGCATTGTCCTAATAAGAGCCAAGATACTCATGTAATGGTACAAGATCCTAGTGATGTATGTAAATGTATTTTATACCTAAAATGTACCAATCAACTTAATGGGGAAAGAAAAGAAAACAAACATTGTCCACTGGCAGCAGGGAAGTTTAAGGCCTCCACGACCTCCCATAGCTTTCACTTCCTTTATATTGGCCATCTGAATTGAGATATTTTCAAATGAGCTATGTCTATGAAGTCCAGAAATATGAAATAGTAGTTACTATCTGGGAATACACTTTGACATCATAAGTATTAGCCTAAAGATGAGGATGGAGGGAGGATAAATCCTAGTCTGGGTCAATAAAACTCCTTGAGATGAGCTTAACATGTCACAGTGTTTTCTTCTAAACATACCAAGGGCTATTCCCAAGATATTGTGATCCCATTGGCTTTAAATATAAGTTACCCCAGACCCTCCCAAAAGAAACTTGTCTCAGATGGGAAAGTTCTTGGGATTAAAGATAGTGCATTTTCTGGTTGAAATCTTTAAGAGTTGAAAAAACTTGGTGACATAAATCTTAGAAAGGGATCTGTACTTTATTGTTCTAGAAAATCTTTCTAAAAACTGTATTCTTTTCACATTCCATCATCTAAAAATTCTTTACTTTTGGCAACTCTTTGCCAGCTCCTCTCTTGATTAATTGCTATACCTCTGAGAAACAAGTTATTTCTTGCCTTGTGAAATTCTCCCTAAAATCACAAATCCAATAAAATTACTAATCAATTTTATTTAAAAAGTCATTTGTTTATAAAATCACCAAGAAACAAATTATGTGGTTTCCACTCTCATTCATTCTCAACTGTTTTTATGCCCCTTAGTGTACGGAACCATTGCATAGCACAGAGCACTGTGGAATGCACATGGCCTTGGGCAGGGGCTGCAGATGGGTATATAAAGTACTGCTTCTTATGGTAATTACAGTGAAGGAGGAAAGAGCATGTCACTGAAGGCTCAAAGAAACAAATTCAATCTTAATAACATTAAGATCCAACTAGTACTTGGAATCATTTGTTAGGTAATGATGCCATTCCTAATGTAAATTTAAACGAGCTTTGAACTCTATGTTCTTTTCCCAAATCCCCACTGTTCTGAATGAAGGAACATTTGTATGCTACTGATGTTCTTGGTACTACAGCAGCTGTTTGTGTTCATTACTCATAAGAAAACAGACTCTGAATTGGGACTGAGTATCTCAGAGGCTGGGATGGCACTCTCACCGGCCAGTGCCTTTCAATGTCTATCTGGGTGGAAGTAGGCTCTCTGGAGTACAGGACCTAGAGCCTACAGAACTCCAGTGTTTTATTTGTTTTATAAATTGGGTTTCATTGTAGCATTTTCATACATGCATATAATATACTCTAGAAGTCCACTTTTTAGGATATGCTTATTCTTATGTAGCTTTTTTCCACTTCTCAATAATATCTCCAACTTACTCTTTGTGTCCTGTAGACATGTGACTAAAGCAGATGGTGGGAATGGAAAGCAAACTCTCATAGTGAATGTTCTAAGAAGCCCACAACTAGTAAGTAGGCTCAAAGCTATCCCAAAGCAAAACTGTCTTTGTATTAAACTCTACACTATATTTCTGAGAATCCTTTTGCCTTTAAGAGCTCATTTAACATTATATTATTCTCTCAAATATTTATATAAAAATAGAAAAAGAAGAAAAGTGAAATTTAAGAGGATTCTGTCCAACAAATTACCAGTCCATTAACCAATTACCAGTCCAATTATTTAAATACAGGAGGACCAAAAATGGCATTTTTGTTAATTTTATAAGATAATAAAAAACAACAATTTTATCAAATTTATTTAATAATTTTTGTGTGTATGATAAATTTAAAACATTGAATACCTGCCCAAGCGATGCTCTGGATGGCCAGTACATAAACAAAGGCACTGCCTGAGTGACACTTGGGGTGAACTGATAAGTGGTTAAATTACAGATTATTGGTTCTAAATCTGTTTTATTCCTAGTTCCAATCCATTTTCTGCTTCAGAATCTCACAGAAGAAAATAAATTGGAAGTGGCCACACAAATAGTTTCATCTCATTATGTCATAACATTCTCAAGATTCAAAGTAAATCTCAATCTCTCTCCAGGAACTCAACCACAGGAAACTGCACACCCAAAGTCATATATGGTTCCCGCTCCTTCTTGATAAGCTGCATCAAAGATTACCTGAGTCAGGGCGCAGAAGGTCAGCCCCACTCTTGCCTCATTTGGGACAATTCTAATGGACAATCCCAGCTCAGCTGAGACCTCTCGTGTCAGTTACTTTTCTCTCGTTGCTGAGACAAAATACCGGACACCCAAAGTTAGAGGGGAAGGGGTTTATTTGGTTTACAGTTCGTAGAGGTTTCAGACCATGGTTGGCTGGCTCCAAGCCTGAGATGGCGCACAAAGCAGCAAAGGTAACAAGAGGGTTTAACAGCATCTTTCTGCCCCTTTTATTTTATTCAGACTCCTGGGGTTAGGACAGGGCCAAACTAATCACTCACGTCTAGTGGTTTAGTAATCACACGCCCTTAACCCCCGCATCACACATTCCAGATTCAACTACCTCTGAAAAAGAAAGTCCACATGAGGCTTGGGGGAGGGGGCACCTAAACACAAACCATAGCGCCTCTGTTAACCCGCCTCACCTGTTCATTTTCCCCTTCATCCACCCTAACACCACTCTCACAGGCATTGTTCCAGAAAGTGCTCACCAAACAGCCTCCTTATTACCGATCTCTGTTTTGGAGTCTGATTTCTGGGAAAGCCAGGATGTGACTGTGTAAACCCTTTTAAAATTTCAGAAAAATTATTCCTGACGCTTCTAAGTTTTTTGTAATTAATTTCATTCAAGTAAGAGAAAACATTTAAAATATTAGTTTGGCCACTGTAAAAACAGTTGGCCTTCGGCACCATTTTGCATACAGGAACATTAGACCGGGGAGTCAACACCTTTGTTCTCCAGCCTGAGCCATCAGCTGGCAAGTCCCTCACAAGTATCAGCTTACTTAGCTGTGAAGTGTTTGGGACCAGTAGCAGCATATGCCACCTATTATTTTCAACCAAGAAATATCATGTTTGACAAATAAGCAGATTTTGCCCTCCCATGAAGTTAAATACATTTTCCCTGTGGGTTTTAAAAACCACAAAACAACTTCAGATAGCTTATATTTTATCTGCTAATTAACATTTTATACAGTATGCTACAAAATGTCAAGGAAGAAAGAAAAATAATCTTACCAAAATAATGATTCCCAAATGGAACAGCAAACATCTTTATCTATGTGACCAGAAATCTGAATAATGCTATGGGTTTAGTTTATACAAGACATAAGACAAGACTTGAGACCCTAGTATATCTAAATAATCACAAATGGGCACATTTAGTACATTTATCTAATATTTTGAATAAAATTGTAACTCTGCCAAGATGTAGATCTACAGTTTTTTTAACATTGTAGTTATCTAAGCCCTGGTCAATTTTACCAGGCACAAAGAGAATATTTTATCAGAAATCTTAAAAATTTATTTGGAAATCAATTATATGTTGAAGCAATTTTTTTTTTTTGGTGCTGGGGATCGAACTCAGGTTCTTGTGCTTGCGCAGCAGGCCGTAAAACCACTGAGCTAAATCCCCAGCATGTGGTATAATTGTAAATATGGCGAATGTTTAAATTTTTTTAAATATTACAGTAAAAGACACATTACCCTTAATCATCTTCAAAATATTCCCCCTCACTTTCAACACTCATCCCATCATACTTGCCAATTTCTGAAGCAGTTCTGGAAGTCCTCTTTCATGAGTGTTTTTTATTGTACTATCCCGATTGTTTCTATTCCTAAATTGATTCAAAACATGTACAGCAATTTTGGAAAATAAAAAAAATTATCATGTATCCTCACCCACCTTATGCACCAGGTCAGTAACCATGTGGTTACTGGCCTTTCCCCAAGTCAAAGTGACAATGAAAGGTAAGCATTTTGAACTGATGCAGCACAACTAGAGATACACTCAAGAGAGGTTTCCACAAGTGCTTCGGAAGGTGGCAAGTAAGATGGGTTAAGTGTGTTCAAAGCTGGAGGGAGTGTTTTGAAGTAAGAGTAAGGCCAATGTATCTAAATTTAATAAATTTTAAAAAAAAATTCACCATACATTCTGAGTACACACAGTACACCCTCAGCCCATGACAAAGTTATTTAGACAGATATATATTTTATTGGCTTTTCATTTCTTACTGAACTATAATATACGTATGGAAAATTGGGAATAAGCTAATAGTAATACCTAATGGTTTTTCAAAGTGAAATGCTGGATATCCATCATTCAAAGCAAGAACTAGAACATTATCAGAAGCTGTCCAATAGTCCATCTCATTGCTCAGCAACTCCTATAAAGAGTAATTGCCCTTTAAAATTCTAACACCATAGATCATTTTGCCTGTCTTTGAACTTTACATAAATTGAATCATAGAGATCTATTTGATTTTGGTCTTGAAACATTATACCTGAGATTTTTCACTTTGTGTTTTGTAATTATAGTTTGTTCAATTTTGTGGATGCAGGCTTTCCCATTAGAAGAACACACTACTATGTATGTAATCACTGTAACAAAGATATGCTATGACAAACAACATATACACTCTTGGATGTGTCTTTTGGTGAACATATTATTGTTATACCTTGGTTCACAAATGCTTCTGTTGCAAATAATTTGGCTCCCAAACAGAAGCATTTGGCAAAATTTTGCTTCCTTTCTCAAACTGTGCATTGGGTGACAAACATAACTGCAGCCATCTTCTCTACAAGGACACGAATGTGGCCATCTTCCCCAGAATCAAGGAATGAATTAAATTCATGAACCAAGATACCATTGTGTGTGTGTGTGTGTGTGTGTGTGTGTGTTATATTTCAGAATAGAACAGAATAATTTGGTTAGAATACATTTTGTTAAAACTATGTAACAATTCAAAACCATGTACATGAATTATTTAATAATTAAAAGTAAGAAAATTCAATTTGCAGCCATTTTATGGGCCTTATTCAAGTAGACTGAGACACTGTGAATAGGACAAGGTTTGCTACATTGGGCATAAAGAAACTCTGAGCTTTAGATGAGAATATGAGATAGCACAGTAAGAGGACAGAATGAACACAGGCTTTAGGTTCAGAGTCTCAGTACCTTAGTTATCATGTTTGTAAGGTACAGATGCTACTTTGAAAAATCATTTAAAAATAAAAAAGTTATGAATAATAGGCCCAACATCCATCTTTACCTTTGAAAAAGCAGTATAACCTAGAGGTTCAGAGAATACCCTGGTGTATTCTGGAATGAATTGTTTCAGTTCAAGACCATTTTTTCTCATGGAAACAATAAGAACAATTATGATAATATTACAAGAAATAAATGAAATTATAATTAGCAAGATATTTACTAAGCGAATGATGTTCAAAAGTTCTTAATACTTGTTAGATTCCATTTCATTGCTATTTCTAAACCTTTTAAAATGTTTAATGAAAATAATTTTAACTGACATATCAAAAAGGTTAGAAGATGTTTGTTCTATCTGTGGCTGATTATAAAAAAAATCCTGAAAAACTGATGTGTTACAAATACTGGAAGGCATTCTTATAATGTACTTACTTATTCATTCATTTGATAGATATTTAGCAAGCACCAGTTTGTATCCACATATTGCATAGCTTAGTACCTAGCACAAAGATGAATTGCATACATTACAGCCCTATTATGAAGTAATTTACAACCTGTTAGAAGAGGAAATATTTGGACTTGAATATCTGAGCAGTAAGGCAGTACATAAAACCCACAAAAGTGAATAAAATGCCGTTAATCAAATATGAAAAGGGGAGTTATCATTATCTAGATGGAGTAAAGACAGGAAACATTGTTAGGTTGGGCTTCCACTGACTCATTCCAAAAGTGAAGATGTGTGCAGAGAGAAAAACAAGTGAAGGGCAATGCACATTGGTGGACTGACAATTAGAACACACTTAATACATTTGTGGACCTGGCAAGAACTGGGGTACATATTAGGACCAGCTGTAAGAAAGTGGATTTCAATCTGCTTTGCTAAAGAGGTTGTAGTGCTTTTTTAATTTGTTTTATCTTGATAGTAGGAACAACTGGACAAATTCATACAGTGCAATACCTTGTGGAACTTGTTTAAGGAAGAAATCTTGCAAGTGGGATACATAATACCTAGAAGATACTTGAGACAGAAAGACTAATTATGGAGCTATCTTGGCGGTTCAGGTGCCAGTATAAACAACAGAAGAAAATATTAGAATAAGTAGATAGCTAGGAATTCAAAAGATTCTGTAACAGGGCCAGGGATTTAGCTCAGTGGTACAGCACCTGCCTTGCAAGCACAATCCTGAGTTCAAGCCCTGTTATGGCCAAAAATAAAAAATAAAAAAAAAAAGATAACAGAAAAATCAATAGGATATGGGAACCTGTTGGATGGGGAAGTTACCTAGGGGAGAGAAAGGTCCTGCAAAGATACTTAATAATGGTCATTTTTGAGAAAAAAAGCTGTAGAAGATTGGTACAGGTAGAACTTAGTTACAAGAGGAAAGTGGCTAGAGGAGGCAGCTAAGGGCATAGTATCTCTATGTAGTGAAAGCTATCAAAGATAAAGGACAGTAGCTTAATGCTAAGTATTTCAGTTGGGAGAATAAAGAAAAAGCATGCAGAACTCTGAAACCAGATTTCTGAGTCCAAATTCTGGCTCTATTTTTTACTAGCTGTGTGACTGAAAGCTAGTTACTTAATCTCTCTAAGCCTCAGTTCCCTCTTCAGTAAGCCAAGCATAATAATAGTGTCTCCTCTATGAGCTGAAAAGTTGCCATTCATTGTATATGCCATCCATGCTTTTGTAATTATTATAATAAAATTGAGAGAAGATGTATTAGAGCATAGGGGAGGCAGGACATATAGTACTAATTAGAAACTAACAACTCTTCATTCACTTCTCTGGGAAATTATATTGAGTGTCCACCAAGTGTCAGGTGAGCCCTGGGGATATAAAGTGATCAAAACAAGCAAAATACCTGCCCTCATAGAGGGCATACATGAAAATGTGGGAAGCAAATAAATAAACAAGCACAAAATGCAAGTAAGATGGTGATATGCATTAATAAAATAATGAAGTGGATGAAGAAGGGCAGACAGACCAGAGATGCTTTGTTTGGGAATGGTCAGGGAAGACCTGCTTATAAAGACAGCAAGTTCAACAAAAGTTGAATGACTTAAAGGATGAGCCATGTAAATACTTGCAAAAAGAGATTCCAGGCAAAGAGAACAGCAAGTGCAGAGTCCCTGAGGTGGAAGGTACTGTCCAAGGAAGAGAGAGGAGGGAGGGTACTTGAAAAGTATCTGTAAGTGAGGTGAGAGATAAGCACAGAGGTGGATCTCACAGGGCCTTCTATAACATGGTAATACTGCTGTTCTGTATGGGAGGGGAAGTGACAGAAAAGTAACATGTTGGACTACATATACTGGAAGGCTGCAGTGTAGTTAACTACACTGATTGGAGGGGCTAGAGCTAAAGAAGAAACTACTTATAAGTAAATTACCATGGTCTAGTACTCTATAAGAGATGGTGATGACTTTGCTAAAGGCTAAGCAGTAAGGATGGGAAGGAGTGGTCTAATTTGGGACAAATTTTGAAAACAGAAAGTATAGGATTTAGTTAAAGATTGAATTTGGGAGGGGAGGAAATCATAATCAAGAACATGAAATGAGAGTTTCTGATCAGAGTGAGTGAATTAACAATGGCACCATTTCTTGAAATGAGGAAAACAGCACAATGATTAGGTTTGGAAGTGGGGCTAGGGGTTTATGGAAAAGAATAATTGCTGGTTTGAGCACAGCTGTTGTGCCTATTATCCATTTGGAGAGGCTGAGTTGACAGATGATTAAAAGTTGATATGGACTCTGGGAAAAGATGAGAGAGATACAGTTTGAGAGGCACTAGCAGTTAGGTAGCATTAAGCCATTGCTCCTATGTGACACTCTCTATGATACTAGTGTAGACAGAAAGAGAGGAAGTTTAAAGCCTGTGCCTTGGGTGAACTCTGTGACTGTTAAGAGATCAATAGAAACAATGAGAACAAGTGAAGGATACTGAGGAGGAGTACCCCACTGAAAGGAAGAAAACTGGAGGCCTTCAGAATATTACAAGCCAAGGGAAGGAAGTCTTTGAGAAAAAAATGTGGGAATCTATCCCAAATTTTGTGGAAAAACAGATTTGATCATTTCATTTGATATTTAGAGATACTGATAACATAGGCAACCATGAGTGATTGTGAAAAATCTCATCAAAACTAATAAAGATTACAAAGACAAGAAGTATGTTCAGACCACTTAAATTTTTCAATAAAAGAGATGAAAAGAGCTGGAGGTAGAGGGAGATGTGGTATCAAGAGAGTGTTTTAAAACTCTCTAGAGTTAGGAACGAATAGTAAGATTTGTATGCTAATGGGTAATCGATAAGCAGGCAGGACTAGTTCTGCATGCAAGGGAAGGGATAATTACAGGAATGCTTAAGTGAGTGAGAAGGGACAGCAATAAGATCCTCAGACAGGTCAATTAGATCTGATGCAAAGATAAGAATACTATTTTCTGAATGCTTCTCTCTTCTTGGTGAGATAAGGAGAAAGATTAGTCATTAAGAATGATGGATGGTGAGAGGTATTGAAGTCTGAAAAGTCAGAATAAACGGAAAACATTCATTTTATAAAATGAAATGGTGAACTACTAAAGAAATGCAGTGGCATTTTCCAAACACATGAGATCTACCACTGGACTTGTGGTCACACATACTCAGTGAGCAGGATTGGAGCTCCACTCCAGACACATTTGGCTAAGAGGGCACAAGGTAAGAATTGGTGGAGTTGCTAATTTAACCAGAGTTGAACTTTTTTTTTTTTAAGGTAAGATGGGAAAAGAGGACCAAGGAAGATGAGACAGAAGATAATAAATAACTATAGATTCTAAGTTGTGTTGAGAGAGAAATGAGGACACGAAGGAGATGGAATACAGTGAGAAGGTGGCCCAGTTAGTGAACTGGAGGCTCTAAAGGGATTGAAGAACTGTTAGCAAGGGGGAAATAAAATAAGTGAGCAGAAATCTAAAAGTAATGTGATAGAAAGGAAGATGATAGAAACTGACACTTTGTATTGGTTTGGTATGACATGGAATTGATGAACTGGGATGGGAAGGAGCCAAAATCACTGCAGGTAACAAAAGGAACTAACAGTCCAGAGTATCAGATGGATTGCCTGTATGAATAGTGTAATTACCAAGATTGATCATAGAAGTAATTGGAAAGGAAGTGATCCCTAGATACTAATATCTTAAGTGAACGTGGAGGATGACAGAAACCTTCAACAAAGAGGAGGTAGTAAGTAAATGTCTGACAACACTTGCTTCAAGGGAGCTAGATTATTTAAGAATAAAAGTTGGACGTGATGAAGTAAAAAAATAAAGTTATGAAGGAATAGAATCCATAATACTGAGAAATTACAATTTCTTTTACATAAATTGGCATCTCATTTCTTAAATACATAGCATTGTATTTGCCAACAGACATTCAACTGTATACAAAAATACAAGAACAGAGTAAACATTATTACTTCTAATTAGAAATGTATGATTTTAGTCATTATTTTTCTTTGCCTAGATAGTTCAGAGAAAATCCTAATTATTTCTGATATTTTGACATTTTATAGAAAAGTACTCACAGAGAGCATTTCATTTCTTCATTGTGTCTCCAAGCCTCACTCACCTGGATTGTTGGCCTGGGCCTCCATCGGAATCATGAGCTTAGCGCGAGTGGCTCTGCGTGCAGCCAGTGACCTCTCCAGTGTGGACATGGAGCTCCCTGCTTCCTCAGTGTCTTGACCTAAAAAAAATTGTTTTGAGAAGCGTATCTTTTTCAAAGATGCAGCATTTCATTTTTAGCCAGGCATTCAAATGCCTGGCTAGTATTAGAGTTTTTTTAAATGATAGAGCAGTATTTACTTTCTTCCAAACAATACACTTTCACTATGGAACCATTAAGGAAATTAACCATCATCTCATTACCCAGAAAGAATCATAATTTATAGCTTGATGCTTATCATTTTTTCATAACTATGGCTATGTAAAAGTAGAAAGGTATATATTGTTTTTCAAAAATGATATTTTATATCAATGTGTACTATTTCATAACTTGCTTATACAAATGATATGAACATCTTTATCTGTCAATAAATGTTAGTGATATAATTTTTTAAGGATTAAAAACGATTTTAATCATACACATATGGTCACAATTTTGCCTTAAAAAGATTGTTGGGAAGTGTACATAAGACCACTTGTAAATGTACATCATGTTACTGTAATAATGTCTTATGTCCAGAGGAAAAAAAGGTATCATTCAGATTTGCTCTTACTTGGGAGTACGCTATTCAAAAATACAGTACTCTTCTGTACAAAGAAAAAAGTCACATCACATTTAACAAGATGGAAAAAGCATTGGCTTCCATGGTAACCAAATATCTCAGCCCAACACTTTCTATTATACACAATACCCTGACTTCTTAAAAGTGACCCAAATCCTAGCATGTCCATATTAACAGTGAACAACTATGTTATAAAATAGTTGTTACAAAATTAATTTTTTTCACAACAATTAAAAGAAAGTTGGTTCATACTTCTGAAACCATATAAAGATAAAAATTTTTAAAAATCATTCTTGATTTGGAGAAATTTACATTATACAACACTATATTTCCAGGTCAAAGAGGGCAAAGACATAAATGTACACTAAAATGCAAATGTTTCCCAAAGAGATAAAACAAATTCCATTTACAGCATGAAGGTTTACAAATGTACACCTGTACAACCAAGGATAGCATCACTACTAAATTAGCAAGGCTTTTATAATAAACATTGAAACAAGATTTGCTTTCGAAGTATAAACTTACATCACTACACACACAATACATATATTTATAGGAAGCATAAAAGCTATCTGAATATAATTTTTAATAGCTATTTAGCAACTACTACTTCAAGTTCATAGGCATTAATGAAAAATAAATTACAATTAAAAATAAAGATAGCAATGTTTATATAAGTTTAACATGATTCCATAAAATGCCATATAGTCACTAAAAAACGAGAAAAAAATGACATATACAAATTAAAAATTTAATACATGCTAAAGAAATAATTGAATATCTGAACAATGTGCATTCTATGTGCTCATTTGTGTAATACACATATAAAGTTGTACTGTGTACATACATGTATATGTGTTCATATATACATATACATGAAAATGCCATACATATATACTGAATATCTATTTAGAATGTTCACATATCATTTTTACATTATTGGTTACAACTTTTCACAAGTTTTTTGTACTTTATCACATGCATACATTCTTTTTTTTTTAATTTTTAAATTTTATTTAGTTAGTTATTTTGGTACCAGGGATCGAACTTGGGACCTTGCACTTGTGAGACAGGCAGCGGAACCACTGAGCTAAATCCCTGGCCTTAAACAAATCAAATGCATGTTTTTTTGTTTTGTTTTGTTTTTTTGTTTTGGTACTGTGGATTGAACTCTGGACCTTGCACTTGCGAGGCAGGCGGCAGAACCACTGAGCTAAATTCCCAGCCTACATGCATAACTTCTTTTAATTAAAATCCTAATTAAAATGTAGAATAATACTGACCAAAATTTCCATGTAGGTGAGATAATAGTGGCTGCTTAAATTGGAATCTCTACACATCCTACAAAAACACATGGATGCACCTACAAATAACACCCTAACTTCTAAGTAAAAAAGAAACAGTACTTTCTAGCAAAGTAATATCAAGCTTGTGTCACAAAGTCTTAGTGGAATGCTGAATATCCATCTGTAAGGAACTACACAGAGGAGAGGAAAGGAGAAGAAGGATCCCAGAGTCACTGAAAGTAATCCAAAAAAGTAAGGACCCTCCAACTGTAACAGCATTGAAAAAGCTTCCTAGGGGACCAGCGCGCTTAAAAAAGTATGTGATTTTTAATGGCATCAGGAAAGAATGGGAAAGGAAATTCTTTGTATATAGAACATTTATTATCTTAAAAAACTGAATAAAAATAGAAGACGAATCTGAGGCTGAAAAAATATTTAAAGCAGGAAGGGCTGAAAATTCCTAAAATTTGATAACAAAGAAATCTATAGATTTAATAAATTCATTACACGTCAAACAGGCTGCAACTAAAAATTTCATACCATATTCACTATAGTTCAAATTTCAGAAAACAAAAGACTACCAAAAAATCTTAAAAGTAGTTAAGAGGAAAAGGACTTTACAGTGGTGAAATAATTTGAATTACAGTGGGTTTTCCTAAGGAATCACAGAGGCCAGAAGTGACACAATTTTACAGTGCTTAAAGAGAATTGTCAACTCAAAAAGTGACAGACACTATCTAGCAAAATACACTTGAAGAATGAAGGTGAAATCAAGTCATTCCCCAATTTAAAAAAAAAGAGAGAAGAGAATTTGTCTCCAAAAGATCAACCATCAAAAAATGGCTAATGGAATTTCTCTGGACAGGAAATAATAAAAAGGAGGGGGTGAAGGGAGGGCAGGGGAATGGGGAAAAAATAGGAACCAAGAAAGATTATGTAAAGGTGCAAATTTCCAAAGATGAATGTCATTATATTGTATACCTAAAATGTACCAATAAAATTAATTTTTAAAAAGGTACAAGATCTCAATGATGAATATAACTGTATTGTATTCCTAAAATATACCGATAAATGTAATGAAAAAGAAAGGAATCTTGAAAAACTAGGACCAAAAGATTAAACAACAGAAAGAGTAAATAAGTCTTCCCCCCAATCAGTTTTTAAAATTTTATTTGAGAACCGAAATAATAATTAGGACACTCTCTGATGTGGTTCTCAGAAAAAAAAAATTCTAGATCCAACTATAGTAATGGTTACATAGTTTTCTAATAAGCCATTTGATATTGTTGAGTCTTTTCAATTTTGCAAATTACATTTTTATTCTGAGAATGGACTATATTTGGTGTTATATGAGTTCACTGGAAACCTGAATAAAATGGTTTTTCTATTACTATTTTTGAAGTATGAATTTCTTTGGAAGTATGCTAGTCAAATTTACATTGCCATAACAAATACTTGAGATAATTGACTGATAAAGAGGTTCTATTTTGGTTCAGTTTTGGTGGTTATGATCCATGATTGGTTGGCTCTGTTGCTTTTGGTTTATGGCAGAAGCATGTGGTACAGCATTGTCGTTAACCTCATGCCTGAGAAATGAAAGAGTGAGGAAGGGGCCAGGTCCAAAATCTCCTTTGAGGGCATGCTGCCCATAACCCAAAGACCTTTCATTGGCAATACTTCCGCTAGGCACTACTTCCTAATGGACATCAGGGGCTGGGACCAAGCCTTTTCAACACATGAACTTTTGGTAACACTTTTACAAACTATAGCCGTTAGTAACACTTTCTGATTTTTATTTTTTCTTTTCTTTTCTTTTCTTTCCTTTTCTTTTCTTTTCTTTTCTTTTCTTTCTTTCTTTCTTCCTTTCTTTCTCACTCTCTCTCTTTCCTTTCCTTCTTTCCTTCCTTCCTCTCTCTCTCTTTCTCTCTTTCTCTCTTTCTTGCCTTCTTTCCTTCTCTCTTTTTCTTTCTTTACCAGGGCCTTCATACTAAGCTATATGCCCAGCCCTTTTTAATTCTTTTTTTTTTTTCTGGTACAGGGGATTGAACCCACAGCCTTTAACTGAGCTATATTCTAACCTCTGTTTTTTAAAATTTTTAATTTTGAGAAAGGGCTTCACTAAATCACTAAATTATCTAGTTTGGACTCAAAGTTGCAATAATCCCAACAGAGTGCTCAGCTTAACAGCATGCACCACTATGCCTGGATGGTTTGTACCTTAAAGAGACTACCTGATATTATTCACCATTGTTCAAAATAGGTTTGGGAAATTTAGAAAATATTTAGCAATTATGTAAAGAAGTAAAAAAGAAATCCACAAACTATCCAATAAAACTGGCCTTTATGTGTTGTGTAATCTTTTCAAAGATGTTATTTGCTGAACAGAACATCTTTTATTTTTATACAAAAAGTCAAATACTACCAAATACAAAAATGTTAACATTTACTTGTTTATGCTTCAGAAACAAAAGTAAGGGACCAACCCTGCTGTTTTGCTGCAGTAGACTCTTACTAGTAATTCATTTCAAGAAAGCAAATTTGTCTTTAAGTCATGGAGGTGAACTCTTGCCTTTCTCTATTGTATTTAAGGAGAATTTCAAAATCCACTACATGTAAAAGAGAGGTCTCATAAAAGGATAATTTTTGTCATCTTAGTTTCCACTTATTTGAATAGGGTGCTCTATTGTGGTGATTAGGTTATAAGGTAGGTTTTGTTTAAGTAGCTTGGATACTAGGAGTAGGAAGAAATGATGAAATTGGTAAAAATAAAAAGTTACTTCATTAAAATTTAAATAAGCTATTTTTCAATTTTCTTTTCCATAACTAAATTCTAGATATTAGAAAATAATTTTGGATCATCCAAAGAACTAATTTTATGGGCAGAAAACAGAAAAAGCCCTTCTTTAAAAAGTTTTCCATAAATTAATTGTAATTAGATCAACAAAACATGGATTTAGTCAGAAGGACTTTCAGTCTTGGCTGGCCAATACGAACTTAAAATCCTGAGCATGTTGCTTAAACCATCTTAATTTTAGTTGCTTCCTTTTTCTATGAGGAGGATTGTAACACTGATATCAAAGTATATTGTGAAGATTAAGTAATATAAAGTATGAAAATACCCCTCATAGAACTTAACATGGAGCAACCATTTCTTTCACAATTATTACCTACTCAGAAACCCATCAATAATTACAATGCTTCTTGGTAATGCTGTTTACAGATGTTGATATTTGTTCTTTTAAGAAGAACACACACATACAATGTAATACAAGGTATAGCTTGCATGGTTTTGAGAGCAACTTTACCTTTACTATAACTTTATCTTTACTTAACCTTTACTATAAAGTAGCCAACTAGGTCCTCAAATTGAAGCAAATACAGACAAATATCCTCTCATTCTAAAGAAAACATCCACCATTCGTGGTTAAATTTGTTTTAGGATTTTTTAAAGGACATCAAAACCAGTCTGAATGCCCCCAAATGTTCACAGCATATGAAAGAAAAAGTGAAAATGTGCAAGAGGTATCATAGATGTTACTGACAAAACTCTCTGAAGGGAGAGAGGCAATTTTATTCCAACTAATGTCTTCCAGTGAGAGGCTCTTTCTGCCAACTGGTGTCCAGTTGAGAATAAAGCTACAAGACAATCCACATGTAAAAATGATTTACTTTTCAGGTGGAAGTCTGCTCAGGGAGAAGGTTTGCTGATCTACCCTATCTCTATCTAAATAGAAAGAAAGGCAGTTGAAGAAAGGAAGGCAAGAGAGGGGTAGTGGAAGAATACAAAGTCTCTTACCATTGTGCCTGGAAAAGATACAGGAGGGTATCATGGGTCAAGTAGCATGTGGAAGGTTGGTCAGGCTGGAGTCCTCTTCTTGGAACTCACATACAATAACCCACCAGAGGCCCCATGGGCTTGACAGGGAGAGCTGTGCCTGTCAAGAGGGTATTAATCCTGACTTGGTGTCGCTTGTCTGGTAGCATGGAACTGGGCAGTGGAGGAATACCATAGGGTCTTGTAAAAAGTTCACCCTTGTGCTTCCTAAGAGAAGACTCAGAATTTGGGTGCTACTCAGGAGCTACCCCTCGGGTCCAGAAAAGCAGGAAAGATCCTCAAAGAGTCCTTTATTTCCTCCATAAGCCCCTCTTCACCTCTCTTTTCTATGATATGACTAGAAAGACTAGAGAGGTAAGGGAAAAGATGCCAAGGTGTTTCTAAAACATTATGAATTTACTATCCTGCCACAATATCATCTCTCTAAGGGATGAAAGATTTAAAAAACAAATTGTAACTCTCAGTTTCCAGATCCAAAAGTCTAGCCAGCCATAAAGCAGGAAAATTTTTAATTTAAATTTTAGATTAGTGTTTTCAATATGATTAGACTGCCCTTTAATGAGTAAAATGATAGGAAAGTTACAGGATCTGCTAGAGATACTATTTAAAGGCTAGGAAAGGAATATTCAACAACCCATGGCTGAAAATTAGCAATTAAATTCCTTTTTTATGCAATTTAGAACTGACAAAGCCCATTAAAACAGCTACACATTCAAATAATTAAAATATCCTAATTTAGTTTAAAAAGAGCAACTACTCATTCTATAATCATAACAGGAGTCGATCAAGTGTTTGGTGATACTTGAGTGATATTCTACTTCCTATAAGCACTTAGATAATATGAGCAACAGAAAGTGAAACATAACCATTTTGGAAGAATTCTTAGTGATTCCTGGATACTGGCTGCTCTGAACCAATTCATTGGACAAGATGCTTTTTCTTTCAGATCCTTTTGCATATCGACAACTTTTAAACTATCAAATTAGTGATCACATAAAGCGACTGCCTGATTATTACAGTTGATGGCCATAGTAATGAAGGACCAATAACAGAATACTTTATTTTTTCATACTTTAAGTGGCCTTGATCTGAGTTTTTTTAAAAAAAGAATCAACAAAATATTGAGAATAAACTTCTAATTATCTATAGAGATTGAAACCTGGAAGAAATGTGTACAAGAAGCTTCAAGCTTGATTGTCTTGACAAAACTTTTGTTGAAGATTTTGTAAAAGCAATCAATTTATTTTGGCTTCTCATTTCAATATTTCCAAACTGTACTGTTCCTAATCTTTTAGAACTTTCAATAATTATCTAAGTTATAAAAGACAGGCAATAGGATGACAGAGAATAATATATGTAACTGGTTAATCAACCAAATTTATATCAGATTATTGAAATTATTAAAAGCATGCAAGTTAATGGGAGGTTATCTCCATAACAGAAGGAATAGAAAATTGGATGGTGGGGTTCTTCCCTGATGTCAGTGGGTTGATAATTACCAGAATGAGAAGTGCTTTTACTCCCCAGTTGGGTTTCTGACTGGCTGTGACTGACTGGCGTGAGGTCTTGGCAACTTTGGATGGGGGAGTCCCTTCCTGCAGGGTCAGTGCCTGATGGCTTCTCAATATTTTTCATCTCCATTTCTTCATGATGGATCCAAAGATCAGGGGGTCGGAGGTCCTTCTGGCTGCCCTTCCTTTTGCCCACACTGTGAGTGGCCCGTTTCCTATGGAACAAAGTTAGAAGGGAAATGTAAACACCTCTATTCAGTAGTGCTTCTTTTCCTTCCTCAGTCAATTCAAGTTGGATACAGGGATGGAAACAAAAGGACTCCCACAGGAGATCCGTGAAATCCCAAAATTGGCAGCCTTGTCTTGGCTGCCTTTCCTCCTCTCCCTTGGAGCTTCACCACATTATAGGAGATGCAGTGCTGAATCCCCAGGGCCTCGGCTGCCTGCCAGAAAGCTTCTTATTCCAGCTTCACAAGCTGCAGATTCATGCACAAGGTGACAGTGGGTTAGATGGAGCCATATGCCAATCTGTGGAGCTAGGCATAAGGTACCTGACTGCAACATCTGTTTAGGAGATAAATGAAGGAGTTACTTTGAAAGAGCAGACTGAAATAAAAAGGCCAGAATTTGAGCCAACAGCTAAGATTGGGGCTTAGAAGAAAGTCTATACTTCAGCTGTGCAATTTTATGTGTAAGTGGGACACTTGTTATTTGAAAATAAAAGACTGCATGAGGACATTCTTAGGTGAATAAAACACTTCTGCCTTCGAGTCAGTAAGTGCCTAGATTCAACCACAATGAGACTTGTCCATTGAAAAGTGAAGAGAAGGATCCATCCTTTACAAATCTGCTTCAAGTGTCTCTTGTTTGCTTAAGGACTAGCAACCAAAATTTTACTTTTTTCAGTGATGCTTTCATTTGGGGGCTAGTAAAATTTAACAGCTCTCTGCATTAAGAAGCATGATGGTTATGCTAGCCACCCTATAGTAGGGAGCCATAGAACTATGGCTTGCAGGCCAAATCTTCCCACGGCGTTTTTGTTTTTTGTTTTTTGTTTTTTGTTTTTGGTACCAAGGATCGAACTGGGAACCTTGCACTTGGGAGGTAGGCAGGGGAACACTGAGCTAAGTCCACCCCCCCACCCACCCCCCACCCCCCCCCGTTTTTGTAAATAAAGTTTCACTAGAACATGGCCAACTTTGTTTTTGCACTTCAGTGGCAACATTGTATAGTCATGATGGAGGGTGTAGAGCTTGAAAGTCTTAAACAATTGTATTATTTAGTCTTTTTCAGAAATAGTTTTTGGTCCCTCATCCACTGTTTTATAATCTCCCCTTATAACTGCAGTTTTTGTTCATAAAATAATGCTTCTCCTAAAACAAAATGCAAACCGTTAATCTCTAGTTTTGACAGACCCTTGGAGAAGCATCTCATTCCCACATTCTTCATTTGTTACAGTGGTGGCTTTCTATGGTTGCCAAATGATTCAAACAAGCTATACTTAGTAGCCACTGGATAAATGACTTTGCTTTTCTAATTGTTGAATAACAAACTTTGCAAATGTTTGGTAATTAATAAATGTTTGGTGACACAATTTGCTGAGTTTTCCCAATGTTCTTTTTCATGTTTCTTAAAGCAAACTGATGAGATCAGGAAACTCTCCACTTAATATCTATTTTGTAGTTATTAGAGAAACAATGTTTGTTTTCTGCTGTAATATTTCCCCCAATACCTGTGTTTTGCTGATATCCTGCCAGCAAATCTTCACTGTCTCTAGACAGTGGTCTAAAATAACTCCTAGATAATTTTTGCGTGTTTTCACATAACACTGCTAACCAATCATTCCCTGCTTCATTTCCTTACACTTCATCCATCTTCTTGAACAGATCTTCAACTCACACAAAGTTTTTATGTAATTTATCCCTGGTAGCATTATAGAAGAATTTAATCTTATTCTCAAATTTAGTGGCTTTACCTTGTTATCTGTCTTTCTACAAGATCAAAGTACTAATTAACAACCCCAGCATCTATGTAACAACCTACAGAGAAGTGTCAATTCCCATAACCAGGGCAACACAGTGAGACTTTTGAGGATAACTCAGTATTTAAATAGGCTACAGAAAAAAATGTAGCAAATAATTTTTGAAGCCAATATTTACTTATGAATTCTGGTTTCTCCATGCTTACATGCATACCTTATTCATTCATTCATTTATTCATTCATGCATGGCCTATTCATTAATTTCTCCACTACTGCTCCAGGACCCAGCATTCCTGTCTTCTATTTCAAATAAAGTTTCAAACCTGGGATGAGGGAGAAGCTTTATATGTTTGTGATTCATGAACTTATCTGGGAAAAAATGATTATTTCTGAGAGAATGCATGAGCATTTTTCTGATGGATTTTAATCAGAGCAAGACCTCAGCTAAGAAACTACCTACCCATCCTGCTGTCAGTAAAGAATCTAAACATCTCCAAATGGACTTCATTTCCTTTTGGGTATATATTCTATCAATATCCATCTAAATACTTTTTTCCCTATGATCTCTCTTTTCAAAAAAGAAATCTTTGCCCTTGGAGAGACTCCCACCTCCAGGCCTCTGTAGCAGTTGTGTAATAAAACCAACAAGTATTCATAACTAAAGTGTCTGAAATTTGTCCTAAAACCTTACAGGCACAGCTGTCACCTTGACCTTCTTCCCATCTGCTGGTTCTCTCACATAATGACTGCTCCGCACAGCACTGTTCAGTTCTTCTGCTTCACCATTAGAAACTTCAAAATGTGTATGAAGATGCCCCAGTACAGCGGTTCCCAAAATATGGCCCCTGGATGGGAGGCATCAGTAACACCTAGGAACTTATCAAGAACACACTGTCTCAGTTTCCATCCCAGAGCTATTAAATGAGAAATGTGGAGATGGGGGATGGGAAGAAATTTGTGTTTGAGCAGTCCTCCAGGTGAACGTAAAGTTTGAAGACCACTATCCAGTGACTTATTTGGTTTTATTTTATTTTAAAGCTTGTATTTCTAATATATGAAGATGATTTCACGCATTTAACTCCTGATAATATCAAATGCTTTCTCACAGGTGCCAGTAATTTCTGTTTTTCCAAAAATGGTTTTAATGTAGGAGTATCAGTTCCTATCCCATACATTCTTGAAAAAAAGGTAAACAATCCTCCAAGTCCTTCTTTTCATTCTATGGCAAAGATTTTATTGTATAATTGTATACTTGTTTCCTGTATTTTTAATATTATTGTCGCTCTATTTAACTTCTTTCCAGAATGCCTTTGCAATCCCATTATGAATTAAAGTTCCTTTCAAGACTCTCTTTTTCAGGAAGCCTTCCTAACCACTTTAAGTCAATGTAATCATAGAACCACTTTGGAAATTAGCATGGAAATGTGTTAGGTACATGTACCAACTCCACACAAGGAATGCATTTGTATTGCAAAACATACAAAAAAGGAATGGGATCAAGAGGTGGATGGAGGGAAGGAAGGGAAAGGGGATGAAAAAATGGAATTAAAATGTACATATACCAACTCCCTACAAGGAATGTAAACATTATGTAATACAAATATGTACTAATAAAAACCCCAAACAATCTAAATCATATCCTTCATCTCTCTAACCTATCACCTGGGTACTGAAAGCTGAGTATCTTACTGAACTGACTCTTCTGTGATAATTCAGAAGTGCCAGCCATGCTAGAGAAAACCATTTCCTTCACTTGCTCAAAATTATCCATCATTTTACACTACTTATTCATGAGTATTTTTCATTGAACATGTATGGAATTTTGACTATGTGTCAATAAATATATGTACTGCAAGTGACAATCTGGGTGGGAATTGGGACCTTAATAAATGAACTAAAATGGCCTGGCTTGTGGGAATTTCTGAAGTGTTGGAGTAAGGAGTATGCACTGGAATATGGAAGGAAGTAAGAGTGAGAACAAAAGGGACCAAATCAGAGGAGGCCTTGCTTCCAACAGCAACATCTGGAATAATACCAAGAAGTCAGTGGGGAACTGCAGAAGTATTTTTAGTTCAAAAGTTAACGTTAACAAGATTTATTTTTTTGTATGATGCCAGTCACATGCTAAGCATTCAGTGATTACTTGTATAAAAAAAGAGCTTCTCACTACTGAGTTTTTAAAAACTTCTTCATTGGTTGTTTATTGGTCTACCTTTTCCTTACTTTGCATAAAAACTATTACTCTAAAAGGAATATCCTTTTTGCTTTTAATCAGTATGTTGGAATTGTGTATGAGTTAAAAGCAACATTGGTAAACTGTCTATTATATTCAAGACTATGTCCACTGATGTTCTAAAATATTGTTATCATAGATTCTTTTGAGACATTGTGATAGATGGTTAAGTTCTCTCTATGTACTTAGCTATGACCTGCTCAAGTTGTTTATAAGAGGCAGACAAATAAATAGTTCTGTACTAATCCAGCGGTCAAGGATCTGCCTAAAACATTATGAAGACTGAGGCAGAAACGCTGAGCCCTGCCAGGCATGGGAGAAGGGCTTCAGGAGGTCAAAAAGGAATGTACAGAAAGGATTATAATCCACTAGTAAAAGATAGATTGGGATGTAGAAATATTTTCTCTTCTTTCTCCATTCTCTATATTATTTTTATTTTAATAAATATTAAAAATAAAATCCTACATTATTAACTCAGGGAAAATTATTGTTACTCAAATAAATCTTTATTTTCTGAGGTGGAATTAAGATATATCAAAGTCCTAAGTAGTTGCCAGTTAAAAGCCCTGTGACATAAATACTAAAAAAATAATTAAAATGTTAAAAAACTGAAAATCAGTGAAAGTAACCTAGAGTTAAAATACTGAGGATTTCATTTGAGATTGTAAAGATTTGATCTTTTGTATTGAAAATAATTATTTCTGTCAAATTTTGAATGTGAACTGATCTTTAAAACTTGCTGTACACATGACAAATCAAATAGAAAGATTAAGGGATTTTTATCAACTGAACCTTATGTTTTACTTACATATTCAAATATCATTTTATCTGAAAAGCCTGTAAATTATCTACCTTAAAACTGCTTTCTAAATGTAATAACCATGTTTTCTGAATTTTTAAGATCTGTTCAATGTCAAATATTTTTGTTTATCTCTACATTTATTCTAACTTAACATAACATGTGACCTTTATGTTCACCAGGAAAATCTTATTACTTTATTAAAGAGCACAGAAAATCCCATCAATTTGTTTTCATAAAACATAATTCTTCTTATACTAATCCACTATAAATTTACTAATTGAAAATATGTAAGAGGAGTTTTTTCAAAGTAGGTAAAATGTTGTAATACATAACTAAAAATAAATGCTAAATTTTATTTTTATTTTGTATTATTTTAAATCTAAATGACATAGTATGATTCTATAGTTTAGTAGTATTCTGAGGAGGAGGGCTTCTAGGTTTTAAAGATAAAGGAGATGATATAAAATGTTTACTCTTAATTCTCATTATATTTGAAAAAACTGAAATCCAGGGATTAAAGTTCTTCCCTTAGGTGGCATAATTAGTTTAAATAAAGTAGTAGTAGAGCCAGAACTGGAACTTAGGTTCCAACTTTTGCTAGTTATTTTATATGATAAAAAATTAAATCTTACTTACTAGACTTTTAATCAAGTAGACTGCATAATTATTAAATATATGTACAAATTTTAAAAATTGTAAGATTTATATGATACTAACTAGAATAAGGTATTACTGATAGGGCATACAAATGTTTCAGTCCACTTGGATGCAATTCAAGCTCACCAACAAATAGCACAGAAAAAAATTCACATTTGTCAACAGACTCAGACAGAGAGATATTAAAGAAGCCCTGAATGCGTTTCCTACTTCTCTTTATTACTTACATTAAAGTCCCTATTTTCAGAAAGCTCTGTAAAGAGCCTTATTTCTATTTCAGATTGGTACTGATTTTGCTTTCATCTATTTCACTCAATTTGTTCTAAAGGATTCAACAATCATGGGGGTCTGCTAGGGGGGTCCTCAATGAAATCAAGAAAAACTCAATTACAACTCAGCAATGGCTTGATGGAATTTTCTCTTTGTTTCTGTTAACATATGCAAACAAAGGGAGAAGGGTGAAGGCCAATAGATCTGCCATGGAGGAGAGATGTGAAAGTGCCAAAGTGCCCCAAGTTAATATTAAGAAACTTTGGGCTAGTGTAAAAAAAAGAAAGTGAGCTAGAAATGCACTTTCTTTGGATCTTTCATCACACATGGAATCACTTCTTCTTTCCTTCATGCCTTAATTTTAAAAAACAAGTTATACTCGGGGTTTAGAATCTATCTAAGACTAAAACCTTTAAGCTTTTACTAAAGGGCTTATCAAAGGATTGAAAAATGAGTGGTGAGTTTCTCAGCATTTCACTTTCAACATTGGGAACTTGTAGAGAAACAAAATTTGTCCAATAATCTAATTCATCAGTTTATATAACTGTTTATAACATTTTTGTCACAGTAATGACAGTGAGGGGGGCAAAAAATTCTTAGAAGATGGTATAGTAAATTTGGTTAGTTTAGTGAACACACCAGTGTTTTAGCACCAATTGTAAAGTGGTCAAATGTCCCTCCATTCCTCTGGCCTTTGCATTGAGCTATAGATCCAGCCTTTTAAAAAAAAAATTATTCTGAGACTGGCCTCATTGAGTTGCTAAATTGCCCCGGCTGGGCTTGACAAAATGTAGTTTGGATGCTTCCTCCCTCTTCTTTGTATGTGCACCCTTCTGAGATCCATTTCAGAGACCTGGTGCTTGATGGTTCATCGTTCTGCCTTTATACATTTCTTTCCTAGGAATACTGGACCAAGAATCTGTTCAGTATCTTGCATTGGTTTGAATATGGTTTATCCCCATCAAACCTCATTTTGAGGCCTGGTCTCCAACATAAGTGTTGAGAGGTGGTGAGGTTTTTATGTAGGACTAATGCTTTAACTGCAGGAATGAGTTTTTACTCTCATGGGACTGTGTTTATTATCTTTAGAGTAGCTTGTTTCACAATGAGGCTACCTCTCATCTCATGCTTCCTCTTGTGCCATATTATCTCTGTTCCACACGTGTCCACTTGATTTTCTGTCCTTTTACCAGGTATGTAGCAGCAAGTGGCCCTCAGGAGAAGCCCTGTATATGTAGGTACTATGTTCTTGAAATTCCAGAACTCTGAGCCCAAAGAAGCTCCATTCTTTATAAATTATCCACCCTTGGTTATTTTGTTATAGCAACAGAAAACAGACCAAGACACTCACTCAATTAGTTCTTTTTTTCCTGAACCTTTATTAGGACCCAACACTCCAGAAGTGCTGTGAGTTACCCTGTCTTCCCAGACTGCTTACTGAAGATGCTGGGCTCACAGAGCTCATTCTGTTAGGCTTCTCATCTGTGTACAATGGATCAGCACACCAGCTACTAACAGATTCAAAGTAGTGCAATCTCAAAAAGGCAGCTCCATATAAAACTTTCCTTGCCACAGAGATAAACACAAGGATTGCCTCTGACCCTTTCTGTCACTTCAGTATGTATATCTTCCTTCATTCTGTTTCTAAAAACTTCACTTGAGTGTTGGGAAATTCGTGAGAGATCAACAAGTAGAGTTACTGTATTTGTAAAAACAAAAAAGAGGAATTCTGAGCAATTAACAATAAAAGGATATTGCTTGCTAGAGAATCTTCATCTAACAATTAGTATAGTCCATAGTTGTCAAACCAGCCAACTCTGGGCCCATGCTAGCACCATGCCTGAGGCAAAAAATAGTCAACACAGTTAGGGAGTATTGCTGAAAAATATCAACATATTTGAAAAGGACTGGAAGTTCACAGAGGCAAAGAATGGCCAGGAGATTATTGCTGACTTCAAGAACCTGCTAATATAGGACAAACCTGCTGGTCATAGATGTTTGTGTAAGGGGATGAGCCATGTAAAACATAAAAGCCATATTGTCATTCTAAACTTTGTATTTTGATATACCATCTTCTGGATATGCTTAAACATGAAGATATGTGATATGAAAATATTTTTAAATTCAACAGTTTTAATATCTGACAACCACAGGAAATATGAACGCTTTCAAATCTCCAGAATCTCTTTACTACTGCCTCCAAGATAAGCACTCTATAGGACTGTAATGACATTAAATTTGGAAATCTGTATTTAGTCATCCATTCAAAAAGCAGATTAAGTGCCTATAGTCTCCCTGTCAAAAGTGATAAATAAGTACTTACAGAGGAACACTATCTCCAACTGCCTACACATGACTGCAGAGAGGGCCAGGAGCATGAACACATCTTCTGAATGTTACTTAAAGAATCCCTGCCCTTGCCTGAAAAGAGCAATCTGGCCCTGAGAAGTAAAAACAAACAGAAATGCAAGTGGATCTCCAGGGATGCTGTTGTTAAATCTGCAAGTCTATCCATTACTTAGTTACAGGCCTGAAACAGATAAAAAGCAAGGCTTGTCAGGGTCCAGAGATAAGGAACAGGATCGGTTAATTATGAAAGAACACAGGAAGAAAGACATCAAAAATACAATTCAAACAGATGGGGACTTCCTTTTCTTCTTAGGAGTCACCTGATGCTTACTTTCTCTGTTGAGCTGAAGAGCGCCGGCTGCAAATAACTGCCACGATCACTATAGCAAGCACTGTGATGACACCAACAGTGACCACAATGATCACAAGGAGGTTGCTATTCTTCTGAGGTGTGACACTGCCATGTGGAGGGTGCATCTGTCCAATGGGTGGCTCTAGAAAATGACAAGCATATCAAGTTCAGGTTAGGGAGATGATATATCTTGAATCTCAGAGGGAGGGATTCATCAAAAGTAGTTAAATAGTACTTTCTGTTAAAAAGATTCTGGTTATAAATGAGAAAAATAAGCTTTTCTTGAAGTAATTTTTACATTTACCATAAAGGAATAGGGCCAGGTCAGAACTTTCTGTATCATAGATTTACTCGTTGTTAGTAAAGTTCTTTTACAGTAAGATTTCAATATACCCTGTCTGTGCTTAATAAAATAATTAATTGGAATAAACTAACTTCTCATGTGATAGCTTATAAAGAAGATAGTTTGGAACCTCAGGTTATTTATTAGCATGATTTAAACTAAACTGGTAAAACAAACTCAGTTTGAATCATACATAATAGTATAACTTATGAACAGTTTTAAAAACCCAGTAAGCCAGAATTATTCAAATGTCTTTCCACACAAGAAGGCATCATATTTCAAGTCAGGAAATAATGACTGGATCCTCTTGAGCTCTAGTGAGATTATACGGAGGTCATTTTCTTTAGAGAGTTAAGATGCATTAGGACTCATTAGTAAGCTTTGATTCCAGGCCTTTATTATTTCTCATAAAAGTTCCCGTTAGTTTAAAACTTGGTATATAAGGTCGTTCATTAATTTCCTACTCTCAAATCAGACACTGAATGTGCAGAATAGCTGACATTGAATGGAAAGTTAAAGTCAAGAGCAGGGGTGGCCTAGTTGTTGCTTTGAATAGCTGTGTTCTGTAAAGTTACTGTGAACACTGAACTAGCGATACTCAACTAACTAGTGCCTCTAAATAAAAAGCCAGGTTATGTTTCTGTAGGCCTCTGGTTACATATTTTTTTATCAGCCATGCAATGTACAGAGCCTTATATGATGTATATTTTAAAAACAGTTTTAAAAAAATATATAATGTTGATTCATTAACATTGAATTTCTAGTCAACAGCACTATGGTATAAACTCATGTCTGAACAAAACACTCATATTTTTTCTGTATGGTACTTAATATCCCTCTATGCTTAGAAAGACTAGAAGCCACTTCAACACTATTGTGGGGTCATTTTGAACATTAAAATCACCAATAGGAAGTAAAAAACAAAAAGATAGCACTCAATATACCACAAAAAGAACATTCATTCAATCTAAGGCTCAAGCAAGCAGACAAAGAGCTGCCTGTTCCATCTCTGCTGGCCACAGCAGCCTTGGGGCAAATCAAAATTTTTGCCACTTTGCACTTGTCCGTGAATAACCAGGAAAGCACTATATTGATTTTTAGGTTAAAAACAAGCTTTAGCAGAGTTGAATTCACAAATACAGAATCTGCAGAGGGTGAGGGCTCATGCAGTCTACATTTCAATTTTTCAAAAGATTGATCCAAATATGAAGAAACCTCAGAGTTTGCAAACCTAGATCAGTGCACTTAGGACAATCTGAGTCCAAAGGACATTTACCACTTTTCTGGCTGCAGTGGAGAAGTTGCATGGGGAAATGTGAAGACTTGTGGGTGCTGTGAATATTCTGTGAGAAAGCACTGGCCTCAAGCCCCAGCACAGAGGTGGCCCTCAGGGGACATTATGACATGGCTTAACATAATGCGGCTCGGTCTCTCATCCTGTGGGATTTTCCAAATTGACAGAAAAAATACACTGTGTTATCTTAATGATGTGCTTGTTGTCAGTGTCAGCAATAAGTGTGGGTACCCACTGCCTGAGTATGAAGACCTATGCATCCTCCACAGAAATCAGGGAGAAGGGGGTCAAGGTTTTTACAGTCTCATAGGCATATAAATTTTCATGATGTTCAATCACAGTAAAATATTTTACCTTCTTTTCTACTAAAATGAATAAAAGCAAAAATAAATAATAATGTGATAGTTTTAAATTTAAAGTAAAGATTAGAAAATTGGCTTAGTGAAATAAGATCTTTAAATTTTCTAAAATACTGCAGGATTTCAAAATATGTTACATTTATTATGATACTTTTTCCTTGTAAAGACTATAGCAAGCTTATTATAGATCAGAGCAGCACTGAGTACTTAATTACACAGAAAACAAACCAGGTAATGAATATGGAAGCCCTGGTTCCTATCTTGAGCATCTTGTCACTTGGCCATAATGGCTGTGCCCTAATAGTTGCATAAGATCACTGGTCAGGTGAACAGTGTGAATGCGTGAATGATAAATTCAGTTGTGAAGAAAGGAATAGATCCGGTGAAACAAATTAACTTTCTCTTTCTCTGTGTCTCCCTCTCTCTCTCTCTCTTGTGCTACTGAGGTCTTCTCACTGACCTAAATCCCCAGCCCATTTTAAAATTTTTAATTTTGACACACGGTCTTGCTAAGCCATTCAGTTACACAGACTGGCTGGAGCCTGTGATCCTCCTGCCTCAGCCTCCCAAAATATAATCCAGTGGAACTTTCTAGTTGGGTACTGAACATCTTTCTTAAAATTACAGACTTTTCTGACACTTTTGTTATTAAAACACTTTGAGCTCAAATATGTCTTAATAATTTTACGATTCTTTGAATTTGAACATAAAAGCATATGGCCTTGATCATTTCAAAGAATTTCCCCCTAAAATTGGTGCTATAGGCAATCAGTAGGAAAAAAATCAGAGTCAAGCCAAGTGTTTCCTAAAATAAAACTTTCATCAGTGTTCAAGAAAATTTTTATCTTTAGTCAATTATATTGGAAAAAGTATTTCTTGTCTCAAGGATAGTAGAGAATATGCTCAATTATTCCATAAATACGTACTGAAGGTCCAGTTAGATGCTGAAGACATGTTTTGATAAAGAAAGGCATAATTGTTGACATGGATATTAAAATTCACTGGAAAAGATTAATATTAAACAAATTCAAATTTTAATTATAAAATTACAATTATAAGTGGCTTTTTTAAATGTGGAGGGGTTTACAGACAGATATAACTTGAGGACATGGCTGCTTTTGAGAGTTATGAAAAGGTTCATTATGGAGGTGGCCAGCTGAATCATGAAGTATTACAAGCTAGTTCCTGGTCCATCACAAGGGAACTCAGGTCCATCACAAGGGAACTATGTGTCTGGAATGAGGCTGGAGAGAGAAGCAGGACCCTGTCATACAAAGCTCTAGAGATACCATTCAGTTACTCTAAATGCAATCACAGAGCACTGAAGGTTCTCAGCCAGCCAGTGACAGACTTAATTTGCTTTTAGACCTCCCTGGCTGCCCTGTGGAAAGGTTGGTGATGGAAGCAGAGAGACCAGCAAAGAGGCTGTTGAAGTTCTAGGGATGACAGATCATAATGTTTTGAACTGAGATGGTTGGCACTACAATGAAGAAAAGTGGACAGTTACACAGTATAGTTTGAAAAGAAATGAGAAAAATGCAGGCTGGATACAGTAGAGGACAGAAAGGGAGAGGTATGCGTAGGTTAAAGCCATAACCTTTTGTGAGTGTGGTGTGGCAAGGTGAAAGAGAAGGCTCAGAAAGAGAAGAGCCAACATTCAGCCTTGAACACAGAGTGGAGTGGTGATAAGTGTTAAAGAAGTAGCTAGAAAGACTGCACTTGGAATATAAATTTGGGAGTTGGCATGCAGGTGGGATTTGAAGGCAAATCAAAATCAAGAATGTAAGTGCAAGTAGAAAAGCTCTCTCAGGACAAAGACCTTATAGTTCAAGTATAAGAGAAGGGCCTGACCAAAGAGGAATAAAGGGCCAAACCAGGCTAGGCGTGGTGGCACACATCTATAATCCCAGCAGTCTGAGAAAAAGAGCCAGGAGGATTACAAAGGCAACTCAGAGATTTAGAGAGACCCTGTCTCAAAATAAAACAAAATAGAAAGAGATCTGGGTGTGTAACTCAGTGAGAAGGCCCTGAGTTCAATCCTCAGTACTATACATAAGGGTGTATGCTCGTTCGCGTGCACGCACGCATACACACACACACACACACACACACACGTGCTTGTGCCAAACCAGGCTCCCAATGCTTATGTATCATTGGTAGGGGTTTTTATTTTTATTTTGTTTTTTTGTTTGTTTTCCTAAGAGCTTTTCATGGAATTCATGTCCGTTAAACAACCTTTAGGAGACAGTGATGTAGCTCAGTGATTTTCAACTGGGAATAAAGCACTCTCCAGCAAAGGAAATGTGGCACTATCTAGAGACATTTGAAGTTGTTACAACATGGGACAAGGGAGCTAAATATCCTACAATGCTCACGGCAGTCACCACCACCACCACAACAAAAACTGTCCTGCCCCCAATGTCAACAGTGCTTAGATTAAGAAAACTGGGTCTAGTTGAATACTTTCTAAATTCAGATGAAATATGAAATCCAAAGAGTTTAAATGACTTAATTAGTCACAAAGCCCTAATCACTGAAAAAGTCAGTTCCAGATCGTCGGGTTTCAAAATCCTTAAAATCCTGCAGGAAAGTATAATGAATGGATGAGAGGTGAGCACAGCCTCTTGGAATCACTGTTCTAGATCCTGGAAATGCAGGTAGCTGCATTTATCTTCCATCTGAGAGACAGCTGGAAACTTTATTTCTGGATATTTCCCTTTGAGTATATTGTTGAGTGTCTTCTAATAGTTTACCAATCTGAGAAGGATCATTTCACAGAAACATTTAAAGAACTTACATATACCTTATTTTGGTTAGTTAAAATGCTACTGGATTCTAAAAAAAATAAACACTTTTTCTGAAATAGAGGATAGATTTTGGCCTTTTGTCTGATGTACCCCCTGTAGAGCATATGTCAAGTCTTCCAGAATGCTTAATACATGCAGAATCTTCATAAAATTTATAAGACTGAATTTTCATTAATAATGATGTACCAAAGTATTAAAATATGTCAGGTTTAACTTTGTTTTCAAAGGTTTAGGTCAATAAGATCATATTTTAAGGGCTTTTAGGTTTTGAAATCAAATTTACAAAACTAATTTTGCAAGTTACAGGCAGAACTGACAACAAAAGGAAACTGGAGCTAACAATGATAAGAAGTAAGTAAGCTGAAGTGACTTTCGTAACTGTCATTCACACAAGCTATATTCTTTTAGAAGTTGAAAATTTTTTCAGTGGTAAGAAGGTGAACCATAATCTCAAATGGAATGCATTCTAAAAGTAAAATACTACTCTACCACCATGCATTAGTTTTGATTCTACCTGCCTTCAGAAGATAATTTAGGAAGCCTCTTCAGTTTCTACATTTTAATTAAGGGCTTTCAACCATAAGAGTAAACATGAACTATAGCTTTGTTTTTCTTTATTTGAATGCCAAAACTACATTTCTTAAAAGACTGGCAAGCCAAAAGGGAAAGTAAATGATTAGCAGGGTCTAAATTTATTTGCAAGCGGCTTGAATATCTTGACAATAAGCCATTATTCTATTACAGAACTTTGAAAGATGAGCCCAGCAAGTGTAGAGAGAGCCAAGAAACGTCTGTATTTCTGTCACTCTAAGGGGAGCTGTATGAAATGTCATTGTACATGAGGTTTAGGAACTCAAATTTTAAGATGCTTTTGTTGATGCAGCATGCTTTGTAAGGGTGAGGTGTAATTGGAGTTTTATCACTCAGGGACCTCACTTGCATATCTAATTGGAAAACGCCCCTTTCTGAAATCTTAAGCCATTAGCAGAATTTTAATTGGGTTTTCAGAAGCCTTTGCAGGTTTGCTTGCAGAATCCAGGGCTAAAGTCAATGACATATTTACCACCACTTTTCTATAGCACAGGAAACAGATTAAGTGTGCCTTCTACCACCCATGCCTCTTGAGGTAGGTTACTGATTCATTGTAGTCAGCCCATATAATAATTTGTTATTCCAGTAGAGAATCTAAAAGCATTTCAGGTGCTTTGTACATTCCATTTGATTAACATGAAATACTTAAAACATTATTAAGTGATGCAGAAAATTGTGTTGGGATAATGTCAATAATTTATATAAATTGGTCCAAAGCCTCTGTATGTCACTATCTATTTTATCTTCACAACTTTGTCCTCTGAGATAATATTTATCAGGTCAAATTTAATTATGACTGTATTCTAACTAGGACTCTAAAATGGTAAAAAAAAAAAAAATGAGTACAATAACATGCATTGTCCCAATTACTGTCATGCTCTTCATCTGAGTCCTTTGAAAAAGAAAGTTCTGTTGACTTATATGCTATTCATGTTAAATTCAGGCTGGGATTTCTTTTTTTAAAATTCATTAAGTTTATTGGTACATTTTAGGTATACAATATGATGATATTTATCATTGGGATCTTGTACCTTTACATAATGTATCTTGGTTCTTATTTTTTCCCCATTCTCCTGCCCTCCCTTCCACCCCTCCACCCCTATTTAAACAAAGACTTTGTTTCCATTTTCTCCTTTTCTCATATTTATTCCTTTCCTTTCCCCTACCCCTTCCACTTCCCCTTCCATTTTGGGCCTTAATTTCCTATTTCACATTATCTATGTACCCATGTTTATAGTGGCACAGTTTGTAATAGCTAAACTTGGAAACAGCCCAATTGCCCATATCTGGTGACTGGATAAAGAAGATGTGAATTTTTTATAAAAGGGAGAACTACTCAGCCATAAACAATGAGAAACTAGAGACATTTATAGCTAAATGGATGCACGTTGAGGCCATACTCCTAAGTGAAATAAATAGGACACAAGTGTAAATACTGAATAGTTTCTCTGGTGTTAGAAACTGAAAGTGTAAAATGAGATTTCTTTTTGCCCAAAAGTTCATTTTATTTTGAAGAGAATGTTGAAATAGAACCAAACTTTTAAGCTTGGTCCAAAAATCAGGATCACCATATTTGGCAACTAAAAATACACAAAGCCCAGGAAAATTTAAAACAATTCTCATTTCTTATACATATACAAACAGAGATGCATATGTACATAGAGATTGGAGCTTTTTATAAAGTTCTGTTTAACCTCTGATGCATAGGCAAATAGAAATAATTCAAAGCTTTAAGAAAGCACACACTTCTGTGTCTGTAGTTTACTTGTGTTCCACCCTTGCACACTCATAAGCACTGCTTGGGGGCGGTTGAAAGCTACTCAAGGATAATTACTTTTTCTCTGTTATCTACACTGATTATTTTTTTAATTTCCTGGGGCTCTGTCCCTTCAAATAGTACTGTCCTGTGGCCATGCCCATAATTAGGGATAAATTCCAATTTGAAAGGTCATGTAGAAACAGCATCTCAAAATTGGCCCTGCTGGATGATTCTAAAGAAGACAGTGTTATTCTCTGCATGACTCCAAACCTAGAACCTTTCCATCTAAGGTAAAATATGCTTCAGTTACAGTTTCCTGTACTATTTCAACAATATCTTTCCTTTACCCTTATGTCTATCCCCGGGATTTTTCTCACCATCTTTCGTCTCTCTGGAGCATATTTCTCTGTCCTGTCCTCATCCTTAATTCAGCCTGTTTATTGTTCCTGCCATGGTCTGTCTTTCAATTTATGCCTGTAGCTCACTACAAGAAGCCTGAATTCAGTGAAGCCTTAGTAGCATTCCTTGACCGACTGCTTGAAAGCATGAAGAGTTTTTGGTACCATGTTGAGATTTAAAGTAAAAATTGAAGCTGAGTTAATAAAATCTGCAAACTTTGGGGGAGGAACTATTATTATCTAATCCCATCATATGGAGCATACCACTGGAATGTTTTAAGTCTCAAATCATCCCTCATCTTCCTGCTGAGAACTTTCACACTGCCCGTTGTATATATCAGATTATCAGAGCTAAGTATTATGCTTAACAAGGGTTACTTAAGTCGGGAAGGAGGGCCTGCATTCCAGACAATAGGATATGAGGATCCCTGAGAGAACATTCTGGATATAGTCTTAGAGAGGCTTAATTAGAATATATATTCGGGAAGCTTGGTATAGTTTAAATATTTGTCCCCCTCCACCCCACTTCCTATGTTGAAATCTAATGCCCACTACGGAGGCATTAACAAATAGGGCCTTTGGGATGTGATTAAGTTGAGCAGAGCCTTCATAAATGGGATTAATGCCCATATACGATCCCTGGGGGAACATGGTTGCCCTTTCCACCATGGGAGGACACAGAATGCATCATCTATGAAGGAGATATGACCCTCTACCACATACCTAACCTGCTGGCATCTTGACCTTGACTTTCCAGCCTCTGGAACTGTGACCAAGAAATCCTGTTGCTTATAAATTGCCCAATTTAAAGAACTAGGTTACACAAACAAGAATGAACCAAGAAAAATTTAAATGTAATAAAATGTCCTTGTCTAAGTTTAGGTAAAAGGCATTAGTAGTGAGAAGGGTTTAAGTAAAAGCGAGGAAAATACCTTGAAAGGAAGGGTCAACAAGTAAGCATACACTCCTGAGTGTTCCATTGGCCAGAGGGTAGTGAAACTAAGCCTTTAAATTTTGTTCAATCATTTGGTCTACTCTACAGATGCGTTTGTGTATATTCAGATATTCTCATAAATATTCATTTTGTATATACAAGTATATATATATACACACACATACACACACACATATATATATACACACACATATGTATTTCTTTCTTCTCTTTGAAGGGGTGGATGCAGTAGATTATGGTAGATTATATTAAGAAATAATGACTTAACTCATCCTCTTATTTTAATTTCATGCTCCAAAAACAACTTTTAGACCACAGTTTGGCTTCCATTTGTGTTTTTAATAAGATATCACCCAAATGGAAATTTATCTATTCAGTAATCAAATCTCTCATGAAGCTTCCTAAATAGGTCCAATTGTGTTGTTCTGTAAAGTTAGAATACTGTACAGCAGCAATGGTAAATGAGCTAGAGCTATTTGCAAACACTTGGGTAAATCTTAAAAGCAAAGTTAGAGATATTAGCAGGTCTCAGCAAAATACATTTGATATGATTACATTCCTCTAAGTTTATAAACATGTTAAGTAATATAGTTTAGGGATGTTTATACATGTGTAGTAAACATCAAATGGGAAAGTTTTTACATCAGAGTAAGGAATGACAATGGAAAATAATCATGTGATAATACACACACACACGAGAGAGAGAGATTTCATTTATATGTTGAAGATTTAGTATCTTAAACTTGGTGCCATCTACACATTGTTCATCATTACATTTTGAATATTTGATTTTTTTTAGCAAATTGAACCAGGCAATAATAACAATTACATATATAAAGATTTTATTTTACTCCCTTGGAAACTTGGCTAGTATTACCATATCCTTTCAAAGATTCTGTTTCTATCAAACTAAGAACAAGGTCCTGGAATGCATCCCCCCTTATCAAACAGCTCCTAGTACATTTCTAAGTACAACCTTCATCTGGTCATCCTAAAAACCAACAGCTACATGTGTATTCTATCACTAGAATGAGCAAAATAAATGTTTAATCTTGATAACATCAAAGAAAATGAGTAATAAAATGCTCAAGGATTTAGAGAATAAATGTACTCTCCAGGTGTAAAAGCCCAGTAATATTAATTTATAATTACACTTAGTTGGTTTCAGTTAATCAACCATACTTATCTCTTTCTAATAAAATTAAGTAGTTGCAAACATTTAAAATATATTATCATATTTTAAAATATAGGTATTTAATAGACCTGTGTCATTTGTAAAATATTTGGACTTCTGATGATTTTTAATACATCTGCCATCTCTCATTAGAATCATCTGGTAGAATTACTAAAGGTCTACTAATAAATTAATACTTCCATTATCCCTACTAAGTCCTGGGTTCTTAGCACTTGTCAATAGAAAATTTACTTCAGAAACTTTAGAATTAACCTTTAATTAGTATATCTAATCCAATAGAATCTAATTTATATACTTACCATTGAGAGTGCTTCTATCAATTAAATTTGTATCAACTGGCCAATAACCTCCATCTCCATGACGACCTGTTTATTTGGGAAGGGATGTCAGAAAGTTAGTGGATATACTCCAGGAAAACACAAGTGAAACAAAATTAACAGACGAGATGAACAAAGATTTTGAAATATACAGTAGCTAATCAAGATTATTTTGTCCACCTCAAGAAAGTCTGACATTATTAATACCATCATACCTGCGGGAAAATGATACTTTGTTTTTGGTACCGGGGATCGAATTCGGGATCTTGCACTTGCACAGCAGGCGCCAGAACTACTGAGCTAAATCCCTGGACGAAAATGATACTTTGCATGTATGAGAAAAATGTGTCACTGGGCTCAGTGTTTACTGTCATTCATCTAACATGACTTCATGACCAGCTCCCATTATTTTCCTCTCAGGAAACAGCACATTTTATCTTATACCAGGGATATGAGAGTTTTAAAAAATTTTAATGTGCCAAACAAGGTGGATGGGATTAAGATGCAGATGGAGAGTTAAAAATCGAAGGAAGATCTCAACCTATATGTTCTGATTATTTCTTACAAATAACATCACCAAAGGAAGCAGTCTTCTTCAATGTTACCTTGTTGAGAATACTGCCTTCTAGTAGTTGTTTGACAGTTGTGAAAGCAGTATTTAAGAGAACTGGGTCAGAAATTAAAAATAATTATACTATCATCCAAAATTTAATTAACGGTGTCTTACTACAAGTAATCCATTTTATTGATGCATGTGTAAAACTGTAATTATTTTATTAGAATTAGAATTTTAAAATATATAGATGGACCAATTAAGAGAAATATTAGAGAATTGACATTGTATGCAAACACATACCAAATACAGCTAATTCCCCCACTTTATTTGCTTCAAAAGGCTTTTTCTAAAAGCAATTCTAATCAGTGGAGAATGTAAAGAAACTGACAGGGGCAGTCAGCCATGATAACAGGTTACTTTCTCACTTTTATAGATTTTACTTTAATTCATGACTTTCAAGTCCTAGTCTTGTGACATTTTTTTCTTTGCATACTAAACATTCCTTTTACTAAAGCCTTCCCAAGATCTCATTATTTTATTTGCAAAAGAGCCATGAAGAAACAACTTAGAATTCTGTTCACTGACTATACACTCACAATTTTCAATTTTTTGATAGTTAGAACTAAAGTTAAATGGACATCAAGATTCCACCAAGCAATGAAAAAATCCAATCACATTCAATTATATCTTCGCATTAAATGGAACATTTAGTCTGATGGGCCAAGGACTGAGTGTACAAAAACGTGGAAGTTGAGAGGATATGGATGTGAGAAGGATAATTGAAATGAGGAGCAATTAGAAAAATTTTGGTCTCTGACTAAAATGTGGACAAGTCCTTTTCCAAGTGGTGCCTTGCTTATGTAACTCTGACATATTTGAAGTTTCAATGAGCAGCAAGTAAGCTTTGCCCAGGAGACACTGAGATCAATGTTGGAAAAAATGAAGAGAGACAGAAGTCCTATATGAATATTAAGATGATTTTTTTCATAATTGAAAGCAGCTAGATTGCAAAGCAGTCAGCCAAAAGAGATACTAACAACCTCATCACTTAGGCCAGGAAAAGCAATAAATGATTCCTGTTGGGAGTAATCCCACATTGGTTAGAAATTAGGTAGATAGCCTATGGAGTATTTTCCTCTTCCTCTAGCATCCGGACAAATGTCTTTTTAATGAAGTTTCTAACTCTCCCCTTTAGCTTGTGGGTGAAAGTGAAAACAAGCCCACAAGCCTATGCAAAAATAACTTAGATGTAAAGCTTTATGGGTACTGCACCCTTTAGAGGTGCAATAGCCAGGTTATTGATTGCATTGTTAATTTCAATAGACAGAAAAAAAAACACAGTTCAGAGTACTGGGTAAGATAAAGAAACTCTGGAAATGCTTCTAAATAAGTGAGTGGCTTAACATTTGAACACTGTACCCACAGAAGCTAATGTATTAACAGGGGTTAACATTCGTTGGCTAAAATTAGACTGATAGCACAAAAGAAAATTAAGTAACTTTTAAGAAGCCCCATAGAAAGTGCTTAAGAAAACTTGCTATCATCAATGAGCAAGATCATAATTTACAGTAATTTAAATTTCTTATACCCCTTCAATGGAAAAAAACAAAACCCATCTGAGGTATAGATGAGCCTGGGACCTCTTGATCTGAATAAAAAGGAATCAATTTTTAATTTTGTGCACTAAGTTTCCATTCTCTGAAATATGCTTTTTAAATTCCAGGAAGGCTTCATTTACAGAAAAATAACATTAACTATAAGGACAGATTCTCTTACTGTTGTAAAATAAGCACCACAAAGTTATCAAGTGAGGAGATAGTGGAGACTGAAGAGAAAAGGCTATTGCATGATATTGTCTAGGAGGCCAAGCAGTTTTAAGGGCTGTTGTTATGGAACAGTGTTTGATGTGTTCAGTTAACATGGTTAATTTCATGAGCTCTGATTTAGAGGAACAGAGGAGTAATTAGTATTTGGAAGATGGCTGGACTGGGAGTTAATGCAAAGATATAAACTACTGCCCTATCTCAGAGGTCTTAATTTTATTAAAGTCTATTAAACTGGTAATAATTCATTCAACATTAAATGCTTACTATATGAAAACCATCCCCTAGATTAGATCCTCAGGCAAAGGGGGTATACATGATGTATTAGCTATGGATCCTGCTAAAACAGACAGAGTGGGTTCACTGTGTCCACAGCCTAAACAAGTCTATTCACATTTAATATTAGCCTACTGCACACAGTTTTTAATTTACTCTGACTTTAAAGATTTAAGAATAACTTAATCCATCTATTACTATAAAATGACTAATCCATTGGGTTAAAACATTTTTCCTTTATCTAGAATTACCAAAAGATCTATCTGGAATTAAAAATAATGTATTATTTTCTTTGGCATTATGCTATAGTTTCCATAATTATATTTATTTTAAAAGGCATGTTTACTTTTTTCATATTCTAAAACTTTAACTTTTTTGAAGTTAAAATTTCAAATAATTAAATTCATTCTTTGAATATTTAAGTGTAACTTCTTTGAAAAAATATAATAAATTTCATGTCTTTTTCCTCAAAGCTAGCATGACTCAAAGAACTGAAAAATAGTATTTCTTTGCTTTTTTATCTGAAATAATATTTTATATGAATAGTGATCAAAATGTACTATATGATTTTCATTCTATAGATTATAAAGAATAATGCTATGCTGCATTAGTATATGCCCATGATTTCTTAACACAAACTGAATATGAGAAAAATAATGAAGATGCTGAAGAGTAATGAATTTATGTTTCACTTAACTAAGTAGTATTTCATCCAGGTAATTTTACAAAAAAAACCCAAGAAATAAAACAAAATTTAAAAAAAATTTGCCAGAAAGTTTCAATAATTAAAGCAAATGTTTTCTGCTTTTACCTTATGCTTTGAAATTTGGAATGGTTAGTAACAGAAAAAAAAATTAAACAATAGAAATGGAGTTATGGTCAATTTCAAAAAAATGTAGCTTATGGATAGTTTTGAGTTATTCAAAATTATATATATATATAATTATATATATAAAATTATATATATATATATCCTAACCAGAAATTTCACACTCTTCCTCTTTGATTTTTGAAAATATAAACTACAAAGTTAATTCAGGGGTTACCTTTCATATCAATTTAAAGACTAGATTTCAGAAAGAGTTTTATTTTAATCTCTTTTTTGGCAGGAGCAATATACTTCCTTGGACAAAAGTTAAAATCTCCATGACTTTCCTGCCTTGCTCTCTGAATTGAGGAAAGATAATGAACAGAAATATTGTGCTCACCTTGAGGAAGTGTGCTCATTGTTGTGTTCTTTGGAGTGAACAAAGTAACATGTATGCTATGCTCTCAATGTCTGGTGACTAATATCAGTTAAGATATTTTGTGATGCATTAATCCTCTGTACACGTTTGAAGTTATTACTATTTTGCAATTCAATCTTTGTTCTGTCTCTTACATATCATTTTAAAAACTGTTCCTATATTTTTATTATGGTGTGTGTATAAAGAAACAATATCACATTTATTTTAAATTACTACTTGCAGCACAGATGGTAAATATTTCCCATGATAAAAAATTTTCAGCATGCACCATGGATTAATTCAGCTGGGACTTCAGTGCTAAAGTCAAGTTTTTCTCTGCGGATGTTTATAAATTCAAGGAGGAGATAGTAGAAAGTTAATACATAGAGGACATGAAGGAAACTGGATGTGGTAATTGCAATCTTTAATCTGTCTTTTCTGAATGGGTTTAAGAGAGGGTCCTGAAGAACAACATCCACATTATCAATCTCTAGAGAAATATATATGGACTACAACTTAAGTCACACAAACACAGTGGTCATCTAACCAGTGTTCAATATCTATCCTTCCAAGGATGTGGAGCATAGATCTATCTTCTCATCCTTAGAATTGGTTCTCTGAGCATAATTCTGGTGATAATGATGGAAATTGATTTTTTTCTCTTTTAACCAGTGGATAAAGAATATCCATTCACATCACTTGAGTACAGTTTTCCTGTCCAACACACAGATTACATTGAGATATATTTCAAGTATATGATTTATCAGAGGCTGGAAAATATGTGTAAGTGATCAATTTATCATGCAGTTGATAACACTGCTGACTGTGAACAAAGGTATCAGGGTATCAAAATCCAGGAAGCAGAATAATATTTAGGATATTTTAAAATGTATTAATAGAAAAGAATTAATGAGTTCTCCTCACTCTTTCATAAGGTCTAATATATTTGTTTCAAATAAACACAAAAGAAAGTTCAGTGAATGCTTAATATTCTTTTATGGAAGGGGATACATTGAGCCGTACCACATATTAAGCCTTATTATTCAATAAATCCTTGTTGCTTTTCCTTCTTTGAAAACTCTGGTTTTATTTGTCACCTGCAGAAAGTCTAAGCAGTAATTTGCAAAATAGTACTGTACTTGGTAAACTATTCTGGGCCAGACACAATGTAAGAAAACCAAATGAGACATTGTCCACCCTTTCCTTAATGATAACAGGCAGTTTTTTGCAATTTTACTGCTTGTTTGTATGTCATAAAATATGAATAGACTTGTGCTAAAGAAAAAACTTACAGAATCCTTAGAAATCAAACTAAAAACTCACATTATAATTGCACATCCACATGTCAGGAATAAAATGGTCATATAGTTATTAAAATCCATGAATTTTAAGAGAGAAAGATGGTGTTAAAGTCTGACATATTAATCAGGATATTAGACTGGATCATGTAGGCATCCAACATATGGGCAATTTGAACAAATGAATGTATCGCCCTAACTCCTGCTCCTGGTTGACATCACAACTTGATTTTGGGTCTGGACTGCCTACAGCATACATGTGGTCTCCTTCCAGGTGAAGAAATGTTGACTGGGAAATCTAAGGTAGAAAAAATTTTACAAATATTGCATTTTTTCTTAAGTACCAAGGTAAAAACAACATTATACTAATATCTATATTTTCCAAGAGTGCATCGATTACATTATGGATTGCAATACTTTTCTATTTTACATTCTTGACATCTCACAAAAGAGGACAAATCTCAAAAGGCAAATATTATGGGACCAAAGAACCTGAACAGATCAGCAGTACATTTTGATCACAGAAAAGCAATTAACTTTCTTAAAGATCTCAAGTAGGTAAGGCTCATAAATATAGACTTATTGACTGTAACTATAATTAGTCCATCTCTCTTTACCTGGTTGCTATAAAATCTTGTCAACTGCCCCTGATCACCCCTATCATAATATTTTATATATCTAACATCCAATAAGATTATTCATTTTTATAATTATTCACATAATTTAGAATGAAATCTGATTAAAATTAAATTAACAGGTTATATAATAAAGATAACATAATTGCTAATGACATCGTGATGCTCTCTACAGTCTTTCCTCTCACCAGTTCTCCTCACCTGTCCTCTTGCTTTACTGCAGGAATCCCCAGTCTTGGCCACCAACAGATCTGTGGCCTGTTAGGAACCAGGCTGCACAGGAGGAGATGAGTAGAGGATGTGAAAGATCCTTCATCTGTATTCAAAGCCCTTTCCTATTGCTGGCATTACCAACTGAGCTCCCACTCCTGTCAGGTCAGTAGGAGCATTAGATCTTCATAGGAGCACAGATTCTACTTCGGACTGGGCATATCAGGGATCTAGGCTGCATATTCCTTAAGAGAATGTCCTCCCATCTCCCCTGATCTATGTCCATGGAAAAACTGTCATCCATGAATCTGGTCCCTGGTGCTAAAAATGCTGGGGACCACTACTCTCATGCATCTGAAATAATAGCCAGCATATGGGTTCCAGAAAGCATGACTAAATACAGTCATATCTTTATTAAAATCTAAAAAGCATTCTGTTTATCTAAATATGTCTACTTTTCTGGAAGACTGGATCTTGTCAAGAGTTAATTCATTACCAGACTACAACACTGAGGCTGTGCCAGGATGTTTTGTGGCTTATAAAAGAACAACTCCTCTCAAGAGTCTAGAATGATCCATGACAGCCTTTCTCTCCTGGGTGATCTTCAAGTCTATCCCAAAGGCAAGTATGAGATGTGTGTCTGAGTGAAGATCCACATAGCATAGGGTAAAGAGCCAGAAGAGTATGAGGAATCTTTCTTCTCCAAGTGACTACAAGTCTGGTAGTTGCAGCTGCAGAATGAAGACACCAGGATAAGCATCCTGCTGGCAGCAATGCTGGTATGTGAAAATAATGGCACTGACAGAATACACATCTTCATTCATGTATCTGACCAATGTCCTATTCACCCACTCAACAAAAGTGTTTAGAAGATCCACTATTCTAAGCATGAGGGACATAATATGAGCATTATAGAGGTTCATACATTAGTGCAAAGGATAAAGGTTAAGTGAGTAATTACAACCACCTGGACATTTTCAAAAATTTAAAAAACTCAGTAGGGGGCCCGGGATTTAGCTCAGTGGTTTCAGCACCTGTTGCACAAGCACAAGGACCCGAGTTTGATCCCTGGTACAACCCCCCCCCAAAAAAAACCCTCAGTAGTATAACAGGGTAATGGACTCCTATTAGGAGCAGGGAATCATGACTCCTATGTCTAGAAAAATGCTGGAAGGCATCTCAGAGGAGGTGACATTTGAAATGTGAATTAAAGGATGTGTAGAAATTTATCAAATAGAAAAGCATGTGGTATATGAATTTAAGAAGCCAGAGATAAAGTAATAATGCTCTCTCTATATCTTACCAAAAAGTCTAGAATTTATCTTGTAAGGAACCAAGATTTACTGAAGGTATTTTAATCAGTGGATAGTATATACAGTAGGTCCTTAATGTGTCAAAAAATAGGAAATTCTGGGAACTACATCAATGAATCAGAGAGAGACTGGAAAATCATTATAAATTCATCTCTTTATTATACTGTACTGTTCCACCAAGTGGTACCTATAGGTTGTCTCCATTCTGAACCCATTCTACAATCTTCACTATTTGCCTGTCTCCCCAGCTTCCTGACTTTCCTGAACTGGGATTTCTCTAGAGAAGAGGTCAGCTTATGTTATCCGTTGAAGTTATCCACAATATTTCACACACAGATTCAAGTTATACATTATATATTTAAAAAGCTGGCTTAGGTTTTAAGAAGTCCTTTGTATTATGGCCCACATAATTTCCCATCTGAAATCCTGTAACATTATATGTAGACAGTACAATCTGGGCTTTTTTTGGTACTGGGGATCGAACTTGGGTCCTTGTGCTTGCAAGACAGGTGGCGGAACCACTGAGAGAAATCCCTGGCCCTAGACAGTACAATCTGATTTGGAGTTTTTTTATTTTTTACATTAGGCTGGGAATGTTAATATCCCCCTCCCAATTATATAGCAAGCTTCTTGAAAATGGACCCATAGAATTACTCTTTTTTTCACTAATATTGTTCAATGCCTTGCCTTGTGCTAGGTGTCTTGCTAAATGTGAGTTCAGTTCTTTTCACATTACATACACACAATTTCAAAAGTTCTTTGGGATGCACTAGTTTCTCTTTTCTCCTTTCTGTACTTAGTACAATGAGCATCTGATAAAACTCAAGTTTATAATTCTTTTATCAAGGAACACCAAAAGGGGTAGAGGTCAAGAAAAGGTCATAGGAGTTTAAAATCATCTACAAAAGTGACTGCCATTTCTTGAATCATAGGGAACTTATTATTTTGTTGATCTTTTGTTTTAGTACATGATTGCTGAATATAGTTTTCTCAGATGGAAATATATGCTCTGACATCTTTTTTATCTTCCTTAAGATCAGTAACAGTCATGAATACCATTATGGCTGGATTCTCCGACCTGTACTTTTTATTGGATAATAAAGCCTATCTTTCCATATGACTCTGTGACTATTTCTCTAAACATTTGGGTCATGATTACCTCAACAAACACTTACTGGATAACGATAATGTGACATTCCAAATTACAGACTAGGTGAGAAGGTGGAAATGAATTAAACCAGTTCTCTGTCCTTGGAGAATTTAAAATCTGGCTTTTGAGCCAGGAACAAAAATGGCAAACTATCAGAAGTGAACAACATAGTGAGGAATAATTTGGGTATTATGGATACAAGAATAAACAGAAAAATAAGAAATTCTTGGAAAACAATAAAATTGAGAAGGGATTCTTAAAAGATAAGGGTTTCTCAATTGAGAAAGAAAATATTGCTAAGGCTGAGAGAACAGTACCAGTTACAGTAGGGAATTATGACAAATAAACTTTAATTCTAGAGTTACTGGCAGATTTTTATGACTAACTTTGGTATTTGTGGAGGGTTATACTGGCCGTGAGGCTAGAAGAGGGAAGTTTGGGACAGACTACTAGGATCTTGATGGCAAAAATAATGAGTTTATTTTCAAGCATCATTTGGAAAGCAAACCAAGGAAGCAGCATCCAGGGCTGACAGATGTGAGCAGCAAATAAAGCCAGGAAGACCTTGTACTTTGATAATGTCTATATCAAGCAAAAGGCATCTAACAATATAGTGAGTCTTACAGAAAAGAACGTGCTTATGAAATATTACTTGAGGGCCTGTAAACAAAAATGTCTAACTTGCAGGTCTGAGAAGGTTAAAATTCTACCATGAATCACATCAATTCCTATGAGTGCTGACTATGTTTCATTCTTTCACAGTCACCTATTAAAACATAAAAACTCTTGAGAGGTTGCCTTAAGCAGATACTTGACTACTTGCTGGGAAGGCGATAAGCACTTAACACTCTTTAAAAAGCACATCACTCATTTTCCGCCTCTACTTTTTCATCACACTCATAATTTCTAGAATTGCAAAATTTTAGACCTGAGAAAAGCATAAATGAGAATAGGTTTTTCAAGGGGGTACAGCATGCAGCTGAATAATAGAGTGAATTGAAACTATACACAATAATAGAGTAGAAAGAAGCTTTAATTTTCAATTAAACAGCTCCCATCAGAAGGTGCTAAAGGTTTCAATTTTTCAAACAGAAGCCTGGCTGCTGTAATCCAAACCCTACAAAGTCTGGATTACATTAACTAAACTCTAGGCCTGACTAGATTGCATTGAAAACCCTATTTCGCTGAAATTGGAAATAATTAACATTCTGTTTATTCATGAGATTAAAACTGCTGAAGTGTAAAATGGCAGGTGTAGTGTTAACTACCCTGCCTGCCTACCTTATTGAGGAAGGACAAAGCCCTTTAAATGAGGTGAACTTTCCTTTAAATGAGGTGATCTTATGATGATACCATTAGATTTAACTTTCTTGATAACAAAGTAAGATCCAGTGAATGCACTACATTTCCAGAAATTGTAAAATGGCTAAGAGCAAAAATTCCCCAGTTAAGAAGCCTGACGTATATTTGGGCCTCACCACTTACATACTGTGAGCCTTTGGGCACATTTTCTCCTCTTTTTATCTCATTTTCTCCTTCTGTGAGGTTGTTAGGGGAATTAAATAGGATAGTACACGCACAATGCATAAAAGAGCAATTGATGCATAATGGAAAGTCACTAATAAGAGTTGCCACATTATCCTAAGTTGCTATGCCTGAGTTTTTGATATTCATGCCAATCCTAAGGCTACAGAATCTTGAATCTTTATAGAACACAAAAGATAATGTGGACAAAACTCATCATTTTACAGGTGAAGATGTGAAAGAACTTATTTCTTAATCCACAGTCATACAGCTGGTCACACTGGTGGAACAGTGGTGAAATTTAAAGGACCGGATTCCATCCTGTGCTCTTGGGGCACATCCTGAGTGGCAGGGGACGGGGAAGCCAGAGGGTTATCAACCACTATCAAGACTGGGAGGAGAAGCATTCTCCCTTCCGCTGGAACAGTAGTTCACACAGGCCTTCTTCATCAGGATCTGTCAACTGGCTTTTCACTGTCTCCCTCTTTCTCTGCCCAGTGTTTCAGGTCACCCCTTTGGCGGGTCATGGAGAATTAAAGACACTTGGGAGTGCTGGACGTGGGCATTTTCTGTATTACTCATCTCAGTAGGAACATGGGTCATTTTAAAAGTTTCCTGCTCTCTTGATGGCTCTCTATCTTTACCATAGCACTTTACTGCCACAAAGGGCAAGCATGGAAATGCACATGCAGTCATGTCTGTATTAGACTCATCCCAATTTTCAAACATAGACACCTTAAAGTAGAGAATGGTATTTTGGGGTTACACAGAATATAAAGATGCAAAAAAGAATTGCTTGAGAATAAACATTTTATTTAGTAATCATTTTGAGTAGTAGGTTTATTTGATAGTTATGCTAACCTTCACTGTGACGCCCAAAGAGATTTTCTAAAATGCTTCTGTAAGAAGCTTTAAAAAGTGTAAAAAAATTTAAAATTCAATTTTTAGAAAAACAACAATGCTGTTTTTTTAAGTGTAGTAACAGTCTATAGCAGAATAATTGTTAACCACGGCAATTAGAAACATTTTGGGTTCTAACTCTTCCAAATTTATTTGTGTGACTTTGAGCAATAAAATTAGTTTCTACTTGTTTGTCTGAAAAAGTAAAAAAATAATTATTTCAGTAGTAAAATAACAAGTTTTCATTTTATTATGGATGCTAAAGACCAAACTGTGTCTCCTACAAAATTCATATATTGATGACCTAGCCTCCAATGTGACTATTTTGGGATATAGGGCATTTACGGAAACAGCTAAGAGTAAATGAAGTAATACACATAAGACCTTGATTCGATGGCATTAGTACAGTATCCTTTTAAGAGAAGACACCAGAGAGATGCTGTCTGTCGTGTAAAGACACAGTGAGCAGGTAGCCATCAGCACACAGGAAGAGAACCTTCATCAAACACCCATGCTGCTCAACCTTCATCAGGTTCTTCCAACCAGCTCTAAGAGAATAAATTTCCCCTGTTGAATCTGCCTAGTATTTGGTATTTTGCATTGACAGCTTGGGCTAAGACAGTGGAATTAACACCACCCTTTTGTTTTGTGAGATAAAGAAGTAGAATCATATGCTCCAGGTTAAGGTGAGAGACACTTGCTTTGTTCTTTAGAATAGTTACAGAGATGGGAAAAGAAAGTCAATGTTAGAAAAATATCAATACATAAAACTTTAGATACAGAAACTTTAAAGACAGACGTCCACTATGAACATGGTGGCTGTGAATGCATATAGGTAACAAATATATAATGACTGCATTTGGTGGTTAAAATCATTGCTTCTGGAACATGGTTTCCTGGGTCTGAATCATCCCCTTGTTGCTTACTCGCTGGGCTTCTAAGGGAAATTCATTTAAACTCTCTGAGCTTCAGCTTCTTTATTGCTAAATGGAATAATAATAGTATCTTTCACGATATTGTTAGGATTAAATGAATCAATCATAAGCTCAGAATAGTGACTTATGGTTAGAGTTTCACAGGAATTCATTTCATTATGACACACCCCCACATGAACACAAATTCAGACAAACTGGAATTGTTTCAATCAAAACATGCAAAGGAAAAAAGAATCTAAAGCACAGCTGTTCCTCACCCACCACACCCACTTTACGGGGCAGTTCCTTTCTCATTGACCCTCCAAAAAGTTAAAGTCTGTGGTTAATCTCCAAAAATCTTCAAATTTATTGGCCACTTGTGCCTGTAAGAATCTCCAAAGATAATTAGGACATGGAGCAAGAGAGAATGGGAATGGAAAATGGAAAATTATAGAGTAGAGGTTAGGGGTTAAGAAAATGCTAGATATCAGCAACTTGCAATGACATCAAAGGATGAAGACCTCTATGATAATTGTGTATCATTTTCATACTGCTATTGCTATTACTCAGAAGAAAATAATTTTCCCAAGTCAAAATTGATTCCAATATAAATGACTGTTTGTTTTCATATTTATGCTCTTCACATCGGATCTTAGGTTCTTAAAAAATATAATTGTGACAAGAATGTATAAAGCCACGTTTTCAGAGCAATCAAAACTTTTCTCACATTCTCCATTATAAGTCAAATTTAACCTCCTGCTTCTCTATGTAAACTTCATCTCGCGGTTAACTCTTGACTCAAACGGTGTCAACTTTTCTCCCAGAGGGAAGCAGAAACTCATCTCCTGTCCAAATGTAGCAGTGGGATCATTTCTCCAGAAAAAGGGGGCAAAGAGTTCTAAGTGTAGGCATGCGAAAACACATTCAATGGATTTGCTTTCTACTGGGCGTGCAAGCATCCTAGCCAGCCTTCTCTCATTATTTTCAGCACTCTTAGAGGAACTGTTGATCTTGGTTACTTCTCAAGTACTTGGCCATCAACTCAGAAGACCAATTTTGTTTATAATAAGCTTTTGATGTCCAGCAAATTTTATATGCTTCCTCTCTAGAGATGTAATGATACTACTTAAAACTACCAAAATATATGTCATCAGGCCCTCTCAATTTTACTCAAGTGCTTTGAAGTTGATGTAAAATTTAGAATTTATCAACTTGAACAAATGTATGCGAGCTGTGATTGAAGAAGGCCCAAAAGATCACAGTGTATGACAGAATGTAAGTAATATTAGATGAAGAAAGGTACAATTGTCTGGATTTGTGAATAGACTCAGCCACTGACAATAATTCCTTGGAATTTCTTTTGTTCTTGAAAATACTTCCGACTTCACTGCAAATGTGAGAAGTTGAGTAAGAAATATGTAGGGTCAGGTGAGAGGAAAGGAAGAATAATTTACCCATTTGTCTTTGATAAAGTATCCAATTAAAAATATGTATTTGATGTTTTAAAATAACAAGCAGTGTGTAGTTTTTCTCTCCATATTTTTTCCAAATACATTTTCAAAAGTTAGGAGTTGTGGATGTTCCAAATTCATTTTTGTGAGGGTTATAGAGATTATTTAAATTATTTTATAACTCAAATAATAAAATTGCTTCTAATTAATTATTCATTCATTAATTAGAAGAATTAATTAATTATTCCAGGTTTGGATTTACCAGCACTAATATTTAATTTACCTAGGTAAATATGCACTGTGATAATTACAATAACTACTCATCAACTTTAAAAAAACAAATATTACTACTTAGTAGATACTGGTATTATGACAATAATTCCAGTGGAAGAGCAGGCAGGAGCAGCTGGGTTAATGGAAATCTTGATGGCTAGACATTGCCAAGTAGTGTATCATTTCTATTATTCCACCTGTGAACCACTAGCCATATTCTATTACAAGGAGGTGAAGTACAAGAAACTAGACAAAAATTTGAACACAGGATTATTGAAGAATTACTCATGAAAGTAGCCTCTGTTTTAGTGAGAATCAACATCTAGATATTTAACACTTGTCAGTTAAAAAGTATCCATATCCAAAGCAATGTTTTTCTTTCACTGCACAGTATTGTGCCTGATACAACAAATTGTTTGTGAGTTAGTTCTGCTGACAGAATACTGATGTCCAAAGTAGAAGACAAACTAATGACAAACTACTACCTTTGAAACAGTAAATACAGGACAACCAATTACTAGTACTTCCAAACTCCCTCTTAGAAGAATACAACATCCTAAAAAGATGAAACTCATGAACTCTTCTCATTCTCCCTCAGCACTCTAGTAATCCTCTCTAAAGATAATAGAATCCTAATTTATCAGTATACAAATCAGATTAATAGCAGATTGTTAACTACCTCTGAATGGAAGGATAACAGTTATTTATCTCCAACTTTGGGTAAAACCATCCCTGCTTCTCTACACATATCAGCTTTTATCAAGAGCAGAAGGAAGAGAAAATACTCTGAATCAGACTAGCATCTCATTCATAGAATAAAAGCTTTCTGATTTCAAAATGAGCAATTATCATGCCCTAAAAAGTTGACCCAACTTTGTTTTATTTGTTCAAAGAGGATCATCGCAGAGGGAAAGCACACATGATTTATGTAGCACCACAGAACTTTAATCCATAGCTCATGAAAGGGTGCAAGAGCAGCTTGAAAATTATGCTGAGCTTAATTATACTTAATGTGAATTATTCAGAAGTGCAGACAGAGACTAAAAATTTATTTCATACAAAGAAGCTTGACATTTTAATTGGTCCTTCAGAATAGAGACAAAACAATTTCCTCTCAAGAAAATTTACATCTTCCTTATCAGAGCTGAAGCCTCAGCCAAGCAGAACTTCATTAACAAGATTAATCACCACGCCAGTGTCTGCCTCATCAGGTGTATGGCCCAGGTAAAAAGAGGAATACAAAGTAATGACTGACATTTCCAACAGATAGGACTGATACAGGAAGGAAAAAATGACAGATTGAGTTACCATACCTTGGTCATTAGCCATTTTGTCAGGGTGTTCCACTGTGGGAGAAAAAATAATATTAATATCATTAGATTTTGACAGTCTCCAGCCAAAAAAAAAATAAAGCTGACAAATTGACAGTTTTGTTAACAGGTTTTCATATTAAGGTAAATGCTTTACTGAAACAAGATTGATAAATATTCAAAGTTATATGTGATGATTTCTATTAAGTAAGTACTCAGAGGAAAAAAATTTAAAATAATGTTTTTTGCTGTATAAGTACATTCTAAAATAGATTATTTGTCACACCAAAACAAACTCAGAATGATTATTATGTAAGTTTAATTACAAGTAGACAAAGGAGAATTCATGCAGTAATAGTAATTATCACCCACATACATATTTTAAGTTCAGGGGACTATTTCCTGTATGTGATTATTTTGAGCAAGAGAACTTGGCCAAATCATAAATGGATGTAGCTAAATTATGGGATATTATAAATATGGAATAATATAAATAGTTTGATAAATCTTTAGATCTCGTGAAGATAACTATTAAGTTGTTCAGAACTCCAGTTAGGTTAATGAGTAATATTCTTTAAAAATCACTTTTTACAATTTAAAAATGTCTCTAAGAGGGCCAGGGATTTAGCTCAGTGGTTTCGCCGCCTGCTGTGCAAGCGCAAGGACCCGAGTTCGATCCCCGGTACCAAAAAAAAAAAAAAATGTCTCTAAGAGTTAAAAACAGGTGGCTTATTTTTGTTAAGTGAATGAAACTAAAAAGGAAGCATATTGTTAGCATTATAGCGATTCTAAAAATTGTGATATGGCATTTTTGCCAGTCCAGATGTTTTCAAAACTCCATGAGTTAGACTTATTTCATTTATACTTGTCTTGAATTTTGAGAGTTCTTGGCTTATTTAACTCATTCAATTGTACACAAACTTGCCAAGTAGGCTACTATACTTGCAAGTTTGCTTCCTGTATATGTCTCAGTTAAACTTACCAGAGAAAAATGGCACAACTGAGCTAACTACCCAGCCCAGGATGTTTTTAAACTAAAATGCTTGAAGCTTTATATCTTAAGAAATATTTTATTGAAATATGATTAACAAGGAAAAAGCTGTACATATTTAATGTATACAACTCTATGAGACTGGGTCTAAGTATACATGATTATCAATGTCATAAACATATTCACCACCTCCCAAAACTTCCTCCTCCTCCATCTACATTGTCACTGTCATCATCATTGTTATTATTGTTTCAAGAATATCGTGACATTTTGCTTCTATTTCCCATTGAAGACTAAGGACTTCTCAAACTTCTTATATTTTGTAGGATTAAAAGTTTGCTGATTACAGGAGCTTTTAATAGAATTGCACAACAGGGGCTTTTAATAGGCAACTGCGTTACATGTGGCCTATGAACAGGTTTATGACCTGAGATCCTAAAGTAGCCTTTGAGGAAGGACACTGTATTGTCAAAAGCACCATACCAGGTCTCCAGTAAGAAGAAAGAAAAATATTTCAGAATCTTAAGTAGCCAAACAATATGGGAAGTGCATAGGTTTGGCAGAGCAGGACAAACCTCTGAAATCATGCTAATCAGTATCTAATATTTAGTGGAGAACTGTTTAGAATGATGACAGGGAAGCTAGAGAAAAGTAAACTAACTACATCTTATTTCCATTCTTTGTTTCTTCCTTTGTTGTTAATAATATTGCATGCATTGCCAGCAGTCTAAGATATTTTTAGCAAGTGATAAACAATGTCGTATATTTGTCTTTATTACTAGAGCTAGACTGGATGTAACTTAAAATATTTTTAATATATCAAAAAAGATTATATATTGATGAGTACTTCCCATTAAAAACCAAATGGATTCTGACTTTTATTAAAAACAAATAATGGCTTCAAAATTTTGTGATTGGTGTCTTGAACTTTTAATTATTCATGTCACGTGTCAAGAAAATCATGTATTTTGTCACAAATTAATCTGAGCATTAAATCTCTTTTTCCATCCTTGTACAGAGTTTTCTTCCTAGCTTGGGGAGTGATACATTTCAGAGTAACTACAAAGGATGCTCAGAGGGTAGACCATACTCTACTGAGCTACTGCTGAGGATTCTGCTTCTCTGTGTGTAGAAAGTGACTCCCTTTGCACATTTAGCCAACATGGAGCCAAATACTGTACTGGAGGGAACTGATCTAGAGATAGACAGACATCTTTCAGTGTAAGGGAGGCCTGAGAAGAACATGGAGAAGGGAAGTTCATAAATATTTGCAATACTATGTGATCTGAGAATAAAGATAAGGTTCTTTTAATTAACATTTTACAGAAAGAATTGGATGCATCCTATGCATGCATATACATAAGTATATAGCAGTACAATCCCTAATTGTAAATGTGCTTTTAATTAACCACCGATTACTGATTAAGTTTCTCAAACCTCTCTGGCTGGCTGCTCATACAAAAAGATAAAAATCTAATCTCAAGTAGAAAATGTTGCTATTTTTTGAAGACTAAAAGAATGAGGTTTGTGGACCCTTGCCTGGGGCATAATTTGTAAGGAAACACTTGTCCATTACCCAGTACACTACTGGGAGTTTCTTCAGCTTTAGCAAAACATCTAAGATTTTCTCACTGTTCAACAAAGTTACATTCTGATGAACAGAAAACTGATGTTTTGAAGCAGCTTCAGGAATCTAAAAGCTTAAATCAGAAAGCAAAAGCATGATTTTATGTCCTTGATATAGATTTGGTTCATTGTGGCTTTAAATCTTTTTTAATGAGTAATTTAGTACAATTGTCATTGAAAGTGACATGCAAGATGCATACATGTACAATGTCAATTATTGATGAAGATGAGGAATATAAATATTTTTGAGTAATTTAAAATCCACCCAAGACATCAAAAACTTTTTATCTGATGAACAATGTTTGCTTAAAGATCTGAGCTATTAGTGTGAAACATAATTAAGACAGGCAATATTAAATATCAAATTAGGTTATTAGAAATAACTGTTTAGACTATTATATCATAGAACAAACCATAACTTTTCCTGAAGTTCTTGTTAGTCTTGAAAATCATTTGTAGATGAGGTTAGAGTACTGATGTTAATAGTACCAAAGGAAATGTTGATTTCTCAGGATGTTTATCAGTGTGGGCCACTTTGCACTTTATTACATTTGGACACCTTAAGTCAGTGGTGGCGGACCTACAGCACATGTGCTGTAGTGGGGTATTTGCTATTATTGTAAGCTCTAAAAGGTTCATTATCACTGCCCTAAGCCATCTTAAACCCTCTTTGAGATCTTTCAGCTGGCATATATTGCGAACATAAAATTAATTTGTTACTTTTCCATAGTAAAGATAATAGTATTTGTAAAACATTGTCTAATTATATTTCATACTTCCACAAAATGAAGAACTGGGTACCTTTTGATTCCTCATTTGGAATAAAACTTGATTTAGACATGCAGTCCTCAAAACCTGGACAAAGATCAGCTCATTTTTTCCATATCCCTTTTCCAACTTCTACTACATCATTCAGTAGTATCATGCAGGCTTAAAATGAATGCCTATTTGTGCATTTCTGGCAAACTTTCAGATTATTACCAAAACCAGTTTTTGAATAGATTATTCATGAGAATTCAAAAGTCCACTATTACCTTCCTTGTAGAATTAAGAACCTTTTTCTTTTTTAGTATATAAAACAAATGGTTAGAAATGTCAATCATCCATGGATTTCTCATATCATAATTGTTTACCACTGTGTATTACCAAGTTTTCTTCAGGATATTTAGGAATAATATTGTCAGATTTAAAAGCCAAGCTATCCTCCCTTAAAACAATGTACATCATGCATCCTTAAATATAAATATTCATCTTTAAATAGTACCACGTATTGGAATATGCAAATTATTTCCCACTTTAAGTGATACAGACTCATGTAACTATTCATCCTCCAGAAAATTAATGCTGTGCTCAAAAGAGTATGAGTTTACATGAAAATTATTTTGATATAACCACTATTCTTGGGACTTCGCCTTTTTCTGTAAGAACATAAAATTGTCTTCAAATTGAGTAGTTATTTATATTCTTACAAGCATGTGGAACTTTCTTCCAGTAATGATATTGCAAGATTTTTCTTCATTGTTTTTACTATGGTTTCTTAAAATAAATATATTCATTAAAAATAATTTTCTCTCTTACCACATTAAAACTTCCTTCAATAACATATAAGAATGATAGTTCCTAAAAGAAAATATTTCAAATTGGCAATAGTATGCCATTCACATAATCCTGTGGATTTAAATTTTTATTCTTTTACATAAAATGGCTGAAGAGTTTCATTATATTTTGAAAAGAACCAATATACATGAAATCAATATAAAAGTCCAAAAGGATTGTAAATTTAAAAAGCTAAATTAGATATGTCTGCCTTGTGCTGATGGCAGAAAGTGTGATAACACAATAGATCTTTCATTTGACACGTTGGCTTTGAGCATAAAAGGTACATTTTAATTTACTTTGAATGTCCATTTCACCCATGTTGTCAACAGAAATGGTTTAGGGCAGTTTCTAACACAGACTACAAAACTGTTTTATAACACTCCTATGGAAAAGGAAGTAACAATAGGAAATGAATTCAAACCTTTCAGAGTCCTGAAGAGGATGGGATCAGAGAGGGGCCCAACTCCTTTTGCATTTCGAGCTTGAATTCGAAAGTAATACATTGTATCAAGGTTGAGATCCATAATTTGATGAGTAAGCCGATCGCCACTGATTGTTTCCATAATCCAGTCATCAATTGGTATGTTCTTATCCAAGGTATAAAACAAAATGTAAGCTGCATAAATAGACAAATACATCTTCATTTAGTATACTGAACGTTGTAATTCTGCTTCCAATCACCTGTATTTCCCAAATATAATTTGCAATAATTGTATGCCGACAATCTACAAACTAGTGTTCAGCTTTGCAAGAATTTACTTATATTGCAAACATTAGATAAATAATTGTTTCAATATATAGAATGAGAAAATGAAACAGGCCATTAGAAATAAAAATACATGCAACATTTAAAAATGCATGCTTTCCGCTACCAATAAATCCTGATTATTGGTTTGTTGTGATATATATGCATGATGAAAAATGCAAAACAGTGATAATAAGTCTGTATAACTCACTGCCTTCCAATAAGGAAAATAAGTAATATTTATTTTGGCTTGTGCTTAAATAATACACTGGAAGGTGTAAAATCTCATATATGTTTTTAAAGTGTTATAAAAATAAATGATCATACTTTATTATTGTCATAATTCTGCAAAATTGGCAGGGACATCTCTCCTTCCAGAGATGGTCATGCTGAGGGTGACTCAAGCTACTTGGTAAAAGGGCTGGAATCATATTCTCTACCATGACAGTAAAGATCAATCATTATTTCCACTCTTCCAACATAGCTAGGCAAATAAATAAATTCTGCTGGACAACTGTAGGTGATCTAGTTAATGTCTCAAAATTTAATAATGTCATTTGATGGAACCACTAATTCTCTGTGTTAGGGGACGTGTTTCATAAATATTAATAGTGCACTCAGTTATGATAGTCTAATGTCCACCCAAACACATCAGGTATTTCTGTAAAGTAACCATATTGTGACATTAGTGGTGTAACTTTTATTTAAAGGTAATAATGAATAATTCTTATATTATTATCCTAGATGAAACTGTACAGGGCTCATTATGGACATCTTTGCTACATGAATGTGGTATTGTCTCCATTCCTGCCAAAATTCTGCAATATCTTTAGTGCACAGGCCACCAAAGTCTGTAGGTCTATTCTTATGCATTCAATGCATTATTTGTAAATAACTTCCTTAAAAACTATAATCTTGCATGGATCACCTTTCTTTCTGAGCCTCTGTGGCCTCCATCTGGCCTGGAAACATTAATACATAGATCTTTACAATGATTATATCACAGAGTTCTCTGACTCAGATTCACTTCCCTCGAGCAATAGTCATGCACTTTATCCACATTTCAGCATAAACCCTCAATGGGTTCTTTAGGATTAAACAACATTACAAATTCCAGCAACCAAAATCCGATTTTTCTTATAATCTGATCAATGCTAAAACTATTTTGTGTTGGGTTTGACTTTTTCTGGTGTTTCTCAAAGCTGTTTAATCATAAAAATTACTGGAAGAATGAATACAAATTATTAAAAATAGACTCTAAGGCTGGTCTCTTTGATTTAATACCTGTGTGAAAAATCATTGATGGCTCCAATTACTCCTATCCTCTGATTTTACACCTTGTGTAATCCTTTCTGTTTGGCCTTAGATTAATTCTAAGACTTGCTTCTAACAAACAGATATAACAAATAGGATGGATATCTTTTCCATAATTATATTACATAAGACTATGATTTCTGTTTTGATAACAGACTCTATAGATTCTCTCCTCCGTTGACTCTGATAACCCATGCTGACAAATAGAGAAGGCCATGTGACTGGAAGTAGGAGTGTTTTTTGACCAAGGAGCAGTAAAAAACTGGTCTGTTAACAACCACATAAAATTACAAGCAAATATTTTCCCAGCCAAACCAAAGAAAAAACTTCTGTAACCTTAATTTAACTTCTAATACCTTAATTTACAGCCTTGTAAGAAATTCCAAAGCAAATTATTTAACTAAATTATGCTCTGATTCCAGACAACAGAAACTGAGATAATAAATTATGTGTTCTTCTAAGTTACTAAATTTGTGGTCCTATTGTCTCACACATATATAGATACATGTAGATGATTTACATGATCAAGCAAGGTCAGGAATCACTGCTTTAGTAGATAATGTGGGATCTATATATATTTTGTCATTTGTTCCAATGTCATGTTACAAATACATAGCTTAAGATGCTGAGAGTTTAAGATACTGTAAAAGACTTGCTAATGTAAAGAATACTGTAAAATTTAAAAATGCTACGGGACTCCTTTGATGAATTAATTAAACTTGGAAGGCTAAAATTCAAAAGGGACTGTGACATAGTTTTAGATAAAGGGGTTGTTTTCTGACTTGTATATGCATACATTTAAAACTCAGTCCCTATCAGCAACATCAACAAAATATCCTCATATTGTTTCTAGAATGATATCCATTCTTATCCGTACAGAACCACGTCTATTCAGAAGGTGGCCCTGGTAACAGCAATTTTACTTTTTAGTTTTTATTGTATGCACACCTTATCTCTTCAAAAGGATAAAAACCTCCCTTTAGTTCAGGAGCCATATCTTTTATTACTTTTTTATTTCTCAACAAAATCTACTCAGAGTCTTCACATAACAGGTACTGAAACTCCCATATTAAATGAAATTCTCTAGCCTGTTAGCATGAAAGTTTTACATTCATTATACTAATGAAATTGTTAAAGTTTTCCTGGGCTGTTATAAGTACAGAGTAAAGCTGAATGTTCAGAGAATTGTGCTCCAAACCCAGGCCAACTACAGTTATTCCTGACTTTATTCATTTATCACATGAAACAAAATATTGGCTTTCACTATGATTTTAGTTACATAAAGATTGTTTATTTGAATAGTTTAAATGACAGTTCTGGAATCAAATAACCAAAGTTAAATTTTGAGTATAAAGTTCTGACCATTCCAAATTGTTGTTAAGCAATTTCCTAATATTTATGGGGAAGTCCAACCTTTTAAAAATGTAATTCAAGAACCGAGATAGTGAACACAAATAAATTATGCCATTAATTCTAATAAATGGCCTTAGGGACAGCACAACTTCATTTAGGAATGCAAATTTGTTATATTTGAAAGACACTGAATGTCTTATTGACATCTTTTCTCCCAATTCATTTATTTATAAGTTCTTATAAAGTTAATTATCATATATACAGATTGACAATCAGACTAATAGGGCAAAAGAACATATAAACACAAAACTTGAGTCATCTGTAAGAAAATGAATGCACCCTGAGACCATAATGTTAAATGAAGTAGGGACTGATTGTAAACTTAAATATCCTATGATTCCTCTTATATGAATAACTCAGTAGATAAATGAAATATGAAATAAAAGACAGATACTATAATAGGAAAAAAGAGAGGAAAAAAAAGGTTATTGTAATCCAGCATGAACAATGTGTCTAAAGCATACCTTGATTTAGTATAATTGATATCTTACCTTATAGATTTCTACAACAACATGTGCTGAAGAAAATTATTGGCTTCTTGCTACCTTTATATGCTTGTATATTTATTTCTCTGTGTTCAAGACTTTGTGTTTCTTTACTTTTTATCTTTCCTTTTTCTACCTTATTTCTTGTCTTTTTCTCACCATAACTGGCCAAAAAATGAGGGGTATTATGTTCTATCACAGTTGATAAAGTCTGAGACTGTTAACACAACTAGGCACCTGCATTTTGGAGTCATGTGTGTAAATATATGTAAAATGTAACATCATATATCAATCATTTTGACTACACTTATAAAATAGGCAATTGTAATTCCAGAAGCAAAATGAGAGAATGTATCCAATTCCTCTTGTCCCCTCTTTTCTGTCCTTTGCATTCTTTTTCTAATTCTACATAGATTTCCTTCCAAGGATCAGGTAGACTGCTAAGTAGTGGGAAGACCAAGCTAGTAACATGACTCCTATTGACAAGGAGCTCAACCCAGTGAGTGCTTTTAATCTCAAAAGAAATAATTATGATAAACCTCTACTAAAGGTTTAGATTTTCTCTATTATTATAATGGAAAGGGGATAAAAATGAAGTCAAGATGGCTGAATTTCCAATTTTTCAACTGGATAAGCTGTGGAAGCTTTTCAAAAGATGGGAGTAACAAATTTAGATACTTTTAATTCCAATGTGGGTCCACAATCTTGAATGGTCGTCAACCTATCACAGGACATAATAATGCATTATTTGGCCAATTGTGATGGGAAATATAAAAAAAGAAGATAAAATAGGGGCAATTGTGAAAGACAGGCAGATGCAGATGTGTGACATGAAGTTGGATATATGCATTCAAATCTTTTTTTGCATGGACATACAGATTTCAGAGATATAAGTGAGTATTACCTGTTGCATGGACTCTAGTAGAGATACTTTTCCAGAGAAGTAATAAAAGAAATTAAAAGTCCAACATTCTGAGAAGCAACACTTAAGAAACAGGTTGAAAGTTTATCTGCAAACGACACTGTGAGGCTGTTGCTTTGGAAATGGGAAGAAAAGTGCTTTGTGGATTTTATAAAAGTCAAGAAAGGAGAGAATTTTGTGGGAGAAGAACTGGCCTAGAATAACAAATGACACACAAAAAGGAATATACTCTTATCTGTGAGACTGTATTACATTTAACAAAATATTCTCTGAAATACCTAACTCCTCTCTCTCTCTGTTAGTCCCTAAATTGAACAGGTTTGAAACTACATTTATTTTTGTTTTTATTTTTTATTTTTTTGGTACCGGGGATCGAGCTCAGGACCTTGCTCTTGTGAGGCAGACGCCAGAACTACTGAACTAAATCCCCAGCCCTGAAACTGCATTTATTTAGATCAATGTTTCGTAGTTCTGTGTGGACACTAAAATCACATAGGAAGCTTTAAAAAAAGAAACATTCTCAGCTCCTACTTAAATGAATGAATTAAATTAAAACTCAGTTGAGAATCACCAATTAAAGTCAAAAGATAACTAATAAATGGGAGCAAAACACAGTATAATAGTTGATTATAGTTCTCAGTTTGTTTATTTTTCCATTAAGTTTATTTATTGGTACGTTTTAGGTGTACAATACAGTTACATTCATCATTGAGATCCTGTACCTTTACATAATATATCTTGGTTCTTATATTTTCCCCATTCCCCTCCCTTCCCTTCACCCCCTCCACCCTTCCCTATTTATAAACTCTTTATTTCCAGTTTTTCCTTTTCTTATATTTTTTCTTTTTCCTTCTTTCCTTTCCCCTACCTCTCCCATTTTCCCTACTCCTTTAGACCTTTTCTTCCTATTTCACGATATCAATTATACATTTTGATCCTTATTTACACTTTTAGCTTTTCACACCAGAGAAACTATTCGGTATAGTTCTCAGTTTTTTAATCGTAGCTTTGCTACTTCTCGATTATCTGAATTTGGATGAGTTATTTTCTCTAGAAAGCCCTAAACTCTTTATATCAAAGGGAAATAACATGAATATGTCATCGTGTACTATACAGTATTAAAATGCTGAGCAGGACATTAAGCATATAATAAAGACTTCATGGATTTTGAACAAATTTCTTCTGAAAATGTGAAAATAGCAATTTAAGAATTGGGTTTATGATCATAGAATTTAAAAACTGGAATTATCTAAATTTTCTCCTTTGTGTTTTTAAAAAAAATCTTTTTGTAGTAATTACATTTACAAATTGATGGACTGGGTTTTGTGCAAAGCACATTAGTAAAGCCTCTTTCTGGAATGGATTTCTAATTGGAATAATAGCTAATTTGCTTTAGTGCTCATTGGGCATAAGGGATTTTTCTCAGCACTTCACTATTATAACAATTCTATAAGAGACATGCTATTTTTGTCCTTATTTTGTAGATGAGAAAGAGAGGCTGGGGGAAATTAAATGGCTTGTCCACCCCCTACCCTTAAACAGGGAGCTTGGGTTCTTAACTCCCATGCTCTACAGCTGTCCACTTGAAGGAATTAGGAAAACAAACAGAGAGCGTATAACTTGGAAGTACATCCTTTGCAGGCATACCTCCATCCTGCCAAACTGGGACTGAGCTCACATTTTCCTCTGACTTCCATTAAAAGATGAGTGTAGCCAGTCTGGGCCTTCTGCCTAGTGGCCTGAGATTTTGAATATTTTATTACCTTATTCTCTGAGAGTAGTTTGAATGAAAGAACCCAAACAGGAATGTAACAGAAATTCTCTGAAGGGTTCTTAGTATTTCCTCCTTGTTAGATTGAATCAAAATATCTCAACTTGATGACCACAATTTTGTTCAAATGAGTAAATCAGGCTTTTAAAGGCAAAAAAAAAATGTCTTGCATACTTTCATTGTTAAAGAATGGATTTTTATTAGTGAGAACTATTAAACAGACAATTCTAATGTACGTAGCAATTTCTGATACATGCAGTGAAATTTTGGCACATAGAAACATACTGCTTAGATTAATTTGTATTTCTTGTTATGGGCCAGACTTCCAGTTTTTCCCTGAAAAGCAAAATTAAATTTCTTTCCAAATTGAAAACACATTCTATTGTTTACATTGATTATTTGAAGGTATTTATTTAAATAAAAGTGAACTTGAGTGGGGAATATGACTTACTTTATCCTTCACCAAAATAAATATATATTTTTTCATAAGAACTTGTTTTCACTTAGACAATTTTCATTCTGTTTTTTCTTAAATATATTATCTATGGATTTATCATGTACTTATAAATAAGTTTTTATGATGACATAAGATAAAAATAAATCAAAAGCTACAAAAGTACTGAAACAGAACCAATGAACACAGATCATAACACTGAGAGGGGAAATAAAAGAAAATTAGAATGAGCTGGCTTTAGTTTTAAAGGCCTGGAACACTGACAACTGAACATATAAGATTTGAGGGAGATTTTATATCTTCTTTTCCCATATTTGTCAGCTCAAATGAAAATTCTGTTTGCTCTTGCACAGAGAGTAATTTCCTAGAGAAAACAAATCTTCACCATAAATATCAATCACATTTGGAATTTTCACATTATCTATTATTTTTGCAAATTCAGAATGTAACTCACACAGTGACTGTGCCATCTGAAATTGCAATTTCCTTGCTTATCTCTGTATCACAGAATAACTGACTCACTCTGTAAATTTATAGTACTGCAATCCACCTCTTGTATGCAAAAAACAAAAAGAAAGAAAAAAACAGGAATGACTCTTACATGTTTCTAACTCAAAGGTTCAAGTTAATTAGACTATAATGTGCATTTTGAGTTATACAATATTTTTCATAATAATTATATGCTATGGAGACATCTATTAAAAGCCTAAAGTGATCATTTAAATGCAAAATCTCTGATAGAACTCCATTATATTTTTCATACTAAATTAACATTACAGGCTTCTAATGGATGCTTTAATTAGGCATTGATGTTATCAGCAATATTTGGCAAAATAAAATCTGTCACTGTGAAATATTCATTATATTCAATTTCTGGCAGTCAATATTAAGTATTTTCTGAACCTTGTGATTTAACTAAGAAGCTAAAAGTTATGTGAGAAGTTAAAATTCCAAGACAAATTTCCTTCATATATGCTATACAAAAAATATGTGGTTATTGGGAAGATTTTGTATTTTATAGCTGTTAAACCACCAGCTTCACTTTACCTTTATACTTAGAGACACTCTATAGAAAGGTTATCTTAATTCTCCATAGCCTAAAAAACCTAAGGTCTATCCTATTAGAAATACATCTTTCTCACAAAGCAACTCAAATGAAAGTGGTATGTGTGTGTATTTGTATGCACCATTAAAGAATTCCATGGTCTGTGGGGGTCAGAGAAGGGTCAGAGATGCCAAGACAGAAAATAACACACAAAAGGTGAGCTGAGCATGTGAGCATTCCTGGGCTAAGGCAGGACTATGCTGGGAAAGCAAGCTGAAATGCTTACCAGTGATTTTACCATTAGCTTCCAAGGGAGGCTGCCAGCTCACAATGACAGTACGAGGCTTCCCTTCCCGAGTAATGACGGTCAAATCCTTGGGAGCAGAGGTTGGGGCTGCAAGATGAGACAGAGACAAGGCCTTGTCATCAGATGTGAAAGAAAACAGACACTGGTGGGACTTTTAATCATGATGCAGATGCTCAGAATCTATCACAAAGTATCCCCTCTTTACACTGACATTTACAATTTATTTCAAGGATTTCAATTACATAAGCAAACAAGTTATAAAAAAAAATTGCTTTCCGTGAAAGTGAAGTGCTATCTAAAGGGGTGAATGTAGAGAGGGATTAGGGTTAGTGTTGATGACTTTGATGATGATATATCTTCAAGACACAGACTTTTGCTATGCCCGCAGTTTATAAATGAACATATCAATTGATTCTTCAATTTCCTTAGAAGCAAAACAAGAGTTAAAGCCCAGGTTGAAACACATAGCCTACACACCATATTGACTTCTTCTAAAAACAAACGTAAGAGTGAGAAATGAAATACAGGAATTAAAGAATTGATAAATAGCTTCACTTCAATTTGGGATGAAATAAACTAGAGTGAAAATCTGGCATGAAATAAGTTGGAATGAAACTTCTTCACGTTGTGGTTGATGAAGTCTTAAATACATTTTAAAGGTAGAAGCAAACGGCTGACCCAATGCAATATCTTTCAGGCCTCTTCCAACCAGTTTTCACATTATGCCTGGAAAGAGAGTTTTTCTTCTTGGTAGCTAACAATGCTCCAATTCTATTAGCTATACTCTTTGTTACCCTTTGTTTGACACAGGCAGATTGAGAACATATCTAGACTGTATGTTTGGGTTCCTGAATAACTTCCTGGCACCAAATAGGAACTCTGTGTTATCTAAAATATATAGAACTTGGTTTATAAGTCTGTACCAGCTTTACTCTATAAGTATTCACTTTGGTTCTTCAATGTGTCTGTACTATAGTATAGAACCTGGACGTTATCTATACTTTATTTTCAGCATCTCTTCCTGAGTTCCAAATGTGAGCCAAATAGAGAAGAGATCAATTATTCCCATCTATCATTCCATTCACTTTCTAATTCCCTGAAGTTCAGGGTCACTGGGATTCAAGATTTTCTCAAATTACTTGTAATTTTTGCATGCTGACATTTAAAATTTCAGATAGAAAAAGGAGGCAAAAAACATCATGGAGGAGGAAAATAAATAGAAAAGGATGAGTAGAAAGAGGAAAGAATGACCATAAGGAAGAAGAAGAGGAAAACATGTGAAATGGAGTTGATCTTGATAAAAGAAATTGTGATATCAAAAAATCAGCCCAAATACATTATTGAAAAGAGATTATAGCAAAATACCAAATGGCAATATGTTAAGAAGAATTATCCCCATAAAGAGCTCATTCAACATATTTCTAGGTCATAGATAGGAAGCTAAAATACAGATTAGGTTATGATAACAGGTATAAAAGGAATTTTCAAATTATGAAATTAAAAGACATGTATTTTTACTAATCAGAATAGCCTTTTTATTACTTGTATTAAAAGTCAAATTGATGTTTATTTGGAAAATAAATGATGATGATTTGATTGCTTTACATAATCTCTTTTAGTATTCAAAAAATAAAATAACTTTTAAACTGCTACTATTAAAATAATACATTCAAGAGTTGGTTGTTCAAAAAATCAGTCTACATCTAACCTATTTCAAATATTTTGTAAGGCCTTTTTGAAGAATCCATGAGAATGTTGGTAAACAGAAATTTTGGTATTGAAATTAATGTTTAGATCATTTAGGATTTTCATGTTAACTGGATTCTCTGATATTTAGAAAAGACCTTCTTAACTTGTCATGTAGTACGCTTTTGGTCTGCTCCAGAAACATGGTGACCTGTGGCTGGAGGTGGAGGGAGAGATTGTCTGTCAAAGTGTATGAAGTTCCAACTAGACTGGAGGTGTGGATTTAGGGATCTCCTGCATGGCATGGTGAGCAGAGTTCTAGATAATGCTATAGTTGATTCAAAATTGCAATGAGAATAAAATGTTTAACATTCTTACTACAAATAATGATAAGTAATTGAGGTAATGGATATGTAAGTTTGAACCCTTTTAAAAACATCACATTGTAAATTGGAAGAAAAGGGGCAAAGGGGAAGGAAGTGAGAGGGCTAGGGGAAGGGATAAAAGGGAATGGGATTAATATGAGAAAATGGAAAAATAGGAACAAAATCTTCGTAAATAGGGAGGACTGGAGGGGTGGAAGGGAGGGCTGGGCAAGGGTGAAAAATAAGAACCAAGAGAGACTATGTAAAGGTGCAAATTTCCAATGATGAATGTCATTATATTGTATACCTAAAATGTACCAATGATTATAACGAATAATCGATAATGCAAAATAGGAAGAAAAGGTCCAAAGGGGTAGGGGTAGTGGGAGGGGCAGGGGAAAGGAAAGAAGGGAAAGGAAAAATGCTGAGAAATGGAAAAAATGGAAATAAAGTCTTTGTAAATAGGGAAGGGTGGAGGGCGTGAAGGGAGGACTAGGAATGGGGAAAAAATAAGAACCAAGATGCATTATGTAAAGGTACAATTCCCAATGAGAAATGTAATTGTGTTGAATACCTACAATGTACCAATAAAAGAATTTAATTAAAAAAAACACATCACATTGTATCCTGAATATACATGTTTATTATTTGTCAATTAAAGACAAATAAGTAAATATAAGTTAAAAAAGAAATTCTTTATTGGCTACCTATTATCTCTGAATTAAGTATAAGTAAATAAGTAAATTCCAGACATTCTATTTATGGTTTATTTACTTGGAATTTATGCTTTTTCTTTTAGCCTCCTTTTTATTTGCTGAGCTGTGAACATCGTGCTCCAGTCATTTTGAGCTTTTCATAAGTGTCTTTTGAACACAATTCTTTTCTTCCATCCTTCTCCCTTCTTCCCTCCCTTCCTCCTTCCTGTCCTCATTTCATAGTACTGGGGATGAACTCATGGCCACACATGCTAAGTGAGCTCGCTATATCTATCTATCTATCTATCTATCTATCTATCTATCTATCCATCCATCCATCCATCCATCCATCCATCCATCCATCCATCCAACTATCTATTTTTGCTAAACTGCCTAGGCTAACCTGAAACTTGGTATCCCAAGTAGCTGGTATTATAGACATGTGCTGCTCCCACTCCTGGTGAATACATCATCATTCTTACATCTACTTGGCTGTCCTTGTAAATGCTGCTCCTTCCCTTTGGAAGTCCTTGCAGTGGAACCTGAGGATCCACCTAGGACATAGCTAAGCACCCCTTCCTTTATAAATCCAGACAGAATTTAGACCGTGTGTGTTTGATTTGATTTGAACTTGTCCAAAGTTTTGTTTTGGACTTCCTATGTTGCTTCAGGACTGTTTCAAAATGTTCTTCTTCTCAATTGGGTTATTATTCTTAAAAAATTTTATTTTCTTTCCTTTTTGCCTATCTCAGGGCCTGATAATTACAAATGAATGTTATTATACACTTATGATTAATATTATGGCCCACTAGCCAAACACTACCCTCTGATATTTCTGGTTTTCAAACAAATTTTTCCCACATTTAAATTTCTTTGTAAGTGCATGAATGGATGGTAATAATCGAGATTTAGAATATTTCAGAAAGGGGAATCATAGGCATTAGTTACTTGGACTGTCCAGCATCCTATCTGCTGTTTTTCCTTTTAGAAAAGCACTTTGCTTTTTCCTTTGGAGAAAAAACTCTTGTATGTTTCAGGAGGTTGGTAGCAACATCAACTGGGAACTTTATGGTCTTCATCCCACCCATTTTTAAGCTTGTGTGATCCCTTCTCAAGCCATTAAGATGCTGTCTATCATCTGAAAACTTGAATTGGATACAAGGGAATAAAACAGAATCAAACCACTGTGATGCCAGCACCTTGCAATGACAGTTACAACAGACCATTCTTCATCTCTGAAGTTTGGCTCCTGTCCCTTTCCAATATCTGATTATTTCACATATCCTTTCAGTTATTTTTATTTTACTTAAGTTAATAAGAATAAAATCAAATAGTCACCGTTTGGACAGAATGAAATATTTTACATCAAGGATTTGCCAGCCATTCTTACCTTCATTGTGAGCCATTTCAGCACCTGAAACTGTATATCCATAGTTTTGATGTGTTTGTAGAGTTAGCAGCAAATTTAGAGTTATTTCATTCACTTCATTTTTTTCCTCAGAGTTATAAATCTGTGGACACTTGCGAATTACTTCTTGCTTCTCATCATCACCAAGGAATCTCATCCACATGCTATTTACACCTTTGCCTAGATCATTATCTGATTTGACAATCATCCTTTCTACAACCACATTTCTTAAAGTATCTTTCTGTCAGTAATGTGTCTCATTATTGGTGTCCACATAAGGCTAAGAAGTTGATGAGAAATCCATAGGATGTATTAATCAAGACAGATGTTGATGTGCATTTTATGCTTATAAAAGAAAAAATGGATGAATTTGCTTGCTTTAAAGTAAAATTACTACTCTTTCACTAAGGGAAGATCAGATTTTTTTTGACTAGTTTACATTTTACTCCATTCGTATCCTTTCAAGTAAAAGGAAAGAGAAAGTCCTTTAGTGCCTCCCATATTATGTATCTTTTTCTTCTGGTTTTAATTTTCATAAGAGGCCATAACATTAGCATAAAAGGCAGAATTCTAAAAGGAATAGTTCATGTATATGCAACATGTAAAGTAGAAGAGGAAGATGTTAAAATTAAATGAGACTAAATAGATAAAACTTCTTATAGAAAGAAGTACCCACAAAAATGTAAATATACTCATAGTAGAAATCTAAAAGTTAAGGCAGTACTCTGACATAAAAATTAGAACTATAATTCCAATTTGTGTGTGTGTGTATGTATGGTTATTTAGGATTAATATCTAGGAAACTGTAGTTATAATGCAAAATTTTATTTTGTATCTAATTTCTTTCAAGTTAGCAAATACTTACCATGACTATGGTCAAAGACAGAGTTCAACCTGTGGATTTCTGTTCTTCACTTAAATGTATTGAAAAGATTTATCTAGAGATCCCCAAATTAACACTTTTAAGAAGCCACATATTCATCTTGCAACCACACGATTTAATTTATGGGAGACTCATTTTTTTCTTTTTTAGAGTAACAAGAAACTAATTAACTATAAAACTGCTGTGAACTATAAATGATAAAATATTTTATATACCATAAAAGTGTAATTGAGAAACCACAGCACTCATATATTTTAACTTCCTCACCTTCATGAAATGTCGAAAGTAGACACTTTGAGGTCAGCCTTTCGTTACATACCTGCTTCATATGTGGTGGCATGTGCAGTCATGCTCCATGTGCTGGACCTTCTGTTTTTTGTTACCATGACTGAGAACTCATACATTGTGTTTGGTTTGAGGCCTGTTGCTGTGTAGCTGAGAGAAGTTGTGTCTTCTGACTATACAAGTAGGAAATAAGTAAAGAGATAAGAAAATGAACTCTATCAACTTGCTAATCAAGACATGTAAAAAGAATATCAAGCAACCCAGCAAAAACCAAGTCTATTTCAAAACTGCAGAAGAGCTAGTACAAGGATTGGCACTATGTCTTTTCTGTCAACAGCTTATATGGGCTGATAATACATCTAAGACATGACTAATCAATCAGGCATTATGTTGTTGAAAGGCTTAGCTTCTGATAAACTTTCTTAAGTGAGGCAATAAACAGCACAGGACAAACAAAACTTTCCATCTTTGGAAGGTGTCTGTTCTGACTTGGTTTTAAGTTTACTTATAATAAAAATCCAGGTTAATATTATACATTTCACATATTTTCCCCTGGTAAGATAATTTATTAGAGTTTGTTGCTTATTATGTTTTAATAAAAGATTTTAAGGTAAAAACTTTTAGTGTTTCTAGTATCTCTTTAGCTCTTAAGAAAATAGAAGAAAAGCGATTTTGTGTCATGTGTTTTTCTTTCTGTCTACTTCACATTAAAGAAACATGTAAGTATGATAATGAGTAACTGATGAGGAAAGGAAAAATAATTTGGATAAATACTGAAGAATTACATTGTCATGCAAAGTAGTGCTAGTATTACTTAAATCTTCTGAATCCATTGTTTGCCTTTTAAACAAGAAGTTATTTTAGTAGAAAATTAAATAAAATTAAGTAAATTAAATCTTTATTGCTTTTTAAAAAATCAAAATGGTAACGAAGGAAAAAAAACAGATTAGTTTCTTAAATTAAAGCATGTTTTATAAATGACCAGGCAAATTCAAAACTATTTTTACCTCATATAAGATGTACTTGTGCTTGATATCTAGATGTTGGTCTTTTTCCAAACTTATTTACTTTTACATCTATATTTATTACTTTGTTATATATCTATGCCTAGAGAGTCAAAGGAAGCTTTTTCTTCCCTTAGGTAGATGTCTCATCTCTCTCTTTTTCTTACTACTGTAGTACAGTAAATGTTTTTTATCCACCTGTGAATCTCTTAGGCTATAGCTATGAAAATCCTACATTTTGTTACAACACCAAATAGATATTTAACTGCCCTAATAACATTTTGATGTTGTGCCTATCCATTCTATTAAAATGATGACCTCAGAAACATTTATCAGAAGCTCTCCTTAAAAATAGCTATAAAATGTGTCCTAAATATAAAAATATTTTGTATGATCAGGAAGATGGAATTCCATCCAATAAAACCCAAACTACACAGCTAGTATGTGACATGCTGATATGTAACTTCCAGTACTGCCTTGCTTCATAATCATTTCTAACACCTCTGAATACTACAAATGGAAATAGGAATGAGAAATGGGGCAATGAGGAATATTTTTCTTAGGAGGACAGAATCTTATCTTAATAAAACCAGTCTCTTTGTGCTGCACTGGAATTTAGGATGCCACTAAGCAATATAATCTTTATTTATGGTCTAGAAAAACAGATTGACATTTACAAATACCCTGAACTTACTCATTTTCTCTGGAAACTTGTAGAAGGCTACTGGTTATTTTAAATCATTAATCCTAGAAATACTTTGGAAATTTGTGGCCAGTTAGTTTTGAGAATAGGATACTCAGGCAGTGTCTCTCTGAGCCTTACCCCCTCATCTATACAGTGGAGATAATCATAGAATTGATCTCATAGCATTAAAGCGTGACATGAATTAAAAGATAGTGCCTGGCTCAGAGTAGGTCTTAATGGTAGCTACAATATTTCATGCAGTGTCTTACATTATATATAGTTTTAGACATGAGTTAAATTCCTTTTTGAGTTGTATCTTGAGGAATGAGATTGAGTCATGCAGAACTCTTTTCTGTAACATTAATGGTATACCTAATAAGCCCAGTCGACTGTCAATGAATCCATTTTGAATAGAAATTCATGTAAAACTGCATGTGATTAAACACTTGATAGAAAAGAAATCATAGAAAATCCTTTTTTTTTTTTTTTTTTTTTTTTTTTTTTTTAGGAAAGCCAAAGCAGGGTTTTAGACAATCAAAACATAAGTGTAAGGATTATGGCTTGATTTGGGCATAAACAATGTGTAAGGGTATTTTTGTGAGGAGAGCCCTACATGATCCTATCAGATCAGCTGAGTCTAGCTTCAATGGATTAGTTACAACCCTTCCTATGTCTTCCTCAAGGAACATGCACACATATATTAACACTCTTCACTATGAAGATTGTTATTTATTCTTTTTATAGTATGAGTATCTGTATCATATGGATTAAAATGACACTAAATTAACTGATATAACAATATATAGGATATAGTGAAGTCAACTCTTGAGCCCAGATCATTTGATTTCATGTATTTTTAAAATTTTGTGTGTGCCTTACCTATCTTATAAAGTTAACATGGGAAAAAAGAGTAAGTAATAGATAAGACAGTGGCTTGAAAAGTACAAACCAAAGAATCTGATACCTTACTTATAAAATGTATATCTTTCTGGTAGACCAGATATCTTCTTCATTTATGCTTCCCACTCCAACCCATCTGACTGTTTCCTTTCCTCTAACCCTCCTTACCTCAGATGTGGATGAAGAATAGTGTGTGTGTGTGTGTGTGTATGTGTGTAGGAAGGTGATATATTAGAAACTGAAACCTTCCATTCTTGCTGAAAGTATGGAGTGCATGTCTTTAATCTGTTGAGAAGGTTCTGTTCTACTTCTAGTCTCCTGATAGCTTTTACCATGAATACCTGTAGAATTTAGTCCAATATTTTTTCTCCAACTACTGACAGGATCATATGGCTTTTTCCTTTCCTCTGTTAAAATAATGACTTTTGGGGGTGGATCTTCCAATGCTGAACCAACACTGTCATCCCTATAACAAAACCACTTTCCACATCCTGCCAGATCTGACTTCCAATAGTTTGTTTTGTTAAACAAATTTCTATCTATGTTCATACTTTTTTCTTCTATTATCTTTATCCAGTTTTAGGATTAGCACGATGTTGAGTTCCTAAAATGAGGGGAGAAGTGTTCTTTCTTTTTTTCTGCTTTAATTGTTTGATATAATTTATCAGTTAAAATGTATATGAGCCTGCTGCTGTCATATAGGTAGGTTTTCAAACTAGGAATATACTTTCTTTAATAGGTGCTATTCAAATTTTATATTTCCTCCAGAGTTAGTTTCATTCATTTGTCTTCCAACTTCTTAGAAGTTGTAAAATTTATTTCAAAAAAGATTTTTGTAATATGCTTTCTATATCCTTTTAAATTCTGTAAAATCTGTGGTAATGTCTCCTAGATCTTGATATTGTAATTTTAAAAATGTATAATTGATATTGTGTAACAGGAAAAAAAGGTCTAAAGTTGCAGGGGAAGTGGGAGGGGTAGGGGAAAGGAAAAAAGGGAAAAGAAAAAATATGAGAAAAGGAAAAAAATGGCAACAAAGTCTTTGCAAATAGGGAAGGGTGGAGGGGGTGAAGGGAGGGCAGGAGAAGGGGAAAACAAATAAGAACCAAGATACTCATTTAATGGTACAAGATCCCAATGATGAATGTAACTGCATTTTATACCTAAAATGTACCAATAAACTTAATGGGAAAAAAATAAAATAAAAGGTAATAAAAGTTACAAAATAAGTTTAGAAAAAATTTTAAAAAAAGAAACTGAAACCTTCTTCAGGGAAGATGATAAGAAAAGAAACAGTTAAAATCTTTTTGGATTGCATCTCTTTTTACAGGAATTCTTTGTGAGACACAATAATTCTGTGTCTGCTATACTAACTTATTCAACTGAAATTGTTTTCCTCAAGAAATTTTGGAGCTCAAACCATTTTGCAGAAAGCAATCATTGTCCTTTGGAACATTTCACATTCTGGCAAAGAAGCCATGGCTATTCTGTGAAATGAATGTATCTACAAAGTACCAACAATTATGAATATAAAAATTTTAAAATGGAAAAAGTAGTCTTTTAAAGGTATTCTTGGAATTGAGTAATCTATATATAAAGAGATATTTTTCATACTCTCATGTTTTCTTGGTTGTCTTTTCTGATAATATTGTCTTTATTTATGGGTGTGCTGAGTCCTAAAATCTAATACTGTAAGGAGATAGATGGGGTACTTATGATGTATTTTATGTCAATGATAATATTTGGACTTGCCTGGAGAGATTTTCAAAGTCTACCAGAGGAACATTACCAAAGAAAACTGTTTATGATTTCAACTAAAATTGACTTATGATGAAATGTGCATTTTATGCCATTTAAAGGTTGAAAGACCATAGAGGCAGATCCAGTATGACTACAGAAAGAGAGAGACAACTTATAGAATTATTAGTGGGATTTTGCTATTGTCTCTAGGGTTGGAGTCAGAAATTCCCAAAGATGGAAATTTCATCTTCCACCACATCACTACCAGATTGAGGCTAGATTAAGGGAAGCGGTGGTTGAGCAAAAAAGACATTACACAAAATATGTACATTCTTGCTGAGAACTACCACAGTATAGAGGTAAAAGCAGAGACAAAAGGGGATATGAAGAATCTGGAGGGCCCGCATTGAGCTATTTGATTCTTTGGTTGTCCTGTGACATATATATTCTTATTTTAAAGCTTTCTTTTTCCCCTAAATCTTCACTTTGAGAATCATTAAAATCATAAATCTTATATATTTTTCCAGATATTAACTCACTTGAATAACTTAGGACTTCTTTCAAACATATCTACTGAACTAAGAGCATATCTCATTTCAAAATTTCCCATAATATATTAAGAAAACCAAAATGTATTTTTTGATTTCAAAATAAACTATCTCTTGATTCAGAACCAGAATAGGTACACATACTTGGCAAGTACTTTGTAATCACTTGTGTATTGCCCATATATGCTACTATTGTGTCAGGTTTAGGAGGTGACACGATAGTCTCCATTGTCTGTTTTTTTTTTTTGGTGTTGCCAAAGTTGACTGGTAGAAATTTGAAAAAGGTAATGACAGTGGCTCAAATATATCCCTAAGGAGCTCTTACAAGGGTTTTGAGATGACTCAGCGATGACAAGAATAGGGGCTCTTGTGATTCATATTAGTTCTAGGGGATTTTCTTTACTACAGGAGGGTGGTTTCAAGACTAAATGTGGAAGTCAATGGTGCAGTGGTGGTGAACCTATGGCACACATGTTATTTGTTTATCTTTTAAGACTAAAGATGTTCATGTATGAGTTGTTTTTTCTAAACTAAAACCTCAGTATTCAGGTTTAATTGCAGAGTTTGCACTTTGCAAGAAATAAGTAGGATTTGTGTTGCATTTTGGGCAATCATCTCTAAAATATTTGCCATCACCGATAGAGTACTTTCTAAAGATGGTATAAAAATACCTTCATGATATCTACTCTTAGTCGTATTCACTGATATACTGGTCTCTTTGATATTAATGAGAATAACTTCGGTGTCAATGTACATTTCTGATGGAAAGAAAAATATCAAAATCTATCTAGAAAATATTCTTAGATATCTGCTATTTTCAAAAAAGGAAAATGACATTTCCCCATATAAAATCAAATTACTGATAGAAACCTAATATATAATGAAATTCAAACAGCATTTTGTAGCTCTTACTGTATTTCTACCTCACTCTAAATTTGTTTCTTATGAACTAATTATCTCATACTAATTTTAGAAACTGAGTTACTGAAATGTTTTGTTTTCCCATGTAAAATCTCATTATCTCTTTAGCAAACTGACTCATGGTAGTCCAGAAAAAATGTATATATCAGAAAAAAATGTATATTTCAGAAAAAAATGGCAGTTCATTTTAAATTTCATGCAATCAATTACAACTTTACCTTGTACTTGGCACTGGCAGAAAAGCTGGTCCTCCACCGGACGGTGTACAGCCGTACTTCAGATGATTTTTGGTTTTTAGGGACAGAGTTGTCTGCCCAGCTGACCCTCACAGCCTCATGAGTAAGAGCCACAGCTTGCACACCTACTGGTGGGAGCATGGGGGTGGAGAGATCTGGGACGGAGGTGGGGAAATCATCAAGCAAAGGGTAATAGTCAACTGGGTCAGTGGGATCTGGGTTAAAAACCCATAAAATGAAACAAACACATAAGTACATAAATAAAAGCATTAAAAATAAATATCAGTGGTAACACATCACAATGAGTTAAATGCATGGTAATAATGATGAGAGGGAACATGAGAAGAACAGAAAAAAATGCAATTAATTTAATGAGAAAACACATCAGCAACAGTATTTCTATGTCACAAAAAAACGATATTTCTATACTTATCTCCTTATTTTTTTATCAATTTGGCTATCACTTCTGGTTATATATTACCAGTCTATATTTGTTGCTATATTCTACTTTACTACTTAAAAGACACAGTACAACATTTATCAATTTTATTACTATATAGATGACTTAAAACAGCAAGATAAAATTATGCTTCTGGCTTATTTCCTCCTGCAAAGGAAATCAATGCTTGTTGAAAATCTGGGTTATTTTCCTTCTCATTCTCTAATTTGATGATTAAGTTTCTGTAATACTTTCATTATTGTTTAGTTCAAGTCTCTATAAATGCTGTTTAGGCACAAACAATAAAGAACAAAGCACCTTGACATCCAAACAAACCTGTGTATAGTTGTAAGTACATAAAATCAGAGTGACCAAGTTCATGTGCTCACAAGGTCAATTGATATTTGGTAATTAGGGTTCAGGTCACAAAAGGTTTGCTAGGTTGTACTACTTTAGAAGAGGGGTATTAGTGTCATGTTACCCACCTGCTCAGAGTAATTAGCTCTGATCTCAGTGTATCATTTGATGCTCCTAATTCTAAAATTCTGAGTTCAGGGGGCAAACCTTTTACTTATTGGATGGGAAGACAAAATTACTACCTATAAATTGATGAGATTTGCACCAAGGTATAGAAATGCTCTGATCCATAACATGACAGAGATCTGCAGGATGATGTGTGTGCTTTTACAAAGTTCTCCAATTAAAAAACCCTTGGGCTTATTTTCACCTAGAGCAGTGCTGAGATTTTTCTGGCAATGGTAATAGTCCAATAGGAGCATTTAAATTTTGACTTACTATATTTACATTTAAAAAATGAATCTTTATATTATGTAATATGAATTTTCAGTAACAAAATAAAAAGGAGATGTGTAGTACAGCACTCAGGGTTGGCATATGATGCCATTTAGGGAGATGAGACCTGTTAAAATGGAATGTTTGCAGTGGTGTATAAACTGTTTTTTTTTTTTTCTTTCTAAACAACCTAATTCAAAGCTGAGCACTTGCTGGCTGCTTCTGATGATTACTGCACTTTGTCCACTGCATTTCAAATCCCTATCCCCTATTCATCACTCTGTTTTTCTGATTAATTATTTAGTATATTACCAGGTTACTGGTCTGTGGAGCAAAATATAAAACTGAAAAAAAAAACAGAGAGAGAGAAAGAGAAAGAGAGAGAGAGAGAGAGAGAGAGAGAGAGAGAGAGAGAGAGAGAGAGAATACGAATGAAAGAGATATTTAAAATTTAATGACAGCCCAGGCTTTCTGTATTTCTTTTGATGTCTCTTTTTATTAAGGACTCCTTTAAACCCAAATGAATTTATGAAATGATGAAGAAACAGAAAACACTGCAGCCTCCACAAGGATCCAAATCATTCATCAAGTTTGTGTGGCAGTAAAAGGTATTTTTGCCAAACTAGAGCAGGTACTGCCTCTCTTTTTTTCTATTCTTAGCTGGCTTTATAAGCATTTTATACACACATGTGGGGGGAGTATTTTAATTTATAAATTCATTTTTTACTTACCTATGAGACTACCCTTTTTATTGTTTCTTTAATATAGTTTTGTTGTTAAACATATATTAACTTTATATTTCCTATGTTAGACTTTGAAATGTAGGGATTCTCCAAGAAATTGTAATAGTCAATTCTTTTTTTTTAGGATAGTATAATATTCTTGACTATTATCGTTGGGTTTCTTAGAGTCAATTTCAGAATGCTTTGCTTAAATTTCCAGCAATATTATCAGTTAGTATTTATCAGTACTTAGAAACTCCAGAAACTTCTATTTTGGCCAAGTGTTTCTCTGCTGTGCAGGGAGCAATTTTTTCAGTTGTGGCTTTCCTTTCTACTCACCATTTCCTCTAGAACTGTGCTAACACAATAACCACTAGTTACATGTACTATTTAATTAAAAATTAAAAAATTAAATTCCTTCTTATCTTGCACTAGTCAATTTCATGTATCCCATAGCTACAAAAGTCCTATGCCTCCCATACTGAATAAAGCAGATCTACAGCATTTCTAACAAAGCAGAACATCCTGGTGCATAGCAAGCATTATTATGAACACACATGACACATACTGCAGTCTTGTAGTCTCTGATCAGAAACTTGAATAATTAATTTAAAACATTCTTTTGCCACTAAACCACTCAGGTTTTGTTCTTTTTCCTATTTGCTGCTTTGTGTGTTGCTCTTTTTCAGTGGCTACATCCAAAAGAGTAAACACATAAATATATAGTCGCAAACCTTTTGTTAAGGAAAAAACCTTACTCAATTCCTAATAGATATTTTAGTAAAAGACCACTAATTTCTTGGGATCATATTTATCTTTGAAATGAACTTTAAAGATCATAACATAGTTTTACACCTGGATCATACTTCATTTGAACATTGATAAAACAGGTAAGGATAGAGAAAGACCAACTACACACTTCACTGTTTCTCCAATTTTTATGTGCCTTTTTCCTTTCTCAATGTTTAACTGTCTTGTTCTTGGAAAAACAGGGAATAAGAGGCTTAAAGTAAGAATGAAACCCAGACTGCCCTTCTGGTAGGCAGAACCCTCAGCAGATCAAATAACGAGTCTGAGATTCCCAGTCTGAGATGAGGCTCCAGAGCCCACCAATTCTATATGAGCACATGTGTGTAGAAAGCTCAAGAGTACGATGCTTTCTTTAGCGTGATACTTTTATTGCTTCTGATACATTTTGTATTTACTTTATGCTGGCCTTCTTCCAAGACTGCTCATGGGAATACTTTGCAGAAGCTCAAAGACAGAGAATGTCTTTTACATGGCATTCTGGCATATTTATTGATAGAGTTTATCCCAAAACCTTAACCTTTGATTTCATTTATTTGTCCTTTGTTCTCCATGATGTGTGGAAACATAATAAAATAATTCTTCCATTTCAGGAAACGTCTGTTCTTTTGCTTTGGAGACGGCTTGCTTCAAATATTCCTTTCCAACTCATTGAAGGCTTTTTTCTGAATAAGAAAACTGCTTACCCAATTTACAATTTTAGTATGATGCATTTCTCAGATCAATTATGTTTAGAGTCATCTTATGAAAAAAATTGTCTTATAGGTTACTGGTGTTTTAGAAATCACTCTGGGAATGCCATATGTTGAGAATTAGAGAATGGCATGAAATGCACAGGGAAAGAACTTGGTAATACTTCCAATGGTAATTTCCAGACAACTTACCCATCAATTAATTTGAATTTTATAATGTTATTCCTACTAATCTCTATTGGAAAACTGATTTTAACAGGTTACCACTGTTGGCTTTCCTTGTGGGCTTTAATTTTGGTTAAAAATAAAAGAGTTTTGAGAGTCAGGCCTCAGTAAAAATTTGTGTGGCCTGATCACAGCTGAAAGTCACACCAATGAGCAGCTCCTCAGCATCTTCACCATAGGCAGGAAAAAAATGCCTTACTAAACAAAAAGTATGGTGAACATTGGAATAGTCAAATTGACTTGCTGTCTTTTGAAGATCCTTGCTTCCTGCAGAGCAAGGGAGCTAAGGGAAGTGAAAACTCCAGAAACTTGCTGCCCATCATGTTATCTCTCAGTTTCCATATGAGGCTGCAAATGTCCACATCCTCCTCATCCTGAAGACAACATGTTTGATAGTAAATATTCTCTAAGGCAATCCTTCTAATTAGTCTTCCTGAGATATGAGAAGGCCTTCTGAGGGCATAATGGAAGATACTATCATCTCCAAAATAAATAAATATATTGGCATGTACCCCAGTTTTGCATCACAATTTGGGCAGATCTCATTCAGTGAAACCAATGGCCAAAATTCAAAGAGATACAAATAACTACCTTGTCTTACAAGAAAATTGGGTTGAAATCAATATATTGATGGTATGTGGCAGCACATAACAATTGTTAGTTAATAAAATAATCACAATTTTAAAGCAGTCTATAAATGGAGCTTGTGGGTTTTGGAAAACAAAATACATGAAGTTTACATTAATGTAGGCAGTGGCAGAAACTACAGCATCTCACCATTTATTTTCTAACCATTTATGCCTCCTCATCTGGACTTTATTTTTTATTAGTACATATTTGTGACACATCATGAATACATTCACCATGGGGACTTGGTATGCATACATATCACATCTTAATCCTTTGGACTTACACTCCAGTAATTTTCATACCCTCTGGTGCTTGCTACTGAATCTGGTGCTTACTTTCTCAGATGCTTTAATTTCATTAAGATAAAAATAAGTTAAACGAGGCCCAAGGAGTATAGATTTGGGGAGGGATGTGGGTTTAAAGTATTAAGTAAGTGAAATGAATTTCATGAATTATATTTCCAGATTTCATACAAAGTCTGTTGGTTATTAGATGGTAAGTGATCATTCAGCTTCACAGAGGTATACTCATTCTATTTTGGAGTAAGCCCTGCCTTCCTAACAAATAGCCTCCCTCCATAAATGGCTTAGATCTCACCTTTTCACCCATCTCTTTTTCAGTTTCTTGAACTCCTTTATTCTCATGTGCAGCCTTTAGAGTTCAGCTTGCATAAGGATTGTAAAACTGACTTTGAAGCAGCCAATCCCTTTCATTCCAGACACCTCTGGCACTGCAAAGGTGACCTACAGGCTTGGCTCAGGAAGAAGCAACCTGTGACTCACTGTAATCCAAACCAGCTCCCAGAAGAGAGCTCATCCTTGTCATCTTAGCTTGAAGGACCATGTGCAAAGGAGAAAGGGTTCAGGCATTTGGCAACCTATAATTGGGGACTTTCTGCCTAAGTGGCATTGATATGAGATGAAACGAGGTGCTAGAAGAATGAAGACTCACACCAGGACACCAAATCTATGAAGCTACTGAGCTCCAAGTTCTTTACACCCATGTACTAATTTGTACACTGTCATCTCATTTAATTTTGAAAGCCAAAGAATGAGAAAGCATTGTGTGCATATGTATACCCACATACATAAAAAGGTTTGGAAGATAACTACACATATTTTTCAAGTTCTTTCTTTATTTATATATTTTTTTGCTTCAGTTTCTCTTTTTTCACCATAACTCAAACACTGACTACCTTGTCACAAGAGGCTTAACGATTTTCACTCACCTGTTATAGATCTGGTGGTGGCACTTTCATACAGAGGAACGCCTTCTCCTGCATTGTTAAAAGCTTTTAGGGAGATTACATAATGGGAACTTGACTCTGGAGAAAAACAGAAACAATTTGAACATGGTTTTATTCAGTGTACTGAAATACTCAGGGTAAACATTTTCCTGAAAACAAATTTAATATAATCTATTAAGTAAATTGCTGTTTGAAAATAAGTGCACTGAATTCTGGGAAGAATGTGGCAGCAATGGCAATAAAATTTTTGATCTTCCCAAATCCCCATATAAAAAGCAACTGAATGACAAGAACAGAAAATCAAAAGCATTTAGATATTCACCACAAAACTAGATGAAATGCCAACCCCAAAATATAAGTGGATGTGCACAACCAATGAATAGCTTTATCATTTGGGTGTTATCCACATCTGTGTAGGGAAAGCCAAAGGCAAGCATCAAACTCAAATACAGGATAGTTCCAAAATAGCAGTCAGGCAGTGCTGGAAAGCATAGCAGACCAGTTTGAGAACAGCAATTATAAATGCTGAAAACTTAGCTACAATGTCTCTTCTTCAGGTCAGTGCCCAAATTGTGGACAGACGACTAGAAATAGATAGAAAGATCTCAGCAGAACCAAAGTAACCCAAATAAAAAGGTGAGACAGTCCAGATAAAAGTAGAAGAGAGGCCATGGAAATTCTGATCCAAGGTTTCATGGATTTTAATGTATGTCAGGAGTGGGCAAATTTATCTATATATGACCCAGATATGTAAATGTTTTAATTCTGAAAATCATAGTGCCTGTATCGCTGTTTATTCTTGTTTGTTTGTTTGTGTACTAATCTTCAAAAATGGAAAAACTATTCTTGGTTCAGTGGGGAAAACAGAAAAACAGGACCTGGGCCTGGTTTCATCTGTCCCCTGTAGTTTGCTGAAACCAAGTTTATTGAAAAAGCTATCTGAATTTCTTGAAGTGCAGAGAAACAATTCACATAAATGGGAACAACAAAAAGTATTCAGGTAAAAATTCTGTAAGAAATTATCACAAGAAAAAAATAACATAGGGAAGTAGTAAGGCTGTTCATTGGTTGTGTGTACGCATGATTCTGATAGAAAAGTACACACACACAAAAATGAAAGTAGAACCAAAATACATAAGAAAAATAAATCAAAACTACAATTTGAAATTTCAAAATGAAATAAATAATGTAAGGAAATGATACTAAATATAAAAGAACAACATAAACCAGAATTAGAAAAACTCAAAATGAGATGGAATAACTTAAGATAAAGTTATATCTAAAAAATTATATTTTAAAAATAAAAAGTAACAATGAACAAAGTAGAACAACAAGTAGAAAACGAAAATACAAGGCAAAAAGAAATTAAGAAAGGGTTAGAAGTGTATTTGGGAGAGAGTGCCAAATATACAGTTAGAGAAAGAAGATCCAACACATACATAATGGGAATCACTGGGGAAGAAAAACAAAAAGAAAGGGAACAGAATAAATACATTTTAAAAATTCATTTCACTGACAATGTTTTTCGCAAGTGGAGAAAAATAATATATGACATATAAGAAGAATTAGATCATCGTCAGGCTTTTGGACCACAATATTTTATTTCAGAAGGAATCAGCATGATTATTTGTAGATACTCTAGATCATTGGTGGTGAACCTATGGCACACAATGTGGCAATGGGCTGTTTGTATCATTGAAAGCTCTGTTTGCAGTCACTGCTCAGATAATAAAATGTAACTTAAAAATTTTATAGTCAACACATTTAACTGTAAAGACAGAGGGTTCAGTCAAGCTGTTATTCACTTGCAAGCAATTAGGAAGTACTGTCCTCTAGAACAACTGGAAGATGAGCTTCAGATATCCAAAATGACAAGAGGAGACATTGACCTAATAGGTAGCTGATGAAAAATAACTTAAAACAGCTAAGGATGAGTGTAAGGGAGGGGTAAAAAGGGATTTTAATTTATAATGGCTGCATGTTCTGATGCAATAGTAATAAAAGATTAAGAAAGAATAGGGATAGTCTAATAAAACAAATGTTTTAATAATTATTACTGATATGGTGATCCTTTATTATTGTAGTTGTAAGACTAATGCACTATGGTATACAACAAAGAGGCAAACATGAGAAATTCTGATTCTATCATCCTTTCTGTCCTTGAGAACCAGATTTTTGTGTGGCTGAAAGGACATACAGATGTAACATAGAAGAGGTTAAATAAAGTCTGATCCTCTTAAAATTTAAACTGAAAAGGTACTTTTTCTGTGTTCTGGCTCTATTCACTGCAAAAGTCTAGAAACACTGACTCAATAGAAACAACTATCCCTATTATGCAGACTATGGTTTTGAAAACAATTATTTCTCAATATATAAGAAACAAGGGCTTCTTGAAGAACTGGTGAACTCAAAGTTTAAGGTAGGAAACATGCCAAGAGAGCCTGAAACATTTTGACATACAGAAGGATCAGAGCAATCAATCCAATGAATCATATCAATGGATCCTATTACCAAGGATCAAGACTATCTGTGCATAAAGCTAAGCATTGCAATGTATTAAACCCATTGGATATGCATGAATACATGAATTCATAAAGGTGTTTTCAAGAATAATAACAGTAGGTCATTTCTAAAGTTGATAGAGAATCAACTTGCTATCTTAAAAACTAATTAAAGGACCTTGGATTTAGTTCAGTTATTCCACCACCTGCCTTGCAAATGCAGGGACCAGAGTTCAATACCAGGTACCCCCCAAAAGAACCCCACTAATTTAAAAGCAAATATTTTTTATGACTTTCCTAAATAAACTTCATCAAGATATAAACAAATATCATAGGATGGGAAGCCCCTCTTTAGAACATTATCACACAAATAAAGTCAAATGACACAATACTGCTATTTTGAAGCCCCAGTGAATGAATGGATCCAAGCATGATGCACTAATAGTTGCTAAGATAAGAACGTGACATCTAGATACTAGGTATTTCTTGATGAAAGAATAAACTGTTCTCTAGAGTCTTGTCAAAGGCTTCAACTCATTTATTAGAATAACAAAGCTTTGAAAATGAGTGCATTTAGCTCTAATTAGTGATCTCTGAAAATCGAGTAGATGGATTTTTCTTCAAGAAACATATATATGACCTAAATACTAGTGTTAAAAATATTGCCATTCTAAACAATAATGACCCCAAAACCACAAATATAGCAAGCAGATTAGAATAAGATTTCATCTAAAATACTTAAAGAACTTTCATGCAGTGAATTGATTACCCTCCACAAAGAATATTCCCTTTTTAAATATTTATATTATCTAGCTACTTTCCTATTAAGAAAGTAATAAATCAGCAAATGTAAAATGTTCATTGAGATGCAAGACGATTTGTAAAAAGATAGACCTCTATAATCAGGTTACTAACTTAATTCTCGGTACTGAAAAAAATAAGAGTACATAAAATTAAGCAACAAAGAATCGGGTAGAGCTTAAAAATACTATAAGAGTTTAGGGTCCTAGAAAATTAGTGAGCAATTAGGTCATGAAATAAAAATTCTCAGCTGATATGAACTTTAAACTGCTTGTGGAGAAAGGTAGGACTTAAAATAGAAAGATGATAGGAAGTAGAAATATTTTGGGGAAAGAGATGGAAAAATGGTGAAAATCCATGTAGATAGGCTAGCAGCATGCACCTCTATCAGGACAAATATCCTTTCTAGTTTTCACAGTAGAGACTATCTGATTTTAAACATATGATTCATCTACACAAAGAGAATAAAAACATTTTATATTAGATTTGAGCCTAATGAAATATGAAATTTTTTTTTGTGGTTCAAATTCCATTCAGTTCAACCTAATACATTTATATATTTGCATTTGCCAAGGTATTTCTCAAAGGACGGAAAATGAGATCAGGAATTCCAAAATCTAATGCTTAGGAGCTAGAGTTATTTGTTTTGTAGTTTACTGTAGTTTTGTAATGAGGGAAAGGGAAAAAACGAAGGGGGCGGGGAGAGAGCTAGATTTGCCTATAGTCTATAGAAGACGGCAGGGCAGAAAGACTCTTGGGAGTTACATGATTCATCTAGAAAACGAAACCACTGTTCAGACATAAGATATTATTAGCACAAGAAAGACATACTCCACGTTGTCAGATTTTCTGGAAATCTAGATTTCCATTTCATGTGAAATCAACACATTTCTATGTATTACCTGAGAATTTAAATGAGTCAAATAAACCTACACTTGGAAAACAAAATGTATCCCTGGACTGAATCCAGGCCTGCTATGGTTTGGCTATTGAGTGTTCCCCAAAGGTTTGTATATAAAGGCTCAGTCCCCAGAGTGACAGTGCCCATAAGAGATGAGGAACAGTGTGACCTTCTTCAGTGAATATGTCCTCCTTAGGTGAGGACCCTGGTACCCCGGGGTGGCCCCTCCCCAGTCTGAGATATAATTGCTTGCTTCCATCTACATACAGGACAACTGTTACCATCCACACCATGAGTGACAGAGCCACCAGGTGGCTGCAGAGCTTATGTTATGCTGCTTGGGCTCTCTGCTGCTTGGGGCATTTCATTGTTATTATGTGAAGCTAATACACAGGCCTGTGGCCACTGGTCTACAACTTCAGAGAGGTTCTGACATGCATAAACACACACAAATGCATACATGTGTGGAAAAATAGACATTGACCCTTTCTCAGTCAAGATATCAACCACAATATCAACATCAACAAATCGAAAACTTTATACCTCTTGGTAAGGAGAGCAGAAATAAAACAATAAAACAGGTGCTCATTTCTGCAAGGAAATTGGATAAGACTGTCTTAGATTCATATGTCCAATTCGGATGATAATTGAGAATTAAGAATATCATACTTGATCAAGCGCTTTAGCTTACTACTCAGGTAGCAGGGGAAGTTTACAGAACTGTCCATGAAACACTTGATTCATGTCTTGATCTTCGTTCTCACCTTCCAGCTGTCCAGTTCATATCTTTTTTAACAACATACCCATTAAAGCTTCTATAGTATTATTGTATTATTGCCCTTCAGTCTTTTGGAGTGTATATTTCTCATTTTTAAAAAATGAAAAGAAAATGTATTTTAACTGATTCATTCTCACTGTACTGGTTTAAATTCGCACTTCAATCTGAGTAACAATAACGTGTATGTCATCAAGGTGCTGCGTGGTTCCTGAACAGTATCCATCATTTCTTTATCCACCTCCAATAAATGCGAGGTGAGGGTTACTCCAGTATAGATCTTGCTAATACTGACACTCATCAAATCTCTAGTCCTCTTTGTAAAGTCAGTTCTTTCATTTAATGTTTGGCCATGGCACAGAGTGTGCTAGGACAAAAGCCTGGCATCTTACCATTTCCTAGCTGTTGAGCCAATGAATTATACCAATCACTCATTTCCACAAATCCTCACTATCTGTGCACACCCCAGGGAGGATCATCCTTAAATTTAAATAAGAGATGATAACGAGGGCTTAGCTTTGAGACATGTAATTGAATTGAAAGGGCATTAAGAATATTGCCTAGAGGTAGAAGGGATCTTGGAAACTTCTTAGCCTGGTATTTTCCAATTGTCCATTAGTAATTTGAGTCTCAGGAGAGTTCACTAACTTTATAAAAAAAACAACCAGAATTACCTGAATAGAAAGTGAATCTACAACACCTCTAACTGCCTTTCCAAAGTGGTTTTTGGGTATGCTCTTCACACTTTACCTCCCCATAGACATCTTTTGGGCTCACTCTGTCCTCTGCATTGTACTTTTGTAAACCTATATTTTGAATCTACTGAGGAAACAATAGGATTTTCTTTTTCCTGTTCCATTAACCTTTATCCTTTGCTGAATCTGCCTGAATAACAATACAAATGTTACTCATTTTATTGCCTAACTAGTGGACAGTGAGCTACATTGCTTCAATCTCTTTTTATGTAGTGATAGAGGCATCTTTGAATGTGTTTTGATGGAGAAGACACTTTAAGAGAGAATTGGGAGCAACGGAGAATGTGGGTTCTCTCCACTTACATAAGAAATGTGTAATTTACAATTCCACCACTAGAGGGCAATGTGGAACTATTTTCTTGCACATGCTCAGAGCTCTTAAACTTTAAATCACAAGAGTTGCCTAGAATTGCTGCCTCTATGGAAGTATCAAATGAGTTAAACACATATAATATTATCATAATGAATTTCAAATGAATTAATCATTAATTATTATCAGATCCCATTGTTTGGGAGTACACTTGACAATTATGACAGTAATTTTATTTTTTGTATTTGCTGAAATGTTGCAGACATGTAGCCTTGAAAAATTTATCAATTTTTTCTGCAAAATAAAGTATAGCAGTATTTTCTTATTTTAATTTACTGATTTAACCATACTTGAATAGTGTGGAAGTTTATAGATATCCATGGGAATTATTTTCCATTGTGGATATTCTGAGTGATTCCACAAATCACAAATTAAATCTTTAAGATTTTTGCCCTTGTTTGGCCAATCTTTTTATTGAACATATCAATTTTTAATACAGGAGGCTGCAGAAATACATAATAACTCTGAACATCCAAAATGGATGGCTTTTGGCCAGCACTGCCTCTGTGACCAGAAAAATGGGGAATAAATGCACAATCATTGATTATAGGGATTGTTGTCAAAGACAAGGAAGAGGTAATCAGGAGAAGCCTTGGTTCATGTTCCCGAGAGACTTGGTGGGTAAGAGAGCCATTATTTTAAGAGATTTTGTTGAATCTTCCATGAAGAGATGAATGTTGACCGCAGGGGAGAGGGAACAAACCAAGAGATATGCAGCATCTCCTCAGGGTTAGACCAAAGCACTATACTTGGTAAGAGAGCCAGAGAGAAGAACATCATTATTTTTAATTAATATTTTGTGTGAGTTAAATGCCAGTGGCATGTGCCAGGTTGACAGCCCATAGTCTTTTATTCATTATGTACATCAGTCCATGGCCTCATCCATGCCAAGTGCTTGTCAGAGCCCATGTCCCTTCATCTTTTTTCTTTCTCTGTTAACACTGCCAATAAAACAATTAGAGAAAATTAGAGGAGTTGCTGTTTCCTAACGCAGACACCTGCTCATTGCAACAAACCAGAGCTACTACATTCTCAGAAGAGAGGCCACTACTTGCTGTCAGATGCTAAATGTTACTGGACACCTTTGACCCTACTGGACCTGAACTGTTTAATTAAGTTTAATGGGTGGACAGTAGACACAACTGATTGCATTGATCTTTAGAGGATGAACAATTCATATTTGAGGAAGATGCAATTTATGTAATACATTCAGTTCTACTTCATTACGTATCTGCCTTTGTAAATTTAACTAATGGCTAATCTAGTACCCTAATAAAGATTTTCTTTTATTTTTCCCTTTCCCAGGAGCACAGTCCAAACAATGGTCAGATTATAACATGATTTGGTCATTAACCAGTCTTGTAGCTACCAGCCAGTCCCCTAGTCAGTGTGAGAAAGTATACCAGTCCAGAAAGAAAAATTAAGGTAAAATTTCTTTAATCTACTTAGGTTTAGTATCAGGAAGGAAATCAGGTTAAAAAAAAACCTTAAAAAATATTTCATTGCTCAGCAGATAGAAAGTGCTTAACAAATGTATGCTGAGTTGATAAATGCATAAGATATAGAAAGACCGTCTTTCTCATTGGAGGTCAAATAGCTAGTCCTCCCTAGTCAATTTGAACACAGACCTCAGAATTTTTTGATCCAACATTGTACCTCCTAATATCTATGACTTCATTCATGGAAGATGGATCCAAAGATGGTGCAAATTTCCTTCTTGGCCTTGTATATTTACACTCAAGCCTTCTTTGTGCATGCATATTTTTACTCAAAATTATCATCTAGCATTTTTTGTCTATTAGATATTGTCATGCATTTTCCAGGGTGTGTAAATATTTTTACCTTCTCTCCAAAGTAAAAAGCCGCCTTATTTTCTCTGATGATTTTTTTTTTTAATGAAACTATGTTGGTGGTTTAAAAAAAATCAGAGCAAAGTGTTCTGGAATTTGGGGAGTTTGTGGAGATGGTGGAAGGTTTGCTGAATACTTTGATGACAAGTCTGAAGGAAAAGAGTGAAATGGCCAAATGTATGGGAACAGTTCAAAGTGGTTACAGCATAGTACATGCTGCAAATACAATGTGAAGACAGTGGTAACAACTCTTTTCCTATTCCTTCTCTTTCTCCACGTATTAATACATATGGCATGCTCCATTAGACTTTGTTTAACACAATTCACTACTTTATTTACTCCTTACCTTAATCCAGTACATGGCATAGAGAATGTACTAAATAGTTTTAGCGATATAAAAATTGTACATATTTGTGTACATCATGATGCTTTGTAATATGTATACATTGAGCAATGCTCCAATCAGAGCAAATATATCTCCCTAAACATTTACCATTTCTTTATGTTACAAACACCCAAAATCCTTTTTGGTTCCGCTTTTCTGAGATACATGGTAAATTTTCATTATCTATATAGTTACCTTACTGTGCCATGGAACACAAGAGCTCATTTCTCCTGTGTAACTGTAACTGAGGGAGAGATGGAGAAATATTGATCAATGGGTAATAAATGCTTGTTGAATGGATGAATGACTATCATCTTTTTATAGTAAGTGATAGAATGTCTAATTCCAAAGCTCAGCCTCTTATTCTCTGTACTACTTGTCTTTTATCATCTAAGAGATGGTGAATTAACATTTTGACCAAGTGTCAAACTCTGCTTTTAGGGAAATTGATTTCCCAGAACTATGTAGTCCAAGAAAAATGGAAAAGATGTTGAAAGCAGGTATACTTCAGAGGCTATTGCAATTGTCTAGACAAAGATCACAAGTACCTGACTGACGTGCTACGGAATGAATGGAGAGCAAAAGATTTTTGCAACATTATTTGTGGATATATTTGAAGGGGCGGTGGAGAATGAAAAAATAGAGAATGACTTCAGATGTTGCCTCTGATAGTGAGATGAAATCTTTGTAAGGTCTAGGAAATGATAAGGAAGAGAAGACATTTCTGCTCTGTCATCTTGGGTATAGGGAAGAAGAGCTATCACAGATAGAAGTCACTGGCTGTCAGAGCAACTCGAAGCATAGTGCATTCTTTGCTTTGAGCGGTACGAAAGTGATGCGTGTACTAAAGATACCCTTCCAAATAATTTCATCTCTATTTTTTCCATTAGATGAGCTAGTGGATTTGAGGTTATTTAGTCTCAGACTGGGGATAGTCTGCTTAGGGTTTTTGGATCTACTTTGGTGGGTGCAACCAGATTTATATGGTACCTTCCACTGTATTTAGGCAAAGCAAAGTCGTATGTACATGCTTTGGTAGTAAAAACAATTCTTCTTCAGTTATCTCAACAATGTTACAAAGTGTATAGCACAGGGATGGGCAGTTACATTTTCAAAATGGAGAAGATGAGGTCCACTTGTAAGCAACTTGGCCAGAGAAGACACAGGTAATACCTGAGAACCTAATGTGTTCTCACGTGCACTGTGCCAGGATTAGAAGGTCTGGGTTTTTCTCTGGATCTTTTTGCAGTGCACCCCTTTGCTCACCAATTATAGCAGAATGAACATTCTTCACCCGGTTTAGTTGCTTCAGTTGGTGAGGTGGGCTTTGGCCGAGCGCCCTCAGAGGCAGGGAAATGATTGAGTAAATGCTGAGGTTACAAAGTGCTGCACGTATCTTACAAATGGAGCACTTAATGAAATGATTTCTCAGCAAAGCTTTACATCAGGAAATTAGCTAGTGACATTATAACCAAACACATAGGGTTTCCTCTTTCTGTTCATAGTTCTTTTGAAAAAAATTGCTTTAAATATAGAACAAATGGGAATATTATATGACCACCTAAAGACTCAATTTATAAGAAATACAAATGCCGTTTATTTAGTGAATGCTAGTAAACAAATCATTACTTTGGTTTAAAAAGTCTGTTGAACTGACTGCTTAAGATAAATATGAAAAAAAGATAAATACGGTAAAATGAATTTTTAATCAGAAATTTTTAAATAAAGCTTTAAAAGACCAAATGGTTGCCATCTCTTCTTCGCTTCCCATTTCCTGTCTCCTTTTCCTTCACTTTGGTGTCATTCTTTTGTTACTTTCCTCACTCATTCCTTTGGGTTGCTGAGAGAAGGGAAGGAAAGAAGGAAGTAGAACATAGAAAACACAAGATGAGAAGAAAGGCTGGTAGGTGCTTTAAAAGAAGAGTGACTCGGGAAGGAGACTGGGTGTCAGGATAATGAATAGAGTGCTTGTCTGGGGCACATGGTGCCAACACTGAAATGTTTTATTGTACTAATCCTCACCAGAAACTTAGCAGGTGGTATGGTGATTATCTTGTTCCAGAGATGAGAAAAGCATAGAGCTTTTGTTTGTTTTTGTTTTTTGTTTAACTGATTTTAATAACATGACATAAAACCCCTAGAATTGATATAATCATCATGCAAAATACATAGATGAATACTGTCTTCTTTTAAAAATATAAAATAAATAAGCAAGATGTGAAAATAGGCAAGTTTCCACTAAATAAATGAAAACTTTAAAGAAAGAAAGTTTTCCTTTCCATGTCATTTGAAGGGAAATTATCATATTTAAACAACATTCAAGTTTATTAAACAAATTTAAAAAGGTATTATAAAATGTTTAACTTTCATCAGCTTCAAGGTTTATGTTGCTGCCGAATTTTGCATATAACTGAACTTTCAAATCTGCTAACACCCGCTGTATTGATTCTACTCTGGATTCTAAGGCATCGATTTCTTCTTGCAAATTTTTCTTTGCTTCTTCTAACATGTCTTGTGTTTCTTCTTGAGAATGGCTAATGAAAATGTCACCAATCTGGTAAGGTATCATTAAGCTGTCATCTGCGAGCATGATGTCGTCACAAGCATCTCCTAAATTCTGGAGTTGTTTCTTTTTCACTTCTATTTCTTCTGTTAGCTCTGTGATTCTACTCGTATTCCGCGCAAATTTATTTATCTTTTGTTGATCTTCGAAAGTAACATTGACTTCTGCAGCCGCCTTCTTCATGGTGGCCGCCATCTTGGGACTCAGCATAGAGCTTTAAGAAGGAATATTTAGACTCAAAGCCAGTTCATCCTACTTGACAGTCTTCCCATAGTTCACTTCAGAATAAAGTCTAAGACAGCAACATCAGGAGGGCCAGGATAGCTGTACTCTCTTTGAAATGAAAACTAGAAATAATGACAGGATACAGAAATACATTGGGGGCTTCCCTATGATGCCCCACTTTAAGCAACTCTAAATTGAATGGTTCATTCTCACATATTTTCCCCTAACATTATGGTATATTACTTTGGTCTTGCCTTTTCCTTCAGCAAGAATCTGAAACTATGTGAGAGTGTGTGTGTGTGTGTGTACGAGTGTGCATATTGTGTGTATTGAACTTCACTGTTCTGCTCCCTGATTTCATTTGTTTTGTTAATGGTAATCTTTAATTACCAAGGATACCAATTAGATGAGACTCAAGTAACCTGTAACCTTCATGCATAGACGTAATGTGTCTTTATTTAGGATCACGGTTGTCATTTCTTTGGCACTATTGCTTCTCTTTTCTGAATTACTCGCAGGTGAAACCAAAATTTAAAGTAATTCACTAAATACTATGAAAAATCATTGCCCCTTGTTACTTCTTGAGAAAACGTAAATATCCTGCATGTGTTCTGTCCATGTAGTAGTTACTAGCCACATGCAGCTGCTGAGGACTTAATATGTGAGGATTTTTTTCATTTTATTCAATTTTAATTAATGTCAACTGCCACATAAGGACAGTGGCTTCCGTGTCAACTAGCACACCTACATGAAAACTCTGCTTACCATTCCCTCCATTGGGGTTACCATGATTGCAAAGCTTAAAGACAAGTCGTGGATGGATAAAACAAACTCAGTGTACAGAGTTGCTGCTGCAATGTTTCCATTTTTCTTTTCTAATGGAAAGTAATTTATTTCATATACATACAATGACCTTATGGCCTGGGTTGAAGTTTAATAGGTTGCTTACATTTATTATATTTGAAAGTAATAAATAAGGCATTTGCTTTATATCTAATAAAATTTCTTTAATACATCATAATTATTTCTAGTCTCATAGCAATATAATTGCCTCAATTGATGAAACTGCCAGGCACGCATGGTTTCCAATCCTGTGTCTAAACTGTGAAGTTGTTGCTCATTTGAATATACTATATATTCAGCTCAGGAAAATATGGCTAGATGGAAAAAAACTTCATTAATAATGAAAAAGACATTAAACTGAGGATAATTTTAAGGTATCTGTAAAATAGAACCCATTTTTAGCTCATGCTTTAAAAAAACATGATAAATTAAAGTTAGAATAATTATATTAAAGACATGGCAACAATAATAACTACCTATGATATTTGACACAAAGAATACAGCATGAGGCCATGTGATCATAAATAAATATAGCTTCTGGCCTAAGGTCCTAAGAAAGTCAATCAGTGTTTTAATTAGCCACTTGGATTATTTTGGGAGAGTAAGAGAGATACTAAAAAAAAAGAAAAGAATTATATTCTTCCAAAAAGTAAACAAATGTCACTATCAGTAGCAAAACTGAATATATCTTTGGTAAAAAAAAATTCGTAGTAAAAAATACTTTCAACATGAGGAAACAAAGAAATTAAAAGCACAAAAGACTTATGGGACCCAAAACAATATACTGAATCATAACATTCAACATTCCTTATATATATATTTAGATTGTAAAAGAGACTTTTTTCCAAAATTGCTTTATGTTGACCTCGATTTTAATATAGTTGCAAGTTTGTGAAATTTTGCTATTAAGACTACAAAGAAAACAAATGACTTATTCAGTTGTGGGGAGACAAGTATTTACTTAGGATGAACATTATTTGCTCTCATTTTCAGTGAGAACTGGAAAGAGGAAGGGAACATTTAGATCTGTCAAATTAAAAGGAGCCCAAAACTAGAATGGGTAGGACTTTACTGATTCTCAAGGCCCCCGGCTTAACAGTGAGAACTGCAAAGCTTTTGAAGTCAAGGCTCAGAATGACAGATTTTTTTCAGATTTCTCTTCAAAGAGGTACAAAAGAGTGGAAAGGCCATAGCCAATGAGATTGACACATTTGTACTAGAAATAAATTTATAGCTACTTAAAAGATAAATATTCTTGAGCAGTTTCCTAAACTCCTCTATTCTCACTGTTTTCTCCTTATTTAATTTGTGCAGGTGAATTGTATTGTCTCCACTTAATATATGTACTATTGATATAATATTTTAATTAACTAGACACTGGGTCAACATTGAATAGTATTTGTTTTATTAGGATGATCTATAATAAATAATGCCACTTCTTATGCTATTCTTTGTAAACTTATGAAAGATTTGTTCACTTTTGTTTTTCAGGTTCCTAACTTTCTCACTGTTCCCTAATTCTTTCACTTATTGATTGACTGCAGTGCTGGGAAGGGAAGTGTCCATGCTGGACAAGTACTCTATCATCCAGCTCCACTCAGGCCCTCTGCCTACAAAAATCAACATCCTGATGTAGGTTGATCAAGAATAATTTTCTTTCACCACTTCCATGCCAGTGCATCACACTGAGAATCACAGCTCATCTGCCACTTTGTGAGGAAACACAGCCAGGATTCTAACTAGTCAGGATATTTCCTTCTGCTACCTAGGAGTCCTACTCCTCTGAAGTCTGCAGACTGAGATTATACTTTTGACAAAATGACAAGGTTCTAGAGTGACTTATAAGGCAAATAGATGTCTCTGGTGTTACCTGGATATTTTGAGCACCTTATTTAAGGGAGAAAAGGAACAAAGTTTCAGACAAGCTGCAAATAAAGAGATGATCTCATCATTTTTAAGAATTTTAAAAAAATTTTACCAGAAATTTCATTTTATTACATATTGCTTATCTTTTTTTTTGAGACAGGGTCTTGCTATGTAGTTGAGGCTGGGCTTTAACTCTCTATGTAGCCCAGGCTGGCCTCAAACTCATGGCAATCTCCTGCCTCAGCCTTTCAAGGCCTGGGATTACAGGGATTTGCTACCACACTTGGCTGCTTATTTATATATATATATCTATATATCTATATATATGATATAGATATGATATATATCATATTTATATATGATTTGCCCTTGAGTCAAACCCAACAACAAAAATTTTCAATTAAAAATGGTACATTATAATTTCTAGAAGCCTTTCCCAACAAAGTTTTTCAAAAGACACTATAAATAAATAGCAATACCACTGGAATAAATAATATCCTATGGAAATGAGGGATATTAGGCAATACTGATTTGGTTTCTATGCTACAAATTTTATTCATTTGGTTAAGCATGAATCATATGATAGGAAATTATAGTTAATGAGAAAATAAAACAAATGGAAACAAGCATATGATCATCTCAATTTAGGCAGAAACATATTCACACAATTCAACATTTTCTCATAAAGAAGACATTAAAAAACCTAAGAACATAGGGAATCTACTTCAGTATAATAAAAGCCATGTATGAAGCATCCACAGCAATTATTATACTCAATTTTGAAAGACTGAAAGCTTCTCCAATGTTGTGAACAAGATATTATATTCAAGAGGTACTGCAGGTTCTAGCAAGAGTACTTAGGAAAGAAAAAGAAATAAAGTGACTCCAAATCAGAAATGATGAAGTGAAATTATCATTGTTCATAGATAATAACCCCTTATATATATAAAAAAATTCAAGATTTAAGAAAAATTCTGTTACAGGAAATAAATAAATTCAGTGAAATAGCAAGACTCAAATTCAACACTGAAATAACAGGTGCATTGCTACATGGTAACAATAAACACTCTAGAAAAGAAAATTATGAGACCAGTTCCATTTACAATACTATCAGAAAAAAATAAAATATTTAGCAATTGACAAAGGAAGTGAGACTTGTCAGTGGAAACTACAAAATATTCAAGAAAGAAATTTAAAAAGATATAAATAATTAGAAACACCTTCCATGTTCAAAGACTAAATGACTTAATATGGGTAAGATGTCAATAATACCCAAAGTGATCTACAATTTCAATGGAACTCTTATCACAATTCCAGAGAGGACTTTTCAAACTACAAAATACATGTTACAATTCAGATGGAATTTCAAGGGGCCGTAAGGACAAAATATATTGAAAAAGAAGAATAAAGCTGAATTACTCATACTTTGTGGTTTTAAAAAACATTACAAAGCTATAGTAATGAAAGTAGTATGATCCTGGAATAAAGATAGATATATAGATCAATGGAATAGAATGGAGAGCCCACAAATAAACTCTTACATGTAACTTTAAATGATTTTTAAGGAGGATTCCAAGGTCATTCAATGAGAAAATGCCAGTCTTTCAATAAATGGTGCAGGAAAAATTTGGATATTCATATCCAAAATCCATATGAAAAAGAATCAAACTGAACCCTTACCTAAACCAATATACAAAAGTTAATTCCAATTGGATCCAAGACTTAAATGAAATTCATAATACTAAAAACTCTTAAAAGAGAAAAACTTGAAGACATTGGATTCAGCAATGATTTATTGGATATATCATCAAAGGGGTAGTTCACAAAAAAAAATAGGCACTTGAGACTTCATGAAAATTTTAAAAATTGGTAAATCAGAAGAAAATACCAGCAGAGTAAAAGACAAGTAGTGCAGGAGAAAATATTTACAAGTCATGTATGTGATAAAAAATCAATAAAGAATATACAGAGACCTCTTAAAATTCAGCAACAAAAAGCAAACCATGTGATTCAAAAGTAGACAAAACAGTCAGTAAGCATTTCTCCAAAGAGGATATACAAATGACCAAGTAGTAAACGAAAAGGTTGTCAGCACTGCTAATTATTAGAGAAATGCAAAGCAAAACTATGATTAGACACCTTATTATTCTTATCAGGATAGCTACTATTTTTTTTAAAAATGTAGAAGTTTTAGCAAGGATGCAGAAAAATTCAAACCCTTGTGCGCTGTTGGTAGAAAAATGGTGCAGCTACTATGGAAACTAATGTGGTAGTTCCTCCAAAAATTAAAGATAGAATTATCTTATGATCCACCAATTCTACTTCTGGGCACATAACCAAAAGAACTGAAAGCAGAATCTCAAATATTTATGTGTCCTTGTTCATTGCAGCATTTTTTACAGTTGCTAAAATATTAAAGCAACTCAAGTGTCTACTGAGGATTAAAAACATAGTATCTACAAACACTGGAATACTATTCAGCATTAAAAAGGAGGAAAATTTTGACATTCTACAACATGGGCCAATCTTCAGGACATTTGCCTAAGTAAAGCCAAGCACACAAAGGAAAAAGCAAACACCTCTGTGATTTCACTAAGGTACAGAAAGAAACATACTCTATGTTCTCACTCATTTGTGGAAGTAGGAAAAGTTAGTTACATGAAGGAAAAAAATAGAATAGAAGTTATTAGAGGCTAGGGAGCAGAGGGGGGTAGAGAAAGGCTGGATAATGAATATTAAAATACCATTAGAAGGGGAGCATATCTTGATGATCTGTAACACAATAGAATAGCTAAACTATACGATTTAAGCATATACTTTAGAATAACTAGAGAAGATTTTAAAGGTTGCCAACACTGAAATTATCTTTTAGGAGATATAAATGCTGATTACTCTGATTTGATCATTACGCATCACATATATACATCACATTATAAAAACTGTATAAAATTATAACTAAAATATACCAAATAAAATTAAAGAGAAGGTAATAGAGAATACAGAGGAACCGGGATGGGGGAGGAGAAACAGGAGTTCTTATTTTATAGGTATAGCATTTCCATTTCACAAAATGAAAAGAGTTCTAGAGATTGGTGATGGTGCTGATTGTACAACATTAGGAGTGAAATTAAAAACACTGAACTGTGTGGAAAAAAATCTTCACCTGCTTTTCCTCAGACAAAGGTCTACTATCTCGAATCTATAAAGAACTTAAAAAGATCGGACCTCCCAAATTTAAAGACCCAATCCAAAAATGGGCATCTGAAATGAACAGATACTTCGCAGACAAAGAAGTAGAAATGGCAAATAAATACATGAAAAAATGTTCAACATCACTGGTCATTCGAGAGATGCAAATGAAAACAATGCTGAGATTCCACCCCACTCCAGAAAAAATGGCTGCTATCATGAAATCAACCAATAACAAATGCTGGCGGGGCTGTGGGGAAAGAGGAACCCTGCTCCACTGCTGGTGGGAGTGTAGACTGGTGCAAGCACTGTGGAAATCAGTATGGAGATACCTCAAAGAACTAGGACTGGAAGTCCCATTTGACCCCACTATTCCACTGCTGGGAATCTTCCCCAAAGAATTAAAAGAATCATACCACAGTGATGTATGAGCACCCATGTTCATAGCAGCACAGTTTGTGATAGCTAAAACTTGGAAACAGCCCAAGTGCCCATCAACTGGAGACTGAATCAAGAAAATGTGGTTTTTTAAAAAATGGAGTACTACTCAGCCATAAAAAATGAGAAATCAGAGACATTTATAGCTAAGTGGATGCACATTGAGGTGATACTCTTAAGTGAAATAAATAGGACACACATGTATAAATACTGAATTGTTTCTCTGGTGTGAGAAACTGGAAGTGTAAATAAGGACTAAATGTATAATAGGTAATGTGAAACAGGAAGAAAAGGGGCAAAGGGGAAGGAAGTGGGAGGGCTAGGGGAAAGGATAGAAGGGAATGGGATTAATATGAGAAAATGGAAAAATAGGAACAAAATCTTTGTAAATAGGGAGGAATGGAGGGGTTGGAGGGCTGGGCAAGGGTGAAAAATAAGAACCAAGAGAGATTATGTAAAGGTGCAAATTTCCAATGATGAATGTCATTATATTGTATACCTAAAATGTACCAATGATTAGAATGAATAATCGATAATGTAAAATAGGAAGAAAAGGTCCAAAGGGGTAGGGGTAGTGGGAGGGGTAGGGGAAAGGAAAGAAGGGAAAGGAAAAATGCTGAGAAATGGAAAAATTGGAAATAAAGGCTTTGTAAATAGGGAAGGGCGGAGGGGGTGAAGGGAGGGCTAGGAATAGGGAAAAAATAAGAACCAAGATGCATTAAGTAAAGGTACAATTCCCAATGAGAAATGTAATTGTGTTGTATACCTAAAATGTACCAATAAAAGATCAACAACAACAATAAAAAACACTGAACTTCTTATGTCTACTTTTTAATTGGGTTGTCTATTAATGATCTGTAAGAGTTCTTTATATATTCTGGTCATAGGTTATATGCATTGTAAATATGGTCTGTTTAAGGACTACTTTTCATTTTAATGACGTCAGTTTAAGTTCTAAATTTTGATGGAATCTCATTTATCAATTTTTTTCTTTTATACATCATGTTTTTTGTAACCTAGGTAGTTCTTGCCTACCCTAAATTCATAAACATTTTCCCTTATAATTTCTTCTTAAAGTTTTATACTTTTAGGCTTTCATATTTAGGTTCATAGACCCCTTCAAGTTATTTTCATGTATGGAAATACAGGGTTGAGGTTAATTTTTTATATATAGATACCAGGTGTTCTAGTGCCGTTTGCTGAAAACACTATCTCTTCCTCGGCTCTTGAATTGAGTTTATACTCTACAAAACGCTAATGTTAAATAATCTTTCAAAACTCAGTGGACCATATATGTGTGGTTCTATTTCTAGATTCTCTGTTTTATTCAAATTATCTATATGTCTTTCCTTACAACAACACTGCCTTGATTACTGTAGCTTTAGAAGAAGTCTTAAAATTAGGTACTAAGCATCTTCCAACACTGTTTTTGTTTTTGTTTTTAACTTTTCTAGGTCCTTTGTACTACATAAGTTTTAAATTTCAATATCCAATTCTTCATTTATAGCACATATACACAGACCTGAATTTTTATATATACTTTGTGTTTTCTAATCCTGCTAAATTCAAAAACAAGTTCTAGGGACCCCTAGAGATTTCTTAGTATTTTCTCTGTAGATGATCATTTCATCTACATATAAAGATTTTACTTCTACCTTGCCAATCCTATCCCAATTGTGTCATTTTATTGCCAGACTATTTTGGTGGGGCCTAGGTTTCAAAGTTTAATGGACAAATGAAAAGTAAGCATATCTGCCCTTGTTCCCCACCTTAAGGAGAAAGCATTGTATCTTCTCCATTCATATAAGGTGTTCTCACTGGAAGTATGGAGTACAGGTCTTTGATCTGTTGAGAAGATTCTGTTCTACTTCTAGTCTCCTGATAGCTTTTACCATGAACAGCTGTAGAATTTAGTCCAATACTTTTTCTCCAACTACTGACAGGATCATATGGCTTTTTCCTTTCCTCTGTTAAAATGATGACTTTTGGGGGTGGATCTTCCAATGCTGAACCAACACTGTCATCCCTATAACAAAACAACTTTCTACATCCTGCCAGATCTGACTTCCAATAGTTTGTTTTGTTAAACAAATTTCTATCTATGTTCATACTTTTTTCTTCTATTATCTTTATCCAGTTTTAGGATTAGCACGATGTTGAGTTCCTAAAATGAGGGGAGACGTGTTCCTTCCTTTTTCTGCTTTAATTGTTTGATATAATTTATCAGTTAAAATGTTTATGAGCCTGCTGTTGTCATATAGGTAGGTTTTCAAGCTAGGAATATACTTTCTTTAATAGGTGCTATTCAAATTTTATATTTCCTGCAGAATTAGTTTCATTAATTTGTCTTCCAAGGTACTTCTTAGAAGTTGTCTAATTTATTTCAAAAAAGATTTTTGTAATATGCTTTCTATATCCTTTATTGGTACATTTTAGGTATAAAATACAGTTACATTCATCATTGGGATCTTGTACCATTACATGAGTCTCTTGGTTCTTATTGTTTTTCCCCTTCCCCTGCCCTCCCTTCACCCCCTCCACCCTTCCCTATTTGCAAAGACCTTATTTCTATTTTTTTCTTCTCATATTTTTTCCTTTCCTTATTAAGATCTAGGAGACATTACCACAGATTTTACAGAATTTAAAAGGATCCTTTTAAATTCTGTAAAATCTGTGGTAATGTCTCCTAGATATTGATATTGTAATTTAAAAAATGTATAATTGATATTGTGTAACAGGAAGAAAAGGTCTAAAAGAGCAGGGGAATTGGGAGGGGTGGGGGAAAGGAAAGAAGGAAAGGAAAAAATATGAGAAGAGGAAACAAATGGAAACAAGGTCTTTGCAAATAGGGAAGGGTGGAGGGGGTGAAGGGAGGGCAGGGGAACGGGAGAATAAGAACCAAGATACTCATGTAATGGTATGAGATCTGAATTATGAATGTAGCTGTATTTTATGCCTAAAATGTACCAATAAACTTAATGAGAAAAAAACCACTGAACTGTACACTTTAAACAGTGAAGATGGTAATTTTATAACTTGTGTATTTTGCCATAAAAGTTTGAAAAAAAAGAGTGTAAGATTTATCTAACTGGCATATCTAGATTTTCATAAATATCAAACTACCTATGTAGTTAAGATTAAAGAAATTTTAAAAATATTTCAAACCATAAAAAAGTAAAATCCTAGAGAGTGTTCCTACTCTTGTTATCTTTGTGCAATGATTTTATTTTATGGGAATTACTTGACACGTGAGAAGTATAAACAAAGAAAATTTTGTTTTCTTTTGTGAGCATAAAAGGCTAATCCTATAATGTAAATATAAGATAATTTGGCTCAAAGTAGAAATAAAAATGTATGGAGGTAGAATTAGATTATATATTGAAACAATACAGTCATAGTTTCAAAGATGAATCAAAATACATATTTTAACTATGAAATTGTTTGTATTGGAGATTGAACCCATGGCCTAAGATGAGGTACCTCTCTAGCCCTTTCATAAAAAACAAAAATTAAGACAGGGTCTTGGTAAATTGCTAAATTGCCCAGGTGGGGCTTGAACGTGTGATTCTTCTGACTCATCCTTCCAAAGTGTTGGGATTACAGGCCTGTGCTACCATGTCTGGCTCAATAATGAAACCTGGCATACTTTTCCCCATTCCAGGATTCAGAAAAACAGATATGAATGGGGTTTGTCACACAATATCCTATTCATTAATGTACAGGCAACGCAGTTACAATGGGAGACACTGAAACACAGCAGTTAAACTGAAAAGTAAGTGACAATTTATCAATGTGTAGTCCACAGTATGTGACTTCCTTCTCTGCATCTAACTCCTGGCCATCCCTGCCAGCAAGAAGGGAAAGGATCCTGCCTGTCCGTGTGTTTTTCTGCATTCCGTCAGCTGCGAGCCCTGAGGACTGCACTGCCGTGCTGACTCACCTGTGCAGGCTCCACGTGGTCTCTAGACACAGATAACTCTAAAAGCGTTGGGCCTCACCTTTACCAGGAAAGCTAGGCATCTTGCTAAAATTCAAGTAGATGGATTTATTACTAAAATCACTGTTGTTGGAGGAAGTCAGAAGAGCCAATTCATTGAAAGTTCATTCCAGAATGGAATGAGATAATTAATAGGACATTTCAGGACAGTGGTAATTATTAATGTATGCTATCTTCTTTAATGAACATGGGATCAGGTAGAGATGAGCACTCTTATCACACTAAAGGCAGGGGCAGTTTTTCTCCTGTTCTCCCTTCCTCCTCCCCTCCCCTCCCCTCTGCTCTGCACCTCTCCTCTCCTCTCTTCTCCTTTCCGTAGCTCCAACAACTATCATAGTTCCTGAAATATTATAAACACTTAAAACTATTTATTAATGGAATGAAAAAGTAAGTGGCTAAATGAAGGCATTCAAAAGGTCACAAAATTGATTTTCAAAATGATAAAATATCTTTGCCAAGGTCAACCAGTTTATAGCTGATAGTCAGGATTCAGCCCAAATCTTTGCAGTTTTCCTCCTAAGCAATTCTCCTGCAAGAAAGTTCCTGTGATAAAACAAGCCATCTGTCTCAGAGAATCTCTTCTTCCGTAAACTGGAATATAAAACCTGTAATGACTACAGCTTTGTCAGCAAAGGATCTGTTGCATTTCTTTTGTGGAATGTGAAAAATACTCATGTTGGTCTCATAAATTTCCTGAGCAATCACCCACTATTCTCTCGGCCTTTTTGATGTCAGAGAAGTCTGTAGTTGACTGATTCTCAAATGAATAATTCTAACAAGACATTTCCACTATGCTGCATTTTTGCTTATGATTAGAAATAGTAAGTTGAACTCTGATTAATGGATATTTTAACAATGCCCAATACTAGAACACTCACATATTCTTGGTCTCATCCTTTACCCATCAGCCATAACAATTTCTGAGCTTATCCCTTCCAAAACCATTAAATCTGGTAATGGACTAAGTGGGCTGCCATCCATGGGTTTAAGTATTAATGTTCACTCAGAAAATGAAAAGTTTGCTGCTTTTTCTTTATCCTTGAAGAGAGAATTCATTGAATATTTAACAGGACAAAACTTTCATCAATATGAGAAACATCATGGTAAGGATCCACAGAAAGCAGTTTGCTTTCTATACTTTGTGCCTACATGGGAGGCGGCAAAGGTAAGAGCTCAAAAGCTTTACCTAGCATTTATACATTTTAAGAATAGGAAATAATATTTAAGGGAAACAACATTAATGTGTCAGAAATCTGGAAATATAGAGATGTTAGGATTCATTTAGTCATACATGAAAAAGAAGGGCAAGGAAGTAACTGGAAAAAATATAAAAATATTTCACCCAAATCCCCACCTTCATTCATTTTTATATTAATTATGAGGAAATAATCCATGAAGATTTAGATTTTTAAATTCTCCATGTCACTTTACATTTGAGTGACGTTTAGTAGCAAAAGCCCTCAGCATTCTTCCTCTGACCATTTTCCACTTCTTCCTTTACAAAAACAAAACAAAACAGAAACAAAAGCCCCAGGAACATTTACTGAGAAAATAACAAAAATCTATTTTCCCAGCTGACTTTGTAGATAGGTTTCCCTAAAAAAAAAGAACAAACCAGGGATGATTTCTCTTTAATTCTGAAAAAAAGAAAAATCCTTATTAAATTTGCTAAGTGATTTTATAACCTACGCCTTAATCTTTGTAAGATCCTCAACATATCTATACATCTGTCTCCGTTTGGCATTGTAGACATCAAGGTTTGGAGGGACTTCATCACGTGTCATTGGTCTCCCAGCTAAGAAAAAGTAGGCCCAGATATAGGCTAAGACCCTGATTCTAAATCTAGTCTTCTTTCTGCATAATGATAATTGGTAATATTTCCATCTTTGGCACTTGATGCATGTTGATTGAGTTGCTGATTTACAGCATTAAACTACAGCTATACTAATGCTCCAGTAACTTTATCTAATTAGATAGACTTATCAAAGTAATTCTATTTTGCAGTTATTATAATTTTAATGATCTTGAACAATTTTCTTATTATGATTTTTTGCACCTGCATTATGCATCTCACTGATAGTAATAACCAGTCTGATCACTGACTCTCGGAGAAGCATGGCAGGTCTATATTTAGACCTGTAGCAACTTTTTTTAAAAGAGAGAACAAATCTTTTTTTTTTTTTTTGGTACCGGGGATCGAACTTGGGTCCTTGCGCTTGTGAGGCAGGTGATGGAACCACTGAGCTAAATCCCTGGCCCCAACAAGTCATTTTATTTACAAGTTTTCTTGTAAGTTGTTATTGCTCAATTCAATGCCTTAGAAAAATCTACTGCAGCGTGCACAATTCTCTATATTATGGGCAATTCTGGAAAGTGGGGGAAGAGGACATAAATGTATGAGAAAGAAAATCACATATAAAGGAGAGTGGAAAAAGCTGCATTTGAGAAAAGTTCAAGGGGGCCTAATGTGAATGCAAGTGTGTGTGTGTGTGTGTGTGTGTGTGTGTGTGTGTGTGTGTGATGGGGTGCTATCAATTGAACAATTTGTCCCTTTGTTTTTCTAGGTTTTAACTGTAAGAACATATAGCTTTTCTTATCATACATTTTCAAATGGGTGGTTAAACTTTCTTCTTTGCAAATTCCTTGTTGCTTTAAAAATTCTATAGTTTTAGAAAATAATCCTGGTAGAAGAATCCCCGAAGAATTTCTCAGTTACTAAATGTCTAAGAAGTAACTCAGAATTGAGAAAATTATTTTAGAACTTCTGAGGAATGAGCTCCATTAGTCAGAAATCTTTCACAGCTGTACTTGACTTTCCAAGATAACCTGTGAAAGGGGGATAACCTGGTATACAGTACCACAGTGAGTAAGATATGCTTTGGAGTCAGATGATTTGAATCCTGGGTTATATCACTTTCTAGCTAAGAGACTCGGTACAAGTCTCTTAAGATCTCTAAGCCTCAGTTTAGTTTTATATAATTGGTGTTAATGTATCAGTGAGATGACATCAGTCAGAGCACCTTCCTCTTAGGATTAATGGGAGAATCAAGTCAATGTATACAAAATATATAGTTTGGCAAATAGTAAGTGCTCAATTAATTTTGCTCATACCATTATAATGGGCAATCTAAGCCTTCTGCTCTTTGTCATGCATGTATCAAGTTAGTTTCCTGGCTGCATAGCATATAGTAGCCTGAGAAATATTATTGGATTATTTTGTTGAACATTATTACTATGGGGTGTATGTTTAATGATACAATCAGTTTAAAGAAAATAAAATTTAGTTTTCACATTTTACAAAGCTTCATATGTTTATGACGACAGCTTATTCAGAAAACAAAAGGATAAATCTTTAAAACCAGATTTTGCTTCCTGAAGGTACATGATTCTTGTTTCAAAAATAACTTTATCCTTCATGCATTGAAAGGATCATTTTATCTCCTCCCACATTTCTTGTGAAGTCTTGGAGTACTTTTTATGCAGATTTGATAGACTGAGGAAACTAGGACACCACATTTAAGTAATGACCAACAACAGGAAAAGCACTGTGATGTGTGCCCTGGCATTCCGAAACTTCAAAATGCTTCTCTCTGCCATTCATACAATAAAACAGCAAGAAAATAATGGCCTCATTCCCCATATTATTTCCTGTGCTTGTCACTCATGCCAAATATTCTTTATATATTCATATTTGATGCTATCTTTATGCACATTGTTGATTTCTCTATGTGATCCCAAAGAAATACATCCTACAGTTCTGGTCAAAATCATAGCCAGTGACATTGTACTACAGGTTCAAATAATAAAGGAAGGTGTGGCAACAATACAAGAGAGTTGTGAGAAAAGTTACAGCTGAGGGTTAAATGATTACTTACTAGCATTATAGATGGCTAAAGTAGATAGAAAGCAGTCAGAAAGGGATCGAACCCTCAAGGAAGCCTCCTGCCAGCCTTTCTAAACAGTAATATGAGATTATATTGTAATTAACACCACATGGTCTAGGGTACAGATAGATAGGCATGAGATGGACAGGTGAGTGACCAGAACATCGGGACACATACTCTCTTCCCTTTCCAGGAATGCTTTTGTTCTATGATTAGAATTTTTAGATACACTAAAGTTAATGATAAGTGATTCTTGCCATACATCCTTGCTATGCACCTTGCTTCTGTATGGGAGCAATATTAGCAATATTAGACAAGTGACTATATTGTACTTGTAATCTTATAGGTGGATTGTAGTTGTCTGACCCACATTGTACCCATATTTTAATTTTGCTGCATAAAATATCCTTGATGAAGAGCCTTAGCAGTCTTGTAAATTGGGAACCCTCCTAAAAAATCCAGGAGATATTCTTTATCTTATTTTCAATAAAACTCTCCTAACTTGCTCTTTTGGTTCATAATTTTATCCCTTGATGTTGTGATACCACAAACTCAGCACATCTGCCATCTAACTGGTTGGGATGTATACTCCCCATCACAGAATGGAGGTTCCACCGAGATATGAGATTAATGGGAGGCAAGCCCTAGAGGGGAGTTTTTATTATTGTCCTTTTCCTCTTGTAATGTGTTCTTGCTAAACTGTGATTCATTTAGAAGACAGAGATTTGCAGTGTCTGTGTTTTTTTTTTAATCGGATAGCCTTACAGCCTTATGTCTCTACTCTCATTTATCTTGTGGTAGAGTAGATTTGGAGAACAAGATGTCTCATATAAAAATGTACAACCTTATCAGCCAACTTAAAGTGATTAGTTATTGGCTGCTGCTCTCAAATCTCAGAGAACAGGTTTCACTGGGGCAGTCTGGCCTGATCCCCCTTCCGAATGTGTGGGGGGAATGTTGAGCCTGTTCTGTCTCAGTTTCCTTTCTGATTTGATCTCCCACTGCTGAGGGAGACATTTGAGCTCCTAACACCCTCAGTCAGTCTCCTTAGTCTGACGCATTGGGCAAATTGTTCCATTAACTAGCCTGGAGGACAAATCTCTTTCACTGCTAAGGCTCCTTTTCTTCAACTTTCTCCTGCTACTTTTTCTTTTCTTTCTCATTTCTTGGACGCATGTTTTACTAGAGACCAGGAACCCACTCTAAGTTTTTAGTCCCAATTCTCTTTCTGCCTTTAGGGTAGTGAGGGTTTGGAAAGCAGTGAGGAGCCCAGTAGATACAGTCCCTCCACCTTGCATAGAGAGATGCTGTTGAATCAGGCGCTCCTCTGCTGCCCTTCCTCTGAGAAGTAATTCAGTTGGCAGAATCTTTCCCAGGCCAAATCTCTCTCTCCTGCTTACCACTTCCCTGTGGCTGCTGCATTCCAGGACTCTTGGTAACAAAGTTTTCCATCTCGCCAGGATGGTGCATTTGCTTCCCTCTCCCTGTGATCCTTGTGTCTGGCTTAGGACTGTCCCTCACTAGCTGATGCATGACTCCAGAGTGAAGCTGCCCTTCATAAACTCAGCACATCTGATATCTAACAGGTTGGGAGTTATTTTCCCCACCACACTAGCAGGAGATGACATTTTAGAACAGGGCATTGACAGAGATAGCCTCAAATATAAACAGAAATTTCTCATTTTGCTGCTCTAAATCTACAACCTCTTTCTAAGTACTGTTTTGTCCAATACTCTCATAGTGTCCTCTGATTTCTGTTTAAAATGACTAATTGGTGCACAAGCTTTGTGTACTGGATTACCATAAAGATAAATCACTTACTTTTACTCATATGGCTATAATTTGTGGCTCTGCATTTTTTTAAAAATTTGATTTCTTTGCTGTAAATGTGCTTTTCTCCTAGCAATACAAAAGTCTCTATGTAGTATTCATTGTATTCCATCTAGGCTTCTCTTCTGCCTCTTGTTGCTAAATAAAGATCTTGCCATCTTACTGAAAAAGTAGATTTGGATGAATTTAAATTGGTTATTCAGTTTCTAATGTATATCTTTTGGACATTAACACAGAAATATAGTGAGTCAAGCATAAGAACACCATTCCTTTGGATAATTGAGGTGGTATTTCCTTTGAGAACAAAGTTACAGCCATCTTACTCATCCAATTTTCTACCAACATTCACAAGATCATCACTTACCACTCTCAGTTGTCTTTCCAGAAAATGTTGCTTTTGAGGTTTCTTTTAATCTTTTCAATGTTTAAAATATTGGTCAAGATGCTTTAGAAAGTAGATATGTGATTCAGAAATTTTTTAAATTTATAAGAAAATTGACATAAAAACCAAAGAACAAAGATTGAGAGTTATCTATTATATTGGTATTTTAGAGTTATTGTAACAAATTATGGAGAGTGAAACAATGAAAACTGCTCTCTCACTGTTTTTTTTCTCTCTCACAGTTTTAAAGGGCACATATCCAAAATTAGGGTCATCAGCAGGATGACATTACGATTCTATCTAGATATCCTTCAGGTAAGTATAGCTTCAGACCCTTTCAAAATAAGGTCACTGTCACAGGTTCTGGGTGTTAAGAGGTGGACGTATCTTAGAGTTTCCTTTTCAAGCCATTACAACTTTTTAAAAAATTTATCTTAGAAATAAAAAACTTCTAAAATGTTAATTATTAAGAAAATTGTGTTCACTTTGCATTAAATTTTTACAGAAGAAAATAACCTCTTAGATTCCAACACTATGACTTCTCAGGAATACTTTAAGCTGGAAGCTCACAGATCTAACCTCTCCTAATGAAAGAAGCGAGACACATGGCACTTTAGTACACAAAACCTGTCTTATTGTAATTCTGTTTTCGGTTTTTATTTACCAAATGTTAATGTACACTGAAGCAACAGACATACAATTGGTTCCTTTTAAAATAATTCATAATGTAATGCTGTATTTAAACTATATGGCCACTCTTTTATTCCAATGAGATAGTTAAATGCTTAGTTTAGGGGAATGCATTTAGCAAGTGAAGAGAAGTTGAGACAACATATAATAAGCACAATTATATTTAAAAAACTTTTCTAAGGCTTCCTATGTCCTCCCATAATGTGCTAATTTAATAAGATGTTTAAATAATCCATACAACAAATATTCTGTTTGATTAGCTAATATGTTCAAGACTGGACATTGTTAGAAGTACTATATCTTAAACTATTGCTTTATTTAATTTGCCAGGTTTATACCAGTCTCAGGGGCTAATGTATATCTTATTCTTCATACTGTACAAAAAATGCTGATTATTAAAACATACAAACATATACAAACACACACACACCATACTTGAAAGACAAAGTATTCTTAGATGGGCTATCTAATGGATGATTTTCCATTTTTAAAAAATGGGCTCCTTAGATGCTTAATTATATAAATCCTAATTTTCTAAACTGTTTGCCCCACATGCACCACTTTTGACACAAAGGCCCAGAGCCAACTCCTCTAAGGATAGGAACAAGATTCATGTTGCCTGTTGCCACAGGGATAATGCAAGAAGCCTGCAGAAGATGACAGGATGCAAAGTCCAGGTGGCAGGACAGAAAGGGATCACTAGAGTGTGTACTGAGCCAGGATTCTCCAAAGTAATTAAGAGCTTCACCAGTTAAGCTGGTTGTCCTTACAGGAATATTAGGGGCTTCTCATGAGAAATTATTGATGTTAAATAAACCATTTAAAGAGAAAGACCAAGGCTCAGGGAGCAATTTCACAGTGCTATGATTTATTTAATAATGAGTTAACCATTTTTCCTTTCCATGACCCAATTTTTAGGATAGGCATTTAGAAGAACAGAAAGGATATTTACTAATTGTTAGTGAACAAATGGCTAACTTTCATTACTAAACTGTATCTTACAATGATCCAGTCTACCTAAAGACTACCACAATGTATTTGCAGCTTCTATTTTAAAATCTGGATTGCAGTTTTTTGAGGACCTAGAAAAATGTGGAGTTTTTTTTTTCTCATAAAATGATTATGTAAAAAAGAAATAAGCTGGTTGATAGGTAAGTCTGACTGGCTAGATGATTCAAACACAGGTCCCAACTGTATATTCAATTAGTGCCACAATAAAATAATTATTAAATACCTAGGCTGGCCCTTATAATAATTTTATCATAGGTGAATCAAAAAATATAAATGGTTATAACTTTAAACCTTCTCAAACCTACACGGAAGTCATTCTATTAATTACTCCTGTATTGTCTTATGAGAACTTTCTTGATTCAACTGAATGTTCACTATAAATTCAACCTCTCTTGATTTTCCTTTTATGTGCTGACTTGTGTGTCTGTCTTCTTATATCTTCCCCAGAAAAGAATCATACCTACTCTTTAAGCCAAATTACTCCAGCAAGGTTTTCTAACAAGTCTTTCAACAAACTCATGTCAAAGCATCCTTTCAAACTACCAATGTACAATGATTCTTTATCTTATATGATAAATATTTTTCTTTTTTAAAATAATTTTTATTAAATAACTTTATTCTCAAACACACACACATACAAAAAATTAAAACCACTCAAAGAAGAACAATGCAAGGGGAAAAAAATCTACAATAATATCCAAATACAGTAGAACTCAACCAAAACAGAACTCAAAAGCACTTAAACATTTTTCCATATAACTTAAAAACGCATCTCAAGCACCAAAAAGACACCAGAGAATGTGATTTGTTTCAGAAAGGTCCCCAAAACCAATATTGAACAAATAATGATCTGGAAAAAAAAACTCCAGTTAGTTACCAGATTCGACATAAGCCAAACTTCTCCCTAATTTAAATTTTGATACAGTCATATGACCCGTGATGGAAACACAATCCAAGAAATATGTTTTAGGCCATTTCATCCGTGTGTATCCTTAATTACACTTTCAGTTTCTCACACTAGAGAAATTATTTGGTATTTACTCATATGTGTCCTATCTATTTCACTTAAGATGGCCTCAATATGCATCCATTTAGCTATAAATGTCTCTAGTTTCTCATTCTTTATGGCTGAGTAGTACTCCATTTGATAAAAAAAAAAAACCCACATCTTCTTTATCGTTTCCAGCTGATGGGCACTTGGGCTGTTTCCAAGCTTTTGATATTAAGAACTGTGCAGCTATAAACATGGGTGCACATATATCGCTGTGGTAAGATTCTTTTAATTCTTTTGTGAAGATACCCAGCAGGGGGATAGCTGAGTCAAATGGGACCTCTAAGCCTAATTCTTTGAGGTATCTCCATGCTGATTTCTACAGTGGTTGCACCAATCTGCACTCCCACCAACAATGGAGAAGGGTTCTGTTCTCTCTACACCCCCGCCAGGATTTGTTATTAGATGATTTCACTAATAGCAGCCATTCTTTCTGAGGTGAGGTGGAATCTCAGTGTTGTTTTCATCTGCATCTCTCGAATAACCAGTGATGTTGAACATTTTTTTGTATATTTATTTGCTGCTTTTACTTCTTTTTCTGAGAAATGTCTGTTCATTTTGGATGCCCATTTTTGAATTGGGTCTTTGAATTTTGGGGGTCTGATTTTTTTCAGTTCTTTTTATATTCTAGATAGTAGTCCTTTGTCTAAAGTACAGTTGCTGAAAATTTCTTCCCACATTGTAGGTTGTCTCTTAGCTCTGTTGGTGGTTTCTCTTGCAGTGCAGAAGCTTTTTAATAAGATAAGATCTGAGTTGTTGATTCTTTGTGCAAGTTCCCATGCCACTGAGGTTTTATTCATAAAATCTTTACCTATACCAATATCTTAAAGAGTTCAACCTAACTTATCTTCCAGAAAATTTAGTATTTCTGTCCTAATATTTAAATCTTTAATCCACTTTGATCTTAATTTAGTGCATGGTGATAGGCATGGATCAAGTTTTAATCTTTGGCAGATTGAAATCCAGTTTTTCCAACACCATTTATTAAATAGACTATCTTTTCTCCAATGAAGGTAGTTGGCTCCTTTGTCAAAGATGAGATGGCTGAGCATATCTGTAGTTGTTTCTGCATCTTCTAATCTATTCCACTGATCCTCAGGTCTGTTTCTTTGCAAATACCATGCTGCTTTTATTACAGTAGCTTTGTAGTATAGTTTAACATTGGGTATTGTAATACCCCCAGCCATGTCTCTGTTGCCTAGAATTTCTTTTGCTATTCTAAGTCTCTTCTGTTTCCAAATGAATTTTTGGATTGTTTTCTCTAGTTTGATAAATATTTTTCTATTGATCACATCAGACTTTGGGAGCCTAGGATATGTCTGGTTACTTGTCTTATTTTTCTGCCCTTGGTATGGTCTCATACGCCCAAAAGTGGCTTAATAAGTTACTTATTTGGTAATGTTTGCAAAAAAATGACATACTATTTGATCTTCTAGCACACCTCTACCAAAAGAAATTTTTTTTTTTCTAATTAAGTAACTGCCATATGGAAAATTCATGCATTTAGTGTTTTGACAAATTTTAACTAAATGTTAAAAAAATTTAAAAATGAACTGTGACTTGAATGATAGTGCCTTTTATTGAATTCATCTACACTGGTAAAATAAAAGCATTGAAACATATTCCACAGACTCTCAAAGTGATAATGGAATGCTAAGAAGATGAGTTATTTTTCTTTGAATTCATTAATGTTCTTATTCCACTCACAACTTCTAAAACATAAAAATTTGATAAATATTGATAGGGATAAATAATAAGCAATACAGATAAGAATCAGAAGCAATCAAATTTGAGATAAAAGTATGTCTTATAGCTCACACATTAAAAATATAGTAATAAAATTGTATTATCAAAAATTAGTGAGATGAACTTAAGGAGCAGGGATTCCTCGAGTAAACAATGAAATTACAAAATCCTAACGAAAAATGCCTTTCTTTTAAAATAGCTTCTACAGCATAAAATATATGGCTTTTCAGTGATCTATTCTGGTTCCCAATCTTAAACATAGCTTGAGTTTGTTCTCACTGCTACTATGCACTACATAAATGTTCAGAATAAGATATATAAGGACAAAAAGGGGGTAAGTCTACCTTGTCTTTTTATTTTCTTTAACATTAAGTATTGTACTTTTGTTGGGTGCTTCAGATAAAAGATACAATTTGGGTCAACAATCATCCATAATTCTTCTTACAATCTGCTTCAAAAAGTACAAAGCAGAATTTTGTTAACCAACAACTGTAATGTACTTCGTTTCAAAATAATGAAATGTCCTTTCTATGGTGCCTATTCATTTTTTATTCATGCATGTCAACTATTCTTCAGGCTGCTAAAGTGCATTGATTTTTCTGATTTAAAATGTTTGCATGTCATAAAATCAAAACTTTTATATTCCATGCATGAAGGGATTTTTCTGATGGGGGGATGAGAAGCTTAACATTGTAATTTACATTGAATTCACTCAACTTGGAATGCACTTTGGGAGTTATAAAGGTTCATTTCTCCACAAGCTCAAGGGTCTATTTCTAAGAGCACTCACGATAATTTTATTCCTGCAAAATACAATATGACAGGATTCATTCTTGACAGAATGAATGTTTTGTGACAGAAATCAGGGAATATATAATACAGTTTGGCATCTTTGGTATTCTTGAAAAGCTGAAAGTTTTTGCATAGTAGAATTAAAAAATGATTGTTTGATTGCTTATTACTGGACTCTTGTGGTCAAAACTGAGTAATAGGAATTACCTAGATCAACTTTAAAAAGAGACCAATTACATAAACAGTGTAAGCCCTTTGATTTTTCCCAACTTTTGGCCTGGAGAGTTTCCACAATGCAGCCCAGGAAGGAGAAATCTAGACGGAACCTTGTAACCTCCTGGTAATGTGGGATGCTAAGTTCCAAATCTGAGGAGCCAAAGCCCTACAGTCTGTGAGGGGACGAGTAAAAGAAAGAAGAGAAATACACAGAAGGGCTCTGCAGGTGTGCTGCAAATGGTCTGCCTCTTTTTGCTTTTCACCAGAGGACTTTTCAGTGCCTGTGAATGAGGGCACTTCTCAAGGCTAGGAAAAGATCAATCCAGTACTAGGAGAGGTAACAATCTCTGCAGGTCACCTAGGTCTGGAATAGGTGGCTTTCTGTCAGTCAGAAAGAAAAATGTGTAACTCATGGGAATTCGGGCAAAGTGCTCAGAAGATGTTGCAGTTACACAGATGTTGGACTGCTTTAACTGTACTAGAGCTCACTGATTCTCTTAAAATTTTTACATTCTTTATCTTTTTTGAGAGGAGTGAGAGTGGGAGAAAGAAAAACTGTTTGAGAAAATAATGACTAAAAATGTCCCAATTGCCATGAAACCTATGAGCCCACCAATACAAGAATCTCAAAAAATCTCAAGCAGAAGAAGCAGAAACAAAATTATACCCAGCCATTAATATAAAATTGTATAAAATTAATGGCAAAGAAAAAATTTAAAGCAGGGAGACCTCCCCCCATATACATATGACTTACATACAGTGGCTCAAAAGTAAGAAGGAATGTTATACCCTTGTTGGAACTAAGACAATGTAAAATGTAGTGGAGAAATAACCTCAAAATACTGAAAGAAAAGAGTCTGTCTTTCAGTTGAAAATCTCAATTAATGCAAAAGAAATAATGAAGATTACCCAAACTGGCAATTGTCTAGTTAGATATAAAATGCATTTGCCTTATTCTTAATTTTTAAAGGATATATGATTTAAGTTGAAAACATATACTATAAATTCTAAAGCAACCACTAAAATAGTAAAACAGTTATAGCTAATGAGTACAAAGAGAGTATAATACAAATATTTAAAATACTCTATTAATCCAAGTAAAAAGGCAGAAAAATAAGAAAATTCACAAGAAGAAAATAGGACAACAAGTACTAAAAGACAAATAGCAATGTGGTGATATAAACTAAATCCTATGTACAATTTTATTCTGTGTAAATGACCTAAACATCTCAATTAAAAGTCAAAAATTGTCAGATTGGATTAAGAAAATGACTCAATCATAAGATGCCTTTAAGAAACCAAGTATATATATAAAGACACACATAATTTGAAATTAAATTTATGTATGTATACATCATAAAAATGTCATCTAAATTGGATATGCTAATAATAGTCAATTTCAGAGTAAATAGTATTACTGATTAATAGGGTTAGTTGATAATCAATAAATTGGTTAGTTCATCAAGAGGACATCATGTACTTGATACCAGATCTTCAAAATCATTGAGACAGAAACTGATAGTATTCAAAGGTGAAGCACACCTTTTAACCCATAGGCAAAGTTGCGTAAAAGCAAAACGTCTTGATACCTAGTTTTCTCTGTTTTCCCTCGAAGTCTGACCAGAAGTCTGTTATCCCCAGTACAGCTCAGGGGATAACAGTGCTCATACTTATGTATGCTGTAGCTCATACATGAAGCTATGACTTGTGCTTAATCAGAAATTTTAGGGCTATGACCTATGTCACTACATTATATTATTGTGTCAGTGAACTGAAGGGGATTTATTTTCACTGAAACACTTTGTTTTTGTATCCACGAAGTGGAACTTACCTGCAGTTGTGTGTTATAGCTGTGTGTATTATGTACTGATCTAGCTGTGTGTGTTATAGCTAGTTGTGTGTTATGTACTGATCAGATCCTAATTTGATCCCAGGCATATGTCTCCACACTAAAATACAGGTCCTTACTGTCTGTTAGAATATTGATCTGGGTGTGTTAATATAACACTTGCCACTTTTTGTTTTTTGGACAATAACTGCTTTTATTTATTTTTTTCCATTAAGTTTATTGGTACATTTTAGGTATAAAATACAGTTATATTCATCATTGGGATCTTGTACCTTTACATGATGCATCTCGGTTCTTATTTTTTCCCCATTCCCCTGCCCTCCCTTCACTCCCTCCACCCTTCCCTATTTACAAAGACTTTGTTTCCATTTTTTTCCTTTTCTCATATTTTTTCTTTTCCCTTCTTTCCTTTCCCCTACTCCTCCCACTTCCCCTACTCCTTTAGACCTTTTCTGCCTATTACACAATATCAATTATACATTTTTAAAATTACAATATCAAGATTTAGAGGACAATACTACAGATTTTACGAAATTTAAAAGGATGTGGAAAGCATATTACAAAAATCTTTTTTGAAATAAATTTGACAACTTCTATGAAATACCTTGGAAGACAAATTAATGAAACTGACTCTGGAGAAAATATAAAATTTGAATAGCACCTAGTAAAGAAAGTATATTCCTAGCTTGAAAACCTACCTGTATGACAACAACAGGCTCATACACATTTTAACTGATAAATTATATCAAACATTTAAAGCAGAAGAAAGAAGGAACACTTCTCCCCTCATTTTAGGAAACCAACATTGTGCTAATCCTAAAACTGGATAAAGATAATAGAAGAAAAAGTATGAACATAGATAAAAATTTGTTTAACAAAACAAACTATTGGAAGTCAGATCTGGCAGGATGTGGAAAGTGGTTTTGTTATAGGGATAGCAGTGTTAGTTCAGCATTAGAAGATCCACCCCCAAAAGTCATCACTTAAACAGAGAAAAGGAAAAAGCCATATGATCCTGTCAGTAGTTGGAGAAAAAGTATTGGACTAAATTCTACAGCTGTTCATGGTAAAAGCTATCCGGAGACTAGAAGTAGAACAGAATCTTCTCAACAGATAAGCCATGTAATCCATACTTTCAGGAAAAGTGCCTTATATGAATGGAAAAGATATAATTCTTTCTCCCTAAGGTGGGAACAAAGGCAGATATGCCTACTCTTCATCTGTCCATTAAACTTTGAAACATAGGCCCAAGCCAAAATAGTCTGGCAATAAAAAGACACAATTAGCGTACAATTGCACTTGCCACTTTTTCATTTAAAAATTAGTTGGCTTTTCTTGTTTAGTTCTTTGTCTTCTTCTCATTTGTAAAATTAATATGATACCAATTACGTGACACCGGACATAATTGAGAAAATGAAGAAACAAACTTGTAATTGGACAGTGATTGGAAGAAATGTAGTGAGTAACTGTCTATAAATATTAAATGACTAAGGAAATTAAGGATGAAATTTGGATTGTTTAAACCCAAATAAAATATTTTCTTGAAAAATATATAAGATGGAGGAAAACATTTTTATTGATAGAATGCTTGAATTTGATATCGATAGGATGAATGATCCTTATAGTTCCTTTATCAGTTGCACTGTGCAAATGACAAAATGTCAGGTTACAAAATGTAAGATAAGATGTGGAAGAGTTATTGAAATAAAAGGAATAGGAAAAAATAAAAGAAGGTAGGAGATTAGATTTGGAGATTTCTAATTATACACACACACACACATACACAACACTCATACACATACATACAGATTATTTCCCAATGAAAAGGGATTTTGTCTGTTTTTTCAATAATTTGTAATGAATTTTTCCAAATAAAAAATTCACCAGGTGAAACACAATGCATCTGCTTTGGACCTCTGAGAGCAGAAAAGTGAGAAAAGAGTTACAAATAGAATGTATGTATTATTAATGAATCATCCTGCAGCTGTCCTTAAAGACTGCTTGACAATACCTATAAGTTCAGAAGACACTAACCTGAAAAAATCATAAAAGCTAAGATCCATTCTTCCTGATATATTCTGAGAAATGATCTCATGGAGTGACCTTTTCTTATCCCTTCTCACTCCTCTCTAGGTAACCAGTGCTCATGCTGAATGAATCTAACTCTCTTACTCAGGGTTTACTAATCAGCATTTTATTTCTGTGAAAACTAGGAATTCACATTTTTGTCTTTCACACTGAACTGAATGTCACTGTGTTAGATCCATTTATTCATACTAATTTTTTTTAGTAAATGGATTATGTCATACATTAGATGATTTATCTGAATTTAAAACCTGAAACCTTTAACTATTTTAAAAATTTTACCTCAAATATTGCATTTTTGGATAAAAAGACAAACTAGATTATATATCTTGGTTCTTTTTTACCCATTCCCCATGTACCAATAAACTTAACGAATAAAAAAAGACAAACTAAAACACTATAAACTTCAATATTTATTTATAAAAACATAATTCAAAGCCAACAGAACTACTATATATTTGCTCAACAACTAATATAAAGAATGAGAATAAGAACAATGCCTTAATTATATATTATGTATTAAATATATTTTCAAATTTTAAAAATTACAGAAAGGTTTTCTTTTACTATCTCAGTTAAATTTCATAAGAGGCTTGAGGGGGTATATGCTATTCTTTTTGGCAAATGAGAATGCTGAGGCACAGAGAGTCCCACAGTGAGGGAATGAAAAGACACTTGTGCTACAAGTAATGAACAGACCAACAATCCACTGCTGGAGCTAGAACTCAAGCCCTCATTCAGTGCCATTGGATATGAACATTAACCTCACAAATGAAACACCCACTTTCTTAATCACCTTTTACTACTAGTACAAAATACTTCGATAATCAGTGCTGAAAAGGATTTTTATAGTATTTAGAAGATAATAAATTTATCACAGGAAGCTGAGTATTTTAAATTAGACAAAATTTATTATTATAATGATCACAATACAAAATTTAATATTTATATCTCTTAACAAATGAAGAGTTTGTTCTGCAAAAGAATAACAATAATAGACAACCTTTAGGAAATCTAAACATAAAGAGGAAAGACCCAAACCATTGCAATTAGGAATGAAAGGGTGAAATCAAAATGGACACTGATGAAATAAAAAAATATTATTGAAACTACTTTGTAAGGCTGTATGCAATTTGGAGAATACAAAAGAAATGGATAGATTCCTAGATACATATGAATTAGCAAAACTTAATGAAGATTTTAAAATGTGGATAATCCAACAACAGACAATGAATTTGAAGCAGTAAGAAAATATCTACCAACAAAGAAAATTCCGGGTGTAGAGTTCTACAAAACCTTTAGACAAGATCTAACATCAATACTCCTTAAGCTCCTTAATGAAATTCATAGGGAAGGAGTATTATCTAAATCATTTCTGGAAGCTAACATTACCATGATTTCAAAACCACACAAGGATCCAACCCCCAAAAGAGAACTATAGACAAATCTCTTTAATAAATACAGACACAAAAATCCTCAACAAGATACCGGTAAATAGAATTCAACAAATCATCAAAAAGATCATATATCATGACCAAGTAGGCATCATCCTAAGGATGCAAAGATGGTCCAACAAATGCAAATCAATAAATGTAACATATCAGAAAAACAGAAACAAGGACAAAAACCATAGGATCATCTCAACAGATGTAGAAAAAGCCTTTGACAAAATCATGATAAAAACACTGAAGATAATAGATGTAGAAGGACCTTACTCAATCTGACAAGTGCCATTAATGACTTACCTACTGCCAATATCATATTAAATTAGCAAAAACTGAAAGCTAATCCCTCTAAAATCAGGAACAAGAGAAGGATATCCACTAGCACCACTTCTGTTCAATATAGTCCCTGAAACATTAACAAGAGCAATTTGGCAAGAAAGAAAACAACAACAAAAACAGAGTGATATGTACGGGAAAAGAAGATGTCAACTTACCCTTATATGCAAATGGCATGATCCTGCATTTAGAAGATGCAAAAAGTTCATAAAAAGACTCTTAGTATTAATAACCAAATTCAGTAATGCAGGAGGATACAAAATCAACATGCAAAAATCAAGTGTTTCTGTACACTAATAATGAAACTACTGAGAAAAATTAGGAAAAAAATACCATTCACAATAGCATCAAGAAAAATTAAATATTTAGAAATTAACCTAAGAAAGTAAAAGAATTCTACAATGAAAACTACTGTACTCTGAAAAAGGAAATTGAAGATGACATAAAAAAATGGAAAGATGTGCTCTGCTCCTTAGGCAGAACCAGTACAGTCAAAATAGCCATACTCAAAATTGATATGCAGACTGGATGCAATATCAATAAAAATACCAACAGTATTCTTCACAGAACCAGAGAAAACAATCCTAAAATTCAGAGGGAACCAGAAGATACCAGAATAGCAGAAGAAATACTGAGTAATGAGAAAAAAGTGGGAGGCATGACAATCCTGGAACTGAAGTTGTACTGCAAGGGTATCGTTACAAAAACAGCATAATACAGGCACAGAAACAAACATGAGAATCAATAGAATAGAATACAGAATACAGAAACAACCCCAAGCACATTCAACTCTTTCATCTTTGATCCAAAGGCCAAAAAATAGGCTGGAGATAAGATAGTCTCTTCAATAAATGGGGTTGGGAAAACTGGTTATAAATATGGAGAAGACTGAATCTAGACCCATATCTCTCACCATATACTAAACTAAAATCAAGCTGGATCAAAGAACTAAATGTCAAAACAGAAACATTTAGACTGCTGGAAGAAAAGAATAGGGAAAACTTGTGAAGTCATGGGTACAGTCGAGGACTTCCTGAACAGAACCATGATTGGATAGGGAATAAGACCAAGAATCAACAAATGGGATTAGAGTATATCAAATTAAAATGCTCTGTACAGCAAAAGAAAGAACCAACAGAGTAAAAGAAAACACTACAGAATGGGAAAAAGTTTTCCCAGCTATTCCTCAGAGGACTAATATCCGGAATATATAAAGAACTCAAAAAAATTTAACTCCACCAAATAAAAGACCCAATCAAAAAATGGACAAATGAAATAGACACTTCACAGATAATAAGCACACATGGTCAATATGAAACAATGCCCAACATTGTTGGCTGTTAGAGAAATGCAAGTAAAACAGCAGTGAGATTCTATCTTACCCCAGAAAGAAAGGCCATCATAAAGAAATCAAACAAGAGACCCAGGACAACATGCACAGAAAATATTTCCAAAACCATGTACCTGTGACCAGTCAGAAAGTGCTGTCTTCAATTTTTCACTTACACCTGGTGTCAAACCAAGTAGGGTTTTGATAATGAAGCCTAGATCTGACAGGCTGAAGATTGTGAGACACAAAAGACTCCCACAGAACTGACCCCAGCGCTAAGGCGGAACCTTCTGGGCCACCATACAATGGTCCCGAGGGCCCAGGAAGTGAGCTGCTCAGGTGCCAACAGCAAGCCCCTCCCCACCATTGAAATTAGAAGACACATAAACAAGTCTCAAAAACAGACTTCTGCATCACCTAAAGCAACCCCAAAGGGAAATGAGATGGAACACTCTGATATTCAACTACCTGGACTCCCTGAACTTAAAAGAAGATCTGGAAAAAATGAAATCAGAAATAATTTCTCAGATAATAGCAGAGATTGTGCACATACTGCAAGATATGATTAATAAATCTGGGGAGGACACAGATAAAAAAAATTGAGGAGCTGAGGAACACTATGGAATCCCAAAATAGGAAACAAATGGAATCCATAAAACAGATGCAAACAGATTTCCAGGAGATTAAAAACTTCATTGAAAGTTTATGCAGCAGAATGAGCCGAGGACAGAATTTCAGATATAGAAGATAAGACTGAAATTAGTGAACAGGAAAAGAAAAATTTCTCTAAAATAGTAAGGGACCATGAGAAATCAATCCACCAGTTGCTAGATGACACAAAGAAGAATAAGACAAGACTGATCTGAGTCAATGAAGAAACAGGAGAGAGTGCAGACAACATAAAAAACTGTTCACAGAAGCGATGGCAGAAAACTTCCCAAGCAGGGGAAAATAACTTGGCATGCACAGGAATTAAAGTTATCCCCTGTGTATTATCAGACCATAATGCAATGAAATTGGAGATTAATAGTAAAAGAATCAGCACAAATTTCATAAATATATGGAAATTGCACAACACACATCTGAATAACCAATGGGTCACAGAGGAAATTAAAGAAGAAATCAGACAGTTCCTACAATTAAATGACAATGTCAATAAAAGATATCAGAATCTATGGGACACAATGAAAGCAGTCTTACGAGGGAAATTCATATCAGTGAATACTCATATTAGGAAAACAGAGCGAGACCAATTAAATGACCTGATGCTAAATCTCAAACTTCAAAAAGAGAAGAGCAGGACAAACCCAAAGCTCATATGAGGGAGGAAATTATGAAGAGCAGAGCAGAAATCAATGCAGTAGAGAAAAAAGTCAATGAAGCCAACAGTTGGTTCTTTGAAAGAATAAACAATATTGACAAACTTTTAGCCAATGTTATCAGAAAAAGGAAGGAAAAGGCCCAAATCCATGCTATTAGGAATGAAAAGGATGAAATTATAATGGAACCAGCACAAAGAGAGGATCATCAATACCTTCTTCAAGAACCTATATGCCAATAAGATGGAAAACACAGAAGAAATGGACAGATTCCTAGATACATATGAATTAGCAAAATTGAATGAAAAAGACCTAAAAATTCTAAACAACCTAATATCAATCAATGAAATTGAAAACATAATTAAAAATTTACCAACTAAGAAAAGCACAGGTCCTGATGGCTTCACTGCTGAATTCTACAAGACATTTAAAGAGTAACTACTGCCACTACTGTTCAAACTCTTCAATGAAAGTGAAAGTGAAACAATACTCCCAAATTCATTCCTGGAAGGAATCATCACCTTGATCCCTAAAGTAGAGAAAAACCAATTTAAAAAGAAAACTATAGGTCAATCTCACTAATGAACATAGATGCAAAAATTTTTATTATGATAGTGGCAAACAGAATGCAGAAGATCATCAAGAAGATCATACACCTTGACCAAGCGAGATTCATCCCAGGGATGCAGGGATGGTTCAACATATGCAAATCAATAAATGTAATACACTATATCAATAGAGCCAAGGACAGAAACCATATAATCATCTCAATAGATGAAGGAAAATCATCTGACAAAATCCAACACACATTTATGATAAAAACCCTACAAAAAATTGGAATAGACGGTCTCTACCTCATTCCGATAAAAGCTATCTATGAAAAACCAACAGCCAATATCATACTAAATGGTCAAAAACTGAAATCCTTCACACTAAAATCAGGAACAAGACAAGGATGTCCACTATCAACATTCCTGTTCAATATAGTTTTGGAAACATTAGCCACATCAATTAGAAAAGAGAAAGAAATAAAAGGAATAAAGATAGGAAATGAAGAAGTCAAACTGTCATTATTTGCAGATGACATGATACTCTATATAGAAGACCCTAAGAACTCCACCAAAAGTCTTCTAAACTTAATAATAAAATTCAGTGAAGTAGCTAGATACAAGGTCAACAAAGAAAAATCAATAGCTTTCCTCTACACAAACAGACTCAATGAGAGAGAAATGGAGCAATCAATTCCATTCACAATATCATGCCAAAAACTGAAATGCCCAGGTATCAACCTAACAAAAGAAATCAAAGACCTCTTTTCTGAAAACTATAGCACTCTGAAAAGAGAGATTGAATAAGATATCAGAAAATGGAAGGACATCCCTTGTTCCTGGGTAGGAAGAATCAACATAGTGAAAATGGCCATACTTCCAAAACTGCTATATAGATTCAATGCAATTCCAATAGAAATTCCAGCAGCATATTTCACAGACCAGGAGAAAACAATCCAAAAATTCATTTGGAACAGAAAGAAACCTAGAATAGCAAAAGCATTTCTAGGCAACAGAGACATGGCCGGGGGTATCACAACCCCCAACTTGAAACTACACTACAAAGCTACTGTGATAAAGACAGCATGGTACTGGCAAAGAAACAGACTGGAGGACCAGTGATACAGATTAGAAGATGCAGAAACAACTCCAGACACACTAGCCACCTCATCTTCAATAAAGGAGCCAAACAGCCTCATTGGAGGAAGGATAGCCTCTTTAATAAGTGTTGCTAGAAAAATTGGGTTTCAATTTGCCTAAGATTAAAACTGTATCTCTCACCATGCATTAAACTGAAATCAAAATGGATTGAAGATCTAAATATTAAAACAGAAATGCTGAACCAGCTGGAATAGAGGTTAGGTAGAACTCTTGAAGACATTGGTGTAGGAAAAGATTTTATGAACAAAAACTCAGTTGTCTGTGAACCAGCACAATCGAGAAGTGGGATCTCTTCTTATTAAAAAGCTTCTGCACAGCAAGAGAAACCACCAACAATGTGAAGAGACAACCTACAATCTGGGAAAAATTTTTCACCTGCTGTTCCTCAGACAAAGGTCTACTATCTAGAATATATAAAGTTCTACTACCTAGAACTTAAAACAATCAGACTTCCCAAATTTAAAGACCCAATTCAAAAATGGGAAACTGAAATGAACAGACAGATAAACAGATAAAGCAGTAGAAAGAGCAAATGAACATATGAAAAAATGTTCAACATCTCAAGTCATTGGAAAGATACAAATGAACATAACACTGAGACTCTACCTCACTCCAGAAAGAATGGCTGCTATCATTAAATCAACCAATAACAGATGCTGGCAGAGCTTTGGGAAAGGGGCTGCTCCACTGCTGGTGGGAGTGTAGACTGGTGCAACCACTGTAGAAATCAGTATGGAGGTATGGAGATACCTCCAAGAACTAGGACTGGAAGTCCCATTTGACCCCGCTATTCCCCTGCTGGGTATCTTCCCCAAAGACTTAAAAGAATAGTACCACTGTGATATATGTGCACCCATGTTCATAGCAGCACAATTCGTTATAGCTAAAACTTGGAAGCAACCCAATTGCCCATCAACTGGAGACTGGATAAAGAAAATGTGTTTTTTTTAAATAAAATGCAATACTACTCAGCCATAAAAAATGAGAAATTAGAGACATTTATAGCTAAATGAATGGACATTGAGGTGATACTCTTAAGTGAAATAAATAGGACACACGTGAAAATACAAATTAGTTTCTCTAGTGTAAGAAACCAAAAGTGTAAATAAGGACTAAAAGGCATAACAGATAGTGTGAAATAGGAAGAAAATGGGCCAAGGGGATAAGGAAGTAAGAGGGGTAGGGGAAAGGAAAGATAGGAATGGAATTAGTATGAGAAAAAGAAAAAATGGCAACAGTTTTTATAAATAGGGAGGGATGGAAGGGTTGAAGGGAGGGCAGGGGAATGAGGAAAAAATAAGAACCAAGATGGATTATGTAAAGTTGCAAATTTCCAATGATGAATGTCATCATATTGTATACCTAAAATTTACCAATAAAATTAATAAAATCAAAAGAAAAGAAATCAAATAATAACATGTATTGGAAAGGCAGCTGGGGAAAAGGCACACTGGTACACTGTTGGTGGGAATGTAAACTAGTAAACTACTATGGAAATCAGTATGAAGATTACTCAAAAAACTAAAACTAGAAATTTCATGAAAGCCTACTGTTCCCCTTCTAAGTATCTTCTAGAAAAACAAAAGACATTATATTACAGCGATACATACATACCCATGTTTATAGCAGCATAAATCAAAGTTGCTAAATAATGGAAGCAACCCATATGTCTACAACAGATGAATGAATAAAGAAAATGTGGTATTTACACACAATGGAGTATTTCATTGTCATTAAGAAAAATAATCTTGGGTCATTTGTAGGAAAATGGATGTACTTTGAAATCATAATATTAAATGAAATAAATCAGACATACAAACTTGAATATTTTTCTCATATGAGAAACCCAAAGGATAGATAATGTGCAAATTAAGAGATAGACAATAGGAAGTATAGAGATAAATCTATCTTAAAAAGGAAGGGGACCAAGAGATTGAGGTGGGGGGAAGAGGAGAGGGAAGGGGACTGAAAAAGAGAATTAAGATGTGCCATGTATGGGAACCAACTCCACACAAGGAATGCAAACATTATGTATTGCAAATATATACTAATAAATAAATAGAAATGATGAACTTTGCTATTTAATTAAATATTTTTCACAACTTTAACACTTATACTCTATGATACAAGGCCAGAGTTCAAGTCACTTTCTCAATGTTAATCTCTCTGCAAGGGGAAAAATTCCAGATTTAGAATTCTATTCATTTCCATATTTATTTCTATTTTTCCATGCCCACATTATGCTTTCAACAATTTATCAAAACAATGGTCCTTTAAAATGCACCACTGAAAGGATAATAAGAATGAAAGAAAAGGCTACCTGGAAAAAATGTTTTCAAACTTCAGTTAAAACACTTCAAAAGAAGTAACAGATATTCCCTAAAATTCTAAAAGTTTTAATTATATAGTCTTCCTTTTCTAGGATAATTCCAAATTTGAAAAACATTAGTTAACTTCACATCTCTTTTAATCCACATCAATGGTGTTAAAAGATTTCAATTCATTGCCATTAAGAGGTGATAGTTTTATAGAGGTTGATTAGAACTCTAAAATAAATGGTAAACTCAGTGTGGTTATATTAATGATAGATAAAACACTTTTCAAAGTCCAAGATTATAACTAAAAATATAAGGGTATTCTGAATGTTAACTGAGGTAATTTGAGAAGGAGAAATGATTATTTAATAACAAACTCCCCATGATAATTTTGGCACCTAGACTTAGCAATTCATAGAACTATTAGGCAGAAAATTTAGTAAAGACACTGATAATCTAAAAAACACTATTGAAGACTTTGATCTATCATTTTCATAACTCTATATCTAGCAACGGTAGAACACACATTATTTTCAAATTCACATAGTACATTCATCCACATTGACAGTATGCTAGTTCTTAAAAAATCTCAGTGAAATTTAAAACTAACAGAATTAAATAGTATGTTTTCTAATGTCAAGATAACTAGGAAAACCCCAAACCATAAGGAGCAATTAAAACCTCATAAGGGAAAGTAGAATATGTTTTGAACTATAAGTTAATAAAATATAACATATCATTGTAGGATACAAGTAACATAGTACTTAGATGAATACTAGTAGCCATAGGTACTTATACATTTCCACCTTAAGAAATTAAAAATTCAAGCCCAAAGAATAACTACAATAGGTAGAAGAAAGGAAATAAGAGCAATCATGAAAGAAAAATATGGTAGATAATAAATTAGTAACATAAAAGGCTTTTTCTTTGATAACTAATTAGTAAATCTCTACCAAGCATTAAAAAAAGCAACAAGAGAAAGTGTAAATTAATAACAAAATAAAAGTTTCATAGAAGGAAAAAGGGAAACAGATGTTTTGCAAATGGGAACAGGTCCAGGAAACCAAGGGCAAGGTGGGGTGGGGGAATAAAAATATTTAAGAACTGTCATGTACATGCACTAAATACCTATCATGAATCTAAACATTGTATGTTAGGAATGTGAGCTAACAATAATAATGAAAATGGGGAAAGGGGTTCTAGAAAAGGGAGGGATGGGATGAGTGGGGATGGGAAGGAGAATAAAAATGAGTCAAGGCATGTTATATATATGTACCTATGCTCTAAGATGTATTAAAACTTCATATATTACAAAAATATACTAATGAAATAAAATTTAAAAAGCAATAGAAAGTAACAGAAATTACCAATACAGAAATGAAAAAGCAGTTATTACTTATGCTTCAATGGGTGATAATTTTAACTAACTTTCAGTTGTATAATTAAAACATGCAGTCCTTAAACATAAAATTTCCTTTTATTATATATATAATGACTGGATAACTTTGTGTTTCTATAATGATTAGACAGCTTTAAAAATAAAAATACATTTAGAAATACCTTTTCAAAAAGACACTATGAAACTTGATTTTTTTTTCTGGTGCTAGTTTTCAAACCCAAGACCTTTTGTATGCTAGACAAACACTTTACCACTCAGCAACTGTCTCATCCCTGAAGCGCCCAACTTAATGTTCAATTGAATAAATAAAATTGTGGTTTCTTAGCAGAATTTAAATGTAGATTTGGAAGAATCTGTCATTTTTATAAAAATCAGAGCTTATGATATCTCACATACATTTTGGTTACATAGTGAAAGTGTTAGTTGGAAAATGCCAGTTTAATTGCACAATCATGAGAATAATTATTATATAACTAATTATTTCATTTCATATTTTATGTGAGGACTCAAGCACATCAATTGGTAGTACTTGAATACATACATATATATGAATATAATTTCTCTTTCCAAATAAATTTTCCAGTGCAAATTCATGACTATTGATGATATAGGTCATATCCCAAGTTGCCTTTTTTTTTTCTTTTTTCAGTGCTGGGATCATATGCAGGGGGTCAGGCATTCTGGCCAAGTATTCTCTACTACTGAGCCACAACACCAGGCCCTCTCCTAGCTCTTTAGAACATACCTTAAAAAGGGAGTTTTCCCTTTTTTTGCCAGTTATTTGGGAAAATCTCTCAATGTTAATTTACAGACTTCTAAGTAGTTGTAAGATCTGGAGGTTCCAGAGAATGTCTTTGTAATAAAGCGTATCATCATCCAAAGGACACAGTGATAGTATAGTGTGTTGTTCCTCCCTTTCTCCTGAGTGTGCACCATGTTCATTCTTATTGCAGGGCTCTGTGCATGGCCATGCACTCCCTCCCTCTGACTGGTAAGTGGCATCAAGATGAACTGTCAGAGATGGTGTATTCTGAATAATGGATAAGGAGAGTCCCCTGACATAGGTTTGACAGCCGTAAAATATGAGCTTTGTGATTGCCCTTATATCCCAACTCAGGGTCTGACTGAGGGAATATTATTTCTAAATGCCAAGCTGACTAAAATTGTGGAGTTTCAGTAGGTGCTTCACTTATTAGTGTTTGAAGCAATTACAGAGAGAATGGGTCAGTGCAATTTTCTGCCTGCACTGAGAAAATCTTTTCTTGCTAGTGCATTTTAGCTATTCAAATTCAAATAGGGTTTCTCATTACAACTGTTCTGTCTGGGAGAGACATTGCAAATAAGCACATGCTCCCATCCCTAACAAGTTTGCATTTCCAGAGGGGTAAAGGTAATTCACTGCCAATAATCTGGCCATTAAATCAACAGGTAGAATCAACTTGCGTTTTGCTTTAAGTTACTGGCATCTGATACAGTGCATACACTGTATTTATTTTATATACCTTTACTAATGACATGATCTTTTATAGCACTAAAGAAAATCATATATAAAATTAATTTGAAGGTATATATACACAACAGACCTCTCTGAATGAACAAATTGTGAATGAATTCAGATATACCACAATTGAAGCATTGTATTCCATAAAAAAAATAAATAAAAGAAAAAACAAGGTAGAGTGTAATAAGAAAATTTAGATTGGGGAGGGAACAGAAATCCATGTAGGATGGATTTGATAAATTCAATTTACAGCTTGACTAAACATTCCTTTTTTCATTTTGTTGTTTTACAGTCATAATGACATAGTCACAGAGCTTTATCTGATCCTTAAGGGAAAAGAAGGTACTGTGGTTAAGATTAAAGAATAATTGACAGAATTTTTCCTGGTGAAGACAATAAAGCAAAAAAAAAATGCATTGGAAATAAAATGAAATATGGATACAGAAAATGTGTTTACTTTCTTTTTATAAGAATTATTAAGACTAGAAGTTTCCACTGACCATTGGAAAAAGAAAGCAAAGCTCTTTGTTTATTCTAGTACACATGAGGAAGGAAATAAATCAGAGCACGAGTCACTGTAGATGCTCTAGGTCAAATTCCACAAATTCAAACTCTAGAGACAGAGTGTGTGTATGAAGACATGAGAGAAGGGGGGGCATAGGTTTTAGCAACTAATCTATGCTACATATTGAAATCATAAGCTCCCCCCCTTTCTGGATAGGATAGCTTAAAATAAATCATCTTTTTTTATGTAAAATAAAAATCATCACTACTCACCTAACCTCTCAATGGAATAATATCGCTGCTTACTGTCCACACGCACCGTCTCAGCGTAAGGACTACCAACGCCATACCCAATGATGTAACCTCGCACCACAATGTTCGGGTTCAAGGGTGGGGTCCAGCTCATGATGATGCAGTTGGTCTGGGGCCTCACATGAAGAGAGCTTGGCTGGTCGGGCACTTGAGACTCTAGGATTCAACAAGACATCATTAGTATTTCTTACAAGAGAGCCTATGTAGCATGGCAAAACTTCCTGCTTATGTAAGACAATATCATATTTTATACATGGTCAAGTTCCTCCTTTCATCAGCAGTGCTATATTTTCTATATTTAATTTGAGTGTTACAAAATTTCTTAAGCATAGTTGGTGCCTTCTACAGGGACTCTAGAGTATTCCTTCTACAGGGACTGCAGCATCATGCATCTTTATTCTAATAGCTTTTTTTACATTTTTCCATATATTTCTTCTTAGGTATCATTTATAAAAGGTAGAATAAAGACAAATATAGAAATAACAAAAAGGGAAATGAAATGTCTCAAACTGTCTTGCTTGGGAATTACTCTGATTTAACCAAAACCAAAAATAAATGGATCAGCCCTTCCTTAAGAATTTGTCAGGATAAACAATTTATGGCGATGACCTGCTCAGCACAATTTGGATGATACACAGCTGGTTGTTTATAGCTTCTGTGCAGAATGCATTATTATTGTTAAAGGAAAAAGTCTGTGCCCTGGACTAAAAATACACAGGCTTCAGAGCTGTACAAACTTGGCTTAATACTATGTTCTATCATTTATTAGCTGTGTTCCTCATGAAATTTAGTTTCTCTGAATTTCTGTTCTGATTGAATTGGCATTCCAAATATTGATTGACTCAAAGATTGAGCTGAAAGAAAGAGTGGGTGAAGAAAGAGCAAAGTTAAAATCTGTGCTAGGGACTCACTAGCTATGAGACCATGAGACTTTACTTATCTTCCCTAAGCCTCAATTCCTTCCACTGTAGAATGAAGATAGTTATGATTTTCTATGGTGCTGTGAAGATTTAATGAAGTAATCCATAAAAATACTCTTATGAGTAACATATGAGGTCTCATGCATATCACCCTAACAGTATTTTCTTTTAAAGAGATCGTGTAATGATAATTAATGAATTCAATATTAAATTGACATTTGGATTTTACATCATCACCCTTTCCTGTAATTATATTTCTAAAAGAATGACTCATTTTCTGGACATTGATAATGAATAAGTATGTAGTACTTACTATGTTTTTAGTATAGGGCTAAGTACCTGTGATAGTCAAGATATAGAGAGTGAATATGGCAGACATAAAGCCTGAACTCTTGTAGTTTACAACCTAACAGGAAAGGTAAAGTAAAAAGTAAAGGCAAGTGAAAAGATAGTTATAGTAAACTATGCTAAGTATTATGATATAGGCTCAATATAGGCATATGTAGTCTACAATTTCAAAATCAAGTCAGTCTTGCAGAAATAAAAGTAAGAATGAATGTGGCCACCCCAATTTCAACAGCTCATTAAATGTTAATGTAGTTCTTGACTATGAACTGGTATGCATAACTATTAGTGATTTAAAAATTTTTCAAACTATTGTGCTTATTACTTCTGTTTTGACCAAAAACCTCTGAAGATAACAAATTATGCCTAAAGATTTGATGACTATTGTTAATATTACAGTCCCTTTTCCTCCTTAGTAGAACAGCAAAAGCTGACACAATTTCCTCCACTGACTTTCCATACATATTCAGCTGAATACTTAACAGCTTATGTGTTGAAGAGGTCTTTTGTTAGTTTTTAAAGTAGGCTTTATACCAACAGTTTTTCAAAATGTTCTGAATGTACTACATCAACAGAATTTTGTAAAGATTTGATTTTATTTCTCTAAAGACGCCCTTTTGTGAGCAAGAAGGGATAAGTTATTATTTGTTGCCCTAAAGAAGCCTGTGATACAATATGCAAAGGCATCATAAAAAATTATGCCTCAAAATGCGGATATAAACCTTTACAGCAGAAACGTAATGTTTACAAAGTATTTCACACTATAAACCCTATGTAAAAGTAATAAAAGGGATGAAAGGGATGGATTTAATATTTTCAAACCCTATTGCCACATATTCTCACCAGTGTCCTTGAAATGTAGTGGGCTCTACAACCAATTCTGCTTAACACATGTGAAGTTTTATAATAACTATTTGAACAACAAGGTAATTTGCATAATTTTATATTAAGAAAATAAACAATATTCTGATTTTCCACCTTATTAATCTTTTGAAAACAAAATGAAAGAATAATGACTTCAATGACAGTATCTTTTGCATAAAAGGAAAGAATTATTAAAAGGTTTTCAGATAAAAACTGTTTTTCCATAGTTTTGTAAATCATACAATAGTCCCTTATAAATTAGTTAAGTTAGTATGCGCAGAATTTCATCTATCAGAGGAGTGAACATATATAAGAAAGTTTATGCCAACTAGCTCTTGAAGAAGAGGTGTTGGTACTCCTCTATTCCTCACTGCATGAAAACAGTTCCAATCCTAGATGCAAACTTCAAAACCATCTTTTTAAGCAGGGTGTGGTGGCGTAGGCTTGTCTGTAATCCTAGCACTCTGGGAGACACAAGCAAAAGGAGGGCAAGTTCAACCTCAGCTTCAGAAGCTTTGGAACTTAGTGAGACTCTGTCTCAAAATAAAAAATAAAAAGGGCTAGGAGGGTAACTCAGTGGTAGAGTACACCTGGATTCAAACCCTAGTACCATGGAAAATAATGAAAAAATATGGTTATTAATAAATGAATATATGTTCCCTTCTCAGCTAGATATTTAATGAGCTTTTATCATGCAATTAATAGCATAAGGACAGAAGGATCAAGGCAATATTAAAACTAGCCCATCCAAAATGTATGGCCTCATCATAATGATAACCAGGCCAGGAGATGGTCTATAATCCAGAATAGCCTATTCATGGTCACCCATTCACTTAATATAAAAATGAAATAACAATTTTCCTTTTACACTACCTGAATGAGTTTTCTCTAATACAGACGACCTTACAGGTTATGAAAGTGGTTATTACTAAAATGAACTATAAAATATCAATTTAGAAATTTTACGTGGAAGGTATGTGACATGAGTGCTTCTTATTTTGGATATAACACTGAAATTTGCTACTGAGAAGTACACAAAAGATTTTACAAGTATGTCCAGGACAGATATTGTATATATCAAGTACAGAGAAATATAGGAGTAATGATTGAGATAATTTGAGACCAACAAGAACATATTTTTTCTGAAATACCCAAATTAATAATGTGCAGAATTTCTACTAGAGTCTGACTAATCTAGACAACTAGATCAATTACCATTCTTGATGATGCTATAAAATTGTGGAGTCTCTCTTGCATTAATTTGGTTCTAATACACGTTATTCTTTGAGTGATGACTGCAGGTTTTCACTAATGCTTAATATTCATCGGTAGAACACTAGGAAATTTGTTGCTTTAATTCTTATAACATTTTAACAATCTCTAATATGTCAGTTATAATTATAGATATGTTGTGGGAAGGAAGAAAATAAAAGGAAATCATGCAATTTGGTAAGTGTTATACTACTGGAACGATAAATGGTTCATCCATGAATGTCTCTGCTTTGGAATCTAAAGTGAATGATCAGAATGAGCCAGCCTGGTAAATATCAGTGTGGTGAGATGTGAAGGCAAAGGAGACAAATATTGCAAAGGCTCTACCACAGAAATGAGGTTGGTATTTGAAAAAAGCAAAGAAGGTAAAGATATGGGAAAGATGGAGGATGAAAAGGAAAATAGAAAAGATAAAGAGTCAGCCAGTGGAAATGGAAAATGATGGAGCTTCTATAGAAAACAATACAGTGGTTTCTCAAAAATTAAAGATAAGCAGTCACAGTGGGACACATTCATAATTCCAGATGCTTGGGAGGCTGTGGCAGGAGCATTCCAAGTTCAAAGTCAGGCTGGGAGATTTAGCAAGACCCTGTATCAAAATAAATACTAAAAAGGGCTGGAAATACATCTCAGTGTGAAGGGCCTGAGTTCAATCCCATTTATGAAAACATGTAATCATCACTCAGTACAACCAAAACTAGAAAAATTCAAAATAGAATTAATATTCTTACATGATCCTACAACTCTGAGTACATGTACTAAGGAACTGAAAGCAGAAATTCAAGCAAATAACTATCTAATCATGTTCACGGAAGCATTATTTACGATTACCAAAAGGTGAAAATAAGCCAAGTGTCCATCAGCAGATGAATGGATAAACAAAATGTGGTATATTCATACAGAAGAACAGTATTCAGCTTCCAAAAGGAAGATAATTTTGATACATTGTATATTATAGGTGAGCCTCATGGATGTTAAGTTAAACATAGCAGTCACAGATGCAAACTGCATGATTATACTTAGGTGAGGTACTCTAATTAGTTAAACTTGTAAAGATACAAAATTTAATGGTGGATGCCAGGTGTTGAGGGAGGGAGGCATAAGAAGGTATTATGTAATGGATACAAAATTTCATTTTTGCAAGATGAAACAATTCTGGAGATGGGTGGTTGCATGACAATAGGAAAGTACTTAATACCATTGCACTGCATATGTTTAAGATAATAACTTTTATGCTATTTAACATATCTTTTTAAAATGACAAAGAGGGAGGGAGGGAGAGAAAGAGAGAGAAACACAGAGAGGAGAGAGATGCTCAGAGACTAGGTCACTGTAAGCAAGGCTAGTCAAAGTAAATAAGACACTTCAATTTTGTCCTTAGATCTCCAGTGGTCTTTCCTGGCAGGGACAGGGGGCTTGAATTGACATTTTCAATTGTAGATCATTGTAGTTGTTCTAGGTGGAAATATGTTTGGAGCTTGGTGCACAGAGAGAAACAGAGACTATAAAAATGCTTTTGCACTTTTCTTGGTGGCTGTGTTAGAGATGAAACAAAGACAGCAGTCTTGGGTTTGGGGAAGGTATAGATTGTCTGGAATCAGTATGGGTGTGAGAGTTAACTGATTGTGTCAATTTGAGTAAGAAATGCCCAATTAAATTAGATTAGCATAGTTCTGGGTGTGGCTGAAGGGATTTACTGAAGACAGAAGACCCACCCTGGGTGTGAACGGCACCAACCAACAGGCTTGCTGCCTGAATGGAATAAAAGCATAATGAAGAAGGAAGACTTGCTTCTGTTTCTTCAGAGGATCTCCAGTCTTTGCTTTACCTTGGACATTGTCTCCTGGCTTCCAGCGCAGACCCTTCAGCCTCCTAATATGGACTCACATGAGACACTACAGGGAGCTCCAGGCCTTGGACTGGATCCTTTGGATCTCCAGTGCACAGACAGCTGTTTCACACTCTTCCCCACTTGACTCTGTGGGTGCCATCGTAGACCTATTTTGTAAATTCTGATATAGTTGTATATCCTGCATTAAATCTGTTTCTCTACTAAGCACTGACTGAGAGTGGGAAAGGAGATTCAGCGATATCTCAGAGGTCTTTGGCTTGGGCAACTGAGGGATGATGTAGTAAGATGAGGAGAAACTAGTAAAGTCTCCTTGGGCCACATTAAATTTGACATTTCTTTTGCCAAACCTGTGGATATATCTGGAAAATAGCTGGTTGTGTAATTCTGGGGTTTTGGTGAAAGGCCATGTTTTGAAATATAGATGTGGAAGCCACCAGTGTATAGACTGGATTTAACATAGATGTGTATGAATATAGACATAGTGTGAGTTTGTGTATAACTAAATAAAATGCAAATAAGATCAATTTACTTCTCTGCTCAAAACTCCCAAAGTATTTCCATACCTCACTGTAAGGTCAGGTTCTCTAGAATGGTCTGAAAGGCCATATGTGAACCATGCCCTCACCTCTTTGTCCTCTTTTACCTTCCCTGTCATCACCTCAGTCAGATGCTCCACACTGAATACTGCAACTCATCAAAAACACCAGGCTGGCACTGGACATAGGGCATCTGGATTTGCTGGTTTCCTGCCTGGGAATATCTCCTCTAGATACAGCTGCCTTGCTAAATCAAGCTTCCCCTGACTGCATTATTTAAAGTTAAAACCTTTCGCGCATTGCTCCTAACTTCCTCTGATTTTGCCCCCATAGAATTTATTCCAATTATTGGACTACCATAATGTGATTATTTCATCACTCTGTGGCATTCTTTTTCAAAAGTTCTCTAACTTCGGTACCTAGAACAGTTCCTAGCACACAGCACTTAACAAAATGGGAATAAGCCTATTTTTCCTATAAGGTTATGCACATTTGTGATTATATGTAATTGTCAGTACATGTAAAATTACCACAATTTTATGTATTTCTGGATGATATGAATTTTAAGGGTGGGTAATAAAGGAATGAAAGAAAAATGAAAATATAATTAGTAAAGTTTTATTATTTTTTTCTAGTGGCCAGCAAGATTTGTCTCTGCTGGCTCTTGGTAATGAAAACAATATGTTGTGTACTTTCTACTGTGTATGGCACTGCCATGTGGAAACAGGAACTAAATACTTTTTGACAAATATTCACTTTTATTCTCCACTTAGTGGACTGCATTTTATGAGTCGATCTTTTAGAGTTTTGTTACACTCCTTAATAGCCTATATTTCTTTACAGGAAGTAATATAAAGCGACTGGTACATTTCTACTCTGTCCTTCCAGGCAGGTCTAGTACATACGAATAATGAGCCTATTTCTATTGGTGAGGCCTATTCTCACCAAAGGCATCATCTTCCTAGACCACTCCCTCCATAAACCTTGAATATTGTCTGTTTCTTTTATGTGGTAGATGATCCCTTCTATTTAACTCAGAACTCTACCTGTATTATTTTTTGCCATTCTATCCATATCATTTTCTCAGTATTGTTTTAATATTTTTTTACATTTTTATAAGCAAAATTCTGTCTGTAATTCACAGTTCTATAGATTTTGAGAAACATGCAAAGTTGTGTACCCACCATTCCTATGGTCACATAGAACAGTTCCATCATCCTCAAAACTTCCACATGGTGGCCCTCAGTATTCAAGTGCTCTCCTCAATCCTTTATTGCTAATTTTAATATTGTACTTTAAATTTCTTTTCTCAATGGGGGTTATACATGTTCTTCTATCATTAGAAGTAATCTTTACTTATTTTCTCCATTAAAAAAGTTAGTCATGTGTTTTATCATTTTTATTTCTTATAATAGTAATAGTTAACATGTATGTATTCCTATTATATGTGTCATACTCTGCATATTAATGAATGTCATCATTTAATATTTCATATAAATTTTATATTATCTCATGTTTCTCTTTTTCAATATTAAAATTTGTAATTTTAACTCATTTTTTACTTTAAAGTTTTCCTTCACTCTGAATGGTTTCTATCAACAAATACTGTTTAATTTTTTAATTTAATAATTTAATTTTAATTTAATTGTTTTATCTTATCTTATTTTTTACTACTTTTGCTTGTTTAGTACTAGTTTTACTTTTTCACTGTAACTAAAATTTAAAAATGAAGTTTAAATTCAAAGAGAATAGAAATTCTAAATTCAGAGTTTTAATAGCTTTCCGCTTTTAATGCCACAGCGAGTACTAATTATGAGAGGGAGAGTGTGCTTTCTAAATTTAAGTCAGTTAAACTAATATATCCAGAAGTGGGGAATCTCTCTTCCATTGTCCTCCAATTTCTGATGCTGACAAACTAATTCCTAGTTACACTCAAGGGAGATTCCTGGCATAGAATTGTTTTCTTAAGACCTCTGAACAGCTAAACTTGTCTTGAGGAATTCATTTCTTGGAGTCACACCCTACAGGCTCTTCACCTTCACACACAGGCCTTGGTTCACAGTGATGATAACTCAGTTGGAAAAAAGAAGCAAAAAGGTATTTCTTATGGAAGTGATTTCAATGGGGTGCCCCAATTTTATTCTTAAAAAACCCATCAAGATTCTTCCTTTTGGTGATTCTCTTTTGCTTAGGAAAACTACAAAACCCCAATTCCACGTGGTCAACAGGGTAAAATCAGTTCTTTTTTTGATTGGACAATAGTTGGACAAGCATGGGTTCCAAGTATCAAGTTCTTGGTTTGATAACAACTACCAGGAAGTTAAAAAGCTATCTAAGGTAGCAGGTTAGCATGTCAACCAGAATACATTAAAATAAACAATGAAGTTTGATCCTACTTAAAAACTCCTGACTTCTTGAAATAGTGAGAGTACCTAAGCCTGATTACTGGAACAAATACTCATGATGTGGTTTTCTAAGACCAACTGTGGGAACAGAAGCCCATCAGTGTCTGGGAGATTTGTATCACTGTAGAGCTCAGGGACAACAGCTTTAGATATCATAAAACCTCACTAGAACTTGTATGTTTATACCATGATACATTTGATCATATATCGTCCATTAAATAATCAAGATCTTTGGCCCTTCAACTACAAACCCTGTTCTGAATTAGGAAAGTGCATGTCTTAATCCTTGTCAAATTATGTACTACATAAATTCTTCAGGGTTACTTTCCTCTACATGTATTTAAACTCTACATTCTTAAATCCACATGCTATGGTGGGTGTCTAGATGTCTCCCCAAAGCCTCATATGATTACAGGCTACTTTGGAGGTGGCTGAATCTAGAGTGTGTTATTGACTCATGGTGGGGCTAGGCTGCAGGGCACTAGGATTAAGGGTGAGAGCGCTATCTGCCCTAGGTAGTCTGAGCAAGATAAAAGAGGCAAAATGATGCTATTAAGGTCACTTGTTGTTTTGCTACCATGTGGGCACCATGAACTATTTTTTCTCTGTGACAAACCTTTGCCATGTGCCACTCTGTCTTGGAGCCAGCTGATTATGGACAAATCTCTTCAAACTGTGAGCTAAACAAACCCTTTCCCCTTTGACTCTGAATGTGAGGTATTTTGTCTCAGCAATGAGAGAAAAGTAATTAACAGACCACATAACTATTAGTTTTCTCAAGAACAAATAAAAGTACCACAATATCTTTAAAATATTGTTTCAAACTACTTTCCTGAAATCTAGGGCTTTCTTTTTAATTTCTAACATTTGATAAAGGGACTAGAGTCCCATATTTATGAGAAAAACATAGCAAAGAGAGGAATGGATATGTCTAACAATAATTTATCTAGAATTATTTTTTGAGGGTAAGGAATAAGGGTAGGAATCAGTGAAGAATCAAACTGTATATGTTGTATGCATTTTACATTAATACCCAGGTATGAATGTTGCCATAGTCACCGATTTCTCAATATCAATTAGCATCTACTGTATAATGGGCACTGTAAGGGAAGACCAAAAAAAGGTCTGTGTTACTAGACTATTGAGAAGACAGTGATTGATGCTAAGAGAGAGGGTACCTAAAGTGCAAAGAGGCATCTGGACAAAACTCAGATACAAGAAAGTTTCCTAGAAGTAAAATATCCAGAGCGTTTTGGAGTGTAGTTATGAATCATATGTAAAAAGACACTGGCAGAGGGCACATGAAGTCCAGAACCTGGAGACATGATTCAGTTGCAGAAGTGCACTTGGAGGGAAGTGGAGAGAGGCAGAGGTAGTGGAACATCACACTTGATGCTCAGGACTGCATCAGAGAGAGAAGAGTGTTCCGAGTGAAATGACATCCTCAGATCTGGCTGTGCAAACTCTATGTGGTGACCCTATGAAGCTTAGGGAACAAGGGTAGGAAACCACTGACAAGATAATATGTGTGAGACTATTTTCAAGTGACAAATGATGACAGCTTGAAATAAAGTATGGTGGAGGGAGTGGGACAAAGAGGATGAATTTAAAGTCTATTAAGAAGGTGGGAATCACAAGTTTTGGTATTGACAGGTCTGAAATGGCAAAGGTGAGGATGATGGGATCGCTTCTGGCTTAAATGACTGGTGGAAACTGGAACCAGCCCCAAAGTAGAGAACACAATCAGCATTACAAGAAATGACATCGGAAAGAACAGCTCATAACCACTAATTGTACAAAAGGATTTATGATCAAGCTCTCTCTGTTTATTTAAAGATAACAAAAAGGAATAAATGTTGACAAAAATCCTTACAAACATCCCAGTTTTTTCTAGTTTTGAATTAATTAAGTGGTTACTTCACCCTCCTTTGCCTTCAAATACCATCATCAGAATCAAAAACTGTCAACTAATTTGATACAAGAGAAGAAAAATATTTTCTGATCTACCAAATGTACTGGCAGGTCTCAATATCATTTAGTGAAAAATTTAATATCAGAGGCGCCAAATAATTTTTTATTTTTTAAATATACCAAGAAATGTTTCCATCTTCTATGTTGTTATCATGGTTTAATTACATAATTCTATGCCAAACAGTATGATATTGATTTTCAGTGAGGCTTTATTGTAAACGTTAAATGTCCTTTTTCAAACTTTCTTGGAATTCTTTTACATTTCTTCTTTCCTATGGAGGTCACTGATTTGAATTTATTAAATTAATCATTAATTTGAAGAGAATGAACATTTTTATGATGCTCACATTTCTTATTCTGGAATATATATAAATTTTTATTTATACATGCTATATACATATATATATATTTATATATATATAAAATATATATGTGGGGTTTTTTTGGTACCAGGGATCGAACTTGAAATCTTGAGCTTGCAAGGCAGGCAGAGGCACCTCTCAGCTAAATCCCCAGCCCTATACATGTCATTTTTTTAATAAAATACAACTTTTTTTTTTTTTTTTTAGGTACCAGGGATCAAACTCAGGTCCTTGCGCTTGTGCAGCAGGCAGCAAAACCACTGAGCTAAATCCCCGGCCCCTAAAATATAACTCTTTTCACATAAACCTGTGTACATCATGTTAAATTTAGTCTTTCATACTATATTTTAAATTACTTTATAGATGCATTTCTTTTCTTTTTCATATGTAAACTAATTATTGCTATTATAAAGAAAAGCAATTTCTTTGTATATTTCTTGAAACCTACTGGCTAATTAAATTTTCTAATCAGTTGTATTTGTTTTCTAGTGTAGCTTTCAGAATTTTCAAATACCTAATCATAACCTTTGTAAAAATAGTATTCCTTTCCTTCTGTAATAAAATGTTGTGGCCTTTTTAGTTAGTGTATTTATTTTTCTTCCCCAAACTCATTATATTCTTTTGAATAACAGAATTAGTGGAATCTTCTCAGGTCTGTCTTGATCTTAAAGAAAATATTTGTAGTTTTACAATTTAGATAATGATTGCTCTTAGTTTCTTACAAGAGCAATAAAATTTTGGAAGCTTGTTTGTATCCTTATATTAACATGAGTTATTTTAAGCATGGTAACCACTATCTACTTTTTTTTGTTTTTGTTTTTTGGTACTCGGGATTGAACTCAGTACCTTGCACTTGTGAGGCAGGTGCGGTGCCACTGAGCTAAATCCACAGCCCACAACTGTCTTTTATAAAATACCATCTTGCATGTATTTATATAAAGGAAGCTTCAAAATTATTCCTTAATTAAATATTGGGCTTTTAAGTTGAACTAGGTATGTATCCTCTTTTATATCAGAAGTTAACATACATATGTGCTTGATGCAGACACAATTTTCTTAGCACAAACCAGGAGGTGTGTTATACAACCAACAATACGAGTATTGCATACTGCTGTCAAAAAAGACTGAGATCTAGTTTATGAAAACCAACAATAACACACTGCTGAATAGTCTACTGACATTATCATAGCCAATTCTTATAAAAACTCACTAAGATGGATATTCTGATTCTCCTTTTTTTATAAATGTAAAAATTTAGAGCTTGGAGAAGTTAAGGTACTTACCCAAGATTATACATAGAGAAGAGCAAGATTCAAATCTAGTTATTAAATCTCAAGAACTCACCTTCTCCCCTTTATTTTTCTTCAATTGTGCAAGAAATGATCACTCACCCAAGGAAATCATAAGAGGATCAGACATTCTGTGAGCAAATTAAAAAGTTTGCTATGGCCAAGGAAAGGAATTGAAACTTTGAACATTTGTCCAAGTCTAAATATCTGATCCTTTCTTTCCACACTGCAGCTCTGAGATTCTGAACAGCCACTTGCCCAAGAACTCAAGCAGCTTTTAAATTGCTTTTAAAAATTCATTGTGGTTTTCTCTGCCCTACTTCTTGTATAAGATGAAATCGACTTGAATGATAATAAGGGGCTGGATTTCATGATGGAATAGCAGTTGTACCTGATTTCTTCCGCCTGTCTGTCAAGGAGCAACACATAATATCATGAATGGTTTCTATCAAAAGTCCATGAGGACAAAAGTTCCATTGTATGGCATTATGTCTACCCTCTTTGCACATACCAAATTCCATACTAAGATGAAATTAAATTGAAAGAATAAAATATACTTTGGCTGGCTTGTATAAACCCAAATCCTTACCCCAATTTGGAATTATTTACTTAGCACTTCAGTGGCTTGTCATTTGCTTTTATCAAAGATTTTACCAAAATAATACCAAGCAAATATAATTTTTATATTTGTTAAAACAAAAATCCATCTTAAAAAACTTTCCCTCTTTTGTGATGCAGGATCTTGAATCCAAAGTTCTTTTTATTTTTTATTTTGAGACAGGGTCTCACTAAATCAGTAAGATGATTTTAATATGCTTATACTTATTGATATAGTAATGATTTCTTGCTACCATTTTATTATTTACTGAGTCTGGGATCAAGCTTGTCATTCTCCTGTCTCAGCTGCCTAGAGTGCTGGAATTATAGGTATATACTGCCATAACTGGACAAAATTTTAAATTATTAAACAAGGTTGCTTACATATCAAGATCTGAAAGTTCCACTCTAGATTTAATGTACTTATTCCGTTGCACCAATGTGTTATTTGCATGTGTGTTTTTACATTTCTAAACATATTGCATATTATATTACTATTGATTATTAATTATATTGTGATTAATAAATATGTTTAGTGTGATCTAAAAACTTTGAAATCCATCTTTAGTGCTCAGTATCTAAGCAGTAAAACTCTTGATGCTTGAGAACAAATGATGTGATTATCTAACTGTGGGTATCTTTAATTATGTCAAGTAAATTTTTTATATTCCTTCTTTTCATTTTATTTCTTTTAATTCTGAGAGAGATGTATTAAAATTTCTGAAAAGGACATTGGCCTTTACATATAATTTCAGTTTACAAAAATACAAAAAGTAGAGTTAAAGTATACTAAAATTTAAATGATGCCATAAGTAGACATAATCAGATGTTAGAACATTCCAGAGGACAAAAACCCCAGTGTTTTTCAATAAAATAGGATAAGCTAAAGGGAGTGTTACAAATTAAAAGCTTCAAAACTGACATGAATATGTTGTTCTGGGTTTTATTGTAGTTTGTAAAACTTATTTATAAAGTAAGCTTTGGGGGTCCTTGAGGAAATTTTAATATCATCAGGCTATAAGGTAAATTTATAATGTGCAAAAAGAAAAGGAAAAAAAATTAAAATAGAGTTTAAGAATAGAATATACCATATGATCTCATTTTAATTATATATTTATATACTTACTCATTATATTTCCTATATGTAGGTACTCACATATTTTTGTGTAGAAAAGGACAGAACTTAGAGAAAAAGAAGTTAAAGTGTTTAGAATGATAATCTAGTAAGTATTTGGTGGTGAGGCATGTTGGTTTGTTTTCTATATTTTCTAACTGCAAGAAAGTCTTTTTACTGTTTCTGAAGTAATAAAAGTGTATTCCCATCTTATGGTGGGCTTGTCTATTTTCACAAAATTTCCTTAAATAGTATAAATATGCATTATAAAAGCCATGGGCACATAATTGGTACATATTTCCAGAATAATTTACATATTTCTTTAAAATAACACTTTTATCATTAAGTTTGTACCCCCCTTTTTCTTTCTGGTACCAGGGATCTAACTCAGGACCTTGCACTTGCCAGGCAGGCAGGCCATCATTGAGCTAAATCCCTGGCCCAGTGCCAGCCCCTAGTGCCCTTTATTTTTAAAGATTTTTTATGACTTTAGAAAAATTACCAAATAAAATTCTATAGTAGATGACTATGGGTGGTTTGAAAGGATAGCATTCCCTGTCGTGTGTTTCAAGCCTGAACTCTTAAGAGAAGCATGGGACATGTTTGTGATAAAGGATGAAGATACAATAACGGTGACTTATCCCAAATCAGGAACCCACTGGTTGATTGATATTATCTGCCTGATTCATTCCAAAGGGGATCCCAAGTGGATCCAATCAGTGTCCAGCTGGGAATGTTCACCCTGGGTTGAGAGTCTAACTGGATGCATCTTATTGAAGGATAAGGAAGGCCCACTAATTTGGACAACTCACCTGCCCATTCAATTCTTCCCCAAGTCCTTTTTCAGTTCCAAGGCCAAGTTAAAAGACCTCTCAGTGGACCACTCCCAGCCCAGAAGAAGGGGCTTCTGGGCCACCTTTCCACTGCTCCCAGCCAGGAGGAAGGGGCTTCTGGGAAGCTGTTTCACCACTCCCAGCAAAGAGGAAGGGGCTTCCAGGCTGCCTTTCCACCGCTTCCAGCCAGGAGGAAGGAGGTTCCAGGCTGCTGCACCAACACTCCCAGCCCAGAGATAAGGGCTTCTGGGCCACCATTCCACTGCTTCTAGCCCAGAGGAGGTGAGCCCGGTGGGCACCAATAACACCACCCCTCATCAAAATGAGAAGACATGTAAACAAGCCTCAAAAACAGACATCCAGATCACATACAGCAACCCCAAAGGGAAAGGAGATGGAACACTCTCATACTCAACAACCTGGACACCCTGAACTGGCAACAAAAGAGGTTCTGGAAAAAATGAAATCAGAAATAATTTCTCAGATAACATCAGAGATTGTGCCCATAGTGCAAGACGTGATTAATAAATCTAGAGAGGACATAGATAAACAGTAGAGGAGCTAGGAACATGATGGAATCCCAACATAGAAAACAAATGGAATCCATAAAACAGATACAAACAGATTTCCAGGAGATTAAAAACTCCATTGAAACTTTAGGCAGCAGAATGAGCCAATGTGAGGACAGAATTTCAGATATAGTAGATAAGATTGCAATTAGTGACCAGGAAAAAAAAATGCTTTAAAATTGTAAGGGACCATGAGAAATCAATCCAGCAGCTGTTAGAAAATGCAAATATGAATAACATAAGACTGATTGGAGTCAACAAAGAAACAGGAGAGAGTACAGATGACATAAAAAAAATTGTTCACAGATGTAATGGCAGAAAACTTCCCAAGCAGGGGAAAAGAACTTGACATACAGATAAGTGAGGCATATAGGACTTCAAGTAGCCTTGATCAAAAAAAATCTACACAGACATAAAATTGTTAAGATTCTCGAAACTCAACAGAATAAAGATCTACAACCAGTAAGAGAAACAAAACAAATCACATACAAAGGAAAGCCCATCAGAATCACAGCAGAGTTCTCAACACAAACCCTCAAGGCAAGAAGAGCTTAGAGTGACGTATTCCAAGCCCTAAAGGAAAACAGCCTCCAACCCAGATTGATGTACCCTGAAAAATTATGTTTCAAAATTGATGGAGAAATAAGATACTTTCATGACAAAAAGCACTATAGGAACTTCATGAATACCAAACCAGCACTACAAAAAATTTTAGATAATATCCTAGGTACAGACAACGAGGATCACAACCCTAAGAAGCCCAGCAGAATGAGTCCATCAGGCATGACAAGAAATTAAATGTAAAGGGGAAGAATCCAACAAAAAGAACAAGTCATGACAATAAGTCAATACATATCAGTTATAACTACCAATGTTAATGGTCTCAATTCACCAATCAAAAGAAATAGACAGGCAGAATGGGACAATAAGCAAAATTCAACAATATGCTGCATAAAAGAAACACACTTAATTTAAAAAGAAACTCATAGACTGAAAGTTAAAGGGTGGAAAACAATACTCTATGTGACGGGAACCCAAAAGAAAGCAGGAGTAGCTATCCTCTTTGTAGATCAAGTGGATTTCAAACCAACACTGATTAAGAGAGTCAAAGAAGGACTCTACATCCTTGTAAAGGGAACAATCCAACAGAAAGCGATAACAATCATAAACACATATGCAACAAACACTAGTGCACCCAACTACACAAAACAAATATTAATGGACATAAAAAGTCATATATGCACTGATACAATAGTAGTGGGGGACCTCAACACCCCACTGTCACAAATGGATATATCAACTAGACAAAAAATAAGTAATGAAATACAAGAATTCAATTGAACTCTTGAACAAATGAACTTAACAGATATTTACAGAGTGTTCCACCCCACAAAATCAGAATACACATTCTTTGCAGCTGCACATGGGTCGTTCTCCAAAATAAACTACATACTCGCTCGTAGAACATCTTTGAATATGTGCAAAGGAATTGAAGTTATCCCTTGTAAATGATCAGAAAACAGTGTGATGAAATTGGAGATCAATAGCAAAAGAAACTGGAATAATTTCATAAACACTTCTGAATAACCAATGGGTCACAGAGGAAATTGAAGCAAGTAGACAGTCCTTCAATTAAATGACAGTGACAATAGAACATATCGGAATCTATGGGACACAATGAAAGCAGTCTTCAGAGGGAAATTAATAGTAGTGAATACATATATTAGGAAAACAGAGCAAGCCCAATTAAACAGTCTGATGCTGCACCTCAAGCTTCTAGAAAAAGAAAAGCAGGACAAACCCAAAGTTCATACAAGGGAGGAAATTATGAAGATCAGAGCAGAAATCAATTCAATGGAGACTAAGAGAACAATACCAAAAATCAATGAAGCCAAGAGTTGGATCTTCGAAAGAATCAACAAAATTGACAAACCTTTAGCCAACCTTGTCAGAAAAAAGAAAGAAAAGGCCCAAATCCATGCAATTAGGAATGAAAAGGGTGAAATTACAACAGACCCAGCAGAAATCCAGAAGATCATCAATACCTACTTCGAGAACCTATATGCCAATAAGATGGAAAACACAGAAGAAATGGACAGATTCCTAGATAGATATGAATTAGCAAAATTGAACAAAGAAGATCTAAATATTATAAATGACCCAATATCAACCAATGAAATTGAAAATGTAATTAAAAACTTACTAAGAAAAGCCTAGGTCCTGATGGCTTCACTGCTGAATTCTACAAGGCATTTAGAGAGGAACTACTACCACTATTGTTTAAACTCTTCAATGAAATTGAGAGGGAAGCAATACTCCCAAATTCATCCCTGGAAGAAAGCATCACCTTGATCCCCAAAGCAGAGAAAGACCCAACTGAAAAAGAGAACTATAGGCCAATCTCACTAATGAACATAGATGCAAAAATCCTTAGTAAGACACTGGCAAATAGAATGCAGAAGATCATCAAGAGGATGATATACCCTGACCAAGTGGGATTCATCCCAACGATACAGGGATGGTACAACATATGCAAATCAATAAATGTAATACACTATATTAATAGAGCCAAGGACAAAAACCATATGATTATCTCCATAAATACAGAAAAAGCATTTGACAAAATCCAACATGCATTTAAGACAAAAACCCTACAAAAAATTGGAATAGATGGTCTCTACCTTAATCTGATAAAAGCCATCTATGAAAAACCACCAGCCAATATCATACTAAATGGTCAAAAACTGAAATCCTTCACACTAAAATCAGGAACAAGACAAGGATTTCCACTATCACCACTCTTATTCAATATAATTTTGGAAACTTTAGACATGGCAATTAGACAAGAGAAAGAAATAAAAGGAATAAAGATAGGAAATGAAGATGTCAAATTGTCGTTATTTGCAGATGACATGATACTCTATATAGAAAACCTTAAGAACGCCACCAAAAGTCTTCTAGACTTAATAACCAAATTCAGTAGAGTAGCTGCATACAAGGCCAACACACAAAAATCAACAGCTTTCCTCTACACGAACAACAGACTCACTGAGAGAGAAATAGGGCTAACAATTCCTTTTGCAATAGCATCCAAAAAACTGAAATACCCAGGAATCAACCTAACGAAAGTAATCAAAGACCTCGTCTCTGAAAACTACAGCACTCTGAAGAGATTGAAGGGGATATCAGAAAATAGAAAGATGTCCCTTTTTCCTGGGTAGGAAGAATCAATATACTGAAAATGGCCATACTTCTAAAACTGCTATATATTCAAAGAAATCCCAATTGAAATTCCAGCAGCATACTTCATGGACCTTGAGAAAACCATCCAAAAATTCATTTGCAACAAGAAGCGACTCAGAATAGCAGAAACAATACTAGGTAACAGAGACATGGCAGGGGGTATCACAATCCCCAATTTGAAACTATACTACAAAGCTACTGTGATAAAAACAGCATGGTACTGGCAAAGAAACAGACCTGAGGACCAGTGGAACAGATTAGAAGATACCAAACCAACTCGAGACACACTCAGTCATCTCATCTTCAATAAAGGAGCCAAACACCCTCACTGGAGGAAAGATAGCCTCTTTAATAAATGGTGCTGGAAAAATTGGGCTTCAACTTGCCAAAGATTAAAATAAGACCTATATCTCTCACAATGCACTCAACTAAAATTGAAATGGATTAAAGATCTAAATATTAAAATAGAAACGCTGAATCACCTGGACCAGAAGTTAGGTAGAACTCTTGAAGACACTGGTGTAGGAAAACATTTTATGAACAAAAACTCAGTTGCGTGTGAACTAGCACAATCAACAAGTGGGATCTCTTCTTAGTGAAAAGCTTCTGCACAATGAGAGAAATCACCAGCAGTGTGAAGAGACAACCCACAATGTGGGAAAAACTCATCTGCTGTTCCTCAGACAAAGGTCTACTGTCTAGAATCTATAAAGAACTTAAAAGAAATCAGACCTCCCAAATTTAAAGACCCAATCTGAAAATGGGCATCTGAAATGAACAGACATTTCTCAGACAAAGAAGTAGAAATAGCAAATAAACATATGAAAAAATGATCAACAAACATCACTGGTCATTTGAGAGATACAAATGAAAACAAAGCTGAGATCTCACCTCACTCCAGAAAGAATGGCTGCTATCATGAAATCAACCAATAACAAATGCTGGTGGGGGTGTGGGGAAAGAGGAGCACTGCTCCACTGCTGGTGGGAGTGTGGACTGGTGCAACCACTGTGGAAATCATTATGGAGATACCTCAAAGAACTAGGGCTGGAAGTCCCATTTGACCCAGCTATTCCCCTGCTGGGTATCTTCCCCAAAGTTTTGAAAGAATCATACCACAGTGATATATGTGTACCCATGTTCATAGCACCACAATTTGTAATAGCTAATATTTGGAAGCAGCCCAATTGCCCATCAACTGGAGACTGGATAAAGAAAATGTGTTTTTTTTTTATAAAATGGAGTACTACTCAGCCATAAACAATGAGAAATTAGACACATTTATAGTACATTGACTCGATATTCTGAAGTGAAATAAACAGGACACATATGTGTAAATACCAAGTAGTTGCTCTAGTGTGAGGAAATGAAAGTGTAAATAAGGACTAAAAGGTATAATATATAATGTGAAATGGGAAGAAAAGGGGCAAAGGGGAAAGGGGAGGGGAGGAGGAGGGGAAAAGAAAGAAGGGAATGGAATTAATATGAGAAAATGAAAAAATGGAAACAAAGTCTTTATAAATAGGGAGGGGTGGAGGGGTTGAAGGGAGGGCAGGGGAAGAGGGAAAAATAAGAACCAAGAGAATTTATGTAAAGGTGCAAATTTTCAATGATGAATGTCATTACATTGTATACCTAAAATATACCAATAAAATAATATTAAAAAAAGAAAATTCTGTAATTGCTTTTCTTATAATGACCAATATTTCTCCCCTATTGCTTTTGTTCAACTTTTCCACATAATTAAAATGTTAGGTGTGACAATTATAAATATCATTTTCATGCTTCTAAACTCCCACTGAACAATCTGTACTTTGATGATTTTAATACATTTATGTTTATTGATATAATAGTAATGATTTATTGCTACCATTTTATTATTATTTTTATGTTTATTAATTTTTTTAATGATACCATTTGAACAGGTTAAAGATTTTTTGCCTTCTCCCATGAAGTTTTTTCTCCCCTACTGAATGGGACACTATACAGTCTGCATCTCTCTGGCTGTTAGAATTTCAGTTTGGACCTGAAATACAAAGTTAATCATATCTCTACTTTTCACAGAAGAGCAAACAAAAAAATTTCAATATTGTTTAACCTCTCTGATCTCCTTATCCTCTCCACTTCACATATGTCCTCTTTTTAAAACCTCCAACATATTATTTTTTGTTTTAATAATAATTTGTCTTGCTGTACTCATAAGTTACATTACATTTACGTACCATTTTTGTAATATTCCTTCTCTTTCTTCACTTTTATAAGAATATTATTTACAAAAACAGATGGTAGTATTAATAATATCTCAGGTTTCTTAAAAATGTGAAAATGTTTCTATGTCCCTTTTCCTTGAATAATTATTTTAGTTAAATATGCATATAAATCTATGGTGACAGCAATTTGTATTACTATTTTGAAGGTATTTATTGTTTTCTGGTTTAATTGTTGATGGTAACAAGATTTCATCAATGTATTTGTAGTTTCTAAATAAGTAATATGCTGTGTGAGGCATTTTAACCTTTTTTATGTTCTTATTTTTGCTATTGTACAGTGTATCAAAGTTGAAACATCATTATTGAAACAATTCATATATTTCATAAATTTTGAAAAATTCTCACTTCTTATCTCCTCAAAAACTCTCTCACATTCTTATTTTATTTTGGAATTATGAATAATGCATATTAAGTGTTCTCATATTATGTGCCTTAAATTATTTTCTTCCATTCATGTGTTTTTCTCTGCTACATTATGTTTAATTTCTTTAGACATAGCTTCATATTTATTAATTCTGTCTTCTGCTATGCCTAATGTTCTATAAAACACATCTGATACTTTTAAATGACTAAATCGGTGACTCTAATTTTCTCTCTGTTCATATTTTTATTTTGTTTTAAGCATTTGAAACAATTCTTTGTCCAATCAGTCTTGGTTTTTCCGCCTGTTTAAATATTTTATATAATGTAAGTGGTATATTTTTGACATTTGACATTTCATGAGTTGTATCTTTATTAGACATTATTAGTTATCAATGTAAAATTATTCACTCCCCCCTCACTCTGAAGTACTTGTCCCACCTAGCTCACCACTAACTGAAGCAGTTGTAGAAGTCTTCTTTTGTGAGTGTCCTTATAAGGTGTGATAAAAAACAAATTACAGTGAATGATGTTTCTGAGCAAAGACAGGGTCCTAAAAACACTATGGTATGTTTTCGCCCACCTTGCTCACCAGATCTGACACCCTGTAAGTTCTGGCTCTTTCCACAAGTCAAAGTGACCATTAAAAGTAAACATTTTTAATTTATTCAGGACATAAAAGCAGCCAGGATAGTACCATCAATGACTCTTGCAAAAGAAGATTTCCAGAGCTACTTCAGAAAGTGGAAAGAAAATTGGGATAAGTGTGTTCAAAGTGAGGCAGACCATTTTGAGAGGATCGATAGCAATGTGTCTTTTACTGTAGTGATTTTTTAAAAATGGAAAAATTCACCATATTTTCTGATCACATGTGTATCTCCTTTTCTCTCTTGCACCTTCTTGCCTCCCTCATATAAGAACCTTTGTGATTACACTGGGATTACTTAGATATTCCAAGACAAGTGCCCCATTTTAAGGCCCTTAACATAATCACTTTTCAAAGTCTCCTAAGGAGAACATTTTGCAGGGATTTATGGACATTGTGGGGAGCTTTATTAAACCTATTATAATTTTATATATTTTACTTTCTTTGGATTCTTTTCCCCCAATTCTTCCACTTAGACAAATTTTATATTTTTCTGATTTCTTACTCTTTAGCTTAGAGATTTTCCATTTCTGGACACTTTTTTAAAAAAGTAAATATGACAGCTTTAATATGCAGTGTCCTTTCCAGGTACTCTCATCAACTTCAACTTTATCATTTTTCTGATGATAAACTTTAATGTGTTCCTTCCCAAATCCATGTTCTCAGTAACGATCACACTTTGTGCTAGTTTCAAGCCACAGGAGCATCTTCATGGTTCACTTCTCCAGTGAAATAAATTTGCAGTGAACCTGTTGTTTTCCCATTAGCAGGTTAGGATAACAGGGCTAATTACCCATTTTCTGGGGACAAGAAACTAGAGCCAGATACCAGAGGTTCCTACTGATTTGCAGCACTACAGTTGCATCATCAGAAGTCTCTGCATTGCTGGTTTTTGCTACCCTAGCTACTCCACTTTAGGGTAGAGGTTTAATTTTAAATACCATCATTATTGATTTTGTATAGCAATTTCTACCTGTTCACTTAGAAAAAAAATAAAGCAGCACAGATTCTCAAGTTCAATTTCCTGGAGGATAGCTTGCTAAACTTCATCACAAATTGTCTCATTTCCTTATGCAAGGTATTTACATAAGAACCTTGGAGAATTCTAATGGTCTTGGATTTTTAAAGCTGAAATTTTGAGGCACAAAAATAAATGTTTTAAAACTTCCCAGCTGTCAGTAACAGTAATGTGCTTTCCAGGGAATCCTGAACAAACAGTGTGGTTTGGTGTTATAATTACTTTAACAAAACATCCTAATTAAAAGAGCAATCCATAAGGAATAGGGTTATTTTTTTCAAGTTACTGTTCATCTTCACACTGCTTAGCTAAGTAGAGAAAGAAAAAGGAACTGGATAAGTCAAAGAAAGGGAAAAGGTGTTTCTTTAACAAAGTGTACATAGCATTATGTCAGTATAGTTGACTTTTAGGCTCACAGTTACAGCTGTGAGTACATCACTCTTCGGTTCATCGAGACATGGAGGGGGAGTGGGGCAGGGTAGAAATTTATAAAACACAGTATGTTCAAGGAGTGCTAACATTGCAATTCCCTTCCAACACAGATTTCTTTGGCCACAGCAAAGAAAGCCCATCCATTTCATGTGGTTACCAAAATGTTTCCTTCCTCTCTAAATATAGTTTAAGGGAAGCCAAAACAATTCTATATGGAAATTTCTGACTTTGGCATACTTAGCACTCAAAGCTCCCCAACATTACCCATGAAAGTTTTGGTGGAAGTCATTTATGTTATTCTATGATTTAAATCTACATAAGAAAAAGTTAAAATGAGATGAATATTTAAGGAAAATTCCCTTCATTTAACTATGTAACATATATATATTAATATATACATGTGAGATGCATACACACACATATATGGATACTACAAACTGTTATCAAGCCTGTCCATTTATCTATAATGAATTCTTATTAAAATTTTTAATATTCATATGATGCAGTCTCAGAAGAAAACCAGAAAGAAATAAAGGGACTCATAAGCACTTTAAAGAAGTGTTGCGGTGGAAAATGATTTTGGGCCAATAAATTGGGAAAACTTTAGGACTAATACTTTTAATTTCTTGCAGGTGAAACCCTGTTTTACAACACAAGTGAAACATTCCTTTTCCTCATTTTCATATACTTAAATGCTCTGAAAGGTTGTTGGATTCCATATGTTTAAACAATCTAAAATCAGAATTTATAACAGCACTATGTGCAGAAATATCAATTTTACTAGCTTCCTTTTTAAAATGTACTGTTTATTTACTTTCAGATTATTAACGTGTGTGTTATCAGAGGATACAAGGATTTCCTCAGCAATTATTATATGAAGAAGAGACAATATTTGAAATGTTTACTAACATAAAATACTCTTAAAGGAGTAAGATGCATTTTGGACCCATACTGGCAGAAAATTTTTAAAGAATATGCTCCTCATACGTGTAATACTACTTATCAGTACCTCCTTTCTCTAAAATCTCGAGTTCAAACACTATTTATTTTCATAATTTCTTTTTCAATCTGTACAGTCATTATCTGTCTAAGCGTCCATAGAGCTGTTCTTATCCTTTTTATGTCTGTCCTCTATATGATTCAGAACTCTTTAGGGTCTTCATATATTTCATAATAACTGTATCAATATGCAGTAACAAGTAAGAAAGAAAGAAGAGAGACTTTCTTAGACTAATAACATGGGAAAGTAAAAACAAATCCAGTTAAACATTTATTATGACACTACTCATGAGCACCACATAGAGACCTTGACTAAAAAATACAATTGGATTATATATAGAATGCATGAATATGCAAAAACAGAGTTAAAGGGAAGTTTAGAGCCACCCAAGAAGGGGTGATTTTACATCTTCCTTCCACTTACATTGTGACTCATTCAGAGTCAGGAGAAGGAGCACATAATTCAAAAGCAGGCTCCTATTCATTCTGGATATTTTATGGGAACTTTAGCACCTTTACTCCATTTATTTTCACTCCTTCCAGTAAGAGATATGGCCCCTTAGGTTTGGGTAAATGACATGACCTCATTTCATAGAACCGTTTGCCTTGAGTCACTGTCTTTATTGTCATCAGGTCAGCTCTCTGGGATTAGTGGAGGCTCTGCCCTGACCACCTGTGCTGGACCTCAATTCACAGAAAGCAGTCTTGAGTTCCAGCCTCACAGTTCCTAGCTGACTTGATCAAGTTAGCAAAATTTTCTTAGCTTCAGTTATTATTCTTTAAAATAAAACTAGTAATATATACTTCAAAGGGGGAGATCAGATGACAAAGCACAGGTATATAAACTTCAAACATTACTTCCCGAGTAAAACAAAAAATGTATATATGTGTAGAGCTTACTGTAAGTATCCTTTACATAGCACAGATCATAGCCTCTTGATTTTAGAACCAACTTCACTGGCCTCCTTGGTGTAACTCAGCACCAACTAGGCTCCAGTCTCAAGAGGTCTGTCCTTGCTGCTCCTCTTTCTAGGAGGCTCTTGATTCACCTAATGCATGGCTTTCCCCTCAATTCCTTAAACATGGGATATATTTTACCTAGAGAGATCTTCTACAGCCCCTATTTATACAATATTCCTTAATCCTTTCTCTTTCCTCTACCATATTTTATTTTTCTTTAGAATATTTATCATTGCCTACATTTATCTCAAGAAAATTTATACTTTGAGAGAGTAGGGGATTTGCTTATTGCTTTTCCTGTAAAACCTAAAATAGTTCCTGGTATACATTCCTAGTACTTCCAAGAAATACCTTAAATGAATAAATATAAGAAAAAATCCTCTTTAAAATATAGTGTATGAGGGATTGCCTCATTGATTGTGCCCAAAGCAGGCTGTGAGCAGTGTAGGCTGTAAAAAGTTAACCCCACAATTGGCTTGTTTTGAGAAGTGAGTCTGACCAGAGCTCATGTGACTAGATAATACAGCAGCAGAGGTCAGAGTGAATCACACCCAAATTCCATTCCCCAAATGGAGAATGCTTTGTCTCTTCTCCTACTAGCCTTCCCTGCATTAGCAATATATCTCTAGCAGCCACATGTAGCCCTCTCACCCTAGCTTAACTATGTCACCAATAAATATCAGCGGCTTTGGCTGGCCAGGGTCTTTTGCTTGCTATCATTGGCCATCCTGGCTCCCCATTTCTCTGTCTCTTTAATTCTGTCTTTGAGTTTTTCTTGTCGCCTTGTGCCATAGCACTGAGCAGGAGATCAGAACCTGCTGTGGGGGTCCCTGATAATAGTGAAGGATATGAACTTTTGAAAATGTATTTTGCATCAATTTTGTAACCTAAGGCAAGTTAACATCTCTAAGCCTCAAGCAATTTTTCTAAAAACTCTATGGTTATCTCTAGGTTTGTTCTAACTGCATTGGTTATATTTGCCTATTTCTAATATATTTTTAAGCTTTAGAGCAATTTTTTAAGATGAAATTCTAATTAACTCTTTTTAAATTTTAATTACCTGCTTAGGATAAACAAATTATTGCTTTAATGGCATTCCTTTTTTTAAAAGACATTCTTAAGACAATGTTCAAATCTTTAATTTGGTATTACCAAACTGCCTGTCTTACAAATCTTACCATATGGTTTTCTTTATGCTTCATCCCTGATGGTTTTTTCGTGTCTTCAATAGTGATAGTATCTGCCTTGACTTTAAATGTGCACATACCTTAGTCCTTAATCTACATCATTTCTTTTTTAGTCTGTGTTTCTTATCTACAATTCCTAATACACACTTTGCATAGCCAATTATCACTGGTTTTCAAGCCTCAGTTTAAATGCAAGTCTCCTACATGGCTATTTGCCTTTCTACTTAACTGCTTATCTCTATCTATGAATCTATCTGTCCATTCATCTTTCCATCTCTCTTATGTTGAGTCATAAGATATTGCAAATATTCGGCCATGTTTGAACCAGAACAACAGCAATTTCTTGTGATTTCACTTAAAATATCTTCCTTTGTTACCCTCTAACCTCCATGAGGACAGGATCATGTCTTGTGTACTGATTATTGTATCTTCAGAGCTAAGCATATTGCCTGATGTTTAATAAGTTTTCTATAAATATTCTTTAAATATTTAGAAATAGAAGAGAGGGACTATGAAAAAGGAAGAAAATGAAAAAGTTCAAAAAGAATGGAAGAAAGATTTGAGAGGTGATAATAAAAGAAGTAGGATTATAATAAGAATAAGGGGGACAGGGAAAAAGAGACAAAGAAGTGAAAGTAAAGGGTAGATGCATTTTACCCTCCTTTTTCACCTGAATAATTTCAGGACCATATGTTAAGGAATAAGGAACTTTCACATCTGTAATTTAGCCAGTCATCTGTGTCATCACACTTTTAATACATATTTTTTTATACAATATTTCTAGGTCCCACTTTTGATCACCTAGCTGTAAGTAGATTGACCATAACTTATTTTTATTCTAAGTTGCTCTCATTGTCATGAACTGGCACATCTTTCATGAGTAACATCAAATTATATGAGGTATGATGCGAAATATGATTCATGTCTAAATTTTTAAAAATTATTACAGTAAAAGATATAGTATAATTAAACTACCTCAAATTACTTCCACTTGCTTTAAACACACTTATGCTATCATTCTTGCTATTTTTTGAAGTGGTGTTGGAAGTCCTCTTTCACGTGGCCCTTCCACAAGGGCACTGTCCAGGCTGCCTTGATATCCTTAATTGATTCAAAACATTTACCTTTTGACTTTGAAGAAGAGCCAGAAGTTTCATAGTACCCAATGAAGTGAACAATTTAGAGAAGGTGAATAAGGTAGAAAAAAGGAACATACTACTAAGTTTATGAGCCTGCTTTTCTATTGGATGACACACAGAAGAAGCAATTACTATTTTTAAAAATCACATCTCAGAAAGATACTCATGAAAAAAGAGCGAGAAAATAGTGTGAGTTAAAATGACCAAGATGCTCTAGGTATATATACCAATTCCCCATGGAGAATATAATTATTATTTATTGCATACATGTACTAATAAAATAAAAACTATGAACTGGATGTACTTTTTTTTTAAAAAGACAGAAATCAGAGCAATGAAGATAGGCAAAATGTCTTACCATCTAGATCGTTCTCTGGGGTCTCTGCTGTGTACCAGTTGGAAGGTGGCCCAGTGCCGTTGACAGTCATGGCTGACACTTGGAAACTGTATTGACTTCCCTTCTCCAGCCCTGTGAAAGTTTTCCACCAGAAAAAAAATAAAAGTCAAAAAGTATTTCTACCTAGGTTTCAAAAGTTTTAGAAAAATTCTACTTGGCACACATGACATTGTTTGTGATCATGGTGATAATTACTGTTATTTTGACTGAAAGGTCTGAAATATCACAGCAAGAAATCAAGTTATTTTTCATATATTATCATGTACTTTGTCCAGTTTATAAAAATGTATCAGTGAAAACAGCCTCAGGGCAGATGCAAGATATAAAATATGAATGATGAAATAATAAAAAAGATCAAAAATCATTTTTCTTCCCTGTTCAGAAAAGCCATGCCTATAAATCATGAATGGTCAATCTAAAATTTATGTCTCCATCATTCATTCAAGATCAGTAATTATTTTTTGTGTCCAGCAAGAAAAATTCAAAGCCACTGCTGCAGAAAATTCTATGACTTTCATCTCTTGAAACCCTTTTAGAGCATAATTTGTTTTGTATCAGCTGCCATATTGCAGATGAAGGAAGGCAATCTCTCTGATAATTTGGATCCAATGTATTATAAACAATGAAACCATTAGGACTTAATTTGAGGAGCCCAGAAAATTCAGGTAGACTAGAAAAGACCTGTGTTTCATATCATATGTATACATTTTTAATGCAAATAACTTCCCCCTTACCTAAATCTCCAAGTAGCTTACTGACATGACAAATTATTGCAAAACAAGTGATACTTGTCACTATACTTTAAATGTCTTCTCTAGAACTCATGTTGAAATATAATTCCCTGTATTAAGGAGAACTTTAAGACATGATTAGGCAAGGAGGGTTCTGCTCCCATGAATGGATTAACATTGTTACTGCAGGAGTGAGTTCCTGATCAGCAGCATGGGTTTGGACCAGTTTTCTTCTCTATCTTGCATAGCTGCTTGTGCTTCAATCTTCCCTCTCTGGATGGACTCTCCAGATGCTGACACTACCGTCTTAGACTTCTCAGCCTCCAGAAGTATAAGCCGTTCTCTAATATTGTTTATAAATTACCAAGACTATGGAATTCTGTTATAGCAGCAGCAAATAGGCTAAGACACTTGTGAAAAGGCCATATGAGATTTCTAATCTGTTACAACAGTTTTTAACAAGCACAAAGGAAATATTAGGTTAAAATACAACATTCAATACATTAAGGTTGCAAAAGTCACTTTTGAACACAAGACCTTTGTCATAATTGAAGTATGCTTGTAATTTGCTAACATAATATTGATCTCATATTTGTTAATACTTTTGTCCTTTTATAGGCACCACTGTCAATTATTGAGGCAGAGAGATTACAGAGCTCTTCAGGGAAATTTAAAAATTAATAAAGAGAGAACTCCAGAAAGAAATGGTTACCTAATTATTACAGCTTATGAATTTCATTGTTTGAAATGGAGCTTTAATTCATCACACATATACTCTTTCATGTTAGGCTGAAATTTCACTTCATTTCTTTTCGAAATGGATACACAGTTGTATCAACACTGTCTGTTGTGGTTTAGAACTGAAATGTCCCCCAAAGACTTGCATGTTCAAAGATGAGGGTTTTGGAAGGTGATTGGGGCATTATAGTCATCAGGGAATTAATCCATTTGTGAGTGAAATTTAAGTGTGCTCTAGGAGGTGGGGCCTGTTCAAAAGAGGATGTCAGTGAGGCATGACCTGGAAGAGCAGATTCTTGTCCCGGCACCACCGCCCACCCTCTCTCTGCTTCTTCTCTGCCATGGGATGAGCAGTCTCCAACTCCCATGACCTTTCTCCATGCCATCTCTGCCTTGCTGCCCAATAACCATGCGTGATTTTAAATCTCTGAAGACATGAAGCAAGATAAACCTCTCCTCCTTTGAAATTGTGGCTTTCTGCTGTTTTCTCCAATGACGGAAAGGTGACCAATCCAGTGTATCCACCATCTGAATCAAAATACCATCTATGATGGTCATTTTATGTACTAACTAGGTAGGCTAGTTATTCAACCATACACTAATTGAGGCATGTCAGGGAAGGTACTTTACAGATGAGACTCAAGTCCATATTCAGTTGATTTTAAATTAGGGATATTTTTTATCCTAGATAATATGTGTGCCAGATCCAATCAGGTGAAAGGCTTCTCTGAAGCAGAAATTCTTCCTATGGTTACCATCTTCTATTTGTGAGATCTAGCCCTTCTGATAGCAACCTGTGGATTTTGGAAATGCCTTACCAGACATTACAGTCATTGAAGCCCATTTTTTTTTGCAATAAATATCTTTATGACTCTCTATCTCTGATTTAATGCTGACTTTATCACATGCATTATTTGGACATGTGAATGGAAATCTTTTTGAATGTCAAATTCTTTTTCTTTCATTCACTTACCCTTAAATCAAGTGATTATTTGTGTATAGAATCCATCAATTTTAATATAATTTAATTTAAAATATTTCACTATAAAATTGATATATAAATTTCTTCTAATAATTTTGTCAAATTTTGATTTAAATATTTTGAGTTCAAGATTTATCAAGGTATTAATCCAATTTTGAGTAAAATAAAGCTTCTGAATAATATGAACTTAATAACAGTAAGCAATTGGGAGACCATCTACTTCTTTGTGATTCCCCATTAAGGTTACACCCAGCCAGCCCAAGCTACTTTTCAAAATATTCCTTCCAACCACAAACAGGAGAAAAGCTTTTATCACTTCTATTATGTCTGACATGAAAATTTAGCACCCAACATAGATGAGTGGCCTAGGTCACTCCGAAAATTTTTTCAAATATTTTGAAGTACTATATTTTATCTAAAATAATTTTTTATTTTTATTTTATTTTCAAAGACAGCTGAGCTGTAATCTCTTTTTCACTATAAACATCTAGAAATTCTAGGTTAAATACAGAAACACTTAAATACTAGGTATATAGACACTCCCTATTAAGAAATCTTACATGATACCTGGTAAAATTACCCATCCAATCCAGGGCATACAGCAAAGTGACACTCTAAAGAAGAAAGCCTTTAGAATGAAAAATCCACCAATGGACTGAATCCATTTTCAACAGTTTGGCTTATCAGGAAAGATCTACCTTACATTGCACTGAATCTGCTGGGCCATTGTATTACATCCAGACCGATAGAAGTTTCACTCAGGATAATTTAAAAAATTTAAATTTCTTTGTTTGAATATGTTTACCCAAATCTTCAGACTCGAAATGCAAGTGCCTTCTGTATCAATTCATTTTCAGTAGTATTGACAATGACTCTTTTTTATTTCTAGGTAAGGATAGGATATTTTGATAAGCAGAACCACACATGTTGGCTTTTCAGAGAGGTGGCCTGGACTTCACCTTCAGAATTCTATGTTGCAGATGTTCCTGCTTCATTGCTATGAGGAATACTTTACTCAACAAGGTTTGATTCAATCAGTACCCTTCTAGTCTCAATTCCCCACTGTAGTGATTAGCTAAGAATACATGCTTTCACCTTATAGTGTTCTCAAGGGGATCAAATAACAAACTACTTATAAAAGTAATTTATAAAATTAAGCATTTAGCCAGATACAGTGGCCCATGCTTGTAATGTCAGTTAATCTGGAAGCTGAGGCAGTAGGATCACAAGTTCAAGGTCAGCTTGGGAATTTAAAAAGATTATGTCTCAAAAAAAATAAATAAAACAGAAGATGAGATATAATCCAGTTGTAGAGCGTCCCTGGGTTCCATACTCAGTACTACACAAATAAAGCATTTAATAGGGGTAAAGACATCTAATATTTGTACAGTGATTTTGTTATTATCTAATTTGATTTTAAATACATTGTAATTTTAGCACAGAATACATTATATTTGGCATGATATTTTAGAGACAAGGATAATAAGGATCTTAAGCAAGGTCCTTGGTGTGTTTGTCATACCCTAATTACCCTTGGGTATAGAATCCAGGCTCCATCCTAGCTCCTGCTGGCCTCTAAAGACCATGCTGTTCTCTTCAAAGATCTATTGGCCTAGGTTGGAACACAAAAGGGACACCAGTAACAGGTATAAGGCACCATGCATACACCCAAGGAATTTCTGTTTATAATGATTGCATCCAGAGTATGCTCAAAATTTATACTAACAGTCACCATGATCAAGCAATTTGGGTGGGTAAGGGGTCAACCTCAAGGGCTGCTATCAAAAGATCTTTCAAATCTTCATTCATTCTTTCATCAGAAGTGGAATAAAGGAAAGCCAGTCTGAAATTAAAGGCTATTTCTGTGTGTATACTTCTAGAAGCTGTTATATTGGATTTGTTTCCTGAATTAAGATAATGGGAATATTAAATGATGTTTTAAAAAATAAATTGGTTAGAAAGGCTTGATTCAATGTCTTCTAGAGTCATTCAGCTCCTCTAGCTGCCAGTGGGGTCTTCACTTCTTACTGTCCAATAGATATCTCTTCTCACTCACCCCTTCATTTTCCGTTGTCCCTTTACACCCTCACACAATCACCTTCATTGACTATGGTCAGTAGAACATTGCCTACAGTTTAAAATTTAAGAGCACAAATTTTCAGTGTAGGTGGAATTTTGGTTCTACCATTTATTAGTTGTGTGATCTTGAAAAACTTGCTAGCTTTTATTCATATTTATCTCTATTTTCTCATCAATAAAACGGTGATACATAAATAGAAATTGTTATAAAGATTAAATTTGAAAACATACTCAAATTTTTGCATATTGGTTAGTCAAGATTCAATAAATTATAATAGATGTTACTGTTATAAAGGTTAATTCTATATTTTAATGTTAATGCTCATTCATTCAGTCATATACCAAAATGATTCACAGTAAAGTAAACTAAGGATAATAGCATGGCATACAGTACAAGGAGCAAATGACTAGAAGTCAAAACCGCTTCAATCCATTTGGAATTGTCCCCTTACATACTGGGAAATCTTACTAATATAATTCTCCAGACCTCAGTTAGTTCTTCTGTAAAGTAAGGAGTTTAGGTGAGATGAACTGTGTCCTTCCTGCAAAGTTTAGAACTTTAAAGTTCAATCTCAGTGCGTGTTTTGTGTGTGTGTGTGTGTGTGAGAGAGAGAGAGAGAGTGAGAGAAAATTAAAGAGTGAAAGATTCCTAAATGCTTCTAAGTAGAATTATATAACTTTCTCTAAAGTCTCATGTAGCTACTAATATTTTTTCTTGGCCATAAAATATTCTGTTTTGGAAAATGGAATATTTCTGTCCATATTTATTCCTAATACAAAGTGTCTTCAACCTCTGGAATTCTTCTGTTCCATTTCTAATCTTTAGTTCTTATGATAAAAAATGGTATATTATTCAAAAGTATAATTTTCCTTTTATCTCTCTAGTATTAACCTTGTTATACCAATTCTATGCTAGTGTCTCAATTTCTCAGTCCACAAAATATCAAAGCATGTTTATCATCATGTTTATTCTATATTGACTGTACAATAAAAGAATTGTCTTCAATTCAATTCCAATCTTTTGTGAAGAGCCCTCTGAAATTAAAAAAAAAACCAAACAAACAGCACTTTAAAATTTAGTTGACATGTCTTCCCACAATGAAACTGATAGTAGTGATTTAAAATCCTTGTTATAACTCTGAATTACTTCATTATTGCAGATGTCTCATTATCGTAGTAAAAAAACATTCACAACAAGACACCTGTCTAACAAATAGAGGATTAAAAAAACTTTGAGTCTTTATGCCTGAATATTTATATCATACAAATGAAGCATTCAGGCATTTCCAATTTTCTAACAGCCAAATCAATATAGTCATGTATCTTACAGGCATTGAAAACATGGGGTCAAATCCTGTTCATTTTACAGTGGTGCAGATTTATATGGAAAATCAATCGCTTCTGTTTACTACAAAGTGTATTAGTTACCAGACATGTCCTGGGGACGAGTCTAAACCACAGCCAATCTTTCAGTGTAGTACTTCTTGCTGCTTCAGCTTTTGAAGACATTCCCAAAATGTCTACAAATGCAACAAGTGTTTCTGAAGCCAGGTCTTAGGGCAAAGGAGAGAAATTATGTATCTACCTACCTAATCTAACTACCTAATCTACCTGCTTGAGAGTACTAGGAATCATTCTAGGTAGGGCCTTCTCCCTGAGCTACATTCTAGCTGTTTTAAAGTTTATTTTTTAGTTTGAAGCACGGTATTGGTAAGTTGCTAAGTTGCCAAGATGAGTCTTAAACTTGTGATCTGCCTCCCTCAGCCACCCAGAGTGCTAGAATTATAGGCATGCACCACTATTCTCACCTTTGTTTTTAAATTTTTAAGGCATGAAACTATGGTTTGCTTTTATTGCTTTTGTTCAAATTAGAAAGGAGTATACATGGCTTACTGCAATAAATATCAGGAACAGGTAAAAGCATAACTGCTCATATTATGTTTCTATTCCTAAATGCATTTTTATAATTCTTGATATGAAGTAATAGTATGAATAAAAGCTGCAAGTTTGGAAACCAGATACTTACAAGTTTTGAAGACAGGAATGGGTACTTGTCAGCTGTTCCCAATAATGCACTAATTAATTCACCCTATTTCTTTGTTTTTCACTGGAATGATGATAAATCAGAATAGTGAGGGGTAACCCTGGTTTGATTAGAAACCCTAATTGTCACACATATTTTTGAAGTAAAAATGTAATGCTGAATTATTTATTTTTAAATGAGTAAAGTTTATTAGTGGATACAATTCGAAATGATTGTCTTTGAGAGGAAAATGGTAAAAAGAAGCTGTAATGAGACACACAGTTCCCTCCTAAAATTCATGCACTGCTGGGAGGTCAGCATGTGACCTCATTTAGAAATAGGGTCTTTAAACATAGTTTGTTGAGGGTTTCAGGAAGAATCATTCTGGACTGAGGTCATGGGCCTATTCCCACTGATTGATAGCCTTATTAGAGTAGGAGAGGACACAGAGACAAATAGAAAGGGAGGGGATGCAAAAATGGAAGCAGAGAGTGGAGCAAAGCTGGGCACAGTGCATCAATAAGCCAAGGGATGTTAAGGATGCTTGTAACCACCAGAAACCCTTCATCAGACCCCCCCAGATAAAACTAGCACTGCCAACATTTTAATTCAGACTTCTAGCCCCCTGAATTGTGACACTAAATTTGTACTGTTTGAAGCCATCAAATTCGTAGCAATTTGTAATGGCAGCTTATGTGTAACACAAGGTCTTTAATAGTGAATAGGCTAATGCTTGCTTGCTCTCTTTCAGTGAATTTTCCTCTTTAGAGGGAAAGTTGTAATATTTTGTGTATTTAGGTAATTGGGATCTTAGTTTTATAACACTGAGCTGAATGTGTTAGATTGTATTTGCCAAAATAACTCATAAACACTACATAATTCACACTAGAAAATTCTGCTAGCTAAAGGCTACTATTCATTTAGTTTAGAACCTCTTTCTTGTATAGCTGATACAGAGTTAGCTTTGCTGAGGGGAAATCCTCAATTTTGATAACCATGTTGTAATATGCTGTTAGAGTCTTGATTTTTGTTTCTTAGTTTATATATACAATTACATATTTTACTGTTGTTAAACACATAAACAACTCTGGCTGTTAATAATTTAGCATATGAATTGTTCTAAATATCTTCATACAAATGCATAATTTTTGTTTATAAATGTGGACTCATGTACTAATATCAAATAAAACTGAGTCATTCGTTTATAATATTTTACACTCTATTTCTTGTGACTTAAAATTTTGATTCTGAACCATTTTCAGTAGCTGTATAGTGTTGTATTATATAATTATGTCTGAGTTTTTTAGGTAAATGCCTATAGTTGGATATTTAGGCTTTTAAAAATTATTTACTGTTAAAATAATGCTGCAATGCCCATGTTTTTAGGTAAAATATTTACCAAAAATATAATAGTTCCCCAAGATGAATTTCTAAAACCTAGAAAACTTACTTATCCATTTTCTTTTTATGACAAAAATGTATACACAATACATTTATATAGGTAGATAGATACCTATCTACACACACTAACATACATGTGCATATTGCTTTCCAGTAACATTCTAGAAATTTTCTGTTCCCATAACAATACATGAGAATTCATATTTTTTGCATACTTCCCAGAACAGGGCATCATCATTCATTTTTATCTTTATTACTTTAATCAAAGGAAAATGTTAACTCATTTTTAACTTACATTTCTCTATTTACCAATGAGATTGAACATTTATCATGGTTATGGCCATTTATAGTTCAGGGAATTGAGTATCCAATCTTTGATTTTTCTGTTGTAGGGTTCATTCTTTCACTGTTGTTTAAAAGAAGGTTTTTTTGTAATGTTAATTATTTCATTTGAGATGGAAAATAATAAGAAGCTTCTGGGGTTCAAATCTTTATAGCTTTAGAAAGAAAGGCTTAGATTAAAATAATCTTAGGATCTTTTCTAGTCAAATATTGAATATCAAGAATTATACTGATATATTTTACAGTAAGATTTTTCAATTTTTGTGATTTCTCTCAACATAAACTACATGGTTGCACTATATATCATAATGAGCATATATATCTCAATTTAACTTCAATTGTCTTTACCTTCTTCCCATTAGTTCACTAGGACAAAAGTAAAAAGCCAAAAGACAGAAGCTTAACTTTTTACCTAATAAAATAAAATACTATAACTTTCTCCTAGATCCAATAATACCTGCCTAGGAGATTCTGTCCATATTTAAAACAGATAATGTGATTTCTAGCAATCTACCATGATAGAACTCCTACCATTACGTTAAACTTTTACAGGTATAAAAGGCAAAAGATAAAACAAACAAACAAACAAACAAAAACAACCAAACCAAACCAAACCAAGACAAAAAGCAAAATAACCCTGAGGGGAAGAACCCAGGTTACTCGAAAGTCTCAGGTAATGGGCTAAATAAAAGTTTTAAAACATTTGTGTGTGGATTTGGATTGGAAAACTTACTGAGTATCTGGCGTAGAGAAAAATAATAAAGGATTTATTTTTTTCTTATTTTCACTGAAAGTGTATTCATCAGATGTAAATTATATGTTCTATATTTTGTATATTATTTTGGACCCAGTTGTGCCCACTGGATTTGTTCAACACTACCTTCCCAATAACTGTCATGAGCAACTGCTGTATGTTTTACTTCACAAGGCCCTAGTGAGAGCTCCTGCCATTCATAGAGCTGCAAAACTATGAGTCTTTTCCTAGACCCTGATAGTGAACCTTTTAGAGGCTGAGTGCCAAACTGCAACCCCAAACCCACTTAGGTATCCTATCACAAAGTGCCAACATTGTAATTAAACCTGAATACTGAGATTTTTGTTTAGAAAAAACAATAGACATCTACATCTTTTGTCTTAAAAGAAATAAAAAACAATAACACTTGTGCTACAAGGTTGCCCCACTGCCCTACACCAAGCTACCATCACATACAGTGCTGACAAACACAGAGAAACCTTGTTCACACACTCACAAGAGGCTCCAGGTTCTCAGGGTTTGCCTGGAGGTACACCTTTTGGTGTACCTTTAATGGATAGCCCAGAAAAGTTGCTCATATTTCCTATTGTGCCATAGATTGGGAAACACTGCAGTTTGTGCAGCTTCTCAGAAGATGCTCCACCAGACCTAGCAAGACCTACCAACCTTGTTCCAAGGTTGTAACCACCCCAGCCTATCAATTTACCACCATTATCTGATATCTGTTCTTTCCTGTCTCACTTGCCTTATTCATTCTGCCTTGCATTCCTGGGCTCATACATCCAAAGACACAACCTTGATACTCTTGTCTCAGTCTGTTTTCTAGAAAACTAGGCTGATATGTACTAAGGGTTCCAATAGTTAAAGGAGATATCTGACAATTCATTTTAAAAAATGAGAACATATTTCCTTCATGGCAGTTGGGTCCCTCAATATTGCTATAAAAGTGGATTTACTTATATATTTATGGAAAGTAGAATAATCTTTATCTTTATCTCCAAATCTTTCCTTTTTCTCATTTTCTACCCTTTCCTCATCCTTGCAATTTGGGAAGGGGGACTAAATTGACCTAAACTTGGGATTTTATTAGGCAACTTTTAAAAGTTGTTAGATAATTGGAGCTGTTGAATTATTAAGACAGAGAAAGTAATATGCCAAAACTTTTGGGATGTATTTAAGATGATGATCCAGAAGCAAAATACCTAGTGAAAGCATTAACGTTAAAAATATAAAGGTTATTCTTGCTCAGGCCAATAAACGCTACCTGCCAGGAAAAAAGTCAATGTTCCTTTGAAGTAAGAGTATATTTTCTTCCTAAAGCATTTAATTCATCAAAACCTTGCCAGACTGCGCTGTGTGAACACTGACCTGTGAATAGGTACCAGAGGTTGTTTGGCTCCAGTGTTTCCATCTCACCCCTGCGGGTTGTCTTTCTGTGTCGAATTTTATAGCCAGTAATAAATCCATTTTGTGTTCCTGATGGAGGAGGAAGCCAGCTTACTTTGATACTCTGTAAAATAATAAATGTAAATTAAAACATTAAAGAAAAAAAGAACAACAGGACAAGGTCAAAGATGTGACTCAAACACATGTCTAAATAAAACATAGAGGCAAAAAATGTGAAAAATTGCTACCTTGATCCAAATTATCCTTCTGAGCATGACACTACTCCAGTGGACCCATCCTCTACTTTTCTACTGTAAATTTGTCTTATAGTGTAACAGCCAGCTGCACATCTCAGTACCTTTCCCTGTGGGATACATGAAGCAATCTATGTGTTTACCCACTCGGTATGATGAACAGCAAGGTGTGTGCCCAGGTGCAAAAATGGCAAAACAGGATTTTTACCCATGATATGCTCAATCTAACTAGTTTTGCATGTTTACAAGAGCATTACAGAAGGTCCAATAGACTCATACAATTGCAGGATTTGTTAAAAAACATTTTTTTCTGATAGAAGTAGCCCAGTTCAATACAATGGCACATGAAAAACTAGATTTGTAAGTTTTAGAGGTCAAAAGTGAATCATCAGATTACTCATGCATGGATGATGATGATGATCCATTACGGTAAAATACATGTTTTCATAACAGAAGAGTGGTGTGGGTAGATGATGATGATGACGACGACAATGACTTTGACATTGGCCATGTGAGCCAAAGTTCCTGTGACAGTGAAATGGAGCAAGAATTGACTGATACAGGCACAGAGAACGCAGACCTCCTTGATTCAGATAATGAAGAAGACAGCAATATGAGTAGGGCAATGCTGCAAAGTGGCCACATAACCAAATGGAACAATCTAATGTTAGAAGTAGGTCCTAAAATATAGTGAGGGTCTTGGCAGGGGTGAAATGTATTGGACAGAATGCCAGCACTGCCATTCAATGACGGAAATTGTAGCAGATAAAATGCTACAAGATGCTGTGAAATACACAAAGGTTGAAATGCAAGTAAAATGTTCTATATGCACTAATAGTCATATTCAAAAGTGTATTTATTATGACACCTCACTAGCTGAACTGAAATCATTCATAAGTCTGCTGTACTTAGCAGGAATTTCTTGTGATAATTACAAAAATGTAAAAGACTTATGGAAAAGTGATGGGTCAAAATATCCCATAAATATTTATGCCTTTGTAGATGCAAAACTTATTATGATTTCAATTAAGACATTTATCCTGGAACTCAGCCAACAGGCTGAAATAGACTTGTTGCTCTCATCTCCCAAACTAATCAGAATGTGACATTCAATAATTGGTTTACCAGTTTCCAACTGATGTTACATTTGCTAGCAGAGCACAAGTTGGCCAGTGTAAAAACTTAATACAAAAGGAACAAAGCAGAAATTCCAAATGAAATGTTGCAATTTCAAACAGAGAATTGTATAGCACAATATTTGGATTTCAGAAAGATTTACACTGGCCTCATATATGGCAAAGAAAAATAAATTGGTACTGCTGTTAACACTGCACCATGATGGAAATACTGGTATGGAAACTTTGACAAAACAGAACCCTGAGATGGAAACTTTCTAGAACAAAACCAAAGGAGGAGTAGATGTTGTTGATGAGTTATGTAGCAACTATTATGTCCCTTGAAACACAAAGCATTGGCCAATGATTGTCTTTTACTTGATCCTAAACATGTGTGGCATAAATAGTTTGATAGTTTACAAAGAAAATAACAAGTACAAAATATCACAGAAATTTTCTTAGAAGATTGAGACTGGAATTCATAAGAGATCATTTACAGCAGAGCAAAAACAAAATGTTTTTGTCAAGGGAACTATGCCAAAGAATCGTGGAGTATTCTGAAATATTGACAGATGAACAGGTAGGTGCACCATCCCAAAGACTTGCTATGACAACAGGAAAACCAAAAAGACATCAAGTGTGCACTACAAGAAAGGATAGGAAAACAAAACATACATGCTATCCATGGAAGCAGTACTTGTATATGGAACATTCAGCAGTTATGTGTGAAGACTGCCTTGGGTATGATAGTTGAAGCAAAGATTATTTCTGTGGTAGACTTTTGTTTGTGTTTACATTGTAACTTACATAGGTTTTTATTTCTGATGTTATCCTTAGGTTTTGTAAGCAAGTAAACAGCTGATGTGAAAATACTGATGTCTATTGTAAACAGTCATTACATATTTGATATTTTATTTTATTGACATCTTATACCCCTCCTAAGTGCATGTTGTACAATACAGCTCCAAACAGGAAGAGAAGAGAGGTGACAAGAATGACCTGCCAAATAGAGAAGGAAAGCTAAGCACATTTGTTGTCAGTGCAAGTGAGACATGTACAAGCAACATGCAGTTGTCATGTGTGAAGGCTGCCTTGGGTGTGGCTTCTGAAGCAAAGCTTATTTTTGCAGTAGAGTTCTATTGGTATTTTCATTGTAGTTCATGTAGGAATTTATCTGATACTGTCTTTTAGGTTTTTAAGCAAGTACACAGCTGATGGGAAAATGTTGATGTTTATTCTAAATGCACAATACATATTAAGAATTTAATACTTTATTTTATTGATATTTTATGATCCTGTTAACTACACAATGTGTAATGTAATAAGAAACTTCTGAAAAAACAGCAAGACCAGTGAGATGACAAGGATGTTCTACAAAAAGGACAGGAAAACAAACCACATGTGCTGTCAGTGTAAGCAATATATGTATGGAACATGCTGCTGTCATGTGTGCAGACTGCCTTAGGTGTGATAATTGAACTAAAGAGGTTTTTTTTGCTCCTGGTAGCTATTGGTATTTTCATTGTAGTTCATATAATTTATTTGTGTTGTTCTTTTTTAGACTTTGTACACCAGAAAACAGTCAATGGTGAAAATTTTGATATTTTATAAATACCAAATGTTAAAAATTCAATACTTTATTTTTGTGATATTTTTCCTGTTGAGTACTCATTGTTTAATATAAAACTCATAAAAGTAAAATTAATAATCCATCAATAGAAATATTCTAAAGAATATTAGGTATTTATGAAAAAAATAATGTTATGTTTCACAGGTTAAATCTGTTCTTACAACAGCATACATATCTGTATTATTTTAATCAAAAGATACAGCTCATTTGAATATAGGAATTATAACTTTTTCTTTGCAAGCACTGCTAAATGATAGGAAAATATTCTACATGGTATAAACCAAGGAATTAGACTGCATTGGATGAAAAAGTTGAACAGGTATTTGGAAGGTGGAATTTAGAGGAAGGTGTGGACACTGGGTAGAGGAGAGACCCGAAACTTGAATATTTTCTTAAGAGGTATTAATGAACAGCAAGGTAATTTATATAAAAATTCAGGAAATTCTGAGAATTTCTGTTTCTTAAATAACTTGCATGATAGGATGAAGCATGGTGCTGAAAGAGAGATGAATTGAAAAGTCATATACATCAGTTAAACTTCAGGTAGCTACCTACACAGTAAACTAGTTCACTAGCCCTCACTAACATTGGAACAGCCGGAAGCTTTTCTATAAATACTTCATTTCAATACTACTTTTATGAATACCTCTGGAGATACTGGACACAGAGGCCATAGATTCAGTTATCAGGCACAGAAGAGAATAGGACTATGGGCAAGGATTATTAGGTCAAAGACATGAGGCATTCATGTCTTCTTCCTTCATCTGATACCTAGAGCAACAGTAACCAAGTATATGCTTCCCAGAGTGAATATCAAAAATTCATCTCTATAGAAAATTGATAGCTTTGCCTTAACAAAGGAGCAGCTGGGTCTTTGACCAATCCCCTAACAGTGAGGCTATCTGTAACATGTCACACACAGGCACTAGAATTGCACATTTAAATAAGCTTTATAGCATTTCATTTTCATGTATACTGAGAATTTAAGACCGTAAGACTCAAACAAAGCTCTTAGCATAAAATATAGATAAAAAATACACAGAAGATAACAAAACCAAAGGAAATAGAATAATAAATCTAACTGATGCAGAACAAAGTTATACATTATACACTGATAATCAAAAAATATTTAATCAATGACTAGAAAAAAGGTATAGGAATATTCAAATATAAAAAGCTTAAAATAAATAAAATCTGATCATATAAATGAAATATTTAATAGGAACATCAGAAGATACATTAAAAGATATCTTCTGAAATTTTGTGGATAAAAAATATAATCATAGGAAATTGGAGAGAAAAATATCGGAGATTTAGTCCACAATTTCCTATACTCAATTGATAAGATGAGAGAATAAAAAAGCTAGAAAAATAGAAGATAGAAAATAATAAGAAAAAAAGATTACCCATTCTCCCAATAAAAGCTTTACAAAACTGCAAGAATTTGAGAACCTTGATGAGATTATACAATCCCATCAAGGTACATCACAGTAAAATACCAGAAATTCTATGTAGATTCTATATTTAGACAAATAAGTAATCAAGTAAAAGATAGTACAACACAAGTACAGTACAAGTACTGTATAAACACTTGTATAACTACATGCATTCATGTTTCAGATATACATTGTTTCAAAGATAGTATTTGTGTTCTCTCTCTTTTTTTTTTTTTTTTGGTACAGGGGATTGAACTCAGGACCTTGCAGTTGTGAGACAGGCATGGCTCCACTGAACTAAATCCCCAGCCCTGTGTTCTCTTTATCAGACTAATGAAGGGAATGCTCCACGTAAATGAGAGTGCTAACTAGGAAAGAGAAAGATTTAAAATTTAACATACAGATAATCTGAAATATAAATAGAAACAGAATTATCAGGAAGACAATGAAGAAAATTGGAATGTGATATAAATTTTGATATGATGAGACTCAAGCACATACTATATAATTCTATTTTTATGAAGTTCAAAACAGGCCAAATTATCTACAGTAATAGGAGACAGGTGAATATTTGCCTATGGCAGTAACACTGGAGGACTGATTAAAAATGGCCACAAGGACAGTTTGTAGATGAAGGAAATCTTTTGAATATTACATGGGAAAAGACAAATGTCAAAATTCACTATTATGGGTTTAATTGTGCCTTCCAAGATTCATTAGTTGAAGTCCTAACTCCCAGTACCTCAGCATCTGCTTATGTTTGCAGGTCGGTCCCTTAAAGAAGTAACTGAGTCTAAGTAGTCATTAAGGTGGACTGTAATTCAATATGACTGGTGACCCTGGAGACTAGGGGATATAGAAATGTGAAGACATCAGAAGAAGACAGTCATCTATGAGCCAAGAAGGCAACCACACAGCAATTCTGATAATACCTTGATCTTGAATTTGCAGTTTCCAGAAATGCAAGAAAATAAATTTCTGTTGTTTAAGCCATCAAGTCTAGAGTGTTTGCCATGTCAGCTCTAACAAACTAACACTGATGGGATTAGCCACTTGAGGTTTGTAAATTTCATTTCATTATAATTATACTTCAACTAAAGAAGAAAGAAGAATAGGAAGAGGAGAAAAGGAAAAAAGATTGGGGTAGATAAATGAGGAAGGAAGTATATAGTGCTAGATCTAAAACTGGTGAATTAAGACATGTTGACAAAAGCATATTTTTGTGAAACATAAAGGTAAATGCTAAAAAATAAATGACAATTAAAAGTGATGAATTTGGCTGTCTAGGGAATGGCAACAGAGACTGGGAAGGCTCATTTTTGTTATATGTTTGTCAGTGTTATTTAGCTTTATTAAAAGAAAAATATTGTGTTTAGAATACTTGATGAGAGGTAATTTTAACAGTAAGTGCATAAGTTAATGTTTTGGGGTAGTAGAGGCAAGTGACGCACTGTTAGAAATAAGCCAGACATAAGGTCAAGGAACAGCTTGGTGAACCCACAAACCTCGGGTCTCTTCGACCTTATTTCAGTCATGTGTCAGAATGGCCAAATCAGGACAGAAAATCCACAGGAAAAAGAAGTGCAAGACTCTCTTTTCAGATTCATTAAAAAATAGATCTACAAATAATTAAATCCTTTCGTGAAAGGAGATAAAAATCATCTAAAGTTATGTTATGTACTAAATATTTTGTCCATTTTAAAGTGTCCTAACTATAGTAGATTCTCCTTATTTACCTCAGTTACATTCTGTAGAGTAGCTGTCAACACTGACTCTGTGAATACTGAAAAATGAAGAAAATAAAAATATAGCTTCCTTCTAGCCCCAAGTTGCAGCATTGTATTTTTGACAGCTTCTCTCTATATAACCTTTTTCTGTGTCTTTCTGTTGAAGATAATTTATTTTAAAATATTGTTGATTTATTGACAGTGGATTTTAATACTTGAACAGTTATTTAGCTCATATTTTCCCCATAAGGTACATACACTGTCTTCTTGCATGGAGGAATACTAAACAGCCCTTCAGCCCAGCACTCCACGTGGAAGTCATTTTAAATAGCAAAATCACACACACACACACACACACACACAAATGCACAAAACATTGGATAGACCAAAAAAGAGTGTTTGTTTCCAGTATGGAGAACTGAAACAAGAAAGCTGAGGATCTCCTTTTGCAATCTCAGCTGGGGATGTATACACCTGATGACTCAAATGTTTCACTGCTCTACCTAAGAGCACAATAGTACCATGGGTATTGATTCTGGGCTACAAATAAGTAGTAGTAAATAGGCAAATTTACAAAATCTACAAATGATGATCAACTATGATTAGGTTTTAACAATTTTAGAGGAACCTAGTTACATAGACATGAGCAATTTAAATTGTTAGAATATACTCCAAGGCAAGGTGAGGTCGCAGAGTGGTCTTGCAGCTCCACCCCCACCCGAGGCTCTCTAAGCTGCGGCTACTGGCCAGGTGAGACAAGACAAGCAGCTTGAAGCTCCTGCAGCTGTCCTGGGCGAGGTTCGCTTAGCCCCGGGGGCCCCTACAATGCTCAGTCACCCCCCCCATGTGCTGTGCCCCCCACCTTCTGGCTTTTCTGCTACCTGGTCCGACACTACAGAGGCACAGGAGATTATAAAGACCCTTGTCCTGAGCACCACAAGATAGAGCAGAAGTTAGTAACAGAAAGAGTGCTTCTCAGGCTCCTCAAAGAAAACTGAAGCTCAGTGGAAAAGTAAAGAGAATCTCTACAATAAAGGCACATCACACCACTGTACTTGGTGTGCTGCTGGCTTGCTGAGACTCATTGACTTGTATTTGCACAGGGATTCCTACATTGCCTACTGTGACTGCAGAGACATACCTGAAGGAGGCCCATAATTTCTGTTGCTATTTGCAAAAAAGAAAAAAAAAATTTTTCTTATTTTCAATTCTTAATTTTTACTTTTTTTCTACTCTTCAAAGTTTTACTTTTCTTCCTTTTCTTTCGTTTATCTTTTCTTTCTCTCTCATTGATTCTCTCACTGTCCCACATTGTTCCTTATCTCCCCATTTGTTCCTTTCTCCACTGAATTCCTATTTCTCCTTTATTGTTCTTTTCTTCTCTTTTTACTTCTCTTGATTATCATTAGGTTTAAAGGAAAGTAAATTTAGTATCTAGCCTCCCTGTTGCTATTAGGTGATTCTATTCACATCTTTGTTCTTTGATTCTGACATTTGCTCTTGCCTTTAACAACTTCTTAGAGTTTGTGTGATCTTTCTGTGTCTTTTGGCCTCACTGCTAATCTTACCTGTTCTTTCTACCGGTCCCTCCCTCCCCAACTCGTTTTAATTCCCCACCTCAAAGGGGAAAGATGCTATATTGAAGAGTTTATTCATTATAAACTTATGTTGGCTTGGTCCTCGGTTTTAATTTAACTCACATAGTTAAAAGTGATAGATTAATAACTACCACAAATTGTCATTTTCTAAGCTGTACTTGATGGTATTGCTGACTATGTCATTTGGGCTAGCATGTTGTCATTGATCTAATTAGTTTTCCTTCCTGGTATAAGAAAAATATAATAGCTTCAGAGTCATTAGAGTCTCAAAACCCAAACACAAGCTATATCTGGAAGACACCTCTGAAAAGCAATCATTCCACAAGGGTTTTAAACACAAGCAACAAAGATACCTACATCAAGCAATCTTGAAATATCAACCCAGGAATTAAATCAAGGACAGTACCAAAAATAAAAATGAGAAGACACTTAAGCAAGGCACAAACACAGGCTTCCACACCACAAAAAGGAAATTCTGGGGGAAATGAGGTGGAAAAGTCTGATAAGCAACCACTTGGACACCCTGAAATGATAGCACAGGAAGTAACAAAGCAGATGGATGAGGCTCTAGAAAATTTCAAAGCAGAAATAATCTCCCAGATAAATACAGAGATGGTGATCAGAGTGAAAGACATGATTAGAAGCTCTAGAGCAGAAACAGATAAGAAAATAGATGAGATCAGAAACATGCTGGAAGCCATGAATGGCCAGCATATGAAAGAAATGGAAAACATGATCACCCAACATAAGAAAGAAATGGAATCCATGAAACAGATTCAAACAGATATTCAGGAGATTAAAAACTCCATTGAAAGCACTGAGAGCAGACTAAGAGAATCTGAAGACAGAATATCAGATGTAGAAGACAGGATTGCAGTTAAGGACCATGAAAACAGAGATTTCTTAAAGATAGTAAGGGATCATGAGAAATCAATCCAACAGCTGCTAGATGATGCAAAGAAGAATAACATAAGACTCATAAGAGTCCATGAAAAAACAGGAGAAAGTACAATGGACATTAAAAAAACTGTTCACAGAAGTAATAGTAGATAACTTCCCAGACAGAGGTAGAGAATTGGACGTACAGATAAGTGAGACATATAGAACTCCATCCAGCCATGATGAAAAAACTCTACACATAGACATATAATAATCAAGATCCCAGAAACCCAGCAGAAGAACAAAATTCTACAGGCAGTTAGAGAAAAGAAACAAATCACCTATAAAGGAAAGTCCATCAGAACCATGGCAGATTTCTCAACACAAACCCTCAAATCAAGGAGAGTCTGGAGTGAAGTATTTCAAGCCCTAAAAGACAATAACTTCCAACCTGGACTGTTGTATCCAGCAAAATTATCTTTCAAAATTGATAGGGAAATTAGATACTTCCATGACAAAGAACATCTGAGAAATTTCAGGAAAACCAAACCAGCACTTCAAACAATTTTAAGCAATATTGTAGAAAAAGACAATGAAGGTCACAACTCCATGAGGCCCAGCAGAGAGAATGCACCATGCAAGGTAAGACACTAAAGTGAAAGGGTGGAAAATAAGAAATAAAAGAGTCAACAAGAGTAAAACATCATGACAAGGATGAGTCAATACCTGTCAATTATAATTATCAATGTTAATGGCCTCAATTCACCAATCAAAAGAAATAGGCTGGCAGAATGGATTAAGAAGCAAAACCCAGCAATATGCTGTATACAAGAAACACACCTAACTCAAAAGGAAATCCATAGACTGAAAGTAAAAGGATGGAAAACAGTTCTCCACGTGACAGGAACCCAGAAAAAAGCAAGGATAGCAATCTTATTTGCAGACAAAGTAGATTTCAAATCAAAACTAATTAAGAGAGACAAAGATGGTCACTACATCCTTGTGAAAGGAACAATCCAAGAGGAAGAGATGACAATCCTAAACATATATATACACCAAATACAAATGCCCCCAACTATACAAAACAAATATTAATGGACATGAAAAACCAAATAAGCACTAAAACAATTGCAGTGGGGGACCTCAACACCCCTCTATCACAAACAGACAGATCAACTAGAAAATAATTAACAATGAAATTCTAGAACTGAACCAAGCTATTGAACAAATGGACTTAATAGGTGTTTACAGAGTGTTCCACCCCACAAAATCAGAATGCACATTCTTTTCAGCTGCACACGGATCATTCTCCAAAATAGATCACATGCTAGCTCATAGGACATATCTAAGTAAATGTAAAAGAACCGAAGTTATCCCCTATATATTATCAGACCATAGTGCAATACAATTGGAGATCAATAACATAAGAAACCGCCAAACTTCAACAAACACATGGAAATTGAACAAGATCCTGCTGAACAACCAACGGGTGACAGAGGAAATTAAAGAAGAAATTAGATAGTTTCTACAAGTAAATGATAATGCCAGTACAACATACTTTGATTCCAAAACCAGGGAAAGACCCAACACAAAAAGAGAACTACAGGCCAATCTCCCTAGTGAACATAGATGCAAAAATCCTCAACAAGATACTGGCAAATAGAATACAGAGTATCATCAAGAAGATCATACACCCTGACCAAGTCGGATTTATCCCATAGATGCAAGGATGGTTCACCATCCATAAATCAATAAATGTAATACACTACATCAACAGAATCAAGGACAAAATCATATGATCATCTCATTAGAGGCAGAAAAAGCATTCGACAAAATCCAACACCCATTAGTGATAAAAACCCTACAGAAATTTGGAATAGAAGGTCTTTATCTCAACCTGATTAAGGCTATCTATGAAAAACCAACAGCCAACATCATACTAAATGGTCAAAAACTGAAAACTTTCATGCTAAAATCAGGAACAAGACAAGGATGCCCACTATCACCACTCCTGTTCAATATAGTTCTGGAAACATTAGCCACAGCAATTAGAAAAGTGAAAGAAATAAAAGGAATAAAGATAGGAAAGGAAGAAGTGAAACTGTTATTATTTGCTGATGATATGATACTTTACATAGAAGACTAAAAATACTCTGCCAAAAGACTTCTAGACTTAATTGACAGATTCAATAGAGTACCTGGATATAAGGTCAACATTCAAAAAAACAATAGCCTTTTGTTTGCTGAGACTGAAAGTGAAATTAGGGAAACAATTCCTTTTACAATAACATCCAAAAAAAAGAAATATCTAGGAATCAATCTAACAAAGGAAACAAAAGATCTCTATATTGAAAACTGTAACACCCTGAAAAAGGAGATCGAGGAGGATATAAAACAATGGAAAGACATCCTTGTTCCTGGGTAGGAAGAATCAACATAGTGAAAATGGCCATACTTCCCAAACTACTATATAGATTTAATGAAATGCTGATTGAATTTCCATCAATATATTTCACAGAAGTAGAGAGAACAATCCAAAAATTCGTTAGGAACCAGAAGAGACTTAGAATAGCAAAAGAAATTCTAGGCAACAGAGACATGGCTAGGGGTCTTACAATTCCTAACTTGAAAGTATACTACAAAGCTACTGTGATAAAAACAGCATGGTACTGGCAAAGAAACAGACCCAAGGATCAGTGGAATAGATTAGAAGATGCAGAAACAACTATATTTATACTCACCCACATCATATTTGACAAAGGAGCCAACCATTCTCATTGGGGGAAAGATAGCCTATTTAATAAATGGTGTTGGAAAAACTAGATTTCAACCTGCCAAAGATTAAACCTAGAACCATACCTATTACCATGCACAAAACCAAGATCGAAGTGGATTAAAGATCTAAATATTAAGACAGAAACATTAAATTTGCTGGAAGATAAGTTAGGTTGAAGTCTTGACGACATTGGCATAGGAAAAGACTATGAACAAATCCTCAGTAGCACGGGAACTAGTACAAAGAATCAACAACTGGGATCTCATTTTATTAAAAAGCTTCTGCACTGCAAGAGAAACCACCAATGGAGCTGAGAGACAACCTATAATGTGGGAAGAAATTTTCAGCAGCTGCACCTTAGACAAAGGACTACTAGCTAGAATATATAAAGAAATGAAAATAATCAGACCCCTCAAATTCAAAGACCCAATTCAAAAACGGGCATCTGAAATGAACAGACATTTCTCAGACAAAGAAGTAAAAGCAGCAAGTACATATATGAAAAAATATTCAACATCACTGGTCATTTGAGAGATGCAGATGAAAACAACACTGAGATTTCACCTCACCCCAGAAAGAATGGCTGTTATAAAGAAATCATCCAATAACTGATGCTGGTGTGGGTGTGGGGAGAAAGGAACCCTTCTCCATTGTTGGTGGGAGTGCAGACTGGTACAATCTCTGTGAAAATCAGTATGGAGATACCTCAAAGAACTAGGACTACAGGTCCCATTTGACTCAGCTATCTCCCTGCTGGATATCTTCCCAAAAGAATTAGTAGAATCATACCACAGTGATGTATGTGCACCCATGTTTATAGCAACACAGTTTGTAATAGCTAAAGCTTGGAAACAACCCAAGTGCTCATCAACTGGAGACTGGATAAAGAAGATATTTTTCTTTTTTATCAAATGGAGTACTACTCAGCCATAAAGAATGAGAAACTAGAGACATTTATAGCTAAATGGATGCATATTGAGGCCATCCTCTTAAGTGAAATAAATAGGACCCACATGTGTAAATACCAAACAGTTTCTCTAGTGTGAGAAACTGAAAGTGTAATTAAGGATTAAAATGATTAAAATATATAATGGATAATTTGAAATATGAGAAAAGGTTCAAAGGGTTAGGGGTGGCAGGAGGGCAAGGGGAGAGATCAGGTTACAGGCTGGAATCTGGAAAGAACCCATATATAGATTGTGTTTAAAAGTATAGGAAGAGATGTAGATAGAGACTAGGCTGGAGCTCATCAGTGGGTTGGGAAGGAAGAGCCACGGAGATCAAAGGAGAGAAGGGTATGTTTCCAGAAGCAGCACATACAACTATGTATTGTACACAGTACTTGATAGTGTGATAAATGACTGTTACTGTTTTAGGTACTTATCAAAATATGCTGTGCTTTTCATTTTTTAGAGCATAATCCTGCCATGTAAAAGAGTTTACTGTAAAGCAGTATCCTGCTATGCTAGTGGTAGCCTCATGTTTCTCATGTTTAACTGCATATTTGGATAATATCAAGGGGGTATCACAGATGATTGATGTATACCTTCTCAGTTTGCACTTAGAAGTTGGCACTCTGTGTGGTACTTTGTGATACACACAGATGAAATTGCCTAATAACATATTTCTCAGATCATATTTCCATCACGCATCACATGACTGTTTTGAAATTTAAATTAAAAACAATTTGGCCTATGTGGAGTCTACTAGTTAATTAGAATTTTTTCTCCAGACCACTATTTGTTCAATATTAGTTTTGAAAATCTTTCTAAAACAAATCACATCTTCTGATGTCTTAATGCTTGAGATGTTTTTTAAAAAAATTATATGTAAACATGTTTTAGTATTTTTCAGTTTTGCTTTGGTTGAGTTCTATTATATTCAAATAGTATTATAGGTTTTATCCCTTGCATTGCTTTTTGAATAATTTTAATTTTTATATATGTGTGTGTTTAGTGAATGATAATAAAGTTAGGTCAAGGTATCACAATAATGTAAAGCATCATCAAAGAAAAGTTATGTGATATCTTAACACTAGGGATATACAGGGCTATGAATTGCAAACTGTGTATTGGAAAAAAAAAGATTTTCAGGTTCTGTTAAAACATATAGTTGGATATTTAAGGCATTTGGCTAAGTACTTTGGGAGTAAACTGAAGAATAAATAGCACCTTGTTCCTGGTTCCCAACAATTCAATAGCCTTCAGTATGCACATGCATACCCATCTCCTTCTTCCTCAACACACGCATACATACATGCACACGTGTTGACATGTTCTTTGCTCGCAAGTGTTTTGAAATCTAGCAAGGATAACTGGAATCCAATGAATAATCATCATTTATATGTACAATCCTTTTGTTATCTTATTTTTATTTTTCAATATTTTAGGGTAGTTACGTTAGATATTATTAATTAACACTTCTACAAAGGAGGAAATTGAGGCACAGAATTAAATGAATTATTGGTCTGGGGCCACCTTGTAAACTCACTGGAAGCTTTTCCTACTATTGAGTCCAGTGTTGTTCTTGTTAATTCACAAATAAGTAATTATTGGGCCTCTCTTTGGCAATCCTGTTTATCTAAATTCCTGTTAAAAAATGGTCTTGAATATAATAAAACAGAATTCAAATGATTAACTTTAACTCTATACTGGGAAACTTTTATATATACATACATAACCTTTGGAAAATCAAGAAAGACCATTTTCTCGGAATTACAGATTTTTCTTAAGGTTAAAATTAAATTCAAACAGATAATAAAAATAAAAATGTAGATGATGAACCTAAGATCAAGAGTTGAAACCTTTTGGTTGCAGTTAATGTTTTCTCATAGCTGTACTGCATGGCCTAACATAAACCTTATAAATGATCTAAATGTCAATGTACATATTGAAAGAGAGTTCTTCTTAATATGTTTATCAAATAATTGTAAATCACTTGCTAAGCCTAGAGAACTTCATTACACTAATGATTAATGTTTAATTCTTTGCTTTTGACAGATAATAATATTTCTTTATCATATTTCAGGATTTCCAGTGATTACATTAGTGATTTCCCATCGCCAGTATTAATATCTATGCCTATTAGCAATTAATTAATAGAATCAATTATATACTCTATATTCTAGTAGGGCAAATCTCAATAGTTATTTTTCACCTTTGAAAGCAATTTTATCATTCTTATTTATCACAATCTGTGGGTAGTGGATAAATTTTTGAGCATCTTTTATGCTTTTCATTGATTTCCAGCAAGTACCAGCATACTGCAAAGACTCTAGTAATTATAATTTTTTTTTCTGGAAAACCCTTCAGGACCCCTCCTGTCTCTCAGGAACTATCCTTAATACTCCATTTCTATTCCTCAATACATTTTCTTTCTGTTAAAATTGTCTGTTTCATAGGTTCTTCTTTTACAGTTATGGCTGGATGCTTTCCATTTTATTGTTTTGGAAGTTAAATGAAAATATTTATCCATTTTTTTATTTATTGGCATAACATAGTTTATGTTCTATAGGAGACTTTTTGCCACTGTTAGATCAGACTTCATTTTCCTGTCTTTTACCAAGCCATCTAAAGTTGTCCCCATTATGGAAGCATTCTTTTGTAACAACCTGTCTTCATGGGCAAGGCTGGTAATGATTTTTATTAAAAGTACTTAACACATGACCTTTGACTTTTGAAAAATCAATTCTAGTAGCTGTGAGTTGACTTTTAGCCCTTTTATTACTTGAGAAGGAGAATTTAATCCTTTTCATTTTCAAAGTGTTCCATCGTCTATCAAAGATTAATTTTACTTTTTAGTTTTTGGGAAAAAGAACTATAAAATTTAGTTTTCTCAATGTCTTGCATTCTCTCTGATTATCAAAAAAAGATTTATTTTCCAAATAAGGTTGGTGGAAGAAAATTATGTTTATTAATTTAAATGAAAGTATATATTTGGCCATATTTCCCAAATGTCAGAGAAAGTCCTATGCAATTGAGTGATATCATGGGTCCCATTATTTCATGGGTTCCTTTTCATAGGTCCCATTATTTCATTAGTTTTTCCTTCACTTTAGTTGTATACAAGTAGTGAGAAAACAGAAAAAAAGTGACAATCCCACCAACTAATATTTCTCAGAAGCCACATTTCCTAGGCTTCTCTTTTTAACTCCACATATTTCCTGTTCGCTAACATTTTGGCTTCCTTTTTCTACTATGAATTTCAAGGGAAGATAAGCCCACCTTTGGCCCTCTTCAGACACAGTCAGTTTCCAATAAGGAGGCTTTTTTGAAAAGATGGTGCTATCTGTCTAGATTCCCCATAGAGTGGAATTGGAGAGCTCCATTTGAAAGAAGTTCCTGTAGCAACTAAGAATGTTTTTGGTGGAATAAAGCAGGAATCTAAGAATCCTGAAACTAATCTGAAATCAGCTTTGGCCTCTGAGATTTATTCCCTTTCTGTATCTTTGGTGACATGAGTCTCTTATGAATTTCTGTGGAGAATGAATAGGTTTCCTTTACTCAGGAGACACTGTGTAATTTTACTAGAGTACCCATCAGCATTTCTAAAGCATGTACTTTCCTTGTAACCCTCACCTATCCCCTGAGTTACATTCCCTCTACCATTACCCTAATTCAGATCTTGATTTGTCTACTGCCCAGAATCTTGCCACAGTTAATGGATCCCCATGCCTACAGTGTCACAATGATCACATACTTGTCAGTTATCTTCCTTGTCAATGTATGATTCTGTATGCGAAATTTAAACTCCCTGAGTTTTCAGATGTAGAGTATGAGCTAATTACTGTTATGGTGTCTGAGTTTCCCTGGTAGGGACACTGCCTTGTTTCCTGGTGAATGCTTCTTCACCTTATTAAGTCTGCCTGGTTTCTCCAAGACACTGAGTTCTCTAGGACCAGTGACTCCTTTGTGAATCTATCAAAAATTTTCTCCTTAATACACATCTCCCCCTCTTAATCTAGTTATTTTATGTACTTGATTTCATATTCTGAAACAACAAACCTGATTGGGCTCTTGATGGAGTACCTAACACATCTTCTAGCCCTTTTAGGCACAATTGTTATTATCACTCCCATCTCTAAATATTATGACCAGTTTTCCTGAATGAGCATCTCTAATCACCTTACTCCTTTTGGCTAAGAGTTATGGTGGCTCTGATAGTAGTTGATGGCAGATATCACCAGTAAACAGTTTTACAAAGGAGGAAACTGAGGTAGAGCATTAAATGACTTACTGTTCTGTAGTCACATTGTGACATCATTGGAAAATTTACATGAATCTCACAGAGGTATACAATGAAAATATCTCAAGTTTAAAATGAGATCATTCTTACATTGTGAGAAATATCATCTGAAATGTGCTGTTTCTTGTGTTTCCTAACCAAAGTAAATGGAGCTAAATTTAATCTGATGTTGGGAAGAAAATAAGCCAACACATTTTCCTGATCCTTTAATCAGATTGTAAGATCTAACCTTTCAAAATTCCAAGGAAAAATGGGAAAGCTACTAACTTACCCAGCTCCCATCATTTTAGCAGGACGGGGACTTGAACCAGTAAATTAGTGTCAAATAGATTTGCAAATCTTCACTGAGAGATCCCCATTATATCATTGTTCACTGAGACATAAGGCACTCTGTGTAGACTGACAATTTAGCAGTCTGGAAAGATAGTATATTGTACAAAATGCTACTTCAAATTATTTCTTTGGTTATTTAAAGATGAGGCTCTGAGACATAGAAAAGAAGAGTGAGCAACTGCTGAGAATTGCCTAAAGATGCCTCTGTAAAGATGAGGTTAAGAGAAGTCTGGTCTCAAAGTTGCATGCTCATCAATAAACAGTACTGATCTATTTAACAATTAACTCTGAATGTTACTAAAGCTCAAATCCTTGGCACCAATACATAGAAATACACTTGAGGTCTTTTTAATTTAATACCCTGTGCTTATTTTATTAGCTGCTATACGTAGCATGCAGTTCAGAATTGTTGTTTAGAAAAGATATAAAAGATTCAGTAAGTATAATAAGATGCCCAAGCAGGACACGCACTATTCTACTCCAAGGTTTCCAGTTATTTGCTAAGTGATAGTAGGAATCAGTTAAGTAACAGCATCAATCATATGTCACATGATTGTACCTATTTTTCTACCTGGTTGTTGATAGTTTATCAAAGAGAAAGGGCTTGGAAAATGTAAAATATGGCAACATATAAAGTGCTACTCTTGTTTTATTTTTAATTTTATTCTAAATAGTAGGAAATAGTATGTGTAGCTGCTTTGAATCACACAAAAGGACACTGAAAATGGAAGCACCTTTTCAAAGAGCTGAGTCATCAGGTCATTGTGGCTTCTCTTGTTTGCTTTTACAGACTTAAAAATAAATCCACAAATGAGTGATTCTCACTGAGATTGGATTACTTTTATAAATGCTTAATCCAATCATAATAACCAGATTATAAATCTCTGAAAACAACCTTCTTTTATCACTAAGCATCCACTGAGTGTGTAAAGAGGTAGTTTCTTTGTGGCAATTTTGCCAAATTCTGATGTGTGGCCCATAGAAACATCACTTTCTGTGATTATCAGAATCCTTTTGGAGTCAACTCTCAAATATGTAACCATGTCTAGTTTCCATCATGGGAGGAAAAATCAGTTATCTTTCCTGCCACCTAGCCTTTCAGAATAACTAGATAAAACTAACTCAAAAATCCTAAATTAACAAAGAAAAATGACTCCCCCGTATAACATATAGTGCAGGAGAGACAGAGAGAGAGAGGGAAGGAAGGGGGGAGGGAGAGAGAGAGAGGGAGGTGGGTAAGGAGAGGAAGAGGGAGAGAGGGAAAGGGGGGCGGAGAGGGAGAGAGAGAAAGAGGAGGGGCTGGTAAATAGCTTGTCTCCTTTCCTAAACTCCTGGATTTAAACTAGCATGTTTTCCATGTGGTAATTCGCTATGGATTGCCTAGTACCAGGCCTGTTTTCTTCTAGATTCTAGAAATTGGGAATGTAATTTCTAAGAGGTATTCACATTTTGACAAAATTCCATTACAATAAAGCAATTTGGCTATTCCCTAGAGTTCATTATAAAGCAATTTTCAGAATAATACATTTTAGAATTTGTCAGTATCAATAGATTTTATTCTCTGGTCCTTAAGTCATTCCCTGGAAGTAAGCTGGATGTTTAAGGAAGCTCATTAACTCTTTGAGATCACTAGGTCAGGTCCTTTCTCAAGCTATTCTTTTCTATCTAAAACTACTAAAAGTAATATAACAAATTTGATACAGGAACAAAGGCAAAGAAAGCCAGAATAGAAATACATCAAGGGAATTATATGTAAAATTATACCTTTAAAAAACACAGAATATAGGCTGTATATCATTTAAACAGAAATAGTGTCCACCTACTTCCCATTTTTTTCTACTGTTATACAGAAACCAAGATATGTTTAAGCACCAAAATGAATGGAGTAATTTCAGGACAACTGATTTCACCAGATATTTAAACATCCCAAGTCAAAGAGAAAAAGAGCTTAAATACTGACTCATGCCACATGAAAATTCTTTCATTTACACAGTAAAATTCATTTATTAAGAATAACCATGATAAACTCAAGTTATTGCAACAATCCACCCATACTACAGTGACTAAGATATTTGAGCTCTTAAAAAAATATTTTCTAGACTGTTTAGAATAATACTGTTAAGTTTCACAAAAGAAACATACTTCAAAATCTTAAAACAGTACCAAACCAGAACCTTTAATATTATTATCACAAAAATAATTCTTAATTTTTGATGGAAGAAATTTAATTGCAGATCACTGCCTTCTGGTATAAAACAACGCCTTTTTGCTTTTATTTATAACAAAAGTAGGCATGGCCAATGCCCAGGGATAAACACATACAGCTGGGTCTATATTAAAGAAGGAAATAAGATCTTACTATGAAGCAATTTTCTTTTGAAAAACAGCAGAAGTGGCTACTGAACACAAGCATATCTTCAAGCAAACTGTCAAATTAGGCCTTAAGTAATTAATCTCAGAAACCAGCAGGCTTTCAATCTCTTAGCAGCTATCTCAAAGACAGGATTTACCATGTAATTACATGGGACATTACAATGTATTTATGAGGTCATTTGTTACAATATACAGTAATTACAGAGTACTTACAGAGCTATTTATGTCTCATAAAATGAAGTGAGACTAAATATTTTAATTGTGTTGGAGAAATAAGGGAAAATATTTGAGTTTCAAATGTCAGGTAAGATTATAGGTCAGATTCACAGAACTCATAGTAACAGCTGGCTGCTTCCAGAACCACCTGTTTTGCTGTGCTTTTTCTGTAGGAAATAAAGATTTGAGGTCTTCTGACAAATATTTTTTCCAAGGATGAGGTAAACAGAATTGTTCCTGCCTATTTCAATCTTCAGCTCATGCTAGAAGACAGACCATAGTATAATTTACTATGTACATCTCACAGCCAAACCCTAAATAGCCAGGTATCAATAGAGTTAGAGTAATAACAATGTCCTATACAATGTTTCCATAAATTGCATTATTGTGCAACTAAACAAAATACAGTAGTTGTCTTTAGGGTTTTCATTTCTAGTACATTTCTAATGAAAATAGTATTTGCTCAGATTTTCAGAGCCCTTCTCAAACACACAAATCTAAACACACTCTCACTTAAGTAAGATGATACTTCCAGTGAAATTTTCAAGTTGTTTTTTTTTCCCCAAAATTTCTTTGCCTCATTTCAGTTTATAGTTGGAAATTCTTACTTAGCCTTGCAAGTAGCCACCACAAAGAATTTCTGTATTTGTTACACGTGAAACAGAAATACATTCCTCATCAGGAGAGCTAAGGGGGTCTCAGAATTGTATTGCTGAAGCCAGGTGTGCTGGTGGAAGCCTGTAATCTCAGCATTCTGGTGGCTGAGATAGGAAGATTCAAAGTTTGAGCAGACCCTGGGCAACTTAGTGATTCACTGTATCAAAATGAAAAATGAAAAAGGGCTTTGGATGTAGTTCAGTGGAAAGACCTTGAGTCCAATCTTAACACTGAAAAAAATTCCATTTCTGATTTTAAAAATTATAGTTTTTTTTTTAAAAAACCCTCTTTCAGGGTTGTTAATGACTAAGTTTTAAAATTAATGTTCAATGCAAATTTTGCCATTTTTTACATTCATAGCTTTATTAATCTATTCAATAACTGTCCTGAGTATGTGCTCACTGTGAGGCTCACCTGAAATACTTTGCTTGAAGAGCAGGATCCTTTCTAGTGTTAGAGTCCATGATGCTGCTGGTGGATTGATTTTAATTAAATCTATTAACCTAACTGGGTATACCATAGTATGGTTTCCTCTAGAGAAAATGAATTCTGGCTTTATTTATAGAATTTATGCCTCTAAATTAAACTTGTCATTCTTTGAAAAATCCTGAAATGCGAATAATATTATTCAAGATTTGCTTATTTTTGCTCAGCTGTCTCCCAATCATGTGGTTCAATAATTAGAAAGTATAAAAATTTTAGTTATTATGGTATAGGTATTATTTTTTTCTAAGCTTATGCCTGTCTTGTAAATTTCAACAACAATTTTTCAAAAAGAGCAATGTCAAATCTATTTTGTCATGCATTCAAACCACCAAATCACGATAAATATGTGAACTAATTAATTTCTGTAAAGTCTGATCAGCAGGTTGACAGTGATACCAATAGACTTCAGCCTCCTGGCAAAACTGGAGTTGTAGCAGTGTTTAATGACTGTTATACTCCTATATAATGGTCCCAGAATTTGCCAAATTCAGATACTCAGGACCCACAGAACCATCTGCAGATGGTTGCCTGTTATTATGCAAATAAACCAATTAAAATTTTCCATAGTCATTCAGCAGCCAGTCAGATCAATTCTGATCAACTGTACACATTTTATTTATACATACAGAAAGACTAGGTCCAACTTCCACTAAAGTTTAGAAAATCCACTGTAGGAATGAATTCTCTACAACTAATTCCAATTTAAGAACAGTAAGAGATAGTTTACTTTGGTAAAAAATATGAGTAACTATCAATACTTCAACCAGCATTTCAATTAGATATGTAATCATTATGCATTTAATTGATTAACAATTAGCAGCACCTGTAGTTGGCTATAATTTTAATTACTGATTATATTGTGGCTGATTATTTAAAATGATATCTGTTTGAACACCATTAGCTGATAAAGCAAATAATAAAACAATTCTAACATAATGTCAATTAAAATTGAGATTAAATTCAAAAGAGTTTAAAGATTTTTATTTTAAGCAATGTTAATAGATTTTTCCAAAAATATACAACATAGAGAGAGGCTGCTCGATCATTTTATGTACCTAACCTGACATTTTCCTGGAAGATGTGGAATTCAGAATTTACCACTGTCCATTAGAACAATGGGCATTAGAAAGAAAGCCCAAAGTAACAATAGATAAGAATAGGGCACTATTTCTAACCTACTTTGTTAGGTATTCACATTTTAGACATTAAACAAAAAAGTTTGTAAACCTTTATTCTGAATATAACACACTAGTTCATAGGTATCTTTGAAAGAGATCTTTTATTAATTATTTAGGCATAATAAGAATCTAAAAAATTATTCCAAACAGTTTTTCTAGAAGAAAAAGTCAATTTCTAACTATGATACCTCAAAAGTCTGCCAAACATCTTGAACAAATACATGTTCTCATTTTGCTGTTCTTGGAGATGGTTTGCAACAAACTAGGATTATGTCTATATTCTGAAAGGGCCAATAACTGTTCCAAACTTGAAATAAAGAATAAGAGAAAAAGTTCTACTCAGTTCTCTACTATGACAATATAATTTGGGGACTGGGGATTTAGCTCAGTGGTTCTGCCACCTGCCTTGCAAGTGCAAGGTCCCAAGTTCCATCCCCAGTACCAAACAAACAAACAAACAAACAAAACATTTAGACAATGTAATTTTATGAGGACTGAGGACCTCAAAAAATTGAGGCCAGGGCTATATAACTTTACAGACCCCTTTTTGATTAAAGAAATTTTTGTCCAATGACTTTTAAACAGTTAGATAGCTTGAGACATTTGTTTTTTGAAGTTCTTCACTATTAAAGTGTGCTGCCCCGTACCGGGGATTGAACTCAGGACCTTGTGCTTGTGAGGCAGGCGTGGCGCCACTGAGCTAAATCCCCAGCCCAAAGTTTTTAAACATATATCAAATCAGAACAGTATTAAATACTTCTTCATAACCATTCAAATGATTAAAATTTGAAAGACTAATAATATTAAGGAGGATGTAGAAAGACTTGAATCTTCATATATGCTGGTAGAAATGTAAACTGGTTTGGCTGCTTTGAAAAGTGGTCTGATAATTTCTCAGAAGAGTTAAAATTAAATTGAATATGATCCAGCCACTCCTTGCTAAATATATGCTTAAGAGAAGTGAAAATATGTACCTGCATACAAACATATACCATACATAAATACTTACAGCAGTGTTTTCACAATGGCCAAAAAGGTGAACAGATCTGAGATGCCCATCATCTGATGAATGGGTAAATAAAATGTAATATATCCATACAATGAAAAAGAAGGAACGGAGCTCTGTCACAGGCTACAATAGAGATGAACCTTGAAATTTTATGTTAATTTAAAGAAGCCATTCACAAAAACTATAGAGCAGGTATATAATTGAATTTACACGGAATGTACAAAATTGAAAAATCTATAGAGACATAAAGATGGATAAAGCCAGGCATGATGGTGCATGGCTGTAATCCCAGCGGCTGGGAGGCTGAGGCAGGAGGATTGTTATGATTTTGAGGCTAGCCTAAACTACGTAGTGAGACCCTCTCTCAAAAACAAACAAACAAACACACAAGCAAAAGAATAGAGATTACCTATACTAGAGGTTAATGAAGAAGAGAAGTTACTTTTAAAGATTTCCTTCAGGGGTAAAGAAAGTTGTATAATTTAGTGTAGTGATGGCTATACAGCTTTCAAAGGGTAAATTTCATGATATATAAATTATATACCATATATGAAGATGTTAAAAAAATTACACTACTAAGAATACAATAGCATAAAGGACCTCAATGTGTCCCAGACTTGATTTCACTCTTGTCATATATATGACTTATACAGTATACGCATATTTTATATTTATACACACACACATATATATGCACATTTGTGTATATCAACCAAAGACAATGGATGGAGCTATTATTTCATGTAACTCTAAATATTTTTGTAGAGTTTTGTGAGATATTTTATAAATATACATACATGTGTAAGTATGTTCTGGAGGGATTTGAATCTAACCTGTTTTATCATCATCATGAGTGAGATGTCTGTACACATGGTATCCACAATATTGAGGGATGACAGTGGTGAGTGACAGCTACATCTGGGCTCCAGAAGAAGGCAGTAGGCACAGCAGTGTATCCCTTTCTATTGCTTTAGATACTTCTTTTACAGATACTTAGAAAACAAAGTGTAATTAAAGGCTAAAGTATCTGCAAAGAGTTCAGTTAAGAGCTCTCATAAAGCCTATGGAAAATTCTTGGTGGATTCCATTCAATTTACCTTAATGATTCTTGTATAACAGAACTAGAGTGAAAAAGGTGGTTCTAGCTTACATACAGTGTTTTTGTGGAGAGTGGAGAGGATGTAGGACAGAGTTTGTTGAACTATTGCAAACAAGTAAGTAGTTTAGGCATGAAATAAAGTATTATCCCTGAAAATTATGGTTACTTATATTTATTTGCTTCAGCCCAGGAAAATGGAATGAGAATGCATGTAGTATGTTAACAGGCTTCTGTTTGTCTTTTTATTTTACTAGAACTTAAGCTCATAAACTTTCTTGCTTTCACTACAAAGTCCATAGTATCAATAATACTGTCAAAAATTTAGAATTCATTCAATCATGTTGAAGGTATTGATGAATAAAAATTGTAATGGAACTCTTTTCATGTAGTCTGATTTCACTTCAAATCACAGTGCTTTGCTCTTCCTTGCTGTCAATATAATATATTTATTGCTGTAACACTTAGATGACATGCCTGTGGCTTAATTTTGCATGGAATGAGGAAAGAAAGGAATGACAGAGAAAAGAAGTGATAGCTTTTGAGAAGGCTGACAAAATATATACACGTTCCATTGAATATAGACACACATTGATCATTTAGAAATGTAATACTGCTCTGTGGTTTAATTTTCATTTGTATAGATGTTTAAAAGTTCAACAAATCTCAATATCTCTATTGTGGTTTGAAGGGAGTCTAGAATAATAATAAAATAAATATAAACCCAAAGCTACCTTTTGATATTCTAAGTTTTGATTTATACATATTACCTATTCTCTTTGCCTTCTAAATTAGATTGAAATATTATGAAAATATCTAAAATAATATAGATCAACATAGTTAAGTTTCCTTCCTTTACCAATGGTTAAAGAAAAAATTCTAAACTTAAAGTTGGCAGAAAAGAAATAAAGAAGGAAGGGTGAGAGGAAGGATGGAAAAAAATTTTTTTTAAATCATTCTTTTATTCCTTGGAAATCAGATATATTCCTCAGAATACACTTGTTTGTAGGCAGAGTTGGCAACCTCTGTTTTATCTATTCTAGTTTATCATGGAAAAGCCAATCCAAGAGTAAACATGTCTTCTCTTTACACCCAAGGTGTATCTTATTCATTAATTCTGGCTGGATACTATTACTTTTGCTCTAAATTTTGTTATTCATATGAAATATTGAGATGCTTGAACAAAAATATTTCCCTATTCCCTGAGTTGACAGCAGGTCAGTTGTAAAAACATTCACTTTGTAATAATTAGGCCAGTGCTGACTTACTGATCCTTTCTTTCTTTTGTGTCCCACTTCCATCTTTACTTCAGTACTGAGTCATCTAAAGACCATGTGGCATAGCCACTGAATACTGCTGAGAGGTAAATGACCCAAAGTCATCATAGAACACTCTGTGCACATAAATTTTCTTTTTTAGGATTAATGACTAAGGTTATTCAGTGCAGCCCTTTAAATTCTGTACCCGGTGGTATTTGGTTAATTAGAAATTTGTTTTGTTTTGTTTTCTGCACAAATTCAGTAACATGAGACTGTCTACTATCATTTGTGCATCTTATGGCTTCACATAGAGACAAAAATAGTTTCTCTATTTTTACTTTGTTTTCTTCCTCTAAACATATGAGTATTTATAAAATTGGTCTTCAAATGAGGAATAGTAGGAAGCATGTAAAAAGATGTTAACATGCAGAAATGATTGAATTCTAGTATTTCATATTTATGTAACATATCAATAAAATAAACTCCAAGAATTTTAATTAGCTTTTTTCTATTTAGACTCCTTTGTTGTAGTTATTTTAGAAATGAGTATACAGAAGCAAAGTTACTATTTTGGGGGGGCAATGGATTATACAAATGATTGATTTTTTAAATCCCTACTTCAGAAATATTTTCCAATAACACTTCTTTCTTTTTCAATGTATGTTAAGGGAAGATGTGTAAAGATATAAGAGAGGTGATGACATTCACATTATTGGTCCTACTCACCAGATGCTCTAGTCTAAGCAACTGGATGGTAGAGGGTAAGTCAGACTCAAGTCAGCATGATTTGGATTTTAATCCCAGCCTATTTACACATGCCTCTCCATTTACACTGGGGATATGTCCCAGTACAACAGTCATAAGGTGGCAATGTCATAAATCCAGAATGCACTCAATATCCTCCCTATCCTGCTGAACATTACAACTTAGAAGTACAACATTGTCAAGTATTGATTGTTTTTCCCTTGTGATTATATGGCTGTGAGAGATCATCCTTCTGCATATTGCTATCCAGGGAAAAGATCAAACTTCAACATTTGAAGGGTATGCTTGCTAATGAATACATTCTTTTATACCACCACAACAAATAAATGAAAAATCTGAATCATGGTAAGTCAAGTGCTGTCTATACTAGCCACGTGACATATCTTAGTTTTTAACCTTGATTTTTCACTAAAAATTAAAAACAAACATGCAAATCCAAAAACAAAAACAAAACAAACAAGCAACAGAACTAACAAGAAAATAACCTCACAAAATCATTCGAAGAATTGTATATGTTAATGTTTATCAAAATACAAAATGTTGTAGGTGGTGAATAACACTATTCTCCCTCCAACTCATGAATTTACCAGCTTCCTAAAAAGACTGGTAATGAAAAGATGAATCAACTATATGAGCTGAGTATGCTTGTTTTCATTTTCAAATTATTGTATTTAGGTCACAGTTCTCCAACTTCACTCTTTATTGTACTGAAACTAGTTTGTACAATGTTTCATAGTTGTACTTTGGGTATTTGATAAATTTTATGTGTGTTAATAGGAAGTAAAGCTTTCTAAGAATCCTACTGAAGGTACCAATACTGAGAATTTTAATGATGTTCTGATAAGTTGACATTCAGGAAAAAAAATCCTTAATAGTTAGTATCTGACAATTTCTATGGAGCTAAAACTTCTACTGTGGTCAATTTCAAGCCACAAATATAGTTTAAGAACTGTGTGATAAAATTCCTGCATATTTAACAATTGGCATTTGTGATTAAGTCTCAGCCTAATCCATGACTTATCAAAAAGACTATGGAGTCAGTTTGCCTGCAAAAGGCCCTGAGATCTGAGGTTAGAATGGGACAAGTTTAGTTGAGTAGTACATTAAAACTGATAATAAGGTCCTTGGAGACAAATCTTTTGACTGATTCACTGTTCTAATCTTCTGTAGTATTAGTAATCAAAGTACATATAAGTAGAAAGACGAAAACTCAAAGGCACTGTATTCTTTGTGTTGCTCTTTTATAGTTAATCAAAATTTATATTAAAAATCAGAAGGAATGACTAAATGAAATTTAGAGTGAAAGCATTAATTATTGTTTAAGCATAGTCCTAGTTCACTAATACTTGCAAAACATCTAAGATGAAGAAAATGCATTTAAAAAGCAAAAAGCAAAAAAAGCAAACAATCTTGCTTTGTAACCACACTTAAGAGTTACATATATTGTTTTTCATTATACAATGATGGCTATATATGGCATTATGGTACAAATGTTTAAAAAGCCAGTCTCCTAGAAAACTGCAAAAGTTCAAGATTCTGAGAATCCCACAAAACTACCACTAGAAGGTATAAATTTTGGCTAGTTTCTCAGGCAATTTTGAAGGGAGGTTCTGCAAAAAAGGAAGACCACACATGGCTGCTTATTGTCTATATAAATACATATAAATATTTAAAATCAGATTATGAAACAGGTGACTTCTGATATTAGGATATATGAATGGTACTTTTTTAAAAATCAGTAACACGAATGAAGCTACAGCTTCACACATACTAGGCAAGCACTCTACCATTGAGCTAAATCCAAAGCACAGGTTAGATTTTTATGAAGTGGCCAATACTCAAATGGTTTTGTGTTTAAAAATGGTGATTTCATATAGTTCAGTCTAATTAAATTCTTTGTTCCTCATGCAGTCTTATGTTTTCAGGGTTTAAGTGAGGAATCGGAAGCTTCAATGACATTTCAGATATTTTAGTTTGAGATGCATAATGGCAATAAAATTATATCGTTCAATCTTTCCAACATATTAATATTGATTTTGAGAAAATAAAAATATTGCATGCTTGAGACAACCTGGCACAGATAAAGTAACCTGTAAGAGAGCTTGGCAATACTGCAAATAAAACAGGAGGTGGCTCATGAGAAAAAGTAGAATTCTCAGTAGGTCCAGGGAATACATCTTCACCATGCCCAGACATCTTTATAAAGGAATTTAAATCAGGTAGATATTCAAATTTGAAACTAGAAACAAGATTTCATATAACAATGGAGAAAGACACTCACCTATAACTTCATGAAATTTTGCTTTTCAATATACTGTTTCAAACAAGTAACAACCACCACAATCAAACCTACAAAAATCTCTGAAATGCAAACAGAAATGAGATTCTAGGCTACTATAAAATAAATCCAGTACTGGGAAGAAAAATAAGTATCATGTCTAAATGAGAGTTACAAATAAAAATAGAAGTTTGCATATGACTACATTGTACATTATGATTCATATTCATTCAATCAACAAGCAAGAAGAAGAGGTGCAATACACTGGCTTCATAAGAAAAAGCATCATTTTGAGCCACAGTTTTACCACTTAACAATTTTGAGTTCTGAGAAGCACATCATTTACCCTCTCTGGATCTCAATTTCCCCATCCAACATGGAAATGAAACCACTAACTTGGATATATTGTGAAGATCATATAAGGAATGGATGTGAAGTTATCGTGAGTGTCTGATACATGAGTCTAAATGCTGAAGCAAATTAAGTCATCAAAGAAAGATATTGGATTAATTTCAAGGAGAAATGACACTGTCATATTATTTGGTACTTTTTACACCATAGAAGACTTTTGAAAATTAATAACAGGAACACAGAGGAAACAGAAAGAAATTAGTTTAAGAAAGAGCACCTGCTTTATTTCTACCACATTCATGCAGACACAATAAATATTAACCTTGTGTCAACTAAATGAATGACTAATTATAAGAAAGCCCTTTATAATGAAGTTGGTAATTTCACAGACTAGATGTAGATGATACAGGGATCTAAATTCATATTTCCCACATCAAAAGCATGTATGAAAATTTGCTGAGTGTTACTCTACAAAGCAAGTGATAATTCCAGTCTGAAACAAAATTTTTCTTTCCATAAAAAGGAAAATTTTAGCATTTTCTAGAAAATGAGAACAAAACCTGTTTCCACATCTTATGCTCATACATTTCTCAATTTACTAAAAGAAAGAACCCTGAGGCTAATTATTAAGATGCCTTAACATGCCAAACACTGGTATGTCTACATTTTTGTTCAGACGTTGTAACATAATACACTATACATTTAGTCACATAACTGTGGATGCACTTAAATTTTGTTATTCAGTTCCCCCCCCCCAAATAATATTATTCTCTGCTTTTTAAAAAGGAAAACTGAAAGAAAATGCCTAGTGCAGTCCTACTTATTTATATATCTACAGAATATCTAATCACACAAAAACCCTCATAGTCACTAGTACTCCTCCCCAAAGTGAAAATATTACGGCCGAGATCGTGAAATATGCCATTCTCTTTATCTTTGGAAACTTGCACAGGAAGTTCCATAGCAGAAAAGTACCTTCATATAAACTATCATAGCTCACGGCTTTACAAACTTATGGAGAAAAGAACAGGAGTCTCCTTGGCTATGAAGATGACAACATGGCTGCCAATCTGCTGTGTACACTGAGACACAATGGAGGTGGGGTTTTCTACAGGGCGAGGGCTTTATTTCTAAAAATGATCAAAGGGTCACTTGGGCACAGCCCATTGGAACAGGAAAAATTTCATTAGGAGACCAGTTTGCTGATTTTTCTCTTCAACTAAATCGTCAAGATGGCAAAGAAGAGAAGAGGAAGAGGCACGGAAACAATTCTTTTAATCCTCTGTCAGAAATTGAATGAGACAAACTCATTCCACAAGATTTTCTAATTTTGTCAAAATTATATCTGCTGTCAAGTCAACTATTGGAAAGCTGAAGCTATAGTAAAATTGACAGTGCTGGATGAACAGGCAGGTCATGCTTGCATTTGGCAAGCAAATGTGGTTAGTGTACAGAATAACAAGGAACACAGGATTATCCTCATTCTATCTGAAGACAAAAGCAAATGAAACCCTGAGACTGATGAATGAGGTGACTGATGGAGTCTCAGAGCACATGCAGTGGTGCAATGGCAAAATAGATTTCAATTCTATTTCTGGCTCATGTTCACTGCTGACATTTAAGCTGGACAGAAAGTTTTCTGTGGCTCAGGCTGTTATCTGAAGTGAAATGTACCTGGTAAAATGATTCATCTAGAGTTTCCAGAGCTCCAAATTGCCACTTCAAAGAGCATTCATAGCTTAGCCAAATTCATTCTAAATATGTCAAATACAGGCACAGTCCAAATCCCCAAATGACTGGCTTGTTGAATTTACAGCTACCTGTATGCTTCAAATTTAGTATTTGCCTTTCTTTCCTAAGTTTCTGATGTATAAGTTTTCCTTGGCCTTTATTTTAGATGTAAAGCATAGATCTGTCTAGTTTATTTTCATTCTAACAATCTCATGGACTTCACAAAGACTGCTAAAATAATGAAAATACTCTGTAGTAATTTGGAAAGAGATAAGAAGTATTAATCTTTAGAAAATTAAATTCATTTTGGTATGTGTATTCAAAGGATTCATTTTTTGTTTACGTTTTCAATCTCATTTGCATGAATTTATATTATCACATTCCAATTCTCTTCCTGTCTGATTCTCAGTGCCTCTTCTTTCCCTAGTGCCTAGCACTGTGAGTAGGTAGGGGTTCTCTTTAGGATACCCCTTCTAGGTAACTGTGTATTAATCACGGACTGTGGATTTAAGTATTACTGTTCAATCAGTGTGTACCAAATGTATGGGATTGTTGCCAGCACTGACCCAAGTCTCATAATTAAATTTCTAACTGGCTTCTAGACATCTTAATGTCCTACTGGTACCTTAATCACAAAATATCAAAGATAATATCCTACTGCCACCCCACATTAATTTTGGCTCTTTCCTCTCCCAGGCTTCTTTGCATTCAATCAGACAACAGATCCTTTGATTTTATTTCACATGACTTGCATCACATCAATAAACTCCAGTTGGTCCATAATCTTATGGGGTCAGATAGCATTAGGAATGTCCTAGTTGGAAAGATCACCAAGAGGGGGACTTAATATTGCTCTTATATTCCCAGAAACTCAGAACCAAACTATTATTTATTGTCTCTAATCAAGACAAAACAAGGACAATGAGGAATGAAGCACAATTCATTTGTGATCTATCTAAAGACAGATTGTGATGTTGAAAATATTTAAAACTTGGAAATAAGAAAAAAGTTACAAAATTTTTACATGAGTATTCAACAGGCTCTTCCTCATTCAATTCTATAAAATTAATTTTCATAAATTAACTGGTTTGCATTGGTTTAAGAACTTCAATTTAGTGAAGTTATATGTTGCCCTGTAGCTTTTCTTTGCAGTAGAAATGCAAATAATTTTTGTCCAACTGAGTAGAAAATGCCAAAGTTTATACTTTATTACTCTAAAGGACAATAATCAACTTCATAACTATTCTAACAATTTTGTTCTAAAATTTCTTTATCAAAGCCCCCATTAATGCCAGCCTTGCCATCTTCTGAGTTATGTTATTAATTAATGAAATGAATAAAATCTTTGATATGTTCCTTTTATATTTTATGGGGAGTAATACTCTAAGTGGTTAACAGTTATACTTTATTAACAGCTTGAAAATTATGGTTGATTCCAAAGAAAACTTGTTTAACTACCAAAAATATCTTCATTTGCATTGCTGGTATGATATAAAGGATGAAAAACTATTCTAGCTTTGAACTACTTTTAAAAAGTTAAAGATAACATCATTTGATCATCCACATTGAGACTGATGACCCTCACATGAGCTCTGGCAGAAAAGGACCCAAAACAACAAAACCACAGGACATTGAACAGGAGAAGCCCCCTAGTGCAGCCTTTTCTTTTTAGTCAGTTGCTGCTGGTTGTGCTATTGTAAACACTGTCTCAATATGGTCATGTTTTGGATTTGACTACAAATGCATAGTCTTTGGCAAAAAGCTTTTAGCTCCAATTTTTTCTGGGCTACACTGTCGTGCAGTGAACTAAAGGAAGCCAGCAAATAAATATTGAGTGAAATGACTACCATTCTAAAACTAATTAAAGAGATCTCTTTCTCTGTGCCACGTTAGATCAGAGAATTCAGACCCGGGGAAAAGCATAAGAGTTGACTGAATCTTCAAAAGGGGAATATAATTTGTAACAACTCCAGTGACTGAGAGAAGAAAACAAAATCAAAGCTTCTCTAAATCCACTGAAAAACAATCTTTACCTTCTCAAGGACTGGTGCTGCAATAATACTCTTAAACTCAGAAACCAGCATTGACTAAATTTGGGCTTATATTGTTCCCTAATAGTTTTACGAATGCATATTTTATCTATTATGGGAGGCAGGCAGTTAAATTCTCAATTAATTCCACTGTTCCATAAAGTTGAAATCTTTCCATTATTTTGTGCATTCCTCACTATCTTGAGCATGCACTTGAGACACAAAATACTAATTATCTTTATTTGTGAAAATTGGCAATTTAAAATTTTCAGTACAGCTGGATTTTATAGAGAATAACATTTGGAAGTTGTAGTTAAAACAATACTCTTGTGTTTTTACCTATACTCAAGATTCAATCATTCTGCCACCTGGCTCGCAAGTGCAAGGTCCCAAGTTCTATCCCCGGTACCAAAAAAAGATTCAACTGTCTAAGGCTCAGTGCTTCATACACTGTAGGGGGCACAAGAATCAGTTGAGAATCTTGTTGCCTGAAGATTTGGATTCAGATGGACTAATCTGACACTGGGAACACATTGCTGGGGGGATCCTAGAGGAGGCTGCTGCTTATGCTGCAAGATAAGAGATCACACTTTGACCCACAAGTACCTACATAGTTTATTTTTAAAGCAAATGGCAATTCAGGCTTCTCATTTCTGAATGAAATTAGGAAGCAAGCCATCTAAAATATGTATAAGAATTTAAATGGGCTTTTAAAACTAATTTCTTCCAATTTTACTAAGGATAATACGCTTGCAAAAATGCAAAGTAATTTAGGTGTAGATCCATCTAATCTTCCATAGAACTTGCAGTGACAGCTTTCCTCACAAACACTGAATCATTTTGCCTTGGCTTCGAAGCCTCTCTGTCAAACAAACAAAACTACTATCCAATCCTATTTCTTCCTTCATTCTCCAGCTACCCTTATACACCTCCCACATGTGTGTAAGTAGCTTTTCCATATTCTAGTCTTGTTTTTGTTAAAATCCTCCCATACTTGGAAAGCCTTTCTTCTATTCGCTACTATACCTATTCCTTACTATACCTATTCCTTAACATCAGTTCCAAAGTTATCTTCTCCTTAAAGCTTCCTTTGATCTTCCCCTCCCTCCATATTCCTCCTTCAAGGTAACAACTTCTTTTGTGTTCCCATAGAATACTAAGATATGCATACAACTATATCAAAGCAAATTCTATTGTAGTTAAAAATCACAGTCTACAAAGACAGATATTTATTAATCCCTCAAAGTGATCATGCTTTTTAACTCTAAGGAACATAAAGGTTATCAAGACAGGCTCTTTTTCTCAAGGAATATATACTTTCATATAGGAAGGCAAATACACTCATACAAAATACAATTTCAACTACTGAGAGGTGGTGTAAATAAGACAGACTGAGGTAATGTGATTGAGTGATGGAGTAGAGGGTAGGGGAGATGCTGCTGTAGAGAGAAGATTGGGAAAGGACTTTCTGAAGAATTGATATTCATGTCATGTGAGACCTGAATGATGAAGTGGAGGTGGACATCTGCAGCAAGGGTGGAGGAAAGGTGTTCCATGCTGAAGGAGCAAGTGCTATATCTTGAGATAGAAAGAGACAAGATATACATGGTCATAGATATGGCAGATGCTGAAGAAAATGGAGGGGGAGAAAAGCCGAAGGAGAAGACTAGGTAAAATGTAGAGAGATGTGATGCTCTCATGCTAGCAACAAGTCAATGCTCAAACAAATGTATGAGAAAAGAGAAGATTCATAATTGGTCTACAAGAAATCTTTGATATTATTCTGCTTGTCCCTCTCTGCCATGAAACAGAATGTGTTCCAAGAAGGATAAATACATGTGTACAATTTGTATTTCCTGTGTAACTTCTTTAATGAGTCTGGTCTAGAATAAAATAATTCTGTCCTACACTGACAACACATTAATGTGCAGTTTGTTTAAAAAAATTATCAATAGGTTTTAAGACAGCCTTATATGGTGCATGTTCTTCTGCTACAATTACAGAAATGCCTCAGACTTTTAGTTAGAAACTTAAAGGTAGTTGTCAGGTAGAAACTATAGACATGTCAGGAACAGCAAGTATCCATGGGGCTTTTGGACACCTCAGGTTCAAAACACATAATCTCCATCCAAACTGGAGACATGAGATATGTGATAAAGAAAAGGGAGGCGAATTCTGTGATGCCCTCGGAGTTCTGCACACTTACTTCCTACCTAGAATCACATGTAATGACAACACATCACAATCAATTCTACTTAAAGTCTTTATGAAAACAACATTGTCTACCATAGTAAGTTTGTTTTCAACAGGATAAAAGGAGAACTGTAAGAGGCTGAATTATAACTTGACCATAAGATGCTGGATGATAGTGGAACAATATCAACTCCTGAAATTTAGCCCCTGTGCACAATATATGATTGAGATAATGTGCTGCAATTCTTCTGTAGAATCAATAACAGTCTTTTCACACACTGTCCTTTCTGAATTATAAAATGATTCCAATTTAAAAATATAAACACAGATACCTATAATTTATTTAAAACATTAAATATATGATATGTTTTTGATAAAGTGGATCATTGTTTTTTTTTCCAGTTTCCTCCAATCCTCCATCCTCATTTTTGTTTTAAATATATTAGAAAAACATCCTTTCAAACTTATCTTGCAGCTTGTCAACAATGCCTCTCTTTTCCACATTCCTTAATTAGGTCTTTTCCTCAGGCTTACCCGGAGCCCTATTGACTTCTCTTACTGCATTCTACTATCAGTGGGAAGGAGCTTTTCTACGGCTATGCAGCCCATATGCTGATGCCTCACAGATGTGTGGAGCCACATCTGTGAGGCAACTTATTTGGACAAGTGGAGTGAGCCCGGAAGTGCTGCTAACTTAAAAAAAGGATTTTTATTGAAGTAACTGGTTGAAAAAAAAGTAGTAAAAAGAGATGATGGAGGAGATAAAATATGGGTTAAAAAGATATAATGTGTGGAATACCAATATTTTTTGTGGCATGGAAACCCAGTATAATGAAGCAAACATAAAATTTATTTAAAAATAGCTCTCAGATAACATCAAGACATTTAATATTTCATTTTAAAATCGAACTGAATACCAAATAATTTTCTTGACCCAAGGACTATTAATTGAAAAATGTGTTTTTCAAACAATAGTTTAATGACAATTGTCCTTTATGTTCTAACCAGTTCATAACTCACTAATCCTATCAATCAAGGTTTATTTGGCTGAACTCACTTAACCTATCTATCTATCTATCTATCTATCTATCTATCTATCTATCTACTTACCTAGCTATCTTATCTCCCTCCCAAGAGAATTTTGACAGTCATGCATAATTCATTTTATGAACAAAAAATCATTCAAAAGAGCATATAGTTTGGGCTTTGTGAGACTAAATGAGATTATGATGTCCTAAATATAATCATAACATCACTACATTTAATTCACAACTCTGTAACATTTGTCTGCATGTAGCTGATCTGATCTAGCTGCTCTTGAAAATGCAGGAATAATCACACTAAATTATTTCCATTTAGTGATGGATCATTATTCCTTGTTTACTATTTTCCACTGATTTATAATCAAGGTTTGCATCCAATCAATAATCGTGTTTCTTTTATCACCAGGTTAATTTATATTTTTCTACCTGTGTTGATCTTTTTATTTATTTCCATGTGAAGCTTAGAGAAAGAATCATACTACAATTGTTGGTGATATTTAACTGCTCTTTAAAGATAATAGCTATTCTGAAAAAAGTCAAAGATAACAATTGTTTGAAGCTTATTTTTAATAAAAATATTAAGAAGTAAGTACTGCTACTTCAATTCAGTGCAATAAACACAATATACATGGAAAAATATACAAAGGTATATTATAGAGCTTATAATTGTGTTTGGCCCAGAGTAAGTACTTAATGAACATATATTGAAGGAATAAATGAGCCAATGAATGAATGACTTCTATGAGAAAACAAAAACAATATAAAATAGTGATAAATACACCATAAACAAATTTATTACTAGTTCATCCTACAACTCAGATTCATTTTGTAATGCTAACTAGGACAAAGACATATATATATATTCAGAAGAGCATTCTGGGAACAATTGGCAACTGACAGTTTCTTAAGCAGGAAATCTTCCTTTACTGGCCTTGGTGGTGTACACCCGTAATCCCAGCAATCAGGAGGCTCAGGCAGGAGGATTGCTGGGAGTTTGAGGTCAGCCTGAACTGTATATGGAGACCCTGTCTCAAAAAAAAAAAAAAAAAAAAAAAGGGTAATCTTCCAAAACAGAGTTTTAAGCATTCTTTGATGAGAATGACCACTCATTAAACATAAAATTGCATTAAATATAATTTATGATGTGTTATATTCCTCAAATATTTCATCAATCCTACACACTCATGTGATGCTTAAAGACAGATTACCTCCTCAAAAATGTGTTCTTAGGTGATTTTATTGCACAAACGTCATAGAGTGCAGGTACACAAACTAAACTAGGCAGCAAAATCTTATGTTGGATATGTGGTTTGCTGCTGACTAAAATATTATTATGTGAAGCATGACTGTATGTCTCTAGAAAACAGGCTAGGAAATACTGTACTGACTCTACTTTTAGAAGGTTTTAGATGTAAAGCTAAATGAATTCACTAATTGAATAACTCAGCCAAACAAATATGTATTACAAGGAACTCAGATAAGTGAAGTCAGTGCCTGCCTGAATTAACAACTTCTTTAAACAAACTAACCAGTCAATCTGCCAAAATACTGATTACTAGTCATTTTGAAGCAGAGAAGTTGCAATTAAAACATTTTATCACACTACAGCAAACTAAAAGAAATTAATGTGAAGCAAGTAGATGGTATGCAGTAGTTTTTCCTAAGAAACAACAACAAAAAAAAGCTTTTTTAAATAAAAAATAAGTTGTCCATTAGCAATAAAACCAGGCAAAGAAATAATAGGTTCAATGATGCTTTACTATTTCCAATGATACCAACTTAGGTTGACAAAAGGATATACATGTTGGTAGGGAGCTACAAAGGTGGTGGCCAATAAGCATTGCCACTTATTTATAGTCTGTGTAATTCCCTGTGGTAGAATCTGAGCTGGACCTACTGACCTGCTTCTAGTGAACAACATACAGTCAAAGTGATGGTTACAAAAAGGTTACAAAATGACTGTGGCTTCTGTCTTGAGTTTTCCTGTCTTACTGGGTTGCTCTGAAGAAGTCAGCTGCCATGTTTTGAGCTGCCCTATGGGGAGATCCACATAGCAAAGAGCAAAATGTCTCCGGCCAATGGACAGAGTACCTGGGACCTCTCCACAGCCAATTGAGTCAGCTTGGAGGTAGACCCTCACCAGTCAAGCTTGGAGGTGAAACCAGAGCTCTAGTTGACACAATGATTGATGGTAGCTTATGAGAGACAAGGGCACCCACCTAGACTGTGCCTAAATTCTAGACTCAAAAAACTGGGAGACAATACATATCTGTTACTTTAAACCACAAAGTATTAATGGTAATTTTAACGCAGAAATAGACAACTACCACAGATGGCTTCCTTTACTTCTTAGTGATGTAATTAAAAGTCACCTTCAGACATTGCACCTGCATTGATGAAGGACTGCTTAGAAAAAAAATTCATTCAATAGTGTTTGCTATATTGTAGACAAGGAAGTGCTCATAAATATGAAGTAAAGTACTTCAGTACTATATATGTGCAACATGTAAGTTTAATCTTTTTCTTAGAACAGCAAAGTATCTATCTAGTGCCAAAATGCCTAATTTAGCAATGAGCTCTGATTCATAATTGCTATACTCCATTGTACTAGTTAACACAGTTTTTGTTCCTCACTTTCTTCAACAATGAAATGCATAATAATATCTATCTCATAAGATATTTTGAAAATTAAACAGATTTGATGCATTTATAACAATACCTGGCACATAGTAAGCACAGCAAAAATATTGTTTGTATTCATTAGAAGTTAAATTCTGAAGACTTTTATAATTTATGGAAATTATAATAAAGCCTTAGTAATATGTCCAAAATCTAAGGAATAACTTCTCTGGTTAAGTCTGCAGAGTTCAAATCTGCAGGACTTAGAGTCATAAGACATAATCCTTAAGGTTACTAAATGGTACCAACTCACCATATGTTATTTGGGGAGATAATTATATTTTCTGTATCATTAGTGCTAAGATAAAATTATAAGCAAAGGGAAATATTTCATTGCAAAATTTTGTGTTCTAATCATTTTATGGTAAAGCCTCCCAGTATCTAAATCCCAGGATGCAGGCTGACAGTCATCTCTTTGAACAAATCTCCAAAACAGTTATTTTAATTATAAGAGCTGTCTAAGGTCTAGGATTGTGACCATATGACTAATCATATATAATTATGTTTTAAAGATGATTTTAAATACTTTGTTATTCTTATATAAAAATGTTTAGCACCTTGCTCTTTCTCTCAATAAAAAGCAAAGAATCACAAAACTTGCAAGCAGTAATTTTTTGTTATAATTAAAATATTCAGACTAACATCTTCAAAGCACCTTATGGCAACTTAAAAAATCTCTCAAATCTCCTAAAATGCTTAAACAAAAGCACTCTTGGAGCCTAAAGGTGATGGGTACCATTCTTTTGAGACAAATGACCAAACAATAGTTAGTTGGCATCTGTCTTAAGATATGAAAAGACTCAAGAAATTTTGTCTTCCTTTTACTCCTCTGTCTGGTAAAGTGAGGTTATTACTATTTGTAGAAGTATTTGTCCCTCCCCGTAATGTCCCCAGACTGAATAGCATGATGGATTTGTGCATGAGAATGAGAACTAAATTTCTAGAACATTGCTATTAAACTTACACTATTAGCATAAGACCTCTTTCAATTTGCCAAATGCAAGAATAATTAATAAGTGTATTGTTACAATACATTGAATAATATTAAGATCTTACATCATTATGAAAAACATAGTTTTTATTTTGTAACGATAAATGACTAAAATAAATATTTTAGCAAAATGGTCAAGCAAACTAAATATTAATCCACATGCATATAAACAACTGAATATAAGCTCACAAGCACACATATACACTTCTATCAGGACAAAAAGAAATCAGATATTTTTGTAGTGAACTCTGAACTTGAGCAAGAATGCCCCCGAGATGCCCTTCTATTTGTTCCTTAATGGACTATATGATTTCCTCTAGAGACACATTTCTAGTGTAAATGACCTGGAGAATACACTCTACAGCAGAGCAATTTCTCTTTTCCACATAGGTGGGATTTGCAGTCCTGCTTCTCTTTCCATTCATCCATCCTCATTCCCTACATCACCCCATAGACCATGCAGGGCTCTGCTCCCTGGCTGGCACTGTGGCAGTATCTGTGGTCCCTCGCCCTGAGCAGATGGTCATCATTATGACTGAGAAGACAGAATGTAAGTGAGGTTTCCTGAAATCAAGATGACAGCACATGATTCCCCTATAAAAACATTGCCATTTTAAACTTAAGAGAGTTCAGCAGTTGGACAGAGATAGGAGTCATGTCATTTTCTAAGGCCAAATAACAAAGGGAAGGAAGAAAAATGAGAATGGCATTGCAAATAAGAAAATTGAAAGCTGAGAAATCCTGATTAGACACATTCTTGAGAAGAGGTTATTGAATACATAAGAAGGCATTTTATAGCTTAACGTTTTCCAGGGTAAAAGGAAGGAAAAATATTTCTTAATTTTAACCGATGGGACTAATACAGCAATAATCCTTTTTATTTTGAATTTTATTATTTGTGAAAGAACATATTTTTCTTCCTACTCAACTCTGTGTGAGGATAATTTAAACTTGGTATATTTATCACATGTTCTATTTACATAAGTATGTGTAAATTAGACTAAGTTTAATTTGAAGCGCTGAATTTTTTGGCTAATCTATAAAAATCTTGATGTTTTAGGGTACTCTTTACTGAGAAAAAAAAATCCCTTCGAAAACAAGCCAGGGACAACCCTTACTATTAATCTTGTTTCTGACTAAATTTACTTCAGAGACATTCTACAAACTCATTTTGCTGTCTAAGTTCAAGTAGAAATCAAATATTATAGATACAATGGGAGCATACAGCTATCCTCAAAGTAGTAAGTTTGCAATAAGTTGCTCACAATGGGGAGTCTTTGAGTGCTTTTAAGTGCTTACTTTTTTATGACTGAAAAATAATTTTGTCTGTGGTTGGTTATAAAAGAATCTTCTTTAGACATAAGCAATCTATGCCAGTTTTAAATTATATGACACATTACAGTCTGAAAACCTGCTGCTCACAGAGCTAAATGACTTTGAGATACATTCACCCAAATGGGCAAGTCTCAGACCTAAATTATTGCTTATTCCTTATTAGCAACATTGAATATATGCTTGGAAATACAAGATTCTAATATGCACAGTTTAAAATAAAGTGGCAAATTTTAGTTAAGGATTAAATGTAGAATAAGAAAAAATGACCAGGAATTTTATTCAGTCTAAAGCACTTATATGAAGAAACTATGCAGTCATGTTTGGCTATAGCTGAGTTTAGGTGCTTCCCACTTTGGGTGGAGAGTTTTGGATAGGTCAGATCTATACCCTAACCAGGGTTGTCTAATTGAAAATTATAAACAATAATGTAAATGAAGGCAGCTATTTTTAAACATTTCTTTGTAAAGTGATCCAAGATATATTTGTAGCCTGGGAGATGTACTCATTTTAGGGTACTGAAGTGAAAATACACCATAGTCAAGTGAGGAAAAATAAAGCTAGTTTTAAGATAAGTGTGTAAAAGAAGGCAGTATCATTAGCCATTAGAGAAATACAAATCCAAGCCTCAATGAGATGGACACAATTTGACACCTATTAGGATAAAGGTAATAAATAAAGCAGTAAGAATTGGTGAAGATGTAGAGAAATTAGAATACTCATACCATAATGGTGAGAATTTAAATGGTGCTGCAGCTTTCAAAAACTTTGGGAATCCCTCAAAAGGTGAAACAGAATTACCATGACTCAGCAATCCCACTGTTAGGTGCCTACCCAGAATAAATGAAAATATATGTTCACACAAAACCTTGCAATAGGATATTCAGAGCAGTACTATTCATATTAGTCAGAAAACAAAATCAATACAATGTCCATTATTTGAAGAATGTACAAAATGAGTTTTATCCATATAATACAATGTTATTTGGTAATCAAAAAGAATGAAAAACTGACTTACTACAAATGGATGAATCTTGAAAGTATTTCAATAAATGAAAGAAGCAAATCACAACAGACCGCTTAATGTATAATTCCAGTTATAGGAAATATCTGTAGTATGCCATCATTCTGAAAGGAATCTACTGGTTATCTAGGGTTGGGGGCTGGAGGTGATAGTGACTATTAACACACACCTAAAAACCTACTGAAATCAGATTGTAGTGATGATTACACAACTCTGCAATTTAAAAAATATAGAATTACGTTATTTAAAAGTGTGAAATTTATAGGTTGTGAATTATCTCAATAACGTTTAAAAAGAAAAAAGAATATAGGAAAGGAATTAAGGACTTTGGGTTGAGTCTTGGGTTTGCTTATTTTTTTTTTCTTTTTGGTACCAGGGATTGAACTCAGGACCTTGCACTTGTGAGGCGGGTGGCAGAACCACTGAGCTAAATCCCTGGGCCATGTTTGCTTATTCTTGAATGAAACAACTCACCTCTGAATCTTATTTTAACCTTGGCATTGACAACAGTAAAATCAAAACATAAAAACTAAAATACCAAGTGATGACCTGGGATTTAGACCAGTGGCGCCGGGCCTGCCTTGCAAGTGCAAAGTTCCGAGTTCGATCCCAGTACCGTAAACAAAAACAAAAACAAAACACCAAGTGAGATGATTGTTAATTGCTACAAGAAATTTTTAAATATTCATAAACCATTTATTATATGGCCTCTGTAATTTGTATGGATTTCAGTAAAAAATTTCTCTTAAGATAAAATTTCAAGATAATAGAGATGAGTTGTAGAGGTGTACAGAAAAGAAACAAGATAATAAAAAAATCAGATACAAAAATATATGATGATGGAAACAAAAGAAGTAAAACTTCACAGCAGTTCTGGATTTATGTGGGTCTAAGTATTGCAGATAGCTAAGCTAGTTAGAAACTAACTAGTTAGAAACCACTGGAGCGGGCAGGCAACACACTTTCCAGTTTCACTTCTGTCTCTCTTAGACAGAAGTTATCTTTCTCTCAATAAATTCACCCTACTCTTAACCTGCGTTGTTCCTAGAATTCATTCTTTGATTTTAGAGAACACAAAACCCGTTTTAGATAGCCAGCAAGCTGGGAGTCAGACCTCCCTGAGTAATGTTCAGAAGTCTTCCATCACTGCCCTAAACCTGAAATCACCTTGGATTCCAGAAACAGAAGAGCCTCATGGACCAATCCGCTCATTGGGAGATCACCCTCCTAAGTTGGAACAATAACCCCCTTACAGGAAATGAGGCTTCTCTTCTTAGAGAGAAGTAATCATCTAATGGTAACCAAATTACCCCCACAAAGAAACGAGGGCTTCTCTGGAGCCACCTTACAGAGTCAGAACAGAGATAATGATCAAGCACAAAACAGTTTGACCAAGACCATAAATATGATGCATCCCTCTTGGCCCTAGCCCCAGTTCTTCCCCCATTTAAAGTTAAAGCTCATTTCAGTACCTTCAAAGCCTGCTTCCCCTTGTCTTCCCAAAGTTGCTACAGCTATACTGATTACAATCCTTTCCTAATTCACCATTACCTTTTCTGTTTGCTGTTTTGGGGCAAGTGACTAGACTCAAATTTTGGGGGCCCCCCGAGTTGAGCCTATGTTTTAAGACTCTGGTAATAGTTCCAGGTTTGTGGTGGGAATGACCCTTTAGGCCCATAAATATCCCAGAGAACTGGTCAGAGATGAGCATGTCTACTAAGAGTCATCTGAATATTCAGATGACTGGGAATTTTGTAGTGATATGTTCATTTGTGGAACTGAATAACATGTAAGCATCTTTAATTTTTTTCACTCCCCATTAATACTGGAAAGTTGAGGAAATAAGTTTCAATCAAGTAGGTCAAAGTTGAGTAAAACAAGTGGCTGTGGTCAGTTACAGTGAGGGAAAATAAAAAAGCAGTCTCCAAATTCCCAAAACATTATTCTCTTTCGCAGAAGAAACCTCCTCTACTGTTAGTCATTACATATTCCTGGTATCCAATAATGACACACTGACTATGTTCTAGGTTCCCTTGATGTCCAATAGATTTGCCAATGCATAGTATTCTTAGTGCCAAAATTCATCACTTAGACATTTTTTATGATATGGAAAATGCACCCTTCGCATCTAATTTCTAGCAGCCTGTCACTTCTGTTAATAATACTGAGTTAGGCTATAGCTCGAAAAACCTAGTACTAATAAGGCCAACGATGTATGGTAGATTCTTATCAGTCAGCATTTGGGAAGAAAACACACTATTCTCCATAGACTGCATCCTTAATATCACCAGTTGCTTTTGGCAGGGGTTATGTTTAACTTAGATACATTTCAATAAGGGCAAAAGTACAGTATAGCTTTGTCTGCTCACTTCTGGTCATATATTGGGCATTATGAGAATAAAAATACTGAATAAAAAGTTATTGACTGAAGATAGAGTTCTTATTTAAAACAAGAAGTCCAGAAACAAAAGTTGTGAGCAATTTTCTTTTTTCCCTATAAATATCACACAATAGTTCTCAACAATCTTCTATAATAGCTGCCACCTCCTTTTCAAAAAATGAAAGATGGTCCTATCACTTTACTATGCTTTCTGGCATGTTGCTCTGTCCATGCTGATTTTCTCATCCTTAAATAATGAGAATTATTGAGCTAAAAGCAAGAGGAACCTGACATCTACTTTAGAATGAGCTAATCGCTGAGTAACACATCTGCCTCTGCTAAACCTAAAAGACTGACAACATGTTTTCCAAATTTAGAAGAAAATCAGAGGTGCCATAGAATTCATCAAAAGGTACTGAAAAAGGACAATTAATTACAATGAAACTCCAAGGCAAGGATATTCCAGGGAGATTGAATTGCAGTGTCACTGAGACATGATTTTCTTAAATATCATTCCCAACATTCTGTGTCAAATGATTTCATAGTAAAAGGAATTTATGAAATACCAGGACAGAATTAGAAGTTTTATTACCTTAAGCATCTTCCAAATGTTTCCCATGCTAATGGGCTTTGTTGTTCTAGAGTATAAAATACAGTATAGGAAATAAGTTTTCCTGAATTAAGTTTACTACTTCAGTGAAAATGTATATTGTCAGATATATTACATGTAAAATTAGACAATTTTCTTATAGAAAGTTTAAACAATTGTCAATTCTAATTGAGAATTCTCCCCTTTTAAGTTTTGAATTAAAATTGCAAGAAGGAACAGCTACAAATTCAGGAGTACAAGATGTTACAAGGCAGTTTATTTTAAAATTGTAAAAATACTACTTATAAAGGATAAATAAAAACAGGAAAAAACATTTAAAGCTACTAACAGATATCTAACCAAGTATATACTTGATTGATGTACATTTTAAAGATTATAAAGCAAAATTAAAAGTATATTGTCCAGGGCTGGGGATTTAGCTCTATGGTTTCGCCACTTGCTGCGCAAGTGCAAGGTACCCCCCCCCCCCAAAAAAGTATATTGTCCATTTTTAGTACAAAGCTCCTTTATATATAAAAGGTTGAACCAAACAGCAAGTGTTTCTTGATTATTATTTCAAATGAAATATTTATAGTGGTCACCTTTTTCTCTATCATAATATCTACTTCTATTTATAAAGCCAACTAAATATAAGTCCTTTATTGAACATGCCATAAAATTTCTTTTGTTAAGCAAAGAATTTGTTAGTACATTTTATTTATTTATTTATTATTTATTTATTTGGTACTGGGGATAGAACTTGGGACCTTGCGCTTGCAAGGCAGGTGCCAGAACCACTGAGCTAAATCCCGGGCCCCTGTTCGTACATTGCAGATATAAATAATGATAACATTCATCATCTTGCTTCTTTTAAATTAGTTTTATTGGCACATTTAAGTATACAATATAATGACATTTGTCATGGGAAATTTGCAACTTCACATAATCCATCTTGGTTCTTTTTTCCACATTCCCCTGCCCTCCCTTCAACCACTCCAGCCCTGACTATCTACAAGGGCTTCGTTTCCATTGTTTCATTTTCTCATATTAATTCCACTCCCTTCTTTCCTTTCCCCTACCTCTCCCATTTCTCCTTCCCCTTTGTCCCTTTTCTTCCTATTTCACATTATCTATTATACCTTTTAGTCCTTATTTACGCTTTCAGTTTCTCACACTAGAAAAACTATTTGGTATTTACACATGTGTGTCCTACTTATTTCACTTGAGAGTATCGCCTCAATGTGCATCCATTTAGCTATAAAAGTCTCTAGTTTCTCATTTTTTATGGATGAGTAGTACTTCATTTTATTTGAAAAAAAATCACGTTTTCTTTATCTAGTCTCCAGCTGATGGACAATTGGGTTGTTTCCAAGTTTTAGCTATCATGAATTATGATGATATGAACAAGGGTGCACATATATCACTATGGTATGATTCTTTTAATTCCTTGGGGAAGATACTCAGCAGGGGAATAGCTGGGTCAAATGAGACTTCCAGTCCTAGTTCTTTGAGGTATCTCCATAGTGATTTCTACAGTGGTTGCACCAGTCTATGCTCCCACTAGCAGTGCAGCAGTGTTCCTCTTTCCCCACAGCCCAACCAGCATTTGTTGTTGGTTGATTTCATGATGGCAGCCATTTTTTCTGGGGTGAGGTGGAATCTCAGTGTTGTTTTCATTTGGATCTCTCAAATGACCAGTGATGTTTGTTGATCATTTTTTCATATGTTTATTTGCTATTTCTACTTCTTGGTCTGAGAAATGTCTGTGGATTTCAGGTGCCCATTTTTGGATTGGGTCTTTAAATTTGGCAGGTCTGATTTTTTTTTTTTATGTTCTTTATAGATTCTAGATAGTAGACTTTTGTCTAAGGAACAGCTGTTGAAAAATTTTTCCCACATTGTTGGTTATCTCTTCACACTGTTGGTGGTTTCTCTTGCTGTGAAGAAGCTTTTTAATAAGAAGAGATCCCACTTGTTGATTGATTGGGCTAGTTCACGGGCAACTGAGGTTTTGTTCATAAAATCTTTTCCTATACCAATGTCTTTAAGAGTTCTACCTAACCTCTGGTCCAGCCGGTTCAGCATTTCTGTTTTAATATTTAGATCTTTAATCCATTTTGATTTCAGTTTAGTGCATGGTGAGAGATATAGGTCTAGTTTTAATCTTTGAAAAGTTGAAACCTAATTTTTCCAGCACCATTTATTAAAGAGGCTATCTTTCCTACAGTGAGGATGTTTGACTCCTTTGTTGAAGATGAGGTGCCTGATTGTGCCTGGAATTGTTTCTGCATCTTCTAATCTGTTCCACTGTTCCTCAGGTCTGTTTCTTTGCCAGTACTATGCTGTCTTTATCACAGTAGCTTTGTAGTATAGTTTCAAGTTGGGGATTGTGATACACCCTACCTTGTCTTTATTGCCTAGAACTGCTTTTACTATTCTAGGTCTCTACTTATTCCAAATGAATTTTTGGATTGTTTCCTCCAGGTCTGTGAAGAATGCTGCTGGAATTTCAATTAAGATTGAATTGAATCTATATAGCAGTTTTGGAAGTACGGCCATTTTCACTATATTGGTTCTTCCTACCCAGGAACAAGGGATGTCTTTCCATTTTCTGATATCCTCTTCAATGTCTCTTTTCAGACTGCTATAGTTTTCAGAGAAAATATCTTTGTCATCTTTCGTTAGGTTGATTCCTAGTTATTTCAGTTTTTTGGATGCTACTGTGAAAGGAATTGATTGCTTCATTTGTCTCTCAGTGATTCTGTTGTTTGTGTAGAGGAAAGCTATGGATTTTTGTGTGTTGAACTTGTATCCAGCTACTTTACCAAATTTGGTTATTAAGTCTAGAAGATGTTTGGTGGAGTTCTTAGGGTCTTCTGTATAGAGTATGATGTCATCTGTAAATAATGACAATTTGACTTCTTCATTTTCTATCTTTATTCCTTTTATTTATTTCTCTTGTCTAATTGCCTTGGCTAATGTTTCCAAAACTATATTGAACAGGAGTGGTGATAGTGGACATCCTTGTCTTGCTCTTGATTTTAGTGTGAAGGGTTTCAGTTTTTGACCATTTAGTATGATATTGGCTGTTGGTTTTTCTTTGATGGCCTTTATCAGATTGAGGTAGAGAATGTCTATTCCAATTTTTTGTAGGGTTTTTATCGTAAATATACGTTGTATATTGTCAAATGCTTTTTCTGCATCTATTGAGATGATCATATCATTTTGTCCTTGGCTCTATTGATATAATTTATTACATTTATTGATTTGTATATGTTGAATGATCCCTGAATCCCTGGGATAAATCCCACTTGGTCAGGGTGTATTATCTTGATGATTTTCTGCATTCTATTTGCAAGTATGTTATTAAGGATTTTTACATCTATGTTCCTTAGTGAGATTGGCCTATAGTTCTCTTTTTCGGTTGGGGCTTTCTCTGCTTTGGGGATCAAGGTGATGCTTGCTTCCAGGAATGAATTTGTGAGTATTACTTCCCTTTCAATTTCATTGAAGAGTTTAAACAGTAATGACAGTAGTATCTCTCTAAATGTCTTCTAGAATTCAGCAGTGAAGCCATCAGGACCTGGGCTTTTCTTAGTTGGTAAGTTTTTAATTACATTTTTAATTTCATTGATTGATATTGGGTCATTTAGAATTTTTAGGTCTTCCTCGTTCAACTTTGGTAATTCACACATATCTAAAAATCTGTTCATTTCTTCTGTGTTTTCCATTTTATTGGTGTACAGGTTCTCGAAGCAGGTGTTGATGATCCTCTGGATTTCTGCTGGGTCCATTGCAATTTTACCTTTTCATTCCTAATTGCATGGATTTGGGCCTTTTCTTTCCTCTTTCTGATAATGTTGGCTAAGGGTTTGTCAATTTTATTTATTCTTTTGAAGAACCAACTCTTGGCTTCATTGATTTTTTTGTATTGTTCTCTTACTCTCCATTGCATTGAATTCTGCTCTGATCTTTATAATTTCCTCCCTTCTATGGGCTTTGGGTTTGTCCTGCTCTTCTTTTTCTAGAACCTTGAGGTTCAGCATTAGGTTGTGTAATTGAGCTCGCTCTATTTTCCTAATATGAGTATTCACTGCTATGAATTTTCCTAATAAGATTGCTTTCTTTGTGTCGCATAGATTCCGATATGTTGTATTGGAATTGTCTTTAGTTCTAGGAACTGTCTGATTTCTTCTTTAATTTCGTCTGTGACCCATTGGTTCTTTAGAAGTGTGTTGTGCAGTTTCCATGTGTTTATGAAATTCTTGTGGTTTCTTTTGTCATTGATCTCCAATTTCATCGCACTATGGTCTGACAATGTACAGGGGATAACTTCAATTCCTTTCCATTTACTTAAACATGTTCTATGAGGGAGTATGTTGTCTGTTTTAGAGAACAACCCATGTGCAGTGGAAAATAATGTGTATTCTGACTTTGTGGGGTGGAACATTCTGTAAACATCTTTTAAGTTCATTTGTTCAAGAGTTTGATTGAGTTCTAGTATTTCATTACTTATTTTTTGTCTAGTTGATCTATCTATTTGTGACAGTGTGGTATTAAGGTCCCTCATTACTATTGTGTTAGTGCTTATATGATTTTCATGTCTGTTAGTATTTGTTTTATATAGTTGGGCGCACTAGTGTTTGGTGCATATATATTAATGATTGTCATCTCTTCTGCTGGGATAGTTCCTTTTACAAGGATGTAATGTCCTTCTTTTTCTTTCTTAATCAGTGTTGGTTTGAAATCCACTTGATATGCAAAGAGGATAGCTATTCCTGCTTTTTTTCGGGTTCCTGTCATATGGAGGACTGTTTTCCACCCTTTAACTTTCAGTCTGAGTTTCTTTTTGAATTAAATGCATTTCTTGTATGCAGCATACTGTTGGATCTTGCTTCTAGACCCATTTTGACAGTCTATTCCTTTTGATTGGTGAATTAAGAACAATAACATTGATGGTTATAATTGATACATATTGACTTATCCTTGTCATGACTTTTTCTTTTTGTTGGATTCTCCCCCTTTGTGTTTAATATCTTGTTGTGCCTGATGGATTCATTCTGCAAGGCTTCCTGGGGTTGTGATCCTCATCTTTTCCTAGGATACTGTTTAAAATTTCTTGGAGTGCTGGTTTGGTATTTGTGAAGTTCCTAAGGTACTCTTTGTCATGAAAGTATCTTATTTCTCCATCAATTTTGAAAGATAGTTTTGCAGGGTACATCAATCTCGGTTGGAGGCTGTTTTCCTTTAGGGCTTGAAATATGTTGCTCCTCGCTCTTATTGCCTTGTGGGTTTGTGTTGAGAAGTTTGCTGTAATTCTGATGGACTTTCTGTTGTATGTGATTTGTTTCTTTTCTCTAACTGCTTGTTGAATTTTATTCTTCTGTTGGGTTTCTGGAATCTTATCTATTATATGCCTATGTGTAGATTTTTTTTGATCAAGGCTAGCTGGAGTCCTATATGCCTCACTTATCTCTATGTTAAGTTCTTTTCCCCTGATCGGGAAGGGTTTTGCCATTACTTCTGTGAACAGCGTTTTTTATGTCATCTGCACTCTCTCTTGTTTCTTTGTTGACTCCAATCAGTCTTATGTTATTCTTTGCATTGTCTAGCAGCTGCTGGATTGATTTCTCATTGTCCCTTACTATTTTTAAGAAATTTTTTCTTTTCCTGGTCACTATTTAAACTCCTGTCCTTTATATCTGAAATTCTATCCTCAGATTGACTCATTCTGCAGCATAAATGTTCAGTGGAGTTTTTAATCTCCTGGAAATCTGTTTGCATCCATTTGTTTCCTATGTTGGGATTCTACCATGTTCCTCAGCTCCTCTATTTTTTATCTGTGTCCACTCTAGATTAATCATATCTTGTAATATGGGCACAATCTCTGCTGTTATCTGAGAAATTATTTCTGATTTCATTTTTTCCATGTCCTGTTTCATTGCCAGTTCAGGGAGTACAGGTGGTTGAGTGTCAGATTGTTCCATCTCATTGCCCTTTGGGGTTCCCTTACATGATCTGGAAGTTTGGTTTGGGGACTTATTTACATGTCTTCTCATTTCAACAGATGCGGCCTGCTGTGTCTTTGTTGAGGTGACTTTTTGCTCACCCAGTGGTCTTGAATTCTCAGGAAGCAGCAGAGAAGCCTTTACTCTGCTGCTCACCAGTACACCAATTCCTGGTTTCAGAGTGGTGGCCTTTTAGATCCCTGAGCTGACCTGTTGTCTGGGTGGGCTTCTGGCTATGGCCTGAGCACACTTGGAATGGTATCTAGGTGTGCCTCTCGCTGGGACCCCTATGTAGCTATTGTCTGGGAGGCCCTTTGGTTGGGGGCTGTGCACCTCAGTTTCTGTTGTCTTCACAGGCTTTGGCTAGGGTCTTAATGCACTTATCAATGGTATTGGGGCGAGCCTCTGGGTATTGCTTGTGTGCCTGTACAGCTCTTCTCCAGGCAGGTCCCTGGCTGTGGCTGATGGCATGGCGAGCCTCTGGCTGAATCCTATGTGCCTGTTCAACCCCTTTCTGGGCAGGCCTTTGGCTTGGGCAGGTGTGCCCAATCCTTGGGTCAGGGTGGAGCTCAGCTGGGATCTACCACCTGAAGCAGTGCTGGTCTGAGCCACACAGCTGTCCCCTGGGATCTGCATACATGGATGGAATGGGGCACCTCTGGTGGGAGCCCAAGTGCTGGTGTAGCTCCTCTCTGGGCAGGCTCCTGGCCTGGGGTGGGGGTGGGGTTGTGCCTGAGCCTCTGGTTTTGGTGCAGACCCCCAGCTGGGATCCTCCTGCAGCTTCACAGGTCTGGGCCACACAGTTGCTCCCCAGAATCTTCATGCACTGACTGATGGAATGGCGGGCCTCATCTTGCTTCTTTTTTTCCCCCCTTGGACCCCTCTTCATCTCCTTATTTACAAAAGCTTTGTTTCCATTTTTCTTTCTGTTCTTTGTTTCTTGTCCCTTCTTCCTCCCTCCTCTTGTTCCTCTTCTCATTTGAACATTTTCTTCCCATTTCCCAATATCTATGATACATTTTGGTCCTTTTTTCCACTTTCTGTTTCTCACACCAGAGAAACAATGCAGTGTTTAAACATGTGTGTCCGATTTATCTCACTTAAGAGTATGGTCTTTATGGCAGAGTAGTACTCCATTGTATAAAAAACCCCATATCTTCTTTATTCATTTATCAGTTGTTGGGCATTTGGGCTGTTTCCAAGATTTAGCTATTATAAACTGTGCTGCTATAAACATAGGTGTGTATATTTCACTGTGGTATGATGCTTTTAATTCTTTTGGAAAGATACCAAGAAGTGGGGTGGCTGGGTCAAATGGGGTCTCTAATCCTAGTTTTTTGAGGAATCTCCACACTGATTTCCACAGTGGTTGCACCAGTCTACACTCCCAACAACAGTGGAGAAGGGCTCCTTTTTCCCACGGCCCCATTGGCATTTGTTATTCTCTGATTTCTTGATAATAGCCATTCTTTCTGGAGTGAGACGCAATCTCAGTGTTGTTTTCATTTGCATCTCTCAAATAACCAGTGATATTGAACATATTTTTTCATGTATTTATTTGCCATTTCTATTTCTTCATCTGAGAAGTTCGTATTCATTCAAGATGCCCATTTTTGGATTGGGTCTTTAAATTTCGGGGGTTCTGATTCTTTCGAGTTCTTTGAATATTCTAGATAGTAATCCTTTGAGGAACAGCTGGCAAAGATTTTTTCCCACACTTTGGGTTGTCTCTTCACTCTCTTCGTGGTTTCTCATGCAATGCAAAAGCTTTTTAATAATATGAGATCCCAGTTATTATCCTTTGTGATATTTCCTCTGATCAGGGTTTTGTTCATGAAGTCTTTACCTACACCAATGTCTTCAAGAGTTCTACCTGTTATATCTTCCAGAAGATTTAGTGATTCTATTTTAATACTTAGATCTTTGATCCATTTCAATTTTAGTTTAGTAAATGGTGAGAGACATAGGTCTAGTTTTAATATTCAGCATGTAGAAAGCCAGTTTTTCCAGTACTCTTTATTAAAGAGGCTGTCTTTCTTCCAGTGAAGGTGTTTGGCCATAAAATTTCAATTTTCAGAAATAATAATTACAAGGTTATATCATTAAAATTGGGAGATACATAGGGAGATACATACTTATTGAAATATTGCACTCTGTATAATGGCAACTCATTCAGAGAAACAGGTATAATTTTACATATTTTCCCTTATTTTGCTAGAATTGCCATATCTTTCTACCCCATTCAGTTCTTACTGGAAGATTTTCATTCCCAATGTTGAACAATGACAGACCAAGAAATCCACAGATATGCATATTGCATTCTTAAATGCTTTTGCAAAATCGCCATCTGGTTTGTAAGCTTTTGTTATGAATGAACCACTCTTCTCATTTTCTGTAAATATGAAATACATTCTATGAAGAAATGTAATTCAATATTTTATCAGATGGCAGAATAATGAATTTATTGATCTCGTGAAGATACTTGTGATTATTTGTCATTTTCAACTCTCCATTTCAATTCCTTAACCCTTCTTTAAAATTCAGAACAACTAGTAAACCTCTGATCAAGGACTAAAGGATATTGTCTGTGTAACAAAGAATTTTTATCTTTTACAATTCATCCACATGCTTATAAAGAGAACACATATTAAATTATGTAATCTTTTGAGTTGTGTCATGCCCTGGGAAAGTATGCTCAGCACAAGTATAAATATGTGCATAAAAATTTAGTAAGCATTATTTTTGAAAGTGTATAAGATCTTTAGAATCAGGCAGGATTTAAGCTTCAAATGCCTACCCAGAAAGGTCCAGAAATAGTGAATATCATGAAAGTCATACTAGCTACACAAAATGTTGAAAGATAATTTTTTTTTCTGGTACCAGGGATCGAACTCAGGACCTTGCGCTTGCCAGGCAGATGTGGCACCATTGAGCTACATCCCTGGCCCTTGAAAGATACATTTTGCTAGGATGCAAGAGGTACACATGATGTGCATGTCCATGGAACACATTCATATCTGGAGGGACACAGAATTTACATTTCAGAGATATTCAGGAGCTGGTGACTCTTGAATTTCACTTTCTGAATGAAGCTGTCTGAGGAAATATAATACAAATGGAAGTTATGCCATCTTGGAGGCAGAGCTCACCTGGTATTTATTACCAATTCTGTGATAAGTGAATTTGAACTACCATTTGATCCAGCATCCTACTACTGAGAATATATCCAAAGGTAATGAAATCTGCCAGAAATGGAAACACCCTAAGTGTCTATTAAATGATGAATAAAGAAAATGTGATGCATATATTCAGTGGAACACTATTCAGCCATAAAATGAATGAAATCCTGTCTTTTGAAACAGCATGGATGGAACTGGAGATCATTATTTGAGAAAATAAGCTGGGCACAGAAAGCCATGTACCACATGGTCTTACTCATATGTGAAATCTAAAACAGCTACTCTTGAAGTTACAGGTAGAATGGTGGCTATCAGAATCTCGAGAGAGTAGGGGAAAGGGAGAGATGGAGAAAGGTCAAGTAAGTAGGAGCAAGAAGTTCTGAGATGTTATTATAAAGAAGGTTGACCATAGATAACACTAATGTACCTTACATTTCAGAAAGTTAGAAGAAAGTATTTTGAAAGTTCTTATAATAAAGAAATGGTAATTAAGGAGATGGACAAGTTTAACCTGATTTTAGCTTTACATGATGTATACATATATCTAATATTATCTAATACCTAATATACAGAATTTTTATGTTCTCATGCACCAGTTAAAAAGCAAATTTAATTTAAGCTAAAACTTGGAAATAGCCCAATTGCCCATCAACTGGAGACTGGATAAAGATTTAAAGAAAAAAATGTAATAGTACTCAGCCATAAAGAATGAGAAACTAGAGGCATTTATAGCTAAGTGGATACACATTGAGGCCATCCTTCTTAGTGAAATAAATAGGAAACACGTGTAAATACTGAATAGTTTCTCTGATGTGAGAAACTGAAAGTGTAAGTAAGGATCAAGATGTACAATAGATAATGTGAAATAGGAAGAAAAAGTCCAAAGGGGAAGGGGAAGTGGAAGGCATAGGAGAAAGGAAAGAAGGGAAAAGAATAAATATGAGAAAAGGAGAAACCGGAAACAAAATCTTTCTACATAGGGAGAGGTGGAGGGGTTTAAGGGAGGGCAAGGGAATGGGGGGAAAAAAAAGAACCAAGATATATTATGTAAAGGTACAAATTCCCAAAGATGAATGTCATCATATTGTATACCTAAAATGTACCAATAAAATTAATGAATGAAAAAAAGCAAATTTATTTTAAAGAGGGAATACATCATTTTCTCTCAAGTTTGTTGAATGAGTTTCCTAATTCCCTAGGAATATGTTATCATTCCAGAGCAAAGAGCCACATCTTGGAGTAAATCTTTTAGATCATTTTCTTAATGCTAAGGGTGAGGATATCTGCTAGATACAGGAAATAAATATGGCTGCTAATCCTATTATTATCATGTGGGCTATGACTTTGGGGAAGAAGATTATATTTTTAATCCCTTAATTTTCTCACTTCATTTTGTCAAAACAAAGCAAAATGAAAGCATCAGATATAGTGAAAAATTCAATACAAATGTAAACTGTAGTCATAAATTAAAATTTTAAAATAAAATATTTTTATCCAAATTATTTAATACAATTGAGGGGTGTCCTGTTATCATCAATAATGGAGTCTTCTGTGGGCTTCCAGATGGGCAGATAAGTCACCATCTTGAATTTTAACCATACCATTTGAGGTTTGTGTGTTTGTGCATGCAAGTGTGTGTGTGTGTGTGTGTGTGTTCAGCTCTTCTAGTTCTGAGCACGGAGTGACCCCAAAAGATACAACATACTTTATCATTACTTTCATTGGTCTACCAAAATTTCATCCTTTCTCACAGAATTTCTGAATCTTTCAGGATTGCACGGATATTTTTTTCTTTTTTTTGACCTAACATCCCTTTCAACTTCCTTCTTGGTCATCTGTGTTCTGACATTATGTGACAATGTGTGTTACTTTGATAATAAATTTATATTTAAGACATTTTTATGAACCCCAACTTTACAATTACTTTTCTTTTCTGAACACACCTGCACACTAACCAGCTAAAACCCATAGTGGCTCAGTCCTTCTTTTCTTGGTGTCATTCTTCTTCTTAACCTTTTAATTTTATTGTGTTCTAATACTTTATTTCCATTATATTGTTCTCTTTATTGTACACTATCTCCATGCCTATGCCACATATAAATAGAGAAATGCAAAAATAAACAAACACACAAATTCCATAGCATTTTAAGAGGTTTTTTTGTTTTTTTGCAAAAAGAAAAGGTCAAACAGAGTGAAGAGTCAGAAGCAGTAAGCCTGAAGTTTTTCATCAGATACAGTATCTTCATATAAATCTTACAACTTCTTGGATCCTATTTTGATTCTCTTTGTGGAAAAATATATATGATTATTATATATACATACATATTAACATACATATTATCTGGCATGTGGCTCATCCCAGAGATGGGATCACAATCCTCATGGGTTTGTCCTTCATCTAGCCCAGTAGGCTGAGGGAAAGTGCCTTCAACAGAAAGAGAAGAGTGCAGCATCCCAGGTACAGTCATTGTGTGATACCCAGATGTGGATGTGGACAGAGAACATGAAAGGAATAGTTAGGGAAGATGCAATTATTCATCTGAAAGTAACAAATCACAGATGACGATGGAATGTTGTACTTCATCAATGAATCCATTTTTCTGATGATTAATGACGTTGAACAGTCTTTTCTGTTATTGGTCATCCTTGTATCTATTGGTGATGTGCTTGCCTGAATACAGACAAAACTGGGCAAAGTATTTTATATACAATTTTAAAAGTCTTAAACATATGTGATTTTAGAGATAATTCAAATTTATGCTGCAGAAGAAAACTGGGATTAGGTGAAGAGTAGGAAGGCTCTATTTAAGCTGAGATTTAAATTACAGGAATGACTTAAATAAGATCTAGATTATTCAGCACATGAATGCAGGATCTCCATATTTATATTATTGTTGGTTATAGCACAATGCTCATTTTCATTTAAATGAAGTAATTCTAGTTAAAAGATACAGAAGCACAAAAGAGAGGGAAGTTCAATGTGAAATGGGAAAGAAGGAACATTAAAAATAAAAGACAGGTTTTATATGGGGGGATAAAAGCTGATGATCACAGACCTTACTCTGTAAGAGTAAGAACAGGCTGTAGGCAATTGGAAGTCATGGAGAATTTTTAACCAGGAAACTGATACAATTACAGAAGTGTTTTGGGTAAATCAATCTGAAAGCAGTGGGAGAAAGTCTTAGAGTCTAATTGAGATTAGCGAATGAGACTGGAGAAAATTCTATAATTGACCAATAAGTTCTCATGTAAGAGATAGGTAGGGGAGAAGTAGGTCTCAGAGGAGATAAAAAAAGGACAAGCAGCCAAAACTGGGAAGGATTAAACCATGCGCAATGAGGCTCATGAGTTCAGAATGAAAAACAAAGAGTTCCTGGATGACCTTGATGAGAACAGTTTTAGGACAAGGATGCAGCAGAAGCCTAATCATTGGACTTGAAGAGGCAGGGAGGTAATGGAAGTAGAGAACTGAGTGAGATGACACTTTGAATAGAAAAGTATTACTATAAATCAAACATCAGAGGGCAAAAATGTTGAGCACCTTTCTGTTAATATGGTAGAAAGTTGGTTATAGTCTAATGTAAATGAAGAGGCCACTGAAGAATGGTTAAAGATTGAAGACAGAAAGATTATCTGGAGTGAGACCTTTGAAGTATCTGGGAAAAGAACATAAGAAAGAGATGACACTAGGAAAAACGTGCCTTTCAGAGGCCTGAGGAAGGAAATGATGAATGGGGACAGATGCTGCATAGCCTTTAGGACTGGGAGCTAGGTGGGTGCCAGATCAAAGGGAAGTATGCAGAGGGATCTCAGGTATAGTTAGGAGAGGTGAATCTGTTAGAAGTAGCTGCTGCCACTTGTACCAGGGCATTAAGGAAAAGCAGAGCTACAAGCCAACTGCGGGCTCCCCAGGATGTGGTAATCTATTTCATATCATTCTGCATTCATTATTTCCCTTAGTTTCTTTCCCTTAATTTGTCTTTAATCCAAAATAGAAGATTTTTACTGCAAAACTTACTATATTATTTTTGGGATCCAGAATGTCAATATTCTACGTGGTGGTTGTTTTATTATTAATTACAGTTGGCCCCCTGTATCTTCAGGTTCTGTGGATTCAACTAATCAAAGATCTATAATACCCCAAAGGGAAATATCTGTACTGAATATCTATAGAGTTATTTTCTTATCATTACTCTTTGATCAATATAATAAAGCACACCATTTATATTGCATTATGTATTATAAGTAATCTAGATATGATTTAAAGTACACAGGAAAAGATGCCTAGATTACATGCAAATATTCTACAGTTTTATGTAAAAGACTTGAGCTTTTGAGGAGTTTGTATGTATATGGGTCCTGAAAGCAATCATTCACTGATACTTAGGGACAAGTATATGGGAACAGAAGCTATCTAATCTGATCATCAATATGTATCAGAGCTACTTCCTGAGCAAAATCAAACTCTGTACCATTTCTTTTTATATACAGAATAGTTCTCTCTGATGGCCAGAATTCCATCACAAGTCTTGGAGTTTCAAGACATATTAAGGGCTTCATAACAACATAGAATATCTGAGCTTCCGATCCCTGTGAGGGACTTTACTTTCAAATTTTGTCTACAAAGCCTATCGAAAAGCCAATTAAAATTCAAGTAGAGTATTCTATAATGAAAAATGTAATTTGACTTTACGCCTATAAAAATTTTGATCGTAAGAGAGCAACTTACCTGCAAGGCATTACTTTAGCTTCTTTACTAATGTTTTCAGAGATTTACAATTAGTCACAATGCCATTAACTTTTATTGAAAATCAATATAGTTCTGACTGTATAGCCACACAGTTGGATTTTGGATAAAATCATCCCATAGATAATCTATCCATATAATAAATTTCTTTTAATATTTTTATCTTAGGGAGGTGAAACTTTTCATTCTTCCATGTTCCCTACTATGATATTTAAGGAAAAATACATAATTTTTAGTGTTTACTTTCTGCCTTGGATAATAACAATCTCAGAATAAGATTACAGACAAATTACTTCACATTTCTAGGGTGCTGTCTTATTTTTAAACTTTTAAAAATTATTTATTTGCAATACATAATGATTACATTCATCATGGGGAGTTGATATATGTACATAACACATCATTATTGTTTTTATTTCTCCTCCCCTACCTCTCCCTCCTTTCTCTTTCCATCTCTTCAATTCCTACATTTGCAAAAGATCTATCTTCCCTGTTTTCTATTATCTATCTTTTGTTTTGCTCTACTTTAATTTACACATGTGTTAATTCTTATTTCCTTCCTGAAATAGTTTCCAAATACCCTAACTAGTAGACATAGCTCTTGATTTACCATGAGAAGTTAATACCGGAAATGTCAAAAGCAAGTGACTTGGTGGAATCTTCAACTGATGCTTAATATAAGGCTTCTCTCAGAAGGATACCCATCCCAGTTACTTGGATACAGCATACAAGTTGTACACTTGGAAATTTAGTTTTCTTTATTAAAGCTAACTATAATATAATAAAAAACTGTCCTTTCAAAAAAGAGAAAAACAGGTTTTTCATTAAATTATATAATAAACTATGAAATATAATGAACCAACTCTGTAAATTGTAGAAATTTCCAAAGCTCTTGAAAAACTTTGGGAATCCAAAATAAATAACCAAACAGGGCCTGACCCAGCTGTCCTAATGCAAGTGAAGGACAGCAGAAACCAGTGAAATTTCTGTGCTGCAATTTTTCATTAAGAATGGAATAAAAACTGAATCAGAGGATGTCCAAAAGAGGTAAGAATAGTCACCCTGATGTTCTATTCACATGTGGTTAAACAGGAACTTTTAGGGAAAAGTTATTTTGAAATGCAATATATTGCCAATTTAATTGAATTACTTAGATATTTGTCCTTTTTTGGTAGTTATACATAGATAACAACGTGCCTGTCAAAAAGTCAATTTTTGGTGGTTTTACATAGATAAAGGATATTGTCAATTCCTCGTGGAGTAATGAGGAAAAGTGGTGTTCACTTTCCACTCTTAAAGTCAGCATATAATTTTTCCTACTGATTAGGCATTTTGCATCAGAATGGTGCTTGTAATGGAAAGAATCAGAGAGCCTAATGTGGCATAAATAATAATGACTCACAGAACTGAAAGTAAAGAAGTGAGGCAGGGGTCTTCATATGTGACAGAACCCCAGCTCTGGCTTCGTTTCAGGGCTATTTTCCAGGCTTGGTTGTGCTCCAAGAAAGAGGCTCTGTTCTCATTTGTTGCCAGTAATAATCCCAAAGATAGTCCTGAACACCATAATCCCCTCTATTGAAATCCTGAGAGATCAAAATCTGTAAAGTAAAACATTCTGGAATTACAATCCAAAAAATATTAACCCCCCCAAATGTTGAACTCCTGAAAGCTGAAATTCCATAAATCATAATTCTCATTGTGGAAAAAGGGATGGGGGCTATATAAGAGGTAGAAAGCTGACTTCTGGGGAAAGAATTATTAGCATATTCCTTGTTGTTTGCTGGAGAGTTGCATCATGTCTAGTGGAACAGTATTTGTGGACCTGAGGTAGCATTGTCTTTGGGTATATGCAAGAGATTGTTTCCAGAGAAGGTCAATATGTGAGTGTGAGTGGCCTCAGCAGCAAAGATAGGTCCTCAGTGTGGCAGAGCCCCACCCAAATACCTGGGGGTCCGGGTGAGAACAAATATGCCAGGCAAACTAGTCTCTCTGTGAAGTAGGACAGAGTTTTCTTCTGCTACTTTGGGCATCATATATTCAGGCTTGCAGGCTTTTGAATACTAGGACTCAGACCAATGGTCCTCCTAGGTTGCTATTTTTGACCAATCTTATCAAAAGCCTTAGGTCACTGTTCACAGCATTTCAAGTGGCACCACTTATAAAGCTGGGTGCATATAATTACCAACCCTAGTCATGTGTGTTTATACGTTTGTCTTACTTCTTTACAAATATGGTTTATTAGGTCAGAACTGTTACATCTATGCAACTGCTGTCAGTGTACCTGAGTGTTTATGCTTGCGAAGTGTGGTTATTGCTGACATGAAATTGTTTAATGTGGAAGTGGCCTATGAAATATGCTGCTGTATTTTTCTGTTTCTCAAATAAATCTCGTTTTAAATTTAACAGTGCATGTTTACAATGCATCATATTACAATTGTTTCAGGGGATTGCTATACAGGTACAACCTACCTTGATTATTTTTGATCCCTCTTGATCTCTCCCCCCGACCCTCTTCCCCATCTCCAACATGTCCACCTTTGTGTTTCCTACCATTTCACCTTTGGTCAATTAATTAATTAATTAATGTTTTAGGCTTCACATATAAGAGAAATTATGCGATAATTTTTTTGTGTTTTCCAGTACCGGGGATTGAACTCAGGACCTTGCGCTTGTGAAGCAGGTGTGGGCCACTGTGCTAAATTCCCGGCCCAACTATATGAGAATTTTTTGTGTCTGACTTACTTCACTTAGTATTATGGTCTCAAGTTTCATCCATTTCTTGCACATGACATGATTTTATATTTCTTTATGGGTGAACAGTACTCATTCATAAAACACATTCATTAAAGTGATATATATCAACAAATAAATAAATATATATTTCTTAAAGAATTTAAAAATTTTTCCCCAGAATTGTGTTTTAGGGATTTTAGATCTCAGGGATACATATTAAATTAATTTAAAACTTATTTTTCCAGAATTATATTTGGGATTTTAGAATTCAGGTATTTTTAACTTGAAGGATTTCAACATTTAGGTTTATGCCATCTAGGGTTATGTTTTTTCGGTATTATGACCTGATGCCATCCTCAATCTGTCTTCCTTCATGGTCACAAATTAGCTACCATTAGGCAGCAACTAGGACCACAGGTTTCTGGATCACGTCCAGTAAGGGAGAGACAATGTGATCTTCCATTGCTTCCTTCTAAGAACAGGACCTTCTTAGGCCCCTCTAGTAATCCTTTCCACTAATCTCATTGGCTAGAATCTGTTCCCAGGACCATTAATTATGGAGGTGCTTACTGTCAAGACTGCAGGATTACTATAGCTGTCATAAAGTAATCCAGACTCATCTCTGAAACTTTACTTTCTTCATCTCCTCAGTGCCCTGGAAAGTGATGAAGGGAGGGTGGACATATCATCAATGTAAGTGCTCTTAGGAAAGCAACAGTGAGGTGGATACTGGTTAACCAATAGCAACTCATGTACATTTTTTCTTTATTGTGTGCTAAACAATAATCCATTTATTCATTAGTAAACACTTAGTGAGAATCTATTGTATTCTGGAACTGCTAAAACACAATATAATAAACACATAAAACACATAATGCAATACATAAAATACATAAATAAATACATAAAACACACAATGCAATAGAGCAGTGAAAGTGTTGAATAATGTCACTGGATTTGAGAAAGTCAAGAAATTATGAAACTAAGTATTGGGTGGGATATTCATAGGGATATTGTTTTTCTTTTTACTTTTTGAGACAGAGTCTCGCTATGCAATTCAGGTTGGCCTTGAACTCACTATGGAGCCCAAGCTGGCCTGAAACTCATGAGAACCTTCCTGCCTCAACCTCCCAAGAGCTAGGTTCACAGGTGTGTGGCACTGTGCCCATATGGATATTAAAGCACTCAGGTTTAGAGCAATTGTGTTAGGAATACAAAGGGAATTTTCTGATGTTTCATAGACTTTGAAGGAAGCCCTAATTGCTAAGAAAAATCAAATTAATGTGACTAATTCCCAGGCAAAGCAGTTTCAGGAGCCAATCTCCATGAAATAAATGAGTGGCAGTAAGCTCCAAACAGAAAGATTTTAAAAACTGTATCACTTTAAATGATTACGGAGTTGAGTTAGCTTCAACAAATCAACCATGATCTTCCTGCATTTTAGATGACCCTCCTCCCAAAACAAGCACAGAAACAAACAAACAAACAAAAAACCCTCCTGGTATGTATCACATTACTTTAAAAAACCAAAAAAAACTCCTCCTTAATTAATCAAGCCTATATTGTACTGGATGCTTTCCTATGTCCTTTCATATTTGTGAGACTAAGGTATGAAAGTAGCAAGTCTAATGTCAGCTTGTAAAAAGAATCTTCACTATTTACAGGCACACCTAGTTTTCCTGGAGATAGCCACTTCTGTGCAGAAAGGATACAGCTTTTGTTTGAAATGTCTCGCCTTTCCTCTTCTCATGGAACATGATTTTAACAGTTCATGGAAAGTCTAAACAATATTACTTACCCCACTGTCCCTTCTGGGTTCTGGGAGATCATAATTCTCAGTTTCCTCTATAGTTAGATTATGGACCATTTGACTGTACTTTGGCCAATGGAATGTGGGCCGAAGAGAAAGCCACTTCCAAGTCTGATTCCTAAAAATAACGTGCTACTGTCCAATTCAGGGAATATGTGATTTTCCTGATCCACATGCAACCTGGAGTGTTATAGCTCCACCACGTATTCTTCAATTCACTAGGAGTACCATTCTCCCTATTCGCTGAGCCTTCCCAGGGTCTCACGTCTCTGCCTGCATCCCTGATGTCTCCTTTTCTTGAATCTTGAAGTTTCCTGGCTCCCCCACCTTCTGAAAGCTACCCATAGTTTATATGCTACCTTAAATCTCATCTTCTTTTCTAACTGCTTTTAGAGTTCCGGGTTTTACATATCTTCATGCATTTCTAACTTCAGGTAACTGCTCCATTTGATACTGTCAAAACATGCTTTATAATAACCAGAGTTTTATCATTATTTCTGCTATTCCAGTACAAGAAATGCACCAGGAAAGATCCTCCATTCCCAGAGACCTGTACTCATGTAATTCTTATTGATCATTCATGACCCACAAAAGAAATTCCACTTCCTTCATAACCTTCCTTGACTAGCTCATCCCTGAAGGAAATTCTGAATTCTTAGTAGTTCTACACAATTGTTTGACTTAATAATAAATGGCCTTGAGGACTGCTTTAGTTACTTTTCTCTCCTTGCTGAGACAAAATACTCCACACCCAAGTTAGAGGGGAAGGGGTTTATTTGGCTTACAGTTCATTGAAGTTTCAGTACATGGTTGGCTGGCTCCAAGACAGGGATGGCAAACAGACACTACAGAGGAGAAACAACATGGTGTGCACAAGGTAGCAAAGGTAACAAGAGAGAGTTTAACAGTATCTTTCTGCTCCTTTTATCTTATTAAGACTACTGGATTAGGGCACTGCCACAACTAATCACTCCCTTGTGGTGGATTAGTAATTACACACCCTTAACCGCAGTATCACACATTCCAGATTCAACTACCTCTGAAAAAGAAAGTCCTACCTCATGGGCCTGAGGCTTTGGGGGTACATCTAAACACAAACCATAAGAAGACCTTATCTATATCATTGTTCTGACTTACTTAACTCTTTTCTTATTTTAAATTCATGTATTTATTATCTTTTTACTATAACTTGAGTCCATATAAAATCAGAAAATATTAGCAGAGATGGTTATCATTGCATCTCCTTGTTGTCTGACCTTTGACCATATCCAGGGAACCATGTTCTGACACCACTGCCCTCACACTTCCTCAGCAGTGCTGAAGAGTTTTATATGTAACAGACAAAATGAAATCCTAAGAAAACCAGTCCACACTTAGACCTATAGATATTAGATCAAAAATAAAGTCAGTGAATAACTGAACAACTCCTGCTTAGTAAAGTATGCTGGAATAGAAAAAGGAAAGACTTTAATGAGTCACAGAGGAATCCTAGAGCCTGGCCTCTGAGCTGATTAGGGGCAAGAGACAGAAATTCTAGACTTTGAAGGGGAATCTGAGAGACCGTTTATCACTGGGGGGTACAGGCAGAGAGTAAGAGTTGGGAAAGGCTAAAATGACCCAGGTGAAGGTCATAACTATAGCAAGCCTCACAGAGAACACTGAATATCACAACTGTGCTGTATTTGTATAGTAGAAGTTGTAAGAAGTAGGGCCATGAGAAAGTATGACAGGGCTGTCACACAGAACAACCATGATGGTGTCCAACATGCTCACACAACTCCAGGCAGGAGTTGGAAAAAAGAAGATATAAAGTGACTATGGAAACTTAGCAACCAGAGATTAAGACTATGCAACTGGACACTATGACTTTGATATATGCATAGGAATAGAAAATAAAACATTTCTGATTGTGTAATGTTATTGAGTTAAATTTTCTATTATTTTCTGTTTAAAGCAGCCTGTTACTCAAAACTTACCATGAAACATTTTTATTGGTGGGGATATTTATAATTTTAATATAACCTTGCTTATGGATACTACTTGCAGGCTTAAAATTTATTATTATCAGGGCCATAGGTCTACTCCTAAAACCCTAAATATGAACAGAAACCTGTCATGTCTGAGGTCTCTGAAACCTTCTTTATTTCTAGGACAATGCAATTATTTCACCAATACTTACATAATTTTTTCCCATGTTAGAAAACATCTTACCAAATGAATTCATAAAATCACTGTTAAAAACTTTATAAGGCAGGTACTGATATTTTCCTCCCACTTAACAAATGGGTAAGCTGAGCCACCAAAGATTATAATCCCAGCTCATGGAAGAGTCTGGCTTCAGAGTCTGTGCTTTTTTTTTTTTTTGGTACTGGGGATCAAACTCCGGACCTTGCGCTTGCAAGGTAGGCAGAGGCACCACTGAGTTAAATCCCCAGCCCAAGAGTCTGTGCTTTTAACAACTAACTAGGGTGCTCAGTGTTTCTTTCTGATACTTTATTTTATTGGACTTGAACTTCATGTCAAATCATACCTAAATGGCAGAAAAGCAGCTCTGATTGAAATGGAGAGAAAGGTTTTGGACAAGTTGTAATCTTTTAGGTCTCACTTTCTTTGTCTGCAAGATTATACAGTTAAATTAGATGAATTCTAAGTTTCTTTCTCATGGCTGTGGAAGATAATGTACTTGACATCCCAATATATAACTCTATTTACATTTTTTCATGATACTGAATTTAGGCACAAGTGCAAAATGTATTCAGTATTGTCTCAAGTATCGGATATTGTCTCAAACCACCACTGATACTGATCCTCATTTACAGTGACATTAAAATTTTCAACTAACTAAATTATAGGATTACTTGCTCTTAGAACCTAAAAGCAGAGTGAATTCACTAAGTGTAGGCAATCTCAATTTAGGTATCAGATGGCTCTATCACATACTGTAATTTGGGAGAGTATATGAGTTGGGAACATGTAAGCCAGATTCCAACTACTTTTGCTAGTTGCTAAAATGGAACCAAATGAATCATACCCCCAGGTAGGCTCATCACAACTGGGATATTCCCTTCTGCAATCCAGCTGCCATTCTTTGAGAATCTCAAACTTTGAGAGGGATATTATGGAGGAGAACAGAGGCACACTTGTGAAGTGTCTTGACTGAGTTCCCAGAAAAGTAAACACCAACATCTGACTACCAGCAACCTATGAAATCTTTCATATTCCTGTCAAGTCCACAGATCATTCCCCATTTACACCACATGAAGCACAAAGAGCACACTTCTGAGCCCAGTAAATGAGCAAATGAACAAGTGATAATCAAAGTTATTGTTTTAAGTTGCCAAGTTTTGGGATGGAGTTATAGCTTATATCTAGATGTCCCCTCAAAGACTCATGCATTCATAGGTGGGGCTTTTCAGAGGTGGTGAGATCTAGATGGATTAAGGGTGTGTGATAACTAGGCTATTGATTGGTTTAGCATAGGTTTTAGGTGTGGATAATAAGAAGGCCCACCCTGGGTGGGGGTGGCACCAATCAATAGGCTTGTAGACTGAATGGAATGTAAGGGGAAAAAAAGGAAGGCAGGTTCACTGGCTGCTGCCTCCTGCCTGGCTGCCTGCCATGGGCTGTTTCTCCTCCCAGTGTTCCTCTGTCTTGCTGCTTTCCATTGGAGCCACCTGAGTATGACTGAAACCTCTACAAACTGAGCTCAAATAAGCCTTTCCTTCTTTAACAGTGGGTGTCAGGTATTCTGTCTTAGCAACAAGAAAAGTAACTGAGACAGGTGGCTTGTTGTGCAACAATAGATCTTCGAAATCTATCTGTAGTAAAACACTTGGTTCAAGTTATGTAAAAGGATGCTATGGTTCACATAGAGCTATTCAGTTTCAGGCATCTCACCACTGCTTGTATGTATAGTTCCATGTAACAGCAGATACTGAAACTTGGAGCCAACCTTTCTGTGGTGGTTCATACTTTAAAGAGAAATATGTTTCAAGTTTTTAAAATGAAATTGAAGTAATAGAGTATCAAGCATCCCATGAAAAACATTAAGTTTCCTACAGCTGAAAGAACAGCTCAGTGTGACAGAAGAAAATATGCTGAAAAAGGCTGTTACAGCTTATTATATCTGCTGGAGCATAATAACCTGATCTTCAATGATACAAAACCATGTCTCACATAAGAACCAGTTCTAACTCTCATAATCATCAGGGAAACTAGTTGATGCATTTTCATGTCTACTGAGAATCCTAGAGCATCATACTTGACAAATTAACATCTGAGAATAACTCACTTCTTCCTATTGTACATAACAAGCTTACTCAACTGACAAATTTATTCAAGATCTAATACAAATAAAGATAATACTTTTAGGACTCAATTTCCTCAGAGAAACCAGCTGAATATGTAGTCAGAACTGTTGTTCTCACCCCCTCATTTCAGCTGAGTAAGCTGTTGCATAGACAAACATTGTGTAGCTGAAACATCATGAGAAGCTTAAAGGTAGAGTGTAAATTCTGTTTTCCAATCCAGAGTCTGGGATCCTCAAGTTTTGTTGGAGTTTCTTACACCACATGATTTCCTACAAAATTATTCTCTTTCCAGAGAACACCCTTAATTTGTAGATTTGTATCTTTTCATTGAAATGATTTTGAAACTAGTGAATGCTTCAAAAGCAAAGTAGCCAGTGGTCCCTGCCACACTGAATTTGTTATCTTCTAGTTTCTGAGAGCATAACATATGTCTCCTTGGTAGGCATTTCAAATAATTTTCAGTGTCTAGCAGAAGGAGGTCCTTAACATGTGATTGTTAAAGGCATATACATATGCCTTCCTAAACTATTGGGATTTGGAATGATATGTTTTCTGTGGTCACTGCTAAAATGTCTTCACTAAGCTGTGTTTATTCTTTTCAGAAAGAGGTGATTTCCACCTAGAAAAGCTACAGTATAATCAGAAGTTGACTTCACACTCCTAATGAGGACCCAACTTTTTGACAGCTCAAGTGACATTTCCTTCAGTGCTGGCATCTGTGCCACATTAACCTAAGTAGGAATGCTTTCCTTATCATTCTGCTTCTCCTTTGAATCCAGAAATATCCATAGTTTTGAGTCATATCAGTTCAACACACTAAAAATGTTCCTTCTTGGTTAGCAGTTAGACAGCTTTTATAGCTGTGGGTTCTCTTCCTCATTGCTTAGAGTACTGTCACATCTCAGAAAGAGCAACACAAATTAAGTGCTTCAGTCTGCAGTTCATGGTCAGACGGCAAGTATTTGAGAAATCTACACAGAGACTTCCTCATTCTTGCACACCAAAGGATAGGTATGGACATCGCTAAGAGTCAAAGAAGATTGTATTCATTTGCACAAACTCATATGTGAAACACAGGAAAATATACTGGCCCAAATTTCCAGATATTCACCTCTCCATAGGCCTGTTAAGTGTGTTTTATAGAGGAATTTAAATTCTCAGTTCTAACCACAGATTATTAGGAAGATATGCCACTATTTCTTCCATATATTTGGTTCTTAATTATCACCATGATGGAGTTAAACTTCAATATTTTGTCTCTCCGAAAAGACTAAATATTCTTTATAGGAAAGGACCTGGCAACATAACATTTTTTTTTATCACAGATAAACCTTGCATAGGTTTCTAATATATATTTGTTAATCGAATAATTTGTATATCCACCCATCCTCCATTTTCCTGGGAAAGTGGAACAGACACTGAGCTTCAGATAATGTACTAGATGTTTTACCTATTCTGAACATTTAATCTTACTTGCAATTTAGAGTAACAAAACAATCAGCTATCAGCCTTCCCTATTAAAAACATATTCTACTAAGCCTAAAGATCTTCTTAAAGGTCTAAGTTAGCTGATTTAGTCTCTGTTACTTTTAAAACACTTCCTTGAGTTTTACAGCTACTGTAGCTTTTCTTACCATGCCACAAAGACTAAGCCAATAATCTCTTAGATCTGTTCTTCTGTTTTTTCTTCAGTGTAAACCCAGAACCTCTTTTGTGTTTTAAGAATATTACTGTAAGTAAAGAGAAGAGAATAAAACCCCAGAAAGACAGAGCAATGGCACATACATATAATTCCAGTACTCTGGAAGGCTGAGGCAGGAAGATTATGAATTTGAGGCCAGTCTGGGCTACAAAGTGCATTTGAGGTCAGCCTGGGACATAGTGAGACCCTGTCTCACAAAGGAATGATGGGAAGAAGGAAGGAAGTAAAGGGGGGGGGCGGGGAAGAGAGAGAGGAAAAGAACAGAAAGGACATAACTAAGGAAGGAAGGGACAAGAAAGAAGGAAGGGAGATGGAATGGAGGGAGGAAGAGAGGGACAGGAAAGGAGAACAGAGGGAAGAGGAGAAGGAAGAAAAAGCAAAGAAGGAAGAAAGAAAGGGATGGGAAGGAAGAAAGGAGGGAAAAAGAAGAAAAGGAGGGAAGAAGGAAGAGGACAGAAGGAAGGAAGAAGGGAAGGAAGGAAAAAGAAAGGAAGGGAGGGAGGGACAGCTCAGGAGGGAGAGAAGAAGGGAGGGAGGAAAGAAGGAAGCTGGGAAGGAAGGAAAGGGAAGGGAAGGTTGGGTAAGTTTCAGGAAGTTTCTTCTCTTGCTAGCCCAGTAGGAGATCTATAGGGCTGCCTCCCATTCGGGAATCTGGCTCCTGACTAAGAGCTTGTGTGATTTTCTAGGCGTGGCCATAGGCAATTGCCAGGGCTTTGCCTGGCAGATTCCCATAGGGAGAAATTGCCCCACCTGATGTGGTGGACAACCAGAGGTTGCAAGCAAGACTCAGGTGGATCCCCTGGCCTGCCATACTCTTATGGACATCTGTATTCCTAGCCCAGGTGCCTTTATTCAGAGGATTCTTTTTCTGGAACTCTGAGTAGAAGTAGATCTCCTTAAGGGGATAATCAGAAAGAAACCTTGAAGATACTTTTCTCCACTCTCAGTAGTCAGAGCTTTTCTACTCCTAGCCTTTCCCTCTCCTTCCCTGTAGCCACAAGGTCTAAGACACTGCCAGAGGAACCTTTGGCTCAAGACTCCCTTACCAGTGAGACAACCTCCGTATCTCTGCAGACCCAGCCCTTCTTTCACTGCTGATGTTTCATGGAGAAAATGGGACTGTGGAGAGTCGCTGCTGTTTCTGGTTAGGCTATTACTTATATAATCTCTATTCAATGATTAAAGCCTTGGATATCGCTTTCCTTTTGGCTTGTTTTTTTCAATCAGTTACTGATTTCTCTGATGTGTAGCAGATTGGTGCTCTCCAGCTCAATCAAGACCTTGACATTCACATCTAAAATAACAGATGACCCTTGAAGCCCCAGCTTTATACTTTATCATCCCTTCCCTGGGTTGCCCCGACCCACTGGAATACTCTTATTTCTCAGCCTCTGTCTCAAATAACCTATAAGAACTGAAGTCTTTCTAGAAAATCAAATCTCTCTGTCCCAAGTAGGTAAATAACATTTCCAAAGACTCCAAACTTCCCTGACAGTTTTCAGTGATTTTCAGGATAGAGAAAACAAGTTAGTGTACTAGGAGTATCTGTTTAAACAATGTGTAAAATATAGAAAAAGACTCACATATGGAAACATTATTACAAATATCTTAAAATGAATCAACGATATGCAATCTTTTTATAAAAGGACTCCAACAAACCAGCTTGTGACTGCAGAGAGTCTCAAAGAAAAGTGGAAAAGTTAATAATGAAAATGGCAGTAGCAGCCTCCGGTAGGTGCTGTGCACTTAGAGGTATTATTTTATTTAATCTTAACAATGATCTTTTGAGATTTGGGAGCTGGTGTCAATTTCATTTTACAGAGAACAATTTTACCAATTGTTAGATGGTTAATTAACATTGAAAGTTCACACAAGTAAAAAGAACTTAATATTGAGTCAGACACCAAAGTCTTTTATCCCTGTAGATCATAGCCTAATATAATTTCTACAAATATTCCTATCTGGTTACCATGGGACAGGTCCAGTTCTGATTCATTCAGCAACAGAACCCAAATTAGTAGCTTTTATTCCCCTATAACTATTGCAATCTGAGACAGTATTGCTGATCTCACAATTCTGAATATGACACAGGATGAGCTGAGGCTGCCTCAAAAATAAGAAGATGTTCAACGTAAGGAACTGTCTATGCATTTATTTCTGCTGCATCTTATCTATTTTCTGACATTACCACTTGATTATAATTTTACCTTATTTCTCTCTCTTTTAAAAAATCACCAGAAAAAATTGTCTAATACAAAAACAATTAGAATACTCTCTTATTCACTATCAAACAAAACAGTGGTGATATACCTGCTTCTGACTGTATACTATACACTTGTGAAAACTAGTGATTTTGACTCTAGATTTAAAATTTTAGATGTCTAAGCATTTTTAAATGTTTTTCTTTTTTACCATTCTTCTCTTAACAAAAATGAGATGATGAGTCTTACTTATATTGCTTTCCCAGTTCTGACTGAAATGTATTGTGTTATTGTTCTGCCTATACAGCACTTTCACTTGGCAAGATAAAGGGAATAAATTATAGCATTATTTTAGTTCCTAGGTATTCAAAATAAAAGAATTATTTTGATAGTCCACCTGAAATTCTGGAAAAAATAGCATCATTCATAATCCCTGGTGTAAAACCAAGAAAAATCAATATAACTGTCTGATTTCTGGGATCAAATATTAATTTTACAAAATATTGGAATACCACCTTTGAAGGTTGAGACTTTGAGGTTTTGTTTTACATTCTCAAGCATTTTCTGTGGTAAACATGTCAAAAGATCTCTCAAGGTGCTAAAAGTTATAATCCAGCACTGGTATCTCTGTGAGTCCGTTTTCCCCTCAGTGATCTGTGAATTCCATCATTAGTCAGCAGAGCAGCTGTCATATGTAGTTCATTGCCTGTTTCACCACGTGCCATCATTAAAGAGCTCTAAGGAGAGGACATTATTAACTGAAAATAAGGGAATAAAGCTGCAGAGACGCATGGCCAGTTGGGGTGTAAAAAATGACAAAATGATAAAATTGGGAGACACTTCCAAAGACCAATTCATCTTTTTTCTTATTTTGGATTAACTTTCCTTTTTCTTTTTGCAACAATAAAATAAAGAATAAGTATTAATAGGTTTTCCTGGGGTTTTCTAAAGGTTAAATAAGATTAGGTGTTTCTTCTGTACATGGCATCAAAAGATATTGAGGTCCTTTCAATAACTTTCTAACTGCTCAGGGTACATCTTCTGTAGGTGAATTCCTCCCATACTGTGGGATAGTTTCTCCTCTCTTTTTGGGATATATCTGTTATAGCATATTTCAAATTCAATTTTACTGGTTTGGCTACTTTTATTACTGCTCTAGGCTATGAATTTCTTAGCTGCAATGATCCATCTCATACATCTATGTCATTTTCAAGGTCTGTTAAAGAACTTAGGAGTCCCCTAGGTGAGCTGGAACAAATAGTCAATATACGTGGTTCTCTGTTTCCTCATCTTAAATGAAAATTGAAGTATTCCACTTCCATCTATGCTGTAGAATATGGGAATTATTATACATAGTTACAAGAGTACTATGTCATTATTATACTCGAAGCCACTTATAAAACAGTTATAATATTACACTGCAACCACCGTACACTATGGCATTTATCCTCAACACGGCATTTACATTGCATAATTTTAGAACACAATTCACCTAATTCACCTAGAAGCAAACTCTACACATCATTTAATTTAAAAATTAGTATATTCACTAAAAGAGCAGGAATTAAATATTCTAAAATATGATTCATTTGTATTTTGATTAAAAATAGCTATCACAAAGACAATCAACTATATATTTGAGGTACATTCAATATATATAAGAAATAAAATCATTTGTAACCACTACATCTACAAAGATTCTTGTGTAAGGATCAAGCACAGTGCTCTATGAAATAGAAAGTAAAAGATTTAAAGAAGGATAGGGGTGTGGCAGGAAAAGACAAAGTAAACATGATTAAGATGCAGTAAGTTTATGTACCAGTTCCCCACGATGTATTTATTATGTAGCACAACACTTACTACTAATGAAATAAAAACAACTTGTCTTCTTAGATGTTCTCAATAATAAGACTTAAAACATAAACTCAATTGTGTGTCTTTTTTTGTGGTCGCAAGCAAGATGAAGGTCATTGAATTTCAATTAATTTTGTTATTAATATACAATTTTGCAATCACTAATGCTTAATGTCATCAGCTTAGTTTGTCAAGTTTTCCTTGGCGGGGATGGGAAAAATTCTATTTTTATTTGACTTCATATGTACAGTAATGATTTGGCAAAAAGAATCAGAACTTGATTTCACTCACAAATATTCACTTTAATAAAGTACTTTTAGATAAAATGTCTATGGAGCAGCCACTGAATTATTAAAAGAACTCATTGGATTATACTTTTATTCAATGTGACAACTGGCTAGGAAATATGGCAGACTTGTATCTAGCTTCATATACTATTTTTGATAGAAAATTATTTTATAGTCCTTGTTTTTTTAATTATAGAGACTCTAATGATTTGTCTCTACCGGTTATCTATGTCATTTTCATCCCAACGTTATGCTGTTGTAGAGAATAATAGTTCAAAAAGGAATATAAGGACTGGGGATTTAGCTCAGTGGCTCCGAACCTGCCTTGCAAGCACAAGGTCATGAGTTCAATCCCCAGTACCGAAAAAAAAAAAGGGAATATATTGATCTAGCTTGAAGGAAAATAATAATAATGGAAGACTTATAGAGGATGAGTAGCCCTGATCTGAAATGCTTAGGACCAGAAATGTTTCAGATTAAAGTTTTTTTTTAATAACTGCATATTTGTAATGAGATAGATTGGGATGAGCTCCAAATCTAAACACAAAACTTATGTATGCTTCATATACAACTTATACACATAGTTTGAATGTAATTTTATACAATATTTTAAGTTCATATGCATCTTGACTGTGACATATCACATGAGGTCTAGTGTGGAATTTTTCATTTGTGGCATAATGGTTGCACTCAAAAGTCACACTTTGGAGCATTTTAGTTTTTGAAATTTCAGGTAAGGGATCTCATCTTGTACTATCTGATTTCAAAACTAGCAATAAACGTAAAGTGAACAAGACTACTTGGTATTAGCAAAGGAATAAACAAATAGGTAAATTGAAAATAGAAAATTTTCACAGAAAAACAGAAATAGATACAAATATATATAATTGACTGATTTTTGACAAAGTTACTAAATAATCCAATGAGGATAGTGGAATCTTTTAATATTATCATGGTAAAAAAACTGGATATCTACATGAAGAAAAAAACCCAAAAATCAAAACCTTGGCTGCTTTCTCTAGCCATACACAAACATGAATTCAAGATGGATCATAGAACTAAATGTAAAACAGAGTAAGTAAGAACATCATCTCACCTTGGGGTACAACAAAGCTTTCCTAAACAGTTCATAAGAGACGTTAGACATAAAAGAAATAAAAACTTGCATTTCATCAAAATAAGAAACTTCTGCTCATCAAAAGATAACACTAAAAAAAAAATAAACCTTCCATATGGAGAAATATTTACAATTTCAAAATCTAATGAGGACTTTCTTCTGGAATATATAAATAATTCTTACAATTACTAATTTTAAAGATTGATGGTACCACTTCAAACATGATCAAAATAAAATGTCCAAGTGGTCAACAAACAAATGAAAAATACTCAACATCTTTAGTTGTCAGATAAATAGAAATAAAAACCATAGTGAGACATATGTGCATACTTCACATTTGCCAAAATTAATATTTACTGATACCATGTATGGTATTGGTATTTAGGATAAGACAAATGGGACTTTCACATGCTGTTGAGGGTAATTTAGCATGCTTAAATCATTTTGGAGAACTTTCTAATCAAGTGAGGCATATAATTAAGTTTTCACTCAGTAGTTTTATTTCTAAATAATTTCTAGTTTATAGTCACAAAAGATTTGCTAAGTGGTGGCAGCTTACTTTAAAAATAACATTATGTAGAAACAAGTTATTATCAGTAAGAGAATGAATAAACATTTTGTTATATCCATACAATGGACAAATACTTAGCAATGAAAAGGAACAAATTACTATAAAATGCAGCATGAGTGAATCTCAAAAACATGATAATGAAAGGATCCAGACACAAATGGAAAAGTAATATATGATTCCATTTATATGAGGTGCCTAAATGAGGCAAATTCATAGACACAGAAAGTTGGACAGAATTTACCAAGTTCTGGGAAAGAAAGGGAATGGGTATTATCTAATAGGCACAAATTTTTTCTGTGAAATGATAAAAAAGTTCTGGAGATAGATGATGGTAATTGCTACAACACAATATGTACTGAATTCCACTGCATTGTGTTATGTAATGTACCAATTGCCCACAAGGAATATAATCAGTGTATACTGCAAACAAGTACTAATAAAAAACAAAAACTAAAATATGATTAAAATGGTAAATGTTGCTATGTATATTTTAACACACACACACACACACACACACACACACACACACCCCTTTCCTCTTTTAACTCTGTTCAGATGAAAGAAAAATAATCCCAGGTACCTCATGTCATTCTAAGATGTTTAAATTTTCATTAAAGCTAAAGCGAGACAGCCGACAGGCTTCACAGGAAATAATGTGAATCTGTGCCCACATCCAGCAGGGATAATGATTCTTTTAATTATAAGTTACTGGGCCAAATTCAAAAAGACATGATGGGCAGGCATTAGGTAACTAAATAATAAACAGTAATTGCATTTCTCCTTTTGTATTTTAAAGGGTAAAACACTTGAGAACCTCTACTTGATATTCCTTACACAATGCACTGTGTGTCATGAAGTCATTTGAAATAATGGCATTTGATGCTGTGCATCCAATAACTTTAAATAACACCATTAACATTGGAATGAAAAGAATGGAAATTGGCTATCTAGAGGGCATCCTTCCTCACATTTAAGAGGTTTGTCAAACAAAAATTATGTGACTCTCCCCTTGTTACACATATTTGTCGTGTATAAATAATAAAATGAATATATTTATAAGGAAGAAAAGAGGAAAAAAGGAACAAAGTGTCTTGTTATCAAAAACTTCAGCTTTAAATCAATCATTAAGAACTAAATTATTGTTTTCTCAAGAGAGTTAGCTACAAAAGGCACTACCAATTCACTGAGAATGGGTGTTTGCGTATGAGCATCTGTGCTTTCCCTCAGATTAGAACAGGGGAGGCACTAATTGAAGTTAAAAATGTGTGGGTTTCATGTGTGTTGCACACTTATTGAGGGACCTAGACATAGCAGTGTTTATATGGTCTTTAAGATCAGGATTTAGGGTGATTTTGTGACTAATGTTCTTTCAATTATGTCACCCTAAGGCACTGTTTAGAAGACAGACTCTTTCCCACGGGGGATACATATGATTTGTGTGGTCTATCTGGCATGTGTTTCTGTGATGTTTGATTTCCTAAGCATTAAAACAGCTGGCTGGGCAATATATTTTTAGACTAGAAAGAATGAGAAATATGTTTCTTTTACTTTTGTATCTTACTTTTGATTAAACCCCTTAACTATTCCATACAGAAAAATATTTATACCAATCATGAAGTCATACGCATTGGTTCACATGTTTGGTGAACCATTCACAAAAATAATTCAAGAAATTTTTAAAGTAAAATCAGATATAATTCAGTAGAAAAACCAGTAAGTCAAAGAAGAGGACCAATTTTCTCTTTATCACCTCCTTTGGTTATGGTTTTTTAAGTGGGAATATTAAAAATACATTCACCTTAACACGGAAATGAGGCAAGATGGAAATTTGAAATAATTATGTAAATAAATCAGCTTTGAATAATTTTATAAAAAACTCATGGTGAGCGGGGCATTTAGCTCAGTGGTGACGCTGCCTGTCTCACAAGTGTAAGGTCCTGAGTTCGATCCCTGGTACGAAAAAAACAATCATGGCATGACTGTTTCTTGGTATGATTTTAGTTTTGATGAAAATGGGCTATGTTAAAGGAGTCAGCCCTGCATATTACTTAACCTTGTTATTAAAGGCAAAAAAATGTAATATTAACATGAAGCAGAAGAAATACCTGAATTCGTTTTGTGAATGTCATAAAAAAATTAAGAAAACTACAGATTTATTAGGTAAATAACTGATGACTACATGGAAATAACTGTAGTGGCTTATTAGAGTCCTTCAGATCTATGCATTCCAAACACTGTAGTGTTTTCTTCTGCAGTACTCATTAGCTTGACTTGAGGACCAGGCAAGAAATTCACAGAACTGATATCAGATAACTAAGATTAATATTAAAGCATAAATAAATAAAATGAATGGATAGTTGAATGTTCTTGAGGGTGCTGAATAAAGTTAGTCATAGGATCAACCCCAACGTCCAGTGTGCAAAGGGCATGAAATAGTAAGGAAAATGATAGAGTAAAAAAATTTTGAAGGATAAAGTTGAAAGATTTTTGAAAATTTATTAATTTTATTGGTAGCTTTTAGGTATACAATATGATGACATTCATTATTGGGAATTTGTACCTTTACATGATGTATCTTGGTTCTTATTTTTTTCCCTATTCCCCATCTCCCTTCAAGGCCTCCCCGTCCCTATTTGCAAAGACTTTGCTTCCATTTTTTCCTTTTCTTATATTTATTCCTTTCCCTTCTTTCCTTTCCCCTTCCTCTCCCACTACCCCTTCCCCTTTGGACCTGTTCTTCGCATTTCACATTATCTATTATACATTTTGATCCTCATTTACACTTTTAGTTTCTCACATCAGAGAAACTATTTGGTATTTACGCATGTGTGTTCTATTTATTTCACTTAAAAGTATGGGTTCAATGTGCATCCATTTAGTTATAAAAGTCCCTAATTTCTCATTTTTTATGGGTGAATAGTCCTCCATTTTATTTTTTAAAAACTCACATCTTCTTTATCCAGTCTCCTGTTTCCCAGTTTCAGCTATTGCAAACTATGCTGCTATGAACTTGGGTGCACATATATTGCTGTGGCATGGTTCTTTTAATTCTTTTGGGAAGATACCCAGCAGGGGGATAACTGGGTCCAATGGGATCTGCAATCCTAGTTCTTTGAGGTATCTCCATATTGATTTCCACAGTGGTTGCACCAGTCTATATTCCTACCAACAGTAAAGGGTTCCTTTTTCCCTGCAGCCCCACTGGCATTTGTTATTGGTTGATTTCTTGATAACAGCTATTCTTTCTGGGGTGAGGTGGAATCTCAGCATTGTTTTCATATGCATTTTTTGAATGACCAGTGATGTTGAACATTTTTCATTATTCTTATTTGCTATTTCTAGTTCTTTGTCTGAAAAATGTCTGTTCTTTTCAGATGCCCATTTTTGGATTGGGTCTTTAAATTTGGAAGATCTGATTCTTTTTTATGTTCTTTATATATTCTAGATAGTAAACCTTTATTGATTTGAAAGTTTTTATGAGGTTAATTATTTCACTGAGAGTGAAGACAGTAGAGATCTGGGGAAAAATAGACTATCTCTTAGGATGGTTCTTTAGTTTAAGATGTTTAAAGGAAGTATTTTCAAGGTAAATTTAGGTAGGAGGGAAGATTTCTGGGATGTTGTATCAATTACTAACCACAGAAATAGCATCTTGCACATTGCAAGACACATTTCAGGGATATATACAACCAATATTTTTTAAATGTTTAAAATGTTCTTTTAAATGTTTAAAAAAGATATAGGGGTTCCAAAGGACCCTGAAATGTTGTGACAGTAGAATTAATCTAAAACAAAAATGTAACAAAGATACATGAAGATGTCTTGTATGTGAAGCCACAAAAGCCAGACACAAATAAGGTGAAGGACATAAAATTTGTTAGAACGTTCATGAAATACTTAAAAGTTTCCACAGAGAATCAGTTCTATGAAGCACCTGTAAGATAATGTGACCATCTGCAACACCAATGGGATCGCAGGATATATGAGTAATATTAGAACATTTAAAATAAGGAACTTATAAAGGCTGCCTTGAAGTCATATAACATCTGTAAACTATGCAGAGGAAGATGACATATCAAGTAGGGAGCTGACAAACCAGAAATATTCATAGAAACTCAGATTATTTAATTCAGAGGAAAAAATTGATATAAGGAAGGGGGACTTGTCTTCTTCAAATATTTAGAGTTATGACATTAAGAAAAGTCACTAAACTCACTACAATTGTTCTTTACCGTCCCAGAGGGAATAATTTTATGAGTGGGAATTATAGAAGGATAGCACTTAGAATATAAATTTCTGAAAGTGACACCTACATTTGACAAAATGGCTGCTTAGTAAGGGGAAAAAAATCTGTCAACAGTTTCCTTCAGGGGTGAGCCTGAAGGAGGTATTATAAAAAGACTCAAGTACCAGATAGAAGATCAGAGAGTTGGACCTTTCCGTATTTTTGCACATATTTTATGAAACACAAAAATGAAAATTATAGATGCAAGATGAAAGCTTTGTGATTCTGGCTTTGTTATTGTCGTTATATATGTGATAGAGGAAATTGAAAGTAAGTACAGAATAAATCGAAATCATTAATCCTGGAAGATTCACCACATATGGAAGATTAAATAGAATTTGTGTAAGACTCCTACATTTGAAAGTTTCAATCTAATACTCACTTAAATGTTATTTTTTGTGTTCTAAAATCACTCTATTAAATATAAAATCTAGAACCTAAATAAGTCTGTAGTTGGTTCATGAAAACTTCCTTCTCAAACTTGTTGTACCCTTAGTCACAATCCTCTGGTAAGGCAGATAAGGCCTTGCTGATGGTCGGCATTAGGCAAACACAGGATATGGTTTGTGTATTGTTGAGATACTGGCTTTATTTTCTATTTCACACATCTAGATATGATAGTTACAAAAGCATAACTTTCTTTTATCAGGGTCTTAGTATGACAGGTAGGTTTATGCATTTTATAGTCACTTATGGCTTCTCATCTAAAAAGTCCATAACAGTCAGAAATACATTTTCTTAGAATAGCATCATAACAAAAATCTTTATGTGGTGTGAGCCAAATGTGATATGACAGCAGAATAGATGATTTTCCCTTTGGCTAAAGAGCATCACTTCCCATCAATGTCAGTTCCTCACAAGACCAACATGTCACAGAGTAAGAATGTTTTCTTATTGGTAACATCTGACTCCTGTGTGCATCATTCTGTCAACTTGTATCCCATCATAAAGTTCTTGACATCCATGTCCATCTCAGTATGGAGAAAAAAAACCTCCATTCTGAAATCAAAACCAGGATTCTAGAAACTACTGCTAGAAAAAAATACTTTCTTTTTATTGAAGAATATAATAAAAAAGACTACATTTAAAAAAATTTTAAAGTAAAAGAAATTCACTATCAATTAGAGATAAAATATGACAGTAATTCATTAAAAATTATACTTTTCATCTGGTATTCTAAACTAAATCTCAATATAAGAATTTAAAGATATTTTGTTACTTTAAGTAGAGATTTTAGGGTAAGTAGCTTATCCTTTTATATATAATTCAAAGGTGTTTTTTTTTTAAAAAAATGGACATACAGTACTGGTCTACTTCACTTATTATGCTGCAAACTAGGTTCCTTACTTCAGCGATCTAAATTCCAGATTATTTAATGAGATCTCTTCAGGATGCTGATATCTAATTGTTAAATAATAGATAGACAGTAATTTAATTAAAAAGATGTAATGAATAAATGTCAAAGTGATAGGATCTAGAGTGTATATTATATAAAAATTATCTAAAGTCCTTAAATAAAAAAATTATTCTCTAAGTAACAAAGTTCTGATCATTTCATTTATAAAAAGCTGAAATAATTTATTGCTAATAAGATTATTTATATTTATTACAAATATAACATTAAAGGTACTGTGCACATCTACTTCAGAAACAAATCACATTATATTACTGTTAAAGAAAAAAGTATAAGTTATAAACACAGGCAGGAAAAACACCAATAAGTAATCTTGCTTAAGTAAATGCTAAATGTGGATCTGTTATGCAAGAAAGTCACTTGAATTGCACAGAAGGTATAGAGAACTTCTTGTGATTCACCAACACTGAAGATGGAGGAACTGTGTTCTGGCCTAAACAATGAAGGTGTAATTTGGAGATATTTATATATGTATATATTTACATCCTAGTAATCATTGCTATGTAAAGGAGACTTTGGAAAATGATAGCCTGTTTTCAGAATAAGTGCTTAGGTCTACTCTAAGTCCTGGTTTTCCTAGGAATGTGAGCAAATGTCAAGATGCCTATGACCAAATTTACGATATGTGTGCTCATGATAGAAACCTAGACCTTCTTCTTCATTTTTTTAATCGTTTCTTGTTCCAAGCCAAGATATAAATGGGTCAGACACCACCACCCCCTTCTTTACTTATGTATTGTTTTCCTGAGGTGCCTCAGAGTCCCCTGAGGAAACAAGTAGAGGCTAAGAAATCTGCACTTACCATCTCTGGTGGTGAATTTCTACCTTTTCATGTTCATAGCCAAAATATAAGTAGGTCAGCTTTTCCTCCCTCTGTTTAACCATGTGTTCAGAAGCTGGCTGTTTTGGGAAAAAGAAGCCTTCATTTGTAGTATTTTTCTAAGTTCTGTGGTCTAATTACAACCACCAACACTAGTTCCGAGCTACCAGTGCAATACCACTGAGGGCAGAGTTGGGAGTAGATGTGCCATATACCCAGCACACAGATAACATGTAAATGTGCCCTGAAGGGCACAGATAACAGTAAAATGACATGATATGAAAGCCATAGGTTCAACATTGTTAGAACTTTGTATTTAATATAATTTAACTGTAAATTTATTTAATTTAATTTTTAAGAATATCCCCATTTAATCATGAGCTCACAAGATTCCTAATTAACAACCCATTCTTTTGAGCCAGTACAAGTTGGCTCCAGTACACCACTGCTTGCATCCCAAGGAGACCAATGATAATATCTCTGCTTTACATAGCTTTGCTTTTGCATATGATAGGATCTCAAGATGCCTAGAGATCTTTGTCTATAAGAGTGAATTTGACTGTATTTAGGAAGTTTAGAAGCCATTGACTTGATGAGACTTAATTTTAGAGGGATCTTCAAACAATCTTTATATTGTTTGGGCCACTTTCTAAAAATACAGATTTTCTGAGGAGGAGACTTCTTGAATTTGAAGTGTTTGTTAGAGTATAGGGAAAAGGTATCCTACATTTCAAAGAAGTGTCTGGTTTAAGGGATTTTTATGTTTCTTAAAATTTTTGAAGACTTCACCTCTGGTATCTCAAGTTTTCTATTCTCCATGCTGGAGGTGAAGGCGCCACCTGTTAGCCCAGGTGCACTCAGCTTCAGTTCCTCAAGAGCAGGAAAATGAGCAGCTGCAATGCCAGCTACAACTGAGATTTAGGATCATGGACTTGTTTAGCCATAAACTTGAAAGACCCTTGACTGTATTAAAGCTTAGTCAGAAAATACCCAACCTTCTCTAAGCAATAGGCAAGGGGCGAGCATCTGTTCCCTTTATTACTGTATAGGTAAAGAAGTTAATTCATGAAAGACCAGAAACTACTCAATCTCAGGTGTTGCCAGTAGTCAGTTTTCCATTGATTGCTGCTGCTGGGGGTGCTGAGGCTCTCTGCTGTAGAGCAATGAAAAACTAGTGGAAGATAAAATGGTTAGCTGGTAACCATGATATACCATACAGTCAATGGATAGTTACTAAAAATCAAGTAAATGTATAAATGAGTAAATATGTAAAAGAATTAACCAAGGTTATAACAGAAATAATCTTTAAATTCTTTATTGTTTCCTCTATAATAAAGAGTCCAAATGATAGGAGCATTGGGTTTTTTAGACTAACAGTGATTCCCTTAAGTGCCACTGTATTTTATTTCCTGGAGGGAAATATCTGTATTGGCATCTAAATGAAACACAACTATGTTTTGCTTTCTTTTGGAACTATGTTTTTCTTATAAACACACAGGAAATATTGAAATGGAGACAATCTTTTGAGAAATATATATTGATACAATAACTATATATATATGAGATTCTGTGTATCATTCAAATTCATCACTTCATAACAGATGAAAATCTACAGTCCACTTCATATTTTAAAGAGATGGATTTTATTTAAAGTCACTATGAGGCATTCATTCATAGAGAAATCTCCTGTGTATGTGTTTTTTCTACTTTATCCATGTGAAAATAAGATAGACAACTATCAAGTTAATATCTACTGCTTCTCAGAAAAAGCACAAATGGTCTGTCAAGTAGATTTCACTGAAAGATGAGAAATGTTTTGGTAGGAAGACATTAAGTTTCTACAAAAAATAAAACAAAAAAGAAAATAGACTTTCTTACTATTTACCCTGAGACAAAGTTATGTGTGAAAGACAAAGTATTTTTTCCTAATTTCACTAGGATTATATATGTAATATTGGTTAGTTTTTTGAAATAAATTGTTCCTAAATATTCTTTTTAAACTACTAATATATGTTTTGCAAAGTATTTGAAAAATCCATTTATATTCACTATGGTAATTTCTACAAAATATCGTGGAAATATTAAAATGATTTTCTTAGATTCTGTCAATTGAATGCAAAGAGTTTTCTAGTGGACTGAGTGATTCTGGGGACAGTTTTGGAAATCTAATGGATGCTATCATTTTCTATGCAAAAAAGCAACATAATAAATGAAACAGTCAAGTTTAACCTCAACTGCTGTTGAGACTATCTAGATTGTACAATCCTAGCTTGTGTTTTATGGAGATTACACCAAAATGACTTCAGATGGAAGATATATCAGACTCAAAATGGATACTAAAGAAATTGTATCTTAAAAATATTTAAAAATCTGATATCATTTCTCCTATATTTATCTAATGTATGCTAATTTCATTTAGTTTTATTTCAATTAATATTGTTTAATTATAAAACATCTTCTCAGGTTCATGGTTTGCATTTTCTCTGAGCCTCAGTTATGTTTCTCTAATGGTTCCAGACCAACGCCGCTAAATAATTCCAGGCTGCATTTTATTGCTAACAAACCTGGGGGGCTAACGTAAGGCACTTCTTTGCGATATTAATTTCCTCTCCAAACTTTTCATAACAAATATATTTTACAACTTGGAATTGAGAGGCAAAAACCAGAACTACATTTAGAGATGCCCTCAGCTTTTAAGCTTGTTTAAGAACATTTACTGAGGTATCAGTTTTGCTGTCTTGACAAACTGCAGTTCCTCTGAGGTGCTTCTTAGCTTCCACAGAGAAAATGAGAGTGATGCAAGTGAATTAGTGTGATCAGAGTTGTGAAGTACAGAACCTTCCGGGTATGTTCATTCTGAGAAAATTAGGAAAGTGAGGGAAATGTGGATAACTGAGTTCTCTTAATTCTCTTTTCTCAGTATGTTTATACTCAATGCTTCCTATGTTTTTCCTGCACTTTTCTGATGTCTGCAGGATAAATAAGCCTGTGTCCAAGTTGCTGATCTAAATCTTACCCTCTTCCTAGAAGCTAAATGTACTGAGAACATAAACCACTTGAAGGTGAGACTTATTTTTTTTTTCTCCCATTTGTATCTGTTCCCTTATCTTAGGGTTCTATATCTAATAGGAAATGCAAACCAAATGATCAACAGTGTTGGCCTGGGTTCAAAACTTAGTGCTCCCATTAATTCATTTCTGTGTGGGCCTGGTGGACATTACCTAGTATCTCTAAACCTGAACATTTTCTTTGGTAAAATGAGAATCATTCTACAATCCACCGACTTTACCACTTTTCTGTTATCAATCCGCTGGCCCCATTCCCACGCCATCTTTTTCTTCTTCTTTCTTTTGTTCTTTTCTTTTTTTTAATTTGTTTGTTTGTTTTTTGAAACAGGGTCTCTCTCTCTCTGTAGTTCAGGCTGGTTTTGAACTCTCTGTGTAGCTCAGGCTGGCCTCGAACTCACAGATATCCTCCTGTCTCAGCCTCCTGAGTACTGAAATTACAGGCCATCTTTTTTCTTTCACAGGCAGGTTAGACTCTATATATCTTCTTTTTCATCATTCCTTTTCAAAAACTCTCAACCTTGATACCTTTTTCCCGGGCAAAGGACCAAACAGAGGAAATACCAATTATCTACCTATCCTAGGTCATCAACCAAGCAAACAAGCATGGGAAGAAAAAAACCCACACAATTGCTTTTAGCTAGTTTTACCTGAAATTTATGACAATAAATTGCAAAGGTCAATCCACATTGTTCAGCAGCCACAGGAGTAGTTGCATATATGCTATGCTTTCTTTTCCACAAACCAGGATAAATATTCCCATCTTTTTCCTGCCATCAGTCTCTCAATACTCTCCTGCAAGCTTTCATACTCCAATAATGACTTTTCTTGTACTGATCATCTTCTCAGCTCCAAATAGAGAAATATATCTGCCACACTTGCTGTTTGCTCGTTTTACCAAAACTGAATGTTGTTTGCTAAATTATTTTTTTTTCTACTCAACGGATTGCACCTTTGCAATTTTCCACTCCCTTTTCTGCATTTATATTTTTTCCCTTTCTACTGCATTTTTCTAGAACTTGTAGTATCTCTCATGTTCAAACACTAAGCAAAATTAAATCAGTGAAGCAAACAATGAAATATTCTCCAGCAAAACACCTCCTAAAGTTGTTACTCATTTTTTTTTTTGTTCTGCTAGAGAAAAATGTCTCAACATAACATCAACAGCCACTCAGTTCAATCCCTCAACGCCCTTTCTTTCCATTTTCAAGTGCCTTTCTATAACAGTCACTGTACTGTCAGTATTTTAACATATCTGTCATCAGTATTTGAGAGAATGAACATTTCTATCTTTTTGGAAACAATCTTCTGTTTGGCTTCTGTGAGGTTATCCCTCCTGTGTTGGTCACATTATTGCAGATAGGTAAGTTAATTAATATCTTGTAGGCAGTTAGACAGGGCCATGAGGAGCCAACATGGAGGACAATCAAGGAGCCAACCCGGAGGACAGTGAAGACACATTCACTGCAGGCCAGTATTATATAAGAAGAGAAATTACCACACCCATGCAGAATTAATAGCAGTGATTGATATTCTAAATAGGTATCAATCACCTGGGTGGGGGGGCCAAGGTCTTACCCCAGCCTCTCCAGGAAATATCCCTGACCCACCCTTACTGAAAATCCTTGTCTGCTTGCTACGTGACTTGCTCCCCCATTTGACCCCCATTTAATCAATATTACCTCGGTGACTGTACTTGTAATCTTACTGGTTGATCATGGTTTTGTCCACCTCATGCCCACCTTGTAAATTTCCATTGGGTCTTTTAGTTTTGTCCCACTTTGTATCCACCTCACCACATGGCTTTGCTGTATAAAACATCTTTGAAAAGTGGGGTGGGCCCACAACCCACTTTCCAGTCCCCCTTCTGTCTCTCTTAGGCAGAAGCTTTCTTTCTCCCAATAAAATTTTCCTACTCTTAACCTCTGTTCTTAGAATTCATTCTTTGATTTTAGAGAACATGAACTTGCGGTTTGGATACCTAGCAGGTTTGGGAGTTACATCTCTCCCCCCTGTATCAACATCAATCTTGCTCCTCTTCATATGTCCTATTTTTAAATATTATGTGTCCCAAGATTTAGCTATTTTATTTTCCATCTTTTCTCTGGAGGTGTCCTTCACATGACAGTGACTCTTAAATTTATATCACCAGCATGACCTCTCATCAGAACTCTAGTTTTATACACCAAATTATCTACACTCTTGACAAGGCTAATTATATGTCTAATAGCTGAGGTTCATGCCCAAATATAATTTATTGTCCCCTCTACACTAATTTATTCTCTACTTATCCTTACCTCATTAACCAGTTTCACCATCCTCTAACATTTTATGGCCAAAAATCTAGTCTCTCATCTTGGTTTTGCTCTTAGTCCATCTTGTTGGCCCTACATCCTACATACAACCTAATTTTTTCCAGGCCCTCTCTATCTCTTCTTACAACTCTTGGACAACTGCACTGATCACCTTTGACCAAAGGAGTACTCAGTTGTATCATAACTCACCTTCCTCCTTTCACTCTGCCCCACAGCTTGATATTTTTCCTCATGATAGCTAGTGCTAGCCTTTAAAAGGTGAACCAAATCTCTTTTGAAACACTTTTTATATGGAATAAAATCCCCAGTTATGCCATGCCCTAAAAAGCCCCGTATAATGTGGCCCTAACCCAGAAATCCTTGATCTATTTGTCACTTTAGTTTATAATCATGCCAGCAACATTCCCACTTTCAGGCTTTTGCACCAGTGCTTAGCATTGCTGGCATTGCTTCATGGAGTGCACACAACGCTGGCTTCTTGACTAAAGTCTCACCTCCAGTGTCTTCTTAAAAGGCTGCTGCCTGAAGAGCTGATCCTCAAAGCCATTCTCTATCTCATCACTGCACTTATTTTTTTTTTCCACAAAACCTATCAATTCCCTGTGTTAATTGTTCATTTATTTATGTATATTTCCCTATACTAGAATATAAGTTAGCTCTAGGAAAGAAGGATGTTTGATTCCCTATTTCATAGCTTTTTCAGCACTAAGCCCAGATCACAGTTGGTAGGTATTCCAGTAATTTGTTAAATGAATGATACTTATAGTGTTGTGTAAGGTATAAATGTAATGTAGCACATTGCCAGGCACAGAATATCTACCGAAAAAGTTAGTGACTGTCATTATTATAATCATAATTGGTGCTCATTGAATATGTGTCAATTATAAGTACTTATCTGAATGGGTTAAGTTATTCACATAAAATATTTGCATTTTAAGTTTTCTCCTAAAAGCAGTATTTAAAACCACACTAGAAAATAATTTTTTTTGGCATAAAAGTGAATGTTTCAACATCTCTAAAATCAAATCACATAGTTAGCGACTGCATTTACCTACTAGGAGACTGAACCTATTCATGTTCTCTGACTAATCAAGGATTCCAACTATAAGAGTGACTTCCATGAGCTAAATTAAAATCAGAGACCTTATCACTAGGCCTAGGTTCATTTAATTTAAGCCCATTATTAAACATCCTACTTTTCAAAAATGTATGACTTGAAGGAAATCTCATTAAACTTCATGGGAAAGGCTAAAGTAAGCTTTGCCTGCAGAGCCAACTAGAAATGGAGCCATTAGAAATGTGTGTGATGAAGTTTAAATTACAAGGTGATATTAAAGTGAGGCTAGACTCAAAAGAGAATTATTTTCTATCACATATTTTAATCTTTTTATTAAAATCCTTTGTGCAAATATACTAAATGGCAATACAACAATAAATTTGGAAAGATCAAAGTATAGTAGCCTCAAAACAAAAAACAGCAAGGAAAAAGGATATGCTTTAAGTATTTAAAATGTGAAAAATGAGAAGAGTCTAGAAAATCACTTCCTAATTCCTATTTAGATCCTCAAAAGTTCATATGAGATGGAGATTTAATCATGTCTCTTAACTTATTTAAATCTTACAACAGATATCATAGAGACCTCTCAATTCCCTATTATGCTTTTATACCCACAGGCACTGTATGAAAACTATTCCTTGGTTCATTTCTAGTACTTTATAAATTTAATTTTTTCTGTATTTTTCATTTAATTTATAGCTGTATTTCAATTTAACTCACATAATAATGTATTTTTTGGTAAATGAGGTTCCTCACTTTCTGGGGCACATTATTCTTTTATGAATTGAATAATATGACATTAAGATAAGTAACTTTGAAAAAGCTGTAAAGATACTATTTAGTCTAAAATGTTTTTGTATTAAAATTAATTTGGGAAAAGCTGAGTTAAACCAGTATTTCTCACAGACTTTAGTATGTTCAGTAGGGTAATTCATATATATTTGTCAAAATGTTTTAAACTATGGCAACCTCTTGCTTTGGAAAGTACCTTGAGACAACTACTCTCTGGAATATAATTTAGGAATAACTGCCCTAAGAAAAATAAGAAATAGTGTGATACAAAAGTATGTGTTAAATACCTAAAGTATTCTCTCATTTAACTTATTTGCAAAACGCACTTAAATTGACATGAAACTTTTATGTTACTTAAAATTTATTATATTTTTAAAGTATTCTATCTTCTTTATAGATCATAGCACATATTTATTCATTGAAAGTATTTAAACTAAAAATTGAAACTGTTAACTTTTTGAAACTAAAATAAAAACCAAAAAATCCTTTTAGCTATTAATCAGGAACTCTAGTCTAATTTGTGATCCAATATAAAAATGATGCTTTTGACTAAAATTATATTTTCAGCACTACTCCAGAATAATTCCATGCATATGGTTCTGCTTTCCCATTTTTAAATATGGTAGTTGGCTTTATTGTTATATTTTCTAAAAACAATTCATAAATATAGGACACTGGAACAGAAGTAAACTAAAACCACTATCAGTAATGGAAAGTGAAGTGCTTCTTCCAAGTCATTGAAAGCATTTGCCTATATTTTTGACTACTATGATTCATTAAATTCATTTTCTTCTAGAAGTATGGAACTAAAACTTTTAAAGTGCTTTATTTCTCAATTAAAATGAAGTGGAAAGGCAATCAAAAATTATTGTATGAATTATTTGCCTCACCCTTTTATAAAAAGTCAGGATACAGAAAATAGAATGATGATTGCCAGTAAGTCGTTAGAAGAAAGGATGGGGAGCTATTGTTAAACAGGTATTGAGTTTAGTTTGGGAAGATGAGAAAAGTGACACAGATAATGTGACAGCAATTGCATTAAAATTTGAATGTTGTACCTGCTATTAACTATATATTTAAAATGGGTAAAATACAGCTGTGGATGTAGCTTAGTGGCAAAGCATGTCCTTAATATGTGCAAGGCCCTGGTTTGGATCCCTAATACCACACAAACTTTATTAAATAACGTTAAAATGATACATTTTATGTTAAGTACATTTTACTATAGTAAAAAAATGTGTACTAATATATGAAATAAGCTAACCAATTTCTGAAGCTGGACTCTACCCAAATTACAGAGAAAAAGAGTTTTACTCTCAGGAAAATGTCACAATTCATTGCATCTTTTCTAATGTAACATAAACATTTATGTAATATAAACATTGTAATATAATATAATGTAATATAAAAACTTTAATGTAATATAAACATTTATGTCTAATCTACTATATTTTATTAATTCTTGACAAAAATTAAAAGACTAGATTGTAAAATCTATGAAGAAATATTGTCTTCCTTATACTTATCCTTCTACCCCTACAGAGTTCCTAAAACTTTTAGTAGTTATCTATGCTCAAACACTAATCACATAATGATTCAATGAAAGGATCGATAATTAAAATAAATACAAGATAGCTACATCTACTTGAGTCAAACTGATGGATAGCTAGGCCAGACCCTACATTCTAGCAGAAAAGCTCAGTATATTATGATCGAGTAGAAGCATATGAAACATGTTTGTATCATTATTATTCTATTTAAACTGTCCATATGCAAGCAAATGTTGTTTTTTAATTTATCTTTAAATGAAATCAATCACCGGAGGTCTCCTATGCATTCTTTTTCTCCACATTTAATCCATTTCTTAAACTCACTCCATGAATGGAGGAAGGATTCAGAACTCTGGGTCCAGAAACTCAGTTATCAAAGCATATTTTATGAAGGATTTAAGATGATTTAGAAAGAAATAATAACAACAATGACAACAACTAAGAGGTTTCTCTTCATGGGCTATGCCCTTTCTCTCTCTCTCTCTCTCTCTCTCTCTTTTTCTTCCTTTCTTTCTTTCCTTTCTTTGTAGTATTGGGCACTGAACCCAGGGCTATTGCACTGTGCTACATCCCCAGCCCTTTTCTATTTTTTATTTTGAGACCGAATCTCTATATGTCACTAAATTGTCCAGACTGGGCTCACACGTGCAATCCTCATGCCTCAGCTTCTCACAGTGCTGGGATTATAGGCATGCAACACTATTTCTGGCTGAAGCTTTTGCCTCTGAACAATGTGTTCACAAGAACATGTTGAGACTTTAGAAGTAAGTCTGAAAGACCTGCATGGAGAATATGTTTCCAGACAAGGAAGAAAGTGAATTCAAATTACCTCTGCAAAACCAAGAAAAACCAAGAAAAAACAACTTCAATTTCAGAAAAAGAAAAAAAGAAGACTAGAACACACACACACACACAAAAGAAAACCACAGAAGACCTGGGAATTCATACTTTAACTCCTATTGAGTCTTGGTTTTCATTCCCACAGATCTCTTAACTGCTCCTAACTAGGAGACCTGTGCCAGTGACTCACTTTAGATTATGTGGATAAAGACTTGTGTTGATAAGAGTTATCAGTGACCAAATGACAGGCGATAGAGATCTCAGCCAAAATCCATCACATGACACCCCATCTTCAGAAAAATGGCCCTCTGCAGTTACCCAATAATAAACACTATTATTGAAAAAAGGACAAGGAGGAAGAGAGAAAGTGAGTCGGGAGGCGGAGGAGGAGGAGGCAAGGAGAAGAGGGGAAAACAATTGAGGCCAAGCTTATAGTTTGTTTCTTGATATTGGAAATTTTTGTTTTAATTATAACTTTGCATAATTTCTGGGTGTGATGGATAAGCTTTATTGTATCAACTTGAATGGCTTGGGATCCTCCTGGGAGATTGGCATAGCACAATTGTTACGTGTATGAGTGGGTCATGGAAACACAGACTGAAGTCTATGTCTTATCCCCCGATAGTTTCTCTTTGGTACTGTTCCCCCATTCTTCATCCTGGATGCCATGAACTAAGCATCTTTGCTCCACTACACCCTTCCACCACAATATTTCTACCTGGGAACCAAGTGACCATGGACTGAATCTTCTCAAAGTGTGGGCCAAATAAACCTTTCCTCCTTAAAGGTGTGTATGTGTGTCATGTATTGTGTCCTAACAATAGGAAAGCTGTTTAAGAATAATATAATTGTTGAACTTATTTTCAAGTTTTTTAAGCTTACCATGTTGTATAGAAACATGGAGGAGTGAGATCCTTTAAAATACAGACAGAAAAACTTTGTTACTGTTACATTGAAAGTGTCACATACATTATTAGAGTAAGAGCAACTAAATGGGGATCAGCTTTTAGGATAGTATCAACAGCAATAACAAAATTCACACAGATCCATCCATATTCCCAGATAAGTATTTTGACAATAAAGATGTATGAGATAATATGAGAGGAATCTACCACTTTGCATTGTTTAGATTTTGATCTAAACTTCATAACCTATAAAATGATTCATGCTCCATGAGAAAGTATGTTTGGGGAGGAAATTTTGTTAATATATCATTCCTTGACATCATCCTGTAGTAACCAGTAAGTGTGTGAATATATGAGCTAAGTACAGTAATCACTTATCAATTTACTTGTGTTGTTTTCTTTAATCCTACACAGATAAAATTATTGAGAAAGGCCAGGAAAAGTGGCACTCACCTATACTTTCAAGTGACTGGGAAGCTAAGGCATTATCACTGTCAAGTTTGAGGCTTGTTTAGGAAGCTTAGGGTGATCCTTTCTCAAAATAAAACTGAAAAGGGCTGAGGATGTAACTCAGTGGTGTACCCCTTGCCTAGCTTGCATGAGGCCCTGAATTCAATCTCCCATATTAAAAAGAAGACTGAGAAGATGTAAAAAGGTGTAACAAGTAGAAATACAATATAGTATTAGATGTTTGGAGCTGCAGGAAGTTATAGAGACTCTCTCCAGCTCCCTCATTTTATCAATGCCCAAAATACTGTCAACTCTGAATTGTTACAATAGATTAAATGTGGTTAGATGAAAAGTGAATGTTTTTTCACATATCTTCCTATGAAGCTGTGAGTTCCATGAAGGCAACATTTAGATCATATTCCCAGTACTTTACTAGATATATGGTAGCTTAAAACTAAATGTTGAATGAATAAATAAAACTGGGCACAATAAGTTTCCAAAGTCTCAAAGAGCTAATGGTTGAAGCCAGGCATCTTGAGCCCTAGCTGACTGTAGATGTTTCTATTCTTAAACTTTTTGAACTGAAACATAAAAAAATAGTTTGGTGCCCACATAAACACTTTCCATCCCAAAGCTTGTATTTATATTTTAGCCAACTAATTACATTGTAATATTTACTTATTTAAATAATTTAACTTCAAAAAAAATTCTTGGAAACTATCCTTATAAAAAACTTTTGTAAAAAAACAAACAAACAAAACAAAACTTTTGTAAAACAAATTTCACATTTAAAAGTATGGAGTTTAATCATTTTACATGCAAAGATGTTACTTCTTGCAATGCATCACCTATTATCTAAAATCTGGTACATGTAAATTAAGCCATTACTTTCAAACAATATTTGTGTTCACAATGGCTCTGCAGAAAAGGAATCTAGTCTGTTCTATGATTTCAGCTTTGTAAAACCCAGAAGTGTATTGAGTTGTAAAGAATAGTATAGTAAAATAATTTCCTTGGTTCTTTTACCTACATGTATAAGGATCTGTTTGAATATCCCACAGTGGCCTTAGAGATAGTGGTAATTTAGTAAGCATCTGTACATTGTCATTCCCTACTTCCAAATGACCTCTTAGTTCTATGGAAAGTTATCTTCCTGGATAACTACTAGCAATACCAAGTTTCTTGACTGATTGTCAATTAAATGGTCAATCATATCCTATAATAGTAAATATGTTACAAAATAAATTTTCAAACTGTAATTCTGATCTATTTTAAAGAAAAATCTTAAATTAAATAACATCAAAAGTTATAATTCAGTTAGCCAAAAATACAAAATATTTATTCAATAATAATGTTTCTTTTCAAATACAGCTTGTTCTTTGAAATGGTAATATTCAGTAGTAAAAATGAATATATTTGAGAACTTTTATTTCAAACAAAAGAAGAATATCAAAATAGAAATTTATTTTTGGCTTTCTCTGAAACAACATGTTGAAGGAAAAAAAATGTGTTTTGATCATCTAGTTTCCTTCCTCTTGATAAAAACCCAAGAAAAAGAATTTGTAATTCATAATTCCTCAGAAGCTAAGAAATAAGATAATAGAGGGTGGAAGGAGAGAGAATAAGAGACTTTTCAGTCCCTGCTGTAGTCATTCTGAAAAGTAAATGAACAAGTTAAATATTCTAGCAGTGCAGTGTTTCAGAGATCAAATACAATCGGACAAAGCAGGAATAGCTGGATTTGCTTGTTGAAAGCATTGCATACTGTAAAAGAGTACAAGCTGTGATATTTGTACATGTATATCTAAATCAGTTGACAAAAATCAATTTTACAATTCAGGAATTCTCTTTTTAGGAAGATAGGAAATCCATAATTAAATACAGTTAGCATTCAGGGTCATTCAATAAGGATTTATTCACATTTCTTAAAAAAAATACTCATCCTCTGCTGAAGTACTTTTAAAGGACAGAAGCACACAAACATAATTTAGCTTCATGTATAATGTCTATGTTCTGCCCTAGAGAAAAAATATGGAGTGAAAATTCTAATAATAATGAGTTATCAAACAAGAGAAACTGTGATATGTTTTCAAATTTTCATTCATTAACATATATGTAATCATTGTAAATCTTTGTCATGGCAATTTCTTTTTTTTTTTTGCAATTTCTTAATTTGAATGGCACATATGTAAAAGAGTGAACATTCTTGAAAATAAGTGTCTTCTTTAGAATTATGTTAATTTCTTATTTTATTCCTTATCTCATTTTTCCCACATAGTTCAATTATTTTCTTCATTATAATTGTATATGTGTTTCACCAGTTCTTATCTAATATAGTGCTTAAAAATGTGAGGATAACAATTTGAGAGACATTTCACTAGCTCCAAAAGAAAATGAATTGCTTTGACTTAGGCAAATGTTATCAAAATCACAAAATATGGCATTATCATAAATTTTTGCAAAGATATGGCAAGCAATTTTGCACAGAATGAAGCAATTTCTATTGGTACTAAATTGGATTCTAACACATCTACTACTTTCTCATGCCAAGCCTATAAGGAAGGCACACACACAATTTGAATATAGGAACAGATTTTGTGATTTTGGAAATTTTAAGAACACATACAATTACATATAAAGGAAAGTTAAGATGAAAACCAAGAGTTTGAATTTCTCTGAGTCAGAGAAACAATTGAGACCAATCCTCTCACTTGAGATGTGACTAAGACAAAATCCATGGTATTGAAATGCCTTCCCACAGAGTTTGGAGCCAGGTGATGATTGCATCTTCCCAAATCAACCCGTATTTGCTGTAATCTCCTGTGAGGCTTTGGCTTATTTTCCACCTGACTCACTTGTGAAGTACTGGCATATTTCTAGAGAACTATTTTCTGGCCTTAGCCTACTTTATCATTAGCAATACTTAGTCTAATGTAAGTTTTTCTGAAAATCACAGTAAACATTCAGGCTAGAAAAATATCAGTGACTGAGCACTGCTTCATAAGTGTAGCCTTGCTGGACCTCCAGAATGGCCTGTGATGTCTACATTCACATGGGAGAATAGAGTATGATGAAAAATTTGATTCTAACCAGTCTGTTAAGAAACAAAGCCTTTCTTTACTCCACCTCTTCCAGTTGTCACATAGAACACCTTACTAGATTTATGTCTTCTACTAGTGGGCATACATAAGCGAGACCTCTTTGTTTCCTCATGGAATAGCCTTTAACCACTATAGCACCTATAAAATCAACAGTGTGGAGGTAAATAAATCCCTTAGCTTATTCAATCCAGGGGAAGAGCATTGGGATCAACACTGCAATTCACAGGGTTATTGTAAAAAAATATCTCCAGGTGGACAACAAAATCCTGTGCTCAGATGGTAGCTTGGAGAGCAGAGGCTACACATGAAGAGCAGGTAATAAAGTAATGAACATGCTGGTGACTTACCCTTGAGTTAACCACTTCCAGGGAGATGTTCTGGGGCGGGGCACTTGGCACTGAAAGGAATTAAACAAGGTGTGAGGGTTAGTCCTGAAGTCTTGAAAGGGAAAGTATACTGAAAAGAGAAAGTGTGTCTTTTTTACAGTTTATAATGATAAGTATATAGTTAATACAGGTGGCCCTTCAAGATTTTCAGGGAGAGATGAGAAATAACCACGTTTATTTAGTTTTTCTCAATCAATGGAACAGTTAGCCATCTGGTGAGTCACCAAAACTGTTAGGCAAAAGAGCACCTGTTGTGATACCAAATACTACCAAATTACAGAGTCCTTGTGACAGCCTTCCTAGGAAAGCCAATGAAAACACACGGGAAATTTAAAAAGTGGTCTTAAAGGCTGAAGTTATGTACATTTCAGCATCTACTGGGTTTTGTTTTATATGTTACTGAGGAAGCAAGTATGGGATCTGTACGTTTTTATGATGAAATATATCACTCTATCACCTGAGTTTTTCAATCTTGTTAATCATTATTCTCTCTTAAAAGTGAAAGAAGAACTACTTCCCATTTTTAGGTGTAAATAAGTAAATCTGTGTATCATAGGTACAAACATTACCAAAGAGCATTCAGCCAGCCTATTCTATTAACAAAAGATTTTTTCTTGGTATATTTTCTAGGTATTTCATTACACTTGCCTGCATTTCAATTTTCCTAATCCTTTATGGAAGAAAGAAGAACATATACAACTCTTTTAATGCTTATGATATAAAAAAAAGTGAATATCATGTCATTCAAAGACAACCATCATGTTATATGTCAGGAATTGTTCTAGCTTTCTGGGATGAAACATAAATAATTAAAATTTTCTTTCCCACAACAAGAATAGAAACAGTATTGAATAAATTTTTAACACATATTAATCTAGAGAGTGAATACTCCCTATACTCCTTTGTGATATATTGGTGAATTTTTTAGAAATGAAATGCTTCATTTCCTATGCTGTAAGGCAACTGAAAGAGTCTCAGGAGCTTGTGTGTGTGTGTGTGTGTGTGTGTGCATGTGTGTACCTTTCTTTTCCTTAACCTTGGATAATATCTATGCTTTTCCATAGGTTACTTATATTTTACCCTGAATTTGGTTATGCCTTACTCTGATTTTACTTTCTGAAAAGTAGTCACCATCACGGGATGGGATTTACAGTATCTGATTTATCTTTACATTCTCCAAATGGATGTTCAATTAACATTTATGAAATCCATGATTGAAGGAGAAAATGAATCCTTACTTAACATTGCTCCTGGACCTTTCTGGACATGATGGAAATGACAATCATTTATTTGGTTTGGATTTTGAACTACTTGTCTTACTGGTTTAATGAAGATTTTATCCAACATGGAATCTGATAAAATACTCACCTCAAGGTTATATTTTTATGAATCAAAAGAATGAATATTCTTTCATAAGTATTCCATAATTTAGGAAATGTTTTATCATTTGTTTTTAGTTAGTATTATGTTTTTAATTTAAATACAGAATGTAACCACTATAGGGACAAGAACTTTTGTGTATTTTAATGCTGGATCATCAGTATAGAGATAACTCAAGTCCATGGTGTATATTCAGTAAATACTTGTTGAATAGGTAAAGTAATTAATGGAAGGGCTATAATGCTACAATAAGTGTTCTTTCATATTCAGGGTTTCAGTCGAAGCTCACAATTTCATCTTTTAAACTGAGGAATCAATTGTAATTTTATTATAAATTAATTGATAATTTATATAATTATGAATATTACACCTAAAAAATAAATGACAATTTTATCTTTTAAACTGAGGTAAAATGGGGTATAACATGGTATATCATGTACATAATTATACACATTTATGAAAAATATTATCTTTTAAAAACAAAGTTTGTAAATGATGTCAATGTGAAGTGATAACATGTAAATCAGTTCTTAAGCATGGAAAAGATTTCTAGTATAAATTTATCACAGTGTTGCAATATGTACATGTCATATGTTGCTAATCATGTTACACTCACCTTGTATCCAATTCAATAATATCAAAACAGAATTTCAGTAGCACTAACTGAGTTTATGATAGATGATTGAATTCTGGAGGAAAGAAGAGGTAGCTTAGATTTATTATGTGTTTTTTCTGGATACTGTGCATTGTAAATGATATGTTACCCTCAAATATCATCTTAACTTACATTTGTAAATGGAATTTTTCTCATTTAAAGTAAGCCAAGAATATACTAAAAGAAAAGAAAAATATGTATATTTTGTTTTGTAATTACCACAATTTTGTTAGCATCGGGGATATTTTCTGTATTAGAGAATGAAAGCCAATATAATAAAATCCAAAAGTTCTTTGTAATAAAGGTGTTGATGTATTTTGTCTATTTTTCTACAATAAAAATTTCTACTTTCCATTGATTACACACAGGCTGTTCTTGCTATGCCAGGGCAAATGCAGAATTCTTTTCACAGTGTGTGGTTGTTATTGCTATCTTTCTCATTATCAATACAATATTATTTAGAGATAAATACAAAAGATAGAATTAAATATTTGGTGGAAGAGAAGGAATTTGCATTTGTCTTTATCCGTCTTCCCAAGATGTTTCATTGTTTCATCAGGCACAAAGGGAAGGGCACTTTGTCTTTAGGTCAACTGATTTATCATTTGCAATGATTGCAATCCATTCAAGCCAATGAGAGGTGGGTGTGCAGGCTCCTCCCACTTGGGGGAGCCTGCTGCACATGGTGATGAGGGATTCTTTTAGAGCAGACCACATTTCCACATTTGTAAATCAATCTGTATAATCATAAGCACTTAAATTCCCCTATTACCAAAGTGTGCTGTGTTTTACACACAATTTATAGATAAAAATAACTCATATTTAGTTATGTGTGGTGTTCATACCTGTAATACTCTGCACTCATGAGGGTGAGGCAGGAGGATCCCTGCAAATTTAAGCCAGCCTGGGCTACATAGTGAGTTCAAGGCTAGCCTGAACTACTATACACAGCAAAGCCCTGTCTCCAAAACAAATCTAAACCAAAACAAGACAAACCTAGTATTTAATTATAAGCTTTTAAAAAGGTATTAATAAGGGACATTTATGACAAAATAAGAGAAAATTGTTTCCACACTGAATATTAGCTCATTACTTACTAGTTTATATTACTTGTCTCTGCTGCTTATTAGCCTTTATGAACCCTCTTTAACTTAGCTTTGTCATCTGCAAAGCATAGAAAATTATACTATTGTCAAGATAAAAAGTTAATACAAAGTGCTAAGATCAGGGCCTCACACTAGCAATTAATCAAAAAATATTAGTGATAACACTGATAACTCTAATAAGCACATTCTTAAGTTGCCTCTGATATTGAGTTCTTCTGCATCTGAGCACAGGACAAACTGTCATGTTCTCTCATAATTGTTAATTCATTCCTAAACTTGTTAGTGTCCTAGTAATAAAAACTACTGCAAGAAAAACTGACAAAACTGACTATGGTCTCATGCTAAATAATATGAGCAGTTTGAAGAAGTAGGTTACTATAAACCAATGGTACACTACATAAAGGAAATTGATAAAAAAAAATTATGGTCCAACCCAGAAAAACAATGAAAGCAGAGCTAAATCAAAGATGACAGCACATTTGGATAAAAATATTTACAAGCATCTTAGCAGAACTGGAAAATCACTGGTTTAATTAAAAAAATAAATTTTTTACATTTTACATTTTTCTAAGCCACACTATAGATTTCTATGATAAGGATTCCTCTAACATGATAAGAAATGTGATGGCTTTTACAACATAATGATGTATTACATTAGCTCCACAAATGATAAGACCTAAAGATAAAATTTTTCCATACAAACATTTGTACAGTTTTGGTTAAACCTGTCTCACTAATACAATAAATACTTACTGAGTTAGGAAGAATACAGAGATACTGTTCTTCATATTTATGAAAATTTAAAGAGATAGAGAGACATATTAGTATCAATAACCATCATTAACCACTTAAATGTATGCATGCATTGTTTTAGGTGTTACATGGATCAGCCCATTCAATTTTCCAAACATGTGCCTCTTTCTGCATAAAACAAGTCCAAAAAGAAGAGTACAAAGCTTCCGACTGAGGAGTGGGAAGCAGGTGACTATTAAGGATGACTAAATACACGTAAGTGTCATATTAACCTGGGTATGAACAGCTTCAGTAGAGACAAGAAGACATCATATTGAAGTTATTGGGTAGTAAAAGAATAGAAGCCAAAAGTGTAGGTTTTTGTTGGAAATTCATAGCTGAGTTGATTATAAAGATGAATGCAGACAAGGTCAGGGTGTCCACTCCAAAGGACCATGGAGTCCCTGCTTTCTCCTATCAAATGCATCAGGTAGAGAGGATTTAGCATTTTTTCTATTGTGATGTTTATTGGGGTTAAGGCCTTGAAATTCTTTTTTTATTTTCAGTGACAGACATTTTCTAAGCCCTAACTACTGCAACACTTCCAGAAGATAATTCTGGACAGATGATAAATAATCTATCTTTCTCACTTATGACATTTAAAACCAAAGTGAAGAATAAGGCCACAGTACTACAGTTCAGTGTGTGAATGAAATCTACATAAATTATGTAAAATGTTCATTTTCATTTGGTTTTCTTTTATTTTTATAATTATAAGTTGTGAAGTAATTTAGTCTGCCAATAAATATTCTGTTCTATCTTTAATAGCAGAATCAGATGGATGGGCAGAAGAATTACATTAAAAATAATACTGAAGTGGCCTTACATGGGAAATACATTTTTAAAGTTGAAATGCAAATAAGCATCATTCCTGTGTTTCCTTTGCATTGCCCTCAATAACATGCTTGTCCTTCTTTATTCCATTGATATTCCACCCAGATATTTTCTCAGATTAAAGAAGGACAGATGGGTCAAGGAATCACAATGAAAAAACATTTTTTTAAATTTAAAAGATCAATAATTTATAGAACTAAACATAGCAACAGGGAAACTACTGCTGAAAATAACTAGCTCCTTGTCATTTTAATATCCATTGGTAGAAATCTCTGTATTTCTGCACCTGCCTGAGTTTCCATTGTACCTATATTACATACTTTGCTATACTTTATTTTCACTTTTTATTAAACTTCAAAACATTTGTCATTCTTAGGTTGCTAATTTTCCCTCCTATTGCTTATTCAGGTTAATTTTCTTCATAAAGATCTCTTCCTCTCTTTTAGGACATTTAAAAAATATGTCTAATCTTTTGTTCATTAGACAAGTAAAATTAAAACCATACACTTTCATATTCATTTTTAATATTTCCAATGCTGGATTATTTACCATAAATTCTTATCATGATTTATTTTCAAGTTAAAAAATATTTAAGAATATTATTTATCATTTATACTTTTAATCCTGTGTGCTCCTTTAGAATGAGAAATAAAACAGTCCAGTCTAATGTAGTTCTCATATAAGCCCAAATATATTTGCATTAGAACATTTTTAGAAATAAAGCAACACAGACACAGAAATAATTTGAGCTCTTAGGCAATAGTTACACCTTGCGGATTTTTGATTATGCATCCTGACTCAATATATATTTAGATAAAAAGTATAAATGTGACTATAATAGATAAAGTAAGCAAGTTAGCCAAATCTTTGATGTACCTTAAAATATTGCATAAATTTTTAGTCAGGAGCTTGTGAAAATGGAATCTATGACATACATGTAATAATATTTCATTTTTATGGAAACATGCAGATAAAATTTCACTGTTTCTAACTTACCATCAGAAAGTGTAACTACTGTTATATCATCAGTAGATACTCCTGGCCCATAGCGATTATAAGCTAAGAATCGAAGAGTATATTCCGTGAATTTTTTCAGTCCTTCCAGTTTATAAGACAGTCCATCAACTTCTATATTCTGGAGACATAAAATGCCAAACTGTTATTAAGGAACCACATTAAAGCAGAAATGGCAGCCATTCTGTGCTAGCAATGATTAGATGCTCTTGCTCACATAATGATCCTTTAGCCTTATAATGAGTTGTTGTAAAATCCTACTTGTAACACATACTCCTTCACTAGAGCCTGAATTACTCTGCTGACTCCTTGTAAAATAGCATCAGACTATTTTTATAGTCATTAAGTTCCAATTTTCTTAACACCACCCAATGCATAAAATGGCATGGGCTTTTCCACCCATATCGAAACCTTCACAAGTAGAAGTTGGCTTGTAAATTCTTGATAACACAAATTTACTCCTGTACCTCAAATAGAATGATGCAATGGAATAATTCACCAAGATAGTACAGAATTATTTCTTTGCTTGCTGACATTGTCAGGTACTTTGCAACAATTTGTGTTTCTCAAAATGTTGTGATGGAGGTTGAAACTATTCCCAGCTTCACTTGTATTCCCACTTTAACTGTAGGCAAGGAAATACTGAAGGTGAAGGTCACTGAAGAAATCAGATCCAGCACCTGCTAGAAGATCCCTTATTTAGGTCTACACAATATTTCCCACCCTAACATTTACCCTGGGTGATACTGTTTTTAAACTTATTTAAATAGGTTTGTAAAATGCATTGCAGAAGGCCTGAAGTATCCAGAAAAGGGAATAGAATCGCTAGTTTAAAAATCAGAGTTAAAAATAGCGTGAGAACAGCTAAGAAAAATCAAGCAAAGTTATATAGGAGCAGCTCATGTAATGCTATCTTATCATATAACTTGGGACTGGACATAACTATTTCTAGATAGGACTATGAGAAAATACTTTAAATAAAAAATCCCTATCATGTAGTTTATGAGAATATGAATAATACATTATGCTTGGCAACCCTCACAAAACAGAACTCTGGTATCCCAAGGTCACTTTCCTATCTATCAACTTAGCTATTTATCTGTTCCACATGATTTTGAGAATCTGAAAGTAAACATCTTAATAGTCATATATGTCACAAAATAAAAATGACAAGTTTCATTTATCTCCCCAAAGACTTATTAACTCTACATGAACAACTAATGTGTCTCCTTTTAGCATCTATGCTAATTATTGATTAAAAGCAAAAGTAAGATAGGCTTCTACAAGTTAAGTTCTACGAAAACTGTGAAAATCCATAGGTCAGAGCCTGATGGGGAGGAGAGAATTATTATAAAATATGCAAGAATGAAAAAGTAGTTTGGCCAAGGCCATTTTATATAAAGACAAATATCTCCTAGGAGCAGGATTTAAAGCACAAATGCCTCTGTGACTGTGTTGATTAAGAGAAATGTGGTTACTGACTCAGGCCCAAGCTTAGACCAAAAATTGGCATGATCTCTACTGACTTCACTTGACTGTCCACTTGCCTTTTTCACCACCAGAATTCAATTAAACTGGTAAACATTTTCAATGACAAGTGCTTTATAATGAATCAGTTATTCAATGAATGTGCTAACTGCAGAACTGTATCAGATCTGCTCCTCATTCTCCAGCCCTAGCATCATCCTGCAAATGGAAGCTGTGTGGCCCACTCCCTTACCTACCTGTTCTTTCCCTGTAGATGCCTCAGTGCAGAACAATCTGTAACCTTGGACTGGACCATTTGCATAGGCAGGGGGTTCCCAGGTAATCAGAATTGAGGTAGGTGAGGTAGATACAGCTTGCAGGTTTTCTACTGGGCCTGGAACTTGCACTGTGTACAAAAGAAATTGATTAGGATGAGAGAGTTTGATTTTCCAAAACAAAATTACATCTTTTAGAACTTGAAAAAATAATAGCAACATGCACTACTTTTACAGCCACATGGAATTTCAATATAAAAACATAAATATAAAATATGAAATAATGAAAACAGCATCATTTAATTTTAAAATTAAAGAGAAAGCTTGCATTAATTGAATTACTTATTTCATTATACAGTTAGAAAGACTAGTCCAAGAGGACAAGTGAATAGGATAATGACAGAAAAGAGTGGGATTCTGAATTTAAATTTATAGTTTGTGAAGTTTTCTATTCCAACAGTATATCTTTATGAGTTGCTAAAAGCTGCAGAAAAAGAAAATACAATTAGAGGACTTGAACATCTAGTTCTACTTTAATAGACAACACAGCTATGGATAAGGCATCACACTGTCTTTAATTTATTCAGCAATTTAATATCTTGCCTGATTTGGGGTCCTTTAAATTATATTTAGAATTCATTTTTAATCTCACTTTTTAGTGTTACAACTCATAATACTTTATATAATCAAGGATAAATAATGTACTTGTAAATACAATTAGGTCCACAATCACAAAATCAAAACACTTCTGTCCATGTGTATTTTATGACTCAGAAATGTTTGCTTTTTACTCTAAGAGCCGATATTTCTACTTTTGTATCTACTATCTCAATGCACACATGGATTCCTTTTTATAATCTCTAATTCATTACTGTTACAAATTATTTTGGGGTTCAAAGTGTACCAGATTTGCTCCAGAGCACTTAAATTGGTTCTTCCGTCCTTGGTGACCTGGCCTTTTGTTTATTGGAACATTTCCTTTTTATTTATTTATTTAGCATTTCCTTTTATTCTGGTTCATCTGAATCCTACCCCATCTCTAGAATCAGACATTTCTCCAAGGATTTCTGGTTCTTTGTAAATAGGGAATGGGATGAAGAACAAAGATTGGAATGCTAAGTATATTAATTGCTCCTTCAATGTTTCTGCTTTTAGGTCATTTTGGTTAACAGAGCTAAGAAACATGTATGTATGTAGATATATACATATACTTATTTGTATATATTTAAATGTAAAGATATATATGCTACACATATTTTTCATGAATATTCCAATCCATCTCTAAAAAGTTTGGTCTTGCTTTTCTATTCCTCTGTGATGTGTTCTTTCTCCCACATTGAGGTCTCTTGCTGCCAAAGAGCTGTATTTGACAGACACTTTATGAGTGTGCCCATCTCCATAAATGATAATATTTCTTTGACAAAGTCTGCAAAGGGGAACTTTAGAGGACAATATTGAACAACAGGAAATCTCACCTTGTGTCACAGTTTAATTAGATATAATTAGATTTGTATTATCATAAAATGGATGTTTTGCTTGATGAGAAAACAAAGTAAAATGAAAACTTGTCTACTAACATTGTTCAACTGTATTTTCACAGGGCAGTATTTTAAACAACAGTGAAAAATAAACATTTTTTCCTTTTTAATGATAACTTATATATTCACAACAACAGTGCAATCAATCCAAGAAGGAAGATTTCTTTTTGGTAGCAGGGATCGAACTCAGGACCTTGCACTTGCAAGGCAGGCGCCGGAACCACTGAGCTAATTCCCCGGCCCTCAAGAATGGACATTTCAACTTTGAAATCTGTATTCCAGAAAGGAAGAAAGACAGAAGAGTGACAGCACTGAGACTCACTGATTTTCTTATGATACTCATATACACTGAATATGAGGGATCCAGGATTTTGACAGGATTCACACAGTGAACACAGGTGTGCTTCTGTGGTATACGAATTATCTATTAACTGAATGCATTCCTTTCTGCTCTTTCATGGCCAAACTAAAGTAACAATGGTTGATACGAATGTGACTTAATCTGGAAGCTAGGATTCAAGTTCTAAACTGACTAAATTCACTCCTACTGTGATATGTAATGCATGCAAGGATGAAGATAGAGCTAAGACCTTGTTTTCTGGAAGAGAATTCCAGGAGGACTAGTAGCCTCACATATGTTTGGGAAAAGGAGAAAGGAGGCAAAGTTTTGGAAGTTTCTCTTCAACCATCCCATCTGAGCACAATAGAGTGATGGGAAACAATTCAAATAGACTTCAAATGTCAAAGGGCAAAAGAAGCAAATGAATTGGCACCTCATCTGACCCATCATGTGCATGGTAGGGGGCAACTTTGCTATGAAGAAGAGTGTGAGGAGAGTCCATGCCATGCCAAGGCAGTTTCCTGAGGCTCTACATGTGGCAGAAGGAGGCTCTGAATGGCTCATTTGCCTGAGGTGAGCAAAAGAGATCTGGAAGAGCATGTTGGGAAACTGCCCACAAGGGCAGGGGCTAATCATGGTTGAGAAGGGAAGCAGGTACATAGTTTATCAGTAATTCGTTGAAGATCACTGAGGTTTGGGAACTTGTGGGAATCAGATATGCCCACTGCACATGCACTTCCAACAGGTATTGGGGGAAAAATACACTTTAAGGACATTTGCACCACAAGACAGTAACTACAAAAGAGCAAATTTGGCTCACATTCTTTCCCCAGTAACCCCAGACAGTTGGGCTAAGTATCCTGACTTTTTCAAGAAAAATGATCAGAACATTCCATTTACTGTTCTAAATAATAGGATCAGCTATCTTCTCCACACGGTCATATACAATGCTTGCTACCCAGAAAGTATTCAACAAGGGCATGTCAAATGAAAGATTTTGTGTATAATTACCAAATGTTACCATAAGTCACAAACCTAAAACATACTATGTAATTTAAACCATTTGGATTGTATTAAGTCAGCATTGTTACTACAAGTGATTAGCAAAGAGTGTTTTCCTAACACATCTGATGAGAACTAAAGTGGATATATGTATCTATGTATATTGCATACAAGTAAGCCTGTGTGCCTTTTGCCTGCCTTGTAATTTCTCTACATGTGTGTAGCTTAATGGTTGTTGATCAGAGAACACCAGGTAGTAAATACCCTAATTTGGACTCAGTTAAGATCAATAATACTAACCCTAACCATATGTTCATCAATTGCATTTGTGTGTCTTCTTAATGCTCATTGGTCACTGTTATAAAGAAATGAGTGCTTGGGTTTCCAGAAGGATTTCAAGCAGAGATAATAAACACTCCAAAGGAAAAGAACCATTTAGAGTATTTAGTTCAAGTATCCAGAAACAATGTATATGCTTTCACCAATTGAGAGCCTATCCCCATTCTCTTTGTTGTGGTTGTTTCCAAATGCCTTCTTTTTCCTGAAAAGAATTGCCCTTTGGTATTAAATCATTTCCTATTTTAATTATATTGTCTTTAAATATTATTTATGACTTCATAGTATTGATAGATTTTAATACCCTGGGATATTAAAATAAAAATATAATCCTATCTTCATTTGTATATAAATATAAAAATAGCAAATGACTACCACCAAAGTATACATATATTTTATTGAGAATATATAAGTGCTCTGATTTAAAGCAAATACTACCTGTATGTGGCATATTTTTCTTCATAACATTTCTCACTAGTGTCAATATTGTGTCTTAAGTTTTTAAATGCTTATTTTTCACAAAAGTGCTATAAATTCGGTTTCATGAATTCCTAAGTATTTTCCCTTTGAATTATAGCCCTAACATAGACATGTGGATAGCATACTGCTTTATGCTGATTAAAAGGATATATTTAGGAATATGTACATAGAGAGAGAGATAGATATAGGTATAGATGAATGTATATATTTGGCATCTATTCAGATGAATATCTACAAAATATGTTGAAGTACAATTTGTAAACTTTACATATGTGATGCATCATATGCATATGAGCTGCAAGTGAGACATGAAGAAAACGAGAAACTCAAAGATGTTCATCAATGGGAATTAGATGTGAAATCAATACAGTTAACAGCTTCTACCTTCCATTCCATTCCATTTTTGTATGTCAGTCAAGAAACTTAATGGCCTTAACTGTTCATCATTTCTACAATGTCTTTAATAGTCTCCACTGATGCCCTCAGTTGGACAATAATTTTGTGGAAAACTGCACCTAATTTGTTTCTATTTTCATTCAAGTTACCTATTTCTTCAAAGAACAAAAATTTCAGAATAGATAAATAACCTATGCAAGTAACTCATCAATCAATGTCAGGCTAGTCGACTACTTTTTAAAAATTTAATATTGCATTGCAGTAGAAATTCATTGTTAACAGTTGTATCTAAGAATGAAATTAAATAGTTATGGTGGAGTAAATGAAATGTATTACATGTCACTATTTGTCCTGAAATAGTAATTTTTGACTATATACATATATATATAAATTTATAACATAAGTGAACACTTTATAATGAGGAATTGTTGCATATTAACCTAAAAATGACTTGTGAAAGTTAGCCAGATCTTTAATAAAGTATGATTGATCACATACTTCATAATCATATTTAAGACAGGATGTGTGCATGTGTGGCTAAGCGTGAAGAGGGGGCTGGCTTTCATGGTTAATGAGATACTGTTGAGTAATTATAGAGGAGAGTCAGAAGATATGGTAACTCTCTATGATAATGGCCTATTATTGACATCAAGGAATCTGTGAACTTCTTTAAATTGTGTGCTCCTTTTCAAAAATGCAATGGGTACAGTTTTTATTTTTATTTTTTATGTGTATTGTCTGTAGCTTCTTTCTGTGATAGTTCCTAAGGGACTAGATGATAACTCTGATTTCTTTTAGTTCTGACAGTGATTATCATCAAATCATTTATAGTGATCTTTAATTAGTTATGATGGGAAATATGGCAATATGTCACTTTAAGAGACACCTTCAACTTTTAATCAAATGGTTATACTGTCTTTCCAAAACTGAACTATATTTGTATACTAGGTATCTATTTTTTAATTTACAAACATTCCACAGGCATTTGAATTCATCTCATTTAATGCACCAAATATTTTACAAGATATTATTGTTTCTGATGGTCATGATGTAATATAGCATACAAAAATTAATCTCTTGTTCTTTGTTTTTATTTAAATATATATCTAATCATCTGCCATCTTGACTTCTGAAACCTAAATGTTGATTTATCAAGTACATGTTCCTCAAAAGAGTCTTGGAAGTTTAACTAGTCCCTTCCAAATAAGAATTTAAATATGATGATTTCAAAGAAAAAGCTTTAGAAAGATCTATGCATGACACTATCTTAATAATACTGGTTGAGGCTGATGTCTCTTAGTCATTATACTGATGTTTCTCAGTGGGAAGTCCAAAATGAAGATAAATTCTAGTGTCAGAGAATATGTAGTTGAGCACTTGAATATTTAAAGTTTTTTTTTTTAAAGAAGACTGTGTAGTACAATGAGTTCTAATATTCCTAAATCATCAATTTAACAGCTATTACTTCTTTTAGGACTACAGTAAGAGTGGTTTTGGAAAAAAAAACTGTCACATGTGTTGTCATTCAAATGATAGACTATTAAATCATGTGCCTTCAACTCAGGGCAGGATTATGAGGATAATTCAATCTCTTTATCAGTTTACTGATTTAAAAACTACTCTTGATTCTAATTTTAAAGCTGTATAACAAGGAATCTGAGTAGTATATGTGCTGCCGAAGTGAGCACGAGGAATCTGAGTAGTTATATATAGCGATCTGAATGGCCTTAGATCCCAAATCTTTCTTCCCTTTAGCAGTAGTTTGTACTGCTGATTTCCTCAATGAATGTGTTTCAAATGCAAACCACTTCTGAAACTACTTACATTTATTGATAATAAAGTACATGCTTTGATTGCTTCCTTGATTTTTTTTCTCCTGTAGCTAACAACTTTAATGATATTCTTATGAAATCTGTTTCTATTCTGTATGGGGTATGCAACATCAAAAAGCCTTCAGGCAATGTAATTGTTAACATAAAGAAACCCCTTCTTGACTGAACCATACATAGTTTGGAGATATGACAGTAATTTGGCAAGGAAGAAGTAAAAACTAAGGAGGAGGTTTCAATTACAAAACCATAGGAGTCTGACAAGATTGGGTTGGAGAAAGCAGCTATTACCTGCTCATTTTACATTTGGCTTTAATAGATACTATCTAGTAATTCATGATAGATATACTTAATGATGCCATTTTGTGTATATATATGTATTTACATATATAATAAAGATAGACAGAGACATCTACTATGTGTGATACAGATGATATATAATTTATACATATTATTTTTATACCCAAAATATACACTAATATATAGTAATGTATTAAGCGATGGATTTTTTGATAGCCTAATAGAAACAGCTATAATACTTCTCTCTGAAGAAATAATTTTAAAAGTAGATTTGTTGGATTTGACCTAAAAGTTGAAGTGTTTTGATAATAAAACTAATTATAGGAATAATTCTTTTAATTCTTTTGGGAAGATACCCACAACAGGGGAACGTGTGGGTCAAATGGGACCTCTAACCCTATTTTTTTGTGGTATCTCCATATTGATTTGCACAGTGGTTGCACCAGGCTACACTCCCATCAACAGTGGAGAAGGGTTCCTTCTTCCCCACAACCCCATTAGCATTTGTAGTTGGTTGATTTCCTGATAACAGCCATTCTTTCTGGAGCAAGGTGGAATCTCAGCATTGTTATCATTTGCATCTCTTGAATGTCCAGTGATGTTGAACATTTTTTCATACATTTATTTTCTGTTTCTACTTTTTTGTCTGAGAAATGTCTGTTCATTTCAGATGCCTGTTTTTGGACTGGGTCTTTAAATTTGTGAGGTCTGATTTTTTTTAAAGTTCATTACATATTCTAGATAGTAGACCTTTGAGGAACAGTTGGTAAAAATTTTTTCCGACAATGTGAGTTGTCTCTTCACTTTGTTGGTAGTTTCTCTTGCTATGCAGAAGCTTTTTAATAAGATGAGATACAGTTATCACAGCAATATACGTGCACCTATGTTTATAGTGGCATAGTTTATAACAGCTAAAACTTGGAAACAGCCCAATTGCCCATCAACTGGAGAATGGATAAAGATGACTTTCTTTAAAAAAATAAAATGGAGTACTACTCAGCCATAAAGAATAAGAAACTAGAGACATTTATAGCTAAATGGATCCAAATTGAGCCCATACTCTTGTAAAATTAATAGGGCACACATGTGTAAATACCAAATAGTTTCTCTGGTGTAAGAAACTGAAAGTGTAAATAATGATCAAAATGTATAATAGATAATGTGAAATAGGAAGAGAAGGTCCAAAGGGGAAGGGGAACTGGGAGGGGTAGGGAAAAGGAAAGAAAGAAAAGGAATAAATATGAAAAAAAGGAAAAAATGGAAACAAATTCTTTGTAAAGGGGGGGGGCGGGGATTTAGCTCAGTGGTTTCTCCATCTGCTGAGTAAGCACAAGGACCCAAGTTTGATCCCCAGTACAAAGAAAAAAATATGTGGGGGGAAGGGTTGAAGGGAGAGCAGGGGAATTAAGGAAAAATAAGAACCAAGATATGTCATGTAAAGGTACAAATTCCCAATGATGAATGTCATCATATTGTATACCTAAAATGTACCAATAAACTTAATAAAAAAATAATCACAGGAACTCACCTCAAGATACAACCTTTTTAGGAAAGTAGCTCAGACTTTCACTAACACACCAAGGTGCAATATACCTTGATGAAGTATGTCAAGTATTTTGAATTTACTTTGGGAAACAAAGGCAATGTCTAGCATAGTGAAGATTCCTGACTTTAAAATTTCAAACCACCGAAGCTGGAGATTTTTATGTAACATACAATAAAATTTTTATGACTTAGAAAACTGTCTAAAATACCAAATACCAAACATTGAGGATAAAAACAAAGTTCAGTCAGATATGCTTATTTTTCATGTAATATTTACTACTAATGAAGGATGGTATCATACAAATCAAATCATACTAACTCTTAAAGCATTTCCCAAATAGCTTGGATATGGTTACTATCCACCGTAATTGGAAAGTTTAGAAAAGTGTACCAGCTGATTTTAAAGTTTAATCATACTTTTTTATGTGTTTATCATTCAGTGCTTTTTCTGGCACTGTGACATTTATAAGAATTTTTTTAAAAAAGAGAAAACACATATAAAACATCTAAAGTTAAATAATAGGCCACATATACTCAAGGCTAAAAGGAAATGTTTAAGTATATATGAAGTTTAGAAATAGAATTGCTAATGAATACCTATCAATATACCATGAGGGATGGTCATGGGAAGTTTGGTCAGGAACATTTCTTGAAGAACAATTAAGATTTTCCCTGAGGGAAAAAGGGATAGAGTTGTTCAAGAATGAAGGACAAAGCTAATGAATCAAGAAACATCAGTGTGAATGAATTTGATGGGTATTGGCCTTGATATTGACTTTAAAGAATAGCACTTAGAAGCTGGTAAACAGAAAAACTACCAGTTACTTGGAAAAGGATCTCAGATGATAAGACTGCAAGTAAAAATTATGAGAGAATTTTAAGGAGAATTGAATTAATCTCATATTGAGGAAGCAAACCACTTTTTCCCAAAGCATGACATCATTATACTGCTTTTCTATTTTGATGAGCATCATCAACAAGTCAAATAATGTTCTACCAATCTAAGCAAAATGTAGTATCTGTCATGATGCTGAAAGAATGCAAAGCACAGAGGGATGGGAGGGAAAGGGGACAAAAAAAGAATTAAGAGGTGTTATATATATGTTCAAGCTCCCCACAGTAAATCTAATTATGTACAGCAAACGTGCACTACAATAACAAGAAACATATTTTTAAAAAGAACATATGCTTTTTAAAAATTCATCCATTTTTCTCAAGATGCGTCTCTAAAAATTCATTTTGGAAAGAAGTGTTTATAAAAGAAACTAATTTGCAAAAGAATTTTTCAAGAAATTTGAGAAATTTTAAATGAAATAGAAATAGTGAAAATGTGGGAATTATCTGTGTAGGGGGAAAACAGACCAACCTTGAGAGGAAAAAAATCTTGATTTCTGAAACCTGAATTTCAGGCTGTTTTCTTTCTTTTGGGGCAGGGGTTCCAGAGATTGAACTCAGGACCTTGTGCTTGAGAGGCAGGCGGCGGAACCACTGAGCTAAATCCCCAACACATGGCCCTTTCATTTTTAGTAATAATGTATCCTTCAGCCAAGTTCATATATACACTGAGCATGATTTTCTCAAGAGTTCATAATTTCTATATCACAGATAGGACACCACGTAGAAAATAAAGTGTTTAAATAGTATGGTAACTAATATGGTTAGCTTGAAATCAAGTTAAGCTTTTTCATATTTTGAGTTTCTCACTAGACAATTAGAGAGAAAAGTGTGTTCTCTTAATGTCAGAATTGTTAGAAGAAATGAAAAGATATGTGTGGGAGGAGAAATGAGAAATATTACATTGCCCTGAGGCGTATCAGAATGTATGCAGCATGCATGCATGATTATATTTACAAATCAAACCTGGGCAAGCAAGCCAGGCTTACAGAGGAGCCAAGATTTTCATGAAGTGTCATCACAAATTGAGCCTTTCCATTTTCTCATAAATAATACATATAGAGTTACTTTTGTTATTTTATTTCCCTAACATGCAGATCATAAACTGATGTTTAATTCTTATAGAAATGTCACAAGCAGAAACCCCTAGGAAGGGCATTTCCTGGACTCTTGCTTGTTCCACTCTAATTTGAGACTCCTACACCTATGTACTTCAAGATTATATCTCTTCACACAAAAATCTCAGCTGTCTATAAATAGCTATGCATCAGAGAAGCAGGTGTCTTCAGCTTATGCACAAACCAGTGTGTATCCCATGGCAATAATGTAACTAAATCCCAGCAACCTTTCTCAGAGTTGGCATGTAGTATGGCTAGTATGGGAAAAATCAATATTTGATATTTGTAGTTTTAATAGAGCAATAAATGACATGTATAGATTGTTTTTATAAAAGAGCTCTGCTGTCATTTATTAGAAGAAAAGGAAGCAGCAATCTTTTTCAGACAGGCAAGTGAATAGATTTTTCTACTTAATGACAAAAAAAAATCCTACCTTAAAAGATACCATCTCTTTGGGGAAGAAATTTATTGTTTATCTATTTCTAAGCTTTAAAAGATACGCAACTGGATTGGGTAAACTGGCTCTTTTGGGAGGAACTATAAATTGAAGAAAAACTTTAGAATTCTATTTTCCTATCACATAGGTTTCACAAAAGTCAGAGTTCTAGTCTACTTAGATGTAGGAAATGCCAGCAAATCCCCTCCAATAAATCTTTCATATTAGAGACCAGCAGTAGAGGGTGTCAGCTCCAGAGTGAGAGACCCTGGGTTCAGATCTGGAAAGTTCACTCAGGCTATGTGGTCCAGGTCAAGTTCCTTAACATCTTTGAGCTTAAATTTCTTTATATTTAAAGAATGAGGTTTATACCAGTATCTAGTTGTAAGTTTGGTATAAAGATTAATAATAAGTAATCTATAAATAAAATGATAAATAATCTATAAATCTACAAAGGAAATGCTCAATAAATATTAACTGCTTTTATCATGCCAGTAACTGTGAGAATTGATGAGGGAAACAATAAGAATATCCACTGAACTCATAGTTCAAGGAAGCTGGACAACAAGGAGCCAAAAGGAAAGAAATTTAAATGAGATGTGAGAGTGGGCCAGGGGCCAGAATATGCTATGCCTTAAATAATTTTTGGAGGATTTTGATCTTTTTTCTACAATTCAAAAAAAAAAAAAGTCATGGTTTAGCTTTTTGTTGCTCTGTCTGCCATACAAAAAGTGAACTTGAGGGTGCAAATGAGGGTGTTGGAAGACTAGTTAGTAGGTTAACTTATACCTCACCCCCCAAAAAAGAGGTTAACAGATTGAATTAGAATGATGGTGGTGGAGATGAAGAGAAGGAGATGAATTTGTAAATTTTATGAAAAACAAAATAATAGGACTATGGCTGGAAAGGAATGAAGAACCTAGAAGCTTCAAGAATGACTTCTGAATGATGATCTGAAAAACTGGCAATTCTTGGTGTTGTCTCAAAGATGGGCAGTACTGGATGAGACTAAACCAGGCAGATGTGTGGGTGTAGCACTGTGGGTGTATGAATATCACAGTTTTGGCATCATACTGAGTTCAAGGTACTTCACTATATACAGCCATATCCTGCTGTTTATTTATTCCCACAATCATAACCTAGTAATTTTCCCTGTTTACTTCTTATTTCTTGGGTTATGTCACACCTACTTCTATGAATGGCTTCATCACAGATTTTTTAAATCTTTCTATGTATTTCTCCTGCAATTTTCTCCTTTCTTTTTCCATATATAGTCAGCTGCTTTTTAGAAACACCAGCTCTTCACTAGACCTTGTGATCATTCGTTTGTTCCATTTCTACCTAACCTAGCTTCTCTAAACCCACACTTTGATCTTTTTAAAGTCACTACAAATAATTAGCTCAATTAGCAGATCAGACATTGCTAAGACACTTCTTTCTGAGCAACATACAGACTGAAAAATTTTGCTCAATTTATTTGATTCTTGGAAAATAGAGCCCAAGATTAAATATTTTTATAGCAGTGGCAATGGTAAAAGTTCTAATAACAATGAAGCTGGGCACGCAACTGACCTTGAAAATTCTGAAATTAATATTCACTTTGTGATTCTACTGACATTTATCATGGAGAAGCACCTTTAATGCCCTTACACATACATGCATGCAAGGGAAAGATTGATAACCACACAAGGCAGAAAAGCCAGTTGTCCTGTATCTCTAGGAAGCATCTAAGAGGCTCCCAGTCTGCTGACTGAACCACCCTGAGGATTAAGTTTATTTTATTTTCAGTATTCAAAAGATAAGAAGTTTATTAACCACTTGGAAGATTTGGGCTTGTTCAGAGATAGCAGCAGGGCGACCGACTTTAGCAGTAAATCATCTCACAGAAGTTAGACAGTGACTTCAAATAAATGTAGGACACTGGTGTGTGCTTTGGATCAAAATAGATCTTTTCTTTTCAAAACCCATCTTTCTTTGTTTTTATTTACACTCATGCCATAAATTGTCAGTCAATTGGAAAGAAATTTTGTAAACTCATACTCAAAGGTTATTAATTATGATATTGATTATGGAGTAAAGTAAGAGAAATAATGGTTTAATATGAATGCTGGATAAATCATTCAGAAATTATTTTTTGAGATGTGTTAAATTCACTCATTTCATTTAAATAAATCTGAAATTCAATTTAATGTAAGACTGGAAAATTTCCTGATTTCTTGGCTGGCAAAAGACACTAAGATTTGCATGTAAGCTATCACTATCTACTCTAAATATAATATGAGCCAAAAATGCTTACATATAACTTAAATTTCTACCAGGCACATTAAGAAATAAGTAAAGATATAGCTATAGATATAGCTATAGATATAGATATAGATATAGATATCCCAATAAATCTAAAACACTGTCTCAAAATGTAATCAATATAAAGTCAAGTGGTATATTTTACTTTCTTTTCATACAAAGTATTTAACACTCAGTATGTATTTTAGGCTAACATCACACCTCAGCTCTAGGAAGACACATTTCTGGTGCTCAGTAGCTACTTGTAGCTGGTGGCTAAGATACTGAACATTGAAGACATAGGCAATGCTAGTAGGATAGTTCAGAAACTCTCGGATGGGAATGGGGAGAAATTCAGTATTTTTCTTTTTTCCTTTTTTTTTTTTTGGTACTGGGGATCGAACTTGTGACCTTGTTCCTGCAAGGCAGGCACCAGAACCACTGAGCTAAATCCCTGGCCCAGAAATTCAGTATTTCCAAAGAAGGTGGCAAAAACACCATGAGAACACTGGTGACATAAAACAAATCGTATAAAAATGATAAATAAAGCTTTTAAATGTAGACCCTTTGGCATAATCTAAAACACTAGTGATAAGTCTATTATACTGTTTTTTATGCTTAATAAATATTAAATGATGAAACATATCACTGGAAGTAAGATCAGTTCATTTCTGAGAGTTCTAAGTATTTTTCTAAAGAGCCAGGATTGAATTAAAAACTAATTGGAAAAATGATAGTAGTAACTATGACATTTCACTGCAAGTCAGTAGGAGAGGGATTTCAATCAAGATAAGTCAACTGAGGGTTAAGATCAAGAAAGTGACTTATAGCATGTTTCTCAGAATAAGGCTAGTATACTCAACCAGGCTGGCTTAATCTTTAAAATGCTGAAATTTAAAAAATATCATAGAGTCATTGCTCTATTTTCTGAATTAATTCTTAGCAATGGTGAACTAATACGAATTTGAACTCATTAAGGAACTATTGTTAAAAAGCAGTTAGTGTTTGATTATTTTTTCATTTCCCCCAATTTGCCATTTTTAATGGCTTGCACACACACATGCATGTGCTAACAGGCACATAGAGTAGTGATCCTAATTTCAAACCCTAAGTTTGGACAATTAGTTATTTCACAATTAATATAGGAGTTAGGTTGGCCCAGTGTTCTTGTTCCAAGAAGATTTTATATGTAGAGGCTGAAATGGACAGATTTTTTAAGGTAATGACATACAATTAGTATTTCAGAACATGGCTATTAAAATCAGATGTTATATCAATGATGTTACATCAATGTTTGGGAGGAAACAGTCCTGGAGGTTTTATCAGCTGAGGGTCAAAGACAGTAAATGTGAATATATGGTCCATATCAGCAGCAATTCTCACTGGTAGCTTCAGCAAACTCTAACTCTAGTGGACTTTGTTCTCTTAACAGTCACCTTAGCATTTAAACATTAGCATTTAAGCATTGAAACAGTCACCTTAGCATTAGTCTAAGCATTTAAATGATTTTAAATGAAAAAGGTAACTTTTTGATGAAAAAGTCTGCATATATACATAGAAATATTGTTCACACTTCACTCACATTTTAATTTGATTATATTCGATCTTATTAATACTCTATGTCATTTGTAGGGTAAGTATGCTGAGTTGGACTAGTACCCCCAAATTCACGTACTTGTAGAACCTCAGAATGCAATCTTATATGGAACAGGGTCACTAGATTAAGGTGGGTCCTAAATGCAATATGACTGGGGTTCTTATAAGAAGTGGAAATGATATATAGAGACTTGGGGACAAAGGGGAGAAGGCCATGTAAAGAGGTAGACAGAGATTGGCATGGTATAGGCACCAGCCATGAATTTCCAGCAGCTGCTGGAAACTAGGGAGAGACAAGAAAGGTTTTATGTCTAGTACCCTTACAGGGAGCAGGACCATGGTGACACTTGGATTCCAGACTCCTAGGGTCAAGAATGGGGAGGTGATAAATTCACATTATTTCTTAAAACACCCAGTTGGTGGTAATTTTTTAGGGTAGCCTGGTAAATCAAATAGGTATTGTGATTCCTATTTTAAAAGAACAAATTAATTAAAAGGATGATACTTTATATAAAAATATAGGCAATTCCTCAGTGTAGAACTCAGGTCTTTAGCTTATTTGTTTAGTGTAGTTTCTATTTTCAGGAAGAGAAACTGCAATTATTTTGATCCTGATCTTTAACATAAATAGACAGAGGCCTTGTGGTCCTTTCCACCAGTTTATTGATCCATCCCTGTGGCCAGCCTTAAACTCCTTGGTCCCCAAGTTTATCCTTTGCAAAATTCAGTGGCTGGAAGCTACTCTGTCAAATTTCTTTATGAGTTTAACAGTATTTTTGAGACCACTGGGTAAATGTTTTGAATTTTTGAAGCCATTAGGTAAAAGTCTAGATGCTTATGGGAAAATATATAATTCCCCAAGATATGAAAAGGGGTAAGGGAAAAGGATGCTAAAAGTGAAAAGACAAATGTTTCCTTAATACTGTGGCCTTCACTTGGCCCTAAGCTAGGCTTCTTCCTGTACAATTCTGATGCAGTCATAAAACAATGAGAGCCAACTTGTGGATCATCTCTGCATTGACATTCCATCATATTTCAAGGTCCCATTTAATGACCATAGGCAAAGCACTCATCAGAACACACGCTGGCTCAGGGCTAATAGTTATGTTGGCACACTTTCCCCTTTTGGATGAGTTCCTTAGAAAATGTTGGCAGCTTGAATCCTGGGCTGCAAATGTGAGGTTTTTCTTTTAGTTAATTCTCCTTTCTAGTATCATCCACATCAAATCTCCTTTCAAGAACCTGACAGGAGGGTTTCTAAAACGAAGATCCCATGTGACTGACAAGTATTTGAGCATCTCCTGTGTGTGGCACGATGTGTGCATTCATTAAGGACATAGACGGTTCAGCTGTTTTAGAGTTGATGACACAGGAAATTCTCCCATGGTTTTCTGGTAACTATACCACTTTGCCATATCTGGAGTTAAACATCACTTTGTACTGACTATTGACCCGATTGTATGTGGCATTTTCTTTTGTTTTTCCATTCAAAGAAGTATTAGGTACATGCTTTGATCTCACAGACTAATTAAATGAATACTATCTGTAGACATTTAACTTTCAAACCTAAAAAATTGAGAGAAGAATTCCTGATTTGTTCCCCGCATGCCTTCCAAATCAGCTTCTTCCTCAGTTTTCTGGTCCCACTAAATTTAACTTTCATCTACTTTCTGAAGCTCAAAACCTAAGAGTGAATTTTTTTATCTTTTCTCCCATCCCAAACAGAGTAGCATGTCTTTTTCCTATCCTCCAAAGTTATATTGAATTCTCCCAGTTCTCAACTTCTCCAAAATTACCATGGAAACCTAAACTTTCACTTGATTAAACTACTCTGGTAGCCTCTTCTTCATATCTTCAACTCCAGTTTAAACATTAAAATTTGATCAAGTTGCTCTCTCATAGACAGATGCCTTTCTACTGAGAGTTAAATAATTTTCTACTGTGGCTTCCAAGGATTTTCAAGGCTAGGCCCTATCAACTTTTAACCTCACCCCTACCACCATCCATTTTACTTGCTCTGCTGCAGTCCAGCTGTCCTTTGCTCTTCTTCTCTAGGGTCTGGATGACTGCTGTTTTCCTGACTGAAATGTCTCCTCCCAGATTTACCAGTACCCTTCCAAACTCATCAGGGCATTCTTTTAAGTGCTCCATCTTTCCCTGACCTTATCTACACCCAGCCATATCCTTTTCATTCTATATTCTCTTTAAGCTGTGTTTTTCTTTTTATATTCCTTATTTTTATTGTTCCCTTCCATTACTGGAATATAAACTTCATAAGGGCAAGTATACTGTATTATTTTTCACTGCTAAATTCCTAAACCCAAGAAATAGAGTGAAGTCCATTGGGAGCATACAAAGAATTGTTTGTATCAATTGAATGTATCAATGAATGGATGATATGATGAAGTTCAAACTAATTTAGAAGATGAATAAATGGGCTCATCCATGCTAAAAGATTGAGCTATGAATTAGCCAGGGTAAGCACTTTTCTCTTATAAATATTTAATAAAAATCTTAAAGGGCAAATAGCAGAGACTTATAAAATAGCCTAAAAGGTAAAGAAAGCATTAGAGAGAAACATGATTATATGAGAATTCAAACCCCAACAGATTCCTGAACATTGTTCATTCTGCTTTCATTGGGAATAGCTGAAACATTGATTATAGATTCAAATAAAGTGACAGTGTAAGAGTTACTTGGATTGACTATGTGATGAAAAGCCCATAGTTTGACTTTCAGTTGATAAAATTTTATCATTTCCTTCCAAAAACAAATGACAATATTTTAGCTTTGATTTTAACAGTTCTAACTATAAGCACTAATGTTTTAACCTTAAAATCTCCAATTCCAACCCATATCAATCCTTCCTACCTATAAGATATTCTGTGATCAGAAGTTTTATCCAAATCCAACTGTTTCTTAGATATGATTAGTGTGGGAAATTGTAGAACTTAGTTATCTAGTTGTAAGAATATGATCACAAGAAGTTTGTTAACTGAGAAAATTAAGAAGTCGTTTCTGGGAAGTTCCACAAGTCTGTTTGTTAAAAGAATTCCAGGAAACTTTAAGAGATGTTGTAAAAGTTTTATGGGAGAAAAACAGATTTTCCTAGTTTTCTTCGTAACCATTGTCTGGGGTCAGAGGACTGCGACCCAATGACTATATGGGTGGTGAGAGAGATAAGGTTTACTATGTACATCTGTTATGTTTGCGGTGGGCTGGTGGGCTTGACTTCTGCTGAAGTCGCCCTGCTTTCTTGATACCATCTGATAAGAAGAGGGCTATGGGGCGCTCTTAGATGTACAAATCAGTGAACAGAAACAAGGGACGTGCAAATTTGCCTGTAGCTTTTATGAGTCACTTAGAGTCACTTGTTATCACCAGATGTTAAAACCAAAAAGACAATAGCCAGAATAACTAAGCTGTTTTCCTACATGTATAAAAGCCTTACTTCTTTCCTTTGTGATTGTCAAACAGTGTCAGGGGAATAAACTGCTGTTCATCGCCCATGCTGTCTCCTTTTCTTTCTTTAAAGGTTAGTGCTCTCCGGTGTCTCTGGTCTCCCTCTAGAGAGACCACCCACAATTAGGATATCAGATATTAGGCTTATTAGATATTAGGATTGATTGGGTTAAAGCTGGAAAGATATTCCACAGAATAGATACCTGCCCCACCAGGTATCTTCCTCCTAGAAATAATATTGTTATTAAAATAATATAATGTAGAAGTTTGGGATTTAGATAAAAATAGTTTGTCACATTTTTATATAAAGTTTATCATTTTTAAAGCAGACAGAATATAATCTGCAGTTTACAGAATCCATAAAATTGAAGAGAACATGAGAAAATAAAAAGATATCCCCTGTTTCTGGATAGGAAGAATCAATATTGTCAAAATGCCCATATTACCAAATATTATATATAATTTAATGTAATTTTTATCAAAATACCAAACATATTCTTCATAGAAGTAGCAAAATACATTCCTAAGATTTATAAGGAAACAGAAGAGAACTAGAATAGCTAAAGAAATACTGAGAAAAAGAGGCATCACAGTATTGGATTTCAAGTTATACTATGAAGCTATAATGATAAAAACAGTATGATACCAGCAGAAAAAATAGACAAGTGGATCAGTGGAATAGAATAAAAGACACAGAAACAACACCATGCATCTTTATCTGTCTAATCTTTGACCAATGCTCTAAAATCCTATGCTGGAGAAAACACAGCCTCTTTAACAAATGGTGCTGGGGGAGATTCAACATAGCTGAAAGAAGGAGGAGTCCCATTGAGCCCACTCAGAGAAAAATCAAGTAAAAACACAGGTAATTGGAAGAAAGGGAGGGACATACATATTGACGTCAAAAACAATCTGTTATAAGAGACTAGTAGATCAAATAAAACATAGGCACAGGATTTCATAAAACATTGCATCAGCCCACAGGGCTACCAGCAGAACTATGAATACTATTCTTTCTTTGTTGGTGTTATTTCCTTTTTCTGTCTTTTTTTTTTAGATTTTTACGTTTGTTTTTATATTGTTCTACTCACATTCTTTCTCTTTATTCAACTTTCTTCAGTTTATATTTTATGTGAATGAATATTGTCTCTTGTCTTTCTGGGTCACTTCAATATTCTTTTGCTTTATCCTTCATGCTTTTTCTCCTCTCCTGCTCTCTTGTCGTTTCCAAAACCTTGGGTGATCATCTGTTGTCCTACAGCCTTGACTCTACTATATTTCTCTTCATTTATCTCTCTGTTTTGCCCCCTATCTTTCTTAAATCACCCACCCCCCAGGTAAGGCAAAATCACTCAATTAAAGGGAAACTCATTGCAACAAGCTCCTGGTTTATGTTGGATTGTGTTATCTAACTATAGATCTTACTCCTATGGTTAAAAGTACAAAATTAATATTTATCACAGTTTGTCAGTTTCTAGGCTGTGCCTGATGATATTCACATTGCTAATTGGACTACTTTAACCAGGATATCATATCTGCTGTAATCAGTTGTTCTCCTTTGTATGACAACACTGTGATTGTCTGGGGCCATAACTATTACCACAGTCTAACAAAGGACTGGGTGCTGAGTCAAATAAATAGCAACTTCTGATCCTTAATAAATTGGTAAGGTAGGATCTTGGAACAGATACAAAGACCAAGAACCACATATGCCCAGAAGACCTCTCTGAGGGCTAAATATTTTCTTGTGAAGCCTCAATACTAGTGTTGAAGCTATCTGCCATAATAAATTTGCAAACATCAACACAGAAAACAAAAACAGCAACAACAAATAGAAAGTGACAAGATTCAGAGGCAAAATGCAATCCCTGACCTCCAGCCCATCTAGAACAAGTCCAAGGGACAATGAGATTGAGGAAATTGGAAGTCCCCACATGAATTTTCTGAAATGATAAAAGCAGAAGTAAAAAAACCAGATGCATGAGGTTATAGAGAAAATAATCTCTCAGGTTAAAAAAAAAAAAAAAGAAATGATGATCAAAATGAAAGACATGCCTGAATGAATCTAGAGTAGACACAGATTAAAAAAAAGTAGAGGAGCTTAGGAAAATGATGTAAACCTTGAATGCCCAACATAGGAAAGAAAGGGAAACTATGAAACAGATTCAAACAGACATCCAGGAAATTAAAAATTCCATTGAAAGTATACCCAATAGATTGAATGAAAGTAAGGACAGACTTTCTGATCTAGAAGACATTATTGCAATTAACAACTATGAAAATAAAGATATCTCAAAAATGGCAAGGGACTATGAAAAATCAATACAATGGCTGCAAGATGATTCAAAGAAAGACAATGTAAGATTGATCTGGGTCAATGAGAAAGTTGGAGATAATGCAAATGCCACAAAAAGCCTGTTCAAAGATGTAATGGCAAAAACCTTCCCAAACATAGAAAAAGATTTTGACACACAAATAGGTGAGCCATGTAGTACTCCAATTAGCCATGACCAAAATATATGTACATCAAGGCATATAATTTTCAAGATGCAAGAAATTCAGCACAAGAGCAGAGTATTAAAAGCTGTTAGTGAAAAGAAAGAAGTCACTTATAAAAGAAAGCCTATCAAAATCACAGCATATTTCTTAACACAAACCCTTAAGGCAAGAGAGCTTGGAGTGAAGTATTTCAGGTTCTGAAAGAAAACAACCTCTGACTCAGAGTGATATACCCTGCAAAACTATCTTTCAAATTCAATGGAGAAATAAGATACTTCCATGACAAAGAATAACTGAAGAAATTCATGACCACTAAACCAGCTCTACAAAATGCCCTGAAGGATATTTTAGAAAGAGATAATGAAGATCACAACTCCAAGAACACCAATATAAAGAAGCCACCAAGGAGGGAAAGCAATTAAACAGAAAGGAAAGACAGGGAACCAATAACAAGTAAAATATGACAAGGATAAGCCAATATATTTCAGTTATTACTATCAATCTAAATGGTCTCAATCACCAATCAATAGAAACAGACTGGCAGACTGGATCAAGAAATAATATCCAACAATATGCTGCATAGAAGAAACACATTTAACTCAAAAAGAAATTCAGAGCCTGAAAATCAAAGGATGGAAAACAAAACTCTATGTGACAAGAACCTGGAAAACAGCAGGGGTAGCTATTCTGTCTCTCTTAATCAGTGTTAGTTTGAAATCTACTTGATCTGCAAGGGGTAGCTAGTCTATTTGCAGACAAAGTGGATGTTAAGCGAAGACCGATTAAGAGAGACAAAGAAGGTCACTAGATTCCTGTGAAAGGAACAATCCAAGAGGAAGAGAACAATCATAAATATATATGCACCAAAAACTAGTGGACCCAACTTTGTAAAACACATATTAACAGGCATGTAATACCAAATAAGCACAAACACAATTGTAATGGGGGACCTCAACATCTCACTTTCACAAATTGATCAACTAGACAAAAAAATCCAACAAAGAAATATCAGAAATGAACCAAACTTGGAAACAAATAGACTTAGTGGATGTACAGTGTTCCGCCCCACAACATCAGAATACATATTTTTCTCAGCTGCACATAGGACATCCTCCAAAATAGACCACATACTAACCCATAGAATATTCTTAAGTAAATGCAAAGGAGTTGAAATTATCCCATATATTTTATCTGACCATAGTGAACTGAAATTGAAAATCAACAGCAAAAAAAAGCACAAAAATTGCTCAAACACATGGAAATTAAATAACACCCTCCCAAGCAACCAATGGGTAACAGATGAAATTAAGGAAGAAATTAAATTGAAAAGTAAATTCCCACATCAGGAAAACAAAACGAGCTCAAATGTACAACCTAATGTTGAACCTCAAATATCCTGCAAAAGAAGAACAAGTCAAGCTCAAAGCTCATATGAGGGAGGAAATTATAAAGTTAAGGAAATTACAAAGAGCAGAAATTAATGCAATTAAGACTAAGAAAACAATAGAAAGAATCAATGAAGCAAAGAGTTTGTTCTTTGAAAGATTAAATAAGATTGATTAAACCCTTAGCCAACCTTATTAACAAAAGAAAGACTCGAATTTATGCAATTAAGAATGAAAAGGATAAAATCACAACAGATCCTCTAGAAATCCAGAAGATCATTAAAATCTACTCGGAGAACCTGTACTCTAATAAGACGCAAAACTGAAGAAATGGACAGACTCCTAGATACATGTGAATTATCATAGCTGAATCAAGAAGATATACAAATTCTAAATAACCCAATGCCAGTCAATGAAATTGAGAATGTAATTAAAAACTCACCAACAAAGAAAAACCTAGGTCTTCATGGTTTTACTGCAGAATTCTACAAGAAATTTAGACAAGATCTAATGCCAGTACTCTTCAAACTCTCCAATGAAATTGAAAGGGAAGCAGTACTCACAAAATCATTCCTGGAAGCAAGTATTATCCTGATACCAAAATTAGAGAAAGACCCAATTGAAAAAGAGAACTATAGGCCAATCTCCATAGTGAATATAGACCCCAAAACACTTAATAAGATACTGGTAAACAGAATGCAGCAAATCATCAAAAAGATTATATACCATGAACAAGTAGGATTCATCCCAGGTTTAACAGCCACAAATTAATAAGTGTAATACACCATATCAACAGAGCTAAAGACAAAAATCATGTGGTCATCTCAATAGATGCAGAAAAAGCATTTGACAAAGTTCAATACTCATTCATGATAACTCTACAGAAAATTAGAGTAGATGGTCTTTATCTCAATCTGATAAAAGCCATCTATGAAAAACCAACAGCCAACATCATATAAATGGTCAACAACGGAAAGTTTTCACTCTAAAATCAGGAACAAGACAAAGACGTCCACTGTCACCATACTTATTCAATATAGTTCTGGAAACATTAGCCAGAGCAATTAGACAGGAGAAAGAAATAAAAGAAATAAAGACAGGAAAGGATGAAGTTAAATTATCATTATTTGTGGATGACATGATGATATTTTATATAGAAGACCCAAATATTCCACTGAAAGACTTCTAGATCTAATAAGCAAATTCAGTAGTGTAGCTAGCTACAAAGTGAACACTCAAAAATCAGTAGGATTCCTGTATACAAGCAACAAACTAACCAAGAGAGAAATTAGTGAAATGACATCTTTCACAATAGCATCAAAAATATGAAACACTTAAGAATCAATCTCACAAAGGAAATAAAAGATCTTTTTTTTTTTTTTTTTTTGGTACCAGGGATTGAACTTGGGTCCTTGCACTTGCACAGCAGGCGGCGAAACCACTGAGCTAAATCCCCAGCCTGAAGTAAAAGAGCTTTACAACGAAAATTACAGTACTATGGAAGGAGATTGAAGAGGATATCAGAAAATGGAGAGATATCCTTTGTTCTTCGGTAGGAAGAACTAATATAGTGAAAACCATCATACTCTCAAAATTGTTAGACAGATTTAATGCAGCTTCAATCAAAATACCATTGGCATACTTCACAGATCTAGAGAAATCATTTCTAAAATTGATTTGGAGTCAGAAGAGACCCAGAACAGCAAAACAATTCTGGGTAACAAAGGGAAGGCAAGGGGTATCACAATCCCTGACTTCAAATTATACTGCAGAGCCACTGTGATAAAAACAGCATGGAACTGGCAAGTAAATAAAAAAAACAAATAAAACAAAACAAATACCAGACCTGAAGGTCAGTGGAACAGATTAATTAGAAGATGCAAAAACAACCCGTTACATACTCAGCCACTTTATCTTTGATGAAGGAGCCAAACAGGTCCACTGGAAGAAACATAGCCACTTTAATAAATGGCACTGGAAAAACTGGCTTTCTACATGCTGAAGACTAAAACTAGACCCATGTCTCTCACCATGCACTAAACTAGAGTAAAAATGGATCAAAGATCTAAATTTTAAAACAGAAACACTAAACCTGCTAGAAGAGAGAATAGGTAGAACTCTTGAGGACATAGGAGTAGGCAAATACTTCATGAACAAAATCCTGACCACATGGGAAATACTACAAAGAATCAACAACTGGGACCTTACCTTATTATAAAGCTTTTGCATAGCAAAAGAAATCACCAACAGAATGAAAAGATAACATACAGAGTGGGAAAAAATTTTACCCAGTGGTTCCTCAAAGGACTAATATCTAGAATATAGAAATAATTGAAAAAAATAGTTCCCCCAAATTTAAAGACCCAATCCAAATATGGGCACCTGAGATGAATACACAGTTCTCAGATAAAGTAGAAATGGCAAATAAATACATGAAACAATGTTTAGCATCACTGGTCATTTAACAGATGCAAATTAAAACAACGCTGAGATTCCACCTCACTCCACAAAGAATGGCTATTAAAAATTCAACCAACAATAATTACTTGCAGGGTTGTGGGGAAAAAGGAACACTTCTCCACTGTTGGTGGGAGTGCAAACTGGAACAACCACTGTGGAACTAAGCGTGGAGAGTCCTCAAAAATACTAGGATTAGAGGTCCCACTTGATCCAGCTATTCCCTTTCTACATCTACCCAGAAGAATCAAAAGCATCAAACCACAGCAACATATTTGTATACATGTTTATAGTGGCAGACTAGCTAAATCTTGGAATCCACTCAAATGCCCATCAACCAATGAATGAATAAAAAAAGAAGTGTTTTGTTTTCTATACTTGAGCACTAGTCAGCCAAAAAGAAGGATAAACTTGAGACATTTCTAGGTAAATGGATGCACCTTGAAACCATACTTTTAAGTGAAATAAATTGAACACAATATGTAGATATCACATTGTCTCTCTGGTGTAAGAAACTGAAAATGTAAATAAGGATCAAAATATATAATAGATATTGTAAAATAGGAAGAAACTGTTCAAAATTATGTGGTGTGATACTTTGGTAATAATTAAAATGTTTTATGTGAAAAAAATGGTACTGGAGAAACTGATTATACACAAAAGAATAAAACTAATAGGATCTGTTAAGACTAAAGGCCTTTAAATATTGAATTTGTTATCTGAGGTAATAGGCTTTATGGGTATAAAACTTATTCTAATTCCTTAGTATGAGTTCTTCAGTAAGCAATACAGATGGAACGAAGACTGAGGTAATTTGTATGCTTAAGTGACTTGTTAACAATATTTGAATCACTGATTTATATAAACTAAGGGTATCAATGGCCTCAAATCCTGATCAAATTGTTACCTGTAGGAAATCGAATACAGGTAAAGCTGACTCGAGGTCAGCATGTTTTAATTCCAAAATGAACTCAGAAAAGATAATTCAATTGTAAAGTTTAACTGAAAGTATAACTTGGAAGAAATGGGTCAATCAAAGTGGAAAAATTTATGTTCTTAAGTACCTTTTATAGAGAATTCATAATTTTGGTGAGATTCTAGGCAAATCTACATTCTACTTTGGAATCTTTGACTTAGCAGTTTAATTCTCTGACCCTTGTGTTTTGATTTCCTGTTTTTCAATTTCACCAACTACAATGAAAAAAGAAAAAGAATAAAACTAGGCACATATTTCTTACCTTATACAAAAATCAAATGAAAATAGATCAAAGACCTAGATGTACAAACAAAAATGGTGAAACTTCTAGAAGATAAAATAGGGAAAATAATTGAAGAAATATGCATAGACATGGACTTCCTGAATAGAACTGTAATAGTACAAAAACTAGTGTAAGAATCAATGAATGAGATTATATTACAAAGCTTCTGCATAGCAAAAGTAATAATCAACAATGTAAAGAGACAACATACAGAATGGGAAAAATTTTTGTACCTACTCTTCTGATAGAGGACAAATATTTAGAAGAGTAATGGCAAGCCTTTTAGAGATGTACTGCCAGATTACAACCCAAAACCCACTTACTTATCACAAAATGCCAACACTGCAATTAACCTGAATACTGAGGTTTTAGTTTAGAAAACACAACTTATACATTACTATTTTTTGTCATAAAAGAAAAGCACATGCCATAGGTATACCACCATCAATCTAGACTAAAGAATTCAGAAACCTAATTAAGCCTGCCAAAAAAAAAAGGCCCAGTCATAAATTAGGCCATTGGACTAACAAACACTTTTAAAAGAGGAAGCAAAAATGGCCAAGACATATGTGAAAAAAATGTTCAGCATCTGTAGTCAATAAAGAAATGCAAATCAAAATGAGAGACCATCTTACTCCAGTCACAACAGCTATCATCAAGAACACAAATGATAACAGACACTCCTAATGATATAAGGAGAAAGAAATCCATCTACACTCTAGGTGAGAATGTAAACTATTATAACCACTATGGAAATAAGTATAGAGAGTCTTCAAAAAATTAAATTGGAAAATTCCATTAGGTCCAGCTATACCTCTTCTATATATTTCTCCCCAAAGAGTTAAAGACATCATTCTATAGTGATATACACACACTCATGTTTATAGTAGTGTAATTCATAACAGCTAAACAGTCTAGATGTTCACAGACAAATAAAGAAAATATGGTATTATTCAGCCATAAAGAAGTACGAATTTGAGTCACTTGTAGAAAAATAGATGAATTTTGTGATGATATGTTAAGTGAAATAAGTAAGATGCAGAAACATAAATATTTCATGGTTGCTCTTCTATGAGAAATCTAAAATATAAATAAAGAATAAGACAAAGGAAAGATAGTAGGAAACAGGGAGGTAGGCTTTCTGGAGATATGGAATGGAATCAAGGAAAAGGCCAAGAGCAGAGGATGGGATGAGGGGATAAGGGGGATTTGAAATGATCAAGATGTACCCTGTGTGGATGAGAGCAGCACAGTTGCAGACAGGTCCCAGCCAGGGGCGTGCCCCAACCTCTGCAGCCTGGACCCATAGAACTAAAGGCCAAAGGTCAAAGACCCACCTGGAAAAGAGCTGCACAGGCAGACAAGCAACAGCCAGAGGATTGTCCAGATTTCATTCTTGGACCCAAAGTCCCCAGCCAAAGCCCAGCTGGAAAAGAGCTGCACAGGTGCACAAGCAACAGCCAGAGGCCAGCCAAGATACCATTGGTAAGTGCATGCAGACCCCCACCAGAAGCCCACTTGGACACCAACAACCAAGGATCACAGCTCCAAGCCAGAGGCCCTCCCAGATAAAAGCTACATGGTGGGGCAGGCCCTAGCCAGAAGCACGCCCAGACAACAGGGCAGTGCAGGGATCCAAAAGGCCATCATTCTGAATCCAGGAATTAGCACAGGGGTGAGCAGAACAGAAAGGCTTCTCAGTGGCTGAGAATTGAAGACCACTGGGTGAGCAAAAAGTTGGCTTAACAAAGGCACAGCAGGCTGCATCTGTTGAAATGAGAAGACATGTAAACAAGTCTCAAAATCAGACTCCTAGATCAACTAAAGCAGCCCCAAAGGGTAATGAGATGGAACAATCTGATACTCAACCACCTGGACTCCCTGAACTGGCAACAAAAGAGGATCTGGAAAAAATGAAATCAGAAATATTTTCTCTGTTAACAACAGAGATTCAGTCCATACTCCAAGACATGATTAATAAACCTAGAGTGGACACAGATTAAAAAAAAACAGAGGAGCTGAGGAACATGATGGAATCCCAATATAGGAAACAAATTGAATCCATATTAAAAACTCCATTGCAAGTTCACTCAGCAAAATGAGCCAATGTGAGGACAGAATTTCAGATATAGAAGATAGGATTGCAATTAGTGACCATGAAAAGAAATCATTCTTAAAAATAGTAAGGGACCAGGGGAAAACAATCCAGAAGCTAATAGATGATGCAAAAAAGAACAACATAAGACTGATTGGAGTCAATGAAGAAACAGGAGAGAATGCAAAACAACATAAAAAAAAAAACTGCTCACAGAAGTAATGGCAGAAAACTTCCCAAGTAAGGGAAAAGAACTTAACATACAGACAGATAAGTGAGGCATACAGGACTCCAACTAGCCATGATCAAAAAAATCTACACCTAGGTATATAATAGTTAAGATCCCAGAAAACCAACAGAAGAACAAAATTCTACAAGGAGTTAGAGAAACGAAACAAAGCATACAAAGGAAAGCACATCAGAATTGGCAGACTTCTTAACACAATCCATCAAGGAAAGAAGAGTCTAGAGTGACATATTTCAAGTCTTATAGGAAAACAACCTCCAACACAGACTGATGTACCCTGCAAAACTATCTTTCAAAATTGATGGAGAAATACGATACTTTCATGACAGAGAGTACCTGAGAAACTTCATGAATACCAAACCAACACTCCAGAAAAATTTTTAAAATATCCTAAGAAAAGACAATGAGGATCACACCAGGAAGCCCAGCAGAATGAACCCATCAGGTAAGGCAAGAAATTAAATGCAAAGGGGGAAAATCCAACGAGAGGAAAAGGTTATGACAAGGATAAATCAATACATATCAGTTATAACCATCTATGTTACTGGTCTCAATTCACCAATTAAAAGAAACAGACTGGGTTGCTTCTGCTACCTTGTGGCCGCCATGTTGTTTCTCTTTTGCAATGCCTGTTGGCCATCCCTACCTTGGAGCCAGCCAGCTATGGACTGAAACCTTTACAAACTGAAGAAGCAACCCAGTCAGCAATCAGAAAAGAAGAAAATGGGACTTGTGTTTTTAAAAATGCTTCACGAGAGCAAACAAATGACAAATTGACACATGTTGACGCAGGGTATAAAAATTATAAAAGTGGTATGGTGTATGCACTGGGATTAGGAGAAGATGATGAATCATCACCTTGGGATTCTGAGAGTATCTTTGAGAATCTTCCACAGAAGTCTGTTGATCATTTATCTGGGGCTGCAGATGAAAAAGGAAAACATACAGGAAATAGACAAGTAGAAGAATCACCTGAGAAATGTCTTCACTTGAAGCCCACCATTGAAATGAAAGAGTCTGTTCCAAATAAAGCAGTAGCAATGGAGGATTTACAGACATGCAAATCAGATTTTTCTGATTGGAGTTCTACGAGTTTGAACCTCTCTGATAAGACTTTTCAGAGATCAGGGAATTTGAAAGATGATGACAAATATCCACTTACAACACAATCAATGATTAAAAATCTGTCACCATCCACAGAATTTGGGAAGACAACCTTAATAAGTAAGAAGAAGATGAATATCAGAACTGTGTTTCTGCTGAGGAATTGTACACCATGTTGTGTGAATCACAGCAATCAAACAGCATAAAGAAAGTAATAAAAAAGCCTAGAGAATTCAAAAAAAAGAGAAAGAGACTGGAGGAATGGGTCAAGAAGCAAGATCCTACAATATGCTGCATACAAGAAACAAACTTAATTTTTTAAAAAAGCCTCATAGACTGAAAGTTAAAGGGTAGAAAACAATACTCCATGTGAAAGGAACCCGAAGAAAAGCAGGAGTAGCTATAATCTTTGAAGATCAAATAAAATTCAAACCAACGTTGATTAAGAGAGACAAAAAAAGGACACTATATCCTTGTAATGAGGAAAATTCAAGAGGAAGAGATGACAATCATAAATATATATGCACCAAATATTAGTGTGCCCAACTATATAAAACAAATATTAACAGACATGAAAAATCAAATAAGCACTAATACATTAGTAGTGGGGGACTTCAATACCCCACTTTAACAAATAGATATATCAACTAGACAGAAAACAAACAATGAAATACTAAAACTCAATCAAACTCTTGAACAAATGAACTTAAGGGAAGTTTGCAGAGTGTTCCACCCCACAAAATCAGAATACACATTTTTTTTCAACTGCACACGGTTTTTCTCCAAAAGAGACCACATAACTTGCTCATAGAACCTGTTTAAGTAAGGGCAAAGGAATTGATATCCACTCCATATTATCATAGTGCAATGAAATTGGAGATCAATAGCAAAAGAAAGCTCAAGAATTTCTTAAGTACATGGAAATTGAACAACAAACTTCTGAATAACCAATGGGTCACAGAGGAAATTAAAGAAGAAATCAGACAGTTTCTACAATTAAATGACATTGTCAATACAATATATTGGAATCAATGGGAAAAAATGAAAGCAGCCTTATGAGGGAAATGCATAGCAGTGAATACTCATTAGGAAAACAGAGAGAGCTCAAATAAACAACCTGATGATGAAGCTTCTAAAAAGAAGAGCAAGACAAACCCAAAGCTCACACAAGTGGGGAAATTATAAAGATCAGAGCAGAAATCAATGCAATGGAATCTAAGAGAATGATACAGAAAATTAATGAAGACAAGAGTTGGTTCTTCAAAAGAATAAACAAAATTGGCAAACACTTAGCCAAACTTTTCAAAAATAAAGGAAAGAAAATACCCAAATCAATGCAATTAGAAATAAAAAGGGTGAAATTACAATGGACCCAGCAGAAATCCAGAGGATCATCAATACCTACTTTGAGAACCTATATGACAATAAGATGGACAACACAGAAGAAATGGACAGATTCCTAGACACGAATGAATTACCAAAGTTGAATGAAGAAGATCTAAAAATTCTAAACAACCCATATGAATCAACAAAATTGAAAACATAATTAAAAACTTATCAACTAAGAAAAGCATGGGCCCTGATTGCTTCACTGTTGAATTCTACAAAACATTTAGAGTACTATTACCACTACTGTTTAAACTCTTCAATAAAATTAAAAGGGAAGCAATACTCCCAAATTCATTCCTGGAAGCAATCATCACCTTGATCCCAAAAGTGGAGAAAGACCCAACCAAAAAAGAGAACTATAGCCCAATCTCACTAATGAACATAGATGCAAAAATTCTCAATAAGATACTGGCAAATGGAATGCAGAAGATTATCAAGATCATACACCCTGACCAAGTGGGATTCATCCCAAAGATTCAGGGAAGGTTCAACATGTGCAAATCAATAAATGTAACACACCATATTAACAGAGCCAAGGACAAAAACCATATGATCATCTAAATAGATGGAGAAAAATTATTCAATGAAATCCAACATATACTCATGAGAAAAAAACCTTACAAAAAATTGGAATAGATGGACTCTACCTCAACCTGATAAAAGCCATCTATGAAAACCCAACAGCCAATATCCTACTTAATGGTCAAAAACTGAAATCCTTCATACTATCATCAGGAACAAGAGAGAGATGTCCATTATCACCAATCCTGTTCGATATGGTTTTGGAGACATTAGCCTCAGCAACTAGACAAGAGAAAGAAATAAAAGGAATAAAGATAGGAAACACAGAAGTTAAACTGTCATTATTTGCAGATATGATACTCTATATAAAAGACCCCAAGAACTCCACCAAAAGTCTTCTAGACTTAATAACCAAATTCAGTAAAGTAGCTGGATACAAGTTCAACACACAAAAATCCATAGCTTTCCTCTACACAAACAACAGAATCACTAAGAGACAAATGAAGCAATCAATTCCTTTCACAGTAGCATCCAAAAAACTGAAATAGCTAGGAATCAACCCAATGAAAGATGACAAAGATATTTTCTCTGAAAACTATAGCACTCTGAAAAGAGAGATTGAAGAGGATATCAGAAAATGGAAAGACATCCCTTGTTCCTGGGTAGGAAGAACCAATATAGTGAAAATGGCCATACTTCCAAAACTGCTACATAGATTTAGTGCAATTCCAATTGAAATCCCAGCAGCATACTTCACAGACCTGGAGAAAATAATCCAAAAATTCATTTGGAACAAGATGTTGTCTAGAATAGCAAAAGCAATCTGAGGCAACAAAGATAAGGTAGGGGGTATCACAATCCGCAAATTGAAACTATATTACAAATCTACTGTGATAAAAACAGTATGGAATAGGCAAAGAAACAGACCTAAGGACCACTGGAACAGATTAGAAGATGCAGAAACAACTCCAGACACACTCAGCCACCTCATCTTTGAAAAAGGAGCCAAATACCCTCACTGGAGAAAAAAATAACCTCTTTAATAAATGGTGCTGGAAAATTGGGTTTCAAGTTACCAAAGAGTAAAACTAGACCCATATCTCTTACCATGTACTAAACTAGAATTGCAATGTATTAAAGATCTAAATATTAAAATAGAAACACTAAACTGTCAAGTTGGGTAGAACTCTTGAAGACACTGGCGTAGGAAAAGATTTCATGAACAAAACCTCAGTTGGATGTGAACTAGGACAAAGAATCAACAAGTGGGATCTCTTCTTACTAAAAAGCTTCTGCACAGCAAGGGAAATTACCAATAGCGTGAAGAGACAACCCACAATGTAAGAAAATATTTTTATCAGCTGTTCCTCAGACAAAGGTCTACTATCTAGAATCTATAAAGAACTCAAAAATATCAGACCTCCCAAATTCGAAGACCCAATACAAAAATGGGCCTCTGCAATGAACAGACATTTCTCAGACAATGATGTAGAAACAGAAAATAAACATATGAAAAAATGTTCAACATCACTGGTCATTCAAGAGATGCAAGTGAAAACAACACTAAGATTCTACCTTATCCCAGAAAGAATAGCTGCTATCATGGAATCAACCAATAACAAATGGTGGCAGGGCTGTGGGAAAAAAGGAAGCTTTCTCCACTGCTGGTGAGAATATCGACTGGTGCAACCACTGCGGAAATCTGTATGGAGATACCTCAAAGAAGTAGGATTGGAAGTCCCATTTGACCTAGCTATTCCCCTGCTGGGTATCTTCCCCAAAGAATTAAAAGAATCATACCACAGTGATATATGTGCAACCATGTTCATAGCAGCACAATTTGTAATAGCTAAAACTTGGAAGCAGCCCAATTGCCCATCAACTGAAAACTGGATAAAGAAAATGCATTTTTTAATAAAATGGAGTACTACTCAGCCATAAAGTATGAGAAATTAGAGACATTTATAGCTAGATGGATGTATATTGAGGTGATACTCTTAAGTGAAATAAATAGGATACACAGGTGTAAATACCAAATAGTATCTCTGCTGGGAGAAACTGAAAGTATAAATAAAGATCAGAATGTATAATAGATAAGGTGAAATAGGAAGAAATGGTGCAAAGGGGAAGTGGAAGTGGAGGGGTAGGAAAAAGGAAAGAAGGGAATGGAATTAATATGAGAAGATGAAAAAATGGAAATGAAGTCTTTGTAAATAGAGGTGGAGGAATTGGAGGGAGGGCAGGGGGGTGGGTAAAAATAAGAGTTAAGATACATTATGTAAAGGTACAAATCTTCAATGATGAATGTCATTATATTATATACCTAAAACATACCAATAAGATTAATTTTAAAAAATGATCAAGATGCAATATATACATATATATTTATACCATACTATATTATACAATACTATACTATAATATATGCTATGTTGTACTAATCTAAATATTTATATATTATAATATATATTATATATGTATATATTAATTTCTCAAAGTGAATTCAATTGTTATATATGACAAACATACTAACTTAATAAAGAAGAAAATGAATTCATAATGTAGTGAGGTGATTTAAATAAGATTTACTTAAATTTGGTTGGGTGTTATATCATGTTAATCAACAGTATAGTTCTTAATGTGATACCCTGTAAAATACAGCAAAATATTTCATAGTAAAAAACAAGATATTTGGTGCATTAATTTATAGATACACCAAATTGTATGTTAATTATATGGTAGACCTTGTAACACTAACTTCAGGTTGAAAAGGAGAAATGAATTTAATTTCCACTACATGCTATACAGCAACTTATTTTACATATATATCTTTATTCAGAACTTTATGCCTGATTTTTTTGATGTTTTCATGATTGAATGTTTATTATCCACTAAAACTTGTGTTGTAACTTTATCCTTAATGTAAAAGAATTATGAGGTTGGGGCCTTTTAGAGGGGATGAGGCCATGAGGACTCAGACTTCAGGCAGGGGTGAAGGAAACAGCTTAGCTCCCTCTACCTTTTGGCCCTTGTACGGTGTGAGCATATGGCGAGTGCATCCTGTTGAAGATACAGCAAAAACATCTCATCTTCAAGGCAAAGAGCAGTTCTCATCAGATACCAAACCTGCCGATGCCTTGATCTTGCAATTCTTTCCTCCAGGACTGTGAAAAACACATTTTTATTCTTTATATTACTCAGTCTCTGGTAATTTTTGTTATAGTCCCAAAGAGTGTAGAGCAGAAATTATCCTGCTCTTTTTATTTTATACACGTATAATCTTAAAAAAAAAAAACCATCAAAAATTTTGGTGAAATAATGTTTATGGAATATAACTAAAAGTGCTCTCAATGACTGTATAAACATGTAGGTAGGAAAGTGTCATAATCAGTTCCTATCTTTACTCCTCACTAGTCATATTAATCAGTTCTCAATACAAGAAGTTCCCTAAAAGAGCTCAGTTCAGCTACTTTACCTTTTGGTGTAGAGCTTATTCAGCTGCCCAACATGATGACAATGTCCTTGAAGATACCCATGCTGGCTTTTGCTCTACTCTGGTTTAGCAAGCAACCTGCTCTCATTTTCAGGAGGGTGCATAATCACATTAGGCAAGGAAACCCCAAACAATCTATGTAGGGAAGCTTTTTGACACTTCTTGCATGCCCGATCCTCATATTCCATAATAACATAAAAATTAAGCAGTTTTCCATATTATTTCTCATGAAGTAGATAATTTTTCTAGATGTTTGGTTATACCAACTCAAGAAGCCTGAATTTATGCTGTGTGTTCAAAATAAAATAACAGACAAGCAGTGAAAGTGTTTTAGGGAAGCCCAACTATGTCACACAATTTTTTACCCAGGAAACTACTTTTCTTATCCTTTGCTTTCAGTTAAGCTTTCATTTTTGTTTTATGTGAAAAAATGTCTAGGTAAGTTTAAGTAAATAACCAGAAAATGTCCTCAGGTCTAGATTATTTGATCTTTTTAACATAAGTATTTTCTATAAATCAATAAATATTTTCAATATTCAAGGAGACTACTTCAATAAAATGTATTTTAGTAGCTTTTACTTAAAGTGGCTCCCACTATACTGCTAGTTTCTTGAGAATTCTGACATTGTCTGGCTTTTGTCTTTATATGCTAGCACAGTGTCAAGTTTGATGCTGTCCAGTAGAACGTTCTACAATAATGGAGTGTTTTCTACATTGTCTAATATTGTAGTAGGATAACAAGACTTAGGATTTGGATTTTTAATTTTTAATTTTATTTAAATTGTAAGTGCTATCAAGCAGTGAAGTGTAGTTTGAGTGACTGAGAAACTGAATTGTAAATTTTACTTTGTTTCAAGACATTTAAATTTAAGTGGACACATGTGGGTATTGGTACTTTGGTGTACAATGCACGTCTAGAACTTAGCACAAAATAATTATTTTTGAGTGAATCAAGAAAGACTAGTGATTCAGAATTGCTTTGAACTCTTTTACCGGTGATTAAATACTCTATCCTGCTAAGCCTACCTCTAATTCATGAAATAATATACATCTTTAGACAAAAATCATAATACTTTGCCCAACTGATCATTAAATCCAAATAGATCTCTTAAGCCTTCTGTTGTTAAGGATCCCAGGCCATAAGCCTTTAATGGTGACAATCTTTTTTTGCAATATTTGCAAAAATATTTCGCAGAAAGATATTTTGTGAAATAGTGTCAGCATGTCTGCATGCTACAAAAAGAAAAGAAAAGAAAGGAAAAGAAAAGAAGATACAATATCAATGCTTATCTTTAATGTTTATCCATGGCTGTAACCACACAACCAGCCTAATCCCAATTGGCTAATGGTCAACTTCACCATCATAGTCACTACAAATATTTATTTAAACCATCCTGAAGTATGATTATTAATCATAAAGTAGCTCAAGTTATAAAAGAAATGAGCTGGGAAGAACTGTGACCAATGGGACTTAATGAATTTGTAGAATCATGTTGAAATAAACATAACATTATTTCATATCTGTATCACATCATTATCTTTACATTAAGTAAAAACAAGATTATAGTGACATCTCTTAACAAATCAACTATTCATGAAATGGCAAAGCTATGACATAGTTTATGGGATGGTATAGTGCTTTCTGATCAACAGATTTCACAATTTAGTTAGGCGTATAAATATAAGGCAAAATTATTAGGATGGTTTACATCATCCTGCCAAAGTATAAAGAAAGATTAATTAGGGGAAAGTAATAATCACATTAAACTTCTGGTTGTGCAGTTACTGAACCAGTTCCAAGCTGTAAATAATTTATTTTATTTTATTTATTTTCTGTACCTAAGTGATTTACCTGGCCAGTACCCCACTTTGTAAGTATAGTGAGCAGGAATGAAGTTCTCCTTTGATTCTACTCCAGTCAGCCAATGTCTTCCCACTGAGTGTCTATTAGATGTTAGGCAAGACTCAAGGCTTTCCCTATCTCATCACATTTCACTATTATAACTGAGGAACAGACTGAGTAAATAATTCCTCCAATTTAATACAATAGTTCGGGAAACTGGAGTCTCCATGATTAAGAGAGCTCCTCTAGGATACAGGTAGTAATATTCAAGAATATGACGTGAACTTTGCTGTTCTATCCATAACCATCATACAAGTAGAGTCCCATTTTAATTTTAAAATATCCAGAGGAGGAGGAAAAATATAAATAGTTATACCTGCACACAATGTATTCTAAAGTCATTCACCAGGGGTTTGCTTCCACTCATCTTTTTAGTGTTAAGAATATAATAGTCTTAAGAATATTACTTAAAAAGCTTAAACATGACAAGGTTTTGTAGATTATTGGGTTACAGTATAGCAAATGGGCTTCCTATTCTAACTCAAGCCCTCAAGCCTGCATGTGGTCCGCTTTAAATTCCTTCATGGTTAAATTGCCTTAACGGTATCTTTAGGACCACAAATAATAATTCAAAAATTCACCACATGTGGTATGAAAAGATTAGACACATCTTAAGCAGGCTGGGACTTAAATCCAGGTTGATAATACAGTGGATAAATTATATGCCATAAAGGCAGAGGAGAAAGAGCAAAGGTTTAGCAAAAAGAAGATATAATCAGAGGACACAAGCCTTCATATAAATCAAGCCTTTCTATTCCAGGTGATTATTTCATAAACTGTATCTTGGACTGTTGATCTCTTTAAATGATTACAATAAAATGTATGCACTTTTAGAGAGCTTTGCTGGCTGATTTATATTTCAGACATTTTTCCATCAGTTTTCATTCCTTTAAAATATGGTCTTCATAATAGAGTTGATATTTTCAAATAATATGAAAAACTAGAAATTCAATTTGTATAAAAGCTTTGTAATCTTCATGTACAATTACTGCATCACATTTGGAAAAATAGTGATAAAAGAAGCAACCAAATGCATATTCAGACGAGACTCATTTTGAAAAGATAAGATCATTCATGGACATGTTTTTCTCCCCTCTTTTACCTCTAAATTTAATAGCCTTGCCAAATGATAGGATGAGACTTGTACTTCCTCTAAAAAGAAGGAAAGATGGGCTTCTACAAAGTGAACTAGAAAAGGAGAAGCAAAGGAAAGGGTCTGTGCGATATTCCATCTTCCTCACCAGTTGGTGTATTACTGAGCAATCTTAGAGAAAAGTGGTTTTTTTTTCTAGTATATTTTTAAATTGCCAAAGCTGCATCTGGTTTAACAGAAGAAAAAAATACACATGCAGCACCTATTAGTCTTGATAATATAATTTATTTATCCTAATGTCTGCAATAAAGACAGCAAGAGAGCTACAGAATGCTCTTCCTATAAATGGATTGAAGGAGTTAGCTAACTGTTCTGCACAGGTAGAACTTGTTCTTCTTGGCCTGCATGTGCAGGCTGAATTGTTCTTAATCCATCTACTCTGTAAGAGATCAACTAGACAATGAAATACTCATGAAACAGAGTTAAGTCACAGAGCAAATATACAAGGACCTGTAGAAGAAAAAAAATCTTTATTCCATACAATGGTTTAAAATAACATAATTTAATAAAACAATGTTATTAATAAAAGTCAAAATATGAAGAGTATTTTAAGGCCATTACTGCTGCCCTTCCCAAAAGTTATTCAAGGCTACATCATGTTTCTAAAGCAGAAATGTTCTCCGTTTCATTTTCTGAAGATCACTTATTTGCTTTGCATGCTACAACAATGCCAATAAGTAACCTAGTCTATCAGTGGAGCTTTTAGTTGTAATTTTTAGTTGCCTAATCATTGTTATACTAATTGCTAAGCAAATGCTTATAGAGGCCAGTGTCCAATGAGGTCTTCTACATAAATTTTTCACACTGCTTTCTGAGGAGAGGGAAATGTATGATATGTGCAGCATAAGATGGCTGTTTCTGTCATATCAGACTGATTGGAGGAGGTAAGGACAACACCATTTAGACCAAAAAATTAGCTATATAATATGCCATAGCCACACAGAGATGATAGGCCCAGGAGAGAATATGAACTGAGATTTTTATATTCTATTTAACAACTTCCCATAAGTTTCCTTATTGTGGTTTTTTTTTTTTTTACTCTGTCACATATTTAAAATTTTTGTTTCCCCTAGAAACTTCTGAGATCCCTAAGTACTGTTACTTCACTACACAGGTATGGTTTTCTAAAGTGCTTTAAATGGGCTGGGATGGTACTAAGAATATAGTAGCTCTTCATGAAAAATATTTATAAATTAAATTTTGTAATTGTGTCTTATGCAATCAAGGCTTTACACATGGTACAAATACTCTGATTTAAAAAAAATTAATTACGTTAAAAACGGCAGAACATGTTGTACCATGAATAAGTGTTTTATTGAATGAAGTATTTTTGTTAGTAATCAATGTCAAAAAGGAAAATACTTTTTTATCCATTAATTTGAAAATATTGGCAGTTTTAAAAGGAAAAAAAGGTGAGGAAAAAACCCTGCAAATTGCTTTTATAAGTTGGATGCTTAGAAACAATGGTATTGATGGGGAAAAAAAACGTTATTCAGTCTTAGAAAACAAGACTCACTACCCAGAATTTTTATCAGAAAAACAATGCAATCATGGCCAGTCAGGCCTGAAAAGTACAATAAAACAGTTCTAGAATAACATTAGGATTAGAAGTGAGGAATTCAGATAATTTTTACATTGTGGATCTTTTAAAAATAAACATGCTTAATTTTAAAATTGAATTTCAATAATAGAAAATTGAGCAAGAGTTTTCTTTATAGGATTTTAAAGAGTAAAAGTCAGTTTGTGAATAATGTGGCATATTCCAGGGGTGATCGAACAGTATAGTAAATGTTTAAATTAAAAAATTTGTACACTAAAAGTTACCTTACCATTAATTCCCCTCAAAATATTCCCTCTTGCTTCACTTCAAACAAACACACTTATCCCATTGTTTTGCCCACTGTGAAACAGTTCTGGAGGTCCTCTTTCAAGTCTTTATGAAGTCTGATCGACAATGTGGTAGATGTAGTTGCTGAATACCATGCAACAAACAGGTAGCTCATCACAACACTATGGTGTGTCCTCATCCTCCTAATTCACTGGATCTGGCACCCTGTCACTATGGCTTTCCCCACAGGCAAAATGGTCATGAAAGGTAAATGTTTTGAAACCATTTAGGACACTGAGAGATCGAACAGTACAACCAGAGACACTCATGAAAGGGAACTTCCAGAACTGCTCCAGAAAGTGACAAGGATGATAGAATAAGTATGTTTGAATCAAGGGGGAATATTTTGAGGTAGTTAATGGCAATGTATCTTTTAGTGTAACAAGCTTTTTTATTTAAATACACCATAATTTATGACACTTCATTACATATTTATGCGTGCATGTACATTATATATATATATAAAACTTCTTACTAAGCTTTTAAAAATTACCAAATATTCATAAAAGTGATTGACTACATATGTGTATACATATATATGAACTATAAAGATCAAATTAGCGAAGAGATTAATGACTCAAATTCTATGTTAACTCAGATAATGTAAAGCTGAAATTACATCATTTAGTGTTTTAAATCCACATAGCAACGTGCATTTTCTTAAGAAGAAAAACCTGGGAGCAGGTCAGCTTCAAGGATGCACAACCAGTGAAGTTGGACAAGCTGTCCAGTTTAGAAGGACTTTATGTGGAGACTGACTAATGTTCTCTCATAGCTGTCTTATACTTTCTTAAAATTTTCAAAAGTCTGAATTTTTATTTGGTGTGGGGGGTCCTGAAAATTATTTATCTGGTCTTCTCTGGGTGCCTGACTTTCCTAATGATGTTTGAACTGTACGTATTTTATGTTTTTGAATTACTATCTCAGATTTTCTGTGAGGCAAATAATGGCTCAAATTGTAAAGCCTGGGCCTTTCTCCTTCCAAAGATGACTAATCCAATTTTGTCTTTCTAACGCTGGCTAAGAAAGGAGGGAGAACTTGCTAAATGTAGATCATCAAGGAGCGCTCAGATGGCCTATTCTCCTCTTTCTTCTTTGACACGCTGATTTCAATCACCCAAGAAATGACTCACTACAAAAATTATTTTCTCCCATTTACCAATTGAAATATTTTGAATTTGTGCTTCACCTTCTTCCAAAGTCATGCGAAATTCTTTTAAAGTAAAATATAGTTTTATATAATACAAAAATGAATATAAAGTAGCATTATTATTTAAAAAGAGAAGGAATATGAATTAAGTGTCTAAAATAAGGCAGCTAATTATATGTACCCATTCACTAAATTTAACTTTTAGATTATAATTTTTATTAACAGATAGAAAGCTGGCAAACTACTTATCAGTAATTCATTATTTCAAATAACAGTAGAATTTGTAAGAAAAAATAAAATTTAATAAGGTGCAGATATATTTTCAAATAAACAATTTTAGAGCTTGTCCTTTATAAAAGTGGAAATCATTGAATTATAAGTTGCTTTACTCTGTGATCAGTAGGTTAATACAGTGACTCAATTTAGAAAATAATGAATCACATGAGAGGTTATTGCCTATATTTTTGGATTTTCAGTTTGTCTTTGGAAGTCTCTTGAGTACTTTCAGTGCATGTTTAAGTTCTTATTAAAATCCCGAATTTAGATGTTTTATGACATTTTTCTTTTACCTTTGATCCTGTACTCTTCATAGACAAACAGAAACACTGAAAAATCAGTGGAGAAAGTTGAAACCCAGTGGTGACACCGAGACACAGTTTGGCAGGCAAGTCACTCTGAGGAAATGATTCTGTAAGGCTGTATAGATGGATTAGGCCTTTGTATGTCATGATTTGCCATTATTCAGACATGGCCTAAGTGAGGAGGATGTTTTATTATAAAGTTGTCTTACCTCTAAAAATTTTCAACTTAAATATCTTCCATTTTGTCATTTCAAAAAATTCTATGAAAGGATTCAAGGATTTTGCAGACGAAAACATGCACTCTCTAAATACTGTACTACCCTTCCCAGGTCATACTCACATTCAGGCTGAGTGGCCACCTTGATTGGTTGAGAACTCTCCCCCGGTCCCCACTCGTTGTAGGCAACAACTCGGAAGGTGTACATGGCTTCTGGTTTCAGGTTTCCCACAGTAAGCTGAAGGGACCCAGGCTGGGTTGTATTCAATGCTCGTTCCCTAGGAAACCAAAGTTGAAGAAAGGGATTATTCCAAAATGAATACTTTTAGCCCCTATCTTTTCTTGCTGTACAAGAGTAATGAGCAACCAAAAGGTTGTTAACTCATTTAATGATGACCGGGATATAATTTGAGACCTCTGAGGCTTACTATGGGGAAAAAAATGAATGGGAAGAACCTGCAAATCAATGTTGCAAGCTTTTGGGGAGTTCAAGATCTTGTCATTCTCCATGAAACTTGCAAACTAAAGTCTTCCCTTGACACTTTACAATTTAGAATTCAAAACTCATGACAACCAAAGAGCTATTAAAAGAGAAGAAACATCTGGAATTCAGACAGGAAGATGCATTTTGTAAACATCCGGCTAATGACAGGAATCACAGTTTCCATTATTCCACAAATTGGTCTTTGTTCGTATTGCCAACAAATGCATTTATGCATTTTCTTTCATTGTAGGAAAGGAAAATGCAGACATTAAGTGTTCCTATGTCTGTCTGGAGCTGGGGCTCCTGCAGTTACTTTAAGTGCAGTTACTGAAAGGAAGAAAATCCACTTTGTAAAAAGAAACAATAACAAATGTCTGCTCTCCTTATGCTTCAAGCCACATCTATGCATGTTCAACACATTTACCACTAAAAACTCCCTCCACACTGCAAACAACTGAATTAATGTGATCATGGTAAGATTTACAGTTCACATTTAGAGAAGATAAACTCTCTGACAAGGTTGATATAATTAAGAATAACAAATTAAAGTATTCTTTAAGGATGCACATTATTCTCAATATAGATATATCTTCTTTGGCCTTCAATATGTAATTGGACTGCATGAAGAAGGAACTCCTATACTACTTAACTCTTTCTTAAGGTTTCTAATCCTACATAATATCTCTTACCTATGAGTGCAATTATGTGTACATTTTAATTTCGTCGTTGAGTTTTATTTTTGGATATATGTAAAGTGGGATGTATGTTTTTTACCAGGACAAATTATGTTTTCAAGAAAAAAGTTCTAAAGCACATAAACATTGATTCCCAGACATATGTTCACGTTTAACATGATGCAGCAGAGACTGGCTAGCTCATCCTTAAACCTACAATTTCTTCAGATGGTACAAGACTACACTTGCAAGCCTTCCTAAAGCTTAGCTGTGTACTCTTCGAGATTGGGCCTAAGAAAACTGCACAGAGCTAATCCTCCCTGTTTTCTTCCTTTACCTGTGGCTTGAGGTAGACTTATGTTAGCAGTCATATGTTGATGATGGAGGGATCAAAATTCACAAGAATTTTAGAGAAAAGATGGGAAGGAAAACCTGCCTGTCAATCAGGAGCATCTTTTTCATGATTTATAAGTCAGAAGTAATTTTGAACCATTATGGATCTTAGCACTGATTTGTTGTATGTTAACATAATTATATCCAATACAACTAATAATTAGAATGTGCACTCTAGGTGGTTATCAGAGAGTGGAGGTGGGGTTAGTGTTTAATGGAGATAGTTTTAAGTAGAGGATATAAAAGTCTGCAGACAAAGTGAATGGACCTAATACTATGGAACTCTACACTTAAAAAGTTTGAAATTATAAATGCCATGTGATATATATGTTATCCCTATTAAAAAAGCACCTATGTGACCCCATTATACTCTTCAGTTGGATATTCTTTTAGAAATACAGTGTTGCTAGAAGGTTAAATTAGAATACCTTCACATCCAAGGACTAAAGAGCTAAATGTAAAATCTGATACTATGCAGACTACAGGAAGAAAACATAGGAGAAACATTTGAAGACATCAGTATAGGGAATTCTTTTTTTGGTTAAGATTTTAAAATAGGAAACACAAGCTAAAATAGTCAAATGGGAGTACTTCTGACTATGAAGATTTTGTACAGCAAAAGAAATAATCAATAGTGTGAAAAAATAACATATAGAAAAGGGAAAAAAAAGGTTTGCAAACTACCTGACCAAAAAAAAAATCATATCAAGAATATATAAGGAACTAAAAATACTTAACAACAAAAGCCAAATAATCCAGTTACTTAATGGGCAAGTGATACAGAATGACATTTTTCAAAAGAAGAAATTCAAATGGTCTACAAAATTTTAAAAGAATTATTAACTTCATTAGCTGACAAAAAATATAAATTTAAAAACACAATGAAATGTCATCACATACAAACACACACACACACATACATATACACACATGCTAAAGAGTGTGTGGAGAAGAGAAAATTCAGATACACTGTTGATAGTAGGGGAAATTAAGACAGCCATTAAGAAGAATATTATGGGGGCTCTACAGAAAACTAAAAATAGATCTATGATGTAACCTAGCCATTTTGCTTGTAATATATACCCAAAGGAAATATCAACATACCAAAGAGATACCTGCATTTCATGTTTATTGCTGTATTATTCACAATAGCTAGATGCTTGTCAATGGAAAAATGAATAAAGAAAACATCATATACTGTATATACAAAATGGAATATTATTCAACCACAAAAGGAGTGATTTCCTATTATTTGCAGCAAAGTGGATGGAACTGAAGATTACGTGAGGTGAAATAAGTCAGGTACAGAAAGAATGGGACTATATATTCTCCTTGTGGATGCTCAAAAAAATTAGTCAATCTGAAAGCAGAACAGTGACTACTAGAATTTTAGAAGGTGACAGGAATGAGTAATAGGAGCTGGATGTGCACACAAAAACATGGCTAGATAAGAATAATAATTTCTAAGACTCTACAGAATAAAGTGGTGAGTAAAATTCTTCATAAACTTTTATTTTATGAATAACTAGGAAGATCTGGAAGGCTCCAAGCAGACAGCAATGATAAGAGAGGGAAATGATTTGAATAGTACATATTGTATATCAGTATTGAAACGTAACACTGTACCTCATAAAAATATACACTTATGTATTAATATAAATTTTTATAAAAGCTTTAAGAATCATTACTCATTGTAATTACATGTATCAAATTATGCACAGTAGCCCACAAATATGTACAACTAAAATAACACATTAAATATAAAACCCTCATAATCAGACTGTATTACTATATATATCTTATGAAGATTAAATGGGTATAGGAATTTTTCTAAATTATTTACTTTCTTTTACAGAGGTTTTACATAGTGTATCATGAACCGGCTGATATAGATAATATGGCTTTGTAATTGTCATCATCATATTATAGATCCAAAAGTGAGATTTAGAAAAACACGATATTTAAAAAAAACTCAGATATCATAGCTAAGAATAAAAAGTGGAGGCTCATTTTCTAAATCAAGTATTGATACCATTCAGTAATAAGGGGCAAACAAGGGCCTATTCATTCACATTATGGGAAGCTCGCATGGGAGACATGAGGTCCTGAAGAAGGAGAAGGAAAGGGACAAGGGATGTTTGGAATCCAGTGGGATATTGGAGTTGTTTTCCCTCTCATTTGGTATGAATGTATCTATGATATGTTTCCTAGATTTTTAACAACATAGTTGTCATTAAAGATCAAATTTGTCCAAATTTCTTAAGCATCTATAAGAAAAGAAAATTTTCATAAATGACTTTATTCTTACAATTACAAACTGGACAAAACAAATGTTTCTAGGTTGTGTTGATGCTAATTTTTGAAGAGGTATTTACAGAAAAAGAAAGAGGAAATATGAAACAATGTTGAAAATTATAGAGTGAAAATACCTCCTACATATAAAATTATGCTGGGTTTTATAAAAGCGTTTCAAGTTCCTATAATGTCCATAAGCCTCTGAATAGTATCCCAAATTAATAATAGTCACCCACAAAAAATATACTTATCAATAAGGACAATTGATACTTCCTCAATCTCACATGAAGTATGAATAAGGCATCTTTATAAAATGCTTCTACAGTGTGCATCTGTAAAAACAGTCTAAGCAAATACATGGTGCTTGTACTGTGAACACTCCTAGAGATCAGTATGTCCCTCTTCTAACTACACAATGGTGCTACCTCAGATTGAGTGCTAGTTTCTTTAATGGAGGAATCAATGGTTTTAAACTATGATTTAGCTAAACATTTTAATTTTGTGTATCACTTTTCAGAAAGCCACTTGTCCCATCAAAGTAAGGACACGTTAAAATGCTGTGTAGACCATGGAGAAGACTCAACATTGGATAAGAGTCTGGAATAATTGTGTGGGTTTTTTTGCTTTCTTATTATTTTATTGGAGTTCTAGATTCTGTAAATAAAATAGGTGCTATAAATGCATTTAGTTCACAGAGTTTAAAAGAATTAAATGAGATGCTGTAGATAAACCATCTAAGGCAGAAGGCATGGCACCCAGAAAGCAGTATGAAGTCTTCTGTAAGTGGCAGTGACTGCTATTCTTCTATTCTTACAATACAGTCCTGCCACATCATAAGAAGTAAATACTCTGAGTCCTGAGAGGGGAGCTGTCCACAAAGCATTTACAACCAAGAATCTGAGAAGTTAATAAGAGGATCTTCATCCTGCTCCAGCAAAACAATAGCAATAAAACTGTATAAATATTTTCTACGAGATGAATTTTATTAGGAGAGATAAACTAGAACAAAAAGAACAATCATAACTACAACTACTAAACAAGCTTCACTATTGAAAATAGCAATAATCTTAAAGGGACAGGGGTTTTGGTAAGGGACTCTATCAAGGAAAGCAGTTCCCTGAATCCCCCAGCCCTGAAACTTCTGAAGTCCATGCTGGCATCTGGGCTTCTGTGGCCAAGCTGTATTTTTGGGGGGGGGGGCGTGTCCTACTGGTTGACTTTACTAAAAAGACCCAAATGTAGTGTGGGAAAATGGCATTTCTTGCTGTGCCATCCTTCATAACTTGTGCTATTACAAGCCTATAAGATTGCCAGAATGCTCCTGATTTTTCTCTGCAGTCTTTCATAGCTGTAAATAAAACATTGCCAATCATTTCCCAGCAAGTACATGAAGCCTGAGATGAGAAGTACACCAGTTGATATTGGGGGTTTGGGTCCTGCAACAGGCCTATGCCAGCTGCCTCAAGTAGCTGCACTTGCCATCTCAGTAGACCTACATGCTGTCTCCATGTGGAAGCTGTTAGGAATTCAGAGTCTTCTTTCTGCTCACTCAACTCTTTGCCCCTCCAAATTTCTAGAAAAACACAGAGGTCTAAAGAAAGGAGAATAGTAGAGTAAAAAGTTTGCCAATTATCACATGGATCTGTCCTGTCTCTCCCACACCACAGGGACCCAAGCATTCTTCCTCTCAGCAAAATTCTCCCTTAGGAACTGAAGACATAATTACCCTTCAATTTTGCACAGCCCAGTCATGGTCTGCAAGAGCAGCCCTACTGTCAGACAAAGCTTCTTCACTTCATTTCCCATGCCCCTGACTCTGAGTTGGTGGTATGTAGTTCTTTGCTGAAGAAAGCAAGACACCTGTGCCTTCTAGAATCCATTCGCTGTAAATTTACTAACTGAAAATCCAAAGTATCAAATATACAAGTGCCTATTGACTAAAAAACAACTAGGCAACTTGCTGCCTCTGATCAGTACAGGATACCACAAGAACTTAGTGCAAACCATTTATTTCTTGTAAACTCTAATTTAGGGTACTTAAGGAAACCTAGCTGAGATTTCTTAGAAAATGTCTTCTGATTTTCTAGAAGTGCACACTTTGGCCCAATAAGAATGCTTCTTTGCTGAGATCAGTCAGTACAATTCTTAAGCATTGACATATTCTGCTGCAAACATGGTGACATGGAATGCACTCTTGTACAAGCTGCACTGACACCTAACTCTGCTCAGGTTATATTCTCTTATTCCTTGAGCCAGCCCCTGGCCTAGTTCACACTTAAAATGTATTATAATAGCTTTTTTCAGTCCTTTGAGATTGGTCTTTCCAGTTTTTCTACCTTCTATTGACAGATTTTCTTTCAACATAAATAATCTATCAGCTCCAGGCCTGAAACCTAGTGCTGGCTACCATTGTAATACAATCTTACTTTCTTGAGACAATTCAGAGATCTTCACAGTGTAGCGCAAACCTTGTCACACTTCTCTGAAATGAGCCACCTACTCCTAAATCCATGCCATTATTGCCTGTGTCTTTTTCTCCTTCTTCCTTTGTTTTGCTTATTTTATTTCAATTGTCCTGGAGTTACCTTCTTTGAACTCAGTCTTCTCAATTTGTGAAAAATTTGCTTGAAATAAAATCCAATTTAAATCCAATTCAAATGAAACCTTCTGGCTGTTTCCTACCATCATGCACTCCAATTCCAGCAGCATTAAATGTTCTTTGTGTTTTCATTGCTCTTCATTCATACCCCTACGAGAGCACTTCTCACATTACACTAAGGGACATGTCTGTCTTTTCCACCTGATTGTAAATTATTTTAGAAGGGAAGCCATATTCAGTGGATATTTCATTTACTGTTAGCATATATACACACTGAATATCAAGAGCAACCGCTGATGTTTCTAACTTTTAAATTGAATGCATAAACACAGTGGACTCTTGACTTATGAACTCAATTCATTTGCTAGGGAAACTCAAGTTGGTCAGTTGAAGGCTCAGGCTCCTCTACACAACCTTCAAAGTCTCTCTCTTGTATAATTTTAGGCCACACTTTCTTCCAGGGAGATCTCAGTGTCCTTAGAGAGACACTGGTACAGGATTTCTCAACCCCACACAGAAAAGGATGTTGTAATGCTCCTTCCAGAACTCTTTAAGGATTAAATCTGTATCTGAGACCATCTGGAAGCATAAGCAGGTGACATATGGGTCTTAAGACTTTCGTCATAAATTAAAACTAAAATTCTGGTCAAAACCCAAGTTGTTCATATGTCAAACTGGTCATAACTCAAGAGTCTCTTGTGATTGTGAAAGATTTAGGAGATTAATTACTTCAAATCTCCACACAGAGTAGACTATAGAATTGCCTACAAAAATGGATTTGATTCCACATTGGATCCCAATTGAATTGGGTCCTCTATGGCATTTGACTTCATCTTCCTGGGTCTTGATTTCAATATCTGAAAAGAAGAGGTGAGATAAATTCTAAGAAACCTTTCTACTCTAATACTTTTCATTAGGAATAGAAAATTACCTGTGTGTATTTTTAGCTGTATTCAGAATTTCAGTTTTTATATTTTAAAAGTAAGTAAGAGTTCACAGATTAAACATGGTCCTGCTTCTTAGTGGATTGTTTGCAATAACAAGCCTCTAGTATACATATAAATATATACTATCTTGACTAATGCACCACTCGTGTTAACATTTTGTTATAACTTTGGAGTAGCAAACAGGGTTTTAAGGCATCAAATACCTAATTAGTTGCTTTCACAAGAAAGAATCATATTGTTTCTTATTACAGAAGGAATCATGTTGTTTCTAATGACAAAATGTTTAGCATCTCCTTTTTATCCACATCATTTTTCTTTATTGAGTGCATGAATGGCCTAATAATGAAATGATTTCAAAATTAAAATGTAATGTTTACTGAAAGTCAAAGTGATAGCAACAGCAACCCCCAAATGCTATGTCCATTAACAGACTAGAACCATAGTTACTGGAATCAGTTCTATTTTAGAAAGAAAAAAAGATCTTTAGAGGATTAAATTCCAGATAAAGTATAATGAGAAATGAAGATTGTTTTCTTTGCCAGAGGTATTTCTGGTATTTTCACTAAGTTTTTGTTAAAAATTCATTTTTTTCTTGAATTTCTAAACAGCATAGATCTAGGGAAAGGCTTAAAAAAATTCCTAATATAATCTCTGCTTTATCATCTAGAACACATCCAAGAAACTAATTGCATAAAACATAGCTATGACAACAACAAATTAAAAGCCATATTCTTATGGGGAAATATTTTTGCTTTTAAATTATTTAGTTTAATTTTATCTCTGTCTTTGTGATAAATATGACTCAGTTTCGGGTTCTCTTTTCATTTTGATTTCTCGGGATGGGACGTCTTTTCCTTCCTTAGCTGCAGTGACCAACTATATGTTGCTGAATTCTGGAGCAACATCGCCGACCCAATCTAAAATCCAGATTCACTTTCAAGGCCCTTCTGTATGTTTGCCCTGGGACATTATAAAGGTGTGCCAAATGTTACATGCTTGAAATCGAATTTATAGTCTTCATCCCCACACCTGGACCTTTTTCAGTATCCTAATCTCAGAGAATTACATCACCGTCTTCCTCTAAAATGTACCAGACACCTCTGACTGTCCTTGGCATCTCCCTCACCAATCATGGGAAATCCATCACCTAGTTCTGTCAGTTTTGCCTCCTAAGTGTCTCTCAAATTTATCTCTGCTGTTCCTCCTCCATTGGCACACCCTTCAACTGAGCTATGATCACCTTCTAGTTAGACTTTTGCAGCAGAAGTTCTGGCTGCACCTGGGTGACCTCTGGTGTGACTCCCACTCTCTATACACAGTCCTCACTTCAGAATGCATCTCAGCCAGGCAAAGCTATTATATGTACACTTCGTATTTGCACTCTTAGAAGCATTCTCCTTTCCATGCTCACGCTTAACTTAGTGTGCACTTATATATTTATCCACTGATGATCCTCCTGAATGCTAAATGATGTCCAGAGAATCTTGCAGATTCCCTAGAATTTCTAACACAGTACTGGTCACATTTGACTCACATTTAGCATTTATTGGTTAAGTGAATAATGACTGGTTCATTTACATAGAGCATTTCCAGATGGTATGCTTTATTTTTCAAGATGCCTTAAGTCTACTGGAAGAATAAAATTGATATCCTCTCAAGCACTGATCTAAGGACATTTTGAGGTCGAAAGAGCAGCGTTTCACATTTTATAAAGAAGCAGAGTCTCTGAAAGTGAAGCTAACTTTGTCAAGCTTGAAGGCAGGACCAAAGTGGTTTTATGGGTTCTGAGTCTTGTCCTCTTTCTATCACAACACATTCCCTTCATGGGTAACAAGCTTCGTCAGCTGCAGAGCCCTCAACTCTGAAGAGCAGGGAAAGAATATGTAAACAGCATGTTGAAAATGTAATGCACAGTGAATTTTAAAATGAATCCTCCATGTCAATCATACAAAGCCGCTCTCTAATCCTGCAGTGAGCAGAGGTTTCTGAGGCAGCATAAAGCAACAGAGAGCATCAGTGCTGCAGGTGAAAGACCTAGCGCAGCTATTGTTCTGCAGGAAAATAGCATCTGACCTTGAACACATTGGTACTGTCTTGGAGTCTTCCCTGCTTCATTTGCAAAATGAAGATACCAGCCCCTTATCAGCCTACCTCACAGTGTTCTTGTGAGGATTAAATTGAATGATGCTCATAAAAGGGTTTTAATTTCTCTCATCTGAACTCCTACCATATTTTATATCTAACCCTTTTAGGAAGTATCTTATACTTTGTGTGTATATAAAGAGATCATTGGACTAGGAAACTTGCTTTTAAATCCCGGTTCCAATATTTATTAGTTTTGTAGTTTCTTAGCATTTTTCATTCTTTCTGCACATGCTCCTCTGTAAAATGGAGATTATCATAACTACATTGTCTAAGAATCAAATCAGATTCAAATCAGACTTTGGAAAATAACAATTTCCTCTCTCAATAAGCATCAAGAATTTATCTGTTTTTTCTTTCATGTTACTTTCAAGCCCATACAATGACTTCTACATGACACTAGTTAACAAGAATTGAGGGCTTGTGGTATCCTGGGAAACAACAACAACAAATAAAAACAAAACGAAAACCAACAAAACCAAGTAATTTTCAGAGAACTAAATGGGAGGGATAATGTTTTTTACATACATAAAAATTCACTAGTGTGTTGTAATATGATAAATGATGTAGGACAATCAGGCATTAACTCAGAAAATGATTAGGGGAAATATTTCTTGAATATATATATTCAAGAAAGCTTAGTTGTCAGCCATGCTAATCCACTGCAGGAGCAAGGGATAGAAAGCCCTTGATTTGGGCTCTCACTTGCATTAAATTCTGATTCTACTGCTCACTATGTACACAAAGGTGTGAAATTGTATAAAACTCATATGGATGATGCTTTGTTTTGAGGATTGCAAAACATTATTTATATAAGATGCATAGCCTGGTATCCAGCATGATAAGTGCTCAATAAATGCTAGCTATCATTGTTGATGCTAACTCTGTAGCCTTGCCATGGACTCACTTCCTATTGTGAGCATCAGATTCTGAATGTTTAAGTGGCAGCAAGCTAGATTATGATCTTGAGATCACTTTCAGCTTAATGATTTTTAGGTTGTAGAGGACATCTGAGAGGCAATTACTTCACTCCAAAATCTGGCTTTCAGGTTTTGGAATATTTTCTGCTATCTGACTTTTGAAATGAAAGCACCTTGAGGAGCTTGATTTAAAAACAATGTTAAATATAGCACTTGCATTATTGACACCATTAACTAGTCAGTCAGACAGATTACTGATAATCTGAGCCAAAGTAATTTGCCTGACAAAGTTATTGCTAATCTGAGTCAAATGTTAAATCCACTGCCTTTTAAAAAGCTATTGTGTTAAGGAGCTAGATGAACTTTCATGAACAAATGAAGATCACGGCTTAGACACATATGGCATACATTTGCTCTAGCTGAGAGACAGAAATCACAAAATGAATGGGATATTAGAATCAAATCTCAATATCAATTCCTATTTTTTCTAAATTAGAATGGTTTATTTCTGAACTGCAGCCACCTTTTTCCATGCTCTCTAGTAACACAATTTATTTTATTGGCAGGGAAATATCTATTAAGAATGTCACATCTGTCTCTCTGCCACATGGATTATATCAGTTCTGACCAGGGAATGTCGACTCAGGCCATGGTGCTAGATAGTCAGGCATGGAATTAGGAATAAGAACTGGTCTGAGTTATCACAGAAGGAAATGCATAAGTATTCAACTAAACATAAAATATGGCAGAAAGTTGCAGATTTCATATTAGTGAGGTAAGGAAGGTGAATGGAGGAGTTAAAGGAGAAATAAATGAATTCTAATTTGGAAGATTGTGGAGAACTTCACACAAGTGACATTTCTGGTACAGTTTGAATTCAATAAGTCCTTAGTAACTCTTTACTATTAGGTATTTCTCTAGGTTCCCAGAATAGCTCAGTGAATAAAAGACATGAAAACAAGCCTTCCCACGTGAAGCTTATATTCTGGTAGGGAGGAAGGAAATTAGGGAAACAAAATTAATAAGTAGAAAGTAATAGAAGCTAAAGATTAATAAAGGGTACAGAGAATACTAGGGGCTAGGAAAGCTTTCCATGAAAGATGAAAATTCAGCAAAGATTTCATACAGGTTAAGGAGTAACCCACATGGATGGCTGGGGATGAGGACATTCTAGGCACATCATGCAGCAAGTGTAAATCTAGGCAGTGAGGAGGACTTGAGGTATATTTAGGAAACCCAAGGAGGCCAGCAGAACTAGAGAGGAGTGAACAAATAGGAGAATAGTAAGAGTAATAAGGAGGGTAGAAAGAAAGCAAGGGACTAGGGCAGCAAAGGTTTCTGCTACTTCTCTGATGTAGCAAAACCCTCAATGGAGGGTTTTGAAGTGGAGAAAGGATAGAGGTGAACTTAAGTTTTACAAAGTTGACTCAACTGCTATGGTAACATTGGACTTTTCAGGTCATTAGAACAGTTCACTTACAGGAGGAAAGGGAAAGAAATGATAGGCTCCCCAGCCTATCATTTGGTTTTTGATTTTAGTTTTTCTTGTGAAAATTGAAGCTGTACAAAACTAGAATACCATGATAAACCTCTTTATTGCCATCTCTTAGCTCAATACATGAAATTATAACCAATATTTCTGTATTATTTTATAGCAAACACCAGGTATCATATTTTATGAATTCAGGGCATAGTTTGATGATACTGAAGACTTAATGATATATGATGTAATAAAAGAAGAATTATTCAAATGACTTTGGCTTAGTGAGAGAGATGAAGATTTCAATGAGATTAGTGAAAACTCTGTGTGTGATAAATATTTGGAGGGAACATGTTGAAGTAGAAGAAAAGAAGGTACTTTGTTTTCTCATAAGTTCTAGGTGCCGGGGGATATCTTGAGAAATCAAGTAAGAAATTTGATGTATGAGTCTGGATAGCAGATAAAAAGAATCAGAAATACAAATTTGGAAGACATCAACTCATTGATAGAATATAAAGCCATGAAGTGGTTGAAGAGAAATGTCTAAGGCCTGAGTATTGGAAGAATTCAATAGTCACAGATCAGAGAGATTGATAATTACATGTGAAAGAGTCTAGAAATGATGGCAGTAGGGGTTGGAGTAGCTTTAATAGAAATCAAATGAAAATTGACCATCATGAAAAGGGTGGTGTCAAGTGTGACAAAACTTGCTAATGGTCAAGTAAACTGAGGACCAAGAATTAACTATTGGGTTCAGCAACATGGAGGTCATTGGTGGCCTTGATGATAGAGCAGCTTTGGTCATATTTCAAATCATGACAGAAATATGAGGTAATATACTGGGGTGAAGTGAGCTAATTGAAGAAATATTGGCTTGAAAGGCAGTAGAGAATGGAGCAGCAGAGGAGAGAGAACTGGAAGAATGTGTTACAATGGAAGATACAACTCCATTATTATATGGTGATAGATATGGTGCTCCTGGAGGGGAAAATTGAATAAGTAGGACAGAAGAATGGCTAAGACTGTGTTCTTCCACATTGCAAGAAATGATAACATCTAGAGTAAACTGCGAATTTGACCTTAGTTAAGAGTACAGGCAGTTCTTTTACAGAAATTTGAGAAAAGACCGATTATATGCTTAAAGACACACCTGTGTAGATGAGTCAGCTATGAATGCTGGTAGAATTTGCCTTCTGATTTTCCAAGAAATTGGAAGAAAAATTGACTAAGAGAAAGGGAAAAGACAAAGGTGTTGAATCCACGAGAAGACAAGGAAAGGCATGTGGTGTATGAGAAGAATATGTGAGAAGGGCTAACAGAAATGTGTATGACTGCCTCAAGCATTAATGGGCGACATGAGATTACTAGCTATGAATTTAAAGTGAGAAGAGTCATCCCAGTTCTACCTTTACCCCAGCTATCTTCAGATAGAAGGGTGTCAGAGCAAGTGGAAACATTCATATACTGAAGTATTTGCTAAACAAATAATATGAAATAAGAAAATAGCAATCCAAAAACTGTATTGGTGTGTATGGACAAATATTTACAGTAATTATCCATTAAACTGTGACAATTTAATGAGTGAAATAAAGCAGGAAAGGTGAAAGACAGTGAATATAGTATAGGATCAATAGGATGTAGACCCTGTGGAAGCAAAAGTTTGTTGTTTCAAGGGATCTAAATAGAAGATGGGAAGGTGGGAGTCTGGAGAGCAGTCAAGAGAATGATGTTTGAAGTAAAGATAGCATAAATGATGCAGTGATTAGTGTTGAGCAGGACTATGTATGATCATAAGGACAAGGAAAAGAATAAAGTTTTCTATCAGCAGAAAATCATGAGCAATTATGAAAATAAGTAGTTCACTCAAAGATAAAAGCAGCATCTTTCTCTTTTTCTTTTCATTCCCCTCCCTCTTTTTCACCTTCCCATCCCCTTAGCCTTATTTTCAGACTCTTTTCCACATTATCTCTGAGCTCATACTATCCTCAGCCCCTTCACTCTTCCTGTGTGGAGTGCCTGCCCTAAATGCTTTAGGTCAGTGATGGGGAACATTGTAGAGCTTTCACTGATGCAAACTGCCCACTGTGGCATGTATGCAATAGGTTTGCTACTATTGCTTTAGGTGAATTCTCTCATTAAGTTCTTATAACAATCCTGAGACATAGAATTTATTTTCTTTTTATCCATTCTGAAAGGGAGGTATTATGCTTTATATATGAAAAAATACACAAAAGTCACAAATCTGATAGTGAAACTTCAAATCTAGCCATTTGCCCTTAAGTGGCATATTTTTAATCATTATAGGTTATAGGAAACATACTACTAACTGTATACACCTTGGGATAGACTTATATTCAGAAGACTTTGGAAGTGTGTGCGTGTATTCATTCATTATATTTAAACATAAGAACATTCACATTTTTCAGTAGTAGTTTATGGTCTATATGAGTGATGGCGAACCTTTTAGAGCTTTCAATGATAAACACAGGCCACTGTGGCATGCATGGCTTAGGTTTGCCACCACTGGTTTATACTGTATTTTGAAAAATTTACTACAGCTGGATTAGAAGGTGAGAAGCTATTTGGAGAGCCCAAGTCAGTGATGGTAGAGGGGACTGAAGAACAAGGCCTGGCTGAGCTGGGCAAAGGTGGACTGGACAAGACTTAGTGAGGAACTGATGTGTTGAAAAGCAAGAGAGTGAATTATGACTTGGACTTTTTTGCTTGGTCACCTGGATGGAAAGTAATAACACAAACCAAAAAAGAGAGGAAAACATACGTCTAAGGGTGAGACAGTGAGTATAGTCTTGAGTTGAATTTAAAGTGCCTCCAGGAAAACCATGTAAATACATGAGAATGATTGCAAAAAAATATAACTTCCAGTTTTCATACCTGCACACACTGAGCTCCAAAGAATGTATGCAACATCATAAGGTCATGGAGTTGAACAGTTACACAGATAAGACTAAAATAAATGGTTACCTCTGCTTCACACTAATGAATAATCTTAGAGGGCATAAGGCTGTGTGTGTGTGTTTCCTTTTATCTTAAAGTTGAGTCAAATTGAAAAAGAAAATAGAAACTAAAATAGAATATACTTTAGCCATTGCTGACAACTAGAAAGACTTTGGAAATTAAAAAAAAATAGATGGCAGATATTTCATTCTTTCCCTTTTTCAAGGAAGTTGTATATAGACTATTTAATTTGATTCTGTAAACAATTTTATTTTTACAAAACACATCTTTACTTTGTAGGACTGAAGGATAGACCAGAGATGTCACAGTCTCCAAAGTCCCTGCTTTAGACTTCTACAGCCATCAGCTCCTGTGTACATTTAAAGAGAAGGCAGATTATACTGAAATTTATTGGTATCACCTACCTGTTGTCACCCTCTCTGGAGAAAAAGACTGTGAAGGTTTGAATATTTCCTTTTGGTTCTGCAGGTGGTCGCCAGCTGAGACGGACAAATCGACTGGAAACCAGGACAGGGACCACGTCTCTGGGAGCAGAAGGGAGGACGCTGGAGCTGAGGACAGCTATGGAGGAAGGAGAGGGGCATCAGAGGTGTTGGTGCCATGAGTGGGAATGAGGTGGAAGACAGAGGTGAGCTGTTAGCAAGCACAGCCACGTTACTGTCACAGGTTCTAAAGGAAGGCAGAAAGCAGTGAAAAACACAGGATACGGAATTTAAGGCATATTCAAATTCCTTTGGTTTTAATATGGGGGCTACTTAGTGACACACATGATTCCACTGCATATTTGTCCAGTTTTTATTACTCATGGGATCCATGACAATAAGAAAAAAAACTACAGTATATGTGTAGTTCCAGAAAATCCCTTCTCTTACTGAGTTCCAGGAAAGAACTTGCTTTAAAATTGTTAATATAATTCAATATTATGAAAGAATTATACTTCTCATGACACCAAGATATGATAAAACCAATCGTGGATGAGAAGAATATTAGTGATATCAAACCAAAATAATAATTTTAATTCATAATATATTTCTCTGACTCCTTTTTGGCATGAGGTTGGGCTGAATAATAAGTAGATGACTGAGTGAACAAACAAAGCAATGAATGCATCCAAATTGAAATAAAGTAAGACACTGTAATATAGAGTATACACTGAATATGTTTTAGATATAAAATCTACTTTACAGTATCTATTTTGGCAAAGTGAACCTGTATGACGGAGTCCAAAGAAGAGCAAGGAAATGGCCACAATCTCACAGAAATTTTACAAGTTCTTTTGTTTTGTTTTGTTTTTGTTTTATTCCTTTGGGAAAATGTGATTGTACAATTTTAATAAACAGTGAACTCATCTGATTTATGACAAAGAAAATAAAGATGTTGACACCCCTTTCTTATTTTTAATGAACATACTGATTTCATTGTGTTTGATGGTAATCAAGAGGCAGAGCAATTAGATACATATATAAAATGGTATGGACTTTAGTGATCTAATTTAAAACTCAAAGCAATGAACTGCTAACACTCCATTACAAAGCCAAGGCCTTTCATTGTCTCAGGTAGTCAGGTAGTTACTACAAAATATTATTCTATTTAGTCTCTGTTTAGGCTGTTTTTGATACAATTTATGATTACGTACTTTAGAAGCACAGAAAATTAAAAGCAAGAAATTAAGAGTTGATGGTCCATCTGAAACTGCACCATTTGCTCAGCAGCTTCACATTCCGTCTCTCCCCTTTCTCAGCCCCTCACTCTCATTCTATTCGCTACTTCTATGAGATCAATGCTAGTGGATTCCACAGAGATGTTGGACCACACCGTATGTGTCTTCCTGTCCCTGGTTTAGTAGAAATAGGCTTTGAAATCTACTACTCAGATGAGTGACCATAGTCAATAATAATGTACTGTATGTTTCCAATAATTAAGACAGTAGATCGCAAATGTCTCACCTTAAAAGATGATAAACAAGGTGATGGATATATTAATTTGTTTGATTTTAAAATGCTGCATTGTATTCATGTATCGAAACATCACACTGTAGCCTATAAATGGTAAACAATTATTTTGCAACAAAAATTATATTAACAATATGCATTTTTAAGTTGATAAGACTAACAAAAAATAGAAGTTGTTCTAATGGATTATCTACTAGTAAACAAGATTATATAAAAGGATTCCACAGACAAAGTTACACAATTGTACAACACTCATGAAGTATCACTGTACTTAGAGCAAAATCTTATTTGTAGAAATGATTCTGAACATCCACAGTTGGCAAACTAGCCTTTCAAATACTTGAGGCATTTGTAATCAGTGGTATAATTTTTCTATTAATTATGAGGTATGTGTGAACACACGATTCATCCTTGTTCAAGATCTCTGTTTTCTTCTTTAACTCTCTGAGTCCAGGGAACATGGATTAAACAAATCTTGACAGGTGATTTCTAGCCCCCAACTACAAACACACATTGCCTTCATATAATCTTCAAATTGGTTTTATAGACCATTTTTTGTTGTTCTGATAAAAATCAGTCTTCATTCTTGCATTCACTTTGTATAGGAGCCAGCTGAGTTGGTGTTCCTACTGTGAACTAAACTCCTGCTAGCTGGAAAGTCATTTCTTGTGTGGAGGAGAGAGGAATATATCATTTGCCAACAGCTCCAGAAACATGAATTGCCAATTCTTACTACTTATGCAGAGATAGAGAGACCTTAAAGAATGGCAGAGAGCTTTAACAGTTATTCCCAGCACCACAGATTCTTTGGCTACTTCTTTGTACATACAATTTTTCCTGTGCTCTCCTAATCAGCACAGTATTTGAAATAAATGGAAGACTGATGTCCAGCTAGTCAAAGACAGACCATTCAAACCAGCACACTGGAGCACAGTTATTCTCTCCATCCTGCTTCCCTCCTGTACTGCCCACCTAGTTGAGTTCACACAGTCTTTTCACATACACAACCCAGAATACCCCCAAGACATGTTTCTTTCCCTAACTATTCCTTTACTCAGCACATTCTGGTATTTCCCCTTCTAGATACCTCACAAATCTACCCATGCTACTGTATCCAGTCCTGTACTTATATCAATAATACTCTGGTCTTACCCACAACTATCTCTCGCTGACCGAGCTTGCCTTCCATTCACCTTCCTCAAATACATTCTCTATACAACAGCCAGAATAAGTGTATGCAAATACAAATTTGGTCATATTACTCCAATTTTTATTTATCCTCAATCTTCTTTTTATCCCTTAGCAAACTTCAGATTTCTTAATCAGCTCCCTGGCTTGGTGCCTGCTTACCTTTTCTCTTTGTTTGGCTTCTGCCACAAAATGGGCCTCAGGAAAGTGGTTATGCACAAATACTTTATTTGGGAAGTGGTCTCAAGCACATGAGTGGAGAGGTGAGAAGTACACAGTGTCCCGGGGAACCTTAGACAGCTCCTAGTTACCTGGAGGCTTTTATCACTGTGGGAAACTGAAGGCAATGTCATTTGGGCTCTGGGAATTAGTGTAGGACATGCCAAAGAGTTTTCTATCTGTTATTGCTTCTATTTAGATGTTCCCCTCCAAAGCCTCATGTGAATGAGGTGGGGCTATTTTGGAGGTGGCTAAATCTAGCTGTATGATGCTGGGATTAAGACTGGTTTGGCACTGCCCTAATCTCAGTAGTCTGAATAGATAAAAGGGGCAGAAAGACGCTGTTAAAGTCTCTTGTTGCTTTTGCTGTCTTCCATCACCATGAACTGTTGCCACTCTGCCACCCTGCCTTGGAGCCAGCCAATTATGGACTTAAACCTCTATGAACTATAAGCCAAATAAACCTTTCTCCCTTTAATTTTGGGTGTCAGATATTTTGTCTCAGCAAGGAGAGAAAAGTAACCAAGACACTATCCCCCTAGGGGAAGTAAGTGGGAGTGTTTACCCCCTCTTCTCCACTGCCATTAGTTGAGGGTGAATCCGGGGATTGCGTCTTCTTGCAAAATTATCAAATATTTCCTGTGGCCAAGAAACCTGCCATTGTGCAGAGGCTTGCAGGAATCCTCAGTAAGCAGTGTTCATTCACTCTATTTACCTGGCCAAAACTGATCTAACCTTTGCAACCCTTGTTCTAGGGACAGAGGAGAGGATGATGAGCAACAGATGAGGCCATTGTCCTCATGGAGCTTCTGTGGCTGCTCCCCAGCATTTTGATTCTTACACAGAGCCTGTCCTTCTCATGCCTAACTACTGAAAATTGCCAGAGCCTTCACACAAGCAGTTCCCGCCCTAATAAGCCCATCCCCAGGTAACTCTTACTTTCCCCTCTTGGCTTAGTTGAAGTGCTTTCTCCTTTGGAAAGATACACAAACTGTATAACAGAAAATAGTTAATACTCTGAAAATCTTTAAAGTCAATAACGTAGAGAATATCTTTCTTTAAAAGTAGGGTTAAACCTCACAAATAATGAAAGAAATACACATATAAAAACCTAAAATTCCTCTGTCCTGGTGGCAAGACTTTAATATCTCACACTGTACCAGCCTCATACATGGTCAGTTGGTTTGTAGTATTCCACCTTTTTAGAAGCCAATTTGGCAAATTCCTTTAAGAAAAACATATTTATAATCATTTGGCCAAACATTCTTTTTTCTATAAATTTAAAATTTAGAAAGCAACAAATGCTGGCTTCATTAATACATCGACCTGAAATGACTGCACATTTACTCAAAATGTAGTATCTATACAATTTACCAATTTAAAGATAAAAGGATCATTTAACTGATATTTTAGAAAAAATTTAAATTATATTAATGATGACTTGGAAAAACTTTACTGAGAATTTTCAAGAAGTTAGAAAAAAGAAAAGGTTTCAAAGAACAGGAGTGAAGTCTTCAAATCATTTTCCTCAAGAATGCCTCAATCATATGTGGTATTGTCATCAAACATGAGTCAACTTCTCCGCCCATGCAGGGACTGCCAAGCTTACACACAGAGAGATGCCCTTCTCCCCAGGCGGTGGGGAGTTGCTTCTCACAGAACTGGTGGAGACTCAGATGATTCAGATAAATCTCAGAATAGAATTAATCACAAACTCTTTACTTCAATCTAAACAGATGTTATATAAAAAAGGAGGGACACATTTTTAACAAAGGAATGGCTTCTTTATACAGGGAAAATAATTTTGTTCTTGCTAATCCTCCATGCTTTCTCGCAAAAGTAACTTGTCTTCAAACAAGGTCTCAATAAAGAACCAATCAGGACCCCTTTTCTTCACTCTTGGAGGCTTAATCTCCACTCTGGCCCTAATCTCTCTAGCCCATTAATGTTGCCATGGCTACGGCTTTTTTATCTGTTGTCATGGGGAAGACAAGGTGAATTTGCTACACTATAAGGTAGCCTTTTTTAAAAGAACACTTAAAAAATTTTTTTTATCACAGCAAAATCCAGACAAGCAATTTCTAAAGTGAATACAAATTTTAAAGAGTAGTCTTAAAATAAAAATAATATTTCAATATGTCTAGGCAGTAATCTTGATAATAATTATGCTACTGGGTTAATTTTTCTATAAAGCCACAATCTTTCAAGACTCCTCTTTCACATTATTAATATATAGTGTTTTAAACTTTTATTTCTCTTTGGCTAGTTAATACTACACTATCTTCCTTCCCTATAAGGTATATAAAAGATATATCAAAATAAGATCGTATTCATAAAAATGAAAATATTTAATTTACATTAAACATCAAACAAACCAGGAGACTTATTTCTCTGTCTCATTTTTCCATGTTAAATTCAAATTCTGTACTGTGGCCACTAAATTAAGTAGTTGCTTTATTAGCTAAAGCATCTTATAACCTGCAGATTTTATAAAGATAAAAATAATTAGATATCATTAATGAAATGATAGAAACATTTAACTATTCTACAAGAAATATCTTCTTTTTTCTTTTGATTTTTCCATGTTGTTGTTCTGTGACACCAAACTCTAGTTTTTTATTGTCTAAATGAAGAAATGGATAAAACCTGATTCCCTACATCAGCTATTTTTGAATAAAACTGTAATGACCATGGGAGTGAAGATATTGCTCTGACATACTGACTGCTTTTTTTGCATATACACTTAATATATATAGTTGGATCATATAATAGTTCCTTTTTTAGTTTTATGAGAAACTTACTATTTTCCAACCAACAGTGTATAAGAGCTTCCCCCTTTCCACATCCTTGTCAGTATTTGTTATATTTTGTCTTTTTGAGAAATTATTTAATTTTAGGCTATGGATTTTGATCTCAGAGAGCAGGGAACTAGTTTGAGGATCTATAGTGTATACATGAAAGACAAAAGTTTCGTCTTACTTATAAATTAATTTCATGAAAATTTTCAGAAGGATATTTGTTTTAACATTAGAGGATGTTTTCTTAATGAATTATTTCTATTCTCTTTTTAGAAGACTATGTAATTTATAGTACCAATAAATTATAATAATCATGCTATGGAATTGGATTACACATTGCATGAGATTTCTTTAGTAAAATGAATTTATCCATCCAATAATTTATCTGTTGGTTATTCACTAAATGATTACTGTGAGTGAGGTACTATATGAAAGGCTGTTCAATTCAAAACAGGAGAACCGTGTTTGATTGTATCTTATTTTATTTGCTATCCTATACCAAACTGCATATTCTGTTAAAGTAGGATGAAGTTTAAACTGTTCACTCATCACTTCAATTCCCTAAATAATCAGTGTACATTAGTCATACAATAGTTATCCAATACATCCTTATAGGGTTAGCCAAGGGAAAAGGCTTGCAAATTTGTGAGATAATATTTAAATGTGGCTAGAAAATTCCCTTTCAGTACTTTGTTAAGTAGTTACTTGAAAATATACACTGGGAGAAGACTTAGCTATTACTTCAAACTACTGATGTCAGCATCATTAATCTGCTAGTAAATTACAAAGTAGAATAAAAAGCTGAACTCAGAGGAGGTTCCAAAGGGATTCAAGTTTGGGTTAAGAATATTGCATTTTGGATTAAATGAAGAAAGGGAAATATATTACAACCTGTTGTGAAACCCAACTATACATCAAATAATGTAGACAGCATCATCATATAAGAATAGTTCCTAAGAGAAAGAATGCTTTTATTAAGAAGCATAAAAGAAACTGGAGAATTTCACTTGGGCTTTCCTGTGCATCCAGGACAGGACCTGGGGCTCTGTTCTAGGAAGCGTTATTCTCATCTTAGAACTATATATCAAAGGGCACTGCCAGGTTAAGATTGGGGAGTAAGAAGAATTTCATGTGGGCACACAGAGATATAAGCTGAGAAATAAATTCTTCAAAGTATTTGCATATCAGCAGAGAAAACCATAGCTCTCAGAGTTTGGGGTCCTTTCAGGCAAAATGAGGAGAAAAATAATATTTGGCTGATAGGTCAACAGATATGATTAAAGGGTTTTATGTTCAAATCTTTATATATTTCACATGTTGAGGTATGCACTGCATGCTTTTGTTAATCTCTTATTTCCAAGCTGCTTATTTATAAAAACAACTTTTAAAGAGTTTATCCAAGAAGAGAACAAAAATACAGGTAGTTTAGAGTGATGGCCAGAGCACTGTAAATGTAATCAGATGGATTTGACTAGAAAATTATAATCAATTATAATCAATTATAGCATGGGCATTGGATCCCTCCTCTGACATTCTCTAACTTGGAAAATTATTTAGCTTCTCTAAGCCTTACTTATCATATTTTAAAATTAAGTGAACTATTGCATTTACAGACTTAAGTAATGATGAGAAATAGATCTTACAGATTGCTCACAGCACCTAACATGATTTATATTCAAGGAATGGTTATTGTTACTCTTTGCTTATCTTTAGATCTAGGGAGCAGAAAGCTGGCATCTGCTGGCCCTGTTTCATGATGTCTGACTGGAGACTTAAGGTCTCTAATACAAAGTAATGGGGAAATATTTGAGTTAATCTAATAGGTCAAGGGCATTAAGGGCAATGGTGCTTCCTCTATGCAAGGAAAATACTTGGTTAACTCAATATCACTTCCTGTTTCCTTTATCAGGTTGCAGAGAAGAATCTGTCTTCAGTTTCACCATTTATTTTCTCATCTCACAAGTTTATTCCTACAGAGTTTACTTCATTTTAGTTCTCTTTTCTCCATTCTCTTACTAGTCATTTTAGCATTTCCATTTGTCACTATTCCAAGGCTTTGTGAGGCCAGGTTTAATCATCTCTCTCATCAATGTCTTTTTCTTGCATCTCTTCCCAGCTGAAAGCGAGCTCAGCTACTACCCAGTCCCCAGCTCCCTCTGCACATACCCTTTCCCTTGAGGATATGCCCCTGAATTCCTAGTCATTGTTTATTCCTGCTCCTTGCATAGAGACCCCAAAGGTGTCATTTCAATCATTCCCCTGTCACCAGCTCTTCTTCTGGGGATAAAGACTGACAAGCTGTGACAGTTCCCCTCCCATACTCATGTGTATTTATCATCCTTCACCTCATCCCAGCCATATGGTGCTTTGTCCTAGGCTGCCATGCAATACTGTTCTCTGCCTATGCAGAACATCTAGAGAACACATGCCCTGCTCATATGGATTAACATGGCATAATCTAAGAAGCAATGTTTTCCATGCAATTTCCTCCAGGGATGAGATACTATTAAAGTGAAATAGCTGACAAGCTACAGCATTATGAAAAGAAAACAAACGGAATTAGCACTAGAAATAAAATATATTTATTTTTTGTTAAGATAATTACATGCTTCTGATAAGTTAAATAATGCTAAGTTGAAAATAATAAAATATAAGCACAACCAAAGGTCTAAGCTATTCTCTTTAGTAATGTATGGATTTTGAAGAACTACCTTTAGAGTTTTAGGGTGCCAAGTCACTCAGTAAAAACAGCTCCAATCACATTTGATGGCTCAGTGAGTTCTACTGATAACAAATTTCCAACTCAGCTAGCGGATTCAAAATACACTTGAAAATAATGGATTTAAGGGTATGGCATACGGGTACCTGTGTAAATGTTCAGTGTCAGGATAGGCGAGTTTCAATGTTTTGCAAATTTCTCAGAGCTTCAGAATGGCAAGCTCACTAAACCTTATGTTTCAGATGGGCAGGAAGGTGTTGGGTATGTGAAGAGGCACGTCAGACCAAGAATGCACTGGCAGGGTAGGGCATGGGGATTCTTCAGCATCTGTGCTCAGTGCATTTGTCTCCAACCACTTCCTACTCCTCCTGGAATTTTATAGCCATTGAAGAAAATTACTGGGAAGTAAAATAAAGGGCATAAAAGAGGGTATAAAACCAAGATAAAGTAATACTTATTTCAATTAAGTATATGCTAATAGAACTTTATGTCACTGGTATGAAGCCACCACAAAAAACATAGGGCATAGAATATATATGAAGCATATTTCCATCCATCTTCTCTTTTGGGGCAAGGGTTATTTCTCCATAGTGATAAACATCAAAGACAGAAACAGAGAAATAGACAGAGACAGAGAGACAGACTGAGACAGAGACAGAGACAGAGGAGGCAGGCCCAGAGAAGTGCAACAGACTAACACTGACCAATTCTATTCTAGTCTCTTTTCTTAAGTCAGATTCAAAGCAAGTAGTACTTGCAACCACAGTGAAGTGATCACTCATATAAACTTCTCTTTTTCCTTTTTTAAATGGATAGCAATGAGGACAATGATCATACAACTGTAAACCATAAAAGAGGCTTACGAGCCTGAACTTAGTACTTATTCTTCAAGTCCACGAATTAGACAAATAGAATAAGTATCTGAGATGATTGATTAGGCAATAAAATACATTATATAATCATAAACTGTGACTGTGCATCCAATGCAAGTATTCTCCTTGGTGGCTGTAAATAGAACAATTTCATTCATAGAAAAAAAGATGTATCTTTTAAAAAGCCTTAATTTTAAAAAATCATTAAATGTGTTATTTACCTTAGACACATATTGATTTGAATTATTGTTGATAAATGTACTGAGTAATTCAAATATAATATAGGACATATTGAGTTCTGAATTATAGGATTCAAGTATTTATTGACCCTAACAAATGAATCTACATTAAGACTTTTCCTTGTTGGCAACTGCAGCTACAGAAATATGTTAGACCTATATTCATATGCTCAAAATCATCAAGAAGTCAGACATATGCATGACGGATGCCATTTTAGGGGAGTAAAAATGAAAAGAATCCTGGAATTAGAATTAGGGGAGAAGACTTGCTATGGGTTGGAAGTTTTGTTTCCTCCCAAATTCACATGAAACAATCACCAGTGCAACAGCACTGAAGATGTGGCCCTCTGGAGGTGAGGGAGCCATGAGCTGCCTTTATCAAAGTGCTGGACAGGAGTTCACCTTTTTCCCCTCTTTTCTGTCCACCATGTGAGAGCACAATGTTCTTCCCCTCCAGAGGATGCAAAGACAAGGACACCAAGAAAAATCCTCAGAAAATAACCAAACCTCCAACTACTTTAATCATGGATTCACAGACTCCAAAATTCTGAGAAATAAATTTTGGTTGTTTCAAATTACCCAGGCTATGGTATTTTTTGGAGTAACACAGAGGGACTGAGACAAAGCTCTCCTCCAGCTAGTAGATGGTAAATGCCTTCTGGGTTGCACAAAGGTTCATCTCTAAATTGACTGCCATGGCTGGGTCATGCTGAGAAACAACCATCACTTCCACCTCGGGCCCCCCTCCCACACACATTTCATTCTCTATTTTTCTGCTTTTTTTTTTTTTTTTAAATGAGTTCATCTAAATTTGAGACAGAATTTGGAACTCAATGACAGCCACATTATCCAGTAATAGCTGTATCATAGTCTGGTCGGTGTGCTATAAGCCAATGTCTTACACTGGGTAATTTATGTACAACGTAAATTTATTTCTCACAATTCAAGAGACTGGAAAGTACAGAATCAAGGCACCAGATTTGTTGTCAGACAGAACTTTCTTCTGTATTTTCACATGTTGAAAAGGGGGAAAAAAAATCTCCTTCCAACTTTTTTTTTTTTAAATAAGGATAGAAATCTTATTCATGTGGGCCAAACCATGGTGACTTAGTCACTTTTTTAAAGATTCCACCGGTTAATACCTTCACAATGTCAAGTAAATTTCCACATGAATTTTGTAGCAACATATTCAGCCCACAGCAAGTTGGACCTAAACACATTAAAATTCAGAAAATGCTTGGAATTTATGGGTTTGAACAATAAAATTCTAAGTTAGGGTCACTCCTGGTTATATGACCTCATCATACTATCTTCCTGTCCCAGATTTTTTTCCAGTACGAAGCATTGTAAAAACACCTTCTTTATTCTACAGAGTTACAAATGCACAAATACAGTAGATGATGTCCACAAAGTGCTTGAGTTCTTTTAAAGACAGAGCCTAGAAACATGGAGGAAAACAAATGGCACCAACTCTTGCCTTGACTATCTCACCATCTTTGTAAATGTCAGTGATTCCTGCATTAAGCAAAACCACAGATTGTCCTTGCATAGCACAGCTTGATAACATTGGGGTCGTAATAAGCACTGAAAATATCTATAAACCTTTACCAAGTGAGAAGCCAGTCCCCAGCTGTTGAAAGTGTAAGGGTTTGCTGGGTTCAAGTTAGACTCTGCTACTTACCATCTGTGAGACCCTGGATGAAATCAATAATTTTCATTTACTATTGAAGAATGGGTCAGGAAGAACAATATCACAGAATAGTGCCCAGAAAAAAGTCTTTAAAAACCTCTAAAAGCTACTCAAGGAAAAAAAGATAAATATAAATTTGTTACTTAAGCTGGGAGGTATTTCTAAGAGTATGACAAAAAATAGATCCAATGGAGAAAAATATTAATAAATATGGTCATATTGAAACTACAACTTCTATGTGAAACAACATAATAGATGAGTTTGAAATGTAAATGAGAAACTAAGAAAATATTTTCAACACTATTATAAAAGATTAGTAGTCCTAATATGTAAAGAAGTGTTTGAAAACTATTATAGTATTCAAAGAAAAGATGGTAAGTAAAAAAGCTAGAGTTGGAAAAGATAAGAAAGTCCAGTATAAGTGAGTTTTATTTCAATATCTATAAATATTCCTATTATCATATACTTATCAGTAACTATTTATTCTACTGAAAGGAATGATGTCACTATATAATGTCAACAAAAGGAAAAATATACTATGACCTTCAAAAATGAAAATATTTCAGCTAGGCATGGTGATGGACACCTGTAATCTCAGCACTCTGGAAGCTGAGGCAGGAGAATTACAAGTTCAAGCCCTGTCTCAAAATTAAAAAGAGCTAGAGTTATAATTTAGTAAGAAAGCTCTAGCTTCAGTCTCTGGTAGCATTCAAAAGAAAAAAAAACAACGTGTTGGTATTGAAATGGGAAGGGCACAATCATTATCATGTCTTTGGTTATCTAAAGTAAAAAAGTAAAAGGCATACTATATTCATAAATTAATTTCCTAACAGAAGAACCTTAATGCCTCACTTATTGAAACATTTCTAACTTAATGTTTACAGGGTTTAGAGTTTTGATATTCTATAATAAGCATGAAGGTAGGGGTTTGTACATTGACTATGTTCTCCAGTTCCCTCCCTGAAATAACCATGTATGGACAGATACCAAAATATGACATTTAATGATTACTAGAAAATAAAACAAACAAGCAAAGCACTCAAGATGAATCAGAGAAGACTTTTGCCACCAATCTGTATCATAATCCCAACATGTGAACTATATTTTCTGGGGTCTAATTCTCTTGAGTATAGGTAAGGGATGGGAAATATGGATACTCTAAAATTTTTATTGCTGGACTCTTTCTGATCAATCTGTGATCTCTAAAGGCTTTCCAAACTCAGTCCTACTTAAGCTAATCTTGAGTGGGTTACTCTCACTAATGTCATGTGACATCACCTAACTTTGACATTTCTGACAAGGATAGCACTTTACTTTTCTGGTTATTTTTCCAAAAATTTATAACCTTAGTCAAAATGTTGAGCAAAACTCAGATTGGGAGAGAGTCTATAGCAGTGGTGGCAAATCTATGGCCTGTGTGCTATAGTGAGGACAGTCGAGGTGAAGAAATACAGACAAGGGGCCGGGGATTTAGCTCAGTGGTTTCGCTGCCTGCTGCGCAAGTGCAAGGACCCAAGTTCCATCCCTGGTACCAAAAAAAAAAAAAAAAAAAAAAAGAAAAAGAAAAAGAACAGAAAAGAAAAAAGAAATACAGGCAAAGACAGAAATTGTTACAGAAAAAAAGGCCCTGCATTGACAAGGCAACTAATTCACAGAGGTACCCTGGATTGGCTCCTGACTCAGAAGATGGTCTTAATGAAAAATCTAGTGACAGTCAAATAAACACTAGATCCTAGTTCATACCAATGTACCAATGCTGGTTTCATAGTTTAACAAATATTTATGGGAATGTGAGATTTTAACCATGGAGAAAACTGAGTGAAGCGTTTACCGGGCATGTCATAATTAACTTTTCTACAAATCCAAAATTGTTCTCCAACATATTAAAATAAAGAGGGGAGAGGGTGAAGTTTTATTTACAGCTGAAGACCAATGCTTATGGTGGTAGCATTGATGGTCTTCTTTCAAAAAGCATAGAAAATATACTATGAAGATACATGATAAATGAATGTTTATCTATTAGATATGCACCATTTTATTCTACATGCATGGAAAAATAAAAAAGGAGAAGGACACAAGGACAGTGTTAAGTGTCAAGATTCTCACTATGGGCACGTTTAACATCTATCAGCCAGTGTGAGAAGATTAATTCTGGAGGGTTGAAAAGGACGTGCACCACCTTACTTCCAAGCAGAGACCAGAGAGACACAGCATTCAGACTGCAGCATACATCTGAAGAGTCTCATCCACCTAGAGCACTTATGACTCACACTGGTGCTTTTGTATCACCAGGTGCCAGGCTGGCTGTGTGTCTCCCCTTGATTTCATCCTAAGGACCAATGCACTGGATTCCAGGTAGATGCCTCTTCCATTGTAGTTTTCAACTTAGGTAGCAGCCATTAGCTAAAATTAAAGGTGGCAGGGTGAAAGGAGAATTGTGCTCAAATTTGCACGATGAATTCTGAGAAAACACTGACCGTGCGAAACACAAGTCTGCTTGGCCTATGAAGAGAGTCTTGGTTGGGTAAGGGATTCATCATGTTGGACAGAGTTTTTTTTTTTTTACAGCACATAATAAATGTTAGGTAGCTTGATATTCTATATGCTTCCCTGAGAAAGGCTGGAAACACTATCGAAGATGGGGAGGGTAAGTACACCCAGGGCTATAAAATTCAAAATTATGGGTGGGAAGCTTCACTTTTTCTAAATGGATTATGGAGAGGAAGAAGGCAAAAACATATTAGTAGAACAATTTTCTTTAGGGAATCTAAAAAATAAAAAGTAAACGTTTTGGGGCCAGGGATTTAGCTCAGTGGTTCCACTGCCTGCTGCACAAGCACAAGGACCCGAGTTCGATCCCTGGTACCAAAAATATTGAAAAACCAGAAAAATGCATGAAGCCCTGACAGTTAAAATAGTGTTTCTAAATCTGAACCAGTTGGAACAGAGGTTAGGTAGAACCCTTGAAGACATCGGTGTAGGAAAAGATTTTATGAACAAAACCTCAGTTGCCTGTGAACTAGCACAAACAATCAACAAATGGGAACTCTTCTTATTAAAAAGCTTCTGCACAGCAAGAGAAACCACCAGCAGTGTGAAGAGACAACCCACAATGTGGGAAAAAGTCTTCACCTGCTCTTCCTCAGACAAAGGTCTACTATCTCGAATCTATAAAGAACTTAAAAAGATCAGACCTCACAAATTTAAAGACCCAATCCGAAAATGGGGATCTGAAATGAATAGACATTTCTCACACAAAGAAGTAGAAATAGCAAATAAATACATGAAAAAATGTTCAACATCACTGGTCATTCGAGAGATGCAAATGAAAACAAGGCTGAGATTCCACTTCACTCCAGAAAGAATGGCTGCTATCATGAAATCAACCAATAACCAATGCTGGCAGGGCTGTGGGGAAAGAGGAACCCTGCTCCACTGCTGGTGGGAGTGTAGACTGGTGCAACCACTGTGGAAGTCAGTATGGAGATACCTCAAAGAACTAGGACTGGAAGTCCCATTTGACCTCGCTATTCCACTGCTGGGGATCTTCTCCAAAGAATTAAAAGTATCATAACACAGTGATATATGTGCACCCATGTTCATAGCAGCACAATTTGTAATAGCTAAAACTTGGAAACAGCCCAAATGCCCATCAAGTGGAGACTGGAGAAAGAAAATGTGTTTTTTTTAATAAAATGGAGTATTACTCAGCCATAAAAAATGAGAAATTAGAGACATTTATAGCTAAGTGGATGCACATTGAGGCAATACTCTTAAGTGAAATAAATAGGACACACATGTGTAAATACCGAATAGTTTCTCTAGTGTGAGAAACTGAAAGTGTAAATAAGGACTAAAATGTATAATAGGTAATGTGAAATAGGAAGAAAAGGGGCAAAGGGGAAAGAAGTGGGAGGGCTAGGGGAAAGGATAGAAGGGAATGGGATTAATATGAGAAAATGGAAAAATAGGAACAAAATCTTTGTAAATAGGGAGGACTGGCGGGGTTGAAGGGAGGGCTGGGCAAAGGTGAAAAATAAGAACCAAGAGAGACTATGTAAAGGTGCAAATTTCCAATGATGAATGTCATTATATTGTATACCTAAAATGTACCAATGATTAGAATGAATAATCGATAATGTAAAATAGGAAGAGAAGGTCCAAAGGGGTAGGGGTAGTGGGAGGGGCAGGGGAAAGGAAAGAAGAGAAAGGAAAAAATGATGAGAAATGGAAAAAATGGAAATAAAGTCTTTGTAAATAGGGAAGGGTGGAGGGCGTGAAGGGAGGGCTAGGAATGGGGAAAAAATAAGAACCAAGATGCATCATGTAAAGGTACAATTCCCAATGAGAAATGTAATTGTGTTGTATACCTACAATGTACCAATAAAAGAATTTAATACAAAAAAAGAAAAAAAATAGTGTTTCTATAAATTTATATATCACAGACCATTCCTCATGCTAGTTTAGTGAAAGATTATAGATCACTAAAATCTAAGATGAACTTAAAAATAATTGAATATACCATTTTAATATGGCCATTTATGATTCTAGCCAATATGTGAAACTCATCTAGCATATTAAGCATCTTTCTCCTCTAGATGTTTTGCATATTTGGCTATTATCAATTATGATAAACAATTTTGAATTGCACTTAACATTTACTCTGGTCTGCCTTTTGCTTTATGTGCGTTGGCTCAGAAATACTGCCAAGTAATTTGGTAGGCTAGCTACCCTTGCACGGGTGTCTTTTCTTTATTATTCTTTGTGCTACATAAATTCACTATACTTAGCCTGTTTATAAAAATCCAGGGAACATAAATCACTAGGCACTGTACCACAACTTGCCTCTACAATAACTGTGACTAAAAGAAGTTGTAGTTATCAATTTAATATTCAAAGAGTCTAGTGGACTTTCCTCTGATGGAGGTTTCATTAAAGACCATGCTATTTCAAGACATGAAGGAACCTCATGATACCAAGTGTAAAATTTAGGAATGCATATTGAAAATCTCATAACTTATCCTAATGACTTATTAGGGAAGTTTCTGTGCCATTTCCCTCTGAATTTATTATCTGCTATGAAATATATTTATAACTCATCCTAAAACAACCTCTTCTAAATTTTTAGTAGATCCTTAGGGTATAAGTTGCTGGAATTTTTTAAATAAATCAATAACCATATATCATATTCATTTTTATTTTATACATTTTGTTGAAATTCTCTAAGGCTTTGTTTTCTTTCAATCTCAAAAACAGTCCTTCAAACCCCATACATCACCATATACTGACATTTTCTTGCTCCACTTCTTCACCATACATTGGACTTTATACAACAATTCACTCTATTATCCTCTCTTGATTATATTAATTTTTCTTCCTAAGTCCCTACATCTGTCTTTTTTCTGAAAGAAAATGGAATGGTCCTGATTTTTTTAAAGTATAAACATACAATTTTGAAATATAAGGGTTAAAAACACAACTATCAAATTCTATTCCCTGTATGTTATTGATATGTTTCAATTCTAGAGTATTTGGTGTACTTTTAAGTCAAAGCCAGTTCCAATATCACCCTCCACCTATTTCTCATTCTGCTTCTCAGTTTCTGGACATAAAAATGACTCCCATACAGAAACATCACTCTAAAATATGGCAATATAATTTCTATGAAAGAATTCATTTTCACTTCTACCAAATTAATCTGAGTTGAGATTAAACTGTGCAGATAAAAACTTATTTGAGTCTTAGCATATGTTTTTCTAGTATATATTTTAAAACTGAGCAAATCTATTTCACCCAGATTACAGTAGTTTTATTTATAGAAAGTGTCTTTGAAGAATACAAAAGGAATAACAAACATAAAATACTTTTATATAAATTGTTTCTTTCATCTTAGACTGAAAGCTTCCTTTAAATGAAGGTACAAATCTGTACATCCATTCATGCATTCATCTAATCATCTGATTATTTATTCATTCAAAATACTTTTGCTGAGTACCTTCTATGTATTAGTCACTATCCCAGGTGTTGGGAATAAAATAAACAAAATAACTCCTTGTCCTTTTGGAGCTGTGATTTAATAGGATAAGAGAGTGGAATCATTAGCAGCCATTACACAGATGCTATGATTTGAGTATAGTTTGTGGTTTTAGATGACAGAATCTGTAAAATTTGGGGCTTATTGAGAGCTAAGTAGGTCATAAGGGCTCCCTCCTCACTAAAGATTCATGCCTGTATTGCTGGACCCCAGTAGGTCTCCTGTGACTCCTACAATTATTATAAGAATGGCTTGTTATAAAGCAAGGCTGCCCACTGTGCTTGGCTACTCCTGCACACTGGTATTTTCCTTTCCTTCTCCCCACCATGTTGTGATTCTTCTGGGGGGCCTTCACCAGCATGCTGGTGCCATCCTCTATGGACACTCCAGCTACTTCAACCATGAGCTGAATGAAACTCTTTCAGTATACCTTACCCACATCAATTATTCTGTTATAGGAAAAGAAAACGGGCTAAGATAGTGGAGAAATATGCATTGTTCAACATGTTTATGACCTAGAGGATGAACACAAGTCATATGTGGGAGCGACATGCAGCATGGCACAGTGGTTAAGTATACACACCAGAGCTGCATTGCCGTTGTGACACACAAATCATGTGTCCACACACCTCTCTAGACTTCAGTGTCTTTACTTATAAAATATAGATGATAGCAGAAGCAACTAATTCATTTGACCATTTTAAGAGTCAAATGAAATTTATGAAGCAGATAGAGAATACCTGACTCACTGGGAGTACAAAAGAGATGTCCAAGGGAAAAAAAATAAACAGACCTAGAAATCAGACCATAAGATGGCACCTACTGATTACACAACACTTTAATCTTTCTTTGTAACTATTTGCTCATTTCAAAGACAAGTAAAATAACATAAATTATCATCTCTTCTTTCATCCAAGTCAATGCCAGGCAGAATGACTTTTTGATCCTGGAGGAACACTGCATAATTATAAATAACACACTCAGCTGCCTTTGTGATTTGAGGTGCCAGCACCCCAGAGCAGTTTAAACTGGTAAATAACACACATATATTATTGAACAATGAGGAATTGTATCACCATTGTTTTTTTGAATGATCCACATGACTCAGGTGTTACACAAATTTGCCTATATACATTAAGTAGAATATTCTGTAATTTGCATCAGAGAAGACTTTGGGTAGATTGGAAAGTCACAAGTAAAGTGGTGAAGAAATTCTGCAAACTCGAGCTCTTGTATGTAATGATAATATATATAGTACATGCAAGCACACAGAATATTACAAACAACTTCCACTGACACCATCTGTAGTTGCCTTCTTGGTATTAGAAAATGAATATTAAGTCCTGAGCGTTGTATAGTTGTCATAAAAAATACTTTAGATAGAAAAAAAGAGCTAGAATTATTAAAGTCGTATTTCTCAGGTTGAAATTATTGATGCATTTGCAGTATTTAGTAGCCTGTCAGAGTTGCAGCCTTATTTTGTTGCATACCCACAGGCAAATCGTTAGTGTCATCTTTGAAATATTCACTAATTCAATGGCAGAATTATAAATTCTCTCCAGTCTAGAAGGTATAGAGACACCTGTTATTTTTAAAACCTAAACAACATGTATTTAGTGCATGATAAAATTAAGAAGGCTACCACTATATGAATCACAGATGCTAATTTGCTGGCATAAATGTAGAATGATATATTGTACAATCCTGGCAATTATGTCAGAAATCAGTCTAGAGTAATTCATTAAGACCTTTTCTTCAGAAAAAAAGGAGGAAGCTGACATCTGTAACTAATATTATGATCTATGCTATTTTATATTACGTTTTTGATTTCATGAATAGTAGGCAACCATAAGATAATTTGAATAGCTAATTATTAAAATACTCAGGTTTTTATTCAGTCACTGTTCAAGAATGTGGATTCATTTTGAAAATTACAGGTCGTTTTTTCCTGATGAAGAAGATGGAAATTGACAACTTTAGAGAGAGGTAAGTTAACTCCTTCACTGCTTGGCACACTCTGCACAGATATGCCAGACATGAGCCTGAGCTTGTGCATGAATTCCACCAAAATAACTGAAACAAGTTTTAAATGTACATCAGCATGCCCTGCTTATATAAAATTAAGTTACACTGATCTTTTATACTGTTCTTATACACATGCTTATAAACTTAAACATATTTCTTTATTTAACTATATCATTAGAGAATAAAGCATTTCACAGGCCCTTTATAAAACAGTTGTGGTGGATGTATCCAAATTGGCCCAAGTGCCTTTGGGACTGCATAATTCAGTAATCATAAAACTCCCCTAGCCCCATCTGTGATTGAATGTGAATTAATAGATAAAGATGCTTGTTAGTTCTGGGACACTAGATAAGATCTGTAACAGCCATAAAGTCCCAAAGTAAATTACTCAACTCTTTGTTTGTTCTGGACACTGCTATCTATAGAACAATCTACAAACATCTGCTGACCATCAGTACGTGTCAGCTGACCACTAACCTTTTTTCCTCTTCTGTAAATTTCCCCTGTTAACTTCCCCTACAACCCCCTCCCTATAAAAAGAGACTCGGATTCTGAGCTAGTTGCCTCTCTAAGCTACTTTGCTTTGGGAGTGCCGTCTGACCAGACTAAGGTCTGTTTTACTTTCCAACTTGTCTGGTGTGTTCCTTCCCAGGTGTTCTTCTCTGCAGTCAGCTCCTCGGAGCGTTTGGTAAGGCCCTCGGTCTTACATGCCCACACTTCATTTGAGTGTGGTTAGATCTCTGGTCAACAGAATGCAGTAAAATTGATGAGACAGTCACTTATTGATTAGCATTATGGGTTGTCTCTAGATGATCACCCAAAGCCTCATGTGGTCCTAGGTGGAGCTTTTTCAGAGATGGCTGGATCTAGATCTAGATTGTGTGATGCTGGGATTGATTCATGTCTCAATGTAGGATCAAGGGCACTAGGATTAAGGGTGTGAGTACTACACGCTTTAAGTATCCTGGATAAGATATGAGGGATAGAAAGAGCTGTGGTTGCCCCTTGTTGCTTTTCCATGAACTGTTTCTCCTCTGCAATGCTTGTCTGCCATGTTACCTTGCCTTGGAGCCAGCCGATTATGGCCTGAAACCTCTACAAACTGTGAGCTAACTAAACTTTTCCTCCCTTAATTTGTGGATTTGGGGTATTTTTTATCAGCAAGGAGAAAAATAACTAAGAAAATTAGGTTACATTATAGGGGAAAGATGATAGAGTAGTCACTCCCATGATTAGGTAAGAGTTTATCAAGCTATGTTTTAGCAGATTAAAAGGAGAGATTCTCTAGCTGACCTTGAAGAAGAGAGCTGCTGTATTGTGAGCTGCCTACAGAGTGACTCCCATTGCAGGGGATTGTGAGCAACCTCTCCAGTCTGAGGGCGGTCACTGGGGAAAAGCCAGAAAGAAAACGGGAACTTCAGATCTACAACTATGTGCATATGAATCCTGGTAATTTCCTACATGCTTGAAAGTGGGTCACTCTAGGTCGGTCATGACTCTGAAGGGATTCCCCAACACCAACATCTGGATTGGAGCTAGTGAGACTCTGAAGTAGAGAATTCTGCAAAGTTGTACATGGACTCTTGACCCATGGAAACTGTGAGATGGTAAGTACATCTTGTGTTAAGTGAGTTTGAGGTAATTTGTTATGCAGCAATATAAAACTAATATCACAATCTGTTGTCAATATGACAAACTTTCAAAAGGTCATTTATGGCTCTCCTCTTCTAGGAGACTAGACTTTATCAAGGCTACTAGAAGAAACTCAGTTATCTTCATAATAGCCCTTAGCAGTTTGAACATTCAATATATATGTCAGATAGCATCCATTCAATTCCTCCTAAGAGCATGTTCTGAGCAATACAACATTTTCACTCCTGAGTATAAATTACTTAGGTAAATCTAAGGTAATTCTTCCAATACTGATTAAGTGTTGAGATACAGATCTCAGTAAAAAACCAAACCAAGCCAAAACAAACCAAAACAAAAACCTTCATGATGTTTGATTTCTGTTCAACAAATTGTACCCATTTAGAAATATACAATCTGAGAAGTTGTGATAGATATGTAAACCGAAACACCACCACCACCATCAAGAGGCAGAACATACTCATCAACCCCCAAAGTTTCCTCATGATTCTTTGTTGTCTGTCCTTCCTCTTACCTGCACTCCCTGACAACCTGTGATTTGCTTTCTGTCACTACAGACTCAATTTGCATTTTCTAAAAATTTATATAAGTGAACTTATACATATATATGTTTTGGATGTCTGGTTGCTTTCTCTTAAAATAATGCAGATATTCTAACTTCTTTTCCACTTTCTTGTGAAACTGAAAAAGCAATACGCTTGTAGTTCAATACTTTCAAAATCTTCCCTTTACTTTAGAAACCAAGCCTGGCAGTGGTGTGTTGTTCCCTCTCTCACACAAACATACAAACACAACCATGTCTCTATTACAGGGACTGTATTCTTTATGAGTATATGATATTCACCATAGTGTATGTTTTCTGTGTATATGTACACACACTACAACATCCACAGACATTTTCATATATGTTCAAAATGAACAAATAACAGATTATGCTTGTAGGAAAAAATCAATGAAAAATATGATCATAATCATAATTGCATTACTGCAGCAAATGGCTCTCAGTAATTAACTGATATCATACACTAGAAAATCAATAAGGAAAAGTATCCATGCATAGCCTTTCTGTTTCATCAACAGAAGTTGCTTACTATGCCTCTGTCTTGGCATTAGGACAAGCTGAGCTGCAGACCTTGGGTGACACCTGTCATAGTCAGTTAGTCAAGTAGAAAAATGATGTAAAAATCTAGCTTGCAGATTGAGAGCAATTCAATCAATGTCAAATGTGAATCTGCTATTCCATTTAGCCGTCTTTGACTTACTGAACATGATTTTATTCCCCTATTCATGCAAACTAAAGAAGAAAAAAATGCAAGAGATTTAGGAATATTAGGAGTAAAAAAGGAAAAATCATGATACCTTTCCCAACTGAAAGGAAGCAATATTCCTACCTAAAACATATATAGAGAGGGAGGTTGGATCAATAATTCCTAGTGACTTTCAACAAAGTAACTCCTACAACTCTAGATAATTTTGTCCAGACTTGAGATGAGATCTGAAAATTAAAATGTCATATTTCATTGTTATTCCTTCATAGAATAAACATGATCCTTTGACTGGCATTCTGGCTATTAATCCATGAACCATAATGAGAATTTATTTGTATGATGCATTCCAACTCTTCTTTCATCCTGCCCTCATCGCCTATCTCATTATATTAAAGTTGCAAAGTGAGAGGATTTTTGAAAGAAGTCTTCTTTGTACATAGCCCCTCCATGTCATTACCCACCACAAGTTATACTAAGCCCTAAAACCTAGAACACGATAGTTGGTGCTCCAGTCTTCCCAGTAAGATAAGGAGATGCTGGGACAATACCAGGCAAATAGAGACTTGGCAAATTGCTTAATATGAAGGTGTCCTCAACAAACAAAAACAAAGGAGGAAGCATTTCCACCAACTATGATTCCCTGGGGGTGTTTTTATTGTTAGAAATAACACCTAACCACAGGACAACTAACAACTCAGCACCACTGCGGTGAAAAAGACTCCAAAAGGTGACAACACTGGCATAAGAAAATAACAATCAGCTACCAGAGGACCAGGGAAAAAAAATCTTCCGTTTTGTCACTGACTTTTGCAAACACCATTTGCAATTGCTAAGTGAGTGTTTTTCCTGCTGCTGCAAGCCCCATCTGTAGCCATAGCATCAGAAAACGGGTTCTATATGTCTTTCTGAAATTTCCAACTACAAGTAAATTCACAACGTAAGTACCTGAAAAAATTTTTAGAAATGTATTTTACTACAGTTTTCCCACCCCAGATCCATTTTCCAAACAGAGATAAACCACTCTTTGAGTCCTTGAGGGATAACTGATCAAGGTAATGAAATCCAGATTTATGAATAAAGAATAGGCATTGAAGGAGTTCTGTGAATCTCTGTATCTCCAAAGACCTGCAAACAAGTTCTCTTTATATTTAAGAACAGTATGAAGTCCAAGTAATTTAATATTCTTGAGAAGCATGTATTATAGGCATATTATTTATAGATCCAGACTCAGTGTAATTCAGAAATACTGTATAAAGGATCCCAAACCTCCTCCATATGCAGCATGTAAATGCTACTTAATTCAATTAATTCAAGCTTAGATTATATAAAACTATAATTAAATTAGAAAAACTATTAAATGACTATAATTAAATGCATATCCTGATTTATTAGGATTGGTTATCCATAAATATAATTAGTGCACCTTTGCTTTGTCAACACATATGATGATGTTCTAACAAACTTGTGGCAGAGCAAAATGTCATCCACTGTAGATCCATGCTTAAAATACAGACATCCTAAAGAGAGGCAGCCTCAACTTATCTTTTCACTCAATTATGAGTATGGCTTACTGAAAATAAAAACTACAAGGCTCACAAATCTCACCCCACTGGACTTCATTAACTTTACTGGCACTTCACAAAAGCAGTCTCTACCTCTGTAATAATATTCATAGCCTCTCTGCTTAACTATTCTGTTCACCTTAACTCACTTTGTTCTTGATTCCAGCCTCTTACTTCCGGTTTTTATTTTTTATATAATCTCCCCCAGCCCTGTATAACTGGCATTATTGTTACACCTCTGTCCTTGATCCTTGGTTTTTATCTATATTTACCTTGAATGAGTGTTTTCCTATTTGAAGATTTGGGAGGACTTAAACATATGCCTTTCAGGGGAGTGGCTCTTGAGTGACCATTTCCTTGTGTTCATGAAAGAAAGTAGAGTTCTAGATAATAAACCAGGAATTTTTTATCTTATATTTTTTTGTAGCAGTTATGGAATGTGAGTGGCCCATTGAAGTGGTAGATGATATTTTTGATCAGTAGATGAAGGGATCAGAGAATCCTCACAATGGAATGGGAAGGCATAAGACACACATGTGTGAGTCCAGGCAAATGTCCCAGAACAAAAAGGGTGTTGAGTTTTCTGCCCATTGGTCTCTGAGGACTCATTACTGAATTTTTGAAAAAGAGCTCTCAACAAAACAGAAAGAAAAAAACTAAAATAATGCTTGAATATTTTTCCTAAAATCTCTGAGACATTGCAAGTTTACAAAATTTGAATTAAATTGTAGCTGTATGAACAGAAGGCTTGTACCAATGTGGATGGCTTTAAGACTCCATGGGGGTCTTCTCAGTAGCTTCCTGGGCATTACTCATTCCAATGTGGACAGCTGCTTTTTGGTACAGGCTCTGATAGATTTGGTGGCTGACGTAACAACAGGAGAAAACCCAAATAGCAGGAAAATGGTCAATGCTAGATGATGGCTAAGACTATTAGATATTCATAAAGATAAAGAAAGTTACCCAAAGGGAGTTTGTACTTCCCTCACGGTACCTGAGTACTATGCCTTGGTTGGGTGACACTGGCTCTAACTAGATTCTCACTCCCTGTTTGAAGATTTGACTTTATGTGTCTCTGGGTGAATACCTGACTTGGTCAGGCATGGTATGACAAACACCTGACTTACAAACGAGTTCCCTTCTAGGAGAATGTTCATAAGTCAAATTCATTCCTAAGTCTGATTCACTCTTAAGTCTGACAAAGTGAGTTTTATACATCTTTGACACAAATATACAATGTAAAACATTGAAAAAGACCAAACCACCACATCACCACTGCTTTTCCTATTGCTTCCAGACTTCCTGAGCTCTGACTGAGCACTGCACTACTGTACACCATTGCACTGTACAGTAAGCATACAGCAGCACATCTGTGACAATGTCCAGCAGACACTTGAGCTACTTCCAATATTTGTTCACATGTACTTAATGCAAGGTCCATTGGTATCTGTGAAAGTTGGCAATTCTAATGTTCATAAGTCAGGGACTTACTGTACTGGGACGGCATCCAATGGTACAGGAACTAAAGGTGGTAGACATCTGTACAAAGTTTGCTGCAGATCCATTAAAAGGCATGAAATAAATACAAAGAATCTGATCTTAGCACAGCTGTTAGAGTTGTGCAATTATGGATTGTTTGCTATAACTCACTGGAAGACTCTGGAACTGCTACCTCTATGTTCAGAAGACAAACCTTGGAGTGACATACTTGTACTAGGAAGGAGTCATAATAAACAGCTGTACCACCTGCACCACTGCTGAACAGCACTTGAGGTGCTGACACAGTTCTCTGCTCCTCACATCACTGCCAGATGTCTGCTCAAGCAAAGAGACACTGCTGTTCTCAATAACAAACTAAATTGCTTTTGACAGCCTAAATGAACAAGATACATATCAGAATATAGAATCTTTGACTTTTACACTGTTGTCCCAAGAGACATATGTCTGAAAAAGAAAAATGATAAGAAGAGCAAGTGAAGATCAGAATGGAAAGAGAAGGAATCACAGGCTGAACATCACCCTTCTCTACTTCCCCTGGATAGAATCTGAAACTCTGACAGGTTCAGTAGTGAGCTGGAGCAAGCTTGTACTGGCTCAGGATCGCCAATTGTATTCAACTGTTCCCAAGTTAGGACTCAGTAACATGGAGTTGGTAGCCTGAAATTGGCCATGGTGAGGAGAGCTCCACTATGAAAACAGGCTAATTCTACAAATCAGGGAAGGTTTTTCTCATCAGCACCTCAGTGATTAAACTTCTTTCAATTCTTCCCAATTCAAATTCTCCCTAGGAAATCTGCTTACTTTTAAACAAAGTTCCCAAAATTAAATATATCACTGTCTCCATCTGCCAAGCTCCACAAATTTGGACATTTGTGATAATTCTATCAAAGATGACCATATAAGTATACAAATGAAACAATGCTTTTATGCTTTCATTATAAAAATGTATTAAAAACTTGCTGTGATGAACTATGTGAGTGTCTCTTAGCATTAGCCAAAATGTAATGGCTATAAAAAATCTTCATGTAGAGATAATGATACCATGTCTGCCAAGTTCCTTTATAGACTACAAAATTTAGATTATCCATTTTGATTCATGCTGATTTATTTTTACAACCGATGGCAAACTTTTCTCTCTTGTCCTGACTCAATTCTCCATCCACTTATGATTTCCTCTGTCACTTCTGAGCTAGGGTGGTATTTGCTGTCTGTTTCACTTAGTTGGCACTCAGTGTCTATCGCCTTATGTCATCTCTTTATTTGCATATGCCTCTCCTACCAAATTAATCTCAGTGGAAATCATGGGTGTACTCTTATTTCTTTATTGCCTACACAGAGACTAGTACGTCATAAGTTCTTGATTACATATGTTGGATTCATGGGGGAAATTTTCCCTCTGATCATACACATCAACAATCACATACACAGCCAGATCATCAAACTGTCATTTTCGCATATCCTTCCTTATCTCCCGCAACATCAATAATTTGTCAGCTCTGCTCTTCCCTGTTATTTCCAATATGCTTAATTTATAACTTGTCTTTATCTTTGTCAGGGAGTAACTTCAACATCCTTCTAAGAGTCAATCTGAAATTAAGATATTTTGGTTAGGAATCTTTTAAACCTTTGAGTATTCTTCTCTCACAGTATTTGTTAGTAATTTTTCCTTAATAAATTCAGTAATTATGGGTTTTCAAAGCCTTTCTTGAGAGAATAAAGAAAAAAATGTGAACCTACTTTTATTTTTTCAAAGATAATACAAGAAAATTACACTGATGTTGAAATTCATTTACATTTTAAAAGGTGAATGTACCCTTTGTTTGAACTTTTACCCTCAAAACCTTCAGGGATGATAAAGAGAGATGGGTGCCACCTATAATCTGTGGTTCTGCAATTCCTTTGTTATTTTCTCAAGTAATTTTTTAAAGTATTCTTGTAAATGAAGGAAGAAGCCCCATTAAACTTAGCTCTTTATAAATACTGAATTTGCTCTTCATCAGCAAATACTAAAGTTTTCCTTTCAATCTCCATCAACCCTACAGTATAGTGTGATTTGAACACTCTGGATGAAACCACGTAAAAGCCAAAATTAAAAACATATTAAATCCACATAACAAAGAAATCAAGGAACAAGCACAAACTATATCTGTCAGGAAGATAAGAATCATCTATAATGATTATAATATATGAAGAGAGAAGGTGAACAGACAGTAGTGTAGAACTTACCACCAGAGAAAAAATAAACTTAAATTCATGAGGACACTGATAAAAAGGAATCAATGGAAAGCAGTCAACTCACCCAGCACAGCCCGGTAGTACAGAAGCCCACATTGAGGCAGGGATTGTAAACATGAGAATTATCTAGAATTCTGTGTTATGCATAATCTGTTCTCTGGATTCTCACCCTGCACTTCCACAGCCATGCTTATTATACATCCAGTGACTGGTTCTCTCCTACTTCAGCAGGAGATAAGTGACATTGCCTGTAGGTAAATTAACCAGAAAAATCTCTAGGTCTGGAAGACACCAAATAGAGAAGCAGAAGACTGAGATGGAAAAGGAGAAATGATTAAATAAAATCTGCATACCCAACAGTATCCTACATCTCTTTATCTGCCTCACTCTAGCACCTTGGAAACAGAATTATTCACCTGAAGTAGCAGAGGATTTTCCTCTGGAGATTCTGATCCACTCCAGTAAGGACAAGAAGTTTCCATTGAGGAGATTTTACTCAAAAGCCACATGGACACTAGATTGCTCGAAAGTGAGAAATCATTTGATCATTTTTTGCCTACAAACAGAAGTTTCAATCAAATTTTGGTGCTTCAGTTTACATAAGAATGAGAATTTTGGGATTCCTTGAATCTGAGGATGTCCTCCAAGAAGAAAAGAGACAAAGAATAAAAAGCAACCTGGAAAAACAGGTAACATAAGAAATATGGAAAGAAACAAGGACTAATGGTTAAATGAAACATGAAATACTGATAAAGATGAATGAGACTCACATTTCTGGAAGGACTATAAAATGGCCATTTGATTTTAGCCACTTTGGAGAAACATTTTAAGAGTTTCTGATAAAATTAAATATCCATTCACCAATATCCTAGTAGTTTTATTCCTATTTACCCAAGAACAATTGAAAACATATATCCTAATAATGGTCTTTATATGAATGGTCTTTGTAGCTTTATTAATAATCAAAATGTTCAAATGGTTTAGATATCCATAAACAAGACTGCAGAAAAATACATTGTAAGTAGCTTATATAATGGAGCACTAGTCAGCAATAAACTATGAATAAGCTATCAACATAAAATAATTATGGATAAACTTGAAAGGTTAATATTATGGTAAGGGAAAAAAGACAAAGCAAGACAAAATAGTGTTTGGTTCCATTTATATGCTATCTAAACAGATAAAACATCCTATGGCATTAGAAATCAGAAAATGGTGTCTGTATATATGAGGGAGATGAGGAAAACTCACTGGAAAGAACCTAGAGAGAATATTTTGGCAGAAAAATGTACTGTATCTTGTTTAGAGTGGTTTATCAAGGTGTACAAAATTGCCAAGATATAGGGTTGTGAAAATGTAATGAAATTATAATGGATGCATTTTATTGAATACGAATCATGCATCAGTTAAAAAGTAACACGGAGGAGGGAAAGTGTGAGGGATAAGAGAATTAAAATATAATGTCATAGGGCAAGGGATTTAGCTCAGTGGTTCTGCTGCTTGCCTTGCAAGTGCAAGGACCTGAGTTTGATCCCCAGTACCAAAAAAAATTAAAAAATAATATATATATATATATAATGTCATAATAAAGAACCAGTGGATAATATTTGAAAGAGACATCAGACATAAATATTTTTAAGGAATATAGAGGCAAATATTAGAAGAACTAAAACTCTGATAATTGTCTCAGGGAGGCAAGTCATCCAGGTTAAAACAATCATACTTTTCCTTTATTCCTTTCTATATCCCTTTCTCTTGTCTTCTTTTGTAGTTTAATAGACTTTAAAATATGTTTCCTTTAATAACAATGAAACTATTTTTAAAAGAAATGCAATCAAAAAAGCAAAACAAATCTTAATATAAAAGCAACATTCTGGTGCATTAAGAACATTGGGGATTAATAGAGTTTCAGAAGAAATGGTTGGAAAAGTCAAAGGTTGATAATCTACCCTCAGGTGTCACTACTGTCATTAGGATAGGATGAATGTCAGGATGGAATAAAAGAGATACAATCTCTCGATATTGCCAGCAAGAATCAGGAAGAAGGATATGCTTAAAAACAACCTGACCTAAATTTGTGCATTCATTTTTCATGCTGTTCTTTTCTTCAAGATTGATCATATTTTTATTGAGATAACTCTCAATAAAAAGTGGGGTAAATATATGTATTTATGTAAAATTCTTAACAAAGTTCATAGTGTACAGCAAATGTTAAATGTCATGCTATGTTTCTCACTAAGATAAGACAGGAAGTTGGGCCCATTAACTTTAGGATATATGTCTGATGTATCTTCAGGCTTATATTGGTCAAAAGTTTACCACAAGTATCATAAGGTAGTACTAAATAAATATTGGTTTTTGAAGAAATTACTTTGGCAGCTCATGGAAGTATTCTAAAGAAGTTGAGGAGAGTTTGTTAAAATCCTTTTTGCAAGTTTTATTTGGAAATTATTTCTAGAAAAAAATGTATCTAAGGATGCATTTATATATATGTATTTGTTATGAGAGTCTTTGGTGCTTGAAAATAATTGACTTTAAGTAAAAGCAGACAAAAGTAAGTTGGTGCCATATATATTAAACGTTTGGTATTCAGTTCCATGGTTCACTTTTTTTTTTAGATTTATAGAAAAAACTAAGCAATAAAGCCTAAAGCTATAAAGCAATGACAAAATTTTCATGTAGCTTGTGAAGTGACTTTGGAGCCACTTCTAAAAGACAGAATTTCAGAAAGTATCAAAGAAATTTTCCAAAGAAACTACTTGGGAAAAATTCATGTAGATACTAAAGTTAAAAACTTCTTATTGTTTCAAAGTCGCACATCTTTCTGCCTCCGTCCAATAGGTCTATACAGTGTATATTAAAAAACAAAAATCTTTAAGTGGTACTAGTGACAGTAGGGGTCAGAATGGTTCTTTGATCATGTCATTTTCTAGACTTAGGACCATTAAATGTGAATATCCACAGTTCCTCCAGGTTGACAAAACTCTGACAATATTTTGAAACCAGTTCAGTGGAGACAATCATGACAAATGAAGGACTGTGAGTATGGTGATTTTCTAGAAAGACTGATGGAATAAAGAGCTCTATAAGAAGACCTCATGATCATTAACAATAAAAGTAAATCCTATCTTTTCAGAAGTTTTACTGATATGAGTAAATATTTCAAAAAGTTTGCTGCCAACACATTTTCTTTTGTTTTCTTTTGTTTTTTTTTGGTACCCAGGATGGAACTTGGGACCTTCACCTTGAGAGGTAGGAGGCAGCACCATTGAGCTAAATGCCCTGCCCTGGCAACACTTACTTCTTATCCATGTTCAGCTTGAAAGAGATGCATCTCTATGTGCCACACTTTGGCTTCTAGGATGCCTGCAAGTATTCACTTTTTCTTTTTAATGGCCTCTTTAAATTCTCTTTAAATTCAGTTACATTTGGCATAAAATAGTGGGTATTGAATCAAATAATTCTGAAGTAGACAGCATGACCCTCATGTAACACTCGCACTTGTGAATTTCACTTTTTTTCCTTCCCAGTTATTTCTACATGTCCGAATTATGCCTGTCAACTCCAGTGTCACAGAAGTTTCTTTCCCTCTAACACTCTCATTTCATCCAAGCATCTGGATGAGGCCAGCATTATAGGAAAACCATGACCACAAAGAAAATTAACTTTAAATTGAAGACTTCTCAGTGAGATATTAGTCTTTGCTCCCTTTTATTTTTTTCTTTTTGGTACCGGGGATCGAACTTGGGACCTTGCGCCTGCAAGCCAGGCGATGGAACCACTGAGTTAAATCCCTGGCCCTATGCTCCTTTTCATTATCTACATGTTTTGTATTTTTTTCTGAAAAAAACAGGTGAGCAAATAAGATCAATAAGAAAATCAATGAGCAATCCATAATATGTGTGCTGATCTAAAATATACATTCCCCCCAGCTGTTTCTTGTACTTTCAAAACCTGAAAAGATAGGTAATACTAACTGCTCCTAGCAACAGTTCAACACAGTACTTCACACAACTGTAAATGTGAACTCACATAACTGAAATGCTAATTTCAATGATAAAATAAAAAGGAAGCACTTTCAAGTTTATAAAGTTCTATCCTCAACTGGACAATGTCAATCTAGGTAGGCAATGAACTAGCTAATGAGCATGGTGACACATAGAAACATTCTCAAAAATTCTAGGAACAGCTGGGGATTTAGTTCAGTGGTTCCACTGCCTGCCTCGCAAGCTCAAGGTCCTGAGTTCAATAACCAGTACCAAAAAAAAATTATAAAAATTCTAGGAATAAATAGTGTTTCCAAAGTTAAAACTATAAAAATGATCTATTTCCAAGAACAGTATAAAAAAGCAAAATAAATTTGCAAATTGTGGATTTCAAATCTCTACTTTGCATGAAGGGTGATCAAAAACATCAACAGAGATACATATATTTATATATATTGGAAATTTATTACAGTAAAAGAATAGTGCCATTAATCCTCCTCAAAATATTCCCCTTCACTTCACATATACTTATCCCATTTTTCTTGCCACTTTTTGAAGCATTTCTGGAAGACTTTAGTTGTGCTGTAGTGGGTATCTCAATGTTCTAAATCAATTTACCATGTTTACCTTTCATGATCATTATGACTTTGGGGAAAAGCCAGAAATTGCACGGTGCCAGATCTGGTGAATAACGTAGATGAGGACACACTATAGTGGTTTTTCAACCCTGCCTTTCCTTTGGTACTTGGCAGCAGCCTTCATAGTATTTTTTTTTTAATTACCCCTCATAAAAACAAGAACTGCTTCAGAAAGTGGCAAGAATGATGGGATAAGTGTGTTGGAAACAATGGAGAGTACTCTGTCAGATTAATGGCAATGTGTATTTTACTGTAGTACTTTTTAATTTAAATATTCACTGTGTATTCTTTGTATAGTCTGTTTGGATTCACTTACACTATAATCTCTGCTTGTCAGCCCTAACCTCAATGTCTCCTTCACGGCATTTCCCCTTATTTCTCTTCATGTTTCTTTTTCTTGAAGCTACATCGACAGGCGAGGCCCCTTTCTCCTAAATTCACATCGCATTTTGAATTTCTTGGATATGCTTTATAATCTGAAGTTCTTTATGCAATGTGAATCTTCCTACTGCAACATAAGTTCCATATAAACTGATGATATTTGTTTCATTGTCTGCCATACATAAAAAGAAGTCCATGAAATCCAGTCTCTCATGTATATGGTGTGCTCTTCTCTGTGTGCTCATATTAATGGAGACAATGACAGTAGAAAAAGAGCATGGGGCCCATGTGTAAACTATGGGACTGTGATCCAACTATGGGGCTGTGTTCAGTTGGTACAGTTAGTAATGTCTACTTAGTGCCTGAAGAACCAGAGAATTGGGGATAAAGGCAAGTACAATATCATGAGACCTTGTTCTACTGGATCATGTGTTGGATATTATAATTTGACCTATAAAATCCCTGGTGGTAGGATTTTTTTTCTTCTTCTAGTTTATTGGTACATTTTAGGTATACAATACAGTTACATTCATCATTGGGATCTTGTACCTTTACATGACATATCTTGGTTCTTATTTTTTCCCCATTCCCCTCCCCTCCCTTCAACCCCTCCACCTTTCCCTATTTACAAAGACTTCATTTTCAAGTTTTTCCTTTTCTCATATTTTTTCTTTTCCTTTCTTTCCTTTCTCCTTCCCCTTCCCGTCCCACTTCCCCTGTTCCTTTATACATTTGCTGCTTATTTCACAATATCAATTATACATTTTGATTCTTATTTACACTTTTAGTTTTTCACCTCAGAGAAACTATTCGGTATTTACACATGTGTGTCCTATTTATTTCACTTAAGAGTATGGCCTCAATGTGCATCCACTTAGCTATAAATGTCTCTAGTTTCTCATTCTTTATGGCTGAGTAGTACTCCATTTTATAAAAAAAAAAACCTTCTTTATCCAGTCTCCAGTTGATGGGCAATTGAGTTGTTTCCAAGTTTTAGCTATTACAAACTGTGCTACTATAAACATGGGTGTGTATATATCACTGTGGTATGATTCTTTTAATTCTTTTGGGAAGATACCCCATAGAGGAATAGCTGGGTCAAATGGGACTTCCAATCCTAGTTGAGGTATCTCCATATTGATTCCCACAGTGGTTGCACCAGTCTGCACTCCCACCAACAATGAAGAAGGGTTCCTTTCTCCACAAAACCCCGCCAGAATTTGTTATTGGTTGATTTCATGATACCAGCCATCATTTCTGAGGTGAGGTGGAATATCAGCATTGTTTTCATTTTCATCTCTCGAATGACCTGTGATGTTGAACATTTCTTCATATATTTATTTGCTGCTTTTATTTCTTTGTCTGAGAAATGTCTGTTCATTTCAGATGCCCATTTTTGAACTGGGACTTTATATTTGGGGGGGTCTGATTTTATTGAGTTCTTTATATATTCTAGATAGTAGACTTTTGTCTGAGGAACAGCTGGTAAAAATTTTTTTCCCACATTGTAGGTTGTAGCTCTGTTGGGGGTTTCTCTAACAGAGCAGAAGCTTTTTAATAAGATGAGTTCCCAGTTGTTGATTCTTTGTGGTAGTTCCCATGCTACTGAGGATTTGTTCGTAAAGTCCTTTCCTATGCCAATGTCTTTGAGAGTTCTACCTAACTTGTCTTCCAGCAAGTTTAATGTTTCTGTTTTAATATTTAGATCTTTAATCCATTTCAATTTTAGTTTAGTGTATAGTGACAGATAGGGGTCTAGTTTTAATCTTTGGCAAGTTGAAGTCCAGTTTTTCCAACATCATTTATTAAAGAGGCTATCTTTCCCCCAGTGAGGGTGTTTGGCTCCTTTTTCGAAGATCAGGTAGCTGAGTGTGTCTGGAGTTATTTCTGCATTTTCTAATCTATTCCACTGATCCTCAGGTCTGTTTCTTTGCCAGTACCATGCTGTTTTTATCACAGGAGCTTTGTAGTATAGTTTCAAGTTGGGGATTATCTTACCCCCTGCCATGTCTCTGTAGCCTAGAATTGCTTTTGCTATTCTGGGTCTTTTCTAGTTCCAGATGAACTTTTGGATTGTTTTCTCTAGTTCTGTGAAATATGCTGTTGGGATTTCAATTGGGATTGCATTGAATCTGTATAGCAGTTTTGGAAGTACGGCCATTTTCACTATATTGGTTCTTCCTTGGTGGTAGGTTATTGGACATTGGCCAAACATCAAATTCAAAAAATATTAGAATGACCTAAAAAGTGGGAACTAGTAATGAGAAAATTTAGGAAAATAAGAAGAATATAACATTTCAGGGGACAGAGAGATTTGGTGAGGGAGTCCTATGGTAAAACTTTTCAAGCAATAAAGTGCAAGTTGTATTTGGCAGGGCAAGAGTCAATTTAATATTTAAAGCATCCTTGAGTCTCAAATATTATAGTGACAGTTGTAAAGAACTGAGTCACCTGCTTCAGGATTAATGGGAAAGATATACCTTTTGAAAGAAGGAGGGTTTTTTTGGTACTATGGATTGAACTCAGGACCTTGAACTTGTTAGGCAGGCATGGGTGCTACTGAGGTAAATCCCTGGCCCAAGGAGCTGTTTGGCAAAAAGGATAAAGAAAATTTCTAGCATCACAGACATATCATTTCTGTGTAATTCATATATCTTTTGTACACTAGCATATTAATATGTACCAGATGTTTAATAAAAGATTATTTCCCAAGATAATTTTAGATTATTTCTTCAAACAAAACTTCCAGGTTTTAGAAAGGTTATAAAATGTAAGTGCAAGGGATAAAAAATAGTTAAAACTTTCAGGGTATCTTATATGTTTGAAAAAGCTATTTAAAAATTGAACTGATTATGATGAGAACAACACAATCGTAAGAAACCTAGATTAGCTGTCCAGCAGAGACCACTTCCCCAGCCTAGAAGGAATCTTACAAAGAGAGGTAACTGTTACAGTTTATACCTAGATGTCCCACCAAAGCCTCATGTGATCATAGGGAGGGCTTTGGGGAGGTGATTGGAGTATGAGGTAGTGTAGCTGGCTCACTATTGGGAGGCAGGATCTTATCAGAGGAGACAGGTCACTGGGATTGTGGCCTAGAAGCATTTATCTCACTCCCTGGCTCCTCCCTTTGCTATCTGCTTCCAGGAAACCATGCCAGGAGCAGCTTTCCTGCACCATGTCTCTTTCCTGTGCTGTTTCTTCTTTAGAACACCAAGACCATGGACTGAAACATGAACCAAAATAAACCTCTCTTTCCTTAAATTGTAGGTGTTGAGTATTTTGTCCCAGAAGTGTCAGAAATAACTAAGGCAAACTCCTTGAACAAGTAACTAACTGGCTATCATCAAGAATCACAAAGCAAATAATTCCAAGTGCTATCAAACACCTCTACAGAGCTCAAAAGTAAAATTTTCTTCTTGCCATAGAAAACAAATTTTGTAGCTTTAACACAATCCCCCAAAATATGAAAATGATAGAATTTTAAACTAATTTGTATTTGATACTTATTATGTGGTGTTTTCTTTGTCCTGTTGGAAATGCTTTCCAGAAAATAGTTAACTATCTACAAATTATGGTTTTAATTTTTTAGGCTTGTTTTTAATTGTTCCATTAAATTGGAACAACTAATTAAACTATTCCAGAGATTGAACATATAATAAAGTAAAATCTCAAAAGTTTGTTTAAAAAACAGATCTTCTGCAACACATCATTTTAGCCTCATCTTAGCAACACTACCCTCAATCATGCACCGCATTGATTACTTGTCCATCAGCTCTTATCTGAAAAACCCGGGCAAATGATTCTAATTCACAGCCCGGTTAGCATTCAGACAGAGATGACTTGGTATTCCTACAGGGTTAATACCTGTCCCCTGCCTCTGACACAACCTCATCTTGTTTTTTTCTCTGTCTTTCCAAAATCTAGGCATTTCATGTTTTATTAAGTCCCACAGCACATCCAAGACACAGACACACACACACACACACACACACACACTATGCAGCATTTTTAAAAGTCTACCAGCTTTAGGAAGGTGAGTGCACACTAAAATGCAATTGGTTAAGAACTACAACAAGAAAAATAAGTATTACCGTAGGATTGGAATACAAACCAACAGCATGGAAGAAAATGTTGGGTCGATCTCTCCTGTGAAAAAGGGCCTAAAAGTAAGGCACTTGAGGAACAGAAAGCTTCAATTACCTGTGCATTGGTTGGAAGTATAATTCAGCTGAGAGCCAATCATCTATGTTCTTTATGTGATGCACTGAGGATTTCATCATCCAAAATGTAAAGAAAGTAATGAGCAAAATGGCTACCTGGACTTAATTGCAGCCAATAAGAAAGAATTAGAAGATGAGATAGAAGTTACAAGAAAATTTCATGAAAGGAAAGAGCCCTATCACATTGGACTATTACAATCAGAGGGGAGGGATGAAGACAGTGAACAGAGATGAAAAGGATGTTTAGAAAACAAAAATTATGGAAAACAGCATAAAAAGAATAAAACAAGGAAAACCAAAAGTAAAATCCCTATGGCAATGGTTAGAAAATCTAAAGCAGAAAATGGTTGCATGAAAAAGGGTAGTTTTACTTAAACAAATTACAATGACTTATTCTTATATTATCTTGGGACTGAACTAAGAACCCAGTAAAATTTTCTACTGAGCTCAGATTTAAAGAAAATATCTACCAAAGCCTTAGAATACTTTGCAGGACCTCTAGGAGCTGTTGTCTCTTACCTCTTCAAGTTCCTTTCCACCTGCACCTTGCTGACTAACCCAAACCTCTTTCCATCCTTCCACTCCTGAAAATTTTGCCTCTTTTCTTTTTATGCCTTTGTTTACATTGTTTCCCAGTCCAGAATCCTTAGAACCTCATCCACCCCTGTCCCAAGTTTATTCAATAATCTTTATGCCTCCTTCTGATATCTATTGGAAGGTTAATTCCTTAACAAAGCCTATGCTCTATTTTAGATTTCCTGTATTATTTTCTCCCAACAGCCTCCAATTTGTTACTGTAGTATTATATATTCTCTCAACACTTTCCAATGTAATTATATAATGTACATATATTTTCCCAGTTAAAATAGCTTTTTATAATATATGTGGGGGGGGATACTGAAGTACATCCATCTCTTGCACTGGAATGTAAACTCCTTAAAACCAGATGCAATGTTCATTATGCTTCCTGGTATATGTCCAGAGTTTAGCACAAGCCTTACAAAACAGTAAACATACAGAACAATAATTTTGCTGGTTCATTCACAGGGAAATCACTGAATACCAAAGGTAGAAAAATGAGTATTTGACAAGAAGGTGGAAACAAAAAGGATATAAAAAATTTTAGGAAGACTAAAGTTCAGAATGAACTGATATTTGTAAAACCTGGGAAATACTCAAAACAGGGATTTTACATTAACTAATTTTAAAAGATTTTCTTTTCCTTCTATCTGTTTCAACAATAACTACCATGTTAATACCTGAGAAATCCTCTGACATTTCTTCTTTAAGGTCAGATCATAGGGCAATTTAATTAAAGCTTGAATTTATTCTGACAGCTAATGGGTGCAGTCTAATGGCCCAATGGTTGGCTGAAGCTAATATGGTCAATCATGCTTACTACATGTTTTCCAAGACAGTTTCTATGTACTATTGAGCTTTATAGAAATAAGGGAGAAACAGCTGAACAAATCTATATCTTAATGAAACTCTGTGTTTTCTATGCAAACCTCAGTTTCTCACAAAGGAGAAGAGATGTAATTGTGGTAGGAGTAGTGATTATAGGATTATTACCTATGCACCAATATTAATTTTAATTTTTAAATTTTGTTTTGTTTTTTCAATATCATGGATCAAACTCAGGACCTTGTGCTTTCAAGGCAGGAGCATCTCCACTGAGCTAAATCCTCAGCCCTCTAGTTTACTTTTGAGAGATTTGAATTTATTTGTATACAGCATTGTCAGATACCTCAGGCTAGAAGCAAGAAAAGGAACTTCATTATTAGTAACATAACATTAACAGGTACTTTTATTTGTGTTTCTACATCTGTTAGAGAAAAATCCATGCTAAAGTGTCACAATGGTGGCCAATTAAAGGTGTTTCAGTCTAGCAGCTTTTAGTCTCACCAACAATTGCTTGTATTTGATTTATATATAAATTTAAAAGTTTGAAATCATTCACTCAAGCTGGTCAAAACTCATGTAGCAGTGAGATAATACAATTTGGGAATTATCAATTGAATAAGTCCCTTTTTAATTATTCTCTTTATCAAAACAGTGATTGTACAGTCCTGAAGTGTTCATCACTGAGTAGGTCCTTTAGTGACTTTCTGAAAATGAAATGGCTCTTAACCAATAATAGAATTAGGTTGATAAGAGGTTTATGGGATCACAAGCATCACACAGTAAGGCAGTGATTCAAGACAAACTACTTGCTCTTCTGGTTCATTGTTGTTTTTTCCCTCATCAGGATGATTAGTGTTAAGTAAAGATCTGTTGATAAGATTATAGGAGATAATACATGTAAAACCACTTACCACCCTGTCAAGTATGTAATAGATGTTAGAGTAATATTGGTTTTGTTTTATTGTATATGAAGAAAAATAAAATGTGTAAATTAAAAAGGATAGTTTTGACTTTTGACTAAGAATAGAATTACATATATTTTAGTATGCAAACTACTCCTAGAGAATAGAGACAACAGAGTCATAAATTCAAATCAAAACCTCCACATATATGTACACAAGTACAAGTTCACATAATACACCTGAGATAGGGATTGTGTGACTGCTTGTGAATGCAAATAGGAAGAGAATAAAAAGAAATATGTGCTTGGGTCAAAAATGCACAAAAAAGAGTAACAGTAGTAAATCATCATTTTATATGGTATTTGCTGTAATATTAATGTAATTTTTGCTCTTAAATGCAGCTCACATTATTTCACATACAATTTACCAAAATCATATGTTGCATTTGAGAGAGGTTAAGAAGCTCTGTAATTTACCTTTGGAAAGATATACCCTCAATAATATGGTTTTGTTTCTAATGTCCCATTTTCCATGCTTAACTCTGGCTCTTTTTTGGTTGTTTTCTAATTTTTCTAGCTTCATCATATATGAAACAAATAAACATATATGGGTTGAGAGCTTTATGGCATCTGACTATCCTTAACTTTCTCACCAGATTTCACAGCAATCTACATAGTTAATGAAGTGTTAAATGTGTAACTCATATTTCGTTTTCTTAGAGATGAAATATATTTCTTCTCTTAATTCTTCCCACACAGTATAGCAGAATAAAAATTCCATTAATCATCATAGTATTACTTCAATATAATTTAGACATTTTCTTAATAATCTTTGCCCTGGAGTAACACTTGCCCCAAACACTTATTAATTTAAATGTAGTTCATCTTTTAAAATTCTAACTGTGAAACATATTTTGTATTATGAACATTCTCTTCCCTCCAAGCCAAGAAGGAAAAGTTGGTATGCATTAAAAACTGTGATTCTGGCCCTAATATGTACCGATGTAGACTTAAAATAAAATTATATACTTAAAATAAATATATATTTAGCAGGCAACATTTTAAATAATTTAGCAGCAAGATACATTCTGGCTTGTGACTTTATTCTATAATAGCATTCTAATATTCATTATTTATAGTGATTATGGTGCTTAAAGCATAGAAATTTTTCCCTGACTTTTTTATAAATATCAATTTATTTAGCATAAATGTAAGCAGAACATAGAGTTAGATTGTGTTATGTAAACTTCTCATCAGTATACATATAGCTTCTATTTAAGAACTGATTCTTATATGAGTTAAAAGAATGAAGCTATAGAATTTTATCCAATAGAACAATGCCTTGAACAATCATAAATTGCCTACTGTATTTTTTAAAGAAAAACTTACACCAATGAAAAATATCATTTTAAGATTATATTCTAAATGTAAAACACATTTGAATTCTATAAATACTTGTTTTCATATTATACTTTTTTGTGGGGGGCTACTGGGGATCAAACTCGGGACCTTGCGTTTGCGAGGCAGGCGCCAGAACACTGAGCTAAACTCCCGGCCCTCATATTATACTTTTTGAAGGAAACGGAGAGATTTATTCTTCAAAGACCCTTTCCATTTAATACATATAAGGCTAACAAAACATGAAGACATCTTAGATATTTTCTAATTTTATTATTTGGAGAAATAATGAAATTCTTTCCATGACATTAATTTATTGAAGTTTATACTTAGAGATTTTTAGAATCTGAAGAAAAGTGTTACGGCTGAAATATACCATATATACATATTATATATATGTATATACACATATATACACATATAATACCATGTGTGTGTATATATATATATATATAATATATATATATATATATGTGTGTGTGTGTGATTTGTACCCTTCTTAAATTTCTAACAAAATTCATATTCATCCAAAATTTCAGCGTAGTGAAACTGTTTGAGATGCCACTGTTTAGAGCAATATCTAATTACTAACAGCTCTCATTTAGTATTAGGTTATTCAAATTACACATTATCAGGGTGCAATTTGTAACATGCTTCTCAGTCTCAGGCTATCCAATGAGAGGACGCAAAGAGTAGAGAGTTGTTAATGAAACTGTTCACAGTGCATAAAGTAATAAAAACATTATCTTGGCAGCACCAACAATAGTGCTACAACCCTATGTATAACTGCATGAAACATTACTGAAAATTCTACAGTAACATAATGATGATGACTACTTGCTGCTGAGACAATGAAGAAGGAACAGATCAATTAATCACAAAGATGATACACATGTGAAACTCTTTGTACGGTGAACTGACAGAATTAGAACTCAAACATACCTTTCCAAATCAATACTGACTCAACTGTTACTCTTCCAGCATGTTTTTTTTTGTTTTTTTTTGTTTTTTTTTTTTGGTACCGGGGATTGAACTCAGGTCCTTGCACTTGCTCAGCAGGTGGCAAAACCACTGAGTTAAATCCCCGGCTCTCCAGCATGTTTTAATAAGAAATAATCTGTCACTTATTATTTGCACTGTTGGCTTTCTGCTAGGGCTTTTTTGGTACTGGGGATGAAACTCAGGACCTTGCACTTGCGAGGCAGGCAGATGCACCACTGAGCTAAATCCCCGGGCCCTTATGCTAGGGCTTTAATTACTACAACAGTAACTATCATATTATATAATTTCTTTCTGAGCATACTAATATCCTCTGAAAGGCTGGGGGCAGAATCCCTCTCAGCAACATGCTCTCTGCTGGTGAGGGAGTTGGGTCAGGAGACATCCTAAAGAAAGCTAAGCACATGAACATGCCATCATCAGGGCAGGAGAGCAGTGAGAGGGTAAATAAGTGTCTAAAAAGAGAGCAGAGACAATGAAATAGGATCAAGACTCAATCATTGGATTTACTAGACTTGTAGCAAAGAGAAAGTATTTGTATGGTAAGAAGCTTCCAAATACAGATCTTGCCTCATTATAAATATATTCAGTGGACATGCAAAGGTCTCTGGTTTGGCATTAAAATAAGGTTTAAATGGTAATTAGGATTTCACCTAATAGAGAACAAATTGAAATAGCACTTTATCATGTGGGTGCACAGACACTATAAATTTCTAAATTGCACTGGCTTTGTAATAAAATGCCTCAACACAGGATTTGGTTTCAGACAGATCCAAGTCCTAATTTGGACACTGTTAATACTAGTCATGGTTCTACTTCTACCAACAGAGATAATGACATTTATTTCACAGAATTGTTGTGAGGATGAAATGATAAGAGATTTAAAGTGCTTAGCATATTGCCTGCCACATATAAAAGACTTAATGTATATGATCCAAATTAATGCAAGAATCCTAATACACTAGTAAATTGACAATTATGATGAATATGATCTCAAAATTAATAATCTAACTTCTGTAAATCTTTCCAAGAGAATAAGTATAAACATTGAAATGTAACTTTATGAATAAAGGAGATCATTATAGTGAAAACAAAAAAAGTCATTCAAAAGTCCAAATTTGGTAAAAGCCAAGCAGGGTAAGAAATAGTAACCCACATGAAGTTTCTGTAGTATGGCATCTAAAATTTGTGTTATAATATTACACATTTGATGAAAAACACTTATGATGCAGTGTTATATGACAAAGGTGATATTTAAATATATGCATTATAGTTGAAGTAATCTAAAAATATACATAGGCAGTAATTTCAGAGAAAATAATAGTAATATTGTCTGTACATTATTATTAAGATCTTTTCCCTTTGCTTGACTAAAGACAGGGTATAAAATATGATGGTACTATATTCTTATCAAATACAGGTGGAACATTTGAAATATACTAACAAATATAGTAATCATCTTCCAATTAACCAAGGTGTTTATGATGATGTTGGATGACCAACGTCACAGATGCCAAAAAACAGGTTTTGGTATACTATGGCCTATTCCATCTGGCAACTTGCATGTGTGGTCCATGACGTAGGAAGGATTTTTACATCAATAAATCATTAGGGGAAAAATCAAGAGAAAAGAATTTTAATGATGTCACAATTACATGATATCCAAATTTCAGTGACCAAAAATAACTTTTTATTGTAATACAAGCATTACATTCAGTTTTATGATTTCTATGTCCACATTTGCCTGAAAACTGCAGAATAGAGTAAAGGCAATAAAGACTAAGTGCCCTGCAAAGCCCCAAAATTTCCTATCTGCCTCTTACCAAGAAAGTTTGCTGAGCCCTGCAGCAACAGAATTCTTTAACCAAAAAAGTGGTTGAATTTGGATATCCCTAATTCAATCTTTGGGTTCCTTCAAGCCCCAAGCTGCTCTTATTCTCTAAAAGCTCTTTTTCATATAAGCAATAGATAAGAAATCATCAATTTTCAAAACCAATACAAACTGAACAATCTAAGTTCCCAAACATCCACAAAGAGATTTGCAACAGATGTATGTGTGTGTTTGTATAAGTCTCTCTCTGTGTGTGTAATAGAAGAACAGATGGAGAATAAGTAACAAAAGAAGATGCTGATTCTGAAGCTTCTTTCCATACTATTTTCCTCAAGTTTAATTCTCAAAAAGAGCTTAAAAGTATTTAGTTTAAAAAGTGGAGCTGTTACATTTTTAGGTCAAAAACTATTGAATATTAGCAATTTCATAAAGTGCATGTAAACTTTAGGGATGCTATTACACAACCAATTTTGACTAATGCAATCCAAGCAAAATAACTCTGGATTTTACATTGAATTAAATTATTTTATACAACCAAATTTTAATAAAAGTTGGATGCTTTAGATTGAAAAAATTCTAAATGTTTGGTATTACAAAGCTTGGCTCAGATACTTCCTTTTTGACATTTGAAGAATTTATATTTATATTTTATTGGGTTTTCATTGATTATAAATTTCCATCTAAAAATTGTTCAATGTGAACTTGGTTATTTAAAGTTCATTTGATAGGCTGGTTGAAAAACGAAACTATTTTTCTCACAAGAGAAAATAATTTATTTTACTTCTTCCAAACTAACTTAATATGGGGGATCTGCCCTTTAGGTCTAGACAAAGGAATTAAGGAAATGTGTGAGATAAATGTATGCTGTTTTTAAAAGGTTAGGTATATATTATAAATCAGGAAAAGGTGAGAAATCTTAAATTGAAATTGAAGTAAGGTCTCAGATTAACTTTTGCAAAGACCAAGTAGAAGTACATGATATTGAGCAGGATGTTGCACCTCCTTTGCAACAATGATTTTTAATAATTCCTAATCTGAAATCTAGGGGTAGTTTCACAATTAGGTGGGTCAGTAATGAACAGTTGGAATGGCATATATAGCATGTCCTAATGAAGACAAAAGAAGCTTTGTAAAAATCATAACAAAAGCATGTAACTAATGCGTAAGTCATTCCATGAGTTGCAAATTGGCTCATTTTGGATTTTTACTATGGAATAACTCAACTGACCAACACTGTCCAACATTGTGTGACACTCTCTTTCAGCTCATGATCATCTTCTTTGAATTGTTTTTCCTTCTTGGGTAAGGGGTTGTCCCTGCTTTGTTCTTTCTACAGTCCCTTACAAACTGATAGCATATATTCCGGAGATAACAGGTAAATAAATATTGGTAACAAACTACTATCACAGGAATAGTAATAAAAACATTTTTCCCAAATGAAAATTTTTGTCCTGCCACTAAAATACCCCATTACAATGCCTAAGCAAACAGACAATAATTTGTTTCAATTTCAAGTACTTTTTTCTTTTAATGCTAAAAACCTAAATATACATTTTAAATAAAAGGGGATCCTAACATAGATTATCAATAAATGATTCATTTTATGTACAAAATATTTATGTAAACTATTTTATAACTTAAATATTAGCTGATGTATGAAAATCCAGCCACCACAGTGCTTATATTGTATTTTTCAGAACTACCAGTGAGATTATAATTTTGTATTTATTTCTTGTTATGTTGATTTCCTCTTTGTTGAAAGGAAAGTTTTCCATTTCTTTTCCATATCTCAGAAAACCAGCACTCCTTTACAACCAGCAAGCTAGTTTGCTGTATGGGGACTACAGCAAATTACTCATTTGAGAATTCTGCTCAATTATCCATAATCATGATTATTTTTTCCTTTCTCTTGAAATGTGTATTTTCTCCATATCACTGGTCAAGTAATGAATATTAAATTTTTAAAAATAAGAGAAACTTCAAAATTCTAATGTCTTCTTGAAGAGATTTAGAGCTCATTTCAAACAGAAGCTTAGTTCATGAGGCAGAGAATACAAGGGTTCATATGTTGGCTTGGGTGGCAGTGGGGTTTGCATTCAAAGTTCAAAATAATAATTGGATTTGGACATATTTCTTTCATCAAGTGGATATAATTTCTTCATCTCTATTCCATCTGGCCCCTGGTAAATGAACTGGCTTATTTTTTAAATTTGTGAATCCAACCATACATGTAATCAAGGATGGAGAGCACACAGAAATTTACAGTCTTGGCCTGGTCTTTTCAAAGCGATTTGAAGTCCTGAGCTATTCTATGTGGAAGCAGTTCAGTCCAGTGTGGCTGACCAGCATGCAAATCATCCACCCTTATAGTTGGCAAAAAAATATTTTTAGTGGGTTCTCTTATGAGCCCACTGGCTTGGTATGTGTTCCTTTTAACATGCCTGGCTTTTTAAAGATTGTAGCTCCTATTTTAAAAAAATAATAATTTCAAAACTGTTGTTTTTCAATGTCACAAGAGTTTAACACATACTGAAGCTAAAGTGAAAGAGAAACACCTTTTGAGTTTGGTTTATATACAGACTTGTTTTTTTTAGATGTGATTTCCGTTAGCACATGCAATTTCTGATACTCCAGGGAGTACATTATGCAGTTTGGCAGGCTGTCACTTTTCTTTTAAATGCTAAATACTGGATACAGAAACAATACTCAACTATTTTAAAATCATTTGCATGTCACATTATCTTTTAAGATATTAAGACAAAAAGAGGATGGATCATTAAAAATGGGTGCAATTTAGAAATAAAGCACTGTCATGATTCAATATAAATGCCACCAACTGGTACAATAAGAGACTATTTGGTAGGGTGTCATTTATGTAAACATGAGTGTATCATGCACAAACTATACATGTAAAGGGTGGTAGCATACCACTTTCTGTAGGGCTATTTGACTTGCCCTTCTTTCCTTAATCAATAATTTATAATCTATCTTTATATCCATAGTTTAAACTTTCAAAAGAAGATACACTATAAAGTCCTGTTTGAAATTTAGAGACCATGAAAGCTTTAGAAAATTCAGAGATTTCGAGCAATAAAGATATTGTGACTAGTATAGTAAAGGTACAATTAAACCATTAGGAATTATTAAGCTTTGGTCAAGAACATAAAAAATAATAAAGGAAAAAGAGTTGCTATATAGTGTTGGTAGGCATGCAATTAAGTAGAGCCACTATGGGAATCGGTATGGAAGTTCCTTAAAAAGTTAAAAATAGATACTATTATATAGAACTACTAAAAATAGTATTAAATAAAAAAAGAATTATTAAATGCTATACCACTCCTCTATATATACCACAGCATGATTTACAATAACCAAGTTATAGAATCAACCTAAGTGCCCATCAAGGAGTGAATAAAAGAAAGTGTGGTATATATACACAGAGTATTATTGAGCCACAATTATTATTCAACCAACAAAATCAAGCAACTTGCAGGATGTAAAGGGAAATAAGCCAGACTCAGAAGACAAATATTGCATATTTATTTGGAATTATATAAAAAAGTTGACATGGAAGTAGACCATTAGATAAGAAGGGGATGAGAGACAGGGAGAAGTAGGTAAGAGAAGGTAATAGGGGGACTAGACAGGATTGAATTACGTTACATGTGTGTATGAAAATGACACAGTGAAACTCAATATTCTATACTACTAATATGTACTAATAATCACAGAAGGGGGAAGAATAATTGTTATGATTTGGTTCTCAACTCTCCCCCAAAGGCCTATATGCTAAAGGCCTAATCACTAGCCTGTGGTAGTACTGAGACATTGTAGAAGATTTAGGAGATGGAGCCTATAAAAGGGAGTTAGGCCACTGGGGATGTTCTCTTGAGGGGGATGTTGGGAATCAGGCTCTTTCTAGTATGTTAAATAACGAATAACAGGATTTATGATAGGAAAATTACATGTCAAAAATGTTGTTACCAAAAAAATGCAAAATAAATAAAGGGGAAAAGAATAAGTTCTGCTTTAGATCCTGGCTAATAAGATAAGATCAGGGCAGTGATCCTGAAATTTCCAAAAGAAAAGTGATGAGAATAAATACAAGTTATATAAGTTAACATGTCCATCAATAAATCACTCTAAACCCTTCATTGATATTGAAATGGAGTTAATAAATTACATCTAACTACATAAAAATGAATCTTCTATGTTCTGTAGTTTATTTACTGAGCACCTTCTGAATAAAAGATCTCAACTCGCCACATTTTCATCCATATAAATATTTTAAAAATAATAAAATATACATAACTTCTTTAACCTTCTCTTTCACATTGTTTTCAAATGAGCGTTCAGAATTGTGTTATGTGTTGAGTTCAGTTTAATTTTTAAAACATATCTTAATGGGATTTTTTTGAATCACTGGAGCCCTGGAAATTCATTTAAAAGAAAACCTCTCACAAGACTGGCCCTGCATATTATTGATTATATGAATCAGGCATGAGCAAGAATCCAAGTGAAAGAAAATGGTATTTTGGGTCATTTTTGGAATGTAAGTTAATACACTAATTTCAATTTTGAAATTAAGTAACAAATCTTATAAGTAATAGTGACAAGTAATATGCATAACAATTATACAACTGAACTCTGAAAGCTAAAACAATTTCAAGTTAACAAAGTGTAAGTCACCTTAATTCATAGCCATATTCTCTTTTCCCCATCCAATGATCTTTTGAGTAAATAACATTCAATTCTACCAGAGGATCCTCTCTGTGATGGAAAGGGAAATAGATTTTCTTCCCATAATTTCATGAATGCTCCTCCAGAGTCTAACCAGCATGCCTGCCTCCAGCTTCATATATACGGCTTATCCGAGGACAGCTGAAATCTTACAGCTTATGGATTACTCTATAAATCCATTACAGTGTTCAGGCATTCATGTTTGGTGACTTTATAGCTACCAATATCTGATGCAGTGGCATGTGCTTGATAATAAAGCCAGAGCTGAGTTCAAATGTCACTGCTGCTATTTACTAGAGTATTAGAGAGACAAGAGAGTTTACTAATTTACACTCCATTTTCTTCAATCGTATAATCAAACTTCTCTCATGGTAGTATTGTGAGAATTTAATGAAGAAGAAAATAAAAAGTAAACATCCACAGAATATACACACACTAAATGTCCATTGTTAATGATATTTTTCACATTTTGCAGAACTGGAATAAGCAAATAAGCTATTAGAATAAAGTCAAGCTCTTTTCTTTACTCCAGTTGGCAGTTTCTTTATGTTTCATAATATTTCCAATAAGCCTTTAGTGTAATACCTCCTAGATATAAGACAAAGTTTTACTGATTTGGGGAATTTTTTTTGGCTGTGGCTTCTAAATGCCTGCTACAGTTTACTCACTGCAAGTCAAAAGCACAGAGAAAACAATCTCCAGTGTCCAATCAAACCACAGTGAAAATGGGGGTTTTCTTCCGTTTTTCCTCTTTAACACAGCTCTCATTTCCTGGTAGATCGGTGAGACAATGAAGCATTCAAGAGACTTTTCAGCAATTGAAACTGCAAATTGCAAAAACAACTAAAATGTCTGAAGTGACTGGTGCTTGGCTTAATTTCCATTTTCTCATTGCGTTTCTGATTCATTATCCTTAAAGGTCCTCCTACATATGCAGTTATTCAATTAATTCCAACAGTGCTACCAGTTTGGTTCACAGGGAAAATTTAGAAAATGGACATACTTTTATTCTGTCAGAGTAAATGCTTGGAATTAAGACTGAGGAGCTAAATATCACAAAAAGAATTTTTTCTTCCTTTAAAGCCATTGTTGAAAGGGAAACTAATAGCCTTAAGCTGTAAAAAACTTGTTTTATGAGAAAAACAGCTATAAAAGTAGACATCTTTTAAGTTGCTTTAACTAACTAGGAGGAAAGAGAAATTAAACATCAATATGGTGGCCTCTTTTAGACTTACACTTCTCTGGTTGGTTTAATGCTTATTCTGAAACTTACACCAGTGTGGCAAAAATTCTTTTCTTTCTCTTTGGTCTAGTTGTGAAGTCCCCAAAGATTTAAAATTTGCTGATTGCTAAACTATTTGATTGTACTTGACTTCCAGTTTATTTCTAAGACAAAGAATAGTCTTTCATCCACATAACACAGAGAAAAGCGAAAATACCAAGTACAGGCTTCGCATATCTGTGAACACATTTAGCTACTGATGTTATTGATGTAATAATTAATGAAGCTTGTTATGGTTCATATCTAGGTGTTTCCACAAAGCCCCATGTACTCAAAGGTGGAGTTTTTGGAGGTGACTGGATCAAGGGGGCATGATAGCAATACCTAGATTAGTGCACTGATGAGTTTATGGCTAAGTGTGATGTTCAGAGGTGAAATCTGGTAGGAGGAGATGGGTCACTAGAAGGTGGCCTGGAAAGGTCTATCTCAGTCTCTCTTTCTTGATACCTAACTACCCTCCCCTTCCTTCCACCATTATTTGAGCTGTTTCTTCTCTGTCTTGGCTCTCTGCTACATTTCCCAGCCTTGGGGCCACCTGACCTGGACTGAATTCTCTAAAAAGTGTGGTGCGAAATAAACCATTTTTTCCTTAATTTGTGGGTATTTGGTTTTGTGTGTCAGCATCAAAAAAGCAAGACAAAGCTGTATTAATTCATCTGAAAAATTGTGGAGATTCAATACATATTATTTGTAAATATTAAGATACTCAATTAATCAATTGTAAAATAATAATTACAGTGTAGGAAGGAGGGGGTGCTGTGATCTTCTCCAGCAAGTCCCCTGGTTAGGGCAGTGGAGATCTGGGGATATGGTTAGAAATCACCATGTTCATAGAGAGGCTGTAGGGCAGGAGATGCAGCCCTACTGCCAAACAGGAACAGGCAGTCATGTGACCTCAGTGGAGTTGGGGCTATACTTGGCAGCAGTACTCCCTTGGTAGCCAATGAATGAACACAAGTTGGCGCACCAGCCAATTGGGTGGAACAGCCCAGCACCCTCTAAACCTACACTTGGCCCATCCCCATCACACAACTATACTCTCGTCTTGTTTTGTTTTGAAATAAGTTATTTTCCATTAAGTTTATTGGTATATTATAGGCATACAATACAGTTACATTCCTCACTGGGATCTTGTACCTCTACATGATGTATCTTGGTTCTTATTTTTTCCCCATTCCCCTGCCCTCCCTTAAGGCCCTCCACCCTTTCCTATTTACAAAGACTTTGTTTCCATGTTTTCCTTTGCTCCTATTTTTTCTTTTCCTTTCTTTCCTTTCTCCTACCCCTCCCACTTCCCCTACTCCTTTAGACCTTTTCTTCCTATTTCACATTATCAATTATACATTTTGATCCTTATTTACACTTTTAGTTTTTCACACCAGAGAAACTATTCGGTATTTACACATGTGTGTCCTATTTATTTTACTTAAGAGTATGGCCTCAATGTGCATCCATTTAGCTATAAATGTCTCTAATTTCTCATTTTTGATGGCTGAGTAGTACTCCATTTTGGTGAAGCCCAACTGACCTCCAATGCTGCTTGACAAAGTTCCAGCTGAGGGAAAGAAAGGGTGGAACACATTGTACCCTCATGTTTTATTTTTTCTTGCCATAATGTTTATAATTGTTACTCTGATCACAGGAGTCACTGTGTTTGTGACTAACAACAAACTCTCCATGAGGCAAATTGGTAATGATATATTGAAATCTGATCTGGCTCACAAGTCCCAAATTCCAGTTTCTCTTAGTTCTATTGCTACATCCACTGCTAAAGAAATCTCTCCTAAAACTCCTTCTGTTTCCCCACTACCATGACTCCCCCTCTTATTGTTGACATTCTATTTACTAAAGGGGTCTTACAAAAAGATTGGAAGGACAGACTTTGGATGTAAGAAATAGTGGAAAATGGGAAATAGAAAGAACATTAAGACAGGTAAATGCATTAAGGAGACAAGTTACTCAATATTTCTCAAAGTGCTGTAAATATCTCCTGCTCATGGACAATGAACCCAAATGACATTTAGTTAAGATGAATAGAGGTAAAGAAAAATAGAGAGCTAATAGCAAACTATATTAACCATTGTGTAGTTTCTCAAGGGCCAGCTGGTGACAAGTTTGACACTTAGTTAAATCTTGCTTGTACCCCCGCTGATATAAAGATTTTGATTAAGTTACTTTCTGTTCTGTTTAGGTATGGGTAAATAAGGGGACAATTGTAATTTTTAAATATGCATTTGTGATGTTCAATGAAATGAAACAGCTTAGAGGAATTGTACTTTGTTTAGCAAAAAATAACCTTTACTTCAATAGAAAATTGCTAAGGCAATTTAAAATGTAAACATGTTCCATCCAATGCCTCCCAGCTATTGTTTAAAGATATAAAAATAAAGTAGACCCTGAGACTTATCAGAGGGAACCTGAACATTGCTTGTGAAGGTTCTTTTCTCATCGCTGGCCCAGGACATCTCCCCTTCCTGCCCTACATCGACTGCAGCTGGTCTGCGGCACCATTTTATTAAAAAACCACATTTTCTTGATCCAGTCTCCAGTTGATGGGCATTTGGGCTGTTTCCAAGTTTTGGCTATTACAAATTGTGCTGCTATGAACATGGGTGCCCATATATCACTGTGGTATGATTCTTTTAAATCTTTGGGGAAGATCCCCAGCAGGGGAATAGTTGGATCAAATGGGACTTCCAGTCCTAGTTCTTTGAGGTATCTCCACATTGATTTCCACAGTGGTTGCACCAGTCTGCACTCCCACCAACAGTGGAGAAGGGTTCCTTTCTCCCCACAACTGCCAAATCAACCAATAACTGTACTCTTGTTTAATGGAAGTATATTACCCTAGGCTATCCTATTTTCCCTGTCTGTTAGTATCCTACCTCTTTTGTAAAAAAATGTAGGAAAAGGTTCTTCCTACCCCAGTTAAGAACTCCAGCGGACATGTTACTCTTTGTTTTTTCAGAAGCTGCAAATGGATTAAGTTGTGTTGCATTACAATGTCAATGATTTTTGATTTTTGATTTTATATATTTAAAAGGCAGTATCTGACTGAATTTGCAGTAGAAAATGCATACTATACTTTTTTAACTTTTGCTGATCTGTATTGTATATAGTCTGTGTGCTTCTTGTGATGAAAATAAACCTTTACTCTTTATTTGCAAAACAATTTGAGGAGATACAAATTGTATCACCTCACTTTATTCCAGAATTACTTTTAAGTTAATCATTCTTTTCCTAACTTAGGGATGGTGAGGGTAGATCAATATGTCTTCTGTTTAAGCTGGACATTCTTTGGATTACTATTATAGAAATTGAAAATGGTTTGGTGTTTTAATTCAAAGTGCTAATTATTTTGTGAAATATGAGTATATTTTGCAATTGTATCAGTATTTTCAATTTTCATTAGCAGCTGAATATTCACTATTTCTTAGAAAAAATATGTTTAGGATTTTTAGTAGCAATTTCCTTAACGACTTTCTTAGAAATAAGTTTTAAAATGCATATACAAGTTGGGCATGATGACTTGCTACTGCAGTCCGAGTATTCCAGGAGGCAGAAAGAGGATTGCAAGTTTGAACCCAGCCTGGACAATTCAGTGATTTAGGGAGACCCTTTCTTGCAATTAAAATTATTTTCTTGCGATTAAAATTTTATGAAAAGGTCTGGAGATATATCTCAGTGAAAATCTCCAATAACAGAAAAATAAAAAATCCATACACAAACAAAACAAGAATTCTGGTTTCTTTAATGGCAGACTAAATAATTTGAAACAATCATCCCATTGAGACCACTAGAAAAAAAATAGATAAAATATAAAAATAAGTCTGCTTTAAAGCCTTGGTACTTTTATAAAATACACACAGTGAAGACTTACTGGTAAAGAGGAAGAAGAAGAAGGAAGTGATTCCAGAGTTCAGGGAAAACTCCTTGGGACTTGCTATTTTTAGTGAGGGGAGACTAATAAGCCTGGAGGATCATACTGCTTTACACATCCACCTAAGACTAAGGCTATAAGGATTTGTGATTAGGACTTGTAAATGAGTGGTGTGGGAAGGCTGCACACACTGAGTGAATGTAAGCCAGATCTGTGGACAGAAGCTCAGTTTGTTACCTCAGCCTCTGCTAAACGGGATTACATGGCAGAAGCAATGTGAATCCACTTGGGGAAGGACAACCTTTTCTTAGATCTCAATTTGCTTTCCTAAACATTTTTTGCAAATGTGGTATCTGACACATAATAAAAGTTCTCAGCAAAGTGAGAATAGCAGAATATTGTCTTTAATTAATAAAGATTAAGTTCAAAACAACTTTAAAATACATACATCAGAAGAGTTCAACACTTTTGTTAGCTATAAAAGCAAGATACTCATGCCATTTGCTATCCAATACTACTGAAAGAGCACTCAATTTTGGCAATATTGGTTTTGGAGGCCAAAAATTCATCATTGTAGGGGTCTTCCTATGCATTGTGAATGTTTAGTAGGATAACTGGCCTCTACCCATTGGATACCAACAGTACTACAGTCAAAAATATATATACATTATTAATCCCTCCTGCAGGGCAGAATCTCTGAGTTGAAAATCACTACTCTTCAGAAGGTCCACCTGATAAAATATGGTAGAAAGAAAAAACAAAAGAAAAAGGAAGGGAGGGAGGTAAAAAGTGAAGAAGGATGGAGTAAGTATAAGAGAGGGAAAGAAAGGAGAGAGAGACAGTGGGTATAAATTTCAGCATAAGCCTAATGGAAGGAGGACAAGAATGCTACATGCAAAACTATAAAACATTATTTAGAGAAAGAAAAATGATTTAATGAATATTAAATGCTTAACTACTCAATATTACAAATAATCACCATACTAGATATTGTGGCAGGTACTGTAATATTGAAATACCAAATATTATAAAGCACAGAAACATTCAATATGAAAATTAAATCACTTCTTTTTGAACTGACCAATATGTTCAGTGCACAAAGATAACCAATCAGGTTACCATGGGTAAGTGATTAGAGCAGGCATTGGACAGATGAGATACTCAAATTGCTAATAATATTTACTAAAAGGCAATTACTTTCTTTAGACAAAGAAATGCAAATTAAAACCATAATACTATAGCTGCCCATAAAACTGCTAAAATTAAAACAGACTGAAAATGCTTGTGAGAACATAGAGTAACAGCAACTTTAACAACTACTCTGTAGGAATATAAATTGACATAACTATTTTGGTAACAAGGTCAATATTATCAATGGCATTGAAAATGTGTAATTCTATATCGATGTTGAAACTCAACAAAAAGACATGTCCTTGACTGAGGATTTAGCTCAGTGGCACTGCGCAAGGTCCTGAGTTCAATCCCTGGTACCAAGAAAAAAAAAAGACATGTCCTGAAAAGTGTATTCTTTCTAATATAAAAGCCATAAGCTAGAAATAATCCAAATGATCATCATAGATAGAATGCATGAGTAAATTGTGGAACACTGATACTCCAGAAAACTAAATAGCAATACAATGAGCAAACTACAACTACGCAATGACATGGATGACTCTCACAAACACAATGCCCAGAGAAAAGGCTAGACATCATAGAAAATATATTGTATGATTCCAATCTTACATGGTTGCAAAACAAAAACAACTAAACTATAATGTTTGGGGATGGTGATGTAGGAAGCACAAATGTAATGCAAGGGCAGACATTATTTTAGTACAAGTGAGAATGGTGTCTTCTTTTGGTGGGAAGCCTGAAAGGGATTAGGAAGCTCTTGAGGGTTATTTCTAGGAAGATGACAAGGTTATGTTTCTTGACCCAAGGAAATTAAATGAGAATTCATTGGGTGGCTCTTTTGCATGTGTACACATACAGTGTTCTCCATAAGCCTCATATTTCACAACAGAAAATATATAAAACAAAGCAAGCAAAAAAACAAGCCAGTGCTATAAATTTAAAACTTTAGAATCTCTTAAAAATACTTGGAGTTTTACATTTGGATTAAAGTTAATTTATTTTGTCCTGATACATTACTCCTCTAGTGATTATCCACTTGATTATAGTATGTAAGGAGAAAAACACAAACAGATAAGAATTGAGAGGGAACAGTGAGAGTTATATAAACAAGACCAAAAAGAAGATAAAATAAAGTAATAAATGGGCCGGGGATTTAGCTCAGCAGTTTCACCACCTGCTGTGCAAGCACAAGGACCTGAGTTAGATCCCCAGTACCAAAAAAATAAATAATAATAATAATAAGGTAATAAAAGGTAAAATAACACAATAGATTAAAGTAAATATATTGAGTGAAGATACAAATAAATAAATAAAGCATTAAGGAAATTATAATACTTTCACCTAGATTATTGTTCTGGAGGCTGCTTATATTTATGAACATGTGTCATTTAAAAATATGGCATCATGAGGTAGAAATTCCTAAAACATGAGTGTGTTACGTTGGGAAAGCAACACCCTGTCACTTATGAATAGTTTCATTTCTTTATCAGATTGTCTCCTCACTTGGTAGTACCTTCTAGGGAATTTCTGATTGGGAGACAAAGACAGACTTTAATATAAGCTCTTGGAGGTTAGAAATCTTCTCCTCCTCTTCCTGTTTAATCCTCCCCCTCCTCTCTGCCAATTTCTATTTTGGGTAAAAGTGTAAGGCAAAGATTATAGACATAAAGTATCAATTCTGTTCTCTATAACAGACAGAAAAGTTTTCAGCATGGAGTTCAATGTTTGGCCAATGCTCTTGTTTGAAGGCCAAGAAAAATGTTTAAGATTTGAGATATGTATCAGTTCTGTATGATGAATGTATTCAGTATGTATTGCAAACATGTACTGATGAAAAATGAAAAGCCAGAAAAAGGGGCTTAAGAGTAAAGCAGGAGGTAGGAAGAGGATAGAAGGATCTCTTTCTATCAAACAAAATATACTGGGCGAATGGCCCTCTGTGGCTATTCTTTGACATATCTTAGTGATTCTTTTTGGGCAGAACTTTGATCTTTATTCAGGGTCTTATACTTTTTCTTTCAAATCAAGGCTTCAAATATGTTGTTAAACCAATATGCTGTCAAACCATAATTAGAAGTCCTAGAGTGGATCTCCTCATATTTCATCTTGACTGCTGCATGGCCAAGCCATAATACTCATACACCTAAGTCAATACCCATGCAACAGATTCTTAATTCAAGTAAAACTGTGTCACAGCCCTGGTGTGAATAATGTGCCCAGAGTGTCAACTTGCAATGAAATACTATACACACCCTGCCAGTGCCAGGCAGGCAAATAGGCAAATGTGTCCCATGAGCAAGCAAGAACCAGGCCACAGCAGAAAGCAGAACTTTACACTATGCATTTTGCAGATGGCAGTGTGTGCTAAAAAGCTACCTGTCCTTAGCTCAGAATCCAGTTTAAACTGCAATGGGAAATAAGATACATCCCTTGAGTCTTAACCCATCAGCCCAATTGCCAAAAAGTTCAACAGAAAAAAACAGAAAACAATCTGATCTGTCAAGTATTTTATTAGCTTTCCCTAAGTGATATCTGAGGGCTTTGATACAACCATGAAACTGCCACAGTCAAATAAAATAAAAAATGACAGAAATCGAGTAAAACCAGGCTAGGGTTTCTAACATCCTCTCTGCTTCTGCTTCTTACATTACTCCCTCATCTTAGGTCACAGAGAGGTGTGAAAAAATTTGAGGAAGGTGTGCAGACAAAAATCCCTCAGGCAGCGCTCACAAATATGTGAAGGAGGACATTCCAAAGTTGGTCACACAAGAATGATTCTTTCAGGCAGGCATGATAGCAGAAAATGAGGGTGTGAGACTACAAATTGTCAGAGACTGATAAGAAAATAACCTATTACCTGAAAAAAATGCATTCTATTTCCCAGAGAAATGCCTTATAAAAATGGAATATGCAAGTGGGAGGGGACTAGAATGGGTGAAGAACATCAGATAACATTCCATACCACGACATGCATAATTTGTCACAGTTTTGATGAAGCTAGAGAATGAATAAAATCACAACTCTTTCAAAAATAATCTATTTACTGCAAACAATATGTATTTAGCTATAAGTTGGCTAGGAGTTGTGTAATTTGAAACCTGATTTCTTAGCAATATACAAATAAATAAAACACATTTTCAGTTGCCCATAAAAGTTTTTTCTGCTCTTTAATCTTATCTAAGCATCCCTGGATATAGTCTGGCTTTCTTTATCAAGGAAATCTAAATGACTTCCTAAGGAACTTCTTTAGCATCAGAAAGAACACATTTTCCTCATACACAAAACACTTTAGTCACAGCAAATTCTCACCCTATTCTTCCAAGATATGGGCATGCCTATTAATACAAGAACACATTTAATTTGCAAATCTCCCAAAGTGTCATTTTCTAGTAGTATTTAGATTTATGATGGCCAATCCATTTAAATGCATGCCTGAGAACTAGAATGCATCTACATTATCATAAATAAAAATTAATATATCTAGTTTTCTTTATATGTGCCCATGTGGTTTAAGTTGAATTTCCATAGATTGTACCTAGGAGACTGCATAGACAAAAGCTCTAAATGATAAATTATCTACTTTTAACTTTTGAGCACTCACACTCCAAAAAGTATGGTTACTTCACAGGAGTACTAGGCTTGAAGTGAGAAGAGGGTGTCCCAGACCAAATTCTGCTGCTTACTCATTTGTTAATTAACATATGTTTTCTGGGCTGCAGTTTAACTTCCAAGGATACTTCTTCAAACACACTGAAATTCAATATCTAATAGTAGAATTGTTGAAATAATGTATGATTTTTTTTTTAATATTAACGGAAGATCAAGTAGGCAAGTCTTTAAAAAAAAAAACTCTGAGAAGTGATAAAATCCAGTGTTATAGCTCCATGATTTCAAGTTAAGTTTCTGTGGTTCTCATACAGTGCATACGTTACCTACTCTAGTCGTACTGAGTCAAATGGAAGCCTGCACTATGGGACTGCATAACTTTTGTTCCTTTTCTCCAGCCCCACTGTGATTAAATGTGAGTTAATGGATAAAGATGCTTGTTAGTTTTGGGACAGGAGATAAAAATCTGTAACAGACCTAAAGTCCCAAAGTAAACTACTCAACTCTTTGTTTGCCCGGAACTGATGTTCCGGACACCACAACCTATAAAACAAGCTGCAAATGTCTGCTGACCATCAATACGTGACAGTCGACCACTAACCTTTGTCCCCTTTTCTTTAATTCTATATGTTAACTTCCCCCTCAACCCCCTGTAAGAACAGCCTCGGACTCTGAGCCAGTTGCCTCTCTAAGCTATTTTGCTTTGGGAGTGCCGTCTGGCCAGACTAATAAAGGTCTGTTTTATTTTCCAACTTGTCCGGTGTGTTCCTTCCTGGGTGTTCTTCGCTGCAGTCAGCTCCTTGGAGCATTTGGTAAGGTCCTCGGTCTTACATTTTGGAGGCCCCAGCGAGATCCCCAGGTAAGGAACCCCGGTTCAGCCGAGACTCTGTGGTGGGATCCAGCAGGAGACTCTCAGGTACAGACCTCAGAAAACCTCCGGAGGTAAGTTTTTGGTGGGTTGCAACCATTTGTTGTCAGGAGTGAAGTGGCTGATGGGCCGGTAAGCCTCCCCTGACCCCAAGGTTCCTGACGAGGAACAAGGGAAGATTTAGTTTTGCTTTTGTTGTGGCGCCTGTTCATCTTGTCATTTATACGTTAGTGCCCTATCCGTTTTGTGTTTAATGTTGAATTTCTTTCCATTCGTTGTGTGTTTAATTTTGAATTTCTTTCCAAACCATCAAGGACAGAGATGGGAGGATCCTGCTCCAGAAATACCCCATTGGATTGTTTTCTCACTAATTTTAAATTGACTTTTTCCCCCGAACAGGAGAACGAATATGGGGTTAAATTTTCTCGCGGAAAACTTTGCTCCCTGTGTCAATTGGAATGGCCCGCCTTTGGAGATTGGATGGCCATCCAAGGGCTCCTTTGAGCCGAGCCTCTGCCGGGTGTATGGAAAAGGATAACTGGGTACCCTAGCCATCCTGATCAGTTTCCATATATAAATATCTGGGTTCAGGCTTGTCAAGAGCCTCCGGCTTGGTTGCAGTGTTGTTCCTTGCGAACAGACTCTCACATTTTGGTTATGGCCCCAAGGGAACCCCAAGAGGTCAAAGCCTGGGCTCCCAAACTGGTGCTCTCACAAGATTCTGACCTCTCAGATCTTGTTAAAAGACCTCCACCCTATGTGGAGCCATCCTCCTCCTCTGATAAAGCCGGCCCCAGATCTTGAAACCCTCTCTCCCCTCCTCTTCCTGAAGAAGAAAAATCTCCAGATTCTGTAACCTCACCCTCCCACACATGAATGGGGTCACTTATGGTCCCAGCAGGGCTCCCACTGAAGGGACTAGTTCAGTTCCTCTTCTGCCTCTTAGGGAAATAAAACAAGGTCATTATGCCTATATCCCTTTCTCTACCAGTGATTTGTATAATTGGAAACATCAAAATCCCCCTTTTTCAGAAAAACCTCAGGCTTTGATCTCCCTCCTAGAATCTGTTTTTCATACCCATGACCCAACCTGGGATGATTGTCAACAACTTCTCCAAGCCCCTTTTTACCTCTGAGGAGAGAGAGAGGATCCAAGGGCAAGCCATAAAATCAGTGTTGGGAGGAATAGAGAGCCCACTTGATGAGCAACACCAGGCCCATGTTGCGGCACAACTTCTGTCCACCTGTCCCCCATGGCAAGTTAATTCCTCGGGCGGGAGAGAAGCTCTCCAAAACTACCATCAGCATCTCCTAGCCGGCTTGAGGGGAGCCGCTGAAAGCCTACCAATTTGAGCAAGGTAAGCGAGGTCCTCCAAGGACCTGAGGAATCCCTTTCTGTCTTTCTGGAGCATCTGTTGGAAGCATACCATACGTATAGTCCAATTGACCCAGATGCCCCTGCAAGTAGATAGGCAATTAATTTGGCTTTTGTCACCCAGTTGGCCCCAGATATTAGAAAGAAACTGCAGTGGATAGAAGGATTTGAGGGAGAGAATAGGAAAAAGTTGATGAGTGTGGCGATGGAGGTGTTTAACAATAGGGATCCTTTTGAGGATAGAATGGCTAAAAAGATAGGAAAGGTGAACATTACAGCCTTGGCAGATGGAGGTTTTATCTGAAAGGAATACAGAGAAAATAAAAAAGAGGATAAAAGTAAAGTACAGCCCTTGTTAGAGAAGGATCAATGTGCATATTGCAAAGAGAAGGGCCATTATAAAAGGGATTGTGAAAAGTTAAAAAGAAAGAGAGAGAAAGAGACTAAGAAAGAAAGAGACAGGGTTCTTCTAGTAGATAAAAAAGATTGACGAGGCCAAGGTGGGGATCTCCAAACACAACCACTGACTCCAGAAAGCCAGCATCTTGATCCCTTGCCAGACAGCCTGGAATACACCTCTGCTTCCTGTGAAAAAGCCCGACACCTCAGACTTCAGACCAGTACAGGATTTATGGAAAGTAAACAGCTGGGTGGAGACTGTTCACCCAATGGTACCAAACCCGTGTACTCTGTTGAGTCTCATCCCTCCTGGTCATGTATGGTACTCAGTATTAGAACTTAAAGATGCATTTTTCAGCCTGCCTCTAGCACCTGTGAGCCAGCCCCTGTTCGCCTTTGAATGGACTGACCCAGATGCTGGAACAACCAGACAGCTGACATGGACCCGGCTGCCGCAGGGATTCAAAACTCCCCCACTCTGTTCCGGGAAGCTCTCAGCAAAGATCTACAAGAGGTAAAAAAAAGTGTTTCCCTAGGTGACTATTCTTCAGTATGTTAATGACCTCCTTATGGTGACTTCAACCGATAAAGAATGCATTGCAGCCATCGAGGGCCTCCTGAAAGCCCTCCAGGAACTGGGATATCGGGTGTCCTGGAAGAAAGCTCAACTCTGCTGGACCAAGGTAACCTATTTGGGCTATATTCTTGAAAAGGGAAAGAGGAAGCTGGCAGAATCGAGAGTATCCGCAATTCTCCAGAATCCGAAGCCAGGCTCAAAGAAACAGGTGTGAGAGTTCCTAGGGGTGGTTGGCTATCGCAGGCTTTGGATTCCTGGCTTTGCTGAGATTGCCAAACTCCTGCATGAGGCCACTGCAGGAGGAAATACACCCCTCAAATGGACTGAGGCTTGCCAGCAGACATTTCAATTGCTTAAGACTGCACTTGCATCGCCACCAGCCCTGGCATTGCCAGACTTAAACAAGCCCTTTACCTTGTATGTGACAGAGAAAAATGGGGTAACTAAAGGAGTGATTACTCATCTTTTGGGCCATGGAAGCAGCCTGTGGCATACCTCTCAAAGAAGCTCAACCCAGTGGCCTGAGGGTGGCCTACTTGTTTGAGGACAGTAGCAGCAGCAGCTCCTTTAACCCGAGAGGCTGACAAATTGACCTTTGGACAGGATTTGACTTTGATTACTCCCCATGCCATTGAGCCCTTAGGCTCTGGAATTGGGAAAAGGAAAAAGGATAAATATATTCACTGATAGCCGTTATGCTTTTGCCACCACCCACGTACACGGGGAAATTTATCAAAATAGAGGACTGTTGACCTCTAAAGGAAAGGAAATTAAAAATAAGACTGAGATATTGGCAGTGCTACAAGCCATCTGGTTGCCCCGAGAGGTTGCCATCATCCATTGCCATGGGCACCAAAAGGGGTCAAGCCCTGAGGTGACTGGTAATAATGCTACTGATCAGGCAGCAAGACAAGCTGCCCCAAAATCAGTGGGGAAACAAATGGTTCTGCTTCCCACACCAGTACTCCCAGAAAAACCTGAATATACAGACAAGGAGATAATGAAAATGAACAGGAGACGCTGGACTCGAGGAAGACATGGGTGGTGGATGACTAAGGAGGAAAAGGTGATGCTCCCAGCCACTGTAGCAGACACATTGCTGCGAGAACTACATGAGTCCACCCACCTCGGCAAGAAAAGGATGATGGCTGCCTTACAACCCCATTTCGTCAGCCAGGGATTAGCCCAAAAGGCCCAGGACATGGTGAGACGATGCCCCACCTGCCTCAAGATAAATGCTAATTGGGTAACCGGGCCCCCTGGGGTCCGACACAGAGGACTAACTCCAGGAGAACATTGGGAGTTGGACTTTACTAAAATAAAGCCTGACATGTATGGGTACAAATACCTGCTAGTTTTTGTGGATACATTTTCAGGATGGGTAGAAGCATACCCCACTAAGAGGGAGACAGCAAAAGTAACAGTTAAAAACCTACTGACAGAAATAGTTCCCCGTTTTGGTTTGCCCTTAGCTCTGGGGTCCGACAATGGTCCAGCCTTTACAGCTAAGATATCTACATTAATTAGTAATATCCTTGGAATAAAGTGGAATCTACACTGCGCCTATAGGCCTCAAAGTTCAGGACAGGTAGAAAGAACAAGTTGAACTTTAAAGGAGATTCTGACTAAATTATGCTTGGAGACTGAACTAGGTTGGGTAGAGCTTCTCCCTTTTGCCCTCCTCTGAACGAGGTGCACTCCCAAGCCTCCCCTCAATCTGTCCCCCTTCCAGATTGTTTATGGGCGATCTCCCCCAATCATTCCATTAATAGATGTAGGATTAAAGAAAAAGTTTTCCCACCTTCAACTCCTTAAATCCTTAAAAGCAGTTCATCAGCTTCAGTCAGAGCTACATGAAACATTATAAAAAATAAATAAATAAATAAAAGAAACAAACAAAAAAAAAAACCTCTACAACCTTTACCCTATAGGCCGGGAGATTTGGTTTTAATTCACAGGTTTGATTCCAAGACCCTGGAATCTCGTTGAAAGGGACCAGTTCCTGTTGTCCTGTCAACTCCCTTGGCAGTGAAGATGGCTGGACATTCTGCCTGGATACATTGTGACCATCTGAAAACAGGATCCCCCGTGGATGTCAAAAAGGACAAATGGAAGGTTATCAGCCAACTAGGTGACCAAAAGCTAAGATTGGAGTGGATTGGAGATGTTTCATCTCCATGATAATATTCTCTGGGACACTGACAATATTGCCCCCAAGAGGACTAGATCACACAAAAAAATGTATGGATTCAATTGGCAAACTCGCTTAACTTGTCTGAATTCTGCTTAAATGTTGATGTAAATTTCCATTATGTGCTGGGAAGCTGTCTCATTTCGGTATGCACCTCTTTAGAATTAATACGACCCTATACCCTATTTAAGGACATCCCAGGAAAAAAATCTTACTTACATGGATAGTTATAATTGGGGGCATGACACCTGCCGTAAACCTAAAAATGCTGTCAAATTATATACACCCAAGGTAATTATGTCAAACAAAACTGAATGTGCTATGTATGAAAATTGTTCAACCAAATGTCTGAGGATAAAACAGTCAGAAGGGATGTCCTGCCATATAAAACAAAAAATTGTGTGTAACAATTGCCATATCTCCCTGCCCATAGGATGGTTTTATACCTGTAAAGAAATAACCTTTAATTATATTCCAACAAATTTAACCAAGACCCATTGCTGTTTGAGTCATCTAGCTGTAGTGTTGCCAGACAGAACTGATTTGATTGTGCCTAACAGAACTAAATGTTGGTCACCTTACACTGCACCAGGATGTGATGATGACGTAGGTCTGTTAACAGATGCTGAAGTAATAACCATGATAGCATCTTTTGTTGCCCTGCCTTCTATAGGAGTCCATGCTGAAAAGGCAGTATGAAAATTAGCTTGCAAGGTGGTCAAAGGGTTAAATGCTACCTCATCAGCCTTGGCATTAATTAACCAAGAGTTACAGGAACAGAGACAGGCAATCTTAGATAATAGAACAGCAATAGACTATTTGTTGCTTTTCCACCACCAAGGTTGTGAAAGAGTAAAAAATATGTGTTGTTTCAATCTTACCGATAATGGTCCAAAGATCAAAGAAAAGGTAAAACAATTAGAAGATCTGGCTCAAAGAGTACATGATAAAGATGGCGGGGACTTGTTCAAATGGTTAACTTCGTTGTTGCCCAACCTACAATGGTTAAAACAACTTTTTCTTATCATCATAGTTGTGTGTACATGCTTATTATTGTCATGTTGTTGCATACAATGGATGCCTACATTTGTGTGTAAGATTACTTAAGTTCCAAAAATTAGTGGGGAATGTGGGACTGCATAACCTTTGTTCCTTTTCTCCAGCCCCACTGTGATTAAATGTGAGTTAATGGATAAAGATGCTTGTTAGTTTTGGGACAGGAGATAAAAATCTGTAACAGACCTAAAGTCCCAAAGTAAACTACTCAACTCTTTGTTTGCCCGGAACTGATGTTCCGGAAACCACAATCTATAAAACAAGCTGCAAATGTCTGCTGACCATCAATACGTGACAGTCGACCACTAACCTTTGTCCCCTTTTCTTTAATTCTATATGTTAACTTCCCCCTCAACCCCCTGTAAGAACAGCCTCGGACTCTGAGCCAGTTGCCTCTCTAAGCTATTTTGCTTTGGGAGTGCCGTCTGGCCAGACTAATAAAGGTCTGTTTTATTTTCCAACTTGTCCGGTGTGTTCCTTCCCGGGTGTTCTTCGCTGCAGTCAGCTCCTTGGAGCATTTGGTAAGGCCCTCGGTCTTACAGCACCAAGAGGAAAATCAGTAATGCCAATCCTGACTTTATGTGAGATTTTGACATTTTTTTCATAGATCCGGCATTAATTTTTATTTTTTGAAGCATTGCCTTAAATTTAGCATTGCCTTAATTACTATATTTTGTAACCAGGCCAGTGCTTCACCTGCTTTACTCCAATGCTATTTCTAGATTGTCTAAGACCACCTTTCTTGGTCCAGTTAAACACAGGCAAACAAATCAGCACACTCACATGTGTACCTTACAGTTTGGATTCAAACTGTAGAAGAGGAAATCAATTATTTCATAACCATCAATTCAGAAGCTATCGCCTAAAAGGATTGTGGCTTTTCTGAAAGCATGATCCAAGTGAGTTTGGGACAATTGGCTTGTGATCAGTGATATCAATGTTCTTTTGTCACAACTGTTGGCTTAAGAGTTTTGTAATGAGTCATAGCACATTAACTTACATGGGATATTTTGAAGAAAGTTAAACCCTAAAAGAACATAAAAAATAATCCTTTAGATATTACCCTCAATGTTCTTTCTTTGTAATTCCTTATTCTTCCCTGATTTGTTTTGAACTTCCTCAGGCTTTTGCCATCATGAACTGCACAAGGATACCTTAGATCAATATCTTATTGATAGAAGATGCGTCTAGATTTCTAGTTACAATTATGATCATGAAGATATTTCAAATTCCCCATCTCTTGCACTATTGTGTCTGAGCAAATTTAGCATGGTGAAATGCCTAAATTATTGCTCAAGAAGAAATCACTGAATGAGTGAATGAATGAATGAATGAAGATTTACAAAACTGTGAGCTAACCATCTCTAAGTAACTAACCCTAAGCATTATGTGTTTTTCAAAATTCTCTCTGAAATTTAATTTTGTCCTTAAGCAGTAAGGCAAAATAAAATAATCCAAACAATTTGCAAAATATGTAAGTATCTTGGGGCAAGATTACAGAAAGGTTGTCTTAAATTTATGATTTGAAATTCATAAAGGGGTCTTCCTGGAAGCCTTTGGGTGACGTGCTCAGTAATAATAATCAGTTCTAAGGACCCTGAAGTACACTAAAGAGTCTAAAAACCTGGAATAGGAATGAGGTTAAAGTGGACAGGAAAGTTATAATTTGGGTCAGTAGTTAAGGGATATATCTGGTACCCATATGCCCATAGCATTGAATAAGCCAGGGAAACAGACAAGGCCTGACCTTTAGATTTAACTGCACCATAATTAACTTTAAAAATCAGCTAAGTGGGCTGTCTATCTGAGGGGGCAAAGCACATTCACAAAAATATGCCTTGGTCATTAATCAAAACACACATACATACACACACACACACACACACACACTTTTAAAACTTAAGCAGAACACTTAGTATAATGTGTATAGAAGCCTTGTAGAGCTTGGAAATGAATTTCATAGGACTATAATATCTATACCTCACATAATCTGAGGAACAAAAATACATGGAATAATCACTTATTTCACTTAAAAATACTTTAATAACTCTATAAATGGTTGTGAATAACTTGTTTACTTTAAAAGATACCATGAATATTTTATTCTTTTTTAAAAAAATGAAGTAGGAAAACACTGACCATATAGGATTACTGTATAAAAAGGAAAACCTAATTACACAAATTATATTATTTTTGTCTGGGTTCCCAGTATGGGCCTTAAGATCTGTCTTATGATGAAGCTAATGCAGAATTATGTGGCAGCTGCAAAACTTCTACAGCCTTCAGCAATAATGAGCTTGGCCTCTATTGATACACAAGTGGAGGAGTTCAGGCTTTTGAGTCTGTAAACTCTCCTGAGAGCTGTACCTTAATGCAGAGCTTGCTTATATCCTCCAGTCTGTCACTCCTTGAAAACATAAGAGATGTGCCCTTTTCATTCCGTGCTCCTGGAGTAATTACAGGCTCAGGTAACGGGTCAGTGGGGGCACTTGGGACTTTTATATGCCAAGAGGAAAGCAATCAATGTCAACACTTACAAAAACAGCCCAGTGGTAATGTCACTGCCACTTGTTCTAGGGAATCACTGGGACGTTGATGGCATCTCTAGTAAAGACAAACAGTGTCACAGAATCAAGATTCCACATTTTATCCCCATCCTGGGAGGATGACTATGGAACAAAGGACAACAAGCACTGTCAGTAAAAAAGTGAGTTGTCCTCTATGTTTTCATGGCTAAGTAGCCTGATGGGAAATCAAATACTTTGAACAAATACCTCTGTGTGCTTATTGTTCCCAGTATGCTTGTGTGTGAGTAGCAGTCCAGAGAATCATTTATGTAAAGATCACCTTGCATGTTTTCTCGGGTCTAATAATATTCTGTGTTAGCAGTGCTGTTAAAGGCTCCCAAGAAAATCTATGGATTTAGTAATAGTTATCCTTCTCATTTTATTCCATGGAATATGTTCATGGCTCAGGCACCAAAGATTAATAAAAGGAGCTCTATTAGCTAGCCCCTATTTATCTCTGACTTAGAGGCCTTAGAGTGTCAGTTGGCATCCTGAGCAAGCACACCGCCAAGTGCATGATCAGGGATGAACGCCCATTAGTACACCTCCAGAGAGACAGCCCATCATCCATCCTTAATTCTCCCAATCAACCTTGAGCTATGACTATAATTGTTCCCCACTCAGTTTGTTCCTGCTATATCATATGTATAAAGCAAAAGTTCACTGTTATTATGGAAATAAAATATCCCAATCACCCTAGCCAATGTTAATTGTGTAGAACGGGACTGCTGAGTATTGAATTATATTAAGTCAAATGTGATTCCTCAAAACATGCTCTGGGTGAAGAGTACTGCTGGTGCCCGAGTTGGGAGGATAATATTCATTCCTCAGTCTTAAAGTAGATTCCCTGTCCTCCTAGCCATTTTTTTGCAATTTTTGCCTGGAAGCTCAATACTGTAATAGAATTAGATAACTGAGTACACAAAAGATGTCATTGCTCATGGCTTGTATAGATATAGTAGTGTCATGAGATATGTTATCCCAGCAACAACTGTGGTTCTCTACATGGGGACTGTGGTGTTTCTCTCTCTGCCTATTTCCCTCTCTTCCTCCAGGTGTTTCCTTCTGTCATCCTCCTCTTCCTCCTCCATATTCTTTCTCTTTTCTCTCCCTCTCCTTCTTCGTCATCTCTTATTCCAGTAGATAAGTTTGTGCTTTTTTTTTCCTTTTTGGTTTCTGTGACTGCTACAATATTTGAAGCTAAGAGATTGCCAAATATTCTTCTTTAATTAGAGCTGATATATTGGAGAAAATAAATTAATATGTGCATCTCCTGATCCTTAGGAAAATTACAAAATTCTCTTATCTCTTCTAGTCTTAGGGGTATGGTGGGAGAGATGAGAACGAAAGCCCCTGAATTAGTAAAACTTGTATTCCTATAGCCTCTAGCTGAAATTAGGTGGGCCCCTCGCTAGTTCATACTCCGAGACAAGACACTTTTATTTCAAATTACAATAAAATAGCATTAAATAACTGAATTTACATTTATTACTTTCTTGATATGGCTCTAAAGCCACTCTTCTAGGATTCAAATGTTCTTCATGTAGATACTAGCTGTGTGGTCAAGAACTGATTACTTAATTTCTATGTACTTTCAGAGATTAAAGGACATACAAATATCATTCAATAAGTATTAACTATTATTAGCATTATTTAAACACTGAGCTGGTTGCTTTAACATGTTATCTCATTGATAGCTACCCCAGTTTACAGATTAGGAAGTCAAAGCTCAGATTTTATTTGCTAAGACAGTGCAGCTTGGAATTAGCTGTACAAGAAGTGAAACTAAATTCCATGTTAATACCATATGCTTGCATTATTTGGGGTTTAGTGGTAAAGTATTTTCAAAAAAGATCCTGATTATAACATAACTGGAACATGTCACAAGTAGGCAGTTAAAAGGACTCTCAGGAGCCAAAACAGGGACATTTAAAATGTCAAAATCAGGAATGATAACAATTCATAACTCATTGAATAAAATGAGTATTCATGAGTCCACAGGGGTATAAATGAATAAATAATAGGGAGAAGAGAATAGTTCTCCTTTGATAGAAGGCCAATTAATAAATATGGAATAATTATTAGAAAAAGAAACTCATTTGGTAACTTACTATTAATAATTGATTTAGGCAAGAAACATAAGTGGAAATTAAAACTAATGGAATAAAATAGGATGCTGATGAGAATTTTATATTGCCCCAAAATAATATCTGCCTGCAAAAAAAAAATTATAAAGGGGGAAAGTAAATTTAAAGTGGATAAACCTGACAGTAACAAGATTAGTGAATGGTCTAACTTAGCTCCCCATCAGCAATGGGATGAATTGGCAACATGAACCTCCCGATAGGATGTGATAAAAACAACACAAAAATGCACAACCCAGTTTTAATCATAAAGAAAAGGAGACAAATTCACACTGACAGACATTCCACAAAATCAAAATTTCATGCTTCAAACAAAAGTTTCACAGGTATGAAGATCAAGAAACAATGGGGGAAGGAAAGATTGAAGGAAACTGGAAGATATGAAAACTGGGTGTGATCTTAGATTTTATCTTTTACTATAAAGAGGCTTTTGGCATAATTGATGAAATCCAAGTAATTTCTCTTCAAAAGGAGTACATAAAAATAATTTCTACGGTTCTTGGAAGTTTTGATTGTTGAAAATAATTTCTAAAGAAGATGAAAAACTTCTGCAAATAATTTCTTCCTTCATTAGTAAGACTCAGAGGATGCAGTAGTGATCTATATATTTAAATATAATTCTAAAATAAAGTGATAATTGTGACATTTAATCAATTAGTGAAATTCAAAAAACTGAGACATTATAGAATATGAATATATTTTGAGAAGGCATCTTGTATGAAGTGAGCTAAGTTCTCCAAAATTGGTATTTTGAAGACCTAATCCCCAATGTGATTGTATTTGGAGAAAGCAGCTTTGAGAGGTAATTAAAGTTAAATGAAAGTTTCTCAATAGGAGTTATAAGAAGTAAAAGAAGCACCAGACCTCCTTCCCTCAAACCCTTCCTACTCTGTCATTCCATGTACACAGAGAACAAAAGCCATATGAGGAGACTGTAAGTAGTTGGCCATCTACAAGCCAGGAAGAGAGCCATTTGAATTTGCCAGCATATTGATCACAGACTTTTAACCTATGAGAAAATAACCATCTGTTGTTTAAATCACCTCCTCTGGAATTCTGTTATTTCAGCCCAAGAAGATTATTAAAGCATTACAATAGAAATTAGATCTACTTTGGGCCTTAAAAGACACATAGAAATCAAATGTGTATACATCTTTCAACCCAGTGTCTCCAATTTATTGGTGCTCTTGTCTATCTTTCCCAAATCAAATTTAAGCTCCTCACAAACAAATATTATTTAAAAATTATATCATGGTTTGTATGTTGTAAGACAAATATTTTTAACAAAGGAATTTGTAATAATTTGGGATTAGTAGAGAAAAATCTTGCAGGCAGCAACGAGGTGTAGTATGAACAGAATGATGGATTGTGTGGATAGAATATAAAGGGACAACACAAAAGCTATCAGTTCCCTCTACACATCAGTAATAACCCACTCACTTTACACCTCTGAATGCACTGAAGCTGAAGAAAACTGCAAATAGAAGATATATACAGATAAACCTAAGCTTGTCTACAGAAGATCCTCAACAAATTTTAATATAAGATTATATCCACTAAATAACTTATCAGTGCAAGTGCATACTAAATCAAACAACTTCTTTTTGTCATAGCACAATTGCATTCCTTCAACTCTTTCTGTATCACATCCTAAGGGCTTATTTTCAAAATGGCAAAACTCACCTGTACTTTATGCTTAATCTTTTCTTCCATCTGCCCTTCTTTTCTTCTTTCTTTCTCTTGGTATGTATTTCTAACTACATCATTGAGCTTTGTAAGCTTTTTGAGGATATACTTCGCATAAGTTGTACTATTCTAAATATTAACACATTTCCCTTCATTGGAAAGTGGTAGTGATATTTTTAGCATTGTAATTATGGTAATACTATCATAGACAAGGACATAATAATAATTAGTGTATCATAGACTGCAAGCTGATTTTTAAACAGTTGCTTAGGTTCTCTGCTTAATCCCTCCTTTCCTCCTCTTCTACTCTCCTCTCTCTCTCTATTGATATCCAGTAGAATAAAAAAAGTTAAAGAGTCTCTAGGACTCATCAAGAGAATGTAAACTCCAATATAAAGTAAAACCCCTTTATTATATTTCTTTTGATGTATCCAATTGTCATGTTTTATATATTACTCTCTTCTTCACCTATTAATTTTGGGTTGTCCATGGAAACAGATCAACAAAATGTAGATGTGACACAATAGACCAAATGTAAACTAAAATGTAGATGTAAACTAAATGTAAACTAAAATCAAATGTAAACTAAAAATCTATTTTGCAGTTCATATTCTACTCAAGTGAATATTGGACCATGAAATTGAGTTACTTCTGAATGTCTCATTGAAAGCTATATTTGTATTGATATAATCAAAAGTTCTTGTGCATTTTTACATTTTTTCCTGAATACTTCTGTGCATACAGTACTATTTATTAATTTGAAAAATATTCATTAAGTGTACTCAATACGTACCAAAATATGTACTCGGCACATATTTTAGAAGAATGTTTATTTCTGTGGTAGAATGAACAGTGCTCCCATCCCTTCAAGAAAGAAGATAACCATAGCCTAACCTCTGAAAACTGTACATATGTTAACTTAAATGGTAAAAGAGATTTATATATATGGATAAATTAAGTGTTTTAAAGTGAGAGTTTCCTGGATTATCCAGGTGACCCCAGCATTAGGAAAGCAGGAAGGTCAGAGTCAGGAAAAGGTGAAACATGAGTATGAAATAATTCTAAGAAGGGGCTGTAAGCTAGGAAATCCACTGATACCTTGACTTGAGCCTGGTTGCACCTTTAGTCTCCTGACCTCCAGGATATAAGCTAAAATATTTGTGTTGGCTTAAGCCACTAAATTTGAAGTGATAGGATGTTATAGTAAAAATAAAATAAACTAACAGTTTCATGGCATACTTTTAGAGAAACTTGAAAACACTATCTGAAACACTTACCCTGTCAATTCTGTCAGCAAAGACAACTGCACCCCTCTGTCCCAGACAAAGAATTCTCACAGGAAGAAAAATAGACCTTCTGATTGCATGTTTCACTGAGGACGTGTGAGAAGACTTCTCTACACACCAACATTCCATCTAGGGTGTTCACTTCCCTCAGTCTTTATTTTGTGATTAAACACATCTCTTGAAGTGAGCATCAGCCATGCAGTTGGAATAAACTTATATTATTCTTTATAAAAATACTGCAAAGTGATATGTACATTCTCATTAGGGGTATTACACGTGAGTAGAAGTGTGCAGTATTTAAGTACTTTTATTAATTTATTTTATTTTTCTAATTATTTTATTTTAATTAGAAAACAACTAAGCTCTATTAAATTCTGTACCAAATGTAATTATGATACTTAGAAACTAACTCTATTCTCATAGTTTGTAAAGCAAAACATAATCATAAGTGATGGTAAGCTTTCATTTAATACAGAATTCTAGATTATTTAACAAATGTAATTATGTTACTATCCTTTATTATATATTAGACCTATTTAAGTGCATCCACCTGTTAAGTAGCATCAGTAAATATGAAAATAAGATGAATGTAATAGAAAAATCCTGTTCAAAATTTAAAAATAAAACATAAAAATGGCCTGGGTTCAATCCCCAGTATGGCAAAATAATAATGGAAAATAGATAATTAGAAAGTATTTAAAATTTACCCGAGTCTAATCCAAAATGAATAGATAATGATGAAATCACTAGAGATATCCAGAATAAAATATATTTCATCAAATATTCTATGGTGTCTCTGATTGAATTCCCTATACTAGATCTCTTAACTGCTTGCATTTTTACTAACACATAATTTAATCTTAAATTATTCTATAAAATACCAGCAAAGTTGAACCGAACAATTTATGAATTTACTTTCAGCTGATGCTATGAATTTTCCCCCAGATTTAAGAATTCCACAGGGATCCTGAGACTTTTGACAACCTTGTGATGTGTTGTCAAAAAAATAATACAAAACAAGAATGCTGATGAATCTTTTAGATAACTACGAAATGGCACTAAGAGTGACAGAATCTGAAAGGAAAATGAAACTTGGGGTTTAATATTCTTTAAAAAGGCACATTATCTTCAGAAAAGAAAGAGTACGTATTTTGTTAAAAAATTCTTTCTCCCAGTTTGAAACATTGTACACATGTTCTTTTATCCATGAGTTCAACAACTAAAGGAACATAAATTTTATTCCAAAACTAATTTATGTTCTTCATACAACTTAAATGGGTAGTAAGAGTTTAAATACTTTGGTCTCAGGCTAAAATACCTTGGGGAAAAATGTGTAAATATTACTACAGGATTAAATAGATCAATAGGAAAATCATAATGTCATTGACTGTATTGTTTTAAAATTCTAATCTTAAACCTTCTTCATTTGTAATTCTGTGGATGTTTAAGCATCTTAATCCCAATACCAAGGTATTCTACTAGTTATTCTCTCAGACTGACTCCTTATTGTTGCCAAGGAAACAGCCAAGAAGCAAGAGTGAAGCAGACTTTTTCATCTGGTGAGAGGATGATGGGAATGGATGAGAGAGTTGAGCAAGGTCAGGCGTTTACCGCTGAATACAAATCTGTCATGCCTAATAGATGAAGCTCTTTAGTTTCTGTGCTGTTCAGGCTACTCCCAGCAGCCAAGGAGAAAATAAAAAAGACACTCAAGCATGAATGCCAATCAGCCTGTGCTGGCAACAGTGATGTATTCACATGTGCCAAAGCAGCTGTACGAGGCTGGGCGATGGATGAAAAAATAAATTAAATAGGTGTCAATAATTATAGAAGGTCAGACTCTAAATCCTGAAGCTATCCTAATAAGATCAGACAGATGGGATTTGGCTGCTCTATCCTGTTAACATGCCTAATACTTCCTTTTCTGAGATCAGAGTTCATAACCTGTCATAGACTCAAATATATTGAGCTGAGAAAATCTTTGTTAAATCCTCTTTTGATTATTTGCCAGAGCCAACACTCCATTGGTAAATATTATATATCTAAGTCTCATTAAAATGATGAGATGTGTAATGCAATAGTAGTGCTACTCAAAATAATGTCAGAAAACATAATACAGTCCATAAAACACGCTTCCAAACATCAGTTCTTTTTACCTTCTCAGCATAAGTTGTAGTATTGAGCCAACCTCTAGAAGACCAAAAGACATTGTTAACTATCAGAAAGTAAGGGAATGTACTAACCTCACAAAATTGTATTTAGAGTCCTGCTGGCTACTTAAATAATGTAGGTCATTACATGTTGCTGAATGTATTTTCTAATATTCCTTTCTTTTTGACAACCCCAGGTACCTTAACATACACTGTGAAATCACAGACAAATGAGGAATGATCATTTTCACCAGAAAAGAAATTTGTTTCTCAAGCTTTACTACCTCAGGATGGACATGAGTGTCTGTATCAGAATTGAAGCTTTAGTGTGGTGATGAAGTAGGAATCAGAAATTCTCAAAACTTAAATATTAGATGCTATTTGACTTAGAAATGGATATAAAATATTCCATTGTTATGTGGTAATAAGTTAATGACAAAGAATGATAATATTGATTAAAAATTAATTGGTACAACCTTACAGAATGTAACTATGATATAAAATGATTTTAAAAATAAAATGATTCATAGTATAAAATTTAGATCATGAATTTTCTGTCTTATGTATCAAATGACATTAAAAGTATTTAGGCAGTTAGGCCAAATTACTAAAAGTGGTCGTCTTCTGAATCGGAGGGCAATTCCCTATGGATTCCTGGCTTTTGTGTCCTTTTAGTAGAGACTGTTGCCAGATGTCATACAAAATCTCTCTTTGGTTCATGAAGAAAAGGAAATTCTGAGAAATGTTTAGAACTTAACTTAGGTGATACAGCAATAATGAGCCCCATCTTTGTTTTCCCTTTGATAATCAGATGCCTCTACTACAGAACATGACTATAAAGAACGACTTTTGCTGTTGTCACCATAGCCATTGTTTTTTTCCTCACCATACTGAAGCTCTGTAAATATACTAATGGTATATTTGACTGCTGACCTGATTACCTTGCATTGTTAGTTGGGTATGCATGTGTGAACAAAGAGCTAGATTTTTCACATATTCTCAAAATACATTTATATAATCTCCAGTTATTTTTATGGCTTAAAATTTATTTTGAAAATGAAAGAAAGTTAAAATGTAGGCATTCTAAAAAATAGTATGCAAGAGTATCCACCAGCAATGGTGGATAAGATATTTGAATCAGTAATGTTTTTTCAGAATGCTAAGTGTTCAATGAATCTAATAAATAGTCAACACCATGGGTCTTATAAATCTTTTAAATTCTAGTATTCCTAACAGTCCTATAAAATTTAGAAGACACTCCCTCAATATATATGGCATGTTTAGAGTATTGTCTGTGTTTTATTTATTTTGCTAACCATGCATGTCCTACAGGAGCTGTGTTTTAGCTATGAAGAGTTCCAAATATAAGAAATCCAGTATATTCCAAGGCTACCTGGATATTTGGTATCTCTTGCAGCAACAATATACAAATTTTTACATGTATATCTTGTCCATTGTCACCAGTATGTCAGCTCTTCAATTGTAACTCTTATTTGGAACTGTAAAATGTAAAGGAGCTGAAGTTTGTGGACAGAAAATTATGTTAAAAGAAATGGCAGATAATGAAAAATGTGACAGTGATAATGACGACAATATACTGATTTTATTCATTTGATTGCTTTTGGTTTTGGTCAGTAATTCCTAGGAAAGTTTAGTAGAAATAAAAATAAATGTGAAGAGGAAACTGAGAGTTGCTCTCCAGTAGAATCAGATCTAAAGGAAAGAATGGACTCGTGTTAGAAGGTACACAGAACTCAGGAAGGTATAGAATTTAAGGACCCACAAATGAAGGTACAAATCAAATAACAGGAATAAAGGAATATGGAGCTGATGAGGTAGATCACAAAAGGCATACTTCAAATTAATCCCTCACTAGGAGACAAGAGACAATAAATGTAGGTTACATATTTTCTGAAGCAAAATAAAACAAATGTATACAAACCACATGAAAATTGTGAGAGAGACACACCTTTAAAGATTCTTCTCAAAATAAGAGCTGGTGAATAGAATGAGAAGAAGGTATCCATTAATACTAATTTAAAATGCATACTTTATCTTTAGCATGCTGCTTACTAATTTGCAACTGAAGAGTTATCTTAATTCTTGGCTACCTGATCCAATTTTGGCCCCAAAGTTTTATATTGTACAACTATGAATTTGCTTTTAAACAGGGGGAGCTCTATTGTACATGAAAGTAAAGGGAAATAATTTTAGATTATAAACAGAGAGACAAGTCTGTCAGGGTAAAGAGTGCTTTGAAGAGTTAAATTTTATCACCAGGAAAAATGATTAATAATAAAGCTACTCTGAGCCATAACAGAATCATTTTTGTTACTGTTATGCTTGTAAGGTGAGGTTACAGAGTTTTCAGATGTGGATTAGACTATTATACTGAATGCTTTTTATTTTAAAAATAGAATGATATTCAAGACCCACAAGATCTTGACATTGCATAAATTTATAAGAATGGGGGAAGTGGAAAGAGTACTGTTGAAAGGTCCCGTTGAAACTTGGGCTGAAATGAAATTCCTATCATTGCTGGACGGGGACCTACATGTTCTCCTCTGACAAGGACAGATTTTAGATTAAGCAGTCTTAGATTGTAAATTACCATTCTTGATAGCTGGCCTCCCCTGCCTATGGTGCCTTAGAGAAATTGGACAAGCTGCAAAAGTGTTGGTTTAAAAAAGGTAAAACTCTGTCTCCTAGCCACCCCCAGCCCCCACACCACAATTTCCATGTTTGAAGGGAAAGAATAGTAATGTGAAGACACTCTTGAATTTAAATTGGAATAAAGGACATTATAATTACTAATCTTAGTAGCCATTTCTTGAATGATTGGCTGACACTGTCATTGCCTTCCTATCACCAGTTACAATTAAGCCCAATTTGGCCACCGGAGATAAGGAAGAAGGCAGCCTGGTTTAAAAAGGCACCACTGGATTCATCTTCAAACTTGTAAGGAATTTTATTTTATAAATTGGCTACATACACTTAAGGCTAGACAATGAATGTTTAAATAAGGTGCATATGACTTTCTTGAATAAGGCAACAGTAGAAGTGGAAAGACAGGGCAGTGATCTTTTTTGAGAATCCTGTCATTTAGACGAGACATCAGTATTGCTACACAAGAGTATGCTTTTCCTAGGAGATGGCTGGAGCTTCTTGTTGCATTTCTCACTCCTAGACTTTAAAATATTGGATAATAAAATGATCATAAGTTTTTATAATTTTTAAGCAAACCCATCCACTCTACTGAAATGAATTCACATAGGCGTATTTCACTCAAGCTAGTGTAAGTAGGTATTTACTGTCTAAAGCAAGCACACTCTGCAAAATCAATTTGTGAACTCATTACATAAATCCATATTAAACCATTTAGTCTATACATAATAGTATAACAAGGATACTCAGTGTAAATTAAATAGATTTTATTTAAAGGTAGCAAAAAGCCAAAGGTGGTCCTTCGAAGCACTTTTAATTTATCTCTCAGTTCTATTTTGTGCCTGCCACAGACAGGAGAAAGAGAAGAGGAGGGAGAAGAAAAAGAGGTAATCATTCTTACCATCTAATATTTAAACAAATCAATATGTTCAAGTCTTGGCAGGGACAGCACTCACACTTTTATGTTAATGCATGAACATTTTACTTGCTATTCCAAGATGGCAGGACAATGAGTCCCTTCCTCAAAGCTGGGTAAAATATGTCTAGCAAGGAGGAATCATCTCATCAGTAGGAGACTGATTCACTTATAGCCTATCAAGGAACTAAGGATGTATAATAAGACCCTGTCACACTCTCCCTTAAGCTTTTCATTACTGTAGGAAATGCCAATAACTTACAGCATTCCCAGTCAGCATCAAAAGCTCCTTTTCAATTCAAATGTAAACTGCTAACCATTTACTCTTTCATATCATTCTTTGAATTCATCTTTCTCTCCAGGAACAGGGCTGCCACTCAGTTCAGACCATAACTGTTCCCCTCAGGAATACTGTAAAATATTCTGCATTCTTCTTTCCTCCTGCTCAAATTTTAATACAGGTAACAACTTACGATTTTCAGCCTGCATATTAATTTTGTCTATCTCAACCATAATTTTTTCAGTTTTAGTTTTTGAGATCTCTTAAATATTTACATCTTTTACTTCATCTATTACTATGTCATGGTTTTACTTGGCATTAACAATTCACCAGCTGAACTTACTGGTTTTTCAGGCCCTCTCAGAAGTCACTGAAAAGTCTGTCACCATCAGCCCTTTACTAGGTGCTGGGGATGCATAGATGAACCAGAGATGGGCACACAAGGCACTCCCAATCTGGCTTTTTCTGTCAAGATAGATTTTAATCATTCTTCTTGGTCTTTCTCCTTTGTGACCCAATGACTTTACCATCTAATCAGTTAATCAAGAATCGAAGAATCATCCCAGATTCCTAATTAATTTACATATACATATCGATAGCAATGTCCAGTATTTGAAAACCATCTAATATATTTGGTTGTTCTTTCGATACTGTTGTGGGAGATGACATTATTCTCCCTTGCCAAGACTACTATTGCTACACTTTACTACCTTTGCTATTTTTCAGTGTCTCTTTCTGTCACTGTCAATTCTTTTATTCCTCATCCCCAATACTTTGCAAATCATGCTGTATTTTAAAAATACAAATAGAAATGCATCTTTTACATCAAAGTCATCAGTGTCCCATGTAAACTAGATCAAAAGTCCAGTTGTCTTTGCATATTCCAATCTCATTGAACCACACATAATTCTCTAAACATTTATTTTCTGTCGGCTTTGTGCGTAATGTTTCTTCCTTGACCTTCTTAATAGCTTCACAAAATCATATTCCTATTTCAGATTCCATCTTAGTTCACTGTCACATCCTTGGCAATGAATTCTCCTGATTCCCACAGAAAGAGTTGATTAAGCCCTCCAGTATGGTACCCCATATCTTGTATTTACATACACCTGAGATTCATAATGCTTTACTCTTTGTCAAACTTCCTTATGAAACTAGAGAAAAGCAGAAATGGGTTATTTAGGATATTTTATGTGCAAAGAAACTGCATAATTTATATAGGTTTTATTATTACTGCTCTTGATCAAGAAAAGCAAAATAGTATTTATCACTTCTCTCATTTGAATTTCTTGAAAGTACAACTTTTCTTACCAAGGCTAGCATGTTAAAGACCTAAAGTAACTGATCAGAATTGGGCTCAAGTGATCACGTTAAGTGGTGAAAAGCAAGGCTCACATACGATAAGGAAGCCGGTGGTCTATGGGTCAAAAATTGGACATGGGATCCATGAGATCCAAAGGCTTCCATTTGGGCCTGTAAATCTTTTATGCATACCTCTTTCCATTTATAAAATCAGGAGGAACAGAGACAGAAAGGAGAACAGGGAAAGGAGGAGTAAAAAGGATCAAGACATGATGTGTGTATAGACCGATATCCCATGATGAATGTATTTGTTAGGTATTGGAAACATTACAAAAAAGAAGGAAGGACAAGAGTAGAACATAAAAAAAAAAAGAGTAGAATGTAAAAATAAGTTAAATACTATTTTTTTTTTTGCTTGTTGCCCCAAGTAAGTGTCATACTATAACATTAAGAGAAAATATCTTACAGAAGATTCTTTAATCAATCTGCTCTGTCCACAGCAGTCCATTCTGCTTTGGTACATTTCCATATATACACACGCAGGTAACATCTTTCAGAACCTTGGAGTCAAGAATATCTTATCTGATTACCACATATGTCATTATTTACATAAGAACTGGAGTTTAAAAAATCAAGAAATATGGTAAACTGGTTTTTCTATTTGAATTTTCTTGATTTACAACCAAGTGCATTTTATTTTGGAGATTGGCTATTTTAAATTTCAAGTGAATTGTCTCACATTCTACAATATAGGAAACTCAAACATTTAAAATGAAATCAACCAATAAAAAATGCTGGTGGGGCTGTGGGGAAAAAGGAATCCTTGTCCACTGCTGGTGGGAGTGTAGACTGGTGCAACCACTGTGGAAATCAGTGTGGAGATTCCTCAAAAACCTAAAACTAGAGCTTATAATTGCCCCAGCTAGTCCCCTTCTAAATATCTTCCTGAAAGAATTAAAAGCATCATAACACAGCAATATATGCATGTCCATATTTATAGCAGCACAATTTGTAAAAGCTAAATCTTAGAAACAGCCCAAATGCTCATCAACTGAGGAATAAAGACATGAATAAAGACATGGATTTTTTTTTAATACAATGAAGTACTACTCTGCCATAAAAGGATAAACTTTAGACATTTATGGATAAACAGATGCACTTTGAGAACATACACTTAAGGGAAATAAATCAGACACACATGTTTAAATACTGCATTATTTCTCTGATGTGAGAAACAAAGTGGAAATAAGGACTAAAATGCATAATAGATACTGGGAAATGGAAAGAAAATATTTCAAATGGGAAGGGGGAGAAGGGAGGGAGGAGGGGTAAGGATGGAAGGGACTAGAAAGAAAAATGAAAATAGAAGGATAAAATGGAAACAAAGCTTTTGTACATAGGGAAGGGCAGGAGAGTCAAGGGGAGGGGGAATGGGAAAAAAAGAAGAGGCAGGATATATCATGTACTGATGCAAATTCCCTGTAATGAGTGTTATCATTATGCATGTCTAAAATATACCAATAAATGTTTTGCTTCAAAAAAAAAAAAAAAAGAAAAGAAATACAGGCCAGATTCTCAGGGGTTGGAGAGCTATCATGTTCTAGAAGATGACATGACTGTATTTGAATAAATATAGATTTTTGCACATTAAAAAAACAAAGATGTTCTACTAAAAAAATGAAAAAATGTGTTTTGTCAGTATTATCAGAGAAAGTTAAGGTAACCTATATATTCATGGTGGGTATTTGTCAATACTTAATAACAAAGACAACTATGTATAGTACTCTAGATTTGCCAGCTTACTATTTATTATTACAGTTATTTTTATGGAACTACATCAGTAGTTTGAAGATCTCTGAGTAGATAATTTATAGGAAAGGAAATTTTCCTTTTTTAAAAAATTATTTATTTTTAACATAGAGCTTTTCACTTAAAACTCAGAACAAAATAAAACAATAAGTAAAGGTGGTTTACTAACACAATAGGGTTGTCATTCTGTGTGACAAATTACACTCCCATCCTTCTAAAGTAGGGTAAGAACAAAAAATATATATAGTACATTAAGCACTTGCCATGTTAGACTTTAAGAATTATTGCCTCAAAGAATTAAACTTTCTTAATGGACAGATAAAGAGTAAGCATATCTGCCCTTGTTCCCCACCTTAAGGAGAAAGCATTGTATCTTCTCCATTCATATGAGGTGTTCTCGCTGGAAGTATGGAGTACATGTCTTTAATCTGTTGAGAAGGTTCTCTTCTACTTCTAGTCTCATGATAGCTTTTACCATGAACAGCTGTAGAATTTAGTCCAATACTTTTTCTCCAATTAGTGACAGGATCATAGGGCTTTTTCCTTTCCTGTGTTAAAATGATGACTTTTGGGGGTGGATCTTCCAATGCTGAACCAACACTGCCATCCCTATAACAAAACCACTTTCTACATCCTGCCAGATCTGACTTCTAATAGCTTGTTTTGTTAAACAAATTTCTATCTATGTTCATACTTTTTTCTTCTATTATCTTTATCCAGTTTTAGGATTAGCACAATGTTGAGTTCCTAAAATGAGGGGAGAAGTGTTCCTTCTTTTCTGCTTTAATTATTTGATATAATTTATCAGTTAAAATGTATATGAGCCTGCTGTTGTCATATAGATAGGTTTTCAAGCTAGGAATATACTTTCTTTAATAGGTGCTATTCAAATTTTATATTTCCTCCAGAGTTAGTTTCATTCGTCTTCCAAGGTACTTCTTAGAAGTCGTCAAATTTATTTCAAAAAAGATTTTTGTAATATACTTTCTATATCCTTTTAAATTCTGTAATATCTGTGGTAATGTCTCCTAGATCTTGATATTGTAATTTAAAAAAATGTATAATTGATGCTGTGTAACAGGAAGAAAAGGTCTAAAGTTGCAGAGGAAGTGGGAGGGGTAGGGGAAAGGAAAAAAGGGAAAAGAAAAAATATGAGAAAAGGAAAGAAATGGAAACAAAGTCTTTGCAAATAGGGAAGGGTGGAGGAGGTGAAGGGAGGGCAAGGGAAGGGAAAAAAAGTAAGAACCAAGATACTCATGTAATGGTGCAAGATCCCAATGATGAATGTAACTGTATTGTATACCTAAAATGTACTGATAAACTTAGTGGGAAAAAAAAAAGAATTAAACTTTCCTTGAATGGCATGTACTGCCTGTAATTTGCATTTCAATTCTGTGATTCTTTACACATTTTCTGGGTACTGAGTAAGTTGCATAATTAACATCCAGTGAAAGTCAGTATGGTTTAATTTCATTTGATAATTTAGTTATATCAAATTTATTCTGTTAAACTATGGATTTCCTGAGAGCAAGGAACATGGGATATCCACTTGAGCCAAGATTTTTCCCCTCCCCTTCCCTCCCCTCCCCTCTCCTCCCCTCTCCTCCTCTTCCCTCCCCCTCTCTTTTTTCTCAGTAGTGCAGATTCAACCTGGGCCTCACATATGCTAGGCCAGCGCTCGACTACTGAGCTACTACATCCATAGTCCTTTTTATTTTTTACTTTGGACTACCATCTCACTAAGTTGCCAGGATGCCTTCAAACTTGCAGTTCTCCTGTCTCAGCCTTCTAAGTAGATGAGATTACAAGTGTGTGCCATAGACTTGGCTGGAAGGCTTTTAAGACATATCATGTACCTAGTCCACACTGAAGAGTAGCTTCTGGCACATTGGGAATGTGGACGGGTATCATTTGAATGGCAGAATCTTAGAAATATACATTAATTTCAAACTCTTCTCCATTTTTAGCTATTCCCAAACTAGTTATTCAAGTCTCAAGCCTCACCCATTTTCCTAAGCAGGCTACATATGCGGAGGGAGAATGAGTTGAAAGTCATTATAACACAGTGGCTAAGAGAGCAGTCTGAAAAGACAGAGTCCTTGCTAACTGTGTGGCTATGGATAAGTTAGTTAACTTCTTTGTGTAACAGTTTTTTCATCCAAAAAGTAAAGGAAAATTAATTGTGCTTCTCTTATTGGAGTCTTGGCAGGAATCAATAATATTTGATTGGAAAGTCCTGACTCAGGACAATGTCCAGCACTTGGTGAGCACAAATAAAGATTTCACCATTGTTTTACAAATCTGGCTTTGTCATTTTGTAGCTGTTTAATATTAGGATTGTGGCTGAATTCTTTGAATTTCAAATTTCTAATATATGAAATGAGAACAGTTAAACATTTAAGACTAAGGGCCAGGCATTTAGCTAAGTGGCGCTGAGTCTGCCTGGCGAGTACAAGGTCCTGAATTCGATCCCCTGTTCTGCAAAACATAACAACATTTAAGAGTAGATTATCCTAGAAGTGAATGGAATGATATAGAGAAAATATTTAGCATATTGTACCTGATATAAGAAGGCTATGGAAAATGCTATTTTCTTTTTTTTCCTTTTCTTCTGAATTTACATAATACTTTGGTAGAGGTGTTCATACTCGGTTGGCATGCTCTTTCTCGCAAATTAAAATGGCACGTTTCTAATGTTTATTGTTAGAGTGAAAATATTTAGACACAAAAGACTTATCCCCTAACATGAAATTTTCACAAGAAGCAGATGATATTCTAAATAGTTTATAGGGGAGGGGTACCAAAGGCAAAGGAAAAATCACATTCATTTTTCTAAAATTCTTGACATGTTTTAGTTTATATTGCCTATGGTTTGATGTTCTTTGCAGCTATATATTATGATTTCACAAATAAAAAAATATATGGTAGATTTTTCTTTATTAATAGAAATATAGAGGTAGATTTAGGTTTACATTTGTTTTAAAAACTGAAATCTAAATTGTATAAAACAATTATATTCTGCTATGTATATTTTATTCTATTTATCATATATAATGCAATTCATTATTCCACCATATATTTATATTTTTATATTTCACTTTTTACTCTATCATATCAAAGATAGGGGATGCCAAAGGTTTGTGTCTTTTATAAATTACTAATAGTACTTAGTTTCTATCATATTGTAATTTAACTCATATTGATTCTCACAAGGTCCAGATCAAACCTGAATGACACGAGTAAACAATCACCAACTTAACTAAATACTTCCCATTATATTTACTATGCCAGAATTTTTGGAGAAAATTTACAAGACCTCTAGCAAAACATATTTAACTATAGTTGTGCTTGCTTCGGCAGCACATATACTAAAATTTAACTATAGTGATGTGATAGTTTTCTTCCCTATAAGAAAGGGTAAGGAAGAAGGGAAAGGGGAAGGGAAAAGGAAAGAAGGCACCAGGAAAAAAAGAGAAAATAGAAGGAAAAAAATGGAAACAAAGCTTTTGTTAAAAAAAAAAAGGAGGGGAAGTGTGGTTGAAGGGTGGGGAGAAGCAAGATATATCATGTACAGGTACAAATTCCCTATGATGAATGTTATCATTATGTACATCTAAAATGTACCAATAAATTTTTTGCTTCAAAAAATTAAAGAGAAAAAAATAAGCAAAAAAAAAGGAAAAGAAAGGAAAGGACACTCAAAACATTCTCATTTACTAGGTACAGAAAATCATCTTTCAGCTATAGTCACACCCGAGGGCTATATTAACTACCCTATGTTCTGTTTTAATATAGCCCTAAGGAGCTGGTAATCCAGATATTCTGCAAACTATTCCACTTTCCCCTTATACTGATAACATCATGAAAAAGACAGCTCTATGAGAGGCTTTGGTGAAACACACATGAACAGAGAGTAGGACATAAACTATATAAAGATATGATGGACCATTGTACCAGTAAAGATTTTAATGGTGCTGTGATGTGGAATATGGCAAGATGTGCCCAATAAATGAAGTCATGTCATCTGCAACAGAGAAGTGTATATCTTTTTTAAAATGACATCTGGTACAATATTGGACTATGCTATAGAAAAAAAAAGTGCCCAACCATAGGATAATCAGCTGACCAAGTGGCCAGAATTGCTAATCACAAGTAGAGCTACCTGGTACCCACCTAGTCATAAGGTCAGGTGTGACCACCATCAATTCACAGGTGAAAGAAATGTTTTCCTTGACACCAGGCACAAGCAGGACCTAAGAGCATGATGACAGGGCCCAACATATGTGTTTCAAATCACTATTATACAAGTAATTTCTTACCAACTCAGTTAATACCTGGTGACTGAGGAAGAAAAAGACCAAGTGTCGTTGGCTTGGTATATGGGTATGTGAGTACTGCTATATTATAGTCTCATTTAAGGATAACTTTAAAAGTGGTAAAAAGAAATTCCTCAAAGGGAGGGGGGAGACAGAGAGAGAGAGAGACAGACAGACAGACAGGATACATGAGTAAGATTACATGGCTTGGGTGATTGTCCAAGCATCATCTAGGCATCTACAGATGGAGTGATAGGAAGATGAGGAATGCAGAAATTTTGGGAAGATAACTTTGGATTAACCTATGGGAGTGAAAATCCTGAATCACAGGTGAAAACTAGATTGCATCCTTCACAGAAGAGGTACTAAAAAATTATGCAGATGAAACAGTTTAGCCAGAAGACCTCAGACAGGTTCTAGTGGTAGCACTTCAGGTACCTAAAAGAAGCTACAGTGGCAAGGATGAAATGTCTGCATTTCCCATTAGTATGTGCTCAAACTCAACAAAACTGCTGTATTTATCAGGGATTCTGCCATGTTGCATAATCATTAGCAACAGAAACAAATGCATAGCTTCCAAAAAAATATTGTCAAAGGAGATGAGATAGCCTTTCATAGGATGTTGTTTATTTTTTTATTTCTTCTAGAGAGGGATTCTAGATGGATATAAATTCATTTTGCTAGGAATAGACACGTACTTCTACTCTTAGAGCTTAAGCCTGTACTACTGGGTAGGAATTCACAAAATATTTGAGCCACTAACTTAGATTCCTAAAAACATTAAAAAGAGCCAGTAACTCACTTGATAAGCAAAAGAGACATATACCAACAAGCAAACAAAGATTCCACTTTGGCAAGAGTAATTATTGAGGTCATTAAGGGGAGGAAGAAAACAGGGAAGCATATGATTAGCACCCTGTCGACCCACTCAAGAATCTCTTAGTACTCCCTTCCCCAATTCTGATAATGAATGAACTAGTACAGTATCTCTGAACTATGAAGAGACAGAAGTTTGAGTGTCCTCAGCAGGTAAGGTACATAGACCAGCAGAAATGCCAAGCTGACGTTTAAAGGAAACACACTGGCAGCTGAAGCCGTGAGATAGTTGTAGTTGCACTGCTGGAGATTGTAGTTTATCCTATTGACTTTCCTATCTTTGCAACCAATTAAGAGTAACCAGTATCCTAGAGTAGCTTTTTCCAAAATTCATTATAAGTAGCAAGTAGATTTGCATGACACAAGGGGAGCACTGTATTTGATAAGGTGCTGTACCATCTAGGTTTCCTTTCCAGGGCTGTAACACTCATTTCTCCTGCTGGGGAGAGTGCTGGTGGTGAAGATTCCCAACTCCAGCTATCCCTAGTTACTGTCTTGAGCTAAATTGAGCCACCTCACTCAACATCACACCGGTCTCTGGGGATAGAATACCTAAAGATTGGTTCCAGTTTCAGTTTCCCATGTGATCAGGAGATCTTTGTTCTGGCTGGACTGCAATTTATTCTTCTGAACTGTGTATACCAGTATTTCATTGTAGTTACATTAATGTTATCAGCATTAATGGTTATTATCAATATCCATTTGGTGGTTAGAAATTATACCTGTAAAATTGTAGATATTAAATTATATGTATCTCTATTACACTGATAACTAAAAATTCTTTAAAAAGATATCAGAACATATATATGTGAAAATGTATACATATACACATATATGTGTTTTGTGTGTACACAGCTCTCATAAAAGGGTGATTAATTTACATGTAAAAGATAAAAAATATAACAAGAGCAAGACATCTGGATTCAATGTAAAAGTCAACAGTTTTTCCACTTTCCTAATGTACAGCATTAAAAAAGGACATAGTTACAACACCGTGTTTACCATTGGTGTGTGATGTTATCAGTGTTTATTAACTTATCAAGTTTTCCATATTTTATGGATTTATTTTTATCATAGGCCTCAATACACTTCATATTACTGCAGAATTAATTTCTAATTTCAAAATCTGCCATACAGCCATACCCTAACCTCTTGATTAGCAGTGATTTGGCTTCCTGCTTGAAGCACATGCTGCATCAAGGACAAGGTGAATGACAAGCCGTTGTTTGCTGAGAAACTCTTCCTTACAAAGAACCAGATGAGTGAGTCATTAAATGGATGTAGCAAGCCTTTCTACAATCTTTCCAATATTAGTGATTTTGAGACAGGACCTTTTTTCTTAACGTTGATCACTGGGCTGAATATCTAAACTTTAAATGGACAACATCATTGAAATATTTGGTCATTAACTATTTTCTTAGAATATGGAAAATGTGTTAGAAGAAAGCGCCTATTTTATTCATCCCAATACATACCTGGTATTTACCTTGAGACTAAACAAAAACAACAGGAGGCTTTATAATAGTTAACATTTATATATCAATTTATAGCCTACAAGTCCCTTTTAAATACATTTATTGCACTAAATCTTTGAGATAATTATCTACTACATTTTACATTTGGGAAATAGACACTTGGAAAGGTTAGGCAATATTGTTGAAGACTGTTCATAAATGCATTCTATATTTCATTATATTTTTAAATCTCTATAAGTAAGCTGGGTGAGGCTGAACAGATGGGATACAGACACATCTCCTATACTAGATGAATATTATATGGTCAAACATCAAATTAAAGATTTATGCCAAACTTAGGCTATCAATAAACCCCTAAGGGAAAGTGTTAGTTTGAGTGTCAACATTTCTGTGAGGAATGAGAGACTGAGGTACAGAAAAAAAGAGGGAATAATTTTTCTTTCATGTTTATTTTACTTTGTCAACAAAAAAATAATTTTTGATTATTTGAATCAATTTATGACCAAGTATGTTAAAATTAATAAATACTTTGAAAAAACTCGGTCCTGTACTCTCAGATAAATTAGTTACTGAGACTTACAAAGGAAAACTTTCTAGGAAAGGTAATAAAATACTCTATTACCACAAAGGGAATATGTCTCAACAATTCTAAGCTTTACTTTTATATATCTAGTTGCAATCGTGGAACTCTAAAATGAAATTTGTACTTTTAAAAAGCATGTTAATTTGTGTGAGGAAAGCTAATGACTTATTTTTGGTTTAAATGCACTAACACACTAGTTTACCAGATGGAACTTGTACTTCTAATTATTTACAGAACTCCAGAAACAATTTGATCCCATACTAAACACAATTAAGTATTTCCATCACAGTGTCGTTTTTTTTTTTTTCCTTTGGTACCAGGGATCGAACTCAGGTGCTTGTGCTTGCGCAGCAGAGCAGCAGACAGCAAAACCACTGAGCTAAATCCCCGCCCCCCCTTTTTTTTCTTTTTTCTTTCTTTCTTTTTTCTTTTTTTACCATCACAGTGCCCTTTCTCATACTAACAGATAAAAATTCAAATTAATTGACCATAAGTGACTTGTATCGGGTTAAGAATATATCTGTTTAGCTTTACTTACATACTCTCTTACATACTTGCCTAGGTGTTATTACACTGACACATCTTGGTGTGCTAAGAAATTATACAGTTTTTAATGCTTCATATAATTCAACCATAGTTATTACTTAAAAGTCATCATTTAGTAAGAAACACTGTCATTAGTTGCAGTTAATATGCAGCTATAAGGGTATACATTAGATAATCTTTTCTATTTGGATTTCTGGATATTCTTCTCATATTTAAAAGGGAAAACACATGAAGGCAAGTCCAAGAGGTTTTTGATTTTGCACCTTCAATGTGCCTGGGAAGACTTAAACCTTTTCGCTAATTCCAGGCTCTATGATATACTGCCTTAATAAAATGTTTACAATTCAACATAATTTGTAATCGTAACCTTTTCCAAGGGAGGACAAGTAATTGATAACAGCTCTCCTTTTTTGAAGTTCCTAACCAATGTATTTCCCTACTACATTGGAACTCTTTTGTTACTGACGCTGGATAGAAAAAAATAGACCCAGCTTCAGAAAATTTGATACTAATATGAGACACACATTCCATATTTATTTCTTGTATAGAAGGCATAAAATATTTGGTCACTTCCTCAAGTAAATCTACATTTTAGGAAATATTTATAATATCATTTATTTTGTTTTTCATCATACCAATTTTTGCATATCTCTTTTCATTTCTTCCATGATAATTTTATTCTATCTTCATCTATATTTTCCATTAAATTAAACATATCCATAGACTATATATTCTCCTTTTAAAGGTGCATTTCTGGGTCCATATCCCTCAACTCCTCTGTTCAGTAGTCAGCTATTTCTGATGATCTTCTAATACAGACATGGTGAAGAAATGGAATGCCATCTGACAGCTAGAATCAGGATAACCTGAATCTTACTTTAACTTTGTTTTCCTGTCTTGTTCCTATTTCCCCTGCTCAGTGTCCAGATAGTGGCTTATTTCTACATTCAACTACCAAATAATCTTTTTTAATGTAATTATCACCTATCCACACTCCAGTTTATTGGATACCAACTCTAGGATAATTAATTTATCAGTATCAGTTATGCCAACAAGATCCTCACTTATGCTTACCTCTTTGCAACTCATGCTACTGACACTTATTCTTATGAAAACTGACATATTTTTGCCTGGTCATTCACTGAATAGTGGACTTGCAACTATAATAATCTTTTTCATTTGGAAAGACCTCTTAACCAACATACCACTTCAACTCCTTGTCCCACAAAAAAACCCAGTTAACACAACAACAAGAAAAGCCAAATTCTGTTTTCAGCTTTCAAAACAGATTAGTAGATGTTATATGTAATATAGATCAACTAAATTATGTTCACTTATATTCACTACAACTTCTATAATATAGTCATGTAGTTTTGCTATATATGCAAAGTCTGAAATGTGCAGGAAGCTATCTTCTGTCCATGCACAGGTGTGTGTGAAGGTGTGCACACATTCTGACAGAAGTCTGAAACTGTGGATTAAGTGTTACAGTGTGAGCTAAACACCATTACTGATGGAACCTCTTTTACTGCAATGATTTTTTAGATGTCATTGATCTTTAGGAAACCATGTATATAGTTCAGATTTTACCATGCATACATTTCCAATATTTTTCCCAAACTCATTTTCTCGAATGAAAAACAAGTCATTAACTGAATTTAATTTACTATATTAGGTTTACTTTATTTCCTCATTCACTAATTGCTAAAGAGGGGACAGCTAACTGTATATTAAAGGCTACATCAAAACTTCATTAGACTTGAGTAAATATCCACCAAGAATGGACACTGCCTTGAACAGGTTATGGTCTGTATTTCAGTGAGAAGCAGATTACTATGGTTCCCAAGAGCAACTCGCAGTCTCTGGCCAGAGGACAGGCTAAAGCTGAACAGCTGGGCCATGCAGGCCCACAATGTGCCTTAAAATATAGCAAACATTTATTGTCCAAACTTAAACAGAGAGGGTTATGTTCTTCTCACAATGGTCAGCCTCATGGCCTAATTTATATTTATAGCTGGCCTCTCCACCATCTGTACATATAGCATACCCTGCATCTCTGAGAAATTGGACTGGCATTATTTGAAGATGTGATTAAATAGCTAAGAAAAAGTAATCCATCATTTATAAGGGGAAATGTAAGGCAATAACAATGGTTTCCAGTCATGGTTTCAGATTTTTATCTTCATTTCTTTTGCTTTCTCATCCAGTGCCAAATACAGTAAACACCCAGAGTGTCACTGACAGGACTCTGCCATCTAGACATAAAAGGAATGATCTATCAAGATTCTCTTAGGCTGGCTCTAGTGAGGGCACAAATAATATTTCCGTTGAGGAGGCCCTTGTTCCCTTACAGTCACACACATTTAAATGAATCTGGGCCCAAGTATAATACAAGATGCCATTCGTACAGCAGTACCTGTTACGGTGGGAGCCTTCTGGTTTAAGTGAAAATGAATATCTTTATTTGGTTTATTGAAGGAGCTGGAGTATTGAAATATTAGAAAAAGAAAGAAAAACAACACTAAAACAGCTTTATCTTTCTCCTGTTATCCATTTCTAAATATATCCCCTGAGGTCTATCTCTTCATCATTTGCAACTTAAGCCAATCATCTGGCCCTGAAGTCACCTTAAAATATTTCAAAAGTCTAATCTTCAAGTATTCAGTAAACAAAAAACAAAACTACAGTAAGGACGGATACACACACATACACACACATACACACACGTGCCATTTTTTGGAATCTAACAAAAAATTATCAAGTGATGGAGGGGAAAAAAAGGGAATAAAAAAGAATTAATATGTGTTATGTACATGATCCAGCTCCACACAATGAATGTCACCATTACTGCAAACAGGTACTAATAAAAAAAAAAGCTAGTTTTGAATCTAAAGTTTCTACTCACCTCCAAAAGCAGCCCTGAGACAAGAAACAGGCAAAGGGGCTGTGGGATTGTCTGTAGCCTGTTTTCTTTGGGTCTATTTTGTCCCTCTGCTTAGGGATTTCCAAGGTCAGAAAGAAAAGTATGGATTTGGAGTGAAGAGATAAAGACTGGTTTTTCAGCTTGTGTTTTCAAAAGTCCACTGTCATAGAAGACATCTTCATGCTTCACTGGGGGTCAGTAGTTTAGTTTCAGCAGAGACACCCTTTCTGGAAGTCCCTTCATGGGGCTGTTTGTGAATTTGGCAAGGCACTGTCTAGCTGATCTTCTGTCCCAGCTACCAGTTCAACTTCACACCTAGCAGCATCCCTCTGAAGTCTTTTGATTGGGGTATCATAGCAGGCAGGGCTTTTTGTGCAGCATCTTATTAAGAAATCTTACCCCTGATTTCCATAAGTGGAACTCACCCTATTCTTCCCACAATTGGCCTCTTCCTTTGCCTTCCTGCATAATGGGAAGCTCCAGATACTCTCCAGCCAGAGTACACTTGAAACACACACACACACACACACACACACACACACACACATCCAAGAAGCTGAGTGCCTCCACAAATGAGTTGTTGGCAGAGGACAAATACTATGACAATGTTCAACCCTATAAACTGAAGAACTTCAAAGAGTCCTCCATTCCTATGAATAGTTGTAGGAGATGATCACTGGGCCTCTGGGATCAGAGCCAGTAAATTGCAGGACATGTTCAATACCTCCTCTAGAAATGTGGAGTGACTTATCTTACATTTTCCTGCACTTTATGCCCTTAGCCGAACAATGAAAATTAACTAGAATTCTCTTGTTGTATGAAGTATTCAACAACCAATGTTAGCTTGAACATGACCCTATAAATTGTTACTAATGATTCAGGGTATAGTTTTTAGAACATGACTTAGATTAGAGACCCTGATTTTAGAGTTTGTTTTCTCCCATTTATACATTACGTGTTCTTCTGAAGAGGATTTACTTAGTCACACAAATAAAGTTATAATAATATGCATAGTACATTAAGTGAAGGGAAAAGAAGTAGGCCAGGAGAGAAATTGGGCTCTTGAAGGAAAGCTGATGGTCTTCTTAAATTCCTAGATGGTTCCTTTAGTTCCTTTACTCAAGTAAGACTGCTACCTTTTTTTTTTACTTCAATCATGAAAAAAGCAAAAATTCATCTTTGTAGGCCTTATCATCAGTGTCATCAGGTAATTGGCCAAGGTACAGAAAATATAAGGATCTAATAGACATTTAAAAATAACAAAAGCCAAAGTAAGACTATGTCTTCTATAATATTTCAGTTACTTCCCACTAACCTTGCTTCAAGGGAAAACTGAGACAACGGTGAGCCATGTCAGAAGAGAGAATGACATAAAGGAGCTGAAACTTACTTAACATGATATGAAAACTTTTTCAAGAGGTTTTAATATGTATTGGTATTTAGGTATATGTAAATGACTGTTCAAATTCTGCTTTTTAACTTCGTTAGTGTTAAGTATTTCAGAATATGTGACCAAAAACCCTCTTTCACCCTCCTCTATTCAGCAAGAATAATGTTACTGCAATGATTTTATATAATATATCAATTATAGAATTATGCTAGTTTTCAATAAATCATCATATTAAATCTTCAAAATACTTCAAAAAAGAAAAACTGTATTAATTGTTCTAAAAATGAGTTCATCAAAATCTGTTCAATAAAAAATAACTGTCCTTTTAAGTGCTCATTTTAGCTATTTTTCTGTAATTTCTATAAAGACTATACATAACTGTATATGTATGGTCCTTATATATGTACATGTGTGTATGTATGTGGTTGTTATGTGCACATATCTACACATGAAATACACATATAATCGTATATGTATTTTATATTTTCATATATATGTTTATATATCTTATATGTTTCATATTTATATGGAACACTGGGAAGGAAGGCAGTCTCACAAAAGAGAGACAGTATTGATTTATTGGCTGATGTCTTGAAAACCAAAGCTCCATTGATCACGATGATTTATTTTCCTGGAAGTAGATAAAATGCACATAAAATTTGCTGAAAGTAATGTATCATCAACACATATACATGCATATCTTAACTAAATTATTCCATATGGATTTTGAAGCATAAAGGAGCAACATGAAATGTCAAAGAAGTCCATGTGTAATTCTGACTGTAATCCCAGATAAAGTACCTATCTTCTTACCTGGCTTAGGGACAATGAGCTGTGCACTGGTTTGGGCATTGCCAGCTTCATTTTCAGCCACACACTGATAAAAGCCTTCATCTGACTTTACAACCCCCAGGATCCGCAAGTTGCTTCCTCCCTAGAAAGGAAAAAAAAGATGAAATATTGTTAAAAGCAAAAACAAAATCAAAAATAAAAACCCCAAGGGAACAAAATGAACATGGACCAAGGTTTAATAAAACATCACAAAATAAACAAGAAGAGAGGCCATCCGGTCCTCAGCCTTATAGATGTCTTTTGCTACCTGGAAAATACCATACATTCCACTACTCTTTTATGAATTCACGGGAATCGATTCAGACAAGTTCTGCAAAGAAAATACCCTCATAAAAGTATGCATCATTCTCAATATCTAAATGAATAATCAAAAGAAAGATCTCTTATTAGGTATGGAAGAAATAAAGATGAGTACCAAAGAAAGTCACATTCCTTTATTTATTATTGTAGAAAACTAGGTTTAGTAGCTTCTCAGGAAAACAAAGTAAGATCTAACAAAATGAAATAAAAACAGTGATATTTGAAAATTCTAAAGAATAAGGAATGAAGCTTATATATTTTTAGGAAATGTTTACCCATAAAAATGTCTGAAAATCTATCAGGGATATGGTGGTATACCATGGAAATTGTAATCCATGTCATTGCTAGTCTATATATGAAATGTTTCACACCTTTGCCAGTCCATAAATGAAATACAGCAACATTAATTCTTTTTTTATATAAAATGAACCACCATCTTTTTCAAGGATGGATGATAAAATGATCTTGAGATAGCATTTAATTATACGAACTCAGTTTATCTTTTATATTAGTGCAAGAATTAGTTCAGTAAGAGAGATGTGTTAAATCACTTCCCCTGAAGTCATTAAGAGATAAATATTACCTCATGGGAAATTCTTAATTGTTTTTAGTGTCTTGTAGTCAATTCTCAGCTGATGTAAAATTCTGAGATAAAGCTGCTAACTTCTAATTAACAATTATCATTTAAGTTATTATTTGCATTTAGTTTTAACATGTACAATATACAATGGCTCCTGAATTTCTGAAACTATTGAGAAAATATTTTAAAGCATAATTAAATGTGAATAGGGCACGTGAATTTTATTTCACCTATGAAAAGAAGCATTTAAGTAGGTTTACTGTAATGAGTCATGCTGGAAGAAAGATTATTTAAATTGTAGAAAAAAGAATTGTTGCATTTTATCATGCATCCTTAAAGGTATACAACAATTTTCTTTATAAACAAGTAGCATATATGTAGGCAAGTTTCCTAATGGAAGGTCATTTTCAATTCAGTGGTAGTGGAAATAGCATCACATTTAAAGGAAATAATAGATTGGTGTGACATTCAAAAGTTAAATTTTTCCATCTCTTACTCTATTCCTGACTTATTAAGTGAATGCAACTACAAGTGAAAAAATGGGTAGTGATGAGAAACATGATAAACAAGATATATTGACTTATTCTTTAAGAATTTTTTTTGGGGGGGGTACCGGGGCTCGAACTCGGGACCTTGGGCTTGCGAGGCAGGCACCTGAACCACTGAGCTAAATCCCTGGCCCCCCTTTAAGAATTTTTGTAGAAAGCCAAAATGCATGCACAAAGAGATTATGAAAGTTGATGAAAGTCACCTGATTATGGAAGAGGCATTTATAGTAAGAGCCAGAATAATGCCATGGAGAGAGCCTGTGCCTGGCCGCACCAGATGCCTACATTCTGGAATATTTTGGCTAAGAGACCTGGTTTTGGCAACAGCTCCTCTTTGACAGGATCATGCCTGCATCTCAATCCTAAGAAAAGTGGATCTAAAACTCTCTCCTTCATCTGCAAAGTTTCTTGATGTGTAGAAAGTGCCTTGTATATATATTTCTCATACAGTACATTCATATGCCTGAAATCAGAACCTTTGATGCGAACCTATACCTCTGACGGAATTTCCATGGAACATTTTCCAATGAGCAAATCATTCAGCTGGTAATAGCAAAAACAATAATGTCAGGCATGGAACATTTGCTGTGCACCAGGACAATTCACTAAATGCAGGACCAGTATCCCCATTATCACCCATAAGGATAGAGATGGTGAACTAAAACTTATGGGGAACTATAAGAATTATTACTCATGGCTTCACTTCTTTCCAATACTAAGAGTTACAAAGTAAGGTAAACTATAGATCTCCATGGATTCTCTAACATTGCAGTGACCATTATCAGTTTCCCCATCAATACTGCTCTATAGGATTGGTTGGCATTATGTGGAAAAATAACAAACAGAAGTAGTTTCTAATATCAAAGTAAGACTACCATAATTATACATAAGATATCTTATCATAAAAATTATTACATGTGCTAAAAGTCACAATAAGTTTAATGTAGTCTAGTACTCGATTCTGAATTCTATTCTATGAAAATACTTGGAAAGTCTTGGGCCCTCTGTTTTGCTATGTTTTAAAGCCTTAGACTATAAAACAAGCGGAATGGACTGTATGATCACTCTGGTCCAGGTCCTCAATTCATGTCTAGAAATCATCTGCTTTCTTAGAAGTTTTCTTAATTCATTATAAAAATTCCCAAAAGTATCTGTCTTATCAGGAAAGAAAAGCAATGAAAAAAATTGTAAGCAATACATGGGATCGTCAAGCTAATATATGTAAAGATAATTACCACTATCTGAAAATAATCACTAGGAATGACCACATCTCCATTCTTCATCCAATTCACAGTGGGCACAGGCTTTCCAGAGACTGAACATTCAAACTCAATATCCATGCTTTCATAGGCATAGAGGTTGGAAGGGTGATTTAAAAACCATGGTGGAACTGCAAAGACAGAAAAAAAAAGTGAATGAGTGAGAATGTGAACTTTCATTTTGAGGTTTTTACTAAGTTGAATACACTGCTCTGGGGTAAAAAATATGTGTAATTCAAATAATTCCCCAAACCACACCTGATTATACCGAAACTATTATAGAATATATCATTTCCCCTCTTAATACAGGTAAGTTGTTATAGTTAATGATATTTTCCTAAAAGAAAGTAACCCATTGGAAAACAAATATCTACATAAAACAAAAAAACAAATGAACATCATGAACACCCATGTGTTTGCATGCTGTTGACCTACACACTATAAAACACATAAAGCCATGGAAAGTATGCTCATGAGGTAAAGGAAAACTTATAGGACTGAGACAATACAAAGTGTAAGATGAAAAGGCTTAGTTTGCTTAAAATTCTAGAGTTTCACTAGAATTTAATTAATGTGATGGACTCATTCTTGAATAAGGTAATATTTTTACTGTGGATACATTTCTATTCTAGAGACTATTAACATATATTACTATACTTTGTTATTATTTTCTCAGCATGGTATGTAATACACTGGTTTAATTTAATTTCTTAATTACCGTAATACTAGTTACTCTATGATGAAAATTTGTAGTTAAAGGAAAATACAATATGTGTAATACATCTTTGCTAATGAGTCTCTCAGGCTTAGTTCCTCAAAAACATGGCTAGAAGAGGATTTTTTAAAAGTAATATTTATGCTCATCCATGAGAAAACTTACAGTGATTTTACTATACTTGCTATTTGAGAAGCCAGACTAGGTTCAGTGAAATAGTAGCTGTGACCTTGTTTCATATAGGAAATTGATAGGTATTTTCAGTAGCCATTTTCCAGAGTAGGTTGTGTTTTTGTTATTGTTCTTACTATGTTCAGTGTGTAAGGAGTGCTACTTTTTCCTCAATTAAAAAATTACAATATTTTCTTTCCCCACTACCAGCAAAAGTTTCCCCTGACACCAAAGTGAATATTAAAACTATGATGGTCATGGTCTTTTAGAAGAGTGGGTGAACTAAAGAAAACTCCAAGGATTTAAGACTTCATTCTCTCTATCTCTCTTTGTCTTACTATCCCACATTAGGACTAAATATTTACTCAACAATTAGCACTAAACAATTTTTTAAAATCTTCACAAGAGCAAACTGATTTCAACATCTTGGCTGGGATGCATTAATATTCATGAGCTAAAGACATGAAAAGAAAGGAGGTAACTTAGAGTCATTTTACCATTTCCTACAGGGCTAAAATTACATATTTACTATAACATTATTAGTATAATGAGATATTTTTGATTCCTTAGCCCAATTCACTGATGATGAACCAAAAGACATCAGCAATACTTATAGAATATCCTTTGAAAAGTTACATTAGTTGCATCTTCTCAATTCTGTTCTCAGTTTTATCACAGATTCTGGTCAAGTTTTTATTTACTAGCCAACAAACAATATTTCCTTAGAGCTGTCAATGCACAATTTATTAGTCTAAGCACTTTATTATTCTCACTACACCTCTCTGAGGCAGGATCCATTATCCCTATTTTACAGATGAGGAGGTTGAGATAGAAGGTGTTTAAATAACTTTTCCCAAATTACACAGCATATAAATTGAGGCACCAGACAGTCTGACTTCCCTGCCCATTACCACCCTACCCACTGCAGTGCTTTGTTATAATTGTCTACTTTTAAAATTCTGGTGAAATTATAACCCAATAATCTTTCTGTGCCTGGGAGATGATGGAGAAAATAAATTAGAGCCATTAAAAAAATAAAAGCATGTTATCTACCCATCCTCTCCTGTCGCTCCTTCTTTCCTGGAATCATGTAAACTCTAACTCTACTCTTCCTGAATCTTCACTTTCATCAAACTTTTCTTGGAATCATTATGCCTAAATCAGAGTTTTTCAAAATGTGGGTCACAATTCTTAGTAGATCTTAAAAGTGATTTACTGGGTTGAGACTATAAACATATATATGTGTGTGTGTGTGTGTGTGTGTGTGTGTGTGTGTAGAGATACATACACAGTCATATGATCATACACACACACACACCTGTATGACACACACAGAGAGGTAGAGGGAGTAAGTAGAGGAGGAGAGGGAGGAGGGAAGAGGAAGGAGGGAATAGTAAGGACTATAAGTATAAAAAGAATACCAGATTTGTATTGAAGGGGAAAAAAGAGAAGGTTCAAGAACCCCAATAATGGAGCTGGACCAGCCGGGTTTAAATCCCAACCCCTCTTCTCACTAAAAGTACCTCTATTGTCCATATCTATAACCTAGGCAGTGGTGGGGAACTTATGTCATGCATACTGTTTTTTCTTTAAGACAAAAGACGTTAATGTAAGATTTACTTTTCCTAAACTAAAACCTCAGTATTCAGGTTTAATTGCAGTGTTGGCACTTTGCAATAAATAAGTGGGTTTTGGGTTTGCCATCACTGATCTAGAGATAAGAACTGAGGAAAATGGCAGATAATATTCATGAATACTTATAATAACACAATTTTATTTTAAAGATAAATATTAGAAAGCACAGTGTATCACTCATATCAAACATCATTGTACTGCATATATCTATAAACAAATAAAATAAACAAAATAAATGGATGTATCTTTTATATGCCTGTGTGGTATCTTTTTAAAAATTATTTCCTGATATTTCAAATAGCATTTCTGTGTATTTTCAATGTAAAAATTCTTTGGTTCACATAATAGAATTTCTTAAAAACAAATAATTGAGTTTAAGTGACTTAGATTTGAAATACTGTCATGAAGACTCAGCTTTCCCAATTTTAGGGGAAACCTTTCTGTTTACTAACACTCAATAGAACATATAATGTGAAATTGGTCACATAGTAAATTCTCAAAACACTTTGTTTACTGAGTATATTCTCACTAAGAGAATAATTTAGTTGAAATATGTAATTATAGTTGTAATACTGTAAGTACCATATTCAACTATTCTTTCCTGTGCAAAAAGACCTGTATATATGTCAGATCTGATCTATGTTTTGTAATTTTCTTATATTTCTTAGGGTTTAAGTGTTACACTTAGCATGACATCTTATTTTCCCTGGCCGTCTAGTAACTCCATTTTTATAACAGATTTTCCAAGTTTGATATTACATCAGACAGTAGGTGAGAGGAAGAATGTTTCTCTTACTTCCATGGGCAGTATCGTGCATGCTAAATGAGTGTTAAGGTCCCACTTTCTGACATATACTGCCTGTCTTGGGCTGTTATCTGTCGTTAGCAGGCTCAGTGGTAAAGACAAGGGCTAATGATCTCCCTTTAGCCTTCAATGCCTAGTACAGTGCTTCATCCTCAGCAGATGTTCAACAAAAATTTCCTGTTCATTCTAATAAGAACTCAATAAAATACATATTTTTCACCCTTTGCTATGGGAATATTGGTGTATGATAAAGTTTGGATAGTGTCATAGAAACCACATTTCTACAAGATAAAATTATTGGAAAATGTTAATGAATGATGAAAAAACAATTTAAAATGGCATAGCATGGCTATTTAGAAAAAAGACCAGGAACTATATTATTTTAGTAAAACTTTCAGTAATATCCTTAAAGCTTATTCTTAAAAATTTTCCTGCAAACATAGGAAATTAAGATACGTGACTTGAGAGAAGATCTGGAAATGACTTAAAAATATAAGCCTGTGTTGGACTTGAAATTATATAAAACTCTTCAACCTTGCTTTTAAATAATGTACAACTAAATTGCTGCTTACTTTCCTAAACCTATCATCCACACACCCTTTACATGTGCATTGTGGCTCAATTAAACAAAAGCACATAACCCTTTTCTAATTTCAAGTCTTTCTAAATTCTATTTTCTTATTGTGCTGTTTTCCATTTCGTTTTAGGGTACAGGCAACCTGTTTTTCATTAACCCACTTCTCTATGAAAGACATGGTGGTTTTTTTTAATTTTTTTTTTTTAAACTTTTCTACTTTTGGGAACACTGGCACTTATTGCTACTTGTTTATCCCATTTGACATGATTTTCTCTACATTCTATTTACATGTACATGTTTTTGTTTTACCTTAACACTAGTATGTAACTCCTCAGAGGAAGAAGCTCTGACATGTTAACATGAATTTAATATATCACTTAATGTATTTTAGATAATTACACTATTTATTCTGCAAGAAAGTGAATAAGTTTATCCAATTTTTCTCTTCTTGTTTGATCTTATCTTTTCCTATAGTGAACAGACTTGGATATATTCGTTCCTTTTAGGACTGTTTCCTAGAATTTAAGATCTAGGTATAATCATATTATACCTTTTTCAGCCCTAGATTCCTATACTTGCAACACAAACTGATTAAGCCTTCTGTAGTTAAAAGTGATCAGGGAAATAGCATTTTTAATGAAAAAAATTATTAGAACATGTTTCCAATACATAATGTTTACTTTCCTTATGTGATGTTGGTACATGTGCCTAACACATCTTAATTCCCTTTTCCACCTCCTTTTCCTCCCTTCCTACCCTCTCCATCTCTCCAATCCTTTCCCATTTCAGAAAAATCTATATCACTACTTCTTATTATCTATCTCTTATTTTGCTCTTTATTTATACTTTGAGTTTCTCATATAAGAGAAACCATGTGATATTTGAGCTTGTGTGATTGATTGCACTTAATATTATAGTCTCAATGGACATGCATTTTCCTATAAATGACTCAAATTTATTTTTCTGTATGGCAAAGTAGTACTCTATTGTGAGTAAATACTACATTTTCTTTATCTATTCATCTGTTGATAAATATATCAGCTAAGCCAATATAGACAAAATGGCCATACTTCCAAAACTGATATACAGATTTCATACAAACCCAATCAAAATACTAACCTCATTCTTCACTGAGCTGGAGAAAAATGATCCTAAAATTCATATAAAAACAGAAGAGACCCAAAATAGCAAAAACAATCCCAGGTAACCGAGGCAAAATGGGAGGCATCACAAATCTACAGTGATTAAAAAAATCATGCTACTGGCACAAAAACAGATAAAAGGATCAATGGAGCAGACTAAAGGAAGCAGAGACAATCTCACACACGTTCAACTATTTGATCTTTGACAAAGGGGCCAAAAACATAAAGGAAAAAGGAAAGATAACCTCATTAATAAACGGTGCCGGGAAAACTGGCTATCTATGAAGATTTTTAATTACATCACTTTTTTTCAAGGTATCACTAGTGAGATCTCAATGTTCACAGAATAAAGACCAAATTTATACCTTTATATTTAATCGCTCATAGACTAGTTAAAAATTTACTGAGTCTATTTTAATTTCTCACACATTTTCCATAGAAATCATCTACTTCAACAAAACTTGCCGCGGATTTAGCTCAGCAGTTTTGCCTCCTGCTGTGCAAGCGCAAAGACCCGAGTTTGATCCCGGTACCAAAAAAAACAAAAACAAAAACAGAACTTATCCTACTTGTTAAACTGTTTAAAGATTAAAATAGATACTTAGATGATGTAATAAATTGCTTTATATACAAATAGAGAAACTGACTACAGCGTGAACATGGCTTATCTATGGCTATGTATGTGCTATATTTCATCAACATGTTTCTGATCATGGATTCCTCCCTAGATTACATTCCTAGGATAAAATGGACTAAAGGACCATTCAATTTAGTGGTGCGAAATTGTTCTCATCCAGAATTTCATTTTTTTCACTAACTTTTGTTGCTTAAGTAACTTCTGTTTAACTAACTTTAAATATTTAATTTCCTTTTCCTGTTTTTTTTTAAAACGATATTACACAATATATTTTCTGCCCATTCAACAGTTCTCAGTAAGACTTTTCTTATGTGACAAGTTACTTGAAATCTGCTTAACATTTTTCTCTGGTTTGCTTTTTCCTACCTGCACATCTGTCCTCCCCTAGAGAACTGGGTATTGTGATTTGCATTTGATTCTCTATTTAAGTCTCTCTCAAATTCCTATCTGTACTTTTCTAAAAAGTTTAGATTAGGTTAGACTGGGTCCTACCTTTAAAAATGGATAGAATGTATTATACCTTAGAAATAAAGGACACTTGAGCTTTGTTCTATTAATATTGATTGAAGCTTCCACCTTCTTGAAAAGTGGCTTTTCAGGTATGCATTTTATACTCTGCATTTGTTATTTAAAGCATTGTTTCAATCTACTCTGACAGAAAGAAAATGAGAGAAGATAGAGAGACAGAGAGGTGTGTTGATGGGAAGGTGTTGTAGGGATGGGGAAGATCAGAGGGTGGGGAGGGAAAGAGAAAGTACAGATGATTAAGATGTGATGTGCATATGTTCCAATTTCCCAAAATGAAAGCAATCAATTTGTATCTCAAACATAAGGTGAAAATAAATGGGAAAATTAGCTATTGTAAGGTAACTACATTTTCTTGACACATATCTAGGCTTAAGTTCAGTATTTAATTGCATATATTTTCTCAAGTAGAATTAAATGCATCATACTGAAAATTCTATAACAGGAGACCAAGTAAATCAACAGTAATCCATTCCATTTTGGCACTGATCTGTGTGGGAATTCATTGAGCTATTAATTTCATAAAAACTAAAGATTCCCTATCTTTATGTCCTCAAGGCCAATAAGAGGATAGGTGCCCAATACATATTCTTAGATGAGCAGGTATAAAGGTGGTTCCACTCTCCACACCAGCTATTTGGCATTAAGTTATCATCGGGCTACCAAGGTAGGTGGGCAAGATTTAAAAAGCAAGCATGAGCTTTTCTTCTAATGTTAATACCAATTATGACAATATAATACTAAAAGCAACAAACTGTAAACCATTCCATTATCACTGGCAAAGACATGCTTTAATTATCTTAGACAAATCAAATTTAGACCTTTGAATTTTATTTTGCACACTCCATTAGTTTTATTTATTGTGAGTGCAATATGCTAACACAGTCTTCCTGCTATTTAAAAATTCTGCTCTTTGTGTTTTGGGGATGAAGATGATCTGATTCTCAATCTTTATTTTAGAGTCCTTCATACATGCTAGGAAACAATTTCAGATCTCCCCACACAATTTTCTTTATCCAGACAAATAACACCATTGCCCTTCCTCCTTGCCTGCCCTTACAGTAATTAGGGTTGCATTTGTCTAAACCCAGACTGAGCTTTCCATTTTTCTCTTCAATTGTGGAGCCTAGGAATAAAGTGGAAGAATGATCTGTGGGATCAGATCCAGGATAAAAATAATAGAGGGATTATCTCAAGGTCCTAATTCTATATGCAGCCTTATGTTACTGACATGCCTTTGTTAACAGCAGCAGCTGGACACATGATTCTTGTGCTGCAAAGGGCTTTCTGTAGACTCTGGTAATTAACATCAAGTAGGCTTGCTTATGTGTGTTGCACATCCATATAGATGCGCATATATATATATATATATATATATATATATTTCCCGATTCATACATATGTTCTTATATACTTCTTAGTAGTATATAGTAATACTTAGTATTAGTATATAGTAATATTGATATATAAGTATTACTTAGTAATATTTGATTAAACAAAATACTTATATTTATAACACAGTATATATACAGACTTAAGACTCTCATATGTACATGTATATATATATATATATAATTTATAAACAACATTGTTTTCTTTCAATTTGAACTGTGAAGAAAATAAAAACAGGTTAAGGAAGAAAAGATATCAAAATGTAAATGTTACCTCACATGTGATATAACAAAATAATCAATAGCTAAAAGAAATTATCCAGTTCCTGATACTACATACGGATAGATATTTAAGAACTATTATTTTTCCTCACTCAAATTTATTTTAGTATTCCTTTTGGTATTTGAGTGTGAAATATAGAGAAACATATGTAGATAGTCTAAAGGTCTAGAGAAACATGTTTCATGCATGAGGGTTATTTCTGAGAAATTTGATTGTGATTTTTTATTTTGAGTTGTTGGAGATCAAATCCAGGGCTTCATGTAGCCTTGGCCAGAGCTCCACCACTGAGCTACATGTCTAGGTCTATTGTTGCATCTGTTTAACTGTACATTGAAAAGTTAGTGAACAAGGCAGGGCATTTTTTTTGAAGTTTCTTATCAGTAGTAGATATTCTATGAAGAACGGTTTCAGCTCAGATAATTAACTGAGGTGATGAATTGTAATGGATTACTGAATTCCTACACCTGATGTTCATGAAATAATAGGTAAGTTCCAGTATGTGTACACACATTGTCTGTTGTCTCTCTCTCTCTCTCTCTCTCTCTCTCACACACACACACACACACACACACACACACACACATACACACACACCATAGCAAACAAAGACCATAAAGGCATAATTACATATATACATGTTACATATGTAGAGTCTCCAGAAAGGCATTTCTGGAGTAGAGGAGAAGATAGCATTTATTTCCATTAAACCTGAGAAACTGCCTTAGAATTTGGGGAAAAGCTAAGAATTGTCACAAACACTTACAAGCATTAATGAATGCAAAAGTCTATGGACAGCTTCTATTTCTCCTTTCTGACTTGTGAGAAGCACTGATGGCCATTGAGGAAACCCACAGGAGAAGGGCTGGTGGTGACTAAGGTGAAGGCTCTGGGCTACCTATGAATTAAAGAGCTGATTATAAACCCAGGACAACTTCCTCTCCTACAGAGAGAAAGGGGATGGAGTACTGGCCAGAAAAACTGGTTATTCTGAAAGAAGCTGAACACTGCTTCACTCAAACTCAGTGCTTTACCATCCCCACTGGTTACTTAAAAATACCTAACCTTGAAACACCCAGCCTTCAAACTGAAATCCAGGAAATCCCAGAAAATGTGGTAAATAAATCTAAATAATTTTTATTACATTAGAGTAAATAGAATGTCTGATAGAAATGTACATATGTTTACATATACAATAGTAAACATGAAAACATAATACTACTAACAATAATGAGAAACAGGGGTGTGGTAACAGAGGGAGAGAGGAGAGTAATTTAGTGTAAGGAACCACATAATTCAGGAGTAAATATAAAAGTAGAAAGAGAAGGAAATTCTCAAATTGCTTCACACAATTCATCCTCTTGATACAGTATAAAAATAAATCCAATAAAGACAGAAGTCAAAGACTAGATGATAAACTAACAATGAAATGAAACAGGAGGTAGCACCCTAAGGAAAACTTAAAGACCCAAACAACATTAGAAAACCAATATACAAATTAGAAAGTACAAGTATCATAATAGATACCATAGAAAATCATAAAGGACATGTGAGGTACTTGCAACAAAAGTAGATACATATAAGAAAGGAACAAAAATAATTAAGACCAATCTTGTACAGAAGAGGATAAGGAAAGACAACAACTTATTAAGATAACCACCATTCCTGATGGCCTGAGCTCACCAATGGGACAGAAGTTACAGTCAAAGGTAAAATAAAAAATACACTGAAAACTAAATCTGGATTTATAGGTTGAAACACCAGCTCACGTTTCTGGAAAATTAAATACATAATTGTGAATAGTGACATATATCTTATTTAAGCTATGGAATCTAAAGAGTAAAGAGTTATCTGAATATCCAGACAGAAAAATCAACATCAAAACACATCCTAAGGGATGAAGACGAACTACATTCCCATATAGTAACAGAAAGCCTCAGAAGAAAATGAAATAATGTTACCCAAGAATATTATATGTGATCTTCGATATACTAAACCACATACTCCGTCATAAAGTACTGATAGAATATAGCACTTTCTAAAATGTCTAGTAACAAATCCAGGCAATTAAAAGTTAGACACTGGGTGAAAGGACTTTTCATGAATATTAGATACATTTGTATAGATAAATATAAGTAAATACAATGGAAATAATTGTCACTGAAGAGAATGACACTACCATACAACTGAACAGGTTAATCTGTAAGTGGAGAAAAGAGATAAAAAAATAGGCATGTTCATCTCTGCTATGAGAGACTTTCTCATTTTTCATACCAGAGGTTTCATCAATTATACTCAATTAAAAACATGATCTTTATTTTATTTAATTTTCTTTTTTAGTACCAGGGATCGAACTCAGGTCCTTGTGCTTGCGGGGCAAGCGGCTGCACCACTGAGCTAAAAACATGATCTTTAAAAGGCCTAAAAATAGCAGCTATAGCATATTATGAATTTTTTCCTATCCACTGAAATATTTATGATTACATAGAAGGATAAGAAAATATATGAAATCCTGATATTTGAGGGGATATTTAATTCACATAGATAAGTTTCACAAAAATAATAGAATCATTTTTGTGAAGGAGGTGAATGTGTGTGTGTGTGTGTGTGTGTAAGGCTCTGGAAGTAAACTGCCAAGGTTTTACAATGATTATGGAAGTACGAATATATTGGCTTTCCTTTTTGTATTTTTAAAACTTCCAATGATGAAAAAATTAAAGTCTACCCATTAGAAGGGATCACCACCATAATTTTAAGTACGAGTAGAACCCCTCAGAAATTTTGACCTTATATAAATAGTACATAAATTATAAATAGAATGTAAATATTTTCCTTTTATCACTCTTTCTCACTGGGACTTGGAAAATCCTCAGAGAAATTCTCACTGCTGGTGACAATCACATAAATCCTGGAGGGAAATCATGCAAAAGAAAGAGCAATGAAAGGCTTCTATCTCTCATTTAGAGAGGAACTTACAAATGCAGGATGACCTGGGAAAGGCCGCTCTGAGAGCAAAAACGGATCAGGTTCTCTGTCTCCTGATGCTGGTTTTATGCTAAATCAGATTATAGATGGAGAAAAGCCATGAAGTGTCTTCGACTTTGTTTTCTTACTTTGAAAGTTTAGGTTAAACTGGAACCCATATTTTCAAATTCAGAACATTAGTGTATCTTTGCAATGAGACAAATAGCTGAACTTTTCTTGACTTGCCTTTTTTACCTTATAAATATAGAAGACTGAACTGGAATTTGCATTTTCAAATCTTAGGATTCCCTTCAAGGGTAGCTGGGGATGGAGTGGTTCAGTCTTTCTCTCTTTTTCTCAATTATTTTACACTTTCAAGGAAAATAGCTTTGTGCTCATCTTATACATACATATATGTGTTTATATATATTTATGTATGTATATGTCTGTATCTATATGTGTGTATATATATATATATATATAGAGAGAGAGAGAGAGAGAGAGAGAGAGAGCTTTCACATTAACTTAAAGCTGGATCAGAAAATTCTTTGCACCAAAAAACCCAAAAAAGTAAATTATCTTTTTATCCAGTTTTAGAATTCTGTGAGTCTAACATAGAAGCATATATGGGTGTCCCCATGCTGTTCAGCATGAACAATGTTCATTTAGACCAAAAAAAAAAAAAACAGAACCAGGAAAATAAAATTGCCAGCTTGCTTTTATGCAGCCACTAAAATGATATTTGATTAGCATTAACGTATTGTTTAAAACAATAAATACCAACTTAAGTGTCTCATAAAAATCAAAGCAAGTCATTCAAAGGTAGGTCAAGGGTAATTAGTTCAAACATCTTGTTGCAAAATGACAGTACTCCTTGCAAACCAACACTTACAAATGACTTACTTCTTTGGCGAAAGAGCAATTCTAGCATTGATTATATTCCAGTTTTGAGACTCTATGTGCTTTTTTCATTCTTGCAGATAAGACCAGGATCCATGGTAACTTCACTGCTTTTCAACTGGGAATTTCAGAAACCATGGAAAATGTAGGTATCTGTGTTAGGTTTGGGGGGGCATTTATAAAATCTCCTCATATATACAACACACTTGTGAATTTGAATGGCTTCTTGTGTACTAAATGAAAATTGGCTTTCTGAAAATTTTTCCCAATATTTAAAAACCAAGGAAGAATGCTTATAAAATGTGTGTGTGAGGCAAAATGGTAAATTGAATTAAAATATTCAGATTCCAGAAAGTTCCTTTTAGTTGGGAAAAGTTGGCATTAACTTGTAAGATGTAAGGTATTAAGGGTAAATGAAATGTACATATAATAGACTTTTTAAAATAGCAAATTCTACTATTTACCAGCCATTCACACCTAAAGTGATTGAGGGAATTCCATTGACTCTTAGAACTCTACTCTAAAACCCTTGTAAGGTGCTGCAAATTATAGACAAATATGTATGTATTTATGTTTACATGTGTACATACTGTGTGCGTGTGAATGAATATTTGGCCACCTTTATTATGTGGACTCTGGCACTCAGTGCTGAAACAACACAGCTTACAACCTTACAGATTCAGCCCTGTTACTAATACTCTTTATACCCTAGGAAAATAATTCATTGTCTCTTTCCCTACACCTAGGAAATATAAGGGCCAAATGTAAGGCTAAGCACTGCTGTAAGCTCACTTTTTGTCTTTGCACGTCATCATGAAATACTCTAATAAAGTCTCACTGGGAAATGGTATGGAAAGAAAAATTTAAGGAATGCTTTATGTAATTCTTCACATCACACAGAATTATTCTTATACCTTCTCATTTCCAGAAGTATTCATATAATTATACTTAACAAATGACTTATCAATGAAAAACAAGCTGCTTAGAAAACTTTTACTCTGTCAATTCATTCTGATTAAAAAACATACTGGTTCTCAGATGCTTCTAAAATATTCTTGGCATATTATCCTATATGTCATTCATATTTATATTATATTCATCTCTATGTATAAATTCTTCTTCACCATAAGCACAGTCATATAAATAACATAGGACTTCACTTTGTCAATAACTGTGCATATATATATAGTATATATATGCATTTATATTACATAGAGAGATATTTAATGGTTTTACTGTCAAAATATCTACACTGTGAAAATAAAAGTAAATCTAGAGTTACAAATCAAGTTAAAATTTACATAGTGAGGGGCTATATTTTGTTATTGTTAAATAAATTTGAACTTCAAATGAACAGAAATGTAGACTGTGAGTACCCTAAAGAGAATATTGTGTCTCATTATGACCTTACATACTAATATAGTGCATCTTATTACTGATTTGACTAACTGGCAGCTCTAAAGTGTCTTAGAAATTTAGTCATCTCCTATATTTTAGGGTTGGAAAAGTTAACAGTAAATAAACTAACAGTAAATTAAATTTACTGAAATGACTTACTTCTAGGATCTAAGATGTCTGAATTCCAATCTATGGCCTTTTACTTCTCAAGAAAGGTATCAAAGAAATTTAATGATCTGTTCAATCACTGCATCATTCCTAGACAGGGAATATGTTTCTTTTCCTTTTTCCCCCAACTATAAAGGAGACATGTTTCTGTCTTATACAACAAGGAAACATGGCAGGCAAAATGAGTTCAACTCCAAAATTCTCTTCTTTTATGTTCTTCAGATGCTTCCCAGAAGTTTTATTGTTGCGCCTTTCAAAGCATTGTAAACTTCCTCCTTCTGAAAGTCATTTTCTCTGTTAATTCTTCAATATATCTTGATATTAATAGTATGAGCTCTTAATAAATTTTTTGAAGCTTTCCATGCTCTTACCAATTATGTTCAAGGAAATTTTGACATTTCTAGACAGTTTAACAGTGTCTTGCTTTCACCTTGATATTAAAGGCACAGAGAGTCATGCGGAAGACGCCGAATCACCCCACTGCAGACAGGCAGGTCTGCCCACACCCTACCTACCGAGGTCCCCAGTCCTGCGGAACACGCCGAATCAGAATCAGCCCGCTGCAGACAGGCAGGTCTGTGCACACCCTACCGAGGTTCTGAGTCATGCGGTAGACACTGAATCACCCCACTGCAGACAGGCAGCCACCTGATTCCACATTACCAAGGTGCAGAGGACACCAGACCACCAGATCAAGGTACTGAGTCCCACTGTTCCCGGCCCAGAGGTAGAGGCTTCTGAACCATTGTCCCACTGCTCCTGGTCCAGAGGAAGGGGCTTCCCAGTCACCATCCCTCCCGCTGCTCCCAGCCCAGAGGAAAGGGCTTCTGGGCCACCTTCTGTCCCGCTGCTCCTGGCCCAGAGGAAGGGGCTTCTGAGCCACCATCCCACTGCTCCTGGTCCAGAGGAAGGGGTTTCCTGGCCACCATCCCTCCGGCTGCTCCCAGCCCACAGGAAAGGGCTTTTGGGTCACCATCCCTACTGCTGCTCCTGGCCCCTATTCCACCTCACCCAGCTCAGAGGAGGTAATCCGTGCAGGTGCTAACAGCCCCCCGCCCCAGTTGAAATGAGAAAACACATAAATAAGTCTCAAAACCAGACTTCCAGATCACCTACAGCAACCCCAAAGGGAAATGAGATGGAACCCTCTGATACTCAACCACCTGGACCCACTGAACTGGCAACAAAAGGAGATCTGGAAAAAATGAAATCAGAAATAATTTCTCAGATAATAGGAGAAATTGTGCCCTTAGTGCAAGACATGATTAATAAATCCAGAGAGGAGCTGAGGAACATGATGGAATCCCAACATAAGAAACAAATGGAATCCATAAAACAGATGCAAACAGATTTCCAGGACATGAAAAACTCCATTCAAAGTCTACACAGCAGAATGAGCCAGTGTGAGGACAGAATTTCAGATATAGAAGATAAGATTGCAATTCATGACCAGGAAAAGAAAAATTGCTTCAAAATTATAAGGGAACATGAGAAATCAATCCAGCAGCTGGGAGATGATGCAAAAAAGAATAACATAAGACTGATTGGGCTCAATGAAGAAACAGGAGAGAGTGCAGATGACATAAAAAATCTCTTCACAGAAATAATGGCAGAAAACTTCCCAAGCGGGGGAAAAGAGCTTGACATACAGATAAGTGAGGCATATAGGACTCCAAATAGCCTTGATCAAAAAAAATCTACACATAGGCATATAATTGTTAAGATTCCAGAAACACAACAGAAGAACAAAGTTCTCCAAGCAGTCAGAGAAAAGAAACAAATCACATACAAAGGAAAGCCCATCAGAATCACAGCAGACTTCTCAACACAAACCATCAAGGCAAGAAGAGCTTGGAGTGACATATTCCAAGCCCTAAAAGAAAACAGCCTCCGACCCAGATTGATGTACCCTGCAAAACTATCTTTCAAAATGGATGGAGAAATAAGATACTTTCATGACAAAGAGCACCTTAGGAACTTCGTGAATACCAAACCAGCACTCCAAAGAATTTTAAACAATAGCCTAGGAAGAGACATTGAGGATCACAACCCCAGGAAGCAAAGCAGAATGAACCCATCTGGCATGACAAATTAAATGTAAAGGGGGAGAACCCAACAAAAAGACAAAGTCATGGCAATGACAAGGCAATACATTTCAGTTATAACCATCAACGTTAATGGTCTCAATTTACCAATCAAAAGAAATAGACTGGCAGAATGAGTCAAGAAGCAAAATCCAACAATATGCTGCATACATAAACACACTTCATTCAAAAGGAAACTCATAGAAGGAAAGTTAAAGGGTGGAAAACAATACTCCATGTGATAGGAACCCGAAAAAAAGCAGGAGTAGCTATCCTCTTTTCAGATCAAGTAGATTTCAAACCAACACTGATTAAGAGAGATGAAGAAGGACACTACATCCTTGTAAAGGGAAGAATCCAAGAGGAAGAGATGACAATCATAAATATCTATGCACCAAACACTAGTGCACCCAACTATATAAAACAAATACTAATGGACATGAAAAGCCATATATGCACTAATACAATTGTAGTGGGGGACCTCAACATCCCACTGTCACAAATAGATAGATCAACTACACTAAAAATAAGTAATGAAATACTAGAACTCAATCGAATTCTTGAACAAATGAACTTTACAGATGTTTACAGAGTCTTCCACCCCACAAAATCAGAATACACATTCTTCTCAGCTGCACATGGGTCATTCTCAAAAACAGACCACATACTCACACATAGAACATGTTTAAGTAAGTACAAAGGAATTGAAGTTATCCCCTGTATATTATCAGACCATAGTGGGATGAAATTGGAGATCCATAGCAAAAGAAACTCAAAAAATTTCATAAACATGTGGAAATTGAACAACACACTTCTGAATAACCAATAGGTCACAGAGGAAATTAAAGAAGAAATCAGACAGTTCCTTCAATTAAATGACAATGACAATACAACATATCGGAATCTATGGGACACAATGAAAGCAGTCTTACGAGGGAAATTCATAGCAGTGAATACGCATATTAGGAAAATAGAAGGAGCCCAATTAAACAACCTGATGCTGAACCTCAAGCTTCTAGAAAAAGAAGAGCAGGACAAACCCAAAGCTCATACAAGGGAAGAAATTATAAAGATCAGAGGAGAAATCAATGCAATGGAGACTAAGAGAATGATACAAAAAATCAATGAAGCCAAGAGTTGGTTCTTTGAAAGAATCAACAAAATTGATAAACTTTTAGTCAACCTTGTCAGAAAAAGGAAAGAAAAGACCCAAATCCATGCAATTAGGAATGAAAAGGGTGAAACTACAACAGACCCAGCAGAAATCCAGATGATCATCAATACCTACTTCCAGAACCTATATGCCAATAAGATGGACAACACAGAAGAAATGGACAGATTCCTAGATACATATGAATTACCAAAGTTGAATGAAGATGACCTACAAATTCTGAACAACCCAATATCAACCAATGAAATTGAAAATGTAATTAAAAACTTATCACCTAAGAAAAGCCCAGGCCCTGATGGTTTCACTGCTGAATTCTACAAGACATTTAGAGAGGAACTACTGCCATTACTGTTTAAACTCTTCAATGAAATTGAAAGAGAAGCAATACTCCTGAATTCATTCCTGGAAGCAAGCATCACCTTGATCCCCAAAGCAGAGAAAGACCCAACCAAAAAAGAGAACTATAGGCCAATGTCACTAACGAACATAGATGCAAAAATCCTTAATAAGATACTGGCAACCAGAATGTAGAAGATCATCAAGAAGATGATACACCCTGACCAAGTGGGATTCATCCCAGGGTTGCAGGGATGGTTCAACATTTGCAAATCAATCAATGTAATACACTATATCAATAGAGCCAAGGACAAAAACCATATGATTATCTCCATAGATGCAGAAAAAGCATTTGACAAAATCCAACATGCATTTATGATAAAAACCCTACAAAAATTTGGAATAGATGGTCTCTACCTCACACTGATAGAAGCCATCTATGAAAAACCAACAGCCAATATCATACTAAATGGTCAAAAACTGAAATCCTTCACACTCAAATCAGGAACAAGACAAGGATGTCCACTATCACCACTCTTGTTCAATATAGTTCTGGAAACATTAGCCATGACAATTAGACAAGAGAAAGTAATAAAAGGAACAAAGATAGGAAATGAAGAAGTCCAAATGTCATTATTTGCAGATGACATGATACTCTACACAGAAGACCCCAAGAACTCCACCAAAAGTCTTCTAGACTTACAACCAAATTCAGTCCAGTGACTGGTTACAAGGTCAACACACAAAAATCAATAGCTTTCCTCTACACAAATGACAGACTCACTGAGAGAGAAATAGGGCAAATAATTCCTTTCACAATAGTATCCAAAAAACTGAAATACCTAGGAATCATCCTAACAAAAGAAATCAAAGACCTCGTCTCTGAAAACTATGGCACTCTGAAAAGAGAGATTGAAGATAATATCAGGGAATGGACAGACATCCCCTGCTCCTGGGTAGGAAGGATTAATATAGTGAAAATGGCCATTCTTCCAAAACTGCTATATAGATTTAATGCAATTCCAATTGAGATCCCAGCAGCATACTTCATAGACCTCGAGAAAAAAAATCCAAAAATTCATTTGGAGCAAGAAGAGACCCAGAATAGCAAAAGCAATTCTAGGTAACAGAGACATGGCAGGGAGTATCACAATCCCCAACCTGCAACTATATTACAAAGCTACTGTGATAAAAACAGCATGGTACTGGCAAAGAAACAGGCTTGAGGACCAATGGAATAGATTAGAAGATGCAGAAACAACGCCAGACACACTCAACCATCTCATCTTCGATAAAGGAGCCAAACACCCTCACTGGAGGAAAGATAGCCTCTTCAATAAATGGTGCTGGAAAAATTGGACTTCAACTTGCCAAAGATTAAAACTAGACCTGTATCTCTCACCATGCACTAAACTAAAATCGAAATGGATTAAAGATCTAAATATTAAAATAGAAACTCTGAACCAGTTGGAACAGAGGTTAGGTAGAACCCTTGAAGACATCGGTGTAGGAAAAGATTTTATGAACAAAACCTCAGTTGCCCGTGAACTAGCAAAAACCATCAACAAATGGGATCTCTTGTTATTAAAAAGCTTCTGAGCAGCAAGAGAAACCACCAGCAGTGTGAAGAGACAACCCACAATGTGGGAAAATATCTTCACCTGCTCTTCCTCAGACAAAGGCCTACTATCTCGAATCTATAACAAACTTAAAAAGATCAGACCTCCCAAATTTAAAGACCCAATGCAAAAATGGGCATCTGAAATGAACAGACATTTCTCACACAAAGAAGTAGAAATAGCAAATAAATACATGAAAAAATGTTCAATGTCACTGGTCATTCAAGAGATGCAAATGAAAACAACACTGAGATTCCACTTCACTCCAGAAAGAATGGCTGCTATCATGAAATCAACCAATAACCAATGCTGGCGGGGCTGTGGGGAAAGAGGAACCCTGCTCCACTGCTGGTGGGAGTGTAGACTGGTGCAACCACTGTGGAAATCAGTATGGAGATACCTCAAAGAACTAGGACTGGAAATCCCATTTGACCCTGCTATTCCACTGCTGGGGATCTTCTCCAAAGAATTAAAAGTATCATACCACAGTGATATATGTGCACCCATGTTCATAGCAGCACAGTTTGTAATATCTAAAACTTGGAAACAGCCCCAATGCCCATCAACTGGTGACTGGATAAAGAAAATGTGGTTTTTTTTATAAAATGGAGTACTACTCAGCCATAAAAAATGAGAAATTAGAGACATTTATAGCTAAGTGGATGCACATTGAGGCCATACTCTTAAGTGAAATAAATAGGACACACGTGTAAATACCGAATAGTTTCTCTGGTGTGAGAAACTGAAAGTGTAAATAAGGACTAAAATGTATAATAGGTAATGTGAAATAGGAAGAAAAGGGGCAAAGGGGAAAGAACTGGGAGGGCTAGGGGAAAGGATAGAAGGGAATGGGATTAATGAGAAAATGGAAAAATCGGAACAAAATTTTTGTAAATAGGGAGGGCTGGAGGGGTTGAAGGGAGGGCTGGGCAAGGGTGAAAAACAAGAACCAAGAGAGACTATGTAAAGGTGCAAATTTCCAATGATGAAAGTCATTATATTGTATACCTAAAATGTACCAATGATTAGAATGAATAATCGATAATGTAAAATAGGAAGAAAAGGTCCAAAGGGGTAGGGGTAGTGGGAGGCACAGGGGAAAGGGAAGAAGGGAAAGGAAAAAATGATGAGAAATGGAAAAAATGGAAATAAAGTCTTTGTAAATAGGGAAGGGTGGAGGGCGTGAAGGGAGGGCTAGGAATGGGGAAAAAATAAGAACCAAGATGCATTATATAAAGGTAGAATTGCCAATGAGAAATGTAATCGTGTCGTATACCTACAATGTACCAATAAAAGAATTTAATACAAAAAAATTTACATATCAGAGAATATGACACATTCCAAAGATTTTGGAAAAATATTACTAAAAACATATGCAATATTTTAGGGAAAAAGCCTGGATGTGAAGAAAATGTACTGGATTAAAACTGCTCTTTGTAAAGGAGCTATTTAGAGTATTCTAGTTTCCTTATATCTCATATAATTTTCACATTCATCAAAGCACATACATGTACACATACCCGTGTACCCACCTACACACTAAAAACTCATGTAAAAATAGGGTGACATAAAATACATAATTACTCTTATCAGATAAAGTCAAAAAATAATTGACAGAATCTCTCAGAACAAGATTTTTAAAACATATGTAAACACATCCACACTAAAATGTAACTGCTCTGTGTTGCCCTTTAAATTTGGTACTTCACAATCTCTTTATGACATCATACCTCAACATCACCAGGGTGGACCTATAGTGCTGAAGTTCTGGCCACATGTAAGAAGAGGAAATGTCTCTTCCACTGCTGTAAGTCTTCTGTGTAATACCTTTTCGTATTTCTAATGACTACCAGCTCTATTTAGTTATATATTTATATAGTTTAATAGACAGAATGTTGGTTCATGATAACTTTAGTGATCATTCAGATCCAAATTTTATTGTAAACATATAATATGTCCATCATATATTAGGTGTTTTTCTGTGAATTTCAGTCAGTTCGTGTTCTTTTACCATACAATGCCATATGACCTTGACTACTTTCTTTTTGAATCTCAGTATGTTTATAACGATATCTTCTTTTAAAAATTATGAAAGCAATTAATGTATATAAAGCTACTTTGAAATGTAAAGCAGAATACAATATGGTAAGATTGTGGTATCCTAAAAAAATAAAAAAATAAATAAATAAAAATAAAGGCACAGAAATACACTTTGAGGGTGAGGTTACTTGGAATCACACATCAATGAGTACACACGGCTATGGTGGGGCAGTAATAGCAGAGGCAGATGCTAATTTTTCACAAAATTGATTAATAAAATTTGGTAGTGCAAAAGAATCTAGAGTTAAATTAGAATTTACAAAAACTGTTAAAGTATTTGCACTTGGAAAAAAATCATCTAAAACACAACTCTTCTTTTATGTGGCATCACTTATCCCACCAAAGAAAAGCCAGCCTAAGTCTTTACAAATTAGGCAGACAATTTTCAACATTCTCCTTTGGCAGAGATAATTCACAAAATAAACTAAAATTTTAAGTCATTCAAAAGGTCAATTTAGTTCATGTTTATGACATATAGTGTTTATATTCATTGAGGTTATTGGGTTCCTGTGCATGCCACATCTTTATTCTACTTACTTTCCTTTCCCTCCAACACTCCCCTTGCCCTCAGCCTCTTGGACACCTTTTCATTTGCAAGAGATTATTCTCTTTTCTCTTTTCATTTATCCTTTATTGTGCTCTTTGTACTTTGCCTTATTCAAATGAGAGATACTATATGGTATTTATGCTTGTATGACTGATTTAATTCATTCAACATTATATTTTCCAGGTGCGTCCATTTTCCTATAAATGTCTCAAATTTATCCTTCTTTATAGTCAAATAGTACTCCACTGTGTATAGATAATCGCATTTTCTTTATCCATTCGTCTGTTGATATGTATACAGGCTGCTTCCAGGATTTAGCTAGTATGAACCATACTGCTATAAACATTGATATGCACATGTCACTGTAGTATGATGCCTCTAGCTCTTTGGGGAAGATACCTAAAAGGGGATATAAATAGATCATATGAAAATTCTAATTTTAGTTCTTTGAGAAATCTGTATAGTGATTTCCATTATGGATGTACTAGTTTACTTCCCACCAGCAATGTAGGAGGATTCCCTGTTCACTGCAGCCACACCAACATTTGTTATTTTTAAAAATTTTTAATAATTGCCATTCTTTTTGTTGTAAGATGGAATCTTAGTGTGGTTTTAATAATTTGCATTTCTCTAATGGCCAGAGATGTTGAACATTTTTTTCCCCCTATATCTGTTGGCCATTTGTACTTCTTTCTCTGAAAAGTATCAGTTCATTTCCCTTGCCCATATCTTGATTGGATCTTTTATTTTAGATGGTCGAATATTTTTAGTTCTTTTTGAATTCTTTACATATACTTTATAATAGTCCACTGTCTGCTGAGTAGTTGTCAATGTTTTTCCATTCTAGAGGTCATCTTTTCACTACTAATTTATTCTTTTGCCATGCAGTCAATAATAATGAATATGGGGAAAAGAGATTTAGAGGAGGGAGGGAGGGATGCAGGAGGGAAGAGCAAGGGGATTAAAAAAAGAAAGGAACTGTATTATGCGCATGTACTCAGGCCCCAAGATGGCTGTAAACTGCATGTACTGCAAACATGTACTAATATAAAAAATGAAAAAACAAAGGGGGGATTTAATTTTTTATGTATTCATTGATTCACTTTCTCAATGAACTATACTCTGAAAATAACAATTTCAAGTGAGAAGTAATCAACAATGATTTGTTCCTGATCTGGTTTTTAAGGCTCTTCCTTGGCAGTTTCGCCTCCTACATCTTGAACACCATCTTTATATAGCTGACCACCATGTTTGATCCTGACCTGTCTCATGAACTCTTTACAACTAACTGGTAGCTGTTTTTAAACTCTATATCTCTCTGTCACTTCAAGCACAACCCTGGGCAGAGTTCCTGGGTCTCTTAAGTGCAATGTACTCACAAAGGCACCAAGGCATTTAAAGCAGTGTGTTATCATTTTTCTTTCCCATTAGTACAGTCAGCCCTGGAGTAAGAAATTATGTTATTTTCAGCATCTCCAATGCCTGAGTCAACTGTACAACATTATAAGAGGTTCACAAAGTTTTATTGAACTGAAATAAACACAATATTTCTAAAGCATTAGTTGGCACTGGAGTGGATTGGTGTAATTCTGAACATGTAGAATCCTTGGCTCTACACAGACGCTTCCTGACTTATGGACAGGTTGGTGACAGAACCCAGGAATACGCATTTTTAACCACTATTTTTTTATATAATTTTTAATTTTGTGTGTTCCTGGATCACAATGTGAAAAAAACTCTGATTTTATAAAATATGGAGAAATGAGGCTATGTCTACATTTTGGGCCCTGTTTTTCAATTATTTAGCATTTTTAATTAAAATTCTTATTCATTAAACAGTTGTGTTCGGATTCAAGGACATAATCCATGTAAAACAATGAGCACAGTACTCAACACATACTAAGTATTTAATAAATATTATCCATGATTTTTATCTTATTAAAAGTATTTTATCTCTGTCACCTTGTTATCTATATGTTTATTATCTATATAACATATAGACTGTTATCTATAGGCTTTTACATTTGACTTTCATACCCTGCTTGTCGTTGTCAGGCTTTGCCATTCCATCTCTGTAATATCTGTTCTCTTTACTCCCACTGCCATAGCAATGGCACTGTTTTTTAATTTAAGTTAGGAAACACTCACTGAGCACCTACCTGAAGGCACTGTGTTAGGCACTGCGGGTGCAGACAGCACAGATATCTTCAAAGCATGAAGAGTCCAATGAGGAAGAAAAGTAGGATGCTTCTAATACCCACATGATGCTGGGTGTGGTGGTGCATGCATATATTCCTAGCTCTTGGGAGGCTGAGGCAGGTGGGTTTCCATGAGTTCTAGGCCAGGCTATGCTACACAAATAGATCAAGACTAGCCTGGACTACACAGCAACACCCTGTTTCAGAACACTTCAAAAATATATCCACATGGTGTGCTCATTGTAACAGAGGAGCAGTTGGTACATTGGGGCATGAAATAATATGAAAAGGATCCTTAGGTTTTCATAGTTTTGATGTCCCTAGTGACTAAGATGCAAAGTTTCCCAAGATTCTATCAAGTAAGAGAAGACCAGATGACTGATAATCTATGCCAGAGAAGAGAGATGTAGAGGCCTGAGAAGTACATGGTAAGAAATACCTGTATCTTGGCTAGAGTACAGGGCCCTTTCTAATCTCTACCACAAAGTGGAATTGATATCGGTAGTTGAGGAATCCAGTTCATTTTCCACCACAGCCACCACACAAAAAGAAGAAATAAAATCATAAATGCACAGTAAATGTCTGCTCTAATCCCTTTTAAAAGGTCATTGGCTTAGAAAGTGCAGCTTAGAGCTTCCTCTGGTCAACATTCTTTATCAAGAATAAATGTTGAACAGTACAGAAAGTTAAAAGCTGAAGGTTTGCATCTCCTAATTTTTGAAACCATAGAAAACGTCAGAAATTTTATAAATGTTTTCATTTACATGAAAAATTAACAAGCAGAGATTACTTTTATGGAAACAAAATTTCCCTAGAATTGCATAGTCTTGATATTGTCCAGACCTGGATGTTATCACAAAGTGTAAAAATAAAACTATAAATGCTGGATTTGATCAATGGACTCTGAAAAGGAAAAATAAATCCACCTTGTTTGAAGCTAGAGAGATAGGCATGCTGTAATAAACTTATTCAGAAACTCCAAAGAGTAATGGGATGCATTCAAGATTGAATGGTTCCGTTAAAGAGCTCTGTGCTTTAATGACCTCAGCATTTCTTCAAGATATATTCTGCTTGTAATGACAGCTGATCAGAGGACAAGCAATTGTGTCCCTGAGAATGTCATCATTTCTATTAAAAGGTGTCTTTCCCTTACATGTTTAAGTTTTATTTTTTCATTAAGTTTATTGGTACATTTTAGGTATACAATACAGTTACATTCATCATTGGGATCTTGTACCTTTACATGATGTATCTTGGTTTTTATTTTTACCGCATTCCCCTGCCCTCCCTTAACTTCCTCCACCCTTCCCTATTTACAGAGACTTTAATTCCATATTTTTCCTTTGCTCATATTTTTCTTTTCCTTTCTTTCCTTTCCCCTACCCCTCCCATTTCCCCTACTCCTTTAGACCTTTTCTTCCTATTTCACACTATCAAGTATATATTTTGATCATTATTTACACTTTTTATTCACACCAGAGAAAATATTCGGTATTTACACATGCGTGTCCTATTTATTTCACTGAAGAGCATGGCCTCAATGTGCATCCATTTAGCTATAAATGTCTCTAGTTTCTCTTTCTTTATGGCTGAGTAGTACTCCATTTTATTATATATATATATGTATATATAATATCTATATTTTCTTTATCCAGTCTCCAGTTGATGGCCAATTGGGTTGTCTCCAAGTTTTAGCTATCACAAACTGTGCTGCTATAAATATGGGTGTGTATATATCACTGTGGTATAATTCTTTTAATTCTTTTGGGACGATACCCAGCAGGGGAATAGCTGGGTCAAATGGGACTTCTAATCCTAGTTGTTTGAGGTATCTCCACACTGATTTCCACAGTGGTTGCACCAGTCTGTGCTCCCACCAACAATGAAGAAGGATTCCTTTCTCCCCAAACCCCCACCAGCTTTTGTTATTGGTTGATTTCTTCATGCCAGCCATTGTTTTCTGGGGTGAGGTAGAATCTCAGTGTTGTTTTCATCTGCATCTCTCGAATGACCAGTGATGTTGAACTTTTTTTCATATGTTTATTTGCTGCTGTTACTGTTTTGTCTGAGAAGTGTCTGTTCATTTCAGATGCTCATTTTTGAATTGGATCTTTATATTTGGGGGTTCTGATTTTTTTAGTTCTTTATATATTCTAGATACTAGACCTTTAAGCTTTTAAAAAATGTGTTTTTAGTGAACCAAAGAACCATGCTGCCTTAGCCAATTGATCAACCTCACTCAACATCACTTCTAAAGGATGCTTCATAAACTGCACTTTAATGATAATTAAAACCACTAGGCTGAAAGTGCCAAGGCTAAGTAATCATATAGGAGACCTAGGGTTTGAACTCAGTTCTGCTACTTAGTGCTTGTGAGATGTTGGGAAAATCAATTCACCTCTTTAAGCCTTGTCTTGCATCTGTAACATGACAGACCAACAATGACCTAAGATAGGTTTTTGAGATTAAGAAAAAATTCCATATAACTTCTGGACCAAGATAAATATAAATAGTATGGGCTGAGTAATTGTATTCCCCTAAAGTTGATATGCTGAAGCCCAAATTCCCAACGTAATGGTGTTTGGAGAGAGACATTTGGGAGGTAGATTTAGATTTAGATTAGGTCATGAATGTGGAGCTGGGTTGATAGGATTAGAAGGATTATCAGAATCTCCCTGCCACTCTCCCATGGAGGAAGGATCATGTGAGCACACAGTGAGATCCTTGCTGTGTGCAAACCAAGAATAGTGCCATTACCAGGACACAAACCCGATGGCACCTTGATCTTAGACTTCCCAGTCTCCAGAATATGAAAAATAAATGTCCGTCTTTTAAGTCATCAAGTCTATAGTATTTTGTTGTGGCAGCTCAACTTCACAAAATAGTAACAATTATATATGTATTATTACCCATATTAGTTATACTCCTAAAATATTGATTATTTACTCCAATTTCCTAATTTTACAAGTGAGAAAATGGAGAACAGGGGCTGATCTGTTACTTTTTTATCCTTACAACATAGATTCATGCCTTAAAAATAGTTAATATTTGTTGACATTTAAATGAACACATACATAAGACAAAAGATTATAGTACTAAATGCTGATAATAATCTCAGATGCACTTTTTCTTTCTTTAGCGTTGCATGTTTGGCCATCTCCGAAGGTGGAGTTGTGGTTTTCTGTTTTGCCTTTTTAAATTTTATTCCTCTGTTAACCTTCATTTCGCACCTTTTCCAAGAGTCCGACATGATAAAACATTTTTACAAAACTGTATTCCATTTAATCTTTTTGTATAATCCTCTCAAGTGTTTTCATCATGTATGATTTTACAGATGCAGCTAGTCAGACTCACGAAGGCTAAGTCACTTCCCCCACTTTGTGAACCCACAAATAGAGACCTGAAATGACACCCAGGCCTGCCTGTCTGTAAAGGCCCTGCTTTCAGAGAGCATCCCGTGGCTTCCTTACCTTATCAAACATTATTTTTGTGTGCGTGCTACCTATTGATTTCACTTTGCAAATCACCATGGTTCATTCATTGAGAGCTGGTAAACTTTAGGACACCTCTTTCTAATTTCTACCATGAAGTGGAATTGATACAGGTAGTTGAGGAATCCAGTTCATCTCCCACCACAGCCACACCAAAAAATAAATAAATAAAATCATGAACACATAGTAAATGTCTGGTGTAATCCCTTTAAAAATGTCTTTTAAATAACAGTTTTTATTATAGTCTTCTACTCAAGCCTTTTGAGAAAGGTTCTTATAAGACCAAAAGGCACAGATGCAGACTGATAAGTGAGCAAGGCTGTGTAAATATTGTTCACGGCCACAAACAATAAAATCACCTCAGGTTTTGTCTGCTTCTGGCACTCACAAACAGACACAGCATGATATTAGAAAGGTAGGCTATAGTCTGCCTGTTAAGTAGGCAGTACATGTTGCTCCTGTGCCCTTGCTTACTTCCAATTGATTCCCTCTGCTTTCGTTTTCAACTACTCATGTCAGTTCACTTATTCTTAAAATTTTGTAGGTAGGGTTGATGTCATCTCCACCTGAATCTAAATGAGAACACAAAGAAATCAAGTCCAGGGATGGCTGCACTTGGAGTTTAATCTCTCACTGTGGCATGGAACCATTTAAGCATCACTGATCGAGGTGGCTATGGTTTTTTGAGGCAAGGCCTTTCCTGATGTTCCTGAAATCATTTACTGTCCAAACAGAATGTCAGCTCCCTTGCTTGAAACTGATGAAAATAATTCTATGTTTATAGAATTTTGAAGAACTGATATGGATCCTGCTGTACTACTGCTTTGAAAAATTCTCATGTCCCTGCTGTTTTGGAAATCCATATCAAGTTTGGACTAAAATTTATCTTTATAAGGAGCTGAAGAATTTAATTGTACCCAAGAAAGGAAGCAATGCTTGAAAGAACTCATCTCCAAACCTTGAAAACATATTTTTCAAACTGAGATACTTAATATTGCTTAAATCAAATGCTTTGAATACTTTCTTTCCTATTGCAATTTCTGCTGCCTCAAGTTTGCTGTATACAAAACTAAGAGGTAGAGTGGAAGCTATAGACACATATTGAATTACAGATACAACAAGGCCTTCATCAGTGATTAAAAATTCCTTAAATAGAATTCTGTCTATCTAGGCTTTGGACAAGCACATATAAAATCCAGGGTACATGTAGCCTATGAGGTACGTGCAAATCATATGCTGCTTTACCACATAAACACACATGTTCCTAAAACTCCCCATGCTACAGTGAAGTTGCTGAAGGATAGTTCATGGAAATAAGATAGAAGTTTATAAAAGTAGATAAAGATGGGTGTGCTTTATAACACAAGTAGTGAACTAAAGTAGGTGGTAAAGATTTGAGTTGGTATCTTTCATGACTTGGTTAATGATGCAATTTCCAGTATTTATTTAGGGATTTTTTTGAAGATGAAATCATTTGTAAGAAAATGAGTACTTGCAATGTATTCAATTTGCTTCTTAATACAACAACAACTTTGGAACAAGTTCACATTTTCAAAGTAAGCATTATAGCAGAACTGATGGTATCATGATAGTATAGGTACACAACCTAATGTATCTGGGAAAAGATGTTTGGAACCACTAATATATTTAAAAAGCTACTCTTCTTGTAAAAATAATACTGAATGTTTTCAAGATTGAAATGAAACAACATAGTTAACATAATTTTGACAGAGAGATAAACTGGCACTCTTTTCTATAAGAGATGTATAAGATACCTAAAGATCCTTAGAAGTGTTCAGTCCCAGCCATGTGTGATGGTGCGTGCCTGTTAATCCCAGCATTTTAGGAGGCTGAGGCAAGAGGATCACAAGTTTAAGCCCAACCTGGGAACCCAGTCAGTCCCTGACTCAAAATAAATACTCAAAAGGTTGGACAAATAGCTCAGTGCTAAGGCTTTAGGTTCAGTCCCTAGTACTGAAAACCAGGAAAAACGTTAAAAAAAATGCCTTCCCTTTTATCAAGGTAAAAGGTATCTAGGAATATAACCATAGCAGTTGAGCAGAATTAGAAACATTTAATGAACATTGAAGTATTCAGTGACTCATAATTTATTATAGTATGATAGAAGATGTTTTCATAATGGACAAGTATCCTCAGGATTTTTCACAGGAAATAGTTTGGGATAATACATGTTTTTTTTTAAAAAACATAGAACCAATTTTAGCAAAACCTAGGAATGCCTAATATAGAAACAACTATGCTAATGCATGATAGTTGCATAAGGATGCTTTTTATTGCTTTCAATGGAGAAAAACTGGTTCAAATACATCTTATAATGACTGTATTATTTAAATTAGGATGAATACAAAATCATTAAGAAGAGTAGCATCAGCATAGTCAATAAAGGATGCCCACTACCCTATATACAAATGCATCAAAGAACTGAGCCAGCCACTGGTGATGTTCATGTAGGTTAATTGTGGTATTTTCATATATCGCTACCATGTTCCTTTGTAAGGAAGACACCCTGAACAATATTCTTATAGTATTGAGGGACACATCCTTAATGTATTTCTTCCCCTAAAATTCCAACTATATTGAATTTTTATAAAATAAACTTCACATCATTTTACACATAGCATTGGAGTGTATAACCAACCCAGTTTGACCAGGTAATACTGCAGACAATGAAATCTGCAATCTTTAGATCAGATCTAAAATCTTTATCTTAAAACTTCACTCTTTTTAAAAATTAAATTCACTCTTAACACTGCTCTAACACTGAGGATTCACCAGAAAACATTAAATATGAAAATAAATAATTTGAAATAAAGCATAAGAAAGAAGAGAGAAAATATGAAGAACTGAGTGACAGAGTGGGAGGGACTTGCTAGATTGGTGAGAAGGAAATATACAGGGAGTAAGACTATTGGAGGCAAAGGGGACAGCAAATCTTGAGAATAAGCTTGAGTTGAGCAACCTAAATAAGCAGAAGAAGAGTGAGAGATGAGTTCATGGAGCCAGATCTCCCAGGTCTTTGTAGCCATTGTAAGAGCTTTAGTTTCTACTCCAACAAGAGAAGCAAACCATTACAGAGCCTCAAGGAAAGAAATAGCCTAAAATGACTCAGATTGATCAAGATTATTCTGTTTACTACATTAAGAACAGAATGTAGAGGAACATGAGTAACAATGAGATCAGTTAGGAGACCATGAAACAGACCAGGGAAGTGTTAATGGTAGTATGTATTCAGCTGAACATTTAGATTCCAGCTACTTTTTAAAATTAGATTCAGTGATATTTGTAGGTGAACTGGAATTGAGTTCTAAATGAATGGGGGATGTTCATATATGACACTATGAGGTTGGTTGTTTATTTGGCCTGAATTACTGGAATGATCCATTTGGTTGTACTGCTAAAATACGTATTTTTATAGAGGGATAACAGGGAGCTTTTGAGACAAGGTGAGAAATGGACTATACAAGTGTAAGAGGTCTATAAGATATCCAATAGCTATGTGTATCAGCATGATGCTTAGGGAAGAATTAAGGGACAGAAATAAATCACTTGAAAACTATCATTATAGAAAGTATGTAAAGCTAAGACATGGCATAATAATCATCCAATTGTAAAATAAAAGAATAGGAGAACCAAGAATGGAGAAAATCCCACACTGGGTTTCAGGGAGATGAGACAAAATTAGTAAAAGAGACAAAAAATAGTGACGAATGATGTGTCTCAAATAAGAAATGAAGATTTTTATGATGGCAGGTGTGTCCACTGTGTCAAATATTGCTAGAAATTAAGCTTTCAGAAATAAACATACCAGTCATAGAAGACCTCAACAAGGACTCTTTTGTTGGACTGGTGAGAGAAGAAGTAGTGACAAAATGTCCAAGACAATACTTTGGAAAAGATTTGGAGTGAAAGAAAATAGAGGAAGAAGGCATTGCTTGGGGGGAACAGAGGTTCAAGAGGAGCATATTTTTAAATAGAAGCAAAATATAGAATATGTGTATGTGGGTTGAGAACGATCCAGTGGAGAGCAGAGATGAGTGATACAGAGGAGACTGAAGACAAGCACTGAAGCTACTGTGCCTGCAGCTGCTTGGGAAGGGGTGGGAACTCATGTATGGAGTGACTGGCCTTAGAATACATCATGTACAAGGGAATGAAGAGCTGTGGCCACAAATAGCAACAAGTTAGACAAGGTTAAAATTGCATGGACATTCTCTTCTGAAGGCTTCTATTTTCTCAGTGAAATGGAAGGCAAAGTCATCAGCTGGAGAGCAAGGAAAGGAAGATGTAGGGTAGGAACAAGGAGAAAGACAACACTGTGAAACAGTAACACAGGTGGAGGTTATGACTGATCAAGGGAATAGAGTAACACTGTGCATTGACAATGTCAGGGCTCACTCGAAGGCATCAGTATCAAAAGAGAGCAGTCAAGAAGAACCTGTGTTATTTTCTACCCGTTTCCAGCTTCAGGAGTTCAGATGCAAAGTGGGTAAAATTTGGAGTTAACTATAGCTAAGGTCTTGCCAGTTGGATCCTTTTGTCAAACTCAGCATGAAGTTGACTCTACCACAGACGAATTATTTCTACAAGACATCCTATTCCCTCTTGACCAGTTTGGAAGTCTCCAGTCATTTGCAGCACACTGGGCTCCAACATTCACAGGGATTCTAACTCTTTTTAATTCTAGTATATAGAGCACCTGAAAGCAGAGAATTCTGAACTCATTAAAAGGCCTTATGTGAATAACCAGGTATGTCATTATATTTTTTTTAAGATTTCATGTGAGTGGCATAAAAAGGTCTGTCTTCAGGCCAGAGGGAGTTTTTGGGAAGAGTCACCATTTCTACCTCAATTGCTAGTCTAACATGAACTGTAGGGATTTCTTTTTGTTATTAACTTATTTCCCTAACAGTTAGCTTTGATGCTCGAAATTCTGCTCAGGAAATAATCCCTGCGTATTCTCTGTACATTCTGTACCCTGAAGTTTTCACAGTCCCAATGGGACACTAGATCCACATCTCCATGCCTTGCTAGGAGTGTATTTTTGTGATTTGTTGTTTCATATAAATGCAAAAATACCGAATGTAGCAACTTGAGATTTCCTTGTTACCACTAACATATATACTACAGTAGATACTGACTCCACAGACACAAGGAGTAGGATTAAAGATTCGTAACTACTACAAACATTTTTATATGAAAGACAATACAGCTATAAATTACACTTTTCTTTAAAATTCATGCCATGCATGCAAAATGTTTGTCAAAGTACAAATAACCTCATATATCATGAGAGAAAGGTTGGATCAGTAAGTGCCTGTATTGCTTCCAAAGAAACATACGGTGGTATGATTGTTTTAATTCTTTGGGGAAGATACCCAGCAGGGAAATACCTGGGTCAAATGGGACTTCCAGACTTACTTCACTGAGGTATCTACATACTGATTTCCATAGTGGTTGCACCAATCTACACTCCCACCAGCAATGGAGCAGTGTTCCACTTTCCTGACAGCCCTGCCAGCATTTGTTATTGGTTGATTTCATGATAGCAGCCATTCTTTCTGGGGTGAGGTGAAATCACACTGTTGTTTTCATTTGCATCTCTCAAATTACCAAGGATGTTAAACATTTTTTCATATGTTTCTTTGCGATTTCTACTTCTTTGTCTGAGAAATGTCTGCTCATTTCAGATTCCCATTTTGGGATTGGGTCTTTAAATTTAGGAGGTCTGATTTTTTAAAGTTCTTTATGCATTCTAGACAGTAGACCTTTGTCTGAAGGACAGCTGGAGAAAATTCCCACATTGTGTGTTGTCTCTTCCCACTGTTGATGGTTTCTCTTGCTGTGCAGAAGCTTTTTAGTGAGAAGAGATTCCACTTGTTGATTGTTTGTGCTAGTTCATGGGCAACTGAGGTTTTGTTCATAAAATCTTTTCCTACACTAATGTCTTCAAGAGTTTTACCCAACCTCTCTTCCAGCCAGTTTAATGTTTCTGCTTTAATATTTAGATCTTTAATCTATTTCTATTATAGTTTAGCACATGATGAGAGATATAGGTCTAGTTTTAATCCTTGGCAAGTTGAAACCCAATTTTTCCAGCACAATTTATTAAAGAGGCCAGTGAGGGTGTTTGGCTCCTGTGTAGAAGATGAGGGGGCTGAGTGTGTCTAGAGTTGTTTCTGCATCTTCTAATGTGTTACACTGGTCCTCAGGTCTGTTTCTTTGCCAGTACCATGCTGTTTTTATCGCAGTAGCTTTGTAGTATAGTTTCAAGTTGGGGTTTGTGGTACCCCCAATCTTGTCTTTATTGCCTAGTATTGCTTTTGCTATTTTAGGTCTCTTCTTGTTCCAAATGAATTTTTGGATCGTTTTCTCCAGGTCTGTGAAGTATGCTGCTGGGATTTCAATTAGGATTGCATTCTATATAGCAGTTTTGGAAGTATGGCCATTTTCACTATATTGGTTCTTCCTATCCAGGAACAAGGGATGCTTTCCATTTTCTGTTATCATCTTCAATCTAAAGTGTTATAGTTTTCAGAGTAGAGGTTTTTGATTTCTTTTGTTAGGTTGATTCCTAGTTATTTCAATTTTTTGGATGCTATTGTGAAAGGAATTGATTGTCCCATTTCTTTCTCAGTGAGTCTATTTATTGTGTACAGAAAAGCTATTGATTTTTGTGTGTTGATCTTGTATCCAGCTCCTTACTGAATTTGGTTATTAAGTCTAGAAGACTTTTGGTGGAGTTCTCAGGGTTTTCTATATAGAGTATCATGTCACCTGCAAATAATGACAATTTGACTTCTCATTTCGTATGTTTATTCCTTGTATTTCTTTCTCATGTCTAATTACTGTGGGTAATGTTTCCAAAACTATATTGAACAGAAGTGGTGATAGTGGACATCCTTGTCTTGTTCCTGATTTTAGTGTGAAGGCTTTCAGTTTTTGACCATTTAGTATGATATTGGCTGTTGGTTTTTCATACATGGCTTTTATCAGATTTAAGTAGAGTTCATACATTCCAATTTCTTGTAGGGTTTTTATCATAAATGCATGTTGGATTTTGTCAAATGCTTTTTCTGCATCTATTGAGATTTTTATATGTTTTTTCCCCTGGTTCTATTAATATAGTGTATTACATTTATTGATTTGTGTATGTTGAACCATCCCTGCATCCCTGGGATAAATTCCATTTGGTCAGGGTGTATTATCTTGATAATCTTCTGCATTCTATTTGCTAGTATCTTATTAAGGATTTTTGCATCTATGTTCATTAGTGAGATTGGCCTATAGTTCTCTTTTTCGGTTGGGTCTTTCTCTGCTTTGGGGATCAAGGTGATGCTTGCTTCCAGGAATGAATTTGGGAGTATTGCTTCCCTTTCAATTTCATTGAAGAGTTTAAACAGTATTGGCAGTAGTTCCTCTCTAAATGTCTTGTAGAATTCAGCAGTGAAGCCATCAGGACCTGAGCTTTTCTTAGTTGGTAAGTTTTTAATTACATTTTCAATTTCATTGATTGATATTGGGTCATTTAGAAATTTTAGGTCTTCTTCGTTCAACTTTGGTAATTCACATGTATCTAGGAATCTGTCTATTTTTTCTGTGTTTTCCACCTTATTGGTGTATAGGTTCTCAAACTAGGTATTGAAGAGCCTCTGGATTTCTGCTGGGCCCAGTGTAATTTCACCCTTTTCATTCCTAATTGCATGGATTCAGGCCTTTTCTTTCCTCTTTTTTGATAAGGTTAGCTAAAGTTTGTCAATTTTGTTTATTCTTTCCAAGAATTAACTCTTGGCTTCATTGATTTTTTTGTATTGTTCTCTTAGTGTTCATTGCATTGATTTTTTGCCCTGATCTTTATAGTTTTCTCCCTTCTATGGGCTTTGGGTTTATCCTGCTCTTCTTTTTCTAGAAGCTTTATGTTCAGCATCAGGTTGTTTAATTGAGCTCGCTCTGTTTTCCTAATGTGAGTATTCACTGCTATGAATTTCCCTCTGTAAGATTGCTTTCACTGTGTCCCTTAGATTCTGATATACTGTATTGGGATTGTCATTTAGTTTTAGGACCTGTATGATTTCTTCTTTAATTTCTTCTGTGACCCATTGCTTCTTCAGAATTGTGTGGTGCAATTTCCATGTGTTTATGAAATTCTTGTGGTTTTTTTTGTTATCGATCTCCAATTTGTTCACACTATGGTCTGACAATACACAGGGGATAACTTCCGTTCCTTTTCACTTAAACTTGTTCTATGAGTGAGTATGTGGTCTATTTTAGAGAACCACCCATGTGCAGCTGAAAAGAATGTGTATTCAGATTTTGTGCAGTGGAACACTCTGTAAACATCTGTTAAGATCATTTCCTCTGGAGTTTGATTGAGTTCTAGTATTTCATTTTTTTTTCTAGTTGATCTATTTATTTGTGACTGTGGGATATTAAGGTCCTCCACTACTATTATATTAGTGCTTTTATGATTTTTCATGTCCATTAGTATTTGCTTTATATAGTTGTGTGCGCTAATGTTGTTGCATATATATTGATGATTGTCATCTCTTCTTCTTGGATTGTTCCCTTTACAAGGATGTAGTGTCCTTCTTTGTCTCTCTTAATCAATGTTGGTTTGAAATCCACTTGATATGCAAAGAGGATAGCTATTCCTGCTTTTTTTCACTTTCCTGTGGCATGGAGAATTGTTTTCCACCCTTAACTTTCAGTCTATGAGTTTCTTTTTGAATTAAGTATGCTGCTTATATGCAGCATATTGTTGGATCTTCCTTCTTGGCCCATTGTGCCAATCTATTTCTTTTAATTGCTGAATTTAGACCATTAACATTGATGGTTATAATTGATATTTATTGACTTATCCTTTTCATGACTTTTTCTTTTTGTTGGATTCTCTCCCTTTGTGCTTAGTTTCTTGTCATGCCTGATGGATTCATTCTGCAGGGCTTCTTGGGGTTGTGATCCTCATCGTTGTCTTTTCTTGGATATTGTTTAAAATTGTTTGGAGTGCTGGTTTCGTATTCATGAAATTCCTAAGGTGCTCTTTGACATGATAGTATCTTATTTCTCCATCACTTTTGAAAGATAGTTTTACAGGGTACATCAATCTGGGTTGGAAGCTGTTTTCCTTTAGGGCTTGAAATATGTCGCTCCAAGCTCTTCTTTTTGAGGGTTTTCATTGAGAAGTCTGTTGTGATTGTGATGGGCTTTCCACTGTATGTGATTTGTTTTGTTTCTCTAACTGCTTGTCGAACTTTGTTCTTCTGTTGGGTTTGTGGAATCTTAACTATTATATACCTAAGTGTAGATTTTTTTGATCAAGACTAGTTGGAGTCCTATATTCCTCTCTTATGTCTTTGTCAAGTTCTTTACCTCTATTTGTGAAGCTTTCTGCCATTACTTCTTTGAACAGTTTTTTTTGTGTCATCTGCATTCTCTCCTGTTTCTTCCTTGACTCCAATCACTCTGATGTTATTCTTTGCACCATCTAGAAGCTGCTGGATTGATTTCTTGTGGTCCCTTAATATTTTAGAGAAATTTTTCTTTTCCTGGTCACTAACTGCAATCCTATTTTCTATATCTGAAATTCTATCCTTGTATGAGCTCATTCTGCTGTGTACACTTTCAATGGAGTTTTTAATCTCCTAGAATCTGCTTGCATCTGTTTTATGGATTCCATTTGTTTCCTATGTTGGTATTCCATCATGTGCCTCAGCTCCTCTATTTTTTTTTATGTGTCCACTCTAGATTTATTAATCATTTCTTGTACTATGGGCACAATCTCTGCTGTTATCTGAGAAATTATTTCTGATTTCATTTTTCCAGGTCCCCTCCTTTTGTAGTCATTTCAGGGAGTCCAGGTGGTTGAGTGTCAGATTGTTCCATCTTGTTTCCCTTTGGGTTTCCCTTCAGTGATTTGGAACTCTGGTTTTGGGATTTATTTACGTGTCTTCTCATTTCAACAGATGTAGCCTGCTGTGTCTTTGTTGAGGTGACTTTTTGCTCACCCAGTGGTCTTGAATGCTCAGCAAGACACAGAGCAGCCTTTACTTTGCTGCTCACCAGTACACCAATTCGTGGGTTCAGAGTGGTGGCCTTCTGGATCCCTGAGCTGACTTGTCTGGGCTGGCTTCTGGCTGGGGCCTGAGCACACTTGGGATGGTATCTAGGCATGCCTCTCTTTGGGGCACCTATGTAGCTATTTCCTGGAAGGGCCTTTTGTTGGGATCTGTGCACCCCAGTTTCTGTTGTCTGCACAGGCTTTGGCTAGGGTCTCCTCATACTTACCATTGATATTGGGGTGAGCCTCTGGGTATTGCTTTTATGCCCGTACAGCTCTTCTCCTGGCGAGTCCCTGGCTGTGGCTTATGGTATGGCGAACCTCTGTCTCAAGCCTGTGTGCCTGTGTAGCCCCTTTCTTGGTGGGCCTTTGGCTTGGGAGGGTGTACCTGAGCCTCTGGGGCTGGAGTGGAGCCCTGGCTGGGATCTGCCCACAGCCATGCTGGTCTTGACCACACAGCTGCTCCCTGGGATCTGCCCACAATTAGGGATGAAATGGGAGTCCTTAGGCAGGAGCCCATGTGCCAGTGTGTCCCCTCTCTGGGCAGGGTCCTGCAGTAGTAGCTCTTATAGGAAAAGAGACACATATACCCCAGCCCTGCCAAGGGGCCAGGGCCAGAGGGGAAGCTGACAGCCGGATGAGTAGATAAGAGACCAGTGATGCCCTGATGTCCAGGACATGTCCAGACTCAGGGGCACTTCTGACAGAGGGGCTCTGGTTTTGAGTCCAGTGAGACCCTGGGGCCGTGTTGGCCCAGTATTTGCTATGAGGCCGCCTCTGCCTGTTCAGCTCCCAAAAGATCACATCTGGGGCCTGTCTAGGCCGGCGGACCCCAAGGACACCTGCATTGTGGCCCAGTGGGAGCACTGCGATTTTTCCAATTTCAATATTTGTAAAAACATGTATTGTGAAAAAAACAAAGCAAAACATATATCGTGATGAAAATGTCATAAAACTCTGAGAAATATATTTCAGAATACTTTCACTTACTGAAAAATCTTACTTAAAAATAACTATTTTGATATCTACAATATATAATTTTGGCAAATTCTAATAGTACATGTATCCATACTATATTTCCATTAAATTTTTTTTCATTTATTCTTTTAACATGAATTTTTAAGATTTCTCAATTAAAACTTTATTTATTCAAAATTTAAATAAACCAAGTGACTTGGTTGTGCTGCTAAAGCTCAAGGTCATTTATATCTGATCCAAACTAGTTATCACTTCCATGAGAGAATAGAACTCTTATTTATCATAGAGATTTGCAAATTAGTAACTTCTAACTCCCTAATTAATAATTTAAAGTAAGCAAAAGTGACTTTTAATCAGAAAGATAAGAAACCATTATTGAATATACAGCACAAGATTATAAAATATCTACTATAGAAAAGAATTTCATAAAAACTCTAAATAGTGACATTTTTAAAATTTCAAGAGAGCACCATGTCCAGTGTTTAGGTCACATGGTCCCATTTAGAAGTGTGGAGACTGTCTAAAAGGGTGACATGAAAATCCATGCTACCTGCCTTCCAGTGAGCAGATACACATATTACATTTATTGCCTCTTCTAGGAATCCATTTTAAGAATTGCTATTGAGGACCAATAGATCGATATTATATAGCTAACATATTGCTCTATGCCAAAATATCTCTCCCACTGAAATGGTGCCTAAAATTTCCATTAGGAACATGTTTTCTATGAGTTTAAAATGCACTAACCATTAATCCTTATCTAGAAATCAATTTCATATACTAATTTGAAGGCAATTTTTCTACACAGTCCCTGGTTATTACCTAAGGTAACATAAGGATCCATAGCAGCAGGTCCAAGGATAAGAAAAGTTTTATGTGATCAGAAAGATATTTCTAGTTCAAAGGAGAGTTTCCTATCATGCATAATGCTTATCCTGAATACTAGATAGAATATTAAAATGTAAATAAGAATAGCTCTTGTTCATTACACCAAAAAGAAGTCCATTCATTTAGTCAGTCATTGAACTTTTTAATGAATATCCATTATGTGGAAGAATCTTTTTTTGTACTAAGTACATTACTATGGTTGGAAAATATATTGAGATATTGATGTGTACATATATCTCCCAATCTTTGGTCTTTGTAATAAGATAGCAATAACTCTGTCTACTTTGCTTCACTGGGGATAAAATGGGCCGTAAAGATTGGGTGAAAGCCTAAAATTTCTTGAAACCAAGTCTTTTCTTCTCTTTTGTTATAAAACCTGAAACTGAGTTGGTTGTGGTAGATATTTCAGGTCTGTTAAGTAAGAATATGAAATTCTTAGAAGGTGATATAGTTAAACCTATAGAAAGAATTTAAGATCCACAAATAGCAGCCATCATGGGTCTTTGATGAATGAATGGCTTCATGAAATATAATTAGGCTAGACTCCAGAGCCCAGCTTCAACAAATATTTCAAACTTGGGATAAAAGCAACGGAATCACCTGTCTTCCAGACACCAAGTAGACTAAGATGATGACCAACTGTGTTTAAGACTGATCAAAGAAAAATGGGCACTTTCCACACATTCTGCTTCACCAAGCCTCATGGAACAGTTGAGAACCCTGGAGGACGCAAGGTAGGCTAACAATAACATAGGCTGAACAACAAGCTCTTGGTCTACTGAGAGTTTTGAGGTTAATTTAAGAAAAATAAAAGCATAGGGTATCTGTACTTCCACTGAGCTTGTATACCTGCAGAGATATGAAGACACAGAAATAGAAACTGTCTTCATGTTATTCAAAATTTATTAATTGAAATTGATATAGAAGTAAGTCTTTTCATTGGTGTTCAGTAAGGCTACAAATCAAGCATTTCCAAGATGTGGAAGATTCATGGAAGAGCTATGAATGACTCTGCTCAATGATTATTATTACTCTAAGTCTACTTAGAAAACTTCACAGCAGACTAACTTACAGAACAGTAAATAAGCAATAAATATTTGGATTTTTTCCATTGTGTTACTGTCAGGGAAACTTTAGGGGCTTAAGTACAGGTGACAATTCTATTGCAACAAAGGACAAATACAAGTTAATTTTAAGCTACTTTTACCACACAGCACAAGTTTTATCACACATATATCTTCATTTCCTATCTTAAGTGAGAACAGATATCTTAAAATATTTACAACTCATTAAATAAATAAGCACATTTGGGCTTTTAGTTAATTTGTTCATAAATTAATTTGCAAAAGGCAAAATATTACTCATATATATTCCCTACTCTTAATATAAGTCTAAAGAAAGAGGGAAAACTATGATACTCATTCTGAATGAAGCATTTTTCTCATTTCAAAAATTCTGTATTGTATGACTTGACAAGGCTTTTAAAATTTTTAGCTTCATCTCCCTAATGAGTGTATAATTCAATCTTACTATTGTACTGATTAGTATTTTTCTGATTCTAGAGTTGCACACCTTTCCTTCTGCTATACTGGCTATTGATCATCTTCTTATGTCTACTTTTTAATTGGGTTGTCTATTAATGAGCTGTAAGAGTTCTTTATATATTCTGGTCATAGGTTATATGCATTGGAAATATGGTCTGTTTAAGGACTACTTTTCATTTTAATGATGTCATTTAAAGTTCTAAATTTGGATGGAATCTCATTTATCAATTTTTTCTTTTATACATCATGTTTTTTGTATCCTAGGTAGTTCTTGCCTACCCTGCATTCATAAATATTTTCCCTTATAATTTCTTCTTAAAGTTTTATACTTTTAGGCTTTCTTATTTAGGTTCATAGATCCCTTCAAGTTATTTTCATGTATGGGAATAAAGGGTTGAGGTTAATTTTTTATATACAGATACCAGGTGTTCTAGTGCTGTTTGCTGAAAACACTATCTCTTCCAAGGCTTTTGAATTGAGTTTATATTCTATAAAATGCTAATGTTAAATAATCTTTCAAAACTCAGTGGACCATATATGTGTGGTTCTATTTCTAGATTCTCTGTTTTATTCAAATGATCTATATGTCTTTCCTTACAACAACACTGCCTTGATTACTGTAGCTTTAGAAAAAGTCTTAAAATTAGGTACTAAACGTCTTCCAACACTGTTTTTTTTTTTTTTTTAACTTTTCTAGGTCCTTTGTACTCCTACATAACTTTTAAATTTCAAAATCCAAATCTTCATTTATAGAAAGTATACACAAAACTGAATTTTTATATATACCTCGTGTTTTCTAATCCTGCTACATTCAAATACAAGTTCTAGAGACTCCTAGAGATTTCTTAATATTTTCTCTGTAGATGATCATTTCATCTACATATAAAGATTTTGATTCTACCTTGCCAATCCTATCCTAATTGTGTCATTTTATTGCCAGACTATTTCGGTTGGGCCTAGGTTTCAAAGTTTAATGGACAGATAAAGAGTAAGCATATCTGCCCTTGTTCCCCTCCTTAAGGAGAAAGCATTGTATCTTCTCCATTCATATAAGGCACTCTCACTGGAAGTATGGAGTACATGTCTTTAATCTGTTGAGAAGGTTCTGTTCTACTTCTAGTCTCCTGATAGCTTTTACCATGAACAGCTGTAGAATTTAGTCCAATACTCCTTCTCCAACTAGTGACAGGATCATATGGCTTTTTCCTTTCTTCTGTTAAAATGATGACTTTTGGGAGTGGATCTTCCAATGCTGAACCAACACTGCCATCCCTATAACAAAACCACTTTCTACATCCTGCCAGATCTGACTTCTAATAGTTTGTTTTGTTAAACAAATTTCTATCTATGTTCATACTTTTTACTTCTATTATTTTTATCCAGTTTTAGGATTAGCACAATGTTGATTTCCTAAAATGAGGGGAGAAGTGTTCCTTCTTTTTTCTGCTTTAATTATTTGATATAATTTAACAGTTAAAATGTATATGAGCCTGCTGTTGTCATATAGGCAGGTTTTCAAGCTAGGAATTTTCCTAGATTTTCCTAAATTTCCTCCAGAATTAGTTTCATTAATTTGTCTTCCAAGGTACTTCTTAGAAGTTGTCAAATTTATTTCAAAAAAGATTTTTGTCATATGCTTTCTATATCCTTTTAAATTTTGTAAAATCTGTGGTAATGTCTCCTAGATCTTGATACTGTAATTTAAAAAATGTATAATTGATATTGTGTATAGGAAGAAAAGGTCTAAAGGAGCAGGGGATGTGGGAGGGGGAGGGGAAAGTAAAAAAGGGAAAAGAAAAAATATGAGAAAAGGAAAAAAATGGAAACAAAATCTTTGCAATTAGGGAAGGGTGGAGGGGGTGAAGGGAGGGCAGGGGAAGGGGGAAAAAGTAAGAACCAAGAGACTCATGTAATGGTACAAGATCTCAATGATGTATGTAACTGTATTTTATACCTAAAATGTACCAATAAACTTAATGGAAAAAAATTCTGTATTGTATGACTGAGTATAAGGTGGTACAGTGAGAAAAAAATTTCAATTTACTTTCAGGGTAGATTCTTTTGATCATTGTCACACACTGCTACCATAACCAGAAGGCACAAGTGTGATGGAAAATTCAGTAAATTTGGATTCACAAAATGTCCACTGGGAGAATTCTTTTTTTCCTTTTTTTTTTTTTGGTACTGGGGATCGAACTCGGGTCCTTGCGCTTGGACAGCAGGTGGTGAAACCACTGAGCTAAATCTCTGGCCATTTTTTTTTCCTTTTTTTTTTTTTCACTGGGAAGATTCTTAACACTATTGCTGTTAGATGTAGAGACTTTTGTTATTAACAGGGATTTTTATATTAAATTTTAATGAAGAAATTTTAAAAATCAACCTTGCAAATGATTAGTAAAAGAACTGTTAGGCTAAGAGGTTTTGGAAGATTTAAGATAGACTAATTTTAAACAATTATGTTTGAATTGTGAATTTTAAAAACTACTTAATATGATTGCTAATAGCATGACCATATTGTTTCTTATGAAGGTCTTTGACTATTAGATATAGATAACATGCATTTAGAAAGCTGTTTACATCATTTTCCCAATTTTAATTTTTAAGTGGGGTGAAAGAGCCAACCAAGGACTTTGAGTTGAAAAACAGGGGTATTATTAGTAGACTATGAGAAAGATGTGGTTATTAAAATATATTTTAATGTAAGACTGATTTTCATAAAAATAATGTAAATTATAAAGTTATAAAAGCAAACATCAAAATCAAACAAAAAGTGTTGCTGTTAATAGTACCTACAGAACATTCTGATCTGGATAATAGCACTTCCAATTACCCTTTGTAGCTTTATTTTTCTGAGTTGAATTCACCTGTGTAGGCAATATGAGCAATATGTTTTCTATGATGCTATTAATTTAGACACACATCATATTTCAGACTGCCTACCTATGCTTTTGTAAAGATGCCCACTTGCCTTATCATTATTATAGGGTTAACTTTAAATGCTCCTTAATAATTCTTTATCAGTATTCCTAAGTAATCACTATTCAGGCCTCCACAGTTTTCTTTGCTAATGCTAAAGTGCCTCTGCCTCAATTGTAACACCACCTTGTTCTCTCATAATGAAGCCAAAGCTCCCCTCATTATATATATAATGTTGCTATCCTTTGACCAAATTCTCACTGAAAACTGCTTGTCTTTTGTGAATAACTGCTTGTGTTTTGAGTCAAGGCTACTTGCAAATTGTTGATACTAGCGGTACTATGAAAGAAGATGGAGAATGAAATTGAAGGAAGATAAATGAAACAAAGGCACTAAAAACCAAAACTGATAAAAAGAGAAAAGGGAATATGAAAACAACTGATGTTTTGAGTGACATCTCTGATTGTCCTAATATCAACACACCCCAGTGTTTTAACAAATATTGATTTTCCAGAGGATGTGAAACTCTACTAAAACTGCCTTGGTATCTAGCCATCTTCACGTGGATGGGAAGACATTGCCTGGCCTGTTCCACACTGATCCTCCTTCCAGACATTGCCCCTTCCAAATGGCAAACTTCCTGGTGTGGAAGGAAAATAGCCACTTGCCTACAGACCATGTTTTTGAGACCAAATCACTCACACTCCTCATTTGAAAGTGCAGTTGGATATCTTTACATACATACACCAACAAACTTCAAATTATTTTAGATGCCATAACATTTGAGTTCTGATGTTTCTCTGGAATAGTGAAAATGAGTTTTTGAGTATACTCTGTGTCTGTTAAAAGTGGTAAAGCAAGAGAGCATATAGAGAGAACAACTGATCATACATTATAATGAAAAACAAAAGTTAATGTTAACAAGACTGAATCATATGTTGTAAATACTTACAATTTAAAAACCATATTCCTGAAATGTTTTCTCAAAGAATATATAACCAAATAGCAGTTACAACAGTCATGGCAACATAATCATGTAAGTCTTGGAAATTATAATGGAAGTATAAAAGGATATTACTCTCAAGTATGAACTGATTTCTTTTTCTATTGCCCATTGATCTTTTCTGAGTTTGTCTAGCGAGAAAGTTAAATACTTATTATGTCTGAAAAGGTTTCAGCTAAAAGAAAAGACAAAGCTTTTGAAATCCAAGAGGGTGGAAACTCAAGGGATTTAGAGAAAAACTAAAGAAAGCCAAACATGATGGGTTTAGCCCTCCTGTCATATTGACTACTAAATAAGTGTTCCTCATTAGGTTGGGAAGAACCGATTGTTGAAGGGAAGTGAGATTTTCTTATATGTTTGTCTGACAGTCCTAACCAGAATAAGCCTGTCTTCAAATTTTTAGATGTGTCACCATTTCTTCATTCTATCTTCTCTTGCTCAAGCTATTTTTAAAAATTTCTTATGATCATCTAGTTAAATGACTATTTGGCATCTCCTCTTGTTCCAAGTCACAAAGTGAGAAGGATTTAATCATTTGAAATTTGAGATAATTCAACATTATGTAAGCCTTATGATAAGAGACTCTGAATGTGACAACAGTAAGGAACAGCCTTTAGTAAAGATTCTAACTTTATTTAGAATCAGATCATCATGGTCACAGAGAGAAAGAAAAAGAGTTGAGGGAGCATTTCCTCTTCCTTATTTTTTTTCTTCTTCCTATTTTCTTAAATTAAAAATGAATTTTGTGATAAATTCATTATTTTGTATGCCACAAAAAGCACTGAATTATCTGGTATTTAGTTTTGTACTTTAATAAAATAAAGTAAAATTCATTGAATTCTGAACCATATTTATTTAAAGCTATTTTTATGTCTTTTGTCACTTTTCTCTCAAAGTTGCAGTCATTACTTTGCATGGTCTCTGTAACAGGATTTCTTCCCATTGTGGAAACTTGTAAGGAAAAAAGACAGGATGGCAGAGCACTTAAGAGAATTCATTGAGAGTACTGTTCTCTGGGTTGGAGTCTTCCACCTGCTCGCTTTAAGATTTTTGGCTGTACTGGGAGCTCAGCTTCCTCATTTGTAAACTGTCAATATTAGTCACCACTCTTCACAGGTGGTTGGTATCAGAATGTAAGAATATACATCAAAATATTTATCAGAGTGCTCAGCCCTTAATAAGATCTCTACCACTTTTACCAAAATTTTTTATAGTTCTGTCATTTTTGGTTCATAGTCAAAGTCTATTTATACAGTCCTTACATTGATTTATTCAACTTTCTGATTGTGGTGTGTCTTGACTTCTTTTAAACTGGTTATCAAAAGTAGATAAATTTTTAGGACTTTAATTGTGAAAAAGAAATTGTTACAGTATTTTCGAAGCCAGCATTTCCTTAGGTGCTTAGGAATAAAACAAAACAAACCCCACATTGCTTGGTATCCTATCACTGAGTAAATGATCCTGGAGTTATTCACACCTAGTTAGCAAATGCTCTCATTGAATTGATACTTTTTCTGTGTTTTCTTTTCCTAGGTTATCTGTCATTTCTGTCTTCAGTGTCCCACCTCTCCCTTGCGTCAGAACTGAGAATAAAGAAAAAATAAAGAGAATGCTGATGAGTCTGTTTTCCTAACAAAGAGAAAATGACAATGTGCTAAACTCTAAAGACTCTTTTAATTAGCCCAAGGTAAGCAAATTACCAGCCTGCCTAAGTAAATATTATCAAACAAAACATATCTGTATTTACAGCAGAGTAATTTTTGGATAAAAAACTTTATTTCCCCAGTACTTGGAAGTTTTATCATTTAATTTTACCCTCCTAACATCCATAGGTGGTAGGGCAGGAAAGCATCTACATTTCATACTGTAATAGAAGTGATGGTAAGAATGGGAACAATTTACAGTGACAGACTGAATCTTTCAACCCAAGCGAAAGCAGTGATGGAAAACTCACTGATCATTAAAGGGGACATTAACTCCACCTGCCCATTCATAAGTATCTATGGAGGTATAGTAACCTATTATAAAAGCTTCTGAATTGCAAAAAAAGTTCATGATTTCTGGCTATGCACGAACAAGTCATGATTCAAATGTACAGTGAATATTTAAATTAAGAAAAGACCTATTACAGTAAAAGGTACATTGCCACTAATCCCTCTCAACATACTACCCCTTTTTTTGAACACACTTATGCCATCATTCTTACCACTTTCTGAAGCAGTTCCGGAAGCCCTCTTTCATGTCCTTGGGAGGTGTGATAAAAAATGTAGCAAATGCTGCTGCTAACTACCATCCAACAGAAAGGCAGGCTTGTAAAAATGTTACACAATAGTCTCAACCACCAGTACATCTGGCACTGGATGTACAACTTCTGGCTCTTCCCTACAGTCAAAATGACTGTGAAAGGTAAATGTTTTAATAGATTTAGGTCATCAAAGCAGCCACAATTGTGCAACTAACGACACTGTGAAAGAGAATTTCTAGAACTGCTTCCAAAAGTGAGAAAAATATGGGATAAGTGTGTTTGAAGTGGAGTATCTTTGCAGAGCAGGATAAATGGGAATGTGTAGTTTAATGTAATAAATTTTAAAAATTTTAACTATTTACCATGTATTTTGATCATACATCTGGGTTTATTAATTATAAATTACAATGCACTTGCTAGTTACAAGAGACTAACAAACTATATATGCAGCTATCTTTATTATTAGTATAATGAACAAATATCTGCAATCCTTGAAATTGAGATGGCTTAATTGGTGTTTATTTTCTTAGGGCATGCCATAGAACAGTGGAGGCAAACCTATGGCACACATGCTGCAATAGGATTTGTATCATTGAAAGTTTTAAAAGGTTCAGCATCATTGTCATAGAATGTCATAGAATACAAGTAGATAATACTTTATGCAATAGATTTGACCTTAAAACACAATGCTATATATAGTTTATTCTCAAAATATTAGATTATTTAAGTCCATTAGATTTTAATACTATTTAATATATTTGTGCTATAAGTCTTTCAGCAAAGAAAGGCACATTTTGTCATTGTTTTGGACACAGTTTTTATATAGAATATTTGCTTTCAGCAAAGTGGAGCTATATATTCACAATTACACCTAAGTCACAAGATCACACTGCAGTCTATTTGAAATCTCAGGGGTTTCAACAAAAATTTTTTCTCATCTCCTAATTCTTATCTACTTATTCATGAAGGGACCATTTTTTCCCATAATCCTGGAATTACAATTGGCTTAAAATTCTCCAATTTCTCAATAATAAAATTATAATAGTTTCTACCTCACAATTATGTCTAGCACATAAATATCAGGAATTATTAATATTAGCTATTATTCATTTTGTTTTGGGCAAATCTCAGCCCACAATCACAGATTTACCAAGATTTCCTTTTTTCTTGTAACTGACTTTAATTATTCTTTTGAGACAGGACCTATTTATCAAAGGTGGAAACATCTCTTAATCTTGGGGGGAGGTGTTAACATAGTAAACATTTCCCAGTCATAAAAATTAGAAAAAAAATAAAAGTTAAAATCATTTCAAAAATTACAGGGATGTCTTTAGCTGTAACAAATAATTGAACCCTAAGTGGAGGGTTCAAACATGTATGGGAATCAGTTAAAAATATCATCGTCAGATGGAGAAATTAGAACCAAATATGAAGAGAAACAAGTAACAAGTAACAAGTTCTGGTAACAGGTAATGTGATTTTCTATCCCAAGTATGCAGCTGCATGATTTAGGAAGAATACTGATGTTCTCTTAATACCAGTCTCCCCATCCTTTATATATATGCTCAACTTTAGCATGGCTCTGCATATGCCATTACTTAGTACATTTAGAGATCTTTATAAACTATAATAGACTATTTTAATATTTGTTGAAGATAATATTCCTGTTATTGAACTAGATTGGGCCTTTACAATATTTTATGCCTAAGTATGGATTCTTAAGGCCTGGTCACTGCTGAGCTGTGAAGGTCTTTGCCACATTCATTATAAACAGTGGCTCTGTCTCCAGTCAGTGATCCGGTAGAACAGGAAACAGATGCCTCCATTCCTCCAAGGGAAGTTGCAGCATTATTATCAAACTGAGTTTTGTATGTTTACAATAATTTAATGAAATACTCCATAGAATTTTGGGATGAGGAGGAGGACTTTATATTATAAAAGTTCTTGGATATTATTCAATTAATCCCACATGAATCCCATGGCCAATAACCCTGATAAACCCTCATTTTTCAGGCTTGGCTAGTACAGTTTATGTATTGAGAAATCATTTCCCTCCTAAAGCAACTTATTCTAGCTATGAAAATCTATAAACATTACAGAGTTTTTTTATATACAAAGTAAGTTTTCCCTACTCAATCTTAAATTGTTCTATATTTCATAGAATAGGTTTTGCCCATATAATATTCTATTTTCCAGTCTAAACATCTTCCATTATTTTAGCATGGTTCTAATTTCCATTCAGTATCCCAGTCAAAACATTCAAAGTATATTTCAGGGTAAGATAACATAAAACTTGATATTAGAGTCAAACATTGGAATCTTACTCTGAAAGGCACACCACAGAGAAAATTAACATTTTCCTGGTGTTCTATATAGTTCTATGTCATAGTTTACTCTTATCTTTTTAAATTGTGATCTAATTCACCCACTTAACACACATATATCAAATCAGCCTTTAACAAATACATATAAACAGGGAAGAGTCAAATAAAGAACTCTGAAACAATCCTTTTGACTAATATCCATTTATTTCTCTTTCAAGTTACATACAAGTATTAGAAGACATTCACCCTATTAGCCAACTTTCCTTAATCCTCTCCTTGAGGATAGCACAAGTATTTTTAAATTTTTACACAATTCTTTCAATTTTCCATCCTACTAATATCATTAAAGATGGTAAGAAACAAGTTTCAAATGGCTTGTTTTCCATGAAATCTCATCTGCTCTTGGAAAACCCTCAGAAAATGCTCATCAGTTATTTGTTCATCTTTCCAAAAATTTTAACAAAGCGAAGCTAAGAGCAAAGATCATAGACTGAAGCTCTTCATCTTTTTGAAAACTCAATGTATCTTCAAGAATCAAGTATCTCAGTAATTTTTTTGAACATAAGTTGAATGTATTCAAATATTACTGATGAAAATAAATGCATGCAGGGAAAGAAAATCTATAATAATTTTTCTCCTACTTCTATCAAAATGGCAGGTTAGAAAAGGAAACATAAGAATGTACAATTATTTATTTTTTAATATGCTATGCAAATTATTAGTGCTATTGTGGAAGCCTTGCCAAGTTTTTAATCTATTAAGAAACAACTACAATCACTTTACCCATTGCTCATAAAAAATTAATATTTGTTAAATAGTTTGCTAGGTTTAAGAATTTTAAATTGGATCAGTAATTAGAGTGTTGCTATAAATCAAAAGCTGATCAAAGGACTAGAAACCCACTAGCCACAAGTTATTACAAACAGTCCTTAACTTAGTTGCCAGAACTGAGTTTTCTTTGCTGAATCAGATTACTTTTTTCCATTTCCTATGACTTAGTGAATGAAAACTTGTTCCTCATCTTTTTAAAGGATTTTTTAATTAATTATATTGGTACATTTAAGGTATATAATGACATTCATCATTGGAAATTTGCCCACCTCATGGGAATTTTCTCTTGCCTAATATATGTAAAAACATTGAAAACTGCTGAGAGCTATGCAAGTACAATTTGTTGACATTAACCTTAGAGATTATGCTCAAAGGATGATTCTATGGAATTTTATGATGAATTTATACTTTAATGTTTAAAAAGAAGGAAAACCAACCCCACACTGATGATTGCCCTGTACAAAATTGTACCCTGAATTAAGAAAATTCACTTCTCCTGATTTTAAAGTTTTCTTGTAATGTGGATTCTTGTCTTTCATGTATGTTTTATACTGTACCTTTTATAAAACTACTGAGCAAATTTTCTATTATGAAAAAAGTTAAATATGATAATCTCAAGGCAAAATTGGTCAATTTTTCTCTTAAAAGTTTTTCTTAGAATCTATAATTTTCACTCAAACATATTTTTACCAATTTTCTGTTTTCTACCCAGTCCAAATATGAAATTTACAATTTTTCCAACCTAATAAAATAGCCCGCAAAATTTATTCATCAGCACTGTAACTTATAAATTCACATTTTAGACTGAATTGAAAGATTAGCACATGTAAAATAATTCCACTTTCTAAATAAGTAAGTAGAATTTGGGACATTAGTAGCAAGCCTAGCAATATTTGAATGATCTGCATATCATCCTAGAGAAAAAATCACACAACAGATCCACATGTACTGGTCACTTTTAAAGTTCCTGCATCTGTGCTAAACTCTACAGACATTATTGCTTAAAGGTTCGTAAATTCTATATTATTATTGTAAACATCTATTTTAAAGATTACAATACCAGAAAGAACAAATAAATTGCAAAAAGTCATTCAGTTGGTAAATGGCAAAGCATAAATAGTGCTTTGCTTTAGCTCCAAGGTCCAGTTTTTACCTTTGATTACATACTGCCCAAACCTGGAACGCAATTAAGAATCTTATGAAGAAACTATTCTTTAGAAATGATCTAGTATTAAAGAGCAAGCTAGTTGTAAAACTACAGATAGCTGGGCCTCCACACCCAAAGGTTGTGTACCAGTGGATTCACTCAAATGTGAACAGAAAATGTTCAGGGGAAAAACAATTACGTCTGTACTGAACATGTACAGACGATTTTTTCTTATTCTCTAAGCAATCTACTGTAGTATAACACCTATTTACATTAGCATTTACATTGCATTAGGTGTTATACATAATTTAGAGAGGATTTAAAATATTCAGGAGGATGTTTGAGGGTTATATGTAAATATCACACCAGTTTATATAAGGCACTTGAGCATCATGTCCATGGTGGAAGGGATGTCCTAGAACCAGTCCCAAGTCCCCCCAGACACTGAGAAATGACTACATTCTTAGAGAAATCTTGAAATCATTATTTCCTGAGCAATATTTTTGGGTATGTGAAGCTCTGTCATATTTCTATACTGTAAATATTTCTACTCTCTTAGGTAGTCATTACTAGGGTACATTACTTACGCAAACTAGCAGAAAGACATTAAAACACAGTGGATTTAACTGGACCTGTCACGTGTAGGGACTGTGTAGTGGTGTGTTATTAGTATGTAACAAGTAACTCTTGAAAAATGAATGGATTCACAGTATTAGCGAATTTGTGTGGTATCCTTCTTTGTCTATTTTGCCCTTTTAGGGTGATGTCACTGAACTCCGACTTGAGCACTTGAAAAGAGATGCACACAATCAGCTCTCATGCACTGGAAAGGGCTGATAGCATAGAACTTACTCTTTTTATTTGTCCTCAAAATTTTTTATAGTGATCACATTGGAATTTCACAGATCACCAGAAAAGAAAAAAGTTTTGGCTAATAATAGGTTTACTGGTGCTTTGGACTAATTCCTATGATATATAAATGAGGAATTCTACCATCAGCCTAAAAAGAGAAAAATGAAGTCTGTATCTTAATGACATATTCTGATTTTTATGCACCTTAGTATAATAATTTTCAAATGAATTTAATATTCTTAGTTTTTTCTAAGGATTTTCCCAATTTTTAACGTTGGATGTTTACATATATCCCCTAGCAAAACCCTAATAATTGCTAAATGAGTACTCACTATGTTCCTGGCACTGTTCTAAGTAGTTTGCAATTAACACTGCTTCCAGCAATCTCATGAGGGAGATAGTATTATTACCATCATTTTACTGATGAGGAAAATAAAGCAGAGAGGTATATAAACCTGAACATTTACAGAAATAAAAAGCAGAATATCTAGGATCAAGACAAGATATTATGACTCTAGGGCTTGTATTATTAATCCACTATGTAATATCATTTTAGGTCAACTTTTTAAAACCTCTTACAAATTTGGATTCATATTAAATCCTTCACATTTAATTGCATTTATGTTCCTGAAAAGTTATTTTCAAACTTATGTAGCATAAGTGTAAAGAGATTTTTAACCAAAAAGCATTAAAATTCATATGCTAAAATGAATTAATGTACATTTAAAAGACAGAATATTATTCTTAATAATGAAACCCAGAAGTATCTAGAAATCTATAGGTTTCTTAACATTTTATCTGCAATTAAATTAGCAAAGCCACCATTTCAAATTTTAGTAAGTAGACTAATATTCCATGCAGTTATGTGTTGGTGAGACCAGGACTTTTGAATGAAGTTTTGATAAAACCCAACATAGCCAGTATCCAACTGCTTGGATCAATTCATCCAAGTTAATTTTCCTTATCAGGCAAGCCTACAACTAGAATTAATAGTGAAGTGCTTTATTTCCCTCTATCATAGAAGCACCTGCAAGAGTAAAGCAATCAATTGAACTTCAAAATTAAAGTCAGTTGAGTTCAGTATTGAGAAATGCTCAGATATATAACTGAAAAACGTCTTATTTTCTCTATGGAAATCCTCCATTCAAAGCATATACATGCAAGTTTATTTAAAATAGCAATTCTCTGTTCAATACTTCCTCCTAGAGAAGGGTAGAAGGGGTATGGTATTTAACAGTTTCTGCTGTTTGTCATCCTCATTTGACTTCCCAGCTCCTCAAACACAAATAAAACAAGATATAATAATGGACATTAAACAGGTACATCTGATGTTCTGTGTACAAGTATTCACTCTCAGCTCATTCATATCAAACTCTTTATAGAAAAAAATCTTAAAATACTTGTCCTACATTACTGGACTTTCAACTTTGGAAGACCATAGGTTTCAAAGGTTACCCTAAATGCTTCATGCCTCCAGCGAGAAAAACCACTGGGCTGCGTACTCTGTCCCTGCATCTTCAGAGGCAATATTTATCTCATTCATACCCTGTTCTAGATACCAGAAGGCTGATTTCTGTGGACTGCCTCAACAGGCATCCCATTCCGCAGGCTTCCAGTGAATTCCTCAAGGGAAAAGAATGGTTAGAGTATTATTCCCCAGTCCCTGGCTTCTAATCCACAGCTATTTGGCTATGCCTTTTTACTAAAAGCTCTTGTCAGATGCCCATAGAAATCTCACTCAGAATTCCATTGCCCCCCGACTGGCCTAGAAGTGACAATGAATGGTGAGAATTATCATTAGCTCAAGGGCTTTCCTGTTCCTTAAACTTTGGCCCTCTTTTTTTTAAAAAAGCTACTTTATTGAATTCTACTTAATTTTCCAGCTAAGGGAAAAGGTAAGTCTGATATATTCACTATACTCTACAAATTTCATGTCCTAAGTGGAAAAGCTTTGACCTGAGAAGTATTTTAAAACAAAGGTGCACATAGATGGAATTCAAGTATTTGTTATAGTTTACTCTTTGCCTCAATAAGTATTGGCAGGTGTTCACCCAAGGCTAATTAGATCACTTTAACATTTACATTGAGGGTAAAGAACATGCCACATTGATTAGGAAAAGTATGTGACCTTTTTCTCTGTAACTATTGCTAGCTCCAAGTAAATTTTGTCACAGATTCAATTATATAGAAAACCCTTTTTTACCCAATCAATAATACCACTATTACTTTTATGAACACATTAATATAGGTATTGAAATTTCTATTATAAATATTTTCAAAGAAATTCACAAGAGCATTAAAAATTTGGTACTCTCCCCTTGGCCCCACAATAAGTCATAATCTTAGCTTCCTAGAAAAAGAACTCAGTATTTTTAAAGCTGTGGTTTCAAACAGATGATCTGCAGCCAAACCAAGGTCAAAAAGTATGGTTTGTTTTGAGCACAAACTGTCCGAAAACATTGTTGATTTTCTTAGAAAGTTTAACATAAAAATATCAATTTCTCACTTCTATTAAAAAAGTGAAAAGGTTAGCAAGCAGTAAATGTTTCACAATCCAATAGGGTAAGTTGTGCTCAGGTTGGATAATAGATAAATTTTTAAGAAAAGCACGTACCTTCTAAGTTCCTACCTTCCCCACTGCTTACACCAAGTCTGATTTATTTTTACTTCATCTACAAGTGGCCATAATAATTTTATTTTGTGATTCCTGGTATCCAAGAACCTTTAATCACTGTAGTACCAGTATGTTATCTAAGTATCATACTTAATAATTTTTTGTTTGACAAAGCCTCAAAGAAGGGTCTTTTCTGAAAAGGGTCAGATAGTAAATATTTTAGAAATTTTTTAGGCTATATGGTCTCTGTTCTGCTATTTTAATACAAAAGCAGCCATTCAGAGAGTGTAAAATAAGTCTTGGCTATAATCCAGTAAATCTATTTTCAAAAAATGAGCAATGGGCTCAATTTGACCACAAGTCTTAGCTTACTAATCTCTAGTTTAAGTGAGCAAAAATTAGTAGTATATCACTGCATATAGTATATCACTGCATAAGGCACCAAATTTCCTGGAATTTGTAGATTTAATGTTTCATGAACAAAAAGGAAGAAGGTTTAAGAAAAAGGGAGGTGATAGACACTGACGGGAGTCACTATTAAGAGCTTGTGAGCATCAAGAATAAAGAGTTTACATTACAAATACAGACAAGTGTTCAATAGGTTTCAATCCCAAATAAATGGCGCAGTCTCATTTCAAAGATATACAATTTCCTATTCCAGAACTTAGTCTTCAAGCCACAAGGTTAATTCTAATGTCTCTAGAAAAATTAAAAGGTATTGTATTTATAAATGCCAGTGAACCGCAGAAGCAAGAGAGAGAAATTTAGCCTTTATACCAATTATCAGAGTCACGGGATCAAATGGATGTTGAAGAAGAACTGAGTTGTAGAAAAAGATCCCAAATTTTGGAGCAACCGATGTGCTACTGAAAGCTCTCAGCTATCTTATTTATAAAATCATGCTTGTGAAGAAAACAGTATTCTTAGAGCCAGGTTGGGAACAACTAGGGCAATTCTACTCAACTCTACATTATCAATATTTATTTCAATGCATTTTTATTTAGCTAAATTTGGGATCATCATGCTTAACCCAGTGGCAGCTTTCAATCTTTTGGGTGTTTTTAAACAGTATTACTAACAACTGGAATTCACTATCATTAAAGATCAAGATATGAATATATATATGTGACAGTGGAGGACAGATTGTTTCTCTGCACTGATCTTTGCATCCCAAATCCACTAAATATGAGGATTAAGAATAGATAATGAAATTTAAAACATTTCCATGCCTGAGTGGACAAAGGGCAACTTAGGTGAAGTCTACATTAGGAACAAATTTAAGGATACTGCAGTATGTTAAAAAAATGAAAACACTAAAATTTATTTTTGGCACACTAAGAGTCAAAGATATTGAATCTACCAGTAATGAATGAATTTAGAGATATTGAACTATTGTACTAAGTTTTATTTTTAAAGATTTTATGGATGAACATGTACATTTTCCTGGGAAGAAAATGTCCCTTGTTTTTATCACTGTTTCTAAAATATTATAAATACCAGTTGATGTTTTTCTACTGTACATAGTAAGTATAAATTTAAGATTCAGTATGTCTACTGAAGAAATTTTCAAACTTTTAAGATTTTATATGTGTCTCAACTTTATTTAAAATAAGAATTAGATAATGTAACCACTGAAGTAACCTTCATTAAAAAGATTGAAATACAGTATGTTTCCTATTTGAATTATGTATCTCTTTTAATGATTAATGGTATATTATTAATTTTAACTTTTATTATAAATTATTGATGCATAAAATCATAGAAAATATATTTACGTGGTACAAAGTACAGTAATAAAGTAGACATTTGTGAACTCTCCACTCAACTTTAAAAATAGAACACACTATAATTATTAAAGACCACACTGTCTTTCATAAAACTAAAGTGAAAAGAACTTCTACAAACCATTTTTCAAAGTACCCCATTGTACATTGATTTAAAATATACCCCTGAAATTAACTGATTCTTAGCTTCTCACAAAGAAAATCCTTATCAGCCAGGGAACACATCTTAGTAAAAATCAATTTATCATAAAAATTTTGACACAGTTTCCTAGGTTCAATTATTAAATGACAAACATGAAAAGATTTTTAAAATGGAGTTACATGTTTATAATGATTTCCACTATAATTTTATACATTTGCAAAGGTGTGCCACTTTATAGCATTTTTCCTTATTGGTCTAATCTCAAAATATAAAATAATTTGACTTCTATAATAAAAGTAAATAATAAAAGTAAATAAATAAGACAATAAAATTTATACTATATATTTACTTCCATTTTGATAGCCCATGGCTTTTAAATGTTTGGTGATCGATTTTACTTTCATTATTTCTAGCAAGTAATACAATGGTAACTCATGTTATAGATTTTTCACTCAAATTATTCTTACTTAAAATGTTACTATAATTCTTAAAGTTACATGATTTTAAAAATTATAGCCAGAACAAAGACAATTATTGTGAGGTGCACTTGTTCCAACCCAAATATCAGATCTGCTCTTCCAAAGGCATGTCCTACATATTTTGCTCATTTCGAGTGATTTCAGTTTCAATGTTTGCCTCTCTGGCTCAATAGTTTTGCCAAATAAATTGAAATATGAGTACATTCTGAATTAAGAACTTACTTGCAACTACACATTTGGTCCTCACACTTTCACCTGTGCCCATATATTTTCTTCTTTAATGAAGCTTGAGAAGATGGAAGACATAAAGAACGATGTGAAAAATTTGGTCTTTATGAAGGAGATGTATAGTTTTGAAAGTGAGAATTTTTGGTCCTTTACCTCTCTTATTCAGCTGTGGAGTGAAATTAAACATTTATAAATTTTATTCTGCAGATCCTCACATTAAATTAGCTCCACTAGTTATGTAAAATTATTCATCATATATTTTCCCACGTTTTGGTGAAAGAGACATGGACTTGTCAATATCCAAATTTTTAATAAATGTCAATATTAGTAATAACTTCATCTATAGACTATAACTGAATTTTCTTTTGCTATGACTGTGAACAGTTTTTGGTGCAGCTGTTTAATGAATTTTTTAAACTTGTGATAATCTCACGAGTAATAATCTTAGGTATTATTTATCATAAAACAGAGTGAAGCTCTATGGATCTCCATTGTTGATGCACAGCTGCAAATAATGTTGTTATAAGGGTATAGCTTTTCCTAAGTTGCCCAAAACAGATACAATATTTTTTAAGTAGTTTGTAAAATACTCCAAATTTTCCCCTGCATATACACACATACAATATTACTGAGCCATAAGTCATACTTAAAGCCACTATCAATACTGTTATGATTAATTGCTATAATAAATTCAATAAATTCAAGTTGGGGAAAATCTGAAATTATATTTAGATGTGAGAGTCTCTGAGACTAGTCATATTAATACAAGCTGAATATCGTTTAGTTAAATTGAAGCTATGTTCATTTCAAAACTCTTGCTTCCAAGATTTTAGCCAGCTGGTCAGATCAATTAAGATTCCCGATTCTTTCATATGTGGGATTTGTTGGATATAATTTTATAAATAAAGTTCAGTTAGTAGATAACCTTGTTGAACTATTTATCTGAAAATATTATCCTGAAAAGCAGGAAAATTATGTAAGGAGAAATCAAGTAATGGTCTAGACCTAAATGTAATTGCTGAGTTTTTTTAGTTCTTTACTGAACTTCTAAAGGAATTGAAATGATGGTAATTTAGAATTTTTCTTCTATTAGTAGAGAATTAGTACCTTTCTATTTTTAAGTCTTTGGGGAAATTCATTTTAAAATATAGGGACTATTATTTAGATTCCCTAGGGATTTTAATTAAATGTATAACTCAATTTCTCTATAATACCACACCATACAGATTTTACCATAAAGTCATTTCTGAGATACCCTCATTTTGGTGCTCCAAATATTTCTGGCTTTTAACTTCAGATGTTTATATGGCATCACAGATATTTTAATGTTAATCTTTACTGATGACAAACTCATATCTAATGGTCCTTTCTTTAGAATGCGAGATCACTTTCTCATCTATTCCTTCTTGAATCTTTTCTTTATATTCTTTATTGGTAATCAAACTGAAAAGTAGAGAAGCAATCTGATTCAATTATCTACATCTAAAGAACATAAACTGGTCAATTTCAAATATATGGTTAGAAAATTACAGTAGTTAACCTGCTAATAAGCAAGTGATCTGTTTCACTCACTACAATGACTCAAATGTAGACTAACTCACAAAGGCCAGCTCTTGTGGTCATATGATCATTTTATTTAGATGATCTAGCACAAAATAACATGGTATTAAGCACAAGTTCCATGAAACCAGTGAATCTGGGTTCAAGATAGAGATCCATGGCTCACTAAGGTTAAAACATAATATTAATTTTATTAATGTTGCCACAAGGGACAGTCAAATATTGTATGTCATTGTATAGTATTGTCATGTATAAATGTCTAACTATTTCTGTAGTAGTCACTGAAACTTCTACTAATGTTCAAATATGGGAACTCAGATTTCAGGGTAGATGCTGCATACAATTACTTCTGATTCGTAATCGGTTTTCTTTCTTCCCTCTGCTATTACCAGAGTGAGCTTGGATGCAATGTGTGTTATAAGGCAAAGGCAATACTTGAAGAAGCTGCAAATAACAGTTAAGAGAAAGGAAGGGTAGTCAGGCCAAAGCAGAATTGGACTCAAAATTAAAGGCTTTTATGTATTTGAAATTTTAGTATAATCAATACTCATGAATACATGGTGATTTCTTCTATGTCACAACAATTCTCTTTTATCACTGAGGTATAATTTACATTTGGCAAAATGTATTAATCTTAACTGTGTAGCTTGATTAATATTTATGTGGGTATGTATTTACATATGAGCATGGATATTTACCAAAATTTAGAGATAAAAAATTTTCATCATCTACAAATTATGTATCACTTTTTAGTTAAAATGTATACCCCAGATTTTATGTTTAGGTCACTAGGGTTTTTTTTTCTCAAGCTTCATATAAATACATTTTTTAAAATTTGTAAAGTTTCATTTTCTCCAAATAACATTTTGAGATATACCCACTTTGTTGTGTCAATTTATACATTTTTCTTTACACTATTCAGTCTATTATGTCACTCTATCAAAATTAATTCACTTCCTGTTAATGCACATTTGGATTATTTTCATTTTAGTGCTTCTCTAAATCCCCTAGGAATATTCTTGGGGCTATCTGGTATATACACACTCATTACTCTGAAATATACCTATAAGTTAAAGTTCTGGACTACATGGAAGGTATTTGTTTTATTCCCCTTCTAGGCATCTTCCCAAAAGTCTTAAAGACATTGTATTACAGGGACATATGCATACCCATATTTATAGGAGCACAATTCATAGTAGCTAAACCTTAGAAGTAGCCTATATGGGGGCCGGGGATTTAGCTCAGTGGTTCTGCCGCTTGCCTCGCAAGCACAAGGACCCGAGTTCGATCCCTGGTCCAAAAAAAGAAAAAAAAAAAGAAGAAGAAGAAGAAGAAGTAGCCTATATGTCTACCAACATATGAATAAAGAAAATGTGGTATTTACATACGACCATAAATAAGAGTACTGTTCAACCATAAACAAGACAAACTTGAGTAATGTATAGAAAAATAGATGCATCTTGAGATCATTATGTTAAGTGAAATAAATCAGACACATAACTTTAAATATCAGTTTCTCTTATATGAGAAACCCAAATTATAAATAAAGAGCAAAATAAAAGGTAGATAATAGGAAGTAGCAAGATAGATCTTTCTCCAACGGGAAAAGGACCAAGAGATAGAGAGGAAATAGGTGGAAGGAAGGGAAAGACAATGAAAAAAGAAATTAAGGTATGTTGTGTTCGTGTACCAACTCTACACAAGGTATGTAAACATTTTATACTGCAAACATTACTAATGAAAAATTAATTTTAAAAAGTAAAAAAATAAAACTCTCAACCAGTTTTCAAATTGATATCTTCATTTCTACATTTCCATAAAAATTTATAGCATAGCAATTATTTTGAAAATTAAGGTAGGGTTCATGAACATAAGTAGGAAGAGGGCTTTAATCCAATTTCTGCTTAGTTGTAGAACACCTAAGAATTCAAAGGAATCTAAATGTTTCTCCAAACTTGCAAATAAAAACTCACTTTCTCCACCAGAAATGCTTTTGGGTATCTATTTTAACTCAATATTACAAAGCTATTTTTACTCAATATTACAAGTCTTTTCATACACATGCTCTATTACCAATAAAATTTTCATTGAAAAGTTTTCTAAAGGGGACTAAGTTTTAAGTTTTTTATGGAAGTTTTACTTTTGAACTGGAACTGTAAGAGTTTTTGAAAAATCAGAAAAGATACACTCTGAGAAAATAACATTAAAATATTTAATTTATACATAAAGGGAGTAAATATATTCAAAGGTTTAAAAATATTAAAATTGGCTAAGCACAATGGTGCAGTACTGTTATCACAGCTATCAGAGGCTGAGGCAGGAGGATCACAAGTTGAAGGCTTGCCTGGGTCTGGTTTATTTTGCTTAAGAAGGTGGCCTGGTTCCATATCTTGGCTTTGTGAATTTTACTCCAATAAATATGGAATGCAAGAATGCCTGTAGTATGATGACTGGAATTCCTTTGGGTATACACCAGGGAATGGTACAGCTGATCAAATGGTAGGTTGATTTTTAGATTTCTAAGGAACATCCATACCAATTTCTGTAGGAGCTTGACTCCACCAATGGCATAGGATTACTTTTTCTCAACATCCTCACCAACTAGTATTTAGTGTTCTTTGTATTCGTTTTGATAATCATTCTGACTAGGGTAAGATGGAATCTCAATGTAATTTGGATTTGCATTTCCTTAATGGCTACAGTTCTTGAACATTTTTCCATATACTTGCTAGCCTAGATATGTATTTTCAATGTAAATGATAACTAAAACTATATTTGAACATAAGCATTATATCACATAATATTAAGATGAAGACAATATTCACCTCCTTTTCCTATTTTCATGCTTATACCCCCAAAATTTTGTTAAAATAACTGCATCTTCTACTTGTTTAAAAAATATGCAAGAGTTATACTACTAACTTATTCAAAATGAACTATTTATTTAACTTCTAGCCTTTGAATATTTTTATATTTTCCCCTTACAATGGGGAACGTAGAGGGCACCTAATTTGTATAACTAGAAAATAAACCCAAATGTACTACTATATTAAGATATTTAACTTATTGTAGTAAATGCTATATTTTATTGTATTACATTATGCCCAAACTTAAGCATATTAATTAGAATATATATTATAATATAAATATACTCAACATAAATATGTATATTGTAAGTAATGTATCTTTTATACCTATAAATTATACTTTATAGATTATTAAAATGGTTCATCACATTAATCATATTTAATAAGTGATAGATATTTGACATGTCTATATTAGATTGAAATCTGGATATTCAAATAAACATTGGATGTGTTCCAAACCAGGCAAAATTAATTCCCTTGACTAATATCAGAGAGAAGAAAGAAAAACAATTCGTTACATTCTTTTAGGATATCTAATAGCCACAGCAATTTTAGATTAGATTAATTAGAAAAGCATGGGTATCTTAATTATATTACTGTAGAAACAAAGCAATATCAACTTACTATTTTCAATCATGACTATAGATCAAATCAGGCAGGGTATTTTGCTTCACAAGATTTACACAAACAGATCATGGCATGAAAGAAGCTTGAGGATGAATTAGATTTTTGTGAAGATTAATTGCAACATTAACTAAACTAAACAAAACCAGTATGAGATAAGATCACATGAGTAAGTCTAATCAATTTTGAGTGAATTTTAAGTAGTAGTAGGTGATGGATTTAATTTTAGAAACATCTGTCACATGTTTTCCCAGAGTCACTCCTACTGCTTCATCGTGTCTACTACCTAGAGAAGTCACTCTGTGGGTTCAACAAGAAAGTTCAAGACATGATTAGATCAGCAATAGTGCCGTTGTCTTGATGAATCAACAGGCAGATGTGTTTGATTGAGTTAGCCTTTCGGTTAACTTCATCTGGTTCAGATGATCTGAAGGTACAATTTTTTAAATTTACCAAATTATTTAAACAGAAACTTTTAGCAAAGCCACTAAATGACAAAAAAGTTGACTAATAATCTTGTTACTAATACATATGCAGAATAGACTGACTCCACTGTTCAGGACCTATACAAATGGATAGTCACAAAGCTCTAACAAGGTTTATTTTTAAATTCTCCTAATTTTCAAACCTGAATTAAGAGTTCTTAAAATTTTTACTTCTCGCTTTATTATTTTCTCTTACTCTGTCTAGCATTTCCATCACTAATTCCCTAACTGCATAGTGGACATAATGAGGAGACTGGTTGGTTGTCCCATGGGCAGTGTCATATAATCAATCTCAAGCCTACAATGGTAATGCCAAGAACAATTCAGTATAGGGACTGAAGATTCTGGACTTTAAAGAATATCCTTTCTTTCTATATTATATTAATGTTTAATTTGAAACAATGAGTTTCAAGCATCTGTGAATAAAAATTGACACATATGAAAACATCTGGCTTCTCTTATGTTTTTCTGATTGTTTATAAATAAGACGTCATACTTCATAATATAGACTCAAAAATATGGTCAGTTGAGATACAGATAACACCTCCCAGCACCCACAGATTTTTCAAGTGACCCTGTGAAATGAAGAATCCAGAATGGCAAGAGGATCATTAAATGAGGTGAATTATGGTATTCTACCCCTGTTATCCAAAGTGAGGCATTCAACTGTACTCTTGCAAGGTATATTACATTGTTTAATATGTTTAAATATTGTGGTTAGGAATGTAGACTGTGAGTTTAAATATGTAGTGGTTGTTATTAGTTTTTTAGCAGTACTGATTCAAGTAGAAACTAATTTGTAACCTGTTCACCAAACAACAGTAGTATGTGTTATTACTTTTAATTTTTTGCCTTTGTTAAAATTGATGCTATTTCAGTACTGTTTCAGTTTATTGAGCAATTTTTGACTAAGTTTATATTTTAAAATTACTACTAATAGCTGTAAGTAGAATATATTCATCCATCCATTATTTTGCAAATTTTTATTAAGTTATGATATATTCCAAAATTTGGACACCAGTGGCTAATTTAGAAAAATGATCTATAGCTTAAAATATTTGACACTTATGTAGCTTACTATATAGTTAACATTGTAATCCTGACAATACATTTACAACTAAATAAGCTTTGCATCACAAGTACCTGTTAAAACGAATGAGAAAGTTGTAATTATTTTTTCATAGAGCACATTGTTTATTGAGAACAGAAAAATGCTACCAGCCAGACAGAAGAATATCCTGGAGCAATATAAGTGGTTAAAGATTTCAGTTTCAACTACTGTCTTGGAAGCAAATGAAGTAGAAATACTGAGATATCAACACAAGGGTAATTAAGGAGAATAGATACTAAAGATTAATGGTAAAAGTGCTCCATGAGTCAGCAAAAGAACTAAGCAAACTAGTGTGTTAGCTATCAATAAACATGAAATTCTGGCCTAAGTCTATTGAATGAAATATATTATGAGAGCAGCTTTCATCAAGAAATTCAAAGCATATCACTAAAAGTGTAATATTTCTTTGTTATACCTAAACTTCTTAGGTTAAATCTCTAAAAATATTTTGTACATATAATTCAGATATATTATTTAGTAATAGTATTAATTCTGATGCTTCTTAATATCTTCAATCCTCAAATAGTAAAATCTCTCTCATTGTTACATCATGTACCTTTAGGTAAATTGGCCAAACAATTACTGAATATTTTCAGTTTGAGTTCTCAGATCTGGATGTGTACTGGTCAAAATCACTCTAATTTGAATTTGCCAAAAGAAGGTTTTAGTATATATGCTATTGAAGTGAGCACCAAAAGGTGTTTAAATCAGAAAATTGAATGGTAATGACTTTAATTTAGGAGCTCTCTAGTTGGTCATAATCCCCAACATTCCGTATCATAAAACATTGAGCACTTCAGGGTAATATTCATGTTAATTTTCTGATTCTGAAGAATTTAATTTTGCAGCTGAACTGAAATTTTGCCATATCCATATACCCATACTGGGTGGATAAATATACATGATATATACATTAGTATATATCTATATCTATATATATCAGTATATATTCAAAAAACAATAGGAGAATTCTATTCTTGCAACTTGCCTCTGATGCACATCATATTTTACTTAAAACTTAATAGTTGATTTTGATTCCAAATTAGTTTTCTTTCGCTTGTAAACACAGTTGCTACCTCAGCTCTTATTTAGTTCCAGACAATATATTTTGATGGATTTCTCTTATAAGTTGTCTCTTTTTGCCAAGTAATGGGGCTCTCCATGGAGTTGGCAGTTCAAAGAAAACTAATTCTATTTGTGGTTTGATTGCTTGTTTAATTGGCTGACACCCACATACAAACTTACCGTAAATTTATTACAAAATTTATTACTGTCAACTTGCTTATCTCTACAAGTAACCACATTTCTCTAAATTATTACAACCATGATAACTCAGCATCATTGTTTTTCCAACAAAGACTAAGTATTTAAGTTCCGTAATGCCAGATGCAACTAATTTTGTCCTATATATGAAGCTTGGAGTACAAACAATTTAATTTTTTGTTTCACTTTTGTAGAGCTTTTGTGCTTTTTAAACTATTAAAAATATCCCTGGAATTCCTACCTATCAGATCTATGATCTACTTCAAATCAGTCTATTGCTTCTCAGCATTTTGGCTAATATCAAGTGTAACACTTCAAATCAGCCTACAGTGATTAATAGGTTCAGTTGAATACCAGTCTGTGATACATCATGTGTTATAAACCAATCTCTTCAAGATTTATGGCTGTTATCATTTATAGGAAGGGGAGGCTGCAAAACATCATGCCCCTGTCATACCCTGTTGGGAGCTGTTCTGCTTCCAGATGTTTATTGACAGGATTCAAGACTTAAGCACTCTTTTCACCAGAACTCACAAGGTCAGAACAGGTCATAAGCAAAACTGACACTAATTTAAACATCTATGCTTACATGATGGTTTGACATCTGTCTTTTCTTCCCCTTTGGTGTATATAAATCATCAACCTCTAAGTCAAAAATAACAGTATAGAATGGTGAAGCTTCATTTTACTGACCTATTAATATCATATAGTTATTTTATTTATTTTATTTTTGGTTGTTCAAGACAGGTTCTCACTATGTAGTTCAAACTGGTCTTGAACTCAGTATGTAGCCAAGGTCGACCTTGAACTCATAGAGATCTTCCTGCTTCAGCCTCCTGAGTGTTGGAAATTACAGGAGTACACCACCACCCCCAGTTTATATCTTATATAGTTTAGCATTCATTCATCTGTGATCACTGAAGTTGGCATCTCTATACTAGAGGTGGACACGTTTATTTACCTTCAACTTTTTATTTTCCCTTTGAATATCTTTTTTATAAAAATGCACCTCCAAAATTGTTATCTTTTGCTAGTCTCTCCATTTGGCCATGACTTTTCATGTTTCTAGGTTGCATTTTATTGGTTAAAATATATGCCCTTGCTTTATATTTAGTATTGATCCAGAGGATAAGAATAAATTTGATATAAGCACCGCCATACTTAGGAATAATTACTCTAACCGACTGATGTAGAAGACTCTGGACTGGAGACTTTAAATTTAGTTCATATGATTTACACAACACACTTTCGAAGATTAGGGACACAAAATCTACTTGTTCATTATGAGATATAGAAGGTGTTAAGATTTTTCTATACTCCTTATATATACAAAAGTAGTTTTTCACATAAAGAATCACAAAATAGGGTATAAAAAGCCACAATTATTACTTGTTTATAACAATTAAAAGCATATAAATGTGTGTCTCAAAAATCCCCAAACCTCGGGTCTTATAGTTTTGTCCCACTTTTTACCTGCCTCACCACATGGCTTTGCTGTATAAAACATCCTTGAAAAGTGGGGTGGGGGGCAATCCACTTTCCAGTCTCCCTTCTGTCTCTCTTAGGGAGAAGCCTTCTTTCTCCCAATAAATTTTTCCTACTCTTAAAAAAAAATCCCCAAACCAACAGATTATTTAAGTGTTCTGCTCTGATTATGTCATGGCTTCACTGAATAAATCTGGCTTTAACTTAATAAAATTCTACCATGGAAGAAGATGCACAGAAATTTCACCGAGCTGTTTGTGACTCACAACATTGAAAGTACAATAGCCCTTGCTAATGAGAAAAGAGAGAGAGAAATGGTAAGTGAAATGAAGGCATGGAATACTATAGGCCTATAAATATCCATCATACCCAAATAAATGAGGTGGAAAATAATTTTTAAAACAATTATATTACATAGCCTTTGTGTGTGTATTTATTCTGTTTAACTGTACTAATAGCCATATAGGAAATTTTGGAGATAATTGGTTATTTTACCTATAATACAATTAAATTTAAAAAGTAGGAAAGACCAATGAATCAGTTCCCCAAAGTTTCCAGTTTCAACAGCATTGCATTATTCAATTAAATTGATAATTGCTTTAATCATTTTTTACTACAAAATAGAAAGTTCTCCAGTGTGCTTTTCTTTTAATTTAATCCAAGGAAGAAAATCACATTTTCATATAGGCATATGTTGGCATTAGCACAGGAAATCAGATTAATGGAAGGAAAGAAAGAAACAGACCTTGAGAAATAACTTTCAGAAGCTAGACTACAAATGCTCATCCCCAATATAGACCACTTTACCATAAAATGTGCTGAATTAAAATGTGGCATTCTTGAGCAGCATAAAATTCACTTTTTGTTTTCTTTTGAGAAAAAATATATTTAAATTATTCTGCTGCCCAAAGAAATTGAGAATAGACTATTTGTCACACAATGAATAAATAATTCCTTACTACCTCAAAAATACTACCATTTGACCTAATTTACTGTGTCAGTGTAGTTTTACCAAAACCTCTGTCCTCAATTCCATATGACCTCTGTCAGTGACCCCTAGGCCATGTTTTTAGGTACAATGTGTATTATAGATCAAAGAGGAAGAGACCCATTAATTTAACAGCATTTTCAATCATCTGTTGAACCACTTGCCTTTAATAATCCATTATTTAATTAAACACAAGTGACTCATGCAGCATTTTAATTAGTTATCCAAGGTCTAACCACTGAGAAGCCAAGTGGGTTGAGGACACGAGAGGCAACAATACAGTAGGGAATATGTCACATCCTTTCTGCACCTGCACCCCTCATAGCATACTGTGTACTCAATTTAGTGAGGGTCAGATTACAGAAGTTTGTTTTGAGCACATTACTGATTGTCTTCCCTAAAGCTATTTCCCCTTGGCTCCTATAAAACATTAAGACTTTTTCTTAGAGTTTCCTTTCCCTTTTTGAGAAGCTTTGACAGGCAGCCTTCCTTTATATAGGCAATATAAAAAGAAAGAAACACAAAGGAAACTTGACTGTGTCCATTCCTATTCCTAGCATTTCTAAAGACCCTTTGCCACAGCATCTCCACACTGGAGAGCCCTTTAGTCTTGCTTGTGAATTTATCAGGTGCAAATCTAGGCTTCTGTTATCCCAACCTCTCCCATTGTCTTTTCAAGGCTAAGGCTGCTTTAAAAACAAATGCTTTTTAAACATCTGTCATGTTTATTATTAAAGTTCTCAAAGGGGGAGAAAGATATAAAGGAATAATGTACAGTTATCATGGTTTCTGAGAGTGAGTTGATTTTTAATCTCACCAAAAGCCAAATAGTAATCTTTGGCCTATTGTGAATTATTTGTTCATTCCAGATATTCCTACTATAGTTTTGCTTACCACCAGTGAGGTTAGTATAGCAACACTATTTTAATCCCAGAAAGGCAAGTTGTATGATACAAAAAGTCATAATTCTGGTATTGTTTACTTAATGTGTAGCGTGTTATGTGCTTTTATTTTTAAAATTTTATATGTATTTATTTTAAAATTCAACATTTCCTCATTAGAAGAACTGATTACTTCTTCCAAGACAAGAGAATATCTTTGGGGCCAGTACATCATGTTGTAATTCTAGTTCATACTGACCTAGAAACACTTTTTGTATTGCATAATGAAGGAGAGTTGAGCATGGACTATGGTCAAAACCTGCATAGCTGTGAAACTAAAAGACATCTAAGCATGGCTCAAGGAGTAATATTAGCTGCCAAATTTAGACAGTGATATTAACGATAAAATAATTGTATCTCAGAAAACTCTACTCTTCTGCTTTTCTATTTGGGTTACAGAACCATAAAAAGAAAAAAAAATGCAATTGCATTTCTCTTGGGGCAAACACCAAAAATATTTATTACTTTAATAATCTTCTCAGGTTGTGAAAGACAGTTGTTAGCCAATGGAGCTTAATGAAATTGCAGAAAATTTCCAGAAATACCTGTAATAGTTTTCTGGGATGAGTTTCTCATTATGTGGTCACACTGATATGGACAATCCCAAGGGAAACTGCTGAGGAGCATGAAAACTAAAGGAAGACTTTCCCCAGACCATATGCAGGTAGACATTAACTCAGTGATAGTACACCCTACCTCATTGCTCTCAAGAAAAGACACAAAAGTGAATCAAACATAAACTAGTCTGGTGCGTGATTTATTTTAAATACCCGAGAGAAATATATCAAACAAAAAACAGTCTCTTGTTAAAGATAGTGTAGAAACTTTTTAGAAAAATCACCATTGAGTAAAGGTCACATTTCAAAGGCAAAATGTGATTTACAATTCTCAATAAATTGCTACTCAATCATGCAAAATCTGTGTTAAATGGGAAAAAAGTCCTGAGGAGGCTATAAACTGATTCATTTTTATAGGAGAACAATTCGTCATGTTAAGTCATAAGAGAGATGGTAACATAGTCTACCTTGAAAAATTTGTAATTGGAGGAATCACAATTCCTTTATATGCATAAATGTTAGACCTGGACTTTAAACACTCTTACATTAGAACTTCTTTGAACTCTTCTATAAGGGAAAACTTTATTTACCCAGGTTCTAGAGCTCTGTTTTACTGTTGCCAAAGAAACATAAGTACATGAAATAAAAAAAAAAAGTAAAAAGTGACAAGTTATAAATATTTATCCTGTGTTTAGTATAATGCATTTAAGAGTAAATTTATATTATTTCTTTTTATTAATGGCTGTGTTTAACAATTGGCTTGCAAAGTCCTGGTAATTTGCCAGTTGATTTTCATGAACTATTATCAGCTCGTTGCAACACATTTCTCTCTGACTCAGTTCTTGCCACTGAGCTGTTTGCCTTTTGGATTCTAGAAATTGAAATGAATTCAGTCCATTTATCCTTAATTATGGTGTTATGGCTTATATCTAGGTCCCCTCCACCCCAGCCTCTGGTGCTCAGAGGTAGGGCTTTTGGAGGTGACTGGATAATGGGTGTGTGGTACTGGATTAGTCCCATGATGAGTTTACAGTGGGGTGTAATGTTGGGAGGTGAAACTTGGTGAAAATAAGTGGGTAACTGTGGGTGTGGCCTGAAAGAGTATATGGCCCTTTTTCTCCCTTGATAGCCCTCTACTTCCTACCTGCCAGGCCATGGACTTTTTCTCCTCTGTGATGCTCCTCTGCAATGCTTCCCTGCTTTAGAATTAGCCAACCTCAGACTGAAACCCCTGAGAACTATAAGCCAGAATAAGCCTTTCTTCTTTTGACTTGTGAGTATCCAGTATTTCGTCCCATCAATGAGAAAATAACTAAAACACATGGAGAATATTTTGAATTCTAAGTGATAAAAGAGTGTCTAGATCTTAGATTCTCCTTGGAGAGTCTGATAAAGTTTATGTTTTTTTGCCCTCAGAAAATTATACATATGCAAAAAGCAAATTTTTATGATTGCAGGGAATTGATGCCAACCTTCTCCCTGTTCCTGCAGTCATTTTTGAGTTATCGAGGAAGTAAGGAAAGAAGAATTGAAATTGTGAAGGAGGACTATAATGTGAAGGAGGACTATAATGTGAAGGAGGACTGAAGCCTTATCATGGGAGATTGCTACATGATCTATAAAATCTATTTCCATGTAATTTATTATGTTTCTACTTAACATATTGAATTATAAATATTTACTAAGAAATAAGAAGCTGAACATTAACCAATTTGGGTGCTGTATTCATCTCCCTAGGCTGACATCACAAAGTAGCACAAATGGGGTGGGTTAAAACAATAGAAATTTACTATTTCACAGTTCTGGAGACTAGAACTCTGAAACCAAAGTATCAGCAGTAACATGCTTCATGTGAGATAGTGTGTTGAATTCTTACTTTCCCTTTCCTGGCTTTTGATGGAGGCTGCTGATCCTTAGGATTTCTTGGCCCATAGCAGTATCACTCTATTCTCTTATTCTCTCTTCCTTTCCTCACAAGGTATTCTCCTTGTGTGTCTCTGAATCTTCCTATTAGAACATCAGTTTACTGGATTAAAGGTCTACCCTACTCAAGCATGACCTAATGAACTAATTGACTCTTCCAAAACCCTGTTTTCATACGAAGTTACAGTATAAAGTACCTCAACAAACTTTTTGAGTGACAACACAATCGACAACAAATGTTAACTGATAATTTAATAAATGGTAATTATTAAAGAATAGTCCAGTTTTTGAAGGGTTTCTCCCCCAAAGAATCCTTTCATCAATGATATTATTTCTCTAATTGATTTGAAAGAGAGGATATTCTCATCTCCATTATACTGAGATAGAGGCTGAATCCCTGATGGGAGAACAGATCTGTTATGAATCATTTAATATAGCAACAGAAGAGCCTGGAATCTTGTCAGATTTAAGGCCAGGGTTCTTTTTAAAAGCTCAAGTGAACATCTCCCTCACTGAATCCCTTCTTCAGGCTTACCCTGAGCTTACCGTTCGCAGGCCCCATCAGCACAGATGTCTCTTCTAAACATGAGAAAGTACAGGAATCCTCTGCTGAAATGAAATGTTCTATTTTGAAGACCATTTAACCTCTTGCAAAAAAAAGTGCAACTTCCCTCTTGCCTTAAGTAAATCAAATAACTTGAACCTATAAAATCATCCACTGCATCTTAGCTATTTCATAATATTTTTTTGAGCCTGTGATGTTGTTTTGTATTTAGAATCATGGTGTTTTTGAAAAGAGCAATAAAAATACAAAAAAACTGTTGTGGCTCCAAAACTGAAAATAGCTTCTTAAAATAGTTCAATTAATCTGTGGGTTTTTTATCACACTAATCAGAAAAAGCTTGAAAAATTAAATCTATTTGGATTCAGTTTTTTTTCACAAATCACTTCAAAATACTGTGTATAAAACTCCCAAGCACAGTTGAGTTCAATTATGTGAAAGAAAAAGATCTGAGAAAATGTGAGTGATTTTCCTCATACCACCTCTGAACCAATGACGCTGAAATATGATTTATCATTTTTTCCTTAATTATGCTTTGTCTATTAAGGTTAGTGGCTTGTTACCTGACAGTTATTTAAGCTTTAATTCAGTTTTCTATCCTCATACACTTTTCCTTATAATAAATAGAAAAATTAATATAAATTTTTGGAGCTAAATTAATTTCAATAAAGTTACCCTAGGAAAAGACAATATATTTTTATATTCTTAACCAAAGTATGGATCCTTGCTGACAGTCAAGAATGACATATGACAGTCTAAGTTTCTCAAAACCTTCTCCAAAGTTACTAATTAAAATGATTGAATCTCAATTATTCTCTTTTAGTTTCAATATCCATCACAAAATAAGAATCAACTACAATGGACTACTGGCAGGTGATCATCTGACTTCACTCAAATGAATTTTAAGGTTAGCTCAGTATCCAACAAAGAAATTCATTTCACTTACCACTCAGCTGATTGAGAAAAGGCTGATTTTTACTCTAAACTCAAATTAGAAATCCTATCCTTATGTCTAGAGCAACATGAAAAGTCTGACTGTATTCCCATTGTTTCTCAATTGTTTTGTTCAGTAGTCAGTTATTAGTGGTCTTCCATATTCTATGAATTAATCCAGAGGATGAAGATGTGGAGATCATAGAAAGGGTCTCTCTCAGTTAGTATAGCTTTACCCCAAAGAACTTTCTACAATCGTGGAAATATATACACTATCTATTTCTATAGATGCACTATACAATATGGTAGCCACAAGCATGAAATGCATCAGATAATCTCATAAAGTCATTTTTTAACTGCTTGTAATTTAAATTTAAATTGCCAGCATGACAAGTGGCTACTGCATTGAGACAGTACAGGTTTGGTGAAATAGGGCCATACACTGTTAAATATAACAGATTCAAGAAAACAGATTGAAGTGCAGTAAATGAGAAACAAGGGTGTGGGCATGTTACAGAATTACTTTGAGGAAGTGATGCCTGAGCTGGATTTTGATATTGTAATTGTCCAGGGGATAAAGAGGAGAAAAAGTTCCAGAAAGAACATCGTAAAGATACACAGGCACAGAAGAACCCACTGAAAATAAAGAACTTTAAACAGAGTACCAGTTTGGGCACACAATCTAGGAGACACTGAATACAAACTCCCTTATTCTCATGGCCTTCCTAAAATTAGTTTTGAAGGAACTCTATATTTTGTTTTGAGTTCTAGAAAAGAAATGAGATTGTTTCTTTACTTATTTGAGTACTACACTTCAAACTATGTAACTTCAAAATATATATCCAAGTTGACATTCATTACAGAAATATGGCTCAACTGAAGTTTCCATTTAGTTAAAAGAATCCTACGATTCTTACCTTGATGGCTAATAGTCAAGCCTCTCCTCCCACATACTGATAAATGTGAATTTCTGAAATGAGATGTAGGATTTTATGTGCAAATTACATTTCATCTAGGTAATTTAAATCTGTAGATTAGCTTTCCAAAATCTTTTCAAATATTTATTAAGTGAATTCTGCATTGGACAGAACTCTCCTACACAGCTTTGTGGTATTCATGTACTGGGAAATCTGAAAATCTTTCTTTGCCAGTGTTGAAGAACAGAATTCTAATTAGAACTGGAAGAGATAGATTCCTGTGATGAGTTCATTAGAGAAAGCCTATAAGTGAAGATTAAGGTTGGTCACAACAATTGAGTGATTCCTGGATTACCTTCATCAGGTACAAATTTGATCCACATTTTCCTTTTGTCCTCAATGACACACTGTGTATTTGTCTTTAATTGCAATCTTTGGTACAACAAATACATTTAAAATTTCTTAAATTCACAAATTCACATTTTTAACTGATAAATACAGACATAAAAATTACACAAGACAATTGCAATTCTCCTGAACCAAAATGGAAAACCCCAAGAGATTCATATAGCTTTTCCTCGGATATGCAATGATGATTAGTTAGTTGATAGTCATTCTCTTGAAAAACAATGTGACTAGAATGTAATTAGGCAAAGTAGCCCAATTATATAGAATAGAACACCTTAAGGTGCAGGTTTATAATAATGAGGATTTAACAGTGGTACATGATGCATGCATTACATGATTTCATGCCATTCAACACTGCTATGCAGGGAGTTAACAGTTCCCTCACATATGGGCTCCTGCATATCCCCCTTTCCCAACCAGCTTCCACTTGACATGGGAACAAATATGGAAACTCTTTTGGATACCATCATAGATAAAACTGAACATGAGTTAAAGCAGTATGAACAGATATTTTTCAGTAACAACTATTTCAACAGGGAAGAAAGTCAAGCATAAACTTACTGCCACTTCCTCAAAAAGCAAAGCAAAGGAAAACAAAATAAAACACAAGTGAGACTTTTTCAAGGCTGTGAGGTGCTAGAGAAAAGGCCCAGAAGAGCAAAGGAATTTCCATTAATCTAGCAAGATTATGGATACAAGCAACTGAAATCAAAATTACATCTTTCCTCTTTCTTTACCTTCATATTTTTAAAATGGTAGAAAATTTGAGAAAGATTTGCGAGAAACTATTCTTTCATTCACTTTTTTCCCAGCATGGTAGCTGGTAGTTAAATTGATATAGAAGTCAGGTCCACATTTCCTAGCTTTTACTGATCTTTTTAAATCTTGTCTTGATGACTGCTTAAGAAAGAGCCTGCCCATGTGCCACCAAGCACAAAGTGATTTTCAAGTGCATAGTCACTTTTTATGTGTAGGTTCACATTAGATGCCAAGCAACTAATAACTAACAACAACAGTATTTGTTTTCTTAGATCATAGATAGCTAATTAAATTCATGCTAATTTAGTTACTACTGAAATTTACCTTGGTTTGGTATGAAGCAGTTCAATGTATCAAAATGTTATCAGTCCCTTTAAGCTACAATTGAGAACCATGGTTGTTAAAGAAATACATGTCTCATGGGGAATTTTCCTTACTTGTTGTTGGTATGATTATTATTGAATAAATGACAAACTGTGAAAAAATATCCAAAAATATTTTGACGTCTCCCATTCTCAAAAAACAAAACAACCCAAATTGCTTATGAATGTCAAAAAATAATAAATAAAGCATCATGGTCAAGCTGGTATGTCAGATCTATTAAAAAGAGGCTGGGGCCTCCCAGCACAGAGATGGCTTCTGGGTTGGCATGCCCCAGCTCCCAGTGAGCAGGGGGGCTTGGGGGGTGTAACTGGGCCAAGCTACCACTGCTCCCAGCACAGAGGAGGTGGGCTGCATGGGTGCTAGCAGCACCCCCATACGTCAAAATTAGAAGACACATACACAAGCCTTGGAACAAGATTTCCAGATCACCTACAGCAACCTCAAAGGGAAACAAAATGGAACACTCTGATACTCAACCACCTGGACTCCTTGAACTACCAATGAAAGAGTATCTGGAAAAAGTGAAATCCGAAATAATTTCTTACATAACAGCAGAAATCGTGTCCATAGCACAAGACATAATTAATAAATCTAGAGAGGACACAGATAAAAAAAATAGAGGAGCTGAGGAACATGATTGAATCCCAACATAGGAAACAAATGGAATCCATAAAACAGATGCAAATAGATTTCTAGGAGATTAAAAACTCCATCGAAAGTTTACACAGCAGAATGAGCCAATGTGAGGACAGGATTTCAGATATAGCTGATAAGATTGCAATTAGTGACGAGGAAAAGAAAAACAGCTTTAAAAATATAAGGGACCATGAGAAATCAATCCAGCAGCTGCTAGACAATGCAAAGAAGAATAACATAAGACTGGAGTCAAAGAAGAAACAGGAGAGAGCGCAGATGACATAAAAAAAAACTGTTCATAGAAGTAATGCCAGAAAACTTCCCAAGCAGGGGAAAAGAACTTGACAAACAGATAAGTGAGTCATATAGGACTCCAAATAGCCTTGATCAAAAAAAAAAAAAATCTACACATTGACATATAATTGTTAAGGCTCCAGAAACCCAACAGAAGAACAAAGTTCTAAGAATAGCAAGAGAAAAGAAATAAATCACATACAAAGGGAAGCCATCAGAATCACAGCAGACTTATCAACACAAACCCTCAAGGCAAGAACTGCTGGGAGTGACATATCCCAATCCCTAAAAGAAAACAGGCTCCAACCCAGATTGATGTACCCTGCAAAACTATCTTTCAAATTTAATGGTGAAATAAGATACTTTCATGACAAAGAGCACCTAAGAACTTCAGGAATACCAAACCAACACTTCAAAAAATTTTAGAAAAAATCCTAGGAAAAGACAATGAGGATCGCAACCCCAGTAAGCCCAGCAGAATGAATCCATCGGGTGTGACAAGAAATTAAAAGCAAAGGGGGAGAATCCACAAAAATAAAAAGTCATGACAATGATAAGTCAATATGTATCAGTTATAGCCATCAAAGTTAATGGTCACAATTCACCAATTAAAAGAAATAGACTGGCAGAATGGGTCAAGAAGCAAGATCCAACAATATGATGCATAGAAGAAACACACTTAACTCAAAAAGAAACTCATTGACGGAAAGTTAAAAGGTGGAAAACAATACTCCATGTGACAGGAACTTGAAGAAAAGCAGGAATAGCTATCCTCTTTGCAGATCAAGTGAATTTCAAACCAACACTGATTAAGAGAGACAAAGAAGCTAACTACATTCTTGTAAAGGGAACAATCCAAGAAGAAGAGATGACAATCATAAATATCTATGCAAAAAACACTAGTGTACCCAACTATATAAAAACAAATATTAATGAACATGAAAAGTGATATAAGCACTAATACAATAGTGGGGGGAGACCTCAATACTGCACTGTCACAAACAGATACATCAGTTAGACAAAAAACAAGCAATAAAATACTACAACTCAATGAAACTCTTGAACAAATGGACTTAACAGATGTTTACAGAGTCTTCCACCCCACAAAATCAGAATACACTTTCTTTTCAGCTGCACATGGGTCGTTCTCCAAAATAGACCACATACTCACTCATAGAACATATTTAGGTAAGTGCAAAGGAATTGAAGTTATCCCCTGTATATTATCAGACCATAGTGCGATGAAATTGGAGATCAATAGCAAAAGAAACTGAAAAAATTACATAAACACATGGAAATTGAACAACACACTTCTGAATAACCAATGGGTCACAGAGGAAATTAAAGAAGAAATTAGACAGTTTCTTCAATTAAATGACAATGACAATACAACATATTGGAATCTATGGGACACAATGAATGCAGTCTTATGAGGGAAATTCATAGCAGTGAATACACATATTAGGAAAACAGAGTGAGCTGAATTAAACAACCTGATGCTGAACCTCAAGATTCTAGGAAAAGGAGAGCAGGATAAACCCAAACCTCATACAAGGGAGGAAATTATAAAGATCAGAGCAGAAATCAATACAATGGAGACTAAGAGGATGATAAAAATAAATAAATAAATAAAGCCAAGAATTGGTTCTTCAAAAGAATAAAAAAAATTGACAAACCCTTAGCCAATCTTATCAAAAAAAGGAAAGAAATGGCCCAAATCCGTGCAGTTAGGAATAAAAAGGATGAAATTACACTGGACCCAGCAGAAATCCAGAGGATCATCAATACCTACTTCAAGAATCTATACATCAATAGGATGGAAAATACAGAAAAAAAGGACAAATTCCTAGATAGGTAAGAATTATCAAAGTTGAACAAAGAAGACCTAAAAATTCTAAACAACCCAATATCAATCAATGAAATTGAAAATGTAATTAAAAACTTATCAACTAAGAAAATCCTGGGCCCTGATGGCTTCACTGCTGAAATCTACAAGACATTTAGAGAGGAACTGCTGCCACTACTGTTTAAACTCTTCATCGAAATTGAAAGGGAAGCAATACTCCCAAATTCATTCCTGGAAGCAAGCATCACCTTGATCCCCAAAGCAGAGAAAGCCCCAATCAAAAAAGAGACCTATAGGTCAATCTCTCTAATGAACATAGATGCAAAATCCCTTAATAAGATACTAGCAAATAGAATGCAGAAGATCATACATACAACCTGACCTTGTGGGATTCATCCCAGGGATGCAGGGATGGTTCAACATAGGCAAATCAATCAATGTAATACACTATATCAATAGAGCCAAGGACAAAAACCATATGATCATCTCAATAGATACCGAAAAAGCATTTGACAAAATCCAACACGCATTTATGATAAAAACCCAACAAAAAATTGGAATAGACAGTCTCTAACTCAATCTGATAAAAGCCATGTATGAAAAACCAACAGCCAATATCATACTAAATGGTCAAGAACTGAAATCCTTCACACTCAAATCAGGAACAAGACAAGGATGCCCACTATCACCACTCCTGTTCAATATAGCTTTGGAGACATTAGCCATAGCAATTAGACAAGAGAAAGAAATAAAAGAAATAAAGATAGAAAATGAAAAAGTTAAATTGTCATTATTTGCAGATGACAAGATACTCTATATAGAAGACCCCAAGAACTCCACCAAAAGTCTTCTAGACTTAATAACCAAATTCAGTAAGGATCTGGATACAAGATCAACAGAAAAAAAATCAATAGTTTTTCAGTAAATAATAAACAGACTCACTGAGAAAGAAATTGGGTAATCAATTCCTTTCACAATAGCATCCAAAAAATTGAAATAACTAGGAATCAACCTAACGAAAGAAATCAAAGACCTCTTCTCTGAAAACTACAGCACTCTGAAAAGAGAGACTGAAGATGATATCAGAAAATGGTCAGACATCCCTTGATCCTGGTTAGGAAGGATCAACAGTGAAAATGGCCATACTTCCAAAACTGCTATATAGATTCAATGCAATCCCAATTGAAATTCCAGCAGCATATTTCACAGACCTGGAGAAAGCAATTTAAAAATTCATTTGGAACAAGAAGAGACCTAGAATAGCAAAGCAATAGTAGGCATTAAAGACAAGGTAGGCGGTATCACAATCCCCAACTTGAAACTATACTACAAAGCCACTGTGATAAAAACAGCATGGTACTGGCAAAGAAACATACCTGAGGACCAGTGGAACAGATTAGAAGATGTAGAAACAACTCCAGACACACTCAGCTACCTGATCTTCGAAAAAGCGGCCAAATACCCTCACTGGAGGAAAGATAGCCTCTGTAATAAATGGTGCTGGAAAAATTGGGTTTCAACTTGCCAATGATTAAAACTAGACCTATATCTCTCACCATGTGCTAAACTACAATAGAAATAGATTAAAGATCTAAATATTAAAGCAGAAACATTAAACCGGCTGGAAGAGAGGTTAGGTAAAACTCTTGAAGACATTGGTGTAGGAAAAGATTTTATGAACAAAACCTGTTACCCGTGAACTAGCACAATCAACAAGTGGAATCTCTTCTTACTAAAAAGCTTCTGCATAGCAAGAGAAACCACCAGCAGTGTGAAGAGACAACCCACATTATGGGAAATAATTTTCACCAGCTGTCCCTCAGACAAAGGTCTACTATCTCGAATCTATAAAGAACTTAAAAAAATCAGACCTCCCAAATTTAAAGACCCAATCCAAAAATGGGCATCTGAAATGAACAGACATTTCACAAACAAAGAACTAGAAATAGCAAATAAACATATGAAAAAATGTTCAACATCACTGGTCCTTTGAGAGATGCATATGAAAACAATGCTGAGATTCCACCTCACCCCAGAAAGAATGGCTGCTATCAAGAAATCAACCAATAACAAATGCTGGTGGTGCTGTGGGGAAAGAGAAACTATACTCCACTGTTGGTGGGAGTGTAGACTGGTGCAACCACTGGAAATCAGTATGGAGATACCTCAAAGAACTACAACTGGCAGTCCCACTTGACCCAGCTATTTCTCTACTGGATATCTTCCCCCTGAAATTAAAAGAATCATACCACAATGATGTATGTGCACCCATGTTCATAGCAGCACAGTTTGCAATATCTAAAACTTGGAAACAGCCCAAATGCCCATCAACTGGAGACTGGATAAAGAAAATGTTTTTTATAAAATGGAGTACTACTCAGCCATAAAAAATGGGAAATTAGAGACATTCATAGCTAAATGGATGCACATTGAGATGATACTCTTTAGTGAAATAAATAGGACACACATGTGTAAATACTGAGTAGTTTCTCTAGTGTGAGAAACTGAAAGCGTAAATAAGGACTAAATGGTATGATAGATAATGTGAAATGAGAAGAAAAGGGGCAAAGAGGGAGGGGAAGTGGGAGGGGTAGGGGAAAGGGAAGAATGGAATGCAATTAATATGAGAAAATGAAAGAATGGAAACAAGATCTTTGTAAATAGGGAAGGGTGAAGGGGTTAAAAATAAGAACAAAGAGAGCTTATGTAAAGGTGCATTTCCAGTGATGAATGTCATTATATTGAAAAAAGGCGGGGCTGGGGCTGGGGATGTAGCTCAGTGGTGCCATGCCTGCCTGACAAGCGTGAGGTCCTGTGTTCTACCCCGGATAACCCATCCCCGCAAAGAAAAGAGGCTACCAGATGTATTTTGGTTCCTAAATGATAGAATAATCAAATATTGTTTCATTAAGATTTGTGACTAACATTATCTTTTAAACTAAATTCAATTTACATACTACAACCCCAAAGCTGTATGCATCTCCAACTTTTCACGATTGTCACCAAGCCCAAGTTTACATAACCCAGTGGCCCACTGAAATTTAAGAATCATGAATTCAGGGTCCACAAGAAAGCTAATCACAAATGCATCCAAATACAGTATGCATAGGATTCTTCTGTTTTCTTGATGCTTGGGTTTTTTCCATTCACTTTAAAAAGAAAAAACTTTTAAAAAGTAGTATCCCGTTCCCAATGGAAATAAGTAACTAGAACCAAAATTGTGTTTTTCCCTTTATCCTACCCTCATATTTTTAAATCAGTAGATAATTTGAAAAAGATTTGCTTGAACCTAATATTTTACTCACTTCTCTCAAACACGTTTTTTAAAAAGAATATCATGTCAAAAAATTCAAGTGGTAAGAAGAGAAATTAATGAAACTTGAAGGCTAGGTGGTGACTTTTTAAAGAAAATCTGATGGGCAATATTAATTTTAGCACTTCATGAGAGATTTAAGCAGTATGACTATTCCTGATCCAGCTGGCTATATTTACTTCAGTTGAAATATTTTTCACATCAATATAACTGAGCTGAACAATTTTGTCAGGGCAGGCAACAATCAGCTTGGCTATCTCTGTGATAACACATGTTCTATGTTGCAGTGTGTGATCAAGGCAAAATGCTATGGTATTTAAAAATTTGCTCTGATTCAATGAAATCTCATTTGTCTTAATATAGAGTAAAAAGTTGTTTCTCAATAGGTCACAGGAAAAATTCATATGAAATTCTGAGAACTTATACAAATGGGAGCTACTAGTAACTTATTTCTGAAAGGTAAATGACTTAGTTAGGTCACAGAAACAGCAGAAATATGCACTACAGGAAATGGCTTTGGGTGCCATCATCTGTATTATCTCCTGGGCATCTTAAGAATTCACCTAACACCTAAGTATTTCATTTTTATTAATGCTACTATGAAGGTTATTGTTTCACTAAATTTCCTCTCGGTGAGTTTCTTATTGGTATACAGGAACTATTGACTTTTGAATGTTGACTTTGTATCCTGCTATACCACTGAATTTGCATATTAGATCTAGGAGTCTTTTGGTGGAGCTTTTGGGGTCTTCTAGGCAGAGGATCATTACATCTGCAAGTAATGATATTTTAACTTCTTTCCCTATGTATATGACTTCTTTCTTTCTCTTATCTTCTTGCTCTAGGTAATGTTTCAAGAACTATATCAAACAAAAGCGGAGACACCTTGTCTTTGTTCCTGATTTTAGAGGGAAAGCTTTCATCTTCTTTCCATTTAGTATGTTTGATTGTTGTGAAACACCTCTACGATGAAAACTATAGTACTCTGAAAAAGGAGATTGAAAAGGATATTAGAAAATGGAAAGATATCCTCTATTCCTAGATAGGCAGAACCAATAATAGTCAAAATGGCCATACTTCAAAAACTGTTATATATATTTAATGCAACTCCAATCAGAATATTAATAATATTCCTTACAGAACTGGGGAGAGCAGTCCTAAAATTCATAGGGAACCAGAAGAGACTTAGAAGAGCAAAAGTAGGGCTGGGGATTTAGGTCAGTGGCACTGTGCCTGTCTTGCAAGCTCAAGGTCCTGAGTTCAATCCCTGGTACCACCAAAATAAAAAAAATAACAAAAGTAATTCTGGACAACAAGAGCAAGGCAGGGGGCATCACAATCCTGGACTTCAAGTTATACAGTACTACAAAGCTATAGTGATAAAAAGAGCATGGTATTGGCAAAAAACAGACTTCTGGCTCAAAGGAACAGAATAGAAGATACAGAAACAACTCCAGCTATGTTATTTTTGACAAAGGGGACAAATCCCTTCACTGCAAGAAAAACATCCTCTTTAACAAATAGTGTTGAGAAAACTGGTTATCCACATTCCAAAGGTTGAACCTAAAACTTTATCTCTCATCATATATTAAATTAAAGTCAAAATGGATCAAACATCTAAACATTAGAACAGAAACATTCTGCTGGAAGGTAAAATAGGTAAAACTTTTGAAGATACAGGGGTATGCAAAGACTTTCCGAGTAAAACCTCTATTGTATAAGATATAATACCAAAAATCAGATAATGAGAGCTCATTAAATTATAGAGCTTTTGCACAGTGAAGAAAATCACTAATAGAGTGAAGAAACAGTTTATATGATGAGAAAAGAAAATTTGCTAGATACTTCTCATACAAAGGGCTAATATCTAGAATATATAAAAAATTTAAAAACTTTAGACACCCTCTCCAAATTTAAAGACCCAACTAAAAAATGGGTATCTGAAATGAATAGACACTTCTCAGATGAAGAAATACAAACAGCCAATAAATAGATGAAAAGTGCAACATCACTGGCCATTTTAGAAAAGCACATTAAAACAACACTGAGATTCCACCTCACTCCAGAAAGAATGGCTACCATCAAGAAATCAACCAAAAACAAATGGTGGAGAGGCTTTAGGAAGAAAGAAACCCTTCTCCAATGTTGATGGGACTGTAAATTGATACAACCACCATGGAAATAAGTATAGGGATTCCTTGAAAAACTAAAAGTAGAAATTCCATTTAACCTAGCTATTGACCTTCTAGGTATCTTCCTAAAAGTGTTAAAGATATCATACCACAGTGATGTATGCATACTCCTATATGGACAATTCATAATAGCTAAATCTTGGAAACAGCCTATATGTTCACCAACAGATAAATGAATAAAAAATGTGGTATTTATACACAATGGAGCATTACTCTGGTATAAAAAATGGTAAATTTGAGTCATTTGTAGGAAAATGGATGCACCTTGAGACCATAATATCAAGTCAGTTAAAGTAACTCAGAAATACAAGCTTAAATGTGGCATAGTTTCTCTTATGTGAATATATATATATATATATATATATATATATATATATATATATATAAAAGACAGATAATAGGCAAAAAGACAGAAATGGTATTGTAATCCAGTGTGGACAATGTATCTAAAAACGGATCTTGACTTATATGTTTTATATGGTCTTTGGCTCATTGGTCTGGTTTTCAATCTGTATATATGATAATTAACTTTACAAGGTCTTATAAATGAATCTAATGCTGGAAAAAAATAGAAAGGAGGTAGAGGGATCAGAGAAAAAGAAGGGAATTGAAATGTGTTATCTACATGCACCAATCCCCTACAGTGAAGGTAATCATATACTACAAACACATACTAATAAAAGTAAAAAAAAAAAAGAATTCACTTAACCCACGTTTTCATCTCTGTCTAAATCTAAACTTGAAACATGCTAGATCATAACTCTGAACTATTTTCTATCCCAAATGTCTTTGACAATTCAATAACTGTATCAAAACTCATGAATACAAGAGGCAATGAGAGAATTTCAGTCTCTCATTTAAATTTTCACAGTTAGAGATATTATTAAAATTAGAGGTGGTCAGTGTTGCTTAGAGAGGAAATACTCTTATTACATTTTATACAGGGGTCAGAATTTTCAAGAATTATGGTATATCCCTCTTATATTTCCTTTTACCACTAAGTACATACTTATTCCTTTGTCAAATGGTCTTGAAAATTGAAGTTAGTATCCACTTAAAAATCCCCACACAAAATTGAAACCAGAAAAGAACTTTTCATATCCTTCCTACATTTAATTATGCTACAAAGTCTTGAAGGCCCTCTTCAAAGTTTTATGGATCTCAGTAGATGTCACAAAATAATCGTCTTGTCCTTTTCAAAGATATTTTCTAATTTTAGCTTTATTTAATTAGCTTTAAGGAAACTGGAAAAATTACGTACGAAAAAAAGACTCTTCTTAGTTTCAATCATGTACCAAGATATCATATTGACAGCTGTAATAAACTCCTTCTACATGAGGTGTCCTACATTAAATCATCAGGGAAAGGGTTCAAGAGAGTTGTGCATCTAGGGTTTTATTGACAATGAGTTCACACAACTGTCTTAAATAGCAATTCTTTATCTCTTGATAATGTGGCTTAAGAAAGTAGTGTCTAGTGTCATTAAAGAAAAAGAAAAATCAATCTCAGTCTATAGAGGTAGAGGCATGAGAAAGAAATTAAGCTCAGAAATGCAAAGCTAGAAGTAACCTTAGAGGCCTTTTTTTTTTTTTTTTTTTTTTTTTTTTTTGCTACTGAGGATCGAACTCAGGACCTCATGCCTGCCAGGCAGGTGCTATGCTGCTGAGCTAAATCCCCAGCCCAGAGGTCACTTATTTAAGTATCCTACAACCTGCTCAAATCCTATCTACCTCCCAGACAATGGTTTAGCCAGTACCAGCTTTAGTACTTCCAGGGAATGAGGCAATTGCTTCTATTTCTACCCAAACTACTGGCAAATTCATAGTGAGCTGTTATCTGTCTTTAGTTTCAATACATTATATTTAATTTTGCTGTTAAAGGACAAACCATTGGTGAGGGACTTATTTATCCAGTTCTATATAGTATGTTTTGGGGTTGTTCAAAACCATATACAACACATGCTCTCCTTCTGTGGGATGGGAAAAGAAAGAAAGAAAACACGAAAGACAGACATGTCTCCACCACTCATCTGAGGAAGAGGAGGAGAGAGATTCAGGTCAGTCCCTTCACTTCTAGAATCTATATACCACAATAATGACACCTTAAAGTATCATTTTAAGGATCAAACTTGTGTATTGAATTGTTTAATAAATGGTCAGAGCTACCTATGTGAAAATGTTCATTTTCATAGCACCTGATACAGATTTTTATGGTAAAATATCCTATCATGGATCATAACAATTTATTTATTTAGTTGCTGTCTTTGGAAGGAATGGCAACATAGTGTCTTTATATTGAGCCCTTAGCTATACAGTTTCAGGCACACTGTAAGTATTCTGAAAAGGTCTATTGAATTAATCCAAATGAGCATTAATCTTGGATTGTCACTGATGGTGTTATAACTGAAATGTATATTATAGAAGCAGAAATTTAATTTAATTAAGAAGCAGAAATATTTTACTATAAAACGCAATAATGAGTTCATTTTATATGTGATTTATTTAAGCATCTTGCAGTACCGATCTTGAGGGTAAATGAAATAACATGACTGAATGTAAAATTTAGCGAGATTTCACAAAGAAGAGGGGGATGAAATAATATAGGAAAATAAACTTAACAAGCACTACTTCACACAGGAAAGTGTAGAAGCACAATTGACGAGCTAGGGCAATACTCAGGGTTTGGACTGGCAGAAGAAATCAACTCGAGAAAGAAAGAGACAGAGGAACAGCCATTCTCAACAGCATCTGTTGTTACTCATATTTTATTTATTGTCCTAAACATAAAAAGATGTGTTATGTACATGTATAAACTCCTCATGATGGATGTAATCATTATATATAGCAAACATGTTATAAAAATTTTTTAAAAGAAAATATTTTTCAAAATATCAAAGATATGGAAATATCTACTCTGTCTAAAAAAATTTGGTATTTTATAAAATACAACAGAAAAATTAAATAAGGTCCATACTTGAAAGGAATTTGCATAGACAAGTAATAGATAACAGTATAAATAAGAAACAGGAGATTAGGGCAGCTGTGAAGTACATAAGTATGTATCTAAATTGCTGATAAATGTCACAGGCTTTAGAATTGCAACAGAAAAAACAAAACTGCGGATTTAAGAAACTGAGAAAGATTTTTTGGATGAAATAGTTCTATAACTGAGTCACACATAGGTACTTTTTGAGAAGTAAATTTGACAAGGAGATTCTGTCTTCCCCACTTACTAGCAGCATAATCTGTATAATCTTAGGCAATTGACTTAACCTAAGCATCAATGTCTTCCTCATCAATGAGTATCAAAGTCTTACTGTAAGGATTTAATTGATTAGTATGTACCTCAGCCTTAGAATAGTACCTTGAAATGTGTAATAATTTTGGCTACTATATTATCTTGAAATAATTATTTTATTATTAATGAGGCATACTGTGGTGTGTTTCAAGTCATTTAATATGTATTTTCATAGGAACTCTTTCTCTTCTCTCTCTCTTTCTCTTTGTGTGTGTAGTATTAGGGATTGAATCCAGGGCTTTGCTAAATCCCAAAATATTTTTTTAAATTTTTGTTTTGAGGCAGGATATCACTAAGTCACTCAGTTGACCAAAATGGGCTCAAACTTGCAGTTCTCCTGCCTCAGGCACCCAGAGTGATGGGATTACAGGCATGCACCACCATGCCCAGTTAGGAACTCTTTCTTGCACAAATTTAACACAATTAACCCATTCTTCCAATTACCCTCAAAATATGTACATAGATAGATAAGACAAAAATGAGATGCAGTTTTAAATGCTGGTGGGAGAAAAAGAAATGATATTTTTCAGGCCTGGTCATGTACAGCTGTAATCCAAGCACTCCAGGAATCTGAGGCAGAAGGACAGAAAGTCTCAGTTTAGTAACTTAAGGAAACCTTGAGTCAAAATAAATTTTTTAAAAAGGGCTGAGGCTATAGCTCAGTTAGAAGCCACTGGGTTCAATCCCTAGTATTACAAAAGAAAATGATGTTTTGATTAACAAAATCTCCTGTATCATTTTTCCAACTCTAGCACCAAAATACCATTTTGGATTCTGAATAAACTGCTAGTATTGTGCAAAGATTGCTGAACTAGGAGTTGAGGTTTGGGGGTCTAGTCTGGTCTCTAGCACTAAATCACTGTGAGATCTTGGATATATAAATTCACATCTAAGCATTAATTCTCTCACTTTAAAATGAGAGACTATAGTACTTTTTCCTTTTTATGCAAAAGACATATATTGTCGATCCAATGATGATTTAATATTCCAAAGAACTAAACATGAACAAAACATTTAAGCAATTTTTTTTCATATTTTCAGTGCTGTGTGGTTACAGATCAGTGGCAGCAAATCTTCGTCTCTAACTATAGGTGAGTGAGTAGAGGGCCTCATAGCCTGTGCCTCTGGTCCCTACATGGCTTGAGAAGCTGTTTTTATCACTCCAGGTTTTTTTTTTTTGGTACCAGGGATGGAACTCAGGACTTTGTGCTTGCCAGGCAGGCACTGCACCACTGAGCTACACCCCCGGCCCCAGACACTCCAGTTCTAGTGGCACTTATAGAAATAGTTCTGTCATCTGATATATTAATTTTTGCAGAATTTAAGCCATGTTATGAAAAACATTATCTTTTCTATTATTTAAAAAAAAACTGACTTGTAGAGCATGGGAGAGGAGACAGTGTGTTGATGGTGGGAGTGCATGTATGTATTTGCAAAGTTAATGTCATGTATGTATGTACATATGTACTGGAGATCAAAGTCAGAGCTTTAGGCATGTTAGACAATTGCTCTACTATTAAGCTACATACCTGGGACATTTGTCTTTTTGAAGAAAACAGAGAGAACCAAGATAAAATGTCTTTACAATGCTCAGTGACTAACTGTTCCAAGATCACAGATGAGAAACAATCTCATACGATGCATTATAATAAAATTATCATCAAAACAGGAAAAGTAAAGCTGTTCAGATTAAGCATCTAAACTGAACATTCTCTCTTCACCTGTTCTAATTAAAGAATAGCATTTTTAAGGATCTAGAGTTATATTTTAAAAGATTTAAAATAGAAGAGATGTTTCCTTTTATGTATGTCTTTTTAAAAAGCCATTTGACAGCCAATATAATGACCTGGCAGGTAATAAAGGATACTCGCTTGAATTTTTTAAAAATTGTCATGTGAAAAAAACCCAGTAGTGGATCTCCATTTCAGAGTGAAGTTGAACGAATAGTAAATATTGCATTGCTTGCACCATGCACCTTGGCCTATTTGAGTACAATGCTTTTCAATAAAGGCTACTTGAATAACATGTATAAATACTATTGAAAATATCCTCATATATAATTCACATCTTTCTAAACTTTTCTATGTTTTATACACAAGAGTAAAAAATAAGCTAATAGAAATAATCATTTAAATGCAAAATGCTTGCTCATGCACAATGCATATTTCAAGTATTTTAAACCAAAGACTCTCAAATTTAAAACATACTACAACTGTAATAACAGAGAACTGAATATGCACCAAAACAAGGTACATGATTGAGGAGTTTTCATTTTTGAAACATATGTGACTTTTACTCACAGAATAGCTCCCTGATATGATTTTAGTTATATCTACAGAGAAGCAATCCTCTCAGAATAAAAAAATCTGTCAATCATCTGAAAACTTCAGTATAATATAGAGTCCTACAGTACATGAACTTTCTGTTTTAAATTCATTTAATAGTTATATAAATCTAAACGAACAATATTATTTTTTTTTCTTTTGTAGATCAACAATAATTTAAACCATTACATAATCATTGGATTTCTCCAGTTAGATAAGAGATTTTTGGTCAAAATTTGCTTTCAATATGCAGTGCTCAGATTCTAATTCTTTGCATACTTATTCTGTAATGCCCAAGGCACTTTAGAGTAGTTTGGGGATGAAGTATGAATAAGTAAAAGACTAAGCACAATATTTTTAAACCAATAAACACTAAAAAAACAAATTACCTAAATTCCTATGCTGACTTAAAAGGTTGTAAATATTGGCATGTTTACTAGTTTAATAGCTTGAGCTTCTTGCTGGACAATATTGATAAGAAGCAAAAATTATTACATTAGTAGAAAGAAGTATTTTAAATAATAAGTATATGAAATGCATTTGTTCAGGCAGTTTGAAAATACTGTTTATGTTGTGTTAGTCGAAGAATGTAACAAATCAATCAGGGAATTTGGGAGCAACATTGAGAATAGCAGAAAAAAAACAGCTGATAAGGAATGTCTGGTTTTTCAGTGTTGTGATTCTAAAATGTGGTGAGTCACATGTGCGGAATCAGCCATTTGGGCTCCACAGCCCATTTCCTCAGCTTTGCATCTCATTCCACTTTAACAATTTTATAATGAAAAAAAAAACTGTATGGAAATTAGTTAGACTAATCAAGGACCAAAAAATAAATTCTACCTTGGGGGATATTGGAGGCATAGTTGGGAAGCAGTGGTGTGGTCAACAAGTACAGTAACAAGGTAATGTTCTTAGGTTATAAAGCAATTTGATATTCCTATATCTGCAAGCTATAAAATGTATTGGAAACTCTACAATGTTCAGCCTTTGGCTTCGTCTCTTCTTTTTGGTACCCATCGTGCAAGAACAGATGCAGAACAGAGAACCAAAGGGAGCTCCTTGTCCCACTGGAAACCTTGATTGTTTTCACTAAGTATTAGACAGAGTGTACTTATAGAGAGAAGGGAGTGAAGAGTACTTGAGTTTTGTTTTCACCTTGAAATAATTGCTTCTGGTATAAAATATCAAATTGAAGTTTTCTTTTGTCCCCTTTCAAAAACTGTACAGGAAGTTTAAGAACAATATCAAAATGTAGTAAGTTCATAAGAGCTCTGCAAAAAGACTGTGGTAAGGGGATGGCTAGATCTTAATGCAGCAACTTTCTTGGGACAGATGTTTGGAAGAGAGATAATAGGTAAGAAGATAGGGATGTTTTAAACTAAGCAGGTAAAACTATGACTTAAATCGTTTATGAAACAAAGCCTCTAAGAAGGTGGGAGCTATTGTTTAGGATACAGACCCAAAGAGGCAGCATAAACAGAAAGTGAGCAGGAAATGTGTAAGTCTAAGGAATACCGATGCCAGCCAATACTTGCCTGGTACTGACTGAGTGGCCATTACCAATAAGAGTCCCTCTAATTTCTAAAATTATAATAAAGAAACATGATTTGCTTAGATAGGCTAAGTTTTAAGCTATTCTCACTTTCCAACATATGCACCTGCTAACTCTTGAAGTACACTATCATGGATCCACCAAGTTTCCCAATGCATTTGGTTAGCCTTCCTTTACAGTGGAGTAACCTTTGGAGATAAAAAGTCTGAAACCAGGCATGGTGGTGCTGTGGGAGGCTGAGGCGGAGGACTTCAAGTTCAAACCCAGCCTGGGAAATTTAGTGACTTAAGAGAGACACTGTATCAAAATAAAAACTAATAAAGGCGTTCCCTTGATGTGTGTGGGGTGGCCCACGCCAGTGTGAGCCTGAGGTGGCGCAAGCTTCTGGGAGCTCCTGGGTGAGGAGGGCAGGGCCTAGTGGCCCCAGGGCTGAACATCGCGGGGCGGGCAGGGTGGCAGGGCTGCGTCCACAGTACCACCTGTGGCAGGACGAGGGTTCTGGTAAAAGAAAAGATGTTTTCCCAATTAAGCGCAGTTGCCACTCCTTGTACCTTGGCATGCCAACATTTGCACACGAAAGAAAAAGGAAAGCTACTCCTGTTGAATCCAAGAACAAACAAGGGAATGGCTTTTACATTACAGGAAGGATAGATGCTTGGTCTTCAAGGACTTTTGCCTCCTAAAATAGAGACACAAGACATTCAAGCCTTACGATTTCATAAAAACTTGAAAAAAATGACCAGCCCTTTGGAAAAATACATCTATATCGTGGGAATACAAGAAAGAAATGAGAAACTGTTTTATAGAATACTACAAGATGATATTGAAAGCCTAATGCCAATTGTATACACACCGACAGTTGGTCTCGCTTGTTCCCAGTATGGACACATCTTTAGAAGACCTAAGGGATTATTTATTTCAGTCTCAGACAGAGGTCATGTTAGATTAATTGTGGATAACTGGCCAGAAAATTCTGGGTCTTGGAGATTTGGATGTCTATGGAATGGGAATCCCAGTAGGAAAACTTTGGGTTTTTTTTTTTTGAAAACTTTGTTTATATACAGCTTGTGCAGGAATAGGGCCTGATAGATGCTTGCCTGTCTGTATTGATGTTGGAACTGACAATCAGGCACTCTTAAAAGATCCATTTTACATGGGCTTGTATCAGAAAAGAGATCGCTCACAACTTTATGATGACCTGATTGATGAGTTTATGAAAGCAATTACTGACAGATATGGACGGAACACACTTATTCAGTTTGAAGACTTTGGAAATCATAATGCATTCAGGTTCTTGAGAAAATATAGAGAAAAATATTGTACCTTCAATGATGGCATTCAAGGGACAGCTGCAGTAGCTCTATCAGGTCTTCCTGTAGCCCAAAAAGTTATTAGTAAACCAATCTCAGACCACAAAATCTTGTTTCTTGGAGCAGGAGAGGCTGCCCTTGGAATTGCAAATCTTATAGTTATGTCTATGGTAGAAAATGGCCTCTCAGAAGAGGCACAAAAGAAAATCTGGATGTTTGACAAGTATGGTTTATTACTTAAGGGTCGGGATGCTAAAATAGATAGTCATCAGGAACCATTTGTACACTCGGCACCAGAGAGCATGCTTAATACTTTTGAAGATGCAGTAAATATACTTAAACCTTCAGCTATAATTGGAGTTGCAGGTGCTGGCTGGCTTTTTACTCCTGAGATAAATCAAATCCATGGCCAGTATCAATGAAAGGCCTGCAATATTTGTATTAAGTAATCCAACAGCAAAGGCTGAGTGCACGCCTGAAGAAGCATACACACTTACAGAGGGAAGGTGTTTGTTTGCCAGTGGCAGTCCATTTGGGCCAGTGAAACTCCAAGATGGGAGAGTCTTCACACCAGGTCAAGGAAAAAATGTATATATTTTTCCAGGTGTGGCTTTAGCTGTTATTCTCTGTCACACCTGACATATCAGTGACAATGTTTTCCTGGAAGCTGCAAAGGCACTGACAAGTCAACTGACAAATGAAGAGTTAGCCCAAGGGAGACTTTACCCACCACTTGCTAATATTCAGGAAGTTTCTATTAACATTGTTATTAAAGTTACAGAATACTTATATGCTAATAAAATGGCTTTCCGATACCCAGAACCTGAGGACAAGGCCAAATATGTTAAAGAAAGAATATGGTGAAGTGAATATGATTCCTTGCTGCCAGATATGTATGAATGGCCAGAATCTGCATCAAGACCTTCTCCAATAACAGAGTAGAAGCATCACACTGCGAAATTCTTTCCATACATTAAGGAACCTCTTTTTTTTTTTTTTAAGAAAGCAATTCTTCCCAATTTTTCCATGAATCTACATGTCTGCTGGGGGTAGATGTGTTGACTCTCTTGTTAAGGTCCACAGTACCCTATCATCAAGTAACCATAGATAGTACTTCAGTCCTAGTTTGTAGCCCTTTACTACACCCAAGAGATGTAAAAAATAACTTTTGTGGATGCCTTCACTCACTTTTGTTCATACTTGCCAAGGTATTTATTATTTGCTGTTACAGATGATAATCTTCTCTCACTGAAATTTATTTCTATGGATTTTAAGTAGAACCAAATTTTAACTAAACTCCAAAGAAAAATTATCAGTATTTAAAACTTTTTAAAAAATACCTGCTTCATTTTATCTTAATGCTTTGAAATTCCTTTATAGTAAACAGGAAAATTTTTTCCATTTTGGAACTAAATCAAGGTTTAACTATAACATTATGAGAGAATAATGGAAATTGTAGTACTGCTGCCTTTAGAGAAGTAAAACAGCCATTTGCAACAGTATAAAAATCAAATAAGTTATGTTTTACTTCTGAATAAGCTGTATTTAATTATAGAGTATACTTTTATTCCAATAGTTATGCTTTGTACTACTTGGTATAATTTTTGGACTCCCTTATGATAGATTCCTTTGAATATTGTTAGTACTAATGACAACTCTTTTTGTATTGAAGATGGATTTAATACTTTTCAGAGTTAAATGGGAAGGAATAAGTGTTCTGAGCAGGAAATGCCATTTTTAATCCTGTAAAATGGGTAATAACTGGCTAAAGAGACCAGTTATTGTGTAGTACATACTGAAGATTTTAGGGGAAAATTCGAAAACAACTTAAGAAATAGTATGACTGTAGTATCTACTCATCACGGATGCTTTGAATTCAGTACTGTGGATTCAACCCAGAGGTATTCTACCCTGAGCTACATCTTTAGCCCTTTATTTTTTATTTTGAGACAGGCTCTTGCTAAGTTGTGATCCTCCTAATTAGTTGGGATTACATGTGTGCTACTACACCCCGCAAGAGGATAAAACTTCTAAATTCTCCTTCTAGAATAGTAACAACAATAAAAAATTATTCATAAGTATATATCAGTTTACACATTATTTAATATTTCTCTGTAAGAAAAAGGGGCTTTTTGTTTTTCATCTTCTCTTCTGTCTATTGAGATTAATTCATAATAAATTTTGAATATAACTTATTTTAAGAATGGTTAGTGTATACCATGGGAGGAAAAAAGTTTGAAATGGCCTTGCCATTTGGAATATTGAAAAACAGAGTTAATCCATTTAAAAGATAAGTAAAATCAAGTCTGTCTCAAAAAACAAGGAATTAGGTCTCAATTTGATTATTTTAATTAAAGATGAAAGGTTTGTGTTTTTCATGTTGTTTTTGTGAAAATAAAATCACCCCTAACAATAAAAAATATAATAATAATAAAGGCCTGGTGATGTAGCTCAGTGTGAAGGACCTGGGTTCAATACCCAGTACCACCAAAAAATAAAAGTTTTGCATAATGACAGGCTTACATTAGTTGACGTTTTCTTTCTTTCATAAATATGGATGAACTATAATGTTCACCAAACATGTTTAGAAAACTAATAACAATCCAACAGAGCAAAGGTGGTTCTAAAGAAAATAATTAAGACAATGGAAGGAACAGTAGCATTATAAAACCAGAACAGAGTGCTAAGAAATCTGAGAAGCAAAGCCTTCTGAGGTTTAAAAATTAGTAGGAAACTAGGAAAAATTTTGAGGAAGCTGAGGAATCTCATTTGAAGAATCTGAGGAATCTTATTTTGGGGTTGGAAAAAAGATAAATGAATGGAAACTATAACAAATAGATTAAACTTATAGAGAACTAGCCCAGGGCCCCAATATCCATCTAATGAGAATTTTAAGAAGACATAGAACATAAAAAGGCTGAGTAAATACAGTTTTTTAAAAACCTGAAACTGAAAACAAATGATAAACACACTTCAAAATACAGTAGTTATGTGTTTAAATGGTCAGCAGGACCCATGCCCATGCCTTTCATAACTCTATGAAACTTCATATCCCCAAAGACTCATAGAATACTCTAAAAGCTCCCCAAAGCAAAAAGCTATATATCTACAAGAGAGGAGGATTAAATGGCATTATATTTTTAATCAGCATTTCTGAAATTAATAAGACAATAGGCATTTTTTTTTAATTTTGTGGGAAAATAATTTTAAACTTCAAAATTTTTTTAGTAATGCTAGTAAATAAGTATGGTGATAAAATAATGACAGTCAATGTTTACAAAATCTCAAACATTTTACTTTACAAATTCCATTTGAAATATTCCTTATGGATGTCAAAAAAGACAAAACTCAAAAAGAAATGTGGAACATGGAAGAGGCAGACAGAGGTCACAACAGAAGCATAAATAAATAAGAATAGACTATGAGCAAGAGGAGAAAAAATATCCTGAAATGACAGTTCCAGAACACAACTTAAAAAATCATCAACAAAAATTAAAACAATGATCTAAACCAAAGGAAAAATAGTGTCTTTCAGAGAAATGTCTTTTCAACTTTAATAATAGTACATCCATGATTAAGTAACAGGTAATCTTAGTGATAAGGTAAAAGAATGATATTCTTTTTTAAAGACTATCATTTCAAAGTTCAAGTAAAAAATAGTCACAGTCAAACTATAAATCAAATTAAGATAAGTTTTGGGAGCTAAAATGGAGATTCCATTTGATCTCCATGGCTTGGGAGAGGCACACGCTTCAGGACAAAGAGTTTCACAATGCCCTTCTTGTAGTGTGATTACAATACATGGTTCTGTAAGGAATGACTGGATAATCATACAATAGTAATGTGTTGTTTGCTGATTTATTGATTTTCAATTTTACAATTATCTATAATTATGCCTGGCAAAGAGCATTGGCAAATATAAAAGTGCATGTAATTGACAGAAGGTACAAAGTTGATAGAGTTTCAAGCAAAGGGGTAAATATGCTTCATTACAGTAGTTTCCTAGAAACCATCTTTGATACTAATACAATAATTTTTAAAAGTCTTTGTTATATTATGCCTTTTATGTATATCATTTTTCTTTAATGAGAATTGAATTCTCAACTTGACTGTCTATGAATGAACCAATGTACAATGAATAGGAACTAAGTATTTTTCTGAAAGCAATTACAAACATAGCTAAATCCTCATCTTTGAAAACCTGACCTTCCCTATGGTCACTGAAATTTTCCCACTAGTCACAAGACAAAAACTTTTTTTCAGAAAATGCCATTTCTATTAAATTCATATTCTATTTCTACAAAACTGTAAAGCAACCGCTCAAATTATTGTATTTAACAGATAGATTGTATTTTTTTAGTAATTTGTTATTCCCTATACTTTAATTTTCTAAGGAGTTCATTGAGACATGTTTACTATTATAGATAGTTGAGATGACATGTTTATATTATAGACACCACCATACACACTTGCCCACACAAATAAATGCCTGTTTGAATATTTGCATATTTTTCCACAGTGTGAAACTATTTCAAAGCAAGGCTTTTTTGAAATGGTAAACATTTTGACTGGAAAAATTGTTTTTGCTCTGCGAGCCTAACTCATCTCACTGCCATATGAAAAAATCAAGTGCAGAAGGCAGTGAAAAACGACTAGTCATTTCTTTTCTCCCAACTGATACATATCTTATTTATTCTTTCTTGTAATGTGTGAATGCTGCACCATGCCCTATTTTGTCTTCTGCCTCAATTAAAATGTAAATTTCTGCAGACCATCTCTATAATTCCAAACTGCTCTAGGCAGGGGAATTTAAACTGCTTTTAATAAAACCAACTACAGATGCTGAAATAAGATTTCTTCCCAAGTCTTTGAAATCTATATATGTAGTAGTGTTCTGGGTCTTCTGTAGTTATGTCTTGGCTATAAACACTCAGATAAAAGGAAAGGAAGGTGATTGGTATCCTTGAGCATCACCACACATGCAAACTAAGAGTGAGGGGACTGACCCATCTCCTCTCTTAGACAATTTATAACAACCAATCCTTTTTCTCTTACACAAGATAAATGTTGGTCATATTTAGAATTTATAGCCTCAAAATGCCACTATTCATTTTTCAAGATAGGATAAGAATATGAGAGGTAGATTTAAAATTGAAGTCAAGTTTGTAAAAATGACTTTTGGATTTTTATTTCACCTAGTTGGTCTTCAATTTATCCATTTCACTGTATGACCCTGTAAAGTATTCCGCTCCCTCCTTCTTTGCTCCTTTTTCTGGTTAACTCCTAGTGTTCTCTCAAATCTTAAGTCCAGTGACTCTTCCAGGAGCATAACCTGGGACACTTAGAGGGTTAAATTGCTCTCCGTTTTTCCCTTTGCCAGCATTTCCTGGTTGCTCTCACACTGTTCTACTGATTTTTCTTTATTAGAATTAACATTTAATTATCTTTCACATCACATGAAGGACACTTCACACAGTGAAAGGAAGAACTAAGTAGACAGGAAAGGGGAAAACATGGAAACCAGGACTTTCCTAGGAAAATCAATCCACTAGTCAAATGGACATCTTCCCATTATTGTTGGATAATACAATGTAGAAGCAAATAGTAAAAGAGAACAATTAAGAAGCCATATCAACTGCATTGTTTACATTTGTGGTTCTCTGAGTGTGCTAGTCTCCAACCAGGCTGTAGCCAGTGTTGATCTTATCACTAAAAAGGCAAAGGATTTCTCTTCTCACATTGCAAATGTGTAACATTTAACAGTATAATCTTTTGTTCTCAAAGACAGTGGTTCTCTACTGGGAAGTGAATTTTGTTCCCCAGGGGATATCTGTCAATGTCTGGTCACATTTTGGGAGGATAAGATAAGTTCTATTGGCATCTACTGGGTAGAAGCCCAAGATGTTTTGGGTTTTTTTCCCCATTAACTTTATTGGTACATTTTAGGTATAAAATACAGTTACATTCATCATTGGGATCTTGTACCATTACATGAGTCTCTTGGTTCTTATTTTTTTTCCTCTTCCCTTCCCCTCCCTTCACCCCCTCCACCCTTCCCTATTTGCAAAGACCTTGTTTCCATATTCTTCCTCTTCTCATATTTCTTCCTTTCCCTTTTTTCCCTTCCCCTAATCCTCCCAATTCCCCTGCTCTTTTAGATCTTTTCTTCCTGTTATACAATATCAGTTATACATTTTTTAAATTACAATATTAAGATCTAGAAGACATTACCACAGATTTTACAGAATTTAAAAGGATATAGAAAGCATATGACAAAAATCTTTTTTGAAATAAATTCGTCAACTTCTAAGAAGTACCTTGGAAGACGAATGAAACTAACTCTGGAGGAAATATAAAATTTGAATAGCATCTATTAAAGAAAGTATATTCGTAGCTTGAAAACCTACCTATAGGACAACAGCAGGCTCATAAACATTTTAACTGATAAATTATATCAAACAATTAAAGCAGAGAAAAGAAGGAACACTTCTCCCCTCATTTTAGGAACTCAACATTGTGCTAATCCTAAAATTGGATAAAGATAATAGAAGAAAAATGTATGAACATAGATAGAAATTTGTTTAACAAAACAAACTATTAGAAGTCAGATCTGGCAGGATGTAGAAAGTGGTTTTGTTATAGGGATGGCAGTGTTGGTTCAGCATTGGAAGATCCACCCCCAAAAGTCATTATTTTAACAGAGGAAAGGAAAAAGCCATATGATCCTGTCACTAGTTGGAGAAAAAGTATTGGACCAAATTCTACAGCTGTTCATGGTAAAAGCTATCAGGAGACTAGAAGTAGAACAGAACCTTCTCAACAGATTAAAGACATGTACTTACTGCATACTTCTAGCAAGAATGCCTTATATGAATGAAGAAGATACAACGCTTTCTCCTGAAGGTGGGGAACAAGGGCAGATATGGTTACTCTTTATCTGTCCATTAAACTTTGAAACCTAGGCCCCACCAAAATAGTCTGGCAATAAAATGACACAACTAGGATAGGATTGGCACGGCAGAAGCAAAATCTTTATATGTAGATGAAATGATCATCTACAGAGAAAATACTAAGAAATCTCTAGGAGCCCCTAGAACTTATACTTGAATTTAGCAGGATTAGAAAACACAAGGTATATATAAAAATTCAGGTCTGTGTATACTTTCTATAAATGAAGATTTGGATTTTGAAATTTAAAAGTTATGTAGCAGTACAAAGGACCTAGAAAAGTTAAAACAAAAACAAAAACAGTGTTGGAAGACGTTTGGTACCTAATTTTAAGACTTCTTCTAAAGCTACAGCAATCAAGGCAGTGTTGGTGTAAGGAAAGATATATAGATCATTTGAATACAACAGAGAATCTAGAAATAGTACCACACATATATGGTCCACTGAGTTTTGAAAGATTATTTAACATTAGCATTTTATAGAATATAAACTCGATTCAAGAGCCGAGGAAGAGATAGTGTCTTCACCAAACGGCACTAGAACACCTGGTATCTGTATATAAAAAATTAACCTCAACCCCTTTTTTCCATACATGAAAATAACTTGAAGGGATCTATGAACCTAAATAAGAAAGCCTAAAAGTATAAAACTTTAAGAAGAAATTGTAAGGGAAAATATTTATGAATTCAGGGTAAGCAAGAACTACCTAGGATACAAAAAACATGATGTATAAAAGAAAAAAATTGATAAATGAGATTCCATCAAAATTTAGAACTTTAAATGACATCATTAAAATGAAAAGTAGTCCTTAAACAGACCATATTTCCAATGCATATAACCTATGACCAGAATATATAAAGACCTCTTACAGCTCATTAATAGACAACCCAATTAAAAAGTAGACATAAGAAGATGATCAATAGCCAGTATAGCACAAGGAATGGTGTGCAACTCTAGAATCAGAAAAATACTAATCAGTACAATAGCAAGATCGAATTATACACTCATTAGGGAGATGAATTTCAAAGTTTTAAAAGCCTTGTCATGACTTTTTCTTTTTGTTGGATTCTCCCCCTTTGCGTTTAATTTGCCATGCCCAGTGGATTCATTCTGCTGGGTTTCCTGGGGTTGTGATCCTCATTGTCTTTTCCTAGGGTATTGTCTAAAATTTTTCCAGTGCAGGTTTGGTATTCGTGAAGTTCCTGAGGTGCTCTTTATCATGAAAGTATCTTATTTCTCCATCCATTTTGAAAGATAGTTTTGCAGGGTACGTCAATCTGGGTTGGAGGCTGTTTTCCTTTAGGGCTTGAAATACGTCACTCCAAACTCTTCTTGCCTTGAGGGTTTGCATTGAGAAGTCTGCTGTGACACTGATGGGCTTTCCTTTGTATGTGATTTGTTTCTTTTCTCTCACTGCTTGTAGAATTTTGTTCTTCTGTTGGATTTCTGGAATCCTAACTATTATATGCCTATGTGTAGATTTTTTTTTGATTAAGGCTAGCTGGAGTCCTATATGCCTCACTTATCTGTATGTCAAGTTCTTTTCCCCTCCTTGGGAAGTTTTCTGCCATCACTCCTGTGAAGAGTTTTTTTTTTTTTATGTCATCTGCACTCTCTCCTCTTTCTTCATTGATTCCAATCAGTTTTATGTTATTCTTCTTTGCATCGTCTAGCAGCTGCTGGATTGATTTCTCATGTTCCCTTACAATTTTAAAGCAATTTTTCTTTTCCTCCTCACTAATTGCAATCTTATCTTCTATATGTGAAATTCTATCCTCACATTGGTTGATTCTGCTGTGCAGACTTTCCACGGAGTTTTTAATCTCTTGGAAATCTGTTTGTATCTGTTTTATGGATTCCATTTGTTTCCTATGTTGGGATTCTATCATGTTCCTCAGATCCTCTATTTTTTTTAATCTGTGTCCTCTCTAGATTTATTAATCATGTCTTGCACCATGAGCAAAATCTTTGCTGTTATCTGAGTAATTATTTCTGATTTCATTTTTCCCAGATCCTCTTTTGTTGCCAGTTCAGAGAGCCCAGGTGGTTGAGTATCAGATTTTTCCATCTTGTTTCCCTTTGGGGTTGCTGTAGGTGATCTAGAACTCTATTTTTCAGGCTTGTTTATGTGTTTTCTCATTTCCACGGGGGGGGGTGCTTCTGGGTCTCACACAGGTCACCTTCTCTGCCCTAGGAGCTTGAGAAGGAGGTGGGGGGAGCTTCCTTCCAGGTGCTGGGACTGGCTCACCTTCTGTGCCCTAGGAGCCTGGGATGGCAGTGGGGAAGCTTCCTTCAGGGTGCTGGGACTGGCTGAGCTTCTCTGCCCTAGAAGCCTGGGATGGAGGCAGGGAGCTTCCTTCTGCGTGCTGGGACTGGCTGACCTTCTGTGCCCTAGGAGCCTAGGAGCCTGGGATGGAGGCAGAGAGATTCCTTCTGGGTGCTGGGACTGGCTCAGCTTCTCTGCCCTAGGAGCCTGGGATGGAGGCGGGGAGCTTCCTTCAGGGTGCTGGGCACCCAAGATGTTTTTAAACATACTCTAATACCCAGGGCATCCTGCTACAGCGAAGAATATTCAGGTTCAAATGTTAATAGTGGCAATGCTGAGAAACAGTGGTCTATGCAATTGATATGGTGAACAGGAAAGAAGGACCAAAAGCAGAGACAGAGAAACCATGCAGTCTTTAGATTTACAGGGTGGCACATGCAGTCCTGATGGCAGAAGTATTCCTTAGATGAGGAATAGTTAGTTTCACAACCATTTTCAATTTCTCATCTCATGCTCTATTCTCTTTGTTATTGAAGAAATGGCTATAAGTAAAAGATAACTCTTTGTCTACCTTCCACTTCTAAGTCCTTTACTGTAGGAAACAAGAACCAGGGACTACGCTGGATTAAATTTTCAAATTCCTTCCTTCTTAAATCTCCCACCACCACTAAGTAATCATATAGAAGCCCTACCTTCTTCATTTCAGCCTGCTCAGATGCCCTACCACTAAGTCCATGGTCTATAGCCATCAGCCTTCCAGATGCTATGTTAGTAAGCTGTTTATATGAACACCTGACTGAGCTGCATTGCTCTAATTTTTGTTCTCCACATAAGATTTCCCACCTACTTTTAATGTTTCCTGCCTGGAATGCCTTCCTGTCTTTATTTTGTCAAACCCAAAACTATGATTCTTCCAAGATTCTACTTAAACTTGCCTTTCCCCAACTCTTCTCTCCTTTATAGTGCCATATCCATTTATTTATGCTTATTTCTTTGCTCATTCATTTGTACTGATTATTGTCTTTTGCTTTGCATTATCCTAGTCATCCCAAAAAAGCAAATACTTAATAATATTAATTTATGTTTTTAGAATATCACCTTCAATGTCAGGTGTGATGGTGCACACCTGTAATCCCAGTCATCTTCACTGTACCTATGCATAGTGAACTATCCATAAGGATTAGAAGAAATATTACTGACTGTTTAGAACATTAATTGTGCCATTCCCATTCAACTGGTACTCGATAAATATATATTGTTGGTGGTAAAACTTACAGAGCTGTACCTGTTAATAAATAAACTTCTAATGAGAGGAGCTTTCAAAAGAGACCTTCCTTTTCTAGTCTGTATAGATGAAAAATGGAAACCAACTTGGAAATCCCTCAAGGAAATAGTTTCAGAAGATATGAATTGCTGTTTTCATTATAGTTTAGGCCCTAACAAAATTGGGAAACTTGGAGACAGAATTCAGAGTCTAAATTAAATATAAGGCTCACCGAAAGTTGGCAAGTTAACATATATTGAGAAAGAAAGAAATTGTTGAAAAGTTTCAAGTGTTGGTTAAATAGTGCTTTGAGTAGTGCTTTTCACACTGAGTATACAGGCAGCAAGTTCTAGGTCCACAAGTTTTATTTATTTCTATTTTTTTTTTACTTTTCTGGTTCCTTTTTCTTAGCTTTTACTGTAATGGAAATCTGAAATGGGTTTTAAAGTATTAAGATACATTTTAAATTTTTCAGTGGTTATTTGTACTTAAAAGGTATTTTTGTGGAATAAAATTTGAGTTTCTTGGATAGCATTTCTCAAAATTGAAAGCATAAGCTAATGAGGGCTTGACAATTGTTTTTTCTTTAAGAGGTCTGTGTAGACCCAAAGTTTGGAAAATACTCTGATAATATATCTTCATAGGCATGATGGATTTACTTAATGAAAAATAATACAAATATATTTGAACTCCAAAATAACTGGATGGCTTGTGAATTATTGATGGAAAAATCAGATTTGCCAAACTTTCTTCAACTGATGCTCCCTGGTATTGCCGACTCATTCTTCTTGACCACTTTATGATTTAACTATTTCATGACATAAATGAGGTGCTTTTCTTCATCAATTCATTTTTTTTTTTAGTTAAAAGAAGTTTAACCACCAACTGATTTACTTATTAACAAGGCATACATTCATTCATCTAAGAAAATGGTTGCATTTATAATTTTTAATACTCATTTTACTTTACAATGGTTTTTGTAATTTTGATTTTCCAATCATAATTTTTGATGACATTTTTATGATGACATCATTTTGATGACATTATTCTAATAAGAATAAAATTAGCAGTGAATTGGATTATAATCCCTTTTTCTAGACTTCTTCAACTTGTTGGAGAGATATAAATCTTAATACTCACTTAAAGTGAACCAACAAGAGGCCAGACAATACAAAGAAAGGAAAGGAAGGGAATCTTTAGACTTGGTTACTGTATCTAGTTATTTGACCCCAGAAATTCCAGAGTTCAGTAAGATTTATGAATCTTACAGTAGAGCTGAGCTGAAATAAGTACTCCTTCTAAGAAAGACAACTAGCTGAACCAAATCTTAAAAAAAAAAAAATGTGCAGTGCTCTGCATACACCCTGTCATCTTCCTGCTCCACACATCTGGAGCCCGGGACGACTTCCCAGAGGAAGCAGTTGGGTAACAGCTCAGCTTTTATTGAATTCCCTAATAAAGAATGCACGTCTTTTGTGACTTACAGAAGCATCAAGCATTGCTGTCCTCCCAACCTCTCTTGAAAGACAGACAGTTGGAGGTGGTCGGGAGCAGATAATTCAACTAAACACAGTGAACGTGAGAGCTGCACCTCTGTCTCGGGAGGCCTACTTTCAGGAGAGCTCACTGCCTCTCTCCTTGGCAAGTCAGACTGACAGTGACCAGTGACTGGGCTGCATGTGGAAAGTTAGAGTTCTTTGCAAGTGTCATGCACGGTAAGTGTGAGGGGGAGAAAATCTGCACCTGGGATCTCATTTGAAGGCATCTTTCCTCCCCAGTTCCTTCAACTTCAGCTTGAAGTATTCTGCATTCAGTTCACACCCTTCTCACAGACAGGCTCATCACTGCCAATCTGACTGGATGTGCTCCCTAGTGGGGCACTTCTAATTCTGGACACTGAGAAGTAGCAGAAGCAGCACATCACTGTCAGACTCCTCACGGATAACTCCAGACACCAGCTATGTAAAAGCCTGTCCTTTGTCAGTCTTTGATTGAGAAGTGTTCTTGCTTAGGACTGGCCTTCCCCCTTACTAGGAGGAGGAAATCTTAACCAAATTCAATACAGAAAGCCTGAAGAAAGTACTGAAGGAGAAAGATGGCCCTACACTGAGTGGGTGAGGTAGCAATGTTAAGGTCTGTTGACAAAAGAGGAGCCCCATCATGTGGACAATGGAAGGCCTACACACTTCCTGGGAAAGCTCTGCACTTCTTACTTCATGGAGAGGAACAAAGTGGCAAATATTCTTTCATAACTTTCTGTCCTTTAAATGCTCCTATTATCCTTTCTTCCTTTCTCCCAGGAAAAAGTAGAGAATACTGATTCTTACCTTTATATTCTGACTCCCCTTCTTCCTTCACTTTCATGGGAAACCGCATTAATGACCTATTTTATGTATCTTCATCTTTGGCCTTTCTCTTGACTATTTCTTTCCAGAATTAAAGGGCATTCCATATCTTCTATCTCCAAATATAATCATACTTTTATCCTGTGTCACCTTCAGGTTACCTCCTTTTCCTGTGCCATTTTTTCACACACACAAGGCATTTCAAAGAGTGCATTACCTTATTATTTTTTCTACCTTCCAGATGGCGATACCCAGAATTTACTGAAAGCTGCCCAAACCATGGTGGCTGCTAAGTCTCTGAGTATAATACATACTCTGCAGTCCTCATTCTTCATCCTTCTGGAACTTAGCGTCATTAAAGTTTGGCTACTAAAACCATATCCTCCAGAATCACACCCTCACCACACCATTCCATAGCTGTGGACCGTGGCAAGGCACTTTGGTTTTTTCACCTGTAAAATGAAGTTATAATAGTAGCTACTTCCCAGAGTTATTTCGTGAATTAAGTGATTTAATGCACATAAAGCAATTAGAAAAATGCCTGGTACTCAATATATGTTGCAGTTATTAATCATCCTCCATGTAAAATTTGACACAGCTGACCACCTCTTCCTCACTGAAATTATCTTCCTGCTGACTCTCCTGGATATCACTTTGTCCAAGGTGCTGTTTCCTTCTCTCTGTGCTTAGTATTTCTTCCTTTTCTCTACTTCCCTTAAACTAAGGTTCTACCCATTCCTTCCTCATAAAAACCACACGTCTTCTGGGAGCAATTTTATCCACCTTTCTTTTTTCAAATGCATTTGTAATGTCTCACAATGTTTTCTGTAGTTCAAACTTCATTCCTTAAGATTGGACTACACCATACACTGGATAACACTCTGCAAATGTCCTACAAACTCAGCATGTTTTAAGGTCATTACCCAACAATGCCAGTCCTATCTTCTTTCTTAATCAGTGGTTTTGCGAAACCATCTATTTGCCAAAAATGAAATCGGTGATTCCTTTATTTGCCATAAATTCCACCCATTAATTCAAAATCCTCTTGATACTCATATTCCATTTTCTTTTTCTCATCCACTACTGCATTTTGGTCATCATTCTGACTGAGAAATGGACTGACAATTTGTTAGTTGCATTTGGTTTTCCCCTCTCTTATCCCTTCTCCAGAATCTTTTTCTTCTGATCTTCCTAAAACAGAAACTTTTAGGCCTTCCCACTTAATGCTTTTTAAGAAAATGGCAAATTATCACCTTCAAGATAAACTCTGAAGCACTTACCATGTTACAAGGTTCTCCCTTACTATCCAGTTTAATGTCATATTCCACATCTCTCACATTTTTGGCTAGATTTAAACTATAGTCATATCTTGGTACTCAACTGCTTTGAAACTAGTTTAATTTGGAATTCAACATACTTTGAGGCAAAAAATTTTGTCCCAGTAGTGGTGGTTTCTTACTTGACACACAAGGTACAACTTGTTGGTGTCTATTGCCCCATGACTTGCTACCCTTTCCAGTCAAAACAATTTGTTTGTAGGTGTTTTGGGTACTTATCATACCTCCTGTGACCAATTAGTGATGAGTACAAAAAAATAATTTGATATTCACACAAATTGATTCAGTCTCTCTCATTTTCATTCAAATCAGAGGGCAAAGGAGATTATCTTAAATTATAGCCAAGCAGAGGTTTGTTCTTAGGCTATTAATGGATAGTCCTGTAATACACTCATGCTGAAGAACATGAATAACTTTTTTTAATTTTTTCTAAATCATAACGTCAGCTTGGGAATCCATAGAGACATGAGACTTGAGATCAGTGAAGAGGCTTGGAGATCATCTAGTTTGGGTGTTTCAAATCTGGCTATAAATTCAGATCACCCAAAGGTGTTTTAAAATGAACCAAAGGAGGGCTGGAGATTTAGCTCAGTGGCACCACGCCTGCCTCTTAAGTGCAAAGTCCTGAGTTCAATCCCCATTGCCAACAAAACAAAACAAAACAAAAATGTACCAAAGAACAAGACCTGTAAAGATTTAAAAAATCAGCATCCCTGGGTATATTTTTAAAGTTCTTCAGGTGATTAAAATGGATAGACAAGGTTGGGAACCACTGATGTAGCTTAACCCATGGTTTTATAGATGATCATGTTATAAGACTTTTGATTTCATTTTCCTCTCTATTTTTCCCTAACAAAAAAATGACTGAGATTAATAATGAATGCCAAACCAGAGATACAAAGAGTAACCCAAGGGAACCCACACAAAAGTTTATTCTGCTGCAGAATGGTAGACATTCATTTTATCATCCTGACTACAACATTTTGAGCTTTTTGAAGGAAGAAACTTCACTCTTCATTGTCATAGCAATGCCTAGAAGAGTGATTGACACAGAGTAGTTTATTAAAAATTTATTAGAATGAATTAATGAATAAAAATTTATTAGACCTTAAGAGAACATCCCAAAATATGAAGCATTGCAACTTATTTCACAAGTTGAAGAATTATGAACTCTGAGCATACAGATGCAGAAATAAGTTCTGTGTGTTTACATTTTCCAAGGGATTAGAAACAGATGGAGACTATTATTCTTTTCCTTTGAAAAGTTGGGCACCAAGATAAAATTAGGAGGAAAAATCCCATTGGGTTTATGTTTTGTTTTTCAGCTGGAGTAATATTAGAAAAGAAAAATATAAAATATTTTCAGTTGCTAAATTAAGATCTTTGTTGTAGGGAAGTTTATGTTTGGAAATAATTTTAAAGAGCTGTTTTAAGAATTCTACCCCCTCAAAAAAAAGTTTAACTATTGAACCCCTGAAGCTTTATGTTGACTATTTAGAGACAAGGGCTTTAAGGTGGTAATTAAGGTTAAGTGAGACCATATATGTGGGATCCTAATCCAATAAGACTTGAGTCCTTTTAAAAAGAGGAAGAGAAACCAAGGATCTCTCTCCATCATGTGAGGACACAGTGAGAAGGAGGCTTCCTGTAGTCAGGAAGAGTCCTTGCTGGAAACCAATCCTGCAGGCACCTTGATCTCAGACCTTCAGCCTCCAAAACTATGACAAAATAAATGCTGTTGCTTCACACACTTAGTCTGTGATATTCTGTTAAAGTAGCTAAGGAATATCAATATAAAAATGGACTTTTTTTTCTGTAGCATCACCAAAAATGACTTGAAGGAAACAGAGAATTTGAAAGAAGTAACTATGACTTCCTTTTCATTTCTGTAGAGATGATTCAGGGGTAGAACATGAGATGGGGCAGAAATATGATAAATGCAGTTCTTTGGAAGTACCACTTTTCATGGATTCATGGTATACATGCGGAGATTTTTATATGTGACATAACTCACAGCAATATATAATGTAACACAAAATTACTACAAGTCAATTTTACTTTTTAAAAGTTAACATTATAGACCTCATGGAATACTGTAATTTCTTCCCAACAGCTTTTGGTTTTCCACTGAAGCCATCACTTCTGCTACTTTTTATTCAAAAATGAAAACTGAAGAATAAAATTTGGCAGCCTATGTTGCAAGTAGAAAATGACAAGTGAACATATTGGATCATTTGGATTCTTCTTACAAATGTGGACCCAGATAAAATCGTTAGTGTTTATTGTCATATATTTGCATTATATTGTATAGGCCACCCTATGGCTTTTCAAACAAAATTACCATTCCTATTCTTATAAATTCATTTTACCAGCACTTTTGTTTTGATTTGCTGCAAGTCCTCTGGCACTTATTAACGTTCAGAATTGTTCAGGGCAACCTCATGCAAATGTAGCTCCTTCAGCCAACAAAATCCACATTTTCTGTTTGACAATCAACATTTCATTAATAGCTTGTTAAAGCAGGAAGGGATCTTAATGAGGACCTGTTCACCTCCTCTCTCTCACCCAGCAATATTTGCAACATATAAAAGTTCCTGATGTCTTGAAATTCATGACATTATGCTACCTACATGAGCAATATTAGAGGATATTTCCTTTACTTCAACCTTAGCACACAGCCAGATTCCACTAAACAATCTTCAGACTAGAGTCTCAACTTGCAGAAAAATGTGCATTAGGCTTGTGCTTAATTGAATATATCTTTTAATCTGAAATTCTTACATCATAAAAATTAGAATAAATTCATTGTTATATACATGTATAAAAGGCCCTTTAGTGTGTAGAATATTTTTACTTAAAATAATAAATAATGTATAAACGTGTTAATGCACTAAATATAACTTTTATCTACTTTATCTACCTATGATTATAGGCCAGCTCATATTCACATATAATCCAGTATATGAGTGGCCAAAACTAAACCCAGAGAAGATATTCCATGAGTCTTCTTTGCTTCACTGAATGAGTTCTGCAAAACACTTGGATTTATCACTTTTATAAAAATGAAAGAAAAACAAGCCTCAATTGAAAATATTCTTAAAAAACAAAAATAGTTTCCTGAACGTCAAGTCTGAAGTATCCACTCTCCTTCTCCTTACTCCAACCTTTGAGTCCCTCACATTTACTTTCTAGGCCTCCCAGAAATTTCTCTTGTAAAATGGAAAAGATGGTACCTTTTTGACCAGCATAAGCAAGCCAGTTAGCAGATCAATAAGGTCTCTTCAGACACTATGATCAGTCTCTCTGTGAACATGTGGCACACAAAGTGTATGAGGCAAAGGAAATCCCACACTAGTCTAGTCAGAAACAAGGAGGCAGAGAATTGGAGTGCTGGTCATGAAAGATGTGAGGATGTAGCATTTTACTTAGGAAGTAGAAAGAGGGCAGAGGGAGCAAAAGCCTACTTTGTCAGGCCACACACAATTGGGTAAGGAAGTGATATAGCAATGTTATTTTATTGTACATTTTATATTTCTGCATCTCAAAACTTGAAAAAAATTATAAAATATAGACAGTATTATGTATTACAAACTTAAACGTAAGTGATTAAAATTCAGTCACCTCAAGCTAAAATTCTATCATTTATATTAATTTGAAGATTTTACAAGTTCTTTAAAATTATCATTTAATAATTCTGAATTTAAAAAATCTATTACTATAAACTCATTTTCTGCAAACAGCATTATACTGAAGATTTAGATAAAGAAAAACCCAACTGAAGGCACATAATGTACCTATTTGCTACCTATTTGCCCACTCAACCAACATCTATTAGCATCTACTAGGCTCCAGAACTGTGTTACAGCAGAAAAACTCTAATGGCCAACCAGAGCATGAATGTTGAATCTTCTCTGTTCGGTGTTAGCACTGAAGCCATTTCTCTGCATCTGGATTTTTACTCCTCTCTGGAAAGAAAGCAGTGGCTGTACACTACACAGCTCAGCACACCCACATCAAGTTGATGTACAGGAAAGAACCATTTAAGACCATATTCAGTGGTGTGTCTGAGGATAATGTGAGGGAGCCACAGATACCAAATGAGCTTAACACGGAGCACCAAATAAATAGTATGTCTCTTCTCCAAAAGCTTCATCAAGTACCTCTGAGAAGGGATGGCAGCTGCTCTGCCATGTGCCCTCAATCCAGAAGCACATAACAGCACAGAAGCGAGAGGAAAACACGAATTAAGCACATTTTACTTTCTTCATGTTAGAGTTTCACATTTTTGGCTCAGTATTCATGTATGGATGTATGTTAATGTATTCAAATGTGTCATAGACATATCCATCTTGATATAATGGAGTGAAATCTATCCTGGGACTGCCTAAAAAGTCAGAGAAATTTTGATGTATACATATGCACATATCCCTTTATATGGATTTTTAAAAAAATAGCTGGCAACACATCTTGATTTGGGGGCTGTGGAGCTTAGTTCTCTCAAGTCAGCTTTGTAATATAAGAGAGCAGCAATGAAAGGCTAATAAAGACTTTTAGCTTATTTACGTTAAATTAATGGCGTTCTAATTAGTACTGTGTTACACAAAATCCCCTCAAGGTAACTTAAGTGTGAAAGGTATATTTTAAAATATGTCAATTAATAAATATGATTAATATATTTTTTTTTTTTATTTTTTTACTGTAACTCATACCCAGAGTTCAGAATTTGAAGGAAAATGGAAATACTTCCCTTCCCTACTGTTTCTCTAATAAACATCTACCAGTCTGGCTATATCTGATGCCTGACTATAATTTGTTTCCTTTATGCTTATATATTGGCTCTTATCACAGCTCTGCTTTGAATCCACAGCACTCAGAACGAGGTTACATATTAATTTTAAATTAGCTGTCAAGTACCTTAATATAAATTTGTTTTAGAGATTACCTTCTGCCAAGGTAGAGAGGGCAATGAAGCTTTGAGACTTTCTGGGAGATGTAGGCAGTTTTTGGACCACAGGGTACTTAAAGAAGTTATGCTTAACTGGATATAGTTTGTTGGATGTAGGCACTAGAAAAGCAATCTGGGGACAGGAAAAGTGGAACGTGTCACACTGGGTTTGATCATCACTGCCAGATGTCAGCTTTCTGGGGAGCTCGACTTTCTTCTGCCTGAATATTTTCACAAAAGTGAAAGGGTATGACAGTTACAAGAGGGTAATACAGAATATAAGCGGGGAAATGAGACAGAGGTGGAAGAATTAAAAATTGAAAACCACCTCCCTCCTATTTCCCACTAGAATGAGTCCTCTTTTGCAGCACTCTTCATTCCCTAGTGTATGATCCCCCAGCTGGAAGTTTGAGAAGGGATGTGCATGTGTGTCTACCTCTCCCTGTGTCTTACATGGTTTTGTAGACTTTCAAAAGATGTTCAGACCCCTCTCTGAGGACATTCTATTCAATCACTCTGATGGCAATTTTACTAACTAGAGTCATATGGAATTAGACATCCATTGCTAAATAGGCCACAATCCCAATGGTGCCGAGCAAACTAATTTTGGGGGCCCAGTTCATAATATTCAATTGGTAGCAAGGGAGACACAGGCTGTAAGGTCTGATATGATGACTAATCAATCAGAATTTGAAAGCTCTAGTTCAGGGAATTCTGAGAAAATTCAATGAAGCTTTAGAAGCTGTACTAAAGAGGAAGAAAAGGCCAAGGAAAAAGCTGTGGTTTCTTTTCCCGAAGGCTTGAACAGCTGTCATCTGTCTCAGAGCGGAATGTTTTTACTAAGTAAAAATCTCATTTACATACTATAAGAAAGTGGAGGAAAATCAGTGAATAAACAAATTTAGCATCAATTCCTAGCTAATAATTATGACCCTTTCCTATTCCCTGGAGTTTCAATTCAAAAGAACTGAAGCTTCACAACATTAGTTTTAGTAGCTAGACTTTTCAAGATGCTGCATAGAGGAAATGCCCTGATCTTTCTTTGCACAACAGTACATTGCTCCTGTAATTTTGCCTAATAATACCCCAAGCTCCGCTTGTTACTAACTAAATAGAAATAATTCTACAGAGACTTCAAATAGAATTGTGTTATCTAACATAAATTCGCCCAATGCCTAGGCTACAGCATGCCAAAAGGGATCCTTTTATTAATGGCTGGTAACTCACCCTTCCCCCTGCTTCATGTATAATCGCTTTCCATTCATACACATTATCTGAAAGGTTAAATTAAATTTGCCACATTTGTGTAGCAGAGAACAATGCCTCGAGTTGTCCTCAAACGTTAAAAGATACATTTATTTTCTCCATATGCGAAACAAAATTTTCAGGTTTCCACTGGGGAAAAATCTCCAAAAGTTGAAATAAACTGGAGAACAATGCTGATACACAAATTGTGTGTGTGTGTATGTGTGTGTGTGTGTGTCTGTATGTGTAGAGAAAGGAAGGGGAGGGGAAGAGAAAAAAAGAGCAGAAACAGTTGGAGAACCAGTAAAAATACAGCTAACAAGCTTAGGGGAAAAAAATTTGATTGGTTCACTAATCTTTCTTTAACAGAGGAAAAACTGGGGCTTGCTTTATTCTGTGAGTAAAAATGCCGAACGCCAGCTCAATTGCAATCTCAGATAAACAACAAGTAATTTTAGTGTATCACAAATATGGTAAGAACGGTCTTACACTAAAAATACATCCGTTTTTATCTGAAATTTAAATTATCCTAATTTAAAATTATTATTTACAAGTTATCCTATATTTTACTTGGCAACCCTGGTAGAATAATATGAGAATTGAAATCATTTCCATCGTTTATGGCAAGAGCAAACTTGGTTAACCACATTCACAAAATAACTCTATTGGGTTAAACTTAGTTGCCATAGCTGATAAAAAATGATAAGGGTAAGTATAAATTATTCTTTGGAGGTTGTTGCTGTGACAGGAAGAGGGAAATTTAGGGAAATCAAGAATGGGACTGAGGGTCCCTTGAGCTAGTAAAAATCTAAAAGGATACAACCAACAGAACAAGACAGCAGTGTGTTGAATCAAGGACAGAGTTGCTCCCTCCCCATCTGCCCACAGCCATGCTCTTTGACAAGGTTCTGCTGTCCACCTGTCTTTTCAAGCATGGATCACTCTATGTAATCCTCTTCCTTAGTCTGCGTTGATACAAAACACTTCACCCTTCAACACTGACAGTGAGAGAAAAAGAATGTCTGACCATACTCATCAGAGATATTAACCCTATTACTCTAAAAACTGCTACCCCAATGCTTTCAACTCTGTATCGTGATTACAGTAAATATCTTGACTTCTGAGGGGGAAGCTAGAAGACAGGGCATTGCTCTATTATACTTTACAATATGAAACTCTAGCCCAACTCTTGGAGCAACGTAGATGGTTAATTAATGCTGGAAGAATAATATATACCTTCCCAAGAACTCTTTATTCTTTTTATATTGGAAGTAACAACTAAAAACCGGGGAATTTCAGGAACCTAATGACTATTGGGAAAAATAAAATTTAAGATCTATTCAAACTTCAAATTTATTTGCAGTAAATGGCTGTCCAAACATATAGACGTATATTTATCACACACCATCCATGTGATATTAGTTTTTGCTTTCATAAAAGGTACAGAAACGAGCCGCAGTTATATTGCTGAAAAATCCAGTCTCCTGTATTTCATTTTTTCTTGTTACTTAATGAATATATTTCTGTTTTCCATAAATAAATATACCAGATACAGTGGTTCTTCAGTTCATGGACTTCATTTGTTCCACAGTTTTGGAGAAAAGATGGCCTCCTTTGTGTCTGCGTGGGAAAGATAGCTGTGGTTGTGTTTGTTACTTGACGCACAGTTTGCAAACAAAAGCAAAATTTTGCCAAACACTTCTGTTTCTGAGCCAAATTGTTTGTAAACAAAAGTGTTTGTGAACCAAGGTACTAATGTATATTGTTTTGAAATTATCACCAGGTAAATATATTGAATATGAGAACTTATTTTTAAAATATCTAATATATCAAAAAAGGACAAAGCAGCAGAGATAAATTTAAGAGAATGAAGAGATTCACTAGACCTTGAGGAGAGAGTCAGAGTTTATAAAAATGAAAACGGAAAGACAGAGAGAGAAAGAGACAGACAGACAGAGACAGACAGAGATTGAGATGACATTGTTTTTACTATAATGTTATTTCCAAGAACACAGAAATAAAAAATAAAATGAACAGACTTAATTCAAGGCTTGGTCAAGACTGCATGCATATTATACACATGGCTGTCTCGGCAAAGAGCTCCTCACATTTGAGTTATAACACTTTCATAAAGAAAACCATCTGCAAATCAAATATTAATGAGCAGGGCCAATTACATTCAGTTAACTACACCTTGGGGGAAGATCTGCAGAGAAGTCTGGTTTGAACTTACTGCGTATCAAAACCAGGAGGCAACCAGACAGGGTGGTGCACAACTGTAATGACAGCACTCTGGGAAAGTGAGGTAGGAGGATAACAAATTTGAGCCCAGTCTGGGCAACTTAGTGAAACCATGTCTCAAAATGAACAGTGAAAAATGGGCTGAGGATGTAGCTTAGTGGGAAGGCTCTGGGTTCAATCCCAAGGAAGGAGAGGAGAGGAGAAGAGGGGAGGGGAGGGGAGGGGAGGAGTGGGGAGGAGAGGAGAGGAAAGGAGAGGATAATGGAGGAGAGCAGAGGAGAGCAGAAGAGGGGGGAAGAGAGGAGGGGAGAGGAGAGGAGAGGAGGAGAGCAGAACAGGACAGAACAGGACAGGAGATACTTGAGACTGCCAATCTGTATTCTACGCACCTAGATACTCTGATCTAGATGGCCAAAGAATAAATCTGTGGTTTCTTATTCATGGATTATTCTAGTCAGCAGGACTTAAAACTATAGAGATGTAGGTTTCTGTGTTAGGAAAAGGCAGTGCCTCAAATAATGTTAGCGGACTCTGGACAATCTGCTTCTGAGATCCTTTCCCAGTTCCCCTCCCCACTAACTCATCAGGTTGGGCCAACTGGAATCAGGAGTAGAATGGAGAGATAACTAAAGATAGGGATGGCATAAAGTAATCGAGTGAATACTGGGTTTTCTCTTACACAGTAGGAAATATGCTCATTAATAACTCAGGCTTATTAGAAAACAAATTCAATTTGGCTGATTCAAGTACAAAAGCTTAATAAAGAAGACTAGTTACAAATGTGTGGGCTAGATTAAGAGATACTAGATCCAGAGATTGACCACAGAAGGAATTTGTGACCGCAGGCATGCCTGAAGGGGCAAAGAGGAATGGTGGATTTGATCTGGAGACCACTAAGAGCGGGAGCCATGGAGGAGGGGTTCCTGACACAGCTGTACCTATGGCGGGTACCACACAAGAGGGAGAAGGAAAGCCCCAACAATCCTTTCCCTCTACTTTGGCATCTACCTCTACCCACTAGTTCCTTCTGTTGAGCAAATCCACTAGATCCCAGCTGCCATGGGAGCCTGTCTGATGCAGAACCATGGGCCAGTTTCCTGGGACACACTGCATGACAGAGAAGTGAAAAGTACAGCTTTGAGGTGGGGAAAAACAGAATGAATTGAGACTGTTTTAGCCAGTTCTCAAAAGTATATAGAATGCTTAAGCAGTTCAAAAACAATACAAAGACTGTTTTTGTTCTCTAGGGTGTTTTAAAGCATAAATAAATAAATGCTTTCCTTCTGCTACTCACTTTTGGAAAGCGAATCATTCAAGTTGTCAGACTGTATAAGTAATGTGTCTTTATTCATAACCATGGAATAACCCCCTGCTCAAACAAATTTTTGCTTCAGGGTAAGTCTTGGCTTCAAAATAGCACAGGAAAAAGGTTAGATAGGATTGCTTGTTTACTATGAGAAATGATCTATGGATTTTTTTGAGAGAATTCCTAGCAGTGCATCTTAGATATTTTTAAGTTCTTTAGCAATGGAAAGATGTACTTCTGTACGACAAGCACGATGATCCTTTAGCACTCCCTATAGATCCAACTACATCAGTGTAGTTTATAGAATGTACTAGGAAAATACTCTTGGCTCACAAATTACCTAGGGGAACAGGTTCATGGATAGTTTGTGCATTGTACTGGGATCTAAAGTGCAAATCACTGAACTAATGAATTTAGTAGACAGAAAACTAAAGTGAGAGAAAGGAAACTTTTTTTTTTTTCACCAGGTTTGGGTCTACCACTAATAATATGATTTCAGACAACAGTGTTAAATTATTTATGGGACACTGTACTTTTTCTTGAAAAGTCTGAGAAAGTTCATTTTTAATATCTTTTACAGGATAACTTTTTTTTTAAAATCACATCTAAATTCTAAAGGCATTCATTGAAGAAACCAAATAGTCTTTTAAAAATAAGCAATACAGAAAAGAAAAAAGTAATTATTACTTTTCTCTGGACATATTTAAAAAAACTATTGGAATTCAGTTACAAGGTCATGAATATTAACTACACACAGCTGAGGACAGCATTAGCCAAAGAAAAAGGAAAAAAAAATGACCCTGGCATTGTTTGGGACTTAGTCCTTGCCAGAACTATATAATGCAGAAATTTTAAAATCTCTTTTGTGGTGCTATTTTTTTTTTAAGAAAAAAATCCAAACATGTTTTTCTTAGTCTTTTTTTTTTCCAATCTAGCCTACACTTCTAATATTTGGTCTCTTTTTGCCAAGAAAATTTTCAAAATAAATCTCTTATGACTTAGTATTGATCAATCACATTTTAAGGAACTGTGATAAAGTGAAAATTACTTCCCCTAATGTCATTCATGCTGCAATCTCTGGAACCTATGTATGTATCTTATCTGGTGAAAAGAACATTGTAGATGTGATTAGTTTTATAATGTTGAGATGAGAAGATTACCCTGCACTACCTGGGTAGCCCCAAAGTAATAATAAAAGGCAAGCAGAATGAGCACAGAGAGAGAGAAGTTACAGGGATGGAAGGCATCAGAGAGGAAAGAAGATGCTACTTTGTTATCTTTGAAGGAGGACTGGGCCATTGGCCAAGGAATGTAGGCCAGCTCAAGCAATTGAGAAAGGCAAAGCATGGATTTTTTTCTATACCTCCATAAGAATGCAACCCTACTAATATATTAATTTTAGCCAGTTAAAACTGGCTCCAAATTTATGACCTCCAGAACTATAAATAAATACATCTATGTTATTTTAAGCCACTAAGTTTGAGGTAATTTTTTCACAGAAAAAATAAGAAGCTAGTAAAAATTCTGAGAATATTTTAAATAGGGTGCCCTGGAGAAACCTAATAAAATCTTCATTTAGCCAAAAGAATAAATGATAATGATTGTAAAATCTCTGATCATCCTATATCCTACGATAAAAGTTTATGGAAAAATGCTGGCTAAAAATTAATATCCACAGTCCCTCAAACACTGCTAATCAACAATGTGTTCCACTGACTTATAGGACAATACAGTCAACTTAAAGGAAAAAAGTAATCTGGGATAAAAGAAATAGTAGTCATTCAAACAGACAAAAGAATACATAGGGTTTCTCTATCACCACTGGCAGGCTCCCTATTTGTTGAAAAGAATGACTAATTTCTGTGGGATTCTCCATCATTCCATTTTTTTTCAAATAACAAATATCAGTTGAGAAGGCAAAAATTAATTTTTAGATTCAACATCATTTTGGTGGTAAACTATTTCAGAATGTCCCCAATTCTCAAAGTATTCTTCCTGAAGTGAAGTACAATCAGGAGGATCAAAGACACTCTTTGCCCTCTTTCCAGCTCTCCTTGAGCTCCTAAAAATGAAAGCATGGTATTTACTATTGGTGTAAATGGCTCTTCACTCCCTCAGCGCTCTGTAGCCTATGATACACTTCTCTCTAATTGCAAGACACCATATTACAATTACTTATTTTCAAAGTTGTCTCTGACGGTTAGAGTGTGAGTTTTTAAGGTTGAGAATCATTTTATGCACACTTTTAAATCTCCCAAGACTTATGCAAGGTAAATACTAAACAGATGTTTGGAGAATTAATCTTTACATAGAATAAGAATATGATACTTAATCATGCTCAGGGTCTCTGAAAAGAATTAAGTTAATGAGAAAACAATTGTCAATATTGGAAAGTAAACATGAGGTAATGTAAGTAAATTATTCCAAAGAAAAATATCATAACCTAAAATAGCCTGGAAGTTTCAGAATTCTCCTTGTAACAAGTGTTTACCTTGGGACAAATGGTTAAGAATGTTATTTTTCCCTCTGCAGTTTTACACTTTCCATTCAACCAGGCATTTACAACACCCTCCTACTACAGAGATCCCCTCTGCCCTATCCTATTTTGTTCTTTCGCAAGACATGTTCTCCAGAGGTCTCAGGCCATCCTCCTTCACAATGTTGTGCATATTTATGCAGTTCCAAACCTTTCCCACTCACCAAACTGTACCTGATTTGAGGATCTCTGGCTCAGTCTTGGTTATTGCTTTTCAAATATCATTTGTCCTTAAATAAATCTCTGTTCATTCTATATATATATTATATATATATATATATATATCCATACATATAGAGATATACATATATATGTATATGAAAATAAATTGAATGGACTTCCCTTAGAAAACATCTTTTACATGGGACCTTGCTTTTGAAATGAATTCTTAGTATACAACATAAAATTTTAAATGGTATGGCTGTATATTATTATACATTGTATTTTAGTAGATCTTTATGGTTCCCTCAATTAACATAAGCATGTGTTTATAAGTGCCATTTTTCTTGATATTAGGATTCAATAAAATTGTAAGGTCCTACCTGAAGAGCCAAAATAATTCAATTTGTGACTTATTTTGTTCTTACCACAAAATGTAAGCAGTATAATATCACTAAATGACAAAAGTACTTTCAACCTCATTATTTATTTACTTCCAACAACAACTTATCAATAAATTCTGGATTTTGAAGAATTCCTTGGAATTTACAGAAATTGAGTTTGACTTGTCTTATTAGAGTAATTATGTTGAAGAAATAAAAGTTTGGGGAAACACGATGAAAGGCAAAATTTGAAGTTCAGTTTATTGATAAAGTCAGTAAAAAGTGTGAGAAATACTGCAAAGTTCATTACTCTTTGATCTTCTCTGATTGTTTTCCAGGTGGGCTGAAGCATGGCAGCACTTACACTGAATATGTCACACTTATTTTGTTGGCAGTAGATAATGAACTGTGATACACCACAGTAAAATTTTTAAAAATTGTTAAAGAAAAACAGATGAGTTCCTCAAATGGGTAAAATAAAAAGAAAGCAGTATGGTAATTAGTAAAGGAGAGATGACAAGCCTAAAACAGCATTAAAAATGCAGAAGTTAAGAGAAATAACTAACAGAGCCACAAGTGGAAAGCTGTAGCATTCTAAACTTATTTCTGCTGGCAATAGCAAGTGATTTATGTAACTTATTGAAATGTTAAATTTTTTTAATTACAAGAAAAGGGATAGTCACTTGATAAAAGCTTTCTCTCTTTAACCTGTCATTCTCTAACACTATGGTGTATCTGGTACATGCAAAAAATACAAATATTCAAAAGATCTATGAGTGTGGAGCCTAGGGAAATATTGACCTGATCCAGAAAAATCTTGAGCATGTATAACCTTTGTAAGGAAATAGTAAATGGAGATTAAGATCAAGATGATGATAAGGCACAAAGAAATGAGAGGAGGTTTCCTGAACATACCTAATTAACAGTATGCATTGTTGAATCACACACTGGTACTTGAACCATTAAATTTCCTTGGAAACAATTGATGTCTTCTCACCATATTAACAGAAAAAATATATATATATATATAATAGATGCTAATATATAATTGTAACATGTGTATGCTGATATATGCATCATGATAATAAATACATATGTAAGTGTATATAATATACATACATGCATAATATACATGTATATCATATGTGTGTCTGTGTCTCCTCAGCCTTATTGAATAAGAGAATATTTTTTCATTAATTTTATTGGTACATTTTAGGTAAACAATATGACAACATTCATCACTAGGAATCTGTACCTGTACATGACATATCTTGGTTCTTATTTTTTTTCCCTATTCCCCTACCCTCCCTTCAACCGCTCCACCTCTCCCTATTTACAAAGACTTTGTTTCCATTTTTTCCTTTTCTTATATTTATTCCTTTCCCTTCTTTCTTTTCCCCTTCCCCTCCCACTTCCGCTTCCCCTTTGGACCTTTTCTTCCTATTTCACATTATCTAGTCTACATTTTTTTTTTTTTTTTTTTGGTACCGGGGATCGAACTTGGGTCCTTGGGCTTTCGCAGCAGGCAGCAAAACCGCTGAGCTAAATCCCAGGCCCACTATATTTTTATTATTTACACTTTCAGTTTTTCATACCAGAGAAACTATTCGATATTTACACATGTGCATCTTATTTATTTCACTTAAGAGTATGGCCTCAATGTGCATCCATTTAGCTATAAATGTCTCTAGTTTCTCATTCTTTATGGCCAAGTAATACTCTATTTTATTAAAAACCCACATTTTCTTTATCCAGTTTCCAGTTAATGGGCAATTGGGCTGTTTCCAAGTTTTAGCTATTACAAACTGTGCTGCTATGAACATGGGTGCACATATATCACTGTGGTACGATTCTTTTAATTCTTTGGGGAAGATACCCAGCAGGGGAATAGCTGGGTCAAATGGAACCTCTAATCCTAGTTTTTGGAGTTATCTCCATACTGATTTCCACAGTGTTTACACCAGTCTACACTCCCATCAACAGTGGAGAAGGGTTCCTATTTCCCCACAATCTCACCAGCATTTGTTATTGGTTGATTTCTTGATAGCAGCCATTCTTTCTGGGGTGAGGTGGAATCTCAGTATTGTTTTCATCTGCATCTCTCGAATGACCAGTGATGTTGAACATTTTTTCATATGTTTATTTGCTATTTCTACTTCTTTGTCTGAGAAATGTCTATCCATTTCCGAGGTCCAATTTTAGACTGGGTCTTTAAATTTGGGAGGTCTGACTTATTTAAGTTCTTTATATATTCTAGATAATAAATCTTTGTCTGAAGAACATCTGGTAAAAAAATTTTTCCCACACTGTGGGTTGTCTCTTCATGCTTTTAGTTTCGCTTGCTGTGCAGAAGCTTTGTAATAAGATGAGATCTCAGTTGTTGATTCTTTGTGCTAGTTCACATGTGACTGAAGTTTTGTTCATGAAATCTTTTTCTACCCAAATGTCTTCGAGAGAAGAGGAGAGATTTTGCATTTTGTTATTTTTCTGGTAATTTCTTTTTTTAGCATAAAGCAAGCAGAGTACATAAGAATCTGTACACATAAAATAAAAATTTCAGAGAATCTGGAACCATGATTCAGAATCAGTGCCTCAGTCCCTTAACAAGCAGCCATGGCCTACTGAAAGGACAGTGATGTCCAATAAGATCTTCTAATAGTATACTGGTTTCCTTTGTCACCTGAATGTGTGACTGCAAAGCTCACAGATATATTGTTGTCTGCTTGACAAACTAAGAGATACTATTATGTGCCTCCTATATGCTAGGCAGTATAATGAATTCTTTAAAATGTTATGCTTGTGAAGAATTATGAATAAAATTTTATTTCTCACATTTAAAATTCAAAAATAAGTCTAACTCATTCAAGAGCACACAACTAGTGAATTAGTTTATTTACATAATTTTTTTATCTCTTGGGGATTTTGGTTAACATATAGCAATTTTGTGGGTAACCTAACCAACGATAGTCAGGAAGGAAAACTTCTACCTAGTTACTTCTCCATGTTTTATCAGATCAAAGATATTTTATCAAATCAAGCTACTTTAGAATTCTTTCTTTATTCATTTTAATTCTCACTTTTCCAATCTTGACCTTACAATAATACCTCCCAGGAAAGATAATTAATTCATGTGAATTAGACTAAACTAAAGCCTCTATCTTTTCAACTACTTTTTGGACCTTTCCAATATTTTGAACCCTTCAATCTTACGGTATCCACAAAGAAACTCATCACTACCCCCCCACCAGGTCCACAGCTGTGCTTCTTCTACGTTCTCCAACTGTGTATATCACCTCACCTTTCCCTCAAGTGAGTCATCTTTAATTCTTCATCTCCTTCATCCTATTTGCCTGTGGCTTCCAAGTCCTGTTAATTCAGTCTTTGATGTTTCCACATCTCTATTTTCATTTGCAATGTCCCAGTCTGAGTCACCCATTGTTGATACTTAAGAGTTTTGAAATGGTTCCTAACTGTGCTTTTTATATCCTCACATCAACCTGTTTCACAATTATTAAATAACTTAAAAACTAACATTGATTCATTTTATAAGGATAATATCCTCACATCATGCTTTCTTCTCACAGTTCTTCCACAAGTACATGTTTCCAACACATACTCTTCATAGATAAATAATATTAATAATATAGCTATGGAACATTGAGTACATGAAATCATAGAGCTAAGTCAAAACTGAAGTCAGAATTCTAATCCAAAAGTCAGATACCTGACAGTATGCTAAACTCCACATATGCAGCCAGGACATGTCAAAGGCTCATTGCTTTCACCTTTGAACATTTATAACACTAGATAAAATATGTTTTAAGAACATATGTATGGGGCGGGGATTTAGCTCAGTGGCACAGCAACTGCCTCACAAGCGCAAGGTCCTGAGTTCAATCCCCAGTACAAAAAAAAAAAAAAAAAGAATATATGTTTACACACACAAAGAAACATATACACACCATGAAAAAATCAAAATGAAAGAGAAAAATAACGAGAGTAATAATATAAATTGATAACATGTTGTCAGCATAAAAGCTACTAAAATCTAGACAGAGTAGTATTGATGAAAGGATAGACAAATATGTCAACAGAACAGAATAGGAAGACCAGAAATAGAAAGCTACATGGTCAAGTGATTTTTGACAAAGGAACAAAAGCAATAAAATGAAGCAAAGGTAGTCTTTTCAACAAATGGCATTGGAAAATTGGACATCCACATGCAAAAAAATACATAGATTGATCCTAGACAGTGACTTTACAATCTCCATAAGCATTAACTCAAAAATTAACATATGTTTAAATTTAAAATGTTAAAATATATAATTCCTGGAAGATGATATAAAAGAAAATCTGTATGACCTTGGATATGGTGATGACATTTTAGATACTACACTCAATGCCCTCTCCATGAAACAGCTAGCTGAAAATATTGACTCCATTAAAATCCTCTGGTCTGTGAAAAATAAGTTTAAGAGAATGATAAGATGAACCAAAGATTAGGAGAAAATGGTTGCTAATCACAAAATTTAAAAAAAAGAAAATGCACAACTGATAAAGAGCCTGTCACTCAAAACATACAAAAGACTAGTAAGAAAATGAGCAACCTGACTCTTAAAATGAGCAATTGACCTGAGCAGCTCAGCACAGAACATGTACAGACAGAAAGCAAGCATACAGAAAGATGTTTAGTATCATCCATCATTAGAAAATTGAAAATAAAAACATCAGCGAAATACTACTACACATTTTTTAGAGTGGCCAAAATCCAAAAAACTGACACCACCAAATACCAGCCAAGCTGCAGAACAGTGGGAAACCACACTTACTGCTGTTGGGAATGCAAAATGTTAGAGCCACTTTGAAGGACACTTTGACATTTTCTAACAAAATTAAACATACTTTTACCATATGATTCAACAAATATCTCCTTTGATATTTACAGATGTGAATGGAATACTTATGTTCACACATAAAAACCTGTAATGGGACGTTTAAAGAAACATTCTTTATAATCACTAAAATTTGGAAACAACCAGGCCAGGTATTTAGCTCAGTGGTTCCGCCCCCTGCCTCGCAAGTGCAAGGACCCGAGTTCGATCCCTGGTACCAAAAAAAAAAAAAAATTTTGGAAACAACCAAGACATTCTTCAACAGAATGATGGATAAACTGTAGTACATCCAAACAATGGAATATTGAGTGCTTAAAAGAAATGTGCTACCAAACAATAAAAATAAAATCAAGGAAACAATCCATATGACTAAGTGAAGGAACTCAATCTGAAAAGACTTCATAATATATGATTTGAACTACATTACATTTTGGAAAATGTAAAACTTTGGAGAGAGCAAAAGATGAGTGATTGGCAGGGACTGAGAAGGAAGGATGAATACATAGAGCACAGCGAATTCTTTGGATAATGAACTTTTATGTACAATAACAAAATGATAGATATATGTCATTATACATTTGTCAAAACTTATAGAATGTCCAATCCCAGGAGTGAATCTTGATTTAAATTTTGGATTTTACACTTGGAACTACTGATGGTAACATATGCAACCATGTGGTTATGGCTCTATGAAAAGTGAGAGGAAATGTACAAATTTGAGGGAAAAGAATATATAACAAACCTCTGTGGTTTGATCTCAACTTTTCAGTGAATCTACAACTCCTTTAAAAAGTTTATCAATTTTTAAAAAAGTATTTAAAATATACAGGCAGGCTTAATGTAAGCTGGTCTCCAGCTATTGCTTAGAGAAAATGAATTTAAAATATTTATAAAAATCTTCTCTGTCCATAATGAATTGACTACAACATACTTAAAGAAGACTAAAGAGGGCCGGGGATTTAGCTCAGTGGTTCTGGCACCTGCCTCACAAGCGCAAGGTCCCGAGTTCAATCCCTGGTACCAAAAAAAAAAAGAAGACTAAAGAAAATCTAATTCCATTGTCCCATTTATAGTTATCCAATTAATTTAAGTAACTTTTAAAAATCGCTTTCTGAGTAACACGCTATATGAAATGTGGCAATAGTCCCTTGGAAAGAATTGGACTGTTGATGTCCCTTGGAGATGTGTCAGGCCTTCCACAAATATATTCCTACCTTTCTCTCACCCTTCTAAGACCTATCTGCAAAATGCATTCATTATTGCCTAAATGTGGTTTTAAGTGTTTGGAAAATTGTTTAATTTCTTATATTTTTCCTCTAATAACTAATGACAAAAAAAAGAATTCAGGCTAAATTTTAAGTTGTATGTGTAGGAAATGGTAAATAACAAATTATGTAAAGTCGGTAGTAGTTATGACAATTAGAGTCCTTGTGATTATCTCATCACCAAAAGGAACTCAAAACTAAGAACAAGCATTAGGTTATTCTTCCAGCTTATTAAAAATTGTTACATGATTTTTTCAAGCTCAAGGTCCTGAGTTTGATCCCTGTTACCAATAGATAAATACATAAATAATAAATATTGTTATAGATTTTGGACAGATCAACTATATTTTTTAGGTTTAGACCATAGGTTTTCCCATGGCATATGGGTTCTGAAGGTTTTTATGGTGAGCCTAGGGTAGAATTTTGGAAAAGTATGGCAGAAATATGATGAGAATGGTTAATTCCCCATTTTACTGGTAGGGAAGTTAAGTACAGGTGTATAGAAGATGGAGGATATATAAGCAGAAATAATTCAAGGATCGCTGTACCTCATGATTTTGCTCAGTGTTTATAATGACATTCCTGCTGTGTAATTTAAGTTTGAGGGGGGCACCCCAAGATTGCTACCACCACCATTGTATTTCAGTGTAAGAATGGCAATGCTAACAAAAGCTCCTGATTGCTTTTGTGAACTCCAGCTGTGGGGTAGGGTGGAGCTGGGGCTTGAGACAACAGTGAAGTTCTGAAAGCCAACATCTATTTGGTGATCATTTTGGAATCCTGCAGACACTGTTATATAGACTGATGTGCTTCCATCTCTTTCATAGTGCTTGAGCCCTTTAGATCAATCAGCTCAAATTTCTGTTCCTAACACACTGAAATGTTTGGCTAAGCTGACAAATTTGTGTGGTAAATATAATTGCCTGGCAGGAAGCTTTCTGTCTGCTGTAGTCAATGCTTTGAAATAAATCCAGCCGGAACCATTTGTTCAGGCAGCTTTGAAAGTCAGTGATACAAATGGATAAGCTACATGTTCTTACCTTAGTGCTATATTTGAATGGCTCAGTGGGTAGGGACAGGCCACTGCTCAGGAAGGTCCAAAAGACTCCACTGGCAAATGGAACTGGCAGATACAGGCTAAACTCAGTAGGAATCACTCAATGTGTTGTGTGAGAGAATTTGGACCAGGTCACAGAGGCATAAAACCAAGGGGAAAGGAAGGAATCAGTCAATGCTCTGCATTGATGTCTGCGATTGGGCACTGCTATCACAGCGAGGATGGCAGCAGGAGAGGAGAGTGAGGCAGGAGAGACTTCAGCTCGTGACAGAGTGAGGCATGTGACTGAAATAGTGCCATAACTCACCCATCTGTTTACTAATTCATTTAAAACTTAACAAATACTTGATAAGCTCATCTTTAAAAAGGAATGTTGGGTACTGTTAGAATAGGTCAAACCAGAGAGCTATTTTGGGACTGCAGAATAGATGAAAATATCATAGAACTCTGAGAAACCTGAGAGAGGTATCAATGTAATATTATGAGGTTCAAAATAACAGAGAAATTACTTCTGGTTGTTAAACATGATAGTTAATGTATCAACAAATAAATTGGTTCAGTTTATGCAAATAAAACTGAAATCTACAAAAGCTAAAACTAACACTATAGGGGATATTTCAGCTGAGTAGGTTGGTTTTTATTTAGTGAGTGCAGTGACTTAAATTGGTGTGGCCCCTTTTTCTGTCCCATCACTTCTATATACCTCATCGGTGTTCATTACAACAGTCCTGGTATATAAGTAGAGGAGAAAACATTAATCAATTTCACAACTGAAAAATGAGTTTCCCAAGACACCTAATGACTACCTTAAAGTCATAGTTAAAAGTCAAACTTTGAATCAGGGTCTACTCCCTCCACACACAATAGGGGCTTTCCCCTGATCATCTGAGAAATACAAGAATGTATGTCCTTGGTGATCAGGAATAGGGCATTATTAGATGCTATTTACTTTTTATTTCAAATACTATTTAACTGTTTGAAGTTTTCATTTTTAATGACTCCTTTCTTAGTTGAAAACAATCAAGTGGAAATATTTCCAAAACATAAGGAAAATAACGATATAGAGAAGTGGTGGTGAACCTATGGTAAGCCTGCTGCAGCTGGCTGTTTGTTATCATTAAAACCACTAAAAGGTTCTCCATCACTGACATAAACAATTTAAAATATAAAGAAGGGAGAAGACAGCCCACCCACAGAGTAAAAGACAATAGTATATGAAAAAATATGTTAGATTCAGACAGAAATGAGCAGAAGTATTTGGTCATAATATATAGTTGATCTACTTCAAGGGCAAGTATGAGTCATTCTCGATAAGGCTCAAATATACTTCCCCCAAACAATTTATCCATTTTCCAGGCAAATTTTCATATCTTTACACAAAATACTACTCCATTATGTGCACTAGTTGAGCATACTTCAACTGTACTACACTGACAATTTCTATTTATTTATTTATTTATTTATTTATTTATTTATTTATTTATTTATTTTTGATGGTACTGGGGATTGAACCCAGAGCCTTCACATTGAGCTAAATCTCCATCCATTTTTTATTTTTTATTTTTGAGACAGGGTCTCAATATCTTACCAAATTGTCCAGGCTTGAACTTGTAGTCCTCATGTTCTAGCTTCCAGGAGTGCTGGGATTATAGGTATAGACCACCATACCTAGATATAAACTTATATACCCTGATATCTTCTCATTATGATGGGCCAGGAATGATCCTGTGTATCTCTCTGCCTCCTTGTTAGTATTAATGGTATAAATTGGAATGTTATTTTTCAATTTAAGCAACAAAAGTATAACACTGAGCATACTACTATGAGAGATATAACTACATATTTAGAGAATGAAACATTCATTAAACTATTTAGACTACTTAATTATCTTCATTTGGAAATGATTTTTGACCTAGGAGTCTACATATTACTTTGCAAATATGAATATTTTTAAAATAACATATGAATATTCTTTATTAAGGCAGCTAGGAATTCCTGAACTAGAACCCTGAAAATAAGTTTCTCATCTCAGTGCTACCACTACTCATTGTATCCCCTCTAGGCCTAGGCATTCCTAACTGTAATATTATAGTATAGTAATATTATAAGCAAAGTAGGAATAAGGAAGGAAATTCTTTGGAGAAAACTTCTGGACTGTAGGGAAAAGTGACATTAATTTTATGGTAGTCATCATTAGGGAGAAGAATTTGGTCCTAATATGCCAGTATCGATAAAGTGAAAGAGATGGGGAGTTTTCTGTAACCCATTACAACTCTTCTCTTTGTGAGCTAAATGATATGCCCGCATTGATTTGGTTTAAATATTTTGGGTATGAGTTATATAACCTGTATATGCCTTGCTGGAAAGGAGCTTGTTTATATCCTTCAACCACTAAATTATACAAGTGGTCAAAGAGCTTATAGTCAGGTATTCTAACCGTGTCAGAGTTTTAAAAGAGTTGACTTATTAAAAGGAAAGAGCATTAAGTGTAGTGGCATAGCAAAGGCCAGACAGGAAACTGACCATAGTTGAGCCTGCATAGAGAGGCCTAGAGAGAGTAAAGGCAGAAAAAAATGATTTGATTTCAATTTAAACAGCATAAGAAATTCACATACCAGTGAGCTTTCCCTTCACAATTGTATTCCTGGGAACCCTTGTTGTAGTAGGATGGACTAAGAGAAAAATTAAAAAATATCAACAGAGGAAATACAAATATATCACGTGGATTGATATAAGGATAAAAATATTACCTCCAGATGAAATAAGGTGAGATGAAAAGTTCAAGCTTTTCAAGGGCAAAATCTGCCAACTGTGCCCCATAACCAGCAAAGTGCCTGCATCAGCAGATCTCAAAGAAATGCCCCCGCTTATGATAGCTAGAGCTGCTACCTTCTAACTTATTTCTATGATGGATATAAACCATACCTGAGACTAAGAAGAGTATGGAAAAGTAGAGTATGGAAAAGGAATGGCAAGAATAACTTTATAGTTGTGTTTTCTAATCTCTAAAATATTTTGAAATAAGGAAATAAAAATCCATTACGAACAAAATATTAGAGTCTAATATCTCTGTTTCACTAGCAAGAGTGTTGCTAACAAATGCCTCACAAGTTCCACCCAGGGAGGGGGCAGGACTGCACTGGAAACCACTCATAAGAAAAGAAGAAAGCAAGTATCTCATCACCTCATTAGCACACATACTCAGGTTTTCTGAAACACAGAGTTGAGTTTTAATGTTTATTTTAGCAATCACCAGCCCTTGACATTGCTTACTTCCTGTTCATATTGGGATTAAAAAATACAGTACAGTAACCAGAAGCAGGAAATGTATAAGTGAGGAATAAATACTCCACCTGTTCTTCACACCCTCTTGATTACATTTTGAGCTGGTGCTGCCTCTATGTAGACAAGGGAAGAGATTTTTCCCACTTCCAAGAAACACACTTGTTTTCTTTCTTTCCAACAGTATATATGTTTGTTTTTTGCTAATCCTGAAAAGCTTCAAAGTCAAAACTCTTCCAGCCTTGTTCAAAATACAAAACAAATCATTACAGCAGCCTCATCCTTTCACACCACTGGCAGTAGGTTCACAAGAGTTTGCAGTGTGAGCTTTCCTGTTTTCATCTCTGGCTCAAGATTTGCAGCAATGATACAACTTAACACAGGACAGGGATTATAATCATAGCTTCAGGAATGAAAAAATAAGACTCAGCCATTGCCATACCTGGGATTCCAAATTGACATCTGTGATTATCAATTAATCAACCAGTGATGGTCTCGGAACCACAGATGAAGCACACCATGGCCTAACACAGCTTGCATAATGTACAAAAGCATGACATGTAGAACTGGGATGATCTGGGCTTTTGAATCTTGATTGAGCCATTTCCTAGATGTGTGAGCAGGGTAATTTAATCAAAGTATCATGCCTTAGTTTTCATACTTGTAAAATGGGCAACATTGATAATACTGAATATATAATGCAGATACTAAGAGTGTTACATAAATGTACAGTTCAGTGTCTACTGTAAGTCAGCCCTTGAAGGATCTAGTGTTTACCACCATGATAATAAGAAGGGACAATGCACAACAGCAGAACCACAGCTAAAAGACTAAATGTGGCAGGCAGGAGGCCTGGATCCAGGAACTGGAGTTGGGGAGACATAGGCCCGAATCCTCATGTGGATAACTGTTAGCAGTTTAGGGCAACCATTGATCCCTCTCTAACACGGTTTTCTAATTTGCTTACTGAGTTGCACTGAAGGAAGCATACTTCATGTGAAATATATTGTGTAATGTCTTGTATATGAAAGGTATTTAAAAAACGATAGCTACTATATTCCAATATCATTTATAATGCTAAAAAGTTCCTTCTCATTATTCTCTCAATTGTTGTGAAGAAATCTCTCTTTTTCTCCCTCTCTCTCCCTCTCAAATATACAAAAGACAATAGAAGAATTAGGATGAAAAATTAACTTGAGATTGTATTAAATACAGTACAAGGTTTTGATAAAATGTAGGGATCAGTAATTATTTCTGTGGAGTTGTTACAAAGTTTCTCTATGCTAGAATTAGATAATTGTGCCCAGCAACAATCCTGCATGGACCAGAGTGGCACAGATACATTCGGCTACCATCCAGGGCCTGGCTCAGACCCTAACAGCTTGGGCCCACAGGCCCTAGCCAAAGGCATGCCTGGACAAGAGCTGCGAAGGCCCATCCAGGTACCATTAGTAAGTGCGCTCAGACCCCAACCAGAGGCCCACACAGACACCAGCAACTTGGGTGCACAGCCCCAAGCCAAAGGCCCTCCCAGACAACACCTACTCAGATGGGCAGGCCCAAACCAGAGGCACACCCACATACCATCCCAAGTGTGCACAGGCCCCAGTCAAAACCCCACCAGGACAACAGAGCAGCACAGGGATCCAGAAGGCCACCATTCTGAACCCAGGAATTGGCACAGTGGTGAGCAGCAGAGAGAAGGCCTCTCTGAGGCTTGGTGAGAATTGAAGCCTACTGGCTGAGAAAAAGTCACCTCAACAAAGGCACAGCAGACTGAATCTATTGAAATGAGAAGACACATAAACAAGTCTCAAAATGAGACTTCCAGATCACTAAGGCAACCCCAAGGGGCAATGAGACGGAACAATCTGATACTCAACCACATGGATTCCCTGAACTTGCAACAAAAGAGGATCTGGAAAAAATGAAATCAGAAATGTTTTCTCAGTTAAAAACAGAGATTGAGTCCATAGTGAAAGGCATGATTAATAACTCTAAAGCAGACACAAATTAAAAAAAAAGAGGAGCTGAGGAACATGATGGTATCCCAGCATAGGAAACCAATGGAATCCATAAAACGAATCTAAACAGATATCCAGAAGATTAAAAACTCCACTGAAGGCCAGGTATTTAGCTCAGTGGCACCATGCCTCCATAGCAAGCACAAGGTCCTGAGTTCGATTCCCAATACCACACACACAAACATGCACACACACACACACACACACAACTCCATTCAAAGTTTACAAAACAGAATGAGCCAATGTAAGGACAGAATATCAGATATAGAAGACAGGAATGTAATTAGTGATCAGGAAAAGAAAAATTTCTTAAAAATAGTAAGGGAGCATGAGAAATCAATCCAGCAGCTGCTAGATGAGGCAAAGAAGAATAACATAAGACTGATCAGAGTCAATGAAGAAATGGGAGAGAATGCAAATGACAAAAACAAAACAAAACAAAACTGTTCACAGAAGTAATTGGAGAAAACTTCCCAAGCAGGGAAAAAGAACTTGACATACCAATAAGTGAGGCATATAGGACTCCAGCTAGCAATGGTAAAAAAAATATCTATACCTAGTCATATAGTAGTCAAGATTCCAAAAACCCAGCAGAAGGACAAAATCCTTCAAGTGGTTAGAAAAAAGAAACAAATCACATACAAAGGAAAGTCCATCAGAATCACGCAGACTTTTTAACACAAACCCCCAAGTCAAGGAGAGCCTGGACTGAAGTATTTCAAGCCCTAAAAGAAAATAACCTACAACCAAGATTGTTGTAACCTGCAAAGTTATCTTTCAAAATTGGTGGGGAAATTAGAAACCTGAAAAAAAGCAGGATAGCTATGCAATTTGCAGATCAAATGGATTTCTAAGCAACACTAATTAAGAGAGACAAAGAAGGACACTATATCCTTGTAAAGGGAAAAATCCAAGAGGAAGAGATGACAAACATAGATATATATATGCACCAAGTACTAGTACACCCAACTATATAAAACAAATACTAATGGGCAGGAAAAATTAAATAAGCACTAATACAATAGTAGTGGGGGACCTCAATACCCTACTGTTACAAATAGATCAACTAGAGAAAAAATAAGTAACAAAATACTAGAACACAATCAAACTCTTGAACAAATAAACTTAACAGATGTTTACAGAGTGTTCCATACCACAAAATCAGAGTACATGTTCTCTTCACCTGCACAAGAGTTGTTCTCCAAAATAGACCACATACTTGCTCATAGAACATGTTTAAGTAAATGCAAAGGAATTGAAGTTATCCCCTGTATATTATCAGACCATAGTGTGATGAAATTGGAGATCAATAGCAAAAGAAATCACAAGAATTTCATAAACACATGGAAATTGAACAACATACTTCTGAATAACCAATGGGTCACAGAAGAAATTAAAGAAGAAATCAGACAGTTTCCTCAAATAAATGACAATCCCAATACAACATATCAGAATCTATGGACACAACAAAAGGAGTCTTACAAGGGAAATTCATAGCGCTGAATACACGTATTAGGAAAACAGAGGGAGCTCAAATAAACAACCTAATGCTGAACCTCAACCCTCTATAAAAAGAAGAGCAGGACAAACCCAAAGCTCATACAAGGGAGAAAATTATAAAGATCAGAGGAGAAATCAATACAATGGAGGCTAAAAGAATGATACAAAAAATAATCAATGAAGCAAAGAGGTGGTTCTTCAAAAGAATAAACAAAATTGATATACCTTTAACTGAACTTTATCAAGAAAAGGAAAGAAAAGAATCAAATCAATGTAATTAGGAATGAAAAGGTTGAAATTACAATGGGCCCAGCAGAAATCCAGAGGATCATCAGTACTGACTTTGAGAACCTATACACCAATAATATGGAAATTACAGAAGAAATGGACAGATTTGTAGATATGTATGAGTTACCAAAGTTGAATGAAGAAGAACTAAAAATCCTTAACAACACAATATAAATAATGAATTGAAAACATAATTAAAAACTTACAAACAAAGAAAAGTCCAGGTCCTGATGGCTTCACTGCTGAATTCTACAAGACATTTAGAGAAGAACTATTGCCATTACTGTTCAAACTCTTCAATGAAATTAAAAAGAAAACAAATTCATTCCTGGAAGCAAGCATCACCTTGATCCCCAAAGCAGAGATAGGCCCAACCAAAAAAGGGAACTATAGGCCAATCTCACTAATGAACATAGATGCAAAAATCCTTAATAAGATACTGGCAAACAGAATGCAGAAGATCATCAAGATTATAAACTCTGATCAAGTGGGATTCCTCCCAGGGATGCAGGGATGATTCAACATACACAAATCAATAAATGTAATGCATTGTATTAAAGACAAAAATCATATGATCATCTCAATAGATGCAGAAAAACCACTGACAAAAATCCAACACACATTCATGATAAAAATCCTCAGAAAACTGGAACAGATGGTCTCTACCTCAACCTGATAAAAAGCCATCTATGAAAACTCAATAGACAATATCATACTAAGTGGTCAAAAGCTAAAATCCTTCACAGTAAAATCAGGAACAAGACAAGGATGCCCACTATCACCACTCCTGTTCAATACTGTTTTGGAAACATTAGCCACAGCAATTAGACAATAGAAAGAAATAAAGATAGGAAACGAAGAAGTTAAATTGTCATTATGTGCAGATGACGTGATACTCTATATAGAAGACCCCAAGAACTCCACCAAAAGTCTTCTAGACTTAATAACCAAATTCAGTAGAGTAGCTAGATAGAAGGTCAAAACACAAAAATTAATAGCTTTTCTGTACATGAACAACAGACTCACTGAAGGAAGAACTGGAGAAACAACTCTCTTCACAACAGCATCCAAAAAAATGAAATATCTAGTAATCAACCTAATGAAAACAATCAAATGCCTCTACTCTGAAAATTATAGCACTCTGAAAAAAGAGATCAAAGAGGATATCAGAAAATGGAAAGACATCCCTTGCTCCTGGATAGGAAAAACCAATATAGTTAAAACAGCCTTAATTCCAAAACTGCTATATAGATTCAATGCAATCCCAATTGAAATTCCAACATATGTGAAGCATACTTCACAGACCTTGATAAAAAAAAAATCTAAAAAATCATTTGGAACAAGAAGAGACCTAGAATAGCAAAAGCAATTCTAGGCAAAAAGACAAGATAGAGGGAATCAAAATCCCCAACTTGAAACTATATTACAAAGCTACTGTGATAAAAATAACATGGTACTGGCAAAGAAAATGACCCAAGGATCAGTGGAACAGATTAGAAGATGCACCAACAACTCCAGACACACTCAGCCATCTCATCTTTGACAAAGGAGCCAAACACCCTCACTGGAGGAAAGATAGCCTCTTTAATAAATGGTGCTGGAAAAATTGGCTTTCAAGTTGCCAAAGATTAAAACTAGACCTATATCTCTCATCATGCACTAAACTATAATGGAAATGGATTGAAGATCTAAATATTAAAACAGAAATACTAAACTGATTGGTTGAGAGGTTAGGTAGAACTCTTGAAGACATTGGCGTAGGAAAAGATTTCATGAACAAACCTCAGTTGCACTTGAACTAGCACAAAAAAATCAATAAGTGGGATCTCTTCTTATTAAAAAGCTTCTGAATAGCAAGAGAAAACACCAATAACATGAAGAGGCAACCCGCAATGTGGGAACATACTTTTACAAGCTGTTCCTCAGAAAAAGGTCTACTAGAATATGTAAAGAATTTTAAAAAATCCAACTTCCCAAATTTAAAGACCCAATCCAAAATTGGACATCTAAAGTGAACAGACAATTCTCAGACAAAAAAGTAGAAATACCAAATAAACATATGAAAAAATATTCAACATCACTGTTCATTTGAGAGATGCAAATGAAACTAACATTGAGATTCTACCCCACCCCAGAAAGAATGACTGTTATCAAGAAATCAACCAAAAACAAATGCTGATGAGGCTGTGGGGAAAAAGGAACCCTTCTCCACTGTTGGTGGGAGTGTAGACTGGTGCAACCACTGTGGAAATCAGTATAGAGATACCTCAAATAACTAGGATTAGAAGTCCCATTTGACCAAACTATTCCCAGATACCCAACTGGGTATCTTTCCAAAAGAATTAAAAGAATCATACCACAGTGATATATTTGTACCCGTGTTCATAGTGGCACAGTTTATGATAGTTATAACTTGGAATCAACAGACCAATTGTCCATCAACTGGAAACTGGATAAAGAAAATATGTTTTTTTAAATAAAATGGAACACTACTAGGCCATAAAGAATGAGAAACTAGAGACATTTAAAACTAAATGGATGCACACTGAAGCCATACTCTTAAGTTAAATAAATAGGACACATGTAAATACTGAATAGTTTCTCTGGTGTGAGAAGCTGAAAGTATAAATAAGGATCAAAATGTAGAATAGATAATGTAAAACAGGAAGAAAAGTTCCAAAGTGGAAGAGGAAGTGGGAAGGGTAGGGGGAAGGAAAGAAGGGAAAGGAATAAATATGAGAAAAGGAAAAAATGAAAACAAAGTCTTTGTAAATAGGGAGAGGTGGAGTGGTTGAAGAGAGGGCAGGGTAATGGGGAAAAAATAAGAACCAAGATATGTAAAGGTACAAATTTCCAGTGATGAATGTCATCATATTGCTTACCTAAAATGTATCAATAAAATTAATGAATAAAAAAATAAGATACTCATGATAGCATACCAAACAATAGCACATTTTAGATATTTAATATATCTTGACTGAAATATAACCATCTTTTAGAGTTTTTAGTATGTTTTAGTCTTTCTTTTAAAGATTTATATGCTGATATTATTTATCTAGAACACTTGCAGAAATATACTATGTATGTTTTTTCCTTAATAATATTTTTAAATGGTTAAATACCTTTCTTTTTCAAGAAGTTGTTGATTTTTATTGTACAGACTTTCCTTTGTTTAGTTATTCTTAACTATGTATCTGATCTCTCCTCCCATATGTTCCTGAGCATGCAATTTCAACATGTGTTGTTAGAAGGTCACCCCAAAGTGGGACTGGGCTTCACACAACCAGGCAATCACATATAGCAGGTCCATCAGCCCCATCAGCATGGCACTGGGTAGACCCTGCCACCAAATAAATTCCATAACTAAAGCCTGAGGAGCAAGCCTGAGCTCTGTTCCCAAACTCCTTGTTGAAAAGTAAAACTTTTAAAGACTCTGATATAAGGTGATTACTTCTAATTTGCCTCTCCAACACATGAAAGGGATACCTGTGTTAAATCTTTGCTTAATGATGTCAGCTACAGTCTGAAAATTTTCATAGAAAACTTTCATAAGTGGAGGGAAAGTTATTGCTGTGGTAGCTCTTCCAAATGTAGGAAATTTTCAATTAGGTATATCACCATGGAATCCACTTTTAGGCAAGGTGTTCTTGTTAGATGTTTAGATTCAGGATTTGACAATATAAAGAGTTAGTTAATAGAAACACACAGACATTTGGCATTATTTAAGGGCAATGCTTGCATTTCTAAAAAGCTTCTGGTGGAATATGCTATTTTAACATAATTTAATTTTTGCAAATTAAATATGTTTTCTATTAAAAACCACATGCCTTAAACCCTTTCTTTTTCTAGGAATATCTTAAACTGTATTGTAGGAAAATTTCTGGGAGCCTGAATTCTTAACACATTTTAATATACAATACTCCTGCCAACACAAAATCAAATATAAGCAAGAACACTTGGATAACTGCTGATAATGTGATTGTTTTAGATGGTACTAATGTTAGGAATATGACTCAACATTGCCAGGACTGAGGTAAGTGAATACATTGTTCAAGGACACAGTCAGATCTTGTCTTTTGACATTCCCTTAAATTTTATACCAGAGGTGAGTGTCTCACTTGCATGGTCTTACTATCATTCCAGAATTAGATATATTTTTTATATACCTGCATCAACATTTCTGTTACATTCTCAAGGTATGTGGAAGATACTTTCTGCCCCTGAACTTTGTGTTTGGCCAATTTGAATACAAGAAGATATAAGAACTTGACAGAGGTTTGCATCACAGGCTTTCCTTCTTTTATTTCTGCCCTGTCCATGAGAAAAGAATGCCTATAGCAGCTGCACTCTAGGATCTTGTGCCACAGAAATAAGTGAAGCCAACTTGGATCCAATCTGCACTCTGCATCTTGTAGCTCACATGAGTTGCCACCATCCTGAAGATCCATCATCTCCAGCATAAATGAGTGCTATGTATCATTGAGTTTTAAATTACTATGCTGCACAGCATCAACGTGGTAATAGCTTAATAGGTGGAGGGTAAGAAATAAGCTTTGGTGCCTCTGTCATACTTTTCATAAACAATATTCCATTTCATTGTCAACAAACATTTCTTATGGAGCTCAACATGATAAGCGCTGATATTACATAGACAGATTAAGAGTAGATCTCAGTTCATTATTAGTTTGCTAACTACTAGGAGAAGACTAGAAACAAATACAATGAGTCATTACAGAAGTCAAACTCAAAATATACACTTGGTACAATAAGCACAAAGCTGACAGTATAAACCTACCTAGAGAGAGTTGCTATAATAGAAAATGTAATTGCTGTGTTGAATCTCACCAATTATAACCCCAGATGTTTGCAGATCCTGGGTAAATGTAGAAGAGTGCTAGATGGGGACTGTGGCCAGCAGAGCACATACTCCTTAAGGGGCAGCTTCTCCTTAGCTCCAATCAAGTGATATCAGGCTGGGAAAAAATTCAAGGTTTCCATGTCTTCTACTTTTTAAGAAACATTCAGGTTGCCTGGTAAAATCTCATAATTTGAACATTATCACCACAAATTGAAGCTGTTTCTACCTACTGTTCAGGCCCTAAAAAAACAAAAATCTATACATGTTGGACCCTGGATTGCCAGTCAGCACAAGAGGTGGAGAGCTAGGAGAGAGGCTGTGTCAGCTTGTGCACAGCAGAGAGGTCCCTGCCTTCGGGCAAGTGGGGGACAATATCCCTTCCTTTTGGCCTCCAAGCCAAGGCTCCCTGCCAGTTTCTGCATCAACTGAGAAGAAGACTATTTCTTCTGGAATTTGTTCAGTCAGAGACATGTTTCCATTAACCATTTTGGTATCTTAAGAACAACATCAATAAAGTAATAAGATGTAATGGAAATTTCTAATGTCATAGAAATGAACTTTAAGGTCATTGATTTTCTTTTTTTTAATAAATATTTACAGTATACAATGATTACGTTCATCTCATCTTTGGGAGGTGTTATAGGTACATGACACATCTTAATTATTTTCATTTCCTTCCCCCTCTCTTCCCTCCCATTTTCTTCCCCTCCCTCCATATCTAGGTCCCCTTTCCACTTGCAAAAGATTTCTGGCTGAGGACGTAGCTCGGTGCTGGAACACTGGCCCAGGAGACTGCGGAAGTAGCTCAGGGTACAATGCCTGCCCAGCAAGAATAAGGCCCTGAGTTTGATTCCTAGTATGAAAAAGAAAAAAGTCCCTTTAAAAAATAACACTGCCCTAGCCTAAGCAAGGTCCTGGATTCAGTGACAAACATAATAAAGCAAAAAACGTATCTACCAGTTTCCTATTATCTTTAGTTTTGCTTCTTATTTGTGCTTTGGATTTCTCATATAAGAGAAACCATACAGTATTTCAACTTTTCTGATATATTTCACTTAACATTACGGTCTCAAGATATATCCATTTTCCTACAAATGACTGAAGTTTATCCTTCTTTACAGCAGAGTAGTATTCCATTGTAAATAAATGTCACATTTTATTTATCCATTCATCATTGATGAACATATAGCTATTCCAAGATTTAGTTATTAAAGTATGCCACTATAAACACAGGCACGCAAGTATGACTGTAATATGATGTCTCTAACTCTCCTTAGAAGATATATACAAGGAGAATAGCTGGATTTCTATTTTTAGTGCTTTGAGGTACCTTGATACTGATTTCCATAGTGGCTGTTCTAGTTTACCTTATCACCAATAATGTAGAAGGGCTCCTTCCTCCCACAGACCCACTAGCATTCATTATTATTTGATTTCTTGATGATAGCTATTCTGGAATAACATGGAATTTCAATGTTGCTTTAATTTGCATTTCTTGAGTGGTCAGAGATGTTGAGTATACTTTCATGTATTTATTGGATATTTGCATTTGCGCTTCTGAGAAGCGTCTGTGAACCTCTGCTGCCAATTTCTTGAATCTTTTACTGGGGGGAGGCTAATTCTGAGTTCTTTATATATTCTAGTATTACTCCTCTGTCTGAGCAGTAGGTGGCATTTTTTTCCCATTCTGCAGGTTGTCTCTTCACTTTGTTGTTTCCTTTGCTGTGCACAAGCATTTTAATTTGATACTGTATATTCCCATTTGTTGATTCTTTGTATAATTTCTTGTGCAATTGGGGTTCTGTTCATAAGTTCCTTACTGGTACCTATGTTTTCAAAAGTTTTACCTCTTTTGTCTTCCATAGGATTAAGTGTTTCTTATTTAATACTTAGATCTTTGATCCATTTTAGTGCTTGGTTAGAGAATATAGGTCTGGTTTCAATCTTCTGCATGTGTATAACCAGTTTTCCCAGCACCATTTGTTAAAATTGCTCTCTTTTCTCCAGGTAACTAATTTTAGTATATGTGCTGCCGAAGCAAGCACTCCAGGTAACTAATTTTAAAACATACTTTTTCTTTAGTATGCTGGATAGTGTGTTTCCTTTAATAACTGTGCAAATTTCAATCTAGAGATAATTTAAAACATTCTTCAGGAAACGATGGAGATTGTGTCCATGTATTTTCACTATTAAACTCATGTAGTAGAGAAATGCTTTTAAAAATATAACAGACTTACTTTTGTATCAAAGTCATCTATCTCAAGCTTTGTTCACATAAATCTTAGAAAAGTATATTTTCATGTCAAAATGGAAGTTCATATTTTTAAGGAAAACAATAGCACCAAAAGTAGAAGGTTCTTTTCTGCCAGATAGTGAGCTGTATAAAGCAACTGTCAAATTCAGCAGAAATTTACACATGAACTTTTACAGGTGATATATCACAATAATGATGACATGGTATTTATTTAGCAGTCCGAGGACATTCAGTATTCCGGGAACCTAAAGGCTTTTCATAGCTTGAGATTACCACTTCACAACTCATCTGCCTTTTTCAGTATCATAGACTGGTCTAAGAAGACAGCTGAAATAAAATTTGGATTCTTTCATCATGCATGTTATATTTTGCTTTAACACAATGATGCCCAGGTGGCAATTTTGGGAGATGTAGATGTTGAACTATGGACTCAATGTCATGGATCTAAAGCATAATCCAGTGTTCTCCTGAATCAGAATCACTCAGATGTAACAGGTTGTTGCTTGTCCTCTTCCCCTATAGTCTCTTTTTCAGTAGCTCTTGGGTGGGATCTGAGATTTTGAGCTTCTGACATATCCCCAAGTGTTGCTTGTTTGGAGACACCATGTTAAGTGCCACGGAAAATAGATTTCTTTTTCTTTTCTGTTCAATACACTTCCAACCTCCCACTCCTCTACTTGTCATTTATCAGTGGTTTCCATGTGATCTTTCTCATAAACATCTTACAGAAAAAAGCCTAGCACTCCTCTGGCTTGTTCACTCACAGATAGTGCCTTCATGGTTATTTGCAGGAACTGCACAGACATTTTTGGGTACAGGACTGTTATTGAAATTCCCAGTCTTTACTGAATCTGCCTTTAACTTTCACAGAACTCCAGATTTTGAAGTGTCATTTTCCATGAAACAAAGACAATTAACATCATTAACATCATTAGTTCGCTTCCCAAGCCTCTGAAATAGTTCTCCCCTCTTGAATAGGCAAGTACAGCTCTGTAGTCACCCACAGTACCAGAGACGTGCCCCTCTTCCATCAGTTTTCTCGTTGCTTGTATAAAGTGGGATTTAAAATAAAGGTTATTTACAAGAACAATGTTTACCTTACTATTTAAAACCCAAGTTAGTCTCATCAAACTTTGACATTTTCATTAACCATCAATTACTAGTCCTTTTAAAAATTATCATTTTGAAATGGAAATGGAAAGTTCCCTTCTAGCCAGGCTTGGTGATATATGCCTGTAGTCCCAGCACTTGGGAGGCTGAAGCAGGAAGATTGCCATGAGATTGAGGCCAGCCTGGGCTACATAGTGAGTTTAAGGCCAGCCTGAACTACATAGCGAGACCCTGGCTCAAAACAAAACAAAACAAAACAAAATGTCCCCTTCTGTTTCTCTTAATGTTACAAAGTAAAAACCAATGTTAAATCTTCATTTCTGTCTTGAAGGGTTTAAATTTCAACTATAAATACTTACAGGCCCTGTGTAATTGATATAGAAAATACTTCCATGCATCAATTAAAAGAGCAAAAAAAAAAAAAAAAAAGAGCACAGTGTTAGAAACACAGATTACAACCATTTTCACCGCACCCATGAACTGTTTCATACTTTCTGAATACATTGTTAGGAAACACCAACCATTGTCTTGATATGTCACATAATGGTTTAGTTAGTGAGCAACGAAAATTCTTATCTGGACCTAAGTATGAGTAATTATTATAGAAGAAAATATAAATATTAAAGAAAATGCTAATAACTATTTTTAATATGGAAAATTTACCTAGCCCCAAAGTATATTAGTACGGAAGTTTAAAGGACTAAAGGCAGCAGAAATATTGGCAACATAATCTCTCTAATCTTACTAATGACAGCAAGACACAAATTTAAGAGCTCATTAGTACTAAGCACATAATCTTCAAAGAATACTTTTTGACTACCTACTTTGGAGGCTAGCTGTACATGTCTTGTGAATATAAATTCCTAGGTATTATTTTTAATTAAGCACTATTTTGAGGTAAAAAGAATAAAAATTTTATAATCATGAAAAAACAAAACAAAATAATAGCAGTCTAAATTCTTCATTAATATTTTAAATTTTAGAAGTATAGATTTGGGTAACTATTTTGTTTCAAATAAAATTAACATCTATAAAATCATAATAGTGCTTTTGTCTTCTGAAATAGTGCTTTTGTCTTCTGAAATGGTGATGAAATTGAAACCAGAAAAAAAATCTATACAGGACACACACAGAAAAACACCACCAAATAGTACTTTTATAATAAAAGTCATAGTATGAAATAAAAGAGAAGAAATAATAAAAATAAGAATAATTTCAAAATTTACTGTTATTGTAAAAAATATCTTTAAATATACAATATAATTTAAATCTTCATATGGGTTAGTCATATAGACAGCAAACAGTAGTAGTATTCAAAGCCAGACCCTGTTGGTTTCAAGTATCTCATGACAATAATTTAGCATATGACAAGAAATATGGATAAAAATATTGAAAAAGTAAAATATTCCAGATTGGTTACATAAGAACATAGGAAAAATTCACATGCTATTAAGACACACCTAAAACACTCTTTCCACAATAGACAGGATAGTATTAGCATAAAAGACATTCAAAATAAAATGGGCTATTTACAGTTGTAATACAGAATTAGAAAACTTTAATTCATGAGTATGACAGACTTAAATTCTTAAAATAGAATTAAAAATAAAACAAAAAGTCTATAGACTAACTTTTAATATATAGCCAAATCCTAAATACTGATAATCTGAATTCTATATTATATTAGCAATTTCACATTATTTAGATTAAAATACCTATCTTAAACTAATAGTCCAGATAATTAGCAGCAACATCCTGGAGGCACTAATTACTTTCAAAACATCATAAAAAATGAAAATTATAAACATACATGTAATAAAGTATAGTGAAATATTAATAATGGCTCTCTTTGTATAATGAAGTTATATGTGATTGCTTTGGTCTGCTGTACTTTCAACTTTACCCCCAATTAATGCTTATATTACTTGCATAATGAAAAAATGTTTTACAAAGAAAGCAACTGTAAATGTATACATGTTTATGCATATATATGTTTGTGCATATAAAAGTGCATTTGTTTGTGTATGGAAATGTATTAAGAATAAAGATTGAAATACTGCATCATTCATCAATTCCTGGACTTTATATTTCATGAAGATACATAATTTTGGACATTTCCTTGAATAATATCTTTATTAAACATAAAATACCATAACAATCTATAGCTTCCTTTTCATAAGCCATTTTGAATCTTATCTTTTATAAATAAACCTTTTTGTTCCTGATTATGTTTCCAATTCATGGGCCATTTGTAGAAAACAGCAGCAATGAATTTACTACTAGCTACATAAAAAAGTCTTACAGTTTCTTTTCTTTGTCCTGAAATTACCTTTAAGGTTCAAGAGAGTTCTCCCAGGAATCGTATTCTTGAATTTGTTGAACAAATCTATGTTCTACTTACTAATATCCTTCATGGACATGAATGTGATTGTGTCCCTTTTCACCCATCATTTTCGTGTACTGAAAGCTTCTTATCTGCTCTTAGTATTTCATTCCTTTCATAATTTGTATTAAACTTTCAGGCCTTTTTATTTTTATGGTCTTACTAGAAAAAATAAAACTTTGAACTCTACTCCAAGTATAAAAACATTATTTGTTATAATCCTGACTTTTCAATTTTACCACGGTGATCTCAGGCATTTGGCTACTTGTGAACTCCACCACTCTACACTGCTTTCCTGGCCTGTCTTCAAGGAGAGTTGACCTAGATTCAGATAACATTTCTTTCTAGAACAAGTGACAGCATAGACAACTTCATTCTATCATAAAAATTTAGATTTTATTTCCTCAGGTATGTTACCATACACTTTCCATAGCTGAAATTTATCCACTATTATTTTGCTCATTCATACAGCTCTACAAAATGTTCTTGTGGGACCCATCTATTTGAGCACTTAGAACAGCTTCAGAGTCTTTGTAAACATAAAGATCTATCTCAGTGCAGTCATATTGGCCCATCTTCCTCCCTAGGTGCACATTTCATAATCTAGATAACTTTAGCATGGAGGAACTACTTTTGCTCGACTTTGGTTTTCCCAGTCTTGTGATCTGGTACTAATCCAATATAGTCAAGATAAATTTGAAGATCATGAGGAAAAGTGCTGGAGATGAGAAGATGGAGTCAGCCTGGATGCTGTCTAGCTAGGCTAGATTCCCTACCCTGTTCCCCTCTCCTATTGGTTTTCCCTGTGACCAAGCCCCTCCTCTATACTTTAAATGCAATGAAAGGCCAAACCCTCTGTACGAGTCTTGCAAATCCTTTTTATGTTTGGTTTGATTGTGAAATATCATTTTCTTTACCAAGTACCAAATTGGCATTTCTATTCCAAAAGCAGTGAGTAAGAATCACCTGGAAGGCATATGAAGAAACACTTTCCTGGTGTCAACTCCAGGAATTCTATTTCAGCAGGTTTCGATAAAGCTAGTGAATTTTTACTTCTAACAAGGCTCGTGAGTGATGCCAAGGTCACTGGCTTGAAGACCACACTTCGACAAAATTATGCAAAAACTTGCATAAAAGTCCATGATGTTTCACTATAATTTGCCTGCCAGAAGAATCCCCCAATCATCCTGACTAGCTTATTTTGGTTACTTTCCTATATCTAGAGACCCCTTCCCCTTCCTCTGACCATGGTAGAGAAATGCGAGTGATCTCAGTTACAGTTCTGCTTCCTGAAAAGATGCTGATATGGGTAATAATTATAAGCCTCAAATTTCATATCTTTAGAGTGAATATATAAGTGAAGATAAAAATAATCTCTCCCATAGACTATTGAGAGTATTAAATGAGAAAACGACACTTTTGTAGACTACCTGGCATGTAATAGGTGCCCAATAAAAATGTGTTATAGAATGTCAACGTGAATGATTATGGCATTATATCATTAACTCAGATTATTTTTTAGTTTCTGGGGAAACAACATGTGTTGCTAAAAAACAACAGTTAAGGACTCTGCTAAGTTAGACTTCACATTTCACTGGGGAGAAAGAAAGAAAAGCAGAGTGAATGGACTAAATAGATAAAATATTATGGTTAGTATGACAAAGTTAAAAATAACTGTATTGTGGGACAAAGTCATTGGGGGAGGCTGATCTGGTCAGAAGAGACAAAGTCAACTCCCATGAGAAGAGAAGGCCTGAGGATAGACAATTCCAGATATAGGAGCCTCCAAAAAAAGGGTCTAGAGACTTAAATTGTTTAGCATGTTCGAGGATGCTGCAGGATCCAATGTTTGTGGAACCTTTTGAGCAAAGGTAGCAGGTGAGGAAGTTAGAAAGGCAAAGGCATGCCAAATCCCTCTGTGGTGCATAGGATTTTAGTTTAAGAAAAATGGAAGCCCATTGGGAATTTTAATTTCTAAAGGCGTTTCTTGTGTTCTGATTAATCTGTTCACAAGACCACTCTGGGTGAGGATAGGTCACAGAAATGCAATGCTGGAAGACAGGTCAGTTAGGAGGCTATATGAGGCTATATGACCGGTCCAGGTAATAGATCAGCAGTCAGGATTAGGGTGAGAGAAGTCAGAATGAAGAGAAATGGATAAATTTGAAATAGATTTTGCATATTTAACTGCTATGGATTTAATGTACATTATATGAAATGAAAGCCTTAAGGCTGATGACTAAGTTTAATATATTACAATGCTGAGAGGATACATTCATTAAACCAAACTACTTATTTTGACAGTTTTTACATATTATATATAGATGATTTATAAATATTCTTTCTTGTCTGAAGCTAACTGCATATAGATTTTTTCTGGGTGATTTTTAAAATAAGTTGCAAAGTTGACATTTCTTATAGTATTTGCTAGGTTGTAAATAATCATAACATTCTTCCTAAGCTCCTGTATGAAAACCTGTGATATTTTAGCTCTAATTAGTTTTTAAAATAATAATAGATGATATTTATACAATGCTTCACATTTACCAAATTCTCATTCAGCTCAAACCACTAGGTTACAGCCCAATTAACCATCAAAACTAATTCATCTCTCACTGATGTTATTCTAATCCCCACTCACGTAGCTTTGGCTTTGTGATCCTATATGCTATGGAAAACCTATTGCTTTGCTTAAGTTTTACTTTCTATCCTTAGAGTCACCTTAACTATGTTTCTTTATTACAGTTTATTTTACTCTTCAAGTACGCTAAATGTTAAGAGATGGTGAGAGCCATCAAACTCAGCCAACCATCAAATTTAAATGACAATCTCTGCAGGAGACTAGCTGTTCTGAATCTGACTTATCAAGGATAATGCATTTCAACATGCACACATCTGTTCTTAATAATTTTAATAATTATTCATAATAGTTAATAGTAATGTTGCTAATAACAAAATGCCATTCATACAATACTTCCTGTTTTCCAGATTCAGAATTGGAGCTGTCCCGTGCATGGACTATTTCACTGAGTCTAATATCATAAGAACTCTACAAGGCTGGTGCCACTGGCCTATTGTATAAACAAAGTTCAGAGACTCAATGATTGATTCACAGGTCCTTATCCAGTAAAAGCCTCAAGTGTAATCCAGGGTTGGCTGGATAGAGAGGAACGAGGTGCCAGAAGTAAACAGTGTATATAGAATTAAAAGTGAGTCACAATCATACAACTGTTCCTCATTTTAGGGAAGATCCTGATAAGTGTAAGGTATCCATAAAGTTTTCAACCTAAACACAACAAAACAAATAAATAAAACAAAACAAAAAACACTAGAGTGTCTTCCAGTGGAAATAAAAAATGAGCACTGACTTGTTCCTCCGTTTACATGAAAAGAAATAAGGAGGCTATCAGGAGAAAAACTCATTCACTAATACCTTCTCTTGAGGCCAGATTTTCATTTGTTATTTTAAAAATCAAACAAGGAAAATATTCTTCTCAATCTGGCTTCCTTTATATATCTACATAATGACCCTGTGTAGTCTTAATTCCCAAAATACTTTGCAAGGTAAATCACCATTCTAAAGGAGAAGCACAAAGTTATTTGCACAATCTCCACTTCTATTTGGCTAACCATCATTTAAGAATCATACACACACACAAAAAAGTTCCCCAGCTCATTTAAAGTTTCTTTTGTTTTCATGCACTGTGAATTTGTGATAAAGTGTTATTATGGAACACCCAGCAGTCAGATTCACTAGCTCGTTCTTAGATGTCAGTAAGGACATACTAAGGGAAAACTGAATTATGTAATTTCATCACTTGGACTGTTTTCATTGCTGGTCTAAAGAAGTGGTGGATGAATACTCAAAGATACCATACTTATTTTTCTTAGCAGGAGGGAAGGGCTGTACAGCGATTAAAACGGCATCATGCTGATTCTTACAGGATGTGGAATGGGTCTGACCTACAAGAACAAAAAAAAACCTACATCCATTAACTGTTCTAAAAAGCCCCATTTTAATTGTATAGGTGGCTTCCACAGAAATGTATACTGTAAGTTGCAGTTACCTATAAGCTAAATCCATATAATTTTACTGGTGATATTAGTAGATTCTTCACTTATAGGAGTCCTTTGGTCTCAAAATTTAGAAAAATAGGTGGAATTCTACAGCCTTGCTAATTGCACACATTTCCCAAACATTAGCCAGTTAAATATCCTGAAAACGCCTGTAGTGTGCACCCATTTAACTTTGCTTACTCAAGCACTTTTCAAGCAGAATGACAAAGAGATGATTTTTATTTTGTTTTGTCTTTTTAAAGAAATTTTGTTAGGAATACTTAGTAACAAAAATAATTTGAGTGAATAAGAATTTTTAGCCTTTATTTTCACTAGATGTCTCTCTTGATTGTATTTTTATTATATCTTTAATTTTCTTTTTGTACCTCAAATTTTACACAAAATGTGTTTCACAGGGAGTAACTATCAAAATATTTCTATTGCAATTTGAACTTGTTTCCATGCCATAATAGTAGTCCAGTTAAAACTCTATGGATAGTAACAGCATTTCTGAAAAAGAATATAGATTTTAAAAGAAATAAGACTTGGAGTTTGAAGATTGTATACAAAATTTATTTTTTCAGGAGAATGTGATCTTAAGTCTATCTGTATTGCTATAACAAAATATTATATAATGAGCTTACATATATCAGAAATTTATTTCCCACAGTTCCGTAGGCTGGTTATCTAAAATCAGAGTGCCAGTAGAGTGGGACTCTGGTGAGGCTTCAGGGCTGCAGATAGCCAACACCTTTCTGTGTCCACACATAGTAGAAGGGCACATTTAACTCTCTTAGTATGTATCTATTATAAGGGGACTGGTCTTAAACATGAGGTCTCTGCTGTCATGATCACATCACCTCCCTATCTCCAAATAGCATCACATGTGATTTGGGGGATTAGAAATATTCAGATCATAACATGTAAGATGTGACTATATTTCATACACTGAAACTCAATATTTAGTAAAAAATTCAAAATTCTATTCTAAGAGAGAAAAATATGCATGTCTTACCTAGTTCTTTAACCTATGTCCACCAGTGTACTAGGCACTGGGGACATGAAAATTACTAAGATACAACCACTCACTTTAAGAAACCTATTTGGATTGTATGATTACAGCTTTCTGTATAAGTATCTTTGGTGACTGCCTGCCCAATGTGTTTTTAATAGTGGAATTAATACAGAATTCTGGAAGCACAAGAAATGCAAGGAACCACTCCTTGAATGAATGCAGTACCAGATGTAATGACCAAAGCAGGGTACATGCATGGCATGCAATTTAGGAGGGCAATGAAGCATGACTAAATAGTCTTTATGATCTAAAATACTTTCACACAAGTATTCAATGACCTTACATAGCCCTTAGGAGTTCTGAGTAGCATTAACTCCAGCCTGTTCCAGTGAAAGTGGCATACTTCACCCTAGAGACATAAGCCCATAAAAAGATTTAAACTCAGAGCTCAATCCCCAATACTGCCAAAAATTAAATTTAATACCAAAAAGGCAACCCTATTAAAAAGTGAACAAAGGACCTGAATAGACATTTCTTCAGGAAAGATACATAAATGGAAGATAAATAAATCTATGAAAGATGCTACCATCACTATTCATCAAAAAATGCAAAATCAAAATTATAATTAAATATCATTTCATATCTATAGAATAGCCACGGTTATTTTTAGCTAATAACAAGGGTTGGCAAGGATGTAGAGAAATAGCAATGATATATTCCTAGTGGAAATGAAAAATTACATAAACATTTTGGAAAATATTCCTTAAATCATTAAGCATACAGTTACTATATAACCCAGAAATTCCACTTATGGGTATATTCTCAAGAGAACTGAGTACCCATTTCCACACAAAGACTTATACAAAAATATGTATAGCAGCCTTATAAATTGTGGCCAAAAAAGTAAAGATAATCCAAATGGCTCTCAACTGGTAATGGATATCAAAAATATTACTAGATCCATCCAAGGGACTACTAATTGGCCATAAAAAAGGAAGGGAGTACTGATAAATGTTACAACAAAATTTATCCTACATGAACCTTGAAAACATTATACTATGAGAAAAGTAGCTGCAGAATTGTGATCTCACACAATTGTGATTGTACTGAAAACCATTAAATGGTACACTTTAAAAGCTAAATCATATGGCATATGAATTATATCTCAAAAAGCTGTTTTGTTTTTTAAGAAAAGCATTAGACCAAGAAAATTATTTGAATTTTCAATACTCATTTGTTGAGTAAATATCACTCCATGACTCCAAATGCTTTAACATTTTACCACTTTTAACTTAGATTTTCAAGTTGGTGTTGTTTGCCCTAAAGTACACTGCCACCAAGTGGTGGAGGAAAATTTGCTCTCATGGTATGGGTTTGAGATTAAGAATTAAGGTATACTCCGGTGATTACCTGCTCAAATATATTTGATTTATGTTTTTTTTTTTTTTTTTTGCTTAAATTCTTTTATTGGTACATTTTAGGTATACAATATGATTACATTTATCATTGGGTGCTTGTACCTGTACATGATGTATCTTAGTTCTTATTTTTTCCCCATTGCCTGTGCACCCTTCACCCCTCCACCCTTCCCTATTTGCATAGACTTCATTTCCTTTTGTTTTCTCATAATTTTTCCTTTCCATTCTTTATTTGATTTATTATTTTAGTTCACATCTTACTATGTAAATTTACCAAAATTACTACATTTATATGTACTGAACAATAAATCAGAAAAAATATGTAGGAAATATATAAAGAAATGTCTAGGACAAATTTGCTTTCTAGTCTTTGAAAATTGACAAGTATATCCAATGCTAAGTCTTGGTGACATTGATTAAAACTCTCCTCTCTAGGCCACTGTGAACTCTTTCTCCCCTGTCAGGCCCCTCTGCTATGCCACCCTGACTTGGAGCCAGCCGACTATGGACTGAAACCTCTACTAACTGCTCCTAGGGCAGAGAAGCTCAGCTGGTCCCAGCACCCAGAAGGAAGTTTCCCACCTCCATCCCAGGCTCCTAGAGCAGAGAAGCTCAGCCAGTCCCAGCACCTGGAAGAAAGCTCCCCCGCCACCATCCCAAGCTCCTAGGGCACAGAAGCTGAGCCAGTCCCACAACGCGGAAGGAAGGTCCCCTGCTGCCATCCCAAGCTCCTAGGGCAGAGAAGGTAAGCTGCGTGGGGGCCAGAAGCACCCTCTACCTGTGGAAATGAGAAGACACATGAACAAGCCTCAGAAACAGACTACAGGATCACCTACAGCAACCCCAAAGGGAAACCAGATGGAACAATCTGACACTCAACCACCTGGACTCTCTAAACTGGCAACAAAAGAGGATCTGGGAAAAATGAAATCAGAAAGAATTACTCAGATAACAGCAAAGATTTTGCTCATGGTGCAAGACATGATTAATAAATCTAGAGAGAACACAGATAAAAAAATAGAGGATCTGAGGAACATGATGGAATCCTAACATAGGAAACAAATGGAATCCATAAAACAGATACAAACAGATTTCCAAGAGATTAAAAACTCCATGGAAAGTCTGCACAGCAGAATCAACCAATGTGAGGATAGAATTTCACATATAGAAGATAAGATTGCAATTAGTGAGGAGGAAAAGAAAAATTGCTTTAAAATTGTAAGGGAACATGAGAAATCAATCCAGCAGCTGCTAGATGATGCAAAGAAGAATAACATAAGACTGATTGGAATCAATGAAGAAAGAGGAGAGGGTGCAGATGACATAAAAAAAAAAAACAAAACTCTTCACAGAAGTGATGGCAGAAAACTTCCCAAGGAGGGGAAAAGAACTTGACATACAGATAGGTGAGGCATATAGGACTCCAGCTAGCCTTAATCAAAAAAAATCTACACATAGGCATATAATAGTTAGGATTCCAGAAATCCAGCAGAAGAACAAAATTCTACAAGCAGTGAGAGAAAAGAAACAAATCACATACAAAGGAATGCCCATCAGAGTCACAGCAGACTTCTCAATGCAAACCCTCAAGGCAAGAAGAGCTTGGAGTGAGGGATTTCAAGCCCTAAAAGAAAACAGCCTCCAACCCAGATTGACGTACCCTGCAAAACTATCTTTCAAAATGGATGGAGAAATAAGATACTTTCATGATAAAGAGCACCTCAGAAACTTCATGAATACCAAACCGGAACTCCAAAAAATTTTAGACAATACCCTAGGAAAAGACAATGAGGATCACAACCCTAGGAAACCCAGCAGAATGAATCCATTGGGCATGACAAGTTAAACACAAAGGGGGAGAATCCAACAAAAAGAAAAGTCATGACAAGGCTTTTAAAACTTTGAAATTCATCTCCCTAATGAGTGTATAATTCAATCTTACTATTGTACTGATTAGTATTTTTCTGATGCTAGAGTTGCACACCTTTCCTTGTGCTATACTGGCTATTTATCATCTTCTTATGTCTACATTTTAATTGGGTTGTCTATTAATGAGCTCTAAGAATTCTTTATATATTCTGGTCATAGGTTATATGCATTGGAAGTATGGTCTGTTTAAGGACTACTTTTCATTTTAATGATGTCATTTAAAGTTCTAAATTTTGATGGAATCTCATTTATCAATTTTTTTCTTTTATACATCATGTTTTTTGTATCCTAGGTAGTTCTTGCCTACCCTGAATTCATAAATATTTTCCCTTATAATTTCTTCTTAAAGTTTTATACTTTTAGGCTTTCTTATTTAGGTTCATAGGTCCCTTCAAGTTATTTTCATGTATGGAAATAAAGGGTTGAGGTTAATTTTTTATATACAGATACCAGGTGTTCTAGTGCCGTTTGCTGAAAACACTATCTCTTCCTCGGCTCTTGAAATGAGTTTATATTTTATAAAATGCTCAGGTTAAATAATCTTTCAAAACTCAGTGGACCATATATGTGTGGTTCTATTTCTAGATTCTCTGTTTTATTCTACATGATCTATATGTCTTTCCTTACAACAACACTGCCTTGATTACTGTAGCTTTAGAAGAAGTCTTAAAATTAGGTACTAAATGTTTTCCAACACTGGTTCTGGTGTTGTTTTTGTTTTTAACTTTTCTAGGTCCTTTGTACTCCTACATAACTTTTAAATTTCAATATCCAATTCTTCATTTATAGCACATATACACAGACCTGAATTTTTATATATACCTTGTGTTTTCTAATCCTGCTAAATTCAAGTACAAGTTCTAGGGACTCCTAGAGATTTCTTAGTATTTTCTCTGTAGATGATCATTTCATCTACATATAAAGATTTGCTTCTGCCATGCCAATCCTATCCTAGTTGTGTCATTTTATTGCCAGACTATTTTGGTGGGGCCTAGGTTTCAAAGTTTAATGGACAGATAAAGAGTAACCATATCTGCCCTTGTTCCCCACCTTAAGGAGAAAGCGTTGTATCTTCTTCATTCATATAAGGCATTCTTGCTAGAAGTATGCAGTAAGTACATGTCTTTAATATGTTGAGAAGGTTCTGTTCTACTTCTAGTCTCCTGATAGCTTTTACCATGAACAGCTGTAGAATTTGGTCCAATACTTTTTCTCCAACTAGTGACAGGATCATATGGCTTTTTCCTTTCCTCTGTTAAAATGATGACTTTTGGGGGTGGATCTTCCAATGCTGAATCAACACTGCCATCCCTATAACAAAACCACTTTCTACATCCTGCCAGATCTGACTTCTAATAGTTTGTTTTGTTAAACAAATTTCTATCTATGTTCATATATTTTTCTTCTATTATCTTTATCCAATTTTAGGATTAGCACAATGTTGAGTTCCTAAAATGAGGGGAGAAGTGTTCCTTCTTTTCTCTGCTTTAATTGTTTGATATAATTTATCAGTTAAAATGTTTATGAGCCTGCTGTTGTCATATAGGTAGGTTTTCAAGCTATGAATATACTTTCTTTAATAGATGCTATTCAAATTTTATATTTCCTCCAGAGTTAGTTTCATTCGTCTTCCAAGGTACTTCTTAGAAGTTGACAAATTTATTTCAAAAAAGATTTTTGTCATATGCTTTCTATATCCTTTTAAATTCTGTAAAATCTGTGGTAATGTCTCCTAGATCTTAATATTGTAATTTAAAAAATGTATAACTGATATTGTGTAACAGGAAGGAAAGGTCTAAAAGAGCAGGGTAATTGTGAGGGGTAGGGGAAGGGAATAAAGGGAAAGGAAAAGAATATGAGAAGGGGAAAAAAATGGAAACAAGGTCTTTGCAAATAGGGAAGGGTGGAGGGGGTGGAGGGGGTGAAGGGAGGGGAAGGGAAGGGGAAAAAAATTAGAACCAAGAGACTCATGTAATGGTACAAGATCCCAATGATGAATGTAACTGTATTTTATACCTAAAATGTACCAATAAAGTTAATGGGGGGGGAGAAAAAAATAAACAAAAAAAACCCTCTCCTGTCTAGTTTGGCTTAAGTTTCATTATGCATCCAAGTCACGGGACCATGTGTAGTCTGGTTCTTCAACATGAAATGTCCTTCTAGGCAGCTTTCCACTACTGTCAGCATTTCCCCTCCTTCTAAGCCACAGATGGTCAGTTCACGCTGCTGAGATTGTTAGGGCTAATTAAAATCATATCCTTAGATTGCCTTTTTAATACTTTTACTTAGTACATGGTCTCTGTCTTTCCCACAGGGGCTGCTTCTTCTTCCCTCATCCATCCAAGAAAGAAAAAAATTAGATTCATAACCATCTCAAGGATAAATGCAAAACACTGTCCAAATTGCTTTCTCCAAGAAAAAAGGGAAAAGAGGTAGAGAAAAAGCCTAACACATAGTAGATCCTAAAATAAATATTTGTGTAGTGAAAAACTCAATCCTACCAGCAATTCAACTAGTGTTTCTATAACCAGCTGTGATTGGCAAATATAGTACTAAGTCATTTTATCAATAACAGTCATAACTATACTTTTCTTTTAATCTATAAATATATTCAATGGAACCTTTTAGGTATTAGGTGGGATAGAATTTTGTGTGGTCTATGACAATCATAATCTCAGTTCAGGAAAGTAATTCACAAAGTAATGGACAGAAGCAGCTCACAGATGATTTTAAATTTTGTTCTTGCTTTAGTTCTGCCTTATATTATATACCTATGTGTTATATTTGGGGTCATATTCCTATATAAAAAAGCTTTTATTAATTTCTAAATGATCAATTTGGTAATTACATGGTGAAGGATAATCAATATAAACTTAGTAAAGGCACTTCTTTTTATGATATAGTCATTAAATATGTATGGGGGGGCCCTGCTAATAAGGGCAATTATAGATACTACATGAAATTTAAGAACTCTTAGGCAGAGTCACTGATGTTATAAATTCACAAAAACTCCATTCAAACTATGAGTAATGCATAGCAATAGATAAATATCTTAATGTACTTTATAAGTATTTTCCATTTATGGCTATGAGCTTAAGCCTAAAACCCAATACAAGTGAACAGATACACATAGAAGAAGATTGAATGCCTGCATTAGAGATAGAAATGCCACTGACTTTACAAACAAATGAATAAGTCGTTTTTTTTCTGCCAACTACACATGCCCAGAAAACAACTAATATTGCATGGTCTTTGCAAAAAAAATGTTAAAACCAAAGAAAAAACAAAAGCAAAAGTCATATCAAATTTGAATTATGTTTTTTCCTATCACCATGTATATCTGAGCATTGACAGTGAGGAAGAAATACATGCTGGTGTTTAAAAAATTGAATTTATAGAGTGTATCTAAGAATAGTTTTGGAAAAGAAAAAACACTATTCATAGTTAATAATGTACTTACTACTAATAGTATTGATAACTTGCAATCTCTAGACTGTAAAAGTAACTTACACTTAAAGAGATGATGATGCTGAAGGAAAAATTTCAGAAGGGGATATCAAATTATAAAAGCTTTAGAACTATTAAAAAAAACTGTAACATCAACAGAATTTTTTCAGTCTGATCCTAAAAAGGATATCTTTTTCACACACCTGAAAATCTAAGATTGTGCTACCAGTGTGTAAGTAATGTTGATAATATATTTCTCCATTGCCACTAATTTCTTCATAAAACTGACCAAGGAATCTTAAGAATATAGGGCAGAAGATAACTACTTTTTCTGTGGTTGCGGTTTCTCTTTCTCTTAATGTGCTTGACTTTTCATACATATTACCAGCTAAATGACTTAGACACAGAATTGTATTTTGTCATAATCTGAAGGCTAGGAAGTCCAACATGAAGGTGTCAGTGTGGTTGGTTTCTACTGAGGCCTCTTACTCCTCAGCATGAAGATTGTGGCTTCTCTCTTTGCCTTCAAATGACCTAGCTTTGGCTCGCACACTTGGAGAAAGAGAATACTGTAGTTTCTCTTCTTATAAGGACTTAATTGCTGTCAGAGCGTCCTGAACCTTAGGACTTTATTTAACCTTAATTACCCCTTAACAGTTCTATCTCCAAATATAGACATTTTGGGATGCAATGAACTCAGTTCATAACAATGATATATGAAGAAAACATGATCTCAGCGGAAAACAAAATATTTTGATAGAAAGATAGGTAACATGTTTTATACTATGCAACTTCATTTCTTATGTATAAAACTCAGATGAGCCGGAGAACAGACCATGTTGAGTTACTAAGATGAATAAGACATGTAGCTTCTGTGTTGAAGAAGCTTACTATTTATCTGGGGGAAGCAGCTTAGATAATAAAGTGTAGAAGTACCGAGGGAAATGAAAACAGGATGCTACATGAGTGGCTATCATCCTTCTGCCACTATCCTAACTTTTTCTCTGGGTTTCTAGAGATTATTGCCAATAGTATTTCTGTGCATCATTAATCATTATATTTGTTCTTACATGATTCATGATAGTTACACGGCTGCCTGTTGTTGATATGTAGGTTTTAGAGTTGAAAAAACTGGGTCTGGAGAGAGTGCAAGGGGTGTTTTAACATTTGTTGTATTTATTTTTGTTTTGTTTAATCTTTGCAACTAGGCTTCAGGCTTCTTAGGGGGACTTGGAAGAGAATCTTCTATTTATTTCCCATAGCACTCAAAGCTGTGCCTTGGAATTCTGAATCTTCTCCTCCCATTCTCACACCTAAATGGTTAACAAATTGTTTAAGGATGTAACTATCATACTTTTACATATGAAGGAACTGAGGATTACACAACTAGCCAAGATAAAATAGCTAGTAAGCCACAAATCAGAAAGGTTTTCATGTTTGTGCATTGCTCTAGAGAAAGTCTAATCAAAAAGGCAGAATAACTCAGGACCTATATCAATTTTCCAGTTCAGTATCAGATTCTCCAGTCACATCAGCTCACTTTTTCCTCCCATCGCATGCTCATTCCCACCCCTTTATACCCTTACTTCCTGCTATCTGAAGGCTCTTCTCCCACCACCTCCAACTGTCACTCTTTCATCTCTGGTGAACTCTACTGACATTCCCTCCCCCTTTTTCCAAATGATTCTTTAACTTTTAAGTACTTGCCTTTCTGTTCACCTGACTAGTTCTTGAAGACAGCATCTATGTCATACTTTTATTTCTGTTTCCACAGAACACTTGGCACAAGGCTTAGTACACAGGAGGCACTCAGTTATCAGTTGCTTGTTTATTATGATCATTGTAGATCAGTTGTGTATCTTCAACAAGAAATGATTAATTCACTATCCTCAGCTATCTTTATTATTGTTCAGATCTATATTTAGTGGAATGTTAACTATTCTTTTGTTCTTTTCTATTATTGTTACACAATGATAGTTTTTATAAGGCATGTTTATCTTCCCCTATATATCTTAATCTACTCTCTTCTAAATTTCCTTTTTTGAATATTTTTCTAAACTTTTCTGAATAGCTTAGTCTAATATCTATTTGCTGAATCAGTATATCATTTAATGATCAAGATAATATACACATACACATTTATATAGATGTAGAAATGGGTTCTAAAGAAATTTTCTTAGAAACATACAATAGGTATGTGTTTATCATTTATATATGTACACATATGTATGAATATGCATATAAATGTATAACAACATTATAGTTGATAATAAACAGTGTATAAGATGATGGGTCCAGTCTATTTTAATGAAACTTAAAAATTTCTATCACCTCGTGACACTGTGTGACACTATAGCACAACATAGCACCTTATGCATTTGTGGTGTTGGTGGCATAATTAAATCTACTATATTGTCAGTAACATAGAAATACAGCCTATACAATTATGTAAGGTACATAATACTTGAGAAATAAATGATTATATTACTGGTTTATATATTTACTGTTCAAAACTTTTATTGCCATTTTAGAATGTTCTCCAACTTATAAAAAGAAAGTTTTCTATAAACAGTAGGCCATGTTATGCTATCAGCAGCCTCATAGATGTTGTACTTACCACATCCTTCATTTCTCTAAGAAACCTCATCAAGTGATTGACAATCCCATCTAGAGTTGTGAGGGCATACTCTAGGATGTTCACACACAACCAAATCACCTAATCACACATTTCTCAGAAGGAATCTCCATCACAGTCTTGTGTGACAGTATATTAAATTATAATTTAATTTGAATTCTTTGTGTGATCAGGCTTAAAGAACATATCTATGCAAGATGTGGACACTGAGATGTACACAGAGAGTCAACATTCCAATAGGTCCTGTCCCTTAAGAGACTGGAGAGGGTAACACCTATGTGGAAAAGCTTCCTCACAAAAGCATTTTCTTGGGAGAAGTCTAAATCCAAGTACTACTCATAAAGTAGAGACAGAGTAAATTCTCAGATGTGCCTTTTGTTTCCTATTTGGGGCAAAAAGCTAACCAAGCAGTCTTATGTAAATGCCAGGAAAATAGTCCATTTCAACCCTAGCCAACATTTCTCCAGAATTTTGATAAAGCAAATATTTGAGAAAATTTTACATCCATAGGTAAACTTTTAATATGATATTGCTTTTATTGATGCAAATGGCCTTAAGGAGAATTCCTTAATCTTTTCTAGAAAGTTCAAAGTTATTTAAATTTCTTACTGGCATTTTTGACCCAATGGCTTCTAATGAAGAGCCTATTCCAAATGAACCCATTTCTCTCTGTGTAAATATAAGAAGACACAGGGCTCATCCAAACCAGATGCTTTATTGATAAAGGTTAAAGACACTTTTACCACATACATTTCTGCATTGATCCAGACACTGTATCAATCTAGATCTAAAACAATAGCAAACATCCTGAATGTTTAGTGAGTATTATCTTGCTGTGTTGATAGAGGTGTGTATGAGTAGAAGGATGGAGGAAAGGATGAATAGCTTTTTCAAATTATAATCAGGTAATTTTTATTATAGACAGATGGAGGCTTAAAAATATGAAAGGAGATAATGTATTTTTTACTACTTATTTTTAAAGACCAGGTTTAAGAAAACTAGTAATCATAGCACTAGCGATTTAAACAAAATATATTGAACTGCAACAATTTTGAGAGAAGCACACTCAGCATCCTCCTTTTTAAGACTCTCTCATCCTCACTGCTTCAGGCCCTATCTTCTTTCTATGAAAATACAGACTATCAACTCTTCATATCTTCAGATTCTAGCATTATATAGATATAAAGTGTCATACACAGGAGCATTACAGAAATCAATGTTATGAGTTTGTAACTATACTACAGGCTTAGTGAAGCCAGACTTCAAACTTCTTTGTAGTCTTCTCAGAGCCTACAATGTTTGTACCTGAAAGATGTTTAATATTGCTTTATTTTATATTTTTTCAAATAAATAAAAATGTTACCAGTCATTGTAACATCTCTAAACTTACTTTTTAAAAAACCACATTGTTGATAATCTTGTCTCATAAAGGTTTCTCCAGGTCGTTAATGATTATACAATACAGTACGCCCCAAAAGGCTCGTGTATTTGGAGGTGAGCCTTGCCAGAATGGGTGGGTGATTGGGAACGTGACCTGAGAGGATTGTGTTCTTATCCTGGCTCTCTCCCTCTCCCTCTCTATTTCTCTCTCTCCCCCTCAATCAATCTCAATCTCCCAATATCTGTCTGTCTGTCTGTCTGTCTCCCCTCACCCTTTGTGGCTGCATGAGGTGAGCAATTTTTCTCTACCAGGCTGTATCTGCCCTGGAGCCAGCTGACCATGGACTGAAACTTCCAAACTGTGAGTCAAATTAAACCCTTCCTTCTTAAAGTTATGTCAAGTTGTCCCAGTGATGGGAAAGCTGACTGATACAGAAGACAATGTACATGCTAGGCTTCAAATTATATGTAATGTATATTATTCTTTTATATTACTGAGAAAAGCAACAACATTTCTCCTTACTTGTATATATAAAAAAAACCCTACTTGAAAAGTTTGTGAGTTCATGAAGATTCTATATTAAAAAAAAAATCTAAGTGCAAGAAGACCAAGAGTTGAAAGGCAAGAGTCCAATAAAATTCATGATTAAAGTTTTATAAGCACAAGCTTGAATTTCTTATGGGATTTTTATCTAATGAATAATATAAATATGCTGAAGTTCTTAAGGGGTATGAAGATAAATTGGAATAACACTGGCAATGAGGTTCTTTTCTCTTCATCATCTACTTTTTAAGAGACAATTCTATTTCCTACATAAACTCACTCCAACAAGGCAACTTTATATTGGAAAGTCAAATATTATATCAAAGATATTATATCAACATTCATTTTTAGAGCCAAATGAAATACAACAGTACTCTAATCACTTCCTGAATTAAATCAAGCTTTCTATAGTAAGTATAAATAATGCAAGTTCTATGGGAGTTGGTTGAAATGTATATTCAGTTAGCAAAATGATTCCTTACAAACAAAAAAGAAAAAGCAAACACCAGGACCATCAAGATGCAAGCTATAAACATGCCCCTAACTCTTATATCTAGAATATATAAAGAACTTTAAAAATCAGGGCCAGGAATTTTAGCTCAGAGGTTCTGCCGCCTGCCTCGCAAGTGTAAGGACCCAAGTTTGATCCCCGGTACCAAAAAAATAAATAGATAAATATCAAAAAATCAAATAGCCCAATAAATAAATGGGCAAAAGAATTATACAGACATTTCTCAAAAAATGATATACTGATGGCCAATAAGTATATGAAAAAAATACTCATATTTTTAATATTCAAAATATTTAGCTATTAGAGAAATCCAACTCAAAACTACCTGGCGATTCCATCTAACCCCACTCAGAATGGCTACTGTCGATAATACAAACAGCAATAAATGCTGGTGAGAATGCTGGGGAAAAGGAACCCTTCTACATTGCTGGTAGAAATGCAAATTAGTACAGCTTCTATGAAAATCAATATGGAGGTGGCTCAAAGACTAGAAATAGAGCTCCCATGTGATCTAGCTGTACCACTCTTTGGTATATACACAAAGGAATTTAGTTAGAATGTCACAGAAATACCTGTGTTACCTACGTTTATTATAGCACAACATACAATAGCTGAAATATGGAAACATCGTAGGTGTCCATCAACAGAAGAATAAAGAAACTGTGGTAAATAAACACAATAAAATATTATTCATCCTTAAAAATAACAAATTTTTGTCATCTGCAAATAAATTAATAAATCTGAAGATGATGAAAGAAACCAAAATCAGAAAGAGAAATATCCATGTTCTCCCTTATATGTGGAATCTAAAAAAGATGACACGAAATTGAAAGACACTATTATGTAAAAGACATGAGAAAGGGAAAAGAAGAGAGTGGAAGTGGATATAAGGGAAGGTAATGTATATGTCAAAATACATTATACACATTTAAACTAACCAGAAAATATGAAAATGGGAGAGTAGGGTAAAGGTCCTGCAAGGGGTGATTAAAGCATGTTTTGTACATTTACAAATCTGCCAAAATTAAACCCATTAATCTGTATAACCAATAAGCAGTAATAAAAATAGAGAAAAAATAATACTTCTAATTTATACATTCAACATATAACATATATCCAAATTTTTGGAAACAGAGAGGAGGTCCATTTAGAATAAAATTGTCAGTATAGTGGCAATAAAGGCAGAATCCAGAAGGAGAGAGATGATCTATCTATGCATGTACTATAAATATTCTTTATATACTATATACATTATACATTATCTATATATTACACAAGTGTACTCTATTTATACTATATACATATCAATACACAGAGCATAGTTACTATTTATCCTGTATAAGGAGTTCTTGCAAATCAGTAAAATGAAGGGGAATGTTTCAAAAAATGTGTCAAAAGATTGACACTAAAGCAAAATGTAAAATGCAGTGTAAAAAAGACAATTACATTTAGTGTATTATTATAAAAAGAATGTATTTTATAAAATTGTTAGAGAAGAAAATGTTATGGAGAGGAATGTATTTTTTGGGCAAGAGGCAAATTCTGGCATTCCTGGTGTGGATATCAATAATTTCAGGTTACTTTTATTTATGATATAAGATAATAAATGACAAATATATTTAGTAATAATCAGATAAATGTTACTTAAATAAAAATTTAAAATATAATATCAAACAATTAAACTGGGTAACATACACATATAAACAGAAACACAGAGAAAGATATTATCTTAATTTTAAGTGAAAAAACTCATAACAGTGTAGTATATATGTCACTTATATGAAGAAAATATGTGCATGTATATATTTCTGCAAAGTCCAGGCAATTGGTTTATGAATGACCTGTATCTTTTTAATATTTTTTTCTGAGTCTCTTAATTTTTATTCTTCTCCTTCCAAATCTTCCATATGTTTTGATTTTATACTTCTATGTTTATTTTTCTGATTATGGAAATGATACACTACATTGAAAAAATAAGTTTCACTTAAAGAATAAGCAATATATTTGAGTATATTTGAGTATATTTGTTTACTGCTTTTGTTCATAGATTTAGTATGACAATTGTTTTAACTGTATTTTCAAAGAACACATTTACTGTATTTCTTTCTTCATTTTTTTCCCTTACCATCCGTACTTTTTGCTATCTCAAGATTGTTACAGGATGTTCATATATTTTACTTCATTTGTTCACATAACTACTAGTTCAAATGAAATTTCAGAATCTTCCATATATCACACAAATCTGCCTCATTTTATACTTCTTTCAGAAAAAGAAAATGAATGAGAAATGTTGAGATCAGACAGAGAATGGAGCATAGGCCTGCGACTCTGGGGTCAGACTGTCTGGATTTGAAACCTGAATCAACCTTTGTGACAGTTACTTATCTTCCTGGGCAAAAATTTTCTTATTTATTAACAGAGTTGACAATGACAATATTTTGTCCTCAGTCTAATTTTTTTTCATGAGATGGGGCTTTTCTTGTTTAAGATTCCTGTCTCTGCATCTCCTCCCCAATATCCAGGTTTTCTTGGATGACAAAGATGCTGCCTTAGGATTAATGGCACCATGACATACTTAGATTGGAAGCTTGAAGGAGCCCCTTTCATGGGTTCAATATCCAGTGGTTAAAAAAAACACACCAAATACAAAGTCTTTTTTACCTGCTGTTCTTTCTGGGGGAACCACATGACCAAAGACAGGAAGTATCCTCCACTGCCATTGGCTCCTTGCGGTGGACAAGTCACTTGAGTGACTTTCCGGCAAAAGCCTTACTGCCAACAACCAGTGGGGCACATTTCTCTCACAGATATGAATAACATGGCTTTCTGTAGCTTTTTTTTTTTTCACTAAAAGATGATGTTTAAGTCACCTGATGCACTACTCTTTTTCTTATTTCTCAACTGGTGCAGAATTAGAGGAAATAAGGGCACTGTTATTTAATGGGTTCCACTTCCACACCTCCCACAGGAGAATGTGCAGAACAAATGTCTCTCATTCTACTCAGTAAATGCTGCTTTTAATGTATGCAAGTGTATATATGCAAACATAGATACATATACATAAATATACACGCATGTGTATACATTTACATGCCTGTATATAAATGTGTGTGTATATATAGATTATATCATATATTAATTTTTAAACTGTATTACTTCCTATTGTTATAGATTTTATTAAACTGAAAATATTTCTTATGCAATATTAAAATAACTGGTCAAGATTTATCCTGAGTGATATACTAGAGATTTATCACCAGCATTAGGTGGAATACAAAGGCCCCCATACTTATGCAACTATAAAGTTTTGCATGGACATATGTGCTTCAGTGAGGCATGAGGAATTTATGAAACAACATGCCAAGCCACTGAAATTATTCGCCTCAGACAGGTAGAAAAAAACATTGCTGGAAAGTGGTAGAAAATATTATTTTTTCCTTTCCCAACTTTAGTTTTAAATATATAAAACAGAATGTATTTTGTATCAATTTATAAAATGTATGAAGAAAAAATGCCAATATGTATGCACATATATATGCCCATACATGTATATATTAACTAGTTTAGTTTATCCTGAGAAATCAGGATTTATATACATTTGGTTTGGGTACCAATGAACCTTATATTGTAACTTAGATATAAAATTTGATTCCATGTATTTGCAAGTTTACTTATGATCAGTATAAATTCTAGTTTATTCTATAACCTAGATCAGTAATATACATTACAATATCATTTCTATGAAAGCCATTCTGTGTTACTGTATTTTGATATTATAAATGTAAAAGTTCTCTATTTTCTTTATTTCACCAAAATATAAAATATGATTAAATTACACTCTTGCCAATTTAAAGATATATTTTAGTTAGAAAAATATTACCTCTCTATCCAAAGAATTAAAATCTTTTGCCCACTGTTACCTTAGTATTTATGGTTTGGTAACAAAATAGGCAATGCCATTGGCTAACCCATCCTATACATATCAGGCCCACAGATGAAAATGTTTTCTGAATATACTTTAAAGATACAGGATAAACAGAGTAGTATTAGTGTATAGGTTAACAGAAATAATCAGCATATCTTTTCATCTCTACTGAATGATTTTTAAATAGTCTATGGTTTTACTTCAATTCTTTGAAAGGCAAAAGAAGTTATTCCAAAGGAAAAAGTCCAAAGTCTAGTAAACAATTTTTGTTGTTATTATAGGAAAAAGGCAAGTAAAATTCAAATGTTAATGTACCTCAATAAAACAACATAATTCAAATGAAACTGGATAAAAGATATCTGGAATGCATAATGTGTATTTGAACACCAATCATATGTAAAAATTTCAAATTTGCAACAACACATGAATGACCTTACAATTCTGGATAATATGAACATATCACTGCACCTTAAATTTCTTTAAATTATATTCTCTCTGTGCAGGTTTTTCCTCAGTGTGCAGGATTTCAATGGTTCACTTTCAACACAGCACCTATGGGATTTCCATATTAATAAAACAATCTTAACACACACTGAACTTAATGTCAGAGACCCTGTCATCTCAAATTACATCTGCTTTTTCCACTCAAGTGCATATTTTAGAACAATTCCTTTTATTTTCTTCATCTATTTTCCTCATATGTGATATTCTGGAATCTTCTGTTGTTCAACACATCTGTCAAGTAGTAATTTGGGGTCCTTTCTTATTTTATCAGCAGAAAAATTAGACTAATGAATAATACATCTGGATTTTAATCAAAAGGCAAATAAACACTATATTTAATCCCTATGCAACTAAAGTAGCAGGAGGACATTTGTAGATTATTCCACTGATGAATTTATAGCTCAATGTGATGTTGGGAGGTGGAGCCTGGTCTGAGGAGATGAGTCATGGGGAGCGTGGCCTAGAAAGGTATACAATAAAACTCTGTATTGCAAGGAACTTGTTCTGCATGCATTTCACAAGACAAATAACATTTCTAAGAAAATTTAACTTGATAAACAAGCAATGTGTTTCAATAGGAGTAGTATGTGATGAATAATATCACGTGATTGTAACTGAGCCAATAGTTTTTCTCTCTCCCTTCTCCTTCTTTCTAAAGGATTATGGGTGATCAGCTACCAACAGCAAGAGATTATAGAGGAGATCTCATCTGCAGAGGAGGAAGAGAAAAAGAGAGGAATCCTTCACTTCAAAGGAGATGAAGGAGCTGTGTAAAATGTGGAAAACAGGGTAAAGTTTTACAGAAAAGTGCCACCTGAATAAGGCTGTAACAGTGTGGGTGAAAAATCTGTTTAATGACAATGCAATATCACATTTCCACAGAATCCTCAAAAGGAGGCAAAGGCAAGTGTCATTGGATAGGTTCCTTGTTAAAGCTATGAAAATAGAAAAAGATTCTATTGAGCCAATAAACAGCAGTGATTCTGTTATGATAGTTAAAGTCATCCTACACAATCACCTTCCTTTTGTCTCTCTCATACCAACCAAAAAGATTTTCAAAGGTAAGTGAAGGTTAATTTGTCTCTTTTTCATTATATTCTATATATTTTTATGATTTTATTATATCACAGTATTTTATATGAATCATTTTATAAGAATATTTTTGGGTTGTTGAACCAATCATCTGAGTTTCCATTATTTCGTATGAGGAATTCACTTTGATATACAAGTGCTTTGGATTACAAGCATGTTTCCAGAATAAATTATGCTCACACATGAAGGTTTCACTGTTTCTTCTCTGCCATGCCCCCTGCCGTTCTGCTCTCTCTTCGGCCCAGCAGACTATGGACTGAAACCTCTACAAACTGTGAGCAAAAATAAACTTTTCCTCCTTTAAATTGTGTGTGTCTGGTATTGTGTCTCAGCAATTAGAAAGTAACTGGAGACAAGGTGTGAGCAGAAATTCAGTTAATGGGGCCGGGGATTTAGCTCAGTGGTTTCGCTGCCTACTGCGCAAGCTCAAGGACCCAAGTTCGATCCCCGGTACCAAAAAAAGAAAAAAGCAACAGAAATTCAGTTAATGGTGATGCTGAGTGCCATTTAGTAAAAGATAGACTCGTAAAAACATTATGATGTGTCTTCATCCACCATGTTCACTGGATCTGGCACTGTGTAATTTCTGATCTTCCCCAATATCAAAATGACCACAAAAGGTAAAATCTTAAATCGATTCAGGATATCGAACCAACCACAACGGTGCAACTAAAGACACTCGAGAAAAATGACTTCTAAAACTGCTTCATAAAGTGGCAGGGATGGTGGAATAAATTTGTTCAAAATGAGGGGGACATTTTAGGGGTATTAATGGAAATGTGTCTTTTAATGTAATAATTTTTCAGTTTAAACATTTACTCTATTTTTTTATCACACCTCATATTTTGAAGGGAACAATGTAAACTCATTCCAGTCAGTAACTTACCCAAGACTGTGAGCTCTGCAGAGGCACTGATATTCTCATTCTTATAGGTGACAACACAGGTGTAAGTTCCACTGTCATCATCTGTCACATTGGAGATAAGCAAGTTGCTTCCACCCAATAGAGAATACTTTTTAGACCTACAGATAAAGGCATATGTAGACAGTAATTAACATATGCAGGTACCAGGCCAGGCAAAGATTTAGATGAATTTCTACAAAAACTCAAATTATAAAATTGGAAAGATACCCTATATTAGAGGCTTCCTAACATTTCACTTATTGATCAGAAATTAATTCAAGATAAAGTTGACTCATCAGAAGGCTTTGCACAAGAGTTAACGAAATGAAATAGATTTAATTTGAAACTAACTTTAAATGCTAAAAAAAGCCTTACATATAATCTAGTCCCATTCTATCATTTTATATTTGAAAATTTTAAGACTAGAAGACAATGTACTGTACCTGACATCCAATCCAGTGATTTTTGTCCAAAGCCCCAGTTCATACTGAATCAAGAGCATCTGGCTCTACACAGAGAACACACCATGAATTGTTGAGGCTGTAGCCAGGTTTCTTAGATGCTTTAATGATCTCAGACACACTGTGATACCTAAGATGCACCATTATCTAAATTCATATTTAAGGAAAATGAAATTTAAAAATTAATTTATAATCTATGGACCTATCTTGTAGAAAATAAATGTGTTAAAAGGAGCACTGCCAGTGCTCCAAATCAATGAAATTAATTTCTTTAAGTGAGATCCTTTTAATCAAAATGTTTGAGACTAAGTATGCCATTCTATTAAGGGCTCACATCCTAACTCTACATCATTGCTAATATTCCAGTAATTCAAGGCCAACCACATTCTCCTGTCTTACTTTAAATATTTTTTGTAGTTGGGATATCAGAGATATAATTAAAGGTAAAAGAACTACTCAAATTGTATAATGGAATGCTACATATTAAACTTAGGAAATGTTGGATTCATTTTTTGCTTCATATTTGTTAAAGTAAAACTGACACATAAAAGCTGTATATATTCCTGGCTTATAATGTGATGTTATATATAAAATATGAAATATGTATATGCATATATGGCATGAAATGATTACATCAAGTTAATTAATCTATATATCACCTCACATGTTTAGCATTTGTACTTGTGTGTGGTGAGTACATTTAAGATCGATCCTCTCTATACCTGCTTCTTAGAATGAGATCATCTAAATCTCCTTGCTGAAGGCTCTGGAGAGGACTGAGTGGCCACCCTGGCTTCCTCACTTTCTTCTCACGGTTGATCCTATGGATTTGGACTCTTGTCTCCATGCCCTCATCTCATTGGTAGCATTGTCTTTCAAAAACTGTACCATGCTTTCAAGTGTGGAAAAATATCCAATTATGATGAGAAACCCAGCATTTCTAGGAGCTCTTATCAAATTAGAGAAAGATAAACAGCAGTAACATATACTTCACGAAAGTGCTAAATGTACGATACCTGAGTTGGACAACTTCCTCTCCTCGTAACCAGGTAAAACTTGGCGGAGGATAGCCAGAGACACAACACTCCAGGACAGCATCTTTCCCCTCAACGGCTACAACATTGGATGGTCTCTGCAGAAAATATAGCTGTCTGTGCAGTCCTGGATCTACAGAAAGAAAACACAAAAATCACATTTTTTTAAAAAAAGATTGCAAAGATAAATGAGGCATCTCTTTTAAAAATCTGTTATTTTAAAAATTTTTATTTTGTGAGAAGATTGAAGGTGATAGAGAAGAAAGCAAAGAGTGGAGATGCCAGTGGCACTTAAAAATAATGAACTACCACGATTCCTGAACCCCCAGATTCTAGGATTACAGTACTGGAATATGCTTAAACTGGTAAGATATCATACGATAAGGCGAAGAACATAAGCTGAAGGCCACAGGTCACTCCTTTAGGCTATAGGCCTATTTATTCCTCATTATTGGAGAATCAAACAATTATTCTCAGTAACTTTTCTAAATGTCAGTGGAGAATTTTGATGTTCAGTTTATCTATCACTAACATCTATTCTAATTGCTTCTGCTTATTCATTATTTTTGAAGCTTGATATATATGGTAAAATATTAGAATTGCATTAAATAGTATACATGTACTGAGGATTAAAACATAAAAATTTGAGAAAATACCTTTAAAAATAAAGTTACACTTGTATAACGGAAGTTTTCTTGCTTGTTTTGTAACAAGTCTGGCTTTGGCTTGGTCTCTTTCATTTTCAAAGAATGAGTTTGCCCTGAAAGCTGAGACCCTGGGTGAATAAAGTGCTCTGTATCCTTCTTCTTCATCTCATATATTTAGTTGTTCTATATAGACGCAGGATTATTCATGTTTATACAACCTAAGAACTCATGTTACTCAAACTTAGCTCTCAATTGATCCAAAGTCAGTAAGGTAATACTAGACCAAATAAGCAAACTATTTAGAGTCATAAGCACAGGGTTCAAAACAAGAAAGTTTTCTCAGAGTAAAAAGCTTCCCATCTCTAGATTATAAACCCTATGCATAATCCTAGGGACACACTAGTCTTATGGTTAGGTGGACTTGGAGGAAATTGCCCCACCAGGCAACACCCTCTGACCTGACTAGTCAACCAAATTTTGATTACTGAAAGTTTATTTAAGATAAAATGTCATGTTTCCAATCCCCAGTAAAATACACATCCTTCTAGGAAGGTTTAACTAAAGCGAGTGTGTGTGTGTGTGTGTGTGTGTGTGTGTGTGTGTGAGATATAGATCATTAAACCAAGGGCCTTTGCACTTAGCTACATCTCCAAATTTATATGTATATACGTTTTTGTTGTTGTTGTTGTTTGAGACAGGGTCTCACTAAGTTGCTAAATTGCCCAGAATGGGCTCAAACTTGCTATGCTCCTGTTTCAACATCTCAGAGTGCTAGAATTACTCTTGGGTGACTGTTTTCAACTTAATGCATTAAGTGGAATAAGTCTGGAATCTATCATGTTGAAAATTCAAAAAAAAATTTTGATGAAAAGAAAACTAGGCAATGAACTCTTAAAAATTTTTAGTATTAGTATGGACAGAGAATTGCTGAGTGAGATTAGATTCCTCTGTGTAATATGTAGCATAGGTGGCTGGCAATCAGAAAGGAAATGAGGAGGTAGGGCAACTGGAACACATTTAACATTGTCATTAATATTCCCTGGCCTAACTTGTCTCCAGTTAGGTTGATCACAGAAAATAAAAGAACAGCAATTCTCAAGTTAGTAGTTGGAATTGGAATTGTCATCTAAAGTACCGTGTGTGACAAAGAAATTCACACTTTCTCAGTCTTCCCATATCTACTTGTGGGTGTTCCAGCAGCAAAAATGAATACTTTTCACAATGAAAATATTGAAGGCATTTTCAAAATGTGTTAATCCTTATTAAACCAATATTTTTGTTAAAAGCTTCAAACTTTTGAACATTAGTGGTGATATTTCATTTTCTCTGTTGAAAATGACTTTTCAAATTAAACAAATATGATTCAAAAGATTATAGTGCTTAAAAACATTTTTTCTGAAATGGATAAGTTCCCAACATATGCATTTCCAAATAGTGGTCTTAATGAGAATGAAGGTCAACTCATCCAAAAGCTTAGCTTCCACCACCTGCTCCTCAACAGAAACATTTCTACTGAACATACTACATAGGGCTATTCTGTAATATCACCCTAGGAAAACATCAATTAAGATCTACCTACTTTGATCTCCTAGGTAAAATAAAATTATCTGGTAATTTTATGTACAGGTAAACTATTTACCAATGGAACAACCAATATTTCACCTCAAACTATTTTATCAGAAAACAAAATTATGTAACAAACTGGTTGATTTTTAGAATATCTATTTTTTTTCATTTACCAAAAACTTAAATAGAATGTGTAGAGTTTCTATATATATTATATAAGGTCCCCATCCCCTGCCACTCAGTTTTCCCCAGTTATAAACATATTAGCATCATATAGTACATTTGTTACAGTTAATGAATCATTATGACACAATACTGTTAACTAAAGTCCATAGTTGACATTAAGGATAACTCTACTTTGCACACGTTTTGAAAAATACACATCATATATCTAATATTATTATATACAGTAATTTTGCCACACTAAAATTCCCTGAGCTTCCCTTATTCACTCTTCTCAACCCCCAATTCAAACCTTAATCAATAACTAATCATTTTTGAGCAAATAAATGCCTCTTTCTTGAGGACCTGCACTCTTATTTCCTCGAGTGTGTACCTTTCAATTTCTGCCTAACAAACCTGTCCTTTACCTCATGCTGACTAGTTCTCGAAAGTCTTTTTCTGAAGCTGCAAAGTTAGTCTATGAGAAAGGTGAGTTAGGTTTCTTATCTCAGCTTTGGGACCTCCTCAGATCCAGTCAGGTGACATTTTCTCTTGGTCAGCCAGCCAGGAGAAAAAGAGGCATTGGGACCACAGCTTTGGACAGAGAATCTAGAAAGAATCTCTAGAAGAAGTCTCCAGAACCCCAGTACTGAGCATTACTTTGAGACACAACTGGTTTACAATGAACCAAGGACTGTTAACCAAAATGAGGGGAAATTTGAGAGAGGGTGAGCTGGTCCCAGCTCCCGGAAGGAAGCTCCCCGCCTCCATCCCAGGCTCCTAGGGAAGAGAGGGTGAGCCGGTCCCAGCACCCAGAAGGAAGCTCCCCTGCTGCCATCCTAAGCTCCTAGGAAAGAGAAGGTGAGCCCCATGGGTGCCAGAAGCACCCCCCACCACCCCGTGGAAATGAGAAGACACAAAAACAAGCCTCAAAAACAGACTTCTGGATCACCTACAGCAACCCCAAAGGGAAACGAGATGGAAAAATCTGATACTCAACCACCTGGACTCTCTGAACTGGCAACAAAAGAGGATCTGGGAAAAATGAAATCAGAAAGAATTTCTCAGATAACAGCAAAGATTTTGCTCATGGTGCAAGACATGATTAATAAATCTAGAGAGGACACAGATAAAAAAATAGAGGATCTGAGGAACATGATGGAATCCCAACATAGGAAACAAATGGAATCCATAAAACAGATACAAACAGATTTCCAAGAGATTAAAAACTCCATGGAAAGTCTGCACAGCAGAATGAGCCAATGTGAGGATAGAATTTCACATATAGAAGATAAGATTGCAATTAGTGAGGAGGAAAAGAAAAATTGCTTTAAAATTGTAAGGGAACACGAGAAATCAATCCAGCAGCTGCTAGAAGATGCAAAGAAGAATAACATAAGACTGATTGGAGTCAATGAAGAAAGAGGAGAGAGTGCAGATGACATAAAAATAACTGTTCACACAAGTAATGGCAGAAAACTTCCCAAGGAGGGGAAAAGAACTTGACATACAGATAGGTGAGGCATATAGGACTCCAGCTAGCCTTAATCAAAAAAAATCTACACATAGGCATATAATAGTTAGGATTCCAGAAATCCAACAGAAGAACAAAATTCTACAAGCAGTGAGAGAAAAGAAACAAATCACATACAAAGGAAAGCCCATCAGAGCCACAGCAGACTTCTCAATGCAAACCCTCAAGGCAAGAAGAGCTTGGAGTAAGGGATTTCAAGCCCTAAAGGAAAACAGCCTCCAACCCAGATTGATGTACCCTGCAAAACTATCTTTCAAAATGGATGGAGAAATAAGATACTTTCATGATAAAGAGCACCTCAGGAACTTCATGAATACCAAACCGGCACTCCAAAAAATTTTAGACAATACCCTAGGAAAAGACAATGAGGATCACAACCCCAGGAAACCCAGAAGAATGAATCCATTGGGCGTGATGAATTAAACGCAAAGGGGGAGAATCCAACAAAAAGAAAAAGTCATGACAAGGCTTTTAAAACTTTGAAATTCATCTCCCTAATGAGTGTATAATTCAATCTTATTATTGTACTGATTAGTATTTTTCTGATTCTAGAGTTGCACACCATTCCTTGTGCTATACTGGCTATTTATCATCTTCTTATGTCTACATTTTAATTGGGTTGTCTATTAATGAGCTCTAAGAATTCTTTATATATTCTGGCCATAGGTTATATGCATTGGAAGTATGGTCTGTTTAAGGAGTACTTTTCATTGCAATGATGTCAGTTAAAGTTCTAAATTTTAATGGCATCTCATTTATCAATTTTTTTCTTTTATACATCATGTTTATTGTATCCTAGCTAGCTCTTGCCTACCCTGAATTCATAAACGTTTTCCCTTATAATTTCTTCTTCAAGTTTTATACTTTTAGGTTTATAGATCCCTTCAAGTTATTTTCATTAATGGAAATAAAGGGTTGACTTAATTTTTTTATATATGGATACCAGGCATTCTAGTGCTGTTTGTTAAAGACACTATCTCTTCCTCGGCTCTTGAATTGAGTTTATGTTCTATAAAATGTTAATGTTAAATAATCTTTCAAAACTCAGTGGACCATATATGTATGGCTCTATTTCTAGATTCTCTGTTTTATTCAAATGATCTATATGTCTTTCCTTACAACAACACTGCCTTGATTACTGTAGCTTTAGAAGAAGTCTTAAAATTGGGTGCTAAACGTCTTCCAACACTGTTTTTGTTTTTGTTTTTGCCTTTCCTGGGTCCTTTGTACTCCTACATAACTTTTAAATTTCGATATCCAATTCTTCATTTATAGCAAGTATACACAGACCTGAATTTTTATATATACCTTGTGTTTTCTAATCCTGCTAAATTCAAGTACAAGTTCTAGGGGCTCCTAGAGATTTCTTAGTATTTTCTCTGTAGATGATCATTTCATCTACATATAAAGATTTTGCTTCTGCCATGTCAATCCTATCCTAGTTGTGTCATTTTATTGCCAGACTGTTTTGGTGGGGCCTAGGTTTCAAAGTTTAATGGACCGATAAAGAGTAAGCATATCTGCCCTTGTTCCCCACCTTAAAGAGAAAGCGTTGTATCTTCTCCATTCATACAAGGTGTTCTTGCTGGAAGTATGGAGTACATGTCCTTAATCTGTTGAGAAGGTTCTGTTCTACTTCTAGTCTCCTGATAGCTTTTACCATGAACAGCTGTAGAATTTAGTCCAATACTTTTTCTCCAATTAGTGACAGGATCATATGGCTTTTTCCTTTCCTCTGTTAAAATGATGACTTTTGGGGGTGGATCTTCCAATGCTGAACCAACACTGCCATCCCTATAACAAAACCACTTTCTACATCCTACCAGATCTGACTTCTAATTGTTTTGTTAAACAAATTTCTATCTATGTTCATGTATTTTTCTTCTATTATCTTTATCCAATTTTAGGATTAGCACAATGTTGATTTCCTAAAATGAGGGGAGAAGTGTTCCTTTTTTCTTCTTTAATTGTTTGGTATAATTTATCAGTTAAAATGTTTATGAGCCTGCTGTTGTCATATAGGTAGGCTTCAAGCTAGGAATATTCTTTCTTTAATAGGTGCTATTCAAATTTTATATTTCCTCCAGAGTTAGTTTCATTCATTTGTCTTCCAAGGTACTTCTCAGAAGTTGTCAAATTTATTTCAAAAAAGATTTTTGTAATATGCTTTCTATATCCTTTTAAATTCTGTAAAATCTGTGGTAATGTCTCCTAGATCTTAATATTGTAATTTTAAAAATGTATAACTGATATTGTGTAACAGGAAGAAAAGGTCTAAAAGAACGGGAATTTTGAGGGGTAGGGGAGGGGAAAAAAGGGAAAGGAAAAAATATGAGAAGAGGAAAAAAATGGAAACAAGGTCTTTGCAAATAGGGAAGGGTGGAGAGGGTGAAAGGGAAGGGGAAAGAAATAAGAACCAAGAGACTCATGTAATGGTACAAGATCCCAATGATGAATGTAACTGTATTTTATAGCTAAAATGTACCAATAAAGTTAATGGGGGGAAAAATTAATCATTCTTGTGCTTTTCTCAGAATGTCTTATTATTGGAATGACATTATGTCATTTTTTTCTACAGGATATTTTTCATTTAGGAATATGCATTTAATGTCTCTCCATCTCCTTTGTGGCTTAAGAGGTTGTTCATCTTTACTGATACACAATACTTTCCATTGTTTATATATACCACAATTTATTTCTTCATCTGTTGAATAAGAATGTGTTGTTTCCAGATTGATGACCATGAACAAATCCGCTAAAAACATCCACATGTAGACTTTTAATTAGACTTTTAAACTCTATTAAGTAAATAGATAGCTTGAGCTACAACTAAATTTTATTGTAAAGCTAAAGTTAGCTTTGTAAGAAACTACCCAATTATCTTCCAAAGTGGCTATACAATTTATCATTCCCACTGGCATTTGATTCCCACCACTCCCGGCCCAGAGGGAGGGGTTCCTGAGCCACCATCCCACTGCTCCTGGTCCAGAGGAAGGGGTTTCCCGGCCACCATCCCACCGGCTGCCCCCAGGCCACAGGAAAGGGCTTTTGGGTCACCATCCCTACCGCTGCTCCCAGCCCCTGTCCCACCTCATCCAGCTCAGAGGAGGTAATCCATGCAGGCTCTAACAGCCCCCCACCCCAGTCAAAATGAGAAAACACATAAATAAGTCTCAAAACCAGACTTCCAGATCACCTACAGCAACCCCAAAGGGAAATGAGATGGAACACTCTGATACTCAACCACCTGGACCCACTGAACTGGCAACAAAAGGGGATCTGGAAAAAATGAAATCAGAAATAATTTCTCAGATAACAGGAGAAATTGTGCCCTTAGTGCAAGACATGATTAATAAATCTAGAGAGGAGCTCAGGAACATGATGGAATCCCAACATAAGAAACAAATGGAATCCATAAAACAGATGCAAATACATTTCCAGGACATGAAAAACTCCATTGAATGTCTACAAGCAGAATGAGCCAATGTGAGGACAGAATTTCAGATATAGAAGATAAGATTGCAATTAGTGACCAGGAAAAGAAAAATTGCTTCAAAATTATAAGGGAACATGAGAAATCAATCCAGCAGCTGCTAGATGATGCAAAAAAGAATAATGTAAGACTGATTGGGCTCAATGAAGAAACAGGAGAGAGTGCAGATGACATAAAAAATCTCTCCACAGAAATAATGGCAAGAAACTTCCCAAGCAGGGGAAAAGAGCTCGACATACAGAGAAGTGAGGCATATAGGACTCCAAATAGCCTTGATCAAAAAAAATCTACACATAGGCATATAATTGTTAAGGTTCCAGAAACACAACAGAAGAACAAAGTTCTCCAAGCAGTCAGAGAAAAGAAACAAATCACATACAAAGGAAAGCCCATCAGAATCACAGCAGACTTCTCAACACAAACCATCAAGGCAACAAGAGCTTGGAGTGACATATTCCAAGCCCTAAAAGAAAACAGCCTCCAACCCACATTGATGTACCCTGCAAAACTATCTTTCAAAATGGATGGAGAAATAAGATACTTTCATGACAAAGAGCACCTTAGGAACTTCATGAATACCAAACCAGCACTCCAAAGAATTTGACACAATATCCTAGGAACAGACATTGAGGATCACAACCCCAGGAAGCAAAGCAGAATGAACCCATCTGGCATGACAAGAAATTAAATGTAAAGGGGGAGAACTCAACAAAAAGAAAAAGCCATGGCAATGACAAGTCAGTATGTTTCAGTTATAACCATCAACGTTAATGGTCTCAATTAACCAATCAAAAGAAATAGACTGGCAGAATGGGTCAAGAAGCAAAATCCAACAATATGCTGCATACAAGAAACACAATTCAAAAGGAAACTCATAGACTGAAAGTTAAAGGGTGGAAAACAATACTCCATGTGACAGGAACCCCCAAAAAAGCAGGAGTAGCTATCCTCTTTGCAGATCAAGTAGATTTCAAACCAACAGTGATTAAGAGAGATGGAGAAGGACACTACATCCTTGTAAAGGGAAGAATCCAAGAGGAAGAGATGACAATCATAAATATCTGTGCATCAAACACTAGTGCACCCAACTATATAAAAAAAAATACTAACGGACATGAAAAGTGCACTAATACAATTGTAGTGTGGAACCTCAACACCCCACTGCCACAAATAGACAGATCAACTAGACTAAAAATAATCAATGAAATACTAGAACTCAATCAAACTCTTGAACAAATGAACTTACCAGATGTTTACAGAGTCTTCCACCCCACAAAATCAGAAGACACATTCTTCTCAGCTGCACATGGGCCATTCTCCAAAATAGACCACATACTCACACATAGAACATGTTTAAGTAAGTGCAAAGGAATTGAATTATCCCCTGTATATTATCAGACCATAGTGGGATGAAATTGGAGATCCATAGCAAAAGAAACTCAAAAAATTTCATAAACACTTGGAAATTGAACAACACACTTCTGAATAACCAATGGGTCACAGAGGAAATTAAAGAAGAAATCAGACAGTTCTTTCAATTAAATGACAATGACAATACAACATGTCGGAATCTATGGGACACAATGAAAGTAGTCTTACGAGGGAAATTCATAGCAGTGAATACGCATATTAGGAAAATAGAAGGAGCCCAATTAAACAACCTGATGCTGAACCTCAAGCTTCTAGAAAAAGAAGAGCAGGACAAACCCAAAGCTCATACAAGGGAAGAAATTATAAAGATCAGAGGAGAAATCAATGCAATGGAGACTAAGAGAATGATACAAAAAATCAATGAAGCCAAGAGTTGGTTCTTCAAAAGAATCAACAAAATTGACAAACCCTTACCGAACCTTGTCAGAAAAAGGAAAGGAAAGGCCCAAATCCATGCAATTAGGAATGAAAAGGGTGAAATTACAACAGACCCAGCAGAAAACCAGATGATAATCAATACCTACTTCCAGAACCTATATGCCAATAAGATGGACAACACAGAAGAAATGGAAAGATTCCTAGATACATATGAATTACCAAAGTTGAATGAAGAAGACCTACAAATTCTGAACAACCCAATATCAACCAATGAAATTGAAAATGTAATTAAAAACTTATCACCTAAGAAAAGCCCAGGCCCTGATGGCTTCACTGCTGAATTCTACAAGACATTTAGAGAGGAACTGCTGCCACTACTGTTTAAACTCTTCAGTGAAATTGAAAAGGAAGCAATACTCCCAAATTCATTCCTGGAAGCAAGCATCACCTTGATCCCCACAGCAGAGAAAGACCCAACTGAAAAAGAGAACTGTAGGCCAATCTCACTAATGAACATAGATGCAAAAATCCTTAATAAGATAATGGCAAACAGAATGCAGGAGATCATCAAGAAGATCATACACGCTGATCAAGTTGGATTCATCCCAGGGATGCAGGGATGGTTCAATATACGAAAATCAATTAATGTAATACACTATATCAATAGAGCCAAGGACAAAAACCATATGATTATCTCCATAGATGCAGAAAAAGCATTTGACAAAATCCAACATGCATTTATGATAAAAACCCTACAAAAAATTGGAATAGATGGTCTCTACCTCAAACTGATAGAAGCCATCTATGAAAAACCAACAGCCAATAACATACTAAATGGTCAGAAACTGAAATCCTTCACACTCAAATGAGGAACAAGACAAGGATGTCCACTATCACCACTCTTGTTCAATATAGTTCTGGAAATATTAGCCATGGCAATTAGACAAGAGAAAGAAATAAAAGGAATAAAGATAGGAAATGAAGAAGTCAAACTGTCATGATTTGCAGATGACATGATACTCTATATAGAAGACCCCAAGAACTCCACCAAAAGTCTTCTAGACTTAATAACCAAATTCAGTCAAGTAGCTGGTTACAAGGACAACACACAAAAGTATCAATAGCTTTCCTCTACACCAATGACAGACTCACTGAGAGAGAAATAGGACAAATAATTCCTTTCACAATAGCATCCAAATAACTGAAATACCTAGGAATCATCCTAATGAAAGAAATCAAAGACTTCTTCTCTGAAAACTATGGCACTCTGAAAAGAGAGATTGAAGATGATATCAGAAAATGTGCAGACATCCCCTGCTCCTGGGTAGGAAGGATTAATATAGTGAAAATGGCCATTCTTCCAAAACTGCTATATAGATTTAATGCAATTCCAATTGAGATCCCAGCAGCATACTTCACAGACCTCGAGAAAACAATCCAAAAATTCATTTGGAGCAAGAAGAGACCCAGAATAGCAAAAGCAATTCTAGGTAACAGAGACATGGCAGGGGGTATCACAATCCCCAACCTGCAACTATACTACAAAGCCACTGTCATAAAAACAGCATGGTACTGTCAAAGAAACAGGCTTGAGGACCAGTGGAACAGGTTAGAAGATGCAGAAACAACGCCAGACACACTCAGCCATTTCATCTTCGACAGAGGAGCCAAACACCCTCACTGGAGGAAAGATAGCCTCTTTAATAAATGGTGCTGGAAAAACTGGGCTTCAACTTGCCAAACATTAAAACTAGACCTGTATCTCTCACCATGCACTCAACTAAAATCAAAATGCATTAAAGATCTAAATATTAAGATAGAAACTCTGAACCAGTTGGAACACAGGTTAGGTAGAACCCTTGAAGACATCGGTGTAGGAAAAGATTTTATGAACAAAACCTCAGTTGCCGGTGAACTAGCAAAAACCATCAACAAATGGGATCTCTTGTTATTAAAAAGCTTCTGCACAGCAACAGAAACCACCAGCAGTGTGAAGAGACAATCCACAATGTGGGAAAAAATCTTCACCTGCTCTTCCTCAGACAAAGGTCTACTATCTCGAATCTATAAAGAACTTAAAAAGATCAGACCTCCCAAATTTAAAGACCCAATCCAAAAATGGGCATCTGAAATGAACAGACATTTCTCAGACAAAGAAGTAGAAATAGCAAATAAATACATGAAAAAATGTTCAACATCACTGCTCATTCGAGAGATGCATATGAAAACAACGCTGAGATTTCACTTCACTCCAGAAAGAATGGCTGCTATCATGAAATTAACCAATAACAAATGCTGGCGGGGGTATGGGGAAAGAGGAACCCTGCTCCACTGCTGGTGGGAGTGTAGACTGGTGCAACCACTGTGGAAATCAGTATGGAGATACCTCAAAGAACTAGGACTGGAAATCCCATTTGACCCCACTATTCCACTGCTGGGGATCTTCCCCAAAGAATTAAAAGAATCATACCACAGTGATATATGTGCACCCGTGTTCATAGCAGCGCTGTTTGTAATAGCTAAAACTTGGAAACAGCCCAAATGCCCATCAACTGGAGACTGGATAAAGAAAATGTGGGTTTTTTTATAAAATGGAGTACTACTCAGCCATAAAAAATGAGAAATTAGAGACATTTATAGCTAAGTGGATGCACATTGAGGCAATACTCTTAAGTGAAATAAATAGGACACACATGTGTAAATATCGAATAGTTTCTCTGGTGTGAAACACTGAAAGTGTAAATAAGGACTAAATGTATAATAGGTCATGTGAAATAGGAAGAAAAGGGGCAAAGGGGAAGGAAGTGGGAGGGCTAGGGGAAAGGATAGAAGGGAATGGGATTAATGAGAAAATGGAAAAATCGGAACAAAATTTTTGTAAATAGGGAAGGCTGGAGGGGTTGAAGGAAGGGCTGGGCAAGGGTGAAAAACAAGAACCAAGAGAGACTATGTAAAGGTGCAAATTTCCAATGATGAATGTCATTTATATTGTATACCTAAAATGTACCAATGATTAGAATGAATAATTGATAATGTAAAATAGGAAGAAAAGGTCCAAAGGGGTAGGGGTAGTGGGAGGCACAGGGGAAAGGGAAGAAGGGAAAGAAAAAAATGATGAGAAATGGAAAAAATGGAAATAAAATCTTTGTAAATAGGGAAGGGTGGAGGGCGTGAAGGAAGGGCTAGGAATGGGGAAAAATACCAAGATGCATTATATAAAGGTAGAATTCCCAATGAGAAATGTAATTGTGTTGTATACCTACAATGTACCAATAAAAGAATTTAATACAAAAAAAAACCCACATAAAAGTGCAAAAAACCCCAAAATGAAACAAACAAACAAGAAAACAAAAAACCCAATCCCATCAGTAACCATTTCTTATTATTGTTAGTTTGCTTTTGGTTTCTGTTTTTGTACTGATAAGGTGATTTTGGCTACCTAAAGAGACAATATCAAACTTGATATTTGCCTTATTTTTCTTCTTTAATATATGAGAGTTAGAGGAACATTCAGGAAATACACTTTTAAACTATGAGGATAAAGATGCATTTGTCAGGGTTAACTCTGTGATGAAATTGTGGGTGGTTTTTATTTTCACCTTTGAATTTTTCTATATTTTCTAAAGGTTTTCAAAAGGACATATTGTATTTTTAGAATGAAGAGTTATTTTAAACTCTAGTGTTGCAAAGTGTATAGAAATTCTATGAAGAGTAAAAGTCATAAAAGTTAGTGACTAAAATTCTCAGCAAATATTTGAGAGCAAATAAAAGTTCTCCCTCTAAACTCTGCTGGGTATAGATGAAAAGCCGTACAAGGTATGAACTTAAAATTCTACGTTGTGAATCTTGTTCCCTGAATTAATTTTAGTGGAACAAAGATAACATTAGTAATTAAGGATTAAAAACCATTTGTGGTCTAGCTCCACGGGCAATGAGTATCCAAGTCCAAATGGTGTTATTCAGCTAACAGAACATGAAGCTCTTTTACAAGTGAATTAATGAGCATGGATTAATTACAAGAAAGACTAATAGAATATAAGGTTGTAATGTCTTATTTCATAAATGAAGTGATAGCTACACATATGGTCATTTTACTTTTATTCTTTAAATTATAAGTAATGGGGGGGAAAGTAAGAACCAAGATACATCATGTACAGGTACAAACATCAAATGATAAATATAAACGTATTGTTTACCTAAAATGTACCAATAAAAGAATTTAAGGAAAAAAAATTGTACTACAATCAAACCAGCAAAAAATGATTTTTTTTTTGGTACCAGGGATCAAACTCAGGTCCTTGCACTTGTTGGGCAGGCGGCGGAACCACTGAGCTAAATCCCTGGCCCCCAAAAATGACTTTTTCAATGTCAAAATTTTATATTAAAACCTTCAAAGTAGACTTGATGTGACACTGAAGGCTATAAATGCCCAAAATGACACAACTATTTTTCTAAACAATCATGACTTAAGAAACATCTGGTCTGGCTTTTTCTTGTTGGGGATTTTAAAAAAATGTTACCCTGACTTTTTGACCTGGTCTCTGTCATCAGAGTGGCAGTGCAGTGACTATTCCTGAGAGTGTAAGAAGCTGGCAGGTAATTAAGAAAAATCGTCATTATAATGATCTGTGTCTCAGACTGTGCAGATTGCCTTAAGTGTAGAACCACTGTAAGACAACAGCTGCCTTTGACTCAAGTGGAAATTCTGGACTACTCTACCTTGATCTGTTATCACATTTGATCTACAATGCTTTTTGTGAAAAAAGAATAATGACAACTGTTGGCTGTTATTCAGGACCCCAAAGAACTTTGGTTCATGTAAGTGACAGCTACTAATATTTATCATGTTAATCAAATTGTATTTATTAAATATGTATTTATACCTTACTAAAAGTTATATTTTAAAAAATAACTATATTTTTCAAACGTATATATTAGTGAAAATCGTGAGATTTTAAAATATTTTTCTAAACTTCTTTAATGAATGTTAGATTGTTACCTGACTTTCTCCATTCCATATTGTGTTGATATTTTGCTTAAATGACATGATTATAATTGGACCTCAGATATGTAGTAGTAAAGAAAGGTACACTTAACAGCTTTTTCAGAGTTTAAAGTAGTATCCTTTAACTTCATACCAAACCTCAATAAGTTTCTAGAAAGTCATTTATAATATAGAATCCAACACTGTATCAGTAAACATTATGTTATATGCTATCATTCACTTTGAATGAATCTTTTACTCATGCAAAATTTTATCACATCAAATAACGGTCGTTTGGAATGCTACACTGCATTAGACAGGTCTTCAAAATTAACATGTATCACTGTACAGAATCAAAAAGTCTCCATTCTTACTTTTACCACTAATCCCATAAAAAGGACTCTTAATTTTGGGAAGCTATTAAACTCCCAGTGGTAAATAAAAGTTCTCCAAATGTCTAATTTTAGCTTAAAAGCTTGAATATCACCCTTAGCAGGAAATGTTATTTTCCTTGAGGAGACTGGCTCACTTTGTTTGTGTCTGAGAAATTTTCAAAAAGAAAAAAAATACTGAAGTCTGAATAGCTATAGTTTTTCTGTTGATTGTCCTTTCAAGTAACAATAAGTTTGCATGAGGGGAAATGAGAGAGCTAGTTCAGTTTGAAACTTAAATGATTCCAGAAATGTTTACTGTGTAAAACTCATTGTACTTTAATTTCCTTCATGTGTATTTCCCATTTCCATGTGCAATATATTTTTAAAAGTGCACTTAAAGATCAACATTAAATTAAATTAAAAAAATTTACTCCTCCATCAAGAACATCCTTAGGCTAACATGGTGAAAAATACAACAGATACAGTAACATTAGTATTAAAATATGCTTGACCTCACAGATATCCTGGAAATCAACCTGCAAGTTTATGGACCATACTTTGAGAATGGAGGCAGAAACATTATCAACAGATTAGGCATTTTCCTGAAAACCCAAATGCCTTTTTCCATTCAACACAGAAGTAGTTCTCAATCTTTTAAGTAGAAATTGATAAATATATTCCCCCTTCACCCTCCCTGTGCCTGTCTCCCTCTCCCTCCTCCTCCTGTTCATGTTATTATTATTCTCCTTTGGGAAGATGGTGTGAAACTTAAATATGTTCAATGATTATCTTTCAGCAAGAGTTTATTAAAAGGGATGGAGTCCCTTGGATCATATAATGTGGCACATTTACCTACATTTAACTTATTCTGAAATAAAAAACTCAACTATCTTCAGGGCCTATGCCCTAAAGAAGTGTAATAAATAAAGTGGAGAGAGTATTTTCTGTTTATAGGCATTTTTAAACACTGTAACATTTTGAAGAACATATTTAACTTTCTCTTTATTATTAGACATTACAGTGGTCAAACTAATGGAGCCTGTGCAGCTAAGTGGGAGCGATCACTCTCCACATTCACAAGTTTTCCCAAATGCCTCCAGAGGCACTATCATTTTGCCTTCTTCCCTAATGACAGATGAATAGCTGACCTTATGAAACAACCACCTTGAGACCCTCTAGAAGGAAAGGAAACTCGGGCACAGGGCACAGGATATGCTCACAACTATCCCAAGTAAACTGGAATGTGTGCTCACCCTGTGCTGACAACTCACCCTTAATGGGAGCATTTTCCAAAACTAGTGCTTAGGAACTTCAACATTAAGCTTATAGTACTGAATCCAAAGAGGCATAGAGAAATTAAATTCTGACTGTAGGCATCTGTGTCTGCAAGAAAAAAACACTAACAGTTTCCACAATTTAGTAACTGTCATTCTCAAAATAACTACTAGTCACTTTTAATTTTTATACTTTCTGAATGTCACATTTTTTCTTCATTGTGTACTCCTTGATGTTCTTTATTAAATTCCTGCCTCAGTGGACTATCAAACACTTTTTCAACTGGAAATGAAAGGACACTGCAGACTACTGGTGGGGTTTTCTCTTTGATTTCTCCCCAGGCATAAGAGTTACAAATTTTAACTTCACGGGCCTCACTTCTTCCATCTATATATTTTCAATTTCAAGCTAAACTACCATTCATCCGCTGGCTCCTTAGCCTTCCTCTTTCTTTCTTTGTTTCAGCAGGTACTAGGTATCTCAAACACCAGCAGGTATATACCATAACGTATGCTTTGAGTGAAAAATTTCATGACACTACCTCTTAACTTTCTGTTTAGATTTTTACTGGAAAAATAGAGCAAATCTGATCATAGGAATAAGAATTTATTTAATAAAAAACATAAAGCCTATCAGGCTGTAAGCCAAGGAGCTTTGAACACAGAGGGAGAAGAGTATCATTTCACAGGAGCTATTATTCATCACCCTGTGACTCTATTATTTTCTTTCCTCATTTACAATAATTCAGTACCAAAATGACATTCCCTTTCTGTAAATATTCCTACAGCTGTTCATATTTCCTCTTTCTTTTTCCAGCACACATATGTATTGCTATTTGTAGTTAAAATGTGGAAGAAGAGAGAAAGAGAGAGTATCTATTCTCATCACTAGCGTATGGCTCCATCCCTTCTGTCTCACAAGCAAATTTTGGTCTAATGGTTTCATTTTGTAGCAGATCTAAAGGAAGTTATTTTTCATTTTTAGAATGATTTTTAAATCACTTTTCAGCTGACAGAATTCTAGAAAACAAATGTTGCCATTATAATGCATCAAAGTTAGTTTAGAGAATGTAAATGTTATATTTACATATATATAATATATATGAATAAAGAAGCATTTTTAAACTTTCCAGAAAAATAATGGGTTTTAATTCTAGCTCATGAATTTGACAATGAACCAAAGTATTTGGATTATTTCCTATTTAGTCAAGGTTGAATTAATAAAGCTGTATCCATAACTTAAAACTACATATATCTCAGTTATGCTCTTTGAATAAATTGATATCAAACAAGACCAAAGAAGAAAGCAAACTGTTTGTCTTTTCAGTATTTTCTTCTGCTGCTTACACTCATGGATTGTAGCCGTGCCTTCTCCATACTTTCAGGGAAAGCTTCCTCTTTGCGTGTGAGTCAGGAAGACCACTTGACCCTTTATTCCACTCACCCAGGGTGATCAAATGTTATATTCCTAGTAAATGTTGACTGTGTTGGCCCCACCTGGCTCTTGAAAAAAGATAGACTCTTCTTTCCAATAAATATCCATTCCTTTGTGTGGAGGACAATTTCTGGCACATTATTATTCCTTTTAACTTTTGAGACATGGCAAACTTTCAGGGAAGGGTAGCTAACAGGGGATAATGCAATCACTATCTAACATTACTCAAGGCTAAGGGTAACAGTAGGAAAAAAGCTATATCTTCCCCTAGTGCTGAAAAGGTGATTATTTGTGACATTAGAATGATGGACATATGATTTCCAAGTAGGACTCCTGGACTATTTTGATTTCCTCCAAAATAGCACCAAGAGACAAAATTATTATTATTATTATTATTATTATTTTTGGGGGGGTACCAGGGATCGAACTTGGGCCCTTGCGCCTACGCAGCAGGTGCCGAAACCACTGAGCTAAATCCTCGGCCTTGACAAAATTATTTTTTAACAAAATTAAAAGTCAAAGAAAACTGTAATAAAGGAAAAGTGGTGATAAATGCAGCAAAATAATAAATAAGGCTTTTGTTGGTGAAAAGATTTAAGAAGGCTGACCTATTCCAACTTCTCTTAAGAGATAAGGAATCTAAGGATTTAGGAGGATTAGATGGATTGCTAAGGGCTACTGAAGACCAAATACTAGAAGGCTTATCAGTTTTTCTGACTCCTATTCCTAAACCAGTGGCTCCTGCACTATACCACACAGCAAAAGAAATGATGTTGATGAAAAAGGTTACTAAAGATTATTAGAAAAGAAACAGTTGCAGGACACTCTGGTTTTGCTTAGATATGAAAAGCAAATGCCGACACTAGATAGATTATGTATAACTAGCTACCAAAAAATGAGTATATATTTAGATACTCAGAATCAAAATCAGGTCATTTATTAGCAGAGAAATAATCTCGACAAGAGAACCAAATTATTTATAAGACCAAAAGAGTCCCTAAAATGTAAAAGTAATTAAAAGAGCTACAGAGGACTTCAAAATTCTAGGCACTGTACTAGTGATGACAGATTTAACCCTCATAAACCACACTTCAAGATATATGGTTGCACTGATTTTATTTTCCAAAATAAAGATTTTTATCAAATAATTTGCCCTCAACTGTACAACAGTAGTTGATGAAACCAAGATTTGTGCATAGTCTGGTGTGAAGTTCATGTTCTTAATCATTTATAATAAAAAATCATACTGAGAATTTAATCGTGAATTGATCAATATTAACTGAATCTTGGGCCAGGGATTGAGCTCAGTGGTTCTGCCACCTGCCTTGCAAGCGCAAGGTCCCGAGTTTGATACCTGGTACCAAAAAAAAAAAATATATATATATATATATATATATATATATATATATTATACTGAATCTTAGCTTAGCCCATGGAAATGGATGGTGGTAGTCCATATGCAGACACTTTCATGTAATCTACATTAAATCTGATATAATTTCTAGAAAATATGAACTTTACAGGACTTAAATATAATATGATCATATTGCCGCTAGAAGCATAAGAAACCATTTAACTCATCTTAATTCTATGAAAGAGAGTCCTGTTTACAGCCTGGTATTAGAAATAGTTTTATTTAAAATTTGCCTTTAAAAAGCAAACTATGGGGAAAAATCCTTCAATACAGTGAAGGTCTATCAGCACCATTTTTTCAACAGCATGAAGTAACTTGGTGTCTTTGTCACACTTTGATGGTTCTTGCACCATTTCAATCTTTTTCATTATTATTATGTGTGTTATTCTTATCTGTGGTCAATAGTCCTTGATGTTACTATTGCCATTAATTTTAGGACCCACAAACTGTGCCTATAAAAAATGATCACCTTAATTATTAAATGTAGGTTGTGACAGCTCCACCAAGTGGTCATTCCCCTACCTCTCCCTTTCCCCAGGGCTCCCTATTCATGAAACACAATATGGAAACGAGGCCAATCATGAATAAGTGTACAACAGCCTCTAGCATATCCTGTACTTTAAATCAGTAACCACAAATGATTAAGCTCAGTGAAGGTGTGTAAAAAGCTGAGTTAGGCTGAAAAAAAGGCCTCTTGTGCCAGTTAGCCAAACTGTGAATGCAAAGGGAACATCCTGGTTAAAAGTGCAGATCCAGTGAATACACACATGGTAAGAAAGCAAACGTTCTTACTGCTGATACAGAGAAAGTTTCAGTGGTCTCAATAGAAGATCAAAGCAGCTACAACACTCCTTTAAGCCAAATCCTAATCCACAAAAAAAACTAATTCTTTTTAATTCTATAATAGCTGAGAAAGGTGAGAAAGCTGAAGAAGAAAAGTTTGAAACTCCCAGAAATTTATTCATGAAGTTTAAGGACAGAACTCAGTTCCATATTATAAAAGTGCAAGATGAAGCAACAAGTGTCAATGTATAAGATGCAGCAAGCTATCCAGCATATCTAGATAAGAAAACAGATAAAGAAAGCCATACTAAACATCTGATGTTCAGTGTAGTCCTCTATTGGAAGAAGACGTTATCTAGGAATTTCATAGCTAGAGAGGAGAAACCAATACCTGATTTCAAAGTATCAAAGGACAAGCTGCGTCTTGTTTTAATGCAGGTGGTAAGTATAAGTTGAAGCTCATGTCATTTACCATTATGAAAATCCTCATCCTTTAAGAGTTATACATACCAAGTCTATTCTGCTTTTGTTCTGTAAATGGAACAGTAAAGACTAGATAATAGCACATCTGTTTGTAACATGGTTTACCAAGTATTTTTAGCTCACTATTGAGACATACTGCTCACAAAAAAAAAGATTTCTTACAAAATATTAGTGATCAGTGACGATACACCTAGGAACATCAAAGGAGCTATACAATGAGATTAATATTGTCCCTGACTGTGAACCCACATCCATTAAGCAGTCCATGAACCAAGGAGTAATTTCACTTTTAAGTCTTATTATTTAAGGAGCATAATTCGAAAGGCTACAGCTGCCAAAAATAGCTGCTACCACCCTGTTCAGTACATACCCATCAACATCAAGGTAAGACCTTCTGCCACCAGTAAAATGATTATGATAGTTCACTGAAGGCTCAGGTGATCATTAGCAATTTTTAGCAATAAATTAAATTTTAATTAAGATAGGTACACTGTTTTGTGGACATAATTCTATTACACATTTAATTGGCTATACTATAGTGTAAATACAACTTTTATATGCACTGATAAATCAACATATTTGTGTGATATGCTCTATTATGATATTCCCTTTATTGCAGTAGACTGGAGCCAAAGGTGGACTATCTCCAAGGTATTCCCATAACTAATTTTGAACTGTAAGTAATACTGAACCAAACAAAAAATTTAATATAACATTGAGTTAATAATATATTCTTAGAAATGTATAAAACTGTGAAACTATTTGTTTTCTGACTAAAAAGTAGAATTTACCTTTAAATAAATTTTGAAGGTTTCTGTCAATATTTCAGTAAAAATAAATAATACAAATAATCATTCAAAGTATTTTAGGACAATTTAATTCATTTAAAGTCACTGCTTTGAATTATACAGATATTTAGTGCAAATATATAGGAGACCAAACTCATTTTATTATAGTTAAATGAATGAACAATAGATTGAATTACCAACTGAGTAATTCAATTAGGCCATTAAGAAAACTGATGTAAGAATTCCTTGTATGGGCCAGTTATTTCAGTCAACCTAATACTCAAAATAGATTTATAATTCTGCAATTCAATCTGCTGCATGGTACTCAGATGTGATGAACCGTGAATAAAGTGACTGTGACAAAAACAATGGCTGCTTCAATCTGTCACATTTTCCATCACATAAGATATTTTAAACCATCTCAAATCTTACTTAGGGTTTTCTCACTGATATTTCAGAAAATCCATTACAAGTATTTACTATTGATTTACTCCACAAAAAAATGTTTAGTTCCTTGAAAGTGAAATAACTTCATCAACTCACATGATACTTTTGTGACTATGGAAAAATAGAACACTTTTGAGAGAGTTAACAACTCCAATTCCACTTCTAAAATTCCTATGTTAATAACATAATGAATTCATATTTTGTGAAGGTATCTTCCCTTAAGAGAATAGAGAGTGGACGATATGCATATATAATCTATTACTGCTTCAAACTGGTACATAGGCACAGTGGAAATTGATAAGGAAAATGTTAGCATGATTTTAAAATTAGGGAAACATAACTTAGCAACTAAAGAAAACTAGGATTGGCCATTCATTCATTCAATCTTATACTTTTTGTGGACCTATGTATTTCACCTGTAAACCTACTATGAACTTGAATATAAATACATCAAAGAAATTATGTAATCAATATCATATGAGATGGGCTTAACATGTTTCTACTGGCTTGAACCACTGGTGGTACATGCATGAGTGGCCCATCAGGCAACCTGTACCACTGGTGTTAGAAATGCTACAGTCGTGCATGGGACAGTTATGCATGTACCATCAGTGGTTCAATACACCGGGCAGTGAAACATATGAATTAGGCCCCATTGTGAATATGTTAACCAAGAATGACAACTTGTGTATCTGTGTGTGTGTGTGTGCGTGTGTATTTGCAGTGTATCTCTGCTCAGAATCCTTTTAAGGAATATATCTGAATTCACAGCACTCAAAGATTCTTATTAGACGTAATTTTTTTTTTTTAAAGTTCAGTTTACATTCAGGTAAAAAATTTTTTTTAAGTTACACCAACAATTTTTTGTTTTTAGTCAAATTAATAATATGGCTTTAAACAAATCCTGATTACAGTTCAAATGTGCTTTAGAAAATGAACAAATAAAGGTAAATGATAGTTTGATGTTTGTATCTCTGTCTTTCAAACTTTTCTACCTTTCAACAGAAGTATTATTAAAGATACGTGAATACAAATATTTAAAATGTTTGTGGATTTAATGGGTGTCTAAATAAATGCCTGTATATGTTGGAAATAAATGCTACATATGTATATGCTACCTCAAGGTAATATAACTATGTTGTCAATAGTCATTAATGTCTTTTAATTCAGTATCTCTGTGACTGATGGAGGGTAGAATATATGAAAAGGAAAGAGGTTTAAAAGATGTCTTTATATAAAGCACCGAGAAGCTTTCAATTGAATTACTAATTTGCTTTTAGGATAACCTATACACAGCTAAAGTAGTGTGGTAACTGCACAGAGTTAAGAGTGCAGAGACTGGCTCCAGTTGCTAAACTTTGATGAGCAGTCCACACCAATTACTTAGGTACTATATGTACTTTTCTATGATTCACAAGTCTAAGTAAACCATACTAGTGAGACTGAGGGAGAGAGTAGATACCAGATAAAGAGATGATAGAGCAGCAGTCATTGAAAGAGAAGAGATCTTAGAGAACATCCAGCCAACTTCTTATTATTTAGGAGAGGGAAATGAGCTCAGAGTCATAAGGATTTGCCAGGGAAGAGAAAGGAAGATAAAAGATGGTGAAAAACAACTTTCTCTGTCATAATATTTATCGCACCTTCTTGCAATTACTTTTATGTCCATATTTACTCAGCAATCCAATAGGCCAGGCTCTGTGTCAGTCTTAGTCAATTCTATATTTCTTGTAGTTAGCACAGTCCTTCACAGAAAGGAGTGTATAAATGGATGCATAGATGATTGTTTATTATTAATTTAGGGAACATTTGTACCTTCCTAATCCTCACTTTTACCTTTCGAAAATGAGGGTGATAACTTTCTCTTTTACTGTTATCAATCAGAGGAAAATGAAATAATACCCAATGGATATTATTAGCAATGGGCTTTGCACAAATAAGGGTGTGATGAGAATTAATGGATTGAGTGAACAAATAAATGAATAAATTAGGCCAAACTATGTATTCATTTTCCAAAAAACCTCAATAACAGACATAGTTTTGGCATACTTTCACCCAATAATGCCTTAGCAAGAAAAGAAGAAATGAGATAAAACAAAACTGAACACACAAATATAGAACATGTAAGAAGTACCAAAAAAAAAACCGTTTAAAAGAAAATTTGTTGTTTGATTTATTCCAAAGTCACTCTGAAGAGAACAAAAGCACTGACAATACCTGACAAAATTCTGACTTCTGCTTCATTTCCTATCCTTGAGCTGGCTGGATTCCGAGCGGAGCATCGATAGATCCCAATGTCCCCTGCTTGAAGTCGGCTGATCTGCAGTGATCCAGAGGGCAAGACCGCCACTCGGGAGTCTCCGGGTATTGGGGTAAGGTCTTGTTGATTTCTCTGCCAGTGTATTGTTGGCATAGGCTCCCCAATGACTTCACACTTGAGTAGCACTGTGTCTCCCATGAAGGCTGTCACAGACTCTGTCTGGGAAAGGAACCTTAGTGGTCCTAGGGGAAAAACAAAGAAGAAAAGCTAAGTATCTCAGATGAGGCACGCTAGTCAGCAACAAAAATAATCCCACATTGCATTCTTTATAGGGAAATATATTTTACAAGATCTTTTCTCAAACCCCATCTCATTGTTCTTCCACTTTAGCACATCACCTGTCAGGGACTATGAGTGGGGGTGGTCACTAAAAATAATAATGTTGCCATTTATACTGAAACTCACTGTTTTTTTGCTATTGGTTAATAAGACAGCTATGTAAAGTAAACAGAGAAGATGCAATCTAATTTTATACATGTGAAAATTGAGGCTCAAAGAAGTGAAATTCCACACATAAATTCATCCAGTTAGTATGTTGCAGTCCTCCAAATGTGACCTTGTTCTTCTGAATCCATGTGCTGTGCCCGTCCAGTTTCCCAACTTTGGACAAAGGTCTCAGGTCATGAGGATTTATTAAGGATGGTCATGTGGCATAACCAATAGCAGTGTCAAGAAAGATGAATGGTGTTAACTGCCAATTAAAGTAACAAAGAACAATCTTTTATGGGCTGACTGCTTAAGGCAAAGATCATTTGCATTTGTCAGAAACAGCATGCTTAAAAAGTCCTAAAGTTTAAATTAAATAGCTTGTGTTTCAAGCCTGGTTGGGCTACTTATTCTGTATGAATCTTTTTATAATCTATTTCATTTCTTGGGCTATAAAACAGGACAACAGCTAACTTGCATGACCACAAAGATGCTCATATGAAATAACATGTGAAAAATGATGCATTTATACCATATAGCTGATTAAGGAAATGAAGGGGAGAATTTAAAAAAAAACTGGCCATTACTGATCATAAGCATGATGACTAGGGAGACTCTTCCATCATGATGTTTTACAGGAAAAGGCAACAAGATATTTTGATCTTGCCCTCTTTAACCCCCTTTTATAAACAAGTTGATATCTATGATCCTAATCAGTTGACCATGAAAACCCTTAGGGATTTCTAGTGATTACAAAGAAATTTTTATGAATTATGTCATCATTGACAAATCATTGGCAGTTTTATTTTCTACTACTAATGCAACCCAATAATTTCACTTTTTATATTGTTGTTAGTAGGTTTGTTTTACAAAACAATTACATTCATCTTGGGAATTTCTGTTCTCTTCATCTCAGTTATATTCTGATATATCCAATTTCATTTTAATTTTCCTGGGGTTATTTAAATTGGATGTACATTTTTCAGTAAAATTTGATTCATTCATCACTTTGGGGTTCATATCAAGCCTTGCTAAACATATTTCATGTTATTTTAATATTTATTTTACACACTTATTCTAATTAAGTCAAAACTTCCCAGTGCCAAGTTTAAGTTTTCTCAAGAAATTTTGAGTTTTTGCATCATTCTTTAGTCAATAACATTTTATTTTATTCTGTTTTAAATACTGCTAGTTTGAACTTGGTCTACTGATTCTCAAAAACCTAATTTTCTCTATAAATGGATAAAAATTTAGCTAAGGACAGAGGGCAAAGATATAATGACCTGGGTCAAATATCATAATTTAATATTGGAGACAATAAGATATTGTCTAGTCTCTTTCCTTAGATGACAGCAGACTTTCACATTCCATTCAAAGATTAAAGTCTGAGCTAAAAGATAACTGAATCTTTGAAATATAAAATTACATCAATATCACCTATTGAATAGGTACAAGCTGCTGAAGGTTATCTTCATTATAGCTACATCTGAACAAACAGACTGGAAGTTGGGGAGATGCAATATTAATGTTAAGCAAAACTAATACTAGATAATACAGAAATCTTAATTGTGATACAAATATTAATTTATCAACTAAAATTTATCACACATATATAGATGCTAAAATTATTCATCTGATTCCTAAAGTAACCTCTGGAATGTGAATTCATAGAGCTATGTGGATCAACACTACAGATGTATCTACAGAGGGTGCCAGGCAGTTGCCTAATTTCATTCTTCTTGAGTTATCAAAAGAACAATCTATAATTGTGCTGGACCTACCACTGAGTAAAAAACAAAAGGAATCAGTCAACTTTCCCTGGGCTTTTTGTTCAAAGTCCAATATCCGGACTATGTAGTATATGGTTTTGAATCTATTCAAAAGATTAAATTGTGTCAATTTCCTGTTGATTAATTTCAGTGTAGATATAAAGAATTTACTTAAACAGAGGATGGATTGCTTATACTATACAAAGGAAAACTATAATGTGTCATGGCAGATGTTTTGAGGCTTATGTTTAGCAATAAGGTTCAAACAAATTTCTGATGTGTTTATTCAATAGTTTTCTTTTTCATCTCCATTCATAGTTTTTCATTTTGCAGTTAAATAGTAATAATTTTTCCATAGAATCAAGCTATATATTTCACAAATGTTGGTAGACTAAAATATTTTTGCTAGTTTGAGAAAACATCTGGACACTTTTATATATTAAAATATATAGTTCTTTGTAAGGCATACATATTGGATAAATCTAATTACAACATATATTTTATATTTGAATATCTCTGGCATTCTAAAAGTGTACTCGCAAGTAAGTTCAAGAACAGGGTAAAATATAAAATTAAAGAGTAATTCAAATTGATATTCAATAATTGTTTCCCTATATAAACTTCATCTGGCTGGAAATAGTCTACATAAGGCATGACATTGCATAGCAATGTAATTAGACTTAATGGAATTGGCTCCTATTCCATAGCCTTATTCAGTAAGTTCTCTGTGTTAATTTCAAATTTTAATAAACAAGGGTCAGAGTTTCATCCTATTTCATAGTGAACAATGAAATGTTTAGAAATTTCTAAAGGTTGATTATTTATCAGAGTGGTAAATTATAAAAGCAATTTGTAGCCTTTTTTTTCTGTACTGTAACTGTCTTGAAATTGCTAGTTACTGGCCCTCAACTTAGTGTTATATTTTCGAGGTATAAGTATGGGCATTCATGAATGAGCATTAAACTCACTGTAATCCCTAAGAATAAAATACAATATTTTTTCAAGCATCATTTAACACTATAATGCAATGCAAATGATTCTTGTGCTTTATACAGCTATAATTTTAACTAGATCCTCATGAAAACTAGTTCCCTGCTCAGCAAAAGCCTATTTGAACTTATCAGATCACGTGTGATCCACTCAACCATACCATTTCCCACCTCTATTCTTTCTTCATTCAGTTGTGTTCTAAACATAGTCAAAATGTCAGAGTCTCAAAATTCTAAATTTTTTAATTTCACTTGGGAAATGGTGATGTTCCTCAATTTTCTGGTATTTTCTTAATATCCAGATGCTGGGGAAAAGTTTTCTGTTTAATTATATACAAAGTAATCTAGTACAAGAAGCTCATCATCCATATTTTCATATCAGTTCTCTAATATGTTAAAATTTTTGAGGCCTAAACATGGTTTCTTTTTAATTTTATTTTTCATGATACTTCCTTTAAAAGAAAAGCCCTCTTCTGTTACATCTACCCATTAAAATTGTAGTTGCTTTTAAGGCAAAAAGCCTACCTTTCACCTAGTTTTACTGAAAATCATTTTAAAATCTTTAAAAATATTATAGTACTTATAATTTACAGATACCATACCAGAGTTGAATGTATAAATAAATGCCTGAAATATGTTTGCACATCTGTATTATGTTTTCTGTATTTTACTTCTACAGAGTATATCAAATATTTACTGACAGAAAAAAAAAATCACATATTTCCTGAGGTTCTATGTGAGTCTAAGTGTTTTGCAAACATCCACATCTTCAAAATAGGGTTCGAGTTTTGGCTCTATCACTTTCCAAACCCTGGGGCAGTTTGGATTGGTGACTAACAACACACTGGAAGTCACTCGCCTCCTCCCCTTTTCTCCATGTAGATGATTTTAGGCAAGGTTTCACTTTTAGAATTTACATTATTTTAAACACCTTTATAAATGACCTCGTTTAATCTTCACAACATTTCTTTTGCTATTTCGACAGTGCTAAGGATTGAACTCAGTGCTTTGCTTATGCTTGGAAAGTGTTCAGTAACTGAGCTAAATACATAGCCTATGACAGTTCTTTAAATAGTTTTATTATTTCCATATTACATATGGAACAGCTATCAGAGCAAAACTCTTCCAAGTAAGTACACTGTGATGTGATTGTTTTAAAAATGATTTAGTAATGAATTATTGTGCTTTTTAAACTACCTTATTTCCTCAACCTAAGTGAAAATGCCTCAGATGAGTCTCTTTTGTAAGTCATTCCTCTCTATTCCTGAATCTCCCAGAAGCAGCACAGAACTGAGGAAACTCTGTTGCTTAGTGAACACAGTCAGTTCTCAGTTCTCTACAGCCATGGGTTCCACAAATGCAAATTAAATCAACTGTGGATTAAAACTATATGTAAAAAAACCACTTGTGTCTGTACTAAAAATTGGAATACAACAACTACCTGCATTGCATTTACATTTACATTGTTGTAAGTATTGTAAGTCAACTAGAGATAATTTAGTATATCCAGGAAGATGTATCTGTACTCTAAGGAAATATTATGCTATTTGTATAAGGATTTGAACATCTGCTGGTTTTATATCTGCAGGGCTGTTTTGAACCCTATCTCTTATAGATATTGCAGAATAATGGTATATTCTGCTCTAAATAAAATTTTTATGTACAAATTTCACCCAGAACCAATGCACAATTGAAAATACTACAAAACTTATTCTTAGTGCTGTCAGAGGGCTTCCATATTTAGCCTGGGGAAGATTGTTTCCAAGAATGAACTGTAGTCAAAGTTCCTACCTTCACATCTTTCCTGGCCCAGGATACTATGACAACCTTAAACCTAGGAACACCTGGACTTGTTAGAAGCTTCCCACACCAATCAACTCACATGTTTAGACGTTATCTGTACCTCCATGTGTTAACAAAGAGTAGAACTCATTAGTGAGAAATTATAAAAAGGAAAGAACATTTTGTTTTACATATGGAAGAGTCAGACACATATGGAAGCTTAATTTTATACCTGTCCTTAAAATGATAAACAGACATTTTTAATTCCGATTTTGTAAGTGACTAATATATACTAAAAGTTCCTGGGCTTTAGCATCAGAAATTGTAATGATGTCACCAATCCTAATTACAGTTATATAGAAAGCACTAATTGCTGTTAGCAAGAGATATATAGCCATTATGAGATTACTATGGAGAAATAGGTCCACTGTTTATTCTGATTTCTATAAAGGATCTCTCAATTATTATCTTACAGAATCTTAACACTAAAAAGATTCATTAAATATCTACTTATATATGTTACTTTGTTAAATGTTGCTCAAGGCCAGTTATTTCTAAAATGTTTACTATTTATGCAAGGAAGAGTGAAAGTTTGTTTTTATTTATTTATTTATTTATTTAGCTCTTCTATAACAAGGTTGCTTGAATATCTATCTGGGCTTTAACTGTACCAATACATTTAAAAATCCTCACTTCCTCATTGAGGCCTTCCCCAGCCTAGGGAGAATCAGTTGTCCCTAAGGCTTTCCTTTGGACCTACTTTGATTGTAATTAATTAACTGTTGAATTTCCTTTATAAGCATCTTCCTGACTAATTCCACAATAGCAGGGTTTGACTGTATTTTATTCTGTACTGTAAATACTTACTACAGTGCATGACAAATAATTGGCCACCAAATATTTTTGAATAAAAAAATACATGTTATTGCTAAGGTAGTCAATTCAGGCAAATATCCCAGGATCTAACTATTGAGAGGTCTAAAAATGGTAGCAATAACTAGGGAGGCAGAAAGAGCTTTCAGGAGAAAGCAGTGATTTCTTTAGGTAATGTGAAAAAGAGCTGAGGATAATGAACATAGTCAAATCTATTTATGGATAGTCTTTCCTTTGAAAAAAGAATGTGGTGTGGGAAGAGAGGCAATAAATGCCTAAAACATTTTTGAAAACTTCCCCTAAGCGTCAGAAATTTAAATTGAGAATCAGTGAACATTTTGGATAGGATTTCCATCCTTTATCATTGTCTCCAGGAAAAGAGTTATCAGAGATCTCAGGGCCAGCCTAAGTTGAGGTAGCCTGGACGATGGCTGCGGCCATCATTCTCTTTCAGGACAACACATATTTTTTTTTAGCTTTAAGGAACAGTCAAAATATTTGCTGTCACTGGGGCTGTAGAAATGTTAATGGCAAAAGCAGCAAATATTTTTCATTTGAGCTTTTCCTTTGTGATGCTCAAAAAAAAGGTAAAAACCACCATGGCAATGAATGAAAAGCTGCTAAATCTCTAGGGACATCAAAAGTGTTAGGCTTTTAGAATTAAAATAAAAACAATAGTCTCCCTGTTCTTCCACCCAGGTATATGCTCACAACATAGACAGAGAAATCTTCCAAATCTTTCCTTTAGGACCAGTCAGAAAGTTAGAGTATCTTAGATGTGCATTCTCACTCATTGAATTCTAAAGTACTTTGGATTTTAAGCATTTTAGCCCGTATATATGCCAAGACTCACTGCCTCTGGGGAGGCCTCTCTTCTACCCACACACCCCAGAATGGGCCTACTCCTTTGAAATTCTAATCTGAAAATGGCATATTTTTTCTGATTTACCCTCTAGCCTTGTTGGCAGACTATCAGGCCCCACATCTTCTCCTGTGGAAGGTCTAATTAGTAAGTAATTAAAGTTCATTTAATACAAAGAGTCTTACCAATTGGGGGACAGATGTTGAGGCTTGAAACATGCCTTGCTTTCAAATATTCAGCAATGTGCTAATATTCTGCACCCACCATTGGGAACCTCCTGTAAATGCCTGGTTTGCTCCAAATTAAAGCCTGAAGGTTATGTCCCTTCAAAGCCAGACCTCCTTTGCCCTTGTTTAATTGTCAAATTAGCTGAAGGGCAGATAATAAAGGTAAGCTAGAGAGAATTTTTCTAGATTTAGCCCTCTGCAAAAAGCAGCCACAGACCAGTGAAGAATATTCGTGGAATTCAAGTTCATTTCTGCCTGTACATCACAGGTCCCTCTGAGAGCTGTCATTTTCCTTCTCTCTCTTTTATCTTTGTTTTGTGTTTATTTGTTTGCTTGCTTATTCACTGGCAAAATTATCAACTCCTAGATGGTTGACTGAAGAGCAAAGGCTCAAATATGGATGTTATAAGCCTAGTAACTGTGCTTGAGGGTGCCAGTTATATTTTCATAGTGTGTGATCTTAAAAGAAACAACTATGTGGCCAATTAGTTGAACCTCAAAAGAATGTAATAATAAAAATGTGAATGAGAAAGGAAAGGAAAATAGTAAGGATAGATTACACAGTTTATCTCTTTTGCTCTGTAAGTTCAGCAGCACAAAGAGAACTCATCCCCAATGCCAAAATCAGGGAAGGTGAAATGTCATCAAGCCCTGCATGGAATAAGTTTTGGAGTTTGTCTAACATAACATACTCAGAAGAGAAAATATTGACCCAGATACTTGAAAAAACTAAAGATGGACTAAACTGACTAAACCAAAGAGCCAGAAGCAGATGATGACTTTGGGTTTAGTTGCTGGTCTTTCATGACCTAACCTTGGATTTTTGCTAAATTCTTTCTCAGTGGACTTCAAATCCATGCAGTAATTCTAGATTTTCCCAAATTATCCTTCACAACCCATGGAGCATGACACATTTTTTTGTTATAAAGGCAAAGAAACATGGATATGTGAAATCCACATTTATTCTTGAGAATATTTCTATTGATAAATTATTAATTTTAATCTTATGAGTTTTATTATATTAAACAGTGAGTGTTTAACAAAAAAAATCACAAAAATAAAGCAAGGTATTTTTAATATTTATTGAATTTTTATAAAAAAACACCAAAGTTTTCCATATTGACTTGTTTTTGGTATACAAAGTCTAAAAAAGAACATCAGAAGTAAAATCTTCTATGAACTACAATGAAAATACCAATAGAACTACAATAAAATAATCTTTGCTTCAACTGTCACACTCAAGGCAGTCTTCACATATGAAAATTGCATATTCCATATGCAAATATCACTTACACTGATAGCACTAATGTTTTGTTTTCTTGTCCTTTCTTGTAAGGTACAGTTGACATCTTGGTTTTCCTGTGGTCATAGTAAGTCTTTGGGATCCTGTACCTGCCTGTTTACCTATCATCTCACCAGAGTGCTCCATAATTTTATCGCATAGTTTCCTGGGAAGAAATATTTTGTTTTTTCCTGTTGTAAATGATCTCATGAGTTTCAGTCCCAATCCTCTAAGAAAATTTCTCCATGGTATTTTGTACTTATTATTTCTTTTTAAATTACCAAACTATGTCACACATGTTTAGGATCAAGTAAAACACAACCATTAGCCAACACTTTGTGTTTCAGGTGACATCATCGTTGCTGATAACTGAAGAACATCTATTCCACCTTTGGTTTTGTTGTAGAAAATTTCCATTTCAGGCTTCTGTTTCATGAGGTTTCTTTTTCGATATTTCCATCATGGTGCAATGTTGACCTTAGCAATACAAGTTTGTTTTCCATTGCTTTATACAAGGCCCATGTAAATTTTTCTGAAGTCCAAAGATTATACAATTCTGTTTTGAAATTGTAACATTTCAGTTGAAATTTCTACTTTGTTCCTGTGTACAGTTCACATGCTGGTCAACTTGTGCTCTGTTAGCAAATGTAAATGGATTGGAAACTGGTAAATCAATTGTTGACTGTCACATTCTGATTAGTTTGGGAGATACGAGCAACAAGTCTGTTTACTGCATTATTTGGTTTATTACTATATGAAAAACAACTGGTGGGTGAGTACGAAGACAAATTTCTAAATGGAAAGCATAATAAGTTTTGTATCTACAAGGGTGTAAATTATTATACTATATTTTGAAAAAAATTTTGGCAAGTACTTCCTGAAGCTACAGTGGCCATGAAATGCTGCAAGATGTTCACTGATAGTCATGTATTCATATTGTGTGTAAATTGCTTGGCAGTTACTCACAAATCTGTCAATGACCAGACAGTAGCCAGATTATCAGTTATTTTTTTTTCTTGGTGGGTGGTTTTGTCATGAAACCTCAGGCAATTTTGAAAGAAACCAAATCTCCTCAATGTCTTTGTTGTTCTACAAACCACAAGCCCACACCCATCATTCTTCCATAAGTCATTTACATTCCTATGATTACCATTAAAAAAGCCATAAGTACAGCAGACCTATTAATGCTTTCAGTTCATCTAGTGAGGTGTCATAATAAATACATTTCTGAGTGTGGCTATTGGTGCATACAGAACATTTTACTTGTATTTCAGCCATTGTGCATTTCACGACATCTTGTAGCATTTCATCTGTTAAAATTCCAACACTTAATGGTAGTGCTGGCATTCTGTCCAATAGCTTTCATCCTTGCTAAGTTCCTCACTATATTTTTGGACATAGTTCTAACATTAGATCATTCCATTTGGTTGCATGACTATTTTGCAACATTTTTACCAGTCAAATATGCACTCACATTTCTGTTTTCTTTGTCATCTGAATCAAGGAGGTTTGCATTCCCTGTGTCTCCACCATTCAATTCAATTCATGCTCCATTTCACTGTCACAGGAACTTTGGCTTACATGGCCAATGTCAAAGACATCATCATCATCATCATCATCATCATCATCATCATCATCATCATCATCCACCCACATATTTCTGTTATGAAAACATGTATTCAACTATAATGGATTATCTTCATCATTCATGCATAAGTAATCTAATGATTCACTTTTGACCTCCTCTGAAACTTGCAAAACTTGCAAAACTTCCTGTATCCCTCAGAGAAAGGTTCTGAGACACACAGCTGGCTACTATTACACCAAAGTAAAGATTTACAGCAGAAAAGTAAGGGATGTGTTTATGGAACCCAATGTTATGCCCCAACTGTTAGTAACATCCTCAGGATCATGGTGCCATTACAAGAATTAGGAAAGCATGCCATCTCTGAAGAGCTAAATTTTATTACTGCATAGGTTCAGCCAGTAAATGTAGAGATGGATTTCAGGACTCACCTATCAGGTAAGAACTACACTGATATACTAATAGCCCTGCTTCTCTTTATTTCATTATGAGTAATCAGATAGTAAACAGACAGTCATCAGTCAACTTGGCCCATACATGTCTTTCATTAACTTCAGAGTCAGGAGTTTGGGAAAGCATTCTTTTAGGTAACATTTTAATAACTTCCCTTTCAGCCATTTGAGTTATTATCTAGCATCTATTCCCAGCACAAAATTAAAAATGAAGAGCTTTACCACCTCTTCCTCAAACTCATATGGTATTGTCTTCCTGGGTATAGATCTTTCATAAAATATAATAAAATTATGGAAAACATCAATGCCATTATTTTATGTGAAAGTTGGAAAGGAATACTTCTTACAGATGGAACTAAATAGCTAACCATGTATAGTGGCAACTACCTTTCATCTTAGCTGTAGTGTTAGATCTTTGATGACTAAAACAGGCTGTTTGCCTGTATATATGTATTAAGTGGAAACTCATTTTTTATGCAAATTAATTAGGAATTGTTTGTTTTACATTAAGATATTCTATAAGAATTCTTTAAAGAGTAAACTTCTAATATAAAAAAAATTCTTTAGTAACCAAAGCTGTAAATATAAACCAAAATGATACAACATGTTAGCCTATCAATATTGCAAATCTTTTGAAATGATAATGGACCATGCTTCTGAAAGTATGAATTGATATGTCACTGCGGGAAAGTGATTTGGCAATGTGCATCATAATAATTTAACCCAATAATTACACTTCTAGGAGTGTATCCATAAATATATAAATAAAAGTGTTAGAGATATGAAGTTATGTAGTACAATATTATTTAAAATAATGAAAAATGGAAAATGGGCTAATTGAACAATTAACAGGTTAAAAAAATTTGAGATATTCACTGTATAAATAGCAGATAACTATAAAAGGTACGTTGAGAAATATTTTTTAAAAAAATACTTATTTCACTTTTTTCTAATAAGTGTATCTTAAAATATAGAAAAGGAAACTTTCAAAATACTTCTAATATCCTATACAGTGTATTATACTTAGTGCAAATTGCAAGTAACTCTTCATGAGCATATTGATTTCACAAAGAGATGTTTACCACAAGAGGCTTTGACAATAACTATTTTTTATTCCCTACTTTGTAGATAAAATTCTTGTTACAAAAAGTTGAGATTGGTTTATAATCAATTGCAATGAATAATTTTACAGAATTCAGGCTCAGGCTTTCCATCAAGCTTAAATCTTATTATGTATGGTTAATGGATAGTCACAACACTCATGAAAGTTAATTATGAATGCAATAGATATTTGTTGGGCATACTAGCAACTGTACATAACTGCAGGCAAGAAAATAATCCAAATAAAAGGCAAACCATCAATGGTGGTATAATATTCTGCTTTACAGTAGGTTATTATCAACATCCCTTCCCTCCTTTCCTAGGTTATCTTTCCAAGCATCCCTAACACAATTAATTGTATTCATGAGAATTTCCAGATCAATCATTCAGTCAACCAGTCAATCAGCATGGTGAGTAATTGTATGTACTATATTGACTAGGCCATCAGGCACCAAGGTATTTGGTCAAACATGATTGTGGGTGTGTTTATGAGGCTTTTTTTGGATAAAATTAACTTTTTATTATGGTACCAGGGATCAAACTCAAGACCTTCACTTGCAAGGCAGGCAGAGGAATCTCTGAGCTAAATCCCTGGCCCTAAAATTAACATTTGAATTGTGCACTGAATAAAGCAGAATATCCTTCTCTGGTGCTGGTAGGATTCAATTCACTGAAGGCCTAAATAAAACAAACAAGCAGAGTAAAAGAGGCTCTGTCTGTGCATAATGGTATTTCAGCTGGAACATAGATATTTTCCTGGTTTGGACTCAGACTATTAGCTCTCCTGCTTCATTGGCTTTCAGTTTAGACCTCCAACTATACCATCAAGTTTCCTTAAACATGCCTTCTGGGAAGGCAATAATTAGGAAAAGCTCCCAAAATGGTGCAATTTGAACTGGTTAGTGAATAATGAATAGGAATCACTAGGCATATGAGATCCAAGAGAACATTCTAGAAGGAAAATAACGTGCAAAACTCAAGGATCCAAAGACCATACAAGTTTGGGGAGACAACATATAATTTAGTAAGTGACGGGGAAGCATAAGGGATTTTTAAACCTGCCTTTTCATATCACCCAAGAGAGGTCATTATTGTTTTTGAGTCTTATCCTAGGTAAGTATCTTTTGACCATAGAAGGGCTATAAATTTCATGAGGATGGAAGCTATGATCCCTGTGTTTTAGTATTACTAAAATATTAGGTGTACAGTGGTACTCATAAATATTGATTAATCTCTATTTTATTAAATAATTGGTAACATGCTTCTATTGTATTAAATCAACACGCCGTGTGTTATGTAGCAAGTTAAATTACTTGATAGTAGGTATAATAACATACAGTTACTGTTCAGAAAATGATTCACTCTTTTGGATTTTGGAATTCCAAGACAGGAGTGTAAAATTCACATCCAGCCTGTTTTCTAAGTAAAACATAAAGCCTCAATAACATGGAAGCTCATAAGCAGAAAAACTTAGCAAGCAATTATACTACTAGTTTCAAAGTTCTCTGAAACAAGAATCTATTTATGTTTATTTCAAACTTTGAGCTTGATATAAAAAAAGATGAAATTATCTTCTATCCCCTAGTCTATTAAACCAAATGCATATTTTTCTAATTACGGGTAGCATTGATTGAGTATATACTGACACTATTTAAGATATAATAATATTTTTCTTATTACCAGTCCCATTGATTCAGTATATACTAGGGACTATAGTATATAGTATAATAAATACAAGGATGTATAGCAATAAAAGTATAGCTTTTACATAACTGTAAATGACTCTACTGAAATTGCTTGGCAATATTTCTTACTCTAAGTTGATTTGGTAGGGCCACTCTTCTCTCAATATATTTTTTCTTGGCAAGAGTATGTGACCAAGTTCAACATTCAGAACTTGTAGACAGAGACAAAAGAAAAGAGAAACAGAAATGGAACAAGTTTTCAATATAATGAGGCAGCAGAGACAGTAGTGTCAGCTCAAAGCCTTTATTTCAGTATATAATTCATTATAGTTAATTTGCTAATAGCTAAGATTCACATCAAATAGAGTCAATGTTTTCCTCTCATAATTTTAGCATCCTTTTCTTCACACAAAATCCAACTATAAAATGAGAAGCAAGAAAACTCTGTGGAAATAATAATTTAAATCAGAAACTTCTAGTAAATCTATATAATTTAAATTTTGATTTGTAAGTACCTACTGGGAGAAAATTATAGTTAATAAAATCCATTTGCATGCTGCATCTTTGCACAATGGAAATGGAAAACCAAAATATTTCTAGTGAATGTGTATAGCTTGTATGATTTTTATTCTCTATCAACACCATGAGAAAATAAAAATGTCTTATAAAATATACAAAAATTTGGGTAGCTTGACCCAGAGTAACCAGTTGACCTGTAATAATGAGACATTCAGAGAGAAAGAAATGTCCAAATTTTATAGGATACAAACTTGGGATATGTCTCAGATTTACCTAAATTAAAGTACACCATGAGAGCCAGAAATGATGATTTATTCTAACCGATCTTTTGGGATGTTTCTTCCCCAGCAATTATCAGCAAAGGAAGAATGTCAAGTGGTTGGATAACAATACATCATCCTTTGTGAAGTCTTTCAGTTGTGAGGTCATTGTCTTAGGCCCTATTTTATCATATAATACCTTGTCTCAAAGAATGATGGAGAAAGGGTACTTGGGAAGTCAGAGCTATGTTTCTCCACTGCTTCTAAAAGGGACAAAAATAGGCTACAGGTGTGTGTGGTAAGAAGTTAAATTATTCATTCCAACAGCTTTAAGCCTCAAGTGTCAGAATGCTGATACCCTTTTTTATGGAATCAGCAGTAACATTGCTTTAAACTTATTTATAATTTTTTCTGATGTTAAATATCACTGACACAAAAAATGAAGATTAAAGTATTAAGAAGTATTTCATTAAAAGAAGCATGATTCAACAGAGAGAATAAAGCAGTGGGCAAAGAACATGGTGAAACATTAAACTGGAGAAGTGGACAAGGTAGACAATTCAGGTGTCAAACCCCCATCTTAATAATTTTGCATTTTATTTCAACTACAGTTCAGACATTATTAATGGATTTTCAATGTAATCAGGCTTACATTTTTATTAATGTATGTTTTCAATACATAGGGATCATATTCAGCATGGGAGTTTGATAATATATGTATTGCGTCTTGATCATTTTTACTCCCCATGATGCACCTTCCCCCTCTTCTCCAACCTTCCCCAGATTCATTTCCTATCTCTACCGAGTCTACCTCCATGTTTCTTAATGTGGCTCTGTAATTTTGCTCTTTAAATCATTTATATTTTAGGTCTCTCATCTTTTAAAGATCATCCTTGTTCCCGTATAAAGAGCAGTTTGAAGGGGTGATGGAAAATTCAAGAGATGAAACAGGAATCTCACATAGAAATTTGCCCTTAGTCAAGGTGAAAGGAAATATGTTTTCAGCCAGTGAGGTAGCAGTGGGATTAAAGAAAAGGACAGAAAATGTTGCAAGTTGGGTGTGTTTTATGAAGGAAAGGGATGGGTCAAGAATGAACCTGGGTTTTCAAACAAAATACTTAGATTGTGATTCTCCTTAGCTTTTATGTGCAACATGATAATATGGATGGCAACAAGAATAACAAATGCATACCAGAGATGTTGCATTAAAAGTTGACCAGGAGTAAGAAATCAAGTAAATTATTAGGTCTCAATCTGAATTTTAAAATCCAAAAGGACTAGAGATATTGACCTTTAAATTTCCCTCCATTCATAAAACCATAGCATACTGTCATTCTATGTTTTAACAAACTATTACGTGGCCACTGTGTTATCCACTATGTTATCCACTAACATTTAACAATTAATGTAACACATACACCAGACATAATAAATCACTGAAGGCATGAGGCAAATAAAACATTTCCCATCACTGTCCTACTGTAGCTGCCAATGTAAACAAAATGTAGAGCTCATCAGAGAGCACTTAATATGAAGGCTCATAACAGAGGAACTTAAAATAATGGGGGTTTATGGTAAGAAAGAAGTCAATAAACATCCCAATATTGTGAAAACTAAACAACTTAAGTTGAAAAGTTCTTTCTTTGCTTTGTTCAAAGTCAAAAAATGACTTTGTTCATTTTTTGTTTTTCTATTATTTTAGTATCAGCTACTCTGACTAGCTCTGTGGATCAGACTCTGGTTCTCAAAAGTCTAACTAAAGTATTATTATTGTAATGTCATTTAGTTTTTGAATAAAGAGGAAATTGAGAGCCTAAATTGGAAAAGCTAGACATGGTGGCGCATGCCTATCTCACTTAGCGAGCAGGAAGATCATGAATTCAAGGCCAGCATAGGCAAAATAGTGAATTCAAGACCAGAGTGAACTACACAGCAAGAGCCTATCTCAAAACAAAACAAAACAACAACAAAAAGCCTAAATTTGAAATAGCTACATTTATCCTAAATTTTTTCAAGTTCTTTCATTCACTTTGCACCAAATTTTGCTTTCTTTAAAGAAAACTCTTTCTATGTGTTCTATTCTTTTCATTGCGTCAGCATTTGAGGATTTGAAAGATAGTCTTATAGAGTGATTTACATATACTTCTACATCAAAATGGCATTTTAGATACACACTGACATTGTATTGTAATCTTAGTTTGTCATTTTGGGAAATTTGCTATTGAACTGAATCTTGGATCTAGAAATATCTCTTAAGATGCCAAAAGAATCCAGCTGTCTGAGACCCCTATGAGTGATATGTGAAGTATATTTAAAGAAATTTCTCACTAGTATATTTACAAAGGGTTTACCTGATTTTACGCTTAAGTTTGGGGATCTCAGAATACTCCAAATATCTCAGTTATTTCTTAAACTTTTTATCTGATGTGTGCTACAGTGGTCTATGTTATTCTTGGTTTTTAGAGATCATTCAATCTTAAACTTTGTCTCCTATAATTTTCTAGTAATAATCAATGTCCTACCTTCACTGAAGGCTAAGATTTGGTTGGATTTGTCCAATATTCTGTCTTCGGTGCCTGTTATGTAGTAGGCACTCAGTATTTTCTGAATCTACAGATAAAATATCTGAATCAAAAAAGCTTCATATACATCCAACCAAAATCTTTTCCTTCTTTTCCCCTGAAACCTCATGAAATTTATTCTTAGTACTAATTGGCAATCAGCAACTATTCATCAGTTGCCATATTTTCATGACTCTCCTATCCTATCCAATTAAATTTTAGATTGCTCAAGGATAGCATACAATGCGCTTTATATTGCTGTGAAAATTCACAGCGTCTTGCTTAGTGAAAACATCAAATAATGCCCTTGTTTTCAATTCTTATTAGATTGAGGAGTAATTATTTTTGTTTAGTCCATTTAGGCAAAGGACCATCTGTTAAGAAAACTTTAAAATAGTCTACTTCAGTTGATTTATTTCATCTTAAAATTCTGACGATAGGTCCTTTTCAGACAGAATATTTTAATGGTGGCCTCAACTTATGGGGGAAATCATTATTGTAATTTAGACTTTACAATTTATAACAATTTAGATCCTAAAGAGTTGGATTTTCTTTGAAACTGCTATTAAGAAAAAAATGTCTAAGCAGTTTGTGCAAACAAGATTTACAGTACAGACTACATTGTTTAGTGACCTCTGTTGATTCTGAAATGTAGCACTTAATTATGAGATTTTTAGCCTACTTACCAGTCCCATTTTATTTTAGTGTATGTGCTGCTGAAGTGAGCACAGTCCTGTTTTATTTTGATGGATTTGATGTCAATATTTACATATCTCTTCAAAATTATTCCATATGAACTCCTTTGAGGTAAGAAGACTACAATTCCCTTGTATTCTTCTCAACCTAGCATAGGGCCTTTGCAATAGTATGTGGCTAATGGCAATTGGCTGATCCACTATTGAAAAATCATCTTTCATCTATGTTCTTTCTGTAATCATTCTATCCTTCAATAATCATCTACCATCATTTCCAGAATTACAAAGTGGTTTTATGAAAGGAGAAGCTAAACAAATTTTAAAGTCATCACTTTGAAATTAAAAGAGGCCTTAGAGATCAAATATATCCAGTCATTTCATTTTATGGAAGAATCTATGTTGAATATAAAAAATGTTTGTTTACCCTGTCTCAAAGTCCTATTTCCTGTCTTATACATTGGAGGTTCTCTACATCTGAATATATTTCAAGATATATCAATACATCTATATATGTGTATTTATTTATACTACTGATAATTTTCATATATATATTTCTATGTAGAGATAGATATGAGAAATGTGTGTGTACAATTCTAGTGAAATATATATACCCCATTATATTTTATGTGAGATTATACACACACACTCACATCAACCTCACATATATCCTTGTGAGAATATAGAATTATTGAAATTACTAAATAATTCATTTGGAAAATCAGTCTTATTATAGTGCATAGTTGTTAGTTGTTAAAAATTTTATGTTAAATAACTGAAATAATTCAATTAATGATGAGTTTTTAACTTTTTATGTAACTGTATATTTAATGTTCTTTTACAAAACAGAACACTTTCCATATTTTTTGTTCCATTCCAATTTTTTTAAAGTAATCAGAGTTTATAAACTAACAATAGGCTGGCTCCAGTTCTACCATTTAAAAAATGGTAATAACCTTATACATCTTGAACTTGTCCACAACAGATTGTTTAATATGATGTAAACTCATCACAGAACCTTAGTATTCACACCAAGCTGAACTGCTAATTTTCAGAGACAAATGCACCTGTGGAAAAAGAAATCCTATCTTTAAATTGTATTACCCACTGACATGACCACATACTGTTTTGTCCTTGTTGTTAATATAGAAATCAGAGGGTGTAAATCTCTTCATCTTCCTGTCAGCACTTCAGGCCAGGGTGTTAATGGCCTGCAGCCAGGAAGTTGTATAGGCTTCCAGCCAATCAGCAATGAAACTGTTTAATTGGCTTTTCATACAGGAAGCACAAGGAGGGGGAGGGGGCTTGGTGCTAATGCATTTCAATGAAAACATTTTCAAATCTCCAATTAAGACAAGAGACTAGAGATCTTAATCCTTTGTGATATAATGGGCATAGAAGAGACTCATTTCATTTATTAAGTGACAAAGGCTAATTTTACTGATTGAAAATACATTATTAGTGTCTTAACAGATTTCTTTTCAAAGAATAAACCCAGCTTCCTCCTGCCAAGATAAAAGTACTCTTATTTCTTCAATAAGAAGCAAAGGAGAGGTCTCCACCTTAGGAAAAATAAAGAACAACACATCTAGGTCCAAATATTTTGATCTGATACAAAGGCTGTAAACCCTGAAATTGTGAGATGTTGGTGGTCAGAAAAATGACAGCCCAAAGCATGGCACTTTGGCATGATGAGTACTTTGAACTCAAGGAAGTTAAAAAACCGAGTAGCAACCTCAAAAGCAAAGTCTATGACATTCTACTGCCTATTTGCCACTCCCTCTGTCTTTCCTAGGGAAGTGTGTTGTAGAAACAAATCCTCTTCTCCAAGGTGGGCCATATAGACTAGAACTTTTTTACACTCTTGGGGAAAAAATTTGGAGGTTGAGATAAATGATTCCCTAAAACTAGAGCTTGGAAAAGATATTCTTTAGTATATATAAACGTTGTCTTATAAAAGCATTAACGCCTACATGAGTTGTAAGCAAATTATTTAAACACTTCTTAATTAATATGAGGGTAATTGACCCTGGGTTCTATCTTTGTGGACATAATCTAAACATAGGAGTTTATAAGATCTGTGTCCTTCAGATTGCACAGCATTGTATCCTGGACGCTTACACATTTTGCTGGAACTATCTTTTCATAGCTAAGATGGAGCAAACAATATAGCACATTAGGCAGGACAGAAAAACTTATTGACTCTCCATATCTTCATTCATGATTGTTTTTAAAAGACATGACCAATGAATTTTTCTAAAATGCAGGAAGAGTCAGTATAAGGATATTAGGCCTGCATTAATTAGGCTAAAAAGTTATAGAATGAGAATGGGATTTAAATAAAAATACAATGGTTCCAAATGATCTTAATTAGACATCAAATGGAGCATTGGGGTTATTGCTTACTCAAAATCATGTCTTTCATTTAACTTGTGGGGGAGCTCACATACATTTACCACGGCTATTCCATTCCAATCTTGTCCTACTTAGATTATAGTAGGAGAGCCTAGGAGGACACTGAGACCATCTCAAAGCAATGGCAAGGGGGAGCAAACTATAGACAAGATGCCATATCTCATCTACCATCTGTGTCTGAGGGGCCCATAAGCTAAGTATGGTTGAACAAAATAATTTTTACAAAACTATTTTATGCTATGTGACAACCATAAGAAGTTTAAATTTCATAAATATCCATAAAAGAGAGTTTAATAGGAACACAGACATGCACATTTGTTTACCTATTATCTATGGTTGCTTTGAATTATAAAATAGAGTAGCTATGACAGAGAGCAGAGGCCGTATGACCAAGAAATCCAGAAAAATTTACTACCTGCTTCTTTAAAAGAAAAGTCTGCCAGTCCACTGTCTTTGTTAATGTTGGTTCAGGGATTCTAAATTAACTAGTAATTTTCATGTACGGTTGGCCAATGTGGCTGAGAGAATAATTTGCCAATCTGCCATATTTGCTATGACTGATCAATGGTACAAAAATAATTGCTTAATATCTTAACTTTCTTTGTAGACACAACCCCTGAGGGCACTTGCCTCTTACAAATGCAGCTTTTATGAAGACAATAAAAGAGGCAAAAAGAAAAAGAAACAAGAGTTTATGAAACTGCTTTCTTCCCCTTTCCTTTAGGTTCAATTTGATTTTTTTGAGCCACTCAGCTAGTAACAAGTAATAGAGTATTTGTTATATCAGCAATTGTGGAATTTCCAGTTTCCAATATTACAACAGTTCAAGTAAGGGAGTCTTTTTCAGTATTCTTCCTCCAAAATTGCAATCAATGCAGTTTTTCAGCATTTTCCTCCTAAGCCTTCTGTGTGAAACTCAAGATAGGACTATAAAGTGATGAGTTTGTGTCTGGTTGTATATGTTAGAAGTCTACCCTTGAGCAAATTTTGTCCTGTCAAAATTAGGTTATTAATATTCCCTTGGGTCAAATATGTTTCAGATGGATTTTTAAAAAGTACTTTCAGATGTATAATGTATTATTTATTTAGTATTTAATTTATTTAGTATTGTTTATTGAGCATCACGAAACTACTCCAGGTGCTAGAGAAAAGTGTAGTAAAATCGAAGAGAAAAATGACTCATCTTAGTGAAAATATAGTCTTGTAAATGGGTGCAGATTGTATCAGCCAGCCTTCCTGTAACAGAGACATAATACATGAAACTCACAACTTAAAGAAGGAAAGATTTAATTTAGCTCATGTTTTCAGGAAATTCAGAACAAGATTGGCAAGCTCCCAGGCAAGAAAATCTCATAGTGGAAGGGAGTAACAGAGCACAGCTGTTTAGTTCGCAAAGGCCAGGAAACGGGACAGGTGAACAACATGAGAGGATGGAGCGAGGAGCCAATGTACAGGACCATAGAGTATGGCAGCATGTCACACAGACTCCCATCAGAGAGCTCCACTAATCAGTCAGGGGTCTCCTAATCCAACCAAGTGGTCAAATCAGGGTTAATGGTCACATAGATTAAAAAAAAAAAAAAAGTAAAAACAATGTCTGTGGGAGGGTTGTAATTACATGCAGATAAATCAGGAAAAGAGATTAAATGTGCTATTAAGGATCAAAAAACTGCAACCCAAACTAGGGCATTTTGGCATGCCAAGTACTTTGAAATAAAATCTCAGAAGCAAAATCATTTTGGCCCTTTTTTCTTCTGCTCCTCTTCCACCCCCAAGGTAGGCCATAGAAATTAGAATCCCGCTTCTTCAAAGCCAGCTATAAAACCTAGAAATCCTACTCTCAATCCCCCTCTTTTAAGAGTTGGCCTTAAGGAAGTTCTGTGACCTTCTTTATCTGATAGTAGATTATAAAACCCTCATGTCAGAGAAAGTCCTGCCTCATACCCAGGAGGAAGGAGTGCTTTATACAAAGGCCAAGAGGACCCTAACAGCCTTGTGTTCCCCCTCTGGGTCTGTTACTATTTCCTTACATTCTCTGTCCAATCACATTTCTACACAGTTCCATTCTTCATCAAGCCTAAGCATAAAAATAGACAGTTTTCCCTGGGTCTTTGGGCCTTCATTTCTGAAGGCTCCTGCATCACATAAAACTTTGATTAAGTAAACCTGTCATGTTCTCTTCTTGTTAACCTGTCTTTTGTTATGTGAATGTTGGCCTTGACCCTTATGATGGCTGGAAAAAGTATTCTGTCTCTCTGCCCCCACAGTGTAGAGACTGGGAGCTGTGAGTATTTTAAATGAGGAGGTCAGAAAAGGCTATGTGAGGCATAGAATCCCAAGCAGAAATTAACACAAGTGCAAATGCCAAAATGTAGTGAACACTTGGGAAACTGCACACGGACTGTGCTTTGGAGGAGCCAACACTGGTTCAGACCCCAAACCTACTCCTAAAGTCTTTACTGGTGAGGACAGATGCTAATGTGTCACTATTTCTATTTTAAGAGAAAAGTTAAGCTGTGCTTATAAGCAACACAAATTACAGTGAAAGTAAAGAATGGTTTTTCTGGTTCAGGAAATAGAGGGTTTTTTTGAAGAGCAGGGTTTTAGAGGATGCATTATAGGATGGAAGGACGGTAACACTAGCAAAGCTCATAATTAGAAAATGCTTGAGCAACATAATAATCTGTGAATGTTGCAATTTGGTTTGCATAGCCTAATGCAGTGGATGGATAGATGGGAGAGGAACACGGGGAAGTACAGTAAAAAAACAAAGGTTTGGGAGCTAGAAGGGGAAGAAGAAGCTAGTAGAAGACTATGAGTACTAAGGAATTAACTAGGGTTTAATCCTATAGGCCCAAAGGACAAATATACATTTCATGAATATAGGAATGGAGTAAAATACTCAGAAAACAGTAAAATTAACACCATGATTCAAATAGCTGCTATTACCAGATTGGTGTATGTGTGCAGATGATATGGGATGAGAAAACAGATTCTTAAGTCAATAAATAGGAAATATCTGCTGGTCAGTAATATTTTTAATCTCATAACTTTTACTGAATCTACCTCAGATATTCTCATTACATTTCTTTTATATTATTTAACTGGAAAAGACAAACGATGAAAACTTTCCTAATAATTTATTTTGACCCTCTAAAAACCTACAAATGCATGCACACACACACACACACACACACACACAATTTCTTCATTAGAAATATCAGAGGATAATATCTGGTTATCACACCGGGGTGGGGAGTGCTATAGGCATTTAACAGGTAGAAGCCAAGGACACTGCTACACCTACTACAATGCCCAGTAAGATTTTCCACAACACAGATCATGCCTAAAAAGCAGTAATGCTGTGGTATGACCTAGACACACTAAGACACTAGTTTCTAAGTTAAGATAAAATATAAGATATCCAGTGAAATTTGAAGTTCAAATGAACAATGAATTTTTTTGCTGTATGTCCTATGAAATATTTTAGACATATTTACATTAAAATATTCATTGTTTAGCTGAAATTCAAATTTTTTTGTTCTTTTATTGGTACATTTTAGGTGTACAATTCATTTACATTTATAATTGGGTGTTTGTACCTGTACATGATATATCTTGGTTCTTATTTTTTTTTTCCCCATGACCTGTGCACCCTTCCCTATTTACATAGATTTCATTTCCATTTTTTTTCTTTTCTCATAGTTTTTCCTTTCCCTCTTTTCTTTTCCCCTTCCTCTCTCTTCACTCTGAAATTCAAATTTAACTGAGCATCTTGAGTTGTTATTTGCTAAGTCTGGCAAATCTATCCTAGGAGAGATGAAATACTGAGCCAAGAGACAATAAATTGCCAAGGTAGTATTTCAAGGGGCAGTCCAAATGCAAAACCAAAACTAACTCCTAGTGAGATACACAGGAGGCCTCAATTTCTAATGTAGCACATGAAACTATGCATTTGGGTTATGGGAAATGACTCAGCTTTGACCCTAGAGTATTGAATCTAAATCTGTACTGATAAAGATGTATAGGAGATTCAGAAGTGCATGCGAATTTGATCCAGACAATTCCTTCCAATAGTTATTAAAAGGCAGGGCCTATTTATTTCACTTAAGAGTATGGCCTCAGTGTGCATCCATTTAGCTATAAATGTCTCTAGTTTCTCATTCTTTATGGCTTAGTAGTACTTCATTTTATAAAAAAAACTCACATCTTCTTTATGCAGTCTCCAGTTCATGGGCTTTTGGGATGCTGATATTGTGAAATAGGAAGAAAAGGTCTAAGGGATTAGGAGAAATGGGAGGGATAGGGGAAAGGAAAGAAGGGAAAAGAAAAAATATGAGAAAAGGAAAAAAATGGAAAAGAATTACCTGTAAATAGGAAAGGGTGGAGGGGGTGAAGGGAGTGCTGGGAATGGGGAAAAAATAAGAACCAAGGTACATCATGTAAAGGTACAAGATCCCAATAATGGATGTAACTATATTGTATACCTAAAATGTACCAATAAATAAACTTAATAAAAAATTTTTTTAAAAAATAAGGCAGGGCCGGGTATTTAGCTCAGTGGTTCTGGCGCCTGCCTTGCAAGTGCAAGGTCCCGAGTTCAATCCCGGTACCAAAAAAAAAAAAAAAAAAAAAGTGGCAGAATTAACCCTAGGAACTATAGCCCTATAATACAGTAATTGTCACCATAAAGCAGTTTTATAGCTTGAGAAAATACATCTAACTGTTCTTTATAAACTAACTTCTCATTAAAATGTAAGGGTTTCTTAATAATATAATAGTTATATGATGTGGTCATCAACTAAAGAATTTATGTTTTCATAGGCCAACCTTGGAAATATTTGTTAAGTACTAAAAAATTAGTAATACAAATGTGAATGTTATTTATCACAATGTAGACTGGTGCCAAACTGGAATACAAAAAAAAGCTACCAAGAGTATCAGATCAATAAATGATTATTATTCTAGGCTCTGATGTAAGTGAAAAAATCCGTAACTTTGGATTAGTGCCATTTGCATCTGTAACTAATTTAGTTGCTCTCTTCTATTTACTACTTTGCTTACTAATACAGAGTTGGTGAAGTCCTGTATCCTCAGAGTTGCCCTTGGTAAAAGTTGTTTCATTAAACAACACCAAAAATAAAATAATAAAATCTTAGAATCAGTAGACACACAATAGACTCATGGGAGGGAAATGTAAATATTGGTGCTCAGAAAATGATATACCAAAGTATGGTGCTTTGGTGTGCTGAGTACTATGAGCTAAAGAAGAACTAAAGTCTCTCTGACCTTTTCCTGCCTTCCTGTCTCTAGTCCCTCTTTTTTCTTGCTACCCCTCACCACACTAAGCACAGGAAGGGATTTTCTCTAAAAATCCTTCATCTGCTGATAGAGTCTCAAAAAACAAAAACACACACAAACACACACACAATTGTCACAAGTATTCTCCTAGGGAAGCTCATCACCAAACCCAGGGAAGAGCTACTGTGTCATAGAAAAGATGGGAAGTGGACACCCCAGACATTGTCACTGACTGATAGTCCTTCCTGAACATAATGAGACGACCTTTGCTCACCATGCCATTCCTCCCCTGGCCTCATGCAGCTTGTTACCACCTTTCCTTTCAATCCCTATTCTGATGCTATGAAAAACTCCAGTCATCTGTCCCTTCTTTAATTGTCATTGCTCATAGGACTCTCATGTGTTTACATGTAATTAATTTTGTATGTCTTTTCTCTTCTTGATCCATCATCTATGTGCAGTTTATTTCAGATTTAATAATTAAACCATCTGAGAGTGGCGGGAAAGTTTTCTTCTCCTCTGTAAAAGAAAGGAGGAAAAGATATTCCTTTCACATTAATTTGTGTTCTCTCCCCCCTCAAAGGTCTGGAGCATTTTCAGAGTGATTGTAGAGCTTTCAATGATAACAAATGGTTGACAGTGGCATGTGTGCCTTAAGTTCCCTGCCACTGGGCATGGCAATAGGAGAGCTATTCTTCATGAAGGGATTACCAAGAAGGTATAGGAGCCACCTGACCTCTTTGGCAGGCTAATTTCCTTGCCTTTAGCTTCAGTGTGGAGAGTTAAGACTTCAAAAAACACTGCAGTCAGCTCAGACAAGGCTTAACTCATTTCTTCTTATAAAAATGATAGCAATGGCAACAGAAATGCAAACTTGAAAAATACAGAAGCCTCCCGGGGCTCATAAGGGCTGAGCATCATAGCATTGTTATGAATGTTTTACTACCAATCACAAATAAATCAGTGGTTGCCTTCGGCAACAATGACAACATGAATATTTTATACCTCAGCATAGCTGACTATAAGTTTAGTTTTATCAATAGCTGAGGCTGATTCTTGAGACCACAGTTCCCTTTGATTCTCTATTATTATATTTTCTCCATCTATTTCTTAATGTTTTTTGAGTATAGAGAATATTACAATGTTTGCATTTCATATCTCTATCGTTCATAGAAGACAGATTGTTATGCTACCAAATTTTCTCGAATAAACACTGAGTTGCACTTATAATCAAGGTGAAACAATGAATATGAGAAGAAAATTTTTAAATGTATGGGGGGTTGGTTTTTAACAATTCTGACAAGGAATAACACTTTTTTTCAGTAAAAAGCACACCATATTGTAAATATGTTCTGATCTTCCGTATATTTTGTTTTGACATCTTCAAAATTACTTCTGGCTGGGGCGAGATTGCTTCTCTTGGAGCTAATCAATTCTTAGAGACAGCAAGGGATACTCTTTGATAGGCAAACTAAAGATCTAGAGCCATATCTCCTATGTCTGGTTCACACAACCTAGGAGGCAACACAGCTACTAGGGCCAAGAGCTAGGCACCTGGGGACCACTCTACTGCCCCAAACCCACCAAAATTATTCGAACTAGCCTGTTCTAAATTGTTCATTCTGTCCTGTCTTGCTTTTTCCTTGGAAACCCCAAGAAAGGCTCTGATCAGCCTGGTGTTTTCCCTGTGAGATGTACCACACTCCCTCACTAGGACTCCTCTCTTTGCTTATGAGCACACTTGACCATTTCATTTTTAAAAGCACAAGTGAAAATCCCAAACAAAACTCAACTACCATATGTTTTGTGGTAGAAAATTTAGTCACATGCATAGCAGCAGTAGTAGCCCCAAAAGAAGAGATGATAAAGTTAGCCTGGGAACTGTATGAAAAATTAAACCTGAAAACTTTTCATCAAAGGAAACCTGTCACTTCCTAAGTAAATGACACTTGAGAATAAAGAATGCCACATCAAAAATTAATTAGAACCTCAAAACAATTTTATTTTTCTATCTAAATATCTATATAACTCAATGACATTTAATGGTCAAATTTGATTACAAAGAAGCCTCTATGATAGTTTCATTATTTTGCAAAATTGAAATTTGGCTACTCTGAAAATCATTGAAATGAGATAAGTGATCCTTCATGATTTTTAAAGCTATAATGACAGGTGTTATTTGTCTTTCATTAATAGTAATTGGTTTATAAGATAAGATTATAAGATTCAGTGTCTCTGAATATTAGTATTAATAGCATTTTGCATCTTTTTCTACAAGGATGTATTGGCATCTTGATCCATTTGGAAAAATGTAGCCACTTATATTAAATTCATGATACACATTTTATTTCTAAAGATATCTGTAAGGACCTTATCTCCATCTCACAACCAAAGAAATATGAAGAATTTTTCTACAAAAAAAGAAGAAAATACTAGTACTATACTTTGGGGGATCAGAATACGTACCCCAAAGTGTGCTCTTTAGGCATGTTGAATTTTTTGAACTAAAAGGGAACTAAGCTCTGTCTGACCCTGTCACCTCTTCCTCTACTTCTTGTCCCTCTCTCCATCCCAAAACCTGAATTTTTCTGACCTACAGAAAGGTGAGATCTTACAAAAGTTTAACATGAAAAGAAGAGAAGAGTTAGTACCATGACAAAATGTCCTAGGCACTTTGTGTTCCTTGGCCCATTAATCTTTCCTAAAAAGCATTTATTCTTACTGTAAAATTGCCTACAGTCCTCATTTCCCTCTCTCTACTGAAGAGAATATTTATACCTCAACCACCTGGCCCTTCTATGAGTTTCACACTTTCATGTCTCCTATGTGCTTGCATATTAATAAGTTCATAAGAGGGAGGAAGAGGGGCTGTAAGATTGGGCAATAGGGGAATGGATATGAGGAAAATATATTATACATATTGAAACTCTTCTTCCAAAAGCTGTGAAACTAGGAGGGTGTGCAAGAGAGGTGGCTGTGAGGGGTGAAAATTTTCAAAGGTATGTTATGTGCATGTATGAGTCTGCCATAGTGAAACCACTGATCTTTATAAATAATATAACATGATAAAAAATAAAATTCATATGTCTCACCTCACTAATCTGTCCACTGTTCATTCGTTTTATAGACTCAAATTAACAAGTTTCAGAGGATGAAAATAAGGTTTCCTTTGCCCCTCCAGTACTCATTTCCTGTGACCAGGAATACAAAACAGCAAGTAGAATGAAGTGAAGTGAGAGAGAAGAGAATGAAAAGAAAGTAATTTTTGATAAAATTCTTGCATTTTCCTCCCCAAAACACCCAAGTAGAGAAATCCTGCATCTTACCAACTTGCTTTCATAGAAGCTGAACTGAGGCACAATTATTCATAATGCACTCAGAGAATTTTCCCTTACCTCCCTCATCAAAACTCATAACATTGACATCAGTACCATCCATCTTGCAAGTACTGCTCTACTAATGCCACATACAATGTCATTAACTTTGATTGTCATATACCTGTGACACAGCAATGCAGTTTAGAAAGAACAAGCCATACCAAATTAGCCCTATTCACTATATTAACTTGTCTATTTACCCTTGGGAAAATCAAAGGCTCCTATAGTCTATATCTTTTGTTGTTGTTATTGTTAAATTCTTTTATTGGTACATTTTAGGTTTGCAACACAATTACATTTCTCATTGGGAACTTGTACCTTTACATGATCCATCTTGGTTCTTATTTTTTCCCCATTCCTAGCCCTCCCTTCACGCCCTCCACCCTTCCCTATTTACAAAGACTTTATTTCCATTTTTTCCATTTCTCATCATTTTTCCTTTCTCTTCTTTATGTTCCCCTGCCACTCCCACTACCCCTAACCCTTGGGAACTTTTCCTCCTATTTTGCACTATCGATTATTCATTCTAATCATTGGTACATTTTAGGTATTCAATATAATGACATTCATCATTGGAAATTTGCAACTTTACATAATCTCTCTTGGTTCTTATTTTTCACCCTTGCCCAGCCCTCCCTTCAACCCTTCCATTCCTCCCTATTTACAAAGATTTTGTTCCTATTTTTCCATTTTCTCATAGTAATTCCATTCCTTGCTATCCTTTCCCCTACCCCTCCCACTTCCTTTCCCTTTGCCCCTTTTCTTCCTATTTCACATTACCTATTATACATTTTAGTCCTTATTTATACTTTGTTTCTCACCCTAGAGAAACTATTTGGTATTTACACATGTGTCTCCTATTTATTTCACTTAAGAGTATCACCTCAATGTGCATCCACTTAGCTCTAAATGTCTCGAATTTCTCATTTTTTATGGCTGAGTAGTACTCCATTTTATTAAAAAAACACACATTTTCTTTATCCAGTCTCCAATTGATGGGCATTTGGGCTGTTTCCAAGTTTTGGCTATCACAAACTGTGCTGCTATGAACATGATGAACATGGACTCACATATATCACTGTGGTATGATTCTTTTAATTCTTTGGGGAAGATCCCCAGCAGTGGAATAGCGGGGTCAAATGGGACTTTCAGTCCTAGTTCTTTGAGGTATCTCCATACTGATTCCCACAGTGCTTGCACCAGTCTACACTCCCACCAGCAGTGGAGCAGGGTTCCTCTTTCCCCACAGCCATGCCAGCATTTGCTATTGGTTGATTTCATGATAGCAGCCATTCTTTCTGGAGTGAGGTGGAATCTCAGCATTGTTTTCATTTGCATCTCTCAAATGATCACTGATGTTGAACAGTTTTTCATGTATTTATTTGCTATTTCTACTTCTTTGTCTGAGAAATGTCTGTTCATTTCAGATGCCCATTTTTGGATTGGGTCTTTAAATTTGGGAGGTCTGATCTTTTTAAGTTCTTTATAGATTCGAGATAGTAGACCTTTGTCTGAGGAAAAGCAGGTGAAGATTTTTTCCCACATTGTGGGTTGTCTCTTCACACTGCTGGTGATTTCTCTTGCTGTGCAGAAGCTTTTTAATAAGAAGGGATCCCACTTGTTGATTGTTTGTGCTAGTTCACGAGCAACTGAGGTTTGGTTCATAAAATCTTTTCCTACACCAATGTCTTCAAGAGTTCTACCTAACTTCTGTTCCAACTGGTTCAGAGTTTCTATTTTAATATTTAGATCTGTAATCCATTTTGATTTTAGTTTAGTGCATGGTGAGAGATATAGTTCTAGTTTTAATCTTTGGCAAGTTGAAGTCCAATTTTTCCAGCACCATTTATTAAAGAGGCTATCTTTCCTCCAGTAAGGGTGTTTGGCTCCTTTATCGAAGATGAGATAGCTGAGTGTGTCTGATGTTGTTTCTGCATCTTCTAATCTGTTCCACTGGTCCTCAGGTCTGTTTCTTTGACAGTACCATGCTGTTTTTATCACAGTAGCTTTGTAGTAGAGTTGCAGGTTGGAGATTGTGATACTCCCTGCCATGTCTCTGTTACCTAGAATTGCTTTTGCTATTCTGGGTCTCTTCTTGTTCCAAATGAATTTTTGGATTGATTTCTCAAGGTCCATGAAGTATGCTGCTGGGATCTCAATTGGAATTCCATTAAATATATATAGTAGTTTTAGAAGTATGGCCATTTTTAATATATTAATCCTTCCTACCCAGGAGCAAGGGATGTCTTCCATTTTCTGATATCATCTTCAATCTCTCTTTTCAGAGTGCTATAGTTTTCAGAGAAGAGGTCTTTGATTTCTTTCATTAGGTTGATTCCTAGGTATTTCAGTTTTTTGGATGCTATTGTGAAAGGAATTATTTGCCCTATTTCTCTCTTAGTGAGTCTGTCATTCGTGGAGAGGAAAGCTATTGATTTTTGTGTGTTGACCTTGTAACCAGCTACTTGACTGAATTTGGTTATTAAGGCTAGAAGACTTTTGGTGGAGTTCTTGGGGTCTTCTATATAGAGTATCATGTCATCTGCAAATGATGACAGTTTGACTTCTTCATTTCCCATCTTTATTCTTTTATTTCTTTCTCTTATCTAATTGCTGTGGCTAATGTTTCCAAAACTATATTGAACAAGAATGGTGATAGTGGACATCCTTGTCTTGTTCCTGATTTGAGTGTGAAGGATTTTAGTTTTTGACCATTTAGTATGATATTGGCTGTTGGTTTTTCATAGATGGCTTCTATCAGTTTGAGGTAGAGACCATCTATTCCAATTTTTTGTAGGGTTTTTATCATAAATGCATGTTGAATTTTGTCAAATGCTTTTTCTCTGTCTATGGGGATAAGCATATGGCTTTTGTTCTTGGTTCTATTGATAGAGTGTATTACATTGATTGATTTGTGTATGTTGAACCATCCCTGCATCCCTGGGATGAATCCCACTTGATCAGGGTGTATGATCTTCTTGATGATCTTCTGCATTCTGTTTGCCAGTATTTTATTAAGGATTTTTGCATCTATGTTCCTTAGTGAGATTGGCCTATAGTTCTCCTTTTCGGTTGAGTCTTTCTCTGCTTTGGGGATCAAGGTGATGCTTGCTTCCAGGAATGAATTTGGGAGTATTGCTTCCCTTTCACTTTCATTGAAGAGTTTAAATAGCAGTGGCAGCAGTTCCTCTCTAAATGTCTTGTAGAATTCAGCAGTGAAGCCATCAGAAAATGGGCTTTTCTTTGTTGGTAAATATTTTATTACATTTTCATTTTCCCTCATTGTTATTGGGGTGTTTAGAATATCTATATCTTCTTCATTTAACTTTGGAAATTTGTATATATTTAGGAATCTGTCCATTACTTCTGTGTTTTCCATCTTATTGGCATATAGGTTCTGGAAGTAGGTATTGATGATCCTCTGGATTTCTGCTGGGTCTGTTGTAATTTCACCCTTTTCATTCCTAATTGCATGAATTTGGGCCTTTCCTTTTTCTGATAAGGTTGGCTAAGGGTTTGTCAATTTTGTTGATTCTTTTGAAGAACCAACTCTTGGCTTCATTGACTTCTTGTATCATTCTCTTAGTCTCCATTACATTGATTTCTCCTCTGATCTTTATAATTTCCTCCCTTGTATGAGCTTTGGGGTTGTCCTGCTCTTCTTTTTCTAGAAGCTTGAGGTTCAGTATCAGGTTGTTTAATTGGGCTCGTTCTGTTTTCCTAATATGCGTATTCACTGCTATGAATTTCCCTCGTAAGACTGCTTTCATTGTGTCCCATAGATTCTGATACGTTGTATTGTCATTGTCATTTAATTGAAGGAACTGGCTGATTTCTTTTTTAATTTCCCCTGTGACTCTTTGGTTTTTCAGAAGTGTATTGTTCAATTTCCACGTTTATGGAATTTTTCCAGTTTCTTTTGCTATGGATCTCCAATTTCATCACACTATGGTCTGATAATATACAGGGGATAACTTCAATTCCTTTGCACTTACTTAAACATGTTCTATGTGTGAGTATGTGCTCTATTTTGGAAAATGACCCATGTGCAGCTGAGAAGAATGTGTATTCTGATTTTGTGGGGTGGAAGACTCTGTAAACATCTGGTAAGTTCATTTGTTCAAGAGTTTGATTGAGTTCTAGTATTTCATTGATTATTTTTAGTCTAGTTGATCTGTCTATTTGTGGCAGTGGGGTGTTGAGGTTCCCCACTACAATTGTATTAGTGCATATATGACTTTTCATGTCCGTTAGTATTTTTTTTATATAGTTGGGTGCACTAGTGTTTGATGCACAGATATTTATGATTGTCATCTCTTCCTCTTGGATTCTTCCCTTTACAAGGATGTAGTGTCCTTCTCCATCTCTCTTAATCACTGTTGGTTTGAAATCTACTTGATCTGCAAAGAGGATAGCTACTCCTGCTTTTTGGGGGGTTCCTGTCACATGGAGTATTGTTTTCCACCCTTTAACTTTCAGTCTATGAGTTTCCTTTTGAATTGTGTTTCTTGTATGCAGCATATTGTTGGATTTTGCTTCTTGACCCATTCTGCCAGTCTATTTCTTTTGATTGGTTAATTGAGACCATTAACGTTGATGGTTACAACTGAAACATACTGACTTGTCATTGCCATGGCTTTTTCTTTTTGTTGGGTTCTCCCCCTTTACATTTAATTTCTTGTCATGCCAGATGGGTTCATTCTGCTTTGCTTCCTGGGGTTGTGATCCTCAATGTCTGTTCCTAGGATATTGTGTCAAATTTTTTGGAGTGCTGGTATTCACAAAGTTCCTAAGGTGCTCTTTGTCATGAAAGTATCTTATTTCTCCATCCATTTTGAAAGATAATTTTGCAGGGTACATCAATGTGGGTTGGAGGCTGTTTTCTTTTAGGGCTTGGAATATGTCACTCCAAGCTCTTCTTGCCTTGATGGTTTGTGTTGAGAAGTCTGCTGTGATTCTGATGGGCTTTCCTTTGTATGTGATTTGTTTCTTTTCTCTAACTGCTTGTAGACTTTGTTCTTCTGTTGAGTTTCTGGAATCTTAACAATTATATGCCTATGTGTAGAGTTTTTTTGATCAAGGCTATTTGGAGTCCTATATGCCTCACTTATCTGTATGTCAAGTTCTTTTCCCCTGCTTGGGAAGTTTTCTGCCATTATTTCTGTGAAGAGATTTTTTATGTCATCTGCACTCTCTCCTTTTTCTTCATTGACTCCAATCAGTCTTATGTTATTCTTCTTTGCATCATCTAGCCACTGCTGGATTGATTTCTCATGTTCCCTTATAATTTTGAAGCAATTTTTCTTTTCCTGGTCATGAATTGCAATCTTATCTTCTATATCTGAAATTTTGTCCTCACATTGGATCATTCTCCTGTGTACACTTTCAATGGAGTCTTTCATCTCCTGGAAATCTATTTGTATCTGTTTTATGGATTCCATTTGTTTCCTATGTTGGGATTCCATCATGTTCCTCAGCTCCTCTCTAGATTTATTAATCATGCCTTGCACTAGGAGCACAATTTCTGTTATCTGAGAAATTATTTCTGATTTCATTTTTTCCAGATCCCCTTCTGTTGCCAGTTCAGTGGGTTCAGCTGGTTGAATATCAGAGTGTTCCATCTCATTTCCCTTTGGGATTGCTGTAGGTCTGGTTTAGAGACTTAGGTGTTTTCTCATTTCGACTGGGGGGGGGACAGGGGGTTGCTGTTTGCACCCACGTGGCTCACCTCCTTTGAGCTGGGACAGGTGAGACAGGGGCCAGGAGCAGCGATTGGGATGGTGGCCTGGAAGCCCCTTCCTCTTGCCTGGGAGCGGTAAGACAGAAGGTGGCCCAAAAGCCCTTTCCTCTGGGCTGGGATCAGTGGGAGGGCTGATGGCTGTGAAGCCCCTTCCTCTGGACCAGGAGCAGTGGGACGGCAGCTCAGAAGCCCCTACTTCTGGGCCAGGAGTGGCAGTAGGGATGGCAGCCAGGAAGCCCCTTCCTCTGGGCCGGGAGCGGCAGGATGGACGGTAGCCCCAAAGCCCTTTCCTCTGTGCCTGGAGCATTGGAAGGGATAGTGGCCGGGATGCCCCTTCCTCTGGACCAGGAGCAGTGGGACAGCAGCTCAGACATCCCTACCTCTGGGCCAGGATATAGTCTATATCTTAATTTTGGCAAAACACTTACACAAATGATAGCTTCTCACAGTTTATTCACACATTCAGAGATGTACTACTGGCAAGGTCAGGATTTTTTTGTTAAATCTCTGATCAAGTTTGAATAGGGGTGGCAGGGCAGTAATAGCCTAAAACTCTGCATCCTAGACTCTTCCATGGCAAGATAGTCTATGTGTCTGTTGATCTTTCTATATTTTCTGTATCTTAGCAGTGTTCCCATGATTACTATAATCATCATAAATAAAACTGAGTTAAAAGCTCTATGTTGAATCAATGAGATATGTTTTGTTTTACCCTCTGTACACTATTTACTATGAGATAGAGGATGCAATATAGCAAATATTGAAGAAGTAAGTCTTAGAGGGAAGAAATTTGACAATTATAGACCAAGATTATTGTGTTATAGCTTCCTTTTATATTAAAATTATCTATTTATTTAATGTTTCTTTGGTTGGGATTTGTGGGAAGAAGGTGCTATTTTTCCAGTACTTTGAAAATCAATAGGCCACTGATTCCAAAATTTTGACTTGAACCTCAAAGTAAATATCATTACTACTTAACAATAGGCTGTCAATGGGATTCACATAGATTATCTGGGATAATTTAAAGATTCCTTTCCAAAGGTCTTTTATCATTAGTTTGTCAAAAAAAAAATCATTCTTTTTTATAATTCAGATTTCTGACTTCAACTGACCTAGCGGGATCAAACAACTAATAGAGAGGAAAAAAGAAATTTTTTTAATGTGTCATGTAATTACTAAGCTGTTACAACAGATCAAAGCCCTCTCAAGAGCCCTAACCCTTGTTTATAACAATACACAATTACCAGGTCAGTAGTTTTTTGTTTATTTGTTTTTTGTTTTATTACTGGGGATTGAACCCAAAGCCCTCACACTAAATTACATAGCCTGTCTTCTTTATATTTTTATTCTGAGGAAGGATCATGCTAAGTCACTAAGTTGCCCATGCTGGGCTGGAATTTGCAATCACCCTGCCTTAGTTTCCCAGAGTGCTGAAAATACTGGTGTGTATCACCATACCTGTCTTACATTAATATTTTTTACTAGTCCCAAAAACAATTAGCATGACTTACGTTGTTGACTTAAAGGCTGTTGTATTAATATACTTCTGGGATATGTTCAATCAGTCATATTTATCACTAATGATATAAAACTAACAAGAACAAGCATGAGGGACCTGTTTTTTTGTTGTAAAGTGGTCCAGCATTGGAGCAATCTGCAGATATTTCACCATCGTGGGACAAGACACAGGAAAAACAAGTCAAGCTCTCATGTTGACCAATTTTTGGTCTTAGGTACAGCTGTATCACCACTATGAGCCACTTCAACATCTCTAACATATAAACCATAAGTCTATGAACTGTCTTACTAGTTTTTCAGGATGATTACTTGAGATAATTCATAATTCATTTATTGTATGAAATGGTCCCAGGTTTTGAACTTTCACTTCCTAATCACCTGCCCTAAAGCAAGCAAACATTGCTGGTCTATTTCAGGATCTCCACTAGCATTCTCATCTTTGGTTAGATACCTGCTCTACTATGTTAGGGCCTTTACAGGGGTGACACAGGAAGGCACACACTGTCCTCCTTTTACTCTTCCCTTCAGCTTGAAATTCTGCCTTGAAACTGTCCTTCCCTGTGAGATTTCCCAAATGGCTATTTTCCTCCAAAATGACTTTGAAACTCTCTGATCTTGAGCCTCAGGATGGCATGTGTTGGAAAGCCAGGGGACTCAGTGGACTTCAAAGGTCCAAGAGAAGCCAGAAAAAGAAGACAGGAAGAATTTTATGCCTCTATCAAGTGAGATATCTCTGTATTTTGTGCAGTCCAGAACACTCCAATCATGTGTGCACATTCTTCTTTGTGCCTCAAGTTCCAAATAAAAGTTGCTCATAAACCAAACATTGCTAAGGTTGTTGAAATGCTGTTTCCTCACCATTGATGTTACCAGCACTGCATGCATTCCTCACAGTACTGCTGCTGATCTATATACTGAACATGAGTGTCAACATTCCTGAACTCTAATTCCGATTCAAGAATTCCTTTAGGAGTTGGGAGGGCATTGCCCACTGGTAGAGTACTTTCCTGGTAAGCACAAGGGTTTGTGTTGAATTCCCAGAAGTGTCAAAAAACTTTTCTTTAAACCATGAGCAATTCATCTCTTTTTCCATCTGTGTAATGGGCACGGTAGACCTGCTTCCTGTAGGGCAGATTCAGAAAGACTGAAAAATATTGTTTTGCATATTACACTTCTATTACTACTGACATAGACAACATACTAGTCTCTGCTGTTAAACTCCATGGAAAAGAACAGTGATTGTTTTGACTAGAAAATTAGGATAAGTTTCCAACAATGTACATATCTATGAAAACAAGCCAAAGCATTTTAATTCTCCCTTTACAGCAAGCAATTTGGCATTAGTTTATATATATTGTTTTAACCAAATAATGAAATGATTTTTTCTTCTTTTGAAACTCTCACGGCCAATATTTAGTCTAAAAAGGGTGTTCTAATTATGAGGAGATTATTATTTTCTCATTTGCAGAGATTTGGCTCATTAGAGTTATAATCCTTTTCCCTCAGCCCAGAAACTGACAGTAACCTCTTTTTGTGATTCTGAGAGTGAAACTGACTACTTAAATAAAAATTCAAGTCCCAATGACTATGCAGCTTGATCAATATGATGCTTAAATAAAAACAATGGCCAGAGAAGAGATCAATTATGTGCCTTCTTAGTGGTCATTCATGAAAGTCACTTGGCTTCATCTTAGTAGCCTTGTGAAAATAGGATGTTAAATTTGAATTATGCTGCAGAACATCATGGTGTCTAGCCAGCCGAATTCAAATGACATTCAGTTTATACTTTTCTAATCTCTCCAAATGCTTCTCTGGGTCATTTATAGAATTGAACCTTAAGGGTTAGAAATTACATTAGAAAGGAAATATGCACCATACTTCTACTGCACCAAAATGAAAACTTTTTACCTAATTAAGTGGATCATCTTTCTCATTTTGGATATTTAAGGACAACAAAAAGAATTAATTTAATGTAGTGAGCTCCTTATGCTCCTATACCCATTAGCATTTGTTTTCAGAGCAAAGATAGCAAAATGTTGCTCAAACATATCCAAAGCACTTTCCTCTCCCTTTTTATCCCTTTAACCATCTACTTAGTGTTTGTTTTCACCAGAGCATCCAATCTATTTAAGAAGGGATATACATGGTATTATTTGTATACCTTTCTCCAAAAGTAAAAGTAAAAGTAATGGTGATAGATTGGTTAAATAGCAAAATATCCATGAGGCTGGAAAATTAAAAGAAAAGAGTGGGCATCAGATTATCCATGTTGACATTAACCACTAACTTTTAAAGTTTGACCCACACTTACAGTCTGAAAAAGAAGAATTTTAGGAAATACGAAATGTCATATTACTTAGGCCTAATTTGTTGTATAGTAGTTGTACCTCATCTTTACGCCAAAGAACCTGGAGCAAGTATGGGGCATATTTTAGTTATAGAAAGGAGTCCTTAGATCAGTAGGCATGCTGATCATAGCCTTAAAGCTATTAAAGTGCCTTTCAGAATACATTAAAAATTATTTTTAATAAACATGAAGATTTGTTATGACTAATAAATCAAAATTTGAACTACATTTTACTAATATAATAGTTTTGGCATTTTATTTTAATTAGTAATATTTTTTAAATGAATACATAACAATACTCCACATAATCTGGCCAAATGATTATAAGGATAGGGACTAAAAGTGACATACCCTTGTAACCATTTGATGAGGTTATGTACATGCCCCTTTGAAAATAACATGATACCTAGATATTATGTATATTTCTCTAAACACAATAACAACTCTGTGGCATAAGCAATTGTTCCCATTTTACAGATAAGAAAATTGAGTTTTAGAGAGGTTCCTGAGTCTTTGTGTTTGTTCTTGGTATCAAACACCTGGTAAACCTAGACCCGAACCTGTCACTATTGTTTCTAAATTCTGTAGGTAGACTTTTTACCACATGCCGGCCATGTGATCACTAACAAAGTAAGCTACTTATGTCATTCCTAAAAAGATCACTTTAAAATTTTATAAAGTTGCACAAAACCTAAGGCAGCATTTTGTTTATTATATTTGTGAAAACAGCAATTGTAGGAAGAATAATCTTTCTAAGTGCCTACTCCTCATTCAGATGAGATTATTGGAAATGCCATATAATTCAAGGATGCTCTAATTAGAGGAGAAAATCTGAAATATGGGAAAAAGATAAATAAAAATTGGAAATGACCAGGGAAAAAGATCAGGAGATGGGGAGTCCTACTGGCTAGGGGACAAGAGAGTCCAGGTAAGATGGGGATGATCAAGCTATTCCACAGGGGACACCAAACACTGTGCTAAGTGAAGCCAAAGACACCCATAGTATGAACCTCCATTGGTAGCCTGACTTCAAGTGGATGGATTATATCCTTGTCATCAAAATACTTCCTCATCTCCCTGTCAGCAACTGATGTTTGGAGGCTACCAAACTGTAAAGTCAGCCCATTTCTAACACTTTCACTTCGAAAGCCCAGGCCACTGCTTTCATTCCTGTGGGGCTCAATTATCTCTTCTTTGACTAATATGAACACAGTCCATCCTTGCAAGGCCTTTCAGAGGACATGCTCAACATTTCTAGATCAGTGGAAACATCTTTGGATATGAAAATGCCAAAAATTTCTAGAATTATACGCCTAACCTCTGCTAAGCTCTGTGAGCTCCATATGATGAATAATTAAAACATCATCAGTGAATCCAAGTGCTTAGCCAAGTGTTCTTGAGACAGCAGTCAGTTAAAAACAGAAATGAACAACTGCCTATATCATGTTTATGGTGTGTGTTACCCAATCAAGTGAATCACCTGTTTTAGTTATAGGTTCTCTAATTAATAACTAAGTGATAGAGCTAAAACAGGGAAAGAAAAATTTCCATGTAATCTTCCTGTTGATTAAGGCGGTGGTTTAGTCTCCTCAGTCCCCACCCAGCCCTCAGTACTGGGGCTAGAACCTAAGGTCTTGAAAATGCTAGGTAAGTGCTCTACCACTGAGCTCCTTTCCCAGCTTTTTTTTATTTTTTGAGATAGTCTTTTGCTAACTTGACCAGGACATAAACTTCCCATTCTCCTGCCTCAGCCTACCAAGTTCCTGGGATTATTGGATTGTGCCATTATGCTAATGTTAATTTCTCTATCTCAGCCTCCCCCACTCCATCGCATTGTCATAGTCACCTATACCTTCATACTAATCACTCCAAGAATAAGAGATATATTTCAGAAACTGTCTTAGTTCACCAGGACATTGGAAATAAATTTATGGGCAATGAATAAATGACAGATGATAATTTGCCTCTGTGATTCAAAATGGGATCAAAAGGAGCCAAATCATCCTATATATTTGAAATATTAATTGTGGTTCTCATTAGGCTGGGTGTGGCATTAGAGGCACTGAATGGATGAAACAGCCTCAACTCTACTTAGGAAATACATTAAAATTCCATCTGTCATAAAACCTAGTGCTCAGCATTCCTACCTAATAGTCTGAAAAATCAATAAACTGAAGCCAAGGAAGGGTATCTGCTAAAAAAGCAGATGGTAATGACCTGTGTAATGCAAACTAAGATCCAAATTCCTTGTTTCTGATGCTTTGGATTTTGACTATACGTCTTGCAGTTACACACACACACACACACACACACACACACACACACACACAGCTTCTGACCCTGAATTAGGCAGGCAGGCTCCAAATGTGTGTCTCTGACTTGCTCATAGGCTGTAATATAGTCATTTTTGTACATGTGACCACTTCCCGGGAAGTGAGAGCATAATGGAGAGGTTAGAAACCCTGTTTCCAGGCTCTGGGAATCATGCAACTTACTAGAGTTCCCTGGGTCCGTCCTCTAAATTTCTGGAGGTAAATAGAACACTGAGAATTAGTGATTGTGTGGCCAGTGATGTCTGAATCTCACCTCTGCCCTGGGTAAAATCCATCTTCTTGGTTTTCCTGCAGAAACTCAGACATTGGCCTTTGCTGTTAGTTACAAATATGCCACAGGCCAAGACTGAAGATGGTCCTTCACCTCCTCCCTTTCTTCTCCAAAGAACAGATAAGCAGACACAGTCTGTTTGACTGAGATTGCAGACCCTGGATGGTACAGCCCCAGGAGACAGTTACATTATGTATCCTTCTTCCTTGTTCCCTTTCTGCTCATGCCCTGATCATGAGACCCTGCCTTCTCTTTCTGTTTGTCTTACACTATAAATAAAGAGTGTGCTGGACGCCAGGCAGCCATTAGCTCATCAGGCTATGGTTCTACCTGGTTCCAGCTTTCAAGTATAATCTTGGTATGCATCCTTCTTGGTATTTTTCAGTTTTCTTCATCTCCCACCAATCTGCCTGGCTTCGGACCCTGTGCTGTGCAGGTTGCAGAACAAACATTCAACCTATGCTGTTTCACAAAATGATGGTGGAATGTAATAATCTTATTCACTGGCAGCAAACACCACCTTTCTCACATAGTAGTTGTACAGACCAAACAAGATAAAACATGTACAATTTCCATAGGAAAAAATATAGCAAATGTTGATTTTAGAATACTAGCAACTATTATCCAGAATAACTATTATCTAAGCATACATATGCTTGTTTAAGTGACTTGTCAGAAAAGAAGTTCCAAAAATGTTAAAGAAATGTTATTCTAAGCACTGTTACTATGTGAAAATAATTACTTGATGGCTCTTGAATTATTTAACAAATTTATATGTACTCATATAGCTATGCAACCTTCATAGGCCCACTATTTGATAATCAACACACCTAGCAATAGGTAAGATTTGTTCACTTTGTATTGATTTGACTTTTTTTCACAGAAAATTAGAAAATCATCTGACATACTGTATACTGAATGCCAAGAGATTTTGTTTTAAATTATTTTTGTTTTTTAAGCCTTCAAACTCTTGCTACTCTTAACTAGTTGAGGATTTTTTTTTTGGTACCGGAGATCAAACTTGGGTCCTCGCGCTTGCACAGCAGGCAGCGAAACCACTGAGCTAAATCCCAGGCCCTAGAGGATTTTTTTAAACAACAGAGGAATACAAGATAATCATCTCACATTTTAGATGATAATGTTAAAATATGAAATGATAAAAAATTATGGCTAGGATACACTGATGTAATATCTTTATGTCAATAATAGCATTGATCCTGAATCTAAAAACTCAGCAACTTTGATTTCTTTTCTTGATATTCCTTTAAACCTGATGAGATAGACTGGAGAATTTTATATATATATATATATATATAAAACTTTCCATTTTTTCTTTAGATTGCCAAATTTCAGTCACAACTTCATTACAGTGGTACCATAACTGCTATCTGAAATATGAAAAATAAAATCAATCAGTTACTTTGACTAAAATACCTAAAGAAGGAGATGAGATTGTATGATAGATATGCTTTAACTACATAACTATATTCAATGTTCCAGTTATTCTGCCCATAGGTGTTATGGCTTATATCTAGAAGTTTGTTCCCTCAAAACCTTATGTCCCCATAGGTAGGACTTTTGGGAGGTGACTAGATCATGAGTGTGTGACAGTGGATTAGTTTGCTGATTGGTTTAGCATAGTTCTGAGTGTGGATAATGGAATTATTGAAGAAGGGTGTAGGTGGCACCAACCAATTGGCTTGTAGCCTGGATTGAATAAAAAGGGAAAGTAGAAAGGCTTGATGCTTCTTGTCTGCCCTACTGTAGACTGTTTCTCCTCTGCCTTGGAGCTAGCCAACTATGGACTTAAACCTCTACAAATTGTGAGTTAAAATAAATCTTCCCTTGTTTAACTTGTGGGGGTCAAGTATTTTGTCCCAGCAATAAGAAAGTCATTAAGACAGAAAGTTAACAAAGAATGATATATTCTCAACTTACAAGATGATCACTCGGTTTATGGATAAAATCTATTTGCAAGATTATAATTGCAGTACAGTTGGTTGTCTAAACAGAAATTAATTTATTAACTATTATTTGTTCATCATTTATTACCTATATTTCTTGCAATATCTAGCATCTGGAATGAGTTATAACATAGAGGTGTAAAATTAGTATATGTTGAATAGATAATATTTTTCTAGTGTGTTTACTTAGATGCAATTGACCCTCAGCCTTAAACTTGATGTTACCTATTTTTAGGTTCCTTCTAACTCAATTTGTTATTTATTTGGAAAATAGAAATAGGGTAAGAGTGTCAAGGGAATTTTTATTTTGTAGAACATGGTTAACAGAATAATCCAAACTGACATAGTAATAGGAATACTGTGACTACAGTATTTTTAACCAAATAGTTTTCTGTAGGGTATAAATTTACAAACTCAGTATAAAAGAAAAGGTAGTGATGGAGACTATGGTATACTAGATGTTCATGTGTTGTCCCAAGTCACTGGCACAGAAGAAAGTGAACTTACCGGGCATTTTCCTGCCTTAGAAATTGGCCCATTTTATGACAAATGTGCTATTTTTTGTACTGAGACTTACGTACTTCTAAGATAATATATACAACATTTATCAACTTTGACTAAAATTGAATAAAATTCAAAAATGATCTATGAATCAGATACAGAAAAACAAGAAAAATAGAGCAACATAACCTTAAAACAGCTAGATATTTATTAATAATTTTTAAATTCCATTCTTACCTCATGGTTAATGATAATTTGTAGGGAGAGATAATCACAATTTGAATGAAAGAACAGTGTAAACTTTAAACTAGTAGAAAATGCATGTGTCATTGGTTGTAATCATCTATTCATGGACTTTTCCTCCTTATCAATTTAGAAATAATAATACAAATCCTTTTTAATTCACTCTTCACTTGCTACTAGAAATATAAGAATTAAAACAATGAAAAACAGGTATGCATGCCCTGTGGTACACATCTGTAATCCCAGCTACTCAGAAGGCTGAGACAGGAGGGTTGCAAGTTTGAACCAGGCCTGGGCACTTTAGAAAGATTCTGTTTCAACAAACAAACAAACAAACAACAAAACAAGGCAAAAAACATATAAATAAACAACAAAAACAAAGAAAACCTGGGGATGTAGTTCAATGCTTTCTGAATTAATTCCCCACTACCAAGGAGGGAAAAAGAAGTACTATTAACAAAATACCATAATTTTGTTGAGGTGGAAAAGATAAAAAAGAATTAAAGATAATCGTGCCAGTCATTAGTTTATTTGACCAAACTTTGTTAAGAGGCCATCTGGGCTTAGCATGTATTCAATAACAAGTAAAATTTGATCCTAGAATTTATTCTACATTTTCTAACTTTTGAAAAGCAATAGATCTCAAAATTTATATGCAAGTCTCATTTCCTAAACTACTTTTATTCAAGTTCTTTTGTCAAAATCATCATTAAAAATGCATTGGTGATGGTGAGCTACAGTCAGATGACAAATAGAACAAAGAGTTCAAAGAAATAGATGGGTGCGAGACTCTCAAGGCAGTATTAATAACCCAAGAAGCCGGATAATGTTCACATCACATAGCAGTCATAATCTTATTAAGATCAAAGAGAATGTGGCAATTGAAAATGTAGATTAAAGCAGAACTTTACTGGGTAGGAAGAGACAACAATGGATTGTTTTTTCCTCGACATGATCAACCAGTAAGACAGTATGTTTATCAGCTGCAATAAAACAGTCAAAAATATAGTTCAGAGAAGCGAGAGAAAAATTTTAATGCCTATTTTTGAGAAATGCTTCTGAAAAGTTGAAGCTAATTGCTGAACTAATTGCTCTTCTCTTGAGTTTCTTCTACACAAACGATATGCTTCCAGATTAATTAACTTTACTTCTGAAGAACTGGGAGTGATTCCAAAGTTTGGCTGTCTGATTACTCCACTTCCATGGAAAATATTCCTTCAAGTTCTGCCCTTGGGCATAATAATGTTAGAGATATTTTCACAGGGTGTAAGTAGAAATGCAGAAATAAATGTCTGACTTAGCAGATTTTACTTCAAGTTCGTGAAATGTAATTCTTGCCATCCAAAATTGATTTGAAGATTCAAAACCAAACAAATCTACCCTAAAAACTAGCTGGGTACTGTGATCTTAAGTTCTGTTGGCTTCCAACTTTATTTTACCCAAAAGCTATAGTGTTTGCTCATGGAGTTGTAGTAGAGTTTTCTAAGACTATTTCTAGGCTTGGCTATTTTTCTTTTTTACCTCCCAAAAAATCAAATAATAAAATTGAAAAGCTTATGTTCTGTCTCTGATAAACTTCTTAAATGTGAACACTGAAATCAGAAATTTGGCTCACTGGCAGGTACATAGGAAATCTATTTCCTTTTGGCTCCTTCTTCCCTTATAGCATTCTTTGCTAGATTTTCTGCCTAAAATATAGAAAAAGATTCTAATAAATAATCCAGTTATAAAAGCCACTTGTTATGAGCTTTGCTGCTAGGGGCATATTCTGTTGCCAATGATGATTTATTGGGATTAACAAAAAAAGAATTGAGATTCTGTTTTGGAACCACATTCAAAAGTTGCTAGATAGCATATGCATTTTTGTGCCATGATCTTTCTAGCACTCTCTTTGGACCCCACACCAACTTCACAGTTACTGGATTAATCTCAGCTGCTTAGCTAGGGGCATTAGTCCCCTCCTTGATTATGAGTAAAGTTTGCCCTATAGAGTTAGGGAAGGAGAGAAAAAACTGCTCAGTTCTATCCACTGTTAGCAGGGTTTGCGAAAATAGGATCGGCAGGGCGTCAGTCTTTGTTTTAAACAGAAAAGAAGTTCTAGCTTATTCTCAGGGAGGACGAAGATACATAATTAACTGAGGTAGGCATGACCTAGGGCAGATGGCAACAGCATATCAGTAGGCAGCCTTCTCTCTAGAATGAGGATTCCTACTGGGCAGTGCTAATCCTAAAACTTAGAAGGGACCATGGAAGCTTTTTACAAAACTATGTGAGTTTAAGATATTTGAATTTGTCTGAAAGCCTCATAGAACTCAAACACAAATACACACAGAGAACACTGGAACTAACTGCAAAGTATTAATGAAATCCATCAGCAGGAAGAAAATGCAATAATGCCCAGGATTTAGTAATAATATCTCATATTTTCCAAGAGCTTAGAAAGGGTCAGCTATTATGGTTAATTCTATTAAGTATTATTGTACTCCATGTTTGCAGCTTCTGAGATATATTATTAGCACCCTTTTAAAAATGAGAAAATCAGATCATAAATGAGTTGTAGAGTATGCGCAAGCTTATGCTATAAGTTACTACACAAAATATTTGAACAGAAAAGAATGAAAGGGAGAGAATTAAAAGTCCAAAAACCACCTAATGTATATGGGAAAATATATATAATCTTAAACCACTAGGAAAAAGTTTATAATTCATACATATTACTAGAAAAATTGCAGAGTCTTCAAGAAAAATATTAATAAAGTCAGAGTCTGATCACAGCCAATGAAACAAGATTAATTCCAACAGGCAAAATGTATAAAGACAATTGTAAATAAATACATAAATCTCTAAAGACAATAAATACTTATTTCAACTAAATAATTCTTAGTAGAGGATATCCAAGGTTTCTATGATTCCAAAATACATTATTTTAAACCAGCAAGATATGTGTGCATCCTTCCAAAAGTAACTACTTGCTGATGTAAATTGGTTAGTCATGAAAAATAAAAATCAAAAACATTAGAAAATCAAGCAAACCATTCCCTGTTTCTTCTCTCAAGTACTGTATGAGTGTTCCTTGCTTTGCTTTATTATGTGCAGGTAATTCACAAGACAGAATAATCAGCAGATGGTAACTAGTGTCAATTCATACAACCATGATTGAAAATATCAAAACTGTAGGAATTTTAGAGATTAGTATACCTGCCATATTTTATGGGTGAAAAAAAGTAGTAAGCAACCTGCTCAAAATCTCAAAGATAATTAATTCTCATGTCATTCAACTATGCTATTTCTGCTGGTTTAGATTGCCTCACACTAGAAAAGCAGAGAACTTTTCAGTAGTTGGGATCATAAGCCATGATCCAATGAACTAAACAGGGAAATAATAATCACAGCATGTGTTCAGCTATTTCCTTCTGTAAGCCTGTACTTTGTACTTTTGATTAGAGAAATCTGCCCAGTTGGGAGTGTATTGGAGTAAGGAGAATAGTCTCAAGATGAACTGATGGGAGGATCTTTATCTGGTCACAGAACTATCATTTGGCTCAGAGATCAATGCCATGTTTGATGGCAAAGAGCATCACAGAAAGAGAATAACGAGTTAGCAAAACTCTCAAATCAAATCTGAATTGAAAGCATAAAACATTTCTAGATGTATATGAAGAGATTTCATGAAAGATACAGATGGAAAGAGAAATAATAATGACAACAATGGATTCTAAACCAAAAACCCATTTCTATAGAAAACATTTCATTTAAAAATGGATAAATTTTACTAGAAGGGCAGGATTCCATCATACATGTACTAATGAAGACAGAGTACAAGTAAAAGATACAAGCAATACTCCCTGTATTTGCAACCTCTGACAGAACTTCATGCCAACACCCAGCTGGAGCCTTCCACCCTGCACAATTGTCTGGCGAATATTCATCACTTACACTTACACTCACCATGATTATTGACCATGATGGAGGGCCCCCTCCACTGGTTTACAGTTGAAACTCAGTCATCAAACCTGATATAGATTCTGAATAATTTCAACCTCTCATGAGAGACTAAAACAAGCATCTCCCCATGAGTTGGGTGCAGTGGTGGGTAAAATTTTAATTTTTTGAAGCTCAGAGCTTTTCCATTAAACTCTTTCCTTTCAACAGTCATAAAAAAATTTGGGATGTTTTTCTTCATTTCATACTCCCTGTGAGAGAAGTTAATAGTGTGTTAGTAGTGGGGGAATTTATTACCTGTCAAAAATCATTCAAATCCCTGTCATGGACAGCTGAAATCTGAAATTAATATTGTTAATTAAGATTATCATTTGTATCTGTTTTTGTTAACAAAAAAAGAAAACAAGGGAGTCTGTCTGAATCACCATCTTCAAAGCTGAGACACAATACCCAACATCCACAATTTAAAGGAGAGGTTTATTTTGTCTCATGTTCCAGTCCATAGTCCAGTGGCTCCAAGGCAGGACCACATGGCAGAGAGGCACAGCAGAGGAATGCTGCTCACAACATGGGGGACAGGAAGCAGAGGGCAACCAAGGAATTGGAGGAGACATGTCCCTAAGGCCACACCTCCAGTGATCTGCCTACTTAGAAGAAGCTCCACCTCTCAAGATCACATTTAGCTATAAATTCCTCAGGGGATTATCATGTCCCATAATCCAATCACCTCCCCAAAGCCTCACCTATGAGCATGTGAAGTTTTTTGGGGGGGACATTGAGATCTAAACCATAACAGAGTCTATGATGCTGAGACAGCTCCAGTTTCTTGAATTCCTACATAAACAAATTGGAGCAGAATTTAAACAGTAAAACATAAATTTAACCCATCAAAACATCACAAACTGTCCTGTAACCAAGCACTTTACACCACATTATGCCCAAATAAGGCAAATGTCTTTCTGTAGCCAATCAAGTAGTTTCTGTATTTTTTTCCTGCCTTTTTTTTTTCTGCTTTCATTTTACAGAAGCCTCCTAGAGTTGAGCACTCTGAATTCTGGTTCTGAATGCTGCCTGATTCACGAATTGTTCTTTGTTCGAAGAGGCTCTATTAAGTAGAATTTGAGTTAAGCTTTCTTTTATCATTACATTTATTTTGGTGGCTATAGTCTATACCTTATGCTGGAGAAGTTACATTTTACATGGGTCTTGAGCAAGATGACTTAGGCTTCCCTGTATTTTCAGGTGGTTCTGTCTTACCAGATGATGTTTACTCAAAAACTTTTCAAGCTCTCTTTCTTAGGGGATCATTGGAACCATTTGTAATGAATTTGGAACCACAATACCATCTCAGTGAAGTAATTGCTACCTTTAAGCCACTGCTTCAGTGTGTTGACTTTTTCTATTTAGTCCAGGAAAATTACTGAGACCATCCATAGTGAGATGAAATTATCTCTTACTATCTTGCACACGTGTCTCATTATCATGCCTCCTTTCAGAATCTCTGCAGGTCTCAGAAAGTATTTCAAATGAAGCCACATAAACCAATTGGATAGCTCACTTTTCTTCACTTGTGTTGCCTTTTCCTGGTAACATGTGGCGAACATTTCTGGAAATTGTTCTCAGACTTCTCCTAAGGGCCTTGTTTAAGTCTTATTTTTGTCCTTTCTACATCTTTCTTTCCTCAAGGGACCTAGGATGCACCTCAGTGAGTTCATTTTTAACTGACATCTTGTCAAGAAGGAGGTCAGATGCTGGCACAGATGAATACCTCTTGGACAGGTCTCTGCATTACGTTAGACAGAAAACTGCCCTTTTCTCAAATGGCAAACTATTCTTTTCCATGACCACAAGATATTTTCTGTACTTACTCCATGGAATATACTAACTACAAACTGAAACACAAAGCCACTCATTCAGAACTTCCTGTCCAATGATTTTGATAGTTAAAATCAGATCTCTCACTGACATTATTGGATGACAAATATCAAAATTAAGCCCAACCTTTCTGTAAGTTTACAAGAACTTGTTATGAATAAAAGCAACAATGTGGTCTTCAAAATATAATCCATTTTAACTCTACATAGATTTGCTCTTTTTCTTTGGGCTACTTCATATTTGTTTGTACTGGTTTTTTGTTTTTGTTTTTGCTTTTGTTGTTATTGTTTTTGTAACACAAAGATAACAGTACTGACCTAAGTCTTCCAATGTGGTTTTGGGTATATGACATAATATCAATTCATACTAGATAAATGAAGGAATCATATGATAAAATACTGAGTTAGTTGAGAAAATAGTTATATACTGCTTTAGAACATACCATGTAACAATTCAAGAATTATAAAGTGGCAACCACCCAGTGCAAGCACGGGAGCTAAGCAGCGTGAAGCCACCTGGCTCCATCCCAGGCCCCTCCCACACCACACCACGGTGAGGGGCCAGGCGCGGCTTGGAGCCCCAGCCCTATCCAGTGCTCTGCTTAGCCTGCACCTGCAAGGCCCAGTCCCACCCCCACCCCCACCCCCACCTCTGGCCTTCTGGCCTTTCTGCTACCTGGTTCCACACTACAGAGGCATAGGGGATTTTAAAGGCCCTTGTCCTGAGTGCCACAAGACAGAGCAGAAGTTAGTTAGGAGAGGGCTTCTCAGGCTCCTCAATGAAAACTGAAGCTCAGCAGAAAAGTAAAGAGAATCTCTACAATAAAGGCACATCAGAACACCGTATTTGGTAAGTTGAAGGGATCATTACCTGGAACCATCACCTCCCATCAAAACCTGCACTATCTTCAGGGGAAGGGCAACCGGAACCTACAGTAGAACTTTGCAGAGTTCAACACTGCAGGAGGATGGGGAGCTCAATTTGGGAATAGCAGCCAGAAATCTGCCTGAATCTCACAGGTATGCTGCTGGCTTACTGAGACTCATTGACTTGTATACGCACATGGATGCCTACGTTGCCTACTGTGACAGCAGAGATGTACCCTCAAGGAGGCCCATCATTTTTATTTTTTGCTATTTGCAAAAAAGAAAAAAAATATATTTCTCTTATTTTTAATTCTTAATTTTTACTTTTTTCTACTCTTTTCAAATTTTTACTTTTCTTTCTTTTATCTTTTCTTTCTCTCTCTCTCACTTACTCTCTCGCTGTCCCACATTCCTTTTTATCTCCCTATTTGTTCCTCTCTGCACTGAATTTGGATTTCTCCTTTATGTTTCTTTTCTTCTCTTTTTACTTCTCTTGATTATCATTAGTTTTAAAGGAAAGTAAATATGGTATGTAGCCTCCCTGTTGATGTTAGGTGATTCTGTTCGCATCTTTCTTTCATTCTGACTTTTCCTCTTGCCTTTAACAATTTCTTAGAGTTTGTGTGATCTTCCTGTGTCTTCTGGCCTCACTGCTAATCTTTCCTGATCTTTCCACCTGTCCCTCCCTCCCCAACTCCTTCTAACACCCCACCCCAAAGGAGAAAGATGCTATATTGAAGAGTTTATTCACTATAAACATCTGTTGGGTTGGTCCTTGGTTTTGATTTAATTCACATAGTTAAATGTGATAAATTAATAACTACCAAACATTGTCATTTTCTAAACATCAATTGATGCTATGGTATTGCTGATTGTATCATTTAGGCTACCATGTTGTAATTGGTCTAATCAGTTTTACTTCCTGGTATAATGAAAATAAAATAGCTGCAGAGTCATTAGAGTCTCAAAACCTAAACACAAGCTATATCTGGAAGACACCTCTGAAAAGCAATCATCACACAAGGGTTTTAAACACAAGCAACAAAGATACATACATTAAGCAATTTTGAAATACCAACCCAGGAATTAAATCAAGGACAGTACCAAAAACAAAACTGAAAAGACATTTAAGCAAGGCACAAATGCAGGCTTCCACCCCACAAAAGGGAAATTCTGGGGGAAATGAGGTGCAAAAGTCTGATAACCATCACCTGGACCCCCCTGAACTGATAGCACAGGAAGTAACAAAGCAGATGCATGAGGCTCTAGAAAAATTCAAAGCAGAAATAATCTCCCAGATAAATACAGACATGGTGAGCAGAGTGAAAGACATGATTAGAGGCTCTAGAACAGAAAGAGATAAGGAAATAGATGAGCTCAGAAACATACTGGAAGCCATGAATGCCAAGCATAAGAAAGAAATGGAAACCATGATCGCCCAACACAAGAAAGAGATGGAATCCATGAAGCAGATTCAAACAGATATTCCGGAGATTAAAAACTCCATTGAAAGCATGCAGAACACACTAAGACAATCTGAAGACAGAATATCAGATATAGAAGACAGGATTGTGGTTAAGAACCATGAAAACAGAGATTTCTTAAAGATAGTAAGGGGCCTTGATAAATCAATCCAACAGCTGTTAGATGATGCAAAGAAGAATAACATAAGACTGATAAGAGTCCACGAAAAAACAGGAGAAAGTAAAATTGACATAAAAAAACTGTTCACAGAAGTAATACTAGAAAACTTCCCAGACACAGGTAGAGAATTGTACATACAGATAAGTGAGTCATATAGAACTCCAACTAGCCATGACTAAATAATATCTACAGCCAGACATATAATAGTCAAGATCCCAGAAACCCAACAGAAGAACAAAATTCTATGGGCAGTTAGAGAAAAGAAACAAATCACCTACAAAGGAAAGCCAATCAGAATCATAGCAGATTTCTCAACACAAACCCTCAAATCAAGGAGAGCCTGGAGTGAAGTATTTCAAGCCCGAAAGGAAAACAACTTCCAACCTAGACTGGTGTATTCAGCAAAATTTCCTTCAAAATCAATGGGGAAATTAGATACTTTCACGACAAAGAACACCTGAAAAATTTCATGAACACCAAACCAGCACTCCAAAAAATTTTAAGCAATATCCTAGAAAAAGACAATGAAGGTCACAACTCCATGAGGCCCAACAGAGAGAAGACACCATGCAAGGTAAGATACTAAAGGGAAAGGAGGGAAAATAAGGAATAAAAGAGCCAACAACAGTAAAACATCATGACAAGGATGAGTCCATATCTCTCAATTATAACTATCAATATTAATGGCCTCAATTCACCAATAAAAGAAATAGACTGAGAGAATGGATTAAGAAGCAAAACCCAGCAATATGCTGTACACAAAAAACACACCTAATTTAAAAGGAAATTCATAGACTGAAAGTAAAAGATGGAAAACAGTTCGCCATGCCACAGGAACCCAGAAAAAAGCAGGAGTAGCAATCTTATTTGCAGACAAAGTAGATTTCAAACCAAAACTAATTAAGAGAGACAAAGATGGTCACTACATCCTTGTGAAGGGAACAATCCAAGAGGAAGAGATGACAATCCTAAATATATATGCACCAAATACAAATGCCCCCAACTGTACAAAACAAATAATAATGGACATGAAGAACCAAACAAGCACTAATATTATTGTAGTGGGGGACCTCAAAATACCTCTATCACAAATAGACAGATCATCTAGAAAAAAAAATTAACAATTAAATTCTAGAACTGAACCAAGCTATTGAACAAATGGACTTAATAGATGTTTACGGAGTGTTCTACCCCACAAAATCAGAATACACATTCTTTTCAGCTGCACACAGGTCATTCTCCAAAGTAGATCACGTGCTAGCTCATAGGACATATCTAAGTAAAAGAATTGAAGTTATCCCCAGTATATTATCAGACCATAGTGCAATAAAATTGGAGATCAATAACATAAGAAACTGCAAAACTCCCACAAATACATGGAAATTGAATAACACCCTCCTGAACAACCAATGGGTCACAGAGGTAATTAAAGAAGAAATTAGACAGTTTCTACAAGTAAATAATAATGCCAGTACAACATACAGGAATCTACGGGACACAATGAAAGCAGTCCTACATGGGAAATTCATAGCAGTGAATGTCCATATTAGGACAACAGAGAGAACTCAGTTAAATAACCTAATGCAAAACCTCAGGCTCCTAGAAAAAGAAGAGAATAACAAACCCAAAGCTCATACAAGAAAGGAAATTATAAAGATCTGAGCAGAAATAAAGGCAATGGAGTCTAAGAGAATGATACAAAAAATTAATGAATCAAAGAGTTGGTTTTTTGAAAGAATAAAATCAATAAACCTTTAGCTAACCTTATCATAAAAAGGAAAGAAAAGGCTCAAATCCATGCAATTAAGAACGAAAAAGGGGACACCACAGCAGATCCAGCAGAAATCCAGAGGATAATCAGTACCTACTTCGAGAACCTGTACTCTAATAAAATGGAAAACATAGAAGAAATGGACAGATTCCTAGATACATACAAATTGCCAAAGTTAAAGAAGATATAGAAATTCTAAACGCCCCAATTACAATGAGTGAAATTGAAAAATGTAATAAAAAATTTACCAACAAAGAAAAGCCATGGTCCTGATGGCTTCACTGCAGAATTCTACAAGACATTTAAAGAAGAACTAATGCCATTACTCTTTAAACTCATCAAGGAAATTGAAAGGGAAGCAAGTCTTCCAAATTTATTCCTGGAAGCAAGTTTGACTTTGATTCCAAAACCAGGGAAAGACCCAACCAAAAAAGAGAAGTAGAGGCCAATCTCCCTAATGAACATAGATGCAAAAATCCTCAACAAGATACTGGCAAACAATACAGAGGGTCATCAAGAAGATCATACACCCTCACCAAGTCGGATTTATCCCAGGGATGCAAGGATGGTTCAACATCTGTAAATCAATAAATGTAATACACTATATTAACAGAGTCAAGGACAAAAACCATATGATCATCTCAATAGATGCAGAAAAGGCATTTGACAAGATCTGACACCCATTCATGATAAAAAAAAAAAAAAACCCTACAGAAAATTGGAATAGAAGGTCTTTATCTCAACCTGATGAAGGGTATCTATGAAAAACCAACAGCCAACATCATACTAAATGGTCAAAAACTGAAAACTTTCATGCTAAAATCAGAAACAAGACAAGGATGTCCACTATCACCACTCCTGTTCAATATTGTTCTGGAAACATTAGTCATAGCAATTAGAAAAGAGAAAGAAATAAAAGGAATAAAGATAGGAAAGGAAGAAGTGAAACTCTCATTATTTGCTGATGATATACCTTACATAGAAGACCAAAAAAACTCAGTCAAAATTCTTCTAGACCTAATTGACAGATTCAGTAGAGTAGCTAGATACAAGGTCAACACTCAAAAAACAATAGCCTTCTTATACACAAATACCAGACCCACTGAGAGAGAAATTCTGGAAATAATTCCTTTTACAATAGCATCCAAAAAAAATGAAATATCTAGGAATCAATCTAACAAAGGAAGCAAATGACCTCTACACTGAAAACTACAGCACTCTGAAGGAGATTGAAGAGGATATAAGAAAATGGAAAGATATCACTTGTTCCTGGGTAGGAAAAAACAATATAGTGAAAATGGCCATACAACCAAAACTACTATATAGATTTAATACAATGCCAATTGAAATTCCAACAATATACTTCACAGAACTACAGAAAACAATCCAAAAATTCATTTGGAATCAGATGAGACCTAGAATAGCAAAAGCAATTCTAGGCAACAAAGACATGGCTGGGAGTATCACAATCCCCAACTTGAAACTATACTACAAAGCTATTGTGATAAAAACAGCATGGTACTGGCAAAGAAACAGACCCAAAGATCAGTGGAATAGATTAGAAGATGCAGAAACAACTCCAGACATACTCAGCCACCTCATCTTTGACAAAGGAGCCATCCACCTTCATTGGAGGAAAGATAGCCTATTTAATAAATGGTGTTGGAAAAACTGGATTTCAACCTGCCAGAGATTAAAACTAGACCCATACCTATCACCATGCACTAAACTAAGATCTAAGTGGATTGAAGATCTAAATATTAAGACAGAAACACTAAACTTGCTGTAAGATAGGTAGAACTCTTGATGACATTGGCATAGGAAAAGACTTTATGAACAAATCTTCAGCAGCACGGGAGCTAGCAGAAAGAATCAACAACTGGGATTTCATCTTATTGAAAAGCTTCTGCGCTGCAAGAGAAACCGCCAACAGAGCTAAGAGACAACCTACAATCTGGGAAAAAATTTTAGCAGCTGTAACTCAGACAAAGGGCTACTATCTAGAATATATAAAGAACTGAAAAAAAATCAGACCCCCCCAAATTCAAAGACCCAATTCAAAAATGGGCATCAGAAATGAACAGACATTTCTCAAAGAAATAAAAGCAGCAAATAAATATATGAAAAAATGTTCAACATCACTGGCCATTCGAGAGATGCAGATGAAAACAACACTGAGATTCCACCTCAGTCCAGAAAGAATGGTTGCTATCAAGAAATCAAGCAATAACAAATGCTGGCGGGGGTGTGGAGAGAAAGGGACCTTCTCCATTTTTGGTGGGAATGCAGACTGGTGCAACCACTGTGGAAATCAGTATGGAGATACCTCAAAGAACTAGGACTACAGGTCCCATCTGATCCAGCTATTCCCCTACTGGATATCTTCCCCCCAAAATTAAAAGAATCATACCACAGCGATATATGTGCACCTATGTTTATAGCGGCACAGTTTGTAATAGCTAAATCCTGGAAACAGTCCAAGTGCCCATCAACTGGAAACTGGATAAAGAAGATGTGGTTTTTTTAATAAAATGGAGTACTACTCAGCCATAAAGAACGAGAAACTAGAGACATTTTTAGCTAAATGGATGCATATTGAGGCTATACTCTTAAGCGAAATAAATAGGAGACTCATGTGTAAATACCAAATAGTTTCTCTAGTGTGAGAAACTGAAAGTGTAAATAAGGATGAAAATGATTAAAATGAATAATTGATAATTTGAAATAGGAAAAGGTCCAAACGTGTCGGCGTGGTGGGAGGGGAAAGGGAAAGAAAAGAAGGTAAAGGGAAAATTATGAGAAAGAAAAAAAAATGGAAACAAAGTCTATGTAAATAGGGAAGGGTGGATGCGTGAAGGGCACACAGATAATGGGGGAAAATATAAGAACTAAGATACATCATGTTCAGGTATAAGCACCCAATGATAAATGTAAACCGATTGTGTACCTAAAATGTAGCAATATATAAAAAAAGAGTTATAAAGTAAGGTTTATAAGTGTGAAAGCACACAGTAGGACAACGTATTAATTTTAATGTATTAAAAAATGGAGAAGACGTGTCTCAAAATGCAAAATAACTGCATATGGCCCTGACAAAGTCCCAAGTAATAACTTGAAATCATTAGGACCCCTAAATCTCATACCCATGTCTCCTCACCACTACCACCACCACTAGAACACCCACCAACAACACACATACACACACACATTTGACATATGGGGAAACTAAAATACAGAAAAGTTAAATGAACATATGCAAAGTCAAGTAAACTTTTATATTTGTTGAAGACACAATAAGTACCTTCACACTGGTTTTGATCCATTACTCAATTTGCATTTTTCTCAGCATTAGTCACTATATAGTATATTATATATTTATGAATTTTTTCCATACTGGCACTAGCTCATAAGGTGAGACAAGTGATTGCTGTTTTATTGCTGTATCACCTAGAATAGTGACTACTATACTTCAGCTACTCAATAAATATATGGATGAGTTAATAAAAGACATCCAGAATATACATTCCCTAATTCCAATTCACATTTCTTCCCAGGATACCATATGGCCTTTGTATAAAGCCAATTTGACATTTTATGCTTTGATATGAAGTGTTATAAAATAGAATCAACTAATAAATCTTAGAAAAATGATAACTTCCAGTTCTATTTTTTACCTAATTAGGAAGAATGAAGCTTTTTGATTTCTTTCTACCATCACTGAAAGAAAAAACTGGATTATCCTGTTTGAAAGTAGAAAAGAAGGAATAGTCAGCTCCTCGGATGCTTATACAAACAGAGCATAATGGCAAGATTCCCTTTACTTTAAAAAATGCATTATATTATTATATAACAGTATACCAAGAGTTAACTGAAGATTGTCCTTAGTAATAGATAAGTAGGCACTGGTTCATCTACTGATGCTTTCCTGGATCTCAGAGATTGGAAAAAGTGAGTATGGGGCAGAAGGCATTATTGAACATTCCTATATTCTGAGCAATATTTTATAGGTTTTATACCTGTTATACTCTATTATACTCACAATAATCCTATGGAGTGGTCACTTTACAGACAAGAAAACTGGGCAGAGATAAATTCTCTTGTCAAGGGTCATTTTATTGGTAGGTGGTAGCTTTAAGTCATTACATCTGACTTCATATTCCATGTTTATAAAGGCCAGACTATATCATGTTAATATTATCCTAAAGAGAATTCAAGTCATCTAGAGAAAAACTTGAAAAATGAGTCAGCTCTAATGACTCTCCTTTTCCCTATATAGTTCCCGCTTTGCTTCACCTGTGTCAGTTCTTAAATACTTAAGATCTGTTCCAGCAATCTGCTTCTGACAACTGGGTTAAAATTGGCATCATAAGCAATTGACACAATTGGAACCAGCACTTGTGCAATGCAGATGGTGTTTTAATAGTCACTGAGTGATGAAAAGCTTCAGAATATAGTATATTATGTGAGATTTACTTTCCCTTCCTAAGCTCATGAAAGGAAAGGAAACTCATGAAGGAAAATGAGAAATGATGTCAGAAAGGAAGCAATGGTGCTTATGGCACTGAGTCACTACATATATTTAAACAAGCTTTAATAATTTGTATAAAATGTTTAAAAATTGTTGTTACAACACTCAAATATATTTTATACGTTTGTGCAAAAATTATCATTTCCAGGATACGTGGACTGTCAAGTTACAATTGGCCTGACATAGGAACAACTTGGGTTAATTAGATTAATGGAAGATTCATCTGCCTCTTATAATGTGTACCCAGGTAACCATCCAAATCTCAGATGTACTTAGGTACAACCAGCCCTGGGAACCCAATGAGTTTTTAAGTCAAAGGTCCACTGTATCTTCAAATTTATGTCTCTGCGTCAGTTCACAGGCCATACCTTCCTTCCTGACATTCCACAAGTTTCTCTTCTGATATATATATATGTATCACATTGCCTTCCAAAAAAAGGCATGTTCTCTTTATCAGGTGAAAAACAATTCTTCCTTTATCTTTAGAACTAAATCAATCTTAATTTACTTAGCAATTAGCAAAACCATTAACCATTCGAATAGACGTAGTCATGTTCACAACAAATTTAGCTATAATTTCTCCTACTTTATGCTTGTGTTGTTGGGTTTTGTTTTGTTTTTTTGAACTCATAAGAGTTTTATACAAAATCTCGCAGAAAGAGGTCACATATACCTACTTTTCATGGTTTGCAATACAGTACATATAAATAAAATTGAGGTCTTCCATATATATATATATATATATATATATATATATATATGGAAGACCTCTCTCTCTCTCTCTCTTTATATATATATATATATATATATATAAATAATCACTTTGTAGGTGTTATCTAACAGTGAAGAGTGTAAAATTTGTGACTCTAGTACTGACCGTATATATAACTTTTGGACATTTATATCTCATATATCATTATATCATTACCCACTCATTACCCACTTGGAAACCTAAAAAGCATCTCAATCCTTACCAAGTTGAAAAGAGAATGCCTCCCTGATTTTTTTAAACTTGTTGCTACTCAAGTTTTTTCTCTCTCAACTAATGAAATTTTAAGTCATCTGGATGCTGAAGGCAAACGCAAGAATCAACATCAATTCATTTTTCTTTCATTCCCTCTGTTAGGTTGCATGACCTTCGTAGGAAGCAAGAAAAGGAGACTCCTGTTCAATTAATTTATTGAGGAACTGCTCAACTTGAGCATGCATTAGAATCACTTAAATCCCTAAACCCATATTTTCAACAAGACTTTTCAAAACCACCTCCAGAATGGGTCCTGATTCTCATCAGTGTAAGGCAGAGCATGTCTCCTCTCCAAGATTCTCTAGTGTACTTAGAATAAAATCAAAACTTGGTTTCATGTCAAGCAAATTTCCATTTTTTTTCTAGTTTAAAAGATTTACAACTGCTATTTCCTTGTCCTCAAATCTCTTCTACTACCATTACTCCAAATCTTAATATGACCTTTACCACTCTGAGATATAGATGGATAACTGCATCTTATTGATCAGGACTCAGCCCAAATGCCACTTCCTTAAAAAGACTTGCATAGATCATTCTACCAAAATTAGTTTCCACACCTCTAGTTACTGTATCTGGTTTTCCTTTTTTACTTCCTTCATAGCATCCAACAAATTGAATTTACCCAGTTTGTTCATATGTTTCTCTGATGATCATGTTTCCACTTATGACAGTAGCTGGAGTTCTACAGATGAAGCCTTGGAAATGTAAGATTTGGAATGAAGTAGGGGTCTGATATTCAGCTTTTAACCTGGCAGTCTTTAGTAAAATACTTTGTCCACCTATTGTATGTTGCATGTTTACACAAAATGTCACACCTGATCCTCAGTATCACAGCTGCTCTTGTACAAGCTGAAGGTTGAAACACTGCAGCAAAGTACAATGCTCAGAATGATGACACACTTCAGGGAGGTAGATTAAATTTTGTTCTCAGCATAAATTTCAAAGCAATCAAATTATTTTGCCAAGTGAAGTGGCTTTACCTGAATTGCATTAAATACTACATATTTGATAGTATTCAGCAATGTTTTCAGTGGAGGGTTGGGGGAGGAGCTCAGTATCTTGGCAAACACTGATCCACTCATCAATCTGTCTAGTCATGCAATCACATCCTCTAATAAGAGGTCTAGAATTGTCACTCACAATGATGTGACACATTACCACTGATTAGCACAGATGACAAAGATGTCTCAGGAGCAAAGTGAGACAGGGCTCACCTTACCCAGTTTTTGTTTTCCTCAGGCCTCACTAGGTAGGTAGCTACAACCTTTTGCTGTGACAAAATACAATTCCATTATTCACATATATACACATGCTTGAACGTACATACATACCCAAACACCCACTTCAACTTATGTAACACAGAATTTTGATATCAATTAAAAACAAAGGAACAGTATCTTATTCTCATAAATTTTTGGATAGGTAGATTCACTTATCTTTTTTCCTACTACATAAAAAGCTTTTATACACCTTTGAATATAGTTAATAGGATTTTTAAGTTATTTTAATTTTCAACTATACAATGTAGCCTAAGGACAGAAATCACAGGAATCCCCTGTGATTCCTCCAAATATCCTCTGATTCAGTCAAGTTGATATTATAATTTTCTGTTAAGTAAATACAGTTCATTTATTTCTGTTCTCATGCTGTTTGCCCTTCCCCCAAACCATCTTAGCTCATACTTTCCATTTTCCCAAAGATGATTTATTTTCTAATATATTCAATTCCATCTTCTCCCCCAAAATTTGGAGAACTATTATATTTTCTGAACTCCTATGTAATTTAGTTTACCTAGGTCATTTGCCATTTATGAAACATGCTTCTTTGAATTATTATCTAATTTTGCCACATCAAGTCAAGGAAAAAAATACATAATGTCGGGACTCTTTCCTTTTCCCTTGGACAGCCAGAAGAGGCCAGGACACAACAGGCAGCTCTCATGCCCTCCTGCATTATGTCCACAAGATGGACTGGGGTGCTTAAGTCCAGCATCTTCCTGTCACTGCTATAGTTGCCTAAGCAGCCTCTAGTTGTGCTGATAGGAAATGCCCCTCCATTGACTTAGGCTGATCTAGATGTTGCTGCCACCTCTTTAAGGAATGGACAGAAAACTGCTCTTGACAATGCAAAGGCCAGGGAGGGACTGGGATTCATCACAGATATACCCAAGTCCCCTCAATGCCATAATAAATATGGTCAGCTCTCTTAAAGACTTCTCTAAACTGTGACACTCATGATTTTAGCTTCATCATTTCTGTGAAGATCTTGGAGCTGTCACTCAAGAGTTCCTTTTCCCCAAATTTTTTCTACAGGTTCCATGACAGCTGCAGCTGTCCTAGTCATCTCATGGCTATTTAGGAGATAATTTGCCTTGGCTGAAGAGGCTTAAAATGTGGATCTAAGATTACTCTCCCTGCAGCCATTCCTGATGACTCTGTCCTGTAACCTCCAGATGATTCTGCCCCTTCTCTGTCATTGCACCAAAAGCCCTCAAATACATAAAAATACAGGAAAGTGTGTATTATGGTTTGGGTCTAGATGTTCCCCCAAAGCCTCATATGGTCATAGGATTGATCTAGAGTGTGTGAAGCTGGAATTGATTCATGATGCAATGCTAGGCTCAAGGGCACTAGGATTAAGGGTGTGAGTGCTATCCACCCTGAATACTCAGAATAAGATAAAAGGGGCAGAGAGCTGCTGTTAAAGCTCTTGTTACCTTTGCTGCCTTGTATATGCAATGTTGTTTCTGCTCTGCCATGTCTGTTTGTCTTTCCTGCCTTGGAGTTGGGTGATTGTGGACTGAAACCTCTACAAACTGTAAGCCAAATAAACTCCTTCCCCTTTAACTTTGGGTGTCTGGTATGTTGTTTCAGCAATGAGAGAGAAAAATAATTAACACATAAATTTGGTACTGGGATTAGGGCATAAACCCACACAGACATAGAATGGGTACTTGCTGTGATGCTGGCCATGTTTTTTAAGCTTAAAAGCCTTGGAAATCAGTTTGAAAAGGTTTTGAGAGACCGACCAAAGAGGCAGCCCTGGTGCACTCTAAATTATATGGCAGACTCTTGTAAGAGCCCAGAAAATCAGAATACTGCTACCAGTTAGGATGAGGCTTGGAAGGCCTCTGTTGGGGACTGCATTGACTGATGGATCCCAAGCAGTGTATGTCATACTTCAGTAAGAAGTAGGTCTGCATTTTGCTTGTGTTTGGAAACATTGCCTGGGTAGCAGAAAAATTTTTAGTGAAGTATATTGTTGGGATGGTAGCATGGTTACTGCTGAGGACTTTTGGCTGAATCTGTGTTGGAAATTAAGAGCAGAAAATTAGCAGGGTGATTTGAAGCATTTGGCCAGAGGAGAGGCTCCAATAGAGCTGCGGATTGCAAGGATGAAACAGAGGAGAATATGGTTGTTGAGAAGAAATAAGACAATGGAAAAGTGACCTGAGATCTTTTACCAGAAGGGTGAAATGTATTTGGGATGCAGGAAATTCCTCGGGATGTCAAGTGTTGCTGCACCTATTGTCAAAATTAATGCAGAGCAAGGATTGTGATTAATTGATCTCTCCTATTTATGATTTTAATTTAGTGTATGTCAATGTATGTGAGACTGTTTTTAAGCATTACATTATGTATTTGAACGGAAACCCAAAGAGTTTTAAAATTTGAAGCCATAATGGAAATGAATGCAATGAGAATTATGCGTATGTAATTGTTACATTGATGTAAATCTGAAGAGATCAAGATATGTTAACTTTTCACAAATCTGGCACTAGAGACTATAATTTAAGGCAATGTGTTTTGTTATCAAGTTGACCAGGGATGGACTGTGGTGGATTGACTGATGGTCAACTTGTAATGCCCAGCTAAATTGAATCAGCATGGTCTAGGTGTGGAGGATCCACTTGAAGACTGTGACCAATAGATATAAAAAGAGAGCTGAAGGGGAAGATTTTGACCTGTTGATTTTCTAGAAGCTTGCTGCGGATGGTTTTCCTGATGCCAACTAGGCTGTTCTCATCAGAGGAGGAGCTCGGGACCTCACTGTCACTGAGAATAGTTACTGTTTTCGTCAAGGGAGCTCTGATCTTTACTGTGAGCATCACTTCCTGGTTACAATGTGGATCCTTCAGCTTGATGAGATAAATCCTTCATCACACCAGTGTAGTTTTTCTGGCTTCCACCACTGGCCTTTGGGCCTTCCAGGTGAAGATCCTCAATACAGACAAGCATGAGACATTGCCATGGACTCTAGGCCACTGGTTGGACTCAAGGAGGACATTGCCTTGGACTCTAAGCCTTTAGCTGGACTTGTGTGGGAAACTTCTGGGATCCAGGCCCTCAGCTGAATCCTTTGGGCTTCTTGTATGTGGTTAATGTCTTGTACTCTTTTGGATTTGACTTTTTGGGTAACTATCATAAAATAATCTTGTAAATTATGTGTCCTGTATTTAATGTATTCCCTTGCCAAATCCTGCTGACTACAACAGTGTGTATGCATGAGCCACTCTTCCTCTAAGCAACACTTCCTCAGATTCCTTGGGTCACTTGAGAAGAGCTCCCTCCTATGCACTACCCTCCTATGCTACACAGTACAGTACGGGGGCCCAATCAAGCCTTATTCAAATGGTCCTATTGCCTACTCTACTCTCGATTCTTGTCTAAGGTAGGGTAGGCTGAGTAGGCTGCACTAACAAAAGGTAGTAAGGCCAGGTGCTATTAGACTTGAAGAGTTCCCAACTGGCAGAAACCAGCAGTAACTGTTAGAGACCTACAACAACTTGCAGTGACCAGGAAGGAGCACCAGGAAAGCAGCAGAAGCTGTTGGAAGAACTCCAGAAAGTTGCCAAGGAGGCTATGAGTTTTAGCCTCTGAGGAGCTGATGGGGGAGTTCTAGGAGTTACCAAGGTCTAGAACTCTAAGATCCACAGCAGGAAAGACTGAGAAGGACTGGGAATCATTCATACTCAAAGCAAGAAGCCACTAATATCAAAGGAGCAGCACTTTGCCAATTGATGATTTTGATTCAAACTGAGCTAATTGGTGATAATATGATCAGCTGTATATGCTAGCACCCTTTAGATGATGGAGCATTTTTATTCATTCCCATGCTCTAAATAATATCTGCTTTATAGTAAGAACTGAATAAATATTTGTTAAATTACTGAGGGTTTAAAATAAAGTTATATATAATAACCCACCCATTCCTTACCAGAAAACATAAAAGTTCTCCTTTTCTTTTTCCCCCTACAATCTTCTAAAGAAATCATGCAGCACAATCACTAATATTGTACACAACTGTGGAACTTTGTCATTCTTACTGACATGTGCAAATATTTTCCTGACTGACTACAAATACAACAGTCACTAAAAAGGGATTCATATATGTTTAGTGTACCTCACTTTCTAAAGAAAAATGTAGAATTATATTTTAAAATTATTTCTTTAATAAAAATATCAAAGTAGATATTATTTGTGAAAGAAGAGTTTTCAATGTTAAAATTCAATATTCCCAGGAACCTCAGATGAATTAAAATTACATACAATTTAATTTAAAGATGACAAGTAGAGAGCACTCATCAAAAAATTGAACTATCTTTTTAAATATAGACCTTATTTTATAATTTTCCATGGTGCCTAAGTCTTCTTTGAGAGACAAATATTAGACCAAGATGAAAAGATATTATGATAAAATTAATGTCACGATAAAGTTTGAATCAATATGACTTTTGAAGCAGATCCACTAAAATCAGTTAATTAATTTAATTTTAAGAAATACATATACCTTAAAATCAGAGAATATGTGTGTTTGTACATGGTTAATTTTTAGTGAATGTAGTTTTAAATCATTTCAATTTGTTAACCAGAAGTTTCTCTTTAAAGCTATAATTACAATTCCAAGGTCAAAATCAAAGCATCCAAATTAGATCTTCTGATACCATAACCAAAATCAAAACAAAATCTGCTTTCTAAAAATATACCATCAAAAGACACTACCTTATACATTTCCAATGCAGTAAAATCAGCACTTTTTTTAACCTCTGAGTGAAACAAATGTCTGTCAACAACATTTCTCCATTTAAAATCCGCATTTTAAAATTAAAAGAAAACAAGTTTGGAAATCAAGAAAAAGAAGGTAAATCACTTTGAAATGATCCAGTGTTCTCAGTAGTGCTTTAAAACTGAGTTATTCTTTTGTTTGGAAACAAAGAGAACTGTAATATAAATTTTGTTTCTCCCAGAAATCTCTTTCATGATTTATGGAAACAGCCAGTTCTTCCTCAGTCATACATGGTATTGTATCAAATAACTCACTACTTCAACTTTATTACAAAATATCCATAGAATGTTAAATAACTTGAATTCAGTAATGAAAGTTAGTGAATCAATTACCATTAAAATGTGTTTAAAGAACTATTTGCCCATGAAAAACTGAACTAAGAAATTTAAAATGCAAACTTTTCTGCTTTACAGAGTTCTACAAAGGTAGAAATGTTTTAATACCGGGAAGTAACATGGAAGAAACAGTCAAATATATACATATATAAACACATATATGTATATGCACATATATATGTATATACAGCAGTCAATTATATAAGTTCAATATTTATTCCCTTGTCTGTCTAAAGTCTATTCTACACTGGACTTTTATAGAACAACTTACTGCTTTCTCTAACCACAGTTGAAACTATATAGGATTTAGCACTTTTTTTACAAAAGGTGTCGATTAATACATTTGTAATTTCACATATAACAGTTCTGATGAGGTTTGATTCAAAGTACTAGACAATTTTTTAAAAATTAAAATGCAGCCCTATAAATATTCATCTTATTTTTCATGAATGTTTTGGTAAAAAAATGGCACACTTGTATAGGTGTTTATTGTAAGTACTGTAAATAATGATGTTCAGCTACAACCCAGTCTAGCTCGATGGGTAATTCTTAGGCACACTAAAAGATGAGAAACACTCCCAAAGCACTGCTAATATCTTTCTTAAATGTCATAGTTTTCAGTTAAGGTATCATCAGGTGAATGGAAGTTGAAAGTGTTTAAAAACCTTACTTCCTAAGGAGGGTTCCAGAGCTTGTGTACTGGGATGCCTATTGAAGGTGAAGTCACATGCAACAGGACATAAGGGCATGAAGACTGGTATCCACTCATGAAATGTCAAAGTCTAAGGCTATTCCACCCTCCTGTGGAAGCCTAGCCCTCCTCCACACAATGGGAAGCTATAGGTGAGACCTATTTTCTCCCGAATCTCCTTCTATTTGCTAAGTACATGAATTCTGGGTGTTCTGTGTTGGAGTGAAACAGACCTGACTTGTTTGTTCTCCAGAAGGTATACACAACTTCATTATAATTGGGCAGGTAATGTGCTCATCATTAATAACAGATCTCCTAACTGCCTTTTAAAACTCCTTTGTTATTTGAGTTTAGAACCCTCCAACAAAGCATGGAAGGAATGTTTTTGTTTGTCAGTTTCAAAACTGCTGTTAAAAATGAACTTTCATGGCTCAAAAAGACTCTCATTAGACTTCCAGTGGATCTATGAGTTTGAGGATCATGATTTACCAGCATAATATCCAGAAAGAACTTGTTTCAAAAATTCGTCCTGAGTAACTGGGCAAGCAGACCTGCTATATGGAAGTATTAATGTGAAATAGGTGCATGTTGAAATAATATGTGACAATGAATTCCAGTCTAGTATAATTAAAGCCGAGGAACACTTGCAGAATGCCCTATTCAAACTTCTAGGTTTAGATGGTAAAACTTATTAATAAACAAGAGACTATTCTCATTTGGCTATGGCAGAGTCTTATACATTTGGCTAATCTAAAACTGATTTTACATGATTAATGAGTAAGTTTAAAATTTTAGAAAAAAAATAAGTGATATTCACAATTGCCATTTGTCTTTCAGAAGACCAATTTTGTTAGCCTTTCTAACTATATTGCTAATGAAATGATTTTATTTTGCCAAAACCCAGAAAACTACATGAAACATGTCCATTTGGCCCATAACTAGTTTTTGTTTACAAAGTCATTGGCCAATGAAAGGGGAATGAATTTGAAAATTACTTTTAATTATTCTTGGCAAGTTTCTCCATGAAGTCATTATAAACATAATACTGTAGTGAAAAACTGTATCTCATATCTATTTGAAACTCTTGCTAAAGAGCAGACAGAATGTACCAAACTTTAATTAATGTTGATAAAGTTTTGAAAGAAAATTTGTTAAGCTTTTGAATTACTAAAATAGGAGCCTACTGATGACCATGGATGAACTCTTAGAGTTTAACTAAAGTTATATACATAAGCTTGCATGGTTCAAAAGAAAATGCAGACTTCTTAGTAGGTAATCTTTGTAATCCTATTGGATTCTTATAGAATAAAAAAGGGACGCCCAAATAGAGCGTTCAGATATGAGAATTGTATAGACTGGAATAAGCAAAACTATGGCATCAATCCTTTCTCATTATGCTCCCTTACAAAGCCATCATGGGCTCTTTCTTTCACGAATCCCATATCGAGTCCACATGTGCTATAGCAGAGTATCCTGAGCTCTCATCATAAGGCAACAGAAAATGCCATGTAAAGTTGAACTGAGTACATTCAAAAAAAGTTCATGCTACAAGGGTAAAGAACTTCCAATAAAAAATGAGTTTAAACTACTCTGATAGCAGATCTTTACTGACACAGCAGAAGTTATCAAGTCCAGCTCTTAGTGATTTGAGTGATATTTGTTTTTGTTTTCCAAATCACTTCAATGGGATTAAGGAGGACTCTGTCACTGGCCTCCATCAATCTATCTTCAGGCATTCTTTGGGGACCTCATGCTATCTCATGGCTTTAATTATCACTATAAATCATAATCCTATTACGTTAGGATGTCTCCCTAATTTTATCTTCAGTCCAGACCGTCCTTCCTAATTCTATTACCTACCTAGGAAGTATCTCCACTGAGGTATCCAAATCTGTCCTGTCCGAAGGAAAATTTTTTATATCCCACAAAATCCAATTCCACTGCAATCTCCTCCACTTTGGAGGAAAGAAATTCTATCCCTCTAGTTTCTCAGGCCCTCAAACATTACCACCATAATAGTCTCTCTCTGTCTCAGACCTCATATCCAATCTATAAGCAAGTCCTGTTGGATCTAGCTTCAAAATATTCCCAGACTCTGACCACTTTTTACCATGCTCAACTGAGCATGAATCTTCTCAAATGAGATAGGTAGCAATAGCTTAACTGGCTTCCCTGATCTTGCCTATCTTCCTTCCATCTAGTAGAACACAATACACAGAATGGGATACTTGACTCATATCATATATGTCCTTTGGGGCTTTCATTTCATACAAAACCAAATCCAAACTCCTTCCAATAACCTACAAGCAACTTCTTGACCTGGCTCTCAGTTACACTCATCGCTCAGGCCCAGCTAAGTCTCCACTGCACACTCTGCTCCAGACACATGGGTCACTGTCTATGCTCTGACCATGACAATCCTATTTCTGTCTTGGAGCTTTTCTACTGCCCATTTCCTGTGCCTGGAATAGTCTTCTCCCAAAAATCCCCAAGGATAACCTCCTGATATACTTAAAGTTCTCCTTAAATCTCATTTTCCTAATAAAGTCAAATTGGAATATCCTATCCCCATAGTTTGGTCTCTATTTTCTTTTATTACACACATAATCCTCTAATAAACTCTAATGGTTATTACGTTTTCTATTTTTGTCTTCTCTCTATCTTCTAAGATGTAATTCCATCAGGAAGAGATATTAGTCTTTCTTATTTACAGATGAATTCCAAGTAACTAGAACAGTAACTGACACAAAGTAAATGCTCAATAAACCTTCATTTAACTGAACTGGATTGTCCTGGTCTACAAAGGTAGGAAAAATAAGATTAGGTCCTAACATAATATGAACTTTAAAAGTAAGTATTGTGTAATTTCCATCTAGAACAAGAAATATATAGCATTTAGAATTTCTTACTGGTTAGCAATTATATCATAGCTATAACTAAATAATTCAATAGTAGAATACCAGGCTACAGATAACATAGTAATAGGAACTAGTCTGACAGTTGAATATCAATCAATGGCCTCTTAAGAGATTTTCTGCTTCTGCCCTTGAGCCCTGCCCATTCTCACCACAGCAGAGGAAACCTATTAAATAGTATATCAGTTAATTCTTCTCACTCAGGGTAAGTTTTAGGCCATGAAATAGTCAACAAGACTTTACACAATTTGGCTTTCCTTTACATCTCCACCTCAATTTTTTTTCTCTTTCTGGCTCACTCACCTTCATCCATGCTGAGCTATTTGTTATTTCTCAAAAGAAGCAAGCAAGCTCCTGTCTCAAGGGTCTCTCATTTGCCTTTGACTCTGGCTAGACCATTCTCCCTCCAGAAATCTTTATGGCTCACACCTTACTTTCCTCAGATCTTCACTCAGATATCATCTTCTCATGGGCATTCCCCTGACCACCATATTTAAAGTGAAATTCCATTTCATTGATGCTTCACATTCATTTGGTCTTTAACTTTTCAATAAAACTTTAATATAGCATTGTAATCTCATTATCTTACTGTATGCCCAATATATTTTGCCCCGTTGTCTTATTTATTGGTTTTCTCCTTGGCTTCCCTAGAGTATAAACCCATAAAAGTAGTGTTGTACTTTCTACTCTATTTCCGGCATCTAGAACAGTAGTTGGCAAAAAATATATGTTCAATAATTCTTGGTGAGTAAATGACTGAATGCAGAGATATATACACATGTGAACAGAGTTCTCATTTTAAAAGGGTCATTTGGTAGCTACAAAGCACTTCTTGGGACCTGAGTAGTGTCTTCTGTTATAGTATAGAACTGTAATAGGAAAATTGCCTTTTTATGTCTGAGCTCAGTCCTGCCATTTGCTGAGTCAATAAAATAAATCAATAAAATAAATCATTTATATTGTCCCCCCTCTCTGGAGGCATTTCACAAATGTACATATGTGTACAATGTTGGAGATTAAAGAGACTTCAGTGATGGGCCAAGGTATTGCCTTCACTTTAGAAATGAGGAGTAAATAATAGACCTAAAGCCAATTATCAAGTTACTCCCACGCAGCACTAGAACTAAGGTGTTCCTACCAGTGCATTGATCTTGCTATAAGCTCGCTCTTGGATCTGATATGGCACAAAGAGAAAACACAAAAAATATACTGAGTAACAAGAGTTCTTCCATGTATACAGCTGTGGGAAAAGCTGGCTGAAATGTATTATTGTTTCCTGATGTGTGAGATGTTCTTTGCTATATTGCTGCATGATTTCATAGATCAAATTGTGATAATACTTAAAGTATCAATTTTTTAAAAATCTAATTTGAAAACAGCCAATTAGGCTATTATTTAACTCAAGCTAATGATTCTATTCATTAGATGAGCAAGCTAATTCATATTTCATCACTTGACCATAAAAATGACTGAGATCAAAACCATCATAGTTCTGATAAGGTAATTTGCTTTTCTTAAAACTTTCCATGAAGAATTTGGTATGAAGGTAAATAATTGTTTAATTCAGAAATTACCCACTATATGTGGCCATGCAGTATGTAGCTTGTAGCTTCTTCACTTGAAGACAGCATCTCTCACCAAGCACTAGAACATTAACTAAAGGAACTGGTTTTCCAGGAGCAGCTAAGCTAAATGTGCTTCATTGCCATGGTGGACAGATGTACTAGAGTTTTATTAGCTACGTTAAATAATCACAACTCCAAGGTGAGTTTTAATGCAATGTAGTTTCTTTAATGGGTCTTCTTTCAGCAGAAGTCCTCATTACTGCTCAAGTAGTTTCACAGCCGAATTCATAATGACAACAAGGACTATCGAAGTATTTTTAGGCAACAAAAAGAAAGATCATCATGCCTTTGCTACAGAAATTGGAGACATTAAGTATCTTTAAAACAAGCATAGCTATTAGATCACACTTACTGAAACCGTTACTCCTCATTTGTTTTCAAATGCTTCCTACTATGGTGTTTAAGATGGTGTAATCCTGGGTTTTAAGTGTCTTTTGTTGGCACAGAGTTAAAAGAGGCAAAAAAAAATGGAGAATATAATCAGAACCTAATAAGATCTCAGTAGTCTGTAATAATGTGCCAAATCCTAAAGATAATCAATTTAACATCTTTTGTTTCTCTAACAATGATCTCAAAAATCCTTAAGGTGACATGTGTGTATATTTGAATAAGACATCAGCTTTACCTTTGGAAGTATATACATAGAACATGAACCAAAAAGAGATGTGACCACTAAAACAGATGATATATACTTGGGCAAACTTAGTACAGAGGACACAGGAAGTGAACTATTTATACAGCCAGAGCTGGGACACAATGCTGCTCAGCCAATTTTGTATCATACTTTGCCACATGGAAATGTACGGTTCCTTGTTCAAAAGTGACAGCAAATTTCAACCGCAATAAAAAGAGTAGACCACTAACAATACCACAGGACCTGTCTAAGGACACTCTACAGGTCACAGGACCATGACTATTGAGTCTAAGCACTCGCTCCCTGAGAAACTCAGAGGTAACTAAGAAGTACAAGACACATATATTTAAAACCAAGTCATATAAAGGAAGACTGAGAAACTAGGAATATTTCAGAGAAAAGAAATGCCTGAAATGTGAGTGCCTGAATTGCTTAAAATAGTTGAAGAGCTACTGCCTGAATTAGGAATTAGATTTTATTTTCCATGCCCCCAAGTAATAGAATTTACACCAATGAGTAAATATATCAGTATATTTAATTTAATATTGGTATCTTCAATGCAGCCAAGTTTATTCAAGAAAGTTTGGGCTAACTAACCAAGTAGTGGTGCTGAAGTCACTAGAGATATTCAAATATATGCACTTTGTGAATTCACAAATTAATGCTAGCCTTACTACATCAAAATCACTTGAAGCATCTTAAAATGCTATTTCGTGGTCATCCCCCAAAGGTGAATCTCAGAAATGTGTAGCTACTGAAGTGCCTAATTAGGGAATATCTGTTTCATTTATGGTCAGAAACCTCTGATCTAAAAGATATTTAAGTAGTACCACTATAATATAAGAAACTTGAAGGAACCTTTTCTAAATGCAATAGTTCTCAGCAAGGCTGAAGGCCCTCTCCCTCTGGGCCCTGGCTTGGTATGCCAGACTGGCCATGCTATACAAACTGATATGTTTTCTTTTATTGTATCCTTTATCTCACACCTCCAAACTAATTTGGACTTTTCAAAAAATCAGCACCTTGGAAAGATGATCTTAGTTTGCTATTCACATAATTAACCACAAGAGATCAGATTCACTACAATATAGAATATGTAAAACACTATTTTTGAAGATTCATTCAAAGGGAACAGAATTTTTAAAATGCTTGAATCTTGAAATGTTCTTTCCTTATCACTAAACATGACTGCAAAATGTTCTAAGATATGGCTAGCTACTAAGATAAAAATATATGCCTTCCACAATGAATGACATTTTCCAAAAATGGCACATCTTGGGTTAAAATTCTGGTATATTTTGTGAAGATATAAGTGACTCCTTCCATGGAAAACTTCAGTATCCTTTTGTTTCCAGTTTTCCAGAGATGCAAAGCTACTCATTTTATACAACTACCATGCTAATTTTGTTTTATAGTTTGCATTTTTAATGTCCTTATTCTAAATACTAGAAATATGGGAAAGACAAAAACTAGTATTACATCTAAGATAGGAAATACCAGTATCCCAAATGCAACGCCCTGGAAAAGTTACTGCCATGAATTCAGATTAGGATTCTCTTACTGAAGAGTGAAACTTGTTACTGGATGGGGGACACAATGTTTCAGATATAAGTGTCATTTAGTAGCAGAGCAAGACAGCATTTTTGCTTTGGGAGAACAGAAGGACTTATTTTCTCCAGTGTGGGCAGAAACTTCTATCTTTTTGCCCTTACTGCTCCCACAGTGTCTTCCTAACACTATTCTCACATGATAAATGGCATTTCACTTCATTGGTGGAAAAATAGATGATCCATGCCAGAATGAATGGGAAAAATATGTCTGTGATTATGTTAAGCAAAGAATACAAATCATCTGCAATCCAATGATAAAAATTTTGAAACAGTAGCTAAAAACAGTATCTTCAGAAAGTGTTTTGAGAGTCACAAGTAAAAAAAAAGTAGCAGTAACCCATATATTTTATTATTTACTTGCTCTTTAAAATCTAATGGTAAAATTCAAGACAGTTTGTGAAAATCTTGGGAAAAAGAGTTATTTGAAATTTTTATACAGTATGTGGATTTCCTGTAACCATAACTAACTGGTACTTTTTTCTAGTAGAAAACTTTCTACACTATAACTCTTCACAATTCTCTCAATATTTTAGCTTCTGGGCCTGTGTTTGAAACCATCCATATGTCATATTAAAGGAATGTGAGTATGGTGCAACTTTTGTCTGAGACATGTATAGAAATTGTTGAAAGAACCATTTATTTCAGTCATAGCTGTGTTGGCCAGCAGGGCAGCTTGGAGCTTGTTCACAATTCCACTTAAATGTAAGTTTATGTTTAAAAAATGGAAATAATCACAATCATATTTTCCTTGATTTTAGAATATAAACGTTGGAACTTATTAGAAACTATAAGAGCAGACATACTTCTTCAGAGTATGTTATTATTTGTCATTATGAAAAAAAGTACAGGTAATTTACATTATATATTATAATTAAACATTGTAACTTTACAAAATCAATAATATAGCAAAAAGACAAACAAGCCTGAAGATATCTCCCCCAACTTCCCCCCGTCAGAAGCAGATTTATATATCAAATTTTTGAATAATATAAATTGCTTCATTTTGTTATGAACAACAATAATATAGCAGGGTCCCTTAAGCAGGCACTGAGCAATTTATATATGAAGTCTAATTGATCTTGATATGAACCTTATTAGTTAGGTAGTATAATAGCCATTTTAACAATGAGAAAGTCAAGGAAGTAAGTTGACCAATATATGATGGGACACTTTTAAGTTAAGGTGTAATTTCAGGATGGTCTGAATTCATTCTTAATTACACCATGATCCCTTGGCATACAAAGAAATCTTTTAATAGAAATTTATCACAATAAATTGCTTATTCAAATTATTTTATAGAAACACCTAATGAGTAAACAAAGAAAGATTTTCAAGTTTAATTTCCTATGCTTAATTCTTTAACTTGCTTGTCATCAGTGTGAAATCGTTAGACCTGCAGTAGAGGGGAAGAAAGACATTCTGGCTCCTGACATCAAAAGGCTGAGAAATAACCTGGTCCCTAAGTACTTGCACGCCACAGACAAGTTCTCTGGCATTTTCATTCTTATCACTGAGATCAAGAATTTTGTCACCTCTATACTGCAGCCACTCTGAATATTGAGCTCCTAGTTTTGCATCCTTCCTGTTTCAGTGGTCAAGCATCAGAACAATTCTTTAATATTCTTTTCTTCAAGATTAATAGTTTTGAAATACATTCACATGCCAGAGACTAACTATGAATATAGCTTTAGAGCAATCACAATGTTTCCCTTACTTTCCACCAGTGAGTGCCTCCTGCATCCCATGATGTACAGCTGTAGTCCACAGTGTAGACAGGCTTTCCAGAACATTTCTCATGAATGGGCAGAATGAACAGACCACTTCATGTTTTCAATCGGTGTTTATATTTCTTCCCAATTTTGCAGTGAATCTGCCATCACTCACGGAAATGAGGAAAGTAAAGAGAAAATAACTCACTAGCTCTTTTGGAGAGTCCATTGCAACTAAAGTTGAGAAGGGACTTTTCATCATTTTTCCATCATTGAAAACCAGTGTATTTTCCATCAAGATGAAGGGACCCACTTTTCAGCGAGTCAAAACTATCTTGAGAGTGAATCAAGTCTGCCAGAGAGATCCTTTTACATGAAAAGATACCAACTGGCCACAGAATTGTGATTTCCCTTCCCGAGAGAATAATCTCACTACTTTTTTTCTCACCATTAGCAAGAATGGCCTCTGCTTCATTTTGCACTTCTTAAACACTGCCAGGTAGCTCATGCTGCAGGAATAACTCACAAGCATTACATATTCCTTTTGCCTCATTATACATGTCACTCTTTGGAGCTCAAAGGGATTCAGTAGCCCCTGTATATTTTCCTGTACAGAGATATCTGATAAACAGAGTGCTTATCCATTCTCAGTAAACAAACATACCATGTAAGAAAATCTTCTAGTCATGCAGGATAATCAGAACTATGATTATTATTGTTAAATTTCAGAACAACCAATCCAAAGCTTTTAACTTTATAAAAAAAATATGAAATGTCTGGGTTTGCTGCATCTCTTAGAAAATAAAGTAGCAGGTCACCTTAAGACAGAATATTTCTTTGACACTCAAAGGATTCTGTAATCCTAGAAAAACTTAACTTTGCCAAGTTTCAGAAAGTAAAGGAAATTGAGCCAAATACCTCTGACCAGAGGTCACACTGTAAATACACTGCTTAAAAATATATTCCTAATATAGCTTTTCAATGCATGAAGTAAAACGCCCCCAGAAGACTATTGTGTTCACTCATAAATCTAACCAGAAGTCAGTAAGGTCCATACGTTTTCAGTAAATGTTGACTGCAATTAAAAACAAAAGAGAGAAAGACAAATTGAAGAAGGAAAAGATTTCAAGTTCTAGTTAACTTCAGTTTTTCCTGTTTTGATTTATGTTCTTGGAAAAAATCTACTTCTTCAGCATCCCAACAGTAATGCTAAAATTAACCTATACTTTGTCAAGGATCTATAAACATGTATCTTAGTCAAACTCTTTGTGGATGAATTCCTTAAGCCTCATAACTCAAGAAAAAATAAGAACAGATCTTCACTACCCACTCCACAGCCTTAATACTGAAGATCAGCATTTTTATCTGCAGGAAAAGAGGTGCCATGTGGTCAAACTGCCAAATGATTTCTTCAAAACCATGGATCCCACCTATACCAAACCCTCTATCTGTGGGACCTCATGGTGGTCTCTGCAGAAAGCATTCCTTTTCAATGCAGTCCACAGTGATTCAAGATTCTCTTAATATGTGGTCTTATTTTTGTAGAGGAGAAAGAAGCAGGTTAAGAGGAAGCTTATTATTTTCATGTATTTCTGGTGTTGCAGATAGAGAGAACTAAAACTAAGAAAAAGGCCTCCCAGATTAGCTCTCAGTTTACTCTAAGCTACAGACGTCATCATCCTGAATATAGGCAGATAATTTATGCCCATAGCTGGATCAGGACCTTTGGAATGAGCTGGGAATGGCAGAGTAGGGTAGTAATGGAGCATTGGCCACATTTCTCTACCTGTGAGCAGTTAGCACAGAGAGCCTGTATGGTGGAACCACTGTGTCTTGGAGGTGCTGCTTACTTGATAAGGTTGAAAATAGAGGTTATTGCTTGGGTTTTTTTCTTAAATTCTATTGGTACATTTTAGGTATACAATAAATACATTTACATTTATCTTTGGGTGCTTGTACCTGTACATGATGTATCATGGTTCTTTTGTTTCCATTACCTGTGCACCCTTCACCCCTAAACCCTTCCCTATTTCCATACTTCATTTCCATTGATTTTTTTCTTTCTCATAACTTTTGCTTTCCATTCTTTCCTTTCCCCTTCCCCTCCCACCACCCCTGCACCTTTGGACCTTCTCCAATTTCAAAGTATCATTTATTAGTTATTAATCCTTTTAGTCTTTATTTACACTCTGTTTCTCACATTAGAGAAACTATTTGGTATTTACACATGTGTCTTATTTATTTCACATAAGAGTATGGCCTCAATATGCATCCATTTAGCTATAAATGACTCTAGTTTCTCATTCTTTATGGCTGAGTAGTACTCCATTTTATAAAAAAAAAACACATCTTCTTTATCCAGTTTCCAGTTGATGGGCACTTGGGCTGTTTCCAAGCTTTAGCTATTACAAACTGTGCCACTATAAACATGAGTACACATGTATATCTGTGGTATTATTCTTTTAATTCTTTTGGGAAAATACCCAGCAGGGAAATAGATGGGTCAAATGGGACCTCCAGCCCTAGTTCTTTGAGGTATCTCCATACTGATTTCCACAGTGGTTGCACCAGTCTGCACTCCCACCAAAAATGGAGAAGGGTTCTTTTGTCTCCACAACCCCACCAGCATTTGTTACTGGTTGATTTCTTGATAGCCATTCTTTCTGGGGTGAGGTGGAATCTCAGTTTTGTTTTCATCTGCATCTCTGCATCTCTCGAATGACCAGTGATGTTGAACATTTATTCATATGTTTATTTGCTTTTACTTCTTTGTCTGAGAAATGTCTGTTCATTTCAGATGCCCATTTTTGAATTGCATCTTTGAATTTGAGGGGGTCTGATTTTTTTCAGTTCTTTATATATTCTAGACAGTAGCCCTTTGTCTGAGTTACAGCTGCTAAAACTTTTTTCCCACATTGTAGGTTGTCTCTTAGCTCTGTTGGTGGTTTCTCTTGCAGTGCAGAAGCTTTTCAATAAGATGAAATCCCAGTTGTTGATTCTTTCTGCTAGTTCCCATGCTACTGAGGTTTTGTTCATAAAGTCTTTTCCTATGCCAATATCTTCAAGAGTTCTACCTAACTTATCTTCCAGCAAGTTTAGTGTTTCTGTCTTAATATTTAGATCTTTAATCCACTTAGATCTCAGTTTAGTGCATGGTGATAGTTGTGGGTTTAGTTTTAATCTCTGACAGGTTGAAATCCAGTTTTTCCAACACTATTTATTAAATAGCCTATCTTTCCTCCAATGAGGGTGGTAGGCTCCTTTGTCAAAGATGACATGGCTGAGTATGTCTGAAATTGTTTAGGCATCTTCTAATCTATTCCACTGATCTTCAGGTCTGTTTCCTTGCCAGTACCATGCTGTTTTTATGACAGTAGCTTTGTAGTATAGCTTCAAGTTGGGTATTGTGATACCCCCAGCCATGTCTCTGTTGCCCAGAATTGTTTTTGCTATTCTAGCTCTCTTCTGGTTCCAAATGAATTTTTGGATTGTTTTCTCTAGTTTGGTGAAGTATATTGTTCAAATTTCAATTGGAATTGCATTAAATCTATATAGCAGTTTTGGAAGTATGGCCATTTTCACTATATTGCTTCTTCCTACCCAGGAACAAGGGATATCTTTCCATTTTCTTATATCCTCCTCAATCACCTTTTTCAGGGTGCTGTAGTTTTCATTATAGAAGTCTTTTGCTTCCTTTGTTAGATTGATTCCTAGATATTTCATTTTTTTGGGTGCTATTGTAAAAGGAATTGTTTCCCTAATTTCTCTCTCAATGAGTCTGCTATTTATGTATAAGAAGGCTATTGTTTTTTGAATGTTGACCTTATATCCAGCTACTCTACTGAATCTGTCAATTAAGTCCAGAAGTCTTTTGACCAAGTTTTTTGGGTCTTCTATGTAAAGTATCATATCATCAGCAAATAATGACAGTTTAAGTTCTTCCTTTCCTATCTGTATTCCTTTTATTTCTTTTTCTTTTCTAATTGCAATGACTAATGTTTCCAGAACTATATTAAACAGGAGTGGTGATAGTGGGCATCCTTATCTTGTTCCTGATTTTAGCGTGAAAGTTTTCAGTTTTTGACCATTTAGTATGATGTTGGCTGTTGGTTTTTCATAGATACCCTTCATCAGGTTGAGATAAAGACCTTCTATTCCAATTTTCTGAAGGGGTTTTATCATGAATGGGTGTTGGATTTTGTCGAATGCCTTTTCTGCATCTATTGAGATGATCATATGGTTTTTGTCCTTGACTCTGTTAATATAGTGTATTACATTTATTGATTTACAGATGTTGAACCATCCTTGCATCCCTGGGATAAATCCGACTTGGTGAGGGTGTATGATCTTCTTGATGACCCTCTGTATTGTTTGCCAGTATCTTGTTGAGGATTTTTGCATCTATGTTCATTAGGGAGATTGGCCTCTACTTCTCTTTTTTGGTTGGGTCTTTCCCTGGTTTTGGAATCAAAGTCAAACTTGCTTCCAGGAATAAATTTGGAAGACTTGCTTCCCTTTCAATTTCCTTGATGAGTTTAAAGAGTAATGGCATTAGTTCTTCTTTAAATGTCTTGTAGAATTCTGCAGTGAAGCCATCAGGACCATGGCTTTTCTTTGTTGGTAAATTTTTTATTACATTTTTCAATTTCACTCATTGTAATTGGGGCGTTTAGAATTTCTATATCTTCTTTAACTTTGGCAATTTGTATGTATCTAGGAACCTGTCCATTTCTTCTATGTTTTCCATTTTATTAGAGTACAGATTCTCAAAGTAGGTATTGATGATCCTCTGGATTTCTGCTGGTTCTGTTGTGACTTCCCCTTTTTCGTTCTTAATTGCATGGATTTGAGTCTTTTCTTTCTTTTTTTTGATAAGGTTGGCTAAAGGTTTATTGATTTTATTTATTCTTTCAAAAAACCAACTCTTTGATTCATTAATTTTTTGTATCTTTCTCTTAGTCTCCATTGCATTGATTTTTGCTTAGATCTTTATAATTTCCTCTCTTGTGCAGGCTTTGGGTTTGTTATTCTCTTCTTTTTCTAGGAGTTTGACGTTCTGCATTAGATTATTTATGAGTTCTGTTTTCCTAATATGGGCATTCACTGCTGTAAATTTTGCACATAGAACTGCTTTTATTGTGTCCCATAGATTCCTAAATGTTGTACTGGCATCATCATTTTCTTGTAGAAACTGTCTAATTTCTTCTTTAATTACCTCTGTGACCCATTGGTTGTTCAATTTCCAGGTGTTTGTGGGAGTGTGCAGTTTCTCATGTTATTGATCTCCAATTTTATTGCACTGTGGTCTGATAATATACAGCGGGTAATTTCAGTTCTTTTTCATTGACTTAGACATGTCCTGTGAGCTAGCATGTGGTCTATTTTGGAGAATGACCCGTGTGCAGCTGAAAAGAATGTGTATTCTGATTTTGCAGGGTGGAACACTCTGTAAATATCTATTAAGTCCATTTGTTCAATAGCTTGGTTCAGTTCTAGAATTTCATTGTTAATTTTTTGTCTAGATGATCTGTCTCTTTGTGATAGTGGGGTATTGAGGTCCCCCACTACAACTGTATCAGTATTATTTGGTTTTTTCATGTCCATTAATATTTGCTTTGTATAGTTGGGGGCATTTGTATTTGGTGCACATATATTTAGGATTGTCATCTCTTCCTCTTGGATTGTTCCCTTCACAAGTATGTAGTGACCATCTTTGTCTCTCTTAATTAGTTTTGGTTTGAAATCTACTTTGTCTGCAAATAAGATTGCTACCCCTGCTTTTTTCTGGGTTCCTGTCTCATGGAGAGCTGTTTTCCATCCTTTTACTTTCAGTCTATGAACGTCTTTTTGAGTTAGGTGTGTTTCTTGTGTACAGCATATTGTTGGATTTTGCTTCTTAATCCATTCTGTCAGTCTACTTCTTTTGATTGGTGAATTGAGGCCATTAACATTGATAGGTATAATTGACAGATATTGACTCATCCTTGTCATGATGTTTTACTGTTGTTTGCTCTTATTTCTTTTTCCCCCTTTCCCTTTAGTTTTTTTACCTTGTCTGGTGCCTTCCCTCTGTTGGACCTCATGGAGTTGTGACCTTCATTGCCTTTTCCTAGGATATTGCTTAGAATTGTTTGGAGTGCTGGTTTGGTGTTCATGAAATTTCTCAGGTGTTCTTTGTCATGGATGTATCTAATTTCCCCATCAATTTTGAAAGATAATTTTGCAGGATACAACAGTCTAGGTTGGAAGTTATTTTCTTTTAGGGCTTGAAATACTTCATTCCAGGCTCTCCTTGATTTGAGGGTTTGTGTTGAGAAGTCTGCTGTGATTCTGTTGGGCTTTCCTTTATAGGTGATTTGTTTCTTTTCTCTGTCTGTAAGATTTTCTTCTTCTGTTGGGTTTCTGGGATCTTGACTATTATATGTCTAGGTGTAGATTTTTTAAAATCATGGCTGGGTGGAGTTCTATATGCCTCACTTATCTGTATGTCCAATTCTCCTCCTCTGTCTGGGAAGTTTTCTACTATTACTTCTGTGAACAGTTTTTTTTTTTTTATGTCAACTTTACTTTCTCCTGTTTTTTCATGGACACCTATCAGTCTTATGTTATTCTTCTTTGCATCATCTTGCAGCTGTTGAATTGATTTCTCATGGTCCCTTAGTATTTTTAAGAAATCTCTGTTTTCATGTTCCTTCACCGCAATCCTGTCTTCTATATCTGATATCCTATCTTCAGTTTCTCTTAATCTGCTCTGCATGCTTTCAGTGGAGTTTTTAATCTCCTGAATATCTGTTTGAATCTGTTTCATGGTTTCCATTTCTTTCTTATGCTGGGCATTCCTGGCTTCCAGAATGTTTCTGAGCTCATCTATTTTTTTTTTTATCAGTTTCTGTTCTAGAGCCTCTAATCATGTCTTTCACTCTGCTCACCATCTCTGTAGTTATCTGGGAGATTATTTCTGCTTTGAATTTTTCTAGAGCCTCATTCATCTGTTTTGTTACTTCCTGTGCTATCAGTTCAGGGTGTCCAGGTGGTTGATTATCAGACTTTTGCACCTCATTTCCCCCAGAAATTGCCTTTTGTGGGGTGGAAGTCTGGGTTTGTGACTTGCTTAAATGCCTTCTCATTTTTGTTTTTGGTACTATCCCTAGTTTAGTTCCTGGGTTGATATTATGAAGTTGTTTATTATAAGTATCTTTGTTCATGTATTCAAAACCCTTATGGAATGATTGCTTCTCAGAGGTGTCTTCCAGATATAGCTGGTCGTTAGGTTTTGAGTCTCTAATGACTCTGAGGCTATCTCATTTTCATTATACCAGGAAGGAAAACTTTAGATCAATCACGACACCTTAGCCCAAGTCATACAATCAGCAACACCATAGCATCAAATACCTCCTTAAAGAATGACAACTTGTGGTAGTTATTAATCTATCACCTTTAAAAAATAAAGGGCCTCCTTCAAGGTGTGTCTCTCCTGTCACAATAGAAAATGTGGGCAGCAGTGTGCAGTTATAAGTCAATGAGTCTCAGTAAGCTAATCCCAGACCCATGAGATTCAGGCAGATTTCTGGTTGCAAGTCCCAAGTTGAGCTCCCTGTCCTCCTGCAGGGTTGCACTCTGCAAGCTTCTACTCTTACCAATCACGGTGGTCTGGTGTGCCTTTATTGCAGAGATTCCCTTCACTTTTCCAGTGGGCTTGTTTTCATCAGGGAGCCTGAGACAGGCACTCTCTCTGTTGTTCACTTCTGGAGCTCAGGACAATGGCTTTTGTCCCCCTGTGCCTCTGCAGTGTGTAACCAAGTAGCTGCACAGCCAAAAGGCCAGAGGCTGGGGTGTAGGGGAGTATTGTTGGAGGTGCCCACACGGCCCAGCCATCAGCTGGTGGGCCTGCCCGGCGGGGGGGGGGTCCTCCTCACCCTGTCCTGGTGGCTGGTGGAAAGCTGGTGGAGCAAGCTGGAGCAAGCAGGTCCCGGTCAGCCTGCAACTGCTCGTCCCCACTCGTCCCCACCAGCTCCGTTTAGCCCAACAGTCAACTGGAGGTTACTCTTTTTTGGTCATACTTTTACAAAGCAGGTAAGATACAGTCTTGTGTTTTCATGGGACACCAATTCAGATTAATGGTCTCAGAATATGCTCATTCATCCCAAGTCAACTGGATAGAGTTCACTCTAAGTTATGAAATTCAGTGAACATACTGGACGGATTCATATTCAATGGAAATGAAGAGATTCCAAAGCTCAGATACTAATTTAAACCGAGACTCTGACTCTGAAATGATTCTAAGAAGTCTCTGACTCCCAAAATACTTGTCTTATTTTTTAAAAATCTGATAGTGTTCATGATTTTATGATTTCTTGTGCCTGTTATCCAAGTCTGACACTGCTTAAATAATTAAACAAATGACTTTGAAACACCTACTATATGCCACATTCTAAACAATAGGGACCTGATAGTGAACAAGAAAACCAAGAATTCAGTGCTTTCATACTTCAGTGATTGAGAAAGGTAACAAACTGCCAAATATATGCATAAATATTTAGAGCATTTTAATAAAGACAAAGTTATCAACTGACCTGAAAGTTTCTGAGGAGTTAAATAAGAACTAAGACCTTTCAATTTGGCACTGATGACATTCATGACATTGATCTCAAAGGAGTGAGAGAAAAGCTTCACTGAACAGAAATAATCTCAGAATTGATGAAGATGGGACATAATGACAGAATGAAGACAATACTATGACAAACGCATTCCAAAAAAATATTCTATAAAGAAAAATATAGGAAAGGAACAGTACCTGGAGGGCACACCCTACCAAGAGCTTTCTTTTATTGGAATCTATCAGAGTGTTTTTAGATTGATGAAAATGGTATAATATGTCTTGAGAGAAATGACACAGCAAATAAAGAGAGGAACAAGCCTTGGTTGGTAATAGGAGATGAGAAGCAGTGGACATGTTAGATAGTAGTAAGGGGGGGTGCCGCTTAGGTAACAGGAAGGAACTGAAGCCCCTCAGTGTAGAAACAGGTAGGTTGGCAGATCTGATGTTGAAGGAAGGAGAGCATTCTTTCCTGATTGATTCCTTTTCCTTGGGAATTAATAAATGAACACAAGATAAGAGAAAAGAAGAAAGACTATTAGAGTTTAGAAAAGTAAATGAAAAGCATGATCTTTTCACATAATGAGAGAGAGAATTTACCAGGGGAACAGTAGGCTTGCTTCTGGACTGCTTGGAGATTCAGACCCCACTAGTTGTGATTTTTCTCCAGGTAAGTTCAACTGTTCTGATGCAGGCACAGAGAAGGTAGAGAACAGGACTATTCACTAAGGAAATTTGTCAGGAGGTTTCAGATCATTTTCTAGCTTTCTAGCTCCAAATCCTAACTTCCAGTTGCCTGTATCTCAGGTGCAAGACCTGAACAAGAACAATGGTTGATTACTCTTGTGTCTTAGCTAAGATCTTAACATTAGACTTTTAGAGTGCATCACTTTTCTTCTACAGTTGCCAACTCTACTCATGTGGCTACTGATCTCATCTGACCATAACACAGCATCTGGATATTACAATTTCTAGCCAATTCCATGTTGGATAGATCATGTTGATGCTTAATGCCTATTTGATTTTGCAGCCCATCGGAACAGCCTAAATTATACTGTAGAATTTACTGTAACTTTGAAGGAACCCTTGGGATTTAATCATTTTATAAAACATATTCATGTGTGGCTTACAAAAATGTTGAAAACATTTGTCTTTGACTTAGTATTCCTAAAGGAAAAATTGCATGCTTAAATACAATGTCTGGAAAGTGTTTGTAGGTGTATTTATGTATTCATGATTCATGTTCATACACATTATGTAAAGACATTTTCAATCTTTTTCTTTCTGTGGAGGAACATTGTCATTGTCATCATTCTTAAAGTGCTTGTGGCTTATCCATCTATGGAGCTCAGGAACTACAATCACCACAAGCACTGCCTGGTAACCCTTTAAATATCAAGTGCATGGGAGGAACTGCTGTATTTCAAAATGGGAAGTCAAGTGGGGTGAATGGAATCAAGTAGTATGTCCACATGCAAAGAAATGCTTTACCCAACAATCACTCATTCTCATTTTTGCCACATAACCTGAAGGTTCATAAGTTAATCCCCTCTAAATTAGGCAAATGAAGTTTATTCAAAAACATTTTTTTCAAAGATAAAAAGGTATACAATTATCTTAGGTTAAAAAACAACAACAAAAAAGTAGAAAAGAGATAAAATCATGATTTGCAAAATAGGTTTCAGGACACAGTTTACACAATGTTGCAATACCTTTTTTTCTTTCAGGAAATTCACTCAAAAATAAAAACCCTGGGGCCAGGGATTTAGCTCAGTGGTTTCGTCGCCTGCCTCCCAAGTGCAAGGACCTGAGTTCGATCCGCGGTACCAAAAAAAGAAAAAAATCCTATGGTTATGAAGACACAACCTATGATCCTATAAAGTGAGGTCCTTGCTCTCCACTTGTAAGTTCAGCCTGTGCTTTTCCTCCCAAAGACCTCCATTGAGGAAGCAACGCTACTAAGAGGACAACATTTCTCTAAGCTTGAAAGACAGGCAAAAGGTTTGCGTTCTAACCTAGTTCACCAAATAGATAATCTGACACACAGGGAATAAACATCCTAGATCACCCATTTTATTTTATTTTATTTTATTTACTTTTTTATTTTTTAGGTACCGGGGATCAAACTCGAGTCCTTGCGCTTGCGCAGCAGTAGATCACCCATTTTAGAGACAGTCGTAAGACCATATGAAAACTTGGCAATCCCAATGTGCCTCCCTCTTGAGGGCATGTACTCTACTCTATGTGTGCACTTTTTAAATGCTGCCTAACAAATCTCTTTATGTCCCTTGCTGACATGTCTGTATTGAATTAATTTTATTGGTACATTTTAGGTATACAATATAATGACATTCATCATTGGAAATTTGCACCTTTACATAATCTCTCTTGGTTCTTTTTTCCCCATTCCCCTGCCCTCCCTTCAAGCCCTCCATCCCTCCCTATTTACAAAGATTTTGTTTCCATTTTTTCATTTTTTCATATTAATTCCATTCCCTTCATTCTTTTCCCCTACCCCTCCCACTTCCCCTTCCCCTTTGCCTCTTTTCTTCCTATTTCACATTATCTACTATACCTTTTAGTTCTTATTTACACTTTCAGTTTCTCACACTAGAGGAACTATTCGGTATTTACACATGTGTGTCTCCTATTTCTTTCACTTAAAGAGTATCGCCTCAACAAGCATCAATTTAGCCATAAATGTCTCTAATTTCTCATTTTTTATGGCTAAGTAGTACTCTGTTTTATTTTAAAAAACACATTTTCTTTATCCAGTCTCCAGTTGATGGGCAATTGGGCTGCTTCCAAGTTTTAGCTATTATAAATTGTGCCGTTATGAACATGGGATGCACATATATCACTGTGGTATGATTCTTTTAATTCTTTGGGGAAGATACCCAGCAAGGGAATAGCAGGGTCAAATGGGACTTCCAGTCCTAGTTCTTTGAGGTATCTCCATACTGATTTCCACAGTGGTTGCACCAGCCTACACACCCACCAGCAGTGGAGCAGGGTTCCTCTTTCCACATGGCCCCGCCAGCATTTGTTATTGGTTGATTTCTTGATAGCAGCCATTCTTTCTGGGGTGAGGTGCAATCTCAGTGTTGTTTTCATTTGCATCTCTTGAAGGACCAGTGATGTTGAACATTTTTTCAATATGTTTATTTGCTATTTCTACTTCTTTGCGAAACGTCTGTTCATTTCAGATGCCTACTTTTGGATTGGGCCTTCAAATTTGGGAGGTCTGATTTTTTTTAAGTTCTTTATAGATTCCAGATAGTAGACCCTTCTCTGAGGAACCACTCTTTTGTTCACATTCTCTCTTACTCATTTCTTTTACACCTTTAAGTTGTGAAAAGTTACTCGTTATCACAATTCTTCATTCTCTAATCTCAGAGATTAGTAATAGTACCTACCTGGATAGGGTAATTCAAAGTTAACAAAATCAATGTATATGAAGTATGCAGAAAATACCTGGCACATGTAAGCACTTGATAAGTATCATTTATTATTGTTATTTTCTCCTAGTTTCTCTTACAATGCGTCACTGTACCCCAACTAGTAAAGTTGTTCACTGTTGTAAACATGCAAGTATCGTTGGTCTTTGAACACATTCTATTACTTCCACATAATTCTAAAACTATTTCCAAATCAAATCCAGGTGAATTTACCAATATCTATTGCATAAGATTTACATACATTCTTAGAGATACAGCATAGTTACCTAGTCATGAATCAATATTATTACATTTGCTTTATGATGTCTATCTTATTTTGTACTTTAGGTATAACAATTAAGCAGAACAAAATAATCATTTTACTTTGTAAGCAAGAAAATTACTGTGTGAGCTCAGGCAGTCACAACAAAATACTGCACTACAGACTCGGTAACAGAAATTCATTTCTCATAGTCCTAAAAGCTAGATGTCTAAGATCCAGATGTTACCTGATTTACTTCCTAGTGAAGAATTTTTCCTGCCTTATGGATGTCTTCCTTGTTGCTGCTCTCAGGCTCCACTCTTACGACCTCAGTTAACCTTCATCATTGCCCTTTAGGCCTTATTTCTATATTATATGATTACACTAGAGGTTAGGGCTTCAACAAAGGAAACTGGGGAAAGGCCACAATTCAGCCCATATTCGTTATCTAATTTTACATACAGCCAAATATTAACCTGTCTCATGTTTCATCACAGTCACTAAGCCTATATCTGTTTTATCTCTCATTAAACATACACTCCTCATCTTTGGCCTATAATATGAACCCCAATTTTTATATCTTTAATTGAAACCACATTTTCCAGTTGTCATACTGCATGGTTTAAAGTTATCTTTGACCTCTATCATCCATTTCCAATGTGTTACATTTGACTGACCCATCTTTTGAAGCAACATTTAGATATATCCTTTCATTTTAATTAACCCTTTAACCACCTGATTTGAGGACCTTAATCACCTTATGGATCACTATGATAGCATCCTCACTATTCATCCGGCCTGTGTTTTCCTCCCTCTAGAGAATCATGCACAGTTAATTACGCTTTCTAATATAATCCTTCATTTTATTACTTTCTGGAAAGTTTATGCATTTCCCATCATATTGAGTCTTCTTGGTATTCTAAAATTTTTAATTAGCTTATATTTCCAACTACTTTTCAACACAAATCCTTTATAAACTATAAAATGTCGAGGACTCTGGAGGTATTACAAATCGTTAGTTAATACTCAAGAATGTGTTTTAACCTACTATAACTTATCTTTTCTATACTGACCTTTTTGCATGTGTAGGACCTCTCAGTTCAGCGATGTTTTATAACATGTTATGCATAGATAGAAGTGTATCCCAGTATTATATGATCCAAGGATCAAGCTGCTACCAAAAAGAAGCGACTCTGATACTTACTCTGAGTTGCCTGGATCAAGTGGCTGAAACTGGAGGTCCTTTTTTTCCTGGTAAGAAACTGCACTTGAGTTTGGGTGCTGGGGCTTTTTCCCACAGAAGAGGGTTTGAGAATTTTCCATGGGGGACAAGGTCCCAAAGTATTGTGCGGCTGGTATCTCAAAAGTTTTATATACAAGTTCTTTTCGAGTCCAGACTGGCTAGTTCCCAAACATTTTGTTTGTTTCTTCATGGATAAGGTTGCCCTCATGGCAATGAGAAGTATAACAGACAGGATTTCTGTAGTGGGACACAAAATTGTGATGCCCTGATTGGCACACCTCTAGTAGGATGAAATAGAGTACTTGAATACCATGAGTAGTAGTATTAGATGAGTAGTAGTAGTAGTTCAGCATTAGTCCTTCAGAGAAACAGAACCAATGGGATTTATTCATATATGGGATTGGCTCACACAATTATGGAGGCCAAGTCCCAAGAGCTACAGTCAGTAATCAGGAGACACAGCCAGTGTGTAATTCCAGTCCAAGTCTAAAGGCCTGAGAATCAGGAGAGGTATTAGAGTAAGTTTTAGTCTGAGATGAGCACCCTTATGACCAAGATGAACCAATGTTTCATTCAGTCTGAGTCTGCAGTCCAGAAAAGATCGATGTCCTGGTCCAGCACTCAGGCAGGAAGAGCTCCCTCTTCCTCAGACTTTTTGTTCTATTCAAGCCCTAAGTTGATTGGATAAGACTCCCACAGATTAGAAAGCATCATATGCTTTGCTCAGTATCCTAAATGATATGTTAATATCATCTTGAAACACCCTCTAAAATATACCCAGCAAAATGTCTAGTCAAATATGTGGGTACCCAATGACACAGTCAAGTTAACAATGCATGATTCACATCACACAATGCCTTCTTTTCCTCTTATTGGTTCTGCCTCTTAAGTTTTCATTGTACCCTATAGAGTATATCCCTGATTTATGTCATGTGATGCTACAGAATCTGTCCTGACACCTGATGACACCTGATGACACCTGATGACCCATATGGGACCCAACTTGCACACAGAATGCCAAGAAAAACTCATCTCCTGTGCTATTGTTCTTTTCCCATAATAACTATCATTTCCTTCCCCTTGATTTACCCTAAACCATTTCTACTTCAATGCATGTTTTTCCAGCAATAATTACCTACCTTTTAAAATAGTTTTTTTAATAATTGCTCTATTATTTATACATCTTTAAAAGAAAACAATATTAATCTATTGCTCATATATACAACATTTTCTTAGAATTAGCAAGCTGCTTTATACCAACTATGCCAACCACTTTGACCTATTTGATTCAGTATCCAGAGTAAATCTTTCTTCCTACTTTGCTATAAATTTAGGCCCAGGACTTAAATGGAATTCCATGATTTCCATTTGTTTAGCAATAGATATCAAATATCATCCAGAGTATTGTGGTCAACAAAAACCACTGCTTTTATATTATAGATACTAGAACATTTATGTAAATGTATTTATATGATACTTTATGTATATTACTAACATTGTCTATTAGATATTCAACTTGTGATGTTCAATTTTGTCCTGACTCTTCAAACTCTTCAATTTTCTTAGGTATGAAAGGCAAACGATATTCCCCACAATTAAGTACAACTGCTCTTTTACTATTGATCATACACCTCTACTAACTCATTAACTTATATCATTACCGTTACTTAATTAGAAAAAGGAAATGCTTTAAGCAGGCACTAATTGCTTTTATATTTCAGCCTCAGAAAAACAAGTATTTTTTCTTCTACACAGTTATAAAGTAAAAAATTTGGAGACAATATGGTTTATCTTATTTTCTTTGAATGTCTCTTCCTTTGTCCAGAAGCCTCTTCCATCTCACTGTGAATCAACAGAGATGCCTGATACATTTTTATAAAATTATCTTCTTGGCTCCATGACTTTTGTAGTTGAAAAAGAAGCCAACACACCCATACTATCAGCAAATGCAAGTAATTTCTTTCCAGTAATAAGTAAAAATATTAATGTGGCAATGTAAAATTAGGCATCTTGGTAGAGACTGAGATTAGAAATCAAAGCCTAAGTATTGAAAACCCTTAAGGTTAAGAAGGTAGATTATCTTGCCATCACGTGATGTTTCATAGGGTCAGATCATTAAGTTCAATTTTATTATAGAGAATCAAGGAGAGCTTACATTACTTCATGTTCTTTAAAACATACATATTCTCGGCTCACACATTGTCTTTATTGGGGTTTTTTCTTCTCTGCACATGCCAAGTGGAGCTGTTCACTGAAGACCCTTCATGCTGTGTAATTTCAGCAGAATAGGGTTACTGCTTGCTGAGTCCTGGTGATCATTGCTAACACCCACAGAATTCTGGTCTGCCTTTACCCACAGGCTGATGTTTCCTGCCTATTATACTAGCAAACCCTCAGCCCCATAGTGTTCAGCAGTTGCTAAGATCTGTTGAATTTTAATGGAACTTTGCCTTCGGGTACCAGAAGCAGTAAGTACACAGCATGGGAGAACTTAGACCCAGGTCCTGATTACCTGGATCCAATTTAATTAAGCGTAAACTCTTAAGCACTATTTAAGCTGCTGAGTTTTCTAGAAATATGTGCCCTTAGGCTTTGAATAAATAGATCTTTGGTTCTTCTCAGGTTTTGGCCATCAGACTAAAATCATTATGTTTTTAAGTGGAAAGAACTGAACATAGATGATAACTTTCATGCCAAGTTCTCCCTTCTCTAGGCTTTAAGACTTTATGTGGGGATAATATGTGAATTTCTACCTTTTTGATTCATCCCCTGTGCTCTCCTAGAAGACAGACATTAATAAAATAAATTACTATTGTAATGGAGGTACCTGCCTCCCTTCTTGCCTGACATAAAAATTAACTTGCCAAACTAAATTTATAGAAATACATATATACATACACATTTTTAAAGTACTGCATATGTACTGATCATTGGGAAGGAAAAAATTCTACTGCAATGGAGATCTTGTAAAAAAGCTAAGTGAAAAGCTCATGCAATAAATATTTATTGAAATAATATCAGGAAAGGTACTTAAGGAGAATTATAAATGTTCCATTTTGTAATCATACAAATGGAAAAGAAAAAATGCTCTAAACTGAATTCAATCATTTTCAATCACCTAAAACACTGAACAATTTTTTTCCTAGCTCAACAAACTTTATTTTTCCTTCTTAATCCACTTTTATGTAGTGTATCTTGGTTTTCAGTCCTAACCCAAGAGAAAAATGGAAAACAATTAAAAGTTGCTATTTGAAATAATTGTAGGCTTGCTTATTTCTCAAAATATAAAACATAAATTAAGATTTAAAAAATATTAAGAATGGATTACTTGGAATTTTGGATGACTTTTTTCCCCCTTTCCTCAGATTCACCAAATGCTTTTGTTGAAAGTGTTATTGATGTAAATTATGTAAGAGAGCTAGAGCTAGGGTTGAAGCAAAAGCATCTTTCAAAAAGAAAATCTGTCTATTTAGATCTTAGATAAAAATAATGAATAGCTCTAAAGAAACATGTAATATTTGTAATTTACCGTAGTGATTCCCTTCATCTTCTTTAATAAGATTGTGATATGCTGTACCAATAAAATTGTTTACTTTTCTGTAAAAAAAAACCAGTTCTACAAACTATGCAATTCAATGGATGAAAATAAATTCACCTGCAAACCAAATAAAAACATAAATTTTTCTTAGTGACTTTTAGGAAGTTATGAGCAATTCCCCAACAGAGTGATTTTACTTTTCAATATTAATTTTTATAAGAAAAGTTTCTTGCCCAGCTTTATACAATGTCAAAAAGCTAATGCTCTGAGCTGGACATTTTCTCTTGAATCACTTCATGACATTCTTTAAAATTTAATTAGTTCATTCTTACCATAAACCCAATGCATTAATAAATGCCCCCATTATTTTGTGTGACCTAGTGTTTTTAATCACATTCTTAGAATGACCACAAGTGATTTCACAAGGTGTCATCTTCATAAAACATGAAAAAGACCATAAGGACAACTGTCTAGTTTGCAAATACCTGCCTATGGTGTATGCTGACTTTCGTGGTGAGATCGTCAATAATTTTTGTTTGAAAGCAACACTGCGCTTCTGTTGTCTTTTTTCAAATGAAGACTATAACTATAGCCTGAATCCTGAGCATTCCTACATCTTTTTAATTTATCAATATCTGTATGTTGCCTCCCCTGACCAATCACTGTGCTCCCCATTCATGTAGTTTTGTCTTCCTTGGACTGGAAACAATGTCTCTGTCTGTGCACCATACACCACCACCAGCCTGAGCCAGCTCCTGCTCATGAGCAGTTTCCTATTTGTAACTTTCTTCCTTGCTTTAGTTACCTGCAACTCACGCATCTGTTGTTTCTCTATCTTTAGACGTGGGTCCATGTCCATGCTGACACTCTCAGTTTTAGCCCCTAGAGCAATGATGGCGAACCTTTTAGAGCCTTCAATGACACAAACAGCCTGCTGTAGCAGGCGTGCCATAGATTTGTCACTACTCCCCTAGAGTGTTCTAAGAAAAATCAAGAAAATAGGATTTTTTTTTGTAAACTAAAATATCCTAATTGTCATATTTTGATTAAAATAAACTTCTTTCAGAATATATTCCTTTTATTTTTCTGGTGGTTCATGGTCTTTTCATTCCAAATGATGATAAAACTATATGGTAGTCCTGATTGATGTTAACTGCACTGTAGGGCCCTTCTTGGCCAAAATTTAATAGTAGTAACAATACTCTTACTAAAATGCTGAACTTTGAATGCTCCAAGGATATCCCCAACTTCCTAGTTTACCTACTCAATGGCTTCTTCTGGATCCTGCTCCACCCAGATGTATGAGGTGTGAGGTAATTGGTGAAAGATACCAATAGAAACACCCTTCCTGATTGGTTAGCACATGGCTTCCTCTAGGAACCAGGATACCCAGGCCTAAACTTTTGTAGATACAAACTTAGAATTAAAAGAAGTAGAAATATTTTTAATCAAGTTAATCATGTCAAAAACCTACAACTAAGAAAAGAACCCCTAAAATCGGTCACAGAGACAACTGAGTCAAACTTAAAAAGCATCACAGGTCCAAACCAGCCACAAAAAGATTTAGAAAATGAGAGGGAAAACAAAACGGAATAAAATAAACTGGCAGACAAAAAAAGGTTGGGCGCGGATAAAATACAAAAATTTAAGCATATCCTCATTTAACCTGTAGAAACATGTCAAGCGTTTTCGCAGAGCATAAATAAGGCGTCTATACAATAGGCAAACCCGTGCCTGCTACCAGCAGGTGGCAGTAGACATCTCTTTAGATTTATATACTTTGCAATAGCATTTTCTTATCTTCATCCCTTCCAGAACAGGGAGTTTCCATTTATGCCTTTTCCTGAAGAGGAAAGTTTTCATTTAAAAAAAAAAGGATATATTACACATTTATAAAATTGTTTTGTATTTTATATTGTTTTTCACGACAAATTTATAGTTCAAGGCTTTTGAGATATTTTTCTTTTCTTTTGGTGGGATGGGCAAGAAGGGTGGAGAAAACCTTCCAAACCTTGATTAAATCTCTCAAGTCTGCATTTTAGGCTGTCCCCTAGATTGTCATCGTGCACTTCTGCCTAGTAGTTTAGTTGTCAAACTGTACCATTAGGCAAACGTTCACCATGAAGGAACAAGCTCAATACTGAATTAATAATCTGAATCAAACACTGAGGATCAACTTTTTTGAAGCACAGCAGTGCATTCAGGTGAATGGTGCATAAACACAGACCCTCCTAACTGGGATACGTGTGTGCATGCCCGTGATTCAGTTCCCATCAAGCACCTGAGCTTCTGAAATCCAGTACAGACAGGAAAGCTTGGAGGGAATGACTGCAGATGGTGCATCACAATTAAAGTGAAGTATGGGTGACAGCAACAAAAAGCATTAGTGGTCATAGCAACCACAGAGCCCTTTAATGTGGCATCAGTCAGAATTAACACATGAAAGTGGTAAAGTCTCAGGGGCCTCCACCAATCCACTAGTGAATGAACTATTTGCCGTACATGCCCAGGGAAGCTAGAGAGTGGAGGTGTGTAATTGGATGATCCCTTATTCATAGCAGGAAAACACAAAATCACATTAAACTCCTAAATCTACAGCTATGTTAAAGCAGCTTTTGGCAAACAGGATAAACACCTGTTTTCAGTACAGTTGGTAAAAATACCAAGTGTTATAAGAGTATTATGGATTTTGTAAAAACCAGTCCAAGGGCAAAAGAGAAGAGGATGATGGAATTGATTTATTACAGGCTCATATTTAATGAAAAGCAGATCCTGAGGACAAAGTTGTAATAACATTTCTCAGTCCTTTAAAGCCTCTAGCATCTTCTGTCTGTGATCCCTTACCAAACTAATAGCTAGGCTTTCAATATTGCTGTCATTATTTTTAAACAATAAAATGTCTACATTTATATTTATATATACACACTTTCTCTTCAGCACAGTGTGTAGTATGAATGAAGGTATTAACATTACAGTGAGGTGGATCACCTATCTGGGAAATAGCTTGTTTTATGTTGGATATCATTAACCTAACCACAGATATGTGTTCAGATGGACACTACAGCATGCTGCAGAGGACTCAATGGCCCTAGAAATGTATAAAGTAAAAACCAAGAAGATTGCACAAAATTTACTCCTCTTTGAACCCACTGAGCAATCTATCTTCCCTGATAATATTTCATAAGTAGAAAGCATTTTGAATGTTCTCACCATAAGAAACAATGAATACATGAAGTTCTGAAGATGCTAAATACCCTGATTTGATCATTACACAGTTTATGCATGAATTTTAAAACCACACTGTATCTTATATGTGCAATTATTATGTGTCAACTAAAAATAAAATTAAATAAGGATTCACAGATTTAATGCTAATGTAAACAACAGGATTGAGGGATAACGATGTGTCAATGTAGGTTCTTCCATGATAACAATAACAAAAAATTAGCACCAATGTGTATGTGATGTTGATAGTAGAAGAGGTTGGCATGTGTAGGAACTTGGTGTATAAGGGAACTGTTTAGTTTAGTTTTGCTGTGACCCTAAAAGTGCCTTTCAAAATGTTGATTAAATAAATACAATTCAAAAATGACACATGACAGAAAGCCCCTGGTTTATTCAAATCAATATTATTTAATGAAGGAAATTTTATCTCCTTGTCAATGTCAACAATGAAAGGGCAGGTTTCCAACATGCCTAAAATTCTTTAATCCCTTTAGTCCTTAAGTATCTTAATGTCTTCAATACATCCCCTGTAAATGTATCTAAATCATGTTGAAATTAAAACCACTGTATTTAAGTGGACTTCAATGAAATAAGTAATCCACTTTATCAGCTGGGACTGCCTAGATCTCAATATTCCTGAGAAATTAACTTACACTCAAGATGCCCAGGTTTCAGAGAATGCTAGGGTGATTTACATTCTTGAAGTTTCTTGTACTTCCAGCCATGTATTTGTTTTTCCTCAAATCAATTCAGATTGAGCATAAAACATATTAATACCCAATATTCATAAGTGTTGCAGACTTTACTGAAATTTGACTTTTGATGGAGCTTAAGTAAAATTAAATAGTTTTTAATTGAACAATAGATTTCCCAGTTTCACAATGTCCTTCTATAACCTTCCATGAAAAAAGTGTGCCTGTCTGCTCAGCTTGTATGTCCTTACCTCACCCTACCTCTTCAGTTCTTCTCCTTCCTCCCCTCCTTCTCCATCCATCGCTTCTCTTCTCCCATTTTGGGAGCAAAACATAAATTCCTATAATTTTCTTATCCAGAACAATCTAACCTTTTCTTTTTATAGCTGGCTCTCCTGCTGGCATCTATGCCCTCAGAGTTATACCTTCACAATCATTTATTAAGATATTTGAACAAATAAAGTTCCCTTCCTAAGATAAATTTTGGTGCCAGCTGTTAAGATAACACTTTTTTTTACGTGTTACATAAGTTGAGCTTTATTTTGTCCTGAAGCTATCACATTTGAGCTGAACAAGACAGAGGTAGGCAAAAAATTATGCACAGAGCTGAATATTTGGCTAGATATGTTCATGTACATTCAAATATAAACTCTGCAATAGTAAGGCAGCTGGTATTAACATCCCTACTTGAGATGTGAAGACTCAAAGGCTATGAACTTGCTTAAAATGGCACATTCACTTATTAACAGAAGGTAGACTAGAAGAATTCTATGGTGATAAAAAATAAGCTAATGTATTCTATCTATTGTCAAGGGAGAAATATGAATAGGAAGAAACATCAGACTGTAACTTAAAAAATAGATAGGAAATTTTGACTAAAGAACTTATAACTAGGTAAACTTCAGAGAATTTACCAAACTTCTCTGATTCTAATTATTCTTGTCTTTCAACCTCTGCTTCTTCTAGTCCCATTGAGAAGATGTAAGGATTAAATCAGACAATTCATAGGAGTGTATTTTGTTAAGTGGGAAGTAATTTATTTCAATAAAGAAAACAAAGGCTTTTGGCCATACCTGGCCTGAGTTTAAATCATGGGCCAACTGCCACTTACAAATGTGATGACCTTGGCCTGGTTATGCTGTTCTCCCAGCCTTATGTCTGCACTCACTACACCTAGGGGTGAATGTAGCTGCCTTCCAGCCTTAATATCCCCCTATGTAAAACTGAAATACTAACTTTTGAAGTTGTATGCACTAAATGCAATAAAGAATATTAAATAAAAGAATCTGACATGTCGTGAGATGTAAATACATAAATTTTGGTTATGGTTCTTGTGATATTTTGGAAATATAAGAAGTGTCAATTACCATTCCTCCTTTTCAACCAAGGTTGCTGTGCAGGCTGTGCTTAGATGAGATTCAAGTAATATCAGATATAAATTCTGCTGCCTGAAGGTATACAATATGGTGGCACTGTCTTCACAGGCACTGTCTTTCTTTCAAATCACTAATAAAAACACCAAATGAAAATTGCAAAGAGTTGTTAGACACCACAGTATTTCTACTCTTATCCCAGTACCAAACCTTGAAATTCTACCTCATCCCTCTGAAAACAATTTTTTTTAAAAATTGGTGTAGAAAGATTTGGGATACACTTAAAGCAAGTCGATTATATGGAAATGGGCCTGCTCCGTATTGGCAAAATGGAGAGAGAGAGAGAGAGAGAATAGCATATTCATGGTCTTTGGGTGTTAAGGCCTACTACCTGCTAAACATGTGGTCCAGTGGAACTTGGGCTCTATTAATTTAATTAGCTACTCTGTTTTAGCTCTAATATCCCATCTTCCTAGAATGTGAAGTTTGGTCTCTTCTTCTGTGTGGGAAAATAAGTAGGTGTCCATTCTACTTTGTTTAGCTTTCAAGCATACTGAAGTGCAAGCAATTTCAGTGGTATCATTAGGTATGTGTGCGTCAGTGTTTAACAGCAAATTGAGCTAAGCGGCATGGGTACAATCATGGTAATTTCTATGTAACTTGCCCCCGCTCATTCTATAAGGAAACTGATGCCCTCCAATGTGCCTTTCTCACTTCTCACATTTTTTATGGTGATCCCAAATCTCCACCTGGGCTGCCCACTTGCCTTGGGCTGGCTCTGACTCTACCCAGCTTTGACTGCTGCTGGGCTTGAGTTTTACTCAAACAACTTCCAACTCCACCTTACCTACAGGCTAAAATATGGAGCAATTATTATTTTTTTTTATGAAATAAAAGCTTTTAATATTTTCTCTTAAACTCAGGCCCCATTGAGGTAGTCTCCTAGCAGATTTCTCAGCTTTTTAGAGTTCTGTAAGAGTTCCTTCAAGTAATGTGCATGGGCTATTTACGGGTTCAAGTGAGCGGACTCTGCTCTGTTCCTCTCAGCAACACAATCTCCTTGAACCGCCCATCAATTATCCCTCCCACAAAAGCCTCCTCACCCAGGAAGCATTGCGCCCACACATGCTGGAAGGTAAGAACCGACATTACAGCCACTGTTCAGTGCCTGTCAACCAGGGACTCCGGTAACTCCATCACAGACATACACACAAGGTAGTTCAGCAACCTACATAATGAACACACTCTATTTCTGTTTATTATTCCACCCACTTCTTAAGTTGTAGGTTTTCTAGGTGAACAGATTCAAGTTTAAGTCTGATTCCCAACTCTGTGGATGACCATTACTAATTCACTTTATCTCTGTCAATATCCCAGTCCATCTATAAAAATAAGAATATATGTATATATTTCATTTTGTTCTTTAGGGTTAAATATCGACATGTACTTAGTTAACACTAGGCCATTACCTATTCTTTTACAAATTCCTGGAGAAGTCAATGAGTATGTGGATTGAATGAATGTTTCAGGTCTCTAAAGGAAATTGACAAATTATGTGTATACAAACACAAACACAGAGATGCAGACACTCTTATTTTAAGTGAAGCTTTGCATGCTAAGATCTTACCTCCTCTCCTCATGCACTTAGATTCTCAGATACAGCCTAATTTTGATGCTAGCTCTCCTCCCCCAAGCTGCTACTTTGGCAATAGCAATACTAAATAGTAGATACTGAACATCAAAGAACTACTGATAACTTTCCACAAGCTACTGCCTCATTTGTATGGCTCAAGGGTGGTCTTCTTAATTTGACTATTTTGAGGTAAATGATTCAGAAGCAATTTGACACAGGTATAATTTTCACTCAGTTTGTTATTGCCATGCTATAGTACTATTTGCCAACTGTCAGCACAGTTAACCCTGGGTTACTGCTCACAGGGAAGTCAATATAAAAAGAAGAGGGGGTTAGTTAAAAAAATAAAGAGAACATTGCAATACAAATAAACTTGGTTCAAACACATGGAGATGATTATAAGTTCTGTCTGATATTAATTTTATCTATCTTACATTAATTTTTACATATCTAGTGGATATTTTTTCTTGTACAGATAAACAAACTAAGGAGGAATCTTCATATTCTCAGTGAAAGAAGTACATTTCCTATAAAATCAAGGTGATTTGGCTTCCAATTCAAAGACTAAATTCAATATTACAGCCTGTTGCAAGCTGAGTTCTATAGAATTCCACTGCCATGTAAGCTATTAATGGATGATGTTCCATAAAATGATTCCTTGGTTCCAAATTTGGAAAACGTGCCTTACAACCTACACTTCTGTAAGAATCATAAAGGTCATTACTATATTCAAAATAACATAAAGAATGGATAGATGGACTCTTAAACATCATTTAATCTTGTATTTACCACCTTTATCTGACCAGGAAAATCTCCCTTTAAAGAATTTTTGATCTTACAGAACAGCCAACTTTTCTGTGAGTCAATCGCTTTAGTGAGGAAAAATAATATCTAGCTTACATTGTTATTAGGAAAATTGAATAAATCCTTACAAAGCATTATTAGCACAGTGTCTGGCATGCTGAGTACTCTATACATGTTGTCTAAAAGTATCACTTCTTGAGGAGGCTGGTTTGACAATTGCAGTATTTGCTATGATAACCTGAAAATCTTGTAGCTTCTTTCCCTCTCAGAAGGAGAAGTGCACTTCTCTACTCCTTAAATCTTGGCTAGCTTTGTGATGGCTTTTGACTAGTAGAAAGTACCAGAAGCTACACTGTGAGTTCCAGCCAAGGACTCAAAAGAAAAATCTCATACTGTTGGACTCTCATCCTGAAACATGTCTCAGGGAACTGCATGGGAACAATCCCAAGCTAACATGCAAAGGACGAAACCACCTGGAGAAAGGCCCCCATCTTTTCAGCCAAGGTCATTATAAGCAGGCCACCTCTGCCAAAATGAGAGCTGATCATAGGTACATGAGACCAGTGCAGCTGATCCAGCCTAGAAGAATCACCTAGTTGAGCCACTGAGTCATGGATGAAATAAATAATTGTTAATTAAAGCCAAGCATTCCAAGATGGTTTGCTGTGAAGCAATAGTTAACTGATACACGAGACAAAAAAAGCTCTGGTGTTTTTCTTTATTTACGTATCTCTCAGGAACAAGATATGCTTTTGAAAACAATGTGATTTGTTAGCATAGTATGCATTTTTCTATTTAAGACCAGTCATTGATCCATAAAAATATATGCAACATCTGTTTGGAGTTGAAAATACATATATTTCATTCAAATATATTCATATCTGCATCTAATCACACCATCAGCACCACTTTGGACCAAGAAGGACAGCAATCTATGTACTGTCAAACACATTATCACTGTCATATTTACCTTTACATCCTAGAAATGATACTTTGAGTCAATGAAATAAATCACCCTTTGCAAAGATAAGATGCGGCTCAAATCTTACTGGGAATGTCACTTTGTAGAACACCTCTTAGTATTTATTATTAGAAAAGCAGAACACTATCTCTTTTACCCTATCATTCTCCTTAAAGAACACCCCAATACATCAAAATATTGGAACACATTTCACGTAATAACTTCTATTTAAAACACTGTATGCCATATTGCATTCATTGCACAGGCATTTCAATGACAATACTGGCTGGGGAGTACTTAGACTTTTAAAACAAATTGTTCTGAAGGTTCATTATGCATAGAACCCATGAATATCTTTTCTCATCAGGAACATTGCAACAAGAACTTTTATTAATGCATGGAATACTATAACACAGTGAATACTATTATTGTTTATCATAATAATATTGAAATCCAGGAAAATTTCTTAAACTAATTTAACAGTTCCTAAAGTTTGTTGACAATTACTGTCTTAAAATTTTTCAGTCATAAATGACTCAAAATGAACACCATTCCTGCCCTCCTGAAGCTCCCAAAGGAAAAAGGGAAATTATCTGAAGAATGATTAGAATTCAATCTATTGTCAATTCTAACCTTGACATTATCCGTAGTGGCCATTAATTCTATAATTCATTCAATTATTTTAGGCATTATTTATTATATTGGTAATTATTAACAGTATCAGAAATCAAGCTGAATTAATAACTTGGACTATTTTTTTCCTGTCACTTGTTAGAAAATGAATATTATACTGCACTCCTGACAATACTCATCCTAGCATGAGGGCACTAGGGCATTTGAAACTGCTTCTCCAATACTGATCAGTAGTGCCAACTGGCTTCTAATACTCTTAAATTGGGTTAATTCCAGGTGTTCGGGGTAAAAGTGCTGAAACCTGTGGATACAGCCTCTGAAGTTTATAAGAACAAGCCACCATATGAAATTGACTAGAGCTCAAAATCTGATCAATTAACAGCTGTGCAATATTGAGCAAATCATATGACTTTTTTCTTTGACTTTTCATTTTCCTCCTTCTTTTGTTACATGGATGCCTAAGAGTAAAAATACATCACCCAATACAGCAAAAATGTTATTTTACCGTTTATCATGTTTCTGATTTTTTTTGTGAAGCGAGGTGTATATTACTCCAAAAATTTCAAAATCTCAAACCACCTCAACCTGATGCAGTTTTAACACTGCAGCACCGTAAACTACATACAAACAGCAGAAGTAGGCCTGTGCTCTGCTGAAGATAAAGGAGAGAAGCTGACTTCTGATTTCAAGAACTTTAGAAATACCTATTTTTTCAGCTAATGGAATAGCTTTATTTCTCATACTGAGCTTGTTACATAAGAATTTACAGGAATTAAAGACACTAGACACCGAGCCGCTTATTTTACATTTTCTCCACTCAGACGTTCCTTCCACCCTTCTCTCGCCCGCCTGGGCCCATCTAAAGTGCATCTGCTTGGGTTCTTCAAAGGGAGGCATCAGTAAATTCATGCATAGTTTTGGTAGTGATCAAATCTCCTCAATAAAGGTCACAATACAAGGATATGTAGTATAAATTTCTGAGAATAATTTCTGTTCTATTTCAAAATTTCAAAAATTTTTATCTGTGTATTTAGAGAATAGCTCTAAATACAATTTGTTCTGCCTTTCTTTAATCTTTTCCCTTACTCTCTTTAGGTTTTTCCCTAGGCTAAAAAACCTTAAGGACACGGACACACACACACACACACACACACACACACAAACACACTCCTACACAACATTCTTAGCTAATTAAAATGGCTTCCTTCCAGCTTAGAAGGAAGCTGGATTTCCTTTTGGACTATCTTTTCCAGCCAGACAATTGGGATTTCCTGTAAAGGATGCCACCACTGACTCTATTTCCTCTCTAGTCTGCCTGGATCAGGAAGCCTAGTCTGCTACCTATTCCAGCTAAGACAAAACAGTTTGCCAAATCTTTTTCTCTGCTTTGATGTCAGTCTTGACAAGGCTTGATAGTAAGTCAGTTAAATAAGTAGTTTTTCCAAAATGCCAACAAGAAAATGGAGCAGAAGGAGCAGCGGACCCTCTGCGAGTTCACTTACTGCAGTGTGGGCATCGAACACCAGCTGGACAGTCCTGGGTGCAAGAGTGCAGCTTACAATATCGGGCAGACCAGGGCCTAGACCTCACCCAGAGTCCGAAGCAGCACGCGCTGTCGAAGTACCTGCACTGGGCCATGCGCACACACCTGCGGGCCTTAACAGCCTGCCCAAGATGGCGAGCAGGATGGGTGATATTTATAACAGCAAGACCTTCAACCAGGTGGGAAATCAAACCTGAAGTGATTGCTCACTCCTGGGCCACTTACAATCTGCGCGCCTTAGCTACCAGGTGGGCCCAGACTACCTACTCCTCAGGCTTCATCCTCTTCATGGGCCCCACTTAGTCAATAGGGCACACATGCCTCTGTGTGTTGCCCCATAAGGCACAGGGAAGGATCATCTTTACAAAATCTCAGTGAGGTCTTGCATTCACAGGAGTCAGACTGTGAACTCTAGTTCAGTGACCATTTACCAAATGCCTCCAAGATGCTTATACCAAGAGCATCTTTTGAACAATATGGTGACTTACAGAAAATACAGCAAAACTCACTCAAAATGAACATATGCACAGCTAAAGTTTCATAAGGACTCAGAAAGAATTATAAGATCTTTACAAGCCTCCAATCACATTAGTAAGACTAATCTTTGTTATATATGCTGTGCACATTGCGACTTAAACTAGGATGTCCAGTGAGAAGTGATAGCAGTTTTACGTATTTTGATTTTCTCTTTGTTGTAAAAATAGTAGCAGAATAAAAACAAATTTTTTTGGATTCTGGCTAAACATATTCTTATGGTACTTAAAGAGTTTAAAAATCCACTCTAAATCCACTCTCTAAAAAAGGAACAAGTAGAAATATCCAAATCATTCACATTGACAGCCTATATAAATTGAATTTCTTGCATAATTGTTTAGTTCTTTACTTAAATAGACTCTAAACCCTATTTTTTCTCTGAAAGTACTGGTGGTGTAGGTCTGTTTTTTACTGTGACATAGAACATATTTTTTGAAACATTTGGCACATTGGGAATCAGTGTGTCTTCTTTGTAGTTTCCTTGAATCTAACAGGGCACCATCTGTCCAAAGACATTTCAAGCCTTTCAACAGGTTATGCGATACAATAAAATAGTGGTGGTTTACCTTCCACTGCAAATCTCCCACCTGATTCCTCCAGGTGTAATGTCCACTTTTAAAATTAAATTGTTTATAGGAGGACCACAGTGGGGAATGAATTTTCTTCTGAAACTTATATCTCTTTAAGTAGAGTATTGGGGATAAAAATCAAAACTCCACAAATGTTTGTTTATCTCCTCTGGTAACTTGGAAGGAGGAAGTGATGTTCAAGTAAAGCTGAGCAGGAAAGAGCAATTGATCCAGGTCCAGTAAGTCACAAGCAGAGAGTTTGGCAAACAGTGAACTATAGCAGAGAATGTACAGGGAAGATACACAAGGAGAAAGGCCAAGATCCCAGGGGACTGGAGACAGTAGTCCCCTTATCCACAGGATATGTGGTCTAAGGCTCCCCGGGTAGGGCTGAACCATATACATGTGTGTGTATGTGTGTGTGCGTGTGCGTGTATGTATGCAAAATTTGTATGTGTGCATGTGTACATACATACATGGTATACATACCTATGTATATGTGGGAATATATGTATAAGATATTTACCTATGCATACATACCTGTGATAAAGTTTATTAATTAGGCACAGTAAAAGATTAACAATAATGAACAATTTAAACAATACACAGTAATATATCTCTCACTCTCTATAGTAGGGCTGTTAAGAGAAATATGGGAGATGAGAGGAAAGAAAAAGCAAGAAAGAGAAGCTCAAATTTCCTCACCTGATTTCTAATACTGGAACCTCCTAAGTCATAAAAGCTAGTAGTTTGAAAAAGAGGCAATAGACCAACCTATGTTACCAAAGATATCACAATAAAACTAACACTGTCCTCCCTGGTGGCCTAGAGAGAGTACCTTTCATTTTGAGAACTTTAAAATGCATTGCATTTGAGGGAACCCATTGAACTAAATCGGGGCCCTTTGAAAAGATTCTCTCTGAAGTGCACCCTCCTTTGTAAAGATCCTTTTGTTTAGGAAGCACCTTTGTGCTTAGCTCTAAAACAGCATTAACTGAAGAGACTGTTTCCTAGTTCCACTCAACTGTCTTCGTGGGAAAATGGTCTTTTCATCTTTCAGAAGTTGTTTCCTTTTTTAAAAAGTCATACATTGTTTCTTGTTGCTGAGATTTCTCCTTGGATATTCAATCAGTAATAAAGAAATTATTTTATTTAACTAAGCAACTCTGTTTAAACTTTCAGACTTTAAAATATCTACTGGTAGTGCTTAAAAAACAAAGTAATGTAAGACTTCTTTACTCTTGTCACATAAAAATTCTTGAGAACGATATCAGCTTTAGAATGAGCATTTTGAAAAAAAAGAAAAGAATCCATAAATTTAATGCCTTCAAGGCATTCAGTGAATACTATATTTCACATAGTGACAAAGTCTTCTGCTCAAAGACTTCTGTAGCTATTTATTAAACTTCATGAGAGATAAATGAAATAAAATTTCCACACTGTTTTAAAAAGATGATCAATAAAGAAGAAAAAAAAACACTGGCACCTAGAGGACAAAGTGATTTGTGGACTAAGATTGGTGGCTTCTGTATAAATACAGTGTTGTTAGAGCATCTTTCTTCTAGCCATCCTACTATACTGTTAGCTATTCCAAGGGAGGGAGCTCTCACAATGGTTCCTATAACCCCTGTACAGAAGTGGTATTCAAAAGACATTGACTATAACATTTTCTGCTGTGACATCCATGTTAGATAGCAATGTTTGGTAGTTCCTGTTGAAACTCAGTAAACACAAGCCCAATATATTGTGAACTTAAGGAGACTGGGAGGGCCTCAGAAATCGGAGGACTGTAAACTTCCCTCACCTTTCTGTGTGAGAGCTAGCCATAAAGAAACTCTCTGTTCTACCTGGACTGAAGACAGGTCAAAGCAAAGAGGTTCTATCCCATGCTGGGAGGAAGGGATGGTAAACATAGACCCCAGAAGAATCTGAATAGAGATAATCCTTGCTACATTTCTCCCTTTGGTCTATTGCCATTAGATTATATAGTTTTGTCCAACTATACTGTACATGGCCATCTATTCCTGATGAAACCTAAGCAAAAAATAAATACACTTCCTTGGCTTTTAATTTCTCAAAGCTCCTATCATGTAAAACTTTTATATTAAATATACTTGCCATGCTTTTCTTTTGTGTCAGCTCTCACATTTTCCTGGCAATCCCAAATTTCCACAGCATAGGGCTTCTTCTCTCCTTATATTTCCCTACGATGGGCTTCAAGAATGCTACCCAAAATATACCACCTTGGAAACTGAGGAAACAACAGAAAATCTTTTCCCTCTTTTCTACCCTGCAGACCTCCATGTGATATTTGTCCTGCCCTATAACCGGAAGAAGAGGTATCTTGCAGGCACACAAAGAAGAATCTGAACAAACAGGCTATACATACTAAGTTCCTTCCAGTTTTTTTTTTCCCATTACATCAAATCCTCATCTCCTCTAATCATATTTCCACACTTCTGTCTGTTCTTCATAAAATCTGAGCAAAAGTACAGAGCTCTCCCTGTTTGATGACCCCATGTCGGGTAAAACATATATTAAATAAATTTACATACTTTTTCTTCATTAGTGTGTATTTGTTATATGGATCTTGGTTATAAACTTTGCTGTGGGTGAGGAAAATCTATTATTTATTCTTTCTTACATCTCTAAAGGCGCATGGGTCTTAAAAGACTTTGTCTAACAAACATGGATTCATAATGATTTTTAATAAGATAATCTTTAATTTATTTTCAAATTATTAAATCCAAAGAATATGAAGTTAGAATTAAAAAGAACTGAGTTACTTTCCTGCATTTTATCTATTTATCTATCTACTACATGTATTGAAATGATGAACAGAAAAAATACAATTTAAAGTACAGATAATAATAAATATGATGTACTGGAGAGAAATACTCAGAAAGATATGAAAGACCTCTATGGTGAATAGTACTTCAAAACAAAGTTTTAAAAGACCAAATTGAATATTTTCTTTCATAGATCAGTGTGATAGTTGTGGTGTCAACATGAATAAGAAACACCTAGTGGATTGGTTCAGCACAGTTCTGCCTGTGCCTAGATGATTGACTTACTGAAGAGGGAAGCCCCGTGCTGGATTTGGGTGACACCATCCAACAGGCTTTTAGCCTTGATGGAATAGAAAAGGAAAGAAAAAAGCAAGTGTCCCTTCCGCTTCTTTGGAGCAGTCCTGATCTTTGTTCTTGTGTTTGTATTCAGTCTCCAGGATTCCAGCACAGACTTTTCAGCTTCCCAATGTGAACTGACACAGGACCTTGCAATGTGCTCCAATCCTTTGACTTTTGTCTGGATGCTCTGGCTCTCCAGTGCACAGATAGTTCTATTGCATTCCTCCACAGTGGACCCTGCAGGCCATCACTGTAAGCTTACCTTGTAAATCCCATATATATCGTCTGCTCCTCTAGCAAGGAACCCTGATATATTTGGACATCCCAGAACTGGAAAGATGTCAGTCCCTTTCTCCAGAGTAAATAATTAATCTAATTCCAATAAGATTGCAATAAGGTCAAAATATATTTGTTAGGAAATCGGTCAAAATCAACTAAAACTTTATGTAAAGGCCAAGTGCTAACCAAAGCCAAAACACACTTGAAAAAAGACAAGGTAGGAAGATATACATTAAAACACAATTGTTTTTAATGCTATTGTTATCAAAATGCCATGCTACTTGTACAGAATGCTAAGTCTTAAAATAGGCCAGACATTAATGAATCTTTAATAGATCTTGTGAGACTCAAGATCAGTGGGAATGGATGCTCCTGTCAATTGATGGGCAAAGGAAAAAATAGATATTAATAGGGGAAAAAAAATTGAAACCTTACCTCCCAAAAATATTCGTCAGTGATATGTACCTGATGCTTAAGAGTGGACAGTTAAACTATAAAGCTTTTAGAACACAATAAAAACACTTTGAGGTAATTAAAAATTAGAAAGAAAGAATCTAAACAAATGAAACAAAGAAAAAAAAAAAAGAAACAAACAAAAAAGAACTAGGACATCGCTCTGATTATGTCTCTCACAATTGTTCCAGTCTCCAATATGGCAAGTACATACACTGAAAGAAATTTTTAAAATTTTTATGATTTGACAGAGAATGTTTGTGTCTATTGAGTCCAATTTAAATGTTGTGTTTCTACTTGATATATACTTTATATTCATTTCTTTGCATCTTACTAAGTATCAGGCAATGTCTGGAAATATAATTTAATAGTCCACAGAGTTTAAGAAATAGTGCAATAGGCAATAAAAGATTAAAATAAATAATTTTTATAGTACAATCCAAGATTCTTTAAAAGGCATTTATCAAGCCACAAAATCAAAGAAAATGTTACAGATTCTTTTATTATTATTACTGATATATTAATCCACATGTTTAAAGCACTAAAGAAAAGAACATTATGTGCAACTGTCTTCAAACCTCTATTTGTGGTTTCTTGCATATATTTAAATAGTGTTTGGTTCTTGATCTGCCAACTTTAACATTATTTATTGACTTATTAGTATGACGAATGAGGATTTAACTCAGTGTTATTTTGTTTGTCCTGTACATTGCTATTTGTATTATCTGTACTGGCAACCATTTGAATTTTTAAGTAATACTTTCACCTTTTTATTCCTCCTTCTATCAACAACAGATAATACTTCTTTATTTTATATTCACTAAGAAGAAGCTATTAACTCTCCTTATGCTTGGTTTTTAGCTCCCTTTCCTTTTTTACCCATCTAACTTCTTCCATAGATACTGTTACCTTTTCAGAATAGACGGAAAAAGATCTTGCTCTTGCTATAGTTGCATTCAGAAAGGTCAGGATAATAAATACTGTACTATTTACATGTTAGAATTATGTAAATAATTTGTCTAGTATACAAAATTAATTTTACTTTTTGATCTAGCTTTTAGCAGTTTTTCTAGGCAAGTAGATTTCTTCGTTTTAAAAAGAAATTTGTGGGCCGGGGATTTAGCTCACAGTGGCACCACACCTGCCTCCCAAGGGCATGAGTTTGATCCCCCCTACCAAAAGAAAAAAAAAACAATTTGTTACTAAATATCATTTGTTCCTTTAAACATCCCATCAAATTTGCAAAGTCTCTTTTTCCTGGGGCTCTGCCTTTTTGATCTTCCTCTGCTCCAGAAAGACCTGGTTAATCTGAATGTCAGCCACCCAGGTGCCCTTTACTGTCTCCTCTTACTTTCTCACTGGGCAGCCCCTGTTCACTATTTTCAGTGGGCTGAAGGTTATCTGACTCCCCGAGCAGAAAAAAAAAATTTTAACAGTCTAATCCTCAGAACTTATAAATGTTACCTTATTTAAAAAAAAAAAAGTCTTTGTAGATGTAATTGTAGAGATGAGATGATTCTGGATTATGCATGTTGGCCCTAAATCCAATAGTAAGTTTCTTATGAGGGAGATAGCAGTATTGAGATAGACCTTGAAAGAAGAAGATACCCAGAAGAGGAGAACACAATGTGACCTTGGACACTAATACATACAGTGATGCAGCTATAAGACAATGCACACCTGGATCCAACAGAAACTGGAAAAGCAAAGAATAGATTTTCCTCTACAGCCTCTGGAGGGAATGTGAGCCCACTGGTACCTTCATTTTGGACTTCTGGCCTCCAGAACTTCAAAAGGAATACATTTCTGTTGTTTTATACTACCCAACTTGTTGTAGCAGCCACAGGGAACTCAGGTACTAGTCAAGGAAAGGACTGAGATGAGGCCGGTGTGGCTGAGCTGTGGTCCCAAAAGCTAATGAAGTGCCAAAAACTCTATTTAAGAAAGAAGTAGCTTTGGAAATGCTATGATGTTTTAAAATACAAAAAGGAATGCAAAACCTCATGACGAATAAATACAAAATTTCAGGATATTTGTGTGATGAACTTCAGACCGCATGTCGATCTCACTGGGTTTCTAGTCAATGGCTTTTTTCTTGGCTCCTTGGTGGAAGTTGCAAGTAATTTTCTAGGAAGTGTTTGAGATGTAATTTCTAAGTCTTTCTGTATCAAAAATTATTTTTTCTTTATGTGTGGTCAGTAATTTGGATGCTCAAATAATTCTAGTTCACAAAAAAAAAATTCTAAAGAAATGAGAAGCATTGTTTTATCATTTTCCAGCATCTAAGTTGCTAAGGAGTCATGTGGTGATCTATTTGGTTTATTGTGTGTGTGTATGTGTGAGAGTATGCATCTTTCTTTTTGAGAACTTTATTTTATTTGGTCATTTTGAGGTACAAAAGAAGAAATAAAAGATAGGTAGAAAGGAGACAAGACAAATCATAATTAAAAAATTGTACTTTTAAGAAGACTGCAAAGTCCAAGACCCAGTCAAAGTTACCCAAGGCTATCCCTTTCACATTCTTTTGATTAATTTTAGGCTCCTTTTCTACCAGATTCATCACACCCAAAATTCCTCAGGAACACTAAAAGTCCATAACTTGACTTAATTGAGAAAGAGCAGGACCCTGATCCTAAGATAAAGGAACAGGTTGAGAGGATCCAAAGAATGTTGAAGTTATAAAACAAACAAACTGTGCCCATACCAGTAGAATAGGCTAGTACCCTTCTTGGGGTTGAGCCACCTTTGCCTGGAGTTTCCAGCCATTGGAGAGAAGCATAATTGTTCCATTTTCCAGGAAATGATGTGTCTCATTTCTCTGCAAGCACTCCAGTCTTGAGTATGTTCTAAAATCTCTATCCAATAAGCCCTTCCTGTAACTTCTACTGATAAGTCTGAAAATTCATTTTCCATGATGGGAGTCAGCAAACCTGTAAATTTACTCTACAAAAGAGTAGATTAGCTTTCTAATTTTATCCTTGAGGACCTTCTCAGACCCAGCCAAGTGACAACCTGGCTCAGCAATTGGCAGGACTTTTCAATTGGAATAGATATCAAGAAAATTATTTTACATGTTTTTAGAAGTCCTTCCCTTTTATTTCTTCTTTTTTGGTATTCTGCTAGCTACAAATAGGATCTTATCTTTTCTTTGCTTTCATTTTAAAAATAGAACAAGTCTTAGAGACTTCCTTTATTCTATCTTTCTAACCTTTATTGATTTTTTAAAAAAATTCTACTAAAATACTTTAAAAATTTTAAAAGCATTTTTGTTCTGTAATTCTTTCTTTTTCAGAGTTCCTGTTATGGGTTTATGAATAAAATAATTTCTCCATTTCTCTAAGAGTACCAATTAGTCTGTATTTTAAAATTGTTTCCTTGAATATCTCAGGATTATTTTTTCTGCTGTTCACCTTTGCCTTTCTTTGTCACACTGTAAAAATTCTTACAGTATCAAGTGATCCTTTCCTATAAATTTAAATTTAAGTGTGAGCAAACAGAAATCTTTATGTGGGTCTCTATTGGTTGAGGAGACTTACTGTCAAACTCCAGTGTGCAAAGCAAGGAGCTCACTATTGTGCTGGGAACTGCTCACTGCCAAAATGCAGAGTTCTTTATTGTTTTAGATCTCCCAGGCTACTTTGATTTTTTTTTTTAAATCCTATTTGTCTTTGGGAGCAGTGACTATTTGTTGGATATTCTGCACAAAATGGGTAGAGAAGAGAGCTATGAAAGCAGTCAGTTGGGTACTCATTTCCTTGTTTCCTCACTGCTTCCCCCTCCCTCACTCTGACTTTGGAATTTACCTGCTTACTCCACTCCAATGTTCTCCATTCTTCCAGGCAGACTATGGGGCATGTGCTCAGCCAATGATCCTTAAATGTGAGAGTGTATCAGAATCACCTGGGGGTTTGTTGAAACCCATATTGCTGGGCTCCACCCCTAGAGTCTCTGCTTCTTAGGTTTGTTAGGATGCAGGAATTGCCATTTCCAACAAGTTCCAGCTGATGTTGCCTCAGCAGATGGAGGAACGCACTCAGAGACCACTGTTTCAGGCCACAGTTTACCTAACCAGCCTGAGGATCACCGCCATCTGGAGCTCTTGTTCCAGAAGGAATTTCCAGGCCCCACAGGAAATTGGTAATTACAAACTGGTACATTTAACAACCACCTCTGGAGATTGTAATCAGGGGAAATTGGTTGGCTACGGCTTCATCAGCCTTGATTCATCTATCTTCCCCTGCATATGACATCTGTTTTCTACAAATTGTTGCAATCTTTTATCTATATATGCTCTCACCTTTTTTTCCCTCTTTTTTCTTTTTGTATTGTAGCTTTTCAATCTTTATAAACTTTTTCAATCAATGCTTAAAGTGTTTTGGGGGAGACAAACATTCGGTCAGTAAATCATCTTGATGTAGAATTCATACTTGAAGGATGACAACTTCCTTTTGTCTACCAACTTAACTGACATTCAGATCATAAAAGTGATGCAATGTGTCCATCAGGTAAGATGAAAGATCTTCAATATGACGAGTGGAGAAGCCAAAGCCCTAGTTTCAGCATAAACTTTAACATAAGAGTTTAGAGTTTTCTGAGGTTTAAGAACCTTAAATTGAGACTTTTCCACAGAAAGCATAATTTCCTTTAGCACAGTATATCCCAGTTGTTATTATTCATTCCAGCAGCCCCAAGAATGTAGCACTCTTTCCAATAAAATCACAGAGAGCTGAGGTTGACATGACCTATTACCTGTAGCTATAGCCAACCTACCTTAGAAGATATACATTCTCAGAGCATGCCAAACATTAAGCAACTGATCAATTTGCAAAGATTATTTTCTTGGCAATAAAAATAATTGCTATCTGTGTGTGGTGGTGCAGGCCTGTCATCCCAGCACTCAGAGGCTGAGGCAGGAGGACGACAAGCTCAAGCCCAGCCTGGGTAACTTATTAACTTAATGAGGCCCTGTCACAAATAAAGGTCTGGGGTTGTAGCTCACTGTCAAAGGCCTGAATTCAATCCCTACTAAGCACATACACATACACACACACACACACACACAACACGTGATGGATCATGTGCTCTTCTGGACTGAATCCTCCTTGGAGGCAGGGCCTTATTTATCTGAGCCATCATCACTTTAAGCAGAAAATAAAGCTCAGCCCTTACAATGACCTCAAGATTTGTTTCTACCTTTGGCTTTATAATAACCATTAGACCTCCTTATGGCAGTTTTTCTAAGTACCTCTGACATTAACTATCAGCCAAAGGGAATGAACTAAAGGCAGAATAAATTTTCAACACTAAACGTATTAAAACTCTAACACAAGTCATCACATCACTTCTGCCATAAACCATGCCAATCCATAGAGATTCATTTAATCAGGTTCTCTCAAAAGTAAATGACTGGTTCCCCACAATGCATACTTTTAAACCTCTATTATTCTCTTGGTCTTCATGGTTTACTAACCATTTTTAATCATGGTACAAGGAATATTCTTGAAAGAATAACAGTTAACATAAAGTCCTTAAACCAAGATGTGTTCAGCATGAACTGACAAAATTGCCATTTGCCTGAGTGTTTGTCATTACAATATCTTCTAATAAAGAGGATCTGATCGCTAATAGCTTCCTGTAATAAAAAGGGATTCAACCATAGCCCTGTTGAAGGTTCCATAGAGTAAATAGTTATATTATGGAAACACACAAATAAACAACAAAAAATAGCAAATAACAAAGCACGGTGTTATTTTACATAAAATCTTGAAACTGTATGCACATTAAACTTTGATATATGTCAGAATTCACTGTGGGGGGGGGTGGTAATAAAGAAAACCATGAAGAGCATCTATCTTATTGAGGCAGGAAAAAGCCTGAGTCATATATTTTTAAAAGTTCCTGCAGATAATGTGAGAACCACTGAATTCAGAAATTAAAACATGAGTGAGTTGACTGGAGACAAACAAACAAACAAAAAAGATAACATTATATGATATTTTTGACACTGAACAAAATTGTATCTCTCTCAAATAGGCAAAGTAACACAGAGGAAACTTTAAGAACTCTCCATATAACATCCACATCCCATATTAGTGAGAGTGTAATGACCTCAAACGGCTGGAAGTGCTGGACACTGACTCATTAATGTTCCCTGGAGAGGACAGTGCCAGCTCAGCTCTCCACCCTTTGAGTACAGAGGAGAAAATTGAGACCACCTCACCTTCCACAAGATAGCTAAGAGAAATTACCATTGTTAGCTAACAAGGGGCCCAGTCAGGCATATTTCTTGTTAATTTGAGTATGTAATTTTAAAAATTGAATACAACTGAGAAATAATAACATTATAAACAGTTTCATTTATTCAGGATACTCATTCATGTGAGTGAGAATGCTGCTGCACTTGCTTGTGTGTGTGGATAGTGTCCCTTCCTGCCTGCCTCAGCCCCACTCTGTGCACACCCTCCACCTTCAGGCACCAGCTGATATTGTCCCAGTCCACCTCCAGGGCTCATCTCTTTCCAGAGGACACTGAGGCCATCAGGCCCACTGAGGCTTGAAAGTAAACTTGGGAGCATTTTAAAACTTCTCTTTGAAAGGGAAAGCAGATTATTCTTTAAAAACAGAAAAGATGAAAGCCACTCATTTTCCTCTGTTGAGTCCTAATGGGGAAGAGGACAGCAAGTCGACTCTTTATCTTCCTCGGTATTTCAGGAAACAAATTATATTTACAAGAAACAGAAGGATCTCTGGACTATGGGGACTTGAAGGATGGAAAAGGAAGATGAACTTTGATTCTTTTAATTCTCTGGGTTTGAGATCATTATTAAAAGTCCTGACATTTATCTTTTCCAAATCCCAGATTCTAGGCTTTCCAAATCGCTGTTCTCTTGGTTGGCTCAACTGCCGGGGTCTTAAGTCTTTTGACTGGTGATTCAGTTACTTGACTCCCAGATAATGGAGAAGTCCCAGACTACAGAAATCATTAATTTAACCCTCAGTTTTCCTGCTCTGCAGTCCACGTCTACCCTTACTGACCACTCAAGTTCAGTCTTTGTCCAAAACCTCAAAGGACACTCAGACACTGAAGTACTCTGCTCACTGAGTAAAAAGAACAAAGCTGGAGGCCTCATAATACCTGACTTTAAAACACTTCAAAGATAGTGTAACCAAAATAGCATAGTACTGCCATAAAAACTGACACCTAACCCAATAAAACAGGAGAGATAACTCACCTGTTAATACAAACAACTGATTTATGACAAAGGTGTCAAGCATATACGTTGGAAAAAATGCCGTCTCCTCAATAAATGGTGCTAGAAAACTATATATATGGTATATGCAAAAGAATGAAACTGGATCTCTACTCCTCACCAAATATAAAAATTAACTCAAAATGGATCAAAGATATAAGACCTGAAACTATGAAATTACTAGAACATATTATAGCAAGAAAAGTTCAAGACCTTGGTATGGGCAATGTTTTTTAAAGTAAGACAACAAAAGTAAAAGTGTATTGTATAAAACTAAAAAGCAAAGAAGCCATCAAAAGTGAAGACACAACTGGTCAAATAGAGAAAATATTTGCAAAATATCCAATTGACAAGTGTTGAATATCTAGAATATATAATGAATTCAACAGCAAAAATAATTTGATTTTAAAATGGGCTAAAATCCAAATAGACATTTTGTAAAAAGACATACAAATGGCCAATAATCATGTAAAAAATACTCAATCATCAAGTAGATGAAACTCAAAATCACAATGAAATTTCATTTTGCTCTGGTCACAATGGTCATTACCATAAACAAATAATAACAAAAAAAAAAGACAAAAACTGACAAATACAAGTAAGGACATAGAGAAAGCACAACTTTTATATATTCTGTAGGAATGTAAATTGGTACAGTCATTATAGAGAACTGTATGAAAACTCAAAAAAAAGAGAAAGCAAAATGGAACTACCAGATGATCCAGCAATTCCCTCACTGAGTATATATTTAAAATAAATGAAATAATTATATCATAGAGACACCTACACTTCAAGGTTTATTATAGCACTATTCTCAATAGCCTAGCTCAAGCAAAGTGTCCATCAGAAGATGAACAGATGAAGAAAATACAGTAGATGTACACATGGAAGATAATTCAGCCATAAAAAAGAGTTAAATGTCATTTGGACCAGCATGGATGGAACTGGAGGGCATCATGTAAAATAAAATAAGTAAGGCATAGAAAGATAAATGCCACAGGTTCTCACTCATTTGTACAAGCTAAAATAATTACCCTCACAGAAGAGTGTAGGGGAATAGTGGTCACTAGAGACTGGAAACAGAATGGAGGAGGAGACAAAGATTGGATAACAGGTATTAAAATACAGTTAAATGGGAAAAATTAGCTCTGATATACCATAGCACATTAGGGTAAATATAGTCTACAGCAGTCTATGATGTATTCCAAACTAGAAGAATCCAGAGAGTCTCAACATGTGGAAATAATTAATGTTTGAGGTGATGGAAATATTAATTATTTGATTTGAATATTATTCAATGTAGTAAAATATTATATCACATAAATATGTCAATAAATATATTTAATTTTTTTTAATAAAGGAGATGCTGGGAATGTAGCTCAATGGTAGAGAATTAAACTAGCATATCCAAGGCTCTGGGTTTGAGTCTCAGCACTGCAGCAAGAGAAGGTATGGCAGGGGGAGTAGGTGGGTGGGGAAAAGAGAGGGAAAGGGAGGGGAGGGGAGAGGAGAGGAGAGGAGAGTACACTAATCACATTTTGTCACCTGATTAGAATATGGTAGGTAAGAGAGAGAAGTTACACTGCCCTGGTTTCTGACTAGGTGGCTGGACACCCTACCAGGATGCCACTCACTCCAATGGAACTAACAGAAGGAGAGGAGAAAGAGATGACAATGATGTGAGATAAGAATTGAAAAGAAAATCAGTTTTCTTCCTGTCCCCCGCTAAGTTTCTTGGTATAAATTTAGAATGTCTTGAAACTTCAAGTCTTACATTCAATCATACATATATTCATTCATTCACTCAGTCATTTATTTATAATTTGAAGGTCTTTAAAGTCTAATATTTTCCACAACAAAATGTAAGCTATTTACAATGTCATGCATTATATGATCCTCATAGAAATGTACAAACAGAAGATATTTTTGTACACATAAACAGTGTACATAAGAGTATGATGGATAACAGAAATGGATATAGAGAAGCAAAGGCCAAGGTTCTAAAGCTGCGATAAGCATTTCATTACCTATGAAGCAAATTTTAAACCTCAGTCTCCTCCTGAGAGACATTACGTGCAGAACAGCTGTAAAGAATGTAATGTTTTTTGATAAAAGGCACAATGTTGGTCTTCATACAATGGAAATGAGTAATTGCATTCTACATATTTGTTTGCCACATTTTAACATGGACAATCCTATAAAATCTAGTGTAATTTTATGGGAGTGGAATAATGCTGAATAAGCATCAGAAAAAGGTAATTTCCTAGAAATCTGAAACAATCCAGAATTAAAGACTTGGTGCCATGAGGGTGCATTTTTTCAGACAGCCCTCATGTGATCTTTTTGGGAAAGCTTGCTAGATAGCCAGTCCTCAAGACATTTCAAGGCCTGACACCATGCAATACCAGATACATTTCTCTTCTGTCACTTGTTCTTTTCTTTTCTCCCTCACTCTTTTCTAGTTACTTTTCAAATAGTAACTACAAAAATACTAGCTATATCTGTAGATATTTCCAAGAATAATGTATAAAGAAAGTGACTGTATTATTGAATGTTACTGTCTGAAAATCTGTGTGTTAAATGTGATAGAACATTCACACATACACAGACAAAGACTTCACAACAAGCCAGTAAGATTAGAGTGAATACTGTGAAGCTTTAGGAAAAGGTTTTATGCCATTCATAAAATAATGCAAATGTTAAAATAAATGAATTGGTGACTAAGAATTCTCCAGCGTCTTGTCTGTAGAGACTTGGCATAGAATATACTTTGGTTAGTATGAAGTCTAGTCTAAAGCGTTGAGGGCAATTTAATAGGATTCCTGCTTTCTCTATGATCAGCTGAGTAATTAGTGTGACCATGAGACTCAGTAATGAAAATAGGCAGCCCTGACCTGTGTTGACCACATCTGTAGCTCCCCACCCCCTGCAATGGTGACTTACCCCATGTAAGTCCTCTGCCTCCAATTTCTAAAGCACAGCAGCCAAACAAAACGGTATAAAAAGGTTACTTATTAAAAAGTGAGAACGAGATAAACTCATGATTTTTAAAGCATGTGAAACACATGTTCCCCAGGTAAGACCTTTGCACTCCAAATGTCAGACCAGAGTGAATTCTTAAAGCTGAATTATAATGCTCTGAAAATAGAGTTTATAATGAAAATGTTGACAGACTCTTGGAGTCACTGTAGTATAAAAAATTTAATATGTCACTTTGTTTTACAAGATTTTACTGGCATAGAGGAAAATTAAAACATTTAACATCTTTCACTTTGCCAAATTGCTTCCCTCCTCCAAACTATGGTGCCATTTGTAGTGCTATTTCATTTATAAACATCCTTGTTATTGTCACCAGGCCTCAACTCTCCACTCACAGTTTTCCAAGGCACTAAAATGCTTAGTGGGGCAACAGTATCTTGCAATCTTATTCTTATTTCCTGAAGGCATGTTAAGTTATAAGAATTCTGGTGGAGAAAAGGCTGAGATGATTTACATAACTACACAGTCAACATAAATAATGCTTATCATTAAAATATTTCCTAGAAAAACCTTTCAAAATGCCTTTTTAAAAGAGAAACATTTGTATTGGAGATATTTACACAAATTCAGAGGGAAATAAGACCTAGAAAAGACAGATTTGTTGGAAGTTATAAATGTAGGCCTTCTGCCAAAATAGGGGAACTTCTTACATTTTTAATTCGAAGAAGACAGCAAGTATAAAATGGGAGATTATTTTCTAAGTTAGTTATAAGTAATCAAGATTTATATAAAAACATGGCTATTAGCCTGTCATTATTAACATGAATCTCTTAACCCCAATAACATATTTATACCTTCAATGACATTTATTTTCATGATATGTTAAAAGCCAGCTGGAATAAGTGGCCAACTTACAGTTCATATGCCTTTCTGAAAGGAGGAGAGAGTCCCAAGGCTTGCTGGTACTGAGAAAGCTCTTCAAAATCTGGACAAACATTACTTCCTACTTTAGTTAAGTGAAAATTAAGTAGTATGTTTCAATATCATCAAAGAGTAAAATCAAAATCCTGGAGCCGGGGGTTTAGCTCAGTGGTTCTGGTGCCTGCCTTGCAAGCACAAGGTCCCAAGTTCGATCCCCAGTACCAAAAAACAAAACAAAACAAAAAAAATCAAAACCCTGAATATTATCTAAGTACTTTCTAGTTCAGTCATTATTTTGTTAATTCTGATTACTTCAGGCAGTTATTGATCCTACAGAGTCATCAAGAGCTTTAGTGATCTCACACGCTTGCACAGAGTTTGTATGGACAGGAAGGACCAGCCTCTGCTGGGGAAGGTGAGGTAGCTCCAGAGAAGCAGGAAATAGACTTGTGTCCCCATGTAGGAGAGGAAGGGTTTTCCGTTTTGGATTTTCTCATCCCATTCTTTTGTCAGAGCTTTCAATACTACTTAAGTTTTCTCCTTTTTCATAAAGGTTCATTGATTGAGCTATCATTATTTGCCAGATCCTCTGCTAAGTGTTACTTAATTATTATCATAACAACCTCCTAACAAGAAAGGTACTATCTTGTGGCCTCGTTTTACAGATAAGAATACAATGCTAAAAAATACAGGTTCTAAAATCCTGTCTAGCTTTGAGAGCCAGGATCTCAATCATCATGTTACACCATAGAGCCAAATTTTAAAGAGCTTGCCTACCTAGGGAGGCTAAGGTAGATGTCTCAAGACCTATGTTACCATGATGTCACTGACCAGGTAAGGAGTTGTGGGCATAGAGCATTAAAAGGACACAGGGTGGTATGTTCCATCTATGACTGAGAAGCACAGTTTATCATGAGCAAAAAGAGGATGGAACCTCTCTTCACATAAGTAGGCTACAAAATATTCATGAAGAGGAGTATAAGGATTGAATCTTGAAAAAATAATACAAAAGTTAGTGTGATATGAAAGAAATCAAGACATATAGAATAAAGTGTTCAAAGCCACGGGCCATAGGCATGTGTAGAGAACTGCTTTAAAAACTTAAGGGAAGTATGGATTTTGTTATTTTAAAATGAGGCCAGAGGTACAGTCAGGCCCAAACACTGGAGGGCCTTTAGGCTATCAAAAATATTTCCCCTTTTTCTATGGTTTTTTGATATGTTTCAGTGCCACTTTGACAGGGTATAGAGTGATTGGGAAATTTCAGGGTAGACCTAAGGGGAGCTTCACTCTCAAGTCTGCCCATGGGTAATTCTACCAGCAGCTTCCTTTCACAGGAAGTAAAGAGTCATATATATCAGTACAGGAGAACCACAGGATATTGATGGGACACCAGCTCCTAGATTACTACATATAAGATTTTCCCTGGCAAACACTTATTCCATAACACAGTTCAATAATTAACGCATCACTGCTCCTTTTGCAATAGCACTAAACTTCAATGAAACTTGCAAGTTAAGGAGAAGCCCGCTAGCAGTTTTTGTTCAAGTAATGGCAATAAAACATATTTTGGCTTCTGCTACTTAGGTCCAGGCTAACAAAATGTTCTTAAGTGTACCAGTATCTATTAAAATGCTCATATGCTTTGTAGCTCAGTAGCTACATTGCTAGGTATTTGTCTTAGAGAACTGGTCATATATATGGATAAAGAGGAATCCATTAAAGATGAAAAAAATCTTAATGTAGCATTATCAAAAGTAAACAATAAGAAACAAAATATCTATCAATATATGAATGGTGAAATATGAAATACTTAAAATAGGGGCATGATCTGGAAGAACTAGCTGAATGATGTCCAAGACATTAAGTGAAAAAATAAGTTATAAGGTAATTTTATAGGATATTCATATGCTCTGATATATGTTAAAAACAAACTTTAAGACAGCAAATGGATTAGTATTTCCCAGGGCATGAAGGAAGGAAGAAATGGGAATGATAAAAATGCTCTGGAATTAGATAATGTTGATGGTTGTACAACTTTATGAATATTCTAATGACTGAGTTATACTTGGAAAGGTTAAATTTTAAGGTATATGAAGTATTTCTCAATGAAAACAAATGATCAAACCCTGGATATATAAAAGGTACATGTAGAAGGGTGGGAACAATAGATCTGCAATTATATTTTTCCAAATTAGGTACTTCCTGGGCTGGGACTCAAGTGGGAATAACCTTTGAAAAATAGTCACAATATTAGTTCATAAAGTAATGAATATATGTTGGGGCCTAAAAGATAGCTCTGCAATTATTGCCTGGAACAAAGAAATACTAATTATTTTTATGCCATGTTCTATCCTTTAGAGATGAATTCCCTTGCAAAAGGGGCCACAAAAATCTAATCCAATAAAATCAACCAGCACTGAAATTTAATGTTGAAGCTATATAAACTTTATTAATCTTTAACACACTTTCTTAAATAGGCTTCTCATTGGTAAAATGTTCCAGGTTGAATCTTAGTAAATGAACCTGCTGAGTAGCCCCTTGAAAGGGTAAGGCCTAAGGGTTACAATAAAACTGATTTTTTTCATAAAAAGCAATTTTTAAAAATGTGTATAAAAGAACAACAATAGCAGATGGGCAATAAAGTAAAAGGTAGATTTTATGACTGAGGTGTTCATCAACACACTGAAAATATAGAGGCTTAGCTAGGGACAGCCATCTGAACAGAAAGGTGAGTAGGGTGTGTGTGCTTGTGTTCTGTATTTGTGTCCAAGTATCTTTAGATGAGCTAGGTTAGAATGTGAATAGATTGAGCCCAATCATTTATCAAGCATGGTGAAAAATGTACACATGATAAAATACAGACCCTCTGCCACACTCTGAACCCACACACACTGATACCTGTGGAGCTAGGTCAGTATGCTTTCTCTCTAACTGCTGCACACTGAGCTTTGGAGTGAGTCAGGCTTCTCTGAGAAACAGAATCTTGGGGCTTAACTGACCTCCAAGGCTGAGAACCACAGAGCTTCAAATGGGTGAGGTAGAGCCAGTGCTCCACAGTGGAGGAGTCACATCCACAGTTAAGCCCCAGCTAAAGACCTGTGGTGAATTTTGTGTACAAAAGGGCAGCTCCTCAGATGCTATGGGAGGTTCTCAAACCGGACTTTCAGTGGGAAATGCTCTGACCTCTGGCACTAAGGCTTTTTCTTTTAATAGGAATCTCCCAAGAACTTTTGGCTTGGCTATAGCACTAAGAATCACTCATGTGCATGAGTGTGTGTGTGTGTGTGTGTGTGTGTGTGTGTGTGTATTTGTGCATCTATGTTCCTTTCCAGTATATCATAAAATAAGGACATAAATTTGGGACTTATTCTGGTTTTCCAATGTCTATTGAAACTATTTGTCATTACTATTTTATTGTTTTGTTGTTGTTGTTGTCTTTTTAGTAAACTCATGATCCCAGGTCCAAAACAAATCTTTTACGACATCAAGAATATGTGGCTGGGCAAGGTATTTAGTTCCGTTGTTCCAGTACCTGCCTTGCAAGCACAAGTCCCAGGTTTGATCCCTGGTATCAAAAAACCCCCAGAAGAATATGTGGCTGTTTCTGGGATCCCAGTGGCTCTTTCTGAGTTATTCTAAATCTCACTTCACAAAAAATAAACATATTTAATAATGATGTGATAAATGAGCATTCAGTTAATTTGCTTATTATAAATAGATCTAGATTATCAATATAAAATCAGACAATCAAAAATAATAATTTATTAAAGGGGAATGAGTAATTGTGTTGACTATTTGTATTCAGTTCTTTCACCTATATCTGATTCTGATAATGGTAGGAAAAGATTAGGATGATTTAGGTTATTTACACAGTGAGATTTTCCATTATCAAAATTTGCTAGTTTCTAGAACATTCTCTAGGTTTCAGTATCTGCTTAGTTTGTAGAAAACTTTGTATGTAATTTGAACACCTTAATTTATAATACTACATACTATTAAATTTAAATAGTAAATTTTACTATAGACGTAAAAATATAATAGGAAAAAATCAGTACCAGAGATAAGTTATTAAAAGTAAAAATACCTTATTAAATTCACAATCAGTTATGATTTCATCAGAGGATTACAGTGTCGTTAACAGGTACCGTAAAAATGGTTACAAGACCTTCATGTGATAGGTGCCCTGCCCCATACCTACAGGGGTCTTAGTAAAGGGGGAGGTAAGAGATAGAGACCCAGAAAGAAATATGAATAAGCAGACTTTGCTGATCCAGTTTATTATCATCACATCATACCCTATATTGTAAGATTATGTTTCTCCACAACTATCCATTTCCTTTACCAAATAGCATAAAATACACTTCTTCCTCTTCCCTCCAGGTCTTTGATTCCTCATTTCCAAAGATTCCAGTATCGTGTAAGACATATGTGCCATGTAAGTGCCATATAAGTTAAATAAATTTGCTGTGCCTTTCTCTCATTAATCTATCTTTTAAGGTAGGGATGTCAGCCGTGATGTTATGATAGGAGAAGGAAAGATGTTACTGTTTGTCTTCTACATTGCTATTATATGTAAATCTTTGTTAGCATCACTATTATCAAGAAAATTAAGTTTGGGTATGTCAAAGGGGTCTTCTAGAGTTTGAAAGAGTTACTATGACCAAATTACTTTAGATATTACTCGTACTCCTAATGTTCATTACAGTACTAGTAAAAGAAAAACAAACAAAAAAAAACACACACTGTCTATACTTTAAGAGATGAATAAAAGAACAGTGCCCTTAAGATACTGATTAAATTTAGAATGAATAATTAGCTGTTTCCATTGTCACATGAATTAGAATTCACAAAAAAGAAAAGAAAATGAAAGGTTGGAAGGTTTTTTTTAAAGTTATTTTGTTGATGTTCTCCTACAAAAAAAAGCCCTGTCAAGCTCTCTATTGTGATTTTTATAATGTAGAGATGTCTTTCCACTCTGCATATTTTTCAGGAATTTAGTTTTATTCTAATTTTATTGTAGAGCTAATTGATTTAGGAAGAAGACAACTAAAACCCCCACTCTAAAATGCAGTTATTTATGTTGAAGGTACGAGGATATGTGGGAGAGGTAGGCATTGGAGCAATATTGATGATTAGCCTAGTTTTATTTGGTAGTAAAATTAAAGAAAATAGGATTACCACACATACAGCATCACATTTCTTTTTAATATTTTCTGCCTTTTCGTGTTTTAACCACAAAACCATAAGAACATTTAGCGAAATAGAGATAATTAGTCCACTAAGAATTACAGAATCAGAACTATTTATTTCTTTGTTCATCATTTGAAAATAAACAATATTTCTATCTGTGTAAAATGGAAAGCTTTGCTCTGTAACTGAACCTTTCCAAAATAGAATTTTCAGCGTATTCAAAAGCCCTGGGATACATTTTCCAAACTGCTTCACTGGATGAACTTGACCTTCTAGGCAAGATTCTTATATTTGCTCCTGTAGAGAGAAGGAATATGAGCATTTTTCTTGCTGTTTCCTTTATATAACATTTGAGTGACCTGAGGCAATGTAGTTTATTCTCCTTTCCCTTCAGACAAGCTCCTTTTTCTGCTTCCTTTTAAGTTAGAATGTAAAGGTCAGGTTATCATTTCACAAAATGCTTTTTTCTACCTTCTCTCACCATAATATGCTTTCCTTAATTATTTCATAACTCACTTAAATGGAGGCATTCTGAAAGGGAATTCACTGAAACAACTCCTCATGTAACTAATTATTTTTTTTTTAACACAGGGGAATTTTAATTACAATCCCTGTGTTATTTAAAGCAGAGTGCCACAATTTGTATCTTGAAACATCTATTGTAATGAGGAAGAAAAAAATATGCCCCTGAATAAAATAACAACTCAAGTAAATGCAATTTGCTTGGTCTTTTATTCTCTTGATTTTCAAGAAGCAGAAAAAACAAAAAATTGCAAACTTGCCCTGAATCATAAAATCACTTACCAAGATAAAAAAACCAAAGTGTTTTCCTAGAAGATTATTTATAAGCTTATTTTAAAAATTATACATCTAATTTTTAGGAGTTATTGTGTGTTATTATTGAATGTATAGCTTTAATACCAAAATTGCTCATCTCAGAAGAAAACATCCACATCATAGGATTTCCCTGTAGAATTGATATCTGTAAAGGACTAAATTGGTAAGTAAAATCAATTATTATTTTCCTTTATTTATATTTTAGAGAATTTAATTGAATAAAAAGAGATGAGTGACTAATGACTGACTGAATAGAAAATTATTCCATGGCTAACTCTAGTCCTTAGACTGAGAAGCAAAGTGAGAAGAGGACATGGTATATCCAGAATTAGGTCATCTGAGTTGCAGTCTTTGCAATAGAAAAGTCAGTTACTTTCTTTTACTCTCTTATCTGTCAATTTGACTCTCTTTCACTTGGCTTTTTTGAATATTGTAAGATAATGTGCATAGAAGCATTTTCTAGAGATATATAAAGCAATTCAAAAGTTTTAATACTAAGAGGTAAATGCTCAAAAATTAACAAAAGACAAATCTATCTGGAAAATTCCACAGGAACTCGATAATGTAGCCTGCATGGGGTCATTATACTTGAGGAGTGGCTGGTCTCAGCCCATCTCCTATAGTGTTACTAAAAGTAGAATTGCACTTTCAAGCCATGCTCCTCAGAGCCTGCAGGGGAAGTGTGTGAGCAAGTAGCTGTATAGGTCACCAGGGAAAGTGAAATAAGTTTGGATTTTCATGATTATTCAGAGGAGCTCGGTTGTATCTGGTTTTATTTACATTATTATAGATTTATTTTCCTTGAAGAAGGAAGACAGTCATATGAAACTCCCAGACTAGACTACCAGGAAGCCCATTTTTAAAAAATTCATTAAGTTTATTGGTACATTTTAGGTATACAATATGATGACATTCATTGTTGGGAATTTGTACCTGAGATATCTTGGTTCTTATTTTTTCCCCATTCCCCTGCCCTCCCTTCAACCCCCCAACCCTTCCCTATTTACAAAGACTTTGTTTCTGCTTTTTCTTTTTCTCATAATTTTTCCTTTCCCTTCTTTCCTTTCCCCTACACCTCCCACTTCTCCTTCCCCTTTCCCTTTGGACCTTTCTTTCCTTCCTATTTCACATTATCTATTATATATTTTGATCCTCATTTACACTTTTAGTTTCTCACACCAGAGAAACTGTTCGGTATTTTGGTGACTATTTTTCAGTTGAAAGGGCTAAGGTAAATGAGAAGGGTACCCTTGTCTTTCTCATAAGTGATACTGGGGGTTGCTCCTAACAGAACACCGAGTTGGCCAATATGAATTGTATTATCTGGATTGACATAATTGCAGGTCAACTGCTTGAAAATAAATCTTTGAGTCAGAGGGATTTTAGTGCTGCTTACCAAAAACTATATGGATTCGATTTTTTGAAAAGTAAATTTGCTTTGCCACTTTGTATTCATAGATTGTAAAGGTGGATAACCGATCCAAGATTATAATATTCATGGCTCAGGAATTGTAGCCTATATATCTCCCGAACCCAAAATGCTTTGTAAAATCCCATGGGAATATTAAAAGTAGTCATTTCTAAATAATAATAATTGTAATAACACAATAACCATTATTAAGTCTATTTATAGTACTATTGTCCTTGAACATAAATCTTCTTAGCACTAGAGTTTTACATCCCAGATGTCATTTAAAAACCACCACACCCTTAAGAAGTAGGTTATTATTTTGCCTGTTGAATATAAGAGAATTGAGAAGTTCAGATAGCTGGCAGCATCTGGAGTAGGGAAGATATGCTTGGCCAGATCTAGTTCCTCTTGATTGTATGGATTGTGGAAGAATGTGAAACTAACACTTTTCTTTTAAAGTGACATAAATATTCCAACAGAGTCCACCTGCTAATTCCAAGGTCCTTAATAGTTAATTTGTAGGAAATTCAGATATAAAATTATTCCAACTCAGTCTGAAAGGGAAATAAACTTCTCTGTAGCTAAAGCTGGACTTGTAAACAGGGAAAGATGACTTCCCTCCATTACTTTTTTTTTGGTGGTACTGGAGATTGAACTCAGGACCTTGTGCTTCCCTTCATTACTTTTAACATTCCTGGGCCTGCCTGGGCCCAGCTCCCTCAAACATCTTAGAAATTTTCTTTTTTCTGGCTTCCCGCCATATGCTAATAAGATAAAACTCAGTGCACTGTGTTAACCAATTAACCCGCTGTATGTGAAATTCTGTAACCAATAATGTAAATGAAGGATTGAAACTTGTAACCCTGCCCTTCCCAAAGTGTATAGCAACCCAGCTCTGGCTGATTTGCAGTCAGTCTCTTTGTGGAGAGACTGACCAGACTGACCAGCTGGCATTAAAAATAAAAGCTGTACACGTTGCCTCCCAGATTCCTGGGTGCATCTTCCATTCTCCTGGACTACCTGCATTGGGCTGTAGCTCCAGAGCTATATATTGTGGCTGGCACTTTGCCACTACAAGTCCACCGAGAGTATCTTTATATATGCACAAATGCAGGGAATTTCAAGTAATTAGTCAAGTCCAGTAAAGTTGAAGCAGAGGGGAGAGAGAAGAAAGAGAAGAAAGAAAAAAGGCAGGGAAGAATGAGGTGGACAGAGATCTCCATTTACAGGATAAAGCCCTGTGTCTTCACTGGTAAGATAAATGTCTACAACTAAACATGGAGTATGCTTTAGTAGGTACAGATTGGAGAGCGTGTTAGGAATGGTTTTAGAGATAAATTCACTACAGCCTTTTACTTAGCCTCAATTGTATCCCTAAAGAGAGGAATACTTGGTAGAGAAAGATCCCCAAATTTGTTATATTCGAGCTAATTGCATAAAAATGAAATACCCAGGCTTTAGCTAGTACTGATTTGGTTGCTTTTGAAATGGAGAACTTGAGAGCCCAGCCATTATTTACTACTGGAAATCAGAATTACCAGAGATGCTCACAGTCAGTGCCCTGTTACACTGTGACTTTGAACAAGACATCGGATAGGATGGTAGGCTTCTGTTTATCTTTCCTACTTCTTTCCTCTCTAGCCAAGTGTGCACTCAGAGTGTAAAGAGCACTTGAGAGGTTCCTAGAAAATAGGATGAATGGTGCATGACAAGACCACTGCATAAAACATTCTGACAGATTTCATTTGCCACATTTCGTTTTATCAAAAGGCAGTTTAAGAAGGCAAAAAATGGAAAAAGGGGCATTATATTTAATGGGCTCTCCACTACACCTGAGGGTACAGAACAGATTTTTTTCCACCAGAGCAAAGCCCACTGTTACCTTTTAGTGGTGACTGGTTTATTGACTACTAATGCTTTAAAAATGAGATTAAATCAGGTCCATGCTCTTTATTACAAGGAAGATATATGCCCTTTATGAATTCTAGTGGTTTGGCAATCTTAACCTCGGCAGACATAACATTGATGTATTTTGTGTTGCCAAACAGCATGGTAAGTGTTTAAAATGCTATGAACAGCCTTATTGCCTTGAAATGATACCATCTAATATTAGATTGCAGCTCAATGACTGAATCCATGAGCCTATCCTTGTACAGAATACTAAAGTCAAAGCTACTTTAATATCTTACAGGGAAAGAACCATTCTTCATTTCACCATTGAAAAAGAACATGCAAAAGGGAAGTTGGATTGCAGGAAAGTCGAAACTGCAGCATATCGGGCCAATTTCATTAACAGTGCCGAGGGAGCTACCTTTTGTAATAGGACACCACAGTGCCATCCTGATCCATTGAAACCCACAGAGCATCTCTGGTACTACAGACAACTGATGACTTTGATTCAGAAACTCACAGATGAATTAATCCCACTTCACCTGGAGCATCCTAAGAATGCAGTTTTTGTCTATTCCCCAGCACTTTTCTATTTGCTGCTTTTAATCAATCATAATTATCATTAACTCTCATTCCTCTCTACATGTTATGCTCATCAATCACATTTCAGACACATGTCACTCACAGGGTCCAGGTTTCCATGATCAGAATGTCACCTCACCTGTCTCTTCAGGCTGTCATTGTTAAATCAAGCAGGGTTACCTCTAGACAGGGTAACCAAACATCCTAGTTTCACCTGGTACTGAAGGCCTTCCCAGGACATGGGACTTTCAAATACTAATCCCAGGTCAGTCAGGATGAATCAGAATGGTTGGCTTCACTACCTGTAGGTGAAGACCTTACCCACCAGGATATCTGTGCTGAGGTCAGTCTGGCTTACCTGGCATGGAAGAGTTATAACAAAGATCCATAAACCAGTCAGCCTATGAACAACAGAAATTTGTTTTCATAGTTGTGGAGGCTGGAAGTCTGAGGGATCAGAGTGTGAGCATGACACTTGGTGGGGGACCCCCGTCTGAGCTGTAGACTGCTCACTTATTAAGTTCTCACATGACAAAAAAAAAAGGTGAGAGAGTTTTCTGAATGCCCCCTTACAAGGGCACTAATCAACCTCATGCCCTAATGAACTCCAAGGGCCCCACCTCCTATAATTATTACATTGAAAGTTTGGATTTTACCATAGAAATTTTGATGGGAAAAAACAGTCAGTCTATAATAGAATCCTTAGTGGGGAAAAGAAGCCATAAAAAAGTGGTATGAGGCCAGCTTTGGGAGCTGATGCCATTTCTGAGACTTTTGTTTCTAGTATTACTAACAAAATCTCCTCTTTGAGATTTTAACTTACTTGAATCATCACTAGAAGTGTATATGGGGAGTTGGGGCCCTTCCCAATTGTTCTAGTTACTCTTATCACTGAAAATGGGTTCTGAGTTTGATGAGTCTTCCAGGATAAGACTAAACTAAACTGTCTCTGGGGAAGAATTAAATAGCTAAATAAGAGCCTGTTGGTTCATTTTTTTTCTTCTTTTGTAAGAATTAAAGATTAAGTTTGGAAATGACTCTTCAAATTGGTTTACCCATTTGATGGCTTAGATTTGGCTCAGATTGGGTCCATTTGCTGTTTTTGATGTTCCATATCAAAATTTTAAACATGTAGCTCACTCAAAGTTTTAGTCAAATAATTATAGAAAGAAACAAAAGCAAAATTCAGATTCCATTCCCTGCAGTTCTAACAGTGTAGGGACCAAAAGAAATAATGTTATCTGCTTTCTGACCAGAATATTGGGGCAGAAATAGCAATATCATGGACTGCAGGATATTCAGTACAGTTTTGTCAGAGCCTACCTGCCTTCAATGTATGCAGTGAAAAAGAAAAATAATTCTTCCTATCATTCAGCTGTTCAGTCAGTCTGTTACCAAACATTGAGATATTTGGAAAGAATTGTACAAAATTCTGCTATTCACTTGAGAGTGATTTACTGTAGGTCATGCCATTACAATTAAAATAAAATTAACTTCTCTATGGGCCAAAATAAATTCATAAAAATTCAAAGTCAGTGAAGGTGTAAAACAGAATTAAGAAGTATTTTAATTAAAAATTTAAAAATTATTAATTTTATATTAATAAAAAGTTCTCCCATAAATACAAGCAATGAATTAACTTGAATCAGCTTTTTAAAAAAAATTTGTTAATGCTATTTTGATTATGGAGATCTTCCAACTGTTTCTTCACTAATTTAAGGAGAAAAGTCAGTTAAGACCATGAAGATAAATTTTTTTAAACCTTTCCTTTCTCTTAAAAATATACATTGTTATTAGGAAAATAAATGAATACAGCAAATATGGAAAACAGTAAGAAGATACTTCTACAAATTTGAATTAGATTAGATGTAGGAATCCCACTACTGAGTATATGTATGGAAATCAATATGGCATAAGAATATCTATACTCCCATGTTCACTACAGCCTTATTCACAATGTTTAAGATATGGAATCAAACTAAGTATTATTCAGCCCTGATAAAGAAGGAAATCTTGTTATTTCTAACAGCCTGGGTGAATCTGGAGAATGTTACACTAAGTGAAATAAGCTAGGCATAGAAAAGCAGACACTACCTGAGTTCACTTTAGATGGCATCTAAAAAGTCACATTCATAGAAGAAAGAATAGAATGGTAATCACCAAAGGTGGTTACCAGAGGAGCAGAGGAATGGGGGAATGGGGAGATATCTGACAAAGGGTACCCAGTTTCAGGTAGACAGGAGTACATTTTTGAGATACCACACAGCATTGTGATCATAGTTAACAAATATAATGTGTGCTTCAACATTGCTAAGAGAGTAATTTTAAAAGTTCTCACCACAAAAGATAAGTACATGAGATGATGAATATGCTAATTAGCTTGATATAATCATTCCACAATGTATACATATATCAAAGCATCACATTATACTACTATCCTTTTTATTTTTTTGGTACCGGGGATCGAATTCGGGTCCTTGCGCTTGCGCAGCAGGCAGTGAAACCACTGAGCTAAATCCCCCGCCCAAAACATCACATTATAGCACATAAAATATAATTATTTTTCAGTTAAAAATTAAAATGTACATTGTTTCCATAAAGTATTTTTTCTTATCCCTAAAAAGGAACAAGAAGGGGGGGGGGGGAGGAGGAGGAGGAGGAGGAGGAGGAGGAGGAGGAGGAGGAGGCGGCGGAGAAAAGATCCACATACCTGCTACTGCAACTTTTGCTGTGCGACTAATAATTGACCCAGAATCTCCCAAAGATGCCTCACATTGGTAAACTCCCTCATCTGGCTTATGGTGTCTGGAATGAAGTATGTTTTGTATCAACAGAGACCCATTTGGAAGTTGCTGCTTCCTTTCATCTGTTCCCAAGGGTAGGTGGATGCCATCTTTCTTCCACTTGATAACTGGAACTCCTCGGTCGGACTCTGCAGAGCAGTTTAGAAGGACATTTCCTCCCCGCATTGTGACAGCATCAGAAGGTTCTGACAGGAAGTGCAGGGACGTGAAAGCTTTAATTTGGAAACCTGAAATGAGAACAAAAGGAATTATGCTATACATTCAAAGAAACCTTAGAGTTAAATTCTGTCTTTTCTTTATAAAACTTTTTCAAAAAGGTTAGGGTTTTTAGAAAAGTGTCCAGGAGTAAACATAAAATCTGGGATATTGTGTTAAGAGAAGAAAAGTATCTATTTGAGGAACCCACAATTAGTGAAACAACTTCCTCAAGATAATATTGTGAAAATAAAGAATTCACAAATTCTAAATATGGCTATCATCATATATCAGCCATATTGATAACTTAGACAGAAATAATGAATATTTTCTAAATAAAATCAGTTATTTTAAAGTAGCAATACTTAGTAGAGTGGTAGCTAAAATTTAGGGGATTATTTCCATCTCTTCATTCTTTTTATGGCACTATAAATTGAAGATAAGTTGGTTTATGAAAAATAAATATAAGCAACATCATAGGTAAAATTATTTACAACAAAGCTTAAATGGGTTTTTTAAATAAAAAATACCACCCACAGAAGCATGTCAATAAAGCTACTACTTAAAACCCCTGAAATGTCTCAATTTCCATCTAAATGTTTCTCATGGGCTTAGATATCTGAAAGAATATTATAGTTGGATTTTTTTTTTGTCATCATAAACATAAGTGAATATAAACAACAGGAGGAATAGAAAGTCATTTAGGAATCTCAAAGGGATAAAAAAATATAATTAAAGCATTTTCTTTTTAAGGTTGGCAATACATAGCATTTATCAGAACTCTTGATTGTTAAATCAAAGAACTTGAAAAGGTCTTACGTTGGGCTGAACTTTGGACCAACTATGTATACTTACAGAATCATTCAAATTCAAATGCTTTCAGTTTCATTTTGAACAAGCTCTAAGGCTGAAGATTCTACAATGTCCCCCTAGGAATCTTGTTTTCAATATTTAACCATCCTTAGAGTCTAACTAAATTTCTATGCCCCTGCTTAATTACATTTTCTCCTAAACCACCTTGAGTAAAAATGTAGGGGCAATGAACATTTTCTTGTAAGATTTCTTTATTCTTTTGATGCCGGCATTTTGTTAAAAATACCTAAAATATTTTAGCTTTCACTTTTCTCAGGCCTTAATTTATCTTTATCTTTAAATTCAACATCCAGTTTGGAACTATCTGGTACTAAGATAGGTGGAAGGTGTCCACTAGTTGAACCCTGCTCTAAACTCACTGGATGTAGATTGATTGGGCTGTCAATGCCTCTCCCATCTCTCCAGCATCTCCTCCTTTACCAGAAAAGAATCACAAGCTAGAAAATACTTGTCTAAAGATACACTAAAGATAAGAAACCAGGAGGAAATTCTAATGTTGCTGAATGTCAAGATATTTCCCTAGAATAATGCCTGCAATTTCCATACAAGTAGGATTAATAAAAGAGGAATAAATTTAGAATTCAAGACGGGCAACAATATTAAAAAGCACTTATTGATTTTTTGTTCTTCTTTGGGCCTATATTTTAAATAAAACCTTATGTTGAGCATCTTATTTATGTCATAGAACACATACTACATTTAATGCAGCTGTTTATGACAGCATGTTAATGACCATATGTTATCACAAATATCACATTATCACAAATAAATAATCCACTTACTCTGAAACAGGAAGGTTATGGCAGTTTTCAGTGTTGTGAATACATGGTTTAGAAAAATGAAATAAAGATTAACTTTTCCTAATATAATCACTGGAAATTTGAGGGTTTTTGGGTACTCCTTATTGTAATTTTATTTTGAATATATGACCCTGGAATAAAAGTACCACTTGGGTTACACTCCTAGCTTTTAGAAAAGATGAGCCCCAAGCAAAATGAGTTCTTTGAGAAATAATAATGTTTCCAACGATCCTTTTCATAGTGTTAGCATGTGTTAGACACAAGTAGCCTGACTCTCTTGTGAGGTAATTTACACATGTTTAGGAAATGTTTCATTGAAACATTAATTACAATAACTTCAATTTGGAACACCCACTTCTCCTTTTCTTTTATAGTACTAGTTCCTCTTGGAGAGATATTTGCCATAAGTTCATCATATCTTAATATGAAATAGTTGTATTAATTTATTTCACCCAAAAGTCAATCTGAAATCAACTACACAGAATTAATGAGAAGAGGAAGAGTAAATAGAGAGATGATAATACCAAGGAAGACAAAGAAAAAGTAGACATAAGTTTGTATTCTGTAGATCAAATAGTTATGGTTGGAATTTGGGCACTCAGTGCCATGTAAAAGTATGCCTTTTCTGAGAGCTTGATGAAAGAAGCCATTGGAAAACCACAGAAAATATATTTGAGATTCAAAACCAACCTGCCTACTTTACAACACTGCTCAAGATTTTACATCGTAAAAATGGTGAGGCCTTTGTTCAGAAGAAGCCTAATGGAGAAGTTTCTTGATTTGTTTTGCTTTTATTTTTTAGTATACCCAGTGGTAATTCTCTTCAACCTTCAAATCCATTTCCCAGCCTTTCTTCATAAAAGAAGCAATCCTTCTGGCTCTGATATAGAATTACTTGGCAATTATATTTTTGAATAAATATATTTGAAAATATGAAAAACCTATCTATTAAGAAATTTGTGTAACTGAGATTGACTCCAGATTTCACGGTAAAAAGGAGTGAATCACTTGCCTCTCTAGAGTGTAGACATAAATCAATATATCCATTTAACTAATGGCTGGCTTTCCTAATCCATACTGGTCTGAGAAAAAGTAATTCATTGCCAGAAGTTCATTGGAGGACCTCCTCCTTCTCTTTTTCCCCTACTTCCTTTTTTACTTCTTCTTTTTCTTCCTTTCCTTCCTCTCACCCCATTTCTTTTGTAAAAGAGTAGTTTGTAAACAGATAATAAAACTCTCCAAGTTTTCTAAATGAGTGTATAAAGGCAGGTCTATTTTTGAGGGATGAAGTGAAGGAGAAATATTATCATCTATTTGTTTTAGTTTTATCAGATATAAATAAGTAGCAGAGACAATACTACTGAAGCTCTCAAGTTTATATTACTGAGTATTATCTTAGTCACTTTCTTATCACACTTGTGAGACTCACAAGTTAAAGTAGCAGTTATTTTGGCTCATGTTTTCAGCCCAGAGTCGGGCAGTTATAGGGCAGGAAGGGGATGTTGAAGGGCCTGGGTAGAGCAATGCTGCTCACATCATGGAGACCAGGAAGCAGAGATTGAGGGAAGGAGCTAGGAGGGAGACAGACCCTTCTAGGTCACACCCACAGTGATCTGCTTCTTCCAATGAGACCCCACCTTCTAGCAGCACACTTAGCTGTGGGCTCAACAGTGGATTAACCAAAGGATGAGTACACTGCCTTCATGATCCAATCACCTTCAAGCAGCTCCACCTCTGAACATCTAAAGCTTTTGGGAAATACTCCAGACCTAAACTACAACAAATATCTAGAAATAGAAAATATCTTTAATGTATTTTAGAAACTCTCCCAAATGATCAAGTAGTAAAAATGTTTCAGTAAGCTTAAGTCCCTTTGTGCTTGCTCTCCTTATCATATTCTTGTTCATTTCAAAGCCTAGTCAGTCACAGGAGCAGTCTAACCTAGAATGTGGTTTTTAAGGTATGACATTTTATCTACAATATCAAACATTGTTGGGAGTGAAGAATAATTCCACATGGAGGCAGAAATCCTTTTCTGAGACCAAAATGTAAAAGCTTCTAGTTAAGGCAATAAAAGCTAAAAATGAAATTTATGGAAAGTAGCATGGAAGTGAAAAGAAGCTCCTGGAAGATTTTGAGATTAGAAAATGTCATACAAATCCCCATAGAACCTGACATGAATAATTTTATCTCTTTTAAATTTTATAAACTTTCACTTTGGGATGCTTGGAGTTCCTGACAATGCCTGAATCTTCATCATCAACCCAGTAAACCATGCCACCATTGTTTTTTCTTAGAAATGTATGCCACTACATCTGCTTCTTTCTCTGTTAGACAAAGAGATCTCTATTGAAAGAACCTTAAAAATGATTCTGTGAATGATACAATATAATCTACTTTTAATTCACCCAACATCAATTATATGTACTTTTGTAACTCTTTTCATCAGGCCTGGCAAAAATCTTACAATACGTGTGAGGCTATGGAATAGAATAAGCTGATTTTTTAAAAATTGAACAAATTAACAGAACTTCTAAGCATACATGAACTTCACTGAGTTTAGGATATGAGAATATGTTCTGAAACAGTGGTTTTTAGAGTACCTGTACATCCCCAGGTTAGCAATAGCACCACCACCTGGAAACTGAATTGGAAATGCACAATTCTAGGCCCTGCCTTCTACCTACCCAATCAAACTATGGGTGAAGAATCCAGCAATCCACCCATTAAGATGCTTTCTGGGAATTCTCATGTTAGTTAACTCAAGCTTGAGAACTCTGATCCAAAATATCTGCTGTCCTGGACGAGATTATGGGATTTTCTGTATTCCTCAGACTTTCTTGACACAATTTCATGTATTTGGAAGATTTGTGTAATTTGGGTCAGAGATACTCTAGCAAGTAATTGAACAACTCTTTCTACACCTAGTTTATTAATGTTTACCGTTTGTTTTTCTTTGAATGACTAAAGAAATGGGGAAAGGCCAAGAGAGGGTTATTGTTTACAGTATCTAGTGTTTCTTTTATTATAACCATTTATAATCATTTCCTTTATTATTTAGGGCCCAAATGGCCCTACTCCTTTAAGCCAAATAAAACTTCCCAAGTCAATTGAACATATAGATGCTCCTTAGGCTATTCATAAAAAGAGCTATAAAATTTTTTCTTTTGAATAATTAAAGCAGCAACAACTCTCTCACAAAACAAGTTTTTGTTAAAGTAGCATTCTTTATTACAGTCTTTTTAAATTTTAGGTATAACTGTAGTCTTTCACAATATTGGAAAATCAGATATTTACCTAGTAACCTGCCTCTTAGTCTCACAATGGGCAAAACCAAGCCAGATATGGTGGCACATATCTATAATCCCAGCAGTCTGGAAGGCTGAGGCAGAGGGCAGCAACTTCTAGAAGCCTGGAAAACATAAGGACTTAGGGAAACCCTGCCTCAAAAAAAAAAAAAAAAAAAAAAAAAAAAGCCTGGAGCTGTAGCTCAGCGCAAAGGCCCAAGTTTTAACCCCCGATATCACCAAAGGTTGACGGGGGAGTAGATGGCCAATGCCACTTACTCAGCTGTACCCTGAGGACATACTTTTTGGACTCCATGTTAATGTCGTAATGTAAGACTGAACTGTAGCCAATCCAGTGTGGAAAAAGTATGTACTCACAAAAAGACAGATGAAGTCTTTGTGAAGCTGAAACCAGATAATGCCTGTGTGATAGTTAACTGATTTTGTCAACTTGAGTAAGGGACTAAATTGGATCAGCATAGTTCTGGGTGTGGCTGAAGGGATTTACTGAAGACAGAAGACCCACTCTGGGTGTGAGTGGCACCAATCAACAGGCTTTCTGCCTGAGTGGAATTAAAGGGAAATGAAGAAGGAAAGCTCCCTTCTGTCTTCTTCAGAGGAGCTCCATTCTTCAGCTTCACCTTTGGACGTTGTCTCCTGTGTTCCAGTGCAGACTCTTCAGCCTCCAGCAGAGACCTTTCAACCTTCTCTCAGAGCTTTTGGCCTTCAGATATGAACTTGCATGAGACACTTCACTGAGCTGCAGGCCTTTGACTGGATCCTTTAGATCTCCAGTGCACAGAGCCCTTTCGCACTCCTCCTCACCTGACTCTGTGGACAGCCATTGAAGCCTACCCTGTAAACCCTTATATATTTATATATCTTGCATTAAATCTGTTTCTCTAGTGAGCACTGACTTACATAGCCTGACAAACCAAGATATAAATGTTTAAAGTAACAAAGTGCTTAAGATTTTTTTTTCCCCTCTTTCACGAAAAGCCTGTACAATTATTCACTCAGGAATTCTTAGAAAACAGCTTTTCCAGAATGGACATGAACTGAATGAACTAACTCATCTAGCCAATGACCCATTAATATCACAAGCTCAGAATGCCCTAAACAGAGTATAACACCCCTCAAAGAAACAAGCCACATGAAGAAGTATGATGGCCTCTACATTTATACAAAAGATCCCTAAAACAACCCTGTTCTTTCCATCCCATCAATAGGGGCTTCTCCTCCCTCCTTTCTATACATTCCTTTACTACCAGTCAAGCTGGAGGCTGATTTGAACTTCTGTCCCTGGCCTCCTTTGCCAGGAAACCTGCAATAAACCTCTTAGTTTTTGCAAAAACCAGGGCTATAGTATTGACTTCTATGTATATTAGGTAGCAAGCCCTTGCTCAATATTAGAGTATTAAATGCTTTTTAAAATATTTTGATAAGAAACAAAGTAAAACTGATTGTCAGAAGATGTGATCATTTTTTTAAAAAGACTGTTCAAGCAGGTCATGGTGGCACATGCCTGTAATTGTAGCCACCTTGGAGACTGAAGCAGGAGGATGGCAAGCTTGAGGCCAACCTGGGGAATTGAGAAAGATCCTATCTGAAAATTAAAAATAAAACAAGTAAACAAACAGAAAGGCTATGGATGTATCTCAGCACTCTCTGTTTAATCCCCCATAGCAGGATAAAAAGTTTTGCTCATTCCACTCCTTGCAGAGACATAACATATTTTGAAGCCATTCAACTTTAGCTTTTATTACTAACAAATGTAAATCAGAAATGAATTAAATTTTCTATAACGCAAGGGAGGACTTAGCAGGAAGAAAATCAGGTGTGTTTTACTATGGGAATTTAATAAAGATCATTAAAATGTAGAAAAACCAGGGATAAAAATGAGAAGTTTAAAGAAACAGTCAAAATCCCTCCCTCATTAGAGTTGCCAGATTTAGCTTTCAAAACATAAGGGCACAAATTATATTTAAATTTTATATAAAAAACAAATAAATGTCATAGACTGAACATGCTCTCAACACTTACACTAAATAAATACTGCATAGGACACACTCATACTAAAATATTATTCATATTCACCCAAAGCTTAATTTTACTTATTTTTTGTTTTAGGGATTGAAGCTAAGGCCTCCTGCATACTAGGCAAGGGCTCTACCACTGATCCCCAAAGCCATTAAAACTCAAATTTAACTGGCATCCCGTATTTTATCTTGCTAGGGTATCCCCAATGAAATTCTTTCCTAAGCTATGGCAAAAGTAAGCAAGTAATATATAAAGACATATTACTAGACACAGTTGTCACAGAAGTGCAGAGAAAAGTGAACTCTTGGAAAGCTACCATGATGGAATCAGGAAATGTGATTTTAGTGTCAGGACCTTTGCTGACCTAGTAGGGCACCACCAAACATCCACACAGAAAGGTTGCTGAACCTGATTTGCTCCTCACATGGTGATTCTTCTTTTGCTCTTCTTTATGAAACAGGGAACAAAACTTAGAAATATAAACCCAAGATGTGAAGTTCAAGAAACATCTGCCCCAGCAGAAATCTCTTACTGAGCCCACACAGGCTCCACATTAGAAATTCATAACACATGGGATCTTCTGTAAAGCAGAAGAAGCTTTGCGTAGATCTAAGGTTTTTGTAGGGCAAAAAGTGTGCCCCAGGCAACAGTCTGAGTGTCCTCTGGCTAAATCCATGGTAAAGAAAATGATAAGGGCCAAGTTGGAGTGGGGATAATAACTTCAACCCCTTTCTGCTTCAAGGGCTAAAACTCCAAACCACAGCTTGATTTTGCTGTGTGATACCGGGAAAATTGTAATGGGTTTTTTTTTCAGTTCAATAGGTAACACAGCCCAATATCTAGGTTATCATTTCCCAGGCCTCATGCAAAATTAACACTTAAAAGAGAAACTTTGATGTGCTGCTTAATCTGCCCTGGGTTTGAACCTTTCCCCCTTTTGGTTTGACAGAAGCAACCTAGATTTTTCTTGTTTTATGTTAGTCCTCAGTCCTTCTCAAAATAAGAGGAGGGATAGCACTAGGACACTGAGAAGTGTTTCTGAGAGTAAAACTGATGAGTAAAACTCATACGTTTTACGTATGAGTTAGAGGGTACCAAGTTCATAGGAATAGCACCATCTAAGTGGTAGCCAAGTGGACGAGCATTGGATATGTCCGTAAATGGTAAAGGGACCAATCATATCTTAGTACCTTATTATTAATCAAGTTACCCATATTCACTTTGTTCAAATAAGAAAATATGGACATAAAACCAAATACACTAGTAATTATCTATAACTTAGCTTATCTAGTGATTAACACTATTAAAGTTTGTGTGCAATTCCTTCTATGAAAATATTTATTTTTTTCATTAATAGGACTTGTTTTATTATTCACATTTATTATTTATTATTATTCACATGGAGGATCTTATTTTACACCCAAATCTGAATCTTGTTATTGTGAAGATCCTTCTACACCCATTTTTAATTTGATTTTTTTCCTTTAGGTTTCTTAAAGGGGATCTGATTTGTACCTTATGCCACAGTTTCCACTCTTTGTTTGGATGTAGTGGAAGATTTTTTTCACTTAGCCTATAGAACCTAAAAGTTTGTGTTAAAACCAATGGAAAAAAATTGCATTGATAAAATACAATTGAAATGCTGTACTTTGAAATATTGTTTTAAATATGGCATAAAACATCTCAAAAATAGTCTCATCCCATTCATTTATCCATCTCATATTTATTGACCTTCTACTGTGAAAGATTATTTTCAAGGCTGGAGAAATAACAGTAAAACAAACAGCACAATAATTGCTATCTTTCTAGGTCTAGTATTCTAGTAGGAGAAGACAGTCAATACAGAATTAACTAGGCAATTACATAAAATGTCAGAAGAGTGCTACTGAGGAATAATAAGAATAAAGAAATAGATAGTTGAAGTATATTGGAAAAAGTATCAGTCAGGAGAATTGATATTTGAGCAAAGATCTGAAAGTTGCAAAGAAAGACATTTTAGTCTGCTTGGGGTGTCCTAACAAAACACCTCAGACTAAGTGTTTTTAAAATTAAATATATTCCTCATGGTTTTAGAACCTGGGAAGTCAGGATCCAGGTGACAAGGTAGGTTTCATTCTGAGGCATCACTTTTTTGATTGGTAGGTGGCCACTATCTCACTACATACTTGTACAACTCTCTTTTTTTGTGAGAAGACAGAGAGTTCTGGTGTCTCTTTCTCTTCTTTTAAAAACACTGCTCCACCATGAGGACCCCATCTAAATGTACTTATCTCCCAAGGTCCTACCACCCAATACTATTACATTAGGAGTTAAGGCTTTATTATGTGAATCTTAGGGCAACACAAGGACTCCATAACAAATGATATCTAGATGATAGTCTGCAGGGAAAGAACTCTATAGGCTGAAGGCAGGAAAGCCCTGAGATGTGCATGTGACTAGATTATCTCAGGAATAGCAGGAGGGGGGGGGTGGGGAGAGGGAGAGGGAGAGGGAGAGGGAGAGGGAGAGGGAGAGGGAGAGGGAGAGGGAGAGGGAGAGAGAGAGAGATTTTGATTGATTCCAGAGGGCAAGGTCTGAGAAAGAGGGGAGCTCCTATAAGACCTTGTGGGCAAGTAAAAGAACTTTGCTTTAAGTCTGACAAAGAGGGAAACCTAGTGAATAATTTTGATCAGAATGAAAAGGTCCAACTCATATTCTAAAGCAGTATTGCAGTAGTTCTCAATACAGGCACTATTTTGCCCACGAAAGGACATTTGGCAAGATCGGGAGACACATTAGTTGTCATAACTGGGAGGAGTGCTGTTCGCATGTAGTGGGAATGGGTCAGGGACACTGTAACACGTCTACAATGCACAAAACAGACCCTCCCAGATTTACCCAACTCAAACACTAATAGTGCCAGGATCGAGAAATTCTATTGTAAAGGAAGAGTCAATAAGGATTTGAGGTATAAGAGGTAGGTGTTTCATAGAAGAGATTCTACTTACTCCAAGTAGATCTATAGAGCAAGTTGTGTAATTTACATGAAAAAGAAAAAAAGTACTGTCAATTGCAAAAGAAAGTTCCCAGTACAAGGACCCAAGAGACTTGAGTTCTTATCTGATCTGCTCCTCACTAACCTTCTGAGTCAGGCCACATCACTGGGAATCAATTTACTCATCAATGAAACAGGGAGGTTGAATTAGACAAATTCTGGTATCTCAGCTCTGGCATTATCAAAGTCTATGAACTCATATCTATCACCTTTGTAACTTGCAAAAGAAATTACTTTCAAATTTAGGAGGAAAGATATTACATGAAGAGATTTGGTATGATCACCTTGCAGTCAGTTTATCACAGATTAAAATGAGACCACAAAGAGATGCGTTTACTGAAAGTGCCAAGAAACCAACAACCTACCTCATTAGCCATAAAATAGACAGTCTAATCTTTTTCTCTTGAAGATAAAGGACTACAGAGGTCACTCTGCTGACAAAGCATGAACTGCTTTATTATGATTCATGAGAAATGAAGTATTCATCTTGTGGAAACTCCTATTACAAATATGAAGGATTAATTCCATAAAGGTCTGACAGGTCTAGCAAAAGCCATAAAAATTCAGCAAACCCCATGGTTGACATTGTGGCATAAAGTCTGATGCAGGGATCCAGAGTGAGAAAACATTTGTATTATGATGAGTCCAATTTTTTTTCTAAATGCAGGCTAAAAGTTTTCATTAAAATGGTGTCATTCATTTCATTGAGGTATTTACTGTATGTTATCTCAGAAGAAATGTGATAGTTTCCTGCTTAGTACATAAATGATATCAAGAAGGAAAACCCAGCATGATAATAATAGTAATGTCAGAGTTGGAACTGAGAACCAATGAGTTTTACACTGCTCAGGAGGTAGAAAATGAAAGAGCCCTTTCAAATAACTTGTTTTATTGGATGGCGATTTAGGGTCCATGGAGATGACTCTGAGAGGAAGAATGATATCCCTTGGGAGGAGCAGAACCACAAGGGGACTTCTGAACTCAGTACGGATATGCAATACATATATGATTTATGTGAACAGCAAGAATGAAAGACTTCTTCACGTGACCTCACCTAGAGGAAACTAAAACGTGAAGGAACAACCATGTCTCTTACATAAAAGGGCTAACTACATACAGGAATTAAAATTTGCACCTTCTAGAAATGTCCTAATTAGAACTTTTCCTCAAATCCAGTGGTTAGTACCTTGAGCAACTCCCCCACCAACGCTCAGGCGCACACACTAGCAGGCACAGCAGGCAGGAACTAGTGCTTCATGGAGGTATCCACTTGACTTTTGATGTGGTGTAACACTGAATGATACCTCAGAATTGGTTTAAATGTTACTCCAGATGATAAACATTAATTGCCATCAAGTTGCCATTTGTCAAAATAGAAAATTTAGTCCCAGGCCAGTAAAGATGTAGAAAGTTCACTGAACAGCAGTAACAGAACCAGCTCTTAGAAGTGATAGCCCTTTATTATATCCCTCAGTAGCTTCCATCTTTCTATTAAACATCATAATTTTGAGAATTTATTTTGTATTATACTGTAAACAAAGGAAGAGAAATCGTATTTGTCTTGTGTAACCCCTAGTAGCCATTACCTAACCCGAGGTATTTAATAAATATCTGTAGGGCTGGGGATTTAGCTCAGTGGCACCGCACCTGCCTCGCAAGCTAAGCTCCTGAGTTTGATCCCCATTACCAAAAAAAAGGAAAAGAAATAAATATCTGTTAAATAAGGAAATATATACAGTCAAAAATATAAATAATTTCAGAAAATTAACTAAATCATTGAGTGAAAATTACTGAGACACCTGAGAAAAACATCGGACGTAATTTATCTAGATGGGCTATGAATGACATAGATACTCAATTTTACTATCAAGAAAAACAAAGTTTACTGGCACTGTTTTGGGAGCATTTCCTTATATATTGTGATATAGCAGATGGTGAAATTTTTCTAACAGGGGGAGATAGTACATTTTTTTTGGCTTTACAGAACAAGAATCTAAATTAAAGACTGTATACACATACTTTCTACCTATTAAAAGATAATCATTTTAAAATACTTACACCTTTGTTATCAAACAAGGTAGAAGTTCAAATCTGGCCCTCTCTCAGGCTACAGTCTGTTGATCCCTGTTCTAAACAGATGATGCTCTTGGTTCTTAATGAAAGGACCAAAGCTTGGAGCTGTTGTCTCTACCAAGCGCTCCCCATACTCCATGCTTTTATATAATGGATTTACCATTTACAGGCCTTTACCAAAGATATTAAGTCCATAGGCTGAGCATATAAGTGATGTTCTTCATTACACACATACATTCACTCATAAAATCAAACACCTATGAAATGTTTGTTAACTCACCAACTTCCTTCCCTCTAAGTGTCCAGGACTTCAGACTATTCCATCTCCTACCTGTTCAACACCCCTGGCTACCTGCTGTCCCTTTCCAGAATCTTTGCAGGAGTTCTGTGGAAAGTGTATTCCAATTACTAAAGATATATAAAATAAATGTGATATTCACAATCATCATTTCCTATAAAGCCCCAGAGAATGTGAAAAATCTTAATTAACTCTATTCTTTGTCTTACAAGAAAAAGTATTAAAGATGATGAAAAACATTTTATTTTTTCTTATTGCAATAAGGGCAGCATGGTCTAGTTCTCTCTGCCATGGCACAGTGAATTTTTCATTGATGTCAAAAAATGTCTGACAAAGTTTCAGTCCCAGAGAGCTGGGGAATCATCATAGTTTGACCAATGGTGTCACAGGTTTCTGATGTTAATTCCATTTTTAATCATTTTTGGATGAGCTTCTCTCTAGCTGGTTTTCATGAATTCATCTCATTGGACATTTAACAATTTTTTTCTCATATTGTCCCTACGAAGGAAAAAAATCAGTAGAGTGGTTTCAGTGCCTGCCTCGCAAGCACAAGGTCCCAAGTTCAATCCCCGGTACAAAAAAAATATATATCAGTAGAACCAAAGCAAAGAAATAATCTTCTGAGCCACCATTTAGGAATAGTAAAAGCCTACAATTTATCTAAATAATAAACAGTCTCCTGGAATGATAGAAACTGTAATTCCTTGAAGGGGTCCAAGTGTTATCATAAAACATTCAGAAGGAAATTTATATATATTTTTCAGATAAAATGCAAAAGCAAAATCAGAAAATGTGCTGAGTTAATTGAGTGTAACACACAGGTCTCCAACTCCAATATAGGCTCCTCCATAATTCGCTGGCTAGAGACAGGATGTTCCCATCACCTGCAACCCCAGCCAAATGCACCTGCTTCCACCTTGTTGGTCCCAGTTCTGGCGCTCTCTCCTCATATGGCCAGCTCATTTAACCTCACCTTACCTCAGTTTCAGAGAAGCTAGGGACTTGAAAGATATCACAAGAACATAAAAAAGGGAGCTCATTTTTTGTCATACAACATTTTGATTTATATGTATATTATGACTGTAATTTTTAAGACACAATTGGGGTAAACTTTAAATAATATTAGCCAAACTGGTTACCATCTTCTAAAAATAATCGAATAAGTGAAAAATTTCTTTTTTCCCTTTCCAACTCTTTTTCTCTCCAATTTAAAAAACAAAACAAAACAAATAAGATAATATGCCCTTGCTTTTGCATAGCTAGAGGAATGAATTACACAGACATGAAAAGAAGTATACTGATCGAAGTAACTCACGACAGGAAGTTCTACTCATTTGTGCAAATGGGGGCTGGTGGTGAAGATAGGGATTGGTTGTCCATTGTTACAAATCAGGTGCCACTAAGATTTCTTGGAGGTTTGTGTTTTAGCTTACAAACATAGGGGGATTTCTTTCTCCATTTATGTTTTTTATATTTATAATAATTTAAGGTGATTCAGAGTTTACATGGATGCCAATTTTGATCCTGTCAGTCAGAGGGAGACTGATAACTTCATTTTGCAGGTTGTGGGAAAGGCTCAGAAATGCTAGCTGTCCTGAACAAGGAAGGACACACAGCTCAGAAGACTATCTAGTAATAAAATCCGGATTTTTCCAAATTCTAACGTAGGATTCAGTCTATTCCCCTTTGTGCTTATATATTTTCTTTTCTACCTCTATGTTATAGACTACATAAAATGCTAAAAGATAGACTACGAAAACAAGAATTAGAGCCAAACCAAATCAAAAGTACAATAGTAAAAAACACAATATAATTTAAAACATCTAATACACACTACCTCTTAGTTACTGTGCTTCTAAAAAATCCATCAAGCAGTTTGGGCACCGAAGCAACTTCATCATGTAAATATGTAACGTGGGAGGGGGGACAAAGCCAATACTCCTATGTTATGCAAAATAACTTGGTATTAAATAGCTTTCAGAATATGGGTTTTGGCAACCAGGTAGCCCCTGAAGGATGAACCTAGTATTAACACAGTGAACACTGGTAGGTGAGGGGCCAGGGGATTGCCTAGGAAAGCACCGCCCACCCCGAGGAAATCAATCCATTTTTCCAGCATTAAATCCCAAAACCTTGAGTGTGATATGGAGTAGGTGTCAGGGTGCAGATAGGGTACAGAGAAAGAGGTACTCAGAATGCTGAGGAGCAATATAAAATTAGAGAGGCTATGTTCAACTTCATTTTCTCCTCAGAGCTATCCTTGAATCACAGAAGGCTGGATTTATCATGCTTAATGGAATGTATAAAGAAACAAGTCAAATGATTATCAGAATTTGTTAAGTATCAGAACTCCCAAATTTTGATATACTCCAGAGAAGGTATATTTATCTACTATGTCTATTTATATACTTTTTCTTACTCTTGCCTAAGAGTAACTATGCCTAAAGTTTCGCTGAAATCTCTTTTCCTCTTTTTTTCTTTTAGTGATGAACACTAAACAGATAATAAAGCACAGAGTGGTGTTGGCCTCAGGAAAGAAAAGAGTCTTGGCATCCTTAAGATGCTCAAGAACTCAAAAGGGGATAAAGAAAAGGGAGTGGACACACTGAATTTCCTGTATTACCTAAAGGAGTTAAGTTGCCACTGGCCCAAAGTAGGGGTCACTAGCTGCAGCCTCAAGCTGGAATTCCTTTCTTAAGGACAGATGGGACCAAAGAAGCTCAGAACGACTCCAGAGCTTAGAGGCACTCTCAGACACCCACCTGCATGCAGATAACACCATCTCTGAGATGCAGAGTCAGTAACATATTAAGCCATGGATTTAAAATTGGCATTTAGATGAGATCACTGCTGATCATCAGCACATCAATCTCTTTTTTTTTGCCAATAATGTAAAATAAAGTAAAATTTAACAGGACAAGCTAATTATGACTTTGTGCCTTTTTACTATGACTTTTGCTTTTTGCTTTATGACCTGCTCTTTACTAATTTCAAGCTAATTTTACTAATTTCATCACAAAAACAATCAGTAAGATAATCATGTAATTTATTACTCAAATCAGACACCTTTGAGACTGACAGGGGACTCAATTTAGATTTAGTCCAGCACAACATATGTAAGTTGGAACTATTCTGGGTAGGCTGGGATTCATGCTCATCTACTTATTACTATTTTAAACATGGTACAGATGCTCCTAATGACACACTGTTTTGAAATTCATTTATTTGACAGTGAAAAATCTTGTTGGGCATTAGCAACATTTGGAATTAATTATATTGAAATAGAGTATACACATTTTTATTTATGAAATGTATAATGTTCTCTCATTCTTCTGGATTTGCACTTAAATTTACATTAAAGAGAATTATATCTCATTCATTTTGGGGAGGTATTACAGAGAGCTTAGAGCTACAATCCCTTGTCCATAAGTCTTTTTAAATTATATTTTTTAAAATAAGGTCTTGGTAATTTGTCCAGGCTGGCATCAAATTTGTAATTTTCCTGCTTCAGCCTCCCAAGTATACACCACCACCCTTGGTTTATGCCTTATCTTTATTCTTACCTAACTTGGTTACCATTAGTAGAAACTTATTGGGTGCAGATGAAAAGCCAAGGATTATTGGAATACCACCTGGCCAGAGAGGGGTGGCTGCAGGCTGGTCAAACTGGCAGGTAGGCAGAAATGAACTTAAACCAATGAACACAAATGTGATGTGGCTGAGGGAAGGAGAGCGTGGACTGAAAAGTGTCACATCTCCCTGTCAATTTGTAAAGTGACTGTGAAAAATGACACATGAATCATGATAGAAAGGACTGCAACCACTTAAATGCTGTTAACACCACTGGCTACGTCCATGAAGAATAATGGCCGAGTGAGGCATGGAGTCAGCCGAGATCACAGGGATCTCTTGCTCCATCACACTCAGTGACTCACACCATGACCTTCTGCTTAATAGTGGTGCTTCGGCACGGATGGATATGTTCAGAAAACCTCTCCACTGAGCACTGATGTTAGCAACTAAGCTTAGCATAGTTATAGCTAATAGCAGGAGAAGCATAGAAGGTTGACTGAGCTTTCTTAGTCATTAATTGCTAACTCATGCATCCTAATTTTTGTAAAAATATGTATAGTACAATGGATCTTCAATTGATCACATAATGTCAGTGTGAAAGTAATGAGTAGATAAACACTAATTGCATTGTTGAACTTTTCCTTTTATAAAAGGAGAAAACAAATGGACCAAAATTTAAGCCTATTACTTGATTTAATTTCCAACTACCTGATAAAATTTGAAATTATGTTGATTTTAGAGAAGAAGAAACTGAAGCTGAGGGCCATTACCAATTATTTGCCAAATGGGATGACTTCAATTCTGAAATATCTTTAACCTAAACTTTATTTCTCACTTTCAGATTTGTCTCTTTATATCTGAGGTCTGAAAATTTTTCTATTAAGGACTAGACAGTGAATATCTAGGAAAGGGGCTATAAACAGTAGGAAAAGTAGTGGATGAAACCACATAACCTGCATTAGCCACCTGCTCTGAAGTATCCAGCATAAATAAAAAATATATATATAAACAAAGTTACATAGTACTAGAAGCTGTGAATATATCATTGTGATTCCCCCAAATACCTCCCATGAGTAAATACTGAATAGAACACAATCCATGTTTATTTTGGATATCTCTAATGTTGTCTTTCAAAGCCCTTCATCTGGTTCTCTGGTGCTTTCCTGATGATACTAGAGTTCTGACTTTAGCATCCCATCCAGGCCTGATCTTTCCTGGTTAAGTCCTATATTTTAAATTCTTCTGTCTTCTGCTTCCCATTTACAAAAACCTATTTAACCTAGTCACAACAGCATCATCTACTGGCAGGGGGAGTCACTATGTTTTACACACATTAAATTATGAAGAGCTAACATTAAGTTAGTAGCTTGACTTAATTGGGCAACCTCAAGAGTTATGACAGTTTAATAGAAGGCTATGTTTTACTAAACTCAGAAACCATCTATTGAGTCTCTGTGGTAGATACTGAGAGTGGTAGATGCCTCTGAAAACAGTAACATGTAGTATATGTAAAACCATAAAGAGACATAGGCTCTAGTAATTTCATTCCTAAGAACTTATCTCAGGAAATTAATACAAATGTACCAAAAATTCTCATTATACTGTTTAATATTAGAGAAATAGATATGGAAATCATAGCACATTAATAACAAATTAGGAAATAATCAAAATTATGGCTTTAAAGACTATGAAAAAATAGGGAAAAGTAAGCAAATGATTGTGATAGATATGTTGATTTTTGGTTTGTGGGCAAAATACCTTTCCTGATACACCTAATTAATGTCATGAAGTCAACAATTATAGAAGACTATTGAAATTTTAGTAGGGTCCTAATGTACTATGGATTTGTATAAGCATTTTATATATAAAGAGGAAACCATCCTTGGCTTCCCTGTCCTGAACTCTTACTCTGGGTTAGAGACATGTAGACCACTGACACCGCTGCACAGATGTGGTCTCCGTCCTATAACTGAATATCCTTTTTGTCGCTGTTGACTGTGCTGCCACCTCTGAAAATCATGCCACAGCGCTTTCTTTTTGTGCATTTATTTTTCTCATTTTGAAGTCTATTCCCTCATTCCTCAGAGGCCAGTTAGCAATGCAATAAATTAATTTGTACTTTGGAGTGAACTCTTTAATCCTTTTTGTTCTCTAACCTCCCAATCAAACACATACTCTCACATTTGCATGTATTAACATAATGAAACATTAATTGCACAGTGTCTAGGATAGGACAAGCAAAGCGCTTCAATCAATCTCAATAACTTGCATCAGGAAGGTGAAAAAAGCTGTCTGGCCTTATCAGGAACACATAATAGACACAAATACAGGCTCCATGCCTGTTGTGGGCATGATTTATAAACAACATTTAAAAACAAAAAGCAGAAAATTACAAGGAGATGAATCAATAACAATTATCTTAATGATAGATAGACAAATTTTATCCTTTTGTTGGGTGGTATCGTCAGCATAGTGGTTTGTTTACAACAGGGGATAAAGATTAAGCAAAATTATCTAGCACACCTATGAGGTCTGAAAAGGACTAATTCTGGAGTTCAGTGTAGTGCTGTGTCATTTAATTTCACTCAAGAAACTGAGCATTCATTTAGAACAGAGAAGGTGATTTCTAAGGCTTCACATACAGCCCCTATGTGAGGACTGGGTAAAGTCTCTTAACCTTTCTAGATTCGTTTGTCTTCATGCTCTCTCCCCACAAATAATGTGGGGCTCTCTTATGCTTCAGAGAGCCTGAATCTGCAATTGGCTGTTAGCCTGAACAGCCATGCTAGGCTTACAGCCAATATCAGTTTTGGTTGATTGTTGTCAAAATTTCCAGTTGTTAATTATGTAAAATAGTTACACAAGGTTACAGGATTATAACCCAGAACTCATATCTTCAGCACTTACAATCTTCAGCATTCATACTTTTTAAAAGTTTTTGCAAATATCAACCATGGTGACAAGTATCTGGGTCCATAGAAGCTTGTTTTTCCTTGGATTTTTCTTAGAGTCCTGGTAGATCAATAAGAAAATAAGAAAACAGAAGTACAAAAAGATGAAGTGTCAGTCCTCAAAGGTCATTCCTCTAGTTCATGATTTTTTTAAATTAATTTATTGGTACATTTTAGATATACAATATAATGACATTCATCATTGGAAATATGCACCATTACATAATCTCTCCTGGTCTTTTATCCCCATTCACCCACCCTTCCTTCAACTCCTCCATCACTCCCTATTTACAAAGACTTTGTTTCCATTTTTTCATTTTCTTTTTTTTTTCTTAAATTCTTTTATTGGTACATTTTAGGTATACAACACATTTACATTTCTCATTGGGAACTTGTACCTTTACATGATGCATCTTGGTTCTTATTTTTTCCCCATTCCTAGCCCTCCCTTCACTCCCTCCACCCTTCCCTATTTACAAAGACTTTATTTCCATTTTTTCCATTTCTCATCATTTTTCCTTTCCCTTCTTTCCTTTCCCCTGCCCCTCCCACTACCCCTACTCCTTTGGACCTTTTCTTCCTATTTTGCATTATCGATTATTCATTCTAATCACTGGTACATTTTAGGTATACAATATAATGACATTCATCATTGGAAATTTGCACCTTTACATAGTCTCTCTTGGTTCTTATTTTTCATCCTTGCCCAGCCCTCCCTTCAACCCCTCCATTCCTCCCTATTTACAAAGATTTTGTTCCTATTTTTCCATTTTCTCATATTAATCCCACTCCCTTCTATCCTTTCCCCTAGCCCTCCCACTTCCTTCCCCTTTGCCCCTTTTCTTCCTATTTCACATGACCTATTATATATTTTAGTCCTTATTTACACTTTCAGTTTCTCACACCAGAGAAACTATTTGGTATTTACAGATGTGTCTCCTATTTATTTCACTTAAGAGCATCGCCTCAGTGTGCATCCACTTAGCTATAAATGTCTCTAATTTCTCATTTTTTAGGGCTGAGTAATACCCCATTTTATTAAAAAACCCCACATTTTCTTTATCCAGTCTCCAGCTGATGGGAATGTGGGCTGTTTCCAAGTTTTGGCTATCACAAACTGTGCTGCTATGAACATGGGGGCACATACATCACTGTGATATGATTCTTTTAATTCTTTGGGGAAGATCCCCAGCAGTGGAATAGCGGGGTCAAATGGGACTGCCAGTCCTAGTTCTTTGAGATATCTGCATACTGATTTCCACAGTGGTTGCACCAGTCTACACTCCCACCAGCAGTGGAGCAGGGTACCTCTTTCCCCACAGCCCCACCAGCATTTGTTATTGGTTGATCTCATGATAGTAGCCGTTCTTTCTGGAGTGAGATGGAATCTCAGCCTTGTTTTCATTTGCATCTTTCGAATGACCAGTGATGTTGAACGCTTTTTTCATGTATTTATTTGCTATTTCTACTTCTTTGTCTGAGAAATGTCTGTTCATTTCAGATGCCCATTTTTGGATTGGGTCTTTAAATTTGGGAGTTCTGATCTTTTTAAGTTCTTTCTAGATTCACGATAGTAGAACTTTGTCTGAGGAAAAGCAGGTGAAGATTTTTTCCCACATTGTGGGTTGTCTCTTCACATTGCTGGTGGTTTCTCTTGCTGTGCAGAAGCTTTTTAATAAGAAGAGATCCCACTTGTTGATTGTTTGTGCTAGTTCACGGGCAACTGAGGTTTTGTTCATAAAATCTTTTCCTACACCAATGTCTTCAAGGGTTCTACCTAACCTCTGTTCCAACTGGTTCAGAGTTTCTATTTTAATATTTAGATCTTTAATCCATTTCAATTTTAGTTTAGTACATGGCAAGAAATAAAGGTATAGTTTTAATCTTTGGCAAGTTGAAATCCAATTTTTCCAGCACCATTTATGAAAGAGGCTATCTTTCCTCCAGTGAGGGTGTTTGGCTCCTTTGTCGAAGATGAAATGGCTGAGTGTGTCTGGCGTTGTTTCTGCATCTTCTAATCTGTTCCACGGGTCCTCAAGCCTGTTTCTTTGCCAGTACCATGCTGTTTTTATCACAGTAGCCTTGTAGTAGAGTTGCAGGTTGGGGATTGTGATACCCCCTGCCATGTCTCTGTTACCTAGAATTGCTTTTGCTATTCTGGGTCTCTTCTTGTTCCAGATGAATTTTTGGATTGTTTTCACAAGGTCCATGAAGTATGCTCTTGGGATCTCAATTGGAATTGCATTGAATCTATATAGCAGTTTGGGAGGTACGGTCATTTTCACTATATTAATCCTTCCTCCCCAGGAGCAAGGGATGTCTGTCCATTTTCTGATATCATCTTCAATCTCTCTTTTCAGAGTACTATAGTTTTCAGAGAAGAGGTCTTTGATTTCTTTCATTAGGTTGATTCCTAGTTATTTCAGTTTCTTGGATGCTATTGTGAAAGGAATTATTTGCCCTATTTCTATCTCAGTGGGTCTGTCATTTGTGTAGAGGAAATCTGTTGATTTTTGTGTGGTTACCTTCTATCCAGCTACTTTTCTGAAACTGGTTATTAAGTCTAGAAGATTTTTGGTGGCATTCTTGGGGTCTTCTATATAGAGTGTCATGTCATCTACAAAAAATGACAATTCGACTTCTTAATTTCCTATCTTTATTCCTTTTATTTCTTTCTTTTGTCTAATTGCTGTGGATAATGTTTCCAAAACTATATTGAACAAGAGCAGTGAGAGTGGACATCCTTGTGTTGTTCCTGATTTTAGTGTTAAGGATTTCAGTTTTTGACCATTTAGTATGATACTGTCTGTTGGTTTTTCATAGATGGCTTTTATCAGTTTGAGGTAGAGACCATCTATTCCAATTTTTTGCAGGGTTTTTATCGTAAATGGATGTTAGATTTTGTCAAATGCTTTTTCTGCATCTATGGAGATAATCATGTTTTTTGTTCTTGGCTCTATTGATACAGTGTATTACACTGATTGCTTTGCATATGTTGAAACATCCCTGCATCTCTGGGATGAATCCCACTTGATCAAGGTGTATGATCTTCTTGATGATCTTCTGCATTCTATTTGCCAGTATGTTATTAAGGATTTTTGCATCTATGTTCATTAGTGAGATTGGCCTATAGTACTCCTTTTTGTTTTGGTCTTTCTCTGCTTTGGGGATCAAGGTGATGCTTGCTTCCAGGTATGAATTTGGGAGTACTGCTTCCCTTTCAATTTCATTGAAGAGTTTAAACAGTAGTGGCAGTAGTTCCTCACTAAATTTCTTGTAGAATTCAGCAGTGAAGCCATCAGGGCCCGGGATGTTCTTAGTTGATAAGTTTTTTATTACATTTTCAATTTCATTGGTTGATATTGGGTTGTTTAGAATTTTTAGGTCTTCTTCATTCAACTTTGGTAATTCATATGTATCTAGGAATCTGACCATTTCTTCTGTGTTTTCCATCTTATTGGTGTATAGGTTCTGGAAGTAGGTATTGATGATCCTCTGGATTTCTGCAGGGTCTTTTGTAATTTCACCCTTTTCATTCCTAATTGCATGGATTTGGGCCTTTTCTTTCCTTTTTCTGATAAGGTTGGCTAAGGGTCTGTCAATTTTGTTGATTCTTTCAAAGAACCAACTCTTGGCTTCAGTGATTTTTTTGTGTGTCTTTCTCTTCGTCTCCATTGCATTGATTTCTCCTCAGATCTTTTTCCTCCCTTGTATGAGCTTAAGGTTTGTTCTGCTGTTCTTTTTCTAGAAGCTTGAGGTTCAGCATCAGGTTGTTTAATTCAGCTCGTTCTACTTTCCCAATATGTGTATTCACTGCTTTGAATTTCCTTCGTGAAACTGCTTTCATTGTGTCCCATGGATGCTGATATGTTGTATTGTCATTGTCATTTAATTGAAGGAACTGTTTGATTTTTTCTTTAATTTCCTGTGACCCATTGGTTATTCAGAAGTGTGTTGTTCAATTTCCATGTATTTATGACATTTTTTCAGTTTCTCTTGCTATGAATCTCCAATTTCATCGCACTATGGTCTGATAATATACAGGAGATAACTTCAATTCCTTTGCACTTACTTAAACATGTTCTATGAGTGAGTATGTGGTCTATTTTGGAGAATGACCCATGTGCAGCTGAGAAGAAAGTGTATTCTGATTTTGTGGAGTGGAAGACTCTGGAAACATCTGTTAAGTTCATTTGTTCAAGAGCTTGATTGAGTTCTAGTATTTCATTACTTACTTTTAGTGTAGTTGATCTATCTATTTGTGACAGTGGGGTGTTGAGGTTCCCCCACTACAATTGTATTAGTGCATATATGACTCTTCATGCCCGTTAGTATTTGTTTTATATAGTTGGTTGCACTATTGTTCGGTGCATAGATATTTATGATTGTCATCTCTTCCTCTTGGATTCTTCCCTTTACAAGGATGTAGTGTCCTTCTTCATCTCTCTTCATCAGTGTTGGTTTGAAATCTACTTGATCTGCAAAGAGGATACCTACTCCTGCTTTTTTCGGATTCCTGTCACATGGAGTGTTGTTTTCCACCCTTTAACTTTCAGTCTATGAGTTTCTTTTTGAATTGTGTTTCTTGTATGCAACATATTGTTGGATCTTCCTTCTTGACCCATTCTGCCAGTCTATTTCTTTTGATTGGTGAATTGAGACCATGAACATTGATGGTTATAACTGAAACGTATTGACTTGTCATTGCCATGACTTTTTCTTTTTGTTGGGTTCTCCCCTTTACACTTAATTTCTTGTCATGCCAGATGGGTTCATTCTGCTTTGCTTCCCGGGGTTGTGATCCTCAATGTCTGTTCCTAGGATATTGTGTAAAATTTTTTGGAGTGCTGGTATTCACAAAGTTCCTAAGGTGCTCTTTGTCATGAAAGTATCTTATTTCTCCATCAATTTTGAAAGATAGTTTTGCAGGGTATATCAATCTAGGTTGGAGGCTGTTTTCTTTTAGGGCTTGGAATATGTCACTCCAAGCTCTTCCTGCCTTGATGGTTTGTGTTGAGAAGTCTGCTGTGATTCTGATGGGCTTTCCTTTGTATGTGATTTGTTTCTTTTCTCTAATTGCTTGTAGAAGTTTGTTCTTCTGTTGAGTTTTTGGAATCTTAACAATTATATGCCTATGTGTAGAGTTTTTTTGATCAAGGCTATTTGGAGTCCTATAAACCTCACTTATCTGTATGTCAAGTTCTTTTCCCCTGCTTGGGAAGTTTGCTGCCATTACTTCTGTGAAGAGTTTTTTTATGTCTTCTGCACTCTCTCCTGTTTCTTCATTGACTCCAATCAGTCTTATGTTATTCTGCTTTGCATCGTCTAGCAGCTGCTGGATTGATTTCTAATGTTCCCTTATAATTTTGAAGCAATTTTTCTTTTCCTGGTCATTAATTGTAATCTTATCTTCTATATCTGAAATTCTATCCTCACATTGGCCCACTCTGCTGTGCAGACTTTCAGTGGAGTTTTTCATGTCCTGGAAATCTATTTGCATCTGTTTTATGGATTCCATTTGTTTCCTATGTTGGGATTCCATCATGTTCCTGAGCTCCTCTCTAGATTTATTAATCATGTCTTGCACTAGGAGCACAATTTCTGTTATCTGAGAAATTATTTATGATTTCATCTTTTTCTAGATCCCCTTTTGTCACCAGTTCAGTGGGTCCAGGTGGTTGAGTATCAGAGTGTTCCATCTCATTTCCCTTTGGGGTTGCTGTAGGTGATCCGGAAGTCTTTTTTTGAGACTTATTTATGTGTTTTCTCATTTCGACTGGGGGGTCAGGGGTTGCTGTTGGCACCTGTGCAGCTCACTTCCTCGGAGGTGGGAGAGGTGGGACAAGGGCTGGGAGTGGCTGTAGGGATGATGGCCAGGAAGCCCCTTCCTCTGGACCAGGAGCAGTGGGACGGCGGTTCAGAAGCCTCTACCTCTGGCCTGGGAGCAGTGGGATGGATGGAAGCCCAAAAGCCCTTTCCTCTGGGCCAGGAATGGCAGGACAGATGGCAGTCCAAAAGCTCTTTCCTCTGCATTTTTTCATTTTCTCATAATAATTCCATTCCCTTCTTTCTTTTCTCCTACCCCTCCCACTTCCCCTTCACCCCTTTTTTTCCTATTTCACATTATCTCTTATACTTTTTATCTTTATTTACACTTTTAGTTTCTTACATGAGAGAAACTATTCAGTATTTACACATATGTGTCCTATTTATTTCACTTAAGAGTATCACCTCAATGTCCATCCATTTAGATATAAATGTCTCTAATTTCTCATTTTTTATGGCTGAGTAGTACTCCATTTTATAAAAAAAAAATGCATGTTCTTTATCTAGTCTCCAGTTGATGGGCAACTGGGCTGCTTTCAAGTTTTAGCTATCATGAATTGTGCTGCTATGAATATGGGTGCACATATATCACTGTGGTATGATTCTTTTAATTCTTTGGGGAAGATACCCAGCAGGGGAATAACTAGGTCAAATGGGACTTCCAGTCCTAGTTCTTTGAGGTATCTCCATACTGATTTTCACAGTGGTTGCACTAGTCTACACTCTCACCAGCAGTGGAGCCGGGTTCCTCTTTCCCCACAGGCCCACCTGCATTTGTTATTGGTTGATTTCATGAGAGCACCCATTCTTTCAGAAAACCTTTTTTTGTTGTTGTTACAGGGCTCAAACTCAGGACCTTGTGCTTGTGAGGGAGGCAGTCATGACTTCCATTTTGGGCCAGATAAATCTTTTTTCTGGAAAGATGACCTGTGCATTGTAGGATGTCTAGCAATATCTTGTCTCTACTCACTAGATGCCAGTACACTTTCCTCCTCTTCCTTCAGTTGTGACAATCAAAAATATCTTGGTACATTACCAATGACCCCAGCGGAGAACCATTCCACTATGCCCTTTCACATACACATCATAAGTAATATCAGTATTAAAAAGTCATTAAAGCAAATTAGATGACATTATTTGATTCTGAAGAAATTTTATCCTTAAACTTTCTGTTTTTCTCTTTTTCTTTCTTTTTTATGGTGTTAGGCATTGATGGAAGACAATTATTATAGTTTGTATCTAGATTGCCCTCAAAGCCTCATGCACTCATAGGTGGGGCTTTTCAGAAGTGGCTGGATCTGGAGTGTGTGAATATGAATTAAGGCTGTGTGATAACTGAATTTAACTGAATTTTAGCATAGTTCTGGGTGTGGCTAAATAGATTTACTGAAGAGAAACAGAGCCATTGCTGTGTTGCTAACCATGTGATTTAGGATCCTTTGGAACTGGCTCATGGGAAGACATTGGAAAGGTTTGGAGATGCTGGCTGAAGCAATAGCCCTGGAATGGTGTGAGCTGAGCTTAATGGGAGATTCTGGTCATAGTCATACCCCTGGAAAAGATCAGGCTCAAGAGGTTTCAACTGGGAAGGACTCTATTGGTAACTGGACTCCAGATCATGTGTGTTATGCTCCTGATGAAAATTTTTCTGCATTTTGCTCATGTTCAGAGACTTTGCCTGAGACTGAGATTAAGGACATCAAAAGAGAGATTTTTGTTGAGTGTCAGGAGCAAAGGACTCAGCAGAATGATTTAAAAGACTTTGAATTTGGCCAGAAAGAAAGCTTCAGTAAAGTTATGGCCTTCAAAGATGGAACAGAGGAGAACTTGGTGGCTGAAAAGGCACAGGACAATAGAAAAGATGGCATAAGGGCATCACAAGAACCAGCTAGATTCCTGGCTTTGCAGCCTCAAAATTGCAAATGTGAAAGATTGCTTTGAGAAGAGAGCTCCAGAGCACCATGTTCCAGAATGGTGGTGGGCTACAGAATTTGTGCCTTGAGATTGGGTTCACAGAGTTCAGTTATCCAGGTACTCAAGCCCTAAAGCCAAGAAAGAAGGAAGCCTGGCTCCTGTTCTGTCTGGTGGCAGAACTTGGCATCATTCACATGGTGTTAGTTTTAGATGTATGTAGAATGCAAAAGTTGTCAGGTCAGAAAAGCTTCCACCTAGATTTCAGAAAAAGGTCTGGGAGGTCAGGCAATGTGCCCAAGAGGGCAGTGTGTGAAGTTGTGAGTGTGAAGCCAAAGGTGCAGTGGAGGCTCCAGAGCAGTGCAAAAGCCAGGAACATGGCTCATCTGAGGAAAGTTCCCGGGACTGAGCAGGGCCAGCCCAAGAAAGAACCCACGGGGGCCACAACCACCAGCAGTACCATAGGAGCAGAGCCACACAAGCCCCTTAGAGTTCACATCTTGCCACAGATTGCACCAAACACTGGTCATGGAACTACAGGATGTAACATTTGCCTTGCTGGATTTTGGACTCACTTTGGCCCTATTCCTTTTTATTTCCTTATCTGTACCCTTTGAAGTGAAAATGTTTATCTTGTGCCCTTGTATGTTGGAAGTATTTAACTTTCTCTTCATTTGTGCAGGGGCTTGCAGCTAAGTGTTTGCCTTAAATCTTAGAAGAGACTTTGGACTTGGATTTTTCACCAACTGTCAGGACTTTGGCAACTCTTAGAAATGGACGAAATTACTTTTGCGTAAAGGGATGTGCACAAGTCTTTTTGGGGGTCAGGGGTGGAATGTTATGGTTTGTATCCATATGGTCTCCCAAAGCCTCATGCACTCATAAGTGGGGCTTTTTAGAGGTGGCAGGATTTAGGGTGTGTGAATGTGGATTAAGGATGTGTGAGTGTCAAATTGATTTAGCTTAGCCCCAACTTGGCTCTGGGTGGCACCAATCAATAAGCCTGTACCCTAGATGGAAAACAAAGGTTCAGAAAGAAGGCAAGCTCAATGCCTGTTGCTAGCTGGCTTCTCCTTGCCATGCCATGGACTGTTTCTCCTCTGCCACGCCCCTCTGCCATGCCACCCTGCATTGGAGCCAACTAACTGTGGGATGAAACCTCTACAGACTGTAAGCTAAAATAAATCTCTCCTCTTTTAACTTTGCATGGAGGGTATTTTGTCTCAGCAATTCAAAAAGTAAATATGACACCATGTTAGACAAGCACTTTACCACAGAGCTACATCCCCTCCCCTGCTCTTTTTAAAATTTCATTTTGAGATGAAGTCTCTCTAAATTGCACAGGTTGGTTTATAACTTGTAAGTCCCCTACCTCAGCCTCCTGAGTGGCTGGGGTTACAGGCATGTGTTCCCACACTTGGCTTAAATATTCTTTGAAATAAGTAGAATTACTCAGCACTTAAGTCAGTATTTGAAGGCATTTATGAAACATTAAAAAGTCAAGATTTCTACTCCTGAAAATCCCATTCTTACTGTGTGGCCTCGAGCAAATTTTTCTTTCTATATACATCACTTTCTTTCACTGTAAAGTAAGGAGATTGAACAAGGTGACTGCTAAATCCCTTCTAGGTTTCACATTCTCTAGTTCAACTGTTAGAAGGTTTAACCAGGACCCTAACATCCACATACCTCCCAAATACTCCATCTAGTGTGTGCCAGTTTTTCAGCTGACTCCTCCTGCTCTGCAAGAAGTAAATCTTTTCTTCACTGACAATCGAATCATCCCAACCTTTAATTCCACAGGAAGGAACAATTGTATGCAATAAAATCTGAATCTGTAACCCAACAAAGATAGGTTACTGTACCTGTGCATGTAAAGAGCAGACAGAAACATAAATGGAGAGATAATTAGTCTTGGATTTCTTATAAATTTGAGCATAATCACAAAGCATGTAAATTAACAAACAGCAAAAACAACAAAATAGACTAATAAATTAACCTCTATCTGTTGCCTATTATGCTAAACTGTCCTTGTTCTCATTATGTAAAAGTTTTATTTAAGGTAAAAATTATGCTTGGGGGGCAGTGGACTAAACAAATTCAATTATTAAAAATCCAATTTTCTTGAATTTGACCTTATTGTGAGTCAGGTCTCAGAAGCACATGCGTTCTGATTTGTGATTCTCAGAGCCCATTAATTTTTGTAATCACTTCTCCAAATACACACTATTCACATAGATCCCTAGAGATTTTAGAGTCCAATCTGTCCTTTGACAGCTATCAAATCCTTGTTTGTACAAAAGATGCAACAAGTCAGTGAAATCATCCTTCAAGACTCGAAGCACTGTCAGCTACTGGCTATTGGGGCTCATTCATCCGTAGGCCCTCATTTGAGCCCCTTCATAACTGATATGTGTGCTAGTACATGCTTGTGATTGCTCATGTGAGCACAAAATGAAAAGATGTGACAGACACACAACATTATAATTCTCTATATCCAGAGATTTGAATGACCTGCCTGCCAATACACTACAGCATGTTCCCATTTACAATGCATCTATCTTAACAAAGAGTTGACAAAATCGTCTTTCAAATAGGTTGCACTTGTCTCTTTTTATTGCCTCTCAACATTCCTGGAAGATGCATCAAAATACAATGTTCTTTACATTTTCATGTATAACAGTCTTGGGAGAAGAAAGCAAAGTAATTTTCCCTGAGAGATGGAGGAGATAAGCAGTAATACTACATGAAGAAATTTGTAGTCTGTACACTTGGTAAGGGATCTGCTGAGTGCCACTGCATGTTAGCCACATGTTAATCGCCACTGATAAGAAAAGAAAGTGCATTTTTAAGGCCACAGGCACCAAATAATTTATATCAGTAACAATAACTGAATGTGTTTTAGTACCTTATTATCACTTCACAATTATTTTCTACTTTGTTCATTAAGAAAAAGAAAAAGGAGGTTTACAAACATAATAAGGAAAAGCATTTCAAATCTCAGGAATTCCATTGTCATCAAGACAAAATTTTTATGACTACATAACAACATCTTTAGAAAGAAAGTCCCTTACTTCTAACCAACTACTGACCAGGAGTTGGAAAAAAAATGGTTACCATTAGGTGAAGAAATTGCTTCACTATAATGAAACGGGAAAGTTGGGAAAATAAAGAGCTAATTCATTGTAAATGCAAAACCACTCTTTCTACATAAAATGAAAGCCACAATAAAGCTGATGGGCCATGGGTTGTGAATACATTGTTTTGAGTTCTCAAAACCCAAAGATATTTTAAAAACTGAACATAACCAAACCATAAAACATCTAATAGCAAATGTGAACATTTCAGCCCTGTAGTTCCAGCCGACACTACCACCAAAATTCCCCTTTGATGTATTCCTACCAGCTGTATTTGGTTACACTTCATGAAAAGTCACAGCTTCCAGACCTCATTTGCTTTCAATTCAGTGGATTTGGCAATTTCAACATAAAGAATTTAAAATTTAAAAAAATAAATAAAAGTATCTGTGGGTCATAAACTTGCAAGCTCAGTAGTTTTAATGTTTGAAATAAATGTTTAATGTCCAATGCAGGATTAGGTGATATTACAAATATGATCATTTCTTTTTCTCTGAAATGAACAAAGTAAATAAGAGGAGGAAGAGCAATCAAAGTTTCAGGATCCTAATACTGTTATTCATTGCACTGTTTGCTTCATGTCAAAACTGGTTGTCACATTTCCAAATCCCTATCCCAACCCTTGGAAACTTTCTAATTTACTAGCTGAGAAGCAATCTCAGAAAAATGAGAGATGTCTCTGTGGACCTTTTTTTAAATGTTGGTCACCCACAGTTATTTTCAAAAGAATAGCAGTATTTTCTATATCAATTGATAGCAATAGGCTAAAAGATATCACTTGCCCACAAAATAAAGAAAACGTTAACCAGTCACATTGGATTTTCATTTCTTACTATTTTCTCTTTACTATGACATCTATTATTGCTACAATACCATGCTCATAAAGTCCAGCATAAATCTAAAGGATAGCTTATATATAAGTTATAAGGGAGAGACAATTATTTACTAGAGTCTTAGAAAATACTCAAGGATTTCTAAGCAAGAGAAATTTTAAGCATTGGGAGTTTCCGGAAGTTGGCAGCTTCCTGTTTATGTAATTGATAATGCTGATAAGATCAATAGCAGCTTCTAATATTGAGCTATTTTTAATCTGTTGCTCACTATATTACATATCTATTTCCAGGCATGGTAGCACATGCCTGAAATCCCAGCAATTCGGAGGCTGAGGCAGGAGGATCATTGTGAGCTCAAGGTCATCCTGGGCTACATAGTGAGTTCAAATCCAGCTTGAATTTCAAGGCAAGACCCTGTCTCAAAAAACAAACAAAAATGTATATATTATACATTATCTAGAATATTGTTCACATCCATCTTATCATTTGGCTACTTTCATTTGGCCACCCAACATAGTCATTGTCACCTAACCAGTAAGAGACAGAGTCAGGATATGAATTTGAGTGTTCCTAACTTTAAAGATCATGTTTCGTAGACCTGGGCTTCAATAGGAATAATTAAAATATAATCTAAAGCTTAAAAATATTATTTCCAAAATGACTAGAGAAAGAAGAGTCTATTGGGTGGCCAGGCTGGTGATGGAAGATCATACCAGAAAATAGGTGTTGTGTGTGGTCTAACAGAGAATATGTAAGATGATGCTAAAAACGTTGAAATCAAAATGTTGTGGGTAAAGATGGGATTCAATACAAAAGTGGCAATGACTTAGGTAAGAATCATTAAGAAAGAGGAGGATTGATGGATTACAGAGACAAAGAATTCAGGTTGAAATACAAACTCTGAAGGAAAATATCTTAATATTAAATCTAATTAAATTCAAGATCTGTCACTTAACAGCTCTGTGGCCTTCCTAAATTACTTATTCTCTCTTTTCTCTTCTATAAATAAGAAAATCCCACTACTCACCTGTTTAATTTGTTAGGAATTATTTTATAGTGTTTAACATTGCAGTAAGAGTTCAACATTTGGTTATTTATCATGATAAATACCACTCCAAATTCGATCATTTACTATCAAAAGTGACTTTAAGGTAGTCAATTCTCTGGTTGTTCTTCCTTTTACTTACTTTGAAGTGGGACTACATTAGCATTTCATCCTGCTCCACCTGATTTAATGAGATAACATATGAAAAAAGATTTTAAAAACATAGAAGTGTTTTTCCAAGAATGTATAGGTGAGTAGTGGATTAAGATCTTCTAGAGTCAGAATAAACCACAAGTACTTGATTTCTGACTCCTATGTGGGTTGATTTCTACTAATGAAAAAGAAGGATTAAAACTGAGGAATTGATTTATATTGCATTTCCAATTCGCTTTAAAAAAAAAAAAACTCTATTGCCTTAGCTAATCTTTCTGTTCTCTGTGTATGTACCAAAACATGCCATCTCCTTAAAAACCATCCACCCTGTTTAACATATTAAGCCCTTCTTCCTAGGAAGGTTTTCTAATGAGTTAAATATGTCCTGGCTTCTCAACCCTTCGCTCCAAACCCAGACATGCTTTTCACACCATCTTTTCCATCACTTGCTAAACCTTCAGCTTCTCTCCCCTTCCTTTCACACACCACCACCCTCTTATGATGTGTAACAGGCCACCTGGAGTAGACTGTAGCAATAGGATTGACTATAATGATTCACCAGATGAGTGTTACTGCATTGTATTCATGTTTAACCTATCTGACTTTCTTGTAAGATCTTGAAGTTTTTGAGTAACCTTCTTGTTGTCTAATTTTTTATGTTCTTACAGTCCAAAGACAGACGGGACCATGCATCTATCACCCACCTAAACACCAATCAGAAGTATGCAGTACTAATCTCTCAATTCAATCAAGTTGACAATCAAGATTAATCATCCCAAGATACAAGTTAATTAGTGTTCTGGGGATGAGAAGAGGGACTGTACATGGATGTAGGAAAATGGGCAAAGGGCTATGAAAGAAATTCATCTGTATATTTAAAATAGAAGGAAATCAGTAATTAATACATCAGATGGAAAAATAAAAAAGCAACAGTATAAGCATATTACTTAGAGACATAGAGAAAATTTTCACAAGAATCTGCTATAGGAATTAATATTTATTACTTCTTAGAAAGAGAGGAATCCAGGTGGAGTGGAAAGGGAAAGATATTTTTATAACAAACCAAATATGTGATAAACTACTTTGGATGAACTTAAAAATGAATGAAAAATGCTTGCTACCCAATTCTAAAAAAGTAATTTGAGGTATATCTATAACTATGATACTATCACACTTGAGAGAAAAGAAAGTTTAAAAGGCATGAATGACTGGGTGCTCATCCTTTAGTGAAATCTTCCCCACCTTGCCTTAGGGCATTCTCAGTTGTATACTGAAGATAAATTGAATTATTTCCCTGAAGATAAGATACTATCAAGGAGGTAACAGTTAGCTTCACACAAGTAGGACTTGTCTTTATGAAGGTACTGCCTGGTTGACAAAGTCAGATCCAACCTAATCTTTTATACATGGAACAAACAGAATGGTAACCCCCCACAGTCCTGTTAAGCACATTCAAAGTTTGCTCATCATAACATTATTTTTAGAATTTTGTGAGCTTGAAGGGAAAACAGAAGGAACAGCCCAACATTAAATTACTCACTTGAATGACTTTCCAAATTGAAATCACAAAGATTGCAAGTACAGAGTTGTAACTGCACAGGAATCCATTTGAAATAATTTCAGATCTGAACATTGCCATAAGGTCCTGTTGATTTTGATGGAGGCAACCTACTCATGTGGATAATACTATGTAGATGGGGCAGTGATGCCAGGGCCCTCTGCCAAAGCCATCTCTGTCCCAGCCCACCTCTCACACTCAGATATTCTCATATAATCTGTACAGATCACATATGTTGTTCTAAAGGCAGCAGGCCTTGGGTTGGAATGGTAATACATGTCTACATGAAGAGGGCTTCTGCTGTGAGGACCATGTGGTTCATCTATAAGGTGTTGTCTGCCAGGAAAATGAACTCATTTGCTGTAGTCAGATGCTAGAGAATCCCATGGGAGAGGACCCATGTGCATCTAGTAGATGAGACTCTTTGTACATGCATGGTTTCTGATGAGGAGTTAAATGGTCACAAAAATTGTTTTCATCATTAGATCATATCTTTATTTACATGTCACACTCCCAATCTCCCTGTCATTTTACCTAAAATCCAGGTTCTCTCCAGATGGAAAAAAAGGTATCTGTCAAAGACAGCTTTAATTTAGATTTACAGGCATGTACCGTTTAGTTTCCTGCTGATTCAGAGACACCATATGCCAATATTTCTGGGTTTGAAGACTCACCCTTCTCTAGTAGGGTTTTGCCATCCTGTGTGATAGCACTTACAGACACTAATTAGCAAACAGTAGTGTCATTTTAAGACTTGTCCATCTGCATACATCAAATGATGAATTTATACTCCAACTTGAAAATAATTCATATATTTAATGGCAATGGAACAGAGAGTACAGAATAAAGCTTTCTGCTTTAATTTTAGGTGCAATCCATTTGGAAATTATTTCTATTTCATCTTTTTAAAAGTCAATTCTATATGGACAATAGAGCTACTGGATTTCTCTTGAGAAAGGCTTGCACTTCACTATGAAATAATTTACTGGAAATGATCCTTATCATCTAGAGTAGCAGAAATATGTTTTGGATGCTTCCTGTTCACCAGAGTTTCTGCTTCAGTTGCTCCTCCCCTTCCTCCCATAATAGTTCATCTGTGAATATCTCTTTTCTGTCCTTACTTCTTTATCAAAACTTAACTAGTATTAATAGCATCATTTTAAAATGTAATTAATAGCTTGCCATTCTCCTGCTTAAAACTTCTTGGGTCTTCTTGTTACAGGTATTCCCAGATCTTGAACATGAACTGCTAGGAACTTTGGGCCTCCTAGCACCCACTCCTCATCTTGTGTCCTGCAGGGCCCTCTCACCATGTCTCAGACAAAGCAGCTTCCATTCTATCTCCACTCTATCTACTTAGAATGTTCTTTCTCAATTTGCACCTGCCTAACTCCTTTTAATTCTTTGGTTTCAGCTTAAGTATCTTATTTTTCTGAGAAAACTTTTCCAGCAGACTTCAATTCAAGAGTTGGGCCTCTTGTCAGTATGATTGTCTCTTGTGATATCCTGTATTGCTTTGAAATAATATGCAGCAATAGATCTGTTGTTGTTCTTTAGATTAATATTGTTTTCCTCCAATGGCCCATAAATGCCATGAGGAGAGGAGATATTTATTTCATCACCTTACACTTAGTGCTCAGCGGAGTACCAAATACAGCTCAGGTGCTCAATGAAAATTCTTTGAATAAATGGGTTAAGTTTTAATTTCCCTCTCTGAGTGCTGACATTTTTCAAGAATGACAGCAAGTTTTGTTTCCTTAGTCACTTGTTTTGTCATTATTTTAGAACTCAGAAGGTTTTTAACATTGGGGTTTTTGTTTTTTCAGGACGATGACTATTGGGCATTTGATACTGCTATTTCTTAAATTTCTATCATCCTAGATCCTCACATGGTGACCTGACTTAGAAATAAACCCTAAACTCTAGGGTAAAGATGCAAAGTGTTGTCCTTATAAGAGGAAGAAAGGACATAGAGGTAAGCAGATAGGAAAAAAAGGTGAGGTGAAGACAGATGTAGAGGTTGCATTGATGCAGTTACAAGCCAAGGCGCAGGGAATGCCACCAGCCACCAAATGTTGGAAGAGAAAAAAATTCTGCCTTCAAACTTCAGAGGGAAAATGAGCCTACTGATATCTTGGTGTCAAACTTCTGTATTTCACAAAACTGTGAAAGAATAAAATGCTCTTGCTTTAAACTACCTGGTTTATAAAATATACCCAGTATAGAATTTATTATTTTATCTATTTTTAAGTGTAAAATTCTGTGGCACTTTGTATGGAAGTCCTAGAACATTAAAAAAAAGTATTCTAGGAAGAATTGTATTAGTATTTTGTAGCCTCTATAAGTTCCTTTCACAAAATTACTGAATATGAGCACAGAAATAAGGACCCATATTTAGTAAGTTAGTTTACAAATGTATGGAACAGTGGTAAAAATATAAACTTGGTATTGAAAAGGTCAGTGGAGGTTATTTTGTGCATCTTTTCCATTATATGGATGGCCTCTACATAGCAGCCCTTCTAGATTATTCCTTGGCATCTGATAGATGACAGGAAGTCACTAACCCACAAAGCTACAAAGTGGCAGAACTTTTAAGGAAAACATTATAAATTTGGTGTAATCCACAGCAGACTGCCTTACTACTGCCATGATGTATGCACCTTTATAGCTTCAAAGAAGTTGAGCAGCTTCAAAGAGTGGCAACATTGTAGTTCAAACCCTGACAGAATCTTGCTCTATCTTCCTTAAACCTAATTCAATTTTTGCAAGAAAGAAATAATAGAAATATTATTCAGTGACATAATTTTATTCAATTATCTCTGCCCAAACCCCTGAGGCAACTGAAGAATACAGTTAATTTTCATACTTGTGACCAACCCCCCAGTCAAATTAAATCAAATCAATGAAGACTTATGGAGCAATTTCTTATTTGGTAACTGTTTTATTAAAGTAAAACACTGATCTAGGAAAGCGTGCCAGACATAGTATACAGCTCCATGAATCTTCAGAAAGTGAGCCATATGTGTAGCTAGGCCAGGCAATAGAAACAGAAACATACTAGGATTCTGAAGCCCTTCTCAAGCCTCTTTCCAGCCACACATAACCCTGAGGCAAATACCTGACTTTGAACTCAGTAGAAGAACTGCACTAGTCTTTCGTTTTTGTCTTTCTGTTTGCAGTGTAATGAATTTGTTACAGAATATACCATTTAATCCATTTTTAAATGAATGATTCAGCTGAATGAAAAATTCTGTCTATTTTTGAATTTGACATAAATGGATTTATGCACCATGGACTTCTGCATATGGGTTCTTCCATTTAACACCTGTTCAAATCAACTCATGTTTCTAAAAACACAGTTAAATAAATGTCTTTTGGTATTTTTATCTGTTGAAGAACAGTAGCAGTGAAACTCTAAAATGGGTGGTATCACTGGTTAAAAGGCGCCTGGAGAGGTATATTATGTTTGCTATCCATTGCACATAAATGTAGTTTTGAGGCTCTCAGATCACTTCTTTGGTGACCACTTCCACTCTGTGGAGGATGCTTCCTTTCCTGTGCTTTCTGAGTACTTGAACCCTGGAATCTGTCCCCACAATGGGACACATCTTGGCTGAACCCTAGGGAGGAGGTTACAGACACCCATGAGTAGCCATATCTTTCCTTTTGGGAATAAACAAGATATAGAATTTCTCTTAATTTAAACAAAAAAAGTTAAAAGTGACCTGAGCCTCAAATACAAGAATAGCCCCTATGAAATGAATGATAAGCTACCCTGTAAACCCTCACTTCTGATTTACAGTGTGTGCTGTTTTAAAGGTTATGTGACATACAGTTTAATGGCTTAAAACATTTTTTCTTTGCTTTATACTCTTGTTCCACTAGATCTTATATTCCTCTCTGCACCAAAGATTGTGAACTAGTTTCCTCAATTTGTTTACAAATATAGAGAACTTTTGGCCAATCTTCAGAAGCTGAGTTGACACTTTTGCTCCTGGTGGCCCTGTAGTGGCCTATGAAAAGTTTTAAAATGAAAAGAAGAGGTTACTTATCACTAACAGAGTAGAATTGTCCAAGAAACTGAAGGAAAAGTAAAACCACACATAGGAAAGAGGACAATATGAAGTGAAGGCATAGTCTTTATAAGGATCATGAAATCATACAATATGTTTTCCACGACAGCCCCATACAATATCCTATCTTTATTCCCTTGTAGGTGAAGCCTTTTCTTGACAGCTGAGTTGTCAGCATGGACAACATTAGTAATCGTTCGGTGTTCTTAATTGGGGATGATACTTATTTATCTTCACAATCCATCATGTCATACAGAAGATCTCTCCAAGCACAAGACTCAAACCCTCAATCAAAAGTCACACATCTGACTACAGAAGGTTCAGTAAGCAGCTGGCACTGTCATACATCATTAATCTTTCAATACCTTCCTCATCAGTCCTCCAGTGAAGCCAGAGCACTCCTCTTCCCTGTCCTGTCCATCATGGGTTGATAAGGAGCAAGAGGAGTGTCCCAGAATGGTGACACCCAAGGAAATCCAGAGTTTGCAGGTACCACTGATTGCTGACATGACAGACTACATGTTTCATATGCAAAGGAGGAAAGGGAAGAGGGGTCCCATGGGCTCTCACTGATCCACAGCAGGAATGGGGCAGGGAAGTCAGGACATGACAAGGAGTGATCAGAAAATAGCAAGCTGAGAGCAGCTGAAGCCCAAAGTCTTACATCTGTATCCTAAGCCTAAGCAGGAGTCATAGAGTCAGAGGGCAGGAAAGGACCCCTTATTATTGCAGGGAGGAAACAGAGGTACTGAAGGGAAGTCATGCTGTTGAGGTCATGGGCTTAGAAAGGGACAGAGGAAAATGAATAACATAGATTTCCCAAATTCTGAGCCTGAGCTAGGTATCCTCTCCATACGGACTGCTAAGCTAGAAAAAGCGCCTCTCTTTCAAAGAAATCACTGTCAGGTGCTAGGTGGCACAGGGTGGTGAATTGCATCTTTAGACCCTGTATGCATAGACAAGAAACTTGTGCACAGCATAAGCCAAAGACACATACCAGCCCAAGACAATTTCACTGTAGGAAGGCTACTGTAGCTAGGAGTAGTTGACTGCAGGGGGTTCGACAGATTCCCAAAAGTCATGCGTAAGCATCTGGAAAAAAATGTTCATGCAGGATTATTCCCTGAGAGAAGATATTTCCTATAATGTGAATTATTTGTAACACATATTGACACGCTGATGCCCTAACAAAAAGCACAATCAGGATGTTATGCTAAAACTAATTCTTAGTCCTCACAAAGAAAAATTGAAGATGAGTTCTTAAATGTAGTGCTTTCCCACCATCCCCCTTCCAAAAGTAAATATGGTCCCTTAGCTAACTAACATAACCACCAAAGCAAACAGTCTGGTTCCTTCTATGCAGCCATGGAATTAACTCTGGCTAGCTATAGAAAACTGGGAGCAGGTAGTTAAAAGCCTATAATATATGATTTTTAAGCACAGTATTCAAACTCAGCTGTACACCAGAATTAGCATTAAGAACCATGAAAGATGATGAAAATCTCAAGAGAGACTTCTTCCAAGGGAAAGGGAAAAACTTAGGTATCAGTAATGGAGAATTTGCAATCAGGTATTGTGGGAGCTCTGTGCTCTGGCTGCATGTAAGAATCACCTGGGGAGATTTAAAAACTGTAGATGCCTAGGACACACTTCAGAGTAACTGAAGCTGGGGGTAGTGCCCAGGAATGGACATAAAATACTTTCTGACTGATTCTAATGCACAGTGAAAGCTGAAAGTCACTGATGCAATCCAACCAAATTCTTTAGAAATAACGAAATAAACCTCACTATTTGTAGGCGGCTTCTGTAGATATAGCAAATTCAGGCTAGAATCTAGGACTTATAAATGTTACTCCAGCCATTTTTCCATTATGCAGTGGTTCCTCCTATGAAGTGGTCATATTTCAATGGAATAAGGGATTCTATGTGGGTAACATACACTCTTTTCCAAGAGAAGTTTGAACTGTCCAATATCTAAAACAAATTAACAAAAGAACTAAACAAAACTTTCAATTTATTTTGGCTATCAAACACTTTTTATCTATAAAACATCTCTCTTTAACTAAATGGCATTTCAAAGTGGGTGTGTGTGTGAGAGAGAGAGACAGACAGAGAGACAGAGACAAAGAGGGGAGTGAGAGGATGAGCAAAGTACAAATAGTATCAAGTTGTAAAGAATCCTTCATTAACACCTAATCATTTATTGTTTTATTGGAATAACCAAAACGTAATACAGTATAGTCAGTAATCTACCATTAGTATTAAGAATGTGTATGCCTGTAAATAATCAGAATTCAAAAGAATAAGGATGCTTATTGAAGTGATCAGACCCTCTCAACTCTCTCACTCCTGCTCCAGATAGAATGATTTGTTTTCCCAATATATTTCCTTTCCAGTTCAGTACACTATTCTCATTCACTTATACAGTATGCTGTTCTTCACTTTTTAATACTGCAATATTAAAAAAAAATTACATAGCTAATTCCAAAAGTTCTACTATCCCAAATGAACTGTTTCCTTTCTTATTTGCTCACTTTCTTACTCTATTTACTTTGGTTTTACATACTTATAAGCATGATGGCCACTGAAATTTTGTAGTAGCAATGCAATGAAGTAAAATCTGTCCCAGAAGTGTTATTTGCCATGGAATGTTGTGGAGGTTCCAAAAGGGTTTGAATGCTACCTTGGTGTGTATACTGAGGTCACACAGGTTGGTTTAGCAGTTCACTCTGCTCCTCCCTAGTAGTGTGTCCTTAGCATTACCATCTACTAAGTGAGTTGGGAATACATATGGTATTTGTCACGCATGGATTAAATGAGATGCATATAAAGTACTTAGCACCCTGCCGGGAATATGGTAGTAGTTTAGAAGTAATACTTAAATAGACTGTAAGTCTCTAGACAATAGTTTGTGGTCTTCAAGCAGAATCCAGGCAATTATATCTTCATAACCTTCTCCCTCAGTGTTCTCATCTCTGTTTTCTGTATGAATTTGTAATATTGATCTTTCCTGGCATAGGCTGTGTTTTGATTATGCACATCTGGCTGGCAAGAGCAAGTGCTTCCTTGTATTTCACTTAGCACAGTGCCACACGTAATTACAGGTTTAACACTTCCCTTCTGATGATAATGATGATGACAATAACAGCACTGATAATGGCTAAGAGATGACAAATAACCTAAAATTCAAAACTTGCCCAAGCAGAGGGCCCCTCTCCCTAGTTCTGGGCTGAACACAATAAAAATGATCACCTTAACTCATACATGCAATTAAATACTTTCCTGCAGACAGCTGACTCCAAAAGATCCATCAAATACATGGGGGCTGCCCAAGGCTTATTTCATGTCCTCCTCATGTTGAAGATTGTGCTTCAAAATATTAACAGGCCACAAAGCAGCCAAGACCCCAAGTGGTGTCCAGGTGGCTACAGTGGTCTCTTAAAGCTTTGTTCTTTTTTGCTTTAGGTTCTTTTGTTCTCTTTCCTTTGCTCTTTCTTCCTTGTAGAATTAAAGTTCAGTTTTGAACAGGTCACTGGTTTCCATGGTATTCCAGAGCTCCTTGAACTCCATGGTCCGGTTCAGTCTCCTGTTGCACTTGCTTGTGCACTCATGTAACCAGAGGTTATACATTGTTATTTCGCCTAACCTAGCACATAATGGTATCCGAATATGATAAATTAAAGACATGCTGTGGGAGAGAAAGGACCTGACCTAGACAAGCTGTAAGAATTGGGTATCAACTTCCCCAAGTCCCTCAGCACTCTCTCCATTGACAGAGCTTTCAGAAATTTCCTGGCTAGTCACTAAAGTGGTTTTATATCCCAAATGGCCTCTTTCTACCAATTAGGAAAATTAATTCAAAAGTCAAAAAGATGGAATAGAGTGAGCACAGTTTCCCTTGGAGGATAAATGTAAAGAATGAAAAGCAGGCAGACTTGAGCAATGGAAATACATTTGCAATGAGTGATGGGCAAGGTAGTGACTTTGTGGAGCTCTTGTTTGCTCAGCAACTCCTCATATCCTGAATCCTCTAAACAAAACTATCTTCACAGATCTCTCCTTTGCCTTTGGTTTACAAGCTTAAAGCTGATCAATAAAATATTAGTTGACACATAAACAAAAACCAACACTCATAGTCACATAATGCTCTATAATGAAAATTAAGAAACAGAATATGAATATTTCAGTATATCAAGCTACTCAATGGGACTTGACTATTTTATATGGTTTTTTAAATCCTACTTTCAGCTCCAAATATTTGTAGAATATTCAGGATACTTAGGCTTTCCTGAGCCTTACATAGAACACATTAGTGGTAATAGATTCAATTTCCTCATTTATAAAATAGGACAAAAATCACATTCCTCATTAGGTTATGATGAAGGACGAGTAGGTAATGCAGGTAAATCATTTAATTTAACCTTAGCCTCAAATTGAGTATTTTACAAATGGTTGCTAATTTAATGAGTCTAATATTATAATTGGGCAAAAGAATATTATATCACACATATAAGAACATGTTGTATATTATTCTTTCAAAGGCTCATTTTAAAAAGTAAGGGGGGAGAGAGGACTTCTTTGGACATTGATGCTTTTATAATCTACCTAGATATGTGCAGGACTTACTGATGCAGTCAAATTTACATATGTGGAATTGTGTGTACTTGTCATAGGTACAGAAAAGTCAGTACTTGATATCAAGTAGGTATTGAGAAAATGAGAGTAGATGGGATGCATAATATGCAATTATCACAAGGGATCCCATTCCTGTCTTCTGGATCAGAACAAATGAAAGTATGATAGGAAAGTGGTCTCTCTATTCTTCCCTAAGTGAAGGTAGAAAAGTGAAAGTCTCTGAGGTAATAGAAGCCATGCCTGCCCTCCCTGGCATCTAAGTCTACCTAAAGTCTGAGCATATACAACAGCCATAGCAAGTCAAGATCAAACTTCATACACTAGAGGTCAAATACTGACATATGTGTAATGGATTCATTATCAAGTCATCTATCATTCAACAAAGTGTATTGATATTCTTCCATATGCCAGGCTATGTTCCCAGAAGTAGGCATACAGCAATGAGAAAGGTATTTGTCCTTCTGATCTTTATAGTTTAAAGAAAGGAGACAGACAAAATCAAATATGGTTTTATCATAATAATCTGGACTGTGGAGAAGTAATAGAATAGTATAGCATATAATGAAAGGCACAGGGATGAGGTGGTGTCTACTGTAGGTAAGAGATTTCCACCAGTTACATAGTCATCTGTGGCTTTCATGTACTCATGGAAGAATAAAATCATTCTGTCAGATACTAAATATTATTTCATAATTGCATAAAATTTTCCAGAGACTAACTTCTCTCCTTTGTAAAATTCCAAGCCCAAATCTTGTGTCTTTTTCTCCCCTAGATGTGGATATCAGTGGTGAAGTAGGGAAGTTGCTTCTGGAAAGAAAATGAAGTCATTTGTAAGATCAGTTAAATCAAAGGGGCCTCTCATAAAGATTTTCTTTGATATATATATATATATATATATATATATATATATATATATATATATATATATTGGTACTGGGGATTGAACTCGGGTCCTTGTGCTTGCACAGCAGGTGGCAAAACCACTGAGCTAAATCCCGGCCAGAGATTTATATTTTTAAATAGCTTTATTGCTTTTCTCATGTGCTGAAATACTTGCATATTATAGATAATTTGAAACAAAGTATGAAGAAAAGAATTAGCATAACAACCTGTACTTTTCATGTTTCCATGGGTATTACACCCCTCCATCCAGTCACACTGCACATCTTGTATTTTATTTTACATGTTTGTTCCTCTATATTTCATCACGAGTATATTTTTATGTGCAATAAAATTATTTGATGATATATTAATGGCTGGATAGTATTCTGTCCTTTGATAATACTGTACTTTAATTAGCCATTTCCACATGGAGGCAATGCAGGCTAATTTCAATATTTCATTGTTAAAAAATATTTTTCCACACCCCTTAATTATGTAAAATAGATTTTAACAGTAAATATTGTAAGCAGTATTGTAACATTAAATCTTGGACCAACAAAGAGGCTAGTAAACATTTTAAAGGCTTATAATTAATTTTCACATTAATTTCCAGAAAAGTGGCTGGTGGGCAATCCTACTTGTCTGAGAATACCTATTTCACCATAATACCAAGAGAACAAATGCACTGTTCCTTTTTAATTCTTGTACCAATAAATGTTTTGCTTAAAAAAAAGCAGACCAAGTCAATACTTGAAAATAATTTATATATAATTTAATACTTGAAATAAATTTATTCTACCAGTTTAAAAAATTATTTTATTGAAACAGTTAAGAAACTGCTATTAAAAATCCTATTCATTTATATTCATTGAATTGAAAATGCTTCCATATATTACCGACTTGTATGATTTCTTTCCTATGAATAGTCAAATTTGTATAATTTGCCTATTTCTCTAATAGATTTAAAACCTAATTTTTCATTTACTTTACAATAATTTTCCTGGATAAGGATCCTTTCAGTCACTTAATGGCAGTGTTAATCTTTGGAACATATTTAAATAACTGAAAAGAGATTTCAAAATATAGCTACCATGGCACACATTCTGTAAAAATGTCTGGTGTTGGAAGATCCCCTTCCTTCCACTGAAACAGAATCAAACACGCTACTGGAATGTTGGTGCCTGGCACAAGATGCCAGCACAAACAAGTCAAGCTCCTTCCTGTTGGCTTCTGGTAATCTCACTGCTGACTGGCATTGGTTTTCGGTTCTCCTCTACTCAATACTGAGAACAGGCACTAATCTATTATACTCTATTAAACTTTTAATAGTGCTTTCAAAAATTTTTAAAAGCTGGTTATAACTTGAAATTAAACAGTTATACTTTTTGGACCACAAATAGCATGATGTATCAGAACATGAGGTTGGGATCAAACAAATAATGATAACAAATGTTGATAAAGATAATAGCAATTATGCAATTTGCTATCATTTTAATACCATGATTTCCTCAAAATAAGACTGAGTCTTATATTAGTTTTTGCTCCAAAAGACACAATAGGGTTTATTTTCAGAGATGTCTTATGTTTCCACTTACAACAATCTTCATGTATTCATGTATAAAAATCTACATTTATTCTTGTAATACCTCTTGGGTATTCACAAATAATTATAATTTATATTATCATTTAAGTATTAATGTCAATATCACTTATTTATATTGAGTTATGTGTCAATATTATTATTTTATAACCCAATATGTACCTCATGTGTTGCAATGGACATACCAAATGCATCATCAGTCTTACTAGTGATCTTTACTAAGGCTTATTTTTGGGATAGGGCTTATAAGTATCTGGAAAAATCATGCCAGGAATTATTTTCCAGTTATGTGTTATATTGGGGGAAATATAGGTAGTCCAGGATATATGATCTTGGGTTAGTTATGTAAACTGTCTAAAGATGAACTTTTTCACTTGTAAAATGGCTATAATTACAGATATCTAGCAACCCAGGCATATTACAATGTCACGTTTAACATTTAACATTTAAAAATAACAATACCAAAAACAACAAAGTACCTTGCAGATGTGGCTGTGGAAAGATAGGGTGGAGACAGAAAAAGAGTAGAGAACATATTTCCAGAAACAAACTATGTACAAAATAAATGTCATTTAGTAGGTATTTGTTGAGCACTTAGCTTCCTGAGAGTAAGTACCAGTGGACAAGGAGAGTATCAAGCTCAGTGTTTGGTACTAAGCTATGCATACCATGAATCTGTCAGAACAGGTTTCTGGACTGTGTTTCTCCACACACTTAACCCAGCATCCTTTAGATCTCTAGTTCCAATGAGAGCACCATTACTATGTAGGTTTGTTGCAATTCTGTTGCGACATAGACTGTAACTAAAATGTTTACTAAACACAAAATCAAATTTATTCCCCCTCTCCACCATTTTTCTTATATTTTTTCTACCTTTTTAATTTATTTTTTGAAAAGAGCTGATCAGGTTTCAGATGAGCCCAGGACCATCTCCTTGACCTTGTGAGGGCTGCCTATCCCAGACTGTGAAGCACCAACCATGGCTTATAGGTAGGAGGCTCCTCAGCGGAGACTGAGAAGACATCAGAGAAGACACTTAAAGCATTTTGTGTGCCTCAACTACCCTGCAGAGTGTCTGAGAAAAGCTTTTATACCCTTGTAATCTGACTTTTGCCCTTGATTGAAATGTTCTCCACTAGAGTTCTGGTTTTGAATTAGGATTTTTTAAATATCATTTAAAAATTCTTTCCTTGCATATACTTTTTTATTATAGATTAAAAACTGTATATAATTATAGTGTACAATAAGATGTTTTGATATATGTATATATTGTAGAATGATTAAATCAAACTAATTAACATTTACACTACCTCACCTACTTATTACTTTTTTGTGGTGATAAAAATTATAATCTACTCTTAGCAATTTTCAAGTACCCAATACATTGTTATTAAATATACTCATCATGTGATACAATAGATCTCTTGAATTTATTCTTCCTAATTAAAATTTTATCTCTTTTGATCAATATCTCCATAATCCACTTCAGTTCCTAGCTCCTGGTAACCACCATTTTACTCTCTGCGTCTATAAGTTCATCTTGTTTAGAACCCACATATAAATGAGATTATGCAGCATTTGTGAGACTTATTTAATTTAACACAACATCTTCCTACTTCATCTATGCTATAACAAGTGACAAAATTTCCTTTTTTAAAAAAGCCTGAATAGCACTCCAATGTGTATACATACCACATTTTATTTATCCATTCATCCACTGATGAACACAGCCCGATTCCATATCTTGGTTATAGTGAATAAAGTTGCAGTACACATCTTTTCCATGTATTTATTTCATTTGCTTTGGCAAACGGGATTGCCAGGTCATATAGCTCTTTGTTTCATTGTTTATTTGTAGTACTAGGTTTTAAGCCCAGAACCTTTACGTTGAGCTACATCCCTAGCCCTTTCTAGTTTGTTTGTTTGTTTGCTTTGAGAAAGGGTCTTGCTAAGTCCCTGAGTTGCCCGGGCTGGGCTTGAATTTGCACTTCACCAGCCTCAGCCTCCAAAAGTTCTGGGATTGCAAGGATGCACTACCATACCTAGTTGGTAGTTCTGCCTAATATTTGGAGGATTCTCACCATGTTTTAGGGTTTGTGTATACTGGGTAAAGTAATGGACTATGTGTTCTTTAAAGGTGGTACCTACTATCATTTTCCATTTCCCCTTCCCCAGTGGCTAGCACAGGACCTGATGTAATAGTTAGGAATAGAGAAAGGAAAAGTAAATAGTGAATAGATGGAGAAAAGTGTAAAGCATCTTCAAGCAATGCTTGAACTGAATGCTTAGGATCTTGAATTCTTTGGGACAAATGCTTTATGCTGTTGTAAAGATGAGATTGGAACTTGTTAATAGAAAAAGAAAAATGAACAAGATTCCAAAGTAGCCTTCTAGAAACTTACAGAGTTGAAGAAAAAAGGTTCACAAATAGCTAACATGAAATAACAGAAAACTAATAACATTTGCAAAAATATTTTACAAAATCTGAAAACCTTGCCAGCTGGTCTCTGATGTTCATTTTAAATATAATTTTCAAATCTTAGTCTCTAGGATTCCTCTAGTGAGGCAAACTAGAGGACAATCGTTAACTCAGAACTGTTTTCTAAATACTGCTAGGGCAAGCCTGGAGCATGTAAATGTGCTGGACTACTGACACTGACTTTTGTTCCTAGAGTTCAATGTTCCAATGAGGTTTCTGTAGAGACTGAATTATTTATGCTGTGAATTTTAATTGTCATTGTTCAGATGGCAAACTCAATTTTATAACCTCTACACATTTTCGAGTGACAAAGAGTTTCCTTAGTTGCTGAGATCAAAGGATTCCCATCATGGATTGATTAAGATGTCTCTATCATGTTTTCACCATCCTAAAATTTCACAGTCACCTCATGGGGCATCCTCCTTTAGCCCAGCCCAGTGATTCTGGGCTCTTTGTTATTGTGATGCATTTGAACATTATCATAAAATATCTAATGTGCACATGAAGATTAAACTTCAAAATTTAGATGTCAAATTTTATGACAGACCTATATTAAATTATGGATTCATTTATCATTCAGCAAACATTTTTGTGTGCTTTCTATGTGGATTAGGCAGGACACTTAATTCAATGATCTATATAAAAACTGGACCAAGACTGACAGTTTTAGATTTTTAGTGTAGTGCTCTTTCACCGGACACACTTCAGATAAACCCCATGTGTATCAGGCTCCATTTTTCTTTTTCAGATCGATTATCTACTTGAAAATATTGGACACAGATCTCACTTTCCTGTGTGAAGATGGCCAGCATGTACATCTAAGGCACTATTGTGTCTGGTGATGGGAAAAAGTACAGTTTACCTGACCAGAAACATTTCTTTCTACCACTGTTAGCTTTCCAAACACAAAATCCCAAATACCATATTGAAGAAGCACTAAAATTCCTAATACTACTCTTCTAGCCATCTAGCCTTCTTCCATTCTTTTCTTAGAAATTCATTTTGAGATTCCTGCTATCTTTACAGAGTCAATCTGAAAACCAAGAGTCTTCAATGATCAAAACTCTCATTAGGATAGCTATCTTCATCTTAGCAACTGATAACTGTCTAGCATTATCTCCAAAAGAGGGGTAGATATAAAATGTGTTTAGAAGGCAGCAAGATAAGTATGAGGGTATGGTGTATGAAAAGAAGTTTGCTACATTAGAATCACATTTTGAATAGCGTAATTCCTTAAGGGGATCCTATGAGATAACACTGGAGACACAGCTGTGGGCATAATGTCTGGGATAATTTCACCAACTGGGAACCAATTGCCCCAAAGCTATGTATTACGATGCATGAAGGGTGCCAGAGGCATGATTAGTCATAAATGAGGGCTGGAATATAAATGGTCAGGCTGCAACATATCCTCCAACTCAGAGAAAAGACATGAGAAAGGCTAAGTGAAAAAGATTAAAGGCCAATCCAAAAATTCTCGTACACCAATGGATACAAAGATTAAACATGCATGAGTAAAACTAAGATACCATGTTCACTGGGGCAGTCAGAATCCATAGAATAAAAGGAAACTTAGAGTGTGTGACAGAAGAAACACCAAGGCCAGCTTCTTTAATATCATTATAATGCTGACTTGATGGCTGATAGCTGGGACATTGTTTGTGTGCAGAGGGGCCATGCCATTTATTTCATTTGCAATGTGTGCTTCAGCACCATACTGAGTGCCTCAAATAAAGCTCATGCTCTTGAGCTGAAGCCTTCAATCACTATCTTTATTTAATACAATGTAAACTTTCAGGGTAAGAAGAGGACATCTCTTAGAGATGTTAAATATAATTGGAAAGTGCTTATATAATTTTCTTTAAAAATGGCTATGTGTACAAAATATTACTGTGATTTCTTTTGAAAACCTCATTTACTTATTAAGTCAGGATCCAATGTATAAATAAACAAATTACCAGGTGTCACTGTCTTCTTTTAAATAAATGGACTATTCATGTTGTAAGGGCACAGCACAGATAATAAGCTGTGCCCTGAAAAAATAAAGTATTTTCTTTTAATGTTAGATGACAAATAATTATTACACTTAAATTTCTTTATGTACAAGAGTTAAGAGTTGTATGTGTACATTGAGATTGGTAATAATATCACATTAGATTTTAATGCTCTTGTACCTATGGATGGACTACTATAGTCCTACATTTATAAATATTATAAGGGAAACCATAAATGATAAAAAAAAGTTAACAACTCAGTCTTAGTAGCAACATGAGAATAACAGATCTAACTATTTTTTATATGGCTCAATTCCAAATTTACTTTTAGATATGGGAAATGGGAAAAGAAATCAGATACCTTGGACCCAGTCACAAATCTCTATCCACAATCTAAGCACAGAAAGTCAGCAACACCTTTGTTTGTTTATCACTTTATTTGTCTGGGTTTGTCCATTTGATTTTTTTTTAGTTTTACTCAATAGTCATATCTCTTGAGTACATTTTCCAAAAGTAAAGGCTTTGAAATAATTTTAAGGGAACATATTGTCAGGGTATGGCAAAAACAATTAGAGGGAGCAGTGTAGACTAAAGAGGCTAAAACCCAAGAAGTCCATTTCCAGACCCATTTTCACCAGCTTCTCTGCAGCCTCTGATTTACTTTTCCTCTCTAATGGTCAAATCTGGGTTTGTCAAATAACTCTTTTTAGAGTTTCAAGTATAATGAAATGATCAAAAAACCCCCAAAGAATAAGGCCATTTTATACTAGAAATGAAGGTGGAGCAGACAATGTTGTCAAATGACATAAAGATGATTGTGAGATGAGGTTTGTGAAAACAGCACCAGATTTAACAAAAGATCAAGAATAATATTTGCTAGGACGAACTCGGTAGGATGATAGAGGCACCCATCTCAAGGGTCAAGGAAGGATAAATTTTGTGTGTGAGGAAGAATGCAGAGGGTTGGAGAGGAACCAATAAAGGAGAAGTTGAGGCCAAGAGAGGTTTTTCTTTTGTTCTCAAATAGAAATGACATATGTCAATTCTGTGTGGACGGATCCTGTAGAGAATGATACATTAGAAATGTAGATAAATAGAAAAATTTAAATAAATGATGGATTATTGCAAAATTGTAAACCAAGAGTGATTAGCTTTGAATGAGTGCAAGAAAAACTGTTCCTATAGTCTGGGAGAAAATGTAGTCAATAATACACAGAAGTATCTATGTAGGGAAGTTTGCCACTGAGAATCGCAATTTTCAGTACAAAACAGAAAGATAATTTGAAATTTTTGTAATAGCTAATATGGGAAATTGGAGCCAAAAATGACCAATGCCATGGAAATGGTCCTGGGAAATTGGAGATCATCATGTGCAGTAGAAAAAAAAATCCCAGATAAATGTATGACTTTCTAGGATAAAGACCTCAGAAAACAGATGATTGGTTTGACTGAAGGATGACAACTTACAGTGTGAATGTTCCAAAAACCAAAGAAACAAGAAAGGAGCCTAAGTAGGCCATAAATGTCTAGTCTGAATGGAAAGTAAGTGTCACATTTTTGAAAAAAATAGGAGCAAAGTATCTACCCAGGAGTGCTAAGAAGGTCAGTAGCCAAAATATGACAAAACAACAGAGCATATTTGACAGTCAAAGTGGATGTTGTCAATAATCACGTTATGATGCATGTATAAACAGCACTGACTCGAAAAAACTGGGCTGTACAGGAACCATACTCAACGGTGTTACAGCAACTATGTTTGGACTTTTCAGACATTAACAAAAGCTGATCACAAGGCCAGTTGTGGATGGCTCAAGATGAAGGTAAGAGTCAGGATGATAGATGAGTGTGAGCTACATTGTAAATGCTGGGTAGACTTGAGGGAGACAAGGAAGTTGGCAGACAAGTGTAACAAGTAGGGTGGGAGAGTGGATGGCTGCAGTGGGAGAACCACAGAAAGGAAGATGCATTGGGCAAAAGGCAGGGAATGAGAATACACGATAAGGATGGAATGTGATAAAGATTAAACAATAATTCTGTGCTTCATAGCAAATGGGCAAGAGGTGCATGAAAAGCAGCTATTTAGATGGCACTGTTGTATCATATACAAATTGGGAGATCTGAAAGACTTAGTGACTTAGTGAGACTCTGTCAAAATAAAAATAGAGGGCTGGTAATGTATCTCAGTGCAAAGGCCCAGGGGTCACTTCCCAGTACTACAAATACTACTGATGATGGTGATGATGAAGATGATGATGATGATGATGACGATAATGTTTTAACAAAGAAAGAAAAGATGTGAGTCTCAGAAATATTTTATGGGTATCAGGTCTTTTTCTTTTTTCCCTAAAACATGACATTTGGTGTGGAAAGAATATTGTTTGTTTTTGCATTTCATATTGTCATACTTTATAGTAGCAATCTTTTTCTGGTACTGGAAATTGAACTCAGGGCCTTCACACTGAATTATATTTCTAATTAAAGTTTTCTTCTATCTCACTAAATCACTAAGTTGCCCAGGGTAGGCTCATACTTACCATGCTCCTGCTGCCTGCCTTCTAGAGTGCTGGGATAACAGACATATATCACAATGCCCAGTGACATTTTAAAAAAATATTATTTTATTGGTATATTTTAGGTATATAATATAATGACATTCATCATTGGAAATTTGCACCTTTACATAATCTCTTTTGGTTCTTATTTTTCCCCCTTCCCCTCCCCTCCCTTCAATCCTTCGATCCCTCCATATATACAAAGACTTTGTTTCCATTTTTTCATTTTCTCATATTAATTCCATTCCCTTCTTTCTTTTCTCCTACCCCTCCCACTTCCCTCTCCCCTTTGCCCCTTTTATTCCTATTTCACATTATCTATTATAACATTTAGTCCTTATTTACACTTTCAGTTTCTCACACCAGAGAAACTATTCGATATTTACACGTGTGTCCTGTTTATTTCACTTAAGTGTATTGCCTCAATGTGCATCCGTTTAGCAATAAATGTATCTAATTTCTCATTTTTTATGGCTGAGTAGTACTCCATTTTATTTAAAAAACACACGTTTTCTTTATCCAGTCTCCAGTTGGTGGGCATTTGGGGTGCTTCCAAGTTTAACTATTACAAATTGTGCTGCTATGAACATGGGTGCACATATATCACTGTGGTATGATTCTTTTAATTCTTTGGGGAAGATCCCCAGCAGGGGAAGAGCTGGGTCAAATGGGACTTCCAGTCCTAGTTCTTTGAGGTATCTCCATACTGATTTCTACAGTGGTTGCACCAGTCTACACTTCCACCAGCAGTGGATCAGGGTTCCTCTTTCCCCACAGCCCTGCCAGCATTTGTTATTGGTTGATTTCATGATAGCAGCCATTCTTTCTGGAGTGAGGTGGAATCTCAGCTTTGTTTTCATTTGCATCTCTCCAATGACCAGTGATGTTGAGCATTTTTTCATATGTTTATTTGTTATTTCTACTTCTTTGTCAGAGAAATGTCTATTCATTTCAGAAGCCTATTTTCAGATTGGGTCTTTAAATGTGGGAGGACTGATTTTTTTAAGTTCCTTATAGGATCGAGATAGTAGACCTTTGTCTGAGGAACAGTAAGTGAAGATTTTTTTCCCACATTGTGGGTTGTCTCTTCACATTGCTGGTGGTTTCTCTTGCTGTGCAGAAGCTTTTTAATAAGAAGAGATCCCATTTGTTGATGGTTTGGGTTACTTCATGGGCAACTGAGGTTTTGTTCATAAAAATCTTTTCCTACACCGATGTCTTCAAGAATTCTACCTAACCTGTGCTCCAGGTGATTCAGTGTTTCTACTTTACTATTTAGACCATTAATCCATTTTTATTTGAATTTAGTGCATGGTGAGAGATATAGATCTAGTTGTAATCTTTGGCAAGTTGAAACCCAGTTTTACCAATACCATTTATTAAAGAGGCTATCTTTCCTCCAGTGAGGGTGTTTGGCTCCTTTATCGAAGATGACATGGCTGAGTGTGTCTGGAGTTGTTTCTCCATCTTCTAATCTGTTCCACTGGTCCTCAGGTCTGTTTCTTTGCCAGTACCATGCTGTTTTTATCACAGTAGCTTTGTAGTAGAGTTTCAAGTTGGGGATTATGATACCCCCTGCCATGTCTCTGTTACCTAGAATTGCTTTTGCTATTCTAGGTCTCTTCTTGTTCCAAATGAATTTTTGGATTGAATATGCCACTCCAAATTCTTCTTGTCTTGAAGGTTTGCGTTGAGAAGTCTGCTGTGATTCTGATGGACTTTCCTTTGTATGTGATTTGTTTCTTTTTTCTAACTGCTTGTAGAACTTTGTTCTGTTGGGTTTCTGGAATCTTAACAATTATATGCCTATGTGTAGATTTTTTTTTGATTAAGGCCATTTGGAATCCTTTATTCCTTACTTATCTGTATGTCAAGTTCTTTTCCCCTGCTTGGGAAGTTTTCTGCCATTACTTCTGTCAACAGTTTTTTTTATTCATCTGCACTCTCTCCTGTTTCTTCTTTGACTCCAATCAGTCTTATGCTATTCTTCTTTGCATTGTCTAGCAGCTGCTGGATTGATTTCTCATGGTCCCTTACAATTTTGAAGAAATTTTTATTTTCCTGGTCACTAATTACAACCCTATCTTCTATATCTGAAATTTTGCCCTCACATTGGCTCATTCTGCTGTGTAGACTTTCAGGGGAATTTTTAATCTCCTGGAAATCTGTTTGTGTCTGTTTTATGGATTCCATTTGTTTCCTATGTTGGGATTCCATTATGTTCCTCAGCTGCTCTATTTTTTTTATCTGTGTCCTCTCTAGATTTATTAATTATGTCTTGCACTATTGGCACAATCTCTGTTGTTATCTGAGAAAATATTTCTGATTTTATTTTTTCCAGATCCTCTTTTGTTGCCAGTTCAGGGAGTCCTGGTGGTTGTGTACCAGAGTGTTCCCTCTCATTTCCCTTTGGGGTTGCTGTAGGTGATGTGGAAGTCTGGTTTTGAGACTTCTTTATGTGTCTTCTCATTTCAGTGGTTGGGCTGCTATTGGCATCCATGTGGCTCACCTCCTCTGGGCTGGGAGCAGTGGAACGGCGGCCTGGAAGCCCCTTCCTCTGGGCTGGGAGCACTTGAATGGCACCCCAATGACATATTTATAATAATGTCTATTGGTAGGGAGGAAGGAAACTCTTATAGATTATGTGTGTAATATCTGTATGCAAATTCTTGTCCCATAATCTCACACAGAAAGAAACTCCAAACTCTAGCCTTTTATCTCAGTTAATGAGAATATAATCATCTTCCAAGAATTACTGCTATCTCTCAGGATAGGTACACATTCCCAGTGTCATGAGCACTACAGCTATGATATCGATAAAAAGCACCACACCTTATTAAATAAAAAAGGATAATTTTAACTATACTAGTAAAGTCAGAGTAAAAACATTTGGAAACACTGTTAGTACAATATGAGTACACCTGATTGTATTGAAAAATGGATTCTTGCTACCTATTTTATTTGATAAATCTTTGTCAGAAGTCACCATATGTTGCTTAACTAGAAAATCTCCCAAAAAATATTAGGCATTGATCAGAGGCTATCATAGGTAAAATCTACCACAACCAGTGAAATTTACCATGACAATACGTTTGTCTTACAGACCTTTGTACAGGTTTACTTATTAATTCCCACTGAAGAGTGAGATGTATTTGTTTACTTGTAACATGAGTCCACCACTATTATGTGACACTTGGAGGAATAATGTCTTTAATATACACAGCTGCCATCAATAATCACTTTCTGCCCTGGACACTCCTAATTTCTTTCAGTTTTTAAATATTTGAGCCTTTAAAGGTGCCTGATTCTGGCATTCAGCACATGAAGAATGTAGTACATTTTAAGATAAGAATTTATTTCTGGGTAATTGTACAGAAGAGACTTAACAAATATCCACTGAATGCAAGGGGCAATTGATATATTGGATAGACATAAGCAATTTATAGCCTTACTCATGGACAAAACATTCCTATAAAACTTATTATCTTAGCCATATCTTTAAGACAATTTCTGTCATGATAGAATGAATATAGCAGGCATTCAAAAGAAGAGGCCTATGGGGGGAAACTTCAGATAGTTAGGGAGTAAAGAAGTGAGACTTGGACTGGATATGGAATGACAGGGAAAATTTGAGTTAGAGACCATGGAGGAAAAGAATATTCAAATTCAGTATTGTGCGTGTGTGTGTGTGTGTATGTGTGTATGTAAGAGAGTGATTTTCTAAAGTGGTAACTTATAATACATTCATTATATTTGATGATGTGTGTTCTTTTACATCAACCATTCACTAAAAGGACGCCTGAAGAATATATTGTTCTACTCTTAATTTACACATGAGAAAACTCAGACTCCCAGATTTATCTGAAGTGCCATAGACACTTCAATGGGCAGACTGAATAAAATTCTGTGAATATATAAAATAGCTTTGGATTGTACATGTTAAAGGGATGAACTGCATGTTACATGAATGATATTTCAATAAAGCAGTTGCCGAGGGTGGAAAAAGGATAGAACTGGGGACATGGAAATAGAATTATGTCTGTTGACTTCCAATTCAGAGCGGCCCATATAGAAGCTGAAACAAACTGACAGGTAAAAACTTAGGGGCTTTCTACTGTCCTAACCTTTATGATGTCTATCTTTTTTATCACTCAGGCACCACCAAGTGCAACTATCCTCACCATGGACATTAAGTTTGAGCACAGGATCTGGGGAATTTACCAACGGGACTGCATCTTATTTATTGTTTCCATGGAACCACTGGTTAGCAGATTTCTGAATGATTAAAACATCTGGAGATGAGTAACCATGACTTTTAAAGTTCTTCCTCCTAAAGTCAGTTGGGTAATTATAGAGATACCATCTGACTTGTCATCACTGCAGCCATCACTGTCATCCTTGGGTGGGAGGGAAAATGATCACATTCATCCTGTGCTGTCTCATAGAAAGGCCTTGGGTCCCATGGCCATGACCCCCCACCCCCATGAGACCATCTCTATCAGGATCTCAAATGGATAGTCTCAGTGGCTTGTGCTCTAAGAGTAAAGCTTGCCTATAAATCTCCCAACTGGTCTATGGAGTGTGGGTGGAGGACTCAGTGATAAGAGTGCTTGCCCAGCATGCTTGAGGCTCTGAGACAAAAAGACAAACAAATAAAACTCAACTCACACCTTTCCCTCTTTACTACCCCACCAGGTTTTGAAATTATTATTTTCTTTTTTATTCGTACGTGTTTGCAGTACACAATGTATACACCTCTTGTAAGAAGTTGGCACAGATACATAACACTCCCCAAAATAAAAGACCCAGTCAATAAATACGCAAGTGAAATGAACTGACATTTCTCAAAATAATTAAAAATGACCAATAAATACGTGAAGAAATGTTCAATATTGCTGGCCATTAGAAAAATGCAAATTAAAATAACACCAAGATTCCATTTTACCTCAGAAAGAATAACTATCATTAAGAAATCAAATAGTAACAAATACTGGTGAAGCTATGGAGGAAAAGGAACCCTACTATCATACATTTTTAGTGGAAATACAAACTAGTAAAACCACTGTGGAAATGAGTATGTAGATTTCTCAGGAAATTTTTACTTTCTGAACCAACATATATTGAAAGATTTTACTCACATTGTGTCATAATTCTGTAAGTCTACTTTCGTTTTAAAATTAATCCCTGGAGAGAAAGAGCTCACTTGTTGATTCAGTTGTGTATTTATTTATCCAAGCACATGTCACCAAGTCTACACGACTTGGTCCCATCCTAAGGATAGTCATACCTCTCTGCTTCCTAAGACCTGGAAACCTTGTCCTCCCCCACTTTTGACACTCCCCTTTCTAAGACCCTCATCACAGAACAACAGGAAACAAGTGTTACCAATTTTGTTGGCCATCCTCTGGCAAAGTATGCAGAGAGCATTGGGACTCCACTGAAATAGAAAAAGCAAAAGGAGGATGAGGCAGATGGGGAGGACAAAGAGGATGAAGAGGAGGAGGGGAGGAGGAGGAGAAGGAAGGCCATTGCTTTCCCCTCCATAAAAGCAATTAGGGATTCTTTTTGCTTAGGTTAGCTTTTAAGCAGATGCATTCTTTAGCAGGTAGAAATAAATTAATATTCTTTCCAAAGTTAAAAAAGGAAAGAGAATTACAACAATTTCTGAAATCAACATTATTGGATCAAGTAAAAAATGCTGGGTCTTTCTGAACTCTGACAGTGTTTCAGGTTGTTCAAAGTCACTTGTGACTTGACATAGCTGAGACATTCCTTCTACCTCTCACTGACCTAGGTCCTTAATGTCGAATTGCTACCTTAGCCCATAAAAAATTACACTGGCCCTAAGGAATTGTTTCATGGCAGTAGAAGTGATAGCACACAAGATACCCAATTCAGAGCAGGGCTCCTTAAACTTGATGAGAAGGATCTACATCTTGGTTTCTTTCTTTATTCCAAAATTAGTTTAAATTTCACATAGCTCAGTAAGACGGGTGACCTTATTGTAAGAGTGTGAATTCAAATTAAAACACAAAACCAAGAGCAGATGATACCCTTTAATGATTATGATGAAAATATATAGGAAAATATAAGAAGGTGCTTGTTAAATCCAAAATAGATTCTCAATCATATTTCCAAAAATGTCTTCCAGAAAGCTTAAACAGCTGTTCTTCAATGGAATCTTCTTGGATAAATGATTGTATTTATGTTCAATTTTATGTTTGGAAGTATGGGATTTTCATTTCCCTACTTAATAATGCACACATATATATCAAAACACCTTTAAACCTCATGCTCAAAGTTCTTATTCTGGACATTGAACAAATGTGCTAGTGGAAATATGAAGATACTTCTGGAAATTTGAAAAAAGAACAAAACATTTTATGATAAATGAACATACAAAACATGTTCACATATATAATTTAAAATAATTGTCAGAGGGCTGGGGATTTAGCTCAGCGTCACCGTGCCTGACTCACAAGTGCAGGGTCCTGAATTCCATCCCTGGTACCAGAAAACAAATAAATATAATAATTGTCAGAATTCAATAGATATGATCTGTGAACTGTGAAACATCCCTGAAGTTACACACATAGATCTATAAAGCAGGACAAGGTAGATCTTGGAAACCTTTCTGTTTCACTGTCTAACCACAGTAACTGACTGGAAAATTCCCTGATAATTAAGAGGTATTCCTTCTTTCACATCTACTCTTTAACCAGATACTGGCTACCAGGGCTCAAGTATAACAGGACATCTGGAGAGCACACTAGATTTAAATGGAACCCATCATAGATAAACCCAAACTCTAAGACCAGGGTAAAAAAGGAAGAGCTATCTACTTCCATTTCCACAGTAAAATATTAGTCTTAGTGTTCCAGAGTTACCCTTACAATGACATTTGCCATTCTAAGAATGCTTACTGAAAAATGAGCCTGGGATGGCCCCAAGGCTCAAGTCTACATCTTCTCTCTTGAGGAAAGGAAACAAATATAACCACCAAAGATGAACAGAAACACACAAATGTTTTCCAAGAGAGTGAAGTAGAAAGAATTAATTTTCATGGAAAGAAAAATAAAAACAATATTTTGGAAGATAAGATCAGATGTGATGCTAACACTAAGTTTCAAGCCCACATTAAAGGAAATTTACATGGGACTGGCAGAATCTACAAATGTCAACTCATGCACCTACTGCATCAGAAAATTGGAGATAAATGTTTGAAAAGTTGGACTGTATAACTTTCTGATTATACACATGCACAATGGGGCCAGAAATCTGTTGAGTTACCACAGGACACAAAAGGATAGGTAAAGAAGGCCACATTAGAATGGCAGTTTGTACAGCTCATGCAGATCTCTCGAAGTCTAAACAGTTTGGAGTTTATAAAGCTCCTTCATAACTCTATTCAATAGAATTTTGGCCTGAGTGATAAAATCAGAATATATCTATTGAGAAATAAAGTGTTCTTTAAAAATACTTATCACTAAGAACATTAAGTGACAATTTGTGAACTTAGAGATGAAAATTCTGGATTAAAAACATACACATACATAAAGACAGGAAGTTTGTTACCAAGAACCATAATGACTATTCCAATAATCATAAATTTCCATCTGACCATGAGATAGCTAGTTATTCCTCAGGTCTGGGATGGGTTATTTACCTCAGGACTGAAGAACTTTGGAGTACTTTTATCTCTGTCACCAACTAAAAATAATAAATCTTTTTGTGCCTCAGTTTGCTCTTATGTGAGAGGACAATAATAATGCCTGATAACAAGTGGCTCAGTAAGTATCACATTAAAAACTAGGCAGAAAACTTCAAAATATTAAAATAAGGAATATCAATTATTACTGCATGGAGAAGCATGTATAGCCATATGTTTCCAAGGAACACTTTCAATTCTTGAGTTCTAGGGATATAGTTCAATATTTTAGTCCTCTTTGAAATATACATTTTAATGTGTAAATAACACCAGAGCCTTTATGGGACTTGAAATCTGGATTCCAGGGGCACCTTCCTTTCCTGTGGCTATAAAGAGGAGGCAGATTTTCAGAAAGACAACCTGGACAGCTTCTAATTGAAAATCCAATTCACAATAAAATAAAAATACATGTCATTATACAGTCTTGGCTGAAGAAAAACCTATCTTGAAAATACATTTAGCACAAATTCACACATGTTCAAAATATTCCCAAGTTAATAATTTCACACTAAGGATCCTATGGAATCCCAGCTATGGCCACAAGCCTGTTTTTATCCCTAGCTGCTTTGTCACCCCCAGGAGAAAAGCTGACAGTGACTTACACATTGATGATTTATGAACATAACTATAAATCATCAAACTACTACTTTAAAACTACCTCCAAAAATCCTTTAAGTTCATGTTAGTAAAATGTAAATATATCCAGTTAACATAATTCAAGGTTTTTTCAAAGACACACATAGCCAAGATTCTGTTCATTGACCTTTTGTACCTTCCAACATAAAGGGACTACTACTTGATCATTAAAACTTGATCATGAGAACAAAAAAAGTCCCAATGTCATCCACCCAAAAAAGAATTATATAACAAATGCCAACCATAGAATGCTATGTGCTCAATTTATACTCATGACACCATGCAAAGTGATTATTTTAAATTTCCATTTGAAGAACTGCTTAACCTGTCATAGCTCATTTTTGACAGGGGTCAGACTGTGCTAGGTAATGCCTGTTTAGAAAGAAATCTGAAAACTTCATTTCTTTCAACTTGCTTTATCCGGATTTCTAGCTCATCTCCAGACTGAGTCCAAATGGTTTCCTCTCATATAAAATCAATTTTTCCAAGGTACCTAACCAAGGGAGATAAACCTGACTTCTCCCAGCAGGTGTCACTGTGGTGTATGAAGAACATCTTTTCCTTTCCCCAGACTTCCCATCATCTATTCTTGAAATTTCCACTATGATTACTAACAGAGAGCCAGTAGAATTATATAACATTATAATTGGAATCTTAGATAATTTGTAATCTAATTGTTCTTTTTACAGATAAAGAAATTTGATGCATGGAAATGTGACTTGTCCAAGGTCACTTGTCAATAGGAATGAAGGACTTGACTGTGATTCCCCTGAGAATCCCAGCTGAGCACTACCCCCTACTTTGTCTGCCTTCTCTCTCACCAGAACTGGCTACCTGGTGTCCAAGATTCCTTTATCTGCAGCAAAGGCAGATACAACTCTATATCTTTTTCAAAAAAAGTAAAGGAAACATTTAGAAAGAAGCATTTTTAAAAACAGAAAAAAAAATAGAATAGTGCTGAGTTCTCAAGTTCAACATCGCCTCTAAGATATCAACTTCTCCTCACTCGTAGAGCACTAAGGGACTCTATCCATCTGGTTCAATGGCTTTCTATACAGAACTTTTTCCACTAGCTGAAGTCCAGGTTTTATTTGGATTTCACCACTTTTTACACAACTATCCTCGTATCACAGGGTCCAATCAAGGATCTAAAAAAATACTTAGTTATCATGTCTCTTTAGTGGCTTTAGTCACAAGCTGTCGAGGTCTGTGAAAGTTTCCCAGTCTTTCTTTTCTACCACTTCGGCAGTTGTGCAGAGCACAGATCTAAGATTTTGTAAAATATCTCTAAGCTTGGATTTTTCTGACTTTTCTTATAATTAGACTAGAGATAAGGGATGTGGGGCACAGCACAGAGGTCATGTGTCCTGTCATCACATCATGTCACGGTATCAGGGGATATATGCTGCATCATGATCCAAGGCTGATGTTAACCTTACTACTTGGCTAAGTTAGTCGCTTCCAAGTGTCTTTACTCTCCCCATTGTAGCTACTTTTCTCACTGTAGGACCTGTTGTTGGATGTGAGTTACAAAGTCCAAGCTATCCTTGTATTATTTGGAATACTCCTTTGAGAAAGATTTATGCCTTCTTCCCCATTTATTAATATTTGATTGTTTATACCAGTATACATAAATGTATATTTATCTCATATTCTGGGTTGTAGTCCAACACTATATTATTTTGTTGATCTAATTGGTTCTAATTCTGGCAGTTGGGAGTTCTTTTATATGGTCCCACAGGTCCCTTTGACACCTTCTTCCCTTACTGAGCAATTCCTTGCTTTCTGGGATTACTAGATGCTCTTAGTTCTTTGTTTCCTCTATTCCAGCCTTAGAATCAGCCATTTCTCCAAGGAGCCATGGTTCCTGTCGTGGAGAATAGTGTTTAAAAATTGAGATTGAGGCACTGAATGTGCTTTCAGTACTAGTATGTTGCTACTTTTGGTTCCTCTCAATGGATTGAACTAGCAAATGCAGATATGCATAATAAACCACATATATGCACATATGTTTAGTTATGTGTGAGTCTATCATTATACCATACTAACCAAAAGTTCAGAATAATGCTCTTACTCTCATATAGCACCAAAGGGTCCTCTCCAGTTGCCTCCTACTTTATCTGTCCTACTCATTTAATAGTAAGAAATCTTATTTTTGCCACCCACCATCCATTTACATATTCATGCCCTCCACTTACAGAAAATTAGGTTGAACCAGAGAGAGCAATTTACTTGCACAAGGTTAGGACTCATAAGAGTCTCCAAGTCTTTAAACTACACAAGGGCTTCCTACAAAGACATTGTTATTTCTAATGATGTTTCTTTCTTTCAACCATGCTAATCATTTCTGGCCTCTGGTATTATAATTTTATCATTTTACATTTGCTAATATCTGATTGCCTCACTTGAAAATGTATATGGTCTAATTATAATTATCCTCCCTCCATCAATTTAGAAGTGTGGTAACGAACATGGCTTTAAATGGGAAGCTACAAGTCAGCCCAGAATGCAGGATTTAACAACAGAAAGTTCCAAAATGTTTATATCAGGGATGTTGAAGGTGCCAGTCTGGTTATAAGGGAAGGGCAGGAGCTTCTCTCAAAGTTTTATTTCCAGCAACTTACATTGTGCAGAAAAAGCCTGATACTGGGCAAAGATGCTTCTGTTCACATTTATTGTAAGACTGAAAAGTCAAATAATATTATTACTGTTCTTAGTTTGGATGGTGAGGAAGGAGCTTATGCCAATTTCCCCTGGAATAGACATTACTTTTCAGACTACAGCCCATTCCCAGAACCTCTCATTGCCAACACTGGATACTGACCAAAGCAATGATTGTAGGCACATTCAATCTGTGAGTTTAAGAACAGAGGAAAGATTTGGCTTTTGGAAACAAACAATAAAAAACAAGATACTCATGGAAAGATTTCTGACTCCTACTACTCTCCTCCCTAAAGTAATTAAGGTAAAGTTCAGGTCAGTTGCACGTAAAGACCTTTAAGTGACAAGCAGGAAGAACCCTGGGTCTAATTAACTCGAGTGCAGACAGAACAATCCTGGATAATTAGGAAAGTGGATAAAGAGGACATAGTAAGTTAAAGTATTATGTTCAAATTCTAACCTCTTATACCTGTGACTATAAGGAAAAATAGTCTTTGAGAGATGTAATGAGGATTTCTGGGGTTGAGTCAAACATTAGAGTGATGCAGCTATAAGCCAAGTAATGCTAGGAAATACTGGCAGTTACCATAATGCAGACTAAGGAGAAGGAACTCCTTCCTACAGTGCTAGGAAGCAAATAAAGACTCATAGAAGTCAACCACCTCTGAGGGACAAGTGAATCTTGGCTACGGGACTGATGCTGTGGCATCACTTCTTCTACATGTAAGAAAAAGGTTCTCAGTTTCCCTACTCCACTTCCACGGCAAGGAGCTTCTCTTAAACTCTATTAGTCATCTCTCTGAGATCTAAATCCATGGACAATAACAGCTTTAAAAACATTACAACAAGGCTTCCTTTGAATGTCTGCCTACAGGGATGAGAGTGTGGGTAGGGCTGGGGGAGCATTCTGAGATGCATGCAGTGACATTTCTTATTGCAAATTAATAAATCTGTCTGTGTGCACTGCAAATGCCTGTATTCTTTGGCGAGACAGATCTGCTTACATGCTGGGTAAATCAGGCTTGAGAGTTCACAAAGCTGAGTGCCTGACTTTTGGCATCAGTAAATTTACCTCCCTGAGAAAACTCTTGGGAGACAACGCCAGCCTATAGGACTAATGAACCATTTATATCATGTTTTATTTTGTATTTCCTGAAAAACCTTTGTGGAAGCTAGTTCACTTCCTTCTGATGCATTCTAGTACTTTATAAAATTATTAAGGTCATTTCATTGTAGGCATTGATTTATATTTTGTTTTCAAATTTATACTTGGCCTTGTATTGGCCCATATTGCCTGTGTTCCCTTGGATCTATCACAATCTCTCACACCATTTGCTACCCTCTTGGTTAGATAAGTAAAATAATGGCTGCTCTTCCCATATCACTTTGTTCTTGCATGGATAAAATTGCCATGTATAGAAATGTTGTTAAAACCATAAAGCAAATGCACTTTATTATTACTCTTATACTTACTATTAACTTGATTTTCAGCTATTTTATTTCTGAAATTTTCCCCATATCATAAAGTAGAACAGATTATGCTAGATACTTTCAATCTCTTTATATGTGTCAAGCATCCTCACCCTTCAAAACCCACTTCAAATGTCATGTGTGCTATGCAGCTTCTACTGCTCCCTCAATTCCCATTCCTACTGCTCTTACAGTAGGCATTGGTACATGGGTACTGTTCCCCACACTCAGAATAGGATTTCTTAAGAACAGAAGTCAAATCTGATCTTTGTATTCCTATAGTACTCAATGCTCAGTGCCGTCCAAATTGTTATCAAATACTTTGACTGGTTTAAAACAATAGACATTTATTATTTCACAAAGTTTATGAGGGTCAAGAATCTGAATACAGTTTAGTCCAATATTTTTGGCGCATGATTTCTCATGAGGCCACAGTCCAGCTATCTGTTGAGGCTGTGGTCATTTGAAGGCCTGTCTGGCCTTCAGGATCCACCTTCCCAGCTCCCTCACTGGGCTTTGGCAGAGTCTCAGTTTCCTGCCCTGTGGGACTCTCCATGGGGCACTCACAATTCTCTCAGAGAGAATGAGGGCAGGAGGGCATGCAATGCTACACTGCTTTTCATGACCTGGTCTCCAAGTCACATCCCATCACTTCTGCCTTATTCTATCATTAGAATTGAGTCACAGACAGGACATATTTATGAAGAGGTGTACACATCAGGAGGCAGAGATCTCTATGGGCCATCTTGGAGGCTGGCTACTACACTGACTGACTCTATGTCACATTTATCTTTAATATGTTTTCCACCGAGGGCTTTTTTTACCTCTTCTTGACTTTACTTTTGTTGAGGCCTGCTCAGGAGAACAAATTCAAACCAACCTTGAACACCTGACTCTGAAAAGAGAAGCAAAAATAAAGAAATATGAAGCTAATTTAAAGCTACTCTTATATTATACCTCATTGCTGGTCGTGCTGTCCTCATTTCCATGATTATGTATATTTAAGTGGTTGAATAAACCTTTAAAAGAGTTTTAAAAATTTAACAAAATCTTTTCAGCAAAATGTTTTCAGTAAAGTCAGCAAGATTTGCTAACTAAAGTTAGATAGCTATTTGTTTTTGAATTTTTCTAATTTTTATTTTCTATTTCCTACTACCTTGAAGACTCATCAGCCTTCATCTTACAGTGACAAGCCACACTGCATTTATTAAGTCCCTACAACATGGCCAGCATGTGCTTGAGGGCTTGAGATAAGGAAGGGGCACAAGGTTCCCACCTCTACTTAGTTTACACCCTGTGCAGGAAAACAGACAACACACTTTGATGTAATCTATGGAATCTAGTCAATTTCTCCAACCTCATCCCTCCTTCCCCACATAAACTTTCTCACTCATTATTTCTTTTGAATTCCTCAATTTACCCCATGCTTCTCTACGTGTTTTGAAGGCTACCTCATGTGAAATTTCTGTGACGATTTTCTTAAATGCTGGTGCTTTCAATCACTTTCTGCTTCCTTGAATTTCTGTAGCAAATTAGCACTTAATTATGAACTATCTTGCTTCTTTCTCAAATTGTTTGATGTGATTGAGTCATATTGCCCTAACAGATGGCAATTTCTTTGAGGTTCAGGCTCCTCCCCAGTGTTTAGAAGGTACTCAATAAATACTTGCCAATTGATGGCTAATAAAGATAAAATGTTTACTTCAATGTCCTTGGCCAAAATTCTGTGCTTACAGATCTGGACCAAGAAGACTAGTTTCCAAATTAATATTCTAGGTGCCGAAAACTGAGCCTAATTTGAATTAAATTTTACATAAATTATTTTAATCAAAATAAATGCACAGTGCCTTAATCTTTCCTGTATTTAGGATTTACTGAGGGAGATTAATTAGTTACTGTTGCTTAATGTAGAAGCTTAGCAATGGCAATGCTAAATATGTCATATTTTTCATGACTACACAGAAGGGTTATTATTATTTTTCAGTAATTTTTTTTAGACAAAACACCTTGAACAGCACAAGTTCTTCAAAAGAATTTGGCTTTTGATGGGCCAGGGATTTAGCTCAGTGGTTCTGGCTCCTGCCTCGAAGCACAAGTTCCCGAGTTCAATCCCCAGTACCAAGAAAACCAAAAAATAAAAAAATAAAAAAATAAAGAATTTGGCTTTTGAGTCATGCATGCCTAACTAGGTCAAATTGTAAGATTACCATCTGGCAAAATGCATTCACTCTAGGCTTCCATTTTCTGATCCCTAAAATGAAGATGCTGCCATTTGTTTTCCAGAATTTTGGGGGAAATTGCAGTGATATGCCTCAGTCACCTATCTCACACTAGCTGTGGCCATACCACTTTTCTTTTCAGTGAATACTTCTTTAAGAAACATTAAAAGTATATTGACCTCAGGGTAAAATTTCATTTTTAATCATCTAGTATAGAAAAAATCACTGGAGATTTTCAAAAAGTTCTTTGTCAAACAAAAGCCTTGAGGCTGGCCACATCTAACAGTTCTCTAAAGGAAAAGTTGGGCAATTTAGACCCATGGTTTCCTCAGATTTCAGTGGATCATAAAACAGCCTTGAATCAAAGACACTTACAAAGTAGAAAAGCTGAGAGAAAAAATGGTCAAAGACAAGTGAAGAATTGTGAAAATAAAATGCTCTCATGAATTTTTTTTGTTTCTCATCCCCTTTTAAGTGTAATAATCCACTGTAATTCCAGATTGTCATGCTTCACTTCAACACTCATATGTATCTACAGTGGGCCTCTGTGTCTCATCCACAAATTTGCATACCCTTGGGTTCTAAAGCTAACTAAATTGTAGGTGTCACGCACTGGCAGTGCACACAAAGTACTTTAGTAGCAATATATGATGTTGAGTCTTTGAACTTGCTTTTAGTTTTTTAATTGTGCTTGCTAATAGCCCATGGTATTGACAAATGATCTCACAATATGTTTCTAAAATATATATAAACATATAGCGTATATCTCCTAGATTTATTTAAAAAAATATGACATATACTTTAAAAATCTTAGTTAATATTCCAAGAGAGAAAGTCAAGCTGCCCCCATACTGTTAGAACAAATTAGGTTAAATGGAAGTCTTTGTTACAATTTTTAAAATAGGTTTTAGCAGCTCATGTAGAGGCAAAGATGAATAAGGTGTGGTAGCACATGCTTATAATCCTAGCACTCAAGAGGTAAGGTAGGAGAATTGCTTGGGCTACATAGTGACTTGAAGACCATCCTGAACTATACAGTGAAACTCTGTCTCAGAAAAAAAAAATGACAAAGGTAGTTGGGGTCAGGAGATACGGGTTCCAACTGGAATCTAAACTAATTGCAGTCTATAATTAAGATAAATAAGTATAACTCTGAAAAAAGAGATGGAAGAAGATATAAGAAAATGGAAATATATCCCTTGTTCCTGGGTAGAAAGAAACAATATAGTGAAAATGGCCATACTTCCAATACTGCTATACAGATTCAATGCATTCCCGATTGAAATCCCAACAGTATATTCCACAGAACTAGAGAAAACAATCCAAAAATTCATTTGGAATAAGAAGAGATGTAGAATAGCAAAAGCAATTCTAGGCAACAGAGACATGGCAGGGGGTATCACAATCCCCAACTTGAAACTATACTACAAAGCTACTGTGACAAAAACAGCATGGTACTAGCAAAGAAACAGACCCAAGGATCAGTGGAATAGATTAGAAGATGCAGAAACAACTCCAGACATACTCAGCTACCTCATCTTTGACAAAGGAGCCAACCATCTTCACTGGAGGAAAGATAGCCTCTTTAATAAATGGTACTGGAAAAACTGGATTTCAACTTGCCAAAGATTAAAACCATACCCCTATCTTCCACCATGCACTAAAATAAAAATCTAAGTGGATTAAAGATCTAGATATGAAAACAGAAACACTAAACTTGCTGGAAGATAAGTTAGGTAGAACCCTAGAAGACAATGGCATAGGAAAAACCTTTATGAACAAATCCTCTGTAGCACGGGAAATAGCACAAAGAATCAACAACTGGGATCTCATCTTTTAAAAAAGGTCCTGCACCGCAAGAGAAACCAACAACACAGCTAAGAGACAACCTATAATGCGGGAAAAAAATTTTACCAGCTGTTCCTCAGACAAAGATCTACTAATGAGAATATATAAAGAACTCAAAAAAATCAGACTTCCAAATATAAAGACCCAATTCAAAAATGGGCACCTGAAATGAACAGACATTTCTCAAAGAAGCAAAAGCAGCAAATAGATATATGAAAAGATGTTCAACATCACTGGTCATTCGAGAGATGCAAATGAAAACAACGCTGAGATTCCACCTCACTTCAGAAAGAATGGCTGCTATCAAGAAATCAACCAATAACAAATGCTGGCAAGAGAAAGGAACCCTTCTCCATTATTGGTGAGAGTGCAGACTGGTGCAACCACTGTGGAAATCAATATGGAGATACCTCAAAGAACTAGGATTAGAAGTCCCATTTGACCCAGCTATTCCTCTGCTGGGTATCTTCCCAAAAGAATTAAAAGAATCATACCACAGTGATATATGCTCACCCATGTTTATAGCGGCACAGTTTGTAGTAATAACTAAAACTTGGAAACATTCCAACTGCCCATCAACTGGAGACTGGATAAAGAAAATGTAGGGGTTTTTTTATAAAACAAAGTACTATTCAGCCATAAAAAATGAGAAACTAGAGACATTTATAGCTAAGTGGATGCACATTGAGGCCATACTCTGAAATGAATTAAATAGGACACACATGCATAAATACTGAATAGTTTTTCTGGTGAAAAACTAAAATTGTAAATAAAGATCAAAATGTATAATTGATATTGTGAAATAGAAAAGAAAAGGTCTAAAGGAGTAGGGGAAGTGGGAGGGATAGGGGAAAGGAAAGAAGGGAAAAGAAAAAATAAGAGAAAAGGAAAAATATAGAAACAAAGTCTTTGTAAATAGGGAAGGGAGGGCAGGGGAATGGGGAAAAAATAAGGGCCAAGATGCATCACGTAAAGGTACAAGATCCCAATGAGGAATGTGACTGTATTGTATACCTAAAATGTACCAATAAACTTAATGAAAAAAAGATAATTAAGTATAAAAGGAGATGATGATCAACCTAAGGAGAAAAACCATCACAAAACAGAATTTTGGATGAAAAATTATATGGAGAGGCAAGATGGTTCATGCTGAGGGTGTAACAGGAATAATACCAAGTCAGATTCCACAGTTTAGCCTAAACCAGTGGTGATGAACTTATGTATGACATGTGTGTGGCAGTCAGTTGCTTGTTACCATTGAAAATCCTAAAAGCTTTGCCATCATTAGCCTAAGCTCTCATTCTCTCAAGAATAACCTATATGAAGGACTCAGGGATTGCCAAAAATATTACCAAGAAAAGTTCTTAATGAGGAGGATTAGTTCCAAGATCTCAGTTGGGGACAGTAGTTGATTTTTACTAAACTCTCTGAAATTCACCTCACATAGATTCATGACATTCTTAGAGTGACATGTGAAGGAGTTCACAGATCATGATCAGTTGACTTTTGTGTATGTGTTGTTGCCCAGCTTAGAAGAAATAGAAGAAGTTGACCTGTACTTATAATTAGCTGATCCAATGGACTGTAGTAAGATTCTCCTCTGGGGTTTTAATTAGGCGTTTCTGTGTTTTGAACACTGTTTTTTGGAAGTGTTGCCTTAAAAAGTGAGGGTAATATTATCCTATCTCAAAAGCTGTACTTGAACTATACAACTATTATGTTTCCTTGATTTAAAGAAAAGTAATTGAGAAGGGCCTCAAAGCAAAAATTTCCTTTTAAAGTTCAGACTTGATGTGCTACAGGCACTTAGTGCTATGAGGTTGGCTAGTATAAAATGGATGCTGGTGAGCTACATGAACATTCCCTGTGATAACTCAGCCCATGAAGTGATGGTGAGATATGACCAGCTGAATCAACAATGTAATGGGAAAGATTGCAGCCTAACCATTAGGAAGCAAAGAAATGAAGAGATTAGTAACCAATATCATCATAGTTTGGATGATATGAAAGAGAAGGCCAGAGGAGTCCTTAGGAATGAAATTTCTAAGTTTTGAAGAATAGAAAAGTGAAATAACATTGCCAGTCCTAGAAGCAGATACTCTGAGTCTGGGTCACATGAACTGGTCTGCAGCCTTTTGGATGAAGTCAGAATTTCCTCCAAGCTTGGTACTAATGAAAGCACTGGTAGTTAGTGCTGAGGAGAAGGTTTGGACTGTGTCTCCTCTTGTATAAGCAGCTTCCTGATACAGTACAATAAGTTACTTTCTTTTTTAAAACTATCTGTCCACATATATACCTCAACTGAGATATAGAGGATGCTCTGCATGAGTGCAGGGACCTTTTCCAATTTATCTTTAAGTCCTTTCTACCCCATCAGATCATCATTTGAAGATAACAAATAATAATCAGTGAAAAATAAAAGACAGAAAAGAAGAAGGGAGGCAAGAGTACAGAGAACAAACATTATTATTTTGATAGATCCTTGGCTTCCTTTTCAGAAGAGGCTAATGAATTTCTTGAAGGGAGCTTTCACTCAAATCTGTTATTTTTCCAATTTATATCATCCAATATAAGCAGCTATTAACTATTTCCCTAGGAGACTAGTACTGCACTTGTTCATCCATTTGTTCAGCAAATGATTATTGGGCTCATTTTATATGCCAGACACATGTCTATTATACTTGTCATGAGTAATAAGAGAGTCCATGTCCTTCTTGCAACCTATATTTTAGTGGAAATAGACAGACTGCACATAAATAAATCAATGAACCTAAAAGAAAATTAAAGCTTTGCAAAAAAATGAGCATAACATATGCAGTGATCTAAATGTTCATTTCCCTACCACCCTCTGAAAGTTCATAGGTTGAAAGCTAATCACCAGTGTGTGGGTGGGATTGGGGAGGTAGTTAGGTCATGGAGGGTGGATTGCTCATGAATGGGATTAATGCTCCCATCAAAGAGGCTCCAGAAAGCTAATTGATACCTTTGACCATATGAGAACACAGAAAGATAGTTCCTCTCCTAACCAGAAAATATGTCTTCACCAGAGGTTAAATCTTGATCTTGGGCCTTCCAGCTTCTAGAACTATAAAAAAAATTTCTGTGAAGATGGAAACAAAGTCTTTGCAAATAGGGAGGGATAGAGGGGTTGAAGGGAGGGCAGGGGAATGGGGAAAAAATAATAACCAAGAGAGATTATATAAAGGTGCAAAAGTAAAAAAAATTTAAAAAAATTCTGTTGTATAAAAGCCACTGTTTATGCTATTTTGCTATTGTATCCAGAATGGACTGAAATAGTGAAAATGTTTCCTAAGACAAGGTGGTATGACGCAAGATGATGAAATATCAGAGAAACCATCTCTCTGAGAGTCTAGGGGGAGAGAAATCCAGTCAGAGGCAATGTGCAGTGCAACAGCTTGTGGAAAGAACAACTCTGGGGTGCTAACTACAAAAAGAGATACCCAAGTGTCTAGGGGAAAGACAGCAGTGCATAGAGGTGGTACTAGTGGAGGTCTGAGGTGGGAAGATGTTGAAGTTCTAAGGGTTCCTGAGAGGATGATGCGGAAGGGCAAGCAAAGAAGAAGCAAAAGAACTTAACTGTTTGGCTTTCTGTTTTGATTTGAACCATTATTTACATTTATTAGAGGCCAAGAAAGCCCTCGGATTTATCTGAGGAGATGAAAGAGAAAAAGAAAGGCAATAAAAACATTTAAGCAATCTTGGATCATAGATAATCTAGTAACTCAAGACTACCTGTTTATCCTTTAATTCCAGAAGATCAGAACATACAGATATTATTTCTTAATTGAACTAAGTTGGATAAGCAAGTGTTTCTCACAAAATCTGTCTTCAGAACCTAAGAAGCAAAATTATATCTACATAGCCTAACAAGAAAGAATTGAAAGTGTATATCTGGCTACTAGCACTCGGAGGAACAGATAAATACTGAGTGATAACCACTAGCAAGATTAACTGTAAATGTAGGAAAATAAATTTTAAATTTTGAAATATTCACTTGGCATAAAAACATAATAAATTCACTTAGATTGTGATTTGTGTCATTATTACTTTAAGTAGATTGGCCACCTGCACACTTGAAGGCCTTTTACAAAGTTCTCATTCTTATTTTTTTTTTCATGAAGATTTGAAGTGCTGTGGAAATGAGGTAAACAGCAAGCCCGGCTTAGGCTGCCTTTGCCTTCATCCCCAGCTTCACCTGGCATGAACCAGATGGATGAGTTTGGCCAATCACTACAAGCGACAGTTGGGATGCCCGATTGACTGATGTTATGCAAAATGTCAGAGACTTTTGAATCTGATCTTGGCATAGCATGATGGAAACTTTCCAAATCCAAGGATTGCAGAGAGCTGTACAATCACCACACAAAGGGACCGATGTGTTGCTTATTGAATTCAGGCAATGATTACATATAATTGTATCATTACCATCATTACCTAGAGTGAGATTAATGGAAGCAACTATTCAGAAAAAACAAGAAAGAAATTAGCTTTGAAGTAGCATAATGAAAGATTTTAATTGTGGGAAGAATTCAGTCACATTTTAAAATTACTGGTTGTGATTCCATCAAACTTGCTAACCCCAAATCTTACTCACTGTTTCAATATGTGTGCTTTATTTCATTTGGCCACATGATGATTAACAAAGGTCAGATATCCATGGAATATACCCTCACCACAAAACTAATAAACCAATCTATCAAAAATATTTATTTTAATAGATGGACAAAGGGATTCAGAAGAACACTCATTGATAAAGCAAAGGAACAAAATGGTTTTTTTTTTGTTGTTTTAAAGTATAATTAACATTAACAGGTAAAAGATATAACTCCTGGTAGAAGCAAAATATTCCACTACTAATGAATACTATACAAGTTTCATATCCAATTGTAATGAGAGATACTAACAGTCAATAGCAGTCAATTTTATTCAAGTGCCTCCTTATGATCTACATACAAGAATTTTACTCTTTGTCTTCACTTGTAGCTGTGTAGGCTTTTCAAACATTAAACACAGTAGGCTCTTTTTATCAGTGTGTGGGGGGGTATGTTTCAAGACCTTTCATGTAAGCATGAAAAAATGTCATGAGTGAACCCTACCCACATTAGTTTTTTCTATATATAGATATGCCTATAACACATATGCTTATAATAATGTTTAATTCATTAATTTGGCACAGAAATCAACAATACCTAATAATAAAATAGAAGCACTGCAATGTAATCCAATCAAAGCTATGTGAATGCGGTGTCTCTCTTTCAAAACATCTCATAGTACTGTGGTCATCCTTCTTGAGATGACACAATGCCTAAGTGGTGAGATGCAGTAAGGGGAGTGGTGCTGGGTGAGCTGCAAGACTCAGTGTTACTTAACACAAGTGCTATGCTCAGTATTGCAAACGTGGGTCCATCTGATAACCAACATGGTCAGTAAGTAACTAATGAGCAGGTAGCATATATAGCAGGAATACATCAGACAAAGTGTGGTTCACCTTCGGAGCAGAAACGAGTTGGACTGCAGGAGATTTTATTACAGTGTGTAGAAAAAATGCATAATTTACAACTTAGAAATTGTTTATTTCTGGAATTTATAATTTAATACTGATGATGTTTGATTGAGAGATAAGTGATGGGGAATGAAACTGAGGGTATATAGGGAGTATTGAATACTTCAGCCAGAAAAGTTGCTGGTTCTTGATTCAGAAGAGGGGAAAGTTCAAGCCACAGATTCTGTAAGCACATGGAACTAGAGGAGATTTGAGTTGGACTTTCCTTGCTTCACTGTTACTGAGGTTTCATAAAGGAGTGTTTCAGGGGCTATAGAAAGACTTAGCATCCTGTGACTTAGGAATGGATCTGTCTACTTAGCTGTATTATGTCAAAATATAGTATGTAATCAGGTATTGACCACAGTTTATACTGGTGAACTTTAAAGTTTTCTCAGATGAGGTCAATCAATATGTCAAGTAATATCAATTTCACATGCTACCTAAATTATAAAATAAATAATTTATAGTGCAGTTATATTTTCTGTGTGTTCACTCTAGGATCCTGAAAGAACAGTAGCTGTATATCTTCTAGTCTGGAAAAAGAGGATTTATAGTGTTCAATTAGTCTACCATACAACATCCACAGTATGTACATTATATGATTTAGCATTTCACATGTTTAAGTCTTTCTTATAAATGCTCTTTACAAAAGCCTTTAGAGATAGAAACTCAGGAATCATTACCTACTTTGGCAAGAATGGCCTAAAATGAAAAAAGTAGCTTAAAGCAAAACAGATAAAATTTAAAAGCATTTTTTCCTTCTCCTAGTTCAGAATTATTTTCAAAACCAGCATCGTCACTTAGAACCACACAGAAATAACCACCAGTTCTAATGATAAAACTTACTCAAATTCAGCCATGTCCCCTGTATAGTGAGAGCCACCCCCTGTCCTTCTAGGCCTGATCAGTCTTTCTCTTGTGGGTCATTTGCTTCTATTCTTTTCTCTTCTCATCTAGTTAGTACCCTATCATCAGTACTATCTTTTCCATGTGGCTTTCTGTTCATACCACCTCTTTACTTAAAACCTTTCAATGACTTACCACTTGTTCTTGGGAGAAAATCTAAAACCCACGACACAGTCTTCTGTATTAGTTAGTAACTCTTTCTCCTAGTTACTCTCTATCTCCTTTAATCTGACTTAATTGTCTTCATATCACTTATCACCTCCTGACATCTCGTGCATGTACCTATTTAGTTTCAATTATCTGTCTTCAAAGGACTTTGTCAGTTTTATTCACTTCTGTATCCCCAGAGTAGCACCTCATAGCAGATGCTTTGTGTTTTTTAAACATGAATACACACACACACACACACACACACACACACACACACCACACAAATTCCCTTCAATGTCTTATAGGATCTAGCTCCCGTGCACCTTTCCAGCTATACTGCATAGAATTTTGTTGCTCTTTGTTCCCCAGGCTCTGTAGGTGTCATTATTCATGTTCCTTGAATACACCAAGCTTTCTCTTACCCTGTTGGTCCTAAGCTTGGATGGCATTTGCTCCAAATGCTTTCTTAATTAATGCTTGTTTCTTCCACTAGATTGTATGTTCCACAGAGCAGAATATTTTGTTGTTGGTCTCCTCACTTGCTCTGCTTGCTACCACCAGCGAATGGCAGATAAAATTACTGTCAATTTGACATAGTGTAATGCACTTATTTCTTTATACTATACCAGTAATGTATATTTCTATTGAATTAAAATTAATTCAAAGTTTCACATGGACCAGTTCATATTTGGAAGTGCCTGCTTGAGCAAACCAGGTAAAGTTGGGCAATCCATAAACCGCCATATATGGAGCTCCATTAGTAAATTGCCTTCTCTGTACAATGGCAACTTAGCAATGGCAAATATGGTGGGGCTTTCACAAAGCCTAATGCTTTTAGTGCAAATTAAGTTACCAGATTCTCAAAGCTTCTAGAGTAAATCATACAGAAAACATTTACTAATTGCCTAGATAAGTGAGATAAAATTAACCCTGAAATGTTTTATAACAATTGGAGTATTTTTTTAGTAGGTAAGGAATCCAATTTAGAAATTTGAAGAGTGAAATTTTTATGTTAGAAGCTGCACAACAGCGGCACTCAACCCTCCTTTCTGTTGTGAAGGGTACACTACAACTCTTCACATTGTCTGTAACAATATTACTGAGCAAGCAGGCTGAATAGAAATCTCAATTCTAATTTGATCCAAGTGCCTTCACTGCTCATGAACTACTTACCCCTATCTGTGGCAATCTTCAACCTGAGTCAAAATTAGCCACAACTCAATATTTAAAATATGTTGACAAAAAAGGCCTAATCAGAAAGACTCCTTGCTTCAGAGGCAACAAAGCATGATTTCTCCCCAAAGCAACCAATCAGTCAATCAAAACATTTTTCTACTTCTGAAACATTTTGCTTAATGCTATCTCTATTGAGAATAACAAATTTCAGTAGTATCAATCAAGTAAATGAGTATTATTAAATGAGTGTTATTAAAATATTTTTGGTGTTTGCAACTGACACATCATGTTTCTCTGATGGCGTGGAAATTAACTGCCAAGCCTGAACTCTGAAAATAGTTGATATACATAAATCATTTCTAAAGATAAAGATAATAATTGATTTAGGAAAGAAGAGTAGGGTGGTGGAAAAAATGGCTTTGATGTCAATTTGACCTGGAATAATGTCCAGTCCTGTCACTCACTGTGAGCTTAGAAAATATCAATTACCCTACCTAGAACTGGGCATTCTTTTCTACAAAATCTTATCACTTTGGGGAAAAATTAAATGTGTTGATATAGGTTAAGAGAGAAAACATAAAGGCATAATGAGAACATAAAGGCAGATATAAAGCATGTAATGACTGTCAACCCTTTCCTCCACCAATAGTAATTTAGTAATGGTTTTGGAGAGGATTTCAGGAACTCTAATTGAGCCCATGTAAAAACTAAGTGTTATTTTCTTCTGTATTTTAACTACTCAAAGAATGCATCTAAAAATGCTTTCCTTTATGCTAAATACACTATGGAAAAAGACAAGCTATAGAAGATATGGGATAGATTTATGCTGGGTTTCATTTAGTATTATCAAAATTGGGACTATGAGGTTGGCAATCAATTCCATGGAAGTAGAGGAGGCAGCTCCCTACCTGACATGACTTGTAAGTCCACTCACTCATTCAGCCAACATTTACAAAGCTGTGTGCGAGGCTCTGTGTGTTCATGGGGACAATGGGAAAACAACCTCTACATCCCTTCCTTGGTGGAGCTAAGAGCCTAACTATGGAGAAAGGTATTAATTTTGAGTACTAAATAATACTGTTTAATATATAATTACAAACTAATACATCCCTGCCTCCAAAGACTGGGAGCAAGAGCCTATGAGAAAGGGAAAACATTTAGATAAAAAATTTATAATGGCTTATTTCCAGAACAGGGCTTTAAATTAGCAATGAGTGAGAATTAGCTGGGAGACCCAGCAAAGATCAACAGCCTTCTTTTCCTGGAAAACAACATCCATACAGCTCTCCAAAGCTGGCTTGGTTGTTTCTTCCTCCACAACCCAGAAACACTCCTATTATGTCCTGGTGAAAGGTTTAGCACATGTAAGAACTGGTTCATATCTCTCTCCTCACATATGAAACCAGGATGCTGTCTCCTTTGTGTACCATCACTACATAGTTCCAAGAACCCAGTGAGCATGTGGGAAGTGTCTCAGGATTGATCTACCCCTCTCTAACCTTGCCATATGCCTAATATTTAAAGCACCTCATTTGCTTAAATTAAGGGTTAAGGTATCTGATGAGTCGTTTGTTTGTTTGTTTGGTTTTACAGTAATGGGATTCTCCTTTTTTTGGTACCGGAATCGAGCTTGGGACCTTGAGCTTGCACAGCGGGCGCCAGAACAACTGAGCTAAATCCCCTGCCCTACAGTGATGGAATTCTGAGCAATGTTGTTTGACCACTTGACTTTGTATTCTACATACAGCATTTTTATGCAAAATAAAAGGATTTTTATAAAAGTATTAGAATGCAGGACATCAGTTTAAGTAACTGGTGAGATCAATTTTATAATCTAGAAGCCTGAAAAGTGGACAGGATCGTAGATAACAACAGTTTAGATCCAGACAAGTAAAACCACCACACAATTTTGTAAAAATAAGTAAGCAAGACTTATGGATTCTTTACAGCAATGATTAAACTGAAACTGCCAGGAAGTTCCATAAGGCTAAATGGTACTTTGTCATGCAATAATAATTCTGTTTGCTTCAACAAAAATGCAAGGAACTTCAGAGTACTACTCTTCTGAGTAGGTTTCTGCATTTCTGCTCAATCACAGCTACATGCAATGGGTTCTGCTTTGCTCACAGTATTCTGTTACCTAGCAACCAACATGTCCAGTCATTACAAAGATGGGGGCTACATGAATATATATCCTCTCTCTTTTCAAAATACATTTGAGAAAATACAGTGAGGCAAACAGCTGTAAGTCATCATCAACAACAAAAAAGGTAGCTTTGAAAGTTTGCTTGAGAATGAACTCATTCTCAAAAAAATATAAAGCTGAACTGCATGTAATGTCACCATTCTCCTAGAGCTTGCAGAACAGTATGCTTCCTATCTTCCTGGGTCTTTTTTAATATCTAAAACTTGAAATAAAAACATAATGGTAGTAGAACTAATGATAATTGTAATAGAAACACTTTTCAGTTGCTCTTATACTCCGGTGTCAATATGATGCTTTATTCAATTAAAAATTTAGGAGGAATAGAAGATACAATAAATCAAGCAACAGCAAAAACTAAAATATGAAAGTAAGGTAGTTGCTGTCGGAAATGGAAAGAAGTAAGCTCTAATGACATCTGGCAAATTTCACAATAGAATCACTGATGAAAGAATGGGCAAAAAGGGTAGGGAAAATAAAAGGAGAGAGAAGAAATAAAGTTTGAGAGCCATAGGGAGGTAACAGAAAGGAGGGATAATGAAGGCAGTGAGGAGAATTAGTTTCCTAGAGAAAAGGATAATTAAATCTTTTGTGGCATGTAATTCTTTCTTTCTTTCTTTCTTTTTTGTGGCATGTAATTCTTAAAGAACTACTTTTTTGACTATGTGTGTATGTACTCATATATGTTCTTTGTAAACACAGAGATGATAACGATTTTATCCTAACATTCTTTTCACACTGATGCTTTAGAGTATTTAAAAAAAACAAGGATAGTAATTTATTGTTTTTAAGCTTCTTATACATACAGCAGAAAGAACTTTAACACTGCTGACCCACAAATATATCTCAAGAGCCAAAGTTTATTGTCTTTCCTTTGTTCTGCTTTATTTTCTCCTCAATTTAAATTCAACATCTACCAAAAAGCAAGCCTTATATCCATATTAAAATTAATGGCAAAATGAATGAATTCTTCATAAACAATAGAAGGGACAAAACCCACAGGCCTCAGGGGCTTCCATACTACTCCATAGAATGCAAGGCTGATTTCGAAGCTGAAGAAATGATTATAGATCATCCCAGGAGGATGCCAACCAGTAAGATGGCAGCAGCACTGTTTGTTTTCTGCCTTTTGTGTGTTTCTTAACGTTAATCTTGCCATGCTGTCGCACAGATTCTCACAGCCTAGGGCAGGTTGAGGGATTGAGGAAGAGAGGGTGGAGTTTTTTTATGTCAGTCTAAAGGGCAAAAGCTAATCAGTACAATCAAGAACACACAGTCCATTCAAAGCTTGACATGGTATTTCTATCACTGTTACCCTTTCATGCCTATCTGTGTAGCTTACACACACTACTATTGGAAGGTAATGCATGCAATAAATGCCTTCTTTTGTTTACTTGTTTGTTCTGTATTTAGCATTAACCTTGACTTTAAAAAGGCATTTGATTTATTTTCAGAATCCAGAGGTATTCTGGCCATTGAAATAATTGCAGTAGATCAGGCTACAAGTTATAGGAAAAAAAGTATTAATATACTTGCTTAACAAGAATCCAGCCTAGCTAGACCCTCCTATGCTTAAATAGAATCCTGCCATGTGGAAAATAAAAAACAAGAAAGTGTGGCATTTCCTTCAGGAAGGCACTTTTTTTTTCCTGTTCCATTTTGTCAGAAAGCAAATATGAGACAGAGAGAGAGAGAGAGACACACACACACAGAGACCAATACATGAATCCATCAAACATTTAATTCTTCCCTTAAGCCTTATGAGAAGTTGCCAGTGGTTTTGTCTCCAAAGAAAGATATTTCTTTCTTCTTTACCAGTGAGAGAGGAGCTCAGTCTGTAAAACTGAGTATATTTATGAAATGAATAATACTAATAATAATAATAATAACAATAATGATGATAATGGGACCTTCACAGAAAGAACCAAGGTTGTCAGAATGACACAATAATGTCTGCTACAAGAATTTTGACTTTGGCATGGCTGTGAAGCCTCTTCCAAGTACTCTGAGCCTTTGAATGGAGTCAAGAATGATCATTTTGATACTTAATTCTTTATTTCCTTTCCTTTTTAGATGTATACACATTTGCTTCCCCATAATTATGAAGGTGTTAGTTTCAGCATTAGAGAATTAGCTCTAGTTATTCCACCTGGATAAAAGGATAGGCAAAAGTCATGAATAGTTTAAAGACAGAATTTTGAAATCCCTGAGTTAAAAGATAATATTTAAAAGAACACCCCACAAGTTGAATACATTATACCATGTCTATCAAAAAATGTTGGCTGAAGTTATTTGCTGTTACATTTCTCTGTTTCTTAGAGCTCTTTGGGGTCCATTAAAAAACTATTAGAGGATCTATGATGTTCAAGTTTCCAGAAGAAACACTTGGGAAAAACAAAGATATCAAACACACTGCTCTGCCCTTAAGGCACTTACTATCTAGTTAAAAAGATAAAATTTATAACCCCCAAATGACTTTAATTCAAGGCAGTAGGAACCTCTAGGAAAAGATCACTAGGCGATTAAAATACATCTGGCCCTATCTCCTGAGCTGTGTGAATTAAGGCTCACCAGCTCCTAAAAGAAAGCAAACGCAAGCAAAGAAAGAAAATCACAACCACCACACTGCTCCCAGGCCTCACCTGCACTGCAACAGGGTAGCAGCTGGGTGTCACCTGCCCCAGAATGTATGCTCCCACTTTGTTCCAAGTCTTTTCACAGGAAGAGTTGGCCTCACTTCAGTCATTTGTACAATAGAAAAATATCCTTTCCCCTCCTCCCCAAAACTTCATCTCTTAAGAACTAGACTTGTTTGTAAAAATTTCTGAGACACCAAGTCAGATACATTGTATATATGTAGGTACAAGTATACATCTATATTTATATATTTAATGCAATTTAAAATATTAAATAAGTCATCTATTACTACTATTACTTTCAGGCAAATAAACAGGTTCAGAGTGGCTAAAATCAAAGTTTGTAAATGATAGAATTGGAATTGGAATCCATTTCTGCCTGACTATGATGTCTTCCTGCTGTTAATCACTACTTCTGCTAACTTCCATTCTTGGATCTAGCCAGACTTACACATGTATCAGTGATGATAAGCCTCTTAGTGCTTTCAGTGATACAAACACCTCACTATGGCATCTGTGCTGTAGGTTTTCCACCACTGAAAAACATTAAAAGTTGATGACAGAAAAGATGTAAACTAATAATAAAGAATGTATCACAATACTTTACAGAGTTGAGTAATATTTAAAGGCCAATGACCATTATAGTTTTATTGATAAAACAAAGACTAAGAAAGGGTAAGTCATTTGCTGAACATTTTACTCCTATGTAGTTAAAGATCTAAATAGGTGACCCTGATAACAACCTTATTATAGCTTATTCAGTCCCCTTCTACTTCCTTAATACATTAAAGTAGTAAAATACCATGAAAGAATATGTTTTACCAAGTTTGATACTTACCTGAAAAGTTAAAACAGAAAACTCTTTCAATTTAATCTTTGATGCTAAAAATGTTTCTAAAATATTTTTGCTGGAGCTTCCATAAATACAATATGAGAACAAAATATCTTTCTTAGCTTCTGAGCATGATACAGTGGAGATCATACCGAAGTAGAATTCATTTGGGTTCTATGTGAAACTTAATTAGTTATTTTCTGTGAAAATGTGTAGACTTTTATATGAAGGCTTTCTAGTGAATCGTACCTTCTGATATGCACTCCCTTTGTTAATGTGATGGAATTTTAAGTGTCAATTTAACTAGGCCACGGGATGCCCCGATAACTGGCTAAGCACTATTTGGTGTGTGTTCCTAAGGGAACATGTGGAAGAAATTAATACTTGAATTGACAAACTAAGTAAATCACATCAGTCAAATGATAGAGTGTGAGTATCATTCAAATAGAAGTCTGGAAATGAGATACAAGCCTTACCAACAGCTTTCACCCATCCACTCTTTCCCACCCATCGGGTCCTAAATCTTGTTTCAAAAAGGGCTCTATCTTTTCCACCTTTGAAGGTGAGCTACACTTAATAACTCATTTCTGAAGAATCTAGTATGAGAAAACTAGCAACTTTATTGTGGAAAAATTTGGCAAACCCTACCATAACCAAGTGACAGAAGTTAACAGTATCAATGTTAAATTAGGTAGTTCTGTTATGAGGACACAACAGATTTCATCTCTAGTATCCTTTCTTAAAAAGCATAACAGGTATAATGGATAATGTGAAATAGAAATAAAAGGGGCAAAGGGGAAGTGGGAGGGGTACAGGAAAGGAAAGAAGGGAATGGAATTAATATGAGAAAATGAGAAAATGGAAACAAAGTCTTTGTAAATAGGGAGGGCTGGAGGTGTTGAAGGGAGGGCAGGGGAAGGGGAAAAATAAGAACCAAGAGAGATTATGTAAAGGTGCAAATTTCCAATGATGAATGTCATTTTATTGTATACCTAAAATGTACCAATAAAACTAATTAAAAAATTAAAAACCATAAAAAAGCATAGACTGAGATCAACAGACAATCACAAATTTGGGGACATTCTATAAAGTCCCTGACCAGTACTCCATAAAACCATCAAAAGAAGCAAGTATGTGATACAGGTATATAATCCAAGGAGGCCATGCCAGGAGAATAACAAGATTGAGACCAGAGTCTGAGCTACACAGCAAGGCCCTGCCTCAAAAACAAAACAAAACAAAAAGCATCAAAATAAAATAAAAGCAAAAAAAAAAAAATTAAGGTCCTAAAAAACAACAAAACTCAAATTTCCACTGACCAGAGGAAAGTGAGGAGATATGACAAATAAATGCACCTTGAGATTCTAGTATTTAATTGTTAATCATTAATCAAGAAATTGATGCAATCCGTATAAAATTTAGAGTTTGTACTAAAAATAGGAAGGGATTTTATCATATAATAAGTACATCTTACTACCTCTGTCTAACCCATGGTGGGGGAAATCCTTTAAAATGCAGCATCCACCCAGGGCTAGAAGAGCATTCTCTCACAAGGAAAGGAAGGAAACAATACAATGATTTTAAGCTTTTACCATTTTTCTCAATATCTTCCCCTTGACTCATCTTCCACAAAAATTGGAGGACATGGAGGAAAAACACTTACTATAGAGTTAATGGAAAACTTCCGAGTTCCATTAAGTTAGTTGAGCTTTATCTATTGATGTTTTACAATGACTAGCCTGTAAACTAAAGTGTAAACATATATACATACCTATACTAACTTTAATAGAACTATTAAAATTAATCTTTATTTTCAAATGGTATGGAATATGTTCATATTAGTTGTTACATATCAGAGATCTTCTAACATCCCTGTGGTGTGCTAATCCTTGTTATCCTGAAGCATAAACATAGTTGAAGCCTTGCTATTTTCTTATTTTATATATAAAGATTAATATTGGACAGTGGGTGATCTAAGCTGATTTGTTTAAAAAAGTGGCTTGAATTGGAGATGGGGAGAATTTAAATATTTGGAAGGGTCTACATGAAAGAAAATTACATTATGATAAAAGTGCATTTGGCTCTTTATTAATAAAAATAATACAGTAAGGCCTCTGCTCTGAAATATTTACTCCCTTTTCAATAGTTTAGTTCTGCATATATGATAGTAAAAAGGCTGGTGTATGATACTATTGTGGTGTGGGAGAAAAAGATTCTGATGAAAAATGACATCTGTGACTTTAAGTTTTTTAGAAAGGTATATTGGAAAAAGATCAAGAAGTGTCACATGACAAATAACATAGAAACAAGCTAACAGTGTGAGGGAGCAAAGACAGACCACCAGGAGAAATGCGCTAATTTCAAATATGTCACTTTTACAATTATCATACTCTGAGTCATGTGACTGGGTTGGTTTTTCTTAGACATAGACAGTGATTCCTTGGAAGCCTTCAGTGCTGGAATGGTGATTGACTTGTAAAATCAATTGTCCTGCAGGAGTAAGAGCCCACATTTGAGGTCCAAGCACCTTTTCTTACTGGAACCTTGACTATGAATGTAAGGATGATTATCTTAGGCTTCCCCAGCAGGGGTCACTAAGCTAATGACAAATACAAGTTCTGTTATGATATGGAATCATTGCTTCCATTGAGAACGTGAGGGGTTAGAAAGTGTGGTATCAAAGGGCCTGCTAGGGAAGCTTTGGAGGACAATACAAAATGTTTTTCAGTAATAACGACAGTGTTTAGCATAAAGTCAAAATATAAGAGTTGTACTTTTGTGAAATGGTTTTAGGGAGGGCAGTAGTCTAAAATTCTGTTAGCTTTTAGAATTATACATAGGAAGTTTGGTGTCACAATTGAATATCACAAATCCAAACAGGAAAGAGACCTAACAATGGACACTTAATGATTTTCAACCTCTTCTTTTTCTTGACTATATATATATATATACACACACATGTACTTATGTACTTAAAATATTTGAGTATAATAAAGGCAATAGCACTTGATTTAGACACATTTGGGTTTCACTTAGGACTTAGTTACTTATGACAGTCTTCATTTCCAGTGGTAACAGTGACCCCTCTGTTCTGATATTCGTTCTTTATATTTCTCCAGCTCTGGAAATGTTTGGGTTTGAATAGGCCACACCATATTAGTAAGAGTGAAAGGCTGAAAACCTTCAGTTGAAAATACACTTCACTGGAAATCAGATCCAAAGAAGTTTTTTCAAGTTAATAAACATGATGGATAAAATGGGTTTTGTCATCTTATCAGGCAACAAATTCAAGGTCTTCACCAGGGCCCAAGTGGGCTTACAGAATCTAGCCCCTGATACCTTGTGCTCCTTGGTTATACTGCTGCAGGACACTGGCTCTTTAGCGTTTAAAGAGTACACACAGCTTGATTCCCTTGGAGCCTCTGGACTTCTCTATCCTAAGGAAACACCCTTCACCAGACATGTGGATAGATAGTTTCTTCTCATTTAGTCATCTCCCCAGTTGTTACTTCCACAAAGACAACTTCCCTGACCACCAAACTCAAAGTGCACTGCTGTTACTCTCTACTTCCTTAAAATACAAAGTTTAGGATTTACTTAGTAAATATTGTCTGTGATCCTCCACTATAACAGCCGCACAGAAGTGGAGATGTTTTATTCTTTTTTTTTTCCTTAAATTCTTTTATTGGTACATTTTAGGTATGGAAGGGGAAAGGAAAGAAGGGAAAGGAAAAATTTATTCTTTTTTTAATTTAATTTAATTTTATTTTTTTGGTACCGGGGATCAAACTCGGGTCCTTGTGCTTGCGCAGCAGGCAGAGAAACCACTGAGCTAAATCCCCGGTCCTATTCTATTCTTTTTTTTAATGCTTTTTAAATTAGCATTAAAATCAAGCAGTCTCAGTTTGTTCTCTCTATATATTTTTTCTCATATATGAGAAACCATGTGATATTTAAGCTTGTGAATCTGATTTATTCCCTCAAGTTGTATCCATTTGTCTACAAATGCTTCAAGTTTATCTTTCTTTATGGCAGAGTAGTACTCTGTTGTATATAAATACAACTCTTTCATTATTCATTTGTGGGTGAACATATAAGCTGTTTCCAAGTCTAGGTATTATAAATTATGCGGCTATAAACATGAGTATGCATGTATTCTGTAATATTATGACTTTAAATTTTGGGGAGAAGATACCTAGGAGGCAGATAGCTGAGTCAAATGGAATTTCTATTTTGAGTATTTTGAGGAATCTCCGCACTGATTTCCATAGTGGTTGTATTAGTTTACATTCCCACAAACAATGTAGAAGAGTTACTTTTCCCCCACATCCTTGTCAGTATTAGTTATTATTTCATTTCTTGATGAAAGGCATTCTTTCTGAGGTAAGATGGTATTTCAATGCAAAGCAGAAGATAAATGGAAAGTGGGAACAAGTTTAAATAATTCCCCAAACTATCTATTCCTTTCTTTCAAACATATTTTAATATATATACTAATTTGTTTCCTTTATACTACTAGCTTCTCTTGGTTCATTTAAAAGAAGGATTTATGTGATTATCTGCTTGTTTCTTCTTTGTAAGAGTCTTTTTTGTCTATGACTTGTACTCTATGTAACATTTTAGCTATTCTTTTAAAATTATGATACACAGAGTATCATCATTATTCTCTATTTTGTTATGAAATTTTATTTTATTTTTTCAGAAGAGTGATTTTTATTTTCTTTACTGATATCTATTTGTATTATGTTAAAATTAAAAATAAAAAAGAATCATACCTAGTACAATAGGAGCTCAATAAAGGTTTCCAAATCAATAAATGGACAAACATTTTGGAAGGTAGCAAAAGGTAGATGAGACACAAATAGTGACCACAGATATTTTTATCTCATTGAAAAGATATGAGTTGAGCATATGAGGGAGGTAATAAGGATAAAAATACCATATATACCAGTACCCTAACACAGTTCTCATGATTCTGTATCACTAATATCTACTAATAAAAAAGAGTTGAACTCAGAATAAATTCTTGTAATTCTTTACCTTATTTGAACTGAACCAATCAACAACAGAAAGCTGAACCCATCTTCACTTATAGAAATATAAACATTTGGTAGGAGGTTCTGACTATTGATCAGCCATTGAAAATATTTGTTTGAACTAAGCTTTCTATTATTGGAGAAGTTCACAAAGAGAAGGCCGTACCCTGTTCTAACATCAAGATGGATTTGGGGGCTGGGTAGCTCATCGTTATAAACCCACATGGAATTTCCTAGAATATTATATTCTTATTACATTTTTCTATTTATACTTTCATCTCTAAATTCACGGGATAGACTAGCACGTCAGACACATTCAAGATGAGAAATCACGTTGTGAACTAACAGCACTTAATTAGAAAATTTTTGCCTCTCTTTCCTTTTTCAGTTATCATAAAACTGTAGCCTGAGTAGATCTGAAAAGGCCCTTTCTTTAGTTTACTTCCTGTCTGTCAGAGCGTCAATATCTAAAATCTCATTTGCTTATTCTCTCAAACTTCAAATTAAGTACTACTTTTTCCACTTCACTTTATATGTGATTGAAAATAAAAACAAGAAGGAAGCTATATTCTGTGGAATTTTCAGATATATAAGACTATCTGAAACTATCAAGAATTTCACTGATTTTTAGTCTCTATTCAAACTCTATCCCAACAGTAAATATTTAATTAATGCAAATATCCTATTTAACTCTCCAATAAGTTGGCACTCTTATGCTTCTTTCTTGCTTTGATAGATTCATTCATTTTTTTCCTACTCGTTCAGAAAAGAAAAATAGTGGGAAAACCCAGGAAGTTAAAAAGACACCCCTTAATGAATGTGTTTAATAGCTGACATCTTTTCTTTCTTCTTTGTTCAACTGAACTGGCACATGCTCAGCGTGGCATTGTTCACTTTGAAGTGCTTTTTCATTGTTCTTCAGGCTTCCACCAAGGCCTACTGACAGATGACCTATCAAATGCTTCCTCCTTTGTCTTCCAGCCTCCCAACCACCCCTCATTTCTTCTCCTTCTTGTTTTGAAAAGACACAATCTGCTCACCCTCTGGCTCTTCCTCCTCTAGGGATAGCAGTTGGTAAGCCGGGGGCCCCCCTAAAGCCAGGGACTGTTATGCAGAGCATGACTGGATCCCAATTATCCAAGGAGAAGTAGTGCATAAATTAGTAGATAGTGTTTCTAAAGCTGTCAGGGAAAAATTGTTCTTATTTCCTGAAGCTGTCATAAGGAAGAAGGGAGATTCTAAGATGAGCTCTGACACCCTTTTGCTCCTTGAAGACAAAGAGACCTGAAAGTCCCTTACCAGGCCTAAGTCAGGAATAGGCTCACAAAACTCATAGCAGAGTTTCAGGAAACAAAATACAACTGGTGCTGTGATTGGAAAGTAATTTCCAGGCCAAAATAGATAAGATAACATCTATTAACAATAATAATCATTTCATAAATCATCTGGAGTACTTATGCTTGGGCTGCTTGGAAGACACTGTTATAGATATACCTGGCAGGAACTCCCACTAGTTGAGCACTGGATCAAGTCATGTCCTGTTATCACTGAAGCTGTCTGAGCCCTGGAAAACTGGCATGATTAAACCTGAGCATTGTCAAACCTTTGTCAAACCTTCCTAAACACAAACTTTCTGGAAGTTCCTCTTTTCATTGGATTTATCTTCAGTGCAAACAGAGATCTGCTACATTATATTCCCTACTTTGAGATTCTAATTACTCCTTGTCCTTCCTTTCTCATTTTGACACAAAGATTGTATAGAGAGACATATAATTTGTATAGGGTTCAATTGTTTTCTTATTAGATTACCCACCACACAACCAAACATATACATACCTACACACATTAGTGTAATTTTCGAAGATACAATTTTAAAGACTTTCTCTGAAAATACTCAGGAGTTGTTGGGTTTTTAAGTGTTCTATTTTACATGTTAGTTGTTCAACTTATAACTATAGCCCATTCTAAAAATGAACCTCTGAAAAGTAGATCTTCCTAAAAGGTAGTAGAAGTGACATGTCATCATTTATACTAGTGAGGTGCTAACAAGTTATTTCTTGCAGACAAATTAATTTTGTGCTTTCCAAGTTTTGTGAAATTTTGTCAGAATACAAGGAGTTGAGAAAAAGTACTGCTAACAGTAGATGAAAATAAAATAAAATCTTAAATTGTATTATAGATGTAATTGGCAGAAACATGAGTCATATTTTTTCTTTCTATAGTGTTTCTGTTTAAATGATTATTTCTCTTCTTTGTTCTGTTTTAAATAGATACAAATATGAAACCAAGCAATTCCTTGAGAAATTACACTACTACTGTTTATCTAAACTAGATATCAATCATTGTATTTCATAGCGTAAGACCCTGTATTAGGTTTTATATTTGCTTTCCAGAAAAGAAAAATCTATACTATTATTCTGTATGAATGAATGGTTCATATTCTCATATGGAAACTTCACCATGTCTTCAAAGATTAGAAAAATTAATATAAATTACACACACACACACACTCTGGTGGTGAATTAATTCAAGTAATTAAACTTCTAAGAAACAAAGCATTTGATTGAACTCTAGAACCCATTGTTACCTCAGGCATCTTAAGTAAGAATCAGCTTCACAGCCAGTGAAATTGTTCTTCCCGGTTTGAACAAGAAATATCATTCGCTGGTATTGGTTCACTTTGATCTTGATTTCCTTATATTTTGACTTTATTTTCCTTATATTTACACTTTGATTTCCTTACACTTTGATTTCCTTATATTTGACTGATTCAGCTTGTAGTTTGTCGTCAACTATCATTACCAAAATACCACCTAGGCATAAAATATTCTATCCCTACACTAGACATCACTCCATCTCTGAAAATATGTAACTATTGTTTTTCAATAGATGGTATAAATCAGACTCCGATTAACAGTTACAATTCACTAATTTCTGGATGACATCCAAACTCTTCAAGCACATCTGCTCTGCACACCAGCAAAATGTACAGCAACTAGTACAGCACAATTCAACATAACAATTTAAATATTTTATATAATTAATGATACGTAATTAAACTTAATGTAATTACATTTGGGTTCTCTGAGGTAACTATTTTACAATTAGTGTTTCATCAACAAATAGCTTTTCCAAAGCACAGCACAATTCTCCCCATGGTAGCAAGCCATACCTAGAAGTGTCCCTGTTAAAGTAAATAAATCATGGAGCAAAACCAAATATTCTAGCCCATCAGCCCTCGGTTTTTGATTATGTTAGAAACAAGAGGCCACTGTGTTCCAAAAGCACACATCAATCTAGATGTTAATAGCTTTGACTTCTTCTGCTGGAAACTGGGAAGGGCTCAAGGAGGTCCAACCAGGAGATAATCTTTCTGATAATTTTTAAAAAACAGTTAATTACCAAGAGGCCCATAAAGGGAAGACCTGGCATTCTGCAGTCATGTCCCAACAACCCCAATATAACCAACATAACTGAGTTGACTGTTTTGGATCGGGACTTGGATGAGGAGATTGTGGAGGGACAGCATGTGACAAGCTGCTCTTCAATGCTGGGAGAGAGCATTGCTACAGCACCCAAACTGGGTGTACCTTCCAAAGTCATTCCATGGCCCTGGCTCAGTTAACTGAATGGCCACACTATACAGCAAGAACTTATCAATAGGATTTTAGTTTTGAGACATTTGAACCACTGAATTCATTTGTTGAGCAGATATTTGATTTTAAAATACACCTTTTTTGTAGATTTGCTTCACTTTAAAATAACTAATAGGCTAATAGGCTTCTTCCTTCATAAAGAGGGCAAAAGTATAACTCTCAGATTTAGTGGTCTGAGGCTCTTTATCCCATAGACAGGAATTTAGACTTTCATTCTTTCCTCTCAAAATAATTCCATCTTCTCTGGCTTGTTCATGCCCAAGACTTTTTATTTGTTTCTTTTTCTTTTATTAGCAACAAAACATTACAGTAAATGTCAGATTAAATTTCCAGGCCATGATGATAAAACCATCTTCTGGCACAGACATATTCAGATAAAAATTATAGCTTTTAAGAATGCCCACTCTCAACTCTCATTATTTTTCTTATTTCTAAATAATATTCTTGATTTTTCCATTTTCATTTTTTTTCTTTCTCTCCCCCCACCGAGGTGCTGGGGCTTGAACTCAGGGCCATACACACACACACACACACACACACACACACACACACACACACTAGGTAAGGACTTCACCACTGAGCTACTTTGATGTTTCCAATTTAAACTTTGTTACATGACTTTCTACTATGGAAATTGAGAATACAGCATTTGCCTACAAGACAAACGTACTTTTCTTTTCCGCTCTCCCAATATAGATGTTGCATATTAAAACACCATCAATATGACTATATTCATCAAATAGTCACACAACATACAATGATAAATGATTGAATACCTTTTCCTATAAAACTTTTTATTTTACATAGCATTATTTTTTGACTAATTATTGATGTAATTAACAGCATTTAACAACTCAAATTGTCCTACTGAACAATATTTTCCCTAGAAAGGTGAATACCTCAAGGTGGATTTAGTAGCGTAGCCTTCTTCCTGAAGTCACTCCAGTCCCATCAGGCTCAATGACCTGCCACTCAGCTCCTCTGTGGAAGCTTCCCTTCCAACACCATCCTGAGGATTCCCTTCACCTCTTCCCTGTAGAGGACCTACTTTTCCTGAATCTTGAGGCTTCCTCTTTATTGATTCTCTTCTTTTCTAATAGAATCACATTCTTATGAAAAGGTTACCTAGGAGATAAAAGCTGTGAGGCCTTTATCTTTGGAATAGATATAACTTGCTTAAAATTTGGCTGCATCTGGAATTCTCCTTTGAGAGTCATTTCTCCTGATATATTGAATACCTGGTCCATTGCCTCTGTTTTTAGTGTGCCTATGGAGAGATGTGTGTCCACCCTGATTCTTTATTCTTTGGATGTAAACAGTAAGGTTCAATTGCTATATGGAAATTCATGTAAGGAAATAGCTGCTAAGGTGGTAAAATTAGAAGGTGGGGCCTATGGGTGGTGACTAGGTTATGGGCCACAACCCTCATGAACAGGTTTAGTGTCCTATTGAAAGAAACTCTAGTGCCGGGGATTTAGCTCAGTGGTGCTGCAGCCTGTCTCACATGCTCAAGGTCCCGAGTTCAATCCCTGGTCCCCAAAAAAGAAAGAAACTCTAGAGAGCTGCCTTGCCAATCTCTGAACCAGAAATCAAGACTTCATCTAATGCAGGATCTGCTATCACCTTAATCTTGAACTTCCCAGCCTCAAGAGCTACGAGAAATACATTTATATTGTTTATGAACCACTCGGTACAGAATATGGTATTTTGTTATAGCAGGCAAAAAGGACTAAGACAGTAAATCAATCCTTCCTTCCTTCCTTCCTTCCTTTTCCCTTTTCTTTCCTCCCTTCCTTCCTTGGCATGTTAATCCCCAACATATTAATCTTAAAGTCCTGAAATGTCATCACACCCCTTGCGGTGAATCTTTTTCATTTACTGGGCTGGAAACTTAGCATACTGGGCCTTTTCAGTCTGGAAACTCAAATACTTCTAGAATTATTATTATTTTTTTAATTTCCTTCTCTCTCCTTTCTGGTTTTGTGGCATGAACTACTGTTACTCAGTTGTTAAATCTCCTTGACCAGTAGTTCTCAAAGTTCACTGCACAGCCCAGAAGTATCAGTGTGAGCTGGGAGATTTCTGGAAATGTGCATTCTCAGGAAGAACCATACACCTGACCTTCTGAATCAGAACCCCTGGGGTTGATGCCTGGCAATCTGTATTTTAGTAAGTCCTCCCTGTATTCCTGATACAAGAAAAATTAGAAAATCACTGTTTTAGACTGATTCTAATTTTATTGCAATATATTTTACATATTTTCTTATCTAACGTAAGAGATATCCTCAATATTATCCACCAACCCTCCTTCTTCTCCTCCTCCTCCTCTTCCTCCTCCTCCTCCTTCTTCTTCTTCTTCCTTTTTTTTTTGGTACCAGGGATCAATCTTGGGACCTTGCGCTTGCGAGGCAGGCGCCGGAACAGCTGAGTTAAATCCTTGGACCCCTTCTTTTACATTTTACATTTTATCAAAACTTCCAGTTATTAATTTCTGAGCATTTTATTATTCATGTGTTTCTCTTATTTTATAACTGCTTGTTCTTGCCTTATGACTGCTATTTTCTTAGCTCTGTCAGAATATTAATTTAGTCTTTGTGCTGTTGATTTTAGGATTTCTTCTGCTTCCAGTACAGTTTATTTCTCTTGAATTCCTATTTTTTGTTTTTTCTTCCTCTACTATTCTTGAAGGTTTTATAGGCATCTAGAAATACTTAGATCTTCATACTTATTTCAAAGTGAATAAATAAAACCCTTTTGAAAAGCCTGCTTGCACAAGTGGAGTTTATAAACTGCAGGTTTCCCTCAACTTATTTATCAGCACCTATTATCTTATTTTCTTCCTTCCCTCCTTTTTGTCACATTGCATTGGGCATGTAGAGCTGAACTCATATCCTCAATGTATGATGGTTACCAGAAGCCCTTATCACTAACTAGTGGAGGGTAATCCTAAACACAAAGTAAAGAGGCACTAGTATTCCAAAAGTGCTGGCATGGTGTTGAAGGGCTGGGAGGAAGGGCATCAGCATCCATCTAGAAGCATTGTTCATTTTGATGAGGGAAAGTAGCCCACAATAACTTGATTTTCACTTGTCCCAAAAAATCTGTGAAAATAATGTTGTACTGATGGGAAAAGAAGAGAATGTTGTTCCCTAAGTTCGAGTGAATGGTAAGCTACAGAATAAAATTTTGTAATTTGATAGTTAAGAAACTTATAGGCAACAATGAATTTGGTTTTTTTAATTTGTTATTGCAGTCATAGCTTTACCATCTTGACCCTAAAGGTGATCTGCAGATACATTTAATTTTTTTTTAGTTTGACTTTGAAGTTACTGTAAACTTGAACCAGAGAAATGCAATCATAGACATGATTTGATAGTAAATGTCAGTCTAGTTCCCCTCTTCCTCACTCTACGTAATTGGATGGTATTTCTGCTTTACCTTCCTGTCTTGGTGACTTGTATTTGAATCGATTATTGCTGGTCTCTCTATAGATTTTCCCTTTTACAACACTTAGTTGTAGATAAAGAAAAAGGAGAGGAAGGGAGGGAGGAATGTATTCAAAAGCATTATGATCATACAATATCTCTTCTTGTCAGGCAAATAAGTATTAACTCAATAATAGTAGGAAAAGACAGGATAAAGTAATTGTGAGACCTTCCTTCCCTCTGAAATCTGTCAATATGCTCACCATTCATATAAAGTTGTGGCATGATATAGAAACAGTGACATGGTACTCTGAAGGACTGGCTTATGATTGTTCTCTGCATTAACCAAATAGCTAAAACGTAGAAGACAGGAACTTCCGGCTCATTTTCAAGTTTTAAACAACCTTTAACTCAGGCAAATTTCCTAATCTTTGTGCTATAATGTTCTGATCTGTAAGATGGAAATTCTAAACTACGAATATGCAGAAAGTTTATCAAATGATTTTTATAATCCTTATATTCATATTATTTAGTTTCCATCCGTTACCAATGCTCATGCTGATTAGTGTGAATGTGTATTATTATAAGGCTTGAGAAAACTCTCCCATTCCACTTTTTTATTATAACTTTAAATGATTTATTATAAAAGAAGAAATATATTAGGTTCAGTGATTCAAAACCCTTTCTAGAGCTGTAGTGAAAGTATAAGCAAAATATCATTGTTAAACTAAATTATTTAATGCATTCCAAAGCTCAAAGCATCTACACATTCAGTTGCACTTGTTTTAGCCTGGTTCATTTGGTTCCAGATTATATGAGCTCTTATTAGCATGACTTTTTATACTAAAAACTTTAAGTACCTTAGATCAGTGAAGCATTGCATCAATACAAACAAAGAGTGGGATATTAGAGAAAAGGAGTCAGCTGCCTTATCACTGGGTTAGGATAAGCTTAGAATCCCTTGGATGGATGCTATGTAGGCCTAACCTAGGGAGAGTAATCAGATTCCTCCAGGCAATCACATACTGAGAATACCTGGTCCCATTTCTTTGTTGCTTATAGATCCGTGGAAGATAACATCATGGTATTTTTGATTATCATTTCCTTCCAAATTGAGAAGTTTATTTTAAAAACTTGAATATTAATCATTCATTTGTAGTAACTTTATGGACAAGTCAAGCATTTGGCTATTGTTAAGGACTTTTGTTTCCATCTGTTCCTGCTTTCTTTTCTTATCCAACTGATAGAAAAAGATAGGTAAAACTGGTTTGGAAAAATGGTAAAATCTTAAGACATTTATCAGAAGTAAATGATTGCTATGAGCTAAAAACAATTTAATTTCAGGTAACATTCTTTTACTTTTAAAATTATTACTATTCAATTATTTTTTTTATTTACAAACAGTTACTACTAAACAGCAAGTAATGGATTACAGTGAATAACAAACACTGATTTAAACTCCACTGGTATCAAAGATTTCTGGTTCAAAACCAGAATAGTCATTTTGAAAACTATATGCTACATATAGATATTTAAATCTGAAGCAATATTCTTTTCCAGAATGGATGATCCAAGTGACTTTTGAAAACCTTTTCCATTCTCAATTATTGTACAGAAAAAGCTGTGAATCTTGCACCTTCTCCCTCGCCCGCCCCCCAAAAAAATTCTGCTACAGTTTCTTCTAACGGAATGGAGATGTATGGAATGGAAATAGTAAGAGATGACTTTTAAAGTTTTTAACTTTTTAATCGTGCTTCTCAAACTAACGGGGAGCTGACATTTTGTAATCACGATAATGTAGAACTAGAAAATAAGCAAAGGATCATTTCTTAGTCCTGGGTCAATGACACAAAAATGAAACAATTTAGCTCTGGGTGTGACAAATTATGTCTCTCATTTTGTGGGGTAGGTGGTCCATAATGTACCAAAAGTTATTGAGATATAATTTTACATAAGGACAGAATAAATTTGTAAGACTCTGGTTGTTTGATCATCTATTCAAAAATAAAATTAGTCAGTGACTCTCATGATGAGGAGCCCTTTGGATAATTAATCATATCTTGAATGAAACTCTGAGGGTGAAAAAAAAAGAGAATACTCTGAGGATAAAACTTATCACCTTTTTAATGAAGGAAACTGGTGGTGCTGCTGGCTGGACCAATGATAATTGGTTCCCAACTGAGTCAAAACTCTGAATCTTACTCACAGATTTGTTTTGTAATACTGAAAAGTACTCAGTTTCCCCTTCCTTTCCAATGGATAACTGAAAATCAAACTAATCACATCCTAAACTTAGGAATAAATGGTAAGTGTGTCTACTTCCTTATAAAACAACTAAGACAGAAAAATATGTTCATGTCTTAATTGGCTGAGAGCTAAAATCAGAGTTGCCCTGCCATGAAAGAGACCAGAAAGGTGGAAGTGTGGGATGGTAATACTCTAAGTGTGGTGATTAATTAGTCCCATTTTCATCATTTTACATTGTACAAATTGAGATCTAGAGCAGTTAAGTGACATGTAAGGGATTATAGCAAGTACAATCCCAATTCAACAAACATAAAATTTATAAGCCTGGAAAAATGCAAGCACTAAGGAAAAAGAGGCAAAAGATAGTTCTTACCCATGGGGTCATCAGTGTCCCATGTAGAAACAAATGTATAAATACATAACTGCATTTCTTTCCCTCTAGCCGATGTGATTAGGCCATGCACCTCTTGGCTTATCAGTAGCATGTGCATCAACCCAGCTGTCTTTAACACACTGAAATTTGGCCCTAAGTGAATCAGATCTGTTTGAAACAAGAAAGACAGATTGTAGTGAAAAAAAAATCCTAATATTACTTGAGGCACATTGCATGTATCCTGGAGAAATGTTGGAACCTTGTTGGTTAAAATAAGTCCTGACTATTAACATAGCAATCACCTGCACTTAGAAGACCTTGACTCTCCTAGGAGGCCCTCAAAAAATTCTTTCTAGTTTAAAATCCCATTAAAGGCTTCCAGCTATGGCTAAAATGTAGCCACTGCCATGTGCCAGAATCCAGCAGTATAATTTCCACCAGGAATCCTCAGCCAAAAGAAGGCAGGAGGAGAAGGGATGCAGCCAGTTGGAGCATTTGTTCAGACTGAGAAACTGCATTTGTCACTTCCTTCACACACACTGTGGGAAACATCAAGGAGAGTGTGGCAAAGCGAAGCAAGCACTGCCCTCAGAGAACAGCTTGGTTTTTGTCTCAGCAGGGGCTCAATCTTGCTTCACAATACTGGGTCACATGCTTTAATCTCCTTCATTGCAATTTCTCTATCAGTACATAAGGGAAACCAACACATCCAAATGTCATTTTATTTCACTTTCTATAAATATGATTGGCACAGAATAAAGATCTTCTAAATGTCTCCCTAGTAGAGCCATCATAGGAAAGTTTGCTGTCCAAGAGTTATGAAAGGCATATTTCTGGCCCATCGTATGTGGGAGCATGCATTTTGATGTATTCTTTCTAGGAATAAGGATGGATAGATACTTAGATTGCCACTGTCAAACACAATCTTCTAAAAAAATTACAAAAGAAAAAATAGACCATACATATGTCAAAGTTAAAGTCAGGCCTTGCTTTCATTCATACTATGCTCTATCAGACGCATTCTATTGAGCATGTTCTTTGAGTGTGGAATGCAGTCTTACAGTTGACCCATGCTAGAGTGTAGCCCTGGAAACCACCTTGCCTTCTCTTTTCCTTTGCATGGAAGCTGGCAAGTGATAGAAGACTCAAGGTAGAGGTAGTATTCACTATAGGGCCAGAATACTACATAGGGTAGGGGTGAGGAACTTTCAGAGACTTTGGGAAGGCAGTGAAGCAGCAGCAATACCTTTTTTGATTGTTAGTCCCACTGTATGAGAAAAGCTCTTAATGAACACTGTGGCCAGTAGTGGTAAGATGTCTCCACCTAATGACCTGAGGAGATCCAAAAGGAGGATGGACTTTCTCTCTGAAAGTAGGAAGTGCTTCTGGGCAACAGCAGAAATCAATGCATTGGAATCCTTCAGTTATGCTGGTGGAAACTATGTGATCCCAGAAACATAAATAACCTAGGTATATAAAATAAATTAAGATAAAATAAAATAGAATTTTGCCATGTCATTATTTATATCTACCAAATATATGTGGGTTGGTCTTATTTGCATTACATTAAGAAACTTGTAAGTATTTGACTGTGCAGTAGGAACAGTGTTGCTATGGGACATTTAAATTGAGAGAATCCCACTTAAATTTTGAATTCAATTGAAATAAGTAATAGTGAAGAAGAGGAATTTCTAAACAAAGAAAATAAGGTAAAGCCACAGGATATACTAAAAGAACTGTATCCAGACTGTAGCCTGAATGTTGGATACCCATGAGATTAAATTGCCTTGGAAGAATAATAAAATATATAAAGTTGCTCACAAGGATATAACCTCGTTCTACTCACTCACTCTCCAGTATCAAACATTCTGTCCTGGTCCACACAGAAACCCAGAAAGACATCCCTGTAAGATTATGGTCAAAATAAGATCTATTTCTGCTGTTTTATAAGCAGGAAATTTCAGACCCAGAAAATTGAATTTGCCTACAGGCATCAGATAAGAATCTAAGACATAAAATAAGAATCCAGACTACCCACTTTTGAGTATGACATTTACGCCATCGCTTCTTCCTACCTCTGCCTGAGAAATGTAACACATTTCAAATATCTGTAGTAAAGAATTATATGACTGAGTGAACCCCAAGTTAATAGTTTATCTTCTCATGAAAGCAAGGTAGTAATATCAGGCATTACTTTTTACTAAATGCTTGAACAAAATATAAAATATCTTATAATAACATATTATGTATTACACATATAAAAGGCAATATATAACATATAAATCATATATATTGACTTATTTTTATCAATCGTCTTACTCCATTTAGGTTGCTGTAACAAAATACTATAGTTTGAATGGCATATAAACAACAAAACTTTATATGCTACATTTCAGAAAGTTTGAAAGTCCAAGTTCCGGAGGCTGGAAAATTCAATGTCTGGTGACATCTATTTTTGAATTAATGGAAGGCAATGTCTTCAATGTGTCCTTATATGGCTGAAGTTGTGAGGAAAGTGCCTGGGGTCACTTTTATAAGGGCTCTAATCCTATTCATTAGGAATCTGGCTCCATGATCTAATTACATCTCAAAGATCTTACTTCCTAATACTATCATGTTTAGTGTCAGGATTTTACCACATAAAATTTGAGACAACATACTTATTTTGAAAATAGCATCAATATATTGTATTTCTGTATATGTTTATGTGTATATCTATAAGAATATTTAATCTGGGTGAAGTGGGGAGAAAGTCTGCTGAACATTTTAAAGAAATGCCTACTCAACCAAAGGATCTCAGGAATATAGCCTATATTAGAATTCAAGGAACTAACTACATCACTAAAATTTCTTAAATAAACTTGTGTTTTGTTTGTTTTTTATGAATTAGCTATTTTTAAAATTTTTCTTCCAAGGCAGGATTTAGATAATTTTATTGATTTCTGATTGGAGAAAAGTTTTATGGCATTTATTTGTAACATAAGTGCCCATGTCTTTTAAAATATCATTACATATTTAATTTGTATATAACAAGTAGGCTTTATAATCATTTTCAATACTGGATTTAAATAAAAATAGGCATTTTTCTATTTAAAGGGTTTCAATAATGGGCAAAGTAAAATAATATAATTTTTCATAGCTCAGAGAAGACACTGAATTAAGTTGCAGAAACCATTTGTCCATTTGTTGAAGGTTACAAAAATCAGCCACAAAGAGATTTTTGTCATTTTTATTTCAAAGATTCCACCTAGGTCTCTCCATTTTCAAAGAAGGTGGGAAACACTACAGCTCAATTATTAATTTGTCAAACCATTAGATAAAATAGGTTTTACCTCCTCTTAAGACCGCCTGACTCTTCATGTTCAACCATGACAAGGAGGCTTAACAAGCCCCTTGTGTCTCATTCCAGCCAAGCAGAACTGTGTTTTTCATCAACAACAACTGTGCTTGAATGAACTTTAATTTACTGGGTCTATGTTCTTCCTCTCTCCCCTCTTTCAAAACAAAGAATATATAAAATAAGAGCAGGATGATTGCTTAAAGGTGAAGGTGATTAGTTGGTTAACATGAAAAGGCACTGATTCAACCATCCATTTGGGAACATTCACCTTTAGGAAAATTTCAGTTCTATAACTCAGTAAGTATTAACTTATTTTTGCAGTGATAGATGGAGGCTTTAAGGTTAGGTTATTTAACTTTATATCAGGAGACCTGTATCAATAAAGCAGTTGGATAAAGCAGGTGAAATAGAATTGTTGGCTGGAAGATGGGTCCTCAGTCTTTCAGCAATAGGAAGCATTTCAAGTTATTGCAGAAACGATCATGCCTGGAGTCTACAGTTGAGAACCCTTATAATCTTATTTCCATATTTAACTTTGCAGAGAAGAAAGTGTAAGTTAAGAGCTAAATGTATTCCTTCTCAAGCAAAATTCATATATCAAAGTCCTAACACATAGTATCTAGCAATGTGTCCATATTTGGAGATAAGGTCTTAAAAAGATGATCCAGTTAAAGTAAAGACTTTAGAGGATGGACCCTAATCTAACTTGACTGTTGTCTCCTTATAAGAGAAAAATTGCACACAAAGAGAGATGCCAGGGATATACATACCTAAAAAAAGGACACGTGAAAACACCGAGAGAAGGAAGTCATCAACTAGCCAAGTAGGGAGCCCTAAAAAGAGATCAAACTTCAAACACCTTAGTCTTGGACTTCTGGCCACCAGAACTGTGGGGAAATAAATTCTTGATGTTTACACCATCCAGCCTATGATATTTTGTTAGAGCACCCTCAACAAACTAGTACACATGAAATATTATTCCTTCCACCTGCTCCCTCCTCATTCTTACACTGCCATTAGCCTAGACCAAGATAACGGTTCCATGTTGATGCCACTCAGAACTAAAGCTCGTACTTGGATTTGTTCTCCTCCTTCCAACCTGAAGGGCTTTATTATTGCTCTTGTGATTAGGTATTTGCCCTAATTAGACTATGTGCACCTGCAGGCCCTAACACCCAACATGGGCCTCAGTAACAAGAATTAATGTATGTCCTGTTGACAGGATGTGAGGAAAATGATCCTTTAGTGGAGCACACAGGTACTACTTTCATGGTTTCCAATTAAAAGTGTACCTTTAGCCTGTGATAAAATGAAGGAGTAATTCATCCAGCAGGAGGAGCTGTATATAAGCAAGGAAATGGGAAGGCATAAATGCACTTTGTTTTTTGGGTTTTTTTGTACTGGGGATCAAAGTCGGGTCCTTGCGCTTGCGAGGCAGGCAGCAGAACCACTGAGCTAAATCCCCTGACCCTATAAATGCACTTTTTAAAATGCACTTTAGATTTTATCACAAAGAAAGAATGAATACAAAAATTTTTGAGATCTAAACCTTAAAAAAGACAGATGCAAGAAATTTACAAATTGGTGCTGAATGTAGTTTCCTGGCCAATAAAAGCAGAGTACCTGGTTAAATATTTTAATCTTAAACTAAGAATCATAGATCAATCAGCGTCTATATGCCTATAGTCTAGGTAAAAGAACTGGATGAAATGGAGCATGGAAAAAAATTAAACAAGTAAATGATCACAGAGTTTTTTATACTCTCGTTCCAGAATGTTCTTTCCTGCCTGGAAAAATTCTACCCATCCTTCATTTCCCTATATCTTATGTCTTTTCCTCTGGCAAACACTTTTGATCTCCCAGACACTCTATCCTCCCATTGTTCTTAAAGCATACCACAATTTCAGCATTTATCAGATTGTATAGTAATAATTACACTATTTAATTTCATTTAAATATTGATTTATGATACAGTAATATTTTATGTACCACTAAAAAAAATCAGTCACGGCACAATTCTTTCTTGTCACATAGAGTTTTAGTTTATACTTATTGAAAGAGTTGTTTTAGACTTGTTTAAACATAAATTGCTTATGTCGCTATAGATATACAAAAAGGAAAATTTAAGCAAAAGTTGGAGTAAATTATTCCTAAAATTTCTTTATACTCAGTATCTCACACTTCTTACTCATGTTTTGAGTCAAAGTTGTGAATATCTATCATGTACAATTTTACCCTCTGCATTATTGGGAACATCTGCAGCACAGCATTTCTCAAAAAGAGTGCTGTCCTGTTGTGTTTAGGATTTCTTGAAACTCTCTGAAGTCTCTCAACAAGGTATTGTGCATTTACACAGGCAATGGTAGTTGTGTCACAGCCCCCAACAGCCCCCAAATAATTGTCATATTCAAAGATGGTAAAATGTGAAAAGCTATTCTTCAGAAGTGGAGACACAGTAATTGATAAACCTTTTCCCCCTCATTATTACTTTTCTGTTTTATTATTTTCTGTGTTTTCAGAAGGTGAGTTAGTTCTTGTCAGGTAGAAGGATCTAGGCAATTGAGTATCCCAAACACCACAGTCCTGGTGAAAAGTATTCTGATTCACTGTGGCTCCTGGGGTAATAGAAAAATGAGTCAGTTGTATTCAATGTGGTCAAGTACCTGAGGCTGCACACTCAGAACCACACAAGATGACCACGAAGCTCCATGTTACCGAAGTCCTGTTCAACTTACCCTATGTCCTAAAGACACTGTGACATGTTTGATTCCTTGAAGACATTGAGAAAATTACAATGAGTATTTTGAAAAATTCAAACAAAATACTCTCATTGAGTTCTTGGAGGAAACCTAGTAGGGGAGGGGCTGAGACTTTTGACCTTGGCACTTGGAAAGAGACATGTATCTTTGAGTGTGTGACATATACAACTTTACCCTGTAAACAGCAAAGAGTTGTACCCAAGCTACCCACGATGTGAGCTGCCTATGATTGTGCCCTTTCTGATTCCGTGTAAATGCTGTGAGCCCCTCTTGCCTTCCTTTGATGGATTTTGCTGTGAGCAATGAACATGTTATTACAGGGAAAAAAGTCTACATTCACTGATGGGTTAAACAGAAGCCTCAGCCCAGTATGTCAAGCCCTTCTATTTCTTGACCTGCCCATGTTTTCAAAGTCTGAGTAACCCTAGTCTCCTTCCTGGAGACAATGAGAGCACATTTCCTCTTCTGAAGTTGTGCTTTACTTTCCTCTGGCTTTACTCGGGCTGTTGTCATTTTTCGACATTTCTTAGAGAGTCATTTTTCACATTTCTTTCTTTGAGTGCCTTTCCTAATTCTCCTACTTCTCTTCTTCCAATCTGAAGCCAGAGGATTCTTTTTAATATTTCTCCCTGGCATAACACTGGTAGCAAGCGAGTGTATTCTGTCATCCCTGGTCTTCAAAGTTACCCGCCAAGTCTGACTCTGCTCGGGAGCTCACATCACTGAGTGCTGAAACAGGGTGGACACGCCACAGACACTTGTTGAGTGCTGTTGAAATGAATATTTTTTTTGAAAAATATATTCATTTCATTCATATTTGCTTAAGTATTTGAGGAATGAATAAAAAATATATGGCCGGGGATTTAGCTCAGTGGTTCAGCCGCCTGCCTCGCAAGCACAAGGTCCCGAGTTTGATTCCCGGTACCAAAAAATAAAAAATAAAAATAAGTAGCAGCCTAAAATAATATTGTACTATGCATAAATAAAAGAGTTTGGTAAAACTCAACTGCATAATTTTCTAATAGGTACATACATGTAAACATGGGAAATATTAATCCTGAGGCCAGGGGGAGGGATAAAAGATGATAATTCCACAAGGATGTTAGTTGTTTCTCTACCTTTTTAGTTTCATTTTTAAAAGATTGAAATTTAAAGTGGGAAGACTTAATGTAAGGTGAAGAGTGTAGGTATTTGTTATATTATTTATATTTCTTACATTTTGAAATTTAGAATATAAAACTTCTCATCCCTGAGTAAATAGAACTCTTCTATTTCATTAACATGAAACAAAGAAAAATAACTATCTTGTCATTTTCCTATTCAATAGGACTTTCAGCCCAGCATCATCTTACGTGTGTCTTACACATCATCTTATTGTGTGTCTCTGGATGGACTGTAAGCTTCATGAACTTCTGCTTGCCACTGTATCCTCAGTTCTAAATCAACATTTGCTGCATCCTAGGTTCTGAAATGAATACTTGTTAAATAAATGAAAAATTACAATGATGAACCTGTGCATCTATTAATCTTTTAAAAATATATAATTGCATCAATTTAGTGTTTGGAATAAAGTTAATCTTTAGTCAAAGTTCCTCCACTGAAGTAGATGATTAATGTACTACTGGAATTACCTGCCTTGTGAAAAGTGAAATGTGCATTTTTTTACATGATATGGAGGAGATTATTAAAGTCTGGAGGCAAACAGACAACTCAGAGAAGCAAGGGAGCTCATAGTGATGATGGTCATGTTTATTTTTTACTTTTTGCAATACTTGGGATTGAACCCTAAGCCTTCACACTAGAAGACATCCCCAGCTTTTTATTTGATTTTTAAAATCTTGAGACAGGGTCATTCCAAGTTGCTAATTGCTTAGGCTGAGCTCCAACTTGTGATCCTCCTGTCTCAGCCTCCTAGAGTTCTGGGACTACAGGTGTAAGCCATGGCAGCACACCAATGACCATGTTTATTACTGACAGAGCAGTAATTCTAGAACTCAGCTACCATTTGTCAGGGATTCTATAAGAGTCAGGGATTGTGTTGGGTTCTTCACATGTAGAAACTTTAATTTTTGTTTATCTTGACATGAGTTTTGATCCAAATAATATACATATGTATAAATCTCAGAGGGCTCTTACTTAAAATTACATAGTGACCTAAAGAGCATCGATTCATGGGCCATTCTATTCTTGAGTTCCAGTTCTTAGCTGCTGTACAACTGTTATATTTAATTCTCTTTCCTTTTTTCCCCCTGATTACCAGGATTATTTTAGTGTTGGCTTACTCCATCAGCTTTATTAGATTCTCATGACCAAATTTACAGGGCTAAAGACTTACAGGGTCAGTGAGGACTTTATCAATCGTCTCCTGTGGTGATGTACAACCAGATATTTACTGGCATGTAGCTGCCTTCCCCAGACCAATTACTGTTTTCCAGAAGCCACACAACAACAGTTCCTAGGAGGCCAGTGTACTTTCTTAAGTGCCTAGCACAGTTGTGTCACTGTCAGGCAGGCACATTCTCCTGTGGATTCAAATCCACCTGGCAATCACGAGCTTGCCTTTGGTGGTGCTGAGAACTCCTTGTCCCATTCCCCTGCTTAACTGTTTCCTAAATTAAGATCTCAATTCACACATTGCTACAAACCATCAATGCAGAGATAAAAAGCATACAGTTTCAAGGACATGAAATAGAGGTCCCCAAAGCATTTACATGTTATGTGTTGAAAAATGTTTGTAACTCAAATCTTTGACAGAAGTCTGTTGGTCCATTCCTATATCCTCGCTGCCATCACAGTCTGTGTTCAGTCTTATCCATCATGTTTCAAAAACCAAAAACAAGGAGAGGAAAGGAGATGAAAGGAAAAATGAGAGGAGGGGAAAACAAAGGAAAGGGAAGGGAAAATCAATTTCTCCATCAATTCCTGTATGCTGGCTGGGATTAAATAAATAATAAATAAAGAGGCAGCATTCTTTCTCTAGGATAGAAGGATGCTGGATAAATAAAAACATGGTTGTTTCTCCAGATTGAATCAATAGACATCTGATGTGTTAGTTTGCCTCTCATTCCCCCAGCAATCCCACTCACCTTTTTCCTGGAAAGATGGAATCAGAGAGCTTCACAAGAGGAATAATAACACTTCAAGGCATCTACTCCCTTTCAGGGCACTCATCCTAGATAGGTCAGCAAAACTGGATGTCAGAGGTCTCCCTGACCCTAAGGTGTTTGATTCAGTGTGGTCTTGAAGTTGATCTTCACAGAATTATTTCTCTTAAAATTTCCTTATTTTTGCCCTTGAGGTTATTCATTTCCTAGTTTATTCTGTTTTGTTGCTCATTCTCTTCCTTTCATTTCTAGTAAAAGCTAGGAAGAAGCATCAGATATAGGGTATACAGTCCAGTCTCAAGTGTAGGTATATGAAAAGGATCCTAGGACAACAGGACTTTAGAGCAGCCACTAAATCCTAGGACCCAATGTCTTTCTCTGGTTCCTGTACACAGTGGTAGAGAACCAGAATCACAAAGCTCTTTGGCATTAAGAACCTGGACTGAACTGCATTTCCGTGGGTAGCTCTGTCTTTACCCTAAATTGTGTGATGCTGGGCATCTAGGATGGCCCATCTAGGAGACACAGTGTTCCCATTTGATAAGCAGCAGAGGTAATGGTTTTATGAAAGAGCTTCTTGGAGGAGTGGGCATGCTGTCTCAGGGTGTGGTGCCCCATGTTTAACAACCGGTTCTCTGAACCTCTCTGATGGGGGTGGAAGCCCTGAATTTCAGTACATAGTTGCCAATTTCTAGGGTGTAAATACTCCACCAAGTCTGTTTTAAGCTACCAAAAAGACACCAATATAGAAGAGATATGCATTTGTAAGTCTTGTGACCTGATAGGAGCAGGTCCTGTCATATCACTAACTCCCTGTACACTGATATTCTGGCTTTTAACCTTTTGCTCACATAGTTCCCTAAACCTTGAATGTGTTTTCTCTTCTTTCTGAACATCACATTCCTCCTCATAATCCAACATTCAGTATTAATGTCATGCATCCATAAATATTTTTTAATCTTTTGCGTAAGAATCAATCATTTTTAAAAATTACACTTAAAACTCATCTCATTTTTCTTATATTTTTATGTTTTCTTATAATCCTACCTTAGCCCTATTTCTAGCACATGCATACTCACCAGGCTCCCTGCCAGTGTGCAGCAAACTCCCTGGTACATAGTAGGAGCTTAATCTGAGATTACTTGAGACAGAGACCACCACAGGGATGGAGGACAAACAAACTCCTGAGTCCTTACCCTGTTACTTATTAACAGCATGCTTTGTGTTTTCTTCTGAACCAGTCAAGGACTTAAATTCTGTTTTTGCTATAAAAAGAATGACTGTTCACTTGGGCATATAGATACCCAATAGGTAACTAAACAGAATAAAGTTTGATCCTTATTTTGTGTCTATCTTCCTTTTATTCCCTTAAAACTCTGACTCTGTTTCTTGCTCAGCTGTGCATATAGGCATGTTAATCATTTCAGCAGTATCTGTCTAAAAGTTTGCAATGTCAAGTTGATTTCCCCCCTGCACAGCCTATCTCATCCCCCTTCACAATGGAACACATTAAGATAAGAAATTTACAGGGACATTCAGCTACCAACAAGTGCTCAGAAGTTTGCACTCATTGCCCTAAATCTATGGTCACCTTGGATCACGGCAGCAGCTTTACAAAACTGAGACTGCCCCAAGCACATTCAGTCATTTCACAGGGCCTGGATTAAATGATGAAGACTGAACTGAGAAAATAACCAGACCATAGCCCAACTCAGCCCCTCTATAAAAAACTGGCCTTGTTCCTTTGTTAATGGACCAGTCCAATCATCCTCATCAGAGCTGTGCCCCCTTCAACTCCTCAAGCTCAAGCCCTTTTTTCTCTTACTTTTCCCTAATAAATCAGCCTATGCCTTTTACTGACACATCTTGATCTCCTTTTCTGTGATGGTATCACGAACCCACCGGGACTGAATTGATGTTCCCACCTCCTCTTTGGGGGTATTCCTCAGATCATGTCCAATGAGACACTAAATAAATTAGTGATCAAAAATACTTTGATCAATACTACAAAGTCTATCAAGAAGTACTTTCTCCCCTAAACTGAGAACTTCTTAAAGTCAGCGTTTACTTGAAGTTTATATCCTTAGTGTTGTTTGCACCCAATAGAAGTCTAGAACAAGTGAAGGGAATCAGGACAATGGTATTTGCGAAGTGGCTGCTTCGGTGTTAATGACAGAATGAGAATGGGAGGGGTCCCCTGGGTTTTAGACCAAACTAAAGGATTTCTGTTGTAATCCAATTCTGCATGCAGCCTGCCTGGACTTGCTGCTGAGTGTTTGATTAGCAGCACCAATAAGTCCTAGTTATCACTAGATGGCAAAGCAGGACTAACAACACAGCCCTGAGGTACAGCCAGTTTCCTAGCAGGAAAGCTGGACATCGGAGGAGGAGAGACAATGTCCTTGCTCTGTACCTTAGCTGTACAGTGAACAAAAGCAATTTGGCTGCAAGTTGGGTAGGGAGAAGGAATACTCAGCATTCACTGAAATGCTAGCCTAGATGCAAAAGCTGAAAAGGTACAGCTGAAAGCTACAGGTGTGCAAGAGGACAATATTCCTGAAGGGCAGAGATATAAGGCTGAAAACCCTCTCTGGTCTTGGCATGGATGACAGGCATTTTACCACCTGGCATTTTCAGGTGAGAGGTCAGTAGTGGGAACTGCTACTATTGACTCCATTCGGAATAACATTGTGATATAAAAAGGAACACACTTGGTCTTTGTTCCTGTTATCTGGCACTCACTTCCTAAAACCTTTGGAATTTTCTGAATGAAAGGCGTGTGTTCTGTTATTCATCCTGAGCCCCTTCCATCACACCTGAGCACATGCTGACCAGGTAACTTAGGGTGGGGCCCCTAGAGAGACTCAGGATGGTTTTGGTCAGCAGAAAGACCAAGTGATTAAGGTATTGGAACATTCAGCACCTCCTATTGATTCCAGGAAAGCAATGTGGGTGTTGGGGGGAGGGACTGAAGATTGACTGTTATAAAATTTCTTAATAACTAGATTTGAGGAGTCTTCTAGTTGGTAAATATTCCTCTGTCCTGGGAAACAGGTGAACCTCAACTCCATGGGGACAGAAGTTGTAATAGTTAGCACCCATCTGAACCTTATCCTGTGTCCTTTTGTACCTTATTGTTGAACTGTATCTTTTATAATGGGTGAGAAGAGAAAGTATGGGGAATGAACACATGGTCTTCACATTGAGCTACACGATTAGTATTTATGCCTTTTATTTGTTTGTTTTTGAGATGAGGTCTCAGCAAGCTACTGAATAATGTAGGCTGGGTTTCAACTTTCCGTCCTCCAGCCTCAGCCTTACAGAGTTGTGGGATTTCAGACGTGTGTAACCACACCCAGCTTATAATATCCTTTAGTATACACCAATAAACATAAGAACATGTTTTCCTGTGAGCAATTCTGGCAAATCATTGAATCTAAAAAAGAGTTTTTTGGAACCCCTGATTTATAGCTGGTCAGTCAAAGGTACAGGTAACCTTGGTAACATCTGAGATGAGAGCCAGTCTTAGGTGACAGAGCACTTGACCTATGGGGTCTGTCCTAACTCTGGCAGTTAGAATCAGAATTGAACTGGATTGTAGGATATTCCATTAGTGTCCACGGAGAATTGGAGCATTGGTATGGGGAAAAGCCCCAGACATTTTCATGATGGAAAGGGGATCATTTCTCAGAAGTGTTGTGAGTAGAGAAACAGATTTTCTTGAAATGTGTTTCCAAAAATGAACACATGCAAAAATTAAGCTGATAATAATTTCATGAAAACTTCAAAAGTCACCTCAGAAGGACTACAGATTTATTTATGATTAAACTATAAGGATCAGACAATGCGTGCTGCCATACTATGTGCCCACTCAAGAAATTGAGGCTCGGATAGGTTGGGAACTTAGCTAAGGCTGGGCAAGGTAGTACCCAATAGACCAAATAGGACTGTCAGAATCCAAATTCATTTCTTGTCTCCACTATGTCATCATACAAACCAAAGCAAAAATAGGGTTCTAAAGTACTGTTTGCCTTTTTCCTCTATAGTTTACAAAATCTGAAAAGAACTCCAAAACTGTAAGCACATAGTTTCTAAATACATTGAGAAACAACATTCAATAAGCTCTTGATTTACTAAAATACAAAAGGAAGGCCTATGGGGCCAGGGATTTAGCTCAGCCGAGTTCGAGCCACCCACCCCCCACCCCTGCAAAAGGAAGGTCTATTATAGTCAAACCTTATCCATTTAAAATAACAGTGCTAATTCAAAATGTTAAGAGATATATTTTTCAATCTTATTAAATGTCTAGAACTCATGAATACTCTGCCATGTCTCCCTCCACCATAGATCTAACACAGGCCACTTAGAAGACAGGCTACTGTCTTAATTCTTCCTGATGGTCATCATGCACCTGGGATGCTCTTGTTGGCATCTTTGAGATGAGATAAGGTAAAAACACTATCTTTTGGTAGCATTTTCAGGTCTATGCTTTTACATTTCTTTTGAGTGTATATTCATTATTTCTTTTTAAAATATTTACAGCCAAGAATTATATCGAGGAATCTCATGCCATTTTTGAAAAATAACTCAGAGACTTTATAAAGTACACTTTTAGACATAATACAAAATATCAGGGAGCCAGAATTTTGTAATGCAGCCAAAACAGCTAGTTAGGTAGTTTATATAGATAGGAATATACAATTTAATGACCCTAGAACATCCTGTATCTCTTTTAAGGTAAAAGTTATTGTAATTCCTCTCAGAGAAATCTAGGCCTTGTGTATTTTAAAGTTTATACTGACAAAGATGAACTATTGAGGGCTAAAGTACTCTGTTTTTTAACAAACCAGGGTCAAATGAGTCTTAGTGAAAATCTGGTCAACCCAGAAATTATTTGTCTACACCAGAATGTAAAAGTCAAATACAGTGTCTCAAGAAAACTCAATGTAAGTGCAACATCAATGAGTAAATTATCTTCTTGCCAAAATAAATAAATGGAAGTAACAAGAACCCCCACTTTTATTCCTAACTTAAAAAGTATTCAAAGAGGAAGCTGCCTTCTGTTCCTGTCTGCCATATATGGAGTTCAGGCTACAAGTAGTGTTTTCAGGGTAATAACATTCTCAAACAAATTCTGATAATATTTGCACAAATTTTCTATGGATATGGCCACTTAACTAGATGACTGTCTCTAACTGGACATAAAGCTTCACAATAATATTGATGCAGCCCAAGAGGCTTACATCACATCGATATACACATCTGTATCAGCAGTGTAGCAAACATCTTCCTCATAGTACAACCCAAATGGACACAAATCATGATTCTCATGCACCCTTGAACAAATGACTCCCTAGAAAACACTCATTAGATGATGTCATTGTGACTGATATCTTCATATGAACTCTTTCCATCCTCTCTTTCCTCTGATATGGTCAGAAAATCATATACTTTCAGAAAACAAGTATTTGCTTGACTGTAAATTTCTTTTGCCTTATTTTCTTGTTCTAGCACACAAAGGGCCAAAAGGATACTTTATTCTTGTCAGGACACACAAGATGAAAATGTTGTCACTCTTAGAGGTGAAAGGGGAAAATAATGTACCCTGGAATGAAGTGCTTTTCTCTTTATTCCCTACTCATTACCTCTCTTACTTTTCTTCCTCCCCGTTGGTGGGATAGAAGGTAGGTGAATGTTTACTAGATACTTTGCTCCAGTTTCAACTCTGCACAGAGAGATAAACTTGCACTAGAGTCCATGACCAATATCTGGTCCTACCTCTGCTTTCATATATTCAAACCATCAATCGTCACCTATGTCTTGAACATTCTTCTATAGGGGGCTGGGTGTGGGAGACCACAGTTAGCAAATAATTACTGGTACTATTTTTGAAATTATATTATCAAGAATAGAAGGGGAAATTTTAGAAGAACAAAAACTGTATATTTAGATTTTAATGAGTGGGGCTAAGGATGATGAACTATTCTAAGCTCCATATTTTCTAAATATTCCATAATTTCTTCAACCCACTTTTCTTTCATTCTTGAATACAAAAATATAGGTGAATGTAAGGGTAGTTTTTTCTGCTTAAACCAAAAATTTTTCTTCAAGAAGTTAATCTATTAAGTATCCTTGCTCCTTTAGTAACTAGGTCAATGGCTTGAAAACTTGGCAGGTAGGAAAAGCCATCTTTCTGTCTGAATCTTTTCAGCTTAAGTATCTCTTCTTAAACTATAACCAATGATATTATGTCAACTGGTTTGGTGACAATGATTATTCCCTTTTTATGAAGCTTTTCATCCATCTATAAGAATTCTTTTTTCTCATAGTATTGAAATTTATTTCAGATATTTATAAAACACTGATTTTTAAACCAGTAATGTTTTAAATAGCCATTTTTAATTCTGACTGAATAGTTTAACTTATCCCTTCATCAAAGGAGAACAGTTTAAGAAAAGCTCTCCCTAAAGAATTTTATTAAAATTCAGGATTTTTTTTCATGTTAAAAAATGAGAACAAAATGAACAAGAAATATTTGCGCAATGCCCTATCTGTGCAGTATGTTACTTTGAGTCTAGGAAGAAAGAAGTTTAAAACAGCAATGGTCATTGCCCAAAGGGAGTTTAATTCTAGTTAAGAATTAGCACATATAACAGAAGAGCAACAAGGTCAAGGTCTCATTGATTATTTTTTTAGTCATAATGGAACATGAATCAGAAAGGAGAATCTCTGTAGAAATATTGAAGAAAAACTTACACTGTCTATGCAGCTATGAATGAAATGGAATGAAGGCAATTCTTATAATGTACAGAATTGCAGACAACTCAGTGATATATGAAGAATAATTATCCTTATCAATATATTAGATCTCTGCTTTAAAAATTATTTTTTGTTTTAATTTAAACCACACAGTAATTTTACATTGTGCCACTGAGTAGTTACCTTTGTTTTTTCCTTGTCTACTAAAATAGGGATGCCTTTGGGTTCGGACTTCTAGAAGTTAAACTGAGCATGTCTTTCACTTACTTGATGCCTAGCCCAGTGCCAGGTTGGGCAAGTGTTGTTCATTTTTTAAATAGCAGTGAAAACAAATCGCCCTGAATAAGGGGCTGTTGTGAAGCCATGGAAAGCAATACTTGCAGAGATTTTTGAGCTTCTTGGAGAGAGGTGTTATCTGAATCAAAACCTGTGAAAAGAGGAATAGCTCTAACATTTTCTGACAGAGAGAAACTATTGTGTTGTAAAATAGTTTCTAAAGGGAAGAGTGCTCTAGACATTATTTATCAAATTTAGAGGAACAAGACAAATCAAGGTGCTAGAAAACGCTGGAAATAATATAATTTCCACTAGAATAGAGAAAATAATTTATTACTAATTTCCATGGCCCCATGTAATAAGGATAGGAAGAGCGATGCCAAGAGACACTTAATAGAGCTAAATCCTCCACTTCACTGGAGAATTGAATTACTGGAGTAGCTTCAGTCAAGACAGATAATTTTACCATGGTATATCACTTCCACATTCTAGGGGTGCAAAGAGAAAAAGAGTTGAACAAGTTCCCAAGGCCTAAACTCTCTATATTTCATGGAAGGATGGAAACAGAAGAGGAGTGAGAAAGTATAATTTTGAAAATTAGTATATCAAACAATAAGATACAGAAAATTTAAATTTACAGATCTCTACTACTAAATTATGCCATTAAATAAAACTAATTCCTTACTATAATGTGGTCTGTGACAATGATTATCATTACAATTCTGAGGTTAAACATTCAGTCTTCAAGGAAACATCAAAGTAACTCAGCATTTTCTTCATGTTGGCCATGTGCTAATAGAAGTTATTTTTCCTATACACATGCTAATATTTTTCTGAAATTCAAATGATAATAAATTATTCCCATTTCTCCATCCTATGTTGTATGCTTTATATGAATATTAATATTTATTCTAATACTTTTTAAACCAGAGTCATTAATATGATAATACTTTGGTAATGAATTTACAAAATTCCATACAAACACTACATGTGCTAATACAATGAAATACCATGGAAATAATATGCATTATGCATTAGGCTTTGTTACAGATGCCTGCCAAAAATAATGTTTGGCAAACACTAGCATGGTTGAAATGTGCCTAACCGATTAAAATTTATTGCTGCTGATAGACCCAGGGCAAACACGGAAAAATCTATGCTATTCAATCCCTGGCAGACACATCATGTCACTGACTGCTCAGATTATCTCTGAAGGCTTCTGGCCATCACTAAAATTAAGGAAGACACTTAATGAGATGTTAATGCTGAAGAGTGACTCCTCCAAACAAAGGAATCCCCCATCTAGCACAATTTCATCTCCATGTGTGTTGCACATAGTAAAGGGTCTCTAACCCATCCATGTGCTGTGGGTGGGGCTGTTCTATGTCTTATCCATGGCTCATCTATCTTTTTACAGTAAGTTCCATTTGAGAGTCAGGGACTATATTAACATTAAAGCACTCTCATCTCTATGTGCTTCCAAGTAGAATCGTAACTAGTACCTTATAATTTAGGTGCCATCTACTTATTGTTCTGTGGTTACACTTTCCAACACACCCGGTAGCTACATGCCGATTGCTGTTACAGTGTGGTCAATGCAGGGGGTTATTCTGGGGTTTTTTTGGAATCATGTGGAGAAATGGCTGAACTCTGGGGTACAGCTTTCTAAACACAGATTTCATCTTCTTTAGAACCTACAACTTGACAATAACAGTAGAGAATTTTGTTGCAAATGAGTCAAGATTCATTTGATTTCTAAAAGATCATAGGTTTATCAATAGTCTAAGAAGCTTCTACACTGTAGTCTTTGGATTAATTTGATTTAGCTCTGTCATCTTCTAGATGGGTGATTTAAAGTTTACAAAGGGAACTAATATGATTGAGGTTACACAGCTAATTAGGAACAGAGTTAAGAAGACAATTCCCTACTCACAGGCCAGATTCAGCTGACTGACCTTTCTGCAGAAAGAAAAGAAAAGAACTTCGGCATCGTAAGTGCCAGCCTATCTCTTACTTCCATAACCAAGCAGTCATTCTCACTGGTACTGGTTATTTCTTTAAAGAAGTAGAGGAGGGAACCTTCTGGATGGAGGATAACTAAAACAAGTATATTTTACTTATGAGTTCCAAATAAGATAAACTCTCAATGGGTAGAGATAGATAAATAGATTCACAAAGCTTAGGACAAATTTTTGGTCTATACTTCCCCAATGTTTTTCATTTACGTATCTATTTTTACTGGAGAAAAGATTACTGATCCCCAATTATTTTAAATTTATTGCTGAGGTAGAGCTTGGCTAGAAATAAATAAAACTCAACATTTCAGGAATGCTTCCAGATAGTGAAATTGAAATTTATCTCAGTTAACTTTTAGAAATAAAAGGACCAATGGATATCATTAAGTTTTGCTGGGATACAAGAACTACAATCAATCAGACACGTTTTAAATGTAAACACCACAATATAGAAGATTGGGAAACCTCTACAAATAATCAGAAAATAACCATAAGGATAATTTGTAAGAGGGAAGGAACCAGTGAGAGGAAGTATGAAATTACTAGCATGCTCAGTATTAGAACGCAGTAATTTAAATTTGAAGAAGTAAAGAAGTGTCCATTAAGAAGACCATCAGTGCTGAGGATGATCACTTGCCTAAGATCTTTAAGTCCCTGGGTTCCATCCCCATCACTGCAGAACAACAACAAAACTAAATCAAGAACAAGGAGAACAAGGAGGAGGAGGAAGAGGAGGAAGAGGAGGAAGAGGAGAAGGCAGAAGAAGAGGAAGAAGAAAGGATGGGAGGAATGAAAGAAAGAGAGACACACAGAGAGAAACATTGTTGGAATTATCTAAAGTTCATTTGGAAGAGTTCAAATTGGTCATGAAGATTGGGTTTGGGGATGTAGTTTGGTGGTAGAGCACCAGTCTATCTTGTGCAAAGGTTCTGGGTTCACCCTTCAGCACTGCAGAAATCCAGCTAACAAAAAAAACAAAAGATAATAGATGGAGAGAATAGCCAATAACGAAATGACTTATGTTCAAGTTTAGTTAACTGTAAACTTACTGAGAGCTATCTGTGTAGAGTGGGAATTTTAATTTTGGGTGGTATATGTCAAGGTGCTACCCAAATAGCAAACCAGAACTTTAGATTCTTCACTCAACAGATTTGTTAATTGCTTAAAATATGTGGAGTATTGTGCTAAGTACTAAGGACAGAATGATGGACAAAAAGTGGAGACAGTTCTTATTTTCTTAAATCTTACACTGCAGTTGAGAAACGAATTAAGAGACGATTAGCTTCATGAATGTACACTTGGAAACTGAGTAATTTGTTCTCAGAGGAGTACAACAACTCTATGATACGATTTGATAATGACTAGTACAGGCTGAGAGTTTTTAAAAATTTCTCTGAAAAAATAATGCTGAAGTTGACATCAGAAAGATGAAAGGAAGTTACTTGGAGGGTACATGTGGGAGATTCTTCGAGGAGAAACTGCATGTACAAAGACTTTGTATTGGAAGTAATGAATTCCTAGAACTAGTGAGAGCTTATAGCTTCAAGGGCTGGAGAAAAGGCAGTTTTGTTTATCTTAATGTCATTGTCACAGGACATGCTTTCCAAAGAGAGATGATTGAGGGCAATTTAAGAAGCATCTAAAATGTACTTGACCTGAGTGAGTCCTTCATTTGGCCAATCAATATTATTAGACATTTTCCCAACTGAGGTGAGAAAATCAGTAAACTTCAAAGCACTAACTAATTTTCACTGATTTGAAATACAAGTCGCCCAACATACCTTTTTTTTCAGACCAATGTGACAAAATTAGTAAAATGCAGACTGACCCTGGAAGCCATAGCTAAGAAAAGTCTGGTACACCAAACACTTGGGAAGCCTTCCTATTCTGTGGAAATTGGCCAGACTCTAAACTGTGAGATTAGGAAATGGGCTGGTCCCAAAATAAGATTAGCATTTTCCCCCTACAGTTAACATTCCTTGAATTAGTGAGCCTGGATGAAAAAAAGAGAAATCACATATTAAAATATAAGCTGGCTGGAAGCCAAGAAAGAGCCAGTGTCTGTGCATGGTGGTGCCTTTTTCTGGAAACTATCCATTTTGAAAACCTTTTATTAGAATAAACAATGTTATTTCCATTTATTCATGCATCTTCCCTTAAACTTCTCTCTCTCTCTCCGTCAAGCCTGTGGTGATCATATTGGTATGGAAATTGTTTAATATAAACTTACAATTAAGTAACAACTATATGTTAGTAATAATAAATGGTAGTTAGAAAACAGTGCCCCAAACTGTAATGTATTTATTTTTAAAGTATTTTATTAGAACAAATATATTGTTCATTCTCCACAGACCAAAAGTTGTATACAAAAATAGGGTTTCAAACAAGTGCTGAAGATTGATGGCCCAAGACACTAGAGAGGTGGCAGGAAAAGAGGAAAAGGGAAGCTTTGTTGTGAGGTGCTGCTTCCACAAGAGTGTAGCACTAAGATCAACAACACGTGACCAGCTAGGGACAACATACTGACAGTAGGGCACCCAAACCCACCAAAAGTTTAGAAATCTTAGGCATTTCCTTTGGGGGTGTGTTTCTAAAATGTTGCCAAACAGATACCTCTCAAGCGTAGTTTGGAACATTATATAAGTAGCAGTCTTTTAAAGTCATGTGGAAAGCTGAGCATTGTGGGGCACACCTGTAATGCCAGCACTTGGGAAGCTGAGGCAAGAGGATCATAAGTTTGAACCCAGCCTGGGATACATAATAAGTTCAAGGACAGCTTCAACTATACAGTGAGATTCTGCCTCAAAAAATCGAAAGAACAGAAAGAGAGAGAGAGAGAGAAGAAAGAAAAGAAAAGAGATTAGAGAAAGTCAGTAGGTCACATAGAGGTGACTGGTCATGTACCAGATGGTCAGTTTGCAGAGTCAAAGGAGTCCTGCTGCAATGTTACTTCGTTCAGGGTCATCACCCTCTAGTATGTGTCCCAGCTTCTCACTGTATCTTTCTAGAGATACTGTAAGAATTAACTAGACAGGGAGACTTTGAACTGTCCTCAGATATTTACACCAAGTCTCCCTTCACAAAGGTCTGTCGAGAAGGCATTAAACATCCACTTTATTTTGCTTCAGCTAAGCAGCTTTACATTTGACTTAATTCATTTTCTGGCATCATGACATTCACCACCTGCCTTAATAAATGCCAGGCACTGTGCTTCACAATGCTATAAGAATTATCTTAATTAAATTTCAAATGAACACTATTTTTATTGTCATTTACACTAATGAAGAAACCAAGGATCAATAAAATAAAATCAGTTGCCTAAAATTGCATAGCCACAGCCTAAAATCTAAATGGAAAGACAGAATCTTTTCTCCATATCTCATACTAGATTATCCAAGGTACAAGGAATATGAGCCTCAGATTTCACAGATTTTCCCTATCTCACTGTTTAAATGTCTTGCAGAATTAACCCCTGAATTGCCCAAATACTTACAATATAATGTATTTCAGTTCTAACTGACTAGATTTAAAAGTATATAGTAAGGTAGAGATGCATTTATTCTTGTACATGTTTCATCGAAGCACCCTCTCTTACTTGATAAATTGGACATGTTTAATATGTGGTCTCCTGTCATTTGTAAGTCCCCCCTATCCCATTATCTAAGCATAACTAAGACTTAGTAATACCTTAGTAAATCTATATGGATTGACAATTGTTTGACTAAAAATTTAATTTAAAAATTGAAGAATATCAATAGCAGTGTCAGAAGTCTGATTTGTAAAATCAAAAGAGGTTATGGTGGATGAGTGGGAGTTTTAAATCTTTCTTCAAATAGGAAGGTCATCAGCCAAATAACAGAAAGGGAAGAGAATACCGAATATAACATACTTATGTGCCCATTGGTAGGTTATTTTTTGCTTTCCCATAATATTCTTTCAAAGTTTGATTATTTCATAGTTCTTCTAGCACTTGGAAAGGCAGTCTACTTGTGAAACTGGGCAATCTTTCTCCTAGCTCTCCTCTGTCTCACAGTCATTACATCAGAGCTGCAAAAATTTAAATATATGTGTACAGGGACACAATCTCAAAAGAATGGCATCAGAGTAGAATGAGTCCTTACTCAGTACTTGAGTGGTCAAGTGTGGCCTTGTTGTCACTGACACACAACAAGGACCTGGCATCCAGTTTACACAGATGCCCACTTCAGGTTCATATCAACAACACCTGCAACTTCAGTGACCCAGGACAATAGAGTGACACTGAATCTGAGATACAGGCAATAGTTTAGGCCAGTGCTCCCTAAAAAAGATACCAACTAGATTCCATCAGTGAGTAGGGTTGTCTCCCTCCTCATGTCACAAGATGTACACCTGCCAGGACACTCTCTTCCCCTGTAACTGTGTTCTCTCAAGACTCTTAGGCTGCATTTTGGAAAATTGGGGATAGACGTGGGGAATGCTTATCACTTGGAAGAAAGGCACATTCACCAGTTATAATTGACCTACAAGCTCACATTTATTAACAAAGTCTGTAGATGTAAATGACTATATACTTAGATAAAGGTGAATTGGAAGCAACTTGTAGCCAACTGTCTAGCTTATTGAAAAACAACACTATATATCAGAAGATGGAGAGTAAGACAATGACATACTTAAAAAACAACACTTTGCATATAGTGCAAGAGATATTGGATGGTTGTCCTCTTGTATTTGAATGGTTTGCTTAATATTTTCATGATGATGGACTTAATTATGTTAATAAATTTTAGAATAAAAGAAAGTGTCCAAGTGTGTTAAATTTTTTTTTAACCACAAGGAAAAAAGTGTTGAAGATTCAGCTTTCTGGAAAGAAACAAGTCTCCAAGGTCATCCTAATTGAAATGCTATAATTTTGGAAGAATTCACAGCAAAAGGAAAGATGTGAACCATTTTCACAGTTGCAATCTCAAACCTGGATATTAAGAATGAAAATTAAAAAGGTTAAAGGCAATTTTTCTCAGAAATGTATATAAGCACATCAAATATCTTACAAGACAGAAGTGCCATACCATACACAACGTCCAAGTTTTCTGAGGGAAAAAGAGGCATAGAGAGAACTTTGAATGTATAGGACACCAGGGAGGCTGGCAAAATGTAGAGAAAAATGGGTGATTGGCCCAGGACATTAGTCTCTGGTCAAAATAAAACAAGAGAGTGCCAGTAAAGAAAGTTTTCCAGGGAGAATGTGATCACTGCATTAAAAGGTGTGGGGATGTGACACAGGATGGGATTTAGAAAGGACTTTGGCATGTAGCACAGGGAAGTCCTTGATGGCTCTGAATTGATGGAACTTCTGAAGTGAAAATCTCGGGGTGGGGACTGAGAGTGAGTAGGAAATGAGGAAATGGGAATGATGAAAACCCTTTCAAGAGTCTTTGGTGTGACTAGGAGTAGGTCTGTGGTGGGGTGTAGTCAACAGGTCTTGTACCCATTCATTTTATAATGGATTATGCCAAAGCGTGCCCTTATAATGATAGAGGAAAGAGAGAAACATCAAGGAAGTAGAAAAGGGGGAGTGGGATTATAGGAGCAAGGCCACTGGAGAAGGCAGAAGGATCCAAAATTTCCTCTACAGAGGAAAACTGACCTGCATAGCAGCAGGGCACACATCCCATGTAAAATTGTATCCCATTATTAAGCAGAAGATATGAGAAAGACACAGAGAATACGTACTTGAGAGTGAATGAATGCACCAATCAGCTCAGTGATTATATCTGTAATATCATGCTTCTGACAATCTAAATAATTTAGAAATCTCGTGTTTTACATTAATAAAAGAATCAAGACCTCACAGTTCTCTCTTCTCTGAGTTCAATGATACTATGTTCATAAGCCCATTCATTGTCACTTCTCATGCATTTCTTTCCCTAGTTATACTTTTAAGCCTGTGTGTCTTCCTTCTCAATGAGAAGGCAGAGGCTGCATGTGCTCCTGTGCCTCTCAGCAAGTCACTGCTGCATAGCAAAAGTTCAGCAGACATAGGTTCTTTGGGTAGATGCAGTTAGGTTTCCAAGATCTTTTCCTACAATACCATTATCAATATTGCTTCTAGTTTGAATATTCTATGATTCTCAGGCAACTGATCAACAAACACATATTTTGGTTACCCAACCAACAGATGTAATTGGAGTGCAACTGGAACTACTAGCCGGGTGTGATCTTTGAGACTGCACAGAATACTCAGGGGTATTTCAGAAAATAACAACAACAACAATAACAATAACAACAACAAAGAGGGCCTTGGATAAAACAAAATAACAAACTCTACATATGCCTCAGTGAGAAAAATAAACTTCCAACAAATATTAAGATTTTTCTGTACAACTAAAGTTTCACAATCTTCTTTATAAAACTGACGAAGCCCTAGCCATTTACTAATAACATAAATGAAGGAATCTTTCCATACTGAGCTATGTAGCAACAACAATAACAAAATACTATTTTGTTTATACTCTCTTTGAAAGTGAGTGGAGAAACAGAAGAGAATATTTGGATTAATTTATATATGGAATTTTAATTACAGGATACAAGCCTGTGATTAATTTAATTTTTGTTTCGATTTATGAGGATGCACTTGGTTAATGGAGTGCCTTTGAAAAAAAGTACTTTATTGAGGGATCTCATCTGTGTGATTTACTGTCTGGGTATATGTTAAGCTTCTTTCATTTCAAAAGAAATTGTTATGTGCCCTTGAAGTTGAATGCATTGCATGGGTGGGGGAGGGAATCCCAGTGTTCTCATATAAGCTACTATTTCGGGGGGAAACAGCAGATTCAGAAGAAATCTTGTTTGGCTCTCTTGTCATAAATCTCTTTCCTCGTGTATTCAACACACACGTACATTGCTGATTAATTCCCAAATCCTTGCTGACATGATAAGCTTTAAAGCAATCCTGTTGGAAAGAGGGAATGTTGTGCTTTTACTTACAGAAAATATCTTAAAATGAAGGTTAAAAGCAAAGAAAAGGAAGGTGAGGTAAAAATTGAAATGGAAACACTTGAAAATAGAAAAAGAAAATAGAGCATAAGGGGCAGGAATACACAAGGAATTATCCTTGAATAACCTTGTTTTGAAAATTGTGGAAAATAAGCCAATGTGTGTAATCCCGTTATGAACTGTTAGTTTAGGGCTTTAGTCACAGAGAAACTGTATAATAAGATTAAACCACACAAGAAAATATGGCTGTCTGCTGCATGCTAGAAGAATAAAACAAAGAAAGTAATAAATGGACAATTATAATCCATTCCTCTCTTCCACTACCCTGCAGAAATAAAACAATTAGGAAGAAAATCTCCTGATAATGCAAATGCCATACTCAAGCCTCTCCCAGCTGCACATCTCTGAAGAGAATGCATCTGCTTTCAGTATTCAGTTCCTAATGCTCTTTTTATTATGATGAAAGAACGATGTGATTTTAAAGGGAAAGACAGTTCTGCTGATGATTTCCTCATAGTCTGGTATTCCCTTTCTTGGTACCTAAGAAGATGTGTGGTGAAAATGTTCAACTATCTTCAAAGTAGTTCTTCTTCAACTCTCTCTCCACTATCAGCCTGTAATAGTTTCATTTTCCCTCTTAACAACTCCTTGCATTGCAGCCTTAGGTGATAAAACTGTACTAAAGCCAATACAATAGCTGGTTTGTGGGGTGGTGTCTGTGGACCCCAGGGTTGGAAGATGAGAGAAGTGGAAACAAAAACCTGGGATACCTCACAAGAAAATGGACCCCTCCCATTTTATCCTAAATGTATTTTCTTTACAGGTCCTTTGTGAACTTTAAACACAAATTTATTCTTGTCACTAAGGATACAAGACGCATGGAACTAGAGAGTAATAGTGGACAATTATTTCTTTTCTGATCTCTTTTTGTCCTCTAAAATAAAATGTGTGGTAGAAAAATAAATGTGTATAACAAAGGGCAGTAATGGGGGGGGCGGGGAGAACCTTTATTCCTCCAAATGGGCCCCTGGGCCCACGCTACCATCCAGCTAAATCATCTATTAGAGCATGTTCATTATCATAGTTGGTCCCATCTCAGTAGCATGAATATCTCTTGAGCTCTTGTTGAAAATGCAGATAAGCAGACCCAATCCATGAACAAAAACCTTTGGGGGTTGGCACAGAATTCTGTATTTTAACAGGCTCTTTTTCAGGTATTCATGACAAACACTCAAATTTGAGAACCAATTACCTGCACTACAAATTGTTTTATCCCTCTCAGCTGTTGAGCATGCAATTCAAATAGAATACAATAACTGTTTTTAGAATTTATACATTATTTTAGACAAATTTTGGTATTTAGTAGAAGAAACTGCAGAGTAATTCAAGCAATTGACGAATATTATTCTAAATTTCTGACTACTTATATTTGAAGACAAATTTTATATTCTTCATATGCCTGATTTTTTCATGTTTTAAAAAAAAATTTTGTTACCTAATCTTTTAATCTCTCTGTATTTTCTGTGAGTGTGATCATGAGATCCAATTTTTATTAGAAAGAATAACAGGATTTGGAAAGTAAATGCAGACTAAAAAGATACATTTTATGTACATTACAGTATTCATTTCATTGTAAGTCATAAATTAGCAAGTTTGGAATTGCATTCTTTTCTGGAAAAGCTGTTTTTCACCTTCATGTCAAGGCAAGTAATCCTGTATACATAACATGGAATGTGAAGACCTCTTCAAAAGAAAGGTGTGAGAAAGCCTTGGCTATTGTAATTATCAGCTCCAAGACAACCTTGGCCAAAACCAAAGAGACCTGTTAACATCCAAGTTCACACTTTGAATTGTGTCCAGATGGGAATAAATTGCCAAGGAGTAACTAGGCCCAATAAGCACAAGTTGGTGTGCAACAGCAAATGCCTTTCTCCCTCCAAGCAGATCAGATGCTCAGTACCATATCCTTTTTGCAAAAATGCAAGCTTCTTTCCAGTCGCTCAATTGCTCTGCTTGTGGTTAAACCCTGAAGCACAGAAAACACATCCGAATGAGGCTGTAAACCTTGGGTAGAAGGAATCAGGTGAAGTAAGTGGAAAAGGGGAAAGAAAAAAGTGAAGACTTCCTCACTTAATTTCCTTCTAATGAGCCCTCCTGAGACCCAAGCTCTGCCACAGCTTTCTTCCTTTGGCAGTCTTAAACTACAGAGTTCTAATCCCCTTTTCAAACTCAGTTCATGTCCAGTGCAGTTATTTCTGCTGTCTGTGTTGAGTAGCTCACAGTATGATGTGACAATATCCATTTCTACAGGACTATCCTGTTAGAGCAAACTCGATTAATTCAGTTTGTTGAGTTTTCAGTATTTGGACCCCAGCATCATCTAAACACATTAACCAAGTTAAACAAACAAACATACAAACAAAAGCAGCAGTAGTTAATGTCAATGCTTTAAGAGAGATAGTAGCTTAGGCAGCTAGCAGCCATGCCAAATAAACTTCACCCATAAACCTACCATCAACAAGCCAGAAGTTTGCCAATGTGTTTTCCATGCAAAGCGGCTGTTTCTCAGCCACTCTTCTTCTGACCAGTACTCAGAGGAAAATATCAGGGAAAGAGAAATCACAGTTCTACAGAAAGTCTCCTTGGTTCAAACATTTTTCCATTTAAATTTAAAGTCAGTAATTGGCCTTTAGTATATACAGAGCCAATATGAATTCATGCTTATGTTATTTCTTGGCTAGAATATTGTCCACGTATTTTTCTATGGTAGTACAAAAAATGATGACTCATTCATTTTATAATACTAAAGTTACACACGATAGTTATTTTCTCCAAAAATCATCTACTTAAGAAAAAGCAACCATGCTGGGAAGAGGGACAAGAAAAAAATGTAATATGCCTTTAACTTAAAGTAAGTTTACCTAACTAAACAACAATTCAAAATGTTCAAATAAAGGAGAAAACCCTAAAATTAAAATGTGAATAAAAATGAAACCATCTCAGGTACAAAAATTTAAGAAGCAATTTATTTTTATCAAAGAATTATGCCAGTTGTCATCTCTATGTAACCTTAGATAGACTTTCAGAGAGATTTAGCTAAGAATCAGTTCTATTACTGAACATCCTGAAGATGGGTTAATTTAAGCATAGTCAAAATGTCTTCATGTTTTAGTCTCAGAGTCCCTACCTATAAACTATCCTTTACAATGATAACGAAAATGTCAATAAAGCCTGGCTCTCCAGTTAGTACAGCTTCCTTCTCTCCTCCTCCAATTAATAGAAAGTCAGAGCTGAAGCTGGAAGCTTTTATCATAACTTTCAACCTCCTTACTTCACAGATAAGGACAGAAAGTGTTTGAGAAGTAAAAAAAATTGCTTCAAGTCATAAAATTAAGTCAGATAAGAACCAGAAATAAATTCAGTCTCCAAATCAAGGCTTTTTTAGGCATACTCTCTTGGGGGTTGAGAGACAGTCTTTGCTATGCCTTAGCCATTTAATTAATTGGTAAACTCAGAAAGAAATAAGGTTCCCAGCTTTGTAAGATATACTTTGAAAGGGCTCTATGGTCCTCAGTGACTTCTAAAATTCTAGTGGAAAGTAGCAATTTAACCCAAGCATTTCAATTTTCCCAAATCTTTCCTTCTGGCAGGGTAGGTGGGAGTTTTAATAACCAAGTCCTAGGCATGAACTTAGAACTGGCACCTATCACTGATCATTCTCACAGAGAAGTAATTGCCTTTTGCAACTGATGACAGTTATCAGAGAGAGGGTTGTGACGGTGGGCCTGAATTGATGGAGAAAATTGAACTGTGCACCCTTTCTGTCTTTCTTGACACCAATTCCTTATTTTTGGGAAGGATAAGAATTTATAGAAGACTGATTCAGGGACATCTGAATATAACACCAATCTTGATTTTTGACATTGTCTTATTTTATACACTAATATTGGTGAAATGCAAATACAGTTAGTTGGATTTATAATTAAATGACATCTGCATCCAAAGAATATTGGTAAATAAGATCACCCACACTTAAGGGGAAATGTTGCACACCCTATACGCTCCAAATGTTCTGACTGCAAAAAAATAAAACTAAAAAAGCAACGACTTCCCTCCAAAATACTCAGAAGCAACTATTGGAGTGGCACAGAACTCTGTGCTTATTCATGTCAAATTCAATGCTTTTGAAAAAGGCAATATCCAATTAGTAGGTGGTTAAAAAAAAAAGTCTAGCATAGCATATGTAAGAAGGATGCTGGATATCTATAATCACAGACATTTCAAATGTATCCACACAAAACAAAAATTGTTAAAGATACCTCTTAAGATATTAAAATAAAGGACAAAAGAATGAAATGTCACACAGATAAATGTAACAACTTGTTTCAAAAATAATCTATTGGACAAATGGAACTAGGAGAACTTGTCTTGAAAGCAGTTAAAATGAATACTATCTAGGGAATTTGTTGACAAAAAGTTCTATTTGAATTAAAAGTTTAGGTAAGCTTCTAAAAGAAGCTAAGACAATAGCTGTCATAATAAAACACAAACTGTTGTTCAAAATATATTGCAATACTGATAGAAAATTATGCCAATTTTGAGCACTAAACTCTTAAGTGATCCTTGAAAGATTAAAGATTGTTCTGTGGAAGATGACTGGGATTATGAGAAAAAAGTTGTATCACTTGAGAAATGGCTGAAGGAAATGGTGTTTAGTTTACAAAGATGACTCAGTGAATAAAAGATCTTTTATAATATTTGATAAGGAGATTTGGGGACTATTATTGAATTAATTTGTAGATATCCAGGAGAAATCTTGGGAGAAATATGTTAATGTTAAGAGGCACAAATTTTTGTAGTTATACACAACATAGATGTTGTTAAAGATCAGAAACTTCAACCATGACAGGGATTATATAAAATCACGTAGTTTATCCTGTATCAGCCCATGCATACTCAACAATGGCTGTGACCATGATATTTTAAAAAGTGTTGCTAATTTGTCATAAGGTCAAACTCTGTGGTTTGTAGAGTTTCTCCTATTGCAGTTTTTTATGTTTAAGTAACTTTTTCTATTCTAAAAGACGATAGTAGAGTTGGGAATTTGTCTCCTAAGAGGAATCAGGCCAATGATTACATTCTCTCAAAACTTTATAGTCATAGCAAGCTTGCTACTTCAATGATCAAGGAGTCTCTAATGTAAAATATTTGTACAATATGGTATTCAACAAAGCAATTGAGATTATTTTCCTGTAATTCCTTGTCCAATACTCTGCATGGATTTACTGTAATAAAATTAAATTTCTTGCATTAGGTATTTTGTCATACCTTTGAGCCAGGCCTTAGGCTATGAAGAAACTGATCAAATGAATGAGAAGTTACTTGATCTGGCAGGCAGCTTTTCAAAACCAAGTCCATTAAACCCTGTGATTGAATATTGCCTAAAATAGTCAGCAAAATAAGCTTCCTTTCATGCTTCATTCACAAACTGTAGCACTACTTAGGGTTGTTATTTTTTCTTCAAAAAATTCCCTCATACTTCTCAATACTAATCTTTTAAAAAATAAGAGCAAACACAAGACAATAAAAACACATAAGCAACTCATTATTCCCTCCCAAAACTGGACTAGGAGAATGGGAACATAGACAAAGTGGTCTCCAAGATATAATTTAAAAATATCACCTTATTCATAGTTCTGTTTTCCATGGTATTAATTATTTCATGGTCTGACGGTTAAGATAAGAGTCTGTCAAGTTGATTGGTTTGGGAGCTGCCAATGGGATTGGTGAAGCACACTTTTGGGTGTGTGTGGGTGTGTCATCAGCCATGACACTGGTTACTATGTATGGTTCCTGGCCCCCTCTATTCTGGCACTGTACCACTGTTCTGCTTCCCAGACACCATACACTGAGTAGTTTTGCTCCTCCACACCCTCCTACCTTGAGAGCCTGCTGACCATGGACTAATTCTCTTGAAACTGTGAGCTAAATTAATCCTTTCCTCCTTTAACTTATGGGTGTCAGATATTGTGTACCAGTGGTGGGACAGTGACTCATTCACATGGTCAGCCATGATCTGAAAATACTGAAAAAAAAATTCTAGTAATAAACAATTTATCCATCTTAAATTGCACACCATTCTGTGTGACACGATAAAATGTAGCACCATTCTGCCGGGATATGAATCACATCTTTGTCCAGAGTGTCTATGCTGTATACATGACTCCTCTTAGTCATTTAGTAGCCAGCTTGGTTATCAGATCAACTGCTGTGATACTGAAGTACTATGTTCAAGTTACCCTTGTTTTAGTCAACAATAACCCCAAAGCACAAGAATAGGGATGCTGGAAATTTGGATATGACTAATAGAAACTGCAAACTGCATTTTTGAATTAAAAAAGTAAAGGTTCTCAGCATTAAGAAAACAAAAATATCATACACTAAAGTGGCTAAGGTCTATAATAAGAATGATTTTCCTATCCATGGAACGGGGAACAACAAAAAAATTCAGGCTATTTTTGTTGTTGTATCTCAAACTATAGAAGTTATGGCCATAATGCATGGTAAGTGCTTACTCATTCACCTCAGTTTGTCTCACTGTGTAGGCACTGTATCATCTCATACCAGCCCCAAAACTCTGAGTATAATAAAATGAGTGAGAGAGAAAGCATTTGTATAACTGTACTGTTCATGGTTTCAGGCCTCTTCCCGGAGCCTTAGAATTATATTTCCTCCTGATAAGGGGATGATAGAACACAGGTGAGTGAATGAAGTTTCACCTTAGAGGTAAAAATTTCAAAAAGAGTTACGAGTTAAAAATGACTACCTCAATCTCTTAGAATGTCTTACGTGTTCCTCTCAATCTAACTCGAAGTGTGTGTGCTTCAGTGGTCCCTGTGTCCAATTCTGGTTACCCAGCCCCCGTCCCACTCCTCATAGCACCAACACGGCTTGCCTTATTGAAGCTTTCGTATTTCCCATTCTCACTTTCTACACATCATTTCACCGCTTCAGGTAATGAGAAAATAAAGACTATCAAGAATTAGTGCCTTCAACATCACTATTCTCTATTTTATTTTTTTTAAAAATCTCTCTGAAAGTCTTCCCTGTGGCCTCTTCTCTGTACCTTTAAATCATATGACATCCTCCTGTGAGATTCGCCTTCATATCACATAACCCTGGTCATGGCATTAACTAGGTCTAATTCAGCTCAGGCCAAGCCCTGTCTATTGAAAAAGTCATTAGCTAAGCTTGATATTTTGAGCCCTTAATTAAACTTCTGTTCAACTTACTTTCCTGATCTCCACTCTTGCAATTCACCTTCATGTAGCTTACTCTGAGGCACCATCTCTACTTCCAAAACTTAGCTGAATATTCTCTTGTTCCCATGCTTGGAATGATATTTCACTTTTCTTCCCTCGCCTAACTAACATCCGTGATAGTTTTTCCTTCCCAAACACATGAGAGCAAACAACACTTCTCATTGTATGGTGATATATTTAATCTACTAGATTTTAAACTGCTTGCGAGTTGGGTTGTTGCCCATAGTGCATGAATTCATACTATATACCAACCCACTGATACTTTGGATAACAACTTTTCCTTTTCTTTCCCTTATGCAAATGTAATTGGTTAATTTAATTCCTTAATTAAATTAGGCTGTATACAAGGAAAGCTTTGTCTTTTTTCTCCTAATATTGCCTTCTATCACATTGTATGATATCTCCCTTTAAAGACATTTCTGGCATCAATAGGTTTGGGTCATTCTGAATAATAAGAACAATCTTATTCACATAAGCAACTCAGATCTATCTAAACAAAACTGAGGTCTCAGACTTGGCTGGTATTCCTCAGCATCATAAAATAAAAGGCAAGGATAAGTATCTGTTATAGACCAGGGGAAACTGGAAGACATGAAAATTGAACACTATTGGTAACCTAATTTGAATTACTGCAAAAAGAGACAAACTGATGAATTCCAAATAAAGTTTGGAGTTTAATGATTGCTAAATGAACCAATGTCAGTTTCAGATTCTCAGTTTTGACCTATATATCACGGTAATAAGAGGTGTTAATGGGAAAATCTGGGTGAGGGGTATACAAAAATTGCCTGCTTTATCTTTGTAGCTTGTTGGACAGGATAAAAATATTCATAAATATTTTGCATCTATTATATATTTTATAAATTTATGTTATGATATTTATAAATACCTGAAGTATTTATATTTATTTATATAAAAAACCTGGGTATCCAGTTCTAAGCTTCACCCCACTCTATTTCCACCCCTGCCACTTTTGCTATATTTCAGTAATGTTTACAAGTCTCCAAGCAAGAGTCATCTTAATAATACAGGGGAATTCATCCTCAGTTGTCCTTAGTGTGGGGTGTTTATTAAAACCAAACTTCCTTTATAATTACAAAAGCTCTACTGACCATCCTGTTCCATAGAGAAAGTGAATTGGCATCTTAGGATCCGCAGTGAGGAGCAATGTTCTGATAACAAACTTAGTATGATCCTGGATTGTACAAGAAGATCCAGACACTGGCACAGCGATCTTTCAAGAACGAGTACATGGCCAGGGATTTAGTTCAGTGGTGCTGTGCCTGCCTTGAAAGCTCAAGGTCTTGAATTCGATCCCCAGTACCAACCCCCCCCCCCACAAAAAACAAAAAAACTAAACAAAGAACAAGTAGATGTTGCTTTACATGACATGAGATTAGTTCTGCCTAAAGCCAGTAAAAGACTTCACAGCTTGTCAAGATGTCCTATGCCAGTGATGGAGAATTTTGAGAGCTTTCAGTGATACAAGCAGCCCACTACAGCACGTGTGCTATAGGTTCCCCACCACTGCCCTATGCTCTTTAAGCAGTATCTGTGAATGTCATTTCCCAATGGGTCATTCTCATCAAGTTGAATCTTAAGGGGAGAATTATAAGCACGTGTAAATGGCAGTGAGGCTTAGGGATGAATAGAGCACTCTAAGGATGTGACGTGAGGGCAGGACAGAAAGAGTTACATAAATCCATCAGTAACTGACTTAAATTCATCAGAACCTAAGGACCAGTCACAGAATTGCAGTGGTTCTGAGTTCCACTCTATTCTGAAGCACTTCTCTGAAACTATCCTCATCTCATGTAAAACAATGCTTTTACTTGGAATTAAAATTTTCCAATGTAGTTAGTGTTTCAATGACTTGCAGCTATTGGTTTTTAAGAGTGATATGATCACATAGAAAGAACTCTGATGTTTCTATGACATTTTCCTCTGAAAGGAAAAAATATATTTCCCTTCCTTTCACTTTAATTCAATGCTGAGTTAGAGATGGAGTAAAAAGGAGAAGGGAAGTGTCTTGCTTGCAAATAGTATTCTCTTAGTTGCCACTGCAGATGACATGCACCAATGTTCATTTTATGTGACTATTTTCTGAAATCCCTTGCGTCCTCTGGTAACATCAGCTGAAGATACATTACAGAGACACTTATGTCGTGCTGTTGAAATCTGAGACTTTTCAGATATAACATGCTTTACATTCAAGGTTTTTATTCACCACGGAACTATCTTTCCATTCTTGTTTTCATTATTGACAAGGAAAATGTTTGCCAATTTTTCTTTTTCATCTTTTCTCTTTCCTTGACATATTTAAAAAAAAAAAACAATGAAAAAGGAGCAAGACACAACTTCAAGCTCTGTAAGGAATTCAGGGCTGAGGTGTTATCCTCAAGGTAAACGTCAAAATGTATATCTTAGACAAATTGCTGGCCCAGCCGTCAACACTGCTGGAAAAAACTTCTTATTATTTTTAGGTGTGACTGAAAAGAGAGGGCCACTGTGTGTCCCTTTCTTTACTCTCCGAAAAGGAGGATGCTGGAGATTATTATATAGTCTCCTTCCTTAGAGAGCTTTGGAGAAAGACACCTATCTGTGTTAGGAGTCATCTCCAGATTTCCAAGTGAAGCCCACACACTGACTTGATGCCCAAAAGTTTTATGTTATCACTTTTATATTAAAGTTTTATATTATCAGTGACTCATATGCTAGCACAGTTTGTAATCCAAGCCAATTAAGAGTCATTTTTTATTGTTAATAATGACATTAAATTATATATATATTAAACATATAGAAAATTTGTTTCACACACAGAATCTTTGGCAATCATATAGGAGCATGGGGTGCTACAACTTTCTAGTCTGATTTCAAAAGCCTGGCAAAAAAGCAAGAGAAACCAATTTGGAAAATGTTGGTGGTGGATAACCTCTTCTAGGACAGTAGGGAATCCATGTGCTCTGAGCTTAACCCCTGGCACAAATGCCAACATATTTCCCACCATTTCTATTCTAATTGCAATTCTAATGAATTCTATTCTAATAATTCTGTTTTAATAGTCCATGTGTTCTGGATTCAACATGAGGAAATATTCTTCACAGGACTAGTTATAATGGTGTAAGTATAGAAGCCAATGTGTGCCCTTTAGTTTCTTCTTAGCTAATACTCAGCCTTTCTTGTAGTGGGTGTCATCATATCATTCATTGATTTAACTAAGAAAATTTCTGATTCCTTTGAGCCAATAGAGAAGCAAGAATAAAGAGCTCAAGTAATATAATTAGAAAAGATTTAGACCAGCTCTCAGGCTGTGTGGTTCCTAGTTGATGTCTGCTAAATACAAACTATTTGAGGGTACTTTACAAATTCCATTGCATGTTTTTAAATTAAAAAATTCCTAATAATAAAACAAAACCCATCTCTTATGTACATCATAGTTTAATTGTGATTATCTCATAATACATTATGCAGACAGAATAAAAATGCCATAAACAAAGTATTCTTATTACAGAGCTTTTCCTGAGGGTCCTTGTGTAGAGAGGCCCCTATTAATATCAATAATGGCTCTAGTGTATGTTTTTCTACAGTAAGAAAATGCTTCTATATTTGAATTTTGGAGAATGGTATATAATTCTTTTGAGCAAAATAAACAATTAAAACTCAATCCTTTAATATCTTCCCAATCTTCAATTCCATGTTCAATCTTACCCAGTATTTACAAACTCTATCTACAGAAGACACACAATATGTCAAAGTAAAGAAAATAGATTTCTATGAACACCTCCTTTAGAAAAGAGTACATTTACATATTTTGCTTTTTTAAGATAAAAATTCCTTAAAATCCAGATAAGACTGATACTTTTACTTTATACAATGAAAAGATCATCAGCGTACCATGACCTTGCCTCTTGTGTTCTAGCAAGGGACTTCAGCTCATTTGAGTTACCTATGTTCTTCACCAGTTGTACTCTTTCTCAAGCCAAAATTCCAAAGGCTTTATTTCACCAAGATTTTGTTTATGTTTACTTGCAGTTAGGAGAATAAGGCAGGCATATGATAGACTGGAAATTATAGAGCAAAGTTGTTTGGGGGAAAATAACAAAAAGGAGAGTGTTTAGATTCAGGGTGCCTCAGAAAATCTAGAAAATACTGTCCATGAAATACGGTCTTTGTGGGTACCGAGGAGAGGAAAGAATCTCGGTCCTGTTAACAGCTGACTCCATCCAGTGGAGCTGCCTGTCCTAGGCCCAATTCAGTATTGTGGCCAAATCTAGGGATGCTTTAGAAAAGGTCCTTACAAATGCAGAGAATCGTTTGTTTAAACTACCCAGGAAATGAGAGACTTCTTTGAAATAAGATCACGACCTCTGCTTCTTCATCTCAGTCCTAGCACACCTCCAAACCTCTAAGCATACTGAGGATTGTCAACACAGCTAAATTTCCACTTTTGATAATAAGTTCTCTTTAGTTTGTTTGCCTTTTACCCTCTGATCTTAGTTCCTATTTATAAGAAACTTGTTTCTGAAATTTCTCTGTGTGATGAATAGTAGCATTTCCTGAGTTTGTACCCCTGCAAAAGAGGCAAAGCATATTAAACGTATGAATCAAATATTCCTTCCTGTCAAAAAAATAGGAAAACGCGTCTTTGTATTTATTTACATTTGCAAGTAATATGTCTCAATGTTGCCCACCTGGATTCATATCTTATTGAAATATGGTGCGCTGCTCTCAGTCTAAGGTGCATGCTTCAGATATTTGCTGGTATCTGGGGAACCTTGTACACCGTCCGGAATTCATATTCAGAGAAAATGGGGATAATTGCTTATTGATAGAATTTGATGTAATGAAACCTTGTGAATTGTAAGAGGCATTTCAGGGCAGACGGTGACACAAAGCACAATTTGGTTCTCTGCTCCTCTGCAAGTTTTAGATACTGCCTCTTCCTTAGGCAAATTCAAAAATTTATGCTTACTTCAGATGGTTCACAGTGCAGTGTTTAAGGACAGAAGTTGCTTAAGTTGGCATAAGATGCCTTCCAATGACATATTCCTGACTACTTCTACCTGATTCATATTTACACACTAGTAATACCAAATCTCTGGAAAACTATTTTCAGCAATCTCTTTGATACCCTTAACATCTCTGAGTCTTTACTCGATGTTTCTCTTGGCCCAGAGGTCTCCTACTGTATTAAAGTGTACAAGTCTTCCTCTTTCTTTAGGAGTCAGTTCAGGGATAGTCTTTCCAGAAGATCCCTCTTTACCCTTTACAAAGGCCAAGTCTCTCATCATCTCATATATTGACCTCACCTCTCCCTCTTTCTGCTTTTATCTACATTGTGTAGTCTCTAAACTGGCTACAAGATGCTCACAGAAAGCTCTGTCTTCCATTTATCTCCAAATCTCTTCACCTTGCTTCTACCTATATCCTATGTGATGCTCATTAATATTCCTGACATGGAGCTTCTCTGGCCAGAAAAATGTACTGGAAATTATTACTTCTGACTTAGTGAAGAAAATAGTAAGTGATATTATACAGCTCCACCCAAAAGTTTAGAATTAAGGGTGGTAGGGTGATGGAGTGACAGAAGAAGGCAGATGGTAATGAAACATAGTATCAAATCGTCACATTTCTATAAATAGTTTCCACTAATAGTATAGAGAAAATATTCTTAAAAGGGGGACCTAAAGGCTTCAAATAGGCTACTCAGTGAAGCATGTTACAATCATTTGTATATTTCTGCCACATCACTCTTTGCTTGTTTTATACAAAAATATCATCAGTCTTTCCCACTGTTTGTCCTGTTTCAAGACCCAATTTAAGTTATGTCACCTAGTGAAAATCTCCCATTTCTCTGATATCTGTATATCCAATGTTTCATATTTGTTTATTTTTGATGCCTTTCTTCACATTACTTCTGCACATCATTTCACATTGAATTGATTTGCAGATATTTTGAGTATAACTTTTCAGCCACAATGGTATAAATTTCTTAGGAGATGGTTATTTTAATGCTTTTTGTATACCCCATGATGCAAAGGAAAAGCGAAGTTCACATAAGTGAATACATTTAAATCAAATCAACCAAAAGTCTATGTAACATGAGAAGATGTGAGCAATTTTCTCTGGAGAAACTCCTCAAAGGGACGTCTCCTTGCCTTAAGGATTTGTCTAATTGAGATTTGAACTTTATTGCCAAAATGTAAGCTGTTAAGCTTATTTTTTAGATTGCTCATTTTCTCCTTATTTAGCCCAATTAGATGTTGGAAATCCAGTCTTTAAGTGGTATCCAGATGTTATAGGGACTTCAAGTGTTCACAGTTGCCAGTTCTTTTATTATTATTTTAGGCACAAGAGCTCTACAGCGAGGGGCCAAAAGACAAGTACTAACCAATGGGCCCTAAATGAAAGCGATACACGCCAATTTGTTTCAAAGTAATTTAGAGCAGTCATCTCTTTCTCTCACAAAGTGGCAATGGAGTTTCTGAAATGAGTTGGTAGTATCTCAAGGTCATAGAGCTTCTGGTTGCTTGAAACCCCTAGTGATAATAGGGAGCAGGTTCCTGACCATTCATGTTGTACCTATTGTCTTCTGTGATAAGCTACTAAGATTATGGTGTCTATTTGCTACGGAGTACAGTCACACCTCCGGACTCAATTGCTTGCTACATGACTGCATTGAAACTTGAATGTGGTACTTGATGCATTGACAATGGGGTTCACATGATCAAGAAGTATACCTCTGTCGTGTTACCTCTAAACTTATGGTACTTTTGATATAATTGTCTATACTCAGTAATACAACATAGGGTTACAACTTGGATCTGTATGGCATTAAATGGTTGTTGTGGTTTATATTAGATGTCTGCCCAAAGTTTCACTCACTCATAGGTAGGGCTTTAGGGAGTGACTAGATCATGGGTGTGTGACACTCCTTTGTTTAGCATAGTTTTGGGTGTGGATAATGAATTTACTGAATGGGGAGACCCATCAATAGGCATGGTTGGCACCAACCAATAGGCTTATAGACTACATGGAATAAAAAGGGAGAGAAGAATAAGTTGGATTTCTTTCTGCCTGCCATGTCACAAACTGGTTCTCCTCTGTGATGTCCCTCCACCATGCCACCCTCCCTTGGAGCCAGCTGACTAAGGTCTGAAATCTCTACAAATAGTCAGGTAAAATAAACCTTTCCTCCTTTAACTTATGGGTATCAGATATTTTGTCGCAGCAACAAGAAACTAAGGAAATGCCTTCCCACTATTTTTATCCAGGTATTTTAAATGTGGTATCACTAAAAGAATATTGAATTTCTGATGAAAAGAAGTACTTCAAGTTCATAGAAAGACTTTAACACAGATGCCAAGTTTCCAACATTTAATTTTCCCTGTTGCTCCCTCCTCCAAAAGGATTTCCCAAGTAAAAATGTAAGGTGATATGTTTAACTTCTCAACAACTTTTATGTTTTACCTTCTAATATCAATTCTTATAAAAACATTTCATTGTTATTGCATTTTTAAGATCAGATAATTTATGAATTATTCAGAAATGTGAAATAAAGTATAAACATTGATATGAAAAAATGATATTTATGTTTGATGTCCAATTTGAACACATCTGGATTCCATGCCAAGCAACTGAATTCTAAGTGAGATATTATAAATTTCTAAATGCCCTTTGTGAACTAGCGATTTATCAAAGGGTATCTCATATTTAAATCACAAAGGGTAGACATTTATATTTCCATTACAAGCTTTACTAGATTTCAAACATTCATTTATCTTCAGATGGTGCTTCCCTAGCCCTTTGAAGTTAGGAATAGACTTGACTTAGTCTAGCCATAGGAAGAATCTGCTTTTGTGCATTAATTTGCCTGTGTTTAACTCTCCAGTGTATTCTTCCCCTGCCACATGATTATAGCAGCCCATGTTGAAATGGGATGCCATGAGATTAAAGAACGCTGAGATGCTTTGGGCCTTTCTGCTGCCATAAGAAACAGATATTATGGAGACATGATTTGCCTCAGAGCAGATATCACATGAGAAATAAAGTTTTTTTATTAATACGTTGATACAGATATCAAAACAAATAAAAGCTGAAGCATCAGAAACTTAGCTATTTCCTAAAAGATGAATATATATAAATATATATGTATTCTATTCCTTTTTCTTATAGAATCACCTGAGAGTAAAGTTCCAACCCATTAAAGAACTTTATAAGAATTTTTAATTGATTTGGCTAACTTATGGATTTTTCCAATTGTTCCTGAAAATTAAGTGACATAAAATTTACAGAAAACATTTGTGATAAACAACGCTGATATCTTTCCTTGAGTCCTTTAATTAGTTTAGGTGAAAGATAGTGCTCTTTAAAACATTAAAATATAAGTGACCTGTATAATAGAATCTGTAACATTTTGTTAATTGTTTGTAAATCACGGTACCAATATACACCCAGCCCTCACCACAGACCATCTGTGTCATATTGCATATGATTCCACGGTCAGATTTCAGAAGAAAGCAACTATGGATTAAATGCTGAATTAAAACATGTCTATTTCCATTATCCTTAATCAGCGATATCCCTACTCAGGAAGTATTCACTTTCTAAGATGCGAAGTCAAGTCCAGCCTGTAAAAAAGCTATAGTAGCACAATAAAAGAGCCAGAGTAAGGTTTGCAGTTCCATCCAACTGTAGTTATGGTGCAGTGTGCTCTCTATTTATCTACATCAGAATGCCAATTTATGGTTGAGTGCTATTGTCCACATATATTTATAATTTTCTTAGTCTCTGTGTTCCATTTTCCTTATTGAGTGCAACTTATTAGACTATATTTTCTGGAGTTCTGCATTTCTTCTAAAGTGCTACATCTTTTTATGCTGCTTGCTGCTACAATAATATCAGAACAAATGGCAAGTTAATCTTAGCAACTGTAGATGGAGTTGTAAAAGCCTAACAAATCGAATGCAATAGCTTATTAGTAGTAATTGCTGTCTCTTTCCTGGTTTAGTTGTACCACTTTAAAAGAAATGTCATATAATGGTAGGAGAATAAATTCCACTCCCTCTTGCAAACCTGTCAGCCTATTTTTCTTCCAGAATGTCAGAAATACTATATTAACAATGGTGTTTATTTCTTTCAGGCTAGGAATTAATTGTTTACAACATGATTTCACATCGATTTTCATGCATATATCTCAAACAAACCTGATAAAGTTTTATTATTGTCAATATTACAGAAAAGGAAACCAGTTGTCGAGATGTTACATGACAACTTAGTAACTATGATATAGCTATTATATGGGAGATTAATGACTCAAATTCCGTGTTTTAAGAAAATTCCAGAATATAAGCTTCTTATAGTAAATCACATTGCCTTTACACAGGTAAGAATGCACATTAAATATATGCCAAGATATATTCATTAAGAGTCCACTTTAGGTTAAACACTTTGAGGTACACTTGATCTTAGTCAAAAGGCTGAAAAGTGATAAACAGTTTGAGGTATACAGACTAGGAACATTAACCACTGCTCTTAAAAAGTTTACAGACTGAACAATTTATGCCCATTATGGCATAATATGGATTACAAATATAATAGGATTGCATCAAATATAATAACTGGAAGGAATGACATTGTTCATGAGATGAGTAATGCTTTTGAAAGGCTAGGCCACTCCATTCCCTTCTGCTTATCTCCTGCACCTCCCATTACAAAAAAGCAAGGAGTGCTTTTGTCATGAATGAATGCATGCTTCACTTCCACGTTTCCCTTGAAGCTAGAAGTGGTCTTATCATGTGTGATTCTGGTCTAGTGAAGGAAATAGAAATCCGAGAAGGGAACTTCTAGTAAAGGCCTTTCTTTTCCAATCAAAAGGAACAGGCACAGATGCTATAAACCTCTTCCATTCTCTGTTCTTTCTACTTTGAATTCAGAAATAATGGAAATGCCGTGTTTCACATCTGAAGAAAGGTTATTGCTTATACAATTTTAGCAACTTCATTTCTCCAGATTTCTATATGGAATGGAAAAAACTACCACTCTACTGATTATGTAACCAACTATTTTTCCTGGTGGCGGAATGAAACAGTATTGTATGTATATACTTAAGCTATCAGATATTTTTGTTTTATCAACAATCTTTCTGACTATCTCATCATCAGAGATGGGACTAACTGGATTAGGATGATGATGTGATGAGGAAGGTCATATTTCATCAGGGCGATGAAGTGAATCCAGGATACAAAAATCCTCAATGCCAAAATAAGGCTTTTAGTTCTTGAATAGCAGTTACATGAAGAAAGCACATCTTAATGAAATCAGTGTAGCAGTGATGGGTGAACAGGATTGTTGAACCAATTAATTGAAAACTTTTGTACTTATCATCTTATATCTCATCACATTTTTCAAATTTCTTACACTAGCAATTATTGACAAAGAAATATAAGTCATGATATAAATTAGAGCCAAATTTTTAATACAAAAGAAAAATTATGAATGTTTTAGCAAACACACATACAAAGAAATGTCAAACTGAAGACCAAGACAAAAATTTTAATTAAATAAAGAAAAGCCTATGTTATTTTATGTAAAACACTGTAAGAAAAGCTTGGTTTCTGTCTTTTTGGGTTTTCTCTTTATTGAATTAAAAAATGTTTTGTGGTCTAATGTTTATAATATTTCTCATTTCTTTTTTCTTTAACTGTAGTTTTTCTTTTCAGTTTTTTTGTGATATATCCCTTACTTTGTCATTGTATGGCTTAAGTGAAGAGAATAAAGTACATGCGTGTATCTGTAGTGTGAATGTTTGTATATATACATATGTGTGTGTGTGTGCATGTGTGTGTGAACTTCACTGCCTGTGCAGAATTTCTCAAAAGTGTTTGTGGTTCTTAAAAAATAACACAAAAAGTAACTCTTTAAGGCACAGTTCTATTTTGGCTTTTTCTCTGTGATTTTTTATGAAACTTATTTTCTATTACCTAGTTTTTCCATCTTAATAAACTTCAAAATGTTACATCTACACAATTTTTGAATTGGAAGAGAATAAGAGATTATACTTGCTAATCTAATAGATGAGAAAACAGAGCCCCAAAGCTAAGGAAATGAATGACCCAAGATCCCAATTATCACTAGCTAGAGTTAGACTAGAACCACTACGTGACAGACATTATTTTAGTAAGACAGTGGTCTCATATTATTTTAATGTGTATTGGTTTACCTGCAACAATCTTATTTTAAATATAAATGCTCCAGTCTCCATCCCTGGAGATTTTGATTAAGCAGATCTGGAATTTGTCTTTGGAAATTGTACTTTAAAAGTGTTTCATGGGTGATTTTGAAGCAGGAATCTGTGAGATATATACTGAAAATTACTCATCTAAACAAAGCCACGTTGATATTCCTTGTCAATGTAAAGTTTATATGTACTGACTCATGGGTAAGAAAACCCTGTCTGCTCACTAAAGTTTGTTTTAGGTCAAACAGCAGCATTTTCAACTTTAGATAATGTTCCAGGTAAGCTTCATGACAAGCTATACCTATTTATTAGGCAAATCAATCTTAAACATACATAAGGCATGTGGAAGGAAGGTTCTCTTTTGTCGAGTGGTGACAGTAAAAATAAACCATGGTGTGGTAAATAGTGAATAAAATCTAAATAAGTTTTGTTAAATCTCATTTGCTAAAGAATTTTTAAGTGTAGAAGTTGTGTTTTTTGCATTTTCTTTGCATTTCCTTTGAATATTAATATGAAGAGAAAGTTTCTCATTCTTAAACATGCACTATTTTAATAAAGGCATATTTTTAAAGAAAGAGCTCAACTGCTTGCATTCTGTACAAAATTTATTAATCTTATGAGTTTTTCTGGCAAGCAGCATGTGTACTTCATCAGGTGTCACTAATTCCTAGTAGGCATACCACTGAATGAAAAAAGTGAGCATTTAAAATAAATATTGCAAAATTTGAAATCTATTTCCATTTACAAGTACTACTCTTTGCTATTATGGGGAAAAGGGAACACCCATTTGAGAAAAATTAATAACAGAAAGAGATAGGGTAGAAATCCTTATATGATTAACTATATATGACATATACATACATATATGTTTTGTTATTCTAACAAAAAGCATTCTAGTAAATAATGAGACACTCAGCAAATGAGCACACATTCAAGTTAATGTATTTGCATACCTAAGAAATTAGACCTCTGTTTGGCATCATATATAATATTTTATCTGAAGAATTAAAGATGTGTTATACAGATTTGTACGTGCACAGCTGTCACATCTAAGATGTAAAACCCTCTTGCCTTTAATTTCTTTGCAAAATTAACACAAAGTAAAAGAAATTCACACAAAAGCAAGTGCTTAGTGAATGGGAGATGTGAAAAAGTTAACAGTTATTGTAGAATAAGCCAGAGGAATGTGAAAGATACAGAGACATGTGCTCAGGGAGCATTTAGGATGTAAGTATTTAGCTGACTGTGGATATCAAAGGGCTTGAGTTAATTTCATATGAGATGAAGCAACATAAAGGCCAGAGCAATATATACACTTGTGATGTCTCAGCATCCAAAGAGATCTAAGAATATAAGCATTTATGCTGCAATAATACTTTGAGTTTCAAAATGACTAATAGTAATATGTAGGAAAAATGTTCATGGCAGTTTCTGAGGTTGGCTACAATGGAAAACTGTTAATACTAAATGAGAAACCCAGAAGGGCAGCTGATATTTCAGAGATCCATTCAGATATCGTATTTGGCATTAGGAGGAAGGAAAATGATGGGTTGAGAAACTCCTTTAATCTAGAATTAAAGGCTTCAACTAGAGGAAGTTAAGATACATACAAGAAAACTGAAGAAGATTGGGTTATTGACACCGTGCCTAAGGAATAGGCTAACAGATTATACGTTTACAAAGGCATGTAAGAAAGGCAATCTATAATCACTTTTCAGAGGAAAAAGAACAAATGTAAACTACAAATCTAGGTCAGAATTTCAGATAAATGTCAGAATTGAATTCATGACATGATCATATGGGAAATGATAAAAACATAAAAGAATATTATATATATGTAAATAAACATTCTATAATCCACATAAAATAAAACTTTTTAAAAAAATATTATGCAGTACAGCCAAGTAATTTATCCCCTTAGAAAACAGCAATTTATTTATGTAACTCTGCCATTTACTATGGGATTTCTGGATTTCCTTCTAGAAAATTCTACTTAGAAACAGTTCATAACCCACATGTAAAGCTTCATTTCCTTCCTGAAAATATTTACCACTTAATTTTGGGATAAATTTGGGTTCTCTTGTTTTATAATCCTTAGCACTATAAAACTTTTAGTTAAATCAAAAAGCTCAATTTACTTACTGGACAAGAATTCTTAACACATGTTATTTCCACTTAAGTAGCAGAAGTCTAACATGAACACAGAGTTGTATTCTGTAATTTTCAAAAAATTCTGAAAACACAATATAAAATGTAAATTATGCACCTAAAAAAATTCCCTAAACTTCAGGCATAGTGGCACATGCCTATAATCCCAGCACTTGAGAGGCTGAGACAGGAAGATTGTGAGTTTGAAGCTATCCTGGGTTACCTAGCAAAGTCAAAGTTGGTCTAGATTACACAAAAAGACCCTATCTCACAATACTCCCCCCAAAATAATCTATAACCAACAATAGCACATCTTAAGATCAGAAAGGAGAAAATTATAAAGTTTTATCAAAAGCAATTAAAGAAAACTAAAGAAAAAAATACCTGCAAGTGGCATTTTTAAGAAGACTCAAAAAAAATTATAGGAAAAAAAAGAAGAGTCAATATTGTAAAGGTAATTACTGTTTCCAAATTAATCTATTAATTCAAAGCAATTGCATTAAATTCCAGTGGGTAAAAAAATGAGAAATAACATCTACAATCAGGTGTACATATATATGCAAACTACAGTTCTGGGACAGTGGAGAAAAGGTGAGGTTTTTTTCAATAAATTCTGGAGAAACTGGTTTTCAATACAGAGGGAAATACAATTAGATTCAAATCTCATACTGTACTCAAATCTCTATTCAAGGCAGATTGAAAGCTTGAATGTGCAGAATAAATAAGCAAACTACAAGAAATAGTTTATTGATTACTTAAGGAAAAGAATTTCATAAACATAACAAAAAAACCAAAATTGGGCCTGGGGATTTAGCTCAGTGGCCCTGAACCTTCTTTGCAAACACAAGGTCCTGAGCTCGATCCCCGGTACCAGAAAATAAAAAAGGAACAAAAAATTCAAAATAACTTAAAATTTTGAGAAATATGACCAATGAATTATCTATAAGCCAGGCTCTAAGAAACATAAAAAAAGAACTGGCATGGTTACTAAGAAAATAGGAGAAATGGAAACATTTATAATGGGGGACAACAGCACAACAAACAAAGGCCAAATGCAATTGCTGTCTGTTTTCATATGGCCTTCAGGCTAATTCTTTTTCATTTTTAAATGTTTGTAAAGAAAATCAAGAGAGGAATAATATTTACGCACATGTGAAAATTTGTTAATTTAAAATTTAGATCATTGGAATCCAGCCATGTTACTCATTTATGTATTGTCTAGGATTTCTTTCATGCTTCAGTGACAGAGCTGAGTAGTTGTGATGGAGAACATATGGCCCCAGAAGCTCAAAGTAGATACTGTCTGGCCCTCCACACAAGAAGTTTGGTGACCGTGGTTTAGAAAGAATTACACTGGTGTGCTCTTTATTCTACACACAGCACCCTTAAAGTAACTATTAACTATGAATTCTAATGGGCTTTGCTTTAGGAAGGCCTCAAAATCTGTCTCCCAGCCAGACCATTGTGAACCAACCTATTTGACTCCATTCTTTCTGTCCTCTAATGCCCAAACCAAACTGCTACCCAGTGATGTATCTACTTTGATTTGAATGTTTTTGTCCTCTCTAAAATTCATGTTGAAATTTAATCCTCAATGTAACAAAGGAATATATGACCTTTAAGAGGTAAATGGGTCATAAGGGCATCTCTTTCATGAACAAGATTAGTTGCCTTTGTATAGGAATTGATAGAGGGAATTCATCTTTCTTTCCCCTCCTGCCCTCCACCATGTGAGGCCACAGCATCCCTCCTCTCTGCTCTCTGGTGGGTACAGCATCAAGAGACCATCTTGGAAGTAGAGGGTAGCCTTCACCAGAAACCAGAAACTTCTGGGGCCTTAATCTTAGATTTAGTAGCTTCCAGACCACTGAGAAAATAAATTTCTGTTCTTCACAAGTTACCTAACCTCAGATAATTTGTTATAGCAGCACAAAAAGGAACTAATGTATCATCTAAATGCAAATTTGCTTTTGACCATGAAATTTCATATTCAAATTGTTCCATGGACTGTGTTTACAGGATAATAAGTCTGAACTCTTCAACCTGCACAGGAGGTGAGTAGTCAGCTTTCCTGGCATATTTCTGGCCACTACTCACCTCCACCATACATCCATGCTCCGTGTTATCATCTGTTTATCCTTCTTCATTCACTTCTGTTGCAGCATCCATGTGTTCCTAGGCTTCTATACAATTCTTAGACTCCACTCCCAGTTGAATGCTTCCCCAGCATATTTACCTACCTACTCTGTTCCTTTTTGAGACCCAGTTAATTTGTCCACCAGAAAACCGTATCAGTGTTCTTGAATATAAGTATGTGGCCTTTCTCTGTGCTTCCTTAGCCCTCTTGCTAAGTAAGAGTCTTTCTTATTGACCCCCTTAGCCCCAGCATTTAGAATAATGCTTGGCACACAGTAAATATTAAACAAAGAAACAAAACATCCACATCAAAATTAAATGCTATGCATTTAATTTTTTTATCCTAAATTTATAGGTTTAAATATGCTCAAATAAAGTTAATATCCTGCATAGGGCCACACAAACTAATGGAATTAATGAGCTGGGATTTAAATCCATTTTTTTACTCACTCTAAAATGTATGGATTTTCCAATATGTTATGCTGACTAAACTGTAGTCAAGATTGCTATGGTTCAAATATCAAAAGCCAAGAAAAAATTCATAAACAGAAGCAAAAGATATCAGAAGGCGCTTCCATTGATGAATGTAAGAGCATCCAAATGATTCAGTCCTGTCAAAAATCAACCCCAGAAACTGAAATAACTTCATCATTCCTCAACCCTGCAAATAAGCTCACACAACATGAAACAGAGAAGAGTCTACTGAAGAGACTCTAGACCATTTGCTCAATGTCGCACTTTAATAATTAATGATAAACTGCTCTAAGTTCTTGTAAACTGTTTCCAAGGGTTCAATTACTCCATTTTCTGTCAGTGTGCATTGGAGAGTGCGCACAGGTTCTTGACTTTAATGCTTGCCCTCCTAAAGATTTTAGCATTTCACTAGGCTAATCTTTTCAGCACCCTGAGCCAAGGGTTTGGTCTCTAATAACTCCTTGTCTTCCCCTTCAATTCTAGACAGTTTTGGCAGCTAAAAGGAAAATTGAACAGAAAAAATGCTTAAACTATCTAATTGGTGTGATCGCATATTTTCTACTTTGTGAAGAGTAGCACAAGCAATATTGACCCATCACTCTGGTTGACAGTGAAATATCAGGACAGGGCTGCAACAATATTCTCTGTAATGAACCAACTCTGAATACCAAGTCAAGCAGGCTAGAGGAAATCAAGTGAGAATGAAAAAGTATAAACACTTCTGATTAACAGCCAATAGCACCAGCTGGAGCAAACACGTTAACACAAAAGGGTCAGCTCTGGGGCTGACAGGTTTGGCAAAGCAACCTTGTTAACAGCAAGATGAAACTTCATTTGCTCACAATTTCATAAGTTGTTTCAAAGACACCTCCTGCAAATTGACTTTAGGAAGTGGAATTGCAGTTAGCTTGACTTTTCTGACAAAAGCAGAGAATTTTGCCAATTCTTTCTTGATGCTTATAGAGATTCAGATTCAAAAGGGGAACATATTGATGATACAAAACTGAAAAAAATCCTCAAAGGCCCATTTACAGAATGACATGGGAGATTTTTAGCAAGTGGCTGAATGTTCTTGGTCCTTTGCTCAACTAAACAACTGAACATAGAAAGTAAATTTCTGGAAGACAATAAACATGAAAGCTCTTGAGTGGCTTATGGCATTGCGATTTAAGTAGGAAAAGATAATTAAAAAGTGTAGGAGTACATGAGTAGGAGGGATTTGACTAGCTCTTGAAAACTAAAATATTTTAACTTTTCATATATGGGGTAATAACTTGTATAAGGCTATAACATCTTGCATAAGGCCAATGTCACTGGCAGTCAGGAGATCTGAGAATATAAGGCTTTGTTCTTACTCTGGTATTATTACTAACTTGTTCTGTCTTTCAGGAGATCACTTTATGACCCTGGATTTTAGTTTTTAGACTGTAAAAAGTATAAATCAGGGAAGGGATTTAGCTCAATGGTTCCAGTGCCTGCCTCGCAAGCTCAAGGTCCTGAGTTCGATCCCCAGTGTATATTAAAAAATAGTATAAATCATTGGTTCTAAGTGTATGTCTGAGTCAAGTGGAGAACTTGTTAAAACTCAAGTTTTCTGGTCCAAAGTTTCTGATGGAGTAGATGCAGGAGGGGGCTCTAAAGTTTGTATTTATTAAGTTCCTGGTGATGCTAATGCTGCCCACACTTTGAGAATGAGTAAATGAGATGATCCCTAGAGATTTTCCAGAAGCATTGTGGTCTAAGAACCTTGATAAACTTACCACTAAAGTGGTCTAATTTAGATCATCATTTGGAGTAGCAGCACAGTCTGGTGTATTTGAACACATTCCCTATGGGAGTGTGTCTGGAACACATTAGTAAAATGTTAGTTCTATTACTTGGAAATTCTCATACAGCTACCCTGTAAAGAAGGTCACTGTTAGGTGAATACTATAAATAAATGAAATGAGCAAGAGCCTAGTACCTTCTAGATTTATTCCAAAAAAAGAATGCAAACACTGACTAATTCAAATAGGAGCCAATAGTCATAAAACATGTACCATTTCATAAAAGCTTTAATCTGTACAGGTTGTAACCTTTTAAAAAGTACCTGAATATGGATCAAAATGCTGGTATTAAATCTGGTGACTTCAAGAGAAGACTCCAAAAGAAATAAAGGGGAAAACCCTTCTCGCTGAGACTTCTTATGACTGAGCTTTGGAACTCAGAAGCTCTAGTCTTGGATCTACCAATTAGGTGCTAATTCTTTTCTCTGGCTTATAAATTTACAAGCATTTAAAATTCAGCATTTTTAGAGATCAAACCTAGAAGCCCATGCCTTCACAAAACTGGGTTGAAATATGATCTCATACTAATGGGGATACAGCTGAAAAAGAAAAGATGACTGAAGGAGTTACAATGAGTAGACTGTAAGAAAGCACCAGGAGTGATGGGGAGGATAATGTGAGGACTTCTATTTAATGGGGGAGGCTGAATCCCCAAGTGAGGGGTCACTCGGGCGTTAAATGAAGACAGTGGTACATTTAGAATAAGTATATGATTTTGAACCAAAAAAGGAACACATTTCTTAGAGTACCAAAAATAACAAATGAATCATTAATGAGTAGATTCAGTTAGGAAAAGGCAATTTAATTTGTGGAACAGAAAATGTAATTTGGTTTGAAAATTTTAACATAGACTATCAAGTGTTACCAACTTAGAACCAAAATAAAGTTGTGGTAACCACAGGCTAATGGACTATTCATTCCAAGGGACCACCAAAAATTTCAAGAAATAATTAAGCTGAGAACCACAGGCATTGGCAAGTTCAGTTATGAGAGATATTGGCCTTTGGAGGTGGAACCAAAAAGGAAGGGAAAGGGATAATCAGGGGTTTTTTCCCAAAGAATTGTTAGCCAGTAATATATGAACTGTTTCTCTCTTCATTTTTGTGCTTCAATTTCCTCACCCTTCTAGGAGTTGGACCATGCTTTTTTGTGATGCAAGACACTAACAGGATGACCCTGCCTATGAATTGAAGAGGGAGGCCATGCAGTGCATCCAGTAGTAAAGTCTTTAGATTGGATAGGCTCCTTTCCCTTGAATTTTCAGTTGATCTCAATGAAAAAAGTCCTCAGAGAAGCAAAAGACCTAGGATCCTGTCCAGTGGAGTCCAGAGGAAGGAAGAATCATGCTGAGGCAAGATCATAGCAGCAAAAGAAAAGGAACAATGAGGCCTCCATTTCTCTTTCCTGTCTAACCAGCCATGTAGGGTAAATGCCTGAAGGTCACTAAAACACATGTAGACATGAGTGAGAGGAGGGTCAATAGCCCAACTTGAGGAAAGGACTTAGGGCTCTGGAGCTTAGAGAAGTAGCCAAAATAATATGAGGCATGATGAGTAAGCAGCATCTTTCAGTGGTGATCTGAATAATTCTGCTGATGGAATTATTCTCAGCCTGGGTCATGTTTAGAGTCAACTACATGTGGGCCAGTTCTTGAGCTAAAGAACTCAGAAGGCACAGTTTTCACATGATATCCTCCTAGAGTATATTAGAATTTTTCTTATGTTTGAGGAAGCCAACTCCTTGATGAAATAATAAAATAAATTAGGGGGTCCCCTCCCAGCCAACATCCTACTATTTTTCCAGGACCATGTATTTGTTGTATAGCCTGACCCTCCATCTTTCATTGAAATGTATGACCTTGCAGATCTCTTCTGATTTTCCAAGTTCTCTCATATGTGCTACAATGTATGGTATATGAGGACAGGAACTTCTATGTATTGTGTTCCTTTAGGTTTTCAGTCCAGATTAGATGAGTAAATCAGTGTGTACTCCCCATTGGTAAGTAGTTATAACTGGAGAGGAGTGATCTTGTACCTCAGGGAACATTTGACAATACCTGTACATATGCTCAGCTGTTAAAGTGGGGAGGGGCCATTGCTACTGTTATCTAACAATAGAGGCCCCGGATACTGGTAAATATCCTAAAAAGCACAGCAAGCCCTCACCTGTCCACATGACAAAACATTATCCAGGCCTAGCTGCCAATAAATCTGAACTTAAGAAGTCCTGTCATACATAATTAAAATGTGTTTGTTCAGATTAACTCATTGATCTCAGGTTCTGTATGTACTTATCAGTTTTCTTATATCATTAAATATTATTTAGTCATGGTTTTAAAAATTAAAGAAGAAAATACTAAAAGATAGACATTTTAGCAGTTAACAGACAACAGATAAATTCACTGTTCACAGTTCCTGCACATTTCTTTCTTAAGAAGGAATTTCTAGGTAAAAGACTTCAGCCCAAAGTGTTCGCTTTAATGATCTGTGTTCTGGGTGCCAGTGGGAATTTAGTGCTGAAGGAGTTTTGGGTAGGGAAAGATGCAAACCACACCATGAGAACAATCAATCTGTCTAGTTCACAGAGTCTGACTTGGGCCTTTAGAAAATGGGCCAGACTTTGGCTTTGGAAAAACCCAATACATTTGAAAAGAGATTTCAGAGAAGAGACTGAGACTAACTTCTCAGCTTCAAGAATATTTTGATTAAGACATGTCAGGGAGTGAAAACAAAGTTTTCTACAAGATGATTGGAATGCATTAAACCTAGTTTCAGACTCCACCCTGAACCTTAAATTGAAGAAGGTATTTTGTCAATAGTTGGTGCCTGAGGAATTGTGAAGGGGAAACCTGGACATAACAAACACTTTCTTGTACCATGCAAGCCTGGACAATAGAATACAGTATTCCCTTGGTGATCTTATTAAGCAATTCAAACGTTGTCAAATATGAAAGACAGTGCATCTTTTCCCATTTAGCTGCTTTTTTGTTGTTGTTTGTTTATTCTTACTAAGGAACTCAAAGAGGAGGTTTGAATTCTATCTCCTATTTTCTTTGGTAGTTCTGCTTAAGCCACTTACAAAGTTAGCGTTTCTGCAGTTTCACTGAGAGCAGATTACTAGAGGGAGATTTATGACGTAGATTGCACTAGGGACCTAACTGGTGGCATCTAACTTCTATCACAGGAGGCACTGAACAGCTCACCTCAAGAACATGCATTTCTGTTCCCTTTGAGCTACTTTCAAACAATGATCTTGAATAAAGAGGAGGAAACACCAAATGACAACATGAAATCAAATCCTAGGATTTCTGAAAGGGGCTTCCTACCTCCCTCTGGAACAAGCTTCTTTTGCAGTATCCTAGAGCACTCTTGGTCTGGTTATTTTCAGTGATTATTGTTTCAATTCCATAAGAGTAGTTGTGAACACTGTTAACTCAATCTTTGTCTTATCTACACTTTTCTTTGGTCAGTGAAGATGAAAATAATGACAAAAATGAAAACAGAAAAATAAAAGACTAAAGAATGCTCGTTTTAAAACTCAGCTAAAAGATGGAAATGATTTTGGCTTATGGAACTTATGACTCTTACCAATTCTTCAAGTGACTAAGCCTATGAGATGCTAAAGACTTTGAAAGGAGGGGGCATTTGGCAGTTTACAATGAAAACCATAAAGCTGAATACACACTTTGACCAAGCATTTGGATTTTCATGAATTTATGTTAAGGAAAAATTAATCACACAGGCAGCAAGCCATGAGCAGTGACTTCTTATTTAAAAGTAAAACTTTTGGAAATAGAGGTTATAACTTACTTTTAAGCAGTCAATAAGAATTACATTACGGGAACAATATTAATAATGTATTATTAATCTTTTACAAAGCTGTTTGCAATGTGACATTGTTATTTTATTTCATATATATTTAAAAGTTTCAGCAAGGTGTGGTGATGCATGCCTATAATCCCAGCACTCTGGAAAACTGAGGCATGAAGGGCACAAGTTCAAACCCAGCCTGGGCAACTTACGACTTAAAAATTTTAAAAAGCCTGGGGATGTAGCTAAATCTGAAGTATTGAACCCAGGGACATGGATATGGACATGGACATGGACATGCGCGTGCACGCACACACACACACACACACACACACACCCACCCAGCTTAGAAAAGTACAGCCTGAAAAATTAGCGGTAATGGGTAATTTTATTCTTTTTTAAATTAACAATTATTCTTATTAGAATAAAGTTTTTATTTAAAATTTTAACATCAAGATTTATCTCATTTTCTCATAATGTATTTGCATTATTTTTAAAGCCAAATTATACAATTCTAAAAACTCAAAAGAATTATTATAGATACATTAGCCCTCTCTGTCATAGCAGATTGATACATACAAACTGGGTTTTCCCTAAATAGAACCAATGCTTTTTAATGCCCTCAAGTTGAACCAATGACAGATGTTTTCTACAAGTAAAAATTATAATATTTTATTTGGGTAGTGTGGCTAGAACGTCAATGATTTTGCTAATATAACAGTATATTTTTACCGCTGGCTGAATTGCATTCGTTATTGATTTTTAAAGGAACAACCTATTTGAAGGCATTTATCTACTTGTAATCGTCAGTGTTTAATCCATTACTCTAATAGCTTAATGGTCTTTTAACTAGGATAAAAAAAGCAACTCTCAGGTTATAAACTCTTTTCTGGCCAAGTAGAGCTGGTAAAGACTTATCTGTGTGTCTTACTTCGTAGAGTTTAAACAAGCAAACGTATTTATCAAGTACCTAGTCTATGCCATGCACAGAGATCAGTGGTACTGTGGAGCACTGGTAACAGGCCACATGGATTGTTGATGCCCACATCACCCATTCTGCCCATGGCTACCATTGCTTCAATATTTCAACACTTGCACCTGCTTACAGAGACCAACCTAGCGCCATGAAGCAAGCTAGTGCATGCCAACATCAGGGGGACTCCACAAGTCCAGAATTGTCATCAGCATATCAAGCAAGTATTATTCCTTCTCACAGATGGTTAACTTTTGAGTACAGAAAAATATTTATGTATGTCCTTTAAACACTATTGTGGTACAAACATTTAGTAATGTGCTAATTATAAAAGGAGTTCAAACATCCACATTACTTAGCCTTGGCTTAGTTAAGATTAATGTTTTTGAGCACCATAGATATCTTTCTGTGTGACAATGTTAACATATAGCTTGATTCATAAACATTAAAGCAAACTGTTCATGTGTGTGTAAAACTGGAGCCAAAGTACCTCAGTGGATAATTTTGTACAAAAAATAAACAGAACCTAGATCAAAATTCCGTATTTCACTTTTAATAATGCACTGTCTTCAGGTTGTTCTCAGAGAACTATGCTACTTTATTATAAAAAATATTTTAAGAGAAAAACATGCTTTTTATTAACCCAAAGAATCCATCCAAACATTAAATCAAGTCAAGAGATCATCAACAAGGAATTCAGCTCAGAATCTGTCTTTTCTTATAAACGTCTCTCAAATAATTTTTATAAATTTTGAGCATTATCTTAGGACCTATCTACACTGGCCCTACCAGGTGTAGAATTATACAAGCCACCTTGTTTTAATTCCACATACAAGTCCCTAATAAGTTCTCTGTTTTCCGTAAGATAACTATTAATTAGTCAATAACTGCTTGAAGGCTCCAATTGATTAGCACTATAAACAGAAGAAGGCTTATATGGCCCTTTTATTTCTGAGCAGTATTTAAGATTAAGTAAATGTTAGCAGCATGTTATTAGGCAGAATGAAGAGGATTGTACAAAACCCATGAAGAGACATGATTAAACGCAGGGCTGGCTCATCCTTCTCTGCTTCACAGACTGACAAGTAATAAATGAGAACTACGCATATGTGGCTTAAGAATACATCTAAATATTGCACATAGATTGCCTTGCTGGAAATATCAAAACAAAAGATTCAGGGAAATTCAACAAATGACCCCAAAACTTAGAGTGATTTTATTCTTGGAAACACTTTTGATATTTGTATCATAGAACAACATATATTTATTTTGTAATAGTAGAAGTAAGTCTTGGTGACCATTTTGTTCTGGAATCTCTTTCATTGTTCATTAATATTAAATGAAATCATTCTCTCTGAAGTTTCATTCTATATATTTTTGCATGCAATTTTCTCTTGTTTAGCTATCTCATTAACTCAATAAAAAGCTCTTCTACAAGTTGCTGAAAAGTATTTGAAGTTCACATCATATATGGCTCATCAGTCATGAATAATTCAAGGTCAACATTCATAATTTTTAAAAGTCAACATTCATAATTTTAAAAAGTATTTTAAAGCTAGATCATTTAACTGAACCCAAAAGATATATTTTATATTCCTCTCATAAGTGTCTACTTTTCAAATTCAGACAAGTATACAAATTGCTGCTATACTGGTTTTAGCAACCATAAAGATGATCCAAATAATTATCTTGCCTGGAATTACTGAAGCCAGCGATGGTGAACTTTTTAGAGTGCTCAATGATAGCAAACAGCCAGTTGCACCATGTGCCGTAGGTTTACCACCACTAAAATCAATTCATAACTCAACAACTTGAGTCTGACTATAATAAAGAAGAGTGTTTGAATATCTTTAATGGAAAAATCTTTTAATGGATTCTCACTCTTTTTAAATATGAAGACTGTCTTCAATGTGGTCTAAGCCTTGTGTTCCAGTTTTCCTATACTTGTGCCTGCTTCCACTGGGTCAGTTATTAGTTGATTATTCAATCAACTAAGATTAACCCAGAGCCTTCACAATGAACTGTATCCTAAAATCTTTTCTTAGAAAAGAATATGAGATAGGTTCTTGCTTAGTCACTAAGTTACACAAGCTTGCCTCCAACTTGGCTGTGCTCCTGCCCCAGACTCCAAGAGTGCTGAGATTCTCAGTGTGCATCACAACTCCCAGCTACCACTGGGTCTTTATAAATACATATTTTTACTGTGTGTTTCTTCTTCATGGGCATCTTTCTTCCTCAAAACTATCCTAGAAGTTTCATTTAAAACTTCTCAGTTTAAAAAAGTTTATTGCCCTCTTATATATACCTTTCTTTGTAGCATTTAGTGCTACTTATTGGTATAATTCATTGGTGTAATTATTTAATACCTGTCTTTCTCACTAGACTCTAAGAAATCTTAAGAGTAGGCAGTTTTCTGACTTTTATTCACTAGTACAAGCCCAGTATCTAGTACAGGCTACCACTCTGTAGTCATTCAATAACATTTATTGAATAAATAAAGTAACTTTTATGTTGTAGCCTCTTGCAGGCATCCTTATATAGAGCACTCAGATGAAGGGGGAGTAAAACCCATAGTTTTCCTTAAGGCACAGACTTGCAATAGATTTGCCAATCAAGCCCCTTCCACAAACCTGAAGGGATTCACTTTAAGTGACCTGGGGTATTATGAGGTTATAAAAGCCACTCTCTGTCATTAAATTGTATGGATAATTGATAGAAGTCAGTGACCGAGAATTCATTTATCTTTGTTCAAAAGTAAATAATAACAATGGAAAAACCTCATTATTGTCTCGACATAAGAAATATGAATTTTTCTTGGAAATGAGCTCATATTAAAGTAAAAACTAGTAAGAGGTACAGTGGACTAGGTGGTAGTTATTAGAAACTATGGAACTGAGACAAATGAAGGACCACATCAAGGTGGAGTGCCAGCCATATAATTTATTTTCAATACAACAGAAAAACACCCTTTTAGCCAAGTCCTCCATCAGTGCTTCATAGACATTTTAATATCCATATACATCCTGTAGAACCAGATTAGGTCTTAAGGCACTTCCTTCAAAAATGGAAGAATCCTATAAGCAAAATGCTAACACAAAAAGTCCTTGGAATGAATTCTGAGGTAAAACAGAAAAGTTATTGAGTTCCAAAATTTTACAATAACAATCGTGATCCATTAGTTTTGTATTATATGACAATAAAAGTAATCCATGTGACACCATGAGAGCCAAAGGTTATAAAGGGGTGTCACTGCCAAACTTTAAATTAAAAGCTTGCTTGTACAATAATATCCTTGTTATTAAAGGCAAAAATTACATGTATGAAATTTAGTCTTATTCATTCTTAAGAATAGAAATACAAAGCGTAATGAAACCTGTTTTCATTTCATTTTTGTAATAGTAGTATTACAAGTAGAGAATATAAGTGGAAATGAGAAGAAAATGAATGTTTGTTAAACATTATTCAGTATTGCTGATATTAGATTACTAAGATTCAGTTCAATACATGTTCGACTTTGTCGATATTCTGATTAGGCCATTCTAAAGTTGATAAACTCTGTAGAAGACAATGTTCAAGAAATAATTTGATTATACTTTGCTTGTGTTCTGATTATTAACTTTAATTATTGGGTGACAGGGTGAGGAAACTTCAATTTAAATATACATTGCCATCAAAGAGTACCAGTGTTCACATTCATTTACCTAACATTTCACACCAGGGGTCCATCTTTAGTCAACATTTCCCTTATTGATAACAATCTAAAGATTTTCTTTAAACTAAGAAAGGATTAGTCATTCCAATGAGCAGATACAAACAGCAAAACTTTAATGTGTACAAGTGTTAATTATTTTACTGCCATAGACAGAAATCTCTTTTGACTATTTCAGCTCTGCCCTAAAGCCATTCCATATATGTAAATTCTTTCTTTTTTCAAAAAAAGATTTATAGGAGCCAAATTATATAAAAAGCGAAGGAAGAGATTAATTCTCTTTCTGTCTGGACAGGGAATAATACTTGGCATTGGGGTGTGGCCACACACAGAACTAAGAGATCTTCAAAACCTTCACACTATGGATTCCCCATTCAATGCTCTGGCCTCAAGCAAGCAATCCTTACCTGTCAAGTGTGTGGGCCAGGTTTGTTTCAAGAATCCCATGGTGAAGGGATGTTGTTAAATCTGAGTTTCAATACTGTTTTTATACATTAGACAATGAGGTGAACCCCTTTCCAGGAACAGCATGATTTGTAAAAAAAAAAAAAAAAAAAAAAATCTGAGTTACTGACAATTCAGCTCTTCAAGACATTCTCAAGGAAGGCATCTACCTAGTCTTCAGTGCAATTTTGAGTGCTTGGCACTTCTTGTGTGGAAGTTCTAAGGGCATCTAAAAACATTCATAAAAGGACCAAAGCTACAGCTATATGTCTAAGGCCTGTGCCACAGTGGTCAGTGAGGAAGTGAGGCAGATTCCTGTCTAGAATAGGGTTTATCAGACACTTGTAAATTAGGGTGTCAGTGTGGATTCTTGGTCTGTAATGATTTACTGTATAGCACTGTTTAAGTTATTTAACTTCTCTGAATCTTAATATTTGAATTGCAAAATGAGGCAAATTATACCTATGTCATGAGATTAACTGAGATAATGTATGGAAAGTCTTTACCCAGAAGTTTAATACACAGCAGGATCGCCACAAATCATCAGTTGGAATTGAAAATATATTGTATGTAATAGTTAGGCTCCATTGACCAAACTTCCTCACTTTCTTTACATTCTGAAAGGCAAATATACACACAAAGAGTGATAGGGGTGTTAAGGAATATGTGAATGGCTCATTTTTTTTTTGTTCTATGAATTTTCTACCTACTATTTTTGAAAAATGTGTGCTGGGACTGCCGTTAATAGAGATATGACCTAGAACTAAGAATGTGGAAGCCATCACCTAACTCTCTCTTCGTGGGAGTATCCTCACGGTTAAATTTCCCCTTTGATACACCTTAACAATCACTTTCATTTCTGTCGGACATTTTCTAATGTTTTTCTACCACACATTTGTTTTTCTTTTCATTTCATATTATTATTTAAACTAAAACCCTGTGAAAACTGCTGTGGCTCTCACTCTAAGTGATTACATATTTGTGCATATGTGTATAAATATGAAAAAAAGATTGCATACAGATAGGTCACATATGTAAGTGTTCAGTTATTTTAAAAATTCCAAGTTTTGATATAACTTATACACATATAGAATTCTCATTATGTGTTAGTAAATGATCTGTTAAATCTGGAAGTGTTTAAGAAACTCTCAAAAGCTTTCCTTATAATTTTCTTGTGCTAGATGCATTTAATACCTTACCTTATATAGTAGACATTGTGATCAATTCATCATTGATGAATTGATATAGTTGTTGATTTTAAACTCAAATTAAAATTTTATCTGAAGAGAAAATAACTGTGGCAGTGCTTTGACTAGAGGCAGGAGGGTTAGAAAAGTTTCCAGAACTACAGAGATGGTGATATTCCCAGTGGGGAGGAGGGAAAAGTCCCCAATCCATTTTCCCATTGAATCATAGCACAAGTAAGCAGAGTATGGCCTCTTCACAGAATATTAGAAAAACAGAAGATTAATAATTAACATATATCAATACACATATTACATTAATACATGTTTTACAATTTGCACACACATATTTGTATTTATATTTATATGAATGTTTATGTTTATTTCTCAACCCAAAGCAGATCTAGGGAAAGTTTATCATATGTGCACTGCACAGATATTTCAACTTTTGTTCTGAGGTTGATCTAAAATATTTTGGAGAGATCCTTGATGTCTATTTTCACAAGATCCAATCACTTGTCATCTCCAGATAAATGAACTAGGAAACAGAGTTCAAATGCTTTTAAAATCAATTTCCCTAAATGTATGATTGAGAGCTTTGGAGCTGACAAATTGGGTCAAGTCTGAAGTCTTTACACACAATTTCATGGCCTACTAGAGAAGGAGGGAGATCTAGGAACAGTTCTTACAAGGAGGAAGTCATGGGAGAGCTCTGAGGCATGGGCTCATGCCAGCTAGGAATACACGCAGGCTGCAAGAAGGCGAGCCCAAGGGAGAAGGGAGTCCAAGGAGGTTACACTTGGAGATCAACTGGATAGGGATGTTGCAACCAGTATCCTACCTAAACAGCCAAGCAGTTCTAGAAGACCGATGATCACATATTAATCAAATTATTTGTAGATTTATAACTATCTATTGTATGTCTGAAAGAAATAAAGCCCGTCAGCTTCAACAGATTGGGTCTGACAAAAGGACCTCCTTCAAAAATGTCACCAACATGAATATTAATGGAAGAATAACAGTTACTTTCACAGATTAGGGGGAAAAATAACCTTCCCTAAGCTCATCATTAAAAACTCTTGGACTTTTCTAAATCTCTCCCTTTTGTTTTTGTTTTGCAACATAGAGCAGCTTCTACTTCCCTATCCCTGCCAGAGTAAAAAAACAACAACATTTTATCTTTCATGAATTCTTTTTGCATGACAAGTTCTAAGCATTTTACATGTATTAGGCTCATTTAATTATCTTATAGTATAGTACAAGTATGGACATGTTTTTGTTCTCATTATTAGTAATGAGATAAGTGAAGACTAATAACTCTTGCAGGTTTATGTTGCTAGTAAAGACAGAATCTGAGATTTGGAACAAGGCTTTTTTTTTTTTTTTTTTTTTTTTTGTACCAGGGATCGAACTCGGGTCCTTGCACTTGCGCAGCAGGCAGCAAAACCACTGAGCTAAATCCCGGGCCCCAAGGCTTTTTAACTATACAGAGAGGTGTGTGTTAACTCTAAACCACTGTGCTTTACTATCTTCTATAGTGTCTGAAGACTCCCTGCAAACTAACAGTGATGTGGCTTTGCTTTATTCAGTTTCATCTTACCCCTTTCTTTTTTTTTCTTATCAAATCAATAGACTCATATATAAGGCTGGATCTAATCCTCATAGCTGTATCTGAACATCTTTCCAATGGACAATATTCCCAGGATGGGCCAGTGCACTGTCCTCTCAAATCTCTGTCCTCCCAAAGACAAATGAGACCCATTTCTGGACTGGAAGCCATGTACCTTGTTCCTCATCCTTTCTGCGTATTTGATTGACCTTATACATTTTTCACATTGTTGAACTCAGCAGAGAAAAAAAATAGACGTCATCGTATAAATGATATCTTGGTTGGATCCCTTGGAGCTGGATCCCTTTTCAGAACTTATTGAAAACTTTAGACACTTCAGATTTCTCACGTTATTACAATTCAACTAGAAGGAAATGCTGCTTCAAGAAACACAAATTTTGAGACATTCACTATATGCTTCCAGGCAGTAACTATAGAATGTAGTCAGCTTTTGATGAAAAACCCACCTTAAAAAGATTAATGCAGAGATACGAGGGAGTGAAAGGAAAGGAAGAAAGAGAAAGCAATTAGGTTTATGGAAATAGGGCATTGCTGTACAAGGTGAGTTATATTTGGAGGTAGCTTGTCAAGTTAAAAATATTTTTTTCAAAATCCTTCCTTGCATAAGTCATATATTATATTGTTAAAGCTGAGACTACTGTAACCAGAATTGATGTTAACTCATGCAATTTACTTTGTAATTTTCATTAATTTTGTGACTTTTAGCTATGATCCTAAAGTATTACCCAATATATAAGGAGCATTTAAGTCCAAAATAATAATAAATTTTGCTAAGGAAAACTCTTTATTCAGATATCACTTAGTATTAGGTCATAATGCAATTTCTTCTTTAAAAAAATAGATATCTAAATTTGTGTAATTCTTTACATTTTAAAAGTAAAACATAAAAGTAGATATTAACATTCTTTTTTGCAAAATGTCTCCTAGTTAATCTCCAGTATTTTCTGAGCAATCTTCAAAGATGCTTGATATGGAGACAGATTTATTCCTGAGAATTTTATTCCAAATGCTTTTGCAGTTCAGAAGGAGATAAATGAACTACTTCTTTTCTTCAGTGTTTTATATACAAATTGGTCAACCCTTATTAACAAAGTACCCATTTATGCTACCTATCGTAAATACTGGAGTGACAAGAGGGAAAATAAATTAAAAACTTTATGTTCTTATAGCACTTACCAACATACTAGGTCCTATTATGTGTTAATTTATGAAAAAGGTTGTTTCAGAACTGTTTTTTAGGATCTTAGAGAGAAGCACTAGGAGCAAATGGCTCCCATCTGAATTCTTCATCGCTCAGAAACCTGATGATGACTGTCACCATGCTGATGCTATTCTTAAAGCAAGTGCTTAGAAACACAGACGCTTGGGTTGACTATGCATTCCAGAACCATGCCACGTGCACAAGAGCTCATGTGTCCCACTATGGAGGAGATTTTATTAAACTCCAAAAGATAGCGGGAAGAAATGATGTCATTCTTTGATTTCCCTTCCTTTCCCCGGACCACCCCTAAAATTCGCCCCTCTTCACTGATTTCCTAACTAGTCTCAATTTCACAGCTATAAAAGAGTGTGTCGCCATTTGGGGAATTTTACACAAAAACCTGACCTGTTTTGATATATTTAAGCCATCAAAGAAAGTAATGGGCCTGTCTAAGTCATCTTTTATCTAGCTTCCACAAAGTAGAATAGTGAAAAACGCAAAGCCACCGGCACTATTCCAAGCACAAATCCTTTTCTCTGATTTGAAGCTGTAGAGCTGATGACCAAGCCTTCAAGGCACGGTCACTTCAAACAGGTACATTAGCTTATTGATTTCCTGATATAAATCAAATCAAATCACTGCATACATCGATAAGAACTCCCCTGCCTAAATAACCGGCAGAACTGTGAGCAGGGAGATTAAATGTTCTAAATACCAGGAAGCCTCACGGTCTGTCCATATTCCACATCAGCAAAAGAAAACCTGAGAGTGCCAAAGGAAGATCCATATTCAAAGGAGAAACCCCAGAAGTCATTTTCTAATAACATGTGGATGGTAATTTTGGATGACTATTAAAAACATCCTTTATTAACTAGCTATCTTTGAAAAAGTCTGTTCAAATTTGGACATAAAGGAAACTGGGCTGAAGAATTTCAATGAAGCTTAATATATTTAGGGTTCAAAAATCATAACTATACTTTGTGCCCTATCACATGTGAGTACATTAGTTATGATCAATTAATAGAGCTTTATAGATGGAGCCTTGTCTAGTAGATTATTTACACTGCATTATCCTGATTGACTATAAAAGGAATCATAAAAATTTGCATGTAGCACAAAATAATGGAATGAAGTCCGTTGTTCATATGGTGTTTCTCAGGTTTGTGTCAAATGCATTAATGACCTCCAGCAGTTAATCTACTATCCTAAGTCTAATGAGTAGTTTCAGGCCACAGTGGCACATTCTCTGAGAAAATGTATCTACCCTACAGGTCAAAAAAATTTTAGTGCACCTTCCAAAGAGAGTCTGAGAATATTTTGATTATTTAGAAATAATTTCCAAACTCAAATTCAAGATCTCCAGCTTGTTAACATCAGTATGCCTCTGACATGATCATGGGGACTACTGAAAAACTTAGGGGTGAAAAGAAGGAAAAAAAATAGATTGGGAAGAGTGGAATGGTAGGAAATAAGCAAAAAGGAAGAAAAACAATGTGTCTCAGGAGGTTGGATGTAATTAAAGCCAACAATACATGTCATGTCACATTTCTTACTATTCAAGTTGTTACTCATTCCTGAATTGAATACAGCAAGTATTTATTGAGCTCCAACTACAAGCAGAATACAATGGAGAGTAAAATATATAATTATCCTTTATATTATACATAATTTTTCAGGTTGTAAAGCTGTGTCCCAAATTATCTAATCTCCTCAATTAGGCATTATTTTGACCATATTTCTGATAAAAGAATTTAAAAAGATTGTCCAAAGTCAATCAACAAGACTTTAAGTTCCAAGGACACCAATGTATGTTTTCTGGCTCCATGATTCAGTCTTAAAGCAAATCAAATGTAAAAATATATAAATACACACATATTTAAATGATTATGTGTATACAAATTGCTAAATGAGTCTAGAGGACAGATTATTTACACCTGAAGAGAGTAAGGAAGAGGAGATCAGTGGTAAAACTGATGGAAGCTTTAGAATTGAAGGATAAATATGACATATTCAAAAAGCCCTGAATTAAATTTAATAGATTTATTATTGATAGCTATTCTTGGAAGCCTAGTTCTGTTGTGTATAGAAGAGTGATTAAGAAGCAAGGCTTAGTCTCCTCATTTGAAAAATGTGGTAGTAATTATTTGTGTTTTATAGTTGAGAAAATTAAAAGAGAGAGTCTGTATATCACCTAGCATGCAACTTTATCCAGAATGATGATGCTGGCAATGACAATGACAGTCATGGGGCCACTGTGATAGCTGCTATAGGTCTCCTCACTCAGGTTTGGTCCATGTTTTGTCATTACCTGGAGTCTTGCTATGCTATGGAGTATGATTGATCTTTCATTTTCAAGTGACAAAAAATGAACTGTTAAGCAAGATAATAATAATTATTATTTATTTGGTTGTGTAATTTGTAAACACTTCAGTAGAGATGGCCACAGGTATAGCTTAATTCTGGGGCTAACCCAAGTGTTTATAGTAAAGTTTCTCTCTCCAGCTCTCTTCCCTGAGAGGTAACATTTCCAAACTGGCCCTTTCCTCAGAGATATGAGCTGTCAGGAACATCTCCTCTCAGTATCAAGTCAATTTCCCAGCATTCATAAAGTGTATCACATCTTATGCTCCTGACTATGATGATGATCCCTGAATTAATCATTATACCCAGGAGCACAAGGTGCTGTGAAGGTTCAGGCCAGTCCGATGGCCCACTCTTATGGAGACTGAGCCCAACATGCACCACAGAGGCTAGGAGTGGGGAACTCAGTTTCCTCCAAAGGAGAGTAGTGCACTTCAAAAAAAGAGTAAATAGTACATAGCAAATATGATGTAAAAAAGATATGCATAATACATTAGCATATGTTTTATTATCCATTTATTTTCTTTTTCTGGGATATGTTTAAATTTCCCACTCTTTTCGTCTCTTTTGATTCAATATGATTTTCCTCAATTGTTCTATGTATTGAATCACTAATTTTGAAATAATTTCTGTCCAGATGAAAATGTTCTCACCTTCCTTCCTGTCTTTGCCTTGTCTCGAGTTAGTTGTACCTTTTTAATTTAACTGTTTTCAGGTTTATAATTTACATTTTGCCCCATGACAAATTCTAGATAGATTCATCCCAGAATTCTTAGGAGAAGATTAATATGTAAAGACAGTATAGAACTGAATGAATGCAAGTTGAAGATTCAAATTCAAACTATGGTCTTAACACTGAGCCTTAGTTTGCTATAAAATATGGCTACTATATTCAACCTAATACAAGAGGATTGTGAAGAGTACAACACACTTGTAAACTACAAAATAAAACTTATATTATTAGGTTTTACAATTGTAGGAGGAAAAAGCAAGAAAAATAATCTTCTTGGCTTTGTTATTTATTATGCTATGTTATTTTGGACAAATCATATGTAAAACAAGAGTCAGAAGACAAATTATAAGACCATTCCAGCCATGGAATCATTCTATAGTTCCGTATTCCTAAAGAACATTTTTAATAATACTGTTTATATTTTTATCCTTCTATAAAAGAAATTTCCCAAGTAAAATAATGGCAGAAATAATGGGAAATAAACCTGAAATATGCATGGGAGCAAATGAAAACATTTTATTTCAGCTTACAAAGTAATGATTACAAAACCACTTAACCCCCCCCCAAATTATTCCATTTTAGATAAATATAAGCAAAGATTAAAGGAAAGTGCTAGTCTTAAATATGTGAATTTATTTTGTTATGCATTATAAGACAATTTGAAAATTTATAAGTAGTTCCTTTAATTACCTAAAGTTCAATTCTTTAAGCACCCAATTTCTCTTGTAATTGTTTTCCGATATACTTTTACAGTAATTTTTTGTTTACAGTGTACTTTCAGATGATATTTCTGTGAAGCCAGTGCCATAGACCTCTCAAAAATAGCCACTTAATTAGGAGGAAGCAAGTGGAAGAATAAAGGACAATAAAAACAAAATGAAAAATAAAGATAACATCATGGAAACTAAGAATTGTTGGGAAGAATTTCACACACATACACGCAAACTATGAAAAAAAAACAAAACAAGAAATCTAAATATCTATTAAGGGTATGGGAATCTAAATCCATACCTTTATCAATAGCCTCCATAGAGTTTATACAAGATGTCCTTGGTCCCTCTGCTCAATGATACATGTGGGCAAATGTGTGTGTGTGTGTGTGTGTGTGTGTGTGTGTATATATATTTACATATATATATATATATACACATATATATGGTATGAACTAAAGACTAGGCTCTGATAAGAACTAAAGCTAAGGCTGAATGTCTAGTTCTCAATCTAGAGACTCCAAAGAGTATACCATTTGCCATATTTCTTCCATACTGGTGCTCAATACACATAAGACAGGACAGGTTTTCTTGTCTTAATAACAGATATGTGACTTTCTAAGTTTAAATCTAGACACAGGTAGAGAACAATAGCCAATCACACTTTGTCCCACCTACATCCTGCAGTCCATGTGTCAATAATCAAGTTGGGAGGAATAGAAAGATATCTTTAGAAGATGAAGATAAAGCCTGAGGGATAGGTGTGAAGTGATCCTTGTTGCCTTGGTGATCCTTGGTGATAGTTAGGGGTGTAATGAATCGATGGCATATAAATCATTCTAAAGCCATTTTTAGCACTGGTAGGTGAAATCACCTCCTTTTCTTACCTGTCATTATGTTCCTTTTGTTCACTCAAGAGCTGTCCAACTACTTGTTTTTAATATTAAGTCTGGCACCTTCTGAAGATTCCCTTCCCTACATTCCAGTTAGGTGGCATCAGAAAAGTTTAAACAATAACTCTATATGCCAAGAACGTGCCTATTTCTGATTCAAATGAGGGATTATTTAAAGCTAAGGGACAGGGACAATCTTCCTGCATCTTCCCTTCCTTAGAGACTGCTCTAAGCTACAAATTACAAGTCTTCCTTTACTTCATTTAAGGGGGGGGGGTGAATAAGATGATTTAAAAAAAAGAACTATCAAAGACTTTCTATTAAAAAAAAGAAATTTGAAGGGAATAGAGGTTTTCAATTATATGACAGTTAAAAATAACTATTGAACCGCTAATTTAAGAATTCAACTTTGGGATTTTGCTTGAACTTCCTACTGCAAGCAATAGCAAAGAAACTCTCAAGTGGCATTTTGTTTAATTTTTTTGAAAAAGTAATGCTGTTCATATAATGGAAGCATAGCTGTAATACCTGAAAAGGTATTCCAAAAAGCAGAAATCCTGATATTTGATAAGCACATGAAAAAGTGTTCAAGCTCATTAGTGATTTGTAAAATGCAAATGAAAAATTACTTCAAGATATTATCTATCCACAAGATTGACAAAAATTAAAATATCTGACAGTGCAGGTGATTGCAAGAATATGTAGCAGTAGGAACTGTCATTCCTTGCTAGTGGAAATATAAATATGAATACCTGAAGATGCAATATAATCTAGATACCAGCAATGTGTTCCCTGAGTATACAAACTGAAGACACTTCTGACAAATGTACAGCTTTACTTGCGGTAGAAAATCTTCAAAACTATATTGTGGTAAAATAGCAACAGCCAGAAGTTGAATGTGTGGATAAATTTTTTCTTTCTTTCTCTTTCTTTCTTTCTTTCTTTCTTTCTTCTTTCTTTCTTTTTCTTTCTTTCTTTTTTTTCCTGCTACTGGGGATATAACTCAGCACCTTGCACTTGCAAGGCAGGCACAGTGCCACTGACCTAAATCCCCAGCCCTGGATAAATTTATATTAAATATTCATAAATTAGAATATTATGTAGCTAGAAAAATGAAATAAAACTGCACATAGTCCATAGAACTAACAAATACAAAGCTGAGTGAAAGAATAAGGATGAATATGTAAAGCATATTTACAAAAAGACAAAGTTGTATAATTTTCTTTTGGAATGAATGAGAGGTAGTAATTCACTACTCACTAGGTTCTAGAGAGTTGGCAGTGCTCTCGTTTCTGCTCGGATGGATTGCATAGTTGCTCTCTTTATAGTTTTTGTCCATGTATTCTCTAACTCACAAAGGAAAAGAAAAATCATGAAGCTCTATTTCTCCTTTAGCCCAGTAACCAATAATAGGTAGAGGTAGAAAAGTTCCCACATCAAAATTAATGGCATCTCTGGCCTCATGCCCAAAGTAATCTTCAATTTCACACTTGCTTATTTGGTTCTGGAATTTTATGCATTTACCATTTCTTCTCTGTGGGAACATTCCATAATGAGTTTTAGTAGAAGTGGTTTTCCACTATACTTTACTTTTCCACAGAATTTGCCTACCTTGAAGATAACTAATATTTTTAACTTCCCAAATATTGGAGAACTACAAAAGACCAGGCTATTAAACCTGTGCATCCTGTAACAATTCCCCATTATGATAAGGAAGTTTGGGGGGAGATCTTACTTAGCTTACCCATGTGAACGGAAACCATGAACACTTGTTTTATAGTTAACATGTTTATTGCTAGAAACATTTTCTCTACCATTGTTCTTACTACCTTACCATGTTTCTTCAATTATATGAGTAACTAAAGGCAAAAAGCAATTGAACTAGGTATACAGGGCCAATATAGTTTTATTCTTCTAATCTTAACATAAACCAAAAACAATAGTAAGCCACAAACAACTCTCTGCTTCACAGAGAAAATGTGATGACGAAGTGAGATAACACATGCTAATTACTATGGAAACTATAAGTTGCTTGATTTCTTGTTAAGGCACTTATTATTATCACTATCCTTCTAAAAACACACTACAAATGTCTTTTTTTAAAAGGTAAGAAAAAATAAACTAAGGAACTAACTTAAATGGTCAAAGAACAGTAGCCCATCATGCTTAATGGCCTCCAGATTTTAGGAAAGAGTAAAATCTGAGGAACTGATCTCAGGAAAGAGTAAGAAATCTTCTGCGTAGCTGACACACAACCATTAACAATTACACACTAAATAGAACATTTTCCTCCAAGAACCTTCTTGGGACACATAGATGCACTGAATGAAGTGAGTTACACATACTCTCTGCCTTTTAATCCTTCTGTGGATGCAATACAGTACATCTATAACTATTAGGATTTTCTCTGTCACTTGGGTTTGCATCTTCAGTACAAGATAGAATAGGTGTCTTTTCGTAATTTGTTAATTCAGAGTCCCCTAAATTATCTAGTAAATTGTAAATTCCTTTACTGAATGCAAATGGATGGAAGCTAATTCTTTTAAGTGGAATAAAATAAAATTGGTCAAGAAAGACAGGAGTTGGAAAAGACATAAGCTACCCACCTTAACAACATCAACAATCACAACAAAATGAAATAGGCTGCTAAATTCTAGGTGTCCTGATTACTTACAACCTTAATCATTATAATAAATTTCAGGAAGTGGGAGACTCTTATGTTCACTTTAAAGATGAAACACTTGAGCCTGGGAGTTTAAAAGATTTTATCAAATTCACACTTAGACTAAGTACAATCTCCCTAAATGTGCTTTATGATGATGGAAGCCAACTGAAATATGAAAAGGTGATGGACACTGTCCTCATAGCTTATTCTCTTTGTTATTAGCTGATAAATTAGGCAACAAAAAATATGTTGACAGAAGGTGAAAATGAAGAATTTTAAAACAGTGAACTACGGCAAATAATAAAAAGAAGTCACAAAATTGTTTAGGGAAATTCTTTCCTTTCATGGCTTAAAACTGTAAAAGTTTTATAGTTTCAAACTACATTAAATCTATGATTGCATTGACTCGGCAGGTTGAATTTATTTGAGTGCAATTTCTTCTTACACTTAAATCAGTCCATTTTTATAATTCAATTCCCAAATCCTGGACTCTTCTACATTTAGCTCTAAAGAATTATTCCATAGCTTTACTTAAGAGCTTTATGAAAAAAGTTATAATATTATGCTTCAATGGCCTTAAGGAAAAAATGTGTTGCTGGAAAGAAATATTGCTAATATTGATGGTGCCTTAGAATTCTCACAGCTTTTATAAATTCTCTATAAAATTTTGTTTTGTCTCCAGTGCCAAAGTGTATACTGTACTTTTATTTTACGCACACTCACATTATAAACGCAGGCTTCTATACTCACATACATTCTCATAAATGTTTAACCAAAATAGTGATGAGTTAAAGAAAAATAGAACTACATTTTATAAAGGATGGAAAACCAAGAAGCATGCAATTAGTATGCTTTTCAGAAGTTTTAATAATCTGATGAAGTCATTTATAAAATAATAAACAGTGTAGACATCCAAGTATTTGCTGAATGAAGAAATAAATGATTGATGTGATATGAAGATTATGAAAGAAGATGAGGTGGAGCCAACTGTAGAGGTGCATATTGAACATCTGAGTAAGTTTTTTGGCTATATGAATTGTTAAATTCCATGACAGGCTGGTTAGAAATCTGGAGGAGAAAGTAGAATAGACAGAGAATGTAGAAACTGTGAAAAGCAATATACTAGCAGAGCAACCATCTGTCTTATTAGCCTGGGACCAAGGAGTTTTCTGAGATGTGAAACTTTCAGTGCTATAAGTTGGAAAATCCCTGACAAACTGATAAGACATGGTCTTACCTAGGAGGAAAAGGTATGGTATTGGAAATGTGGAAAACTAGATCCTACAGACTTCTGATGCAAGTTTCACCAGTTACAAATCACTTAATCGGGTTAATTTCCTTATTCACTTAAAAGGGGAAGTAGAACATAAGATAATTATCAGACTTTTTTCTAAATTTAGAAAGTCCTCTCCTCCTAGAAATATAAGAGTCATCAGGCCAGGCTACTGAATTAAACAGAAAGAGACAGCAGAGACAGAGAAAGAGACATCATCTAATCAAAAGTAAAATCAGTGGTCTTTGCAAATGAAGAGGGCAAAGGAAAAATGAGAACAATGTAAATGAAATTCCCAGAAAATTAATACATAATTTTCTGGTTTCATTTTAACTTGGTTATGAGAAAACTATTAAAATGCATATATTAAATAAATGCTACTTGCTTTCAAATCCTGAAACCTGTCTTCATGGTCTGCTTAGAGGAATAAATTCAAGGACGATATAGTTCAGGGAACTTAAAGCCTGGTGATAGATAAAGACACAAGCAACTCTACCTGCTCCCCTAATTTTATCATACTCATGAATAGAATTCATTATACTTAATATCCTTAAGTATAAATATGAGTTTTAACTCATTTATTATTGATAATGAATTGTTATTAGCACATCATTTATTATATTTGTATTAATTTATTACTAAGAGACTAGGACACCATGTGGAATTTCTCAAGTAATCAGGGTGGGGTTAATGTGAATTTTCCCATTACAATACCATAAGCACAAGGCTGTTTCCATTGAACCACCCACAGTTCCTGTGCAATTTTGCCTTTCCTAGACCACAGTGCTTAATAGGTTTTCTGGCAACAGACACTAAACACTTTTAAGAGGCATTTAATGTAAAGCATTTGTTTACCTGTGGATTCATTATTAATGAAAAGCCAGGCAATGCACAGTTCAAATCAGACAGACACATTAAGTGGATCAGTCACTTGCATTATTAAAATGTGCCCTTGGGGAAGAGAGATTATTCTCCACTTTCAATTATTCCTAATGTAAGGAGCCCCCACCACTATCCAATATTACTTCCAAGAGAAAAGCTTGCTCTTCCCCCTGACCTTTCTAAGTGGACATAAGTGTCTTGGTCTCACACAGTGAGACTCAGAGGTGTCACCAGGTGACACTAAGGCAGCACCTCTGACTAGGGCAACCCTACCCTTAACAAGCTGTTAAAACCACAGCCTCTTGGGAACTAGAACAGTCAAAGCCCTCAACTGCAGGTCTTTTGACTACAGTAGAAGCTCTGGAAACCCTGACACAGGATTTCCCCTGAGTCTGTGCCTACATTGCCAGGAGACAGAATCTGTCAGGGAACATGCTTCCACTGTCATCAGCTCAGACCTCAGAAATCAGGTAAAAACAGGCCCGAGATGCCTTGAAATCACAGGCAGAGTTGAACAGAGTAGTGAAAAATGAAACAGGGCAATGGAAAACTTAAGAGTAGCAATTCTTCCCTTCCCTTTACTCTGACTGTGTAACCCATAAGCTTATGTGGTGTGTCTGTTAGTCTCAGTGATATCCAGCGGCCCACTTATGCTTTGCTTTAATAACTCTTGTCCCTAGATTATTTTTAAAGCCTACAAAGTCAAATTTATTTCTACAGAGTTCTCTACACAGGACAAAGATACTCTAACTTCTGATGTTAAAAATTATTTCATGTAGATAAAAATGCTAAGACCTTCCAAAATGTTTACATGCTATCATTATCTTTAACCACTAAGTGTTCTATATAATGTAGGGTTTGGTTTTCTCATTACAGTCATCATTCAGCAAACTCAGTAAATGCTTATCACTAAATCATTTAGTTAAGAAAATCCTATAGAAACTGTACATGTGGCCATATATGATGCAACTATGGATAAATTGATGGACAAATTGTAAACATTAATGGTTCTAATGACAGAAAGACTAGAACTAAACCAACATGCCAAGGGCCTCCAGAATGGAATGCTTCGCCAGGCTTGAAGCAGAATCCCAGGCATGGGTATGACCTAATATTAACCTGTAACTGTTCTCTACTACCTCGACATCTTCAACCTGTTTTGTGCCCATAACCACAATAGTAAAGGGGTGATGGGGTGAGGTCAGGGAGCTGATTGGAACAAGAGGCTTACAGTCCTAGTACTTAACACACTGGGTAGTAGTTTAAAGGCCACTGAAGACTGTAATATTGTAATGGAATTCCATTGTATAGTTATACACTTTCAGGAATAAGATTGAGTGAGAGTTCAGAGGTTCTTAATCACTTTGGCTAAGGGCATCTTGGAAACGAGATGGAGAGCAGGGACTCTTGTCTGCTTGAAGGAACAAGCAGCCATTAGCAGTAGAAGTGTTGTATCATATATGTCCTTTCCCTTGACATTGCTTACAATATATGGGTTAATTCCTCTATTCATAGCCACTATTGTGTCATTCCTCCCAAGATTTACCACTCCTTCTCTGACTTTCTCTACCAGATTCTTCCTCCTCAATATTTTCTGTTTTCAACTAGGACTCCATACACTGAAATTTGGGGAGCTGGGTAGTGCTCCTGGCACACATTTTGTTTATGTTCTTCATATCCTTCAGATATCTTAGCACCCTTCAAATAAAGTTGGGCTTTTACTCAAGTCACATTTGTGCACCATGAAGCTAACTATGAATACAAAGTTAAAAATCAACAGAAGTACAAAAGAATGTGAGTTACAAAATTATTTGCTTATGTAGATTTCTCTGTCTTATAAATCAAATTATACACCTAAAGCAAAATAAAATTCCCCAGTATAACACAGCTACCTGAAAACCTTTAGTATTATTCTCTAATAAAGGTTTAATGAAGCCATGACATTAAATTGCTTTGAGGCTCACCGTGCTGAATTGAGAAGCACAGAAACAGAAAAGAGAAAATGTTTTCAGCAAAATATTCTTTCAAATAAAAAGCAATAACCACCAATTGTTTCTTACAAAAAGCAAGTTCATGTTTATCACATCTTTAAAAAGACATCAGTTTTATGTCACATATTAAATCAAACTACTAGGACCTGTCTTAATGAACTTAGCATTGTGAAAATAAATTGCTGCTTGTGTTCAAAGTTTTAATCATCTTCTAATCATCAAAATATGAGATGAAAATGCCTTCTATACAACTGAAAATCATCCTACCAAATTTGTTTTAGCATTTGGATCTTCTCAAAAATTGTTGCGATTTCAGCATCATTATCAATGAACCCAATAATCATTTTACTAAAAGGAACCAATGTATTTAGTGTGCATTTGACCCTAAAATACAGAGATGATCTGTTTAAAGCTTATTTAACATTACGGTTTTATGCAAAACGAACAAAGCACAGAAATGTTTCAAATCAAATTGACGTTTTAAACTCAACGTTGCCTTTGCTTCAAATCTATAAACATTTCTATACAAATGGAAGAAGTACCTGCTTCCGCCTAAGCAGCCCAAGGGAATTTTAATGTGTCATTTAATGTTTGTTTTCAAGCCACAGCAGGTAATCCAATACAATGCGTCTAATTACGGCCATTTAAGATATCCCCTAGACTTCTAGAGGTTTATTGACTCTCATAGCTTAGAGTTTACATCTTAAAAATTTAAAATATACTTAAGAAATAACATTAAACAATTTCCAGTGTATATTACCTCAATTTAGTAAACAGCTAGTAGAATTGCCTTAATTGATAAAGAGAAAAAGGAATTTAAAACCATATACACTAATATAACAGAGGAAGTTAGACACATAAATAAGCAATTAACTAGTTCCATCATTCTAGAATCTTAGAATTTTGATGTCTATTCCTGTGCATTTTTGGTTTTTTCTTTTTTGAATTGAACCACAACTTTGAGATTATAGGCATTAAAATTGTTCCATAATTTGTATTTCATGAACTAAGCAGCCATAATACAAATGGTTAATGCCATTCTACTGAGATCTTTATTCCACCAACTTCATCCCACTCCACTTACACCTTCTCTTTATCATATTTTTATTCATATTATTTTCCTTTTATCATGGTGTCCATTTCCTTCCACATAGTGTCAGTCAGAAAATGCTCTATACCCAGAGGAAACGCCACACTGCCTGTGAAGTTCAAGGGAAATTTCTTAGAATGTATTTATACTCCCCTTAGGAAGCAGCTTCTGTGTAGGAATACGACTATGTAATTTCATACCACTTTGTATTTCTTCTTTATGACATCTTTAAGTCACGTTTCCCCCAAATAATTATAGCATACATGGCGATGATGTTAATTAACATTTACAGAGCACTATATACATCTCCAGTTCTGGGTTAAGTGTATAAGGCTGGTAATTGGCACTGTGCTCATTTGCATATGGGTAAAGAAATGGAGGTTTAGAAGAGTTGAATAATTTGCCAGAACTTGAACCCAGGTGAGTCTTATTCTCGAGCTTGGATACAAATGCTATACGGTCTTCTTTTATCAAGCCCAGCACTTCACACACAGGACAGATTGATAGATAAGTGCTGGCTGGCTGTGTAGCTTGCAATAAAAGTCCAGTAAATCCTGTTATGATATAGGTTGTTATTACACAGGCTTATAAATGATTCAAAGCATGTTCTTCAAAATATAACAACTTCATCATAAAAGCTGACTTCACACAGTCAGCACATATGGTAAATGTTAGTCCTGCCTGTATCTCAATACCAGGGTGAGATAAACACACACACAAACACACACACACACACACATAGACACACACCACAGTATCTCAAAGGCCCAGCACAATCCCACGATCATTGTAATTTCTTGATCCCTAATAAAATTAAAATTTTAAGTATTTATTTGAAACGTTTACACATAGGTATTTAAAATAGTATCATTCCAAGAGTGAAGCTTCACAGATGAGGAGCCACATCATGCATGCACTCTTGAATTTGAAGCACCTGGTCTGTGCCTTGTGTGCATGTGTATAGCAACATGTGAAGGGTGAGGTTTTAAGCTCATACATATGGTGACACATAGTGAAATGTGAAAAACAGAAATATACATACTAATTTGTGAAATTTAGAAGAATACAATGCGTAGTACTTTTTAAAAATCTGAAATACATTTTTGAAGGAATGAATAGTAGAAGATATTTACAAAGTTCTTGCTACAAACCAGGTTCTGTACAAAAAATGTCATGTGCATGTATAAGCTCATTAGTTAATGCCACAACCCTATGAGGAGCCACCATGTGATCCACTATATTTTGCTTGTTTGGTTGGTTGTTATTGCTTGCATCACTAGTTTGTTTCCTTTTTACTGTTAAAGCTCATTTCATTGCGTATATACCATGGTTTGTTTACCCATTTACTTGTTGAGGGGACTCTTGATGGTTCCTAGTTTGAGAGCTATGATTAAAACGGTTATAATTATTTATATAGTTTCTTGTGTGATCATACATTTTCATTTCCAGAGAAAATATGTATGATTGGAAATTCTGGCTCATACAATAAGTGTATTTTTTAAAACTTTTAATTTTGAAATACAAATTCACAAGAATTTGCAAAAGTAATAGTGAAGTCTTGTCTACTGATCCCCCAGTATCCCATTCTGTAAGTGGTATTAACACTTACAGAATTATCATTATCAAAACGAAACATTACCAGAACCAAGAAACTGCCATTTGCAACATGATAAACTGAACTATAAATTTCACCAGTTTTTGTATGTGCACTTTGTGTGTGAATGTGTGTGGATGCATGTGTGACTATAAAGTTCAGTGATATTTTATCACATGTACAGCTTGTATAACCATCATCACAATCAAGATAGAGAACTGTTCCCTTGTTCAATGCCAGAAAAAGGAACTCCCTTAGCTTTATTTTAATATGAACTAGCTGAGGCTCAGAGAAGTTGAATTGGGTCTGGGATGAAGATCAGACAGCTAATAAGTAGGGTAACCAGACTATATGTCCTGGCAAGGTTGTTCTGAGGTCCTTTAACTACCTTTGACATGGTCCCACCAGTTTGGTCATTTTCTGAAAAGGCAGAACATATAATAATGGCTAAAAAATGTTACTTGGTTGAGTTATTTTATTGGTAGATAAGCTAATATTTATTCATTTAAAATATTTGAATGACTATATTACATTACCTTTTCATATTTCTAGGTATTCACTTTTAATGTTTGTAAGAATGATTAAAACTCTCTTTGATCTTTCAAGAACATTAGTTTGAACTTTATGAGATTATAATGTCAGATTTTTAAAAACTGTTGAATGTTGTTTCATCAATCCCACATTAACTGTAGTGGCTATCAGTTTGGTCTTACTGTCTGGGGCATTTTATACATGTTAATAATACTCAAGCCCACTGTGCTAAAAATGTCAAATGAAAAAGCTCAAGTCCTTCCAGGTATGCTTCATATGATTCAGAAATTCTAAAAGTTCATAAATGCATCAATTTCCATAGCATAATTGGCAAAAATGTCCAAGCTAAGATGCATCCACATTTCGACGGGTTATGAATGACAATTCCAAGAATAAGTTTACTCTGCCACGCACAGGGAGCTTATAGTTGTAAGTTATACAGCTGTATCCTTAGCACTCTGAGGTTGTCTTTATGGTCTTGTTTAGTTTCATGAATTTTATCTTTCCTATTCCAGCCTTCATAAAAAGCTGCTGTAAACACAGTATTATTTTTGGACGATCCTCACATAGAACCAAGACTGTTTTGCAGCAGGTTTTATCTGTTTGGAGAAAATATAAATGCAATTCTGAGAAATCCTTAAAAGTGCATAGAATCCAGGTAGATTCAGGTTAGAAAAGGGGACTCACACTTCAGCCTCTTTATATAGTTGGATACCCTGTATAATTAAATCTGGCTTCTCCCCAGGTAAGACCTCTAAGTCTCCTTGAACTTTGCATATTTTTCCATTCCAATGTTTCCCTTTCAAAAGCAGTGTGACAACTCAGCTCCTTTGCTTGTACTGAAGTCCACGTGGCTCTGCAGTTATGTGGTTTAGCTACTGTACACATCTTGATGTAAAAGTCCTTTAAGTAATCTGTGTTGCTGTACAGAGAATGTTACTGACTCTAAACAAGAAATTACTTCCCACACAGACTTAACATATTCCACAAAATCTCTAACATTTCAGGTATTTGTATGCATGTAATTTTTTCTCAAATTTGAGTCTTTAGTTCTCACCAAATACTGAAAGAGATCTTTCACTCCAAAATGAAATAAAAATGTGTTTCAGAAGTTGGAGGACAAAATAATGAAGTCAGGTATAAATTATTTATTACAATTAAAAACATGAAAAAATAGAAAGACCATTAATACTTACTTATGGATTTTGAATCTATTCAGTAAAACCACACATGAAATGATTTGAAGAAGAGCTATGGATTCTCAGCCCACTAATTTATTCAAAGCCATTGCATTTCCTTGAAAGATGCTTAGAACAATTACTATAAAGTATATGACTTCAAAGAAATGTATATGAATAAAGCATCTAGTCTGTCATAAATCTCTTCGGTATTTTTGTGTTGCTTTGTACATTTAGAACTCTGAATTCTTTGGGGAAAACAAAATTTCCAAAGGGCAAACTTTAAAAAGGTATAGAATCCACGATGAATACTGGCATGAAATGCAATGGCCCGGATTATGATTCTGTGTACTATTTTGCTATTAGGAATAAGTTGCATTGATCCATTGTTTCATTCTCCTCTGTAAGTTCCCAAAGCTTTGCTTATGCAGGTCAATTAAGTAGGACACAGAACTTTTTGCTCTGGGATTTTGGTGCAGAATTCTTCTTAGTGACCCTCCAGGCTTTGTCCAAATGACAGACAGCTGATCCCAATTAAAAGTGGTTAATTAAACCTAGTAAAGGAAGCACTAAGAAACAGGGAGTGCTAATACAATTATTCAAAGAGACTGTTAAAGACAGGATTGAATATAGATATAGAGAAAAATCTAACTCAAAGATTTTAATGTAACAGAGGAGCCTCTCTTTCCTTACTTAATGATAAATGGTCCTTTTAATTCTATCCAAATGCAGAGAAGCATAATCATGAAATTCAAGGCATATTCTCTAGGGAATAACTGACATTACACTCAGTGTTCCTGGAAGATTCCAAAACTTTATGCCAAAAGGTCACCTTTTCCATCCCTACTAATATGCTCCTGCTTAAGAAGGAATATTTCAATCATCTTACTGGTGATGTACAACACCACAGGGATTATACTAATATTTAGACACACCTCTTCTTCCGATTTGAATGAAATGAGCAGGAATTTGGCAAATTGTCAATGGTGGGTGCCAATTCACTTTTTAAAGACAGGGTACATGTTTTCATACTTAGAGATTCTGACAACATGAACAGTTGAAGATTTAACTTCTTCTAATGCTTACATTTATGTAAGCAGGAGTGATTGAATGAGTTGACAGTAGTGATAGTTATAATTAAAGTGAAATTAATATTTATTGTAAATGAGAAGTCAGCATTAAAAGGCTATATTTATATGTAGCTTTGATTATCCAAATAAACTGAGCTTTAGATACCAGATACTTTATTTCATTCATGCTTTGCCTTCTTAACTTTTCTCATCATGCTGTCAGTTACTAAGGACATGATGGAAAGTGCTTCTGCTTGAGAGAAGCTGAGTTTTGTTTTTACAAACTGATATTTGAGCTAGCCACACATATCAATATGATGTTCTAAAGTTTAATGTAAATTTCAAATGGGTTCATAAGGCAGACACTGATTTAAGAATTCCATCCTCCTACTTTTGTTTCAAGAAAATGACCAAAACTATTCATTTCTTGTTACTTAGTATGTTTAGAGATAAAACTTGTGCCAGTTTTGCTTATTCTTAACAATATGAATCTCTTTACTTTCTTCTTTTCATGCCAATATATAAATCTTTGCATATGGCAGCAATATTTGGAGATACAAAGTTGAATATTGCCATTTTATTGGCAAAAAGGTAAAAAGGAAACTGAAAGTTCACATGAGGTTTGTTTGGTTATTCTGCATTGCTTTCAAACTTGAGGTCATTTTAATTTGCTGTGTTCCATTCAAAAAAACAGAAGCTTGATATAAGTAATTAATTATAAGTGATTAAGTAATTTATATATAAAATGAGGAATCTGGAGCCCATGAATTGATGTCCCTAATTTCAACTGTCAACAAGCTAGCATAAAATTCATGTCTGTTGTTTAACAAGAGATTATTTCAGGGGGAATGTGTCCAATCAAAATTTTTAATTAGTTACTTTCAGATGGCACTTTCCAAAAACCCTCCCCTCTTTGGAGGCTCAGATAAAATCCTAACTCACCCATGAATCGATTTGCCACACTCAGCATCCCTCCTATGAAATCAATACCACCCAATCTTGTGCAAAATTGCCCAAGGGTTTTATTTCCCTAACTAGCTGACAGTCTCTTGGGAGCCTCTGCTGTGACATTTATGTCTTCTGCACAATGTAGGAGTAAAGATAGTAATCCATCAAAAATTACTCTTTCCAGTCACAAAATGATAAAAAATAAAATGTATCCACAGCTTAGTAAAATGAAAACTAGTGATAAAAACATTTATGTTCAATTTAGAAATAGCTTCTGAAATAAGATGGAGAAAAAGGAATTGAGAGGTTTCAGGAAAGTTGAACAGATAACTGCTAATGTTTGTAGAGCGCTTTCCAATTTACAAAGCACTGGTCACACATATTTTCTCATTTAATGTGAAACTCATCCCATAGTCAATGTCACCATAAAATTTCATCATAGATCTAAGAATGAAGTTTTTCTTTTCAACAAAAAGCCCTGGATTGATTGCTAAAGTAAGTCACTGTGTTAGAATTTTCACAATAGCTACTGGCTTAAAAATAAAATTCTATTTACTCAGTGTTTCCACACTAGCTTTATCAGGTCCATTGATAACATTTCAAATACATGTACACTAAAGTAAGAAGAAGAAACGGGCAGATCAATCCCAAAGCTGTTTTGTGTGTGCGCGCGCATATGTGTGTGTGTGTGTGTGTGTGTGTGTGTGTAGTCATAAGGGCTCTTTATAATTAGAGTTTTTTCTATATTATAAATAGATATTTTATTTAAACCATATAAACCATATTTAGGCACTTATAAGTACAAAATATCTTTAAATTTAAATCCCCAGATAATATCTGCAAGTTTGTAAATTATCATTTTAATGGTCAATTAAGACATTAAAACTTTGAACAAAGTTGGCTCAGCATATTCTTCTCCTTTATAGCACAGGCCTAAACAACATCAAACATCTGGACATAAAATAAAATGTTCATCTTCCATATGTTCACGAAATCCAGATGTTTATCTTCATAGATGACCTTATATAGAAAAGCTGTATAGAAATATATTAAATACATGATCTCACTCTTCCTGTTAATTTGACTTGAAAGATGTTTATATTAGCATATTTAAGAAAATAAGCACATATTTCAGATCACAACCACTAACTGGTCTATATACACTACTACATTTTTATATCCAAACAAAAAACACATGAAGAGACATCCATAGGGAAGAAAATGATGAATTTCAAAGAAAGTTGATGCACAATGACAGTTTATTCTAATAAAATAGTGCTCATCAAGTATTGGTATATAGGTTTGTAAGTAGAACAATTACTTGAGAAGGATCAAGGTTAAGGAGTATTTACGATGCATATAGCTTTTTCTTTCTTTCAATTGTTCTTGTTTTATAAGAGAAGAATGCAGTGTTACAGAATTTGAGAGGCCACTAGTTCCTAACCATACTCACTTGTTTACTAAAGGGATTATAGTACTAGATACCAAAGTTCTTGCAATAAGGTTATTCTGTTTAAGGAGAGTTGAGCAACTACGGCCACTGACCAACTCTACCTCCTTGAGGATAGCAAGGAGCTCAGAATGGTTTACCACATATTTTAATATTTGAAAAAAATCAAAAGACCAATATTTTGTAACACAATTATATGAAGTTCTGTTTCGGTGATCATAAATAAAATTTGTTACATAACCATACCCATTCAATTATATATTTCATTGGCTACCTTTCCATGACTGTGACAGAATTAAAGTAGGTGCAACAGAGAAAAACTGCTCTCAAAGCAGAAAATAGATATTATTTATGCTCTGACCCTTTAAAGAAAGTTTGCTAACCTGATATTTAAATCAGTCAATGACTGCAGAGTTGAAATTTTTCTTTATTATTCAAAATACTCTCCTATAAAAAAGTAGAGTTTGGCATATTTGTGTAATAAAGATAATTTAAAATACAGAAAATACCAAAGCCATTCCTGTGTAAGTCTACAAGACACTGGTTGTAGTTTACGGTTCTGTAATATATTAACCTCTAGGAATTAATAAATGAGAAAATTATAAGCTAACTCCTCCCACATATGTCTGATTAGCTTCATAGATAATTAGACAATAAGCTCTTCTTTCTCCCTTTAGCTCCCTTCCTCCCTCCCTCCTCCTCCCAATATAGGAATATTTTTGAGATGTGCATGGTAAATTTGGCAGCCTTCTAAAATTGATTTAGATGACAAAACAAATCAAATTTGGGACTCTCTTTTTGTATTCTAAGGATAAGTTATTTGTAACTTGAATAAGTAGTGAGTTAGAGCATCAGACAAGGAAAGTATTTCTATTGTGCTTAGGTTCGTTGTGCATAATTTACACTATTTTATACTGTAGTATCTTGGTTTTCTTTTTTGGTCACTTAATTTGATTTGGATCCTTTTGTATATTTTGTTAGCACTGCCTGCTAGGCTTTATGGCTGTTTCAATCTTTTATGGCATGAAAAATGAGAAAGTGAATATCTTTTTAAAGAAGTTCCTCTACCACCAATAAATTTCTGGAGATAGAATGACATATTTAAACAAGCTCTCTTAATAAGCAAATTATCATTTGGGTTGATGAAAAACAAAGACAGTAGTTTGTTTGGGGTCATGCAAAGGCTAGCAGCTAGAAAGTAAGACCATCACTGCCAATTCTGTGTCTATTTACTACCCCACCATAAGTAAGCCACATTATCTCTCCCATCCTCAGTTGCTTTGTCTATCACATGTGAGGCGGAGTTAGCTGAAGTTCTTTCTAACTCTACAACCCTATACATCTATATTTTCAACAGTTAATTTATGGGAACATAATAAGCCTATTCATTGTTGAACATTTCTTCCCATTTCAGAAGTTGTCTAGACATTACGTTAGACTCTTTGCTTTTCATTTTTCTTTTAAAGTTTGATAAATATAATTAAACTAGAAATCAAGAGACCAAAATTCTCCTCCTCATCTCTCACTGAACTGATATCTGCTTATGGACAAAAAAAAAAAAACAACTGCCAAATGGATGTGGAGAGCTCTGATCTATTGTTCTCATCAAGTTCCTAGGAGTTTAACATTAAACCAAAATATGAAATGGAGAAAATGCAGATAATACTATTTTTCAAATAGGAAACATGGAGAGGAAAATGTCTATCTCACCAGTAATTACAAAAAGACTAATTAATCTTTTAGTTGCAAAGAATAGATGTGTACATACAATATATATTTGTATATATACATTTGTATAAAACACAAAAAATAAGTAATATGTGTAGCAGAATTCTCAATGCTTCTGGAAAGCTATGTTAAATACAGTACTATTTACACTGGCAAAAATCTTATTTTTTTCCACTAATACAATTTTATTTGAACATTTGACTCATATTTTTGGAAAGCTTTGCTAAACATGGGTATTATATATACTAGCAAACACTTTTCTTCTAATAAGCTTATTATAATTTACCTTAATGATAATTAATGATAAATTAGTAATAAATAAGTTATACTAAAAATTATTTTCCCAATTTTGAATTTTGTTTTTTTCCAATAATAATAATATTAAATTCACAATATAAGTTAAAAACTTGGTTCATTCCTTAATGACTACATAATAGAACAGTGTCATTGTTAAAATACTAATCATAAAATGTTTACATTAGCAGAGCAAAAAACATTTAAAGTTCTAAAGAAAACATAGGAACACAAAATTTAATATAATATGCCCCAATTCTGATCTAGAAAGCAAACCAAATGCATAGAAATATCTGATATTCAATTCTATAAAAAGTAAAAAAAAATGACTGTCTAATAAATATATATGTAGAGGGATTAGAGGCATATACATTTCAAATCCTTTTATTTTTAAGTGCTAGGAACTGAACCTAGGGCCTCATGCATACTAGACAAGGACTCCACCACTGGGCTACATCTTCAGTATTTTTTTAAACATTTAGTTTGCAATTTTCACTGTTTCCTTCTTTGAATAGTAATACATGACCATCTTTAAAAACCCAACAAGAGACCTCACCACATGACTCTGCTGTATAAAACATCTTTGAAAAGTGGGATGGGTGGGCAACCCACTTTCTGGACCCCCTTCTTTCTCTCTTAGACAGAAGCTTTCTTTCTTCCAATACATTTTTTCCACTCTTAACTTCCATTGTTCCTAGAATTCATTCTTCAATTTTAGAGAACAGAAACTCACATTTCGGATATCTAGTAGGTTTGGGAGTTACATCTCTTCCCCCTATATCATTGTAGAGGTCTCCCATCAAGATTACTGGTCAGAGTTATCACTGGAGCAGGTGATGGGATTGGAAAAGCATATTCATTTGAGCTAGCAAGACAAGGACTCAATGTTATACTTATCAGCCAGACACTAGAAAAACTCCAGACCATTGCCACTGAGACTGAGAAGACTACAGGGAGAAATGTGAAGATTATACAAACAGATTTTACCAAAGATGACATCTATGAATATATTAAAGAAAACCTTAAAGGTTTAGAAATCAGAGCATTAGAGAGGTCCCGAGTCACACAGAAGATGCCGAATCACCCCGCTGCAGACAAGCAGGTCTTCCCATGCCCCACCGAGGTCCCCAGTCGCGCGGAACATGCCGAATCAGCCTGCTACAGACAGGCAGATCTGTGCACACCCTACCGAGGTCCCAAGTCACTCAGAAAACAGTGAATCACCCCGCTGCAGACAGGCAGCCACCTGGTTCCACACTACAAAGACGCAGAGCAAGACCACCAGACCAAGGTACTGAGTCCCACTGATCCTGGTCCAGAGGAAGGGGCTTCCAGGTCACTATCCCCTCCCGCTGCTGTGAGCCAGAGGAAAGGGCTTTTGGGCCACCTTCTGTCCCGCTGCTCCTGGCCCAGAGGAGGGGGATTCCGGGCCATCATCCCTCCCACCGCTCCTGGCCCAGAGGTAGGGGCTTCTGAGCAGCCATCCAACTGATCCTGGTCCAGAGGAAGGGGTTTCCCAGCCACCATCCCTCCCACTGCTCCCAGCACACAGGAAAGGGCTTTTGAGTCACCATCCCTACCGCTGATCCCGGCCCCTGTCCCAGCTCACCCAGCTCAAAGGAGGTAATCCATGCAGGCGTTAACAGCACCCTGCCCCAGTCCAAATGAGAAAACATGTAAATAAGCCTCAAAACCAGACTTCCAGATCACCTACAGCAACCCCAAAGGGAAATGAGATGGGACACTCTGATATTCAACCACCTGGACCCACTGAACTGGCAAAAAAAGGGGATCTGGAAAAAATGAAATCAGAAATAATTTCTCAGATAACAGGAGAAATTGTGCCCTTAGTGCAAGACATGATTAATAAATCTAGAGAGGAGCTCAGGAACATGATGGAATCCCAACATAAGAAACAAATGGAATCCATAAAACAGATGCAAATAGATTTCCAGGGTAAGAAAAACACCACTGAAAGTCTACACAGCAGAATGAGCCAATGTGAGGACAGAATTTCAGATATAGAAGACAAGATTGCAATTAGTGACCAGGAAAAGAAAAATTGCTTCAAAATTATAAGGGAACATGAGGAATCAATCCAGCAGGTGCTAGATGATGCAAAGAAGAATAACATAAGACTGATTGGAGTCAATGAAGAAACAGGAGAGAGTGGAGATGACATAAAAAAATCTCTTCACAGAAATAATGGCAGAAAACTTCCCAAGCAGGGGAAAAGAGCTTGACATACAGATAAGCTTGACATATCAGATATCATACAGATACAGAGGCATTTAGGACTCCAAATAGCCTTGATCAAAAAAATCTGCACATAGGCATACAATTGTTAAGATTCCAGAAACACAACAGAAGAACAAAGTTCTCCAAGCAGTCAGAGAAAAGAAACAAATCACATACAAAGGAAAGCCCATCAGAATCACAGCAGACTTCTCAACACAAACCATCAAGTCAAGAAGAGCTTGGAGTGACATATTCCAAGCCCTAAAAGAAAACAGCCTCCAACCTAGATTGATATACCCTGCAAAACTATCTTTCAAAATGGATGGAGAAATAAGACACTTTCATGACAAAGAGCACCTTAGGAACTTCGTGAATACCAAACCAGCACTCCAAAGAATTTTACACAATATCCTAGGAACAGACATTGAGGACCACAACCCCAGGAAGCAAAGAAGAATGACCCCATCTGGCATGACAAGAAATTAAATGTAAAGGGGGAGAACCCAACAAAAAGAAAATGTCATGTCAATGACAAGTCAATACATTTCAGTTATAACCATAAATGTTAATGGTCTGAATTCACCAATCAAAAGAAATAGACTGGCAGAATGGGTTAAGAAGCAAAATCCAACAATATGCTACATACAAGAAACACACTTCATTCAAAAGGAAACTCATAGACTGAAAGTTAAAGGGTGGAAAACAATACTCCATGTGACAGGAACCCCAAAAAAGCAGGAGTAGCTATCCTCTTGGCAGATCAAGTAGATTTCAAACCAACACTGATTAAGAGAGATGAAGAAGGACACTACATCCTTGTAAAGGGAAGAATCCAAGAGGAAGAGATGACAATCATAAATATCTATGCACCAAACACTAGTGCAACCAACTATATAAAACAAATACTAATGGACATGAAAAGTCATATATGCACTAATACAATTATACTGGGGGAACTTAACACCCTACTGTCACAAATAGATAGATCAACTAGTCAAAAAACAAGGAATGAAATACTAGAACTCAATCGAACTCTTGAACAAATGAACTTAGCAGATGTTTACAGAGTCTTCCACCCCACAAAATCAGAATACACATTCTCAGCTGCACATGGGTCATTCTCCAAATAGACCACATACTCACACATAGAACATGTTTAAGTAAGTGCAAAGGAATTGAAGTTATCCCCTGTATATTATCAGACCATAGTGCGATGAAATTGGAGATCCATAGCAAAAGAAACTCAAAAAATTTCATAAACATGTGGAAATTGAACAACACACTTCTGAATAACCAATGGGTCACAGATGAAATTAAAGAAGAAAGCAGACAGTTCTTTCAATTAAATGACAATGATAATACAACATATCAGAATCTATGGGACACAATGAAAGTAGTCTTAGGAGGGAAATTCATAGCAGTGAATAACGCATATTAGGAAAACAGAACGAGCCCAATTAAAGAACCTGAAGGTTAACCTCAAATTTCTAGAAAAAGATGAGCAGGATAACCCCAAAGCTCATACAAGGGAAGAAATTATAAAGATCAGAGGAGAAATCAATGCAATGGAGGCTAAGAGAATGATACAAAAAATCAATGAAGCCAAGAGTTGGTTCTTCGAAAGAATCAACAAAATTGACAAACCTTTAGCCGACCCTGTCAGAAAAAGGAAAGAAAAGGCCCAAATCCATGCAATTAGGAATGAAAAGGGTGAAATTACAACAGACCCAGCAGAAATCTACAGGATCATCAATACCTACTTCTAGAACCCATACACCAATAAGATGGACAACACAGAAGAAATGAACAGATTCCTAGATACATATGAATTACCAAAGTTGAACGAAGAAGACCTAAAAATTCTGAACAACCCAATATCAACCAATGAAATTGAAAATGTAATTAAAATCTTATCAACTAAGAAAAGCCTGGGCCCTGATGGCTTCACTGCTGAATTCTACAAGACATTTAGAGAGGAACTGCTGCCACTACTGTTTAAATTCTTCAATGAAATTGAAAGGGAAGCAATACTCCTGAATTCATTCCTGGAAGCAAGCATCATCTTGATCCCCAAAGCAGAGAAAGACCCAACTGAAAAAGAGAACTATAGGCCAATCTCACCAATGAACATAGATGCAAAACTCCTTAATAAGATACTGGCAAACAGAATGCAGAAGATCATCAAGAAGATCATACACCCTGATCAAGTGGGATTCATCCCAGGGATGCAGGGATGGTTCAATATACGAAAATCAATCAGTGTAATACACTGTATCAATAGAGCCAAGGACAAAAACCATATGATTATCTCCATAGACACAGAAAAAGCATTTGACAAAATCCAACATGCATTTATGGTAAAAACCCTACAAAAAATTGGAATAGATGGTCTCTACCTCAAACTGATAGAAGCCATCTATGAAAAACCAACAGCCAATATCATACTAAATGGTCAAAAACTGAAATCCTTCACACTCAAATCAGGAACAAGACAAGGATGTCCACTCTCACCACTCTTGTTCAATATAGTTCTGGAAACATTAGCCATGGCAATTAGACAAGAGAAAGAAATGAAAGGAATAAAGACAGGAAAGGCAGAAGACAAATTGTCATTATTTTCAGATGACATGATACTCTATATAGAAGAGCCCAAGAACTCCACCAAAAGACTTCCAGACTTAGTAGCCAAATTCAGTCAAGTAGCTGGTTACAAGGTCAACACACAAAAATCAATAGCTTTCCTCTACACCAATGACAGACTCACTGAGAGAGAAATAGGGCAAATAATTCCTTTCACAATAGCATCCAAAAAACTGAAATACCTAGGAATCAACCTAATGAAAGAAATCAAAGACCTCTTCTCTGAAAACTATGGCACTCTGAAAAGTGAGATTGAAGATGAAATCAGAAAATGGACAGACATCCCCTGCTCCTGGGTAGGAAGGATTAATAGAGTGAAAATGGCCATACTTCCAAAACTGCTATATAGATTTAATGCAATTCCAATTGAGATCCCAGCAACATACTTCATGGACCTTGAGAAAACAATCCAAAAATTCACTTGGAACAAGAAGAGACCCAGAATAGCAAAAGCAATTCTAGGTAACAGAGACATGGCAGGGAGTATCACAATTCCCAACTTGCAACCATACTACAAAGCTACTGTGATAAAAACAGCATGGTCCTGGCAAAGAAACAGACCTGAGGACCAGTGGAACTGATTAGAAGATGCAGAAACAACGCCAGACACACTCAGCCATCTCATCTTCGACAAAGGAGCCAAACACCCTCAATGGAGGAAAGATAGACTCTTTAATAAATGGTGCTGGAAAAATTGGGCTGCAACTTGCCAAAGATTAAAACTAGACCTGTATCTCTCACCATGCACTCAACTAAAATCAAAATGGATTAAAGATCTAAATATTAAAATAGAAACTGTGAACCAGTTGGAACAGAAGTTAGATAGAACCCTTGAAGACATCGGTGTAGGAAAAGATTTTATGAACAAAACCTCAGTTGTCCATGAACTAGCACAATCAGTAAGTGGGATCTCTTCTTATTAAAAGGCTTCTGCACAGCAAGAGAAACCACCAGCAGTGTGAAGAGACAACCCACAATGTGGGAAAAAATCTTCACCTGCTCTTCTTCAGGCAAAGGTCTACTATCTCGAATCTATAAAGAATTTAAAAAGATCAGACCTTCCAAATTGAAAGACCCAATCCAAAAATGGGCTTCTGAAATGAACAGACATTTCTCAGACAAAGAAGTAGAAATACCAAATAAATACATAAAAAAAATTTTCAACATCACTGATCATTCAAGAGATGCAAATGAAAAGAACGCTGAGATTCCACTTCACTCCAGAAAGAATGGCTGCTATCATGAAATCAACCAATAACCAATGCTGGTGGGGCTGTGGGGAAAGAGGAACCCTGCTCCACTGCTGGTGGGATTGTAGACTGGTACAAGCACTGTGGAAATCAGTATGGAGATACCTCAAAGAACTAGGACTGGAAGTCCCATTTGACCCTGCTATTCCACTGCTGGGGATCTTCCCTAAAGAATTAAAAGAATCATACCACAGTGATACATGTGTGCCCATGTTCATAGCAGCACAGTTTGTAATAGCTAAAACTTGGAAATAGCTCAAATGCCCATCAACTGGAGACTGGATAAAGAAAATGTGGGGTTTTTTTTATAAAATGTAGTACTACTCAGCCATAAAAAATGAGAAATTAGAGACATTTATAACTAAGTGGATGCACATTGAGGCAATACTCTTAAGTGAAATTAATAGGACACACATGAATAAATACCGAATAGTTTCTCTGGTGTGAGAAACTGAAAGTGTAAATAAGGACTAAAATGTATAATAGGTCATGTGAAATAGGAAGAAAAGGGGCAAAGGGGAAGGAAATGGGAGGGCTGGGAAAAAGGATACAAGGGAATGGGATTAATATGAGAAAATGGAAAAATAGGAACAAAATCTTTGTAAATAGGGAGGACTGGAGGGGCTGAAGGGAAGGCTGGGCAAGGATAAAAAATAAGAACCAAGAGAGATAATGTAAAGGTGCAAATTTCCAATGATGAATGTCATTATATTGTATACCTAAAATGTACCAATGATTAGAATGAATAATCAATAGTGTAAAATAGGAAGAAAAGGTCCAAAGGGGTAGGGGTAGTGGGAGGGGCAGGGGAAAGGAAAGAAGGGAAAGGAAAAATGATGAGAAATGGAAAAAATGGAAATAAAGTCTTTGTAAATAGGGAAGGGTGGAGGGCATGAAGGGAGGGCTAGGAATGGGAAAAAAATAAGAACCAAGATGCATTATGTAAAGGTACAATTCCCAATGAGAAATGTAATTGTGTTGTATACCCACAATGCATCAATAAAAGAATTTAATAAAAAAAAAAACCCAACAAGATACAGTCCTGAACTTAGAACTGTAAATCACTTCATAGAGATAACCACTATAAACTGATTTTTACATCTTTCTATAGCTTTTCAAATTTTAAGTGTTGTTTTATGCCTATGCCCATAATATACATTTAGTAAACATTTATTGAGTAAATACAGCAAATCCCCAACATTGGGACTTTCTTAGATACGAACGGACCTCAAATTGTGAACATTCTGCAGATGTATACAAATCCCAGAAGTAGCTCACCTGTCTGCCAGACATTGTAACAGTTGTGCTGCTGTGTGCTTACTGCACAGTGCGACGGTATTCTCATTCAGAGCCCGGGATGTCCGGAAGCAAGAGGAAAAGCAATGGTGATGTGGACGGGACTGCCGGTAAGCACAAACCAATGTACATTTTGTATTTGTGTCAAAGGTGTGTAAGACTCAATTTGTCTGATTTATCAATGAATCTAAGTTATGAACATTCTCCCGGAATCGAACGCATTCGTAAGTCAGGGATGCACTATATTTGTATTGTTTCATCTATAAACTATGTTGGTAGATTTTCTATATAATTCAGAATGTAAACTACATGATTTCTAAAGTACTTTTAAAATACCAATACATCAGTATTACTATTATTATGAAAAACTAATAATAAATATTCTTATGGAAACAGATACAGTATTGCTGAACAACTAAGGAATCAGAAAATCCTCATTTCCATGCTCCTGGCTTCCAGCCAGACTTGTGTCAATCACCTACTCAATAACTCATTTCACCAAAGTTCACAATGAGGTGATATACATTACCTTACATAATAGATTTGTTCTTGAGGTTTGGATAATCTAACTACTGTTTTCAATCTATAATGCAAAGGGTGTTCAAGATGGAAAGAAACTCTGGGTTCTTATCTTTTTGTAAAAAAAAAACCCTTTTGTGATATGAATAATCATACACTACCACATCTGTTTTATGAACTGCCTTCATATATTGGATTTACTTAAAGAAGTTTGTATCTGCACCTATTATTTTAAGATATGGGGAAAACATTAAGAAGTATTATTTAGTGTTTATTACTAGATTAAATTAACCTCTGGGGGAAAATACAATAAATCGAAATAATAATAGATTTTGAACGGGAACAGATCCAAACTTTACCAAAATCCTCCCTGTCCTATATATTTCACCCTATGATGCTGCACCAGTCTTCCTAGTTTAATAAACAGGCAGTGGCTGTTTGAAATCCAGAACGCTATTATTCAAAGGAAATTATGTGCTATACGGTATTTAGGTTTCTAGTCCTTCTTAGCAAAGGCTACCAAACCCATTCATAATGGAGGTGATCTAATGAAAACTACTACTAAGTGGATAAAGCAGTTATAACAATGATTCTGTGGAAAAGGAATTTGTGACAGCTTGGGGCATGTAAGTTATGAACAAATATCCTGTGAGACACTACCCCAGCAAAAAGGATAAAATCCCCTAGCCAAGGTGGAAGTTACCATGAGAGATGAACAGGAGTTGGTATCTAGGAGCTATTCCTGTATTCCTTTTCCCCCTGGAATTAGAGTAACTTATGAAGTTCATGTAAAATATTTCAATAAAATGTGATTCAAAATAAGATGGATATTCATCATGAAAGATATATATCAATAGAAGTCATGACTCAGTGAGCTATAGATATCACAATATTATAGCAAAAATTCACTGAATGATGCATAATTACTGTGGGTAATGGAATGACTCCAGAAACATTAAGAAGAGTTATTAGTGAATAATTATATCACATCATTTTGAAAAGGAATAAATGATTTCTAAAAATATGAGAAAAAACAGTCTCTAAGACACTCTAAATAATGACATTCTTTTTCATTAAGATTAAATGAATCAAAACCAGACGCTACTCTTTAGTTTGATACAACTACATGACAATAGATTTTTTAAAAAAATTAAATCTCCTTAGAGACAAATTATCAAAGAAAAATATCTAGTAAAAAATAAACTTAAGTCCTTCTGCTTCCTGTGTGCATCAGTAATAGTTGATACCAAAATAATCATGCTCCCTATCTTCGCCATATCTTGCTTGTTGCTATAGAAAGGTAAATGGAGCAAATGAAAAGTAAATTTATCACTTAATTTAACCCCTTTATAGAATATAAGTCTCTCTTGTTATCACAAAAGAAAAAATACTAATTGTTTTTTGTTGCATTTCTGTATTCATAAATTAAGATACATCAACTGACTCTAGTATGCATGCTATTTGTTTTTCAGATCATTAATAAACAGTAAATTGCTATTTCCATTAGTAAATTGAATTAGAATGCAAGCTTTGCTTGAAATTCCCTGCAGGACAAGTGCCTAGAAAGGATTTAACTATGAAAGATTATTTTGAACATTGTTCATCCTCTCTCAGGTTTATACGAGCACAAACCTTGTTGAACCAACTCAGTCCACATCAAAAATGGTTCCTTTGCTATTAATAGCTTGTCACTTTTCTTTATCAAAACATATCATAGACTCAGATTTTTTTCAGATTTGGAGAAAACTTTAAAAGCTACCGAGCCTAACTCTCTCCTGATGAGAGTTTCTTCTGTGAGGTCATCATCTGGTAAAGCTAAGCCATGCTCAAAGCTGTGACTGTTCACTCATCATCCTCTACTTTTAATCCTTCCAACTGGTCTGACAAAAGTTTATTTAGGCCACTCCTGCATTCTATCATTTGTTCTTTCATTCATTCTAGAATCAGGTATACCCCTTAGATTCTACTCAACTGTATATAATTCTTCAGCATGGCCACTTGCCATGTGATAAACAACAGGAACTGTCTCCCTGAGTCTTTTCCTTTTCACATGTAATATTTTCTTTTTCTTTTTCTATGGTACTGGAGACTGAACTCATGACCTTCACACTGAGCTACATCCACAGTCCCTTCTTTAATAGTTTTTAAGACAGGGTGTCACCAAGTTGCCTAGGTTGGGCTCAAATTTGTGATCCTCCTGCCTCAGCCTCCCTCAGCTGGGATAACAAGCATGCTAGACCACAAAGCTTATTTCTTACATGAGTGGACGACATTCCCTTACCAACCCGACAGCAATCTTGAGAAACTGGCTTAATTTGTCTAGAATTTGGCCTTGGAGATGTATTGTGCCCAAACTGAGAAGAATGAGACTATTGCCTTCATCATTTTAGATATGTCTCACATTTATGTAGTCTAAATTACATGAAGTCTCTGTTCCTGTCGACCAACATGGACTGTAACACCTACTAAATTTCCTATTTGTATTTCACCTATATTACTGCCAATACAGATCTTCTCCTGCTGTGTCACTGATTTTTTTGTAAAGACAAAGTCAAGACCTTATTTTATGCATGCTCAAATTTGAATTTCATCTTGTCTGATTTAAGCAATTTTTTCAGCTAGTCAATCAACCTCAGTTTGAAGCTTGAAAATAATATTTCTAATCACTGTGGCCAGACCTTCCAGCTTCATGTCATCTATGCATTTCACAAGCATTCATCTAGATTAAAATGTTAATCAGGATAGATAGGAAACTTGTGGCATGTCACGAAGACCTGTCTTCTCAGAATGGACAATGTCACAGTTCAAACTCATGGGGCCTTCCTTTAGGTACTAACATTCTAGTCCTCTTTCTTTCTAGCTTATTATCTGCCTTATTTCCTTTAACTTGAAGCCACTCATATATTGTGATCCAGCAGCATCTCATTATCCCTCATACTAGAAACAGGTAACATTTATTGAGCACTCTGATCACTTAATACAATAATCTTTTGATATAGCCTCTATTATTAGTCCTATTTTACAGATGAAAAACTTTGAAATTTAAAAGTCAAGTAACTTTTCCATAAGGAACAGTCTAAATTGTAGACAGCAGTGCTCGCTTCAGCAGCACATATACTAAATTGTGGACAGGGATTTGAATCTAGTAGTATTATCTCCAAATCCTGTGCTCTTCTTGCTCTGATCAGCAATGTGGTACTGAATAGCATAGATCTTTATGTCCTTGTCATATGTTTTTTATGTATTTTTGTTGTAGGTCTTTGAGAGTATTTTTATATGTCCTTGCATACATTTTTTCTTGGAAATATCTTGCTCAGCTGCTTCACATGGAAAACTTCTATTCAGCTTTAACCAGAATGAACAGAATTCTTTCTGTTAATCCTCTCTTCCCAGTCTCTAGATCTCCCTGAACTTCTGTAATTGCTTGGCTTGCACTATCATTACTGTTTTGCATTTCTGGCTTCTTTTCCATAATGTGGGCTCATACAGTGAAGGCGATTCCTCACTCATTCATCTTTGTATTCTCAGAAGTTAAGACAGTGTTTGCCTCTTGGAAGGATAGAGGAAATGTGTGTTGAACAGTAATCTACATTGGCCAGTGGGTCTTTGATCCCATGGTCCAGTATCTTTGTGTCACCTGATCAAACTCACTTGAATTTATTTGGGGCAGCTTGCAGTCTTACACCTCTTAATCCCCATCCCCTGACATAAATTACTTCAGTCCTTACTCTGCCTATGTCTTACAGATATTGTTCTAGGGTGCTTAAATCAAAACTTTTGGACCTAGAAGAGGGAATGTGTAGGACAAGAGTGGAGTGTTCTGCTCTCTCTGGCATCCTCTGTAAATTTCACTGTTAGCTTCTTAAATCAGGCAAACCCTGTCCTTGATTATTTTTTTTGGTCTCTCTCTCTAATCAGAAGTGATCTGATAACTTTTCAAATCCTTGATTCAAACTTGGGTCATTTAACTCCATACTATTTGATTATTTCTACCCTTGTGAAATAAACTACATTGACAGAAACTTCATAATGTTGATGTCAAAGGGACATTTTCTCTTAAAAATTCAAACCTATCTGTGCATTAAGGTGCAACTATAGAACTGCACAAAATTTTCCTTTACTTAAACAATTAGCTACAAATAAAATTTACTTTTAAAAATAATTTTACTCTTATAGGCATATCACTAGTGAAGGGTATGAAAAATATACCTTTTGCTTAGTTTTAGTTTTTTCTGTAGCCCATTTATTTCTTTAGATGTAGCCGGTATCTGTCTATGTAGTTTAAAGAACTAAGATAATCTCTGGAAATTTCAAGCCAAAATTTTTTCAATTATTGAGACAAATGAAAATTATTTTTTATCTTATTTTTCAGTAATGGAGAAAAAATTAAGCAAAGCAGTAACATCTACATAGTTGCACAGAATCTTTTGACATGCTTTTTTCCCTTCTCTGAATTTTAAGAAATAAACGATAACATGTAGATTAATAGGAAATACTTTTGCCCATGTTTTAAATGAGCAGTTTAATTTTTTCATTAAAAAATTCTTTGCTGTTTACTACCACATATTTCTCACACCAAGTCAACTTTCATTGTTCCATATCTATCTAACTTTCCTCTGAGATATATCTCTAACTGAGGCCCTGGAATATCCGTTTCCAGAATGGTTTTGAAATAAAGCAGGAATCACTAAGAATTTTCCTCTTATATTCATTCCTTTTCTTGGAAATAAGGTGCTTCGAGTGGCCTGTACATTGCATGACTCTGGCCATTTTGCTTTGCCCTGATTTCTGTGAATTTCCATTACCCTAATTGTGAAAGTAGAGTCTCCCTATTGTGCTTCCCTGAAAATAAGAGATGGCTGGAAAATAATCTGCCTTGAAAACCAGAGATCAGAAATGCCAGCCCCAGTCGCTCTGTCCTTGCCTTACCTGCCACTACTATTCCCTCTTGGTGGCTATTCTCTATGGCAGATAAGGCAAACATAGGCAGATTGGGACTGGCATCTCTAGTTTTCAAGGCTGAATTTTGTTTTTTTTGGCTATGTCTTATTTTTGCAGAAAGAGTCTTTGAGCGTCACACATTATGTCTATATATTTTCATGAACCTACCTATCCATCTACCACTGTTTACAACTTCTATATCTGGATGTGGCCTAGTACTTACTGAGTTGATTACCCACTTGTTATTCTTTTTCTCAACAATTTATTTTCTCTGAGCTTCTGGGCCTTGAAATCCAGGAAAATCATTCCCATCTGTTTCACTAACATGTGTCAATAGCCCCCTGCACTGAATCCAAAACTCCCAAACTCCCAAGGTTCCAAGATACATACCTATCCTAATAAAATGAGAGGGAAACTTAAACTTTATCTGCAGCTTAGCCCTGGAACCAACAACTCTGGCCAATAGGATAGCTGAGATACAGGACAGGTCATCAAAGCAAACTGTCACACACATGTCAATATCTCTTCTAATAGGAATATTAATCTATGCAGCTAAGTGTGTGTGTGTGTGTGTGTGTGTGTGTGATCAGTGCTGGTAATGGGAAGGGAGACCATATCACCTTTCAAAATTTCTTATTTACCAATTTAAATTCAAACAGCTCATTTATTATTTGAAAACTGACTATAAAAATTAGCAGTCTTACTACTAAATTTAGATAAAACATATTTCCCCTTTTGAACTTCTGTATTATTGTCTAATCAAACAGAAGTGCTTTTGATCTTGTTAATTCTTATGTTTTAGTAGCACAGCACAATTTGTGACTTGGAGATATAGTGTTTCCTCAAAGGTAATCACGTTACTATAATAACCTTTGGAAGAAGTACACTGAAGTTTTTCCTCTTCTTCATTTTCTGCAGCCTCTCCTAAATGCCTTACTAACCACTTCATTGTCAAGCTGAAGTTCATTGTCACTATTAATATTTCAGAAATATGATGCCACCTTGCCATCTTTTTTTCTGTTCTAAGCCTTCGAACATAGATTGTGCCCAACAGAGCTGACATTTCAATTAGGATTCGCCTGCCAAGTCCTCGTTATGTCCGCTCTGCCATGACCTCCAGCACTGGCATACAGTGCTAGGACTTTCACCACTAACCACATTCTCTCCTGGTTGAGTAATTTCAAAACACTCTTTACTTCGACCTTGTTTTTATGCTATACACAGCAGAATTGTTTCAGAATTTGAAAAACCAAAACTCTTGATGAAGAAAGACACAAATGTATTTGTCCCTACTTCTGCATAGGTACCTCCTATTCCAGTTCATTTGTTTATTTATTTAGTAGTACCAGGATTTGAGCTCAGGGCCTTTGCACTTAGCTACTTGACTATCCTTCTCCCTACCATCACTTTTTAAATTTGAAACAAGGTCTCACTAAGTCACTGCCTTCTCCAGACTAGATTTAAACTTGCCATCCTCCTATCTCAGCTTCCCAGAGTGCTAGGATTACAGACATGTGCCACTATTCCGGGCACCAAGTTATCTTTCTCATTCACTTAAAAAAACTGTACATGTTTTAGAATAGTTTGAGATTTACAGGAAAGTTGTAAAGACAATATAAAGTGCTCACATATGTCCAATAACTAGTTTCCCTATTAATAGCATTAATATAGTAACTTTCTCCCAATTAATGAATATTGAAACATTATTATTTAAAAAGTCCATATTTTATGCAGATTAGTTTTTATTTCATATATCTTTTCTCTTCTAGGATCCCTCATTCCATTTAAATATCATGGCTCCTTAGATCCCTTGTGCCTATGACAATTTTTCAGATTTTCCTATTGGTAATGATCTTGCCAGTCATGAAGGGTACTGCTCAGATATTTTGTAGAATGTTTCTCAATGGGAGTTTAACATTTTTTTCCATGATTAGATTCAGTGTGTTAACTTTCCTTTGCTGTGATAAAATACCTGAGAAAAACAACTCAGAAGAGGAAGATCTAGTTGGTTCATGGTTTCAGGGATGTCAGTCCATGGCTCTGTTGTTTCTGAGCCTGTGGTGAAGCCAAAAGTCAGAGCAGAGAGGGTGTAGTAGAACACACCTGCTCTGCTCATAGCAGCTGGGAAGTAGAGAGAGAAGAGAGATCACGGAGCTGGGGACACAATGCAGCCTCCATAGACACCATTCCCTCCATCTAGATCCCACCAAGTTTCCACCAATCCCATCAGCTGGGGACCAGACCTTCAACCGATAACCTTTAGGGGGCATTTAAAATCTAAACAATAACACTGAGGTTGTGAGTTCTGAAGGGGAAAATTACAGATGCATTGTTTTGTTCTCATAACATATTAAAGGTACACACTACCAACATGTCCTACCACTGGGGATGTAAACCTTTGTCACATGGCTGAGGTGTCTTTGTTAGCTTATTCTACTATCCTTGTGTTCTATGTTTTTCATGCTTTACTCTTTTTGGAAGTGAGTCGCCACCTGCAGCCTATATTAACAAACAGAAAGTTATATTCTACTTCACTGAGAAAGGGGAGTATCTACATAAATCATTTAAAATTCTTCCCGAAGGGATATTTGTCTATTTACCCCTAGTTACTTACTCAATTACTGATTTATGTCAGTATGGAGACACAGATCACCATTTTCTTTTTAAAACTCACATCATGGTAGGGGAGGCTATTGTCACCTCTGAAGAGTATGGTCTGGATGACACATTTGTCAGTACTCATATTTTAATCTTATGTCTAGCACTTGTTTAATTCTGCAGATGGTAAGACAAGAGTGCTGGTTATTATAATTACCCCAGGGCTCCCAGAAATTTGAATATCAGAGTCCACAGTAATTTCCTTTCAAATATATGACAACACAGTATAGTAACTATCCTGCTTGGGCTCAGCCTTTTTGTGTATATGCCTTAGGTTATTTAAGCTTCCTATACCTCAGTTTTCCATCTACAGAATGGGAATTATAATCATATATAAGAGGTAGGGTATGAAGATTAAATGACACACTTTTTGTAAAAGAAAAGGAGTACCATCAAAAAGGACAGATGTATAAAATAAATGTCAGCCATGAAAACTATAGTTTATATTTTAAATATCAGGTTATGTCATGCATGATAAAAGATGCAATGAGATGTTTGATAGAATGAGAGATACTATTACTCAAAAGTGAAATTAGCTATTAAAAAGAATATCCCAGACCATGGCTATTTACCTTCCTATTATACTATTAACTCTAGCAGGGGTGACAGGAATGAGGCAACAAGGATAAGCAAAAAAACCTGGTTCATTGTGTGGATTATAAGTTGTAAGTCCTTCTGCCAGATCTTCAGGACAGAGGTAGAAAGACAAAGTTACAGAAGATGTAAACTTGCTTATGAGCAAACAATGTACTATGCCTAGGAGCTAAGTGCCAAGGCAAGGGAGCAAATGAGGACATCATGACAGAAGTATTACTTTTGGCAAAAGTAGCTGACTAGAGCATGTGTGCAGGGGGGTTAAGTGAAATACATTAAAGACAGAATTTTCTCTAGCTCCCACTGAAAGTTCATCTTTGTAAGGTACATGAAAAAGCATAGAGTCCCAAGTCAGAATCCTATGCATTATGTTTGATAGCTTCGTGTTTCTAATCATATTTCAGCAATCTAACAGTGATTTCCTCTAAAATAAAAAGGAAATCTGACTGGGAAGAATGAAGAACAGGGACATTCAGATCCAAACAAAATTAAATCAGTGAGGAATGTTTGCCAAAACTTCCTAGAAACTTAACATCTAAACATATGCTGCCACCTTCCCATAGAAACAGTTACATGGAACCAGAGACTTCCCTGGAAATATGTTAATCAAATTATTTGTATCCTATCTACAAGCATGAAATTTATACATAATTTAAACCCCACAAATATCCCCTTTAAGTGCAAAGTCTGCTGAAATACCAAGCAGAGTAACCTTAGGATATTCTAAAGCTACAGAAGATGGCTGGGGATTCTCAGATATTGCAGTCATGACTTACATCCCACTATTGCAATTCTGGAAATAAAATTCACTTTAATAGCCTATCTTCTGTCTCTTTGTAAAAGTTACTTCTGTGAAACAAAAACAACTTTCTTTCATCCTCAACAATTTCCCACTCTGAATAGAGAGTAACCCAGGAATTGTTAACAAAGAGGATATGAAAATTAGCTGCTGAAAGCTTTAGATATTCTGGCCCAGTCTTCTGCTTTAGGATATTCTTCCTAATCCTTCTTTTTCAAACCAGGTCCAGAGATCACCAAATTATAGCCCAAAGGCCAAGTCTAACCTAGTGACTGTTTCTGTAAATAACATTTTATTAGAACAAGGCCAGAACATTGATTTATGAATGGTCTACAGCTGCATTTGCACTATGTGCCAGACTTGACTGGTTCTGTCCAAGATGATATAAATTAAAAGTTTCAAATATTTACTATCTGGCTCTTTATCAAAAAATTAAATAATTGTCTAATTTAAAACTAGTAAATATTTACCCCACCACACAGATGCCTTCAAGATCTCCACCTTAATTTCTTTGCCCATACTGTTCCTTCATTTTAAAATGCCTTTCCTTTTATTTTTACAATCCTACAGTGTACAGTAATCAGTGGATACTGTAAACTTCCATTTTTCCTGTGAAGCCTTATAAAGCTTCCAGTTTAGAGTAAATATCCCTTCACTAATCTTCCAAAAGTCTAAATAAGTTATTTTAAGGTACAAGTAATTATTTTTTTTCAGTGACTTTGTTGTACTGGATTATTACTATCCTGTGGGAAGAATTTATCTCTGTATCACCCATATTTCTAATAGATCTTTATGAACAGGTACTCCTTAAATAGGAATTAAATGCAGTGATGTATTCAAATAAATGAAGATGTGGAATAAGTTGGCTAAAATTAAGCATGCGTCTAGCAGCAATTTTTGAACATACCCTTTTCCTGTCCTTCCCAATTTACAGTAACTCCATGAGAGCAGTAACATCTTCACTTACAAGGTCAAGGATAATAATTTTTTAAAAGTCCCAGTAATATATAATACTACACAGTTGCCAGTACCAGAGTCAGTCCTACTGCAGCTTGCTAATTTGGCCAAGACAGCAGGGATAAAATCAGTGTATGTTTGCAACTGGATGTTTTGAATGAGAAACCAAGATTATAGCCATTTCAATATAAGCACAATGATACATTATCATTGTTTTAAAGAGATTTTAAGCTTATCTACTTATTAAAGAGAAGTTACATTAACCAAATCATTCACATAAAGTAACCTAGTCATTATCTCCAATCAAATCATAATACCTTGGACATAGTGCTCTGTCACTGCACTGACCTGGAAGGTGCATACAGGCTCTAAGTATATCTCTGTTAGTTGCCCAAGTTCCAACAGATTTCAGAATTTGGTTCAGTGTGAACTATTTGGTAGCAACAATTTTTCTTTGGCATTCTTTCCCCAAGCTCCATGAAGCTCCCATCTGCTTTACAGGCTCACATAGCATGAGAATTGGCCAAGCAACACCCCAGGTGCCAATTGAAAAATGAAAAAATGACATGGTAGAAAGAGCTAGCAAAAAAGATTTGATATACCTGGATTCCTATCTCAGCTTTACAATTCACCCGGGTTCTTATTTTTATTAACATGAAACTCATTTATCTTTGTTCAATTTTTCTTTTTGCAAAATGAGGGACTAGGCCCAGATGATGCCCATGTGCTACCCAACATTAACATCTCTTCATCCTGTTACCAAGCTAGAGGCTAGGTATTATTCTGTTGGTTTTCCCTAATCAAAGAGTATGAGAAGAATGTCTGAGAAAGGCAGGGTGCTGTATTTAACCAGCTCTATACACCCAAACTATGTTACTCTGTATAAATACAGTATTTGTTGCTGCTTCTTTGTTAATTCTTACAAACTCTATCTATGCAACTTTGCATCATTATTCAAGTATAATGGAACTATTTTCTTCAATGTTCCTTAAATACTGCCCAATGGAACAATCTTCCCAATGAAGATACTGAACATTTGACCTAGTTTTTTTATATAACAAAAAAAATCTATTTTGCGGTTGTTAGCACGATTTGAAAAAGCCACACTGTTATTGGTTCATAGAAAAGTAATCAAGGGGGCCGGGGATTTTGCTCAGTGGTTTCGCCGCCTGCTGCACAAGCACAAGGACACAAGTTCAATCCCCGGTACCAAAAAAAAAAAAAGAAAGAAAGAAAAGAAAAGTAATCAAGGGAATGTACCCATTCACCAGCTCCCCAGTAATGCTACAAAAATAGGAAAAATAAAAACCCCAGTATCCATATATATCTTGTTACACAATAACAGATTCCTAAATATTCAAAACAGTTTCAGGCATTAACTCTCAGGTCTTTATTTCCTACATTCCTTAGGGAGTAACTTCCATTTTCAAATCAGTATGTCATGAACATTGGTAAGGGAACTCCTAGAAAAGCTACTTTTTGCAAGGGTAGTGGTAACTCAGTTCACAAACTTAATTATTTCCACAGGTACCACTATATAGTATTTGCATGACTGAATGAAAGAGGTCTTCGCTTCCACCTTTCAACTAAATATCTTCTTTTCTCTGCACACTGGGTGTGCTGTTGGTTTCTTAGAATTCTTTTTTATTTGTTCTTCACTTATCACACTCCTCTGAGCTGCTAAATGTTCTTAAAACAGTTCCTAATTGTTCTGTCTCCAATCTGAGCAGCCATGGCAATTGCTAAGGCAAAATACAGCACAGTATCACTCCCAATAACCTCCTTTTCATTAGGCTTAATGGATTGCTTATAATGATAAATAACTCAGGTGGAAAAAGAAACCTGCTACTTGTTGCCAGGCTCTTAACTTTTCCAGCCGGTCAGTCCAAGATGGTCAAGTTCCTTTTTTAGAAGAGAGAAAATATATACATATGTATTTTAAATGCTACTGCAGACTTAGTACATAGGGGACTAAAACCTGGCAAGGTTTCTTTCTGCTCCCTGTTCTAAATCCTTGATGTGCAAAGAAAAGCTGCCAAAGAGAGCAAGATCTGGGGGAGGGAACTAAGGCCTGGCACGCTGAGTCGATTGTTCTTGATATAAAATGTGACCTGTGTGATCATTGGCATTTAGCACTACAGGAAGCAGACAGCGGGGCGGGAGTGTCTTGTGGTGCCACGAGAAGAAGAAAAAAACTGGAAGAAAATGCCAATAGGGATGATATTAAAAATAGACCAAATGACCTGCTTGTTTCTTGGCTGGTGTCAAAACATTCAGTGCTTCAATTCTGTTATCACCAGGTGCTCTTCCCTCAGCACAAGGTGAGAACTTCAGGGCAGAGGAGAAAAGCCCTCAAACAGCTGAGAGAGGAAGTAGTAACTTACAGAATAAACAGGGGAAACGGGTGATGTTCAATTCAAACTGACGAAGGCTATTTGGAGAAGGGAAAGACATGTATATGTATGCCCTTTCCTCTTCTCCTTCCCTGTCCTCCGACCCCATCCCACCCCAGGAAGAGGACCAAATTAAATCCTTCACGTGAATCATGATCATCTGTGGCCATGTTTGCTCATCACAGGCCCAAAGACTCCAAAGTATTCATGCTTTAAAGAGTAACCCAACCACTGCCACACTCTGAATTTTAGACAATTTTTCTCTGGCCACAGGTATAAGGCATTCATCAAATTCTGTGACCTATAAGAGCTGGAAAGGCACTTGCTGAAGATTGCAGTCTTCAGTCTCTGCAGAAGCTGGCTGTGGCAGCCTACAGGTGCAGAGCTGCCAGGAGGGCCGGCAAGGACTCCCAGCCCAACAGCCTGGTCGGGGCTCAAATCCAGCTCTGCTCCCATCCAGCCCTCACCTTGGTGTGAGGGAAAGGTCAAGGGCACCTTTTCATTTTTATTTGTTGTATCTGTTCCATTTCTATCCTATTCAGATAACAATGTTTTCTTGAATCTTAGCATTTCAGGGTTGGTTTTCTTATTTCTTACCCTAAAGCTGCACTGCCCAACACAGATGCATGCCCCAGATTTTGAGCTTGTCAAATGTTGCTGGACCAAATAGAAGTGAGCTATAAAGATGCAATCCACTCTGGATTTTGAAACTTAGTAAAATTTCCCTTTAATAATTATCTATGGATTTTATGTGAAAATATTGTTCTGCTTTTGTTTGAATTTTCCCATAATAAATTCTTTATTAGTACATTTTTAAAGTACATAATGTTGACATTCCTCCTGTGGAGTTGGTACATGTAAACAGCACCTCTTAATTTCTTTTTCATCCTCTTTCTTTCCCCTCCCCCTTCTGACTCTTGATCTTCCCATTTGAGAAAGATCTCCCTACTTTCTATTATAAATTTTTAGATATAGCACGTTAAATAGTATAGTACATAATATAATTAATATCATCTATTTTTACTTTCATTAATACAGTTGCCAGAAAATTTAAAACAATACACATTGCATTGTATCTCTGTTTCACAGAGTTACCTGATTTACTATGGTCAACCTCTGTTTGACGAGGAATTCAGCCTTTCCAGGGAGCCTATCCTCTCTCCTTGGAGATCTGACCAATGAACTGCCTGTATTGAAGTAAAATCTCCCTCTCTTGATCTCAATCTCTAGGGTCAATTCATGTCACTATAAAACATTAAGCCCTACTCTTTCTGGAAGAACTTCAAATATTCAATGGCATTTATTACTTCTTTGTTACTTCTCCAGGTTAAACACTCACAACATGTTCCATTCACCACCTTATAACAACTCTAAAATCCTTTTATAGTTGCTCTTCAATTTTCCGTGGTATTTTAGACTAGGATTCCAAACTATGCATCCCAGAAACTCTCACTTCATTAGAATGTTTCATAGTCATTTTTTAAACAGAAATTCTATAGCGTGTATGGTTGCAAGCAGGTTCTCTAAATTTATAGTTAGGCATTTCACTTCTACAGTTGAATTTAAATGACTTCTACTGACGTTTCATTTTTAAAATTTTATTGGAACTTTAAAACAGTTGTGTGTCAAGTACTCTAAGCATGCCCCTGTTAAACACATGTACTCACTTATCCTTTCAATTTTTTTGAGTGAATGAGAGTGAAGTAAATACTTCTAAAGTTTTTCAATTTCAGAGGTTGCATCCAAGATGAGAGGTGGGTTACTCTATAGTGAAACTTTTCATTTTGTTGCATTTTTACTTCGGAGGCTATTTGAACATGGCAATTTGGGTCCTGGAATTTGCTTATTTTGGTATAAAGGGAATATTAAAAATAAAGTACAACTCTCAAGGTCTCCAGTTCGATTAGTACCAAAAACAACAACAGCAGCAGCAGCAATAATGTACAACTCTATATTAAAAATGCATATATTATTTTAGAAGTAAAAGACTCATTGAGACTTTTAAATTATTCTCATTTCTCAGTGTTACGTTTAAAGTTGTTCAGAAGTTCTAGATAAAAGGCCAAACCCACAGCCTCATTTATAAAACTGGAAAGGGGCAAGGTCACATGAATTTGAAAGCTACTGACCCCACTTACTAAGAATATCAAGAACGAATGGTGGAGTTTTAGCTACTTAGCAAGGATTAAGTCCCAGGAAAGTCCTCTATTTTTTCCCATTAAGAAGGAAAGCTGAACCCTGAGCCTTATATAACATTGAGAATAGAAAGGATCCTTTTGCTTATTTATTGATGCCCTGGCTTCTCCCGTTCTAAGAATAAGCACTCAAAAAAAAGAAAATGACTTTTCAAAGTTAATAGAGTCACAATGAAGAGAATTTAGGAGTACAATCCACAATTTGGCATTCTGAAGATTATAAAACATCTCTAATCATTTAGAAAACAGAAGTTAAATATTTTAATCCATATAAGATGATGATGATGACTATGAATAATTTTGGTACTAAGACATGTTAAACATTGTAAAGCTTGAGAATATGTGATTATAATTGTCATTACACATCAGAGTTTACTTGCTGTTATTCAATAGAGAAGAAGGAGAAGACCATATGGCTGTCAAAAAGCACAAATTTGAGATTAGTGGGAAGAAGACTGCATTGGAGGTATTAAGCTCTAGTGCCCCTAGAACCCTTTTTGGGGTTCTCTATATGCATTCCGTAGTATACAGGCAAGTCCCAGAGACAGTGAGATATTTATTATCATCTGTGGAGTAGATGCTTCACCTGCTCTGCTTAGCTTACTAGGCGCTGTGAGGACTAAAGGAGAACATGCCTTTGGAAAGGCTTTTAGCACAATAAAAACCATGGCTCAGAAGTAGGTTGGTGCCTCCCACTGACTGCTGTCCAGTGATTTTCCAGGAGGAAACACTGTCAGTTCTGACACCTCGAGGACTGCTACTCCAGTGATCTTCCCACAGACTTTGCCCATTACCAAGTATCTTTTCCTGGAGAAATCTACTGCACCCCACCCTTTCAGGTTTCAGCCATAAGAAGCAACTAGCAGCTTACAAGACATGAATATTGAAAAGAAAGGTTTCCTGGAAAACTCAAAAACTCAAGCCAGGGCCAAAAAATAAATAATCAATATAATAAAAAATAAATAAAGCACCAAAGTTTCCCCTTACACCAACAGAGAAATCTGCCTAAAATCTCTAGAGGCATCCTGATTGACATAGAAATACATCACTAATTTACTTTACTTTAAATAAGTCATAGTGCGACTTACATGAAAATCTAGTTGACTGGAACATAATAAATTAGTAGAGTTTACGTGTGAGTAAAGAAATTAAAGTCTAGATGTTTTTAACTATAAATAAGATTAGGTTTTGATTTGGCTCTTGATCATACTTTTATATCAATATTATTCTTCTTTTTGTACCCATCACCATCTCACACACACACACACTCACACTCATATTCTGACAATGAGTAGAGATGAAGTGCTGACGATATAATGTGATCAAGTACTTTTGGCGAAATAATAGGTAGCCACTAATGACAGATACATACAGGATTACTAGAAAGAAGTTTAATGAACCTACATAGATTGTGAAGTCGACAGCATGAAAAACATATCTAATTGAGTCTGGTCTAATTTCCCAGAAATTATTCCTGAGTTCTACTTTCAGATCATTGGTGCTACAAGTGTTTTGGAAGTGGTGAAACTCAACTTTGAGTTTTCCTGCTTTTATCTCATATTTTCCACCACTTCGACTTGAGAAACCAGATATATCTTCTCCTGTCACCATTTATCTTTTGAATAACAATTGTGTTCTCACTAAAAACACAGAAAATATTAAGATAGAAAAAGTACAATTCCACCACTGCCTTCTGAATCCCATGACAATTTTCCACAGTTAAGAAACTAACACATCTAAAATAAAAGAGGAAATCACAGTGATATGTTAAATGAATTAATTCAACATAGAATTTATAGGAGTCTGACAGGACTAGTTAGAAAGGCTCACTGTATGTTAAGAAAACTTACACATTGGAGAATATGTGACATCAATTCATCCCCCAAATGGATGTTATCTTGTTTTTCAGCTTTTCCTCCTACCCCAGCTTTTCCTCTGCTTCCCACGACCTTTGCTTGAGTAGGTCCTAAACAACGCTGGAGAATACTGAGACCCAATCGTTCCTTCTGTGAGGTAAATTCACTTCTATATTCTAAGGACTCAAAGCTCCCAAGTTCCTGTTGCACTCTTCCTATTTATATTCATATCCATTTTTCTCTTTCTGTTTATTTCTCCAGTCAGAATCATTAGGACTTTCTTCTCTGGGTACACAGTCTGACTCTTCAAATGCCCGTGGGACAGTTTTCTGTCTACCCTTCTTCTCTGTCCATGTCTGACTCACACACTCTCATGCAAACCCACTTTAACCCTGGTTCCATTCTTATATGTAAAATTCCCACTATACTGTGTATAAAAGAAAATGTCCCTACCAGTTATAATTCTCAAAGGACAACATAAGTGACAAGTTTACCTCTAGCCATGCACATTTAAAGATCAGAGGCCTAGAAGGGCAAATCATTCCCCATGTCAGATCAAACCTACAGATTCAGGACTGGTGTTCAGGGCTCCCCACCAAAAGGCAAGTGTACCCGTTCAGAGAGACTTCTCTTTCACAGCTTCTCAGTCTGACTTGTTATCCTGATGAGGATGGCCTTCCTTCTTAACTTTCCACACAAACCTGTTGCCTGTTATCTATACTGTGTCATTTACACATCTTTCCTTTCAGAAATTATTTTCATCTTCTACTTTGCTCAAATTTTACACCTCCTCAAGACTTGATGCAACATCTGTCTCAGTCATGAAGATCGCCAAAACTACTGTAGTTCACAGGTCTTCCCAGCATTTCATTGTACACTGCCTCGTATTGCCCCCATCATTTCTAAATGTATGTCTAACTTCTTAGATGGCAATATGATAGAGATGCTAGTTCTTACTTTCCTTTTGTACCCCAATAGATTTAATTATATACATTTATTTTCTGAGTTACTTTATTTAGAATTAATTCTTCCATCAACCTGAATAAGATTCAATTGAACAAGGCCATGTGCTAGACACTAAAAGAAGACAGAAGTTAGAAACACCCTGGAGGGATAAAGAGTGTAGCCTTAATAAATAATTATCTCCTAAAATTTTCTCCTTAAGATTAAGGATTTTCTTACACTATTATTAAACCTTTTTATTATCAGCTCATTGCAATATAATTTCATGTTTCAGCCTGACTACAGCTATTATTTTCTAGGAACAAAATGATGTGGGACCTAAACTTTGTAAACTCTTCTTCGGAAAAGAGCAGCGACTATACTGGACAGCAGATGCCTCAATGACACTGAAATTGACTGATCTTTAAAAAGAGACAAAGTAATATCAAGTAGAAATGAATGATATAGTTTTAAAATTCAGGGAAACATTACCTTCCTATGGTGCCATTAAAAGAAAATGAACAAAGAACAGGGGAGCCGTGCTACAGGATCATTCTGCTCTATCAAGAGAATGTACTGAGCAGAAGAAATCCACACAGCTCCCAAAATTTGATTTGGACTAAAGCTACCAGGATGGCACACTGACCTTCACCTAAATAGCCCTGAATTTTTTTAAAAAATATTTATTTTAATTGACAAAACTGTACAGATTTATCATGTACAACATGTTGTTTTGAAATATGCATTTATTGTGGAATGCATAAATTAAGATAATTATTATATGCATTACCTCACATATTTGCCATTTTTTGTGGAGAGAGCACTTAAAATATTTCTTAACCATTTTAAAGAACACAATGGATGGTTATTAGCTATAATCAGCAGGTGGTAAAATAGATCTCTTGTAAATTTTAAACAACCTTATTTTTCACAAATTTACATTGAACTTCCAAATCTAGGGTATTGAGAGAGAGTATTTCATTTAGGAATTTGGAGAACTTTTCTTAGGGATTCATTAATCCTAGAGACACAACTAAGAGAAATCTCAATACCGGTTTATGCTCCAGCATCCAAACTCAAATTGCTGACTAACACAGCAAGTGCAAGAATCAGACACCTTTCTATTTGAAAAGAACAAGAAGCTGATTTTAATCTTTCGCTAATATGCCCGTCAGCTTCAGGGCAGCAGCAGGCCAGACCACCCACAGTACATCACTCACAAACTCATTCATTCATTCATTCTCAATTGATATACTTTATTTTTAAAAATCTGTTGTTGCTTTGTAAGGGACCTTGGGAAAACATAAAAGAAGGACAGATAACGTATGCTATGAAGAAGTTTGTTGTCAAGGTTAAAAGAAAATGCACATTTATAAGAAAGCACTAGAGAAAACATTATACTAAGACAAGTAGGTCACTGCAGTAGGGCTAGCAACTCTCAGGAGAGGTATTAGAAAGGCAAAGGTATTAGCTGTGAGCCAGGTCCTTTGAAATGTCCACTGGAGACACAAAGACTAGGAAGATTCATCTGGTATACTGAATTATTTCCAGTCTAGGGCTAGGAGGGATGGAAAGAGACAGACAAATTGAACAAAAATGTAATGTAGAATTTATTACATAGTAAACACAGAGACAAAAATATAGCCAGAATAGAAAAGGAGCAAAGTTGACAGATTACATTAGGAAAGGGTTCTTAGATGAGGGTGAAAAATATATTATGTAATGTGTGGGGATATTATTTTATTGTAAAAGTAATAACTGATGACATTTAGAAACAAAATATTTCAGGAGAAAAGTGGATATAGCAGATAAGATTTTAAATGTGTAACGAATAAAAATATATACCTTTATGACTGATTCAGTAATGAGAAGGAGACAGAAATGTAGCAGGAGGATTCCCAACTTCAGGGCCCTGAGTTATAGGATGAGAGCTGGAGGTAAGCAACAGGGCCTAAAGAGTAGATTTCTCAGGGATTGAGATATAGATGTAGAGGTTTAATGCCATGGTGGGCATGGAGAATGTGCTGCCAAGGCCAATGTTAGTTAGTTTGTTTGTTTGTTTATATTTTGAGATAAGAGTCTCACTATCTAGCCCATGCTGGCCTGGAACTCACAGTGATCCTCCTGCCTCAGCCTCCTGAGTGCTGGGATTATGAAAATGACAGAAATGCAGCTCCCCAAATGTTGTTTAAATACAGGAATTAGTTGTTTAAATCTGGTTTAGGAGCCCTTCCCAGGGTTGATTCATTAACAGATGGAACCCAGTATAAAAACTTCAGTGAACTGTCCAGAGGTAAAAACCAAGGAAAGGAGGATGTCAAGAAGGTGGTGGTGGTGGTGATGGTGTGTGTGTGTGTGTGTGTGTGTGTGTGTGTGTGTGTGTGTAGAGAGAGTTACTTAAAAAAAAAAGGAGGACCATTGACTGGCTGTGAATAAGGCAAAATTACAGTCTCTCAAGGGTAAAATAAACATTTTTCAGTGACACAAAGTAGAAAATCATATGCTATTATCTCTGGGAATTTACATTTTTGTTCCTTTTGTGTTATTTCCATTCTCTTTCTTTGGTTTTTCTTTTTTCCAGGCCTGTAATATTTAGTGAAAGGAAATGGCTATAGGAGGTCCAGAAATGTATACATGCTATGGACTACAGCCACCTCCCCTAGACTATGATTTTAAGTCTCTCTGTTAAAAATCCCAGGGGATATTTATATCCAGGAAGATTTTTAGCTAACTATGTGTTTGCCTCCAGGCAGCAGCTCCGACAGGCACTGTGTTTATTTTCTAACACTGAATAGAAAACATCATTTTCAAAAAGTTCATTTCTAAAGACCTACCCCACAAACAGCCTAATTTTAGACTTATGAAAGCTAATAATTTCAGAATTCTACCCAACAGTTTTTTCTTTATTTTTGTAAGCCTACTTTAAACATATAAAGGAAGAGTTTTAAATATTATTTTATCCATGTATTTATTATTACATTTATTTATTTAAAGCAGCTATTTATTGTTCCTAGTTTGCATTTGTCCTCTAGATTGGAGATGGCTTTTCTGCAATAAGATAAAGCTTTGAGGAGAAACTCAGATGAAGAAAAATCAGAGTTCATGATTTAATTCTTCAGTATAAGAAGAATCAAATCCACTAACCGCCTACTTTAACAGCACAAGCTCTAACACTATCTTACAGACATTGTCTATCTTTTCAATTACAATTAAAATCAGAGAGTCAGTACACTGAGTCTGAGCCTCACATGAAGACAATAAGAAAACTGCTTCTTCCAAAAGACCTGATTGTTAGCAATAAAGAACTTTAAAAAAGAGATTATTTTAAAAGCTTCAAACTTCACTGTAGAAATGTTTAGGCATCTCCTGCGGGATTAAAGTTTCTTTTGTAAAACATTAAAAATGATCCTACAAAGGGAAGCAAAAATCAGTAATAAAAGAAATAAATAGTACAGCTTGAAAAAAAGGAGACATATCTTGGGGATGGATGAATGCAATTGTGGGCATTTCAAAGCTAATTTTTACACCAAACACAGCAACTTTTTTGGGGGGGGGGCGGGTACCAGGGATCGAACTTGGTCCTTGTGCTTGTGCAGCAGGTGGTGAAAGCACTGAGCTAAATCCCCGGCCCCGCAACTTTTATTTTATTTTATTTTATTTTTTAATTGTGAGTCCTGTCAGAGAACTGGAGAGGAGGCCACCTTTTTCTGAGGAACATTCAAGTTTTAATTTGATTGATTCCTTGAAATTGACTGAAAATCTTTACATTGATATAACAGTGTCTTTCTCCCAATCAGTATATTTCCTTTAGCTTTGTGGGGAAAGGCATCTCTGGTGAAGTTGGTATCTCTAAGAAGTCCTTTTTTGGAGGCAGTTAAAAAATTGTCCTGAATGATGCACTTGTTAGGAACAACAGGCCTACTACTTTGCCTGCCTGGCCTAGTTTTCCATTTCTGTCTTTTCTCCTATGTTGTAATCAGAACCAAATACTTCTTAAAGTTCTCAACTATTCCATTTATGTCACCTCTCAGAGAGCCTGACATCTGAGCCCTTTACAAACTGGCTCCAACATACCTTTGAGGCTTCAATTTATCTCCTCTCCCATCCACCATCCTTCCTCCAATTTGCAGCCACTTCTCCTTTCCAATTACAGACTACACTGTCACTTAAAAATGTCACACACTTTTGTTCTCTCACACTATGGTAGCACCTGTGTGATCTCCTCCCATTCCCAATTTAACAGCCACCTTCTTATGGAAGGGTCCACACTCAGGCATCCCTTTATACTTCGAGCTCTTCTGTGCTCCTAAAGCATTTTGAACAAACTCTCTCACAGTATTAAGCACTCTGTGTTGTATTAAGCACTCTGTGCTGTGTAATAGCACAGCTGCTTTTTGCTTATATCAGATATCTTAGTTTTTAAAGGCAGGAATTTATGCTTTCCAGTGACTAATAGATACTAAACAAAAGTTTGTAAAGTTTATAAAATTCCTGTGTATCAATTTTCCCAGAATATATTCTTTTAATTTCAAATAGAATGGATTTTGTACTTTTTAATATTGCTTCCCTTGAAGAATTGTTTTAGTGTTTTATAAAAAGATTCACTTTCCAATTATCCTACCGATTTCTCCAAATTAATCTTGTTTTACAGTCCTCTACCTTTTTTTCTAGAGTATATTTAACTGAACATGATTTTAACATCTTGTTATAAAATTTCTGCCAACAAATTTTACAAAATGCATCAACTTGATTAATGAGAGCTATATAGGAATGATACACTCAGTATAGACTTAGCTGTACACAAAATGGCGTGCTATCAGCAATAAAGACTCAGGCAAGGACAAGAACAATTGCTCTTTTATTCTCTTACACTCACTTTTGCTCTATTGGTGTTATTGTTTCCAAAAGGCAGAAGCCCAGGAAGGGATGCTCCACATTGTAGGCTTGTTCCAAACCAAGAGCAGATTCAGGACAATGGCGGAACACCAACATAGACAGAAATTTGATCTAGCAATATTATGCTTTGAGTGCAGATTCCACAGTGGAAGGTGATGTATGATTACTGTCACTGGTTCTTTGATTGATTATGGATTGTAATCATCCATTCTCTTCCATGATGGAGCTGGCTATAACTCGTCCATGGAATGACGGATAATGCCATGTCCCTCCTTTTCCAAGGAAACTTATGCATATTGCTGCTTGAGATAAATTAGTCATTGACAGTGGGGGATGGGAGAAAGCTGTAAAGGAGAGACTGAAGTTTATTAGTGACTTAATGATATATTACACTCAGGATCTATATTCCAGCAGTACATAATGAGTTTGGATAAAACTTACAATAAGAAGCCAACACATCAGGTGACTTAGCTGTTGGAATTTGTTCCAGGAAAGGTAAATAGTAACGTACTGTATTTGACAAGCTAAATAGAAATTATGTTCACTTATGTAAAAAATGTTAAAGATCACTAATGAAGTACTTTAAGTCTAACATATTTTTTCCTGAATTGCTTTAATTAGGATCCAAGGAAAATAAATATTAAGGATAAAATTTTATTTTCAATATGCAATGTTGTATTTAATCACTGCTTTTGCTAAATTTGTGACCTTTGCTAAGTTAATTAGCCTTTCTGAATCACAGCACCTACTGCAGGCCCAATGCATATTAGGCTTTCAATAAATATTTGTGCAGTGAATGAATGAATCTTAATTTCCTTATCTACAAGATGACGTAGATAGGAACTCAGGCCTGGCAATCTCAAATTCTTCATTAGGACAGGCAGGCTAATGGTGTGAGTTAATCTAACAGTGTGCAAAGAGGCTTGTGATAGACTCTGAAGGAAATTGAGCATATTAAAATTTGGTTTTAAGACAAGATCAGGCATGTTCAAGGTAGTATGGCTGTAGACTAAAATTTGGTTTTCAAAACAGACTTAACCCAGTTAAATGTTTTTATGATAGAATTATATTTTCTGTAAGCTTAATATATGATTTTCCAACTTGTCCATCATGTCTTGGATCCTAGCAGTATAAAGCAACTCCTGTGAGAAAATACACATAAAGCATCTCCTATAGTCCATGGCACTTTTAAAAATACAGGCTATACAGGTAAAGAGTGTTATAATAAGAAGAAATTCTGAAAGCATATTTCTTACTATTAAGCATATTCTGTTATTAATTCATGAATGGATAAACAAAATGTGCTATATTCATGTAGCAAAATATTATTTGGTGATTAAAAAGTGAACTACTGATGCCTTTTATAACATAACTAAACTTTAAAAGCATTGTGTCAGGTGAAATAAGCCAGTTATGAATGTCACATATTCATTATATACCTATCAGAATGGCCAAAATTAAAAATATACTGACATCATCAGTTCTGATAAGGATGCAGTGAAACTGGATCACTTATACATTGCCGGTGTGAATTCAAAATGGTATAAGCCTTCCTGGAAAGCAGTTCAGCAATTTCATCTGAAACTTGCATGTAAATTACCATATGGACCATATTTGTACTCTTAGGCATTTATCCCAGAAAAATGAAAATTTAAATTCACACTAAAAACCTGTACAAAAATATTTAAGGCAGCTTTATTCATAATAGACAAAAACTCTATATAGAACAGAAGTCCTTCAGTGGGTGGATGCTTAAATTGTTGTACTTATATACTATAGAATAATTACTCAGTCATAAAAAGGAATGAACTGGGCAGAGAAGCTGAGCTGGTCCCAGCACCTGGAAGGAAGCTCCCCCACCTCCATCCCAAGCTCCTAGGGCAGAGAAGGTGAGCTGGTCCCAGCACCCAGAAGGAAGCTCCCCCACTGCCATCCCAGGCTCCTAGGGCAGAGAAGCTGAGCCACATGGGAATCAGAAGCACAACCCCCCCACCCCACCCCATGGAAATGAGAAGACACATAAACAAGTCTCAAAAACAGACTTGTGGATCACCTACAGCAACCCCAAAGGGAAACGAGATGGAACAATCTGATACTCAACAACCTGGACTCTCTGAACTGGCAACAAAAGAGGATCTGGGGAAAATGAAATCAGAAATAATTACTCAGATAACAGCAAAGATTTTGCTCATGGTTCAAGACAGGATTAATAAATCTAGAGAGGTCACAGAGAAAAAAATAGAGGATCTGAGGAACATGATGGAATCCCAACATAGGAAACAAATGGAATCCATAAAACAGATGCAAATAGATTTCCAGGAGATTAAAAATGCCATCGAAAGTCTGAATGAACCAATGTGAAGATAGAATTTCAGATATAGAAATTAAGAAGGCAATTAGTGACCAGGAAAATAAAAATTGCTTTAAAATTGTAAAGGAACATGAGAAATCAATCCAGCAGCTGCTAGACGATGCAAAGAAGAATAACATAAGACTGATTGGAGTCAATGAAGAAAGAGGAGAGAGTGCAGATGACATAAAAAAACTGTTCACACAAGTGATGGCATAAAACTTCCCAAGGAGGGGAAAAGAACTTGACATACAGATAAGTGAGGCATATAGGACTCCAAATAGCCTTGATCAAAAAAAATCTACACATAGGCATATAATAGTTAGGATTCCAGAAATCCAACAGAAGAACAAAATTCTACAAGCAGTGAGAGAAAAGAAACAAATCACATACAATGGAAAGCCCATCAGAATCACAGCAGACTTCTCAATGCAAACCCTCAAGGCAAGAAGAGCTTGGAGTGATGGATTTCAAGCCCTAAAGGAAAACAGCCTCCAACCCAGATTGATATACCCTGCAAAATTATCTTTCAAAATTGATGGAGAAATAAGATACTTTCATGATAAAGAGCACCTCAGGAACTTCATGAATATCAAACTGTCACTGCAAACATTTTAGACAATACCCTAGGAAAAGACAATGAGGATCACAACCCCAGGAAATCCGGCAGAATGAATCCATTGGGCATGACAAACTAAACGCAAAGGGGGAGAATCCAACAAAAAGAAAAAGTCATGACAAGGCTTTTAAAACTTTGAAATTCATCTCCCTAATGAGTGTATAATGCAGTCTTGTTATTGCACTGTTTAGTATTTTTCTGATTCTAGAGTTGCACACCTTTTCATGTGCTGTACTGGCTATTTATCATCTTATGTCTACATTTTAATTGGGTTGTCTATTAATGAGCTCTAAGAATTCTTTATATATTCTGGTCATAGGTTATATGCATTGTAAATATGGTCTGTTTAAGGACTACTTTTCATTTTAATGAGGTCATTTAAAGTTCTAAATTTGGATGGAATCTCATTTATCAATTTTTTTCTTTTATACGTCATGTCTTTTGTATACTAGGTAGTTCTTGCTTACCCTGAATTCATAAACATTTTCCCTTATAATTTCTTCTTAAAGTTTTATACTTTTAAGCTTTCATATTTGTGTTCATAGATCCCTTCAAGTTATTTTCATGTATGGAAAAAAAGGGTTGAGGTTAATTTTTTATATACGGATATCAGGTGTTCTAGTGCCATTTGCTGCAAACACTGTCTCTTCCTCAGCTGTTGAATTGAGTTTATATCCTATAAAATGCTAATGTTAAATAATCTTTCAAAACTCAGTGGACCATATATGTGTGGTTCTATTTCTAGATTCTCTGTTTTATTCCAATTATCTATATGTCTTTCCTTACACCAACACTGCCTTGATTACTGTAGCTTTAGAAAAAGTCTTAAAATTAAGTACTAAACATCTTCCAACACTGTTTTTTTTAACTTTTCTAGGTCCTTTGTACTCCTACATAACTTTTCAATTTCAATATCCAATTCTTCATTTATAGCAAGTATACACAGACCCGCATTTTTATATAAGCTTGTGTTTTCTAATCCTGCTAAATTCAAATACAAGTTCTAGGGGCTCCTAGAGATTTCTTAGTATTTTCTCTGTAGATGATCATTTCATCTACATATAAAGATTTTGATTCTACCTTGCCAATCCTATCCTAATTGTGTCATTTTATTGCCAGACTATTTTGGTGGGGACTAGGTTTCAAAGTTTAATGGACAGATAAAGAGTAAGCATATCTGCCCTTGTTCCCCACCTGAAGGAGAAAGCATTGTATCTTCTCCATTCATATAAGGTGTTCTTGCTGTAAGTATGGAGTACATGTCTTTAATCTATTGAGAAGATTCTCTTCTACTTCTAGTCTTCTGATAGCTTTTACCATGAACAGCTGTAGAATTTAGTCCAATACTTTTTCTCCAACTACTGACAGGATCATATGGCTTTTTCCTTTCCTCTGTTAAAATGATGACTTTTGGGGGTGGATCTTCCAATGCTGAACTAACACTGCCATCCCTATAACAAAACCACTTTCTACATCCTGCCAGATCTGACTTCCAATTGTTTGTTTTGTTAAACAAATTTCTATCTATGTTCATACTTTTTTCTTCTATTATCTTTATCCAGTTTTAGGATTAGCACAATGTTGAGTTCCTAAAATGAGGGGAGAAGTGTTCCTTCCTTTTTCTGCTTTAATTGTTTGATATAATTTATCAGTTAAAATGTATATGTGCCTGCTGTTGTTATATAGGTAGGTTTTCAAGCTAGGAATATACTTTCTTTAATAGGTGCTATTCAAATTTTATATTTCCTCCAGAGTTAGTTTCATTAATTTGTCTTCCAAGGTACTTCTTAGAAGTTGTCAAATTTATTTCAAAACATATTTTTGAAATATGCTTTCTATATCCTTTTAAACTCTGTAAAATCAGTGGTAATATCTCCTAGATCTTGATATTTTAATTTAAAAAAATGTATAATTGATATTGTGTAACAGGAAGAAAAGGTCTAAAGAAGCAGGGGAAGTGGGAGGGGTAGGGGAAAGGAAAGAAGGGAAAAGAAAAAATATGAGAAAAGGAAAAAAATGGAAACAAAGTCTTTGCAAATAGAGAAGAGTGGAGGGGGTGAAGGTAGAGCAAGGGAAGGGGAAAAAATAACCAAAATACTCATGTAATGGTACAAGATCCCAATGATGTATATAAATGTATTTTATACCTAAAATGTACCAATAAACTTAATGGGGAAAAAATAAAATAAAAAGGAATGAAGTACAGATACACACAACCTGGAAGATCTCCAAGGCAAAAGCAAAGAAGTGTCAATCTCAAAAGGATATTGTTTGATACTCTTTCTATAGCATTTTTTAAAATAACAAAGTTTTAGCAATGGAGGATAGATTAGAAGTTTCCAGCAGTAGGCAAGTGGGGTGAACACATCAAAGAGCCATACAAGAACACAAAGATAGGGCAGGGGATTTAGCTCAGTGGTTTCACCGCCTGCTGTGCAAGCTCAAGGACCTGAGTTCAATCTCTGGTACCAAAAAAAAAAAAAAAAAAAAAAAGAACAGAAAGATCTTTATGATATTGGAAACTTTGGGGATCTTGTCTTTAGTGATGAAAACAAATACACAAACCTATGCATGTAACAGAAATTTTTAGAATTAAATGCACATGTTAAATGCACAATAGGTAAAATACACATGTTAAATGCCCAATAGGTAAGCCAGTTAAAATCGAAAGAAGATGAATGAATTGTATCAATGTCAATATCTCACTTACGATATCACACTACAGTGATGCAGGAGTTATAATTATTGGAGACTTTGAGAATAGTGCCTAGGATCTCTATGTAGTAATTTTACAATGTCATTTGAAACTAAAATTATCTCAGTAAATATTTAATTAAATATTTCAAAAGGTCACATATTGCATGATCTGATTTACATGAAATTCTCAGTCTGTAAATCCACACAGACATAAAGCAGATTAATGTACCAGAGGTTGGGGATGGGTGTAACTACTAATGAGAATGTTTCTTTTTTGGGTGATAACAATATTCAATTACATAGCAGTGATTGTTGCTTAATGTGGTGAATATATTAAAGACGATTAAATAATACACTTTAAAAGGGTGAATTTTATGTTAGATGAATTATAACTCAGCTTTCCATGATAGTTTATCTTCAGATTTGGAAGGGTGGCCCTCAGGAAAAGGCAAAAGCATAACACAAAGTTTATAGAAAACTCTCCTCTCCCTTATGACCCTAGAGATAAAGAATTCCTTCTTTTAACCTTCAATGAATTAACTCATTTGAGAAAAGGGCTTCCCACACATATGCCCTTCAATTAGTGCTGACACACATTTCTCAGCTGTTATCTTCCTATTTGTCTTACTTTTCTCATTGTTGAGACAAAATACCCAACACCCACAAGTTAAGGGAGGAAAAGTTTATTTAGCTCATAGTTTTTAAAGGTGTCAGTCCATAACGGGTTGTCTACAAGGCATGGTGGTATGGCAGTCAGGCATCGCAGAAGAAAAACACTTCATGACAGCCAGAAGGTAACAAAGCAAGCAAGTAAAGGATGACCACAGCTCTTTCTATCCCTTATATCTTATCCTAGCTACTTAAGGCAGATTACACTCACACCCTTAATCCTAGTGCCCTTGATCCTACATTACACCAGGAATCAATCCCAGTGTCATACACTGTAGATGCAGCCACCTCTGAAAAAGCCACACCTGTGACTGCATGAGGTGTTGCAGGGATAGCGAGACACAAGCCATAACACTATTGAAAAGCACTTGAACAGAAAATCAAGCTTCCGGAATATGTCTTAAAAACACCATTTTCCTTGCATAAAAAGATCATTACAATCCAAATTAGTGCCAGTATTATTCTATACTTTGAACATTCTCTATTAAAACCAATTTGAAACATTGGACCAAGTTTTTGAATTTATTTCTGTGAAACTTAGATGTTATCTATTCAGTTTTCCCAATTAAAAATAAAACTTAATGCTCAAATAAATTAATACATATAGCTTTGGAGCTTTGGTATGAAGTCTTTTCACTAATCACATGTGAAGTGCATATGCCTAGTATGCTTTTCTGAACTTTCTTTCCCAAGTGCTAGCATAAATATTTTTCTTCTATAATAGAAGAAACTAGAAGGTAAGGATAAATTTTGAATTTAGATTAGGCTCTGTACACTTTCTCTCCCAATATCTGCATATTCCCAGAGGCCATAGAATATATCTATAGGTTTGGTAATAACTGTGAGAATAACTATGTCACTGTCATAAAATTGCAGTGAAATCTCAACCTTTTGCATTGTGCGAAGTTAAAGAGTGGAGGTGGCTATGGAAATGAGACTGGCTCATCGAGGTAATAGTTGCATAAGACAATACATTGGTAAGGGGGATTTAATATTTCACTGTTTTCTTTTAAGATCAGAAATAAAAGACAGATCCAGAGAACTTTAGGAGATATCAGTACAAATACTAAGCCTCAGATAAAATGATGGGAATACGTAACAATGAAGCAAGAGAAACTACAAAAAGGAGGTAGCAGAGTGGGTGTCAAGGGACATGGTTGAAATACAGTATTCTAAGATAGCAGTATTGAGTAATGTTCACAAGCCAACAAGAATTTAAGGGGGATGGGAAGAGAAGAAAGAAAAAAAAGAGAAAATTCATTAAACGATTGGGGCCAGACAGGCTATACATCAGAGAAAGGGGAACATATTTCAATTATCTATTTTTAGGAAGAAGGGAGGCATGATATATTAAACACTTCTCTAGGGAAATAGCTTTGGTATTTTTAAATGCCAACACCAAACCATACTGTAATGAATGTATTGCCTTACTTTTAAATATACTTAAAGTAGGTTTTCTTTTGACTATCATAGTTCTTTCTTTAAAGCTGGTGTTGTTGAAGTTTTGTTTTTGTTTTTGTTTTGTTTTTTGGCAAATGTGGAACAGAACATACTTTCAGTGTGCTTTAGGATTTATGTGGCTTCTCTCTTTCACACAGCCAAGAACATATTCCATCTTTGTAGAGCAAATTCCCAGGTTTTTATTGTTTGTATGCGTCACACATCTCAGACCAAGTTGGCATGGATTGATAATACACTAGATAATAGCTTGACTCACCAGTTGAAAAGCAGCCCTGGAGAAAAGGCATTTCCCCAGCAAAAGCTCAGAGGAAAGGAGGGTGTTTCTGAGCAATGACTGCTTCAAAGTATATGTGCAGGCACTTAGAAGGGCACCACAGTGGTCTGAATTAACAGAAATTGTGAATAAATAGAATGTGTTTGGAGCCCACCCTGTCCTTATTTCCTTACAATTGCTCTTGTTGAAATTTCAATGCTTCTTCTATCTGGGACTATCTAGGTCTTGCATATTGAATGCTCATCTCTAATTCTGAAGTCACTAAAATCTATTAAAATAATCTTGACTGATGTCATAGAAGAGTGGCAGATGCACCTGCTATTGCCCTCCTCTAAGTATCTTGCATCTGCTGCAAGAGTAAGGAAGATCCCGACAAGTCTGTTATCTGGCACAGTGCTCTGAATATATTTTTGGATATTAGGTTAATGATTTGGGGGAAAAATCATGAAGATGTATCTCCTTTAGATTTGGAAGTGTCATTCCTTTTCTCTGAGAACATCATGTTGTTAGTCCTTGAAGTATGGTGGAGTAGGAAAATCACTGCACATAAAGAACAAACTTTTATTCCTGTTTATTGGTCACCTCCTACATGCCATTTGCCAAGTATGTTTTACATACATTAACTCCTCTGTTGTCATGATAGTTTTGCAATAATCCTCATTTTGCACCTGAGAAAACTGAAACTGACTTAGAAATGTTTAGTAACTACCACAAAATCCTGTAGCTTAAAAAAAAATGGTACGAGTAGAATTTAAACTTCGAAACAGACTTACTCAAATGCTTTTTTTTTTTCTTGTGGTACTGGTCATTGAACTCAGGACCTTGTGCTTAGGAGGCAGGCGTGGTGCCACTGAGCTAAATCCCCAGCCCCTGCTCACTTTCTTTTTTTAACTTCAACTTACTGCTTTTCTTGCTGGATGCACTCGGACAAATCACTTAATTGCTTCTGGCTACATACAGCTCCTTATCCAAAAAAATATCTAGTTGTGCATGTATGTGTGTGTAAACTATGTGCCACTCCTTTAAAACACAGGATGATTTTTGTGTACTGAACAAGTGGTGTGGGAATGAAATGCAGCCACACACATTAAACTTTTAGTAGACTATAAATGCTCTAAAATGAGACATATTATTTTACATTTTAGTATCTAATATGTATTATCCTATAGAGGGTATACTTGTTTTTACTGAAATAGAATATTTTTAGCTCCACTCAAATTTTGAGAGTTTTTATTGAACTACACCTTTCAATTAGAGAAGTGGGGTTTTGTTATTGTTGTTTTTGTCACAAAACTTTGGTGAAATTTTCCATTTGATTTTAGAAAAGCATTAATCATGGTACTTTCCCAGAAAGGTAAATGGGTTAAGAGAGGTAGATGTACTCTTTTCTCTGAATCACAGCAAAAGAAATCTGTTTGAAGCAGATACTCTCATCTTTGTATCCAGAAGGTGACTTTGGGAGATAAAAAGGAAGCTGGAGGTAGCAGTAGACAGAACTTATAAGATTGGGAACAATTCTTATATCTGCAAGTTCTCAGGATGAATAAGTAAAACAAGTCAGTGCCAAAAATTCTGCATTTCCCAGTGGACTTTGAGGAACCTGGAAGGGCTTGAGGAATTATCAATGTGATGCTGCAGTAAATGCTGCTTTAATTGCTGGTGGGAACAGGAATGTGATTGCTGTTTCTTTAACTAAAGGAAACCAGTCCAAATCACAATTATGGATTAATTTTATAGATAATCCATATTTACAATTGAATCAGAATAAAATTTAGGAAATTGTGTCTTTTCTTTTGGAAAATTAGTCACAAAGTTTAGGCACTGGAAGACTGGTTCACTTTTTGGGGGGGCACCAGGGATTGAACTCGGGACCTTGCACTTGAGAGGCAGGTGGTGGCACCACTGAGCTAAATCCTGGGCCCTGGTTCACTTTTAATTGTCATTTTGAGAAACCCATTGCAGCAAGAGGAAGAGCCTCAGCCTCTTGGGTACAGATCAATACTCTGTGAACATAGTTTATCATGTGTATCAGATTGATGACAGCTAATTGATATGTGCTGAACATGTGATGCATGAGTACCGGATCTGCTGCTGACAAATGGCCTAATTCAGATATTGGTGACCAAGTGCATCCATCATAGTATTCTACCTCAGAAATGTTACGCACAAAGTTGAGCAGGTAATATACTTACAGTAGTAAGTAATATCTGTAAGGTGCTAAAAAATATGAGTAAACAGATCAGTAAGCAAAGACCCAGAATAGAAGCATAGATGAGCAGAGAACCCCAGCTACAGAGAAAGCACTTTTTCTCTTATGGTTGAAATTCTCTACAGGGCAACTTTTGCCCTCAAGGATCAATGTGACAACCAGGTCACGAGGGCTGGTGGGTGTTAAAAAGTTGTGTTTGATTCCCAATTGCCAATTTTTGAGCCACGTTCCAATCTCTAGGAATCTGTACCTAACAGTAATACTGTACCTACTCTTTCTTAAAACCTGGTAGTATAGGTTTTCCATGTTCTTGTACAAAACTCATCTATCAGGTCACGATCCCTGACTTCTTTATTTTCATATGTATCTGTATAATAAATCCCTCTCTTCTCAGGTCAACTGAGTAAATCTTTGTTCTTAGCAGTGTAAATCATGTAGTGCTTAAACTTGAAATATATCTTTACATACAGACATAACTGTCTTTATAAATATCTATATCTATACATTTATATCTATGCTGTACTTGTTTTTGAAGGAGAAATTTTAACTTCAACAATAAATATTTATTTAAAACCTAATTAGATAAGGGAAAAACAAAAGGAGAGTTTTTTTGTTTGGTCATACATGAGGACAGCCGAATTCATGATCAATTAATTACACAAGTATTCTTATCAGAGAATTTTAAATCACTTGCGCCCTCAACCATAAAGTCTATAACAAGATTCTATATTATCTTTAACTGTAATAAGGTACAACATCAGATTTTAGAGCTCATAAATACAGATTTCATCCAGGCCTTTGCAAAAGCAGGCAAATTTGTCTTGCTGACCCCTTGTATTAACGGTAAAATGGGCTGCCTAGAAAATCATTCTGTGGAAATAAGGCAAAGCCCTGGAGGTTCACACTAGTTGTCCCCCCTCCCTAGAGTTGGCAGTGGGTAGATACTCTTGACCTAATTCCCTACTGCATGCCAAGTACGTATAGTAATTTCATTTTCTTGAAAATAGTTTTACCAGCTACAAATAGACAAAAATTAACCTCCCAACAACCAGAACTTGTGACTGAAATGGAACAGCTGTGTTTATCCAAAATTAAAATAGTGATGGTTTATGCAAGATTTTCTGAAAACTGAGAGAGGCAATGGTCAGCTCTTTCCAACATGCACATATTAATGGTCTAAATTGCTACATATGTAAACATTAATAAGCTCATTTAGCAACCACTGAACTTTGCATTTTTCCAACACATTTGCTTTCATCTTTGTCCTGAAGATAAACAATTGGGGAGGGAAATCCATCATTTAAGTGCAGTTAAGCTTAATAATTACTCAAACTTGTCATCTATAAATCACGACCAATAAAATATTTCCAATTTCTCATAGGTGGAATCACTATGTTTCTATTATAAAGAAACACCATTTCATGTATTAGTGCATAATATTATTTTGTTTAAAGAAAGAACATGTTTATTTCCTTTTTTCTATTGACTTTCCCCAGCCAAGGAACAGAGTACATGGACATTATTATTATAGAGTTTTAAAGAGGAAGAACAAACTGTTTTAACCCTAGTATTCTATTTGTATGACATTCCACTTCTCAGTGATTGTTTTCTTCATCTCAGAAAGAGGAGAATCATTTGAAATATGACTCTGTTAATCCAGTAGATGGAACTCGCTAAAAGCTTTAGATTATATACCTATTTCAATGATGTTACCTCTGGGCACCAATTTTATAAAAAGAGCTTACAGTGAGCTTTCTTTTTGCTCAGTGGGTAAGAATATATTGATGTGTGACTTTGGATATGTATACATACCCACCTTCAGAGAGTATCAAGATTTCTGGTGATACTTGTAACCAGATGAATGGAAAATATCACTGGAGAAAATAGCACACTCGGGATATTTTGGTATCTCACTACTTCCACATTACTAAAAAAGATGGATTTATGAAATAAATCTGTGCCAGTGAGTTCATGTTTGCACTTGTATGTGTGTGACCAACTCTATTGGAAATACACCAACAAACATGTTCTTCTGATGTTATTTAAGTATTTTAAACAAAATAATATTGGAGTATATTTGAATAGTTTTCAAAACATTTTCAGGCACATTATCTCATTAACCTCTGAATAGTATCAAGAAGTACACAGGAAAATATTGTAAATTTACAGAAAAAGAGATAGATTTTCCCATGATAGCATGAGATATAATGTCTAGCCTCAAATCCAAAGACTTCTGTATTCTAGGTCAGTGCTTATTTCATGATCAGACTATTCTGAACTGCACATTACTAACAACCAGGGTACTCTACACCAGCTACCATCTGCATCAGCTACCATACCTGAAGACCTCATCTTTGATCTCCTCTCTATTAGGGGTGTGCTTGCATTGATTCTGTTGCAAAAACAGGTTAGCCAAGTTGACTCAGTTTAACACCCTAATCACAAGACCGGTGGTCATCTATCTTCTACCCTTAGGTCTTCACTCTCCGAGCTGTACTTTATTTTTTTCTGATCTTTGCTCTTTTTCTTCTCTCCGTTAGGTCTCCTAAAATCTGTAGCCCATGGTGAATAGGCTTAATACATCTTTAAACTTGGCCTACTGTCCCACGCTTCATCTTTGTTTGACTTATACCCTATCTGGCTCTTCCCACACAACACTACTTTTTCTAAAACCTCTAGAAAAGAAGAATGGGTGTATGTCAAACTCAGTCTTCAGGTAGAGAGCATTTTCATTGGAGTCATTATCAGAGATTCACAACAATAGTTGCATAACGTAAAAATACAGTAAGTTTTCCAATGTACTTTTAAATCTTATATTAAATTGAGAAGAAATTACCATTTTTATTGGGCATATGAGAAAACTGAGGCTCACAAAAATTACATAACTCAAGTAAGTTACAATAGCAGTTAATGATAAAACTTGTCTCCTTGGGCTTTTATCCTTCTCTGTTATTACTCCTCAATTACAAAATTTCCTCATTTTCACCATTATTAGTGGGAGAATTAATAAATTCATAACAAGAACTATTACATTTCTACTCTACATCTAATTCCCATTTGTCAATGAGCATTTAATTTCTAATCAGCTACATTTATAAGTCAAGGTATATAGCTATACTGTACTGGGAAATAAACAATGGCTCTACAAACTGGTTCTCTTTTTTTTTCTTTGTTTTTTGCAAATGGCAAAACAATAATTTAGGCTCTGTAGGGCTATAAGTCCCTGTCACAAGCACTCATTTCAGCTATTGAAGTTCAAAAACAGCCATTGATCTATGTAAATGCATGGGCACTGGTGTGTTTAAATCAAACTGTATTTGCAAAAACAAGTGAGTGGCTGGATTTGGTCTGCAGGCAATAATTTGCAAACCTTGATGTAATTTCTATAGCTGGGTAGAAGTGTGGGTATGGAGGTGCAAAGAGTGGAAGATTGATATGGAAAAACCTAGTTTCTCCCAATCTCCTCTGGATATGACATGCATTTACAAAATAATGTAAAACAACCTACCAACAGATAGAAAATTTTGGCTTCAAATCAGTACTATAGAGACATCTTCATTATGTCGGAGTGAAAGGAAATACACATTTAAATGGTGATTAATTGCCTCCCAAATGCCAGGCACTATTTTGGACACATAGTTTCACTTAAAATGACCTATTAAAGAGGGCATCATAATATTTATTTTAAAGACCAGAAGTAACAACTAAGAGAATTTGCATTACTTGCTTGATACTACTAACAATTGAAAAAAAACAAGGTATAAAATCAGCTCTTTGCCATGCAAAGCTATGTTCTTTCTATTACAAAACAAAACAAAATCTGAAAATGCAAATGCCCCTCTAGTAAACAGAATAATTTCCCTTGGCTTTCTGTTAGAATACGCTATCTCGTATAAAACTAAAACTGCTAATTAGAAAAATGAGCTCTTTTCTTCCCTCTCCCCCACCCTAGCAAGGGGCATTTCTAAAGATGTCAATGTGGATGTACAGCGGGCAAAATCAAAGTTCCTGAGCTCTCTGACTTTGGTGCTCATCACCATCGGGATGCAGTGAACCTACACTTGAGTCTGTGTTAGTTACTTTATTTTCTTGCAAATAAATATTGAAATATCATTATCAGATATAGTAGCTGATATTTATTTACAAATTAGTAATAATGATAAGTAAAATATTTGCTGAGTTATTGATAACCTGAGCCTCCATTTACATATGTATTCCCAGAAAGTTGGCACAGAATTAGGAGACATATCCCAAGTATAATAGGGCAGAAACTTCTTCAAGGAATTTACACTGACATTTTAAAATCAGAATATCTTTCAATCATGCAAACTATCATCCTCTAATTACTTGTTTTATCCATTTTTTGTGTACTTCTCAAACAAAATTTTTTATTTAAAGAGTGTTTAAATAAAAGTTGGAGAAATAGAAACAATATTGATGCTCAACAGTATTATTTTTACTTCTTTATATGAATTTTTGTCTTAACTTTAAAGAAATATTCAGAATGAAATAAAGTTTTATGTTCAGTTTTCAAAAAAAGGCTAGTCAAAATTATAATTTTTATCTTAACTATTTTGAACATTAGATTGCATCTGTAACTATTTGAACATTAAAGAAATTTGGTGTAACAACATCCTGTATTTTTGTTTCATGACAAGATACCAATATTAGTCCAATAAGGTTGTTAAAACTATTAATTGAGTAGAACAAGAGTCATTTATCTCATTTATTTAAGATTCATTTGCTGTTCTTTGGACAAATATGCTACTTCTGAGAACTGCAGAATTTGTTCTTGATTTAAACTGGGTCCAAATGATACAATGTTAGCTAAATAATTCCAATTTCTTGATATTATCAATAAATGGACTTTAAAAAATAATTGTTAGTGATCCAATGCCAAAAATCTGTCATTAATGTATAAATTAGCATGGACATATGCTAATATATAACTCACCATTTGCAACAAGGCATTGTTGAAAAATTTATGAAAACTTACGAAAGAATAATTCTATATTAAGTTGCCCAATGAATAAGTAACTAGAGGATTTCACAATGTAGAGTTAATACAGTTTCTGAATGGTTTTGCTCTATAATTCAGGGTGGCCTTGAACTCACTATGTAGCCCAATCTGGCCTCAAACTGGTGGCAATCCTCCTGCATCAGCCTCTTGAGTGCTGGGATTACAGGTGTGCACCACCACCCACAGCAAGATTTTTTCAAAGATATATTTAAGCTGCAAGATAAGTGGGTTTTATTGCTGTGATGTCTACATTTAAGAACTTCATGAGAAGAAATTGAGAAGTTTTCTATTTCTAAATTTTCAACCTGTGGCCCATGAACCAACCACCTGTATCACATTCACTTGTGTACTTAATTAAAAATATTCTTCATCCTGGTCTATTCCTAGGGAATGGAAGCCTAGAAATCTATATTTTCCTCCAAATAACTATTTTTTCTAATGTTAGGCATGTCTAGCATTGCCACAGTGTAGACCTAGACAAGATGCCTGTGAAAATTTAGCAATGAAATCAAAGTAATGAAGAAATGTTAGGACAATGTAAATGTAGATACTGTCATGGGTGTATCCATAGGTAATTATTCCCGAGCCTTGTCATCTATGAGTAACTCAACATTGTGTCTTAATCTTGAATATTTTTCTCACCATTACATTATTTCACTAAATTTCACTTCGTTTCCCAACTAACCCATCAGCTTCCTAAAATTAGGAAATTTCTATTTTATTATTGTGTAGAAAGTAAGTTTGAAGGAAGTATATATTGAACAAGATTGAGGATCTAATTCTTTTTTTTTTTTTTGGCTTGATAGATTTTTGCCTAATTTATTCATTCATTCATTAATTTTACCAACAAATATTTATTAGATGCAGGCTTAACTCTGCAATTTGCTTTACCCAGAGAGGCAATTGAATCTCAGCTATTCAATATAAATTTCTATTTCTACTTTGGTCAACATAGAAGGAAAACATGGTTTACTAATAAACAGTCCATAAGGAAAACATTTGCCCTTTTTGGTTCAGTTTTAAAATTATGAAAACTTCTTCAAAAACACTTTAATCCAGATTCTTGTATACCTTCTAATTTATTCTAGTACTATCACAGATTACCCAGTCCATGGTATTTGGTTATGGTAGCCCAAGCTAAGGTAGCCTTAAAATCCTTCAAAGAATGTACTGGAAGTTTTAATATGAATCTCAACTAAATCTATTTGCCCCCTGAATTCACACATGAAGGAGCTGAATTTCTTCCAAAAGTATTTTAATTTATGCTCACCACAAAAAGTAGTTAAATTTCAAATAAAATACTCACAAATAAATTATGTATTTTCAAAGCTAGAGTATCATAGTCTGAAAGAATACATGCAGGGCTAGGAAAACAAAATGAGATTGTGTTCTAGAAAAAAACTGAGCCCCTCAATCCAACTTCTAGACTGAAATATATCACCATATATATATTTTGGTCTGAAAATAGATTATTTTTTGGAAATAATCTCCTTAGGTTTGTACAATTAAACAGAACCTGAAATCACTTGTTAGAGAAGTATATAGCAATTTCTCCAAATCTGCTTGTAGGGTCAGTTTGTTCACAAGTTTTGACCACAGACCTGCAACACATGAATGAAAATACCAATAAAATTAACCGAACACAAACTAGTATTGTATTTGACTCCTTGACCCTTAAAATTATTAGAAATTCTAAATAAAGGAAATAATCTTTGTGTTCCAAAAATAAAAGACAGTGTGTCATAAAACATATTTTGATTCCAATCTACATGATGGTAATCATAATAGGATCAAAACCACACAAAGAAAGAACCGGATCAGCAGGTAGTCTACCTACCCCACCAAATCAGAGGTGATGTGAGAAGGTTCCCTAAAACACAGCATTCCACTGACTCACATATTTCTTCTCTAGGAGCATTATCCACCCATTTAGAAATCTCCAGAAAATCTCATTAGTATAATTCTATTCAGAGATCAACAATGATTTCTAAACATCTATACTAAAAATATATACACCTAGCCTGAAAAGATTCTATTGGGAAGATGACAGGGATAAAGAAAAAATTTTCTTTAAGAAAATTACACACAGATTTATTGACTGTAGTGGCAACCATGTTCACCGCAGTGTATGGCAAGCCTGTTTCACGAGGGACCAGCTTGGAAAATCTCATGCTGATTCAGAAGTCACTGTCAGCCACAGGAGCTTGGAAGGGGTACATGGAGCTACCAGTGTGGGAAGAAACACTGGGGAGACACACTTTGGAGGCATTGATTTTTGTGGCCCTTGGCTTAGACCTCGGGTGACTAGTGCTTAGAAAGACTTTGAGTAAAAGCAAAAGCAAAGTAAACTAATGCAGTTCCAACCTTTCAACCCCTCTACTCCTTTAGCATTATTCTGTTTACTTTTTGAAAACCAGTAGACGTTAAAGAGTAGCTTTTATTGTTTACTCATTTGGACAAGGAGACAAGGCCTGGATGACGCAGTAGGCATTTTTCTCCCTCATCTGACCCACCTCTTCTCCCTTTCCTTATCTTTTTCTCAGCTACTTCTGTCCTTCAAGGCTCACTGAAAACTCTGTCTCCAAGTAACTTCCACTCACTCGATTGCCAGGCACCCTTAATGTCAATGGCATTGGCCAGATGTCAGTTGTCCCACTGTTTCCATCTCCAATTCTACATGATTTAGTCATGAGATGGCAACAGCCAAAGTGAATCCCACCAGAGGTCTACTTATAAACTTACAAGAAACCTGCCAAAAGATTCTCGACCAGGAAAATGTTACCAAATCCTCTTTGCATTCCTGTCTTATAACTTTGCTTTACCTGATCCTCTTTTATTTATTCCTACCCCATAATCTGCCTGAGTCTCATTGCCACTTGCCCAGACATGCTAATCAGTAAAACCAGTAGAGATGATTAAACTATTGCACCTGTCTTATAAAATACAGTAACAGAGGAATGGGGAAAAAATAAGAACCAAGATACATCATGTAAAGGTACAAGTTCCCAATGATGAATGTAACTGTATTATAGACCTAAAATGTACCAATAAATTTAATGAAAAAAATACACTGTCTCTTCTCCTTTATCAGCAAAATCTGCACACAACAATCCACTCTTTAGGGCTCCTCCTCGTTCCAACAGCTTCTCTTTAAAAATTTATATAAATAAAAAAGATCCTCACTGTGCTGCAGTTCACCTTTAACAAAGAAGTCCACTCCCCAAGGCACATAAAACCTCAGTTGATGTGAAAACTCCCAGACCCAGGAACAGAAAGCTTAGCAAGCTACAGGCTGAGCTTTAGGCAGGCAGGTGCTCCTACAATGGTGATTTCCAATCTGGCAAATATATTCTCAAGCTCTCCCCTGCAAGTGCATTTTTTAAAAGCACATGGAGCTAATAAATAAGAAAGTTGTCATTCTGTAAGATCTAATCATCTGAAGAGGAAACCTTTCCACAGAGTGTTTTCATCTGTTACCAAAAACCATAATTAGCAAGATGGGTTTTCATCCACTACTGAACTGTTTCAACTCAGGGGACATGGTTAAGTTCCCTTGGCCTTTGTTCAGGGTCACAAAGTAATCAGGACCTCAGATGCTTAGACAGGTGATTAATCTGCCTGAGAAAAAAGTAAGGCAAGAAAGGGCCAGAGCCAGCATACAGGGACAGGTAGATATTTTCCTAAAAGCAACTGAAACAAAAACACACCATAGGATCTAGTCATTTTTCTCTCCCTGGGCTCTGATGTCAAACATTCTCAGTTTATGAGAAAAGAATGGTCTTAATAACTTCCAACACTGTTCACTTTGCAGACATGTATGTACACACAGAACAGAAGCAAGAGTGAGAGTTGGAAAAACGTCTACATCTCATGGGCTCTTGTCATCTGTGCTCAGCTTCACCTGGCCTACTCTGTGTTTTCTGAGACTGGTGGAGGCCTTCTGCTACATTTTATAAGTTACACCAAAGCTAGACGATCTCAGATTTATTTTGTGGCTACTCATCCCTCAACTGGAGAACCTAGGAGCAAATCGTACAAGGAGATACTGACAGTTTCTTTCATATAAATATACTTAATTCAAGGGTCGGGGATTTAGCTCAGTGGTGCCACTGCCTGCTTCATAAGCGCAAGGTCCCAAATTTGATCCTCAGTACCAAAAAAAAAAAAAAAAAAAAACAAACCTTACCTCAAGCCATTGATTTTTCCATTCTGGACCATTTCATATTTCTCCTACTTTGCATGCACTACTTTCCCTTGTAAAGATTTCTCTCCATCTGCAGGGTCCAAAGTCCAGGTTCTACCTTTCCTTGGGAAATCTACTCTAACCACTCCCGGAGCATAGGAATGGATTCATCTTGTGCAATCACTGATCTCAAAGCCTTGTACTATATTATATCCTATGTCTGCCAGACTATTATCCTCCTGGCCTATGGACTCAAACCCTACAGAGAACCAGTATCTGTATTATACACACACACACACCACACAAACAAGTGCATATGTGTGTGTATAACAGGCATCAGTTTAATACACACATACATATATACTTTATTAAATAATTAAATGGAGGCCTTATATTGGTATGAGAAAGAGTTCAACTCAGAAAATTTCTCCCTAGTAAAGAAATGCTCTTAAATTCTGAAGCACCTTGTAGAAGAGGTTAATACAAGAAAGCTAAAAGAAAACAGTAATAGATACAGATGACACCTATAGAATGTGAAAGAAAAATACTTTAAAAAAATGACACAGTGGAATTGTGTCCTTTAGATTACTTCTCACATCCTGATATCCTCCCGTGACACCTCTCTTAAGCAAAGTGAAACAAATTTCCAAGGACTTTTGCTGGGCACTAGTAGAATCTGATTGAGAAGTCAACAGGAAGCTGAAGAACATGGGACCCATCGACATTCTTGAGTGGAGGCTTATAAACTAGATACCATGAAGTATGAAGGAAAGAGCCCAAATTTTGGAGCCCAGAGTCCTTGATGTGGGTATGACCACCATATTTATTAGATATTGACAATGATTTTTCAACTACAGAATATATTTATTTAATTCAGCCAATATCATGTTACATTATACTTACCTACATTCTAGTAAGGAAAATAATATTTATCTCACATTTGTATGAAGAATAAATGGTAATATAATACTATGAAGCTTAATATAAGCCAGGAACAATTCTAAGACATCTATACAAATACCAATTCATAAAAGTACTCTGAAGTGAGCACTAGTACTAACATGATTTGACAGAGAAGAAAACTGAATCAAGGAAAAATCAGGTTATAGATCATAAGATCATACTACTAATACATGATAGATCTAGAAGTGAAACCCAGGACATTTTGTTCCATAGTCTGGGAAATTTATTAATACTAACCACTTAGTATTAATGAACGTTCTTAGGAAAAAGAAAACAAAACCATCAGACCATCCATTACTATCTTTTCCATTCTTCTTTGGATAACTGTAATAGTCTCTCAACAGCGTTTTCTGTTTCTAGCTTACTCCTGGGGGAAATAATGGCAATTTTTTTTCTGACATTAAAACAATTTTCTCAATAAAAACAAGCAGCTGTGAGATATTATTTAGTTCTAAAAGTTGCATGTTCAGAGGTGGGGCCTCTGGTTAGAGGAGTCCAGTGGAAGAGGGTGTGACCTAGAAGGTGTGTTCTTACCACTGGCTGGTGTGTTCTCTCTCTCTCTCTCTCTCTCTCTCTCTCTCTCTCTCTCTCTCTCTCTCTCTCTCTCTCCTCTCTCTCTCCCCCCCACTTTGATTCCTGGCTGCAGTGGGGATGGGCAGTTGTTTTAACTGCAGGGCCTTCCATCATCCTATTCCTGCCTTGAATCCAGCTAACTTTGGACTGAACCCACTGAAAATTGTGAATTATGAGCCAAATTAACTTTTCCTCCTTTATGTCCTTCAATTTCACTCCTTTAAGTTGTAGGTGTTGGTGTCACAGATGCATGAGGAATTCTAGATGGACAAAAGAGGTACAACTATGGAGATGCAACTAAACAAAACTAAGTAACAAAAATGATGAACTACTGTAATACTTTTAACTTGGGCTCAGGAGTCCTAATCTCTGAATCTATTGCACACACTGTCATCATGCTGACCTCATTCTCCCCAGTGAAATAATCAGCTTCTTCAGAATAAGATAAAAGTAGTAACTTATACTTCCTGTATTCTCTTAAATAGTGTCAAATGGGAGCTTTCTGTAAGATACCTGGTTTCACGAAAAGCAGAAGTTTTATATATCACATAAAAATATACAAAATATACAAAAACATGGCATAATCTCTTAATAGTCTCATAAAAATTCTTAAGAAACTCAAAAGAACAAACAACAGGGAAATAGTGTGCTGGCATGGGCAATACAGACTCTCTGTATTCTGGGCTAATCATCTTTCTGATTAATTCTGTTACATTAAATAAGTCATTTACTATTCACGAATTTCAGTCTTTTTCTATTTTAGTTTTGAATGTCGTGAGATACAAATTAGGTGAACTCTAAAGCAATGGTTCCCAGTGTCAGTACTATAGTATTGACATTGAGACCTGGATAATTCTTTCTTGTGGGACTGTTTTATGAATTGTAGGAAGAATCGCAGTTAACTCTAACCTTTTCCTCTTAGATACCACTGGCATCCTTCTGAACCTCTGGTCTTGACCTAAAAATATCTGTAGACATTGCCAAAGGTCTTCTTAGACTTAAAAGCATCTGCACCACCTCTGAAAACAACTGCTTCACATTTTTTCTACAGTTTCATTTTCTACAATGAAAAGTCAAATAAGGGAATCATTTTTCCCCCTCTTCTGAATTATTTCTGTCTACATTGTTCCCCTTTAAGACCAGGTATTGAAGTCTCTTTCTAGATTCACTCTTTAGACCTGGCCTGTCATACTCACAAACTCCCCACAATAAATGTAATCATTATGTACTGCAAACATGTACTAATAAAATATATTAGTAAAATTTAAAAATGAATGAAAATGTCAAAAAATAAAATAAAATTTCTCCTTTTATTTTTAAAAAAATTTCATGAACTAGTATTTTAGGATTAGAAAATTTCCCCCCATTTTCAAATGGTTTCAAAGATTTTGATTATATCATTTCTAAGTGTTAACATTTCCTAAACATAAATACACAATCTTTTAAAGTTATTCTCCATATGGAATCACTTTATATTCCTAATCAACTAGATTGCTGTTCTCTAGACATTCTCTAGTTTTTTAAACATCTTTTATTTGGTTCAATGATCAGATTTGAAAACAATTTTATAGATGCAGGCCAACATTTATTTAATATAAAAACATGCTGTATGATCTGAAATTAAAATTATAGAAAGAGGATTTTTTTTGTTCTATAGAGTGAAATTCCAAATCTTGTGAAATTTTGAAAATAATTAGGTATGTTAGTATCGATAATAAAATGAATGAATAACTGTAATTCTCCATTCCACATTTGAGATTATATTAATGGTTGAGGAAGCTTAAATTTAATACAGCTTGCCAATAGGTGAAGCATTGCTGAGAAAAGACAAACTATAACAACAACATCAAAAATTTGACATTTTCTAACATAATAGAACCATTTAAAAAGGGTAGTCGCCATATGTTAGGGTGAAACAAGTACTTTATTTCTAAAGGCAGGAGGAGGAGTCCCACAAAAGAAAAAATGTTTTGACAACAAAAGATGCTCTGAAGATTCCTTCCCCTTCAGAAACAGGGTAGTTTTTGACAGATTTGAGAGTAATGGGAGAGATCTAGATGGGCACATACTGATAGAAAAAGGCATACTTGGGTTGATTTCACTTTTGTGGCCCTTGCTGGGAAAATGGTACATTTAATACTTTATTTCCCATTGCCACTAGCAAAATTTACAGTTCGGCAATTGATAGGTTAAGTGCTGAATTCAACAAGAGAAACTGCTGTTAGAATGGAAGTTTTCTTAAGTTTTTTCCGAGAGCTATCTCTGAGTTAGCTTCAGTCATTGTACTTGTCAGTCTCTTATCTATGATTTGCATATTAAGAATGCAAATGCTTAATCTGTTCTTGGTCAAAGCTTTTTCTACACAAACCTTCAGTGCAATCAGTCCTATATTAATATACTTATAAGTACTATGTGAATATGTTTGAGCCAGAAATTTGAAGTGATTAGAAAAATGTCTTAGTCCTGTTCACTACACTTTGATTCAAATGACAGAAATTAATTAGTTCAACCTGATTGGCTTAGTTTAATAATGATAATAATAATAACAATAAGGAGTAAAATACTGAAGCCCAACAGAGAATAAGTCTCCTAGGAAAGGATATGAGATTTCCATTAGGTGCTAAGGGATTAACATCTTACTTTAAATTAACAAATAGCCTTTGTATATATTAGTCATTTGAACTATGTGGTGTCCATTTTGTATCTTACAATGTATTATCTTTGGACTGATTCCAAAGCTCTCTTTTAAAAGTCATTTTAATGTTCATCTCCCATTCTTTAATCAATATGATCTATCACCAATTTGAAATTTAAGTGCAATTATCTAAAATATCAATGATATACCTATAACAACTATCACTCTAAATCCCCTATATATTATATTGTTAATAATCATTTTTCAAAAATTTTACTAAAATGGAGAAATAATTATATCTATGACCAGCAGTGACAGTACAGATAATTAAAATAGTAATATCAAATAATTATGGTTTCATTAATACAAATGCTGAATATCTGTTCCCTAGTTAGAAGGCACTATCTTTGAGAGAGAGAAGTGAGAGGAAGGTAGCACATGAAGGAGTGAAAATTTTAAAACTTAAAAGTAGATTTTTAACAGAAAAAAAAAAACATACAGCATGCTTCATAGTGACTAATGTTGAAGACATATAGGCAAATACCAGCGGTATAATAATTTTTAAATATTGAACAATAGATATTGTGTTATTCAGAGAACATACAACATAAACCTATGTCAAAGTCAATGATCATAACGCAACCTATCCATATAAGTGACATGCATTTTAAATGATACTTGTGTAAATTTTACAGTACTTGTTACTATGATCCATCTAGCTAAACTATATTATAACATAAATCATGCTTATGTATTCCACATGTCAACTTCACATAGTTTAAATAAATCTAATAGATCACAAATCCTACATATAAAATTTTATATTGAACCATGGACAAATAAACAATAATTTCATTGTATTAGAATATTTCCAAAATTTGGATTTGTCATTCAGTTCTTTAAAAATGTATCACATAGCCTAGAATTATGTATAGTCATTCATTCACCAAATTACAATTATTGAGAATCAAAATACCTAGCTGCAAAACAAAGGGGAAAACAAATATTATCCTATTTTTTTTTCCTATGGGAATTTAGTATTTCATGAGCAACAGAAACTATGATGCTGTGCTCCCATTAATAAATTCACACTTTTCTGAACCCTGGCAGGCAGTTCTGTGAACATGGTGACATGTGCAAATGTGCTTCCTCAACAGCAAAAGAAGTATTTCAATAAAATTTGCTGATTTTTATAAATTACCTTTTAGCACAACTGATATGTATTAACCAGTACTTCAAAAATATTGCAGCTGCTTCAGAATTTATTTGATTAAAAGCTCTGACATTTTGGCAACATCACATGTGTTCAATAGGAATGGACATCTTCCCAGTTTCCATTTCATAATTCTTGTAGTTTTATTTTTAAAACCCAATCTTTCTCATGACAAATAGTATCTACAAACCAGGCAAGATAGAAATATTGTGATCTTCATTTTTTGACTTGAATTCAATTGCAGAGGATTAGTCTAAGATAAAAGGTAAACTCTATTAGTTTTCTTTAATCATGATTAAAACTATTTTTTGATTCTTTCAGAAATTAGAAAGTGATTAAATAATGTAAAATTTTCCTATAACTTTTCTTAAGCTTAATTCACTGTGCTCAGTATCTTCCAAAAGGGATTGATCCCATAAAATGGAATCAGCCTGTATAACTTTAAGCACAGGGTCTCTGTGCTTTGGCTGTGGCTTAACATCAGTTTAGGAAGCATGTACTCTGAATAGTCTTCTATGATGTGGAAGTGGAAAGAGTATTAAAAGGTGATCAGATGGCTTCTAGCTCTAGTAGGAATTCACAACAGTGATGGGACAATGTAAGGAGGTACTAGCCGGTCACTGGTGATGACTGTGTGACTCTTTCCCATATAGACTGCTAAATTCAAGGGCCCCATTATGCTAAAAGTAGCACTAGAGAATAAAGCTGTCAAATTCTTCCACTTTATGGGAGAGGGGCTTGATCCAAATATTAAAAATATAAACAATCCAGGCTATCCAGCATTTACACCTCATCTTGACCATGTAAATAGTAGACAGAGGTCCTCTGAACTGGTCTCAGATAGGGAATTTAAAGAGAAATAATTCAAGAGAACAGAAAAATGTGTGTTAAAAAAGTGAAGAATAGAGCTGTTTTTGTTCCACTTCCCACCTGAAGCAATTACACCACACACATCCTTAAAGAGCTCCCTCCATTCCTTGACACCATAGAAAGATAACAACAGAATCAACTGCGTAGGAGGCCCTGGAAGATGTATCCAGCATAGCTTCCCTGGGTAACTGAATACCCCGATAACACTCCGGAAATTGCCACATATCTCAAGTGACCATACGGGGCATAAATGAGACAGCAACACAGGCGAACCAAGAGAGTCTTTTTTATTAAAATGGGAGACCCTGCATTCAAAGGAGGCATGGATTGGGTGGCTAAGGTTCAGAAGAGTACATGGTCACCTCACATGTCAGCATGGAATAGTGATGAAAGCCGATAGACAAATGTATTCTCATCTCAGTCAATGCGAATGTGGATAGAATTTTGTCACCAAAGTTACATAAGAACATGAAATAGGCTGAACCTTTTTTAGATCAACAATATGTCTGTAAGAGTGACACTGAGTCCCAATTTGCCTAGAATGTGTGCAGTGTGATTAACACCCCTCCATTTTTCACTCTCAATAGTGTTCTAGCTTCAACAATTAATTGTATACTCATTAATTTCCTATATCCTATCATTTCATTATTTTAAAAATGGAGTATTTAACTTTGGAAACAAATAGATCTGACTTTAATATGCTGCTATGGTGGTTTATGTCTTTTTTTTTAAGTAAGCTAAATAAGGCAATATGAAATCCTCCCCCAACTTGATTTGGCTCTTCCACTTCCTGAAATGTTACAGCTCTTTAAAAAAGCAAACAGCTGAATACAGTAGTCTGTATGCTGGATCAAAATTTCAAATGGGAAATATACGACAAAGACAAACATTAGCAGGACAGTGCAAACTAAGGAATGCAAATAGAACAAACTGCCAAAAATTCTTTTGGAATATTGGGAAATTCTCTTAGCATGTCACTGAATGCAGTTCCATATCTGACTCTGATTGCCAAATATATACGGCATGAACTCTTGCCTCAGGGCTCTTAGAATACCCTGGAAGAATTATGTAGGTCATTGACTTGTGTTGTGTAGGCAGAAAGATGGGCTTTGCACGTGGCAGGGTGATAAAACAAATATTTGTCAGCTTCCAAATTGGAAGCAACAATGGATTGATTATTTGCAACCCTGCTATTTCTACAGGCATGATGCAATAGTCCTTTACTCCTGTTCAGTGGATGGGAGATCAATTCTACATACTCAGTGGCATGGTACAGTTTGTCATTATATCTTATAACAATAAGAAAATCTTAAGTAGAAATCCACCCAACAGGCTAGGCAACCTCCTATATCCTTTCCTGAGAGAACACATGGAAAATTAAAAAACAGCATTGTAAGAAAGCAAATTTTAGGATGGATGGGCTTGTGAAAGTGGGTATTAGCAATGAATACCCACACTAAGAAATCAAACATGGTTAAGATTTTATTCATAATTCATACTCTTTGAGATAAATTCAATATTCTTGTTTCCACAGATGTGAATTAAAAGTTTTCTCTTATACTTGCATTATTTCTCTTCTAGATTATAATTTTTGTAATTGTAACTTGCCAAACCTAAAAGCTTAGAAACAAGTTATTTATTATATATATTAATATATGTGTGATATATTTATATCACATTTTTATACCACATCAAATATGAAAATCAAATTCTCAATGTAGGTTGTCTTCTATACACACATGAAAATGCAGAGCTATGGGTCAACATCTTAGAGTCATTCATTTACAACTTCTATTCACCCATTAAATTTTACCTTTGTAAGAATGCACTAACTTTCACTTTCCTTATTTGCAAACTATAGGTCTTAGGAAGATAGCAATAAAAGTTTTAATTTTTAATTGTTCCATCCATAAAATAAAAATATAATATGGGTCATTGAGAGATAATGAGAAACTACATACAAAACCATGAGCACACAGTTGATGAATATACTTTAGTCTGTTTCCCATCATTTGGAAGAGGACAAAAAACTATGCCTAACATGACATATCAGAAATATCCACTTAACAATGTGGATAGCAGAATATTAGACAAAAGAGAGAAGCAGAGTTCAGAGATGACAGGCATGTGTTCAAATGTGATGTCTTCATTCTCAATTAGCATTCTCCATTATGCCACTTCTGCTCTCTGTTAACTCAGTTTTCTCACCAGTTAAAAGGCAGCAGCAATAATCAACTTGTAGCCATGTCTGGGACTCTGATTCCATCTGCTTTCCCTGTCCTAAGTAACAGTTCAGGAGACTGAAATTCTACTTGATAGCCAGTTGCATGCGCGCGCGTGTGTGTGTGCGTATGTGTGTCTTCATTAACTTTTGTGGCATGAACTTCTCCTTAGAGAGATCTCATAAAAGCATTTGGTAATGTGTGATACATGTATATGCAGTATGCTTAGAGCTTTATGCTCAAAACTAGTAAAGAGAAAGTGATTGCTTTTGGGGAACTGCAGTAATTGATTCTGGCATGTCGTTTGTTGCACAATTACTGTACTCCACTTCTTTGCCAGATACCTGCTCCATCTTTAATAAAAGTATGCTTTGGTCTTTAGGAATAAAAGTACTGCTTCTTATCATTTCTAAAACAATGCACAAAGTCTAGAAGCTGGCTAAATAGGAACTGATGAATAAAATCTCTAATACCAAATTACCAAATTGCAAAGATTTAAAGTAAAAAGGCGTTCTCACTAAGAGATGAAATTTTTCCTTTTCTGCTCAATGTTACACAATTATGAGATTTTTGGGCCAGTAGATACTATTCTAATTTAAAACTCATAATCTTTGAATAATACCATAGTTTAAAGATTCATAACATATTCCATAACTGCGATAATCAGCACAAATTATTGGGCATCTAATAACTAATAACTAAATGTGTCAATTATTTTGTCACATGCTTGCACACCTTGCTTAAAGCTTTCAAGTCCCTAGGGAAATTCATATTTTATCCTCATTTTGCAGCTGAGGATATCAAGAATCAAGAAGGCTAAGTCTCTTGCCCAACTTCTAAGATCACACAGCTCAGAAATGTTTTCTCTTTGTAGCTGGATTTAAAAACAATTATAGCAATGGGAAAGATATTTTTTAAAAGCATTGTAAAGATCTAGTATTAATGATATATTACCAAAGTTAACATACTAATTTAAAATGATATAAGTTAATTTATAATGGCAAAGTTTACTCATCCAAAGATTTTGGAAAGAAAGACAAGGGATAGAAATACTCAAGGCACCAATACAGAGAATAGCAAGGCATACTTATTAGCAAGGAAATAATTACACAATAAAGGAAGTTTATTGGACATTTCTTCCAAGTATTACAGTAACTCTAATTGTTTCTCTCATTTATTCATTTCAAATGAAATTCTTTAGGCCTGGCTGCTTTACCACATAAATCCAAAATGAATGAAATTTTGAGAGGTGAATTCTTCTCCAAGAAAGCATTGATCCTAGATGCTAATGCATGGCTCTTGCTCAATGTACTTCTGATCTGAGTCTTCATTTGCCATTCACAAATCCTTTACATATGTCCTGGCACCACTGACTTGATGCTGCATTATTTGCAGGCAGTTGACAAGAGCTCAGCTCTAGCAGGAAACACAGGATACAGCCACTTTGTGTAGAATCAAGAACAAGTGTGCCCAGTCACCTGCATTTCTCCTTGGTATGAGCAGACAGCAAACCAAGTGACAATGAATGCTATTTCTAGAATAGTCTACATATCTGAAACCATAAAGAAATAAGGACCCTGGCCCCAGCTACAGATATTGAAAGTGTAAAAGAGTGGAAGCAGTGTTTTTAGGTATTAATTCATGCCAAATTCAACCCAGAGCCAGTAAAGCAGATAATATATGGCTTTTATCCCCAAGTCATTCACTCTACCTTCAGGCTTTAAATTGAGATTGTGACATAGATAACCTTTAAGAATGATTTATGGAACCTTACCTGAGTCCCCATCTGTGTGCACTATGAGGCACTAATGTAAACATTTCCAAAGCAAGTGAGGGAAGCCGTATATGGGGGTCATTAAAAAGAGAATGGGAAAAACACTAGAAAATATACACCAGGAAACAATACAGAATGGCTCCCCAGGGAATCAATTCACTGTGACCTAGTATTTAAGATTGATTACGAACAATGTTAAAATATTAATGGTAAATAAAGCACACTGAAAGGTCTTTGTTATATAAGAACCTTGTGTTAAGGGTGGATTGCTGTCAAATATGTACCTGACGGGGAATGCATAGGGAAGGAGATAAAGGATATAGCAAAAGAAAACTAGAGAATAAGGGCTGGGGATTTAGCTCAGTGGTTCCATTGCCTGCCTTGCAAGTGTAAGGACATGAGTTTGATCCCTGGTACCAAAAAAAAAAAAAAAAAAAGAAAAAGAAAACTAGAGAACAGAATAGCTGTTTTCCTTAATGCATCAGAATAGTAGATGAAATAGGAAAAATAAGGTTTTCACTAGAATTTAATTCACTTATAAGAGCCAGATATTCCAGAGGAATCCCTTTTCAAAATGGAACCCTGAAGAATGGTTTTTAATCCTCTCATTTAAAAGATAGATTTACTTTACATTTACCTTTGGCTCTTTTAGAGATGAGGAAAATAGACCAAAAGAATTTTACAAGAGCCTGAAAGCAATTAGCAAACCAGGAGATTCAAGAGCTAGAAAGGTCAGTCTGTGTTATTTCTAGTTGGCAATTATCAATTACTAAGCTCAACCCAGTAAACTTGTGGTTTGAACCCCTCAATCCCTGATCAGTGATCTTTGCATTTGGGGAATTTGTAACTTACCCGAAGGAATAGGATATGTCAGGAGTGGCCACTTTGTGAGAATCAAGAAAAATTGGGCCTTGTCACCTGTATTTTTCCTTAGTATGAGTATCCAGTTATCATAATTTTATAAAGCCAACCTTAAACCCCAAAGATGTGACACGATTAAAAAGGACAGTGGGACATCATTGATGTGGGAGAGGATTGTAGAGGGTACAGTCAAAAAATACATGAGAAAGAGAAAACTAAGCTGAGCACTTCAGTAGAATAAGTTGTAAGTTCCCTCCACCTGAATTTGTATGTAAAACACCCACAGTGTGACAGTATTTGCCAATCGGACCTTTATGTAAGTAATGTAAATAATTAACATTAAATGAAGCTATAAGAGTGGGTCTCTACTTTAATAATCCTGGTCTCCTTATTATAAGAAGAGACATAAAAGGCCTCTCTCTCTCCACTATGCAAAGAGAGACAGATACAGCAAGAAGGCAGCCTTCTGCACACTAGGAAAAGAGCCCAAATCAGAAACCAACCTGGGACTTCCTTGTCTAAGTATGCAAAAAATTTTGTGTACTTAAACAACTAGTCTATGGTACTTTGTTATGGTAGCTCAATCAGGCTAAGACAGGGATGGAGGGCAGATAGCATAACAAGAGAAGTAAAAGGAATGACCTTTAAGTCAGGGGCCTGCAAATAAGGTATAGTCCACCACTACCTGCTTCATATGGTCTGTGAACTAAAGATAGTTTATACATTTTTAAATGATCAAAAAAAAAAGGGAGAGAGAAGGAGAAGAATAGCATTTTGTAACAAGTGAAAATCACATGAAATTCAAATTTCATTGTCCATAAATAAAGATTTGTTGGAGCAAAGCCACACTCATTCCATTACCATTTGACTCTAGTGTCTTTTGCATCATCATAACAGAGCTGGGTGGTTGCAACACAGACCATGTGGCCTGTAAAACCTGAAATATTTATTCTCTGACCCTTTATGATGAAAAAAATTGCCTATCTCTGGTCTAGAATGGGACTCTTCTCTGACGTCTTTTGTGGGTATTGCCTAAAGATCTTGTTAAAATGCAGATTCTGCTTCACCATGTCTGGGTTGGGGGGTGTGAGTCTCAGTTTCTAACACTATCGTCATGATTCTGCTGCTCCCATAATAGACAACCACTTGATTAGGGAGATTCAAGATCCATTTTATGTAAGATCCAGATTTTCATTTAGAGGAGTATTTTCCTTAATGATCTTGGTCATTGGGTAATCAACACCTACTACTAACACCACTTTTCTTTGGATTCATCTTAAAATGTAAAAATCAATTTATAGCAGGAGGTAGATAAAAGAAAAACAAAAAAGGAACCCCAGTTTATGTGTTGACAATTGCAAGACACTCTACAACAGAAAACATGCCAAAACTGAACATTTGTTTTGTGCTAAATAATGATTCAGTTTTTTGCAATATTTTATGTTGTTCCTCATAATTTTTCTCATCATGTATAAAGTAGCTTTTTCCCTTATTATGTTGTATTCAAATCTCTTTCCTGAATATGTGAGACAAATTCTGTATGACACAGACTAGCACAATCCTCTATTTTAAAAAAAAGATTTTAAAGTAAAACATCTAAAGTAAATATTGAGATTTAAACCACTGAAAAACAGATTGGGTATTGCCTGTCAAAGCCCCAAAGGCCACAAAATAAATGGCAAGGTAGCAGCAGCCTCAGCTCATTGAAATGCAGACTGTATTCACTGAGATTTCATATGCATATCTCCCCTCCACTGTCTCCTTAACAGATGTCATCAAATCAGATCTACAGGCCAGAAATGAAGTGCAAATACCACCCGAGGAGCTACTGAGACCCACAGATACAGGCTCCCTGACCTGTGAACTACAAATGTGCAACTGCCTGGGTTTAAATTCATCAGGCAGCAACCCAACATGCGATGTTCACCAAAATGTAAAACCTGACATTTTAAAGATTTAGCTGGAATATTTTTCCAATTTTTAAGTTCATAGTGATTATTCAAGCCACATATAAAACTAGCCATACTCTTTAGAAAAACATATGAGAAACTATGCTGCATATTTCTATACTGTTAGACGGTTACAGATATGAACAAGTGGGCTTTATTTTTTGCTGATTTACACATGTATAATTACTAAATGCAGGGCAAAAATACAATGTCATATACTAACCTAAAAAACTATCTTTGTTTAGATTGCTAGTGTTACTGAAGGTAAAAGCACAAGAATTAGTTATAGTACAATTGCATGATTAGTGAAGTTAAAATAGAGGCTGGCTTGTAATCAAGATAGTAATAGGTTGGTAGCCCTTAATGACTCCTTAGTAAGTTCTGTTGTACCCAGTATACTAAAATGAGGTGTTACACATATGGATACACGACTTAGTATAAATACATCACATTTAATCATCCTTATAAACATAAGAAGTAAGCACCCCCATACACACTATTCTATACTTTTACAGATGGTAAAATGAGATCTAGAGTGATACAGCACTTTGGTCAAAGTTTCCTAGATTAGTAAGTGGCACAGCCAGGGTTCGAATTTGCTGATACCAAGACCACCAATTGTAGTTGCTCAGAATACTGTCTCAGTACATTGTATCTCAAAAATATATCTCAAAACTTCAGATTGCTAAGAAACATAGTTGGAATTCAAAACCTTTATGATTTCCTAAGCCCACTCAATTTAAGAGCAAACCCCTTACAATTATTTATTGTGTAAAGGGCATTGGTGCTTCTTTGGACAAGATTGAGTAGTCTATGGCAAACGACAGTTTCTGCCAAGACAAACAAAAACCTCTGTTTAAAAGCATGAGGTATTTGCTGAAACTATAAGAACCAAGGTGTCAAGATTCAGAGAAAGGAGAACTTCACAAAAGCAAATTGCTATTTCATAGAAGCTTTTCCCTTGGAGGCACTTGCCAATTCCTGATGCATGGAAAAAACGTAAGAATCTAAGATTTGCTTGGGCAGAGGCCTGTAAGTGGGAGCACAAACTAATGTACATGTGTGTATGTTCCAGTAACAACAAAAGTGGAGACCTCAACAGCCAGGATTGCACTGAGAAGAGGGAAAGAAAACCAAACACTGCCAGTTTTCTTCTCAACATTTTTAGATTCTGAAGCTGTAAGAGAAAATAAAAAGCTAATTAGCATCTGAGAAGCAGAATTAAGTTTTCTGACAGTTCTTCCTGGCTAGTGACACAGATTAAAGTATGAGACCCATCCAGCAGGGGACCCAAGTGATCACAGCAGGCTCATGGCTAAAAGCTCCATGACTATATCCCAGGGCAGAGATGAATGAGAAATACCATGCTCCAGACTCGATTCAGCTCACTTCTCCATGGAATTAAGTTGATCAGCTCCCATTCTATTTTTCTAGCAGAGAAAAAAGGTAAACCTTTGCAGTAAAATAGAGATGCTCAATAATCTAAAAATTTTATGTATGGTTAAAAAAATTACTAGACATGACAAGAGGTGGAACAATATTACTCATATGCCAATTTTAGAGAAGGACATTAGAAATTGACCCATAGTGAGCCAAAAATTTTAACTAGAAGGAAATGAGATAATCATATCTATTGTTATTTTCAAGAAAATAGAAAACCGAATGGAGAAAACAGTTGCAAAGAATGAACTGCATCAGAGAACTAGGATTTATAAAAAAGAGTCCAATGAAAATGCTGGAGTTATACAACATAATAACTGATATCAAGAATATAATGAGTCACTTATCAATTAGACTCTTCATAATACTGGATTAGCAAAATGAAGAAAGTCAATAGAAGAGTCCAGTCATTTTGTAAAAATGAGAAGCATAGAAAAGTGCATAAAAATGGCTGGACATAGCACAAATATCTAACATACAGATCATTGGAATACTACTAGAGGACAGAAATGAAGCAAAATCAATATTTGAACACAGAATGTCTGAGGATTTTTCAATGACCTCAACTCTTATATTCAAGAATCGAATCTCAGCAAACTCTCAACAAGATAAACACGAATACACAAATACATACTCATACACACATGCACACACATCCCACAAGTGTAGCTGTATCATAACCAAACTTCTGGAAAGTAAAAATCAAGAAAAAGTATTATAAACAGAAACAGACATTTCTCCTGAGAAGGAATATATGACTTTTCAATAAAAAATGATGATGATAAAAAAAATAAGAACTAAGATACATCATGTACAGGTACAAGCACCCATATAAATGTAAATGTATTGTGTACCTAAAATGGACCAATAAAAGAAAAAAAAAGAAAGAAATTAGCTTCCAACCTAGAATTCTACACCCTGCAAAAATATCCTTCAAAAGTAAAATAAGCCCATTTTCAGATAAAGTATAAAAAATAAAATTTGTCAGTAGCAAACCTACATCAAAGGAAATTTAAACTTCTAAATTTATATTTCTAAAGACAGTTCTTTAAGCAGGAGGAAAAAAAGAAATGCCAGATGGAATAAAGTGAAACAGAAAGGGTAAATACATGAGCAATTATATTTCAATGGAAATAAATGCTCTGGGGACTTTAAATATATTTAGAATTAAAATGTTTAACAAGTATCCAAAGATAGGAAGGCATAAATGCAGTTTTCTGAGATTCTACCATTAGTATTAATAATTTTGATTGTAATAAACTGATTGTAATGAATCAAAGGCAAATGCTGACAGCTCTAGGGTATTCACTATAAACTGGTAAATAAATGAAATTGTAGGAAATTTGAATACTTATTGGATGATTTCTTTTTAAAAAGGCATGAAAGGAGAAAAAGAAGCATATTGAAATCACTGGGACAAAAAGAAGAAAACAAGGAAAGGAAATACTTTAATAGCAATAAGCCCAAATACAGCAATAATTAAATTTCAATGGACAAAATATTTCAATAAAAAGATGACTAGGTTTGATAAATACTGTATTATAGATACTTAATGCTGCATATTTTATGGAAGGAAAAATATTTCCCAAGCAAATATCACCAAAATAAAATGATATGACATGAGAATGTCAAAACCTTGAGAGTTCTTTTTGAAGATTCCAGAAATATAAACCAATTTTATAAAACAAAATGAAGCTACTTCTTGATTTTAAATTTTTCTTTTGTGTTCCAATGATCTCTACAGAAAAAATAATGACTATATAAAACAACAATCATGTAGGTTTTTCTCCCATATGGTCATTATCTTGATAGTTAAATCCTCTGAATCTCCTCTGTGCTCCTATAAATGTGAGATGTTGCTTCTGAAGTTTGGAAGGAGCAGACACTCTGGGATTGCCTTGCCATCATGGAAAGCTTGCATATTTTCTTTCAAGAACCCTCCAGGATCCTGTTTATCCCAGTCATAGCCAGAAGTCAAGTTTAACTCAGTCATGCTACATGGTTTGGTTTTTCTTCTGATCTGATCCATTTATCTACCTTTCCCTTCTTCCTTGTTTCCCTTCCGAACTTCTGTATGCACAAAGATTTTCAGCACATGGGCAGTAAATTAACTTACATCTTATATCTTCCACCTTTATAACTTCTTATATCTTCTACTTTTTATCTCAATAGGTCCCTTCCTATTATCACCTTAATTGAACTCTGGCTGTGCATGGTCATAACTCTATGCTCTGCATGGTCCTGTTTCTCACTTCCTTTTCAGAAATACACATTTGGATCTGCCAAAAGCTCAATCCTGTGTATATGCTCTATCTCATGCCATCCTTCAGGCATCACACAGAAAAAGCAGGACATTTGAGAAAATCATACTGCCTGGCAACACTACCTTCTTGTTGGGGTAATCCTAGTTTCTCAATTTATGATCAAGTATTATGTCTTTTTTTTCCTATTCAAATTTTCCCATGGTTGTGTTTCCATTACTCTCATAATTCCTCTCCCACTTCAGTGAGGAGGAAACACATAACAGAAATGTTATCTGAATAATTCACCTGAATACTTCAGAGATACCTGAGACTTCCCAGCTTCCACAAACACATTCTTCCCCAGTTATCCCCCAAAACACATATGTATGCATTCCACACATCTGTTTCAGCAAGTCCTATCAGTTCCACCTGCAAAGCACATCTTCTTTCCCACCATCCCCATCTCTACTGTTACTATGATAGACAGCTAAGCTAAACAAATATTACAGGCATTCAGACAGAGCAAGTTCCTTGAGAGAGTCAGCACAAAAGTCAAAAGCACATTACAACTGTGGCCAGAGGTGCATTTGGTGGAGGCCAGGCCTCAACATACAGATGAAATGACGAGGCCTAAGTGGTAACACCTGGTCTAATGAAGTCTGGTTAGACATCAGTCACCTCGGTGGGTGACCAAGACCTTCAGACCCATCCCTTCCTGAAAAGATCTTTGTTCCTTCCATGTACACTTGCTAGGTGACTTGCTTCCTCACTGGATTGATGCTACCTAGGGGACTATACTTATAATCTTATTAGTTGATTATAGCTGTAACTCGCGTTGTACTCACATGGTTGTGCTCTATAAAACCTCCCCTGAGAAGTGCACTCCTCAGCAACCCATTTTCAAGTCCCCTCCAGCCTCTTAGGAGCTGTAACTTTCCCTTCAATAAATCTTTCCCACTGGTAACCTCCACTGTTCCTTAGAACTCATTCTTTTATTTGGGGTGACATGAACTTGGAGCATTAGACATCTAGCAGGTTGGGAGTTATAATATTTCCTCTATATCATTTGGAGGTCCTATATCACTACTACCAGAATAGTCATGGCTACCACCCTGTCTTGCCTGCAGGACTGAAATGCCTTCATCACCTTTCTCTGAACTCATATCACAATAACCCATTCTCTGTTAGAATCTGAAGATATTTTTCAAAAATTATTTTGAAGTAACTATAGATGTGCATGAAGTTGAAAACAATAAAACAGAGCTGGTGTCATTGTTATCGTTTGTACCTAGATGTCCCCCAAAGCCTTATGAGGTCATAAGTGGGGCTTTTCAGAGCAGGTTGGATCTAGGGTGTGTGCTGCTGGGATTAAGGATGTGATACTGGAATTGATCCATGGTGCAATGCTAGGATTAAGAGTGTGAATGCTACCTGCCCTAAGGGTAACCTGGATAAAATATAAGAGACAGAAAGATGGCTGCTGTTTCCCCTGCTTGTGGCTTGCTGCTTGCTTCCTTGCTACTTCACTCCTTTGCTCCCTTCCTGCCTTCTGCCTGCCATGAACTGCTTCTTCTCTCCAATGGCCCTCTGCCATGCCACTCTGTCTTGGAGCCAGCCAACTGTGGACTGAAACTTCAATAAATTGTGAGCCAAAATAAACCTTTTCTCCTTTATCCTTGGGTTTTGGGTATTCTGTCCTAGGAGCCAGAAAAGAAACTAAGCCAGACATTCACCCAATTTCCCCCAATGGTTAGATCTTACACAACTACATTATTTCAAACATAGGAAAATAACATTGAACCATGGGTGTGGGCAGTACTGTGCCATTAATCACATGCATAAATTCACATAACTACTACTACAGGGTAGAACCACATTTAAAGTTTAAACAATTGCCATACCTTTTCAGCATAAAGCTCTTCCCATTAAGCTTCTCATTTTAGTTCAAGGAGAATCCAGACTCTCTGCCTTGGCCCACGTGATCTCTTCCCCATCCTCCTCCCGTGCTGTGTCTCTAGGTACCTCACTTTCTGTACTTCCATCTCACTGTCTCCTTCTATTTTCCATAGCAGGTTTGACCTCAGTTTCATCTCATCTTCTGCTTTCTCAAGTGCTGGCTAAAGTACCCTTTCCCTATGTCACCACTCTTCTCAGATCACCTATAAAATACCTAAGCCTATTCTATCTCAATACCTGACACTACTTTCATGGATCACTTCACAATTTGCAATTATATATGTTTGTTTGGATGATTGACTCCTTATTTGTCCTCTAGCAGACTGTAAATTTCATCAGGGAAGATAAAACGTAGGTCTGGATCATCTTTTTTCCCTATGACCTGGCATGGAGTGAGGCATACAACATACAGCAGGTGCTACAGCTTAGTGGATCAATGAATAAATGTAAGATTTTTGAAAAAGAAAAAAAACAGTAAAATAAGAAATGAACATTCATGGTCTGAAAACAACCTGAGAGCTTTGATGAAAGATTCTGAGTAAGGGCAAGCAGAGAAGCATTAAATGGAACTGAAGTTGCTTCCCTCTGCAGCATGGCCTCCTCCTGTGTGTGTATAATTCCAATTAATACTAATTAGGCTTAAATATGTGTCAAGGGGGAAATTGATTGTTGTTGTTGCTGAAGCTGTTGTTGTTGAACACAGCTCCTGAACATCATATCTGAAAGGCACAACTCATTTTAACACACACCCCTCTGTTCACTTTGGTAACCATGAGCAAGTTTCAGTGTTTGGTTGGGGGACACCATGTTTTCAGTATCCTTCATAATACGTGCACGGACTTTACTGCTTCTACCCAAAATCTAATAATGGATTGTGCCTGCTACACAGTCAATCTAGGTATCATCAATGAAGGCAAACTCCAAAGATCCTTAAAAATGAAAATGCCAAAGATCACAGGAAAGGGAGAAAGACTATAAAATACAAAAAGAACATTCTGAGTTTGAAACTTGTGAGAGTCTTTGACAAAGATGTTTAACTATTCAGAAAGAGCCCTTCACTGCGAAGTTGGTCTCTTGTTTCTAATGCCAGTTCTGCTCCCAACTAGCTAAGACCAGATATTTTATCTGTCTTAGTATCATTTTCCTGATCATGAAAACAAAGAATTTAGGTTTCAAAGTAAACACATATTTAGTCCTTAAAACTTATAACTTTGGAATTTCTAACTTCAGAACTCAAAAAGCTAATTTCCAAACTAAACTTGTATTCATAAGCTACCATTTGATTAGGAAAATACAAAGAGAATGAGAAAGAAAAAACATCCTCTTACCTGCTTTCTGGCTGTTGTTTTATGAGCAGGTGATCTCTTATGCATAAAGAAAATTTCACACTTTCTTTGTTGTTTTCCTGTAGCATGAGAGATGATACTCTTTTTTTTCTACCTTGTTAAAAGCTTCTATTATAGAAATTGCCAGGTCTATTAGTATATCTTAATTACCACATCTTGTGCTGCTTTTAGCCTCTAGTGGGGCAAAATTGCCATGATTTATGCTTTACTAACAATGATATTTTTACATTAATAAGCAACTAAAGAGCCCAACAACACTTCTGGGAAATTCAAAAAACCATAGAAGGATTGCCATCATTTTGATTTATATCTACTCTAATTGTCTTTACAGAAAACTTATAAAAGAAGAATACAGTGTCAAAATGTTTATTGTGCCCACAAAAATATTTATAAAAAATCCTGCTTCAGATTTGCAACAGAAGCGGCATATAAAGTGAGAATGGGCTCAGATGAGGTTGCATTAGGTTGATGAGCAGCATCAGGTCTCTGGTTTGTTAATTCAGGAAAATCAGATAAAAGGGTTTTCACTCCAAGGTGAAGCTTCTATCCTCTGTTTGAGTCCTGTCCAGCAGGATGATAGGTGAATGTAATATGTACCTGGCCGAGATGGGCCAGTGTTCCTTACATTGGAAATATGGGGGGGGGGGGCTATTAACAAAATACCCATCATGGATTAAACAGCCACAAAAGCTGAATTCTCTGCCATCAGTGAGTTGACTCAAAGCCAGGAATTATTGGTCCCTTTCTGTAAGCCACAGGGCATTGAAAATCAATCCTAATTCAACAGAAAGATTTAACTTCTCACACTTTTCAGATCTCAGCACATAATATTATTTCTATCTTTCTTCTTGGATTTAGTTTTATTTTGCCTTCAGCAATCTCTCAATCCTATACACATGGTTCATTTTAAAGAAAAGGATTCTATAATATGCGAAAATACTTGTAGAAAAAAATGGTATCAGATTAGAATGTGAATCCTTCAAATCAAGTATTTTGAGCTATCCACATAAACCAAACAGTTGTTAGGAGTCTAAGCTCTATGCTGTCCCTAAAGTCATAGAGTCTTCCCTGGACCCACAGAGCTGCATTTTCTGGGAAGCTGTTTGAATCAGAAGCTCTCCCTGTTCCAGACCTACCGAATCCCTCCCAGTCTGCCCTTCTGCCAGGGGATTTATGTGCACAATAACATTCACTAGACACTGAATTAGAAGCTTAGCGCAGACTAGGAGGTCAGTGTGTCCATCAGAGAACTACAATCATGGTACCACAAGATCTGAAAAATGATGGGTGGGGAAGGGGGAGGCTAAAGGTGGCTAGTTGAAGTGATGTTGTAACAATCTTTTCCAAACTTGATCTAAAATGAACCAAATCTCACATCAAAATGACAGTGGATATCTTTTTTCCAAATTTGGTCATGCAGGGAATGCAAGACATGAATTTCTTTGATCTCTAGTCTCTCATTTTAATAAAAATTCTATAGATCCTTCTGCCTAGAAATAGCAAGGTGTGCAGTAGTTTCATTGTAGCTTAATAATTTGTATATAAATAATCAAGTCTCAGTGTCTGTAGGCTAAGACTTTTACAGAATTTCAGAATAAGTTTGGAGGATTTCACAGATTAAATAGCAATCAACGCCAATTCAGTGCCAGTTTACATGAATATTTCTAGAGAAACAACAAAACAGCACTCAAGTAGAGTTTTATTTAAACATTTTCTTCTCCTTTCTACCTTTAGGTTGTCCTGCAGCAATGCCAATGCTTAGCACACTGAATATTTTCTTATTTCTTCACTATGCATTCCTACATCAAATAATATTCTTAAAAGCACACGTGCACATTAATACTGGAGAAGAAAACCACCCATATTTACTATGATTCCAACTTCTTCTTTACTAGTGTCCAAATGATACGTAAAAAAAAAAATTAGTAAGCAATTTTCAGTTAAAATTTTTTACTGGGAACTACAGGTAATTAAAGAGTATTGGAGCATTTAAAGAAATTTAGTTAACCAAAGAAGAGTCTTAAAAGATGAGGAATAATTCTGAAGAAACAAAATTGTGGTGGAACAAACCAACACACAATAGTATTTTCTTTGTAAAGTTTTTCTTTTTCTCTTTGTTCCCAAATTTATGAAGATACATTTCTGATTAAGAATTAAAGAAAGATTCAGTTGGAGTGAAGACAAAAAGGCACAGATCTTTGCCACCATCTTCATTAATTATTAACTACGTGGCAATAGGAAAGGTCAGGCCCTGAAAAGATTGAAAATCCTGAAGCAGACTCATCCAACTAGCCAAATAGCCTGATAACCAGAGTAGACTTATGCAATTGTTTTAAGAGCTGCTACAGTGGGTGTTTGAATGAATTCACCAACATTTATTATACTAATTAACTTAGACCTTCCTATTATTTCAACACATTCCCCATTACTGCTAGTCATAGCATCCCAGGGAGATAATATTTTCAGCATCTCATTGATGTGTTACTTCCATGTATGTCCATCTTAATGATAAACCAAAGACCAGAGTTCAGTTTAACAATCTCCTAACTACTGTTTAATTTTTCATACTCCCAAAGCCTTTATAGTTCTACTTTCATTTTACAATGATGGGATTCGCTTTAGATTTCTTACTCATTGGCTTTGATGCTACTGATTATTTCTGGTTTGGTAAAGACCACTACAGTAACCTAATATTTGGAAAAATCCAGAAATCACCAACTATCTCTCCAATTATCCACCAGCCCTGCATTCCATGAAACAGTATCTGAAAGCATCTTTAAAAACAGTAAAAAACCCATTTTTGTTTCTGAGTAAAAACATTTTCTGTCTTTTTGTAGTTGCATACTCTAAGTTTAAAATTTGTAATAACATCCTGCCTGAGTTTTTCTTGTTCCCCACAGAGAACAATAGCATATGTCTGTTTGAGAGTGAATAATTTACCAAATCAGAACATTCTGTAAAAGACACCATTTTGCTTTGATTCACTTGTGTAACTGACACTGAATTTAATGAGAATTACACACATCTGTCATTGGGCAGCATCAACCCCATTATTTATTAAAGCTGAAACCCACCATTTTCAATTAAGCTTCTTAGTCAATAATTAACAGATATAAGATTCACAGATTTGTGATTTGTACTCTCTGGTGAGTAAAAAATGGTGATGAAAGAAAAATGAGGCAGAGAGAAGTTTTCCAGGCTGTGAGCATTCTTCCTGGTTTATATAAGCTGCATAACTAGGTTATACATCTTTGGTGATTAAAAGGAAAACAAGTAACTTCAGTTATTGTTTCTTTGCTGTCGCACATCTGATATCGCAAGTTTGTAATACTGTATGAGTTCATTCAACTCTTCTCTATTTTGTGAAATCGAATGGAGGATATAATGAAGACCAGTTGTCTATCTTTACAAATCTATAGCCCTGAATTCTATTCCTGCTATTCAAATAGCTGGTCCGTGGATCATTAGCATTATTAACTGGAATACATTAGAAAATGGACCCCATGCAGACCTGATCTGGACCCTGACCAGGCTGCTGAATGAGAATCCCAGGGATATCTCTTCCCTTCTGGGTTATACTAAGCCTTCCAGATGTGGGTGTTTAAGAATGCCTGATTGAAACTATACAACCTTGTAAATTAAGTTGACAAATATCAAATAAGGATGGAAAGTACTAGTAATTTTCTTCTTATTAGCACACTTGTTTTTCTGTTGTAAAATTAAACTACATTTATAATATAGAATGTGGTTACTTTTCCAATAAAATTGTCAATTCTATTTTGATTAATTTCATAAAACGTATTCTATTACCCATTATCCTTGACTTGGAAAGAGATTGCTTAGCACATTTTTAACCACAATAATTTTCTGCTATTTAAGCAATGTCATTTGCTCTTGCAGCTCTAGCTATTTGTTACACCTAAATTATTCAGGAATTTTCATTCAAAAATAAAATATATAAAATAAAATGTTCATACTATTATACAATAGTTTTCCTAATTTTACTTACTTCTTCTTTCCTAGTATAAAGAACTACTAAAATACCCTTTTATTTTTTTTGATACAAATGTCTCTTTAGAAAGAGATTCTGCTCATTTTTTACTGTTCCTGAGGTCTTCTGATACCCAACAAGAATCACTGTTTTTTTTCTCTTGTATTTTGTAAAGAGGATGGGAAGTGGGTAAAAGCTATTGGTGCCAGTACACAGCCAGAGAGTGCATTAAAATGTCTAATGACACAATTTATCTGCTAGACTAAAATACATTTCATAGGATGGAGGAAATAACTCCTTTAGTGCTGCATCCACATTGTATTCTGCATTCAAACCTCCTAAAATTCTCTCTTGCAACACAGACCATATTACGATGATGGATAACTGATTTCCAACAGTGGTTTAAAGTGATTATTAATCTGTAACTATCTGCCTGCTGGGGTAGTCTATGGTTTCTAAAAAGTTAAGAACCATTTCCACCCTGTTGGAGCTATTATAATCTTTTTGAAGCCTTCAGCATAGGACCTCCTATCTGTTGCTATATGTCTTTGTTAATTTAAGTGAACTTCCAAGACTCCTCAGCACCATATACAGTCTAACTCCAAAACTACAGAAGAAACTATGTGTCATGTTATGCACAAGATTTTTACTGTGGTTATAAAGGCAACAGGCAGTAACCCTGTGGAACTTTCATGTTTCAAACGTCAAAGGCCAGACAACAATAGTATCCCATCAAATCATAGGTTTAATAGACAAAATGAAACTTTGAGGTCAGCAAAGCCAGCTAGTTTAAAAAAAATTGGGAGGACAGGAAAGAGTGATCTTCAGAAAAGAACAATTGAATAACTAAAACTTTGGAAGTTTACATGATACCAGACAGAAGAGCCTTTTCCACCTAGAGGGAGTTGGGGTTTTTTTTGGGGGGGGGCGTGTTTTGGTGGGGAGCACTCCTTGCTCTTGGCAGAAATCCGTTTAGGCAGTTACACAGAAACACATGCAGTATCCTAGCTGAATTTGGAAAGTTTCAACCTAGTACAACTCTTTACACTTTACAGATGGTGAAGCTGAGACCTAGAGGAGCTCATGCACTTGCCCTCTAGCCTCAAAGATTACTCATAATAACATCTGAACAATTCCCATGTATCTTGACCCTCAGTCCATGGATTAGTATGCTAAATTGTATAAAACAAAAACTGACCAAAGAATACTGCATGGAAAATGATGAGAATAAAGAAATTCTTCCTGGGGTAGGAGTTGGGGTTCCTTTTAGATGTTGCCTCTCCCTTCAGATAAAACATTATAATAAAGTTAAAAGCAATGACAGGAGGATGTATGATCAACTAAATAGCAGACACCTCTGGGGCCTGAACCTAAATAAGACTGGGACAAAGCCCTACCAAACCCCTAGAATGAACAGACCTAGTGGGTGGTCTTGATAACCATTACCTTCAAGCAGGAGAAACTAGAACGCAGTTTTAAATGAAAAGAGTGAACATCATTATTACCAAAGGCAGACAGGTTGGTTTCCAGTTGCATTTCCTGGCCCATCCATTTAGGTTTGGGGCAGGAAGAAAAATTAAAATGAATAATGTAATATCAATACGTATACTCCCATGGAGAGAAGAGAAGAAATTGCATGCACTAAATAAGAACATAATGCTATAAAAATGGAATACAATATTCAAAGTGCATAAAGAACTCTTGTATATTAAAAATACATGTTAGCAGAAATAGATGGAAGATAAAGTTAAGAGACCTCCCAAAATGTCATACACAAATATCAAAGAAGAAAAAATGTGTGAGAAAAAGTAGAAGGAAAGTACTCACCATTTGAATAAAAGGAGCTTGGGGGGGAGGGGGGGAGGAAGAGAGATCAGCACAATAGAGTAATCATCAATAAAATCATACAGGAAAATTTCCCCAAACTGAAAAGCCTGAGTTTACATATAGATAGATCTGACATTTGCCTACTACAATTAAATGAAATGCACTTACATGAATTTACAAATATTAACTGAGACAAAAATAATCTAAGACTTTAAAGAGAAAAAAGTCACATAAATTATGACATTAGACTGGCCCTGGCTACTTTAAACTAGATAAAAATACAACGTCTTCAAAATGATTAACATGAGGGCCGAGGATTTAGCTCAGTAGTACTGCCGCTTGCCTCAGAAGCTCAGGGTCCTGAGTTGGATCCCCAGTAACAAAAAAAAAAAGTTTAACATAATTTCCACTCTAGAAGTATATTCCAAACAAGTTGTTAACATTTATAAGTAGAATAAACTCATATTGAACTCAAAATTGCAAAAAAATTTACTTCCCCCATTACATATTTGTTCCCAAAATACTTTAATATATATGCTAATTTGTTTCATTTATACTATTAGTTTTTCTTAGATCATTGAAAAGAAAGTTTTGTGTTATTATCTCTTTGTTCCTTTGTGTAAAAATCTTTGTGGTCTATGTCTTGTACTCTGAGTTACAACTTTAAAGATAGATACACGCAGTATATTGACTGTTATTTTCTTCTCTTGTTATAAAATATTGTTTTATTTTTCTTTAAGTTTATTGGTATGTTTTAGGTATACAATATGATGACATTCATCACTGGAAATTTGCACCTTTACATAATCTCTCTTGGTTCTTATTTTTTTCCCCATTGCCCTGCCCTCCCCTCAAACCCCCACCTCTCCCTATTTAAAAAGACTTTGTTTCCATTTTTTCCTTTTCTCATATTTTTTCCTTTCCCTTCTTTCCTTTCAAAATACTATCCATATAAGCATCAGGAAGTGCTTCTTGTAACTCACAATTCTGGGATAAATTGATACAATTAAATATTTGGTACTTACAACCTTGTGTTTAAAATGCTGCCACCTGTGAAAGGAAGCTCTAATTTATTGTTTAATTTAAGACTTTGTTGATTTGTGTTTAATACTTGTTGTGAGTATATTTTGGTAATAATATGTAAGCATGGAGAATCACTGATAAAAAAAATACTATCCATACACTCTTTTTCAAAAAACTATTGAAGAGACATACTATACCAAAGAGAAGAAAAACAAGAGACACAAGTGTGAAGTGGACTGAACGGTAGCCCCTCAAAAGATGTGTTCACCCTGACCTTTGAATGTGGCCTCATTTGGGAAAAGGGCCTGTGCAAATGTAATTAAGTTTAAGATTGTGAGATAAGGTCATCTTGGATTTATGGTGGGTCTTAAGTGCAATGACATGTGTCCTCCTCAGATAAAGGCAGAGGTACACTTAACAGAGAGGCAAGAGGGAAGGCCATGTGAAGAGGGAGACAGAGGCTGAAGCTGAAGCATGCCTGGAACCACTAGAAACTAGAAGAGCCAAGAAAGCATTACCTCAAAGCCTCCAGCTTGATTTGAGCTGCAGGACGCTATTACTTGAATAAATTTCTGTTCTTTGTATTTTTTAAAGTCACCAAGTTTATGATCATTTGTTACAGCAGGACTAGGACAATAATACAAAAAGATACAGGAAATGGGAGATACCAAAATAGGAATGAGCAAAGAGAATCATGAAGGAGGTAAAGGGGGATCCCAAGATGATTGTTATACAACAATGACACGAGGCTGGCTCTGGCTCAGTTATGGATTGAATGTCTGCATTCACCCCAAAGTCCATATACAGTAAGTCCCTGACTTACAAAGGAGTTCCATTCTGGGAGAATATTCATAAGTTAAATTCATTTGTAAGTCTGACAAAGTGAGTCTTATACACCTTTGATGACCCAAATACACAATGTATATTGCTTTGTGCTTCCTAGAAGTCCCTTCCACACTGCCATTACTTTTCCTCTTGGTTCAGGACAACCTGGGCTCTGACTGAGCACTGTACTACTGTATACTATGGCACTGTACAGAAAACACACAACAGCACAACTGTGACAGCATCCAGCAGACAGGTGAGCTACTTCCATGATTTGTTCCCATCTATGAATGTTCATAATGTGAGGTTCATTCATATCTGTGAGTTTGCAACTTGCATGTTTATAACTCAGGGACTTACTGTATTAAAATTATAATCCCCAGCGTGATGGTATGAAGCCTCAGGGAGGTGATTAGGGCACGAGGGCGGAGACCTCATGGACTCATGAACAGGTTTAGTGCATTTATAACAGGGACCTCAAAGAATTAATAGCTCTCTTTCTGCCATGTGAGGAACAAATGCCATCTACAAACCAGTAAGTAGACTGCATCAGACACCTGAGCAGTCAACACTTCGAGCTTGGACTTCCCAGCAATCAGAACTATGAGAAATAAATATGTGTTGTTTAAGCCATGTAGTAAATAGTATTTTTTTGTAATAGCCTAGCTAACACAATGACGTAAATTGACTATTTCCTAGTTTCAATAGACATTTTAAAAAGTTGAACAGTAGACAGACTAGGTTAAGATACACAGGTACCTAAGCAAACAAAAGTTTAGAATGATAGAATTTTCTACAAGACCATAATAATGTAAATAATGAATACTTCTCTAATCAAAATTATGGCACAGCTGTATTAAAAGGATTAAGGATGGGTTGGTGTTTTAGCTCAGTGGTTTCGCCACCTGCTACGCAAGCACAAGGACCCAAGTTCAATCCCTGGTACCAAAAAAGAAAAAAAATAATAATAAAAGGATTAAGGATGGAAGTAAGTGGTGTGTTTATATGCATGCATAGGAGGTTGGATGTCATGTGTATGTAGAAGGTATTAGGGAATGGAAGTCAAAACTAGGGAATGAGCAAAGTCCTCATCTTCCATAAAACTGAATCCCTAAAAATGAATAGAAACACAACCTACTGAGTTAGAGATATAGTAGGAAATATCAAAATAATCCTCTAAATAATTGAAAACTGTTACCTCTGAAAAAATTCAATACTTTTGTTTGTTTGTTCATCCGTTTCTTTGTTTTTGAGATAGGGTCTCACTATTAGCTCAGGCTGGTATGGAACTTACTATGTTGTCCAGACTGGCCTTAAATTCGCAATGATCTTCCTGTGTCAGCCTCCCTGGTGTTGAAATTATAAGCATGCACCTCCATGCTCAGCAAACAATTCAACACTTTTAATAATACTTTAATAAATAATTTAGTATTTAATAAAGTGAATCTTCAATAGAAATAAAATAATTTTACTCATAATACTAAATTTCAGACATTTAAGGCAATTGTTTTTTTTTTTTTAGAACAATCCTGTGAGGAAGATACTGTTATTCCCATTTTACTGATAAAGACCCTGAGGTTATTTGGTCAGACAACAGTGTCATGCCTAGATTTGGAACCCAAGCAGGTACTTTATATTTTACAGTGCCTACCTTCACACCAACATTGCTTGTGCAAGGAAATGTTGGGGAGAGAAGCTGGTAATACCATTTAACAAACATTGTAGAACTAGTAAACTCTTATGTCAATTACTTATATGTATAAATTTGATTTTTAAAACAATATCCTCTGGAAATATCCCATCAGAAAATGAAAGTTATAACTCTGCTATTTTTAGCTTTAGCTCTGCATCAGAATCAGTAAATATGGGAGTTGGGCTGGGTGGAGTAAAGTGACAGAGGGAATAGGAGTTTCCCTAGCCAGGTAAAAATTCAGTTTGACTCATTCTAAGTGGCAGATGTTGTAAGGAAGAAAGCGCCATGCACAGGATTTGCAGGTAGGAGGCTGAAGGCAGCCAAGAGTGCAAACTCAAAAGGGAAAGAAAGACAGCATTGCAGCCACATGTACCAGGCAGGCACACACCTCAGCCATATTTGCATTCTTGTGTCATCACTTCCTTCCCATAGATTGAACCAACACCTGTTTAAGCCTAAGAAAGTTTAAGAATTTGAAGAAATCAATTTGCATGAAAATGAGGCAAAATATTTAAACCTCAATAAGTATGTTTGCTTTCTTTAGTTATGCCTGAGTTTATATACAAAAATTATCCCCATTTTATATGAAATATGTAGATGAGGTATTCAGGGACAGTCTCATTCAAAGTAATAGATTTTTAATTTAATCTCTAAAATGATATATTGTGACAGAAACTTTGGAAAAAGGAATAAATTTCTCTCTTGGTAATTTTAAAGAGATATTTCTCAATATTTGAACTAATCAAAACAGGTATATGAAAAAGAGGTCTACAGTCTAGAATTTAGTTTAATAAACTCAAATTTAAAATACCACAGTGAATTGGCTACTTTGAATGGTGATGTAGAAGATCAAGCAAAATTAAATTATTACAGCTTCAAAAATTATTTATCTTTTATATTGATTGCTGGCAAGAGGGTAAATTTGGCAAGGAAGCTCAAAGACATGCTTCTTATACTTCTAATAATTGAAATAGTGAATACTTTATGAGTGTTTATTAGGAACAAGGTATTGTTCTAATTGATCTACAATTATACTGACTCATTTGCTCCTCATAAGCTTATGAGATTTAATATCAACATTGTTTTACAGAAAGTAACATGGAGAAGCCCAGTGGAACTATCAGCTTGTGATGACAGCTCCAGGTTCAACCTCTCCACCGCTGCACTACTGAGGAATAGATTTGCTAGCTGATGTGAGAACTTGGGTATCATAGAGCCATCTTCCTTACTGAAGAAAATACGTGTTCAGGGATCATGTGTTGGTCATTCACACCTATTTCCTTGTTTTGCTTTTTAAAAATTCCAGAAATATGAATCCTCACATTTTAAATCAGTGAATTATTAAAATTGGTTAGTAACCAAAGCATGCACACTTATCCCTATCTTTATTTAATAAATGATCTAGTAGCTTGTTTTCTTTCTGGAATATTAGGTGGGTAGTGTCCTGAGTACTGAGGATGGTAGAACACAAAGATTATGTTCTTCATATGTAGGATAAACCAGCTCCAAATTTCAACCCTTAACTTACCTGGCTGTGCAACTTTGGGAAAATTCCTTCCTCTTCTCAGTCTCACAGCTTGCTATGGTTTGGATAAGTGCCCTAAAAGTCTATGTGTTAGAGGGTTGGCAGTGACACTAGTACTGCTGGGAGGATGTGGAACTTTCAGGAGGTAGAATCTAAAGGGATACCCTTAGGTGACTGAGAGAGTTTCCTGGAAGGGAAATGTGGGGCCCTGTTCCCTTTCTCTTTCTCCCTGTGTTTCTGTCTCACAAGGAGGCAGTTTTGCTCCTCAGTGTGCTTTCTACCATTACTAATTGGCATCCCCATAAAAGTCTCAAAGCAATAGGTTTGTCCAATTTTGGACCTGAAGCTCCAAAATTGATAGTCGAAATAAACTTTTCCTCTTTATAAGTTAATAACCTTAGGTATTTCCCTGTTGTGACAGAAATCAGACTATGCAATAGTTAATAATACATTAGACTGTGTTATGCAAAGAACTATACAGAGTATATAACATGGAACTGATGCTCCATAAATGTTAGCATTCTTTTATGACTGCCCAGATCTATTATCAGGATATGGTTTGCTACCAATCAAGAAATAGCACAGATCTGAGAGCAAAAATCACTTTGTGTATGAAATACTTTCCTCTAGTATGGTTAAAGCAGAGCTCAGAACCCAAGAGAGAGGTAAAAAGTTGTCTTCACAGATTTATCATGTGAAGTCTTGATTTTTCTTATTGATTTTCCTGTATTCTAGACATGTTGGTATAGAAAGTATCAAATTTAACAGAAAATGTTATGTGTATTTGTCCGCAAATTACACTTGAATGGATTAGTTAACAACCATAATTTTGAAGTCAGAGAGAAAGACAGCAGCACTTGAAATAAAAATTATCCAGAAAGGGGGGGGGGGCAGAGGAAGAAAGAACAGACTAGAGAACAGATAGATTGGTGTATATTAGAGACTTTACAGATGTTCTAATAGTTTTATTGTCCAAAGAGACATCCCTAAGCAAACTATAAGCTATAAATGAACATTTCTTATTAAAGACCAAGGGAGTAGGAACAAAAGGATCCCGCAGTGCTGAGATAGGTTCTCTAGGATGGAGAAGTGAGTCTCTAGTGGTAAGTAACTTTTCTAATGTAAGGCAGTAACATGAAAATTTACCTTCAGACAGTTTACAAAGCTGAACTAAATCCATTCACTTAAGAAAAGATAATCCATATATGCTTCAGTATTTATAAGGTAAGAAGCATTGAGCTTTTACAATGAGCCACTTGTTATACAAATGCACATTGCACATAATTCTACATATCATTCAATTCTCACAAATAAGTCTTTAAGGTAGTTACTATTATTTGTAACATTTTCAAATGAGGAAAACAAATACAAATTCAAGTTACTCATCCAAGTTTAACACCTGTCAGGTGGCAAAAGTGTACTTTTTTGCAATCTACCACCAGAGACAGGTTTCCTTCCCACACCAGCTGACCCATATTTCACTTGACTCTGCATTACTCACGTTTTCTAGTATGGTCCTGTGCATATAATAGGTGTCCAGTAAATGATGAATATTCCCCATTCAGTTGAACACTTATGCTAAAATGCACCTATGAGAGAATTAACTCCTTAAAATATAATTTGCTATAGAGCTTCAGCAGAGATTAATTTTTCAGATTAACCCATTCAAGGTAATGAATCTAAGGAGCTAGGACAAAGGGGAAGACAAATATAAGAGAAGAAGTAAGATAATTTTCATAGTATAGAATATTTCCTGATGAGGGCATAATTATGAGGTTCCAAGTGCCTTTAGGTCTTAGTCATGGAGACAATAATTCACGTAACTCTACAGCATCTTTTATATTACAACAGGGTAATCTTAACTCTCAACTAGAGTTTGTGGCTGTGGCACATCACACTCAACCATGTAAGAATCCAACCCTCCAGAAAATTTGGGCAGTGAAGCCTCGCTGATCAAGCTAGTTTTTTTCTAGAAGATGAAGTTTTATGTCTCATAAATTGAGCCATCAATCACCAGGTCTCTACATAAAATGGTAGAATAAGTTGATATACTATGAGAGTAGATGAGTGCAACCTGCAGAAAGAGGAACCAAAGGTTCACAATCTTGAAGTCACACAATGGCTGGCCCTAGATCCTGAAGTCAAGATGAGGCTGATACTGCTCAGGGATTCCTGTTCCTTGGATTATTCCTTGGCTTAAAGTTCTCTGTTCTCCTTAAACTAGTAAAAGTTGGGTTTAGTTGTATATAACTAAAAGAGGGAGCACATCTTCCCAACACTCCAGTTTTAGCTTGCTCCTTTGATTCCCAAAGCACTCGATAAGTGCTTTACATGACTTTCATGTCATGTAGCTCAACCAAATTTAACTTTTACTTGAATGAGAAACAAAATTCAACTTAAGTGGTTTTTGATGAGTTTTGTAGTTAGTCTACCATATTATAGGCCAGCGATAGTGAAGCTTTTAGAGCTTTCAACGATACAAACAGGTTGCTGTGGCATGTGTGCCATAGGTTTGCCACCACTCTTTTAAGCAGTGACTTATGCAAAGGTACATGGACAAGAGTGAAAATCTTCTTGTTGTTCACATAATATGCTCTCTTGAAGATGCTACATTAATTTGCAACAAATTTGTAAAGCTGAGAAAGAGTAATTAAATGTTTATTCCCATCTAAATGGAAGCTTTTGACTAAAATGCATATTTAAAATGCAGTGGAATTATATGAAAGATAATAAAAATGGAGAACTCATCATAACCTGTGCAACATTAAATGAGTAAAAGAAAAATCACCACTTTCTGCTCAGACAGCAGTTCACATCATTTGAATTAAGCATACATACAAACACACACACATACCCCTAAACAATCACAAATCTGAATCCGAGGGTCATTATGCTCAGTCATATGATTTGAAATGAAATTTCAAATGGTTTCTGTTGGAAATGAAAAAGAACAAAAGAAAAAAGAGACAATGTGGCCATATGTATGGAATGTAAAAATGTGATTGAAGCTCTCAGGTGCTGAAGCTATTGTTATCTCATTTTTAGCCTTAAAACGCACTGAGGAATGATTTTGATTTTCATTGAGCCCATACTGAGGGTAAGGGATCTGACTTCAGTGAGATCCTGGGCTTGTATCTACCTCTACAGTTTCACTTTTATTGTTTTAAAACTCAAATGTTTGAAGATGGTATCAAAGTTCTTTCCAAAATAGTCAATGAAGCTGTTATCTGGGAAAAAACTAATCTTAGTGAAATTATTCCACATCATTTTCTTTAAAGCATAGAAGGTAATAGAAAATGGAGTGCAGTTGCACTGGGGAGAGGTAGAGTTTGCAGTTCTGACTGAAATCAAGAACTAAGTTTCTAGAGTCGTAGCAAATAATCTATCTTGCTAGACAAAGACTTCATTGCTTTTGGAAAGTCAGAATTATTATATTAGGCTAATAATCTATTCCCTCTTCAACATATCTTTCCTTAATCCTGACTTTTTCTCCCTTCTTCTATAAAATCCACAACCACAAAGCTCAGAAAAGTATGACAGAAAACTAATCTCTTCTAATGGGTAAAACAGCAAAACTTTTCTTTCTTGGTTGACTCATGAAAAGGAAATGCTCAAGTGAACATGTCCTTTTTTCTTTTAAGGGAGGGAAACCTGAACCCACTCCCACAGAGAAAAGCACTTGACTAAAAACCTTCCTGTATCATCAACCCATTTTCTTCCTGTTTCAAGCATAAAAGTAATTATGGGCCCAGCAATAAATATCACATTTTTTATCTTAACAGAAAGTGGGAATGATACAAGGATTTAATGGTATTATTTATTATCCAGATTGTACACATTCTTTTTTGCCACTGTTGGAGCTTTAGGTTCATTTTCTTGCAAGCAGTTATTTTCATATTAGCTTTATCCTGATGGTGTTACTGAATTTGAGTAATTTTGAAACACATTCTATTTTCCATTTGGAAGTTAGTAAAAAAGGGCTTAAAACATCCTCATAAAATAGCTTCCTAAGTATTATCCATCTTAAGAGACTAGGAAAATAAAATACAAATAGAGGAAGCATTTGTAGGGCTTCTGCTCTTTTACTTGACACAGTGGGGAACTAGAACAAGGATAATTAAAATTATGATTAGTTCTACCATAATCTCTCTATATTTTCTTATTTAAATTAAAGAAACTTTGAATAACTAGTATCACAAAAATTATTTTCTTAAATCGTAGACAGACACCATATCAGGAATGTGAATAATTTTAAAGAACAAATAGTAGGCTGTTAAACATTGGTCTAAAAGAATACCAGTTTGGGAGCCCATTTCATTGTCCTTCATAAAACAAAGTCTTCTCCCTTGGTTCCCAGAGACAAGAGCATAATGACAGAAAAGGAAGTATAGAGGGAGGAAGGGGAAGAGGACAAAAAAGAATGAAGATGTGTCATGTACCAACTTTCCACAATGAATATAATCATTACATACGGCAAACATGTACTAATAAAAATAAAAATTAAAATTAAAAAAGAAAAGAAAATAGATGGAAGTATAGAGATCTGAGTCTTTTCCAGAGACTGTTTTATAACTTGTGTAATCTTAGAGAGGAGAATTTATTTCACATCTTTGGACATCCATTTCCTCTACTACAAACTTCTTCACCTTTATTTAAGGCTGTGACCTATAGTCGCAGGGAAGGGTGGAGTTGCCATCTCAGTAAGTTCAGTTGATGATGGAGGTTTCCACTTTGAGCACCAGAGGGAGCATGGCCTAGGTCAAAAGACCCCACGGCCTCTTATTAAAATCTATTACAGTCTTGTATTGTTGCTGGTGACAGGCTTGCAATTGACAAATGAGACTTGGAGAAGGTAGAGAGGAAGTGTGAAAAGTTGTTCAATTCAGAATCCTTGATTTTTCCCTTTTGTTCCTCTTTTAATGAGTTTGTACAACTCTCCTATCTTCTCTATGATCAGTGATAGCCTCCTTTGCTCCCATTTTCCCTCCATCTTTAAAGCTGCATGGTAATAGTATGCAAACTTTTTTCCCTGTCATAAGTCCATTAGAATTTAAGATTGGAACGTTTAAATGATTTTAACCTACTTATGTTGTCTATGTAGCCTAAGGCTGGGCTGAAGTTGTCAGCTCTCCTAAAGGTTCAATATGGTTAATTCTAAAAAAAACCCATAGAGACACTTTTTTTGCGTCATTATATCACTGATTTAAAAATGTTTAAAAAAAAAAAAAAGGTAAAAATGGTTAAAAAAAAATGGTAAAAAAATGGCCTGTAAGCTGAGTTCAAGGTCATAGCTGAGCCTGAGATGTGCACCAGACCAAGCAGGTAAAGGTGTTTTGGCTACCCTCCACACTCACCATTTCAAGGGTGACCCATAGGAGGACTGCATTTATAGCCATAGTCAGTGATTTAGTTGAGAAACAAAGCAAAGGCCCTGAGAGGTTGCCAAGTGAACCTGGAGTTAGACAAAGAGAAAGATGATGTATCCTTAGAGATGCCAATTGACTTGTTGAATCTATTATCTGAAAAGTGTCATCAGCCAAATTCTTAGAATATAATACTGAGGTTTTAATGAGAGAGGCAACATAGATGCCTACTTTGTCCAGTTTTTCCTCTAGCAGGTGCGCTATTATAGAGTTATGCATGCAGACTAGGGCCCAGGGCATATCTGTTCTGACTCCTAGTTCATTGTTCCTTAATGAAATTATAAGCAAGCAGACATCAACTTCTATAAACAACTATCCATCCAGTGGATTGCAAACAGCAATTGCTTCAAAAACAAGCTAGCTTTTCCACAATTTCATTTGCTTACCAGTAACAAAGTTTTTTGAAGAAAATTTTCAAATTTCAGGTTTCAGTTTTGATTTATACATTTCTCTAATGTGGATAGGGATGACCACACTTTCACTTTGGGAGATAGGGCATGGGAATACAGGGGACAGTTCATCCAATTCAGATTTTCTTCTCATAATAACAATTGCTAGCATAGTAACCTCAAACCCTATGTTTGGGTCCTTTCTACAAGCATCTGGGCTTTGTCAAAACCCACCGCTAACTCAAAGTTGTAGCAACCTTAGATAACTGACTGCAAACCTGAATCTGGCCCCAGAAAATTGAGGCCATTCACATGATGGTTGATGTCCAGTTACCCAAGGAATTTCTCTTGTGCTAAAGAATAAAAACAGTGATTCATGAAAATGACACACTACTTGGCACCAGGTCAACAGGGTTGGAATTTAAAGGTAGAATTCAATGTCAGGCTTCTAATCTTCCATTTCTCAATTCAGTCTACTGAATAGTGACACTGAAAGTGAATTTCAATAGTCCCCAGGGATATCATGCATAAAGGCAGGCTATAGCTGTTTGAGATATCCCAAGAAGTGCTTTGATATGTATGTGATTGTTGCTTCTGCAGGTGAGTAGAGAATAATATATATTTTACTTCCAAAAATATCTTCCATGCCCACTCCTCCTATTGCCAACTGATACTAAGAGTGATTTGCAAACCTTCAGTCCATGGAGCCTGGGTTGTAGATTATCAAATATATTGATAACACATATATCAAAAATAGGAGCCTGGTGTGTAGCTCAGTGGCACCACACCTGCCTGGCAAGTGCAGGGTACTGAGTTCAATCCCCAGTACTAAAAATAAAATCTATTTCTTTTGATCTATTTATCTATATAGATAGATAGATAGACAGATAGATAGATAGATAGATTATCTCTATTTTTAATTCTAAGGACTTTCCAACTGCCTCTACTCCAAATTACAAGCAAAGGTATTAATTCTAAATGCTATTTATTAATTTGGCTCACAGCCTTGGAAACTTAGGGCCTTTAAAATACTGCTGTGTTAAAAGAAATATAACACCTGTTAGGTTCCAGAAGAGGGATCCTAACATTTTGGAAGCAAATCTTCCCTTATTCCTTTTGATATCTCACAGTAAAGTGTGCGATAAGTATTAGTGACATAAATAGAAGGGTTAAATCTACTCCAATAATAACATATTCCTTGATCAAATTTGTATGGCTCATCTAAATAGATCACTGAAAGTAAAGCATCTAAAATTAATCATTTTTGATGGAATAAGAGTGGCAGAAAAATATTCAAATCAAAACTGAAAGTTTCTTCCTAGAGAAGTCAAATTGGTGCAGATGGTAAACAGAGGGATAACCTGGGTTAGGGAGAGACATAAGGTTCACAAAAGTAGAAAGTAAGAGGAGAGAAGGAAGATAGTAGGGGGTATTGTCTATGAAGGGCAAAAATAATTTCATGGTACCTTTGACATTTTACCGTCCTGGAATAATCCCTGTAGAAGACTGATTCCTTGCTCAAAACCCACTGTTTTACAAAATTGCATGCATACAACATAGGATAAAGTCAGAAAACAGTGTGGAGGACAATTTAGTTACCAAAGAATTCACACAGGTCTACTGGCCCCAGACCAACAGGACAACTTCTGGAGGGCTTGGAAAAGATCCTCCTTCCATGGGGCTTCAGGAAGCACTAAGTCCATCATTGAGCCATCATATCTGCCTTCATTGTTGATCCTCCTTTTCATGTCTCTGTCCTTCATGTAGGACAGAATTGGGAATATTTCATATGAGAGAAACAATAATAAAAACTCAAGGTTCAGCAAGGTCACACAAAGCATTCCAAACCCTTTGAGAATGTCGATTTTTCATTAATGCTTTTCCTGATTAAAAAAGGCTCTGTAGGGCTCCTCTGATTGCAGGCCTTAGAAGTGCCTGTGAGAGAAGAAACCTTCTTAGTCATTATCCTGATATATATTTATTACAGGTTCACCTCTTTTTAGCTCTATATAATTTCTCCTTTATCTTACAGGACTTTGGTTTCAGAAATATATTTCAAATTCTCACCATAATCCAGGGTTAGGTGTTGCTAAAGTGAATTTCTTAAGAAGAATATTTTCAGTTGTTGCTTTCATTTAGATTTACAAAGGTCAATAAAATGTAATCTCTATAGATGATTTGTTTAGTCTAATCAAAATCCAGAAGCATAAGTGATAAACCTCAATAATGACATACACTGATGAAAAAGATTGGCTGTGTTCTTTTTTATACACCAAAGACAAAATCAACCAGCAAAGGGGGCTGATACTCTATACTTAGGGTGTGAATACTTATTACAATAGATACCCACATAACCCATTGCCCTCCAACAAAATGACTGAGGATTGTCTCAGCCCTTAGAGGCTAGCTTTAGTGGAGATTCTTCTTTTAAAATCTGCTTTATGGTGGATCCTGCCTATCTGTTATTATAAATGGGCAGTTCCTTAACATGTAGTGCAACTGTGACACAAAATTTCATTGGAAGGTCAGAGCCCCTGCCCTCTAGGACTCAGGCTTTAATTCTAGAAATAATAAATGTACTAAAGAGATCAAAAGATGATTCATAGCTTTATAATGTTTTAAACCTGTCAGAAAATGTGAGGTTTTTTTGTTTCCCATTGGGGAATGTTTATTTCATGTGGTGTAATTTAGGAAACACAAAGGGACACTTGCAGGTGAAGTCTCTGGGATTCCTGACTTATTTGAAAGTCTTCCATTTGGTGGGTAACTGAGAACCTCTCACAAGAAATGTTTTCTATCCTGTAATATTATAATTTACACCTGTATCTCAAAGGGAATTACCTTCATTTGAATGCCTATCTGATAGATTCCAGGATACATGGATTAAGTTAAAAGATTTGGTTCTCCGTTTTAGTGTTATGGGAGATTTAAAAGTCAAGTAGACAAATCTAGGAGATGAGATAAAAAGTAGGATACTGTCAGGTGTACTCTAGGTCTCAGAGAAAAAAAATGCTCATAATTTATACCTCTTCTTTAAATTCTCTGGAAGCCAACTCTGCAAAAGGAAAGGCTATTTGTAGCCCTACTGGAAAGCTACTTTTGTACACATTTGCATGAGCCCACAATAGACATACATGTAAATGAGCCAAGGAACAGTCAGAGGAGAATCATGTCTATTCCTAAAGCTCCAACAACTATCAAATTCCTGATTATATTGTCCTCTTAGAGAAAAGTTTGCCCATCTGTTTACAATGTTTTTACATGTTCATAAATCTTTTTGTTTCTTCACTATCAAATCCACATGTGATTGTGCTAGAGGCAATCCCCTGTAATCAACAAACCCTGTGTCCTTTCTGAGCCTGGGGCCAGGTTGCATTTCCCAGGTACCTCTGCATGTAACTGAAAACTGCCCCCAAAAATGTAAGCAAATGGGATGTGTACCAATTACAAGTATTTCCCTGGAAGTGTCCTATGTCTACCTGTTCTTTTCCTTTTTGCCTGCCAACTGGAAGAGAGGATCTGATAGTACATTATGAAGCCACAGTTATTCAGGGTTACTAGAAGGGAGATGCTTAGGTCTCTGAGTCACTGTATGGAATAGAGATGCCCACTAAGTCATATTTAAAACTCTATGGGATTAACTAAAGTCCTTTATTGAAATTTTGTTTGGTACAGTAGTAAGCATATCATTACTCCAAGTTAAGTCAAAAGACCATTGAATTAAAACTGAAGTCTATTCCTATAATTACAGTAGACCCTCCAGTTATGATGGGCCTGACATACAAACAACTTGGCTTAATTCAGTTAATGAAAGATTCATCTGCCTCTTGTTACCTATAACATATACCCAGGTAAACCTCCAGATCTCAGGTGTATTGACTTAGATACAAACAGCCCTCAGGAACCAATCCAGTTTGTAAGTCAAGGGTCTACTGTTTCAGCTGAAGTTTGTGAGACTTCTTTTACAATATAAGTACCATTTTTTCTGTTTGTTACTCATTCTTAAAGCGTGTCTGTATATTCAATCTGTATGAACATGTCTCTATAGGCAAGGATACTTATATACCATAAACTATACCACTGAATAATAACATTGCCATGAAGGGAAAGCTTGAACACATTTCTCCCACAATGAACCCAAGTCTAAATTCAGGCTAAAATAGATAGCTTACTGCTGTCAGTTTAGAAAACACGAGTTGGCAAAATATGAACACAAGAAACTCAGACTATTTGTTCTGGTTGCATGTCTAGTCCTGATATAAGGAGAGGCACAGTTAAACACACAAATACTTTTCTTGTAAAATAATATATTAAGAAAAAGAGAAAAGAGTTGAATGTAGCAACACCTATGAGTTTTGAAATGATGTGTAGACTACAACCATGCCAGAAAAGAACAATTAGTAGGATGTTAGAGATCCACTGAGAATGAGCTCAATCCAATTCTACTATCATTTTACTATCTCCTGGCTTTTACTATGGTGGTGGTTGGCTGGGGAAGTAATTTTTTATTGTAATGTAATCCAACTAGATATTAATAAAGAAAATATAAAAGTAGTTTTATGGAAAATAATTTTTCATGACAAAAATAATTAGAGAATAATGACGGTAAATACACCATGTATCATGTTCTTAAAAGAATGTATTTTTGATTATTAATCTATCTCTCAACTCATTTCCTAATGCTATACCTTTTGCATAAAACATTTTAATTATTAATGCAGTATCTCACACTCAATATAACTTCAAACAATTTGTTCCCACTTCACAATAACGACTACATATTTTGGTCCTTATTTAAACTTTGTTTCTCACATCAGAGAGACAATGCTATATTTACACATGTATGTCTGATTTATTTCACTTAAGAGTATGGCCTCTAGGTGCATCCATTTACCTAGAAATATCACAAGTTTACCCTTATTTATGGCTGAATAATACTCCATTATATTTATAAAAACTACATCTGCTGGTCCAGAGGAAGGGGCTTGCTGGTCACCATCCCTCCTGCCCCTCCTGGCCCAGAGGAAGGGGCTTCCAGGCTGCCATCTGCCCCGCCGCTCCTGGCCCAGAAGTAGGGGCTTCTGAGCCTCTGTCCCACTGCTCCTGGACCAGAGGAAGGGGCTTTTGGGCCACCATCCCTCCCACTGCTCCCAGCCCAGAGGAAAGGGCTTTTGGGATGCCTTCTGTACCACAGCTCCCGGGCCACAGGAAGGGGCTCCTGGGACAACATCCCTACCACTGCTCCTGGCCCCTGTCCCACCTCTCCCAGCTCAGAGGAGGTGATCCGTGTGGGTGCCAACAGCAACCCCCTACCCCCAGTCAAAATGAGAAAACACATAAATAAGTCTCAAAACCAGACTTCCAGATCACCTACAGCAACCCCAAAGGGAAATGAGATGGAACACTCTGATACTCAACCACCTGGACCCACTGAACTGGCAAAAAAAGGGAATCTAGAAAAAATGAAATCAGAAATAATTTCTCAGATAACAGGAGAAATTGTGCTCTGAGTGCAAAACATGATTAATAAATCTAGAGAGGAGCTGAAGAACATGATGGAATCCCAACATAGGAAACAAACGGAATCTATAAAACAGATGCAAATAGATTTCCAGGAGATGAAAAATTCCACTGAAAGTCTACACAGCAGAATGAGCCAATGTGAGGACAGAATTTCAAATATAGAAGATTTCAATTAATGACCAGGAAAAGAAAAATTGCTTCAAAATTATAAGTGAACACTAGAAATCAATACAGCAGCTGCTAGACGATGCAAAGAAGAATAACATAAGACTGATTAGAGTAAATGAAGAAAAAGGAGAGAGTCCAGATGACATAAAAAAACTCTTCACAGAAGTAATGGGAGAAAACTTCTCAAGCAGGGGAAAAGAACTTGACATACAGATAAGTGAGCCATATAGGACTCCAAATAGCCTTGATCAAAGAAACCTACACATAGGCATATAATAAACAAGATTCCAGAAACTCAACAGAAGAACAAAGTTCTACAAGCAGTTAGAGAAAAGAAACAAATCACCTACAAAGGAAAGCCCATCAGAATCACAGCAGACTTCTCAACACAAACCATCAAGGCAAGAAGAGCTTGGAGTGACATATTCCAAGACCAAAAAGAAGACAGCCACCAACCCAGATTGATGTAACCTGAAAAACTAGGTTTCAAAATTGATTGAGAAATAAGATACTTTCATAACAAAGAGCACCGTAGGAACTCTGTGAATACCAAACCAGCACTCCAAAATTTTTTACACAATATCCTAGGAACAGACATTGAGGATCACAACCCCAGGAAGCAAAGCAGACTGAACCCATCTAGCATGACAACAAATTAAATGTAAAGGGGGAGAACCCAACAAAAAGAAAAAGTCATGGCAATGACAAGTCAATACATTTCAGTTATAACCATCAATGTTAATGGTCTGAATTCACCAATCAAAAGAAATAGACTGGCAAAATGGGTCAAGAAGCACAATCCAACAATATGCTGCATGCAAGAGACACACTTAATTCAAAAGGAAACTCACAGACTGAAAGTTAAAGGATGGAAAACTATACTCCATGTGACAGGAACACAGACAAAAGCAGGAGTAGCTATCCTCTTTGCAGATCAGGTGGAATTCAAACCAACACTGATTAAGATAGACAATGAAGGACATTATGTCCTTGTAAAGGGAACAAGGCAACAGAAAGAGAGGACAATCATTAATATCTATTCACCAAACACTAATGTGCCCAACTATGTAAAAGAAATACTAACGGTCATGAAAAGTCACATATACACGAATATAATTGTAGTGGGGGACCTCAATATCCCACTGTCACAAATAGATAGATCAACTAGACAAAAAATAAGTAATGAAATACTAGAACTCAATCGAACTCTTGAACAAATAAACTTAACAGATGTTTATAGAGTCTTCCACCCCACAAAATCAGAATACACATTCTTCTCAGCTGCACATGGGTTACTGTCAAAAATAGACCACATAGCCACACATGGAACATGTTTAAGTAAGTGCAAAGGTATTGAAGTTATCCCCTATATATTATCAGACCATAGTGCGATGAAATTGGAGATCCATAGCAAAAGAAACTCAAAAAATTTCATAAACATGTGGAAATTGAACAACACACTTCTGAATAACCAATGGGTCACAGAGGAAATTAAAGAAGAAATCAGACAGTTCTTTCAATTAAATGACAATGACAATAAAACATATCAGAATCTATGGGACACAATGAAAGCAGTCTTACGAGGGAAATACATAGCAGTGAATATGCATATTAGGAAAACAGAATGAGACCAATTAAACAACCTGATGCTGAACCTCAAGCTTCTAGAAAAAGAAGATCAGGACAACCCCAAAGCTCATACAAGGGAGGGAATTATAAAGATCAGAGGAGTAATCAATGCAATGGAGACTAAGAGAATGATACAAAAAGTCAATGAAGTCAAGAGTTGGTTCTTTGAAAGAATCAACAAAATTGACAAAGCCTTAGCCAACCTTGTCAGAAAAAGGAAAGAAAAGGCCCAGATCCACTCAATTAGGAATGAAAAGGGTGAAATTACAACAGACCCAGCAGAAATCCAGAGGATCATTAATACCTACTTCCAGAACCTATACGCCAATAAGATGGAAAACACAGAAGAAATGAACAGATTCCTAGATATATATGAATTACCAAAGTTGAATGAGGAAGACCTAAAAATTCTAAACAACCCAATATCAACCAATGAAATTGAAAATGTAATTAAAAACTTATCAACTAAGAAAAGCCCGGGCCCTGATGGCTTCACTGCTGAATTCTACAAGACATTTAGAGAGGAACTGCTGCCACTACTGTTTAAACTCTTCAATGAAATTGAAAGGGAAGCAATACTCCCAAATTCATTCCTGGAACCAAGCACCACCTTGATCCCCAAAGCAGAGAAAGACCCAAATGAAAAGGAGAACTACAGGCCAATCTCACTAATGAACATAGATGCAAAAACCCTTAATAAGATACTGGTAAACAGAATGCAGAAGATCATCAAGAAGATCATACACCCCGATCAAGTGGGATTCATCCCAGAGATGCAGGGATGGTTCAACATATGCAAATCAATCAATGTGATACACTATATAAAAAAAAAAACATATGATTATCTCCAAGGATGCAGAAAAAGCATTTGACAAAAATCCAACATGCATTTATGATAAAAACCCTACAAAGAATTGGAATATACAGTCTCTACCTCAAACTGATAAAAGCCATCTATGAAAAACCAACAACCAATATCATACTAAATGGTCAAAAACTGAAATCCTTCACACTAAAATCAGGAACAAGACAAGGATGTCCACTATCACCACTCTTATTCCATACAGTTCTGGAAACATTAGCCCCAGCAATTAGACAAGAGAAAGAAATAAAAGGAATAAAGATAGGAAATGAAGAAGTCAAATTGTCATTATCTGCAGGTGACATGATACTGTACATAGAAGACCCCAAGAACTCCACCAAAAGTCTTCTAGACTTAATAACCAAATTCGGTCAAGTAGCTGGTTACAAGGTCAACACACAAGAAACAATAGCTTTCCTTTACACCAATGACAGGCTCACTGAGAGAGAAATAGGGCAAATAATTCCTTTCACAATAGCATCCAAAAAACTGAAATACCTAGGAATCATCCTAACGAAAGAAATCAAAGACCTTTTCTCTGAAAACTATAGCACTCTGAAAAGAGAGATTGAAGATGATATCAGAAAATGTGCAGACATCCGCTGCTCCTGGGTAGGAAGGATTAATATAGTGAAAATGGTCATACTTCCAAAACTGCTATATAGATTCAATGCAATTCCAATTGAGATCCCAGCAGCAGACTTCATGGACCTGCAGAAAACAATCCAAAAATTCATTTGGAACAAGAAGAGACCCAGAATAGCAAAAGCAATTCTAGGTAACAAAGACATGGCAGGGGGGTATCACAATCCCCAACCTGCAACTATACTACAAAGCTACTGTGACAAAAACAGCAAAGAAACAGACCTGAGGACCAGTGGAACAGATTGGAAGATGCAGAAACAACACCAGACACACTCAGCCATCTCATCTTTGACAAAGGAGCCAAACACCCTCACTGGAGGAAAGATAGCCTCTTGAATAAATGGGGCTCGAAAAATTGGGCTTCAACTTGCCAAAAATTAAAACTAGACCTATATCTCTCGCCATGCACTAAACTAAAATCAAAATGGATTAAAGATCTAAATATTAAAATAGAAACTCTGAACCATTTGGAACAGAGGTTAGGTGAAACTCTTGAAGACATTGGAGTAGGAAAAGATTTTATGAACAAAACCTCAGTTGCCCATGAACTAGCACAAACAATCAACAAGTGGGATCTCTTATTAAAAAGCTTCTGCACAGCAAGAAAAACTATGAGCAGTGTGGAGACAACCTACAATGTGGGAAAAAATCTTCACCTGCTTTTCCTCAGACAAAAGTCTACTATCTAGAATCTACAAAGAACTTAAAAAGATCAGACCAACCAAACTTAAAGACCCAACGTGAAAATGGGCATCTGAAATGAACAGACATTTCTCACACAAAGAAGTAGAAATAGCAAATAAATACATGAAAAAAGGTTCAACACCACTGGTCATTCGAGAGATGCAAATGAAAACAACACTGAGATTCTATCTCACTCCAGAAAGAATGGCTTCTATCATGAAATCAACTAATAACAAATGTGGGCCAGGCTGTGGGGAAAGAGGAACCCTGCTCCATTGCTGGTGGGAGTGTAGACTGTTGCAACCACTGTGGAAATCAGTATGGAGATACCTCAAAGAACTCGGACTGGAAGTCCCATTTAAACTCGCTATTCCACTGCTGGGGATCTTCCCCAAAGAATTAAAAGAATCATACCACAGTGATATATGTGCACCCATGTTCATAGCAGCACAGTTTGTGATAGCCAAAACTTGGAAACAGCCCAAATGCCCATCAACTGAAGACTGGATAAGGAAAATGTGGGGTTTTTTTCTAAAATGTAGTACTACTCAGCCATAAAAAATGAGAAATTAGAGACATTTATAGCTAAGTGGATGCACATTGAGGCGATAGTCTTAAGTGAAATAAATGGGCCACACATGTAAAAGTACTGAATAGTTTCTCTGGTGTGAGAAACTGAAAGTGTAAATAAGGACTAAAATGTATACTAGGTAATGTGAAATAGGAAGAAAAGGGGCAAAGGGGAAGGAAGTGGGAGGGGTAGGGGTAAGCATAGAAGGGAATGGATTTAATATGAGAAAATGTAAAAATAGGAACAAAATAGGGAGGAATGGAGAGGTTGAAGGGAGGGCTGGGCAAGGGTGAAAAGTAAGAATCAGGAGAGATTATGTAAAGGTGCAAATTTCCAATGATGAATGTCATTATATTGTATACCTAAAATGTACCAATGATTATAATGAATAATTGATAATGCAAAATAGGAAGAAAAAGTCCAAAGGGGTAGGGGTAGTGGGAGGGGCAGGGGGAAGGAAAGAAGGGAAAGGAAAAATGCTGAGCAATGGCAACAATGGTAATAAAGTCTTTGTAAATAGGGAAGGGTAGAAGGGGTGAAGGGAGGGGTAGGAATGGGAAAAAATTGCCAAAATACGTTATGTAAAGGTACAATTTCCAATGACAAATGTAATTGTATTGTATACCTAAAATGTATCAATAAAAGTATTTAACAACAACAACAACAAAAAACCACAGACCACATCATTTTTATCCATTCATCAGTTGATGAGCATTTGCTTTATTTTCAAGATTTAGCTATTACAAACTGTGCCACTATAAACAGGGCTAGGTATATATTGCTGTGATATGTTGCTTTTAATTCTTTTGGGAAGACACCCAGAAGGGGAATAGCTGGATCAAATAGGGCCCCTAATCCTAGTTTTTTGAGAAATCTCCCTACCGATTTCCACATGGTTGCACAAGTCTATATGCCCACCAACAGTGGAGAAGGGTTCCTTTGCGCCCACAGCCCTGCCAGCATTTGTTGTTAGTTGACTTCTTGATAATACCAGTAATACCAGTTCTTTCTGGAGTGAAATGGAATCTAAGCATTGTTTTAATTTGCACCTATTACATGGCCAGTGATGTTGAATATTTTTTTCATGTATTTACTTGCCATTTCTACTTCTTTATCTGAGAAGTGTCTATTCATCTATGATGCCCATTTTTGGATTGGGTCTTTAAATTTGGAATGTCTTATTTTTTTAAATTCTTTTTTCTTTTTGGTACTGGGGATCGAACTCAGGTCCTTCCGCTTGCACAGCAGGTGGCAAAACCACTGAGCTAAATCCCCAGCCCTTTAAATTTCTTTATATGTTCTAGATATTAGTCCTGTGTCTGAGGAACCACTGGCTAAAATTTCTCCCATATTGTGAATTGTCTTTTCACTCTGGTGATGGTTCTTTTATTAGATGAGATCTCAGTTGTTAATTCTTTGTAGTATTTCCGGTGCACTGTAGGATTTGTTCATGAAGATTTTGCCCACACCTACCTCCTCAAGTGTGGGGGACCACCCTATTGATTATGCCCAAGTAGACTATAAGCAGTTCAGGATGTGAAGAATTAACCCCACAATTGGCTTGTTCAAAGAATTGAGTCTGGCCAAAGCCTACATGACTCATAGGAGCACTGCAGATGGTTCACAAGTCAGTACCACCACCCCACAGCCACCAGTGGCCACAGCGGAGGCCAGAGAAATGGTCCATAAGGCTGCGGGACTTAATATGTGATAACATGGCAGCCAAGATCAGGGTGACTTGCACTGAAATTCCATTCCCATAATTGAAACCTTCTTAACTAAAAAGACAAGGTTATTTATTAACCACAAGCTTTATCTTAACTGTTTTGTTCCTAACACAAGAATGCTTTGTCTCTTCTTTTATAAATAAGCCTTGCCTGTGTCAGCACCATATCCCTAACAACTACATGTAGCCCCTTTACCCTAGCTTAGCAATGACTGTGTCACCAATAAATATCAGCAGTTCTGGCTGGTCAGGTTCTTTGCTGCTTGGTTGGCTTGGACCATCCCAGTTCCCCATCTCTTTCTAACTCTGTCTCCAAGTCTTTTTTCTCACCTTGCATCATAACACTGAGCAGAAGATTGGGATCCACTTCAGGGGTCTCCTATAACTGGCACCCAACATGGGGATCCTGGTCCCCAAGCTTTCTATTTATTCTCTCTTCCATCAGATTTAGTATTTCTGTTTTAATATTTACATCTTTGATCTATTTTTGTTTTAGTTTAGTGCATAGTGAGAAATATGGGTCTAGTTTTAGTCTTTGGCATATAGAAAGCCAGTTTTTCCAGTACCATTTATTAAATAGGCTATCTTTCTTCCAGTGAACGTGTTTGGCCCTTTTGTCAAAGATCAGGTGGTTGAGTGTGTTTGTGGTTGTTTCTGCATCATCTAATCTATTCCACCAATCCTAAGGTATGTTTTTTTGCCAGTACCATGCTGATTTTATCACCATAGTTCTGTAGTATAATTTCAAGTCAGAGATTGTGATACTCCCTGCCTTGCCTTTGTTGCCCAGAATTGTTTTTGCTATTTTAGGTCTCTTCTAATTTCAAATACATTTTAGGAATGATTTGTCTATTTCTGTGAGGTATGCTACTGGTATTTTGATTGATTTCATTAAACCTTACAACAATTTTGGGAGTATGAGCATTTTCACTGTTCATTCTTACCCCTGAGCAAGGGACATCTTTCCATTTTCTGATATTCTATTTGATCTCCTTTTTCAGAGTACTGTAATTTTCAATGTAAATTCTTTTACTTCCTTTGTGAGACTAATTCCTATGTATTTCATTTTTTTCCATGCTATTGTAAAAGGTGTTGCTTCCCTAATTTCTCTCTTATTGAGTTTTTTACTTTTATACAGGAATGCTTAATTTTTCAGTGTTCATTTTGTATCCAGCTATGCTACTGAATTTGGTTATTAAATTTAGAAGTCTTTTGGTGGAGATTTTTTGGTCTTCTATGTAGAGTATCATGTCATTCACAAATAATGATAATTTAACTTATTCCTTTCCTATCTTTATTCTTTTTATGTCTTTCTCATCTAATTGCTCTGGCTTGGGGCAGTAATTTTATATGTATTTTATTAATGCAAATGTTTAGATGGCTAAACATATTAAATGTTAATATGCTTTCAAATTACCCATTAACAAAAAGCAAAGAGGTTGGGAGTGGTGGTGTATGCCTCTAATCCCAGCACTGGAGAGGCTGAGGCACAAGGATTACTGCAAGTTCAAGGCAAGCCTGGACTGCATAGTGAGTTTAAGGCCATTCTAAACTACATAGTGAGACCTTCTCTCAAAAAAAAAGAGATAAAGAAAGAGAGAGAGAGGAAATAAATGCTACCATTAACTTGAAGTTTTGCTTAAAGACATGGGATGTTTGCCCAAAGAAATTGATTTCAGAAAATAAGAATTCATAATGAAATGCAATTTTTTCTGGTGAGTTTGAAAGATTCACTTGAAATTTGTTCTACTTTCATCTTGTCTCACTCTTCCCTTTCCTCTATTCTCATCAGTTCTTACTAAGGAACATTTTTTATGGTCACTATATTATTTCAATTCCCTATTTGAATTCTAAGTCCAAGTCATAAAGTATTCCTGAGGAATATTCTCTGTTCATCTCCTTTATACCATAGATTGTTTCATCTTCACATGATTTGATTTTTCATATTTTATTTACATGTCTATTTCTACCACTAGATTTTGACCTTGCCTTAATCATAGATCTGCATTCATATACCTGGCACATAGTTAAGATTCAAAAATCTTTGTTGAATGAATAAGCAAACTATATCTTAATCGATTTATAGTGAATACCCATGCATGTAAAATTAACATCAAAGAAATACCACTCATAATTCAGACACTATTAAAAAGAGAATTGTTCTTAAAATGTCCTAAAGCTAGGGAATCACACAGAGAGTGATTTTGGAGTGTGGGGTTAAACTCTGGCTTACTGGATTTGAAATCCCAGTGTTGCTGCTTATTTCCTGAATAATCTTGGACATTTGATGACAGATAAAAGTTTGTATTTTCTCATCTTCAAAATTAGATGTTAATAAAGGCAATTTATAGCAATTGTAACATAGGTATGTACTTAGGGAAGTGGTAGGCATAGAGTGACCAGTAAGTATTAGACATACCTTCTTATTGTGGAAACTCAGAAAATATATGTGCAGTGTGTTCTAATTTTAAATCTGCAGAAGACTAAATGTAGTCTCATTTCAGCCCAAGCTATATTTGAAGTAAAAAAGTCATCATTGAATTCTGTTATTTTGGTAGAAGTGTGAATACTGCTGTTACATGTAAGATAGATACGATTAGCTCAAACAAGGTCAGCAAATCCTTTGACAGGTGCATAATGTGGTATTTGTGTTAAAGAGGCAGAACTAGACTAGAACCAATGATTCTTCATCTGTTCCCCTGAAGATTCTCCCAAACAATATTCCCTGGAGCAGTCTCCCCCAACCCTAAATCAGAAAAGTGGAGTGGGCAAGCTGAGAACCCTCTCCACCCAAGGCTAAATGATCTTTGGAGTTTCCTGCTATACTACGATTTTATGTGAATTTTCACTTTATTTCATAATGTGTATGGTTGATTTAATCCAATATAATGTAGTTATTAGGAAACCCTAATATTTTTAAGTGAGATTGACCATAAACAAACTATCCTGTATGCTCGTGGCCTTTGCTACGTACTCATATTTAAGAAGCAAGGAACTAGGCCATGTGAAAGGACTATAACATATAATTGTTCTATAAACCATTAGGAACTGAGAAACAGTTCTGCAAGCAGCTACTTGTCTGGCCTCTTGAAAGCTGTTTGTATTGACTTGAACCATAAAACCATCTGTATATCAAATAGAAAAGACAGTCTAATCATCAATTTTGGCAATGTAATTTATCAATCAGCATTGAACTAATTTTTATCACAATCCAACTCAACCGAACTTGCAGAAGTACATTTTATTTATAAAATTGGTGTCATATATAATCAGAGATATTTTCTCTGTGTCCACACAAAAATGAAAAAAAAATACTGTCCTGCCAAGTACAGGAAAAGGCAGGAAGTACAATAAAAGTTTAAGCTGTTGATACAGCTACTGTTATTACTGAGACCAATCTTACCATGAAAGACCCTAGGCAAGACACTGTTAACATTAAACAAGAAAAGTTAAAGGACCTGTGAACTCCTCTTCCCCCAAAAAAGTCTTGAGCTATAGGCCTAGCAAATTGTAGTGGCCCAGGCATGAATAAACTCATGTCAGGCAAAAGACCCTTCCACAAATGCTCTTTTGTCAGGATAAGAACAGCCTCTTTAGAGATCCACTGTGATACTCCAAAAAACTTTAGGCATCTGAGCAAAATGAGGTGGCTAATGTCTCTGAGGTGACAAAGGACTCTCAGACTATGGAAATATAAGGTCCTCGAAAGATGGAAAGTAGGCACACTTGGGTTTAAAATGTCCTTTCTGCTCTGACACATAAAGGAGAAACTTAAAGACCGAGGAAAACAGGTAGACAAAGATCAGCAACAGATTATGTGTTCCCTGTCTGAGAATTACTTGTATCAATACTCCCAGTCTTCAGGAACATTATCCCTCTGCCAACTTTTGAAAAATATATTTCCTCTCAGTACCAAGGAGCAGACCCCTCACAGCACCAAGGAGCTGAGCGTTTTGGGCTGCCATGCTACCACCCCTAGCACCGAGGAGAAGAGTACACCCCTAGCACTTAGGAGGTGAGCCCAGCAGGCACCAGCACCACACCCCCACACACATTGAAATGAGAAGACACCTAAACAAGTCTCAAAACAAGACTTCCAGATCACCTAAAGCAACCCAAAAGAGAAATGAGATGGAACAATCTGATATTCAAACACCTGAACTCCCTGAACTGGCAACAAAAGAGGATCTGGAAAAAATGAAATCAGAAATAATTGCTCAGATAACAGCAGCAATTGTACTCATAATGCAAGACATGATTAATAAATCCAGAGGGGACACAGATAAAGAAAAATAAAGGAGCTGAGAAATGTGATGGAATCACAATATAGGAAATAAATGGAATCCATAAAAAAGATGCAAATAGATTTTCAGGAGATTAAAAACTCCATTGAAAGTTTACACAGCAGAATGAGCCAATATGAGGACAGAATTATAGATATAAAAGATAAGATTGCAATTAGTGACCAGGAAAAGAAAAATTGCTTTAAAATAGTAAGGGACCATGAGAAATCAATCCAGACCTGCTGGATGATACAAAGCAGAATAACATAAGACCAATCAGAGTCAATGAAGAAACAGGAGAGAGTGCAGAGGACATAAAAAAACTGTTCACAGAAGTGATGGCAGAAAACTCCCTAAGCAGGGGAAAGAACTTGACATACAGATAAGTGAGGCATATAGGACTCCAAATAGCCTTGATCAAAAAAAAATCTACACATAGGCATGTAATAAACAAGATTCCAGAAACCCAACAGAAGAACAAAATTCTAAAAACAGTTAGAGAAAAGAAACAAATCACAAACAAAGGAAAGCCCATCAGAATCACAGCAAACTTCTCAAGGCAAACACTCAAGGCAAGAAGAGGTTCCATATTTCAAACCCCAATGGAAAACAACCTCCAACTCAGATTGATGTACCCTGCAAAACTATCTTTCAAAATTGATGGAGAAATAAGATACTTTCAGGACAAAGAGCACCTTAGGAACTTCATGAATACCAGCACTCCAAAAAATTGTAGATAATATCCTAGGAAAAGACAATGAGGATCACAACCCCAGGAAGCCCAGAAGAATGAATCCATTGGCAATGACAGGAAATTAAATGCAAAAGCAGAGAATCCAACAAAAAGAAAAGGTCATGACAATGATAAGTCAATACATATCTGTTATAACCATCAATGTTAATGATCTGAATTCACCAATCAAAAGAAATAGACTGGCAGAATGGGCCAAGATGCAAGATCAAACAATATGCTGCATACAAGAAACACACTTAATTCAAAAGGAAACTCATAGACTGAAAGTTAAAGGGTGGAAAACAATATTCCATGTGACAGGAACACGAACAAAAGCAGGAGTAGCTATCCTCTTTGCAGATCAAGTGGATTTCAAACCAACACTGATTAAGAGAGGCAAAGAAGGACACTACATCCTTGTAAAGGGAACAATCCAGGAGAAAGAGATGACAATCATAAACACATGTGCACCAAACACAAGTGCGCCCAACTATATAAAACAAATACTAATGGACATGAAAAATCAAATAAGCACTAATACAATTGTATTGGGGGGCCTCAATACCACACTGTCACAAATGGATAGATCAACTAGACAAAATATAAACAATGAAATACTAAAACTCAATAAAACTCTTGAACAAATGAACTTAACACATGTTTGCAGAGTGTTGCACCCCACAAAATTAGAATACATATTCTTTTCAGCTGCACATGGGTCATTCTCCAAAACAGACCACATAATTGCTCATAGAACATGTTTAAGTAAGTTTAAGGAATTGAAATTATCTCCTGTGTATTATCAGATCATAGTGTGATAAAATTTGAGATCAATAGAAAAAGAAACAACAAACATTTCATAAACATATTGAAATTGAACAACACACATCTGAATAACCAATGGGTCACAGAGGAAATTAAAGAAATCAGACAGTTCCTACAATTAAATGACAATGACAACACAACATATCGAAATCTATGGGACACAATGAAAGCACTCTTACAAGGGAAATTCATAGTAGTGAATACGCATATTAGGAAACCAGACGAGCCCAATTAAACAACCTGATACTGAACCTCAAGCTTATAGAAAAAGAAGAGCAGGACAAACCCAAAGTTCATACAGGGGAGTAAATGATAAAGAACAGAGCAGAGCACAAATCAATTCAATGGAGACTAAGAGATGATACAAAAAACCAATGAAGCCAAGAGTTAGTTCTTCAAAAGAATTAACAAAATTGACAAACCTTTAGCCAACCTTATCAGAAAAAGGAAAAGGCCCAGATCCATGCAATTAGGAATGAAAAAGGTGAAATTACAACAGACCTAGCAGAAATCCAGAGGATCATCAATACCCATTTGAGAACCTATACAGCAATAAGATGGAAAACACAGAAGAAATGGACAGATTTCTAGATAAGTATGAATTACCAAAGTTGAATGAAGAAGAACTAAAAATTCTAAACCACCCAATACCACTCAATGAAATTTAAAATGTAATTAAAACTTACCAACTAAGAAAAGCCCAGGTAGTGATGGCTTCACTGCTGAATTCTACAAAACATTTAGAGAGGAACTACTGCCACTAACTGTCAAAACTCTCCAGTGAAATTGAAAGGGAAGCAATAATCCCACATTCATTCCTGGAAGCAAGCATCACCTTGATCCCCAAAGCAGAGAAAGACCCAACCGAAAAAGAAAACTATATTCCAATCTCACTAACGAACATAGATGCAAAAGCCCTTAATAAGATACTGGCAAATAGAATGCAGAAGCTCATCAAGAAGATAATACACCCTGACCAAGTGGGATTCATGCCAGGGATGTAGAGATGGTTCAACGTATGCAAATCAATAAATGTAATATATTATATCAATAGAGCCAAGGACAAAAACCATATGATCATCTCAATAGATGCAGAAAAAGCATTTGACAATATCCAACACACATTTATGATAAAAACCCTACAAAAAATTGGAATAGAAGGTCTGTACCTCAAGCTGATAAAAGTCATCTATGAAGAGCCAACAGCCAATATCATACTAAATGGTCAAAAACTGATATCCTTCACACTAAAATCAGGAACAAGACCAGGATGTCCACTATTACCACTCCCGTTCAATATAGTTTTGGAAATATTAGCCACAGCAACTAGACAAGAGAAAGAAATAAAAGGAATAAAGATAGGAAATGAAGAAGTCAAATTGTCATTATTTGCAGATGACATGAAAGATCCAATTGAAAAATGGGCATCCAAAATGAACAGACATTTCTCAAAGAAGTAGAAATAGAAAGTAAACACATGAAAAAATGTTCAACACCACTAGTCATTCAAGAGATGCAGATGAAAATAAAGCTGAGATTCCACCTCACTCCAGAAAGAATAGCTGTTATCATGAAATCAACCAATAACAAATGCTGGCGGGGCTGTGGGGAAAGAGGAACACTGCTCCACCGCTGGTGGGAGTGTAGACTGGTGTAACCACTGTGGAAATCAGTATGGAGATATGTCAAAGAAGTAGGACTAGAAGTCCCATTTGACCCAGCTATTCCTCTGCTGGGCATCTTCCCCAAAGAATTAAAAGAATCATACCACAACGATATATGTGCACCCATGTTCATAGCAGCACAGTTTGTAATAGTTAAAACTTGGAAACAGCCCAAATGCCCATCAACTGGAGACTGGATAAAGAAAATGTGTTTTTTTCATAAAATAGAGTACTACTCAGCCCTTAAAAATGAGAAATTAGAGACATTTATAGCTAAATGGATGCACATTGAGGCATGAAATAAATAAGACACACGTGTAAATATCGAATAGTTTCTCTAGTGTGAGAAACTGAAAGTGCAAATAAGGACCAAAAGGTATAATAGACAATGTGAAGTAGGAAGAAAAGGGGCAAAGGGGAGGGTGAAGTGGGAAGGTTAGGGGAAAGGAAAGAAGGGTATGGAATTAATATGAGAAAATGAAAAAATGGAAACAAAGCCTTTGTATAATAAATAGGGAGGGATGGAGGGGTTGAAGGGAGGGCAGGGGAATGGGGAAAAAATAAGAACCAAGAGAGATTATGTAAAGGTGCAAATTTCCAATGATGAATGTCATTATACTGTATACCTAAAATGTACCAATAAAATTAATTTTAAAAAAGAAAAATATATTTCTGCTCAAAGACAGAATAATTTTGCAAATTTTTCAAGGTCTAATATGTACTCAGTAGGCATATGTTTTAATTGGTTGGCTAAAGCTATCAAAACCTTAGTTTAGCAGTGACCTCAATAGCACAACCAGCTCACGCCAATGTTCCCTCTTACTTCCTTATTTTCGCACAGAAGTCCTGTGACCCAGAATACCAAGACCTAGGAAAACCTTCACAGAAGGTCACTCTAGTCCTGAGAAATAATCCCTTACTACTGAATTAATATTCAAACCAAAAAATTGTCTCTTTGAAAGTATATATATTCCTTTATTTTCATGTGAAGTGATTAAAGGGGAGATACCAAAAGGACACAAATCTTGAATCACAATTGCTTCTTTGTCTGTCATGGCCCAGACAAGTTTTTCTGTTGCTCCAGGAAAAAGTCATCTTACACAGTAAACCTGATTAAGAGACATGAAATTTCCATGGGGAGGAAAAATACAACAAAACAAGCAGTGCCAACTGCTTGTAGAAGTCTCCCTCTGCTTTCTCATTGTCTGCTCTTTCAAACTCAAGTTGAAAGTGCTGTTGTGTTCCAAGTTTTAGAACTGCCAGTACAGATCTGAGCACCTGCTGAGGCTGGGAAATCCACATTTTCACCTGTTGACTATTTAAAGTAGATGATTGCAAATTAAAAATCACCACTTCTGTTGTTTCCCCTCACAGTGCAGACCATCTGATACCAACTCATGAAACTTGAGCTCCCAGCGAATGCTTAATTCTGTAAACCAGCTCTTTATATAGGAAGCTTGTACTTCTCCTGTTAAAATTTATCTACTGCTGACATCTGAATATTTTCCTTAAGGGCACAGGGGACTAAAGCAGGCATTTTAGATCCTAAGCACTCATGTTTGGGTGTTCTGATTCCACGCACAGCCATATGGTTTTTGATCAATGACTCTACCCACTGATACTTTCATCTTTCTACTCAAAAGCAGCACATATAAAAATGTGTCTGCCTATCTAGGATGAGTTCAGTGAGCATATATTCAAAACATTCCTTTTGAAGAGAAGAAAACTAAGAATGTTAGGAGACTAGGAAATGAAATAAATACTGTATCCTTGTAATCAAAGGGATAATAACATAGTATAGTTAAGCAGGTGAAACACATGCACAAAACAGTACATAGTCACTGATGAAATGTTAAGCAATTAACAGAAATTTAAGTTATAAGTACTAAAGAAAATCTATTGAGTAAGCCTGACAGGCCTATTCTGAAGGAAGCTACAAAGACTGTATCACTAAAGGATGGTAAGGCATTCTTCAGCAAGCTTTAGATTCCCACTGCTTCAGATCACCCATTTTTATAGCTATTTAAACATTTAAAATTTTAGATGACTAATAGTTACATCTTTATTTACGGTTATGTAATATGTGCCGCTGGGTCTGGATCACAGGCTTAATGGTGAAAAGCCTCTCCTCCCTCTGCTCTTGTTACATACTCAGCACTTAGTCCAGTATCTGGAGCAGAAATACTGACCTATTTAATTCTTCTGCAGTTATCTCCAACTAAAGTCATGGTTCCCAAGATAAAGGGCTCCATGTTTGAATTATCAGGGTGCTCAAAATCCTAGAACAAGTACTTACTAGTTAATCATGAGGCCTTGGACATATTGGCTAACATTTTAAATCTCAATCCTCTCTGGGTTCAAATGGAGATAGTGATAGTAATAGCACCTGAGTGAGGTAAGACTAAGTTTTTAGTACAGTCTGTAACTCCTGGTACCTATTCAAGCTATTCGAACATTTATTATGGTTATAACCCTTAGCACATCAGTTCCTTGATCAACATGATATATTTCCTGAATTCCTTGTTTCTAATCTTTTTTCTTATCTTTTATTAGTACATATTTTCTACACATAATGACTACATTACTTGTGGGGAGTTGAGATAGATATATATGTGTATATATATATATATATATCACATCTTAATCTTAATTATTTTTGCAACCCTTTTCCTCTTCTCCCTTCATCTAGCAATCCCCTTCCTATTTGAAAAAGATCTATCTAGTTATTATCTGATGTCTTTTATTTTGCTCTTTATTTATATGTTGGATTTCTCATATAAGAGAAACCATGTGATATTTAGCCCTGTGTGACTGACTTATTTCACTTAGCATTATGGTTACAAAGTGCATCCATCTTCCTACAAATGACCCAAGTGTATCTTTTTTATGACAGAGTACCACTCCATTGTGTGTAACACATATCTTTATCTGGTCATCTGTTGATAGGCTACTCCTGAGATTTAGCTATTAGAAATCATGCTGCTATAAACATGGGTATGCATGTATCACTGTAATATGATGTCTTTAACTCTCTTGGGAAGATACCTAGAAGGGGAATAGCTGGGTAAAGTGGAATTTATACTTATAGTTTTCTGAGGAATTTTCATACTAAGTTCCCTAGTAGTTGAACTAGTTTACATTCTCACCATCAGTGTAGGAGGATTCCTTCCCCTGCCTGAGAGCCTTTCCAGAATTTATTATTGTTCAATTTCTTGATGATAGCCATTCTTTCTGGAGTAAGGTGAAATCTGTGTTTTAATTTGCATTTCTGTAATGGCCAGCAATTTTACCATTTCTTTAACATTACTTATTGGCCATTTGTACTTCTTTTGAGAAGTGTCTATGCATTTCAGCTACCTATTTTTTAATTGGGCCTTCCATTTGGAGATCTAATTGTGTTTTTATTTTTTTTATATTCTAGTTCCATATTAGTTCTCTGTCTGAGGAATAGCTAGCAAAATTTTTTTCCCATTCTGCAGGTTGTCTCTTCACTCTACTGGTTGTTTCATTTGCTAGGCAGAAGATTTTCAGTTTGACACAATCCCCTTTCTTGACTCTTGGTACTATTTCCTTTGCTCTTGTTCACAATCATTACAATGATGTGGCTGGTGCAGCAGAGAAGGGTGCATTTCAAAAAGCAGGAAACGCTACTGAGACACAGACTTAGAGTAATTCCAGCAAGATGGGATTCACGAAGTCACAATCAAAGAGAAGGACATGGTAGCCATAGGAGTAAATAGGTTTCCCCTGTGATTCCTGAGAATCTAAGGATTAGATAGGGGAGGATTACAGGAATTTCTTGTCTTTTTGCAGGGCTACTATTAGGAAGTCAGAAATTACTAGGAGAGATTGAAGTAAAAAGAATGTTTCTGTAATCCATCCACCCATTCATTCAGTAAGTAAATCAGAGTGCTCAGTCATTGCCAGCAACTGTTACCAGCCTATGGGAGGGAGCAAGTAAAACAGATTTTTTTAAAAAAATATGATTATTGAGTTTACATTTTAGTGGAAGGAAATGGGAAATGATTAATAATTAATAATAACATATAACAAGTATATGGCATGTGAGGTGGTAGTCTTACAGAGAAAAATCAGGAGACTGATGATACATATTACAGTGATACATATTCATAAAAGCACAATTCTTAAGGAGGATATAAATATGGGGAGAAGACTGTACTTTTAATCAGGGAGATCAGGGATGGCCTTGAAGGGAAAGTGACAGTTGACCAAATCTTAAAAAAGAGGAGGAAGTCCATTGTGTAGCACTATGAGGGAAAGGAACATGACAGGCAGATGGAAAACAAATACTAAAGTCTAGAGCTAAAAAGGAGGCAATGCATCAGAAGCAGGGTGAGCTAGGAGCAGAGGAACAGTACTGGTAGTCAAAGATAAAATGGGGGCAAAGATTGTACAGTGACTTTAGTGCACTACAGGGCCATTGATGTTTACTCAGACAAGGGAAGCAACTGGAGAATTTTGAACAAGGACCTTACGTGATCTCACTGAAAGATAACAGGATAATGCTGATTGTTGTGTTGAGATTAATGAAGTAGAACACCAACAAGAGCCAAGAGACAAGCTAGGAGTTTATTGCCATAATTCTAATAAGAGATGACAGTGGCACTGACCAGGGTGGGACAGGTAGTTGAATTCTGGGTATAGATTATAGGATTTTCTTATGGATGACCACAAGGTATAGAAAAATAAAATAGAAAATAGTCACAAAGATACCAAACTTTTGGCCTAAGCAAACCAAAGGATGGAATTACCACTAACTCAGAAAAGACTGGAAAAGAAGTGGGTTGAGAGGCCTGAGGATTTAGCTCAGTGGTTCCACCGCCTGCCTCGAAAGCGCAAGGTCCCGTGTTCGATCCCCGGTACCAAAAAAAGAAAATAAAAAAGAAGTGGGTTGAGGAAAGGAGATCAGCTGTTCAGATCTGGACAGGTTAATGTGTCCTTTAGACATTAAAGTAGGCAGCTGGAAAAATAGTCTAGAGAATGACAAGAGGTCAAAGCAGGAGTTAAAAATATGGCAATCTTAAGCACTCCTAATGTCATGACATTGGACAAGATCTCCAAGAGTAAAGAAACCTGGTTAGGATGAGGTCCAAAGCTGAACACTGAGAGGCTCTACAGTTTAGAGATCAGAATGAAGAGACAAAAGCAATAAACTGGCAATGAGGCAGTAACCAATGGCAAAGTAACCAATGAGGAAGGAGAATGTCCAGAACCCTTTGCTATGCTGTAAGCCATGTGAAGAAAGTAGACAGAGAGGGAGGGAGGAAGGGAGGGAGGAAGGGAGGGAGGAAGGAAGGGAGGGAGGGAGGGAGGGAGGGAGAGAGGGAGGGAGAGAGGGAGGGAGGGAGAGGGGGAGGTTGGGGGGGGAGGGGGCAGGCAGACAGATAGACAGACAGACACTGACTGACTGAAATACTTGCTGATTAAACCAGATGCCCTGGAGAGTTTAGCTAGGCCCAGAGCTAAGAACTGAGCATTGGGTTTAGTCACCAGAGGCCACTGAAGATCTTATTCACAGTGGTTTTGGTACAAAGAATGGAGTTGACTTGATGAAAACCTCAAAGGAGAAGTATTACTGGCAATATCAAAAACTTTTTCTCAATATTTGATGTACAGAGCAGAGGAATGGGAAATATTTAGAGTGGGAAGTGGGATCAAAAGAAGATGGTTTTTATTTTATTAGTAACGAAAAACTGGGGGAGGCAGGGACTAGTGTTAGGTTTTGAAATTATTAACCTCTTATAACCACAAGGTAAGAAAAGATTGGGACTAATTTATGAAATGCTTCGAGGTTGAGGGTTAACCCACATTTTACTGGTCTACAAATCATATGCCCAGCAGAGCAGAAGTTGTTATGTCTTAATTTCCCTTTTCAAAGCTCAAGTAACATCACTATTCTAGCCAAAAGTAATAGTAAACGTGACAATTACATATTTTTTATTTTTCAATACTTCTGTTATGGCTTGTGTCTAGATGTCCCCCAAAGTCTCATTCAGTCATAGGTGGGGCTTTGCAGAGGTGTGCTGCTGAGATCAAGGATGTGATGCTTGTATTGATTCATGGTGCAATGCTAGGATTAAGGCTGCCCCGCCCTGGGTGTGACTGCTCCCCATCCTAAGGGGTAGGTAGTGTGGCTGAGATATAAGGGACAGAAAAAGGGTTGCTGCTTGTTGCTTGTTTGCTGCTTGCTGCATTCTGCCTGCCCTGTTTGCCATGGACTTTTAATCCTCTGTGATGCCCCTCTGCCATGCCACCTTGCTTTGGAGCCAGCCAACTATGGACTGAAACCTCTTTGAACTGTGAGCCAAATAAACCTTCCCTCCTTTAACTTTGGGTGTTGGGTATTTTGTCTCAGCAACAAGAAATATAACTAAAACAACTTCCCCTCTCTTTCATGAACAAGAGTAGTGTAAGTAGGTTAATCTAACTCTAAAATGTAAGTTCTTGAGAAGAAAATAAAAATAAACCTGTAACACAATGATATGGCAAAGACTAACCACTGAGTAGAAGTAATCAAAAATTTTATGCCAGAGCCTTCCTTATTGAGTAGAGTTGAGATATTTATTCAAGTGCATTGGGTGTATTCTAAATTAATCCTTAGAATGAGTGCTTTGAAGTACGAAAATTTGAGTCAAGAAGCCACTTGTTGAAGTAGGAGAGGGAGTTGGGAAAGAAAAAGGGTACAAATGAGAATCTCAGAGATATCCCCCATTTCCCTGGTATTTCAGATTTGTCACATGAGATAAGGACATTCTATCTGAATAAAGAAGCCTAAGAGTTCTCGGTAGAAGAACATCTGGCCACCACTGCCTGAGATGGAATAGCACAGAATAGTGTACACAGCTTCTGTGTACAAAAGATACAAAATCAAGACACTTGTCAGCAAGTGTCCTGAAATAACACTTCACAGAGGAAGAAGCACAAATGGCCAACAAATATGTAAGAAAATGTTAAACATTTCTGGCCAGTGAGAGATGAAAATTAAAATGCTAAGATTCCATCTTACTCAAGAGAGAATGGCATTTATCCAGAAATCAAACAGCAACAAATGCTGCCATGGCTGTGGTAAGAAAACAAAAGCAAACAAACAAAAAACCCTTCCTACATTGTTGGTGGGACTGTAAACTAGTAGAACCATTATAGAAATATGTATGGAGATTTCTCAAAGAACTAAAATAAGAAATTCCGTATGACCCAGCAATCCCTTTTCTAAGTATCTTCCCCTAAGAGCCTAAGACATCAAACTATAGCAATATATAGATTCTAATGTTTATATCAGCAAAATTCATAACAGCAGAATCCTAGAAACAGTCTGTATCCCCATCAACAGACAATTGGATAAAGAGAATGTGGTATCTATACAAATGGACTACTACTTGGCTATAAAGGACAAATTTGAGATATTTGTAGGAAAATGGATGCATATGGTACACATAGTGTTGTGTGAAATAAATCAGACACACAAACTTGAATACTGTATGGTAACTGTCATCTGAGTGAGGCAAAGTACAAACTAAGAGAAAAATAAAGAGAGCACAGAATGAGACATGGGTATGGATCTCTTGCAGATGGGAAAGGGTCCAGGGGAGCAAGGTTCAAGAGGTAAGGAGAAGGGGACAGGATAGAGTGAAGATATGCCATCTACAAGGTCCTAAAAACCCCAATGAATGTGAATATTGTGTACTATAAACATGAACTAAGATTAATATTATCAACAAGAATGAAAAGGGAGAAAGAGAAACTAGAGAAGGAGGGAGCAAGGAGGGAAGGGGATTACAAATATACAAGCTGTATTATGTACGTGTATCAACTTCTCAAGATCATTATAAAATGGATATACTGCAAACGTGTACTAATAAAATAAAGAAAGCCAAAGAGTGACAATTATAAAAATAATAATAATTATGTATGTGAAGGACACTAGGTTGGTAACCCTGCATTTATATATAGGCTAGAGGATCCTAGGAAAAGCTAATGTCCGGATGTGGCTGATGGTGGAGAAGCAGCCATTTGGCAGTGTGGCTGGGGGTGTCCCAGCTAATGTGGGATATGAAGCAGAATGAAGCCTCAGGGTTTTCTGCAGGAAGTACCAGGGCTTGGCCAAGATCTAGGTTAATGACAATGCAGGGTTTGCTTGCACTGGTGATGCCAAGTGGCAAAACCCAAAAGCTGTAGCTGAAATGAACAGATCAGACTCAAGAGCTCTCAAATATTAGCTTTTGGAGCCAGGATAGTCTCGCTGTGGTCTGAGTGGTTTTTTTGTTTTGTTCGTTTGTTTTTTTGTTTTTTCAAAGCAGTTGAGATTGTAGGGGTAGAGAAGGCCTTTGAGAAGATAGCTTGGATTACCTAGGGACAGGTCACTGGGAATTTGAATGATAATATTAAATGACTGAGTATGGTCATATTTATCTTAAATTGATGAAAAATCATATGAGCCATAATTAATTAATTGAAGATTTTATAGTGAAGTGAATTTGCCACAATCCACACCTGGAAAGATTTGCTGATATATCTTTTACTCACTTTATCTCAAGTAAATGTTTTATTCAGTCCTCTTTGTTTACTAAAATACACTCTGAAGATGTTATTAACAGATACTGGCACATTTGTGATTCTGAAAATTCCTATTTGATATATCAGAATTAAAGATAACAATAGCAAATAAAGAAAAAGTTTGAGTATTTTAATATATGTCTTCTGTTACTTGATCACTTGACACTCCTACTTCTAATTTTTTTACAGTGGACATATTTGATGTATAATAAATATTTAATGCTTAGCATAAAGGTATTTTGTGTACTCCTACACCGAATAAAACTGGATAACAAATCCCAAAATATCACTGAATCTGATATCTTCATTTTCCTGCCACCTTATGAGATACCACTTTAGGTAAGATGCCTCTCCTTTGTGATTTTTCTACAACCCTCATATTACATTAAATTCCTTTCATTCCTCTTCTGCATTTCTTCAGGCACCTCATTTTGAAATCAAAGATTTCATTGATGAATTTTTAAAAAGCACAATCCATAATTACAAATTACTCCAACTACAAAAGTGAAGAGCTTTTTGTGACAAAAAGAACTAGAAATGAAAAGCTAGCACAAAAAGCTCTTTGCTTGTTGCATTTCCATAAAGTGCAGTATAATAGGGACTTTATTCACTTCAATACAAATCAGCATGCAGACCTTTTTTTTTAAAGAGTTTGAAAATGAAAATGCTAGAATAACACACTTAGAAAGTAGCATTGTACGCTGAAAAGACCTCAGACAATGTTGGAAAACAGGAAATTCTGAATCCAGTTCTACCATTTGCAGCTGGACACTTACACGTCCTAGAGGAACATAACTATAACATTAGAGATCTGTCCAAATATCTCTGCAGTCAAGTTAATGTCAATGACTCCAAGAAATATAGCCACAGGTATTATATACATCAATCAAACACTACCATCAGCTATAAGCAGTTGGTCTTTGACAACCTCTCATATGCTTGGTTTTTCTCTTCAAATAACAAATAGGCACAAAGCTATACCATAAATTGGGCCTATTAAAATATGAAAGTCTGATTCATTTTAAACCTACATTTCATTAGAGAGATTTAAATTGTATTATATAAGCATATCACCTGCTATATAATAAACACTAACAGAGTTATTATGAAATATCTAACATTTTGAATAATGTTTACTTTATCTCAGATATATATTAGAGAAAGAGGCTACTGTCCACCATTACCGTTGTAGATAACAATAAAATCACCTATTTCACATGAAAGTGAAAATGCACTGTAATATACATATAGGTACTTATTTGTAATGGATAATGACAAATGTAGTTCAATGTCTATTTATTTGTACAAATCACAATAATTGTAACAGCAATACTAATTTTTATTATAAAATTATGTAGTTTATCATTAGCTTCTTTTTTTTTTTTTTTTTTTTTTTGGTACCGGGGATTGAAGTTGGGTCCTTGTGCTTGCAAGGCAGGCAGCGGAACCACTGAGCTAAATCCCCGGCCCCTGTCATTAGCTTCTATTACTGCTGGGATATGACAAACCATCCATCTAAATGTAAAATCTGAATCTTAAGGAGAGAAAACCTCCAGAAATATTTGAAACTTCATCCTTTTACATTATTTTCATAAATAGACACCTACAATATATTTAAGTAAATATAAAGCAGAAATTTGTTTCTAACACAGAAGTGAGAAAGTGGCAATTCTCTTTTACACTCCAAGAGTAAAGACAAGGCAGAACAAGCTTTAAGAACATCAGAAAAACTCATACATAGGTGCTCACTGAAGGTAGACATTTGACTCATTTTGGACAATTTTTTTTTTTGTACCAGAGATCAAACTCAGGACCTTGAGCTTGCAAGGCAGGCAGCAGAACCACTGAGCTAAACCCCAGGACTCGGACAATTTTAATGATGAGACTGGATACAAGAACAAAACTAGTATTTTCAGATAACGAACAGTAGCTCAGTTTGGGGGCCAGCACTGTGTATTCATGTAAGTGAGTACATATCAAATGTGTATGTGATGATGTGCATTTGTGCATGGACACAGGCTACTTTCTCCTGTCACAGTACATCCACCACCTCTCTTGTATCAACAAGACATATAATTATCCGCAAATAACAGAGCAGCTAGGTTCTTGTAGAACATGACATATTATATCAGCTCAGATTTCAATATTTCAAAGTGTTCCCTGGAATTAATTTACTAAATAACCCAAGCAGTCAAAGCACAGATCCATTAGGCTCAGTAGAACACATTCTTTAAATGTTAGTGCCATACAATGAATATTTGATAAGTACATCATTAATAAACCTTGGTGCAGCATAATTGATATGTGGATGCTTAATGACAATTCCAAATGATGTAGCACATGGCATCTCCCTGTCTCTCAATCATCATGCAGGTTGCTCCTACACCACGCGACAGGCACAATTGGAAAGCCAAAGTCTGGTCTTCATTAGTGGCTATCCATTCAAGGTTTTCATTACAAGATAAATGATTATGGCCTGACTTTATTAATTAAGCATGTATTTCTGCAGACCCAAGTAATTGAATAAAATGGCCAGTAGCTTTTAAACTATACAAAATCTTGATGTCTCAGGAATAGATTCCACATTCATTCCAGGTTTTAACCCCCTATTATTTTGAAAACACAGCAGCTAAATTTGAGGTGTTGCTAAATACTGACTGAATTTCATACACAAGGTGTTTTTCCTGTAATATCTTGCTTTTACAACTATTACAATAAATTGGTTTATCTTTCCTTTCATCTAATCACATCGAATTCAGCCTGAACCTATTTCCATCCCTGAGAATCCTAACCTCAGATGATCCATAGGTCAACTATGGATGCACTGGTGTTTGTGGAAATGAGGTGACTTCTTGCATTTTGGAAGAGAATTAGTGACTACAGCATGGGTCCACAGGAAATTTCTTTATTCTCTTGTCACTGAATCACATACAGGAAATGACCTAATGACCCATGCTTAAATACTCCAACATTTACCTCCGGATCAGAAAGGATACTTAGAGCATTATATGTCCACATAGCAGGTGCCCGTTCCTGTTCTGATTCTTTCACAGAGAAAAACTATACTTGTTAGAATATCAGTTTTAAATCTTAAAAAGAAAACTCTAAGGAGAGAATCTGGAACTTTTCTTGCTATGCTTTTATCACATGTAGAGTATTTTGGAATAAAATAGCTTTAAAATAGCCCAATAAATTTGCAAACAATGATTTTCCAGATAGCTTTAAAGCATTGGAGAGGCTGGGGATGTAGCTCAGCTGCACAGCACCTGCCTGGCAAGTGTGAAGCCCTGAGTTCGATTCCTAGTACAAAGAAAGAAAGAAAGAAAGAAAAGAAAAGAAAGAAAGAAAGAAAGAAAGAAAGAAAGAAAGAAAGAAAGAAAGAAAGAAAGAAAAACATTGGAGCCCAAGAAAGCAATGATTAAAATCTACTTTCACTCAGTAAGAAGAAACAGGACTCCGTTCAGTGCTTACAAAAACACTTTGAGGATGACAAGGCAAATAAAGCAAAGTGACTTAAATAGTGTATTTCATAATGAGAAATCTAAGATTAATTTCATAAGATCAGAAAATATGCTGTCAACAAGGCAAATTTTTCTTCCTAATTTTAATATGAACTACTTTCATTTTGTGATCGCTAGTAGAAATACACTGTAAAATTAATTTCATTTCTATTGACTATGGTCACTATACAGTTCATCAATTTATTGCATTAATATAAAATATAAGAAGCTTGACCTCACCTTGTCTAAAATACTTTTATTTGTAATGTTATTGCTTGCATTTATTGGTAATTACTTTTATATTTTATGAGTGCACTATTGATTCTTCTGTATGCCTTTCAATGGAAGCATGTACAAACATTTAGCTCTGAAAGTGACATTTTAATTTCATTTCTACCATTTTTTAAGGACCTTGACATTAACCCTGACCATAATATTTCCAATCCCAGTGAAGATACACAACATTCCTATGGTTTACGATCTGCATTTCCATTGTAATGGCAAAGTGGCTGGTATTAGAGTAACATGGTATACAATTCCCACATGAACTAAAAATACCACTAGACTATTCAAATGATTCATTTTGTATTAGTGAAATTGTTTCCAAGTACATTTTATTCTGCTTTATTCATCCTGGTTTCTTCTTGTTGTAGCATTAACCATTAAACTCTATTATGAATTTAATATAGACAACAGAATTAAAATTCCTTTATTAAGTGCTGTCACGAATCTTAGTCTCACTTTCATTCATGCTTTAATACTTAGATTACTAACAGATGTAGAAATAATTCTAAATTATTTTTGAGTTGTTTTCCACATACAGAAACCTCTGTCACTGTTTTTCAGTGTATATCTATTTTCTCACATTTTAGCTCCTTCTGTATGCTACTGGACCTTTATTTTTCTGGACATCTATCTACTGGACATCTATTTTTCCTCCATGATCCTCCAAGACAGCAGAGAACTATCTCCTGAGCCATTAGGTTTTTACTAAACACCAACTATTTTGAAGAATTCTTCTCCTGCTTTTCTTGTCTTAAGCAGATCTGACTGTGTCACTCACCAGCTCCATGCCTAAAGCACACATCTTTATCACTGAGGAATGGTTTCTGCATATATAAAACGAGAGTGTTTGACATGGATCTCATGATTACAAATGAATCAACCTGGCCTGTGACTTTGAATTCCCTGTGTCTTAGGAATACTTCATGGAGCACCTAAGTATGATAGGCTTGAGATATCAGTTTCTCTACTTAGCAGCACTGTGATCTTGAACAACTTTACACACCTCCATGTGCCAGTGTATCTTCAACTGTGAAGTGGGCTGATAAGTGCCTATTCCCATAGGGTTTTCCTGCAAAGTGCTAAGAACAATACATGACACATGGCAGGTGCTCAATGAATGTTAGCGAAGGAGGTAAATTCTCTGAGAGGTGAAAAGATCATTGCATCCTTCATTCCCACCTCACTTCCACATACAAGTTTAAAAACAAAATGAATGGTCACTGAAACTTTAAAGTCTCTCCATATGGTAACTTCTGAAAGTTTTGGATGACATAATGAAAACAGTTTTTTAAATAAAGCTAACCTTGGGTTTCCTGCTCTGGCTTTGCTAGTACTCTCAGCCAGAATTTCCTGAACACGTGCTGCATAATGTCAAAGTGCTGTGAGTGGATGATATGAGCTGTGCCTCAGTGTAGCATATCTGCAGAATAATTCTCTTCATGTGTTGTGACATGAATCGCTGTTCTGAGTACTTGCTTAGACTCTTACTCCAAAACCCAGCAATGGCAACACTGCCATCACAATCAATTCCCCCATTCTTAGAACAGCAACTCTCCTGTTAAGATGTGAAAGTGCCTGTGCCTGTTCAGCTCAGTTTGAGTGGGGGATTAGAAGAAGAGGAGGAAATTGTGAAGACCATGGTTCAGCACATCCATCCCTGCAGTATCAAAGAGTATCCTAGAAATATATTTATGATTGAGTAATTTAATATGGGAAAAATGTAGGCATTCTTTTGGAAATTTTAAGGAAGAAACAGATTGACAATGGAATAAAATCATATAATCCATAAGGATATTAATATTTTAGTAGAGCTATGAATCCTCATGAAGTATAAGTAGATAGGGTTTGATTTGTATAATATTAATGCAATGTATTTCCACCTGAAGCAAATTTTCTAGATAGCTAAGATTTCTGCTAAATCTCAAATTTTTTTTAATATGTGGGTTTTTTAATTTGTTTAGATATCTGCAATACTTTCAGTTGAGTTCTTGAGAAATAAGACTATCTATATCTTCTGCTTAGTGTTTTACCAGAATCAGACTAGAAAACCAAATCCACTCTCTCCACCTATCTACAAATGAGAACTGGAACAGGCAATTGGTTTAGAGCACAGAGTAACCAGCAAACCACGAGACTCCCAGTATAGGAAGATGAACTAGAAACATCACTTCTCCTTCTTACAATCTTACCAGGAAAAAAAAAAAACAGAGAGAAAAAGCAACAGAAGCTCAAACTGAAAAAAAGATCTAGAGAAATAGCCCAAAGAGGGGATGGTGATCAAAATAATGAAGGATCATCTAACTCAGAAAGAAATAGAGACATCATACAAAAACACAATGGCATCAGGCAGGCACCTACAAAATACAGCAGCCCTGTTATATGGACTGACTTGGTTCCTGACTTTTTTACTTTTTCACTTCTAATTTCTAGCCTTGTACACACACACACACACACACACATACACACACACACACGCACACCTAGGATGCATTTGGGTCCTCTCTTGTGACCAGAGAGCCCATGTAAAACATCAGCTTCACTGATATGGATTATAAACTATATCCTCTTACTGAACAGACCACAGAAAACCTACTTTAACCTTTTCTTGATTGCCTAGGGCCATCAATACTGACAACCACTCTCTCTGTTGGTCTAACACAGGGAGGCCTTCTGGGCTGCTAGGCATGCAAGGCTCTTTATCTCTTCCCCAAATGGGCTCAGAAACCATGCTGTTTGAATTCCCAGCTTCCTTTTTGTGGTTTTTCAATTTCTCCCATTACCATAAATCTGTTTGACTCTAACAGCTTTCTTTCCAACTTTCTACTTCTAATCTTTTGGAGGCCGGGGAAGAAGATAACCAAGCTTGATGGATTTCTGTGTAAAATAAGAATGTGGCTCATACACCCTAGGTCACCTCCCCAAAATATGATATCTATATACATCACAATCTTGACAAATGCAAAGAAAGAAGTGAAGAAAGACATACTTTGGATCTGGCAATGTTCTAAAATGCTGCTGACCAATTCCCTTAGGCATGGATATGTAATCCCTGCTTCACAACATTCTCAAACTGAAATTCTAATGTTTTGCCTGACTATTTCAACAGTAGATCATCATTCAAGCTTTAGTATCCAAGGCAAACACTAATACCTTTACATTTTACTAAGTTACATACTAATTTTCAAAATAATGTAAGCATATTCAAATCATATTTCTAAAAATCTGATGACATCATTGCCTTGAACTATTCAAATAATTTTTGATTTTTTTTTAATGTTCAAATTAAACCTGACTCTGCCAGGTATGGTCTGTTCTTAAATTTTCAGATAACTATTTTGCAGCAATTTCTTTAAATGGTGAGAGTGTTTTAGATGGTTTACTCATTCATAACAGGTATTAATTCAGTATCTCCTGGGCTGTAACAAAAACAAGGCTCAGGAGCTGTATGGCGAAATACATAGTCAAAGCTACTGTCTCATGAGGCTTACGTTGTATTCAGAATACTATAGGGAATCATGCTCTACTCTAGACAGTCTTTCAAGGCACATTGACCAGAGCAAACAGGTTTTCTCTGAGGTAACATTTCCCTAAAAATTTAAGATTACAGTGATCATATAATTTATTGTTCAAAATCTGACACTTTTAAAAATGAAAGTGGCATTGAAAATAATAACACAGGGTCAACAACTGTAAGTCTACATCTTCCTGGAACAAATCAGATTGATGGCTACTTTATTTATAGATTGAAGTCTAGTAGATGCTCAGTAAGTATTTAAAGAATAAGATTGAAAATTACAAATAAAAAAGAACCATCTAATTAATAATGAAAATAACCATTGTTCTCTGGCAAATTTTCCAATCCCTCTTCCATCCATATAAGAAAGCTTAATAAAACCTTGGTTACTTCCTACCAGAAAATGATGAGACTATATGGTTGTTGGCCAATACTGGTGAAGGATTACTCAGGAAAAGGACATGAATTCAAACAGATCTATCCTATTCAGCCTCTGTTTGAGACGTGCTTGTTTCTGAAATCGTTTCATCCTCTGTAATATGTTTTTTCTTTTCCCATCTGAATATTAACCTTTCAGGTAAATTCTTGTTATTCATTTTAATATGTTAAGTTTATCAGTGTACAGAGTCACAAAAAGGGTTCTAACTAGATTAAAAACCTCTCAACAGTTCTTCCTTTGCAGCGTTGTCAGCCCAAGGGTCTTCATTTCATTGCTATTTCTCTTTCATTTGAGTGAGAGTCAATATTGCAGAACTATTAATTCTACCTGGGCTTTCTGTCTATAATGAAGAATATACCTGCCCACATGATGAAACACCAAATACTGCTTAGAGACTCTTCAGTTAGCATCCACAAATATTTTTCAGGGTATCTGAAAACTCTTGAAAGTATAAGCACAATCACATTTCGAAGTGTATTTTTTTTACCCTAGAGGACATTTCATACCTTATATCTAATTTTCAAGAGGCTCTGACATTGACTCTAATAAGGAAAAAACTAAGAAAATGTTAATTTCTTCAGTTTACTTCCCATAAAGAAATTTCCTAAATTTATATCAGTATATTTGATAACCAACTAGGAACAACTAAGATGAAAAGCATGGGCATTAAGTGGGAAGTTTAAAGCACAAAAATTTGCACTATTCAGAATGATCCTGGTCTCTACTAAGTAGAAACTGAATATGGATTATGTCCACTGGACTCTAATGCTACCTGTCTGATCTGAACACTCAAGATATCACTAGTAATGAAAGATACTGAATGGGAATGAAATATATTTCCTATTGACCTGCCCCAAGCACTACCACCCACCTATCTACTCATGTCAATCAGTAGTGGTTATATGAATCCAAAAGAACCTTTCTCCTCAAAAGTCTCCAATTATCTTCCCTGACCCCATTTCCCTAAATTAGCATTAAAAATTCTTAGCCAGTCTTTAAAAACTCTCTAAAGGTTTATCTACCATTATTTCCTTTCATGAACATTCTATTCCATATAAAACAATAAACTCTCTGTCCGTCCACCAAAGCATCATTTTCATCTCTAAGCTTGGACAAAGATATAATACTATTTCTCAGACTCAAATACCTCCATTCTGATGAAGTTGAGCCAACCTATTCTTGGGGAGTCCAAATTAGTAACACCTTTTTTGTGAAGCCTGTTTTAACCACCTAGTTTAACTCTTGTCCTGTGCTTTTAAACTGCAATTATAACCACTGTGTGCTCTTCCACATACAACACATACTGCCTTATATTTATTTAAATCTTTTAAATTTCATGCTCAATCTTCCCATCCATGATGAAAATTTCTTAAATGCAAAAACCAAATTACATCTTTCTGACTCATTCACTACCTTTAATACTGGCTACTTGTTGAGTATTGTTTGATAACAATACCAAAGGGGTTAGTAGAGGGAGAGTATTATGGACTAAGATAGAACACAGTTTCTCATATGAAGTTGTCATATGTGCTTCTAAAATTCTTAGGCTCATAACATGTGTCCCTTGTGTCTCTGCTATCTGTGAGAAATACTTGGTTTTCACAGGAAGACTGAAGTCTTTGAGGTATTTTTAAGAATATGGAGAAGACAATTGTTTCAAAATTGTTCTGATATTACTGTGAGACAGCATAACTCCCTCAGAACTACTCAGACAGAACTGAAAATGCAAACTGGCAAACAGTCCTCCTGAGAATATAACACAAAAATCAATCAAGGGAATTCAAATTCCTATCTGGGCATTATGCCGAATCTAATATAACCCCAAGGTTTAGAACTGGAAACAAGGCTCTCCTCAACTTGCCACAAAATGAACTGCTAAGGACATTGGGACTCTCAGGGGACCTGGAGAATTTACTCCACTGCTCTCTTTATCAATGGCAGCAATATGCAAAAAGGAGAAAGATTCTGTGACACCCACATGCAATTTGACACAATAGCACCAATACCAAAATGGCAGTAAGAAGAGGAATGAACATGAGATTACCAATGAGAGTAAACACTGGTTAGCCAGACAGAATGGAACAAGAGTGTCACACCCTCATGAGGAAATCCTACCATAATGCATTCCTTAGGATTATATGCAAAACAAGAAAAGCAACTCATTGAATGGATTTACACAGAGGGTCAATAAAATATAAGGCCAAAATCAATGTGTGATCCAATGGAATCTGAAGAGGTAGTTGATGAAGTTACTGAAGTCAGAAAAAGAAGAAAAATGGTGATGTTTTGCTCATTGTAGCAGGTTCAGTATTTTGTACTTGGAGGATCACAGAGGTTGGAGATAAGCAGTACACACAGTTGAAACATCCTGCAAAATTTATTTTCAACTTTCCTTTTTAATCAATGTCAAAACAAACACTGGAAGATGTGTAGGTGGTGAGAGAGATGTTAAAGCCATAAAAATTGCTGAGGAGACTGCAGGCTATAGTCTCTGAAGCCTTCTGTTGTAAGAGATTTGAGAGCAGCTCTTAGCCACTAATTTCCTCCAAACCAGTGGCCAGTTACTGAAAAATTGAGAGTCCTATATAAACATCTGAGGGCTACTCTGAATTCTAGCTCATTCCCAGACAAGGTATCTGTTTGTCTGGGTCTCTTTTGTTTTTTCATTTCATTAGAATATCCCTAACTAACACATTTAAAATCGGTCCTTATGTTAGCAAAACTGAAAATATGAATATATTATTTCCTTAAGGAGAGACTACACATAGAGACACAAGGAGAGAAGTAACAGATAAACAACATTTAGCATTTGGATTTGAAGAACATACAATATATGTGAATATATAAAGTGGGTTTATTTATAAAGAATTATGCAGTCTCTTAAATTTTGTTACAGTATTTTTCTCAGTATTTGTGGCTGCATAATGATGCTATGAAGAGAGAGGTAAATAAGTACAGCTGCAAGATTCTTTATATCTATCTATCCTCTTGGAAAATTGAATATAATCTGTAATATCCCTGCTGTTCCAAAACTCACATTTTAAATCAGAGGCTGGAGGAACTTCTGCATTCATTGGAAATTGTCATTATTACCAGCTGTTATATTCTTATGTTGAGTGGAGTGTGCTGCTATTTGCTAGTTATCAAGGGTCATATACACTCTTGAAAGAAATTAACTAGAGTTTGCACTATAAGTTACCAGGTTGTTTTCTTCTTTTTCTCTTTTCCTTCCTCTTCTTCCTCCTTCTCTTTGTTCTCCTCCTCCTCCTTCTTCTCTCTCTCTCTGTCTCTCTTTAATTTACCGTAATAATACTTTTATTATGAATGTTCAATAGATTCTGCTTTTATTTCTAATTTGGATGCCCCACTAAATATAAACTGATTTTAAAAGCATGTTTTTTGTAAATATAAAAGGAAATTAATAGCCTGTCTATAAAATATGCATTGACTTCACTAACATATCATTTTTTAATTATACAATGGTCCACTTTGTGTCTGTAATTGTTGCATTGTTGATCAGAAGAAATACTATTTGCTTTTCAGCACACTGAAGGATTGGATTTGTTTTAATTTGAAAACTTATGCAGTGAATTGTGCTCTCTCTTCTCAGATTGTTATGATACTAGCTGAAAGGTTTCAATGAGTTTCTGAGATGATTATCCAAAACTGCTTTCAAGAAGGAAAATATTAGATTTCAAGACAATAGATCACAGGAGAATGTGGCTTAACACTATACTAGGCCAGAACTGGGGGAAAAAAATCGTTAACTTTACCTTCCTGCTATCAAAAAAATTAGCTGTTTCATATTCAAATGCAAAATAAAATGCCAAACATGTTAAATTTGTATTCTTGAAAAGTGAAAGAGATCCTTGTTTGCTTTTGTCCCTACCTTCCAGCTCCATGTTCTTTAAACCAGCTGAAATATTATTGGTCATATTTGGCAAGCATTTATTGGATTTGCTATTGTTTGTTTTTAGCAATAATATGTACCATGCTAAAACTTTTTTCAGTTGATTTTAACGTTCCTGGCATAGAAATCATTTAATGACTGGACTATTTCTAATGAAATTAATATTTTTAATTCATATGAAGACATTTGGATTTTCAAAGTCTTAGTTTATATTTAGAATGTGCTGGAAAATATTAGGAAAATATTTTAGTGGTGAGTTCCTTAGGTGAAGGGCTAGGTCACCCAGCCACTCTGACGGCCAACCTGGGCCTGGTGGCATAGGCAGCTGCTCTCCACTGCCTTGTTGGCATGACCCAGCACCCATCACCTCCTTGGACTCTCTCTTTGTGAAATGGGCCTCAGTCAGTTCAGGCTCCCAAGGCAGAAACCTGGGCCTCTGTCCTCTACGTTTTCCATCTCTTCTTTCTTAACCCCAGAGAAGGCAGATGGTGTGAATTCAGTCTCAAGTCCCTCCCTCCATCCTTTTCACCTCACCACTTTTGCAGCTCTCATCAATTACACCCTGGAAGAGATTTTTAAAAAATAAATAAACCACACTTCTTCTCCTGTCACCATCCCTACCAATTCATACTCAATTCATAACCTGCAATACTGTTTCAGGAGCTACACAATAAAACCCAAACTCTTTAGCGCAGATTATAAAATGTTTCAGAGTATCTCTTATCTACATGTCCAGCTTCATCTCCTTCATCTTCCTTCTTGCCATCCTCCTTGCCCTCTGACCATGGCAAATGACTTGCAGCTCTTTGATCAAGATGGGATTGGTCCTCGACCCCCGTTTATAGATGTGTACTGGTCTTTCTGCCTAAAATAACCTCACTCCTGTTTATCAAACTCCTGTGCAATCGTCACAACTCCCCAAGGAATGTGTTTTTTAAGAAGAGATATGAAGTGTTTTTTGTTTTCTTTTTAAATTCCTGATACCCCCACAAAACCATACATATATCTGTGATTTGGCTCCTTTCATCTTCTTACAAATATCTCTTGTATCCCTGTCTCTAGCACTGGAACATGAGCCATGAAAGGCCTGGGAGCATGAGCTTTCTCACAGCAGAGCTTAGTGCTTAGTGGACCCTGAATTAATATTTACTGAATAAATTAATGAATGCTTGTTAAAGATTGTTTATAGAGATAATTAACAACCATGATTTGAACCATGGAAATGACATAAATTCTGTGTTCCTATCATAACTTTGAAATCAACATCAGTGTTTGTGGTGTTTATTGGCTGAATTTAGCTTATAAATGGGTTTTATTTAATCTGTGTAGTAATTGGAATATTACATTATTATAATTGTTACAAAAAAAGATCTGATTTTCCAACTTCTACTAAAAAAAAAGAAGTAAAAGAATGATATTAACATCTATTTTCCTTACGAAGAACTTCCCTGAAACTGGGTAACATCTGCCTTTCGTGCTCGCAATGCGAGGTCCTCGGTTCTACACTGGCTTCTCTTCACATAACAGCCCATCCCTGAGACACTGGCTTTGTGACTCCTGCTGTACACAAGAGCAGTAGAGGAACTCTGACCATCGTACATAGTGTCTGTGCAGAAGTGAGGACTTTGGGTCTTTATGTCAGCCCTGTAATTAGCAAGCTCTGTATCCTTATTTGGATCTACTAAGGTTCTTGCCCTTTGGTTTCTTAAACCATAGAGGATAAGCTATTTCAGTGTGATTCAGTCTCAGAGATGCCCATCAAGCTCTTCTCAAGGAGAAGCTGAGAACTCTTCTGCCTTGCTCTCAGTGAAAACTCCTATACTTTGATCATTCACTTTTGTATATTCTGTGGTATATATCTGGTTGATAAAATGGGTGCCAATGCTAATTGAGAGTTAGAAAATCACTAAATTAGATGGGATCTAAATGACCTATTAGCTCAAAATCCACTGTTATTATGATGATCTTTAATCATGGCCAAGAGGCACTAAAAATTACATTGTTTGTCAGTCTTCATTTAGCTAACACAGGAGCTCAGCATACCTTTCATTAATAACCAACAACAGTGAGCTGTAATTTGAGCTACAGAGTTGTTTCTTTAGAGTGTTAGGTATATTGTGAAAATTCTACGCAGTTCTAACTACTCTTGACAGGTAAGATATAGGAAAGCGTCTCTTTTTATAACAAAGATTATGAAGGTCACTCTGAGATATTCATGTTAGAATAGAATTTAGCCCTCCAAAAGGGACAGAGGGATAAAAAAATCACATTCCATAACTACATTACATTCCTTCTCCATCAGCTAACGGACAGTGTAATACCAAACTCTAATAATGCTCATTTGATTGACTCTGCTCAAACAGCCTTTTATCAAGCACAAGCTACTTCTCTGTGATGGATGACTATGGTTTTATGGTGCAGATCTCATTTGCAAACGGAATTTGAAAATTCCCCTTCGCTGGCAGAATTCTGATGACGCTCTACTGTTATTATTGTATGATAAACTCATTAGAATAAAAAGGAGGAAAGTGTGGCTGAGGTTTACCAAAGATTTGCTAATCTTGTTGTATAAGAATAATACATTTAATTTTCCTTTGTGGGACCTGACCTATCCTGAACTTTTGTTTGCTCTTACTTGCCAGAGTCCCGAAGGTGCTTGGAGTCCTTCCTTTTGTACCTTGAAGGTGAAAGAGGGGCAGTAATCAAATCAAATCTCACCACAAAATATCTCAGTGGACACAAATTTCCAAAAATGACTACATCAGGCTAAAGAAGATGAAAATGTTAGTGTTTAAAAATTCCAAAGAGAGCTCTTTGAATTGGAGACAAAAGACAGAGAAATAATTTGAAGGGAAATAATTATGTCCTGGTTTTATTTCTTTTTTCATGGTGGTAGATTTAAAATAGTAATGTACTCCAGATTGAAAGTAATGTACAAATAAAATAAATTAAGAGCAGGTTCATGAAAATATTTCATGGACCTTGAAAAAGGGCACGTGGAGAAGCAGGAGAGAATAAGACGCTGGCACAGGACAGTTTTTCACACATGAATCAATACAAATATTTCTCATTTCGAATAACTCTGCTACTCATTCCATTTTTGTGAAGTTCCTGTCTTTCCTTATTCTCATTCCTGACTCAATATCATGCTGCAAGACTGATTTTTAAATAAATGGTCTCAAACAAACGAACACCTCTCATGACTTCTACCTGCTCTAGAAGCTAGTGATAAAAATCAGCGATTCCAAATTCTCAATGATTTTCATAGGAAATTAATTGTAAGAAGACAGTATTGACTGTTTTCTGATGTCCTACCCTCAAGGCAAAGTTGAGGAAGATAAATGTGTCCACAGATTTGCCATTAAGTCCCTATCAAATGATCCCTAGATGGCTGTATCAGTGTTTGTGGTTTATAAAAATCGTAGTGCATTCAAAGTAGATTTCCATTGTACTATGAAATTACTGGTACATTTCTGGTTTGTGAATTTACACAGAGCACTCACAAAGGATTACTCTTATTTAGACTTTCTTTCCCATCCACTCAGTGAACTTCCTTGAAAAAGGTACCTGGTATAATTATGGCCATTTCTGATTGGCACAAATCTGTACATGAATCATCAGAAAATGACTGATTTCCCTATACAGCAATGGTGTTTAAGATTTAGAAAGTGTGAAATGAAAAACTTAATGTTCTTCTAACAGTGCAATTGGAATAATGTCAATAGACCACATGGTATTTTTTTTCAATCCTTACATTAAAAAATAAAATAAAATAAAAGTAGTGAGTCCCCATTGTATGAGGCATTTACTATGCACTATCACTCCCTTTCAACTCCTCTCAATTGTTGAGGGCAATGAGCAAAAGAGGCTGCACCATTGAATGTCAGCCCTATAGTTCACACTCAGTGGGCAGCAAACAGTCCTTTTCACAGGCATACAATGAATGGTATAGAAGCACTATAAATATGCAGTGTACTTATTAAAAACAAAAAGAAAAGATTATAAAATGAAAACAAAAACATGAGAAAATATTTCCTAGCCCCCTTCTGTGATCTGTCCTGTGGAGTCCCACTCTGAAACAGGTGAGCATGAATGCTCTCTCAGCACAAGTTTTTAAAGCAAGAAAGCATATTAGTCTGATGGAATTTCTTGAAGATCCCTTCCTTTGTAACTGGCCCCAGTGGATAATGTGGAGATGGAACAGTGTGCACTTCAAACTGGGGTCTACTGAGTATTCTGCACTTAGCAGGGCTAGCAATAGCACACATGAAGGAGCAAAATCTGGTGTCTCTTGTTCATTTCCCCTATGTCACATTCTTCTTTAAAATCAATGCCCAAATCCTCAACCTATTAGTGCCTTAATGCCCAAACTTGCCCCATTCAAACTTCATACAGCTCCTCCCTTCCTCGGAAAATAACTGCACCCAGGTTCTTTCCTTATTCCATTTTATTATTTGTTCATTTGTCTATTCATTTATTAACTGAACATGTCTTTATTCGATAGGTCAATATTTATTGAGAGTGCTGCTGGATTCTCCCAAAACAGAGATCACAAAAGTTCCTCTCTGTGGAAGGATCCTGTCCTGTGCCATATCCCTTAGAGGTCTGCTATTTAACAAGAATCACTCTCTGTTAAAGCTCCAATAGACGTTGTTATGTTAAAATGCCAACACACAAACCTTCCCCTCAACTGCAGTCCTATGTGTGCAGCATCTTCTTCCTGGAGCTGCTAATGTGGTAACTCTTAAGCACAGAATTAGGGACACTAGCAGCCTATGCCTTCCCTGAAATAAACCCATTGCTCATCCTAACACACCCATACACATACATATTTGAAATGAAGGCAAGAAAATGTGGGAGATTAAGAAATTGAGTACTATACTATGTTGTTGTGGTTTGAATCTAGAATGTCCCCAAAATACTCTCAGAGTGCTCTCAGAGGCAGGGCTTTTGGCAGGTGGTAGGGTCATGGGGAGGCTGTACTCATTAGTGTATCCATCCACCAGTGATAAGGCCTCAGTGTACTGTTCGGATGCGAGCCTAGTGGAAATAACCAAGTCAATGGAGGTGTGACCTGGAAAGGTGTATCTCACTCCTCTGCTCCTTTTTTCTCTCTCTGCTTTCCTGGATTCCATAATATAAATAGCTTTTTGTCTTCCATCCCCTTTCCATTGTGCCATTCCTGCCTTGGAGCCAGCTCAGCATCCACCAAAAAAGTGAGCCAAAATAAATTTCTTTTCCTTTAACTTGAAAGTGTCACTACAGCTAACATGCTTCTACATTCTGGATAATATGCTTATTGATACATACTATCCCTATACTAAGAGCCTATTTGTACTTTTTTCTGTGATTAGAGAAATCATACATATTAAGACTGAAAATGTGTTTACTTGTACTTTTTCCCTTTTGGATTTCTATGACCAAACCTAGAGGAAAAGATGTATTAATTTCGGATCTAATTTTCCTTTCCCATCTGGCTCCCACACTTTCTAAGAGCAAAAGAAGCTCAATAAATACAGAGAGAATCCATTATTGCTTCTGCTGAAAAGTAGAAGAAAAGTGTTTAGCCAACGTTCACACCTCTGCCATTGATCTTCCAAGTCTTCCTAGCTGCTGAAAGGTGGGAATTATGAGTCCCTTTGATTCACTGCTGTCAAGACCATGAGTAATTTACCTAAATATACCCACTTACAGCATAATACGTTGTATGGGATTTTAGCAGTAGAAGGTCTGCTGAGCTTAGAGGTAGAATGCACAATATGATAATGAAATAGTGGTGCCACTTGGAAATTTGTAGTGCTAAGTAAATACATGTTACTATTTTATTATTGTAACATCTTTTTATTTAGGTGTAAAAATATGCATTTTAATATATATCTCAATCTATGTAGAGGATTGATTTTTAGAGTTCTTTGTTTTTATCAGCACTCAAATGTAACTTTTAAAAGGATTCATTTTTGCATAATTTAAAAAATTTGTTTAGAGCAGTTGATGTATAGTGTTCTGAGCTATATGACTACATCTTGCAGATTTTTCCAAAGGGAAGATAGTTTATGAGCTAAGTAGATTGTGTTAATGTAAAAAATTAATAAACCTCTATTCCATGGTTCCAGGAGGGCCATGACTTGTAAAACTATCTTTTTTTACAACACTCTTAGCAATCGAAATGAACATCTGTTAAAACACCACATAAAGAAATAATACTTTGGGATCTTCTCGATTAAAGTGACAAACCCATGCTACTCAAAAATTTTTGCATGTTGAAATTTCCTATCTACAACATATGAAGAATCCAGTGGAGTAGTGAAAATTGTGTGAGGTGGGTGGGGTGGGGGAGCAAACAGCCAAATTGAGGAGAAAATCCAGCACTGGAGATTGGGTCTTTGAAACTATGGATGGCTAACAGGGTAACAACAGTGGCATTTAGTCACTGAGTCTCTGTGTCACCATTCTACCTGAGTCTTCATTCTCCCATGGGCTCCTAATATGAATATTTTTGAAAAGCAGTGAGTAGGTACAATCTAGCCTAAAATTCGGCATCTAAGTACCCATTTAAAGTTGACCTAGTGAAAATTCAGATACACAGCATCCCAAATAAAGTGACTTCTGGAAACATTGTATCATAAAATGTCAACATCAACAATAATGACAAAATTCACTAACATTGTAAAGCATAGGAGAAGGAGGTATTCTGAATCTAATGGTTCTTCCTAAATATGAGTGGATAGCCATGACTGTTGAAGACAGACTTGACCCAGTGGTTAAACTTTGCCTGGGAAGAGCCAATTGGGATAAATGTAAAGAAAAACATATAAATCAATCCCCTATGATATGTCAAAAATACAATCTGAAGCTAAGCCTCACTGATTTATTTGCTTCTTTCTTCTTACAAAGCTCTGTGAGAGCAAGAGTTAAAAGATTCAAGATGTTCTGTGTGCAGGATTAAGTATCCACATCTTTCACCCTCCAGGGCCTCTTCTCACTGAAACTGTTGCTCTGAGGGTAGCTGGCTCTCCTTTGATGCTGCTTCACCACCTTCTCACTATTTCTGGCTCCATCTGTCCCTGCCTATTTCCAGCTGCTGTTCAGAGGAAAGGCCATGGTAATTATCTCCTTAACACATAATTTATCTAGCTGTGACCATCTTTGGACTGCCAGTCTGTAGAGAGCCCCAGTGTGGCCTCTTTCTGCCACATGGCTGTGAACTACACCAAACCCTCCACCTCAAGTTGGATCCATTATGTTTTCCTGCATCTGCTCAAGAAGAGTCAAAGAGCTAACTCCTACTGAAATTTTCTTTCCATGTGACAATTTGTCATCACAAAGAAACTAGAATCTTGTCATAATGCAGGTCATGACTTGGTAGGTCGAGGGTGGGACCAAGGACTGCATTTGTAACAAGCTCCTAGGTGATGCAAATGCTATAAAACACAGGCAGCATGGTGAAGAGCAGGGGCGAAGAGCACTGTGTGGAACACCTGTCACAAATGGTTCTTTTGTTCACTACGGTCCAGAGGATTCTTCCGCAGTTTTGTTCAATGCCGGCCTTAGAATGCACACTTCCAGAATATTTGAGTTAAATAATCATCATGGGAGCTGGCTTTCCAGAAGCCACTATAAAAAATATTTACACATACTGCTTGAGGATTTCTACTTTTTCTTTTCTTTTCTGCTTAGTCCAGATAAGCTTTGTGACATTCACAGCAAGAATTAGAAAAAGTCTTTGCATTTTCTCTTTTCTAGGCTCACCCCTCTGAGTGTCAGATCAGAGGCTGCATTAAAACTGTCATCTGAGGGGGACCCTTGATACATATGTGATGGACATTGCAATTTCCAGACAGAACCCTGGGCTGAATAGGAAGAGAAAAAAGATAGTGTGATATGGGAGAGATGGTTGCTATGGGGCATCTCTTAGCTTTTCTAAGGCCTGTCTGGTCCTATATGTAGAAATGAACATATTTGATAAGAAGTGGGACTTCCTGAAAAGTCCCTTGGGTAGCTGCCACCCCATTCACAGAAGCTGATGCAGGGAGGAGGCAGAAGAGTGATCAACCAAGAGTCTGTAATGGAGCTTCCTGCCCCATCACAGGGCAGGGAGAGCAATGCTCCTTTTAGTAAACATTCCCTCTGAGGCCAGAGGAAAGTGGTGGTGGAAATGGCAGGTATCAATCTCAATGCCTAGCAGCCAAGCAGGTGGTCCCGGAGGGAAGGGGAAAAAGGTGGATTGCTATTATCATTGTGATAAATGGAAAAAGCAGCTCAGCTCTCCAAGAGGAGGATGAGAAACCGGTCAGAGCTGGGTAAGCATCTGAGCAGTGGGACAGTGACAAAACTGTAGGATTAGAGAGCATCAGCATCAGCTTGTGTGGGGTCCCATCCACCCAGGGCTCTGGTGAGGCAGCAGCACCTGTCAGGCTGAGTGAACAGAGATCTGGCATCCTCACTTCCCACCCCACTCATGCATAGGAACCACTCCACAGCAGAGAGGATGCTGAGGGAAGACAGAGCTATTTAAAACACACACACACACGGACAAGTGTGTTTGGCTGGGAGTTTCTTGGTGAAAAAAGCAATCAGCAAGGTTGCAGGCAGAACTGCGGAAGGAGAAATACAAATGGCCAAGGCTTGACAAGTTATCCAGGCAGGAAGGTGAGCAGATTAGAGAAGGGATTGAAAAGGCAACAGCACTAATACTGACATCATGGGGCCCGAGTGAGAGGCCCACGCTAGTGAAAGCAGAGGACAAACTCAAGTTCAGAGACAGAATAGGATTAGAATGGAAAATCTTCCAGGCGACCAAATCCCACAGACCTAGCAAGGTAACTGTGACTCTGTCACATGAAGACTAAGAACGAAAACAAACTGTCTGCAGTGAGAGGATGCATATGTAGGTGGCTAAATATACTGGATATATATGCTAAGGTCTGGAAGTATAGTCCATGCTATCAAAACTGGAAAATGGGATAGAGGGACCAGAGGGAAGGGGCTGGGCAAAGGTGGGACAGTGACTAGGTGTCTGGCGTGCACAGTTTTAACAATAAACTAGCAAGCAGTGCCTCACTCTCATTTTAAGAAAAAGTTGTTAGTGGAAGATTTTAGGAAGTGGCAAATAGTAGCCCAAAATTGTAAATCCTCTAAATTCTTTCGCATTTTTCAAAGGTTCTCTGGTCATAAAAATGTTTGAAAACTCCTGGTTTAGTACTTACACATACACATTAAGTGAGCCATAGAACCGATTTAGTTACAGTATTTCAAATGGTTCACATAGCCTATCACCATTGTTTCATTAATACGAAAAAACAATCTGTGAGGAAGTCAAATTTTATGGTCAGTTGTAACAACATTTTGTGTAAATCAAGGTTTCTCAAACTGGGCTTTACTGACATTTTAGGCAGTCTTGACATTTGGAGCCAGATGATCCTTAGTGGTGTATGGGTCTGCTCTGTGCATGGTAGGATGTGTAGCAGCATCCCTGGCCTTGTCCCACTGGATGCTGGAAATACTCCCCACGTATAACCACCAGAAGTGTCTGTAGACATTGCCAAATGTCCCTAGAGTAGCAAATTATACCTATTTGAGAATTATTGGTCTAAAGTGTGTCTTAGTAGAGCAAGCTAGCTTTACTGATAAATCTGAGAGTTTTAGCTCTACAGAAATAAAGGATTTTATGTATTGGTCAGAGCCTGGATTATATAACCACACGATATGTTCTGAAGGGTTTCTAACATTCTTTGATTTTCTAGGAAATTTTGCTAATCAATAATCAAAATGGCTTTATATCACATATCTGATTAGGATTCCTACTTTCTCTCTTGTGACCCTGAACATAACCTGTATGATATTTTCTGCTACCAGGTCTTGCGTGACTGCCATACTCAGGTTTGGCTGTCATGGCTCATATCACGGGAAATAGGACAACAACTGAGTCTTAGCATGTGACTCTTGTTAAAGGCCACACTCTCAAATTTGCAAGAATTCTTTTATGTAGTTGTGAAAAGGATAAAAATAGGACTGACCAAATATAAAAGCGTTTAAGTAATTATCAATGGCAAATTGAAATCATCACATTCAGAAAGAGAAATCTAGATTAAGTGACAGATCAAAAATAATTTTGATGTGTGCTACAATTTTTTTTAATTTCTCAACTACAACAAAACTCTGACTGCATGATAATTTATATATTGCTTTCTTCTTTTTTGTGGTGGATAACCAATCTTTAGTACATCTGAAAACCAATTTCTTTCAACCAAAATGGTTTGCACCAAAAAAAGTGCAAACTTAAGACTAGATGGACTATGAGGAGCACTGAATTAGGTCATAACTCAGTGTCTCCATTACCTCATCTTTACTATGGGACTAATAATAACTCTCTTGCTGTTACTGAATGTATATAAAGTAATGTGAATTCTCTGTGTATGTACATTTTTTTAGTATATTTAAGCATGATTCTAAATTAAATCTCCTTTCACCAAGAGTTTTAATGGAAGCAAGACAGACTAATTTAAAAATATTACTGAGTACAAAATAAGCCTAAACAGTTGATTTTCTATCCTGTTTTCCAGATACACTTTATATCACTCAAATACCTGGGTAAAGAAATCTGGGATAATAGAAGTGAATAGAATACTTATATCACCCATAAACTTCATTAACAAGAATAAGCTTAATCGATTTTCTCACAAGTATAACTCAGTAAAAAATAAATAGATAAAACTATGATTAATTCAAGATGCTTTTGCATATTATTCTCCTATGTCTTGAAAAGGCCTAAACCATTGTCAGTGGCCAGATGTCAGAGAGGAGAGGGAAGCTGAAAGGTAAGAGGTCAGGCAAGAATTATCTTTTGTCAATTTCCTCTACAAGTCTCCAGGGAAGTGAACATCTGGGCCACTAAAAGCCACAGGTTGGGTCAGGGAGCAGGCCCACACCCTGCAGCCTTCCTTCAAGACTAAATCACTCACCTATATGATTTGGGCTATCTTTTTTAAAAGTTTAACAGTATATCTAATCATAAAATCTATAAGTGATTATCAAGTATTAAAGCTCTTTGAATATTTAACTTGTTTTTATTCTCAGGCAGCCCTCCTATCCTAAAAGAGCAATTTATGCAAATGTAACACGTGACAAAACAGAGAGATAAACAACTTAGATGACTACATTCAGCCTGTCTGATTTTACTTGTTTTCCTTTAATGAAATTATATATTATTGAAAGAACCCCTCCCTTGCACAAATAGCTTACAGGAAGCTTAGGCAAAAATGAGATGTGTGAAGCAGGAGGGACATTTCTTTCTGCAGTTCCTATTGAATATAAAAGGAACATAGTGTACAGCAAATCAAAATAAGAAGAGCACATCAAAGAAGCTAAAAATCTGCTGCTGAGCCGCAAATGTCCTCATACATCAAAGGAGACCCAAGTCAGCAGGATAAACCTCCAGCTTGGGTAGGCAGAGCTGAGCCTGTCTGCTCCTGATCACAACAGCAATGCCTTATTAAAGAAACAAGAAGATACAAGCAACACACTGGAGATAAGCACTGGTCAATGAAACCCAGGGTGCTACAAAGGACAGCAAAATGGAGCAGCAATGTTTTCAAAGCTTAGACACACACACCCACAACAAAAAAAAAATAGCTGTGGGGGAAAAAAGATAAAAGTGGTAAACAGTGCAGTGAAGAGGGTGCTAGAGATAAAACAGGAGAAAGGGGAATCAGCAGAGGCAGTTCTGACATTTCCGACGCTTTACTGAAATGCACTTGGGTTTCAAAGATGTTGGAGTCTGAGGGATGACTTCTCTCATGAGCGCCAAAGGATCATCAGGTGAGATGGATGGAGGGACTGAAAGCCATCTGCCCTTGAGTGAGAATGGGTAGTGCAAGATAAATCAAATGGGGCTGGATATTTCTGGTCCATGAAGCACATTGGTGAGACACCTGATGGGTGGTGATTTCAGTTAGTGTCCTAGAAAATCTTGTAGCCCAGGGATTTAGACTCAAAAGTCCAATTCCCCTGCCCCCTCTATGCCAAGGGCTCAGTACATATTTCAACTGGTGCTGGAACTATCAGCTGTCAAGCCCATCTTAGTCTCTGAAACCACATATTATTTACCTTTAAGATGAGCTTTGTCTTTTCTTTTTCTTTTACTTTTCTTATTATAATGCAGAAAAAAACCAGTCTTCCTCCTACTACTTTTGTAACACCCAACTCAGTCCATGGCACAAATTAGATTCTGAACAAATTATTGTTGAATGGGCTTCAAAATAGAATAGGAGCATAACTTTTATAGTCCAAAAATGTGTATTCATTTGTTCGTACAGAAAATAAATGTCAACTTTTTAAAAAAGCAGTCTTCCTTCCCCTTTTTTTGGTTTGTTGTCATATGAATTGTTTAATCAAATGTTACCTCTGGGGCCAGAAGAATGATTTACAACCTTTGGTACATATCAACATTAACTGTAGGATTTATAAAAATGAAGCTTGCTGGGCCTCATCACTCATATTTTTAACTCAGTAGGTTTGAGTTAGAGTCCTAGAATTCAATTTCTTACAGATTTCTGGTGATAATGGTGCTGTTGGTCTAGGGATTCTATTTTAAGAACCATGGTTTAGGCTATTAGCAGCAAGTAGAATTATCTTTATAAAATGGATCTCAACATCACAATGCCATACCCATCTTTTAAAAAGCCAATCTCCCCAGTTTTGTAGTATGAATCTAAACAACTCACTCTGATCAAAATTCATAAATAAGGAATTTGTACATTCTCAAAAGAAGCTGGGCATTAAAAGAAGAACCAAGAAGTTTCATAGAAAGCGTTTGGCGGTGTTCAGGAGAATCAATTGTGCTCTCAGCTGCAGACTAGGCCTTTTGTTGTTAAAAGATTATTTGTAAATATTTTCTCCATTGCTGAATTCACTGTGAAAATTTGCTCAGCATTCTTTTATTTCTTCATGAACTACTCTGTTTCACTCCAACTGGAAATTCCCTATTGAAAATTACATAACTGGGAAGCTACAAACATAAACTGGTTTATTTCACAGAGAGTTTTCACAGCTCCTCTTTTTGAGATTTGGATTATACATTAGTGATAAGAATTAATGAGGATTTTTACTATCAACTTCCACAGATGCCTACTGCAAACTCAAAGCATTCAACTACATTCATCATCTACTGGGCTCACTCAATGCCCTGAGCTTTCCCTTCCCCAAGCCAGCAGAATCCTCAGCTGCTTGTCTGCCTTAGGAAAGAAATTCTACATTTGATTCTTCCTTCTCCCTGCCTACGTCTTCTATCTTATTGGCCATTTTGGTTCTACTTTGAAGTATGTTTCTCCCTCATCACTGTTGTCTTCATCCAAAAATATGGCCACATGAACCGGAACCAATGGCAGGTCCCTCCTGACTCATTTCCCATCTTTAGTTTCTTGCCATTTTCCTTTTCCTTTCACCTAGCTGTCAGTGTTCTGTGTCTATGAAATGTATTCCTCTTATTTTGATACCTCAAAAGCTTTCCTAGGATTCCTTCTATGAAGAGAACCAAGATAGGGCTTGTCTTGGGGGTTTATAAAAGTCCTTAGTCTCAGCCTGGTGCCAGTTCACCTTTTCAGGTACCACTTCCATTCCTTGTGCATTTTACATATATTTTATGCTCTGCTATAAACTGCTTTATACTCTGCACAGCTTGTACCTCTCCTGTACTTTAAATATACTTGCATACCTCATCCAACTCTCAAATCCTGCTGATCCTCCCATGCCTCACTCAAAAGCCTTTATTTCTCTGTAGGCCCAATAAGCTATTCACTTCTTGACTTGTTAAAGTAAAATCTGCTTTCCTTCTCTGTAAGCTTCTTAAGAGCAGGAGCCAGGTGTGATGACTTTTGGGTTCCCAGTGTATCTACAATTGTTACTGGTCATTAAAAAGTGCTGCACTAGATCAGATAAAAATTAAAATAAGCTTTGTCGTGGAGGCTCAATTTGGATTAATGTTATTGTGATGGAATGACAGGATTCTCTAAGTGGAGACTGAAGAACATGACCATCTTGTGACTCAGATTTGGCTTAATCAATCAAAACAAATTAGATGAGGCTTGTGTGAATATGTGCTTTTCAGACATACAAACAATAAATCTAAAGAGGCCAGTGGTAAGTGCACTTGATTACATGGGAAAGGTTCACATAGCCAAATTAATTAAGTTTAAAATATTTTTGTAATAAAACTCATTCATGTGTTCCCAAACTCTAAAATAGGAATAAAAAGTGCTTTAGCATCCTAAAACATGGATGTTTTTTAGCAAATTAAAAAGTCACATATACTAAAAGATATTCACACATACAATAGAGCAAATCCCAGCTTTGTTACTTACTAGATGAATACTTTATATAACTTATTTAACTTGACTGAGCCTCAGTTGCCTCACTGAAAGAGAGATAGTAACAGGTTCATATAGACCAATGAGAAATCTAAATGAGATAACATGTATAAATCATTTAGTATGGTACCTTGTACCTAAGAGGTACACAATAAATGAGCCTCCAACATAGTTATGAGACACAGGTGAAAAATTGTCACTTTTGGGTAGTATAAATATACATAAATTTTCACAAGGCAAGGGGATGTTTAGATAGTGGAATTAAGTGTCAGGAAGAGTGGGAGTTGGTGATGATGGCAGAAGAAAGTGGATAAAGTATCCATCTATCTATGTAATTTACTCTTCTTCAATATGAACATTTAAGCCAGTGGGTATTTCAAACATAGACTATTGCTTCCACCTTTCACAGTGAGGTGCTTTCCTAGCCACAGTATTAATTATTTATTTTTCAGTTATATGCTTTGTAACCCACAAGTGCTTCCAGGAGTTAAAGAAAATGCCACTGGATTAAATACCTGCTGGTTGAAGCAGCCAAGACTTCTGTCAATTTCTTTGCCTAGTGCTTTATTTCAGCAAAATGAAGATTTCTAAAAATTGTAGTTAACTGCCGTGGCATCTTCTGTTTCCCACAAAATGCCTAGTATGAAGTGTATACTCTATAATAGCTTGGTAACAATAAAGCTAACGATGACAATAATAATTTATATCAGTAAATGGTTATTTAAAAGCATGCTTGATTAAATCATCCATTAAACACTAAAAGCAGCTGAACAATTTATTGATCATGGGCTCCAGTCCTCCATAATAAAATGCACATTTTCTTTGAGTCAAGTACATGTCTCTTCAGCTCCAAGACAATTATTTCCATGCATCTTATAAAATTTTAATTTCCCTCTTAATTGGGATAAACAATTCTGTTATATTTTCAGTTAATCTTATTATGACACAAGGGCAAACATTTGTCTTTCTACTGTTCTTGCACTCTCAGAGCAGATATAGTCCCTGTAAACATTATATTAAAAGAGTCAATGAACAGGTCTGTGGAAATGGATTTGAATTAAACACAATTTTACATACTAACTTGCCATTAAGCCAAGCAGCAAGAGATATTTTTTGGGAAAGAATTCAGAAAGCTGATAAATATGTAGAGGCAATTTTAGTGGAAGTAGAAATAAAGGGAATGGAAAGGGATGAAGAAAGTGGGAAAAACAGAAATGCAAGTTGATTTTTAAAAGGGAGCAATGAGGGCAGCAATATTTAAAATGCTTGGTCAAGCGGAATGAAGATGTGAACAAAGAACCAAGACAACTGGGCCCTAGATGTGACTTGCACAACAGCTGGTTTGGTGGAGTGTTTGCCTCTTGCTTCCAGATCAGGAAGAGGACACTTTGAGTGTTCCATAAGATGTCAAAAAGATTTCCCATTATAAGATTTCTAGGAGAAGGAAAAGGCACTGACCTTTCAGAAGAATTTGCACTGTGATGCCTGCATGCCCCAATTAAAACAGACTGAATGCATTATGATGAGAATAAAGAAATTACCTTCCAGGTGTCTTACAGGTACTAACCCATAAGTGCAAGCATCATTCCCTCATTGCTCAAATTAGCAGACATTTTAGAAGCAGATCTTAGAAAATATCTGCAGCGGTGCATGCTCTGCTTCATCATGAGGTCACAGCAGAGGTTCAGACTCAGGCCTTTCTTCATGCAGGCCCAATTTTGTGTTCACTCCAACTGATCTGAATCTGAAGTTTAACTTTCTGCCCCAGCCACCATCCCTCCATTCCTCTCTCCTTGACTAACTCATATTCCTTCTTTCTCCAAAGAATATGCCCTCAGAAAGTAAAGAGAAAGTCAGCTAGGAGAAAGAACCCTAGATATAGCATAGGAGCAAGGCATATTTTGATCTTAATGGGAACCAGCTGATCTGAATTTTGTCCTGGAATTGTCACCAGATAGCTGTGTTACTTTGGAAAATATACTTCAGCAATCTGGACTTTAGTTTGATTTTTGTTGCAATGAAGAGATAATGCTAGGTCATATCTAATTTCCTTTCCAGGTATATTTAGTGAAAGGATTAAAAGTTTAGATTTGGAAACTAGATCTAGATAATGGTATTCATTTCATATTAACCTCTTTTATGATTTTACACGTTATATAATTTTTGAACCTCCATTCCTCTCTAAAATATGTAAGTAAAATATCATTTGCCTCACAGGACTATTATAAGATTCTGTAAGATAAAGCATGTCATTAATTTAGAATGATGTCTGACACATAGTAAGTGCCCAATAAAACTATTAATTTAATCCATGATGAATTTTTTCTTATTGTTAGGTAGTTATTCATCTTCTAATATAACTTCTCTATTAGTAGAGAAATAACACTATATTCCAAAAGCCATTTGAAGAAGTATATGAAATAACAGAATGACCAAGCTATTTGTAGATCTCCCTCTACACGTGGACTACATAGATCCTTTACAAAGACTAAAAAAAGAGATCAACAAAAATTCACACCCTTCTAAGAACTATCCATGGGCTTTTGGTGTTATCAGATCTATGAAACAGATATTTGCAGGTTTATTGCTGGTAGTTGCTTATGTGGTGGTTATTTATTTGTTTGGAAAGCTATCCAACTTCCTTTAGGGTCGTATTTGTAGAAAAGTGCAGGCTCATTTTTGGTAAAAATAAAACTGGTCATGCTTGAAGTTCACCAAACTACACTGCAGTCCAGATATGTTATATGTACCCAGTTTTCCCTTGTGCTATAACCCTTTATGTTCAAGTTTACAGAGGGAAAAGGAAGATTCTCAAAGATGTCCACTGGGGCTTAGCTTTAGTTCAAGCTGTCAAGTTAGAGTAAGTGATATAAAAAGACAAATTCCTGGCACCTCAGCAGGTGTTAGCAAGAAGTGACAACTCATATGTGGCTACCTGCTTTTTGTTCTCATAGGGGGAATGAGTGTGGTTTACACGATGGCCTGGAGGATACAGCTATTTGCAAACTATGGAGCACAAGTACTGTGGTCGAATGAGCACAGGATACTCATTGAAAGTTGTTTCAAAATTATAACATATTAGTCATAAATAAAGAATCCACCAGATTCAAAATACTTTCTTTTCTTATCCACTTCATGAATGACCTCTAAAACTCCAACTAGTAGTTATATCAGGCATTTTTATAAACACTGGCATTTTGCAGGATGCTCCTAGCATTTCCAGTACATAAACTTATATGCAATGAGATGTAGAACCTACTGATAGTGCATAGTATAGTTGAAGCCAAATATTTTTGCATTAGAGCACCAAACTTTAAATCGCCTGAGACACCAATGGAAGCTCTCATACAAACATCAGCTCAGGTTTAGGAAAAGGACAAGTCTAGCACAGGAAGGTATGTATTATCATGGGACTCAGCACCCTGGAGCATTCAGGCACCCAACTTAGAATGCCAGAAGAAGCAAAATGAGAAGAAAGGGACTAGTTTAGACACATCTGGTTGTATGTTTCACTGGTACCTCCTCGGGAGGGAATTGACAAGTGACATCAAAACTGCATGTGTTTTGCCAATACATACAGTATCTTGTAACATAGTCTACGAATACTATGTGTTAAGCTACTGTGTTCTATTTAAATTGTGATATAGGAAGTATCTGTATTTTTCAGATCTATCCAGCAAGTACTGGGGAAAATAGGGAAAGAAAAGACAGAAATAATCCTAAGAGGACATCCATGAGAAAAACAGGAAGAATTTTGAAAATATGATACTTTAAAATGATCTTAGGTTTGATGTGAAGAAGAAAGTTTCCCATTGACTGGTTTAGCCTGAATCCCATTTGGATGACTTGCTTTAGGATTTATAGTTTCCTACCTAGTCATTCTCCATCATGGCTGGACAGATGTAACTCGATCAGAGCTTTGCACAATTTAGAAACACTGTGGCAATTTCTTAGGATCTAGGCAGCTATCTAGAAAGCTGGAGTAGAAGGCAAGGCCCACTCTACCTCTACTTCCAATATTCCTCTATGTGGCTCAAGGAATTTGATCCACATCTTAGGAAACACTGGGACACAAAACCTGCCCTACTTCAGTGTGTAATCATTCTTTTAAAAAGTCAAATAAACATACCTAAAATAACCCATGGCTTTTCCTGTTTGATACTTGTACTATACCTACAAACTTTGTCCTGTAGTGGAGAGAGGATTCATACTGGTTAAAGTAATGTAGGGTAGTGTTACATAATGATCAAGAGCAGGAACTTTGGAGGTAGAGAAATGCTGGGTATGGTACCTCTTGTGTTGGTAGCTCTATGGTACAGAAAAATGCCTTATCTGTAAACTGGTAGTAACAGTTCCCGGCACAGAGGGAGGCTATGAGAATTAAGTACTATAATATTGAGCATACTTCCAATACACTGTGAGTGCTTAATAAGTGGTAGCCTTAAATGTACTACTTAGTATTGAAGCTAATTTGTCTAGAATGGGACCCAGGGCAGTTCAAAATCCAATTAGAAGGGCAATAATATAAGCCAACAAATTTTCATTCTTACAAAAGTTCATCAGCACACACACAAAGAAAGCCAGAACAAGAATTTACTAGATTCTTATCAACACTGAGCAGCATCCTGGACCTTACAGAAATCATAACAAGAAACAAATTCTTGGTTCTATCAACTTTATTGGATTGGAAAGGAAAAGGTAAGGTTTTGGAAAAAATGACTTCTTATTGACAGTATTGCCAGATCCTTATTTTAAAATTCACAACATATTATTGTCTTCAAAAAGTTATTTTCAAAGATTGTAAAAGAAGTTCTCGATTTAAGCATGTTTGAGAAATGAATTTTAGTCTGAAAATATATTTTGCTGTAACTTCCTTGCTGTGACTTATTTTTATTTTCCTTTTAAAAGAAGCTCTTATTCATCAAGGCTATAAACCACAACAGCTAAAGACAAATTACAGAGTTTGATTTGAAAACTACCCATGGTGCATATGTATAAAGAGAAGCCAATTGTTATTTTTGACCATAATTTGTTCTCTCATAACCTCCTTGTCTACTGACACAATGGAAAATATTTTTTTCTTTTTGCACACAAAAAAGAGCACCACGAGGGAATGAGAAGTAGAGAAAGGTCCTGCACACATCTTTTGTGTTCTGTGCTGTGGGTTTAAAAGTCTTGTAATCAAGAGGCCTTGGTCTGATATACTTGGGATGGTCAGATAAGAAGAAGGTGTTCTAAACAGTTCATGACCCAGTGGCCAGATCCACTCTGAATTTCTTCCCGAAACTCCTCTACTCCATGATGTCTTTGTAGACAACCAGTTTAAAGCATCCTTCCCTCTAAAAGGCCCATCCACCACTGACTTTCCACACTGCTTGGATATGCAGCCTAGGAGACCCAGTGCATGTTGGTTGGGTATTTCTGTCCTTTATGTCAATAACTATGAGTTACTACAGACAAGATTGGAACATATATCCTTGCTTTTCCCATAGGATCTAATATAGATCCCCATGTACCATATCACACACATGCTTTCTAGTGAAATGAAGAAATGAATCAAAGTGTCCTAGGAAAGGAGTTTATAAGAACAAGATGAACTTTCAATTTTCACATTCAGCCTGATGAATAAACTAATGTCACCAGGAAGCTTAACAGTCAATCCTTTGGCTCCACTCTATCCTGTCATAGAGTCCTGAAAATTTAAGGTCCAGCTGCCACATGGGTAACAGCTCTGAACAGTGCTCAGAAAAGTACTAGAAAGGAGATGAGTTGGGAATTGGCTGCTGACTAGTTTTCCTTATGATTATATCTTTTCTGACTTCATTGGATTCATCTTCATATTCTGTACATATTCTACTTTACAGGATGTCCAAGTTGCTCCCATTAGTAACCTACTCCATTACCTCTTTCTATTTTATACTTGGCCCCCAGAAGTTCTCTCCCATCTTCACACAGCACAGAACTGTGGATTATGCATCTGGTAATGAACAATTTTCTGTTATCCTGGAATGAGCATGAGCAATTTTCATAGACATGCTCATTCTGGTTGTACACTCTCGTTACTAAGGAAGGCCTTCCTGTTATGGCTTGTGTTTAGCTGTCCCCCAAAAGCCTCATCCGGTCATATTTGGGGTTTTTTCAGTAATGGCTGGATCTGGAGTGTGTGATTGATTCATAGTGCAATACTAGGGTTAAGGGTGTGAGTGCTATCTGCCCTAAGGGCCAGTAGTCTGGATACAATATAAAGGACAGAAAGAGGCTTGCTGCTAGTTACTCGTAGTTGGTCCCTTGTTTGCATTTGCTGCCTTCTGACTGCCATGAACTGTTTCTCCTCTGCCATGCCCCTCTGCCATGCCACACTGCCTTGGAGCCAGTTAACTATGGACTGAAACCTGTACAAACTGTAAGCCAAATAAACCTTTCCTCCTTTAACCTTGGGTGTGGGGTATTTTGTCTCAGCAACTAGAAAAGTAACTAAGACAATTACCAACCATCATCTTGCATATAAAGTATGAAAGAGGAAGATGGAGGACAAATGTTATAGTAAGGACCTTTGGCTATGTTCTGGACAGCTGAGCCAATAAAAGACACCATGGAGTTCTGACATGATTTTATGAGAATAAAGAGCTTCAAAAACATGCAAAAATCTCTCTGCCTATGATACATCACAAGGCTTAGAATTATTTCTGCCCCTTTTAGAGAAAATACATAGCCTCTTGTTAGCCATGAACATCTTGAAGTGATTGTTTTTCACAAACTAGCAAATCAACTTCTACACATGGCCTTAAAGAGTAGAAATCAATCATCCATTTATAATTTGTATCTGTTCACTCATTTATTCATTTAATCTGCTTTTTATTTATTCATTTTCTTTCTTTCTTGGGGGGTGGTACTGAGTATTGAACCAGGGCCTTCACAATGAGTTATATTCATAGCCATTTTTAGTTTATGTCTTGAGATAGTATCTTGCTAACTTGTTAAGGTACCCAGCCTGGGCTTGTACTTGCAAACTTCTTATCTCAGCCTCCTAGAGTACTAATTCCAGACACTGAGGATTTCTTATTTGCTTTTGAGCTTACAAAGAAATATTAAGATTGGTACAAAAAATATACATGTTAACATACACGGTGATATAGGTATATACATAAGTAGATGATAGATAGATGACGATGTTTCTGTTTTTCTCTATTTTCCAGTTATCTTTAATGGAAAAAAATCTGTATTAGGAGCAAAACTTTTAACTGATTGGGAGAAGATTTTGTAGAAAAGTCTAAAACATGTGGCTCTACCAGAGATTATAGGGCCCCCGAGGCACACTAAAGAGGCTTTGGATGATAAGGAATTAGGCTAAGACCACAGCAAGGAATACAGGGGGCATTAGGCCAGTGAGCATTGAAGAAAGAGACACTGCAAAGTTAAAGGAGAACAAAATCACAACACTTTATCATCCTGCTGGTCTCCCTCTCCTGTTCTTGTAAAGCACACAGGAGTTCCAATCTCAGGAATTGATGGAGCATACTTCTCAGTCCAGAACCACTCAGTAACTGTCCAAAGAAAATTCTATGAATTCTATGAATCTTTGGTCAAAGTGCTCTCAAGAAAATGAGATGGATATGATCCCCCAGCCCTCAAGAGGGCTTGCACATGCAGAAACAGAAAGGGTGGGTTGGGCAAAGAGTAATGCAAAGGGACTTTTGGACCTGGATTCTAGGAATCTCTGTTGGCTTCACATTTGGGGAAAGGGATTCTAAGGAACAGGCTGCAAGGGCTACTCTTCATAGTTGTCACGGTTACTACCAGGACTGTATCCTGGCCTACATCCCTTATCCCTGAAAGCCACCCTCCATCAGCCCTGTTTCCAGCTGGATTGTGTGTTAAGACACTTGAGATGGGGCTGGGGATTTAGCTCAGTGATCCTGTCACCTGCCTTGCAAGTGCAAAGTCCCGAGTTTGATTCCCCAGTACCACAAAAAAAAAAGACACTTGGGATACCTGTCTACATAGGTCCTAAGAGGTCTGTTCACTTTCTCTCCTCTGTTTGTAGGCTTCTGCTTCTGTATTTAAATGGCAGCTTATGAGAACATGAAAAATGAAACACAGAAACTAAAACTTCAAAGCTCTCATGTTTTTCCCTCACCCCACATCACAGTGCTCAGTCTAGAGACATAGCTATTGCACCATAAAGAGCCGGTATCCAGTCAGATGAAAATACAATCTGGTACTTGTAACAACAATAAGTTTTTGAATACTTTGACTTTGGGCTTGTGAGTCTGTAGTACTGAACATGAACTGATCTGAACTAGTCTCTATTCTCTGATTTACTTATAACCATCACATCACATTGGTTCTACCCATTCCAGTTTCTAACATGTTCCTCTCTAAATTCAGTCCTTATTAAACCTAATTTTGAGCTCATGGTATTAGTTCATCCTAAGGGTCTTCATTTTAGGTCCTTTCTCCCGTAAACAGTGCTCTCACCTCTTTGCTGAATAAAATTCTTCACATTTTTCAAGACCTGCTCTAACATCTTTGGCTCAAATTCATCTTTATGTGTCTGGATTTCCCAGTTTTAAACATTTTTCATGAAGTATTTCTGTCTTTGAGTCATTGATTTTCAAGTATCTCTATCATGTGAAGATATAAATGAAAGATTCAAACTTTAATATCTGTAAGATTCACTTCTAAAAAGGTGATCTAAAATTACATGCCAACATGTACAGTCTAACATGGAGATAGGCATTTTATTTATCAATAAGAAACAATATACAAAATTTAACATATACCTACAGCATGTGAGCATTAGATTCAAAGAGAGGACAAGACAAGTGATCCTTATGTAAAGCTTAAAGAGATGCAGGCCTGAGTTTCTGAGTAAAGGGTAGTGACCCAGTCTGAAAGTTTGGGGGGTGGATGTACACAGCAAGCAAAGTTCGTCTTGCTATGCAGATTATGTCTCCCAGGTAACAGTCCTGGTCAGATGTCAGACCCTCAATCCCTTCTTCCTAGTCTTCTATTCCTGTGGAAAGATCCCTCATAGGCAGAAAGAGGGCAAGGTGAACATTTAGAACAAGCACCTTGGCATCCTGATACATGGTTGATACTTATTGTTCTACCTATTCATTTTATTTATGAGATTCAGCAATTTCCACTGAGTAAAGAATGGGGAAACATTAGTTGCTTTCTTGAATTTATTAAGTAATTAATGGCAGATGAATTTGAATATTTCCCTTAACCTTATAGAATTGTGATTGCTGAATAACAGATTTGCTTAAGTATGCTTAGCCCTTGACAACCTGTTTGCTTGCTTGCTTGTTTTTAAACAGTTTTTAGGTCCTAGGGCAAGCTGACCAAAGAATGACATTTGGCAACCTGCTTTTATTTAGATCTTCTTTAATCACTATTCCAAGGTCCTGAAAAACCTGAAAGAGGTAATGGCAGGAGATGCAAAGGACTGCTCTATGATCCTGCTGCTTCTTCTCACGCCAGGCTCTACATTCCAAAGACACCACCACCCCCAGCTCCCTGTCCAGCCCTGTTTTCCAATAGGCAGGACCACATACCCTCCAGAATACCCTCTCTCCGGGATGTCCTCACTCTCCTCTCTCTTTGAGCTCACCTGGTTTTATGTACTTCCCAATCTGCCTTGCATTTAGTCACCACCCAAAACCACTTCCTCCTTTAGATTCCAAACTCCTGAGGGTAATAAGCCTATCCTGCCTTTCACCTTCATTTGGAAACACTGATAATGCTTGCACAATACCTAGCTTGCAGTGTGCATTCCATTGCTCTGTAATTGTGTCCAATGGAAATTAGCAATGGATTTTTGTACTTTATCATTTTCTCTCTTGGAGCTCAGGGCATATCACAGGAGATGGATGCTTTCTGGAGCATCTCACCACCCCTCACATCAGAAACACTGTGCCACACTGAAATCCAATGAGCTAGTATGGATTATAACTGGTAACACCCAGGTACCTTATGCTTTTTATGCCAGATGAGATGATATTTGAAAAAATATATAAAGAAGTTAGGAAGGGTCCAGATGGTTCATAACAGGGATGTAAACCAACTGACATGTACACAGAGGTATAAAAAATGTGTCATTTTTAGACTTGTAGAATGATAATGGAAAAATCTCAGCAATTCTGGTAAACTCATACAAAGCGTTCAGGGAAGCCCTTGTCAGTCTTTTAGCATATGTAGAATGTAGATGCACAGATTTCATTTCTCTCCCCACACTTCTGAAATTGCGTTTGTAATTCACTGCTAGAACTAATAAAAAGACTAATTTTTTGGTGTATAATCCTCTGCAATCACAGGAACATACCAACTAGTTTTCCCTGTCTCTTGCAGTACAAGATTGTGTTAGAGAGAAGCATAAACGAAGTAAATGTCAGGAGCAATTAACTTCTGCATTTTTCACGCAACGCAGAATGAGAAAATTTTATAGTGCTCCTATAATTAAAGTTAATAAAAATGAATACAGAATTCCCCAGCGACTCATAAGTCACTCAGATTTCTAGGACCACAAGGCATAAAGATTCTCCACCTTGCGTGAGTCTTATGGTTTCAGGGGAAATGTTGACGGACTGGGTCTCTTGATTTTTCACAGCTACCCATGCAATAAATTCACTCTGTTCTCCTGCTAAATAGGAGAGGTGAATGCTACTAGACGCATAAAAAAAGGAAGATGGTTTATTTACTTGGGCCATTTGAGGGAATGGGTTACAGAAGGAATTCTCTGCTCAGTAATATCAAGTCATTGATAAGGGGTGCAGAGGGGCTAAAAGTAAGAGAAAGGTTGGAGTCAAGGAAAAGAGAATTCATATTAAAGTCTCATCTCAAATCCATTTTAATGCAGGAAAGATTTTAAATCAAGGACATTGTCAGTATTTTGTGTATCTGACAATTAAAAGGTGTGGATAAAACAAATGGCTTTTTTAAAGCATACTTACGTATGCTTAAAAACACTTTTAAGCATACATATTTTTAAGCATACATATGTATGCTTATTTATATTATATATTTATATATTTTATATTTATATATTATATACATATATATGCTTATTTTTAAGCATATATATGTATGCTTAAAAACATTTTATGCATATGTACATGACAAATCATTCTATTTAAGGAACATCTTCCCAACAAATAGTACATATATATGTGCATGAATACTCAGTGCTTTGTAAGTAGTTATATTCTAAAAGAGTACTTTCTGAAGACAAAAAATCCCCAAACTCACAAATATTTCCTTTTCTTGTCAAAACGATGCCACTCATGCTCAGATTCAGCATTGTACTTCTGATCTGCACTAGCATGTTATAAAGAAAAATGTTTTCTTTTACTTTAGGAGGGCATAAAAACTCAAACAGTTTAAATACTAAATTTTGTTTGAACAGGTAACAAAATATGTAACTTATTTATTGTATATGCAGTAATCAAAGCTATAAAAATAGAGGAGTAACAGAGAGTTAAAAATAATTATCCCATACTCAACAACAAAGAAGTAATTTTTGTTCATTTATTTGAGAAAATAAGGCCAGCTACTTCTCTATACACAGTAAGAAGAATAGATAGATATTAGATACATAAAATGATAGAAACCAAAGTAACTTTACAAAATGTAATTATATTTTACAACTTTACAAAATGTAATATTATTATACCTGTTTTATTAGTATATTCATCATCTAGACATGGTCAAAAACAAGGTGCAGTTTGCATTGAAATAATTATACTTTTTATCTCTGATACGAAAAACCAAGCTTTAAAAACATTAAAAATCTATGAGGTTTGTATATTTTTTGGAATATGGTATACAATGAACAATTCTGTTTTTTCTAGCGAATTTCTTTGCCAGTCAGCTGGCTAATGTAGATATATTAAAGCACAGAAACAAAGACAATGATCATTCAGGAATAGAAATTATAACATCTCTAAACAACTCAGATTTATGCCGAGATCTACTGAAAGCAATTGAGGTGGTAAATGTCAAAAAAAATGCAACCTAGATAAAGTCAATCCATAGGGTTTATTCAACAGGAATTTTAATAAATATAATTGTTGATAGAGAAATGCGTAGCATCAATCCTACTCTATAGATTTAAACCTGGATAAATTAGGTCTTCAAAAATTGATTGTGACTTGTTGAGGATGGCTTGATCCAGTTCATATACAGAGGGGCTGTTCGACTGTACGTGGGAAATGAAATCAAACTCTCTGATACTGTCATTATCTGAGACAACTAGAGCTCTATGAACAGAAGAATGAAGCCTCGATTAGCTAGATTTTCCTATGAATAGGATGATGTTCCCAGATACTTGGGCATTTTCTCTCATGTAAGATTTCATCTAGGGTAGTGTCTTCCTAAAGGCCTGAGGCTAACCCTGGCTGTGGTCAGTAGCTCTAGAAACTTTTCTATACCATTTATTCATTCTGATTGGCAAATTAGGTAATTTAAGATTGTGAAACAGTTTCAGAAAGCTTAGTGTTCAATACAGCTTCCTCCACATATTGCTTACATGTCCTTATGCAACGGTTTTGGCACCAGTGTCTCTCTCCATCAGTCAAATGGGAATAATAGCCTACCCAACTGGCTCAAACTTCCCTTTGTCTAGGAACAATATATATGGGAGTAAAATGTGTCACAATCAATTTTCAAAGACCTAATTTATCCAGGCCAGACATTGAGAGAACCATCAGAAGTACCTTGAAAGAGAAATGATGTCCAGAGACTTAATACTCTACTGGGACCAATGAATTACCCTGGACACCATTTGTGAATTTTCCTATCTTTCAGTTTCTTTCATTACAAAACACAAGTAATGATATCTACCCTTCCTACCTCACAATATCATATTGATAACTAGTAGCAGTATTAAAATTATTCACCTCTAACTGCTTATTTGCTTTTTTGAGTACACTGTGGTACTGCATCTTTATATTACCAATATGAAAATGCCTCTTTATCCAGTAACTATCAGTCAAAAAATTGATAAATATCTCATGAGTTAGGTTTCTCTTTGTTCCCACATATCACTGTTTAATCTCTAATGGATTTCTAAAGGTCACCCACCAGGCAAGTGGCATGGGTGGGATGTAGACCCAGGCCACTGGCTCCAAATCCAATGTGCTTTCAACTATGGCAGGTGGCCTTTCAAATGAGAATAATACATGCGTAAATTTTAGATTGAAGTACATAAAATTCTGTTTTTGTAAGAAAAAAACCTGTTGAGTATCAGCAATTTCATATGCTTCAATATATTTTGCAAATGTGTAAAACTTTATACATATTCAAGTTATTTTGACAAATTATAGCTGATTAACATCATCTGCAGTCTACTCCTTTTCAGAACAGAGTCAGTAGTCTTTGACTAGCAGCCCCGACTACCATGACCATATTGTTACTTGCCAAAGTGTTTGTTTGGTCTTTTGTACTTCTATCATATGTTGGAGGCAGGTTTAAAGCAAATGGAATCCTCAATATATTCCAACAGCCCAGGAAATGTGCAAGCTGCTGCGGCAAAGTAGGCTGCCTTTTTTTCTGGCATACTTTCTTGAAATAATGAATCAAAATGATTTTCTGTATAACCAAAAATCCTTTGTGCTGAGGAGAACACAAGGTTGTCTATAGGAATAAAACCCAACACATTCATTTGACCTTTAGTGAACAAAGGTAGGTTGCTTTTTGATCTATATCATAAGGATGGCATAATCCAACCAAATAAAAACAAATACCAGTCCCCATACCCTTACAAATAATTTTTTCTTCCCCTTAAAGAGAACTTGCATGTTTCAAATGAAAGTGTTCTTACAAGAAATTTTACAAATCCATACAAAATCCACAGTTACTTGAGAAAAGAAGAGAAATCCAATACTTGATATAATGATCATTTATGCTGAAAAAATGGTTAGGATATGAAATTTTATTCTGCTTATATGACATAGTAAACACAGACCTCTTTGGAGCTATAGACACCTGGGGTTCCAGAGGAAATACTAAATAGCAAACTATACATTCCAAACTACATCAACATGCAGTCAACTTTTGCATCTGAACTCAGTATCTGAGAACCTGGGGTATAATTATACACAAATTAATTTGCAAGCCCCAGTTGTTTTATAGTTCACACCAGGAATTCTCATCACTGAAGGGGACTAATAAAAATATATTACATGTTCTAAAGTGAAATTCAAAATTTATAATTTTGTTCACAATTCTCCACGCATCTGAACTCTGTGTTTGTTGTAGATACACTCTAAGAAAATTCAATGAACAACCTATCTATGCAAGATTCTCCCTGGGGGCAAAGTTTTTTTAAATAATATTAAAATATCTTCTAGTTACTTTTCTATATAAACAACTGGCAGTGAGTCTAATCTTATTACATATGTAAAAAAAAATCCTAAAATTTTGCCACACATAGATTATCTAAGCTATTCTCATGATGTATTTTGGTATCACTTAGCATATGTAGTATATTAATATGTGATTTATAATAAATCTGAAGTGGTTTATGTATGATTCATATGCATGCTAGATGAACAATACATTTTTATGAGAAAAGACTTTTTAATATTTATTTTCTTCTTAAAAACAGTGAAGATTTATAAGTGGGTACAAAATTTCCTAAATGAGTTAATCAGAGTTAAGTCTTACAGTACTAAATGAAGAATATAAAAATCAAGAGGTTATTGTTGAATGGAGGAATGCAAGAAGGAAAATAAACAGCAAAAATTATTTTATTTTTATTTGTCATATCACTTCCAAAATACAGCTTCCTTAAAAATACATGTCATGAGTAAACTTTGTAAAAAAGAAAAAAAAAGATTTAGAGTGAAGTTGTACATAAGGTCTAATCTGCTGGATTAGAAATAGAGAATTTTTTTCTATAAATTCCTTATGGTTTGACTTTGAAGAATGCTTTCAAATGCTTGCTTTCAAATCTAACCATCTATTCAGCCATTTATTCAACAAGCTGCATATTGAATACATATTGTATAGCTGGATGGGAGAAGATAAAATACCAGAAGAAAAGAAAGTTCTGTTCTGAAGAATCACTTTTATTTTCAGTCTAATGAAAGAGAACCTAAAAAATTGAAATACTTAAAGATTTTTATTTAAGAGTTCCTTATAAATAAAAGCATGAATGTACTCTGAAAATCAACATCAAGAAATTGGAATATGACCAGATTCTTAATTTAAGTTGGATCTTGGAGAAAAAAAAATCCTTCTTTACCTAGAGAACTGATAACATATTATTTTTTATTAGGTTCATATTATTCCATATTGGTCTCCTTCTTTATAGTCCTAATTTTATTTATTTATTTATTTATGTATCAGAGATCGAATTCGGGACCTTGAACTTGAGAGGCAGGCGGCAACACCACTGAGCTAAATTCTCGGCCCCTATATTCCTAATTTTATTAGAACTACCATTTACCTCATGAAAGCTTTCCACCATTATGAACCTAGGACAAAATTTCTTTGGATGCTTACACATAAGAACCACTGACTTCAGGGTGATTGATATAAGGATTAGGTAGCCACAATTCCTGAATTTAGTTGAGAGCAATAATGGAACAAAAATACTGGTTGCTCCTAATCAACCCCCAGCTAGAGGAGTGATACCCATGCTCCTCAGCATTCCTAAAGGAAAAGACTACAGAGAATGATATTTGGAAAAGACCAGAGTAATCAAGCTTATCAATACAGTAGGAAAACCCAAATGACAATATGGTAATTTCTTAGGGGCTAGAGTGAATGCCAGTGAAAATGCTCATGTGAAAATAAAAAGAAGCGCATACCCGTAGTTCCACTCAAGAGACTGAGGCAGGAGGAGTGCCACAAGTTTGAGGACAGCCTGGGCTAGAAAGGGAGTTCAAGGCCAATCTGAGCTACAGAGTGAGACCTTGTCTCCAAAAACTTAAACTGCCAAAAGAAAAGATAAAAGAAAATTAAAAGAAAAGTTGGCATGGGATTAAACAGAACTACACCCAGTCACAGATAGGCTCACACAAAATGTTCATAAAAAAAAATAAAAGGATCATTGGTTCAGCATGTCCTAAATCACAATGAATCTGCCAAGCAGACGTGTACACTGAGTCACCAACATTAATAGTTTCAGGGGTGTTGGGAAATGAACCTTGAGGCAAACCCCAAAACTGTAAAACATTTGTCTTAAATTTTACAAGACCCCACGTGAAGTTTTGAAGCATACAAGTTTGAGAGAGAGAATAAAATTGGACTGGACTAGCTAGTATTTACATCGTCTTTGAGTATTTATTTTAATCACAGGGACAGAGAGAGTGTATCCAGTGCTCAATTGTAGAAAGATATAAAGCTATCAGAATCCAAAGTAAGGAATACTGCCCTTTGCAGACTTAATGGATATTAAGTCTACTCTTGATTGCAGGTACCAATATTAGGATAGGGGACAGTCTTTTCTTTTTCCTGTAAGAGCAACAGAATAGCAAATTTTCTATGTGCGCTCTGAAAGGATTCCTTCCTTTCTCAATTTCAGTTATGCAAATATTATTGGCATGTATAGTGTACAGAATTGCTTGTTCTGTGGCAGGCGGGAGACACACAATCAATATATATCATTCTAGTCTAATGTTATCTTTCTGATTGAATGTCAGATGCTCACTGTCCTAGGAGGATGACTGCTCTCCATGGGGCTAAGAGCCATCATAGTCAATAAAGTAGTCAGCCTGACCTGGGAAGGATGAATCGCCCAATGATGCCTGTGCATTTTAATTCATTAGAACTATGAACTATGAAGATAATAATTTCCCCTATTAATACATGGTGAATGATGCCTCTAGATTTCAGAGAAATAATGAGTTGGAATCTATGCATCAGACCTGTCTTTAAGGATGCCACCTTGTTCCCCTCAGAGAAAGAACCCTCTGTCTAGCCACAGCACCTGCCCTTTTGGGATATGCTTTTGTTATTTCAGAAAAGGATAATTTGAAACCAATGAAAAACAGTACAAATCACATTGAGGGTCAATTCATACTAATTGTCCATGACTAAAGATTTGAGTAATGTCTAGTGACACGGAGAATTCCAAATAATGCCTCATCTCTCAGTGCACAGTGAGGTGATCAAATATACATTAAAGGTGCTCCACTGCTAAGAGTACAAGGATTGTCATCAAGTGCTGCTGAGCAGGCTCTTCTCAAGTGTGAAATATGTTACTGAATTAGTGACAAATTCATTATTTAGGGAACAGTTATGCTTTGAACACTTGGGAAAAACCCACAAAAGCATTGTCTCCATCCCTCTTCCCTCCTTTGTGGTTTTTCCTAAAGAATTTTGTGCTCTGTTTCCTCTTCACTAGTATTTCACAGAGGATAGTGAGCATTATAAAGAATACGGAGGTGAAGTGAGATGAACCAAAGAGAACAAGCAGCTTTTTTGAACTATATTGTCTCCTCTCAAAAAATATGTTTATGTCTTCCGGTCATTGGTTCTTCAGGAGACATGATATGCCACACTCTAGCCATGAATCTTACCATAACTGGCTTATCAAAACCAGCCTCTATTGAGTGCAATTGCAAAAGCTCAAGAAGCTCAAGTATGAGATGCCTCCTGGAAGACAGGGAGCATGGAGGACTCTGTCCATCTGCATTGAAGCAGAGATCACCACAGGCTGCTCAGCTTCCCACTGGCTCTGGCTCCTATATAGGGGGACAGTGCCACAGGAGGCAAAGGTAAATGAATACAAACTTGGGATATGCCAATTCAATTTGGCCAACTTAGAAGATATCATCACAATAGCATTATTTTTGGCAGTTACTCAGAGGTGGTTCTTTAAAATTATGAGGACACATATAATGAAGTTTACTATAAGTAAAGTTTTGCCTGAAATGCTCAACAAAAAATAGCTGTGTTTTTATTTACCCTCAAAGCTTTTCCCAATGTTTCATTCTACAGAATCTAACTTTTGATTTCCATGTTACTATCCAAGTTTTCATTTTACTTATGCTACACACTACATTTGTAGCAGTGTCCAAAGTAACGGCCACATATGATCCATCATATCCTTTCCCCAAACCAAATCCTTTCACTTAGTAATATGGTCTTATGTCATTCCCTCTGCAAAGAAAACACATACATCCTCAGCCCAGCCTGTGGCTCAGCAAGTGAGCTTCTATGACTTCCTATAGGATGATTAATTAGTGCTTCTTTCATCTACTTTGGAGACAAAAGCCACCATGTGAGCATTCATGATTAACATTCATTAGTATTCCTCCTCCTTACCAGCAGCCCAAGTTTTCCCTGCTCTCCTATTATCATTAATTCTTTCTTGTAAACTCTTTACAAATATTAAATAAAAAATGGTGATTCCAGTCCATGAGTACAGTAAGGAGTGCTAAAGGAAAGAGATAGGAAAATTAGTCTCATTAGTTACACATTTCCTAATGTAAAATGCAGCAAAAAACCTTCTCATAAGGGAAAAAAGAGAAAGAAGGCTTGGGACTACAGCCAACTCTTAAAAGCAGAGGTGGAATAATAATTCCTTGAAAATTTCACATCACAGCTTGATGTGTACTTCTCTGGGGTGTTTAAAGGATGGAGAGAACATAGAAGAAGACAAAGAACAAACACAGTGGTTAAAATAAATTGTTACAATGAATTTCACAAGGTAAAAAATGGATCAGAGACTTAGACACGCACATTCCTTACTCAAATTCTTGCCAATAGAATGTAATATTCTGACCACCTTAATGAACCGATGCACAGATCCAAATCTACTTCCAAGGATCAGAGAGTGGGCTATTAGCCTGTCCTACAACCAAGATAAATGTTAAACTCTTTCATTTATACCATTAACATCAACTGTTATTTTCAATTAGTGAGGAAGAACAAAACTCTAAAAGTAAAAGGATTTCTAAACTATAACCTAATCAAATATGTCCATGTGTACTATCTCCACAGCCAATCCCTGACAGGTAACATCCTTGTTTAGTAGAAGGTAATCACAACTACTATAAGATAAATAACAACTCTAAATTTGATTTTATGTCCTATAATTATCTTATAAACCTGGATTTCCTTCCAGAAAAAGTATTTTATTCTATAAATGTAATAAAATTGATCAAAATTGAAACCACAGTTTTTCACTTCTATAGACATTAAATAGCCAAAATAACTTATAACAGAAAAGCTATGTCAGAAATATTTCTGTTAAGACACTTCAGCATGGGTCAGTTTTGTTAAGCAATCTTAACATTGAATGTAATAAAGTTTTAATCAAAGAAAACTTGTTGTCTTCCTGGTAAATTCTATTCTTGAAAGAATAGGCATGATTCACTGCTCTGGGACTTGAAGTAGCATTCAGCATTGGAGCATTAGATTAGCAATGTTGAGTCTTGTATGCAGTACTCTGCCTGAGAAAAATCTGCAACAGGTAAATGCAGAGCATGGGGCCATTTACACTGATTCTTAGCCCTAAGTATAGCTATAGATTGGATCAGCTATACTAGAAATTCCTAGAAATGTCTAAGTTAGAACTTAAAATAAACATACCCCGAGAACTTAAATGGCCTGTTTGCATTGCCAGTGGACTTGATAAAGTATAACTTGCTTTAGAGTCACCAAATAACCATAATGTGAATTTATTCTGGGAATTAATAAGAAAGTGGTTCTAAGTCAAGAGACTAGTTGGGTGCTATAGGTGCTGAAGGCAGGTGGAGAAATGGGGAAATTTCATTCTTCCATGTTTTACACCATGCAAATTCTGATATCAATAACCAGAGGAGAAGTGATCAGAGCTATGTCCATTAAGAAGACATGTGTTTGATGGCATGATGCTGAATTTTCCCTCTCCCAAATAAGAATTTTTTCTTCTGACCTTCAGGCGCCATCAGAATTTTTCTACTTCTGATTTACATACATTACTTTATTTGACCAATAAATTTATGACACATGATTTTTTGGTGATTCTTTAAAACTTATGTGTTGAGAAATTACAATGCACTACAGAAGCCATGCACATTTCTGTCTTTGCCATAACAATTGATTTAAAGATCATCATTTTCAGCACAATGCAGTTGTATATTTTTATATTCCTTGCTATCTTTACAATATGAAACAGGATTGGCATACTTGCTCTATACTAAGTTTGAAGAGTGACAAAACAAAAGCAGGTACATTTGCTTTGAAATTAATTTCACACATTTAGGTTGAGCTATGAACTGCTATTGATAGATATGTCATTTTCAAATATATTTCCATCACAACATGAAAATATGATAAAAAATCTAAAGCATTGTACTTGGTACACTTGTATTTATTTATCATCCATTCATTTGTCCAATAAATACTCACTGGTTAATTGCTTTTGAGATTAGTGTCTATCCTCTTATTTGACAGGTTTACACATTTATTCATTTTATAAATACCTAGTTAGCCAGTCAATTATGTATCAGACATACTGTGTTAGGAAATGCTATAGATATTAATATGAATAAAATAAATTTCTCATCTTCAGGGAATTCAGAGCCCATTGAACACAATAGGGAGTTGAAAAATTGCTACCTAGTAGAAAAAACTATAATTAATGCAGTCGCATTAAATGATCATGAATACACAGAAACGTAAGAGTAAATATTGGTTTCAAGATGTTTAGGAAGTCTTCTCAGAGAGAAGTCTAGAAGTTGGGGCTAGATTGAGATTAGCATAGAAGATGAATTAGTAATTCAATAGGCAAGAGGAGGCAGATGTGCCTCAAAAGGTAATGTTTAGGACATATGAGCAAATCAGCAAATCTGGATCACAGTGGATGTGGTACAATAAGAAATCAGGTGGAGTGGGAATATTATGACAGGCTTCATATCTATGCATTTTCCCTTCTGCTCTCCAAGTAGAAAATTATATAAACCTTTTAAAGAAAAGGACACACTTTATTGGGTAGAAAGAAAATAAATGTACAAACTGGGCCTGTGTTTGTAAAACAACTGAAGAGTCCAGTGGACAAAGACTTATTCAGACCCTACCTATATAACTCCTAACTGATGCCTTGTTGTAGATGAAAGTTGTTATTGTATAATATGTATGTATGTGTGATTTCAGCTTGGCTATAACATACTTATAATTTCTTGAACATCAGAATATAAAATCATATACTCTCTTCTTTGTATGCTACAGCATCAATTCTGGTCCCTTGTAGATACTAGATGCTGAATAATTACATATTTGAAGGAAAAATTGGCTAAGATTTCAATCTAATTGAAAAGAAAAAATTTGTACACTTGAAAGGATAAACATAAATATGTAGAATGTCATGAAGCAGTGTATCATGGTATGCCAATGGGATTACTGAGGCAATAACATATAAGAGTTTGTGTTGTAAGAAAACAAAAACAACTGAAGAGAAAGAAATGAATTTTTCCTCAAAGGAGAATCAAAGTTTGAAAGGGAAAATATCATCAGGCAAAAGTAGCTATAGAACATTTGGATAAAAATATCCAAACACTGGGCTCATTTATTATAACCTTACCCCAATTAATATGCACAACTTTTATATTTTCATGTATTAGTTTAAAAATAAATACAGTTAATTGGCAGAGGAGGCTTCTGGGCTGCCATACCACCACTCCCAGCTCAGAGGAGGTGAGTTGTGTGGGTGCCAGCAACGCGCACACAAACACAAACACACACCAGCACCCCAACCCCATCAAAATGAGAAGACATGTAAACAAGTCTCAAAACCAGACTTCCAGATCACCTACAGCAACCACAAAGGGAAATGAGATGGAACACTGATACTCAACCACCTGGACTCCCTGAAATGGCAACAAAAGAGGATCTGGAAAAAATGAAATCAGAAATAATTTCTCAGATAACAGCAGAGATTGTGCTCATAGTGCAAGACATGATTAATAAATCTGGAGAGGAGCTTCGGAACATGATGGAATCCCAACATAGGAAACAAATGGAATCCATAAAACAGATGCAAACAGATTTCCAGGAGATTAAAAACTCCATTGAAAGTCTACACAGAAGAATGAGCCAATGTGAGGACCAAGAGAGACTATGTAAAGGTGCAAATTTCCAATGATGAATGTCATTATATTGTATACCTAAAATGTACCAATTATTAGAATGAATAATCGATAATGTAAAATAGGAATAAAAGGTCCAAAGGGGTAGGGGTAGTGGGAGGGGCAGGGGAAAGGAAAGAAGGGAAACGAAAAAATGATGAGAAATGGAAAAAATGTAAATAAAATCTTCGTAAATAGGGAAGGGTGGAGGGCATGGAGGGCTAGAAAAAAAAAAAAAAGGCACTGGTTAGATTTCATTCACTGCCCTTGCTCCCACATTGCTCAATTTTAAAATGAAGTCTACTTCTGCACACGTTATATATCCTCCAAAAAAATTTTTCCCCTTTCCTGCCTTTCCTTCATCTTCTCCCTGTCCCCCTATCTACTTTGCTTATAATTCTTTAATGTACTTAAAATCAGAAGAACTGGGAGCATTGCTAGAGAAAGAACTTTTTGGTTTAGTCTACTTGAAAATAACCATTCTTAAAACCCCATTACTGTGTATAATTCCATATTAATGCAACATTGAAATTTCTTAATTTTCTGAAATTAGGGGACCCCGGGTCCCCGGCTCCATGTTGGGACGCCCCCTGTAGCCAGCTCACCTGGTTCACCTTGCTCCGGGATCCAGGGCAAATGAGGAGGAATAACAAAGAGACAGAGTCAGCTCAAGGTGCGGGTGGCCAGGGGGCTCCTACCCCTAGGAGACAGAGGAGGCTGGAGCAGCCAACTGTTCACTTCGCTTTTATTCACCCAAACATGGGCACAAGCAATCAAGGTAACACAGGATTCATCTGGTTTACAAGGCCCATTAGCACATTCTCTGGTAAACAGCTTAACCTCAGCTGTCTTACTTTTCCCTAATGTGCAGTCACCCTTGAGCTCAGCCTTTCTCCTTTGTGCTCACAGAGGAGGCCAATTAGGCCTTAATTCTCCCGGGGTCCTCAAAAATTATGTACAAACAAATCCCATCATAAAAAAAAACAGAATTTGAGATATAGAAGATAAGATTGCAATTAGCGAACAGGAAAAGAACAATTGCTTTAAAATTGTAAGGGACTACAAAAAATCAATCCAGCAACTGCTACAAGATGCAAAGAAGAATAACATAAGACTGATTGGAGTCAATGAAGAAACAGGAAGAGAGTGCAGATGACATAAAAAAAACTGTTTACAGAAGTGATGGCAGAAAACTTCCTAAGCAGGAGAAAAGAACTTGACATACGTATAAGTGAGACATATAGGACTCCAAATAGCCTTGATAAAAAAAAATCTACACATAGGCATATAATTGTAAATATATGAAAAAATGTTCAACATCACTGGTCATTTGAGAGATGCAGATGAAAACAACACTGAGATTCCACCTCACTCCAGAAAGAATGGCTGCTATCATAAAATCAACCAATAACAAATGCTGGTGGGGCTGTGGGGAAAGGGGAACCCTGCTCCATTGCTGGTGGGAGTGTAGACTGGTGCAAGCACTGTGGAAATCAGTATGGAAATACTTCAAAGAACTAGGACTGGAAGTCCCATTTGACCCAGGTATTCCCCTGCTGGGGATCTTCCCAATGAATTAATATAATCATACCACAGTGATGTATGTGCACCCATGTTTATAGGAGCACATTTTGTAATAGCTAAAACTTGGAAGCAGCCCAAATGCCCATCAACTGGAGACTGGATAAGGAAAATGTGGTTCTTTTTTTATGAAATGGAGCACTACTTAGCCAGAAAAAATGAGAAATTAGAAACATTTATAGCTAAATGGATGCACATTGAGGTGATACTCTTAAGTGAAATAAATAGGACACCCATGTGTAAATACTGAATAGTTTCTCTAGTGTGAGAAACTAAAAGTGTAAATAAGGATGAAAAGGTATAATAGATAATGTGACATAGGAAGAAAATGGGCAAAGGGGAAGGAACTGGGAAGGGTAGAGGAAAGGAAAGAAGGGAATGGAATTACTATGAGAAAATGAAAAAATGAAAACAAAGTCTTTGTAAATAGGCAGGGATGGAGGTATTGAAGGGAGGGCAGGGGAAGGGGGAAAAATAAGAACCAAGAGAGATTATGTAAAGGTGCAAATTTCCAATGATGAATGTCATTATATTGAATACCTAAAATGTACCAATAAAATAAAATTTTAAAAAATACACTTCATTTTTAGAATCTTTGCTAAGAGAATGTAGGTTGTGATATCTACCATCCGTCAAACTGGATTAATTACACCGATGAATCTTTCACCAGTGCTAAACAGCTATTTTACAACCAGTGCTGTTGCTCTTACGAAAAAGCAGATGATGAGCTGTCAAAGACCTTGCAATCTATCCCTATTACTTAAACAGAAATAAAACTCCCCAATCAAAATACATGCCTATTTTAGTCATTAGTCAGTATTTTCTTATGCTGTAAAAATAAAAGAGATATTCCATGTCTAGCATAATCAGATGTATCTAGAGCCAACTAGAATAAATAGGGAGATGGTTAACAGATGAGAAGGCATCATTGTAACAAAAGATGGTGCTATGTCAACTAAAAAATGGAGAACAGAATCAATACTACTGGAAGACTTCAAAGAAAATAAGTCTTAATACTGTCTTAAAGACAGCTACCCTATATAAAGAGGTCAAAGTGTCACGCAGCAACAGCAACTGAGGGCAGCACAAGTAACAAAGATAGAGCCTGTAGGAAGTGAATACATGTCCATGACAGACCTTTATGGCAGGTCATCCCATGAAGTAGAAAGGGAAAAGAAAAGGGAAACAGCAAAACCAATCAGCTACCTAGCATCATGAAGGGTTCCTATAGAGCAAAGCCATTCAGGCACTCAGCAGTGATGTCTTTACACTCACTTCCCTTGACTGGGTCAGATACGTAGTGAGCAAATGTTTCCTGGGTGCTTTCTATGAGTGTGAACCTATACTAGGGAAGAATTAACCCCTGCTTAAATACATGGAAGCTGCTACAGAGGCCAGGCAGACTGATACTCTACTAAGGCAAAGATTCTTACTGCAGTATTTAGAATGCAGCACCACATTCCCTAGGAATTTAGATATACAAATCCTGGAGGCAATACCCCAGAATACTGAATGAGAAACTGGGTGCAGAGCCCAGGAATAAAAAATCTTCCCCATGTGATTCTGATGCCAGCTTAAGTTTCAGAAACACTATAGTAACTGCTTAAAAATGAAAAGAAAACATATTATATTATTCCTTCATCACCATCCATTGAGAAATGGCCACTATAGCAAACTGTAGCATCTATTTTTCCTAAAGAAAAGTACCTTTCCATTCACAGCCATTTGTTTTTTAACTTATTTAATCTGGCAAGTATTTACAGAGCACTCAACACATGTTTGGTATTGTTTTGGGTATTGGGTAAGAAAAAAATCAATGAAACACAGCCCTCTCTTTGGGGGTCTTACAGAATACTAGGAAAACTGTTTCTTGTTATGCTTCCTCCTTCGTCTCAGGGATTTAATATGTTTTTAGTTACTGTTCATTAAATTGAGATGACCCATCAGTTACAAAACAACTGCCTGGTTCAATTTATTAATTATAAATGAAAATTTGCTAGTGTTTGTCATTCATTACAATATAATGCCCTATTTTATTGAAACTTTTCTATAATGAAATAAAAAGACAACCGCTCTGCTGATTAAATATTAATTCCAATGGGAGTTGTAAAAGCTACAAGAATTAATATTGAACCACAGAGCTTTTTCCTAAAAAGGCAAGGGGATACTGAGGTTTTCAGGACTAAATCATAGGGCAACTGCCAGGAACTAACAATCATTTATTAATTAACCTATGGGTTTTCCTTGGTCACACATGAGGTTTAGCATCAGTGGGCAGAAACAATAGGTGAGAATCAGTATCAGTGAGAAACCTGATTGTCAGGAAAACTGTAGGAAATTCCTAGTTTTTAGTTTTTTATTAACTTGTTAGAATCCCTAGCTTCTTCAAATCCACATGTCTTTTCAGGGGTGGTGGCAGATTTTTCCAAGATTTACTTACTGTTATTAAAGTTCACAAATCAATACATAGCACTTTACTGCCCAAAACAGATGAACATGGCTACATTAATACACATGATCTGACATTTATTTTCCTTTTTGTTATGAAGATCAACCTATAGGGAAGCCCAGAAAACAGTTTCTAATTGGCACAGAATTATACAGTACTGGTATTGATGTTTGCATTTGAGATCCTTTGATTCCTCAGCCCACAGGACACTTCCTTTCTCAGAACACAAGGAAATCTGCTACCTATTCTCAGTAGTTGACTGGACCTCAGTAGGGAGTGCTTAACATTGCCTGCCCAGAGATATATTCTTACATATGTGAATTTGTGAAAATGCCTAAAAATATTATCTATTCTAGAGGGACCAAAGAGTTCTAGATTGCAGATAAGTTGCATTAAAAAGAGAAGTTCTGTTATGGTTTTATCTAAACTGTCTCACCAAATTCTCATGAGTGTGGAAGGCGACTGGATCGTGAGGAAACCACATCAACCCACTGATGACTCCATAGCTGAACAAGCTGTTAGGAGGTGGGCATGGTCAGAAGGCAACCACGGGGGTAGGAGCTGGAAGGGTGCCTCTTCCACTCCTTTCTCTGCTTCCTGGCAGCCATAACATGAGCAGCTGTACTGTGTCCAGGCCATTCTACCATGCTGCTTCTGCCTTGGAGTCGCCTGATCATGGACTGAAACCTCTCAAATCCATTAGTCAAACTGAACCTCTCCTCTAAGTTGTGTGTTTCTGGTATTGTGTGTCGGCAACAGAAAAGTGACTAAGACAATATCCAAATAGAAATAGCATCATTACTAGAAATGAAAAATGACTTCAGAAGCTGCTGTAACCCTTAACAGATGTGATATTTCAAATCTGGGAGAATAACTTTGTTTCTAATTTTTGGAAATAAGGCCCAGAATGGGCTGTAGATAGCAGGATGGAGAACTCTAAGTAGTCTGTGAGACTGGCTTTGCAACTGGGAAGAATTGTACAGCGATTTTGTGCCTTGGTAAGGGTAACGAGGCCATCCATTTGGTGATTCTTCTTGTGACTATATTACTGGCCTCAGTGTCTGTGGCTTTTCTGAAAGGACAATAGGATGCATGTTCCAACATAAAGCTTCCTTCAAAAGATTAGTTCATCCCACCATAATATAGCTGCAAAAGCCTATAGCTCACTAAACCTCTGGAAACTAAAGCCCACATACCCAGGAATGCTGCAGGCAAAGCCACAGGCCTTTCTCTCTAACTGAATGGGCCCACTGCTTGTCTCAGGAGCTCTGTGACCACAATTACTGGAGGATAACAGTGTTATTGTCTTCAGATACAATAAATATCCCTTTCCTAGCCAATCGGAGATTTCAATCTAAACATCAAAATACTGTTTTGAGCTCCATTTTACTATATTCCCCAGAACACGCTTGGCTTAATTGTGGTGTTAGTCCTCTCGAATCTCCCACTGGCACCATCCATGAAAATAAGCACAAAGGACTGTTGTCTATTTAACTGAATCAGTAAACTTGGCTCACACCACTGACGGATGTTCCAGGGTGCTGTTTTTTCTCTCCGCGGTTTCCCAGTTTATTTTATTTCTGATGACTTACCCGCAGGCTATGTATCTGGGAATTGGAAGGGGGATAGTCTGTTTCTCAAAATGAGTTGCCAATCTGTCAGACATCCCTGCAGCTCTCAAAGTTTTTCATTAACTATATTAAGATAAACCCTTACTCCCAACAACTCATTTTGGATGCCCTCTGTTTGATCCCATTGGCTCCAGCCCAAACCTCAGGTTAAAAACCGGTATCATTAGGGCTCCTGCAGTTTTCCTGAAAACTACAGTTTATTGGGAAACATTGTCAATTTGACCTAGCTTGGCACAGGTGTCTGTCTTAGGATGAAGGGCTGGAAAGCTACATAAAATCATTCCTAAGGTGGCTTCCAAAGCACATTGTCCACTAACTGATTCAAAATTTGGAAACAGAAATGAAAATAATCCCAAATATACTGCCAAAAAAAATATTCTAAGATGAAACCTGAATGCTAGTGTCATTCAACATAGCAACAAAAATTCGAGATGTCTTGGGTATAGAGGTAAAGATTTTTTGAGATCGAGTCTCACTGATGCTGGGACTTAGCAACAAGCCTCTCAGGCTGCATCTGTTGTTTTTACTTCATAATCTGATAAAAGGTGCTATGATGATTATTCAGATGTCTTCCATCAACTGAACAGCAGGCTGAGGGCTGGGTGTCACAAAACAAGCGAGGTGTGGATTAAGAAATGTGCTATGGTTTGAGAGCTAAAATATTCATTTAGGAAACAATACAAATATGTGAAAATCATGGGATCTAAATCTAGAAGGTACTTTAAAGATATCTTAATCCAGTAATTTTTAATCTTGGTTGCACATTAGAAACTAGGAAATTGGTCTGTAGTTGAGGCCCAACCATCTGTGTTGTTTAAAACTTTCCTAGGTGATTTTAAATGCAGTTTGTGAATCTTCTAGAAGAGTGGTTTTCTCAAACTTTAACATGTTTTACAATTTCCAGTGGAGCATGGGAAAACAGAATCATGAGACTTAGCCCCAGATATTCTGATCTACTAGGTCTCTGGTAGAGCCCATGATTTTGCAATTGTTACAAATTCCTAGTGATACTCAAACAGGTGGTCTAGTCTAGTAACCAAACTCTTATTAGTTACATATCTGAAATGATCTTCCTCAAACCTTATTCTGCATGTAAATAAAACACAATATTGGTGTTAAAAATGAATTGAAATACTCTAGCCTCTAAAGCTTCTGGTTCAATAATTTGCATTTTAATAACTTTTTAGTTAGTCCTGAACTTTGAAACTACTGACTTAGGGTGCTTAAGAATGAGCAAGAGTATTGTAGAGTAATCCAAAGCGCTTTCTAACACTACATCTGCATCATCTCCTCTGTTTTCACTGAGGTTCCACAGGTTCCAGGATAAGAATAATTAATACAGTGACATTGTTTTATGAATGAGTGTCCCCTTCCCTTATTTCACACATAAAGACATTGAGGTTTGGAATAGAAATGGATTGACCATAACCACACAGATTTGGAGAGTAGAACCATGGTCAGTGACTACCATATACAGTACCGTATCTCACAGCAAATGCCTGTTAAAAGTGCCGAGGACAAAAAGAGAAGTAGTTGGATGGAAGATTAATTTTGTAACTTGATTTTGTATAGAACTGGCTCTAATTTCACAAGGGAGAGAAGTAAATGAAAGACAAATAACTTCATGGCAAAGAAAAGTTATAACAACTGTATAAGATTGGAAGAAAACGGATATTGCATTATATTTTTCCACATAGATTTTCATGCCAGAAGCAGGGGCTACTGGTATTATATAGTTTGGCTACAGTTCTACAAAAGAATGAAAGATAGAAATTTACTTAATGGTTTTTCAATCTTACAACTTTATTTTCTTGATTTTCAATTCTATAAACACAAATGAACATCACCATGTCATTTGAGTAAATGGAGCACACCAAATTAAATAATGTGCCACTACAAATCGCAGCACAATATTGCAGACAGAGGTATTGGCAGCAAGTGTATTGTAACGAGATGCTCCCTCCAATACACAGAAATTCTCAAAGCCCTAGTATTATTGAAGAATGATAATGAAGTAAAAAGAACCATTACCTTCTTTAACTGAGTTTTTCTTGTCCCATCAAATTGTATTTTACATGAAGTAAATTTGAAATGGGTTACACATATGCTGCCTTTTCTGTCTACATATAACTATTTCTCCAGAGGATTGACTACAGTTTCTGAGCTTTTGCACAGCCATCTTATTAATACCATCAACATGCATCAGTGTAGCATTCAAGCTTCCTAATTGGTCCTGTTGCCCTTTTTTGTTGTTTTTGAACACGATAGTGACTCATACAGTTGGCACCTTTACAGCACAGATGTAGGTATTTCTGTTATTAGGATGAATAATACCATATTTCAAGTTACTAAATTACATATAAAGAAACCCAAAGACAATTACTCTACTTCATTCTATGAGGCATCTGTCCATCTTCTACAGGCCACTTACCTAGAACTTCATGTTGACTCTGAAGCATAATAGACTGAGTTGGTTCTTATTCATACACAACTGAAAGAGCATGTATGCTCTAACAGTCAAGCAATCTGTATGGCTCATAAAGCAGATTTGACTTATTGGTGTTTATGCCAAAAATTTAGAGAGCTGAATAGTTGACACCTAGCATCATGCTGGCAGCTTTGAAGCTGATATACACAGATTTGTGACTGATGTTAGCTGTCCTGTAGAGCAATTCCCAACACCTTCCCCAGTCATGCATCTGTGAGACACTTTCCAAAGATGTGATGACAAAGTTCCATGATCATATGGCGACATAAGTGTATTTTCAGTCATTCTAGTACTAAGAGATCCAGAGATATACCCAAAGAGAGTAGGCTTAGTGAGTCATAATATTGTGCTCAGTTGCCATCCCACTGAAGTTTGACCAATGTCCTTGGTAAATAATCAAAGTATTTTACTTTCTCCCAGTCCTCCAAAATTGCAGAAGTATTTGAATCTATGAGGTGCTCTGAACATGGTAAGATAGCACTTCACTAACAACCAGTGGGTAAAGCAAAAGTTCTATTGCCCTATCTTCAGAAGAAAAAGCAAATGTAAATTCTTCATTCCTACTGAATTCCCTTATTCTTACATCAAAACCTGCCTCCAATCAAATGATTTCTTTAAACTTGTTCAAACTATGCTTTTAAATTAGAGGGTACATAACATAAATTGGAGAAAATTAGATTTGGATCTGCCTTTCCCATCTAATTGTGTGCTTGTTGGCTTTTCTTAAAAATAACTACAGTCTGAATTTAGAGATTGATATCTCTATGGTGAATCAACATTTCAGGGTCCTTCTCATTGTCCAATTTCCTGCATAACAGAGAAGAAAAAAATCCCTTGGAAAGAAGTCAAGTGATTTTAGGTTCCAAATTGACTCTGATTCTCATCAACTATTGGAGCTTGAGGCTGGTTGTGCTTCCAGCTTGACTCTCTCATCCACAAAATGGAAATACCAATTTATAATATTTGTTTGAGAATCAAATGACAGCATATATAGTATATAAGCCTAAAAGTGTGTATATTATACATAAACTTTCAAAAATCCTGCAGTAAGTTGTTCCACTTTTACACAGACCTGAAAGGCAAGGGGATTGCAAGACTTATGGCAGAGGATACAAGGAAGTATGTTTTTTGCAAAAACATTGTTCACTGCATGTGAGTTCTCATAGTATGATGAGGGGACTATAACAATGAACACCACTTGACACTTTCTGGCTTCAGTGAGTAGGAAAGAAAAAAAATTGGAATAACTAATATTTTGCAAATGTAACAAGTGGTCATTATGCCGGGCCACTAAGCAGTTACCGGGACTGAGGATAGTGTTTTGTTTGTTTGTTTTTCCTATTCTCATCATGCTAAAAGGGCATCAATGTCCTTGAAGCCCCTATTATTCCAACTGCATGTGATTAAGAAGCTGATGCTAACCTAGGTTTCTGTGGGGTGCAATGTATAAAGGATAGAAACCAACCTGTTCATCAGCAAAATCAAATGACTACAGTGTGAAATTTGATACATGCATTTAAAATAAACTATGCAAATGTCTTCACTTAAAAATTCCTTAGGGAAAAGTAATGTCCAATGATTGCCACTAAGTTGTAGTGCCTATGGCAGGCCCAGCCTCTTCCAGGCTCTCCAGGAGCCCAGGACTGGTACAGCTATCCCTGCAGGCCCAGCCTGGTGTGGTCCCCTGAGGACTTACAGAAGCAGCATGAGAAGGCAGGGGGTATTGCCCAGAAGGTAGAGCTTCAGAAATAGGTCTGCCTACCTCTAGAGCAATCTGCAGTCACTGCTTCACTATGGAGAAGCTGGGAAAGATGAGAAATAAAGTTACGGAATTGAAGTCTGCTGGAGCACCAACAATTTAAAGATCCAGCATAGGAGCCTCACAGAGAGAAATTTCTCAAGTTAAAGGCATTTTGCTGCCTTAGCTCTCTGTTAGGGAAAGAACAGAAGCTTCACAAGGAGAAACATCCTATTTTTGTGGTTCACTAGTGTTACAACTTAGCACAAACAATCATGTAAGTCTCAGCCTCTCTATATGAAATAGTGGGATAATCTAGCCTTGTTTTGGTTAATGGCAATTTTGTGTGAAGGGTTAACATAGAATTTAGCACTCAATAATTTCACAATATAAATGTTTGCTTTTATTCATTGCATCATCAACAATAATTAATCAGATATATACTGTAGAATTTCCAGAGGAAGAGGCTCTCCATTTGATGAAATAGATGAAATGGAAAAGGATATAGCAGATGAACACAGTTCCTGAGATGCACTGATCCAACAAGAGAATTGGTTTGTAATTTATCATTTAAATTCTACTAAGTTAGTCTTCTACCTGATTGCAAGTTAAACTCCACCACAGAAGCATTTGCCTTTATGAATGCCAATAGTTTTCTTTTGAAATCCATACTTTACATAGCCATTTTCTACATTGTCACCTAAGTTATTTTAATCATTGATGATTTCTCAATCTCATGCTATTGACAGGTTGGGCTAGATAAGTCCTTGTTACCCTGTGTTTTGTAAGACGCTTAGCAAAATCCCTAGCCTCTTCCCAACTGGATGTCATTAGCATAGGTTGTCTAATTTGGTAAATAAATATACAGAACATTCAGTTAAATTTGAATCACAGATAAACAATAAATAATTTATTAGTACAAGTGTGTCTTAGGCAATATTGAGATATACTAAAAGTACTGTTTATAAAAATTCAAATTTAACTGGTCATTCTGTTTTTTATTTGGCACATAGAACCTCCCTAGTGTAATATCCCAAAATATCTGCAGATATTGTCAAATATCTACTGGGAAGGACAAAACTGCTTTCTTGTTATGAGCCCCTGCAAAAGGCTGGACTCGGCAACAAGATAAAATGGAAGCATGGATGGACTGCTCAGCTGGGCTAACCTGTATACATACAGTCAGGCTCTGGAAATTCTTAGGGTGGAAACACATGTTCTCTATGCACTTAAGGCAGAGAGTACACAATACACACTAATAGCCAGGAAACAAAAGAATTTGTGATAGGTGGTTGGCTGAATCCTAAATGAACACTATCTGTTAATAACCCTTAGCTTCACTGAATTTCCATAATGGGGAGATATTCTTACCCAAAGACATCCAAAATGCTCTTAGGTTTACACCCCACACTGGCAATCATATGCCTAAGGAACACAAAGCTGAAAGTGCCCAGAAAATTTATTTGCAAAATCAGATTCATTCCCCTGCATATTTTCACCTGTGCTTGCAGAGACAGTTAAAAATAGAATATGAGATCTTCAAAGGAAAACAGCCCAAAGAATGCATCTCCCCTTCTCTATCCAATTCACTTACAGGAAGCAGATAAACTTGACAGCCCAAATGAAAGCTTTACCAAAACTCTTTCACCAAAAGGGGCTGTTATTAAACATTCTAAGTGTATTAGAGATAGACATGTAAAATACAGTGTAGATTTCAGTGAGAAAATGGATGCCACTTGTAAAGGAAAATGCTTTTGAGGTGAAAGTTTAATGTGTAATGAGGAAACAATAATTTGGCAAAACCTAATCAATAAGACACACATTAATTCTCTTGTCAGATCACAGAATCTTCATTACTATGTGCCAACATCTTGTTTATCGACTGTGGCTACAAAACAACCAATTGAAAGAAAGATACAGAGCACATTTAATAAAGTTTTAGAACTTAAAAGACCTTTAGAAATCCTCCTCTCCCATGTTCTAATGCATGGAAAGTTGCCTTTTCCAAAATCCCCAATGAGCAGAAGAAAATTTAATGAGTCAAATGTCCCACCAAAAGTCAAGAAGGAAATTGGTGACAGATTTGAGACGGAGCTTCCAAAGCACCTCCAACAGTCCCTAGATGTCAATATTGTGCTAGACTATCTCATTCAGCAACACAAGAAGGAGCAGCAAAGGCTGAACCCTGCTCAGCACCATGGACAGCCTCTTTCATAGCTCATGACATAAACGATGTTCCCAATGGGTTCTTGCAACATGGTGAACCTCATAAAAGAGCTCGCTGTAGAATAACCTCTGGATCTGCCAAGTGGAGCATGATTGGGCTTGGGAAGCAAATGAAAATATTTACTTCTTTTTAATCCTAGTATTAGTTAAAGTTTTATAAATGTGTAATATTTTTACCTATAAAGTAAAATGTAAATTTTAAAAGGACTCTTTTAGATATAACCTGCTATGATCCCATCTACTTCTGCAAAATATCTGAGAGAGCTGAATATTACAACAAATCTTAAAGACTGAAACCAGAATAAAGTGTAGATCAAAACATCATGTCATACAACATATATATCCACCTACATATATACAGTTTCCATGTCAATTATATATCAGTAAAAATGAAAGAAAGAGAGAAAGAAAGAGAGAGAGAGAGAGAGAGAGAGAGAGAGAGAAAGAAAGAAAGAAAGAAAGAAAGAAAGAAAGAAAGAAAGAAAGAAAAAAGAAAATAAGCCCCCCCCTCCTAGCAAAGAAGAAAATGGCTCTGTCTTCTTTGCATTGGGAAAGTCTTAAAGGCAGTTGGTATGCCTTTTGCTGGTGGTGGGTGTATCCAAACACATATCAAGGCTTCTCAGAAAAAGATTCCTTCAGCTTTAACACAGGCAAAGATTGAGGCACATAGTTCTTATGCACAGGAAAGGCTGGCACACATAATCATCTAGGTCCTCTCTGTGTCCCCTGTAATACCCCAAATTTTCCTTCCCTACTTCCTTCACTATTTGTTCACCCCTAATGATTGCTCATGATTCCCCAGCAATTGCACACCTTCAATCTTATCATAGAAGGCAGGTTGTTGGAGGGCAGGGCCACACCTTTTGTCAAGCACTAAATCGCTGCTTAGTATTTTAGATAAGGAGCAAAAGATATGATCAATAGCTATTTCAGCTTTAAAAATCTTCCTTCAACTTGGTATAATTTGCTGCTGCTGAAAAAAGCAGCATTAATCTCCCAATTGTTACTCCACTTCCTTCTTCATTTTGTTCCTCAAATTGAAGTTAAATTACTGGCTTTTGTGGGGGGGGGGTACTAGGGATTGAACTTGAGGCCTTGCACTTGCGAGGCAGGCACCAGAACCACTGAGCTAAATCCCCACCTCTAAATTACTGACTTTTAATTAGCTACAATTCAAGGCATGGGAAACCAAACCTATGTCACAAATAGTGTATTGGACAGCTACCAAACTGGAGAGTTTGTCTCAATGAGGATACTGATGTTGCAGTGGAAAGTGGCTTTTGATAGGTGCTATATGTTGTGTAATGTGCACAAAATACCTGTGCATTTGTGACATATCAGAAATTGCATCTGGGAAATACAACAAGACACTGAGAATTTTAATTACCAACAATTTCTTTCCCTAATTTCTGAAGCAGGGAATTGCTTCTCCTGATAAATATGGCTTGGCTAGTTTCCCCTCTGCCTAAACCATCTCAACCAAGATCTCCCAATACATAACTCCAGAAATAATCTATACACTTTGAGGTTTGAAAATAAGGCTCCTCGAGGTAATTAGCTTGGTTAATTAATATATCACTCCATTTCTTTCAAAACTGATTATACTCACAAAAGGCCTATTGGACCAACAGAAGAGGTATGAAAATAAATGACTAGGGAAATATTACTCAAGAAAAAAGCAGCATTTACTGATTGAAAAACTAATATGGTATGAGGATTATGAAAACCCCCTCATGACTTTCTATCACAGGGTCTACATTTGAAATACATGTTGAGGGCAAAAATGAAAGTTATATAATTTTTAAGATCTTAGAATCTAATACAGATATTTTGAATATGGTAAATATCCTAAATCTAGTCCTTGTTGTTTATTTATTTTACAGTAGTTATGATTTTATTTTTAATATTTGTCATGGGAACCATAGATAGAGTGAAAAACTTAGAAAGTCATCAGCAGTGATTTTCTGCTTGGCTTATCAGGGACATAGAAGGTGTCTTACTCTTCTTGTTGCTAAGACAAAATACTGGATACTCAAAGTTCAAAGAGGAAAGATTAATGTTAGCTCACACCTGGTAGAGGTTTCAGTACATGGTTGGCTGGTTTCAAGGCAGGGTGGTGTGGAGGAAGGGCCAGTAGAGGAGAAACAGTCTGTCATGGCAAGCAGGAGGGGGTAAAGCCTACCTTCTGTCTTATGTTTTACATAACATCTAGGCTGTGAGCCTATTTGTTGGTGTTTTATTTGATGGTAGGTGGTCCAGGAAGAGGTCCAGATACAGTTTCATTTGTACACTGTTCTGCCACTTGGGAGAGTAAGCTCTCAAACCCTCTAGTTTCTCATCTGTGAAATAGGAAAATTACATTATTAATCCTGGTTAATATTGACCTTGACCATAGGAACAACTTAGAGATAACTTAAAGATTTGTAGAGCATATTAAATGAGAACCTGCATACATATATACCCATCTGTATATACACATATACATATGTATACACATCTCTCTGTGTGTGCATATATATATGTGTGTGTATATATATATATACATATATATATATAGTTTCGCATGATCCCTGGTATATAGCTTGTACCAAACAAATGTTCTTTTCTACAATAATTTATATATAGCTAGTAGTAGTGACATGTGAATAGGTAATTTTACAAGAGGAAGATAATTGCCAAGTAAATGAAGCATTACAAAACAATATTTAAATACAAAAATGTCTTATGAGCAACTGGCATTATTTATGGAAAAAAAGCATTAACTCGTTTGGTGAGTAGATTTTAGACTCAAATTTCTGAATTCAAGGAATTTACAACCCTGGAAAGTATGACTGCGAGGACTGCTACTACTAATTATAACAGCTTATCTAAAACCACTCCATCCTCTAAATATACCTAAACTGTGGAACTGTTTTTGAAATGGAATCTTCTTTAGGAGCTGGGAATGAACTGACTGCTCCTAGAGTACATCTCAAATAAAGACAGTGGTTATGTCGTGAAAAACATCTACTCTCTTCGGACAGGAAAACAGCACCAGCCAAGTGCATCCTCCATTGCCCTTCACATTTGCTTCTTCAGGGAAATTTAAGCAATGGTTCTGAATCATTTACATTTAATTTTCCTTTGCTGTACATAACCATTTATCAACCTCAAAGGCATCTAAGATTTTAGAAAACCCTCCCATTCTCAAAAACTCTGAGTCTCAGTTGTGCATTTTATCACTGTGCTGAGAGATTTCCCACAAACCAATTATCTTGAGAATCCACTAATTAAATTAACTTTTTATGATATTGTAAACATTGGTATATGTCTCTTTTTTATTAATCTTACTACTTGTCTATATTGTGAAGAAAATGGACTCCTTCTTGTGGAATGTGAAAGATCGTAGTCAAAAATGAATGTAATAAAATAATTCTATAGTTAAATAAACTGTCCAGCTGGTCACAGTGGTGCAGGCCTGCAATCCCAGCAGCCAGAAGGCTGGGGTAGGAGAATTGGTACAAGTTCAAGGCCATCCTGGTCAACCCAGTGACTTTGAGGCCAGGCTGAATTACATCATAAGGCACGTTTAAAAAAAATTAGACTAACAAACACATATGTTTGTTTGTTTTATCTTGTATTTCTGGTAATTTTCTAAAGAAACTTAAATGAGTTAATTTCTAAATCAAGCATAGAAGATAGGGTCTCCCTAAAAACAAGCCTACATAGTGTTTTCAGAACTGTCACAGGTCCTTTCTCCTCTCTCAACAATCCCAATCCTAGGGACATCAACAAGAGCCTCTATGATCTTCATTGCTCGCTTGAGTTTTTAAAATTTTTAACTATCCTAGGTAAGCCTGTGTACTCTTCTTCACACTGCTGAGAATGGTCTCCACACGTCCCGAGTAACACATGGGATTATGGCAACACCTTTGATGCCTACTCACTAATGGATGCTCATGCAGATGTTGCTGTAGATTTAAATTATCACTGGGGAAAAGGAAACAATATTTCAGACAAAGAACTTTAGCAAGGATATGCCAGAATTCCAAATTCATTACCAAATTAAAGTTCAGTATGAATTGTCTCTCATAAGTACACAGAAGTCTCTGATGATTACAGGGGTGAGGAGACAAGCAACCATTTAGCAACACGTGAATATGTACTATGTTCCCGAGCATCCGCAGTATCTGGCTCTGATTGAGAGGTTTAAAATCAAGTAAACAATGCAGATTTTTGTCCTAATAAAGGTGTGTATAATTGAGAATATAGAAAGTACAGAAATGATTAAAATTATATTTTTGGATATAAAAAATAAGCAAATGTAATAGTAAGCAAAATTTTCCTTTTTTTTTTTTTGGTACCAGTGTTCAAACTCGGAACCTTGCACTTGCAAGGCAGGCGCCAGAACCACTGAGCTAAATCCCTGGCCCATAGTAAGCAAAATTTTAAGTAAAAAAAGATGTGATTAGGGATGAGAAAATTTTAAATGATCAGAAAACTAGCTGTTATTGGAAACTAGCTGTTAGGTGAAAAATAGATGGGATTTACTGGATTCATATGGAAGAATAAGTTGCATCACTCCAAATGAAGGAAAACCAAGAGAAAGATTTAGCAGGATGAAAATGTCCCTGGGGCATGGCAAGGACCTTAGAGAACAAGTAAGTGGCAGTGGAGCAGAATTAGGGGAAACTGGATGATCATGTTTGAAATGCTGTTGAATCATTTAAGAGCAATTTCATATTGAAGAGCGAAAACAAGAAAAATGATAATAGCCGTACAGAACAGAGAAATTGGGAAAACAAAGGAAGGAACTTTAGGAAAAATAATCCTGTGAATTAAAAAATTTCAAGTATAAAATCAGTGAAAGAAATCCTAAACTAATAGTAGAAAACCTATTTGACACTAACATACCAAAATAATATCCTTAACATATAGAAATAAATATTGCATAAATACTGCAAAATAAATACTGCATAAATACTGCAATAAGTATATTTAAAATTCAATAAAATAAGAAACAAATTGGAAAAGTCCATCAAAGTACATAGATAATTCACAGAAATTCAGTTGTCCATCAGAGATTTAAAATATAAATAATATGAGCACTAATCTTTCTAATAATAAAAGATATACAATTTAAAACATGATAGTATTTCTCACAAGAATATTTTCTATTACTGTATTGGAAACAATAAGATGAGAAATCCTATAAAATTAGTAAGAGGGAAATGTCAGTACAATATTTCGTTCTTGATCTTTTTTTTTTTTTTTTTTTGGTACCAGGGATCGAACTCGGGGTCAGTACAATATTTCTGGTGAAAAATTCCCTAAGAACTATCACAGCCTTTAATTTGTTTATAATTTTCACTCAAGAATAAAATGTTTGAGAATTATATCCTAATGAATGATCATGCATAAAAAAGGCTCTGGCACAAAGACGTTCGTCACAGCATCATGTTTTATAGTAAAGAATTTGGAATGAATATGAAAATCTAGGGAAACCCTTAAATAAGGTATGATAGTTGCATATGAGAGAAAATTATGAAACAATCTCAATTTTATTTGTGGGAAATTTATAAAACATGAGAATATTATTTTGGTTATAAAAAAGTGACAATCATTTTAAAAATGAAAGTTTAGAACTCAAAAGTGGCTGATTTCCACTTGTCGATTTGCCTTCTATACAAACACCTAAGATCTACAGGCCATCCAAAACCAAATCTCATATCTGTTTACTATTCTACTTGCTCTGTCTTCTCTGTTAAAGTCACAATCTATCCACAGGCCTAGAACACTGAATGTCCCCCTCAATTTCTTAATTTCTATCACCTCCCAGTGCAAATTGTTCACTGTTGGCCACCTCTGAAATTTCTCTCCAATTTGTCACCATTGCCATTCCAACACCAAAATGTTGGATCACATCCAAAAACTTCTGAACTAAATACTTCAAATGTACTTAAATTATCTCTCTGACCTCATGTTTATCTCAGTAATCTGTCTTATAAATCTGCCAAGCTGTTCTCTATAAAATAAAAGTCTGACTGTGGTAATTTTCTGATTGAGGCACTATGAGGGCTGTGTCATAGATTACATTCATAATGCGTATCTTGGTGAATAATATTTATAATATTAAGTCTGTACTTACCATTCCAGCTTCATTTCTTTAAAACTAATATGCTTTTATTTTCTACAAAACAAATGAATAATTTATATCATTAGATTTATCAAATAAAGAAAAAAATATACCTGTTTTACTGAATCCATAATTGCTTCCCAGGAAATATTTTTAAAAAGGATTCGTCGTTCCTATGTCTTTCAAACTCCAGGTTTTGCTCCATAAGAAGATGACTTAATTGACTCATATTAAAAGTTTTAAAATAAAAAAGAACATATCAGAAAACATGAGTCATTTCATGTAGTGAGAGTAATCTTTGCTTTATGAAACTTGTGTTTAGATTATATGCAGGTCACAGTCAAAAGAAATTTGAAAAGTCACTGCTTTCTTCTGAATTCCTCAGCCTTTTATAAATAAGTATACTATAGTCCATACATAGATTATTAAATCTGTGTGTTGCTTCATTTACTGACTGTGTGGTCTAAGGAAGCAAGAACTATTTCCTACTTATTTTTACATCTCTGAATACAGATATGTCTGAGAATACACTTAACACGGAATGCCATTCAATGTACATTCAATGAAAGTGAGCCTGCAGTAGCACACAGCCATAGATTCACTGATTTGGCTATCAGTACGTCAGTCTTGGATCCCCACTCAAAAACATGTAGCTTTAAAAGATCTAAAGATAGCTCTATTAGTTTCCCCTAAAAGTTGATCCTAAACCATGGACCAGGAAGACAATTTTATTCCAAAACATTATTTCATTCTAAACCCAAATCCTTGTGATAATTTTCTACAATAAAATTCTAGCAAGTTTTAATATTTTGTGTGGAAATACATTAAAAAGCAGTCTGTCGTGGGGACAATGGGTATAATTATACAGAATACATACAATGGGCACAGAAGGCATGACTCCAGACTGGTCTGTAGTTTTTCAAAGCCACACATGTTCCGCTCAGCAATTTGAACTAGCTTCATGTTGAATTAGCAATTTGAACTAGGTTTCATCCGGTGGCCAAGGAAACATGTATAATGGGTATAGATCAAAGCCTTTATCTTTGGAAATAAAATATTACTTAAAAACATTGTATTTCCACCTAAGAAAATCCCACCATTGGGTCCTAAAAAAACATCCTTTCTTTTTATAGTGCTATAGTAACTTCAAGCATCACCTGACCCTTAAGTAAACCAAAATGGTCTAAGCCAGAAATTTCTCATTTACTATAGGATCAAAATACAGTCTTCAAGAAGTAATTTATTTATTTTTTAATTCTTTTATTGGTATATTCTAGGTATACAACACAATTACATTTCTCATTGGGAACTTGCACCTTTACATGATGCATCTTGGTTCTTATTTTTTCCCAATTCCTAACCCTCCTTTCACCTCCTCCACCCTTCCCTATTTACAAAGACTTTATTTCCATTTTTTCCCTTTCTCAGCATTTTTCGTTTCCCCTGCCCCTCCCACTACCCCTACTCCTTTGAACATTTTCTTCCTATATTGAATTATCCATTATTCATTCTAATCATTGGTACATTTTAGGTAATACAATATAATGACATTCATCTTTGGAAATTTGCATCTTTACATAATCTCTCTTGGTTCTTATTTTTCACCCTTGCCCAGCCCTCCCTTCAACCCCTCCATTCCTCCCTATTTACAAAGATTTGGTTCCTATTTTTCCATTTTCTCATAGTACTTCCATACCCTTCTTTCCTTTCCCCTACCCCTCCCACTTCCTTCCCCTTTGCCCCTTTTCTTCCTATTTCACATGACCTATTATACATTTTAGTCCTTATTTACACTTTCAGTTTCTCACACCAGAGAAACTATTCGGAATTTATACATGCGTGTCCTATTTATTTCACTTAAGAGTATCTCCTCAATGTGCATCCATTCAGCTATAAATGTCTCTAATTTCTTATTTTTTATGCCTGAGTAGTACCCCATTTTATAAAAAAACCCACATTTTCTCTATCCAGTCTCCAGTTGATGGGCATTTGGGCTGTTTCCAAGTTTTAGCTATCACAAACTGCGCTGCTATGAACATGGGTGCACATATATCACTGTGGTATGATTCTTTTAATTCTTTGGGGGAGATCCCCAGCAGTGGAATAGCGGGATTAAATGAGACTTCCAGTCCTAGTTCTTTGAGGTATCTCCATACTGATTTCCACAGTGCTTGCACCAGTCTACACTCCCACCAGGAGTGGAGCAGGGTTCCTCTTTCCCCATAGCCCCACCAGCATTTGTTATTGGTTGATTTCATGATAGCAACCACTCCTTCTGGTGTGAGGTGGAATCTCAGCATTGTTTTCATTTGCATCTCTCAAATGACCAGCGATGTTGAACATTTTTTATGTATTTATTTGCTTTTTCTACTTCCTTGTCTGAGAAGTGTCTGTTCATTTCAGATGCCCATTTTTGGATTGCGTCTTTCAATTTGGGAGGTCTGATCTTTTTAAGTTCTTCATAGATTCCAGATAGTAGACCTTTGTCTGAGGAAAAGCAAGTGAAGATTTTTTCCCACATTGTGGGTTGTCTCTTCACACTGCTGGTGGTTTCTCTTGCTTTGCAGAAGCTTTTTAATAAGAAGAGATCCCATTTGTTGATTGTTTGTGCTAGTTCTTGGCCCACTGAGGTTTTGTTCATAAAATCTTTTCCTACACCTATGTCTTCAAGGGTTCTACCTAACCTCTCTACCAACTGGTTTAGAGTTTCTATTTTAATATTTAGATCTTTAATCCATTTTGATTTTAGTTTAATGCATGGTGAGAGATATAGGTCTAGTTTTAATCTTTGGCAAGTTGAAACCCAATTTTTCCAGCACCACTTATTAAAGAGGCTATCTTTCCTCCAGTGAGGGTGTTTGGCTCCTTTCTCAAAGATAAAATGGCTGAGTGTGTCTGGCGTTGTTTCTGCATCTTCTAATCTGTTCCACTGGTCCTCAGGTCTGTTTCTTTGCCAGTACCATGCTGTTTTATCACAGTAGCTTTGTAGTAGAGTTGCAGGTTGGGGATTGTGATACCCCCTGCCATGTCTCTGTTACCTAGAATTGCTTTTGCTATTCTGGGTCTCTTCTTGTTCCAAATGAATTTTTGGATTGTTTTCTCAAGGTCCGTGAAGTATGCTGTTGGGATCTCAATTGGAATTGCATTGAATCTATATAGCAGTTTTGGAAGTATGGCCATTTTCACTATATTAATCCTTCCTACCCAGAAGCAGGGGATGTCTTTCCATTTTCTGATGCCATCTTCAATCTCTCTTTTCAGAGTGCCATAGTTTTCAGAGAAGAGGTCTTTGATTTCTTTCGTTAGGATGATTCCTAGGTATTTCAGTTTTGGGGATGCTATTGTGAAAGGAATTGTTTGCCCTATTTCTCTCTTAGTGAGTCTGTCATTTGTGTAGAGGAAAGCTATTGATTTTTGTGTGTTGATCTTGTAACCAGCTACTTGACTGAATTTGGTTATTAAATCTAGAAGACTTTTGGTGGAGTTCTTGGGGTCTTCTATATAGAGTATCATGTCATCTGCAAAGAATGACAATTTGACTTCTTCATTTCCTATCTTTATTCCTTTCATTTCTTTCTCTTGTCTAATTGCCGTGGCTAATGTTTCCAGAACTATACTGAACAAGAGTGGTGATAGTGGACATCCTTGTCTTGTTTCTGATTTGAGTGTGAAGGATTTCATTTTTTGACCATTGAGTATGATATTGGCTGTTGGTTTTTCATAGATGGCTTTTATCAGTTTGAGGCAGAGACCATCTATTCCAATTTTTGTAGGGTTTTTATCATAAATGCATGTTGGATTTTGTCAAATGCTTTTTCTGCATCTATGGAGATAATCATATGGTTTTTGTCCTTGGCTCTATTGATACAATGTATTAGATTGATTGATTTGTGTATGTTGAACCATCCCTGCATCCTTGGGATGAATCCCACTTCATCAGGGTATATGATCTTCTTGATGATCTTCTGCCTTCTATTTGCCAGTATTTTATTAAGGATTTTTGCATCTATATTCATTAGTGAGATTGGCCTGTAGTTCCCTTTTTGGTTGGGTCTTTCTCTGCTTTGGGGATCAAGGTGATGCTTGCTTCCAGGAATGAATTTGGGAGTATTGCTTCCCTTTCAATTTCATTGAAGATTTTAAATAGTAGTGTCAGTAGTTTCTCTCTAAATGTCTTGTAGAATTCAGCAGTGAAACCTTCAGGGCCGGGGCTTTTCTTAGTTGTTAAGCTTTTAATTATGTTTTCAATTTCATTGGTTGATATTAGGTTGACAACTTTTAGGTCTTTTTCATTCAACTTTGGTAATTCATATGTATCTAGGAATCTATCCATTTCTTCTGTGTTTTCCATCTTCTTGGTATATAGGAAGTAATTTATAATTTACAGTGATATGACTACAGTTCAATCATGATTTGATTTTTTCTTAATGAAGCCCTTTAACTTATAAATTCAGCAACCCTAATTATTCCACTTAAATAATTAGTGTCCCCCTTCTTCCTTGTCTAATTAATAACTTGTATTCAAGCTACTAGGAAAGGTTGCAATGTCAAATGTTCTGTGTGATTTTTTAAAAATATTGATCTAAGAATGTTCCCTAATGGCAAGAATGTAGCTTTAGAATAGTTCCTTTACATCTGGTTAACAACAATATTATTTCCTTCAAGTTGAAAGAGATTCAAGTAATATTTTTTATTTCTTCTCTGCTGCAGAAAAACCATGGTATATCAGCCATGCCCACGTAGGCAGGTGAGAATGAGCTGGTAGAACCATTTCATACACTGGGTGCAAGAAGCTATGCATATCACAGACTTACATATTTTTAGATCTGAAATTGATCTTTCAAGATGTTTGTGGTATACATGACATAGCATCTTTATTTTTTAGGAGAGGAGACTGAAACCACAGGATAGTCTACACAGTTTATAAATTCACCAAATACATTCAAAGAAACATGTATCAAACCTGTGGCTTGTCTTAGATCTCAGTGTTCTTCCAGTGAATTAGTGTGCCTAATAAAATAAAAGAATTGGAATTCTCTTTGTAGAGGGAGGGGATTGTGACAATTTAGCAATTGTTTTCCTTAGTAATTGCTCAAGTTTTTAAGTACCATAAACTACACATTAAAGAGGCTATTTGGTTTATAGGGCAAAATAACATACTAGAGCTTATCAAATTAGAAAATTATATTTTCTTGTCAATTTGCTGGATAGTTTTGCGCTTATCTCAAATAATTTAAGCTTTATTCATAGAGGATATGATATATTCACAAAAATCCAAAGATCTGAAGAAGATCTTAAATCCAAAGATACTAGATAGAAATTCAAATCCACTGGGGAAACTCTAGGCCAAAATGTTAAATCTTTCTAAGCTCCTACAGAGTTTCAGATCCTTTACCATCAGGATTCTGCAAGTTTAGTCAGGATATCTGAAAAGAGAATAGAGGTTCCAGGGAGACTTATTTTTGCTGTGCTCTTTAAAATGTTGAAATTGGTATTCCTCCCAGTTATCCTTTCTTTTCCATTTTGGAACAGAAGCATTAACAGTTTGAATGTTTGCCATTTGCCAAACACCACATGAATACTTTGCATAAATTAACAAACAGAACTCCCAGACAAACTGAGGATGTACATGCTGTTGTTATTTCCATTTCATAAAAGGAGAACCAGACCTCAGAAGAGGATAAATCACTTTGTCCAAGATTCTGCTTCATAACTATTTCAAACTTGTCTTCCACAACCTTGCTCCTCCTCACTACACTATACTTTCTTCCCAGAGTGATGGAAGCACACAAGCATAGTACCTCAACTCCTACACACACAAACATACATACATACACTGCTTCTAGCCATGATCTGTCAAAGTCAAAGACAATCTTAACTAGTTATGCCTCACTGAAGCTGTAATATCTCCTAAGTCTACCACAGTGTTTCTATGTTTAAAGAAAGCAGGCTCAAGTGAGACAAATATCTGTCCCAAGGTTATTATGGGATCTTGTAACTAAGCTGGGGCTAGAAATGAATTCTTGACTTTTGCTTAATTGGTCATTCTATATACTACAAATAGTGGAAGAAAGATAATAAAAATTATTGGAAGAACTTTTGTCGATTAAGAGATACACAAATATTAAATGCACTCTTGCAGCTAAGAAAGCAATTTAAAAGGAAGGGCCATTATTGCTAATAACAATGATAGCTTTTACAGCCAGTAAGAAGCTTGACAGTGGCAATGAGTATGTTGAACAACAGAACAATTTTAATACTTGGTCTTATGCGTTTTATATTAGTCAAACAATTTCATGAAGGAAAATCCCCCAAATTATGTTACAAAACTGGTGAGCAGTGGAGCCAGGAGTTAAAACCAGATCTTTTGGATGCTCAAGCTTCAATTCTCTAGTACATTTTGATTTCTCACTAAGAAATGGGAATTTATTGAATGTGCTATGGAAGAGGAAGAAAAAAACCCTGTGTTCTTAGAAAAGTAATGAAGAACATCTCAAATCATTGTAGGAAAAACTGAAACAGAAGAGAGAAGAAATTAGTTAAATGAATCTGTAAATATTACGTTTTTAAAAGAAACATTGCCCCTCCCAGCATTTCAGAGTTGCTATGCAATATTTGATCACAATAATAATGAGGCACAAGATGTTTTAAATGATTCTATTCATTTTCTGACCCCAAATAAATTTTCATGTACCTACACTCTATCTTTCCTAAAAGACCATGTATACAAGACTCCAATGAGAGAAAGTGAATTTCAACATTTTTCTCTTTAAAGAGGGCAAAAGCCTTATTGATTAGAGACTGATAATCCACCCTGAAGGCCCCCAATCTCAACTCCTCTCAGAAGCTCACCAGGGCCAAGTGTGGGGATGTATACCTGTGATCCCAGCACTCCAGGAACCTGAGGCAAGAGGATTGAAAGTTTGAGCCCAACTTGGGCAACTTTAGTAACTTAGCAAGACCCTGTCTCAAAATAAAAAATAAAAAAGTTCTAGGGATATAGCTCAGTACAAAGCTTTGACCTAGGTTCAATCTCAAATACTGTGGGGGAAAAACAAGGTAAGTAGGGCTGGACCTGGTTACCGCCTGGATGTGAGACTGTAAGATATGATCATATGCATCTCTTTAATTTCAGGAATATTGTGTATGGGGGGGTTCACAACCCTTGTCTCACAAACAATACTACAGTGTAACTGTAGAAGTTATACAGTTATGTATTTGTCTTATGTACTTAGAGTCCCTGTGTACATAGTAATTGCTCATAAACATTTGTTGAATTAAAACCTAAGGCTGTATTATTCATAAGTTCTTCTCCATATGAAATTCGGGGGGGGGTGTCCTTTTCAGATAAGCTCTACTCAGTTATATGCCTGTTTTATTTATAAGCAAATTAAATATTTCCCCTGGGATAATTAAGAGAATAAATATGGATATTCCTTTTCCCAATAAGTATGAATAGCTTAGATCTATCTTTTTAAGTTTATCTGGAATCCTCAATTAACCTCTTTTAAAGTTATCATCTTATCTCCCAACTTGACTTACAGTCTCTTTGAAAATCAAAATGTCAAAATTCTTGGGATCAAGTTCTATAGAATTCCAGATAAATGGCGGGGAAGGGGGGAGTGAGTGCTATGTAATTTGTACTTTGTTCTTTTTTGTTCAGTTTCTGCAGTTTTTTACAAGGAAAAAAAAACATGGAGCTGTAAAATTCTGTGTTCATTATTGCTCAAGGAATGGTGAATGAATGAGTCAAGTGTGTATGGATTAAAATTAGAAAAAAATTACTAAATGTCTGTCATTAAATTGCTCTTGCTAATATAGCTTTTTCAGGGGTTGTCCAATAGCAGAAAAGAATAGCAACTGACAGCTTATGGTCATTCTTGGAGATTCATGAGAAATATTACTTAAGAGAAGCTTAACTTGTAGACGCCTCATAAATAAACTCCTTTGATTATAAGCTGATTTTATTTTACTTGTTACCATTAAGACAAACTGAGCATGTTTCTCAGTGATCCATTAAAGTTTTGAAGAAAACGTGCCAAGGAGAGTAATGTATGCTGGCTCCTCTCTTCTGGAAAAATCATAATCTTAACAGTACAGGAACTATTCATCAGCTAATTTAATTTCGCATTTAGACCAATTAGAGAAAGGAGAGAAAAATGCTAAAGTTAAGCACTTGTTTATAAAATTTCTCTAAGTGAAATTGCTCACTCAAAAGAGCATGAAATAACAGGAAGCTTTTTTTCTCAAAAGGGTTTTATGCCTAAAGACAGAGTTGTTTTCTCCGAGCAACCCCTGCAAAGGAAACAAGGGGAAAGAGATGAGGTATTGTCAGATAACAGTTGCTGTTGGAAGATATATAAATCTTGGATTGGTAGCCACTGAAAATATTCACTAAATGCCTGCAGAGAAAGCAATGAATGAATAAATACATGGTGTAGAAGATGAGACAGGGAGCTCTCCCATGGGTAACAATCACACAGTCAAAAGCACAAACATGATAAACTACTGTTTGGAAAGTTAAGAAATAGTTTATTTTGAACACAGAGTTCCGTCTATGTTAAGAGGCTGTCAGAATAAACTCATATGTGCACATGAACTGTCTACAGGCAGAAAGAACCATCCTGTTATTTCTGAGAATAGGAAGTCTGACCTTCCTATTCTTGACCATATACTAGAAATCTTCAGAGACAAATAAAGCAATCCTTCCATCCTACTCCAGTGGAATTGGTTTTTTTGCTTAAATTCTTTTATTGGTACATTTTAGGTATACAATACATTTACATTTATCATTGGGTGCTTGTACCTGTACATGATGTATCTTGGTTCTTATTTTTTCCCCATTACCTGTTTGTGCCTATGTATTGGGCAGTTCAACATTCTTAATAAGCCAAGGAGGCTTCATTTGTTCATATTTATCACCAGAGTGATATTTTCTGCACCTTTCTATTAGAGTTTGCAGGACAACTATTGCACAGAGTACTGTTCCCATTGAGGACCCAGACATTCTAAGTACAAGATAAATCTAGAATAAGGTCAAAGATTCTGACTCACAATCCAGAGACATTTTTATCTACAGCACCTAATCACAGTTAACAGGTTAGTCCAAGCCATTGTCCTACAGGTAAAGGAAAGGAAGGACAAGAAGGGGAAAGACTTGTTCAAAGCAATAGCCAAAATCCTAATGGGTCCCAGCATTTAGGTTGTCTGAACTAAGATACAGTTCTTGTCCCACACTAATTACCTGTAAAGGATTAGAAAACCTTGAATTTTCTCTAAAATTCTATAACCTTTATAGCTTTCATCATTTTTTTTTACTGGCTTAGCACTCCAACTGTCATGCTGCCCACATGAAGTCTTCTCCAGCTTGGGGTCAGGATTTGGTCTAGTATTCTCAGGAATAGTTGATAACACTCAAGATTCCTTCACTGCCTCAGAAGTACACTCTTAGGCTCTGGATCTTTTGCACTACCCTGTGCTGTCCAGTAAAAGCTGTGTCAGTAGATTTCTGACCATTATAATTATAGTTAAAATTGCAAGACAAGGCTTCTATGCACAAAATTCTCAGTCACATTCTGACTCAGAAAGAGAATGCCAAATGAAGGTTCCAGACTTTCATGGTTGATTCATTGAGAAATAAGACTTTTGTGTAAAACACTTAACAGCATGCTAAGATTTGTTCTTACAATCTCAAAATTTCATAATGAATGATAAAGATTAATTACATATGATTAGAATCTCAAAAAAGAGCTAAGTCAGGACTAGAATTTTATTATTTCTATATATTATTAATAAAATTATAGAGTAGGTTTGTTTTGCTAATTCCTTCAACCTTGGACACATCATTAATGTCTAAGACATAATTTCAGTTTTCTTAAGTTCTAATCCATACAGTACTTTTACCCTCCTCTGATTGGCTCTGATACATAGGGTCTTCTTGTAGTAAATGGGTTCACAATCCTAAAGCCAGTGACATACAGGTTTTGTAGATGTAGAACTCAGTACTATATAGAATTTTAAATATCTACATTTTTTTAATTATTAGGGACCTAACACATACTTCTGTCAAAAGACAGCCATGCACCATAAAAGGAATTTAAAAATGAGCCTGGGGCTGTTGCTCAGTGGTAGAGCTCTTATCTAGCATGCGCAAGGCCCTACACTCCATCCCTCGCAGTATAGCAAAATAAATAAATAAATTAAAAGGGATTAAAAAGACCCAAAGTGCTCCTTCAGCAACTTTCATTCTTGTATCAGACTGTTAATTCTACAAATGGTATGCCATTTAGACAATGTCAGTGTCTCAGGTGGCTAATCATCATGGGAAGGAGGAAGAAAAGAAAGAGTATACACACTTGCTCCTGTCTGGCAACTTTACTCCTTCACTGAAACCTCCCCACATGTAGTGAAATTAACATTTTGGGTAAGAAGACATTCTGTGTGTTAATCTTTCTAGACCAGAGTAAAGATTATATCTACTCTAAAACTCTTGAGTCAATGGGACATTTAAGGTATTCAATCAAGGTAATTTATGAAGGTTGGCTCAAGGCTGAAGTGACATTTTTATCCTTTTTGTGCATTTTTTTCTTGTTACAAAACAGATAAATCATTAGTTTTTGTCTTTGTTTCAAAAAAAGTAGTCTCAGTTATTTTAACTTGGACCTTGCTTATATTCTTAGATACCTCTCTTGTGTCTTGTCCCCTTTATCAATAATTTTTGTTAAATTGCATTGATATATATATATATATATATATATATATATCTCGGTTCATGAATGTTTCTGTTTGCAAACAATTCAGCTCTTTCGTTCACAAATGCCACATCACATGACGAACACAACCATGGCCATCTTCCCCACACAAACACAAACTCAGCCATCTTCCCCAAAATCATAAAACAAGTTTGTGAACTGAGGTACCACTGTACATATGTGTGCGTATTTTCTTTGAAGTGTGTGTGTACATATATATATATACACACAATTCAAGTAAACATGGCATGAGTACTTAGTCCATTCTCAATATTTCCAGACACTGAGGAGGATAGGAAGGGAACAGAACATGTGTTTAAATAAGAATTCAACAATTTTAGTTGGCAATGTAAAGAAGGAAGCAACTCTCAATAATGAAAATTCTTACTAGGCACCAAGCATCCATTTGAGAAAGTGTTCATTCTCCCTAGGTTCTATTCAGTAAGCTCTACAAGTTTCTAAAAGATGGTCTAAGTAAGAAAACAGAATGTACCAAGTGTGCCTCATTGGCCCCAGGTAATTAGGTTCTTATTGCAAAATTCTGTCACCTACCTGGGGCAAGACAGAGAAGGTTGAAGGTAAAAAGTGATTAGATGTCAGCATTACTTAAACTACAAAAATCAAGACTGAAAGGGGGCTGTAGCAGTTGAAGGAATTAGTCAGTAGGTGAAATCCAAGTTGGCTTGCTTTCTCTTTAAGAGCATAGGAAAAAAGAGAGCCCTGGATAAGGGGTTATGAGTCATGAAGCAAGATTTAATTGTTGGTGTCTATATCACAGAAGAAAGAGACGATTTCAAAAATATAGCTAAGCTTCCACTGACGAGGTCATCAGGTGGCTGTGTATACCATCCAACTATTAGTAATATAGCACTGAAAAATTGAGAATTTGTAGGCACTACCATTTACAAAAGGTACCTTAAGTGTAGAACAACATTGAACATAGAGATTTCAGGTCAAAATTTTACATTTTTATATACGTCATACTGATTCACACCAGCAGTTATTTTCTATCAAAGGTCATATTTTACAGGAAAATGTAAAATTATTGTTTTTTAGAAAAAGAAAATTCTTTTCTTGGACACTAGCCTGCCTCAATCAATTCACCTTCTAAGCCATATTGTAGCTTATACTGAATTTATCAGTCAGTTTTTAATTGCTATAATTAATATATGAGTGAGGCTATATTATTAAGAAAAGTGATTTAGTTTGCTCTCAGTTTTGGAAGCTGGAAGTCCAAACAGTATACTGTAGTCTCTTACAAGGAGCCCTGTTCCTTGTATCAGTCACATCATGGAAGTAGTCCTTGTACATCTCTGCCTTTCTAGGCTTGCTTCCTCTCTTTATAAAGTTAGCCAGATCCAATCACAGCAGATCCACCTTAATGATGTAATCTATGACTTCCCAAAGCCTCCAACTCTAAATCACCACAGGTAGATTAAGTTTATACCCATTACCACTAACATAAGATTGTGAGAATTAAATAGCTTTATGAGTTTGGGAGGAACAAACCATATTTACACCACAGCAATTCAAGTATCTTCCACTGGCCACATTTACATTTTAAAAATTCTTTCTCTGAAAGCAAACCTTTACCACTAGAGAGCTGGGTCATTGATTATAAGCCACAGGTGTGTTGTCAAAACAACTAAAACCAGTGTGGGAATAGAGGCTCCTGCATCTCTAACAAGATAATGGTGTTAAGTACAGGTTTTTAACAAAATGCACTGTAGTTCTCATATAAACAAATTGTTTCCAATGGTTGCCTCTTCTTTTTTCTTCTGAGCATTTTGTCATCCATTGTCTAAGTGATCCCAAAGCTGCCCCAAGCTATACAAATTAAATTCAGTGCACATGCAGCAACCACACTGGTTTTTGGATTTTCTCCTGGCAAAATAGTTTTGTGTCTGAACCAGTGGGTGAGAATGCAGGGTTGGGAGGGGGTGAATCCAGTAAGCACATAAATATCTATGTTCATATTTACTCATAACTCAATCACATTGTTTGACAGTACTGTTAATAAATGTCGTTTTTTGTTGCAGTTACATGTATATACCCACAAATGTATATTCAAGTTCACCATCACATAATAGGAGGTATACACAATGATATAAAATATAACTATAAAATAGTCTTAATTTCCACATAGAGCAGCTGCTATCAACGCCAAAGGTCAAAGGGGACATCGCCCCCATATCCCAGTGTACAGCGAAAGCACTGACAATACATGGACTCTCAGGTGGTACACTTGTATTGTGCATGAGGGAGTGAACTCTCCCACCCCTAATTAGCTCTAATTGCACAACCGAGGCTCAACACTATAGCTAAACAGAGTCTAGTACTGCACAAAGGTTACTTTTCCAGGAGAGAAAAATATTTCACTGGAAATTTGTCCTGCTAAATAAATTAGCCCAGCTAGACAGCAAAAAGCTCTTTTGGTAACTGGAAGCAGAAGGCACAACTGAAGTACTGCTCACCTCAGTATTCGGTGGCTCAGCTTGAGACGTTGTGTGAGATGTTTTCTAGGTTTTCCATCCCCGTGTATAACATATTAAAATGAAAAAAATCCTCAGGGAGTAGCTGATCAGAAAGAGGAAATGATAAGAAATAAAAACAAAGCAATTAAAGGACTTCTGGCCAGCCTCTCCCCATACTGCAGCCTGGTCTTTATTATCACAGCATTGCCTGGTCAAACCCATGGCAGGACTACACTGAGGCAGGGAAGGCACTCAGGATGCACAGTTTAAGAAAGCACTATTTTGTAGGTCCTGAAACTCCATCAGGTCCAAAATCACACTCAGAGGAAACTAGTACAAAGCAAAGAGAAACATGTTAGACTCATTCAAGGAGTCCTTTGCAGATTGATCCTCCTTCCCCATGCTTCCTTGATTAATGAACTGAATATATCTCTGTGCACACCTAAAAAAGGAAGAGGGGAGTAGGAGGAGGAGGTCTAGTTAGGAAGCCATCTTTCTGGGGCTGCTAAGCAACTTTAAGAATTTAAGAAGATGAAAAAAGCAATGGGTAGCAATTAAGTAACACTTCTCTTCCACAAAGTTCTTAGCAACCATTAACTAATTATATAAGTTTCTCTAATAAAAAATGAAAGTATTATTTTTTCGGATGTATTGAAGGCTTTTCCCAGCTTAAACACATAAAACATAACCTATTACTGGAGTATTTAATAAAAGTTGCACAAATTAAGTAACACGTTAAATACCTTTGATCTAGAAGCAGGAATACACTGATGATTTGGTATTTCCCAGATTCTACTCCCTTATTCATTCATGTACACAAACATACACAAATTGCTTAGCATGTAAGTATTCCTTTAATTGCTGAGGATATAAAAATGAGTAAAATATCTGTGTGAAGGAGTGATATTACAGTAACTTATGAAGAGATGGTCTTTTAACATTGCGTATCTTCTCTCCAGTGCTCTATGGAAGAGGGAATGTGAGAACACTCCAGTGAGAGGTTGTCCTCCAGTGAGGTCAGTCCTTGGACAGAGTTCTCTTAGTAATGGAACTGATATTTCTATAAAATGATTCTATTGACTCATGAATTCCCACTTCACAACAAACTCTGGAGTGCTCTTTGTAGTTGCCAAAGGATGTTCCATTATCTCCATCTGATACAGCTGCTCCAAATGGTAGTTATTGTATAAAAATCTCAAATGAACACAAACAGTGATTTCCATGAGATCTTCAACCATCATTAATTTTCCTCCCTATTAGACAGCAATTTTTAAATGGTCAATTTCCCTTACTCTTTTATATTTTTTCTTCAATTACTACTCCTTTTGATTTGTTTATTTTCTCTTTGTTTGCTTGTTTGTTTGAGACAGCGTTTCACTGTACAGTCTACACTGGATTGGAAGTCACTGTGTAGCCCAGACTGATCTTGAACTTGTAATCCCCCTATCTCACCCTTCCCAGTGTTTAGATGTGCACCATCACACTCGGTTTAATTTCTAGTTTCACTCTTACCAATTACATTTTGAATTCTCATACTTAGGTAGTATTTGCTTTTCCACAATTAGCTTTATATCTTTGGATAAAATGAGGGAACTAAAATCAGACCTGTCAGCACCAAAATCCTTTGATGCCACAATCCTGACCATACTGAAGATGACCTTGATATTGTGTACGTGTGTATCACAGTAACTCTTTATGTATATTCTGGTGATTATATTCATCATCATGGTGGGTGAATTCTGTACAGCCTCACATAGGAAGGTAGAGTAGAATTGCACCACCTTTAGGTTATAATCGTTGTGTTCATATTTTGATACAGATCTTGTTTTATCATACTTTTTATCAGACTAACAACTAAAGAAAAATATAAATGTAACAAACAGAGAGAAACATCTCAAAGCCTGGTGACTTCCTCACTTGCAGAGTGCTCAGTATCATTGGCTGAACCTCAGGGAAATGATACCCAAATGCCTGCTAAGATTACTCAGCCACTGGTTCTTTTCTGTTTGCTCCTTCACACAGGCACAGTTAACACCAATGGGAAGAATGTACACCTCTTTTTGAACTCTCTTCCTCCATTTCCAGATTAGTAGTGATCAAGTTTCCAAGGAAAAAAAGTCCAACAATTGAATAATACACAGGAAGACCTAATTTGGGGAGAAATAGTCCCCTCCCTTGAAAACCAGAAATGACAGAGTACAATTTAAACAGAACCTAGAATCACCTAATACATATTCTTATGGTGTTGCAATTTTTTAAAATTTTTGTCCTTTTTATTAAAGAAAGGGCTGTTAATATGTGTGTGATTCTACATAGCAGAGTTATTTTATTAATCTACCAAATTTTATTTTACCTTATTTTATTTTATTTATATCAATAATTTTCTATTGTTTGTATTCATAAAATTTATTTTAATTGACTCGTAGTAATTGTACATTGCTGGAGTATGGTGTGACATTTCAAGACAAGTGTATGATGTATAATGATCAATCAGATCAGCATAATTGGTATATGCATCACCTCAGGCATACATCATTTCTTTGTGCTGGGAAAATTCAAAGTCTTCTCTACCAGCCAAACTGGGTTAACTATTGTTGACCATAGTCATCCTATTGTAATACAGAACATCAGAAGTTATTCCTCCTATCCAATTGCATCTTTATATCCATCTACTGTCCTTTCTGCATCTTTCCCTTTTCTACACTCTTGCCAGCTTCTGCAAACCATTATTATATTTTTTACTTCAAGATAAACTTTGTCATAATTTGTGAGAAAAAAGACTGCCCATTGATACCACCAAATTCATCCTGGAAGAGGCAAGGAATTTCCATGTGTTTTTTATATGAATAAATTGCACAAACTACCTTTGTAACCTTCCAAGAAAGATGTCTCTACAAGAATTCTCCAGCAGGTGGAAACACTCAGGACTTTTCCTCTCTGAACTGCATCCTTTCCACCACATCAGAGATCAAAAACAACAATAAAACTTGCAGTACGATGCCTAATATTCTGGGCTTTGCACACATTATCTCATTTGACCTTCACCCTCACTCTTCAAGTTCCACAGGACTAACAGTCTTATCTCCATTGTGCAAGTTCCAATATCGGGGCAACAGAGTGTGTAGGTCTGTGGAGGTGACAGGATATGAACTAAGACTTGAGCTTTCTCCATTCCTCCACAATGCCTTTCAGAAAGTAAACAAGTGGGAGCTTTGGAAAAAGAACATCTTCACTTTGCAAATGTTTAAGCTACTCAGTCACCATATCCAAAACCATGAAAACAAGTCACTCATCAATACTGGCCAGGCACCACTTTTAAGTCCCAGCAAGTCTGACTTGATAATAGAGTTCTAATTCAGAACCTGCTTTGTGAGTCACTTAAGTGTGACAGGACCATTTTTCCTGTAGGACAACACACAGAAAACTAAGGATATAGACTAAAACCTGCCATTTTTTTCTATCAGAGTGGAGAGAGAAACCACTCGGAGTGTAGAAAGCATGGTTTGAGGTTAAAATGTAATATGTCTTCTTGCTCCCATCCATATATTTCAAGTGACCCCTAGTTTTCATAACAGCTACTTAGAGCATGTGCATAAAGAATAAAGCCATCAAACAAATACTTCAAAACACTCAAAAATAATTTTAGAAATAAAAGAGATTGCACCTCATTACTACTCCTTCAAGGTATCTGCTAAGGTATGTGCGTGCATGTGTATGCACGACACACACATAAATATATATACACAAATATGTATGTCCATATATACATATATATATACATATATATATATATAGGTGTATATGCAAATGTAAAGGTCTAACCACAGGGCACACAGCTTCCTAAACTGTCATAAATTCTTTTACTTTGCTTCTAGTCAAGAAGAGAGTTAATTCTGCTCAAAGAGCAGGGTCTCTCTGAGTAGAAAGGTCTAAAAACTGCGAAGTTCACATAACTACCACAGCCTGTTTGCTTATTAGTGAGTTCACAGATGTCACTGTCTGGACTGGAACAACCCTTCCAAAGTAAAAGGAGTCAGGAACAAAGCCAGTGTGATCAATACCTCAGTGACTCTGAGCAGCATGGAAGGCCCCTCCCACAGGAGCAAGCCCTACGTTCCCCACAGCACACTGTGACACTCACATACTTTTCTGTGTACAGCCAATTTCAACTCCTTCACTCAGTGCAAGTATCCTGCTGGTTTGAATTCAAAGGACCTCTTCAGATTCTCTGTACCAATCGATGTTCTTAGAGGTAGTTTTTGTTAACTGGGAGAAAGAGCCCTACTTAAGCACTGGATCTGCTAAGCCAGCCTGAGACAGATCACAACCACCATCACCAGCACTGAGCCAAGATTAAAAAATATTTTTAAAAAGATTGGCTATGATCAGAAGAGCCAATAAATCACAGGATGACATGGCGACAGGAATACAAGGTAGGTTTCCAGAGATGAGCTCGGATTGCAACTCCCATGTCTCCTCCAAAAAGGAGATCTTATTATTGAATAATACTAATATTTTAAAACGCAAATTTACAGAAAGAAGTCAGGAGTCAAAATGGTAGGTGGAGCATATGTAAAAGTCACTCTCTTCTACTCTACATACCTGAAAAGGACAGACACTCCCAAAGAGCTGAGACTAGGAAATTTAACCAATGCATAGATTTGGAAAAAGCTCTGTCCTGGCAGAAAAACACATTGAAGTATTACCTTAAATTCTTAACATAGGTTTTGGGATTCAGAGGTAAGAAGCGAGGACTGGGGAAGGAAACCATAGTCTGTGGTCCAGACTATGTCTGCAAATATTCTAAAGAAACAAAGCCACACTCATTAATTTATGCATCATTTGTGCTTGTTTTACGTGCCTGTGGCAGAGTTGAGTAATGAGATACAGACTGTGTATCTTCAATGCCCAAACTATCAGTTCTGGCTATTATAGAATAAGCTTGTTGACAGCTGATGTACAATAACACAAGTGTTGAAAAATTAGCACTTTCTCAATAACATCCGACGATAGTGAGGAGGACTGAGTGGCAACCCAATTCAGAATCACTCACCCCACTCAGTTTTTCTCAGTCATCTTTCCTGATCACCCATGCTCTCCACTGGTGCTTCTGGTCAGAAATCTCTCTCCACCAGTTTTCATTAGTACTCCCAATATTGCCATCTGTGGAGGTTTTAATTCTGACAGAGAATCCTTTCTCTTCAGAAATATCAGCAGTCATGTTGGGAACACTACCTGAAAGACTGAACTGAATGTTGGTATCTCAGAAACAGGACTTGGGAGCTGACTGACATAGGCAGTCACCAATCAGAATGGAGGAGATAGAGAACCCTGGGAAGTCTCTGATAACAAATATCTACCAACCAGTGAGGAAATATTTCAGCAATCTGAACACCATAATGCTACCTATTGGATGAATAATGACAATAGGTTTAAATAACTTGTTTAATTCGCCAGTGGAATCCAGTTCTTCCGTTTCTGCCCTTTGTCCTTTAAAAGCTATGATGGCTCTAGAACTTCCTAGGAACTGCATATTTGCCTGGCAAATATCTCCAGAGATAAACTTTTCTGACTCAAAGAAGACATAGCCAAAAGCAACAGTCAAGGGGAGTATTGTATCCAAGTGATAATTGCAGTGCAACTTTCAAGAAGGGATATGTATACTCTTTATAGGCTGTGTGATACGAAGGAAAGGAGAAAGAAGGGATTTTGAAGTGAACTTATGAACCTCATTGCCACTTCCATGTTCTTATTTTGAAACATTAGAGTCCTAGAAATAGAAACAAAACCATTTGGTTACCTAATTCCATTAATTAGTCTGAGCTGAACCTGTTCTGAATACAGGCTTTGTGATGTGATCTGAATCTCCAATTAGACTGCAAATCAGCAAAATACATCCCTGGAAAGGTTTCTATAATGCAGTCCAAGAATAAATGCCTTTTTGGTTTAGGTAAGGAACTGAAAGAACAAAAAGAAATTCTCTTTGATTCTGCACATATTCTCCACCTAAGTAGAGATCATAAGAGACTCAATATTGCATGACATTATAGAGTTCAAATTTCCTTTTAGGTGTCTCTGATGGTTTTGGTTTCAAGGGTTAACACACAACCCAAAGCAATAACTCTAACATAGATTTTTAAAGCTAGGAGAAAGGACTAAAAACTATGAGCTAAAAGATAAAATTAACTACAGGATTCAAATGTACTTTGTAACCCTCTCTAGCCTCCATTTACAGTTTCTACATTACCATGATCTTCTTGTTTCCCACTGGCTATCTGACCAATTTTTGGCACTAGATCATAGAAAGATGAGATATGTGATATTGCGGCATAAATTCAAGAAAGTGGTCGACTGCTTATCAAGGCCAATGACTTTCCAGCTCTGATAAGGAACATGACCATCAAATGTGGATCAGTGGGAAGCAGGGATGGTTGGGTTAGATGAGCTAATGAACAGCATTTATTCATTCATAGGAATGGCTCCCCATGAGTGAATACAGCTGCCACCCTTGATAAAAGGAGCTCAGGCTGGGTCCAACAGTTTTACTCACGAGATGCCACTTGACCTTTCCATCCTGAAATAGATTAGTTTCCACTGGGAGAAGGCTTTCTCAATAAAAATGACATACATTGCCAATGGCATGTTTCTTCATTCAATCAAGGGCTTAATTACACTGTTTTTGTTCTATGTTGTCATAGAACGTTCAAACTACACATCTCAAGTCTGACACCACCTCAAGGCCTAAAACTTTTAGAAAGCAGATAGATCCATGAAAATTACCCCCAAATCCAGTATTTATTCAAAGCTCAGCTTTGAGTCATTGAAAAATAAAGTTTATTGCCTTCTAGTTTTTACTCTTTAACATTCACCTTTTTTTCAGGTCAAGTCAGTAGTATGACATAAGGCGACATATCACTCCCCCCAGTAATTCTGCAACAAACTACAGGAAAAATTTCCTTAGTCTGATGTTTAACATAGATTTCACTACAATAAAGCCTCAGCACTGGTTTAAAAATTAAAGACCCCAGATGCAATAGAAAATATATTTCTCAGCGGTGATTCAAAGTTATTTCATCTATACAGTCCCAGGTCACATTTATACTCATTTAATACACTTAAATACTGGTCTGGCAATGAGAATATAGTGAACCAAAAAGGAAATGAAGTTTGGATAAGGACAATACACTGAAGTTCGATTATAATGAAGTTCAATTTCTTTTTAATATGTTTCAACTTCTCATCCCCACCACCACCTCATTCTCTAATGATATTTAGGTAAATTTTTCAGTTCAGTTCTGATTGCCCCCTTATTGGCTAGTTTTCAATAAGATAAAGTGAAAGTGGCATGAAAGAGGACCTCTAACTCCAACATGCTAATGTGAGAAATGTCTCTAATGTTTGAAAATCTATGATAAAAATTGGAGAGAAATGAAGACTTAATGATATCTATGTTCATGAGAGAAAGTAAGGGGGAAACAATGTTATATCGGGCTGCTAGCTGAGGACAGATAAAACCTTAGGCTTAATACATTCTCTCCTTGTAAAGTTATCACAGCATAAAATTCCAGCCTGCATTTATTTCCATCTACATTCCGAGGAAAAAATTATCTATCCTTTGCACTATTACATCATCATTGTGGTCAAGAACCTGAGAGGGTGGGCTACAGAAAAGATATTCTAAGTATTTTCCTCCATGCACACCATGGTTTAGTATATGGAGAGAGTATATATGTGCACTAGCAAAATAATTCAAACCTATTAATGATTAGTGACACATTGTTGAAAAAGGAAGCATAGTTTCTTCAAACCAATATTCACTTACTGTCTTTGGACTTCAAAAGTTCAGGATATGATAAAAAAGTATGATGTGTGTTTAATGTTTTTAAAATTATGATAAAATTATACATTAATATTAATCCATGTACATATAAATTTTGAGAGGGTCGAGTTTTGTCTTCAAATGACTTTGAGTTTTATCACTCTAATAGTATCACATTGGGTGCAGTGAGGTTGTGTGAGACAAATTAGGCAACTAAGTATAGGCTTCACAATTTGTAAATAATTGGACAGATTCAATTAGTTTTAAACTGGAAGTTTTAGGATTAGTTTACTTTTACTTGCATTTCATAGATGAATTCACTTACACATCTCTAACGAATGAAAACAACACATTCTTAACTCGCAATCCTAAATTGGTGCTTTCCTTTCTAGCAGTTTCAAAATAATAAAATGGTTCAGGGATTGAACATTTGTATCCAATTTTACTTTTGGCTTAGTTAAGCAAAATCATCATTCCTGAAAAAGGCTTTCAATGTTTTTCAAACAAGTTTCTTTGCTGAAGCAGCTCTTTCCATGAAATCATACAATAGTCTCTGATTTTTTTTAAATGATGCATCATCTCTTTAAGGAAAATTGGGTTATTGATTAATTGATTATATGCTTCTCACAAATGCCAACTTAAGCACAAGTAAAGAGACACTATTGAATGTTCATAACTCAAAGCCTGTAAGACCACGCTACATGGTTGCATTATTATGGTCTCCTATTTTAATGAAGACATAGCACGGCACTTTGTTAGCCTAATTTACACAATATATCAAAACTACATGAAATTTCCTTACACTACAATGGGAGAGAAATTGCAACACATATATGAATTATAGAGCTTAGCCTGGTTTAAGGTAGGACATTAGTATTCTGGAGCTGTAGGTGGAATGTTAGTCTTTTATAAGGTGGCAGTGGATTTCTTCTTTAGAGGAAATTAAAGTGCATGAAGCTGTCTTATAACTTGTTAGTGAAAACGGTGACATTTGAAAATGATTAACAGAAAATTGAGTTTTTATTTAGATACTCAATAATCTAGAAGTGTCTAAATAATAAATGGCTTATAGGAAAATATCACCCATTTGGAGAGGAGAAGTGAATATTATAAACATAACAACAATAGAATAACATCCACTATTTGTCTAGGAATTATAGCACAGATTTAAGGACATGTGTTTTGGAACCAGTATTTGAATTGCAGCCCTGCAATTAACTAGCAAGGAGCCATGAAGAAACTGCCTAATGTTTCAGTGTCTCACTTGTCCAAACTGTAAAATGCCATGACCCTCCCTCACTGTTTTACTCTGAGGAGTAAATAACTTAATATGGGAACCCACAGTAGTCAGGATTGAGTATGGCTGCATGAGGCAAAAACCCAACTACCATAGTTTAAGTACAAAGGGAAATTAAATTCCTCACATAACAAGAAATCTACAAGGAATCAAACTCAAGATGGTATAGGACTCAGGAAGTTGTCATGAACCCAACCTTCTCATTCCTTTCTCATCATCTTCAACAGGGAGCTGAATAGGAGATGGATATGAAAACCTCAGGCCTTGCTCCTGCTTTCCAGATGGAAAGAATGAAACATCAAGGAGGATCCAGGCAATTCTTAGGTGTGAAGAGCAACCTTACTCTGAAATCTCGGAGTCTCCTGATTCCATGTCATTTGCCAGGAAATAGTCTTTTAGCTGGCACACCACTGCTTAGAATAGTTTTCAGCAAGAAAATTGAATATTTCATAAGCAATATAAGCCACATAATTTCCAACCACAGTTTCAGATGTACTCACCACTACTATTATCCTACTTTTTTCATCTTTTAGTATATGTTTCTGGCCCAATGAGACCAATTATTTTGTAGTCCAAAATATTAGACATCTTTTTAAGTAGCATTTAAGTCTCCCCTCTATAAATAAGCAGTAGGAGGAGTAGCAAGAAGTTGCAGGAAACAGAGGAGGAATCGCAAGGAAGGAAATAGTAATGGGATAGTCTATCTGTGGATATTGTAATCTCATGCACTAGGAAAGTTCTAGAGCTTTAATGGCCTCACACAAAACCATAGCCACAGTCTACTGGAGGAGACAAGTTGCCTGAAAGAGATGATGGGGAACTGAGGACACCAAAGACATACAGTAGGGAGATCAGACTGCCAGACATGTGACAACGCTAAGGAAACTTTATGACATACTTACCATCTCCCGGGACTCCTAGATATTACACGTTTCTAGGGGCCAAACACTTGTTTTAGGGAGTAGGGAGTGTTGGTGGTAATGCGAAGATATTAAGTTACATGCATGTCAATTTCTGTAAACAGATTAATATAATACATGTATGCTTCTGTTAGTGTTCACTGCATGTTGGGAAATATGCTAAAAAAATTACATGCATTTTCTCAAACAATTTTACAAATACTCTGAAGTATTTTTTTCTTGCTTCACACATCAGAAAACTAAAATTCAGAGAGAGTAGAATACCTTCCCCTTGGTCTCTCATTTAGAAAGTTCCAGAGCTGGAATCTAAAGTCAAATCCATCTGACTCATAATTATACCCTGAGCTCAAAGACTGCCTCCATAAGTAGAGAGCTGCAATTATTAATTTTTAGGGAGAATGAAATGAAAAATAGCGATTTTCAAAACTTAGTGTGTATAAGAATCACCTAGAAAGCTGTTTTCTGGACCCTCTTAGTATACCCAGGGACTAAGATTCGGTAAGTAGGAAATGGAGCCAGAAGATCTCCATTTTAAAACACACACAAGTGGTGCTGGGGCGACCACACTTTGAGAAATGTGCAGAGATCTAAGGGTTACAGAAGCATCCTCTGTGATTCTCAGAATAACCACACAGATAGGCAGTATTGAGAACAGAAAAGGTTGGCTGGATTAAGTACTCTGCCTTGCCTTTTTTGGAACAAGGCAGTATTTTTAAAAGTCAGTTATTTTAGAACTATTTTATTTCATTTTTATTAGTCCATGTTTGCAGTCCATAATGGTTACATTCCTTGTGTGAAGTTGGTACATGTAAGTAACACATCTTAGTTCCTTTTTCATCCCCTTTCCTCCCTCTCTTCTCCCTCCATCTCTGATCCCCTTCCCCCTTGAGAAAGATCTATCTCCTTACTTCCTATTAGCTATCTTTTATTGTGCACTTTACTTATAATTTGGTTTCCCAAATAAGAAAAGCTATGCCATATTTAAACTCATGTGTCTGATTTATTTCACTTAACATGATGATTTCAGGGTGCATCCATTTTCCTACAAATGACTCAAGTTTATCCTTTATGGCAGAGTAGCACTCCATTTTGTGTAAATACCATGTTTTATTTACCCATTCATCTGTTGATGGACATATGGGCTGCCTCTAAGATTTAGCTATTATGAATTGTGCAGCTATTAACATGGATATACATACATCACTGTGGTATGATGTCTTTAACTCTTAAGGAAGATACTATTTCAGATTTTCAGAAAGTCGTTAATAATATGGGAAACTTGGTCTACTGAAAGTTCAATATACCAAGTTTCCCATATTATTAACAACTTAAACTAACACGTACATTTATGAAAATTAATGAATCAGTATTGATATATTATTGTTATCTAAAGCCTATATTTTATTTAGATTTAATTTTTTTTTTTTTTGGTACCAGGGATCAAACTCGGGTCCTTGCACTTGTGCAGCAGGCAGCGAAAGCACTGAGCTAAATCCCCAGCCCATTTCTTTTTTTTTTAAACAGTTCCTCACTATGTAGTCCAGGCTGGCCTTGAACTCAAGCAATCCTCCTGCCTCGACCTCCTGAGTGCTGGAATTACAGGCATGCACTACTATGCCTGGCCAGATTTGATTGCATTTTTACCTAAAGTCCTTTGTCTATTGCAGGATCCCATCCCAAGGTTGCATATTACACACTGGCATATTTTGCTATATTTTACTATCTTTTAAAGCTCCTCTTGACCTTGATAGTTTGTCCCACTTTCCTTATTTTTGAACACCTTACCATTTTTGATGAGGTATTTGTAGGATCTCAGTTGGGGTTTGCCTATTTTTTTTTTTTTCTCATGAGACAGGGGTTGTGGGTTTGGAGGAGGAAATGCTGTTCTTATCACATCTTATCAGGGCACATGCTATCAAAATGGCCTATCACCATTGTTGATGACTTTGATCACCCTGTTGAAGTGGCATTTGTCAGGTTTTTTCTTGGAAATATACTGTTTCCCCTCCCTTTGCATACTTTACTCCTTTGAAGAGAGTCACTAACTAAAGGTCACACTTAAAAGTATAAGGACTACTCTATCCACTTAAGAGTAAAATATCTACATAAATTATTTGGAATTCCTCTTCATAGATTTGTCTATTCTCCTACATTTAATTATTTATCTTCTTATTTGTGTTAGTGCAAACTCAGATATTTATTTTTCAGTTTGGGTTATACTCTGAAATTATAATCGATTGAGTGATTGAGTTTCTTGCACAAATTGTGTCAGATTTGGCTCTTTCCATTATCTTCTCCACCCCTATGTCTCCTTAATATACTCATAAATGTAGTTTTTTTCCTCTCCTTTTTTTTAAAACAAGAATTTCCTTACTTTCTGGCACTAAAAGATGTTCCAGGCTTAACTTGCATATTTTCCAAGTCCTAACCAGCTATTTTTCCAAGGAGCCCTGGTTCCCCTTATTGGAGAGTAGTATTAGAAATCAAGACCCTAGCTCTCAATGGGATATTTTTCTTTTTTGATACATGAACATTTAGGGACTACAAGAGCAGAATGCCCTCACTTTGAAAGGTGTCCAGTATAGCCACCAGTATATTGATACACTAGTGAGTACAGGAAGTAAACACTTGATTAAGGTTTTTCTCTCAGAATAGGTAACTTCCATCCAGAACAGGTAACACATTTGAATTTCCTTCCAGAAGAGATAAATCAATCACAGGCCACCAGTCTTCCTAACCTCACTGATTAAACACGTGAGACAAGTTAGTTATTCTGTCAAATTGAAAGAGGTATTTGGGGATGAAACTGGGTAACAGATTTGAAAGATAGAAAGTATCTAGAAGATAAAAAATAATCACACAACCACAGAGAAACACCATTGTCATCATTCAGGATGGAGACATTAATCTCCAGCAGAGACTTATTCCAGCAATGCAGGAGCCTAAATTTACTTTCTCAGCTACTAGATTCTGGAGTTTGAAATGCAGTGCATGATGGCATCTGTCCTTTGCTGAGTAATTTGTCCTTTTGAGACCTCCCTAAAATTATTAGGGAAAGCCTTACAGACAAAGCCATTTCATTCTAAAATTACATTATTTATGCTTCCAAGGTAACTTCTTAGATGACCTTGTCATTTCCCTCTCCCTTTTTCTCCCAGCCTTCTCACATGTCTGATTGGGAAGAGGCTACTGAACAGGAGGGCATTCCTGCTGATGGGAGGCAGAGCCGGGTGGAGAAGTCTCTCAGCAGCACAATGTTGCCATCTTTCTTCATGTCTTCTGGAGCCTGAACATAGAAAGAACAGTAGCTACCTAAGAACATCCTCTCTCCTCTCCAGTTACCTTGTCCTTCAGATGCCAGCCCTCCTCATTCATGAAGACTTTCTGATGCTGTTCATTTCTTTCTCTATTCTATCTGCACCCTCCACTCATTTAATTTCTCTTGTGAGTCCGCTTGTCTTTTTTCCTCTTATTTACATTGCCTGTGTCCTATTCCTTAATGACTCTGTTAGCCCTAAAAAATAGTGACAGCTTCTTTATATTCTATTGAAAAATGCCATTCTTTAATGACTCTTTTAGCCCTAAAATATAGTAACAGCTTCTTCATATGCTTTTGAAAAATGACATAGGGGCTAATAAATGTGATGCATCAAATAGGATTTTAATAAACATCTGTTGAGTGAATGGATCAAAATAGAAATATCTTAGTGCTTACTGTGTGGCAAGGACCGAAAAAATCCTTTGGTATGTTGAATTTTTAAAAATGTTTTCTATTAAGCAATTGTTTTCCCATTTTTAGGAATGAGCACTCTGAATCTTTATGAGTGTCAGGCAGTTAAATGTTGGCAGAGCCATGCAATACTATTTCATGGTGCCTATTCTTAGATTTGTCATTTGGGGAATACTTAACATTTCTGAGATGCTGTTTCCTCATCAGTAGAATTAGAGAGTCATCTTAAACAATTTCTGAGGCTCTTTCATGCTTAGCTAATGCTTTCAAATAGAAGTTTTGTCCTTTTCATCCAAGATGTCTTTCCTATTTCCATGGTCTTGTCTTGGCTTCCACTGACTTCTACAAAAATATTTCTAATTTTTGGACTCATCTAGTCCTCACAAATGTTTCTCTTAAGGCAAACACAGAGTCATCTGCTGGGATTGTTATGTAGGTGATAATAATTCACTTATTTCTCTTCTTGTTCCACATTCAGACATATGAGTTGACAAATATGCATTGGTATCAGGGCTTGAGAAGATAGCAAATTGTATAGATTTCACACATTTTGGTATTAGCAGGCTTTCCCTGATTTTGACTTTTCTCCCAAGTACTCTGAAATGTTCCCAATAAAAATATTAGTGATAGACTTCTTTCTTCTTAAAATAGCGGTTACATATAATGGCCACCTTCTCCTTCCCATAATGCTCCACTTCCTGCCACAAGCTCCCCTTCTTCTTCCCACAACTCACTGCATTTTGGCCTAAAACCCAACCCCAAGATGGCTTTCTTCCCACCCAAACTTTTCTTCTTCCTCCCATGATGCAATGTTTCCTACCTAAACCTAGCCCTCAAAATGGCTTCTCTGGCCAAAAGACAACATTCTTCTTCCCAGCATGCCTCTCTTCCTGCCAAAAGAGTAACCTGATACTCGCTCCCTTCCTGGCAACTAGTGATGTCACAAGTTTCTCCAATCCCTTGGAGATATGCCTTGTAGACCCTCCAATTCCTCACCATCATACCTCCCAATCCCCACACAACCTCTATAAAGGTGCTCCAGCCCCTGCCACGCTGCTGCACTCTTTCTGCAAGAGGCAGCCTGGCAGATTGTCTCTTCTCCTTAATAAAGGCTTGTTGTGGTACTGGTGTGGTCTTGGTTTTCAGCTCTTTTACCTGACAATTAGTAGTAGCTTATAAAGGAAAAATATCAAGCAAAGATAAGAGGGAAGTGAAAAGAAAAGGAAAACAGAATAAACCTCTTTGTAGTTAAAAGCTTTAGAAGTCTGAAATTTACCTTATCTTTAACTGAGCTTTATAAGGCACACATACAAGAGTAGCTTCAGATTCTATGCAAGCCCGAGAATAATCATGCAGAAATTAAGTAGCTAAAAGACTATCAGGCTCAACAAGACACAAAAGAAAAGTGTTAGACATCTCCAATCAATATATTTACCAATCATCTCCAAAAGATATACTGATACTGAAAATGAGCTTTTTCTCAGTTTGTTTTTGGTCAAGGAGCTGGTGAAAGGAAGGAAAGAAAGAAAGAAAGAAAGAAAGAAAGAAAGAAAGAAAGAGAGAGAGAGAGAGAGAAAGGAAGGAAGGAAAGAAGGAGAAAGAAAGAAGAAAGAAAAGAAAAAAAGCAAAGAAAAAAGGAAAGAAAAGAAAAGAAACGAAACAATCAAAACACACCTTGTGTTTGGGATGTCAACTTTGCCTTTGCCAGAAGATTCGAAGTTAAGGCCTCAGTGACCCAATCAGCATGGCTGAGGAACAAGTTATTTCCAACCTTCCAGAGGCACAATCTTCTCTAGACTCTTGGGACAGCTCCTTTTCAAGAGTCCTTGCTAACACCCTCTAACTGTTCCTCCACATGGCTAAACAGTGTGGCACCGAAAATGTCACTTCTCTGTAGAAGCATCCTCACTGTTATCCCCACCACAGGAACCTAATTTGGGGTGACCAACCATCCTAGTTTATTTGGGATTATCCTGTTATTGACATTATAAATTCTATTTCCTAGGCAAATAGGAACAACTGAACACCAGTCAGCAGGTCCAGTGCAATGATGTTTTATCTTCCTATTTTCTCTCTTTTCTGTATTTGCTATCTCTGCTTTAGATTTTGTTCTCCTTTTCTTCCCATAATTCTTTCCTGAAGATTGATTGAATTTTCTTTCCTAAGCTATAGCAATCGAAGTGCGCTTTTCCCTGAGAGGCAGTTCACCCCTCTATAAATAGAATTTTACTCTGAGGAGAAGAAACAGCAGCCTTACATAACCTTTCACAAAAGCCCTACTCATTCTCTACCAGGACCAGAGAAGGGCCTACAGTTCATGAGCTAAGCAGAAACTTCTCTCACCAGGGGCAACACTAGTGATTTTCATTCAGATTGATCCAGTTCACACAGCTGAGCCCTTCCATTCTCTTCTGGTAGACTCTGATTTGAAGCGGGCCAGTTAAAGAGCATCTCTGCTAGGCAGTGCAAAGCAAAAGCTTCAAAACCTCACAGTGACCTAGCTTTCTGCCTTATAAGCTTTACTCTTCTTTAACATCCTCAGTTACACCCCTTGTCCCCTGCCACAGAGGCCCTGGCAAATGAGTACTTGCTCTATTTCATGCCCTGAAGACCATTCCCTATCAAAAGGTGAGGTTCAGTATGGGGTCACCCCCGTGAAGCACACATGCTCACTTTGAGCATGTGTGTGCTTTCAGAATCAGACCTGAGAGACAAAGGAGGGAGGCAGAAGAAGGGCCCAGGGCCCCAGTGTCCCTTTCAAGTGTATTCCTTTTTCCTTGAATCTGAGTGTTACTTAAGGAGGAAAAAGAATGGAGGGAGGGGAAAATAGGAAATGAAAACCAGCAGATCCTTTTAAAATGTGCCTTCTTATCTTGAGCTTTGGGGAGAAAAAAGGCAGATAGAACACCCAAAGAGCATCTTCAAGGGTTTTTAATCTCAAGCAAAAGGAAATGTGCCATGGCCTCCATGATGTATATTAGCCACTAAACCACAAACCAGAAAACTCTTTAATGTTGGCAAAATTTGCCATTATGAGACCAGCTCCTAAAGCTGAAGACCTCCAAAGAGGCTCCAAGCCAATCAAGACTTAACCAGTGTGCCTGGGACATTCTTCTGGTGACTGGATGACAATTTAAAATTGTGAAGAGTAGGGGAAGGATCAGTCCCCTGGGCAGTTTTTCTCAGTTACTTGGGATTCTAATTGAGTAAGTCTGGGAATGGCCTGAGTTTTGTCATTTCTGCCAAGTTCTCAGGTGATACAAATGCTGTTGGCTCAGGGACTATACTTTGAATAGTGAGACCTTTGGACACTACCTCTCAACTTGACTACACATTTGAATCACCTGTAGAGGATTACACACCACTTGTAACTGGGCCCTATCTCAGCAATTCTAAATTAGCTGATGTGACAAGGGACCAAAAATTGATACACATTCAATACAAGAGACACTCCTCCAGAGAGAAAACCCGGGGAAAATTTATACCTATTAATATACGTTAACCAAGCAAGAATTAGCCACTAGTGTTTGTACCAAGGGGCTGTTTGGTCAATAGTTCTGTAGGAAATGGATAAGGTTAACTAGGGGAGAGCTGATAAGGGAAGATGGTTTGGGTACAGGAGGCAGGTTGTAGGGTAAGAAGTCAGATTACTAGTGTACTGCGTCAAGACCTATTAGCCTCTACATATAGCAAAGGCAGGGACTAGGGCCCACTTAATCATATGCATGACTTAGAAATTGCCCCTGGAATCTATCTTATTATATTTCTAAGTCTTTAAAACTATAAAAATAAAATTGAGAAGGACTTTAGAGACGCTGCCTATGTCTGTGAAATTTTTTATTTGGAAAGACTATCTCAGGATTAATATAGCTAACACATATGATCACACTAATAATGGACACCATACATGAAACATCTGTGAAGTGTTATTAAGTCATAAGAATAGATGTTTTACATATCTTACTACAAGAATAATTTTATCGGCCAGCACATGGGAGGTGAGCAGCTCCCACCGCACAAGAGGAGGCTTCCAGGCTGCCATACCACCCGCACCAGCACATGAGAAGTGAGTCATGTGGGCTCCAGCAGCACCCTCCCCCCAACCCCCCACCAAAATGAGAAGACACGTAAACAATACTCAAAACCAGACTTCCAGATTCAGCTACAGCAACCACAAAGGGAAACAAGATGGAACACTCTAATACTCAATCACCTGGACTCCCTGAACTAGCAACAAAAGAGGATCTGGAAAAAATGAAATCAGAAATAATTTTTTAGATAACAACAGAGTTTGTGCTCATAGTGCAAGACATGATTAATAAATCTAGAGAGGAGCTCAGGAACATGATGGCATCCCAACATAAGAAACAAATGGAAGCCATAAAACAGATGCAAACAGATTTCCAGGAGATTAAAAACTCCACTGAAAGTCTACACAGAAGAATGAGCCAATGTGAGGACAGAATTTCAGAAATAGAAGATAAAATTGCAATTAGTGAACAGGAAAAGAAAAATTGCTTTAATATTGTAAGGGACTGTGAGAAATTAATCCAGCAGCTTCTAGACAATGCAAAGTAGAGTAACATAAGACTGACTGAAGTCAATGAAGAAACAGGAGAGAGTGCAGATGGCATAAAAAAACTATTCACAGAAGTGATGGCAGAAAACTTCCCCAGGAGGGGAAAAGAACTTGACATACAGATAAGTGAGGCATTTGGACTCCAAATACCGTTGATCAAAAAAATCTACACATAGACATATAATAAACAAGATTCCAGAAAACCAACAGAAGAACAAAATTCTACAAGCAGTTAGAGAAAAGAAACAAAATCACATACAAAGGAAAGCCCATGATCATCACAGCAGACTTCTCAACACAAACCCTCAAGGCAAGAAGAGCTTGGAGTGATGTATTTCAAGCCCTAAAAGAAAATAGCCTCCAAGCCGGGGATTTAGTGCAGTGGTTCCACAGCCTGCCTCACAAGTGCAAGGACCTGAGTTTGATCCCCAGTATGGAAAAAAAAAAAAGAAAAAGAAAAGAAAAGAAAAAAAGAAAACAGCCTCCAACCCAGATTGATGTACCCTGCAAAATTATCTTGCAAAATTGATGGAGGAAATAAGATACTTTCATGACAAAGAGCACCTTAGGAACTTCATGAATACGAAAGCAGCACTCTAAAATATTTTACACAATACCCTAGGAAAAGACAGTGAGGATCACAACCCCAGGAAGCCCAGCAGAATGAATCCATAAGGCACACAAAGAAATTAAATGCAAAGGGGTAGAATCCAAAAAACAGAAAAAGTCATGACAATGATAAGTCAATATGTATGAGTTATAACCATCAATGTTAATGGTCTCAATTCACCAATCAAAAGAAATAGACTGGCAAAACGGGTCAAGAAGCAAGATCCAACAATATGCTGCATACAAGAAACACATTTAATTCAAAAAGAAACTCATAGTCTGAAAGTTAAAGGGCAGAAAACAATACTCCATGTGACAGGAACCAGAAAAAAAAAAAAAAAAAAAAACAGGAGTAGCTATGCTCTGTGCAGATCAAGTGGATTTCAAATGAAAATCTGAAACATTCTTGCCCCAAGAATTTCAGATAAGGGATAATCAACTTGTACGTACAAATCTATTGTGAACATGTGCTTTCATTCCTCTCAAGTAAAAACTTAAGAACAGGACTGTTGGTTCTTAACAGTAATACAAGAAATTTCTATATTGTTTTCCAAAATGTTTTTATCATTTTACATTCACATTAGCAGTATTAGAAAGTTCTAACTGGTTCACACGCAAGCTGACATTTGTTCTTTTAAAACTTTTAACTTCATCTCCCTAATGAGTGTATAATACAATCTTGTTATTTTACGGATTAGTATTTTTCTGATTCTAGTGTTGCACACCTTTCCTTGTACTGTACTGTACTCTACTGGCTATTTATCATCTTCTTGTGTCTACTTTTTAATTGGGTTGTCTATTAATGAGCTGTAAGAGTTCTTTATACATTCAGGTCATAGGTTATATGCATTATAAATATGGTCTGTCTAAGGACTACTTTTCATTTTAATGATGTCATTTAAAGTTCTTAATTTTGATGGAATCTCATTTATCAATTTTTTTCTTTTATACATGTTTTTATATCCTAGGAAATTCTTGCCTAACCTAAATTCATAAACATTTTCCCTTATAATTTCTTCTTAAAGTTTTGTAGTTTTAGTCTTTCATATTTAGGTTCATAAATCCTTTCAAGTTATTTTTATGTATGGAAATAAAGGGTTGAGGTTAATTTTTTAATATTTGGATACCAGGTGTTCTAGTGCCATTTGCTGAAAACACTATAAACACTATCTTTTCCTCTGCTCTTGAATTGAGTTTATGTTCTATAAAATGTTAATGTTAAATAATCTTTCAAAACTCAGTGGACCATATATGTGTGGTTCTATTTCTAGATTCTCTGTTCTATTCCAATGATCTATATGTCTTTCCTTATACCAACACTGCCTTGATTACTGTAGCTTTAGAGGAAGTCTTAAAATTAGGCACTAAATGTCTTCCAACACTGTTTTTTTTTTCTTTTTATTTTCCTAGGTACTTTGTATTCCTACATAACTTTTAAATTTCAGTATCTAATTCTTCATTTATAGCAAGTATACATACACCTGAATTTTTATATATAGCTTGTGTTTTCTAATCCTGCTAAATTCAAATACAAGTTCTAGGGGCTCCTAGAGATTTCTTAGTATTTTCTCTGTAGATGATCATTTCATCTACATATAAAGATTTTGATTCTACCTTGCCAATCCTATCCTAATTGTGTCATTTTATTGCCAGATTATTTTGGTTTGGGCCTATGTTTCAAAGTTTAATGGACAGATGAAGAGTAAGCATATCTGCCCTTGTTTCCCACCTTAGGGAAAAAGCGTTGCATCTTCTCCATCCATATAAGGCATTTTTGCTGGAAGTATGGAGCACATGTCTTTGATCTGTTGAGAAGGTTCTGTTCTACTTCCAGTCTCCTGATAGCTTTTACCATGAACAGCTGTAGAATTTAGTCCAATATTTTTCTGCAACTACTGACAGGATCATATGGCTTTTTCCTTTCCTCTATTGAAATGATGACTTATGGGGGTGGATCTTCCAATGCTGAACCAACACTGCCATCCCTATAATAAAACCATTTTCTACATACTGCCAGATCTGACTTCTAATAGTTTGTTTTGTTAAACAAATTTCTATCTATGTTTATACTTTTTTCTTCTATTATCTTTATCCAGTTTTAGGATTAGCACAATGTTGAGTTCCTAAAATGAGGGGAGAAGTGTTCCTTCTTTCTTCTGCTATAAATGTTTGATATAATTTATCAGTTAAAATGAATATGAACCTGTTGTCATATAGGTAGGTTTTCAAGCTAAGTATATACTTTCTTTAATAGGTGCTATTCAAATTTTATATTTCCTCCAGAGTTAGTTTCATTAATTTGTCTTCCAAGGTACTTCTTAGAAGTTGTCAAATTTATTTCAAAATAGATTTTTGTAATATGCTTTCTATATCCTTTTAAACTCTGTAAAATCTGTGGTAATGTCTCCTAGATGTTGATATTGTAATTTTACAAATGTATAATTGATATTGTTTAATAGGAAGAAAAGATCAAAAGGTGCAGGGGAAGTGGGAGGGGTAGGGGAAAGGAAAGAAGGGAAAAGAAAAAATATGAGAAGAGGAAAAAAATGGAAACAAAGTCTTTGCAAATAGGGAAGGGTGGAGGGAGTGAAGGGAGGGCAGGCGAAGGGGAAAAAAATAAGAAACAAGATAATCATGTAATGGTACAAGATCCCAATGACGAATGTAACTGTATTTTATACCTAAAATGTACCAATAAAATTAATGGGGGAAAAAAGAATGATTTTATCTTTAATTTAGAGTTAGGAAGCCAAGGCTGATTTGTGTCCTCTTCACAGGTAGAAAAGTTGAGATCTAGTGAACCAAGTGCCTCAATCAAGCTCACTGGCAGGCCTTTCCCTTTGGGCTGTGTCACCTCTCCTGTCATGACAAAAGACTACTGGACCTCATGGCTGGTTCCCCTGCAAAGTCCAGCAGTGGATGACAGATTGACTCAGTGGGAAAATCAGTGTTAGGCCAGTGACATGGCAAAGTGGCAAGTCGATGACTTCTAAATGAGCTGCAGCTTAAAGCAAAGAGAACATTTACCCATATTTTAAGAAATGGTAATGAAAAGAAAATACAGAGAAACAGAACATATTGCAGACAAAATAATCTACCAATTTTTAAAAAGTTCTTAGATTCAGTTTTCCTTATTTATTCACCAAAAGCAATCAGGCATGCAGTTTGTAGCAGGCCACAGGAAGAAGAAACAATCCCATGTCAATCCTACTTCTACAGGCAGGTGAAATACGAAATACCATTTTCCTCTGCTCAATTATAGCTTTACAAGTGGAAGTGGATTGTTGCACATATGTATTAATAATAATTTGCATTTGTCTTTTTACTTTTTAATTTCCCTTTCCCTAGGTTCCTTTAGTTATGTCCACAGGAACTTGCTCTAAAAATATAGGATGAATGAGCTAAAAAATTTACATCTGATAGAGAAGAGAAGCAGATTGAGATTTGCCTACACAGTTGGCTTAAATTTTTGAATGACTGTGCTGAGATTAAAAGGTCCTGGATATAAGCTTATTTCAATTTATTTGACTAATATTTACTGAGTAGGAGAAGCTGCTATTGGTGAGAAAGAATCCTAAGTGTTTTCAGCCTCAGCTAAGCCATTATCATTCTTAGTTCACCTGGCATTGGGTACACTGATCTTTCTGGAGTCCACTATCCTTCTTTCCTCTATAGGGCCTTTGAATCCACTTTTCTTACCTTGTTGTTTCTTACTCTCCCTCCTAAAACATCCCTTCAACAAAATGAACTTATTTTTCAGTTATCAACACAAAGTTTTCAGGAACACCTCATTTGATCTGCTTTTTGGATCTCTTACAATACTTCCTCCTCTGAAAAACCTTATTTCATTTGAAATTATAGATTAATTAATATATTTATTTGATTAGTATGTTTACCTTAATACACTCTAAGCTCCATGCCCACCTTAATGTAATGCCTGGAATACACAATCAGTAAGAGGAAAAAGGGCCATAGAAGTATGGGAGTGTGTTTATGAACAGGAAGGAAGGCAGACCTACAGGGAAAACTGGGGTATGTTCATTCTTACCATAACTATGATTTGGTTTGAACATGACTGACTCTTTATACCTTTCTGGAGTTTTGATCCAATCAATCTAAGGATACAGGAATGAGAGAATTGGCTTTGTCAGCCCATCTGGCCAATATTAATATATTGATGATATAATGTATAAACATTGTAATTGATATTATGTCCTACTTTGCTTGTATTTTTTTAAATTAGTATGTTACTCTGCCTTGCATCTTACCTAGTTATGTATGTTCTTGTCATTTTCATTTAAGCATACTGTGTAGACATACATTAAAACTCCCCATCTATCTTCTGATAAACCTTGGTAAATGTTTCGTGGCTATTATTTTGAATGAAACATTTGATCTTATTTGATCCTTATAATGTTTCAATGATTATGTTAGGCATCTAAAGTCTTACCTGAAAGATAAAAGCATAAGTCTGGGGAGGTGAGATATTTACCACTGGCTGTACCATAAATTAAAGAGTATTTTGAGTCTATATTTTATAATGCATGACTTGAGAGGTCTTATGTAGAAGAGCACATTAAATTTGGGGTCCTTGATTACTATAAAGACATAAACAAGCTAGAGGGAGTTCAGGTAAAGAAAATAAACATGATTAAGCTTCTGGAGGGGTATGAGGAAAGATTAAATGAGCTAAATATTTATCGTTTGGTTAAGTGAAGATGAAAGAGGGAGGCAAAAATGGTTTATAGCTAGAATTATTCAACATGCTTCAGCACAGAAGAGGCAGCGTTGCTAAAAAGGGGAAACAGGAACCAGGAGCCAGATGACGGGAGTGTAAGGAAGAACATTAAGAACAGGACTATCTAGGATGAATTGTAAAGTACATTTTACCATCCAGAACTGATATGCTGCTGAAAAATTTCCCAAGGGAATCAGTCAACAAACCATCCCTGGAGATATCTCAAACCAGAGAGAGAAAATAACTAGAAATTGTCCTGCAGGGAACAGCTCTGCCCAGACATTAGACATGAAAGGGAAAGCTTTGCAGATTTTCTCTCTAATTTGTATTCTTCTGAGATCCCATGAGGCTAAGAAAAGATGTGGGAACAATGGATGAAGGACTGAGTGCACAGTATGCTTAGATGTCGCAGCCTTGGCTCACATCTCTAATGAGTCGGCACAGAAGGCAGCACACTGGAGAGGCCACTTTGAGCACATCCAGTGCTTTGTGTCATCCTGGGACCGTCATTAGGCTCTCCTATGGGAATAGGTGAAACAATTAGGAACCCAAACAAAAATTGGCAGTGAGGAGGCACACACGTGCAAGCATAGGTGTTTGTTTAAAACAAATGTCATAATTTAACAATTATATTGAACCCGTGTATTATTCTGTATTGGAAACATACCCAAGGTCAAATGGTCAGGTGAGGACTTTTAAGTTAGGTTTGACATCTGTCACTATCACTCTGTGATTAAGTCCTTTGATTCCATCATATTCACGGGATTCATAATATGGCTCAAATTAAACCTGGTGCCCTGGCATCCTCCTTCCCTGAAAGCAAGTCTCTGTATAGGGATATAATAAATAGGGTGAGTCAGCATGCTGACAAGGGAGGGACTGCTGTGCATAATCAGTAATCTTATAGTGACTAAAGATCTCTTTACCAGATCAAAATTAGCGGGCATTTTTGGATGGTCCTTAAATAAAACCTGGGCTAATGTAAATGTGACACAGAATCAGGCAAATCTTCCTAAAACTTAGGCTACTGATGACATCTATGCCTAATAGCAAAAGGTAGCTTATTAGAAGAAACAGAATTACCCTCAATAATACTCATGCCTAAAAGCAACTGGATATTCAACTGGAGAACCAAAATCACAGAATTATCTTGCTGAAATCACAAATGGCCAACAAATTTATGGAAAAAAATGTTCAATTTTATTAGCAATCAGGGAAATGCAAATTAAGCCCATAATGAGATGTTAATTCACATCCACCAGATGAAGGCAAATTAAGCAAATGAAAATACCAAGTGTTGGTGGAGACATGAAAAAAAAGTGACTTTCATGTGTTCCTAGTGTTTGTTTGGGGTTTTTTTTCCCAGCTACTATGCACTGAACCCAGGGCCTTCACACTGAGCACATCCACAGCCCTTTTTTGTTTTTTATTTTGAGTCGTGGTCTCATAAAGTTGCCTGACCTGCTCTGGTGGGTATTTTAATAGATGTGACACATTATTGCTCCCTGAAAGTAAAAATGTCCTATCCATGACCTGGCAATTTCATTCATAAGTATGCACCTTAAACATGGGGGCAAATCTTTACTGGGGAACATGTTTAAGTATCTTCAAAGCACCATTAGTGACAACAGCAAAAATCTAAGTCCCTAAAAGTTCATTAACAATAAGTTGGATAAACTGTGGTTATTAATATCATGGAATATCATACAAGAGTGACTGAAATACAGTCATATGCATCCACATACATGTGCATGAATCTCAACTACTTAATGTTTAGCCAAATGCAAGTCAAAGTACAATACACACATTATATTTTTTTATTACAACCAAACACAAGCAAACCAATATAGCATAGTAAAGATGCATGTATTTGTGGTACAGAAAACAAGAATTCATAAACAGGAAATTCAGAAAATAGCTATTGGTTATATGAGTTTTTGTTTCATTATTATTTTATCATGATCTTCAATATTATTATTTATATTAGATACTATGTTTATGTACAGTTCATAATTTTAACAAATCTAATGTTGAAACTAGTAACATAACTAGAATTGATCTAGTCCACATTCTCATTTAACAAGGAAAATATGTGGCAAGAAGAAAAAATATCATCCTATTAATATCTAATTTCAGAAGTGCTACAAACCCATTATTTCCAATGAATTTAAGATTTTCTGCTCCTATCAAAGGACTCAGTTCTTATTTCCCAACAAAACTCAGTCCTTATTTCTTAGCAAATCAAAAGTCAAAATAAAGACAGGAAAGAATTTCAGCTGCAAATAGAAAGTAGATAAAATATATTTTATAAATCTAGAATAAAATTCTTAATAAAACAAAACAGCCCATGGTTATTTGATGGAAAAATAAGCAGTCCTATCTCATGTAAAATTTTCAGAAATTATCCCTATGATATCATATAATATAACAGTGAGTCATAGCAATGCATTAGATTTATGAAGAACAGGTAATGTTCTACATACTGCTTTGTTTTGTTTTCATTGTTATTGATGATATTGTTATAGCTTTTCTGGTAATGGAAATTGAACCCAGGGAGTGTTAAACTACACCCCTATTCCATAGTTTTTATTGAGTTGCCCATGGCCTCAAACTTGCAATCTTCCTACCTCGGCCTCCTGAGTAGCTGGCATTATAGTTGTGTGCCACTGCACCCAGCTTACAAATTTCTTAAAAGGAAACTAAGAGAGTGGAGAAATACTGCATTTGTAAAAGAAAAAATCTTCAGTTCCTAAGACAAATGGCTTGACCTAGAAACATTTATATAATCTTGCTTAATTTCTTTATCATTTAAGTGCAAATTTAAGAACTTTGTAGATACTCTGGAATAAAGTTATAAAAGCCTTCTTGTTAGGTCATAACTCACTAACAAGTTGATATTTTCACTAGTTCACATCATAAAGATTCAATTAATTCAGTAGAATATTTTTGTCCTAGATACTCCCAAGTGTAGCCTTCTAGCAAGAACCAATATTAAAGGATGAGAAAAGAATAAGGACAAAATCACCAAATTACAATGAATGCCTCTGTTAAGTTTCATTGCAATAATTACAAGAGGTCTAAAGGGCTTTCTGAGGGCTGGGGATATGGCTCAGTGGTTCTGCCGCCTGCCTTGCAACTGCAAGGTCCCGAGTTTGATTCCTGGTACCAAAGAAGGAAGGAAGGAAGGAAGGAAGAAAGAAAGAAAGAAAGAAAGAAAGAAAGAAAGAAAGAAAGAAAGAAAGAAAGAAAGAAAGAAAGAAAGAAGGAAATTTCCTGGTTGGACTTGCCCCAAGGAAATGAAATCTGTGAATGATATGGTTGTTTGGAATTACTCATAAAAAGTAGTATGTGCTTTTTGACCATTGGCCTTCAATAATGAAGAAGCATATTCAGTCATATGCATGATTACGTATTCCTAACCCACACCATTGGACAAAGTTTAGGCATTTCAACAATGAAAGAACACATTTTTACTGAACAGCTGAGTTAAAAGTGGTTTTTAAACCTCAGGCTAAATTTGTCAAAGAATTTTAGAGCACTAGAGTAATTTTGTTCATCAATCAGTAGTCTTTCATGTTATTACAGTGTTAAACCTGAGAAATAGAAGGTAAGGAAACAACACTCTCATGTGGGAGAAGCAAAAGTGTGGTATTAAATTGTGCTGCAATTTACCTGAGTGCTGCAATTATAAAGGTGCATAATAATTTGCATTTTATTTTTTGCTACTACCCACTTGGTATACATAACATGTAATTTATCTTGCACATTTTTATTAGCCTACAATAAAATAATCTGGAGTGCTTATCCTTTCTTCCTGACAAATTTAGCATTGGCTTTACTTGAGGTTTTGTTTTGTAGGAAAATATCTTAAATGCCATGGGTCTGTGCCATGTAATGGATATTTTGATAACATTAAGAAATATTCTCATCTGTGCAAAGTAGAAACTTTGAAGAGAATTTAAATTCCATTTTTACAAACTGGTATCACCTCTGTGACAAATAATTTACCTAGATTGGCATAATCTATTATCCTATAGAAGTCACTTCTATCTCCCACAGTGCCAGCACTTTGATAATATTGGCTGAGAGGCCACAGAGTAGAGTCTCCTAGAGTAACAGTGCTACTTAGCTGTTTTTAGAGTGCAACATAACTCTCCACTAAAAGAAACACTCATGAAAATTTAAAACTTTATTTTTAAGGCACATGTCTGTGACCTTGCAAAGTTTAATACAGCATCTTATACCTTGTCCTTGAATCAGGGACTTGGTTTCTCAATGAGGAAGACTTTACTGGGCTATATCAAGCAAGCATTATTGATGCTCTACAGCTTGCAGAGAAGAGTTACGATTCTTCAGAGACAGGATAGAGTGAAGGAAGCAGCCCATAGGAGGCTGCCAAACAACTCATTGGGCATTGGGTTCATATTTAATTCAGTGTGTTTCAGTCATCAGTTAGTGAGATCCTGAGCTAAGATTCATTAAAGTATAATTGTTGTGACAGCTCATGAAGCTCTTAAATCCTTCTCTGCAACATCATATTGAGACAGGGAAAGAGAAGACAAAAAAGGAAGATGCTACATTTACTTGAATTGTAAATGTGCATACTACTACTTACCATTTCACTTAGGGATTACAGTATCTTTCCAGAACCCAGTGACTTTTTATCTTTAGTTAATTAATCAAGCAATTCTCAGAGACTATATGTCATTATTCTTTTTACTCAAGCAAAACTAAGGTTTCCAGAAATTTATGTGTATAGTTATCTAAGAGATTATCACCAGAGATAGATTAATCCATCAAAAATTTATCATTTGAGCTGGTAATTGTAGAACAAATACCAAACAGAGCACTGTGTTTTCAGTTTACCATGAATTTCTCATCTCTATGCAGACCAGACTTCTGTAAAGTGGGGAAAGCTATCGGCAGGTCAGAAAAACCCATTCACTACTGGAATCACAGTGTTCTTACATAATTATGCTATCATAAATCATCCAAAAGTTACTCTTTGGAGGAGAGAGAATGAAAAATGAAAATATCTATTCTTTACATGTATATGTTGGTATTTTAACTTAAGAAAATGATGAAAGATGACAACTGCATTATTTTTTAATACAGTTCTCCTGGCTGATAGAAGCATGAGGAAAAAAATTCCTAGACAAAGTTTAGGATGGCAAATTCTCAAGGGAAATAAAATGTAATCTTAAGGCACAGTGGCTCATCAAAGGAAATAATGGGTTCAGAACTTGAGCATTGCCTTTAAACATGAGCACCAGGTAAAAATTTAAAAAAAAATGTTTTGGTGAGAAAACTGAGATTTAAATCAAGGTTGGTTCCCAAAGGAATCATGCTAGATTTGCTGACCCTACTGTGTCCAGCTGGAAATATTCCCAGGAGCAAATCATATATATTTGAAGAATACCAGACTATAGGATCTACCAAATAGAAAATAAGCCAGGAACGGAAAATCATTCCTCCTCTCAGAAATGATGCCTTTGAGGTAACAGGTGCTGGGATTCCCTTAGAAGTTGCAGTATCATCCCTTCCCTTTCTAGAAATAAGTAAAAATATCCCCTCTCCTCAAATGACTCATCTTCCCAAATCTCTTATCAAGTTTCCTACTGGCTTAGAAGCCCATATGCATCCTACAAACATTCTGTGCTCCAGAAGCAAGTTTTTACAAAGCTCCATTCAGGAACTTAGAGGATTAAAGCTCTTCCTCCTCAATGAAAACAGTAAGAAGTTTGCTAAGAGATTAACTTGCCACGGGAAAAATGTAAGTCATATACACTGAGAAGTTATAAATCTCTGGCCAGAAAAAAAAAAAGCCTATCAGCAGCTCACGCCAGCCCAGCTTTTAAGAGCATTAAAGCAAATGCACTAAGCCTAATATATTCACATGTAACACATGTGGTAGCCGTTTCACATGCTTCATAACTCAGAGGCAGCTGCTGCTGTGTGAGAAATGGATTCTGTGACAAGTCACTATGATTTACACTGCAGCACTCACAGAGGAGTGGATGTCTGCCTGGCCAGGCGCCCTCAGGTCCTGCCACATGCTCTGTCCACTCAAGAGGAAACCCAGATGGACGATCTGACCTGCTTTGCTTAGGGGAATGAAAGGGGGGTGGTTAGGGAAAGCAGCAAGCCTCTCTTTACCATGTCCAGACTACATAAACTCTCACTGATTTTCTTTCAACAGAATGTAATCAAAGCATGTGAATAATCATTAATGGTATACTTCCTATTTCAGTTATTAACATCTAAAAGTCTCATTTTACTGAGAGATCCTGAGATGCTACTTGATGCCTCCGCCTGTGGCTCATGTCAAATACATAGGACAGCATCTTAGAAGAGTTAACTAAAAGGCCACAGTCCTCCTCCCTCAGCATCAAGTCCTTACCCTAGGATGACAATGACCAGAGATGTCCTTTGTTACTTCACAACAAGCTCATACAGATCCACAGCAGCTTCAGACTTTATCTAGAAAGCAGCAAAGAGCCCAGTGCTATTGTGCTCATCTCCATAATCCTTTGTTACCAATCAACAAGGTCCTTAAAACACTGCTGAACGTGACTTCACTGCCCATAAACTAGACATTTGGCCTTATTAAGGGCACCTCCTACTGGCCCTTTCTTGGAGTGAACTATGCTTTCTTTATCATCAATTCCCTGCCACGTTCCCAAAGAGGAAACTGCTACTAAGATTAAAACAAAAAAAGAATAGAGGGATCTGAATTAGCAATATGTTAAAAGTGCACCATCCACTTTCCTAAGACCTATGCAAGCTGCCTAACAATTTGTTTGCAAATAACAGGAAGGGATTTAGAAGTGCAGAGTTTAATGATGAAGATCCATAAGCCTACCCAGGGGCATATTCCTGTGTATGTGTATTGCGTCTGCTTTTTCAAGCACAGATTTGTCTATGAAGAGAAAAATTTGAGAAGGAAATTAAAATATAGCACTAATAATGGTCCTAACTCTGGACATTTAATTAATTTAGATGCTAATAAAGCATATATTAAATCCATCTCCATTCACCTACCCTCAGCCTTTGCCAGACAGAAGTCATTTGGGAAACAGCTTTTAAAAAATTGTCATTCAATTGCTATCACTGTCCGTTTCTGTATATCTTGTTTAATCTAATATTTTCTCCAGAGCATTGTGGGCCATGGGTCTCTCAAGGTTCTCCAGGCTTTCTACCCAGCAAGGGAAGCCCCCTCTGAACTTCCTTTCTCCCTTCAGTCTGCCGAGCTATCAGAATGCGCGGAAGTCAATCCGTGGAGAAGGACGGTCCTCCTAGCCACAGCGTCTAAGCATCGGCGGGTCACAAGGAAGGAATTTTTAAAAAACACCTATCTATTCTTTACAGTTAGGATCCCCCCACCCCCGCCCGGGTCCCACCCACCTTCCGCTGGAGTAACCGCCCAGGACAAAGCTCTGGGAAAGAGGACTGGGGAGGAGGGAACTGGCCCGAGAGGGAGGAGGGACCCCGAGCCGCCGAGCGCGGGGATGCGGGGCCGCGCGCACCACACGCGCGTACCACACGCGCGTGCGCGTGCACACACAGACGACATACACGCACACACCTCTCACGCTCTCTCTGTCTGGCCAGACGAAGACGAGGAGTCCAGCCTGTGTGCCCTCGGAAGATTCCTGCCCGCGTCTGGCTGCGCCAGGCTTTAGGAAGCCTGGGGCAGGCCGGCCGCTTGTTTGACCGAATCCGCGGCGACCGTGAAGGGGCGCGTACTCTGCTAGCGTTCGCAGCCCTTGGCCTTGTAGCACTTAGCAGGGACAAGAAAGCCGGAGCTTAGGACTCTGGGGAGACAGGACTTGGCCGCTGCGATTTAATTCTAAACCTTGTTAATTTCCAAGACGCAAGTTGGGGCGCGCCTATCCAATACGTGGTCCCTGCCGACGTCGTCTTTTCCTTTGGATTTGGGGGAAGGTCTTTTACGAAGGGATTAGAATGCTCAGCGCCGGGCTCGCCTCTCCTTCCCACCAGGCCGCCTCCTCTACCCCAGTGCCGGTCTACTAGTGGCGAAGTCCCGCAAAACGAGTAAACCTTGTAAGGAGTCACTTCGCTCGCTCTTTTCTTTTCTTTTCTTTCTTTTGGCCATGGAAGCCTGCATACAGAGACTGCAGCACCCCGAGCAGCCTTCTTATCCCTCTTTCTCCTCATTTAGCCCAGTCCAATCCCCAGTTTTGCCATTTTTAATTAGAAACTGCGCTTGCCAAGGCCCAGGAGCAGGGGACTGCTTCCCCGGAATATCAATCATTTGGAGTTTGGAAGCGTTCTGGAGATATTTGAAGACTCAGCTTGTGAAGTGCATTCATCATTAAAAAAAATAATAAACACTTCTCCCTCCTCCTGCCAACTCTTCACGGTCCCCTTCTACGAAGTACCAAAACATATAAACTGTCCTCTTCCCATTTTTCCATCAGCAAATCCGAAAATCAAACCCCGAAGGAGCTTTGCTCACATATAAATGTCTCAGTCCCACCAGCTGCATCTTGCACACACTGCTTCAAAGCCCCTGCGATGTCCGCCTCCGCTCGCTCCTGTTGCCCCTATCCGCCTCCCCTTCGCAGGTTCCTCAGGCTTTAAGGATTTCAACCCAGTTCCTTTCAACAAAGTCCCCAACACCTGCCCCGGCCCGCCCGCTCTCCAAACCAATGCAAGTTATTTCCAAAAGCAGAGATTTGAGAAGCACTAGATTTCAAAAGAGCGAAAAGATGCTCCTCTCCCCTGCCACCAACATCCTCTGCCCCCAGGGGGAAAAAGTCTTCGGTCTTTTATCATCCACGAGGAAACCAGGGACTGGGAGGGAGAGGAGCTGGCTATCTTATTTCCCCTCCACCGTAATTCTACTCTCTCCAAAGGAAGCGAGAAGGGAAGGGGGTAATGGGGTGGGGGAGCGACAAGAAGAAAGGAAAGAACCTCTTACCGGCGACTTGAAGATGCGCGCTGAGCAGGGAAGCTCCGAAGAGTACAAAAGCCAGCTTGGGTACCCAAACACATCCAAGACTATTCTCCATATTTCAGCCAACACCTTCGGGGCGAGGGGTCCTGGGCAGCGGCGGCACTCAGACACATACACTCACACACGCATGCACACATGCACACACACGCACCGAGCCCCTTCGGCTTCCTCCTCCTCCTCCTCCTCGTCCTCTTCCTCCACCTCTTTCTCCACCTCCCCTGCGCCTCTTCTGCCTCGGAAGCCTTTTTCCTTGTCCACTGGCACAATCAGTAGCAAAAAGAGACAGCAAAAAGTTCCATTCGGTCCAAGAGATCCCAAGCCCCAGTAAAACCTTGGGAAACTAACTCAAGGAAACGGAGGGAGCAAGAGAACGGAAGACAGCTCTCCGTGGGGTTTGCGAGTCATCAATAAACAGAATATCCAGGAGGGACTAAGAGGAGACGGCAAGCAATCCAGTGGCTGCGTTGTGCATTAAAAGGTTGAGGTTGGTTCCATGTCGTCTGTTGGGGAAAGTTGAAGAGAAAAATCCGCGCGAGAGCTGGCGATGCTGTTCGTTTTGCTTCCAAGAGCTAGGGGGGGCCGAGGGCGGAAAGGCGGGGGCTGAGGGGTGGAGAGCTCTCACTTGTTACTGGGGTGTCCGCCAGCGGTGTGTGAGCGGGGAGTTGGAACCGTACTATTCATTGATCCGGACAAGTGGAGGGCTGGAAGGGAAAATGTGGAGACCGGAGGGAAACGAACTGGATCAGGCAAGGATTCCACGCAAAGAGGGGTGGGGGGAGAGAGACGTGGCTTAGGGGAAAAAAAGCGGACCGAAGAGGCTTCCAGCAGCTGCCTTCACCCGGTCTACATATCCATGCGCAGGGATGCCCTCTGTGGGCCAGGCGTGGGAAGTCACTTTTGTCAATGGAGCCTGAGAACGTTGGGAGCCTCTGGAGGTTTGGCAGCAATCATTTTTGACATTCAACCGTCAGGAAATTATTTTTATTTGATTGTAAAACCTAGGCGGGTGTTTAATCTAGGGCAGGTGGCTAGGACATTTATTTACTTCCTTGCCCTCAGCATTATTTAAACAATAATTTTTCATTTGGAAAAAAAAGTCACCTAATCCTACTCGCTTCTAGGACAGGTAGAAAAGTGAAAGTCGGGAACCCGGAGTGGGGGGATGCTGGACCACTGCTTCCTGACGTCATAGAGTCCTCACTGGGTCGGGCATAGTACTTCCTCTATGTTAGCTCTTCTTTAGACCGGATTTAATACTTTATTTAACATATTGCAAAGCGCTTACTGTGTTCTTGGTGCCCTGATGGCTCCTAGGAAACATAGATAAGAGATTTAATACGACTAAGTCTCAATCCTCGTGGGATTTTTGATCAGTTTCGAGAGAAGCATAAATGGGTAATGATGAAACAGCATAAGAAATATGATGGTCCATGTAATGAGGAGGTGTTCTGGGAGAAGAGAGATGAACTTCTCCAGTCTCTAGACGTGAAGTGAGGGAAACTACACCGGCACGCGTATGAGGACACACACATACACACACACACACACACATACACTCAGAGCAGGGTGTGAACAGAGAGTCCTTTCAGGAAGCTGCTTTAAGCTGAATTTCTTTGCATAGCTTACATCCACTAGGAGACATCAAGCCCCTTTGAGAGCAGAGCTTGTAAGTCTTTCATCTTTTCACCCCTCAGAAATGCTAGGATAAGGCTCAGAACACTTGGAAGGCCAATACATTTTTGCTGAATAAGTGAACTTGCAAACCAATGAATTTGGCCAGGAAGGGTGATAAACAGAAGTACCACTCTAGTAAAGGGTCTGTGTATTAAGAAGATAGTCAGCTGCACTTTCCTCTCTTTTCTCACAGTATTACATTGTTTATACGTCCTTGTCATTCTATCAAGTTTGCCAGGTTATGAGATGATAAAGTATGAATACATATTTGAAAAGGGAGAGAGCATGGGTGAGATGGAATAAAATCACCACTAGCAAAATTCCAGTGATACTAGAACTGGACCAGTGTTTTAGACCCTTAGGCATGCCTGTCCCTTTCTGCCCTGAAAAAAATAGTGTGTACCTGTGAACATTAACTAAGTCAAAATCTTTTGACTGAGTTTGGTGCTGATATTCTTTAGAATGCAATGAAACTGTTGACTCTAATTTCTCAAAACACTCAAACTTCCATTAGCTAGGGTCGAGGTTTCAGGGCTGTGGTCCAGAACTAAGGCTTTTAACTGAGTCCATAGATCTTTCAAGGACATCACGGCTGACAAACTTCAGGAAGCTCATGCACATCTAGAAATTTTATTTAAAAAATGATTGGCTTCTGGGCACATGGTCTCTTTCACCCTTCAGAGGAAATCTTTAGCTTTCACTAGGTACACAAAATGAGTGGAAGCTTACCCACATACTGAGATAGTGTGAAGAACCACTGGATAAAAAAACAAGGATGAGGGAAGACTTGCAATCTTCCTAAAGGTGTCATAACACTCTATGGTCCCCACATCAGTGAAATAGATGTCTCAAAGAGTGGGAAGGTAGAAAGCAAAAATGTTCCATGTCTGTTGTAGAAGTCCTTTTGTTTTTTGTGGGTTTTTTGGTACCTGGGATCAAAGTCAGGACCGTGTACTTGCAAAGCAGGTGGCGGAACCACTGAGCTAAATCCCTGGCCCTGTATAAGTCCTTTTGAAGGTACTCTACTGAGTGTCACACAAAAAATCTAGTGATCAAGTTACCCTCACTGTGGTTTTTGCATCCTGTACATGGGGTAGTCCAGCCCATCTGTCCACTGACCAAAGTTCTTCTACTAAGTATCACTGAGTTCTCTTCCTCTTCCTCATTTGTTTCTACAACTGACAGCTTGCACTCTCTTCCCCAATACTCCCTCCTTCATCTTAGATAACTTCAGCTTCATTTTTGAGGCTTTATTTGGAAACAGATTTAATATTCTGATTTAAAGCTTAGTGATTTACACTTGGGAGACCCAGCACTTCCTTACGCCTCCTTGCAAACAGTGTTAGGCACACTTCCCATTCAGTCATCTCATTAGGAGGAAAGGGAAACAAAGAGAGAAAAAAAAATAGTGACCATATGAAACAGTTTAGCATAATTAATGCTCTTCACATAGTGTTTAAATATTTGGGATTGAGAGTTACCCTTTGATGTTTAATCTGATGATAAAGCATACATAATTCAGACACACTTTTGAGTTCTGAAGGCAAATTAATCAATATGTTCATTTCTTAAAACCATACATACCCTAAATTATGGGAATGTGAGGGTGTGGAAAGAGGTATCAGGAATATTGATTTTCTGAGATCAACCTAAGAAGATATATTAAATTAAAAGTGTTTACTGTAAGTTGTTTTAGGGCTCCAATGCTGGAATTATATTTCTTGTCCTATCTTAGTTTAGAAGTTAGTTATCTTAATCTATTTCCATTCTCCTGTTATCACGATCTGACTTTGGTCACTTTCAAAAAGGCATTTTAGAAATTTATTTGTGAAAATAATAACATCAAGTCAAATGGAATGTGTTAAGCTATGAATTTGACTATGCTATACATCAAGTTAGGTGAACAGAACAATGTGAAAATCCAGCATTCACTGATTTATTTAAGAAAACCAATTATTATGTTAGACATTTGGCCTATGTTCTGTCTATGTAGAAAGTGCAAATGTGAATACAACATAATCATTGCAGCTGGTTAATAGATAATAATGAGGTATTTTAGTTGACACATAGTTTTATTTTCTGTTTGCTTGTTTTGCTCAGATATCTCTTTATTTTGGTGACAGTATGCTGTGAGGGTTCCACACCTGTATATTTTCAACCACAAAATTAAGAAGTAGATCTTGAGTCTCTTTACTCATGCAAAATATGCTGTCTTTCAATCAGGTGATAAATTCAGAGCCTCTGAGCCCATAAGTCAGAATGAAGGAGACATTTGCTGTGACTTACAGGAATGAGAATTTTCATATTCTTTTGGAGGTACGGGAGGAGAAACCCATCGCCCACTAGATGTGAAAGAGTATGAACTTCTGAGGAAGTGCTAATTTAGGGGAAATCTTGGTTGCTCTCATCAGATCCTTCTAAACAAGCAGAATAAGGCTCCTCCATGCCAAAAAGCCTACAACCTGATCCTCAGAACCTTTGCTTATGTTACCTTAGTGTAAGGGGGAGGGGCTTTATAAGGTGATAAAGTTCAGGGCCATGAGATGAGGAGATTATCCTTGATTATCCAGGTAGGCCCAATGTAATCACAACAATTCTTTAAAAAGGAAACACAGAGAAAGTCAAACTGAGCTCAGCGATGGAGATGTGGACCGAAAGGGGACTCGGGGCAGAGAGATGTGTTTGCTGGAAGGGATTATGAGCTGTCCAGTGCAGGTGTCTTCTGAAGCTGGAGAAGGCAAACTCTGGTTCTCTCCTAGACCCTTCATAAGGCATGTAGTTGTTCTGTGTAACAACCATTTTTCTGATATTTGAACTCCTGAATTATAAGATAACATATTTCTGTTGTTTTAAGCCACTAAATTTGTGGTGGTTTGCCAGAGGAGTAATAGAAATCTACTGAAAATTCTGGGAACTGCTGTGACAAATACTTAAAAATGTCATAACTTTAAAATAGGCCAATAGCTGGACATGGTGGTTCACGCCTGTAATCCCAGCCCTCAGAAGGGTGATGCAAGGGGGTTGCCACAAATTCGAGGCCACCCTGAACTACACAGCAAGACCCTGTCTCAAAAAAACAAAACAAAAAAATAAAATAGGACAATAGACAAAGATTGGAGGAATTTTAAGGAGCATGATAGAAAAATGCCTAGATTTCCTTGACTGGACTGTTAGCAAAAGGATGGACATGAGCTGTGTTCCCAGTGAGGGCTCAAAACCAAAGGAGGAAAGATTCTTGCTATATAGTAACAGAACATTTAGCATTGATTCTTACAATTTTATGGGATGCAGAACTTGTACATAATGAACTTGGATATTCACTGAGAAGATTTTCAAAGTGTTGAAGATGTGGCCAGATTCCTCATTGCTGTCTCTAGTACAATATCAAAGTTAAGAGTTATAATGAGGAAAGTACTATTACGCACAAAGAACCAGTACATAATTTTGTAAATTCTCAGCCTGTTGAAATTATAAAAGACACTGAAATTCATGGTCAGGAAGTATGCTCTGGAGAGAAAGCCAAGAATATGACTAGACAATCTGTTTTGGTCATATCTTAGAAAGGACAAAAGATCAGAATATTCAGTTACACAGAGGGCTCCTTGCGATTAGGCACATGACTCAGAGGTCCCCTCAGCTATCTCAGCTGAAGCCAGGAGTAAAGAAGACATTATTTAGGAAAGGTCTGTGGAGGCTACTCTTATTTAATGCATGGAATCCTCAAGATAAAGGTGGGAGACCAACAAAGTTCTTAAGAATGTCAAACTAAAAGAAAGACTTTCATCTTGGGCTGAATGGGGCAGAGAGAGGACAAAATGAAAAGAGGTTATTTGATTTATAAAAATCTATAGGCTGGAAATAAGGGATCCACAAGCCATTGAATGTTGGCAGCTCCTGATGATGGAAGAGGTACGAACAGATTCCACAGAGCCTGGAGAAGAAATCTGACCTGTGAATACAATGGTTTTAGAATTGTAAGATTCATCTTCTGACTTCTGAACTCCAGAAATATAATATAATAAATTCATGTTTGTTTAAGCCATTAACTTTGTGGTCATCGGTTACAGCAACAATTAAAAAAATATAGAATCTGGGCATGAAGTTTAGCTGCAGAATAAGAGTGAAGAAAAAAAACAGAGTTCTTAGTGACACTGTTGGGCTCATTGGAATGAGGCACTTTACTTAAAGCCATCCCTGTCTTCGGATTCCTCAGCTATAGAGGTCAATTAGTTTTTTATTATAAATCCAGGCAAAGGTAAGTATCTGCCTTTCACAACATAATTAAAGTAATCAAAAAGTAAAGAGAAAAGGAAAAACATGGTAACAAAGTCTTTGTAAATAGGGAAGGGTGAGGGGGTGAAGGAAGGGCAGAGGAATGGGAAAAAATCATAACCAAGATACATCAAATAAAGGTACGAGATACCAATGATGAATGTAACTGTATTGTCTACCTAAAATGTACCAATAAACTTAATGAAAAAAAAAAGAAAATCCCTCAAATAATTTAGCCAACAATTCAATAGTTTTTTCATGAAATTTCATGACTATAGCAGAAGATAGTGCTGCTTTCATTCCAAGTGTTAAAAGTTTTACTTTCATTATTGACAATAAAACCTCCCAAAAGTAAAAAAAAAAAAAAAAGCAAAGATGAACTAACTTTATTAAGCACATTTTCCCACTATGAAGTGTGTGGCTTTTATCAGGCTCTAGTTTTGAAATTGATTTTTTGATAGCAGAGGTTAACAGAAGTCTACCTCTTGGTGTATGATAATCTGACTATAAACCAAAGGCTTTGTTATTATTGTCGGTCAACAATCTTCCTCAATGCCCACTATTTATTTAAGACTTGGTGGTAAAAGGAAGAACAAGAAAGTTCTTGCTTTCAAGTAGTCTTCCATCTAGACAAAGAAAGTAGATATCATCTTTTTTTATCTAGAATTTAAAACTCCATACCTGTAATAGTTTTATTTTTTAATAAAGTAATAAAGAAGAAGAAAATGGTCAGGGATTATCTCTGAGAGGGAACAGGATTCCAGTGAAACTATTCACTCAGCTAAGAGTTTGAGGAGACTATGCATATGCAAATTTCTGAAGGCAGAAGTCACTCAGGCAGGAGAAGGTAATTTGAATAAGTGGATATTAAGAAGAAAATACCCAATAAGAGGGTTCTAGAGTGCTAATTTTCTCCAAATACCTAAGCTTTCTGTCCTCAGATATTGTCTAAAATACAAAAATCACCTATAAATGAGATAGCTGAATTATTTATTAAAAATCTTTAAAGAATACAAGAGATATTTCTGCCTGAAAATGGGCAGGTTTCCTTATTGAATAAAAAAATAATGAAAAGGCTATAGTTATTTCGAACCACAGACAAGTAAGTTTGAAATAAGTTCCAGGCAAGAAAATTCTTAAAGACACAATTTCTAAACACTTAGGAAAGATTGCAAAACCACTGGGAACCAGCATGGGTTCACTTAGAATAAATCATTAGAGATTAAAACAGCTGGTAAATGCCAAAAACAAATCCTATCTGGCTTTCAGCAAAGCATTTTATAATATATTCATGAGATTAATGTAAATATCTAAATTAAAATTTGACCAAAACTACATACTGGAGTATGTATTAATTGTTCAGCTGGTTAGAAGATTATTTTCCCAATTTATTTTAAGGTTCTACTTCCCCTTCACAGCAAATATCTTTTATTTGACAAGGATAGAGACATTAACATGCTTAACAAGTTAGTTGGAGATATAAAGCTAGAAGGAATAACTAATATAGTTGTTGATACACTTAAAATTCAAAATGAGCCGAGCGGGATAGAATAATGAAATTAATCTAAAAAGTAAAATGAATAATAATTTAGTATCTCATTCCAGCACTCTCCCAGTTCATTCTACAAATACAGGATGTGAAAGAAGGAATTGGACTGAATGTTAAGGAAGAAAGATGAATATTCTGCTATATCTACTAAAAACTGCAGGGCCAGGTTATGGCACATAAGCCCATATAGGACCCATGCTAGGAAGGTAAATATCACCGTGCTGTAGATATAACGTTGAATGCTGGGTTTCTCTGTTCACAGCCTGAATCCCAAAATACTCTGATTCATATCTTTGTTTGTATTTATTTTTAATTTTTATTTATTTATTTATTTATTTATTTTTGAATTTTTAGACAAAGTGTCACTGTATTGTTCAGGCTGGCCTTGAACTCACTATATAACCCAGACTGGCCTTGAACTCATGGTAATCCTCTTGCCTCAGTCTCCTGATATCTTTGCTATTTAAAGTTGCTTCTCCTTTTTTAATCATTCTTGTAAATTTTAGTGGCTGAAACTGAATTAATATTAACATAAATCTTTGTAAAATATTATATATTTAATGAGCAATTATATCTATTCAATATTAATATATTGATATTTAATATTTACATATATAACACGTAATATAGTTAATGTAATATATGATTAATATTATATTGCATTAATTTGTTCTAATATCATATATTATAATAAATAACATAATATTTAATGGCTTGGGAACAATTACAAGTGGTTAAAGTCCCACTCTATGAGGAAGTAGGATTAAATAAATGAAGAAAATGGCTTTTCATAGTTGTGTCAATCCAGAGAGAAAGGAAAAGAATGCATGCCTACCACTTCTTACCACTCTGAGAAGATCTGGATTGCATACCCATTGGAAAAAGAGGAGGCTACCATGTTACCACTGTTTATATGCTTCTTATATAACAGGCTTTATGCCAGCATTTTAAATATATTTTCTTCTTTAATACTTATTACAACCTTGCTAAATACAGTATTTCTCTTCCCTACTTGCAGATGAGAAGCCTGAAACCAAGACAGTGAAAATGGCTAGAAAACCTGACATAGTTAATAAATAGGGGAGCTCAAGCTTGAGTAGATCCTTCCTACTCCATGAACACCGATGTACTGGCAGTGCCTCCTGCTCCCTCTGCCCCCAGTTCCATACAGGGAGGTAAGGCCACCCTTACAACCAGATGTTCAGAAAGGAGCCATTTCTTCTTGATGGCTAGCAATACCTTTCCTGGATATGGCATGTGTCTTTAAAATCAGAAACTCTTGTTAAAACTTAGCTAACAAATTCAGAAAGAGTGCCCTGAATGTGTTCTGCCTAAGGCTTCCTATAAGAAGTAATAAGGAAATTACCCTGGATGCTAGGAAGTATTGGTTCTAAATGCACTTCTGCAAACTTCTTGAACTGTCTGTATGTCTCAGAGTTCCCAAGCTGAATGGGTGTTCTTCATATTCTTTCAACCAAGAGACCTCAGCCTCCAGATGGCTGCCCACAGGGAGAGCAGAGCTAGCTCTATCTCAATAATAATCTTCTACAAGTTATCTTCTGGAACATGGGTAGTTTCTTTCTATAATAACACATGGCAATGGAGGAAAAAGCCTTATTGATTTCCAAAATGGGAAAGGAGCTTTCCTTCTCAGAAAATAATAAAGGCCAGTTCTTTTACACATAGAAAAGTGTCATTTTTGCAGTTGAATACTCTCGAAAATTGGTACTTTGGCACAACTCTATTTGCTAGTACTGAGGGAATATTCCTTCTGAGGCTGGTAAAACTGTTTCAGAAATAGCCTATTTGTTGCTACAGCAGTGAACTACAGAGGTTTAATTGAATAATTTCTTGTTTCTAGTTCCACCTTGTGAAGCATTGTGGAAGGTTCAACTGCTGGCTTTGATCCATGAGAAACTGGCTGTTTTCTCTTATATAATATGGGCTCTCTCGTATCCATAGCACAGAAAGGTCTAAAGACAAGGAAAAAAAAGACATACTCACTTAAAAAAATTGGAGGTTTGATGGTAAAGAAGACAAGGATAATTTGAAATCCCCAAGAAGAAAGGCTGAATTCTACAATAGATAGGCAAAAGAATAAATAAGAGAACAGGAAGATATGTTCTACTCCCAAGCTGCTACAAGATAAGAGAACTGACACTCTTCTGAAATCAGCATCATCAAACCAAGAAAATCATTAAGACCTAATCCTTCAGAGAGTAAGCAAGATCACTTGCACAAAGTATTTTTTTAAACTAAACTAACATATGAAAATATAGGCCCTTTAACTTCTGCACATGATATTGCCTTTGGTTTTGAGCATATTGACTGCATCTCCAAATCTGATTAATTAGTACTTTTATGTAGTTTTGTGCTTATTTCACAAAATTTAATATTTGATTAAAAAATGATTTTAAATAGTTTAAAAGTAAAAGATGAATGCAGTCAAAGTTTAAATTGTTTTTTTCATGTATGAAAGATCACTTTCTTTTCAGCAAAATCACTTAAATGTTTTCTTGAGATATTGGGCCTTGTCCCTGAAAATAAAGGAAGATTTCCTGATCAAAACATTTTGTTAAGTATTCATTAAGATAAAATTAGCAATAAAAGATGGATTATATGAAGACAGTACATCCACATAATGGACTAAAATAAATTACACTACAGAAAAAATATTGAATGACATAATTCTTTATGACATCTTAAATGAAAAACTGGAAAAAATCATAATATGTGTTTCATGATCTTTTCTAATCAATGAGCACACACACATGCACGTGCACACACACACACACTCCTTTTCTAACATGGTAGAAAGAACATAGATGTGGGAAAAGCTAAACCTAAGTCTAATCAAATCTATGTACTATTTGGCATCAGTCAAACTAAAATCTCTGTACTTCCATTTCCTCCTCTCATAAAATATAAACATAAATATCGTCCAAAAGTCTTTGTGTTTCCAACTTTTACTCTATCCAATCTCTTCATGACACAATCACACTACTTCTTTTAAAATATAAACCAGATAAAGTCAGCTTCTACTCCAAAATCTTCAGAGGTTCTATAGCTTAATCATCTTACTCAAATTCAATTTCATCTTCCTCCAATTCTTTTTATTTTTTTTTTTTTTTGAGGCAGGGTCTCACTATGTAGCTCTGCTCAGCCATAAAAAATGAGAAATTAGAGACATTTATAGCTAAGTGGATGCACATTGAGTTCTGGCTGAACTAAAACTCACTATGTATGCCAGGCTGGCCTCAAATGCATGGCAATCCTCCTGCCTCAGTTTTCCAAGTGCTGGCATTACAGGAATGTGCCACCATCCAAAACTCAAGTTCTTTGCAATGCCCTATAAAGAGTAGAAAGACCCACAGGATCTGCTCCAGCCACTGGCTTCCTGATGTCCCTATGCTATTCAGGTTTCCACCCACCTCAGGGTTTAGCATGCATTTCCTCTCTCTAGCACAGTTCTGCCAGATATCATATGGCATTCTCCCCAATTTCCTTAGGTTTTTGCTCAATCATTTACTCAGGGAACCTTCCCTGATGTTTTTTCTTACAGAAGGTATCGGAAAAGGAATATAATTTTAGGTGAAAGAATCAAGGTGTCAGGGGATTCTTTTATGTCCTTGAATTTTTCTTCTCCACCCTACAAATTTTGCTCACTCATCCTTCAGAGCTCACCTCCATCATTACTTCCTCAGAAAAAGTATCACAAAATAGCTCAAATTCCCCTATTATAACCACTCATACCCTCATGTGTGTATCCTTCACTGTATTTATCACAATGGCAATTGTACATGTAATCTTGATTAGCGTCTGCCTCACTGGACAGTGAGACCAGTGAAAATGCAAAATGAAGGTTGTTGTTTATCATTATACTCTCATCAGTGCTTGGGGTGACTGGCATATAATAGGTATTTTTTGAAGAAATGACACTATTGGCTATGCAGCAGTTGGAGAGGAAGAAAATTTGATCATCTGAGATCAAGGTTCCTAGTTACCTTTCAGTTATCTCAGCAGACAACCAGTGTACCAGGAAAGACCAGTTAAGAAAGTCAGAAAGACTTCAGGAAAGTCAGAAAGAACAGGCCTAATGGAATATCCTGTACCAAAACTGTGTCCTGGAGTAAAGATTGGACAGCTGAAATGAACTACAGTGAAATCCGCATGAATTATATGGATGTCACTCATCCCCAATAATTGGAAAATGATTGAGATAGATCAGAAGATAGAAATCAATCTCTGAGACCAGAGACATGGGGGAGGATCCAGATTAAAATATAAGTATAATATAATGCTTTTTAATGTAGCCATTAAAACTGTTTATAAAAGATTTTTTATACTGTAGTAAAATTCTTATTATTTAATGTAAATGGGAAAACAGGATCTGTAACTATATCTAGATTATGACCATCCTTATATAGAAAAAATTAGGATAAAGGACAATAAGACAATATTCATGGATATTTCTGAGAGATAAGATTATGAGTGATAGATCACTCAGATTTCCTGTTTTATATTTCTAAATAATACATAATTAACATGAAGTATTGTTATAATCAGAAAAATATTTGAACATAGGGGGCACCTCTTGCTTTTATTGCTTATATCCACTTATCTGTTTTTCAAATTGCTGAACATTCCCATAAGAACCAAACACTCTTTATCCCACGTTGGGCTGTTCTTTGTGTTCACTCCAGCTATGGTGATGTGTTAGGCATGTGGCTACAATGCAGCTAGATCTGAGGAGATGCATGAAGACTGTGCCAGAATGCTAGGGTACAGGGGGAATTTGTTTCCACTGGACCTGAGCTCAGGTGAGGTAGGACTGTTTTCATCAGACTTGAGATTGAATAGGGCAAGGCAAGGTTCCGATGTTCCCACTGCATTTGAGCTTGCAAAGTGCAGGAATATGTTCCCATTGGAATTGAGCTGGGAGGATTTCAGGTCTGAGTCTACTTCCTTTTTTCTTTTTTTTTATCTGAAGAAAGAACATTTCTGAGGATTAGTCACAGGAAGAAAAAAATAGCCAAGAGGTAGAAGGAAATGGAGTCCTGTTGACATCTTCTAAGCCTCTGAGGTAAATGAGACAGAAGGTGATCCTATCCCCTAGACTTTTCAGTTCCACATCTGTTTTGTTTATGATAGAGTCATGACTGATGTGCCCTTCTTTTTCCTTAAGGTATGGGTGATGATGGCAAGAGTAGGAGGCACTTAGATTGAGGAAGTCTGCATAACTGCTATGGCTCTGAGTACCACATAATTGGGACCTTCTGAGGAATCTTCCTACTTCTGAGAGACTGAATTAATCAGTCTGAATGCAAAGCTTAGAGGGAAAATGTTATAGTCTCATATTCATTTTTAGTTGTAGTTTTCACTGGATCAATGAATCAAAACTTGTGTCTTCCCCAAATACAAGGTATTTTTGTAAATAATGTCATCTTTCATTTTTAAAATAAGAAAACTCTCATGTCATTTTTCTTGCTAATTGAATATAAAAATAACTTTGAGGGATATTGATAAAATACTTATACCCTACTTAGAGTATATGATCTGTTTATTTGGATTCATATAATATATACATAATATATTAATTCAGAAATATTTTCCCATTCTTATATTTTAGTAATTTTACTCATCCTCTTAATATTTGTGTCTTCACTGGAGTTATTTCTCAGTCATGTTTAAAAGAGTTTTTTTAGACTGCATCACCTTCTCATCTTTTTGAGTTGAGATATATTTTGAATCTATATTTAAGTACCCCAATCCATAAGTGGCCATTTCCATAGAGTTGTGGTAATTTTATTTTCCTATACTATTTATTCCATTGCTGTTGAACAGATATCTTCAAAACATAACTGTCTATAGTGCTTTATTGCATTCAGTAAAATGATCATTAAAAGACTTATTTACAATGACCTCAAATACTTATAATCTTAAAGTTGTATATTCAGGAATAATTAATAAATCTATGATTTTTCTTACCATTTAAAAAATGAATTATGTTAGTGATCTGTGTAAACATATATAACATTGGTTGAGATCATCTCGGAGCTGCTAATTTTCTGAAAGCTCCATGGTTATTCATAATGAGGTAATAAAAGAAATGTCCCATGATACCTTCAAATATCAGAAAAGGGATAAGTTGTTTTGGAAAAAAATTCTTAGCTTGGAGCATACATAATAATTTAGGGTGTGATTATGAATAGTGTTATGATTTAGATCTAAATTGGCCTCAAACTCCTCATGAGTTTGGAAGATGATGATATCATGGTAGTGCTATAGATGCCTTGCTATTAGGAAGTGGGGCCTAGATCCTCCCTTCACTCTCCACTTCCTGGCTGACATAAGTAGATAGCTTTCCTCCACAGTAATCCATTCCACCATGTCTTTTCTGCCTTGGAAAAGGCGTGGGCTGAAAATGTGAGGCAAAATAAATCTCTCCTTTTTATGTTGTGGGTATCAGGTATTTTTTCTCAACAACAAGAAAGTGACTAAGGCAGATTTTGGTACTGGGAGTGGGGTAACTGCTGTGATAACCTGACCATATTGTTTAGAAGGCTTTGAAAATACAGTAGTACCTTGGTTCATGAACTTGATTCTTTCCATGATTTTGGTCACAGAATTCATTCCACAGTTGCAACCAGAATAGTAGAAAGAATTAAGTTCCTGAACTGAGGTACCACTGTACTTCATAGGAGTTTGGAAGTATTTGGACATGCCAATGAGAGAATCTCTAGAATGCTGTAATTAGAGTCTGATGTGCAACCCTGGTAAGAGGTCAGAAGTCCAGAATGCTGATGAAACTGCAGATAGTAAAGGCCAGGCTCAGGAGGCTTCAATAGGCAAAAAATACTCCATTGGTACGTAGATTCAAGACCATGTGTGTTTCTGGTAGAAAATTTATCTATATTTTGCCTACATCCTGAAACTTTGTGGGAGGTTGAGACTAAGGTCAGCATACTAATTAATCTGGTGGAGCAAATTTCAAGACAGTCCAACATTTAATCTGTGACATGAGTACTGCTGTAAGCTTTCAGTCAGGTTTGTAGTGAGAAACAGGAGAAGTTTTCAGTTTCCCAGAGAGGAAATACCTGCAAAGTTGGGGCACAAAAGAGCATGGTTGCTAAAAATATTAGCATTAAATAAGAAGTAAAGTACTTGGCATCAGGACAATAGGAAAGAGGTCTCAAAGGCATCTCAGAATCAGAAAGACCCCAACCTTTGCAGGATCAAGGGTATAAAACTTTTAGAAGAGAACCCCAGAGCCCCTTCCTCAAGTAGGGCCAGCTAGGGAGTTAGTTCCCAGGTATTCTGTTTCTCAATTTTCAGCCATCCAGGAACTTGAGGTCTCTGCAGTCATGATCCAAGTGGGCTCTGCTATGGCTCAAGCTGAAAGGTTACATTGGCATCATCCACATGATGTTGGTTTTACAAACCTATAAAATGCAACAGTTGTGGGGTCATGAAAGTTTCCAACTAGATTTCAGAAGAAGGCCTAGGAAGCCAGGCAATGTGCCCTGGAGAATGCAGTGCATGAAGCTATGAGAGTGAATCTAAAAGGGCAGTGGAGACTTCAAGATATTGGAGAAACTAGGAATGTAGAACATCTGAGGAAAGCTTCAGGCAGTCAGCAGAGCAACCCCAAGAAAAAGGCCATGAGAGGTGCAACTGGCTATGTAGTAAGAGCAAGACTGCTTAAGACTTTAGGAGTTCACATCTTGCCACAACTTGCCCTGAGTTCTGGATGAAGAACTGCAGGATTTTACATCTGCCCTGCTAGATTTTGGTCCTGTGCTGGTCCCATTTCTTTTTATCCACCTTTTCTCTCTTTTGGAATAGGAATGTTTAGGGGGTAACAGCTAAGTTTGCCTTTAGTCTCAGAGGAGACTTTGGAATTGGACTTTTCAACAATGCTGTGACTTTTGAAACTTTAGTGACACTTAGAGATGGACTAAATGCATTTCTTATGAAGAGATGAGTATTTTAGGGGCAAAGCCAAAGTATAGTTTAAATATAAAATGGTCCCCAAAGCCTCAAATGTTTGGAAGTTGATTAGATTATGGAGATGCTATAGTTGACTTACTGTTAAGAATTGGAGTCTGGCCAGAAGAAGCAGGCCATTGGAGGTGTAGAAAAAGGCACATCTTTCTCCCCAGGTCCTTCATTCTCTCTCTGCCTTCTGGCCACCATAATATGAGCAGATTTTCTGCACCCAGGACCTTCCACCATGCTAGTTTTGTCTTGGAACCAGCCAACTATGAACTGAAACACCTAAAAATCATGAAGCCAAATAAATCTTTCCTCCTTTAAATTGTAGGTGCGGGTACTTTGTTCTAGCAATAAGAAAATGACTAAAACAAATAGTTAAAACAAAAACTATATATCTGCACAACACTTCTGACACCAAATATGGGTGCTCTACACCAAGCATTCCTCCATTTCTTTGTAGACACCATCAAAGAATCCTACAATTTAATTCAAATAGGGCATTAAATACCCAGAGTTAGCACAGATCCAACAAGTTCAGGACTTAGTCCCACAAAACTATGGCATGCTTTGATGTTAATCTCAAATAGCGAGTCCTGAGGTTACTCATAATTCTCTCTGTCTTGGCCACCAATTGCAGATTTCCATGACACCCTCCTCACCTTTGATAATTTTTGGTCAAATCACTAAATTCAGGGAAAATCATTTATATTTTCCAGTTTACTATAAATGGTAATATAAAAGATACAAATGATGAAGGCTATGTAAATAGGGAAGGGTGGAGGGGGTGGAGGGCGCAAAGGTAATGGGGAAAAATAAAAACCAAGATACACCATGTACAGATACAAGCACCCAATGATAAATGTAAACATACTGTATACCTAGAATGTACCAATAAAAGAATTTAAGGAGAAAAAAAAGAGATACAAATGAACAATTAGATAACAAGTCTTGATAATTTCTGATTAGAGGAGCTTCTGTTCCATGGAGCAGTGGTATAGCACCCTCCCAGTACATGAATGAGTTCAGTGAACCTAGAGGTCTCCAAGCCCTTTATTCATGGTTTTAATGCAGGTTCCATTGTGTAGAAATGAACAACTAATGGATTGGTCATTAACAATTAAACTTAGCCTCCAGCCCCACTCCTCTCCAGAGGCCTGGGGATTTGAAGGTACCAGTCCTCTAAATCACATGTCATGTTCCTCTGGCAACCAGCCCCCTAACTGAAGCTATTTAGGGACCCCTAAAAACCAGTCATCTCATCAGCATAAAAAGACACATTATTTTGCAGATGCCAAGGGTCTTAGAAGCTCTTGGGTCACTCCTATAACTCAAAGTTTACAAGGTTTTGTGAGTTCTATGCCAGGAACTGGGAGCAGAGACCAAATGCCTATATTTCTTATCATGTCACAACAGCTAAAACATGACCAAACCCTTGCGGAGCTTACTGTCTGGAGGGTGAAGCAAATTTACAAAGAGACAAGTGCAATTCAGTTCATAAACACTAAGACACATGAAACACAGTGCACAGGGCGGTATAAAAGAAGAGCATGCTCTCTTTACTCTAGAACCCCTGGGAAGACTGCCCTAAAAAGGAATATATGGAAAACTCCTAAATAATGAGTAAAAATAAACAAAGAAAATGTGTATGTGGGAGAGTGAAATGTATGTTACAAATAAATGGTAGGAAAAGAGCAGAATGTTCCAGGAAGGCAGACAGTAAGCAACAACACAAGTTAAGGATCACTGCATATTTTATGGTAAAAGCCCCATTCTTCTTCTAAAACTTAACTCAGTTTGATTTATTTAGGCTTCTTGTTGGCTGTTTTTATCTTTCACTGTGTTGAGACCTAGTGAAGACAGTTAGAAAAATAGAATCCCAATATTTTAAAACTTTAGGGTTTTTTAAGACAATATGGCATTTCCTTGCCAGATAGGGAAGTATAGAAATAAGTAGCATTTGTATTAAAGGCCACATTCATGGTCATTTTTTTTTTTTTTTGGTACCAGGGATTGAACTTGGGACCTTGCGCTTTCAAGCCAGGTGGCTGAACCTCTGAGCTAAATCCCCAGCCCTTATTCATGGTCATTTTTAAAGTGCATGAAATTCCAAGATGCAAATTCATTTCTAAGACAGTCATATTAGTCAAGCCTTGCTAGTTCCCCTGTAGGCAGAGCACCTCAGTGAGAGATGTCTCCAACTCTGACTTTACAAACAGATTTGTACTGCTTAGGATATGGGAGCTGATATTTCCTAAATTAATATTGTAATTCAAAATTATACTTTGAGCCTTTACTATGTATAAGATGTAGTGCTAAGTGGAATATAGGACACAGGACTATACCCATCACAAAGTCCCCATTAGCCACAGGGAAATTTTCTGTCTAGGAAGCAAAAGAAGCTGCCACATCATGAACACTTTTAGTACCAAGAACAGACACATCATGGTATATCATCAGGTCTTGTATTATTTTCTCATTGTTTCTTATAGCTATGAGACTTTAATATAAAATGAAAACCTTAGAAACATGAGTAGAAATAGAGGAAAGCCTCTAATCTTGGTGAGATAATCATGGAATTGTTTTCAGAGTTTGGCAGATCAAATGTGTTAAAAATATAAAATATAAATGAGATCAACAGTTGAATCAACTCCATGCAGTCTCTGGCTTGTAGTTCTTCATATTTTCTTTGCCTTAAGATAGAATTGGTCCCAGAATTTGAGGAAGATCAGAACTTCAAGTTTTTGGAAATTTGTTTCAACTCTTAAGGTCAGTTCTTACAAAGCCAACCACGTATTATGAAGCCATGTGAATTAGTGAGGAGTTTTCTTGAAGAAAATGTGATCTGAGGTGGAAAAAGTTGGCCATGACCTCTAGAGACCTCAGATCTGGGCCACTTCTGACTTTGGGCAAGGTCGTTTATAAAACAAGGGAGCCAACTACATCATACATTATAGAAATGGATTGCATATCCGAATCACCAGGCTTGTTTACTAAATGCAGAAGTGTGGCATCTCTCCCATACATACTCATTATCTCCATGGGATGATGTTGGGCGTCTACACTTTAAGCTTCCCAAGTATTTTTATGAAGGTGGTCTATGAGGCCCCACTGACCAGTGTTTTTATAAATCACTGAATTAAATGATCACTATAGTTTGCTTTAATTCTAAATCTTTCTGAATCTGTAATCAAACACAAACTTTAAAAAAGGCATATCGAAGCAGAAGCTTAATAAGGAATAGTTTACTGGTTAATCAAAAGTACTTTAGTTGGTAAATCTATTATAAATTATTTCTGAGGCAGTGATATGAGACTATGCCTAAAATTGGCCACCTTGACTCACAACTAGATGAATAAGCGCCTCAGAGAGCCAGGAATGATTCCCTTGATGTAGTTCTCAAGTTTGTATCTTGCAAAAAGTCTTTGGCTAATGTTTTTGTGATGCACCAGTTACCCTGTAAAGAGTGTATCTACAGTTGGCTAATTAAGGTGCTATTTATGAGATGAATAAGAAATGTCATTATGTACCTTGTTTCACTGGCACATGATCTTAAACAGACCTTTACTGAAGCATTTCAAAGCACAAGCCTCTGAAGTCTTGCTTCTCTGGTGAAAAATCCCAAAGGCTCCAAGGTGAGATCATAAAATAAAAAGATGCTTTACCCAAACTGAACAGAGAAACAAACTTCACACTTGAATTATTCCTTCCTAAATCAGCAATGCTATAAAAACTAACATTTTTGTGAAAAATTTGCAGAAATTCTCAAACTTATGATGGAAAAAAATTGATACAAATAGTATAGCCAACTTTGATACTGCACAAAACCACACTAAAACACATTAGTCACCACATGTTCATATTGGAACCCGGCTTAGTATTATCAGGCTTGTGCATCTTCCTGCAGACTTTAAAATAAGAATTCTTTTGCTTTATACATATTTAAGCCCCTAAATATATTGTTGATAATGAACACATACAGTTAAAGTTCAAATATTCAATTGGCTACAGTTAAACAATCTAAAAAATTACTATGTCATCAAGTGCTGTGCTCAGTAAAATGCCAAGTCAGGCTCAGAACATACACACATTACAATGTAGTGATTTGTTGTACTGATGCAGGTGAGCACTAACCTTGCATCAATTAATTGTACTTCTGAACACTGAATCTTGTATCATGTAATTGTGCTTCCAAGCCCTTCATCATGTAGACATGTCCATTCTGAGAGCTCACCATGTCCCTGGAGCTCCATCTGGAATTGAGAATAGGTGCTAATATTGGACTGTCTTCATGCTAGAGATTCATTAAAGATTTCCTCTGCAAAAAAAATTTACACTATTACCAAAGTGTTTATAAAACAACTGTTCTCAATGTTACTAAATATTTTTACAATAGGTTTCAGTATTTTGAATCTGTAGTTAACTTATAAAACCTATTCTGAAGGAGAAAAGATGTATTTTGTCTATTCTGAGAGAATGATGGGTAAGGGTCTTTGAAAATATTTAAGAAGAAAGTGCCATACGCTCTAAAGTTAGTCTCCACAGATATTTCCAAAATGGTTTTGAACAATGCCAGTACAGTGAATATAAATACCATATGGTGATTATTTTACAAGAAAATGTAATGTGGAAAGTGCATGAATTTTGCTTCTTAGGCTCTGGATTAAAGCAGTGGCTTGCTTATTACTGTTTGAATTATTTTATAAAATCACCGCATCTCTTTAGAATTGATTTTCCTTTAGATATTGTTGTAAAGGTTAAATGTAGCAATATTCATGAAGAGGCTTTATAAGCTAAAATATGCTACACAAAATTACAATGTGATATCTTATATACATGCACCAGCTCCAGATGAGGAATACGAACATTATATACTGCAAACATGTACTAATAAAAAATATAAATAGCCATGTATACGGGAATGTATGTGCAATAAGATATTTAATGAAAAATAATCTATCTTTTGTATATTTATATTATGGCTGAGCCCCCCTCCTCATGCTCCTTTTAAAAATACAAAACTTATTTTAGCTAAGAGTTTCCTGTGTAGGATGGAGGCAGAGAGAAGGTGAATGGAGAGAAGGGAGGTACAGATTAAGCATAAGCTGGCTTCTGATGGTCTCAAGAAAACTCCCACACTGGTGTTAGTAATGCCTCACTGAATACTCTTTAGGAAAAATCACATTTTATTTTGTTGCAAAAGTCCCAAAGTCACTCGCATGGCCTAGAACATAGATCTTCACATGAATGATTCGGTGTCCGTTTTATATATTCAGAGCCTGAAATTCAGAACCATTTTGTGTAGAATTGTATTATTTTGAGCAGTTAAATACACAAGTGGTTCACATGCTAAATACAGTATGGCCCCTCTATTTCAGACACTTTAAGGGAGAGTGTTGTACGTAAATACAAGAATGAAGTTTGAACCTCAGAAAGGAGCCCTGTAGCCCACTGTGTTGGCAACAGCCTGCTTGTGAGATTGTACCACCTTTCTGGAATGCTTCAGGTAGCATCTTTTGTGACTCTCATGTCCTAAAGCAGTGGTTTTCAAATGCAAGCAGTTTCATTCCCCAGCGGACATTCCACAAAGCTTCCTGACAGTTTTGTGCTCCTGGTATCTGGAGGCCAGAGAGGCTGCTAAACATCCTGCCCATCACACTCCAGGGAGAGCAGTGAATTATGTGGCTCCAAATGTCAGTTGTTTTGAGATTGAAAAACCTGCTCTAAATGGAGCTTTAACATGCTTTGCCTTTGGGAGACTGGACTAAAGTACTGATGCCCTACAGAGTTAAGTCAGGCTCCTGGGGGAAGTCCTCTCATGTGGGCCTCCAGAGCCTAAAGCTATGCGCCCTCCCCTCCCTGCCATGCCCTTCCTGTCTAACATTGGGAAAACCAGTTCACCTCTCAGGGCCCCTGCTTGCCCATCGGTAAAATGAAGGTTTGGAATTCAACAGGTAAATTTCAAAAGATGTACTTTTGTATCATAGTTTCCACAAAGATGTCTCTAGGGAAGATAATGTCAAGACCCTACTTTCCTAAATGCCTGCTGCCACAGGTTAGATGCTGCAGGACGGCACTATGGGTTAGTATAGGTTGGGAACCATTCCAAGTACTTTGTAGGCACTACCCGCCATTTATGATCTGACAAAAACATTTAGATCCAGTAGGTGGAAGTCCAGGTATTTCAGAGTCTGCCTAAGTAACTAACTTGAGTATGTTTCCCCAGAAAAGGGAGAACCTATAAAGGAAAGAAGCACTGCACAGCCACCTTTATGTCTACTTCCTCCAGAGCAAGACTGATTCATGCTCCTTATTTGTTTTCCAAGGTTTGCTGGAGAGAGGTATGTATAGCATGAATAAAACTTGTTGAACTATATTTCCTAAAACCACTAGATATGTGTTGTCTAAGCTTTTTTCCATTTTTGAAATTTGCATCTTCTAAAATAGCTAATCCAAAATAACATCTATTAAAAAGCAAGGATAACAATTGTTATTATGTTTACATTAATAAAAATCATCTTGAATTCATAAAGACTTTTCCTTGAAAAAGTGTAAAGTACATAACCAATTTAAGAACAGTCCAACATGGGAAAAATACAAGTTTACAAAGCTGTTTTATCTAGGACTTTCTGTGTTTCAAATGGCATCCTTGCCATGCAGATTTGCTACAATGTGCTTTTAAATATCAACTTCTCTCACAGCATTTAAAATTGATTCAACTTACAAATGTGCACTTGACTTTTCAGGAGCTCTTCTATGGCATAAAATGAAATACACCTGCAAGAGCTCATTTATCCTCCTAATATCCCAATTTCTCCAAAAGGATTATTTTCTACATGTTTGAGATAAACATAAAAAGATAAAACAGCATCTTTTATAAGCAGAGAACTAAATGAATGCTATTTGATGAGAATGATTCACAGTAATGATGATGATCACAATGATGACAATGGTAAACGTGAATTGTCCAGGTCCTAGAATTAGAGGCAATAACTTTTCATTTCCAGAATAGAGCTCTTTTTTATTATAACCAGCTACCATCATGGTAGCTGAGTATTATAAATGGTGTATCCCTTTCCAGTTTCTACCACATAATATCAAGTCCTTACCATCAATGAGAAATGATCATATTAATGCATTCAAAAATTAAGTATCATATTTCTGCCCTGATTTACTGTGGCAGTCTCAGCTGGTTATTTGCTTAGAAGCCTTTATTCCTCACTACCTCCTCTTCTTCCTTGTTGGGAGGGCCTGCCTTCACTACAGGGGCTGACAGAGAAAGTTATTTGCTTCCTCAAATTATTTTGCAGCCAGAGTGCAGGGTCACTACAATAAGAGTCCTAGTTAAGAGTTTGTAGAAGACATTTACTCCTGTTCTGTTTAGATGTACAAAGGCAGGAAGACTAAGACAACAACCACCTTGCAAAAATAATGGGATGAGTCCAATAATGAAAACCACCAGACAGACAGAAAACACCCAAGTAAACTAAGGTGCTTTCTTTGGTGGTTTTCATTTTTGGATTCATCTCATTTTACAAAGGTGTAGAAAGAGGTGCAAAGAAGGACAAGAATAACAAACATTTCTCTAAATGTCTATTACTTAAATGCTTATGTTGTGGTATAGTTTATTATTTAGTTTATTATTAATGTTGGTCTCTCATAGCTATTTCTATCTCTATAGCAACAGGGAAGAAATCATAACTTTCTCATCATTGTATTTCTAGAATCAAAAATGTACCCCTGATACAAAAAGTACAAATAATGGATGATGAATGTCAAATAAAAACAGAGGAAAAAGATGCACTGAACCAACTCCGTCAAATAATTATCTCCCAAAGTATTATCAATTCCTTTTATTGGTCAGTATGGAAAACAGAAAGAGAAAATTTAAGATTAAACTAAGGTACGTATAGGATATAGGTGTTTTTCAGTGATTCGGCCTATCGATAAGCAACATAATGAGCAGCCAGAACTAGAAAATCAGACTTGAATTCTTATGCCATCTTTGTCATCTTCAGTTAGATTTTAGTTGGTAACAGGGAATGATGACCACTAGTGTTGTTATTAGTACTTAAGGAGCTAATATGAGTAGAAATGTTTAACAATGTGAAAGTGTTTATGAAAATCTCTTACAAATGTTGCAGAGTAAAAGATTAGGCCTATTGTCATACAACACTGAAACCATTCTGCTTTTAAACTTTCTGTATTCAAGTTGTTCAATACATTCTTTGAAGAAGATGAATTATTCCCACAGCAAGGACATAATTGACTTATTAGATTTTTTAATGAGTCTTTTTCATCCTTGAGGGGAACTACTTTTATTTTTTCTTTGCTGATCATTTAGCCTCCACTGGGTGACTGAGACACTGAGTCTTATGCTGGGTCAGTGGTGGATGAAACCCAGTGATAGCTGAGCTTTTGATACTATGAGTGTAGAGTTTAGAAACAGGAGAAATATTGGGACTTTAGAACAAGGAAAATGAGACTATAAATTCCAGAAACTTCAATCAAGAAATTTTTCTGGGACTGGGTACCTGGAGGGAACATGGTAGCTACAAATCTCATCAACTGACTTTATGGTCTTCTAATGATTAGATACTACTTTCCAACTGTGGCAATCACCTGCTCTTTATGTGAAAGGATCTTCACGTTGCTGGGGCCTCAGGCCCTCATTAGCTGCTGGGCAATGGGAGAAAAGCCTGGAAACTGATAGACATTCACTCTTGTTTTCCTGGCAACACAGAGAATACTACCCTTAAATGCCCTAAAGGACACTGGTAAGACCGTGGAAATCTCAGCAATCTAGAAAACTGTTATGAGGCAAAAATAACCCTGAAAGTAGGGAGTTGAAATGAATGTAAAAGGGCCCTGTCAGTGAAGGGTATACACTACCATTCCATTCTCATTCTATTGTCAAACTCTATTTTTAGGAAATACAACTGTAAATCAGTGTGAAAGGGGCTTCAAAAGATAGGAAAAAAACTACAGATTTCTTTATTTTCTGAAATTTTACTGCACTTAAAGTTTTCAAATAATTTAGCAGTCTTTCTTTGTTGATTATTAATTTCACAAATCTTTGTGGCTAATTCTGTATTTGTTTCTGTCTCTCCATAAAAGGATCTTCCTTAGCTCCAACATAAATTGAAGGCTAAAATTGATCTCTTTGCTTCCAAAATATCCTCAATTTTAAATCAACTTTACACTTGAGACCAGATTAATGTTCCTAGTGTTCACCTATAATCATACCTCTCCTCTCCAAAATCTTTTAATACCTTATTGTCATCAGAATTAAGTTTAAATCACCTAACTCTACATTTTCTGTTATTAAATTTTTATTCTCATCCATCCTACTCAGTTTTCGGATGAAGTCCATTGTGTGGTTTCCTGAACAAATTACACATTAGATCTCTGTGTCATTTCTTATACCTTTCCTGATGCCTGGAATTCTCTTGTCACTCATCCCTACCCTTCTTTGTTGAACTCCTACCCTTCATTCACAATTCACTGAATTGCTGCCTTCTTCGCCTTGAGATATTTTACTCATATCTTTGTTCATAATTAGAAACCATATTGCCATATTGAACTTCTTGGAGCATGTGGTAGATGCTCAAAGTCATTTATTAAAGAAAAGATTAACTGTCTTAATTTCTAAACTGTACATTACTTGAACCCAAAGACCATGTCTTTTGTACAAGCCCAACCTACCACTTTCTCACAATACCTGCCAGAGAGCCTTGTTCACAATAAGAATGCAGAAAAGTTGAAAGAATGTTGGTCTATGCCTCCATCCCTCCCCAAACATTTATTACAGAGCTTTCCATATGGCAGGTATTCAGTAACCACTTATTCCAAACAGGTGACTCATTGTTATTCAAACAATTGAACTGGCACTTCTAAAATAAGATAACAAAAAAGTAAAAGAGAGCCATACTAAATGACTTGGTGATTCAGGTAGGAAAAAGAAATATAATCAATAGCATTTTCCAGTTCAGCCAGCTCCTTCTCCAGGAGTGGTCACTGTCAGGAAGAATTGCTCCCTGGATATGTCCAGACACTGAGCTATGCACCCACCAATGAGTAACATCATTCATTCTACAGAGGGCTGTTTCTGATGATTTGTCATATAGAGATGACAAAAACTCTTAAATTTGCTGCTTTTCTCAGCTTGTCACAGATGCTTTGGAAGCATGCTCACAAAACAGTGTGGTTTAATCCTATGTATATACAATCTTACCAGATATTTAGATGATTCTGTTTGGCCATCTAAACCAATTCTCCAGGAGTTTGCAACACATCTCTCTTATGACTACCCTTTCCTATTCTGAATTTATTAGTTACCATCTCCAAACCCATTTATTGATTGAGAAATTACTTTTTTATCCTGGCCTTTAGGTACTGCACAATTTCAACCCCAATTCTTCAAATGTGATAGTTGCAACAAAATAACAAGCTCTGGGATGCAAGCCATCGGGTCCCATGATGGGGATATGAATACATTCATCTTATTTTCTCCTTCCCATGTGACCTATCTCTCTCCAAGTAGAGAGTGTTTGCCTATAACTGATCACCTCAATATAGCAAATTGCAGTTATATTCACCTTCAAGGTAATGTTACATAGATTTTTTAATGTTTTTTCTTTATAAAGCTTCAACTAATCATTGGTATTTATATATGGATATTTTATGCTTGGGTTTTCTTTTCGATTGGCCACTTGGTGGAAAAATCAATAATCCTAAAAGGGTGGCCTGCTGGTCATCTAGAAATATTATTTAATATGCTATTTCTCTCTGTAGCCCTTTGATATGATAGAGACTATTGTTATTAAGTCTTCAAGTGTCTGAGTAAATCTATCTAGCCATAGTATGAAATAAATGCTGTAATTATATTCATGTATGGGCACATATTCACAGATTGAGAGCTGCTTTATAGTAATTATTTTTTAATTGATCTTGACATGAATATTAAATAAAATAGGATGGACTCCAAAGATATCAATTTGGAAAAGTAGATGTTTTGAGTTTATGATATTAATATATTATATAATCTCTGATAGATAAAAACCCAGAACAACCTGAGGGCATTTATTTTTTCCTTCGATATTTCAGAAAAATGTCACTGTGTGGGCCAGGGATTTATCTCGGTGGTGCTGCTGTCTGCTTTGCAAGCACAAGGTCCCAAGTTTGATTCTGGTACCAAAAAAACAAAAAAGAAAAGAAAAATACCACTGTGGTCTCAGTCTGTGAGCTGCTCATAAAAAATGACTCTATGGTTTTGACAGAATTAGGCTCTCTATGCCACATCATTTAACAGTTTATTACTAGTTTCTTAAATTAATGTATTATTCCCTTATGGGAATGAGTTGTATATGAAGATACAATGTAAGCCAATGGCAGGACAGGGAGTTGTGCAGAAACACTATGAGAAACAAGTCGTACTGTAGGCAATGGGGAGTGACTAAAGGCCTAAAAGAAATGGTGTATGACTTAAGACTTTTGTCAAATTTCTGAGTGTTATACATCAGAGGCCTGAAAATATTCAATTCAATACACACTAAAACTTATTTGACACATTTTTTAAATGAAATTAATTACACACAGACTATTTCCACTGCCCTCTCCAACTGGACAAATTGCTTTACTCCCATGGTATTTTTTGTGTCTTTGTCACTCAGCCATCCTAAGGCCTTAAGAGTGTCATTTTTCCTAATGCTGGCAATCATTTCTGCTGAGCACTACAAATACCATCCCCTGCTCTGGGTGCTGGCAGCTGCCACGAATAAAACAATACAGCCCAGCCCAGCCCTTAGAAGCCAGGGGATCACAAAGGAGAAGTGGTCTTCCTTTTTAAGGGTGTTGGTACAGGGCTTGGGGTGTAGCTCAATGGTAGAGTACTTGCCTAGCTTGTGAGAGGCCCTGGCTTCAATCCTCAGCACCAAATAATAATTTTTAAAAGTTGAAAAAGCAAAATCTTGGTGTTGCTGAATCTGACACCTATACAGCTTCAGCCATCTTGAGGAAAAAAGAATAGGATAAAATTAGCACCCCAAAGCTGATAGGAGCAAAAGCAACACAAACTAGAAAGGATATGAGTCCCTCAAGGCATAATGAAACTTTCAAATTAACTAATCACAGAGTTACTCTTCTGGATAAAATGTGAATGTAGAGGGTTGAATTCTGTCCTCCAATAGATATAAGTCCTAACTTGTGCTACCTGTGAAAGTGCCTGTTATAGTTTATATGTAGATGTCTCCCAAAATTGTCATATGTTTATGGGAGTAATTGGATTGTAGGGATGTGATGATCCAATCTACTGGTGAGTTTACAGCTAACCATGGTAAGAGAGGAAGCCTGGTGAGAGGAGATGGTCATTGGCATGTGGCCCAGAAAGTTGTACCTCTTTCCAACTATCCTGGATCTCTCATTTCTTCCTGAGTGACATGCTAAGAGCAAGCCTCCTCTACTATGCCCTATGCTGTGCTACCCTATCTTAGAGTCAACCAATTATGGACTAAAACCTCTACAAACTATGAGCCAAAATAAACCTTTCCTCCTTTTTGTGGATGTTATATAGTGTACCTCAGTGATGAAAAAGTAACCAAGACAGATTTTGGCACCAGAAGTGAGGTCATTGCTGTGACACTACCTGTGTGATTCAAAGCCTTTTGAACTGGCTTGTGGGAAGAACTTTAAAAGGCTTAGAGATGCCAGCTGAGAAGCAGCCCTAGAATGCTGTGAGCCAAGGATGATGAGAGAGAGTCTGTTTAGAGCTCAGAAGACCAGAATGTTGACGGTAATGCAGCCAAAAACATCAAGGATCAAGAGGTTTTAGTTGGAAAGAAAGACTCTATTTGCAGATGGACTTCAGGCCTTAGGTGTCATGCTCTGGCAAAAAAAAAAAAAAAAAAAATAGTAGGCCTTTTGCTCATGTCCAGAGATGGTGAGAAACTGAGATTAAGAGCACTTGCTTAATTAACTTGGTGGAGGAAATTTCAAGGCAGTCAAATATTGTGAATTGGGTACTGCTGGGGGATATTAGCCAACTCTACATTGAAAATCAAAAGCCAACAGCCTAGCTGAATGATTTAAAAACTTTTGGGTTTGGCCAAAAGAAAGTTTTAGTAAAGTTGGGACCTACAAAGATGGAGTAGAAGAAAATTTGGTTGCTAAAATGATTAGCATAAACAAAAGCCAAATATTTTGAAACATGACAATAAAAATAATGCCTTGAGACAATGTGAAGAACAAGGCTCCACTCTGCAGGCTCAAAATTCCAAAGGTAAAAGTCTTTGGTTTGAGAAGAGACTCACAACCTACCATTCTCCAAAATGGCAGCAGCCTATAAAATGTAAATTGTTTCCCAAGATTCAGTTCACTGTACTCAGCCATTCTGGCACTCAGAGACCTCTGCAATCATCAAGATGGAAAAAGGCTCAGCTACTGCTCCACTTGGTGACAGACCTTGGCATCATCCACATGCCTAAAACCATGACTGGTTTTAGGCACATGCAAAATGTAAGAGTTGTGGGGTTGGGAGGCTTTTACCCAGATTTCAGAAGAACTCCTGGGAGGCCAGGCAGGGTGCCCCTGAGAGGGTAGTAAGTGACGCTGTGAGGGTAAAGCCAAAAGTACAGTAGAGCAAAGCAACCAGAGTGTTAAAAAAAAAAGCCAGAAACATGGAACATCTAAGGAAAGCCACAAGGAATGAGCAAAGCTAGCCCAAGAGAAGCCATGAGGGCTACAACCACTGGAAGTGCCATAGGGAATGGAAAACCCAAACACTTTAGAGTCTACATATTGCCACAGGTTGCCCTGGGTGCTGGGCAAAATACTATGAGATTGTATGTTTGCCCTCCTGAATTTGGTCTTGCTTTTGTTCTACTTCTTTCTATCCTCCTGTTTCTCCCTTTTGAAATAAGAATGTTCCACGTGGGTCACTGTACACTGGAAGTGCTTAACTTCCAATTTTTTTTGTTAAATTCTTTTATTGGTACATTGTACGTATACAACACAATTACATTTCTCATTCAGAATTGTACCTTTGCATAGTGCATCTTGGTTCTTATTTTTTTCCCCATTCATAGCCCTCCCTTCACCCCCCCCCCACTTTTCCCTATTTACAAAGACTTTATTTCCATTTTTTTCCATTTCTCAGCATTTTTCCTTTCCCTTCTTTCCTTTCCCCTGCCCCTCGCACTACTCCTACCCCTTTGGACATTTTCTTCCTATTTTGCATTATCAATTATTCATTCTAATCATTGGTACATTTTAGGTATACAATATAATGACATTCATCATTGGAAATTTGCACCTTTACATAATCCCTCTTGGTTCTTATTTTTCACCTTTGCCCATCCCTCCATTCAACCCCTCCATTCCTCCCTATTTACAAAGATTTTGTTCCTATTTTCATTTTCTCATATTAATCCCATTCCCTTCTATCCTTTCCCCTAGCCCTCCCACTTCCTTCCCCTTTGCCCCTTTTCTTCCTATTTCACATTACCTAGTATACATTTTAGTCCTTCTTTACACTTTCAGTTTCTCAAACCAGAGAAAGTATTCGGTATTTATACATATGTGCCCTCTTTAGTTCTCTTAAGAGTATTGCCTCAATGTGCATCCACTTAGCTGTAAATGTCTCTAATTTCTCATTTTTTATGGCTGAGTAGTACTCCATTAAAAAAAACCCCATTTTCTTTATCCACTCTTCAGTTGATGGGCATTTGGGCTGTTTCCAAGTTTTAGCTATTACAAACTGCGCTGCTATGAACATGGGTGCACATATATCACTGTGGTATGATTCTTTTAATTCTTTGGGGAAGATCCCCAGCAGTGGAATAGTGGGGTCAAATGGGACTTCCAGTCCTAGTCCTTTGAGGTATCTCCATACTGATTTCCACAGTGCTTGCACCAGTCTACACTCTCACCAGCAGCGGAGCAGGGTTCCTCTTTCCCCACAGCCCCACCAGCATTTGTTATTGGGTGATTTCATGATAGCAGCTATTCTTTCTGGAGTGAAGTTGAATCTCAGCGTTGTCTTCATTTGCATCTCTCGAATGACCAGTGATGTTGAACATTTTTTCATGTATTTATTTGCTATTTCTACTTCTTTGTCTGAGAAATATCTGTTCATTTCAGATGCCCATTATCAGTTTGGGTCTTTAAATTTGGGAGGTCTGATCTTTTTAAGTTCTTTATAGATTTGAGATAGTAGACCTTTGTCTGAGGAAAAGCAGGTGAAGATTTTTTCCCACATTGTGGGTTGTCTCTTCACATTGCTGGTGGTTTCTCTTGCCATGCAGAAGCTTTTAAATAAGAAGAGATCCCACTTATTGATTGTTTGTGCTAGTTCACGGGCAACTGAAGTTTTGTTCATAAAATCTTTTCCTACACCGATGTCTTCAAGAGTTCTACCTAACCACTTTTCCAACTGGTTCAGAGTTTCTATTTTAATATTTAGATCTTTAATCCATTTTGATTTTAGTTTAGTGCATGGGGAGAGATACAGGTCTAGTTTTAATCTTTGGCAAGTTGAAGCCCAATTTTTCCAGAACCATTTATTAAAGAGGCTATATTTCCTCCAGTGAGGATGTTTGGCTCCTTTATTGAAGATGAGATGGCTGAGTGTGTCTGGTGTTGTTTCTGCATCTCCTAATCTGTTCCACCTGTCCTCAGGTCTGTTTCTTTGCCAGTACCATGGTGTTTTTATCACAGTAGCTTTGTAGTATAGTTGCAGGTTGAGGATTGTGATACCCCCTGCCATGTCTTTGTTACCTAGAATTGCTTTTGCTATTCTGGGTCTCTTCTTGTTCCAGATGAAATTTTGGATTGTTTTCTCAAGGTCCATGAAGTATGCTGCTGGAACCTCAATTGGTATTTCATTAAAACTATATAGCAGTTTTGGAAGTATGGCCGTTTTCATTATATTTATCCTTCCTACCCAGGACCAGGGGATGTCTTTCCATTTTCTGATATCATCTTCAGTCTCTCTTTTCAGAGTGCTATAGTTTTCGGAGAAGAGGTCTTTGATTTCTTTCATTAGGTTGATTCCTAGGTATTTCAGTTTTTTGGATACTATTGTGAAAGGAATTATTTGCCCTATTTCTCTCTCAGTGAGTCTGTCATTCATCTAGAGGAAAGCTATTGATTTTTGTGCATTGACCTTGTAACCAGCTACTTGACTGAACTTGGTTATTAAGTCTAGAAGACTTTTGGTGGAGTTGATGGGGTCTGCTATATACAGTATCATGTCATCTGCAAATAATGACAATTTGACTCCTTGATTTCCTATCTTTATTCCTTTCATTTCTTTCTCTTGTCTGATTGCCATGGCTAATGTTTCCAGAACTATATTGAACAAGAGTGGTGAGAGTGGACATCCTTGTCTTGTTCCTGATTTTAGTGTGAAGGATTTCAGTTTTTGACCATTTAGTATGATATTGGCTGTTGGTTTTTCATAGATGGCTTTTATCAGTTTGAAATAGAGACCATCTATTTCAATTTTTTGTAGGGTTTTTATCATAAATGCATGTTGGATTTTGTCAAATGCTTTTTCTGCATCTATGGAGATAATCGTATGGTTTTTGTCCTTGGCGCTATTGATATAGTGTATTACATTGATTGATTTGCGTATGTTGAACCATCCCTGCATCCTTGGGATGAATCCCTGAGATGATCTTCTTGATGATTTTCTGCATTCTGTTTGCCATTATCTTAGTAAGGATTTTTGCATCTATGTTCATTAGTGAGATTGGCCTATAGCTTCCCTTTTCAGTTGGGTCTTTCTCTGCTTTGGGGATCAAGGTGATGCTTGCTTCCAGGAATGAATTTGGGAGTATTGCTTCCCTTTCAATTTCACTGAAGAGTTTAAACAGTAGTGGCAGCAGTTCCTCTCTAAACGTCTTGTAGAATTCAGCAGTGAAGCCATCAGGGCCTGGGCTTTTCTTAGTTGATAAGTTTTTAATTACATTTTCAATTTCATTGGTTGATATTGGGTTGTTCAGAATTTTTAGGTCTTCTTCGTTCAACTTTGGTAATTCACATGTATCTAGGAATTTTCCATTTCTTCTGTGTTTTCCATCTTATTGGCGTATAGTTTCTCGAAAAAGGTATTGATGATCCTCTGGATTTCTGCTGGGTCTGTTGCAATTTCACCCTTTTCATTCCTAATTGCATGGATTTGGGCCTTTTCTTTCCTTTTTCTGATAAGGTTGGCTAAGGGTTTGTCAATTTTGTTGATTCTTTCTAAGAACCAACTCTTGGCTTCATTGATTTTTTTGTATTGTTCTCTTAGTCTCCATTGTATTGATTTCTCCTCTGATCTTTATCATTTCCTCCCTTGTATAAGCTCTGGGGTTGTCCTGCTCTTCTTTTTCTAGAAGCTTGAGGTTTAGCATCAGGTTGTTTAATTGGGCTCGTTCTGTTTTCCTAATATGTGTATTCACTGCTATAAATTTCCCTTGTAAGACTGCTTTCATTGTGTCCCATGGATTCCGATATGTTGTATTGTCATTGCCATTTAATTGAAGGAACTGTCTGATTTCTTCTTTAATTTCCTCTGTGACCCATTGGTTATTCAGAAGTGTGTTGTTCAATTTCCACATGTTTATGAAATTTTTTGAGTTTCTTTTGTTACGGATCCCCAATTTCATCCCACTATGGTCTGATAATATACAGGGGATAGCTTCAATTCCTTTGCACTTACTTAAACATGTTCTACGTGTGAGTATGTGGTCTATTTTGGAGAATGACCCATGTGCAGCTGAGAAGAATGTGTATTCTGATTTTGTGGGGTGGAAGACTCTCTAAACATCTGTTAAGTTCATTTATTCAACAGTTCGATTGAGTTCTAGTATTTCATTACTTATTTTTTTGTCTAGTTGATCTATTTGTGACAGTGGGGTGTTGAGTTCCCCCACTATAGTTGTATTTGTGCATATATGACTTTTCACGTTCATTAGTATTTGGTTTATATAGTTGGGCACACTAGTGTTTGGTGCATAGATATTTATGATTGTCATCTCTTCCTCTTGGATTCTTCCCTTTACAAGGATGTAGTGTCCTTCTCCATCTCTCTTAATCACTGCTGGTTTGAAATCTACTTGATCTGCCAAGAGGATAGCTACTTCTGCTTTTTTCGGGTTCCTGTCACATGGACTATTGTTTTCCACTCTTTCACTTTCAGTCTATGAGTATCCTTTTGAATTAAATGTGGTTCTTGTATGCAGCATATTGTTGGATTTTGCTTCTTGACCCATTCTGCCAGTCTATTTCTTTTGATTGGAGAATTGAGACCATTAACATTGATGGTTATAACTGAAACATATTGACTTGTCATTGCCATGGCTTTTTCTTTTTGTTGGGTTCTCCCCCTCTATATTTAATTTCTTGTCATGCCAGATGGGTTCATTCTGCTTTGCTTCCTGGGGTTATGATCCTCACTGTCTGTTCCTAGGATATTGTGTAAAATTTTTTGGAGTGCTGGTTTGGTATTCATGAAGTTCTTAAGGTGCTCTTTGTCATGAAAGTATCTTATTTCTCCATCCATTTTGAAAGCTAGTTTTGCAGGGTACATCAATATGGGTTGGAAGTTGTTTTCTTCTAGGGGTTGGAATATGTCACTCCAAGCTCTTCTTGCCTTGATGGTTTGTGTTGAGAAGTCTGCTGTGATTCTGATGGGCTTTCCTTTGTATGTGATTTGTTTCTTTTCTCTGACTGCTTGGAGAACTTTGTTCTTCTGTTATGTTTCTGGAATCTTAACAATTATTTACCTATGTGTAGATTTTTTTTGATCAAGGCTATTTGGAGTCCTATATGCCTCACTTATCTGTATGTCAAGTTCTTTTCCCCTGCTTGGGAAGTTTTCTGCCATTACTTCTACAAAGAGTTTTTTTTTTATGTAATTTGCACTCTCTCCTTTTTCTTCATTGACTCCAATCAGCCTTATGTTATTCTTCTTTGCATTATCTAGCAGCTGCTGGATTGATTTCTAATGTTCCCTTATAATTTTGAAGCAATTTTCCTTTTTTTTGTCATTATTTGCAATCTTATCTTCTATATCAGAAATTCTGTCCTCACATAGGCTCATTCTGCTGTGTAGACTTTCAATGGAGTTTTTCATCTCCTGGAAATCTATTTGCATCTGTTTTATGGATTCCGTTTGTTCCCTATGTTGGGATTCCATCATGTTCCTGAGCTCCTCTCTAGATTTATTAATCATGTCTTGCACTAGGAGCACAGTCTGTCCTGTTATCTGAGAAATTATTTCTGATTTCATTTTTTTCCACATCCCCTTTTGTTGCCAGTTCAGTGGGTCCAGGTGGTTGAGTATCAGAATGTTGCATCTCATTTCCCTTTTGGGTTGCTGTAGGTGATCTGGATGTCTGATTTTGAGACTTATTTATGTGTTTTTTCCTTTTGATTGGGGGAGTGGGGGGTGCTGTTGGCGCCTGTGAGGATCACCTTCCCCGAACTGGGAGAGGTGGGATGGGGCCAGGAGCGGCGGTAGGGATGGTGGCCCAGAAGCCCCTTCCTCTGGTCTGGGAGCAGTGGGAGGGATGGTGGCCAGGAAGCCCCTTCCTCTGGGCTGGGAGTGGCAGGACAAAGGCAGCCCAAAAGCCCTTTCCTCTGGGCTGGGAGCAGTGGGAGGAATGGTGGCCAGGAAGCCCCTTCCTCTGGACCAGGAGCAGTGGGATGATGGCTCAGAAGCTCCTACCTCTGGGGTGGGAGTGGTGGGACACAGTACCATGGTCTGGTGGTCTGGTGTCCTCTGCATCTTTGTAGTGTGGAACCAGGTGGCTGTACAGAGGAGCGGGGGGGGGGGGTGTCCAGTGGATTGCTGCAGGGGCACGGTCTGATTCCGGCGTGTTCCTTGCAACTCGTGACCTTGGTAGGGAGTCTGCAGACCTGCTTGTCTGCAGTAGGCCGATTCCGCGTGCAACTCATGACCTTGGTACGGCCTTAACTTCTAATTTTTATAGGGACTCACAGCTAAAACTTTGCCTAAAACCTCAAAATCCTTTTTGGAAAATAGTAAACAGCTCTCATCCCCCAGCAACTGATGTTTCTCACCCCACTCTATCTTTCATTTATGTGCATAGCACTTACAATCATCCAACATACTACTAATTTATTCACTTTTATGCATTATTTATTGTCTACTTTTCCCACTATCAGAATACAAAGTCTACAGCATCAGGATACTTCATATGGAAAATTGATATATCCCAAGTGCTTAGAACAGTCTTTTTTTTATTCATTAAGTTTATTGGTACATTTTAGGTATATAATATGATGACATTCATCATTGAGAATTTGTTCCTTTACATGATATATCTTGGTTCTTATTCTTTACCCTGTTTGCCTGCCCTCCCTTCAATCTCTCTACCCCTCCCTATTTACAAAGGCTTTGTTTCCATTTTTTCCTTTTCTCATATTTATTCCCTTCCATTCTGTCCTTTTGTCTACATCTCCACTTCCCCTTCCCCTTTGCACCTTTTCTTCCTATTTCACATTATCTATTATACATTTTGATCCATATTTACACTTTCAGTTTCTCATACTAGAGAAACTACTTGGCATTTACACATGTATGTCCTATTTATTTCACTTAAGAGGATGGCCTCAATGTGCATCCATTTAGCTATAAATGTCTCTAGTTTCTCATTCTTTATTGCTGAGTAGTACTCCATTTTATATTTAAAAAAAACCCCACATTTTCTTTATCCAGTCTCCAGTTGGTGAGAAATTGGGTTGTTCCCAAGTTTTACCTATTACAAACTATGCTACTATGAACATGGGTCCACATGCATTGCTGTGGTATGATTCTTTTAATTCTTTTGGGAAGATACCCAGCAGGGGAATAGATGGGTCAAATGAAACCTCTAATCCTTGTTTCTTGAGATATCTCATACTGATTTTTACAATGATTGTGCCGGTCTACACTACCACCATCAGTGGGAGTTCCCACTGTTGGTTCCCAACAACTAGGACAGCACTTGTTATTGGTTGTTTTTGATAGCAGCCATTCTTTCTGGAGTGAGGTGGAATCACAACATTATTTTCATTTGCATCTCTTGAATGACCAGCGATGTTGAACATTTTTCCACATGTGCATTTGCTATTTCTACTTCATTGTCTGAAAAATGTCTGTTCATTTCAGTTGCCTTTTTATGCATTGGATCTTTAAATTTGGGAGGTCTGATTTTTTTCAAGTTCTTCATATATTCTAGATAATAGAAACAGCTGGTAATTTTTTTTCCCACATTGTGGGTTATCTCTGTACTCTGTTGGTAGTTTCTCTTGCTGTGCAGAAGCTTTTTAATAAGATGACATGCCAGTTGTTGATTCTTTGTGCTAGCTCATGGGCAACTGAGGTTGCCTTCATGAAAGTTTTTCCCATGGTAATGTCTTCAAGAGTTCTACCCAAACTTTCTTCCAGGTAGTTTGGTTTTTCTGTTTTAATATTTAGATTTTTGAGCCATTTTGATTTTATCATAGTACATGGTGAGAGATATATGCCTAGTTTTAATCTTTGGCAAGTTGAAATCCAATTTTTCCAGCTCCATTTATTAAAGAGGCTATCTTTCCTCTAGTGAGGGTGGTTGGTTCCTTTGTCAAACCTGAGATGGCTGAGTGTGTCTGGAGTTGTTTCTACATCATCTAATCTGTTCCACTGATCCTCAGGTCTATTTCTTTGCCTGTACCATGCTATTTTTATCACACTAGTTTTGTACTATAATTTCAAGTTGGAGATCGTGATTCCCCTACCTTGTCTCTGTTGCCTAGAATTGCTTTTTCTATTCTAGGTCTCTTCATTTCCAAATTAATTTTTGGATTATTTTCCCAAGTTCTGTGTAGTACACTGCTGGAATTTCAATTGGGATTGCATTGAATCTATATAGCAGTTTTGGAAGTATGGGTATTTTCACTGTATTTGTTCTTCCTACCAGGAGTAAGGGATTTCTGTCCATTTTCTAATATTCTCTTCAATCTCTTTTTTCACAGTGTGGAAGTTTTCAGAGCACAGGTCTTTGATCTCTTTCATTAGGATGATTCCTAGACATTTCATTTTTTTGGATCCTATTGTGAAAAGAGTTGATTCTCTAGCTTCCCTTTCAGTGAGTCTGTTGTTTGTGCACAGGAAAGCTATTGATTTTTGTGTTTTGACCCTGTATCCAGCTACTCTATTGAATTTGGTTATTAAGTATAGAAGATTTTTGGTGGAGTTCTTGGGGTCTTCTATATGGAATATTCTGTCATCTGCAAATAATGACAACTTAAATTCTTTGTTTCTTAACTTTATTACTTTTGATTCTTTCTCTTGTCTAATTGCTGTGGCTAATATTTCCAAAACTATATTGAACAGGAGTGGTGATAGTGAACATCTTTGTCTTGTTCCTGATTTTAGTGTGAAGGATTTCAGTTTTCCACCATTTAGTATGATATTGGCTGTTGGTTTTTCATAGATGACTTTTATCAGATTGAGATAAAGACCATCTATTCCAATTTTCTGTATGGTTTTTTTTATCATGAGTGGGTATTGGATTTTTTCAAATACTTTTTCTGCATCTATTGAGATAATTATATGGTTTTTGTCCTTGGCTCTATTAATATAGTGGATTGCATTTATTGATTTGCATACGTTGAAACATCCCTGCATCCCTGGGATGAATCTGACTTGGTCAGGGTGTATGATCTATTGATGATCTTCTGCATTCTGTTTGCCAGTATCTTATTAAGGATTTTTGCATCTTTATTCATTAGGGAGATTGGCCTATAGTTCTCTTTTCGAGTTGGGTCTTTTTCTGCTTTTGGGATTAAAGTGATGCTTGCTTCCAGGAATGAATTTGGAAGTATTGATTACCTTTCAATTTCATTAAAGAGTTTAAACATTAGTGGCAGTAATTCCTCTCTAAATGTCTTGTTGAATTCAGCAGTGAAGCCATCAGGACCCAGGCTTTTTTTAGTTGTTAAGTTTTTAATTCTATTTTCAATTTTGTTGACTGATATTGGGTTGTTTACAATTTTTAGATCTTTTTCATTCAACTTTGGTAATTCATATGTATCTAGAAATCTGTCCATTTCTTCTATGTTTTCTATCTTGTTGGCCTATAGGCACTCAAAGTAAGTATTGATAATCTTCTGCATTTCTGCTGGGTCCATTTTAATTTTACACTTCCATTCCTAATTGCATGGGTTGTAGGCTGGCTAAGGGTTGGTTGGTTTTGTTTATTCTTTCAATGAACCAAGTTTTTGCTTCATTGATTGTTTGTACCATTCTTAGTCTCCAATGCATTGATTTCCACTCTCATCTTTATAATTTCCTCCCTTGTATGAGCTTCAGGTTTGTCCTGCTCTTCTTTCTCTAGATTCTTGAGGTTCAGCATCAGATTGTTTAATTGGGCTTGCTCTGTTTTCCTAATACGTGTATTCACTGCTATGAATTTCCCTCCTAAGACTGCTTTCATTGTGTCCCATAGATTCCAATATGTTGTATTGTCATTGTCATTTAATTTTAGAAACTGTCTAATTTCTTCTTTAGTTTCCTCTGTGACCCATTGGCTATTCAGAGTGTGTTGTTCAATTTCAATGTGTTTATGAAATATTTGTGGTTTCTTTTGCTATTGATCTCCAATTTCATCACACTAAGATCTGATAATATACAAGGATAACTTCAATTCCTTTGCATTTACTTAATCATGTTCTATGAGCAAGTATTTGGTCAATTTTGTACAACAACTGAAGTGTAGCTGAAAAGAATGTGTATTCTGATTTTTTTGGGTGGAATACTCTGTAAACATCTCTTAAGTTCATTTGTTGAAGAATTTGGTTGAGTTTTAGTATTTTGTTTTTTATTTTCATTCTAGTTGATCTATCTATTTGTGACAATAGGGTATTGAGGTCCCCCACTACTATTGTATTAGTGCATATTTGATTTTTCATGTTCATTAATGTTTGTTTTATTTAGTAGAGTACCTTAGTATTTGGTGCATATATATTTATGATTGTCATCTCTTCCTCTTAGATTGTTCCCTTTACAAGGATGTATTGACCATATTTGACTCTTAATCACTGTTGCTTTGAAATCCATTTGTTCTGCAAAGAGGATAGCTGCTCCTGCTTTTTCTCAGGTTCCTTTCACATGGAGTATTGTTTTCCACCCTTTAACTTTCAGTTTATGAGTTTCTTTGTGAATTAAGTGTGTTTCTTGTATGCAGCATAATGTTGGATCTTGCTTCTTGACCCATTCTGCAGTCTATTTCTTTTGATTGGTGAATTAAGACCATTGACATTGATGGTTATAACCAATATGTATTGACTTATCCTTGTCATGATCTTTTCCCATTGTTGGATTCTCCCTGTTTGTGTTTAATTTCTTGTCATACCTGATGGATTCATTCTTCTGGGCTTCCTGGGGTTGTGACCCTCATTGTCTTTTTATAGGATATTGTCTAAAATTTTTTGGAGTGTTGGTTTGGTATTCATGAAGTTCCTAAGGTGTTCTTTGTCAGGAAAGTATCTTATTTCTCCATCAATTTTGAAAGATAGTTTTGCAGGATACATCAATTTGGGTTGGAGGTTGTTTTCTTTTAGGGCCTGAAATACTTCACTCCAGGCTCTTCTTGACTTGGTAGTTTGTGTTGAGAATTCTGCTCTCATTTTGGTGGGCTTTCCTTTGTATGTGATTTGTTTCTTTTCTCTAACTGCTTGTACTATTTTGTTCTTCTGTTAGGTTTCTGGAATCTTGACTATTACATGCCTAGGTGTAGAATTTTTTTGATCATGAATAGTTGGAGTTCTATATGCCTCAGTTATGTATGTCAAATTCTTTTCCCCTGCTTGGGAAGTTCTCTGTCATTACTTCTGTGAAGTTTTTTTTTTAAAATGTCATTTGCATTATCTCCTGTTTATTCATTGGCTCCAATCTGTTTTAGGATATTCTGCTTTCCATCATCTAGCAGCTCCTGGATTGATTTCTCATGGTCCCTTGCTATTTTTAAGAAATTTTTCTTTTCCTAGTCATTAAATGCAATCTTATCTTCTCTATCTGATATTCTGTTCTCACTTTGGCTCATTCTGCTGTGTAAAATTTCAATGGAATTTTTAATGTCCTGGATATCTGTTTGCATGTGTTTTATGGATTCAATTTTTTTCCTATGCTGGGATTCCATCCTGTTTCTCAGCTCCTCATTTTTTTTTTTTTAATATGTGTCTGCTCTAGAGTTTTTAATCATGTTTTTCACTATGGACACAATCTCTGTTTTTATCTGAGAAATTATTATTGATTTTATTTTTTCCAGATTCTCTTTTATTGCCAGTTCAGGGAGACTAGCTGGTTGAGTTTCAGATTGTTCCATCTTGTTGCCCCTTGCAGTTCCCTTAGGTAATCTGGAAGTCTGGTTTTGAGACTTATGTGTCTTATCATTTCAAACAATGCAGTCTGCTTTGTCTTTATGGAGGTGACTCTTTGCTCTCCCAGTTGGTTTCAATTCTAAACAATCCTCAGGGAGTCCTTCTCTCTGCTGCTCACCACTGTGCCAAATTCCTGGGTTTAGAATGATGACCTTCTGGATCCTCATGCTGGTTTGTTGTGTAGGTGGGCTTCTTGCTGGGCCCTCTGCAGTTACTGATGGTATCACTGTGGGCCTCTGGCTGGGGCCTGTGAGCCTGCACAGCTGTTTTCCAGCTGGCCCTTTTGCTGGGGCCTGTGTGCTCAAGGTGTTGTTGTCCAGGCAGGCTCCTGGCTGGAGTGTGCACTAGAACAGTCTTTAACTCCTAGAAGTTGTTCAACATATATTTGTTGAATTAAATGAAATTGTAGCCCAAATGTTCACCTAAATTTCCTTAACTGATATACAACAATACTATAATATTTTTGATTACTATGTACAAGTACTTCTGACTCCTGAAATTTTGCTCTGTGATCTTTCTTGCTTGCTTGCGTTCTTGCTTTCATTTTGTATGTGTGTGTATGTATAGTACTGAGGGTTATGTGTATAGTACACAAAGCCTGTGCACTGAGCTATATCCCTACCCTTTATTTAATTTTTTGTTTGTTTTTACAGTACTGAGGGGTTGCATTCAGGGCATTTGCACTGAATTATATCCCCAGTGCATTTGTTGTTTGCTTATTTATTTATTTATTTATTTAGAGACAGGGTTTTACTAAGTTGCTAAATTGCCCAGGGTTGGCTCAAATTTGTGATCTTCCTGCCTCAGCTTCTCAGAGTGCTAGGACTAAAGATGTTCACCACTGCACTTGGCTATTTCCTTCATTTACTCTTAGTTACATTTTACCTACTTTATAAAGTTATATGGCTGTTTGAAAAATCAAAATAACTCAACTTTTCTTTTGTAAACATGTAGGAATCTATCAAGGCAATTCACATGCAATATCCTGTGTCCTCTGTGCCCCCAACAGCAACCCACAACAAAAGCATGTATTTTAAATAATTTTAGCAAGTCTGACAATGTTCTTCTCTGCTTTGATATGAATGTGTACATCAATCCTGAAGACTGGTTAGCACTATTTGTCCTGGTGAATCCAAATAGAAAATGTGTTTTGGAACATGGCATTCAATTTTATTTGTAGGACTATATGGACTTTACATTGTACTCCTTCAAGACAAATGAGATCAAAAGGGTTCTGAACAGTCTAATGAAATTTAGAGATGGGGAATAGAAACTTCAGAACAGTGAGGATCATGGTAAAATAGGAACCTATGATGCATTAAATAGTATATATTAAAAAGAGTTACTTGTGACAGAAAAATCTGCTTATAATCTGATTTATAATGTTTTTTTCCAGCTTCCATTCAGCATTGATAGATATTTTCTCATGCAGAAGCATACTCAATATAAATTTTCTTCATGTTTTACTTTTCCTAGGTCTCAGTTTTACCTCACTTGGCATGATCTAAATTTAGGCCCTAAAGAATTTCTTTATTTTCAAGGTAAACCTTTTCTACAGTAAGGAATATCACTGACTATAGTCTGTCATTTTAAATTTTTTCTGTTTTCGGCTTATTGAGGTAAAACTGACAAATAGCAATTGTGCATGTTGAAAGCATACAATGGGATGATTTGAAACACATACATATTGTGAAATGATTACAACATCAAGATATAATAAAAACTTCCATCAACTTGCAGAGCTCTCTCTCGGGGGTGTAAATAACATGATCTAGTTTCTTAGAAAAACTCAAGTATATACTATAGAATCATTAACTATAGTCACCATCTTACACACTAGTTCATCAGACACTATTACACACTATTCATCTTACAACTAAAAGTTTGTACGCTTTGACCAACATTTCACCATTTGCCATATTCTCCAGTCCTTGGAGAATATCTCTTCTTTGTTCCTATAAGTTTAACACCTTTTTTTTTTTTGCAGATTTCACATATAAGTGAAACAATATAGGATTAAATTTTCTATTTTTGTTTTATTTTGCTTAGCATAATTCTCTCCAGCTTCATCCACATTATCACAAACAAAAGTACTCCCTTTTTATGGCTGAATAATATTGTGAATAATATAATACAATAATATAATACACACATTTTTATCCATTCTATCAATGGAAAACTAGATTTTTGACAACTTGGGTATTGGAAATAATGCTACAAGTGTGACAAAGATACTCCTTTGAGATACTAATTTTGCTTCATTTTGATAAATACCTAGAAATGGGATTGCTGAGTCATACAGTTTTTAGGGCCTTCCATATTGTTTTTTAAAATGGTTCTACAACTTTATATTTACAAATGTTTGAAAATTTCCTTTTCTTCAGATATCTAGTAGGTTTGGGAGTTACATCTCTTCCCCCTGTATCAAATCCACATAAGGAAGTTATAGGATCTACTTTAATTATGATAGAGAATGGTGACAGCATTTAAAAATCCCAACTAAATCATCCATCTGTGTTGGGTCCTGGAAATCCAGAAAGGTAAGTTTATTTTCATATATAGAGATTTTTTTTCTCTTTATTCTGCAAATTAGAATTAGCCAGCTAGACAGCCACACCTCTGAGAATAGAATTACATGACTGTTCAGTGATTCCAAATAGAAATTAACTCATTTAAAACTATGTCCAGACATGAGGAAAATAAAGCTCATCCATGCATTTCTAGATTTCAAGATGTCCTTCACTGGGGACACATGACTACAGCCCCTATACTAATTGAGATGTACTTTCTTATTATTCTAACCAAAATGGAAAAAAAATCATATATAATAATATAAAATATTTAGTGATAAATAGGACATTTATATAAGTCTTTATCTCCAATTGTAATTCTAGTTCTGGGCTGAGTAGACAGTTATGAATTTAGAATTAATAATTAGATATTGACATTTAATTTGAATATTTATCTATAATGAAGATAATAGGATTTTCTTTACATTTTTGTATTTCCAATATGTATTTTTTGGGTTAATAGTTTCATTTTGTAAGAAATATGAAAAATTTAGACCCAGACATCTGAGGGTGCTTTTCATTAACATGCCTGTTTCTAAAAGAATGCCTGCAAAGATTAACATTCTTGTGTACACTGAATTCTTTGAGAAGATGTTTAGTTGCATATTTCTGAGGTTTAACAAGACAATTAATGGCTCAGCCAGTGTGACATTATTCTGAAAGAGATTTTCCATCAGGTCCTCCTCAAAGAATTTTAAAGAATTGGGGAAATACGATCTTGAAAGATACCATTAATCAAGTCCAATCCAATAACAGCCAAGCTCGTATAATTTTTGACACATCATGCATCTTTGAATTTTGAGTATGTTCTTTTACTCCTGCATAACTCTGGCTCATCTCCTCTAACTCCCTGGTGAAAGGAAATGTTTTAATTTAAGTAACGATTTCTCAAAACAATGAGATTATACTTATAATTCTTCTCCTTGTGAAAGAAATCAAGGAAGTTGAATTCTATTTTTCTGTTTTTGTCGCTCTAACTTGCCTTCTGAGAAGACACTAAGAGAGTTAAATAATAGGTTAAATTTCATTTTACCATTTCCAAACCTTATGTTTCCTTCTTGGAAATATGAATTAGCTAGTTCCTGGAAAACAAGTAGTACTTCTGTTGGTATTGTTATGGAGAGCTAATGCTTCTTTGTGATTTCCTGGAACCTAATGGAACTTTTTGGAGACCTGAGGAACTTTGGAGGAATGCTGTTCTATTTACTGATTGGACAGAATTTCCTTCATCTTTTCTTGCAGCTCCCCACCAACCTCACAGCTGGCAGAGCTCTTCTCCCCATTTCAAAGCCTTTGTTTATACTTACCTCATGCTTTCCACCCTATACCTCATCCTTGATTTAAATTAGGGGTTAGCAAACTTCATGTTTTGGAATATAAAGTGTTAGAGGAGTGCAGTCATGCTCATTTATTGACATATTGTCTATAGCTGACTTCTTGCAACAGAGTTGGATAGTTGTGACTGAAAATCTATGGCAGGGAAAACTAGAAATATGCATTCTGTGGCTCTTCACACTAAAAGCTATCTAACCACTGCAACCCATAGATTTATCCCCAAGCCCATCTGGAGATTTTCTGAAAGTCATGCAACTAAATTCCAGAGTGTCAAAAGTATTCTCTTTATATTTATGATCATAGATTCCTACAGATAAACAGTTTAAGGTTTTTAAAATAAATATTTATATTTTTATACTACATTTGGACTAACAGTGAAATCAAGCAAAAGCAGAGTTCCCTTATATCTATTGTCCTCACATACAAATTGTTTCAACTATTGATATTACAAACCATAATAATATAACTGTTATAATAAATGTTACTGCATTGTTACATCCTCATCATCCAAAAACCCATAGTTAACACTGTGGTTAATTTTTGGTATTGTTCATTCTGTATGTTTTGACAAATGTACAATGCCATTTAGCTGCCACTGTAATATCATTCAGCCTAGTATCACTGCCCTAAAAGTGTTCAGTGCTCTGCCTAGTCATCCCTCTGTCTTCCGAACACCTACAAAGACTTATATGCTTACTCTCCCCTCAGTTTTAGTTTTACCAGTATGGCATACAGTTGGAATCATGTATTATTTATCCTACTAGTTATATGCATCTTAGTTATATGCATCATCTATGTCCTTTCATGGCTTAATACAAATCATTTCTTTTTAGTAATGAGATGGATGTACCACAATTTGTTTATCCATACATCTACTGAAGGACACTTTGGTTGCTTCCAAATTTGAGCAATTATGAATAAAGCTGCTGTAAACATCCATTACAGGATATGTACAGACCTGTGTATGAGTGAGCACAATTGCTGCATTATATAATAAGATAATGTTCAATTTTGTGAGAAATTGCCAAAATAATTTCCCTCAGCAATATCCCTTATCATTACCACATTTGTATAACTTCAGTGGTTTGGATTCTGGCTGTTCTAATAGGTGTATAGTAGTATAGTAGTGTTTTAATTTGCAATAGTTTAATCACATAATGTTGAACATTCATCCATGTGCTTACTTGTGAGATATGTATCTTCTTTGGTGGAGTGTCTGTTAAGATCTTCCTCCTATTTTCTAATCCAAGTGTTCACTTACTTTTTTTAAAAAGAAAAATTTATTAGTGGATGTTTGCAGTACATAATGATTACATTCATTATGTGCAATTAGTGCATGTACATAACATATCTCAATTCTTTTTTTCCTTCCCCTCCATCCCTTTTTTTTTACCAGCATCAGATACATTTATTTATAAATTCTTAAAGTTAATTATCATTCATACAGATTAACAGGTTAGCAAACACATAAAACAATTATACTAAATTAAGGTGCACTGTTAGATACATTTCCATGCTGGATTACAATAACTTTTTCTCTCTCTTTTTTTCCCTCTTGTCTTTTATTTTGCATTTTATATATTGAGTTTCTCATATAAGAAAAACCATGTGATATTTAAGTTTGGTGTCTGATTTAATTCACATAGAATTATGGTCTCAAGGTGCAGTATTATTCTATAAATGACTCAAATTTATCCTTCTTTATGCCACAGTAGTACATATTGTGTATAAATATCACACTTATTTTATTGTTTCATCTCTTGATGGACATGTAGGCTGCTTTCAGGATTTAGCTACTATGAATTTTCCTGCTATAAGTATGGGTACCTATACATCACTGTGATATGATGTCTTTTACTCTTTTGGGAAGATTCCTAGAAGGGGAATAGCTGAGTCAAATTGAATTTCTATTTTTAGTTTTTGAATAATCTCCATACTGATTTCCAGAGTGGTTTTATCAGTTTACACTCTCACGAGCAATGAAGAAGAGTTCTTTTTTTCCCATACATCCTCTCCAGCATTTATTATTTGTTGATTTCTTAATGATAGCTATTCTTTCTGGAGTGAGTTGGAATCTCAATGTTGTTTTAATTTGCCAGAAAATGAGACTTACCACACATTTGTGTCTAGTTCTCTTTTTTAATATTTGATTTTTTATTTCACTATTTTCAAAATAAAGAATTTTACTGTAATACACTCCAACAGTGACTAATGAGGGCTCATTTTATTTTTACATTTTTTATTACTGCATATTTGTTAAACAGATTAATGGGTTTCATTTTAGCAGATTTGTACATGTACATATCATACTTTAATCACTAATCATTTTCCCTTTCCCATTGCCCCTGCCCTCTCCACTCACTTAATACTTTGGGGTGGGAAGTTCAGTGCATATATTTTTATTATACTCATCTCCTCTATTACTCATCTACTTATCCCCTCTCCCTTTCCCATATTCCCTTCCTCATGTCCACTAATAGTATTTCTTCTACTTTTTGTAATCTTATTTAGAGTTCACATATAAGGAGAATGTGTGATAATTTTGAGTCTGTTTTATTTCACTAAACATGATGGTCTCCAGATCCATCCTTTTCCTGAAAATGATAGAATTTTTATTCTTCACGGGTGAATAATACTCCATTGTTTATACATACCACATTTTCTTTATCCATTTATATGTTAATGGGGACCTAGGCTGATTTTATATCTTGGCTACTGTGAATTGAATCACAATAAATATGGGTATCTAGGTATCTCTATAGTATGCTAACTTTAACTCATTTGGGTATATATCAAGGAGTGGTATATGTAGATCAGAGAGTAGCTCTAATTTTAGTCTTTTGAGGAGCCTCCAAAGTGGCTGTACTAATTTGTATTCCCACCAGCTGTGTCTAGAAGGGTTTCTTTTTCCTGTATCCTTCTCAGCACTTACTGCTTTTTTTTGTATTCAAGATATAGCCACTCTGACTGGAGTGAGATGAAATCTCCATGCAGTTTTGATTTGCATTTCTCAAATAGCTGAAGGTGTTGAACACTTTTTAAATATACTTGCTGTCCATTTGTACTTCTTTTAGGAAGAGTCTATTTAATTCATTTTGTCATTCATTGATTGGGCTTTTTAATATTTTGGTGTTAAGGTTTTTTTTGTTCTTTAAATATTGTAGATATGAATTCCTTTATCAGAACAGTAGCAGGCAGTGCCTTCCTCCCATTCTGTAGTCTGTCTCTTCACCCTGTTAGCTCTTTCTCTTTCTGTGCAGGAACTTTTTAATTCGATATAATCCTGTTTGTTGATTCTTTGCCTGTGCCTATGGCTTCAATTGTTTCCCCTAAGCTTTCTTTTACCAGTTTCAAAGTTTCAGGTTTTATGGCTAGGTCTATAATCTGTTTTGAATTGATTTTTTAAATGGTGAGAGACAGGGATCTACTTTTATCTTGTGGAGGTAGAATCTAATATTTTTTCCAGGTCCATTTGTATAAAAGGCTCTCCTTTCTCAAATGTATACTTTGGGTCCCTCGTCTAGAATCAGATGACTGTAATTGTGTGGATTTCTGTATTCTATTTAACTGATATACATGTCTTTTTTTGTACCAGTATCATACTATTTTTGTTATAAGACTTTGTAGAATAATTTGAAATTTACTATTTTGATGCTTGTAGCCTTCTTCATTTTTCCGTGGGATTGCTTTGGCTGTTCTGGATCTTTTGTGTTTCCATATGAATTTTAGGATATTTTTTTTAATCCTGTGAAGAATATCATTGGTATTTTGATGGGTATTGTATTCAGTCTGTAGATCAGTCTTGGTAATACAGTTATTTTAACAATATTAATTCTGCTAATCCCTGAACATGGGAAGTCATTTCATCTGCTGGTGTTTTCTTCAATTTCTTTTTTAATGTTCCAAAATTTTCATTGTAGAGGTCTTCCACCTCCTTGGTTTGATTGATCCCTTAATATTTTATTTCTTTTTCCACAGAGTATAAGTTTGTGATATATAATAAATACACTTATTGTGGGGAGTTGGTATATATACATATCACATTTTTATCTTTTTTATTATTGAAAGTATGGTGAATGAAATTGTTTTCCTCATTTCCTTCTCAGCCAGTCCTTTATTGGTATATGAAAAGCTATTGAATTTAATGTTGATTTGATATCCTGTTAATTGCAGAATTTATCATCCCCCAAACTCTTCTGGTGGCATATTTAGGTTCTTTTAATATAGGATAATATCATTTGCAAACAAGAATAATATGACTCATTTTTTTCCATTTGTATCCCTTTTATTTCTTCCCTTGTCCAACTGGTATAGCTAAAATGTAAATACTATATTAAATAATATTAGTAAGCGTGAACATCCTTGCCTTGTTCCTGATTTTAGAGAAAGTTCTTTCAGTTTTTCCTCATTCAAAGTGATTCTGGCAATGGGTTTGTCATCTAAGGCCTTTACTATATTGAGGAATAATAATTCAATACCTGATTTCTTTATGGTTTGTATTTGAAATCATTTTGAATTTTGTGGAAGGTTTTTTTCCTTGTCAATTGAGAAAATCATGTAATTTTTATTCTTAGTTCTATTTATGTGGTAAATTATGGCTATTGATTAGTACATTTTGGCCCATCCTTGCATTCCTGAAATGAAATCAACTTGACTGTGGTATATGATATTTTAATATGTTGTTGAATTTGATTGGGAGTCTTTTATGGATCTTTACACCCATGTTCATCAAGTATATTTGTTTATCATTTTCATTTTTTGTTGTATCTTTGTCTAGGTTTGATACCACGGTAATGCTGGCCTTATAAAAAATGAGTTTGGAAGTGTTCCCACCTTTTCTATTTCATGGACTTGTTTGAGAAACATTAGTGTTAATTCTTTTTTAAAGGTCTGTTAAAATCCAGGAATGAACCCATCTGTTCCTGGGCTTTTGTTTAGATAATTTTTATTATTGCTTCAATCTCATTATTTATTATTGATCTGTTTAAGGTTTTTATATTCTTTTGGTTAAGTTTTGTTAGGTTATATATGTCTAGAAATTTATTTATTTTTTCTAGATTCTCTTATTTATTAGAATATAGGTTTTTAAAGTACACTCTATAATTTTGTGATTTCCAGTGGAGTCTGTTGCAACATCTCTTTTTTATCACTAATTTTATTGATTTTGGCCCTCTCCCTTCTGCTTAGTATTGCTAAGGGTTGTGTTTATTTCTTTAGCATAATTTTCTAGGAGTAAAATGGTTGTAGTGAAACATACAGAAAAGTTTAGAATTCTTGACATATATGTTTAAAATATCTTCCTGAAAGTTTATTTTCTTTCTAATTAACACTCTTGGGAAAACACTGTGACCATGTTGTAAATACTCAAACATTTCATTTTATGAATCACACTAACTCCTCTCTAAACCAATCCTTTTTAGACACAAAGTGGTACTAAATAGCTTGATCTATGCACTATCACTAAATTTGACTTTAGCTTTATTTGGCTGTTACTAAATACTGAATACACTTTTAGAAAAAAGAGCTCAGAATATAATAGTTAACATTGAAAACAAGGAAACAAACAAAAACAAAATGAAAACCTTTATGACTCCAGATCTGAAAGAAATCTTAGAAGGTGCTCTAATAGATATTTTCAATGTGGTCAATATTGTTAAACTAAGGACAAAATTTTCTGTATTCACAAGTGAAAAAATGACTCTCATATGGCACTCCTACTCTGTAATTCACCTAAAAACAATTTTCCATTACTCCAAATTCACGTGTACATTATATACACAATAAATACTAACTGACTTCCTTTGAATATTTAAATTTCCCTCCTTCAGGTAGAATAGGCAATAATATGTGCAGCTTTCTTTGAAAAGCATCCTGATACCATGATCTTAACAACCAAGACTTGGGATCAAATTCTCTCGGTGAATCATTTAATTTAGATAAAGCTTCAAATCCTTTGTCTATAACAGGTCAGACTACCTACCTAAGATGTTATCAGTTGTAAATAAAATGAAATATGCAGAGGACCTAGTAGCTGACCTTGTTATTTTTATAGTGATTTTTTTGTTCTTCAAAGCAAAGCAGATATATTTTAGGGAATATGCACAGTCTGAAAGGGTATATTCCCAAGGGAAATAAATGTACTACATAGAAGCCAGATCTAGCCTGTGTTCACTTATAAAACTTTGGCTTTGCTCAGCACTAAAAATTCCTGGCCTGGTGGGCAGCTAGTAGGAAAAAATATTATTGTGGGTGTAACACTGCAATAATAATGTAGCCCAAGCATCTGGGTAATAACAATGAAAATGAACACAGAGAAGCAAGGAACTATGGAACTATTATATTTTGCCACTGAATATCAAGGAAGTTTTTGGATATCCTGATTTTTGTCCAAAAGATTTTGCCCAAGATTAGATGCCATTGTAGTGCCACCAAATAAATAATGGTTACATTCCAGTTCCACAGCTGAGTGATGGTTTCTAACTAGAAATTGAATGAACAGTTTAATGGTAGTTCAAATAGTAGCAAATAGTTGTTTACCAGTTTACAATCACTTATTCTCATTCGCTCTCTGTCATTTTCTGAGCTGTGTTGCAGTTAAGAAAGCTGTCATACAAAATGAAAGTGGCTTTTTCAAGCAGAAAACAAATGTACTCTGGCTGGCAGACTGGCATTTAATCATTCAATCTCTTAGCGTCATTATTCTGCTGCTAGCATAAAACATCCTGCATTGTTTATGGAGGTGGAGACAGACTCTGAACACCTGGTCCTGGTGCCATTATCTTTTGCCAACCTTCCACAAGTAGGTGCAACTGAGATCTTTATTATCAGTCCCAAAGTGATCTTTTTGTTGTTACACCTAGGTTATCAGCAACACAGCAACACAAAGCCTCTGGGGTTACAGCTCTTGGATTCACACCTCGTTTGGGAGTGAAAGTGCAAAACAGCTCTCAGTCTTTGGCTTGGTGTTATGCTCAATGGCTCAAGAATTAGAACTTATTTAAAATACAAGTGTCCTGGGCTCCTGTGTGCCTTTCTGATTTTTCACACAATTATATAAACTCACTGACAAATGCAAACTCTAGTGTCTCTTAGTATACTGAACATAAGGATTATTTCCTTCAGTTTTAGAAGACCTGGGCCTTTGGGAATGATTTGAGTACATACCATGCCCCTCCCCCACTTCACTGCTGCTCTTGTTAGTAGGCTGGTATTTTTGAGGAGAAGGGGAAAGGTGTTGATTAAATTCACCCATACAGAGCATGGTCAAATCGTTCATGTCCACAGGTGGGCTTTCTGCTCCCTAGTACCAGCCCCAGGTGGCTCAGAATCAGACAATATTGTTTGTAAAAATTCAGAAATAGCAATTTCTTTTAGGACTCCAGAGGTATACTCTAACTGGAAGGGTACAGTGGAGATGTCTTGTTATCCAGGGAGAAGTAATATAGTTTTCCTTCTCCTGGCTGCTTATATAATGCTCCAGTTGGACTGTTTCCTGCTGAGATGACAATTCCAATTCCTTTTATATGAATGCAACATTTTGATGAATATGGTTAATAGAGCAACCTCAAGAAAAGAAAAACTCACATTTTTGTCATTGTTTCCATATTTCATGAATATTCATATTCAGGCTTTCATGTGTGTATGCCTTTTAGAATAATTCCTGAGATACAATAATTATTTGCTATATTTAATTACTTTATACATAAAGATTATCATTTAAGGACTATCAATACTGTACTAAATTTAATTAAAGATATTAAAAATATACTCTTCTGTCACCTGCACTAGAGTATTTAAATTCTTTTTTTCCAGGCATGTGTTCTCTCAGTGAATTCCATAAGATCCACTTACTGTAGACCACAGACTGAAGAAAAACCTCATTCCCTGTGTTTGACTTTTGGAAGTTTCTTTGCAGGGAGCCAATGATATAATTATCAGAACTGTGGACAGCAGTTTCCATCCAACCTGCCATGTAGTTCCAAATAATTACTAGGTATCATTTACTATTTATCATTTATTAATATAAATTAATATAAATTAATATTTAATATTTAAAAGACCAGATAAATTAGTAAGGATGATTATTAAATGTGAAAAGGGAAGAGTCTAAACTTGATTGTTTAATTTGGAAGAAAGCAAAAGACCATTGAATTTATTGCTAGAAAAACTTAGTGAGACTATATTACTGATTTACATTATTTTCATTTATATGTCAAGAGTATTGATGTGGATTCAGCATCTGGCATTGGCTTAAAATCCTTTTGAAATAAAGTGTATTATAAATAAATAAATGGTGACTGCCTTAGGGCTCCTGTGATCTTTTTATTTTTTTCCAAATGAACTTCATAAAATCTTCAGAACCCAATTAGACTACCTATCAGAGGTGTTAGAAGTTAAACTCTTCTTGGGAAATCTGTACTGCAAAAATAATCTCTATTTCTCCCTTGCAGAAAAGATCAGTATTAATCAATGTCAAGTTTGCAAGTGTATTTGTATCTCTACTGAAATTCAGCACCCTACTGAGCCTTCTAAGGCATAGGAAATAAGAGAAATACCAAGAAGGTTTTTGTAATAGAATGTGAAGAAAAATGTTGTCTTATTCACTAGTTCCCAAGACTCAGCTTCAAGAGCTGAAGTTAAAACCATCACATATTATCAGGAGTTGATAATAGGTTATTTGCTTTCAGTAAGAAATAGAAACAGAAAGGCCAGGGGAAAAATAAGCTAACACCAGTTAAAATGAGATATTTGTGTTATTAAAGTGTCAGGCAGAAACTTACACCCATGCAAGACTTTGTGAATCGCCTGGTGCCCCTACATGTCAGACCCATCCTTTCTGCAATAGTTGCATCTTTCCATTTCATATCATACACCCACGTGAGGGTCCTTGTTATTAGATCTGGTTTTATTTCCACCCCTTGTGGAAAGTTGTTTAATGCCATTGTCAGAGCCGACAGTGCGTGGAACATTTTAATCTTGTAAAACGTTCCTCTCAGTTACACAGGGGACTCTGTTTTTGAGCTTCAGATGGTATCATGAACAATAAGGGCCCCACATCCACATCTCTTTCCAATTTATTTTATTAACGTCCCTAACATCTTAGATAATTTTAACTTATAGTCATATATCATGTTCCTCTAACAGTTAGCAAGTGCACTCTAAAGTTATCCCTGTAAACACATCCATTTTACTCTTGGTGTAAAAGAGCCTAATGCTTCAACAGTGGAGGTAGGAGAGATTGGATGAGCTACGGACACACAAAGTCATGCTGCCAAGTACAATGTTATGGGGAGGGATGAGTAGTAGGTATGAAATCACCAATATAAGAGGAAAGGAGGGGCCGGGGATTTAGCTCAGTGGCACTGTACCTGCCTTGCAAGTGCAAGGTCCTGAGTTTGACCCTGGGTACCAAAAAAAAAAGAGGAAAGGAAAGGGAAAAGGTGGGAGATATTTAGGGGATGGGGTCAGTGAGGAGAGAAGGAATAAAGTACAGGAACTTCTAAGGTTCTGGTTTGGGCATGAAGTAAGTTGCCAGGGTCAGTTTTCCACAAATCATTCAACAAGAATTACTTGCGGCTACCATTGATAACGTTATGAACACAGATGACCTAAGGGAAAATGTTGCCCCATTCATTCATTCACTCATTCATTCACTCATTCATTCATATGCTCCTACCTCTATTGTCTATCTACCTGGTTCCTAATAATCTTAGAATGCAAAGAGAAGTAAAGCACAGCCTTTGCTTTCAGGGCTCCCACACTCTCCATGAGTAATAGACAGGTGTCCAGGAGATACGTTAGGAGGCGGGTGTGTGTGAATGACTGCTGCAGCCCTGAGGATGAATACATTACCTCTTCTGGGGAGGGAAAGGAGGACAAAGAGATGAGTAGCGAAAAACAGAGGAGGAAGCTGTACAGATTATTTAGGGGAATAAGAACCACAAGAAGCAAAAGTAAATAAATAAATAAATAATAGCATATCAGGCAGAGGAAGCACAAAGTGAGAATATTCCAAGGGTTCTTCCCCCTCCTTTGGGTACCACAACAACCCCTACCCTGAATGTCCCAATACTATGAGGCTCTTGGCCTTCAATACCATGCAAAAAATAGCAGCCTTTCGGTAGACCTATTTCCCTCTCAACACCTTGATTCCTGATTACTGACAAATGACAAAGAATTTGAAACTCTTACAATACATTTTGTAATAGGGTCAGATTTCTGACCTAGAAAACCTAGGAAGGACAAGTTTCTGCTTGTGTTGATGGTTTGTATTATCTGAATAAAGATTCCAAACGCTGCTACCTAGAGAGGAAGGGAACTTTCATTGTTCATGTAATCAGAAAAGTCAGGCTAATTAAGGATGGATAGACTAGAGGGGTTAAAGACAAAGTTGGAAGTAGGTTCTATCACAGGAAATATACAGGCTTTTCAGGAAATTAAAAAGAAAAATGAGTAGCCATAACATAATGATCAATCATGAGCACCATTATTATAAGTCTCCTTCTCAGTATCCTTGCAAGAGCCCTGGCTTGGGCAATGATGCCTTTCTGTGCAAGAAGAAAAAGCTGGGCTTTGTCATGTGCTCTTTGAATTACGTCCTAGCTTCCTACCATGCTGCTAATGCTGATGAGGTTCAGGTACATTTTCCCTTATCTGCCCTTAGGGAGTGGGGAGATCTGTCCAATGTCCTAATTTTATTTAACAAAATTGAAAAATTTCTGCTTTCAGAACTGCTCCTGAGAGAACACTGCTTACATACTTTCTAAGGTGTAATTGTCATTATAATTCTGAAGTAGCTTCTTTTGCCACCAGATATCACTTTACTGATATTGATAATATACTATAAACATTGAATCAACTTTTATAAAAGATCCTGAATGCTTGTATTGATGCTCAAGTACTCCTAGTTATGGGAATCAGTGGTTTTAGCTGGAAACATTTAATTTCTTCATATAATAAAAAGTACATAATTGTTATTGGTCCCATGATGCCTTCTGTCGAACACAACAGTGTTTGCCTTTACCCAAGACTTCATTACTTTTTCTTCTGCATCATGCATTTTATTGATTTTCCTGTTACTATTATTTCCTTCAATAAGCCATTTTAAAATAACATGGATTTTCTTTCTCAATTATTTTTGTCTTCATTCTTATCCCCAGAGCTGAATGTGGACTGTACTACAGTTTTGTCATTGTTCTTCCTTGTGTGTGTGTGTGTGTGTGTGTGTGTGTGTGTGTGTTGTCCCTTCTTATTTATCTTCTCCATGATATTGTGTCTCAAGACATTTTCAAGGCAGGCAATAAATTATTCTCTTTCTCCTTTTGAGTTTAGAACTAATAAAGTAGGCAACTGGAAAATGGAGATCAAAGGATGAGCCTTTGTTGCTGGAAAATGTCTTTGTAGAGTGTGGTTTCAGGTTATTAACAGCCCTCCTGCGAAGGAGACTGATGTAGGCATAGACAACCCTAGACAAGTGCCAGCCTAGCTGAACCATGTAGATCCTTTTTGCTTAGCAAAGCTGTGCCTGTGTGTCCTCCAGACCAGATGGCTCTGAAACAGAAATAAGAAGGGTAGAGCTGGGTATGTTTTCAGCTCAAGTGTTTCCTAGGCTGTTTCTGTTTCAAAACTCATTGCTGATGTAAATTTCTGCCTGTCCCAAATTGAACAGCACATGAGAAGTATACACAGTAGCCAGGAAACATCCTCTAGGGGAGAACTTTGGGTAAAGGAGATTAAAGAGGACCATGAGGCCAAGGGGAACCTCCATTCTGAGAAGAAGACTGTGCTTGAGTTAATGATGAAGAAACTCAGGTGACCTCTCTCTCTCTCTCTCTCTCTCTCTCTCTCTCTCTCTCACACACACACACACACACACACACACACACACACACACCTGAAATTTGAGTAATCTCCTTGGGGTACCAAGATTATTCCTCAGAATATGTCAGTATTTGTGGTTTGAATGTCTGCTACTAAAAGAAGTTCAACATTTCCAATGTTATCAGGTCAAAATGCCAATTATTGTCATGATATTAGAAACCAAAAGGTAAATTCTTGTTGATGTGAAATTGAAAAGAACAATGTGGTCTTTGAAAACAGAAAGTAAAATTAGTTTTTTATTGCTCATACACTTCTTCTTTGATTCTCATAGCAGGGATGGAAACTGAATTTTATGGTTGCTTATATCTTATTTTAATTTCTACAGAGATAGTATTTCTCAAATCAATGGATTTAACAGTTAAAGATGCAACCTCATTTAGATGAGGCACAGAATTTCATGACTTGGTCAATACTAATATCTTGCCCTTTTCAGTCCCTATTCTTCAGTATGTATAAAAGGAACCTTAGGAAATGGAAATGAGAATGTAGGAAGTTCGTGGGATTCCTGGGATGTAAGAAACTAAGGAAAACAAGATAGGGGTTTGCCAAAGAGCCTCACGATTTTCCTCTACATTTTTCCTCCACACTTGGGCACATGTTTACCACCTCCTCTTAATGACCCACCATACATCTCATTCAAAATATCATTTCTTCTCTTTCTCACAACTTAGAAAGAACCCTGACCTTCCATGATAAAGATTTTGTTTGCACATTCAAGTAGTTTCAGTCTCTTCTAACGTGGGGTAGTTAATCATGCATGCTCTGGAGCCACCTTCCAATGTTCCAGTCACAGCCCTGTGACCATGAAGTTTATTTTATTTCTCTGAGCCTCACTTTCCTCATATGTCAAAATGGATGATGAGAGTAAATCCCTCATGATGACTAAATAAGAAAAGGCACACAGCAGTTGTGGTACAGAGTCTAGCATAATATGCGGAAATAGTTTCAAAATAATAGTAGTGCAAAGATTTAAAGGACAATAAGGAAACCAAGATGAAAATGCAGACAAGATATAAAACAAATTTACATATATGCACATGCATATATTAAATACTATTTTTGAAACTCTGTGATTATAATACAAGATTTAAAATCTTCACATTTTACCATATCTCTTTCAAACTTCAAAAAATAGAAAATTTTTTAAAAGTTGAAATTCCCTCTCTCTGTCTCCCCAGGTATCCACTAAATTGGACTGAATTCTTTGGACCATAATTTGTATGTCATCAAGGCACCATTCAGAATAATTTTGATAACATACTATATATGTCTTGTTGAAATTTTCATTTTTTCAAATTTTTATTAGTACATATTTACATAATGATTATATTCATCATAGGGAGTTGGCACATGTACATATCTCAATTCTTTGAGTTGCTTTTCCCCTCCCCTCCTTCACTTTCCCTCCATTTCTTGCTCCCCTTGTTTGTTAAATATATAGCTTTATTAAGATATCATAGAGATGACCAATCATCCATAATAGACCATGAAACTGATGGGATAGATGGGGAGAGTGTAGGTGGGGAAACTGGGAAGAAACTGGGAATGACTGCAACTTGTAATGGGTTTCCTTTCTCAGTTAATGAAAATGTAATGTTATTTTCTTTAAAAATTATGTTCTTGAAGAAATTCATCCACATTTATAAACGGATTTTTAGCCCACTAAATTTCATTCTTGAATAGTATCATTTTGTATTGTTTCCGCAATTCATTTGTCACTAATCCTATTGATAACACTGAAGTTGATTCCAATTTTTGTCTATTCAAATGCTGCTAGGACCACTCTTGATTATGTCTCCTTATAGACAGAAAGTTGTCATAGCAGTTTGCATTTTTACCAAAAGTTTATAGAGTTGCTACATTTAAAAAATTTGGCAAGCTGATGAATGTGAATTTTCACCTAATTTTATTTAAATTTACAATTCTTTTATAAATAGCAAAGTTATCCCTTTCATTTGCTTATAACTACTTCCATGTGACAATAATTTCTACATTTTGACAATTTTTTTTACTTTGCTTTATGATGTGTTCTTAATTTACAGATTTTAATTGATTATTAGATCTTTGAGCTTATAATATTGTAAATACTTTCAACTGCATAGTAATGTTTGTAACATACAAGTGTTAAATTTTATAAAAGTGGGTATTTTAATCCTTTTCATTATAATTTTTTATTTTGTATTTAAAATTCCTACCTGTGTGTGATGGCACACTCCTGTAATCTCAGCACTTGGGAGGCTGAGGCCAGTCTGGGGTACATAGGGGATTCAAGGCAAGCTTGCACTGTATAGCATGAAACTGTATCAAAAGAACAAACCAAAGGCAAATAAAAATCTTTTCTCTCCTAATACTATGACAATATTCTATTGTTTTCTAAATATTTGAAGTGTTTCTTTGTAGTATTTACGTCTTTTTGTCCACTTGGAACCTATTGTGCTGGATGATACCAGATGAGAATTTAGTTTATTTGGTATAATTATTTTTTGTAAACAATTAGTCTAACACCATTTATTGCATAATGTCTGATGATACAAATTGAACTCTTGTGATACAACAATCTGGAGTTACTTGTGAAGTTTTATTTTGTTCTATTTTTCTCCTTTCTAAGTTTGTGCTAATACCAAACTTTGTCAGACTTTTTTGGGGGGAGTATAAACTTCATCAATAATAAGCACATTTTAATAACTTTTATTGGTTGAATATGTATTACATGCATAGTTCTGAGTTATTTACTTTATGCCTATTGCCTATTATTGTATTAAATCTTTGTAACAAATCATTTATGAATATTTGCTCAATGAGAAAATCTAGGACATAAATAAGTTACATACTAGCTAAGTTTAGGTAACCTAGAAGTGAAAAAACTGAGAATCAGCTGCACATGAGAATCACCAGTGGAGGGTCTCTAAAGTAATGATGATCAACTCTCATCATATACAAATTAAATCCAGACAAACTAATGTGTTTGTGTATTACTTTAATTGAAATTTTTGAGATAATTGTAGAGATTTTAACACGTTTTAAAATGTCTCTGGATTCTAATGTGCATTGAAATTTAAAAATCAATTTCATCCTATATACATATTTCATTGATGTCTTAGTAACTTTTCTAGTCACTGGGACACAATATCTGATAGCTACAACTTCAAGGAGGAACAATTTACCTTCTCTCAAGTTCTTAGTCCACAGTGGGCTGCCTCTGAGGCAGGACAGCATGGCAGAGGAGCATGTGAAGACTAATGGCTCACCTCATTTTAGATAGGAAGCAGAGAGGAAAGGGTGGAGCCAGGGAGGGAGATACACCCTTCCTGGTCATCCATCAGTGAACTTCCTCTTTCAACCAGATCCCACCTCAAAACAGCAAGCCAGTGAACAAGCCACCATAAACCAATCACCTTCTACAGCCCTGGCTCTGAGCTCATGAGGAATATTGCATATAAACACTATTATTAAAGATAAAACTAAGTTCAGAAATGGACTGTAACTTGCCCCAAATCTCATAGCAGTTTACTGACAGAACAGGAAATACCTCCCAACCATTTTGATTCATACTTCAATGGTCTCTTCATAAGATCACATATTTTCTCAGCATTATATATAGAATGATGGCCAGGAAAAAAAATCTCGATTAATCTAAATACAGACTATGTCACAAAGTCCTCATTATGTCAAGTCTGAAGTCAGGACAAAGAAGAGTAAAGCTGACCAGGACAATCTGTCTCTATGAATGTTGACATCAAGCATCTCTTATTTGGTATAAATTTAAGGGCCGAACAATCCATCCTTTCCCACAAATAAACAATTTATATTTTATAACTTTTTGCTCATTCTTATTGACAATAAAATTAATGCAAATATATTTACTTGTTAATTAGAAATAAGGTTGGGGAATCAACCTTGCAAAATTATCAAACTGACTTGGGTTTAATCAAAATGTCTAAAGTGAATCATACATTCTTTTCCAAAGGCAAAGTGTTGATAAAAGAGATAATATAGTCAGAGAGGGGGAGGAGGAATGAATCTGGAAGCATGAAAGACAAATTTTTGTTGGTACCTGAATATTTTCTAGGCTCACACAAAAGCAAAGAAAAATTAGGAATGCACAGGCAAGGGCTGAAGTTGTAGCTTTAATAGACATCCTTGACAGAGGATAGTAAGAAACTTAGGGGGAAAAACCAAGCCTGCATTTTTTTTGTCTTTTTTAAGTTGAAAATTGTCAACAACTCCCTAAAGAAGAATAATAAAATAAACACTTATATGTCAACATTGGTATATTATTATTGTCACTTTTAATATTATTTCTTTGCCAATCTTCACCTAGAGATTTGAGCATTTTCTTTTCTAGAGACCCACAGAGTTTTCCCATGTGGTATATTCCTACAGAGAAACTCATAGCTCCAGGAAGATGAGGCCAGCTCTTTGCTTCACGCTCAAGTCAAAGAATAGATGTATGGGACAATAGTCTAGCTAGATTGTCCTTGATTTTTTTTTATTCTGTTATTGTACAATTCAATCACTTATATATTATACATTAACAGCCAAAACAAATTTTTATGATAAAAAATTGAACTTCTTTCTATACACATCTGCTAAGCTAAAATGTCAGGTAGTACACAGTTTTTGACTGCCAACAAGTAGTGCGCTTTTAGAAGCATATTTGTGCAGCATTGTTTGTGTGTTTTGAATATTTTATTGCCTTCTGACTACATTATTTTATGAAAACAAATGGAAGATGAAAATGCTGATATTAAAAAATATAGATCTGGCAATCCTAATATAGTTTAGACAAAGAAATCACTGTGAGTGCCAAACGTGAATGAACAAGACATCCATAGGGCTTATTCTAGTCATGTTTGCTCAGTTGTGAATAAGAAGATAACAAACAAGAACATATTTGAAATTCTAGAAATAAATCATTGAAATTTGTGTAAAAAGCAAAATATAAATGAGGACGTTTAGCTCTCTATGGCTGTGTAGGCTACCCCATACTTTTATAATATGTAAGTTTTTTGTTTAGGTTTATAAGTAAAGTTTGCTGCATATTATTAAGAATGCATCATATATATATATATATATATATATATATATATATATATATGTGGAATATTTTTTATATAGCTCTTATGAGACAAAAGTAATATATTCCATGATCATAAATACATTTTCTGATTGCTCAAATACGGACATTTTAAAAATCTTTGTGACCTAAGAAATTACATACCCAAAAGTGTGTACACACAAGAATGGCCTTTGGCCTATCTAGTCAAATTTTACACTAAGAATGTGTTGAAAAAGGGTATCATTAGGAGGCATGATATAAATTTTAACAATGATGAGATGACCCCCCAGAATCCTTGTTTTTGGTATAATTCATTCTGAATGCTTCTCTCATCACTGCCACACTTTACTAAACTCTCTCATACAAGGAAACTCTATCTCCTCACCCTACATCCTTCATCTTAGAGATTAAAAGAATAATTCCCATCTTTAAGAATATTGTTTCATTTCCTTCAACTTAGCCTTTACCAAAATACATGATATTAAAAAGATGTTCAGAGCCCAGACGTAGGGGCTTCCTGGCCACCGTTCCACCACTTGCAGCACAGAGGAAGGGGCTTCTGGGCCACCATACCACTGCTCCCAGCAAAGAGGATGTGAGCCACATGGGTGCCAATAGCACCCCCACCGAGCCCAGTCAAAATGAGAAGACATGTAAACAAGACTCAAAACCAGACTTCCAGATCACCTACAGCAACTCCAAAGGGAAATGAGATGGAACACTCTGATACTCAAAACCTGGACTCCCTGAACTGGCAACAAAAGAGGATCTGGAAAACATGAAATCAGAAATAATTTCTCAGATAACAGCAGAGATTGTGCTCATAGTGCAAGATATGATTAATAAATCTAGAGAGGAGCTGAGGAAGATGATAGAATCCCAAAATAGGAAATGAATGTAATCCATAAAACAAATGCAAACAGATTTCCACGAGATTAAAAATTTCACTGAAAGTCTACACAGCAGAATGAGCCAATGTGAGAACAGAATTTAAGATATAGATGATAAGATTGCAATTAGTGACCATGAAAAGAAAAATTGCTTCAAAATTCTAAGGGAAAATGAGAAATCAATCCAGTAGGTGGTAGACAAAGCAAAGAAGAACAACATAAGACTGATTGGAGTCAACGAAGAAACAAGAGAGAGTGGAGATGACATAAAAAAACTGTTCACAGAAATAATGGCAGAAAACTTCCCAAACAGGGGAAAAGAACTTGACATGAAGATAAGTGAGGCATATAGGACTTCAAACAGCCTTAATAGTAAAAAAAAAATCTACACATAGGCATATGATTGTTAAGATTCCAGAAACCAGGAGAAGAACAAAGTTATGCAAGCCATGAGAGAAAAGAATCAAATCACATATGAAGGAAAGCCCATCAGAATCACAGCAGACTTCTCAATGCAAACACTCAAGGTAAGAAGAGCTTGGAGTGACATATTCTGTGCCCTAAATGAAAACAGCCTCCAACCCAGACTGATGTACCCTGCAAAACTATCTTTCAAAATTGATGGAGAAATAAGATACTTTCATGACAAAGAGCACCTTAGGAACTTCATGAATACCAAACCAGCACTCCACAGAAATTTATACAATATCCTAGGAAAAGACAATGAGGATCACAAACCCAGGAAGCCCAGAAGAATGAAACCATTGGGTGTGACAACATATTAAATGTAAAGGGGGAGAATCCAATGAAAAGAAAAAGACATGATAACAGTAAGTCAATATGTATCAGTTATAACCATCAATGTTAATTGTCTCAATTCACCAATCAAAAGAAATAAACTGGTAGAATGGGTCAAGAAGCAAAATCCAACAATATGCTGCATACAAGAAACACATTTAATTCAAAAGGAAACTCACAGACTGAAAGTTAAAGGGTGGAAAACAATAGTCCATTTGACGGGAACCTGAAAAAAAGCAGAAGTAGCTACCCTCTTTGCAAATCAAGTAGATTTAAAACCAACACTGATTAAGAGAGACAAAGAAGGACACTACATTCTTGTAAAGAGAATAATACAACAGGAAAAGATGACAATCATAAATATCTATGCACCAAACAGCAGTGTACCCAACTATATAAAACAAATATTAATGGACATGCAAAGTCATATATGCACTAATACAATTGTAGTGGGGGACCTCAACACCCCACTGTCACAAATAGATAGATCAACTAGACTAAAAATAAGTAATGAAATACTAGAACTCAAACGAATTCTTGAACAAATGAACTTAAGAGATGTTTACAGCGTGTTCCACCCCAGAAAATCAGAATACACATCCTTTTCAGCTGCACATGGGTTGTTATCCAAAATAGACCACATACTTGATCATAGAACATGTTTAAGTAAGTGCAAAGGAATTGAAGTTATCCTCTGTATATTGTCAGACCATAGTTTAATAAAATTGGAGATTCATAGCAAAAGCAACCACAAAAATTTCATAAACATGTGGAAATTGAACAAAACACTTTTGAATAACCAATGGGTCACAGAGGAAATTAAAGAAGAAGTCAGACAATTCCTTCAATTAAATAACAATGACAATACAACATATCGGAATCTATGGGACACAATAAAAGCAGTCTTATGAGGGAAATTCATAGCAGTGAATACTCATATTAGGAAAACAGAATGAGCCCAATTAAACAACCTGATGCTGTACCTCAAGCTTCTAGAAAAAGAAGAGCAGGACAAACCCAAAGCTCATACAATGGAGGAAATGATAAAGATCAGAGGAGAAATCAATGCAATGGAGACTAAGAGAACGATACAAAAAAATCCATGAAGCCTAGAGTTGGTTCTTCCAAAGAATAAACAAAATTGTCAAAGCCTTAGCCAACCTTATCAGAAAAAGGAAAGAAAACGCCAAAATCCATGCAATTAGGAATGAGATGGGTGAAATTACAACAGCCCCAGCAGAAATCCAGAGGATCATCAATACCTACTTCCAGAACCTATACACCAATAAGATAGAAAACATAGAAGAGATGGAGAGAGTCCTAGATACATATGAATTACCAAAGGTGAACAAACAAGACATGAAAATTCTAAACAGCTCAATATCAATCAATGAAAATGAAAACGTAATTAAAAACTTACTAAGAAAAGCCCAGATCCTGATGGCTTCACTGCTGAATTCTACAAGACATTTAAAGAGGAACTACTGCTACTATTGTTTAAACTCTTCAATGAAATTGAAAGGGAAGAAATATTCCCAAATTCATTCCTGGAAGCAACTATCACCTTGATCCCGCAAACAGAGATAGACTCAACCGAAAAGGAGAACTATAGGCCAATCTCACTAATGAACATAGATGCAAAAATCCTTCATAAGATACTGGCAAATAGAATGCAAAAGATCATCAAGAAGATCATACACCCTGACCAAGTGAGATTCATCCCAGGAATGCAGGGATGGTTCAACATATGCAAATAAGTCAATATAATACACTCTATCAATAGAGCCAAGGACAAAAACCATATGATTATCTCCAAAGATGCAGAAAAAGCATTTGACAAAATCCAACATGCATTTATGATAAAAACCCTACAAAAAATTGGAATAGATGGTCTCTACCTCAAACTGATAAAACACATCTATGAAAACCCAACAGCCAATATCATACTAAATGGTCAAAAACTGAAATCCTTCACACTCAAATCAGGAACAAGACAAGGACCACCACTATCACCACTCTTGTTCAATACAGTTTTGGAAACATTAGGTATGGCAATTGGACAAGAGCAAGAAATAAAAGTAATAAAGATAGGAAATGAAGAAATCAAATTGTCATTATTTGCAGATGACATGATACTCTATATAGAAGACCCCAAGAACTCCACCAAACCTCTTCTCCACTTAATAATCAAATTCGGTAGAGTAGCTGGATAGAAGGTCAACACACAAAAATCAATAGCTTTCCTCTGCACAAACAACAGACTCACTGAGACACAAATAGGGCAAACAATTCATTTCACAATAGCATCCAAACTACTGAAATACCTAGGAAACAACCTAATGAAAGAAATCAAAGACCTTTTCCCTGAAAACTATAGCACTCTGAAAAGAGATTGAAGATGATATTAGAAAATGGACACACATCCCCTGCTCCTGGGTAGGAAGCATCAACTTAGTGAAAATGCCCATACTTCCAAAACTATTATATAGATTCAATGCAATCCCAATTGAAATCCCAGCAGCATACTTCATAGACCTTGAGAAAACAACCCAAAAATTCATTTGGAACAAGAAGAGACCCAGAATAGCAACAGCAATTCTAGGCAATGGAGACATGGCAGGCGGTATCACAATCCCCAACCTGCAATTATACTACAAAGCTACTGTGATAAAAACAGCATGGTACTGGAAAAGAAATAGACCTGAGGATCAGTGGAACAGATTAGAAGATGCAGAAACAACTCCAGACACACTCAGCCATCTCATCTTCGATAAAGGAGCCAAACACCCTCACTGGAGGAAAAATAACCTCTTTAATAAATGGTGCTAGAAAAATTGGGTTTCAACTTGTCAAAGATTAAAACTAGGCCTATATCTCTCACCATGCACTAAACTAAAATCAAAATGGATTAAAGATCTAAATATTAAAATAGAAATGCTGAATCATCTGGAACAGAGGTTACATAGAACTCTTGAAAACATTGGTGTAGGAAAAGATCTTATGAACAAAATCTCAGTTCCCCATGAACTAGCACAAGCAACAAGTGGGATCTCTTCTTATTAAAAGGCTTCTGCACAGCAAGAGAAACCACCAGCAGTGTGAAGATACAACCCACAATGTGGAAAAAAATTTTCACCTGCTTTTCCTCAGACAAAGGCCTACTATCTAAAATCTATAAAGAACTTAAAAAGATCAGACCTCCCAAATTTAAAGACCCAATCCAAAAAAGGTCTCCTGAAATGAATACACATTTCTCAGACAAAGAAGTAGAAATACCAAATAAACAAATGAAAAAAATGTTCAACATCACTGGTCATTTGAGGGATTCAAACGAAAACAAGGCTGAGATTTCACCTCACTCCAGAAAGAATGGCTGCTATCATGAAATCCACCAATAACAAATGCTCGAGGGGCTTTGGGGAAAGAGGAACCCTGCTCCACTGCTGGTGGGAGTGTAGACTGGTGCAACCACTGTGGAAATCAGTATGGAGATACCTCAGAGAACTAGGACTGGAAGTCCCCTTTGACCTAGCTATTTCCCTGCTGGGTATTTTCCCCAAAGAATTAAATGAATCATTTCACAGTGATATATGTGTATTCATGTTCATAGCAGCACCATTTGTAATAGCTAAAACTTAGAAGCAGCCCAAATGCCCATCAACAGGAGACCGGATAAAGAAAATGTGTGTTTTTTTTAATAAAATGGAGTACTACTCAGCCATAAAAAATGAGAAATTAGAGACATTTATAGCTAAATGGATGCATATTGAGGCAATACTCTTAAGAGAAATAAATAGGACACCCATGTGTAAATACCGAATAGTTTCTCTAGTGTGAGAAACTTCAAGTGTAAATAAGGACTAAAAGGTAAAATAAATAATGTGAAATAGGAAGAAAAGGGGCAAAGGGGAAGGGGAAGTGGGAGGGATAAGGGAAAGGAAGGAAGGGAATGGAAGTAATATGAGAAAATGGAAACAAAATCTTTGTAAATACCGAGGGATGGAGGGGTTGAAAGGAGGGCAGGGGAAAGGCGAAAAATAGGAACCAAGAGAGATTATGTAAAGGTGCAAATTTCCAATGATGAATGTCATTATATTGTATACCTAAAATGTACCAATGATTAAAATGAATAATTGATAATGTGAAATAGGAAGAAAAGGGGCAAAGCAGAATGGGAAGTCAGAGGGGTAGGGGAAAGGAAAGAAGGGAAAGGAAAAATTATGAGAAATGGAAAATATTTAAACAAAGTCTTTGTAAATCGGGAAGGCTGGAGGGGGTGAAGGGAGGGCAGGGAATGGGGAAAAAATAAGAACCAAGATACATCATGTAAAGGTACAAGTTCCCATTGATAAATGTAAATGTATTGTATACCTAAAATTTACCAATAAAAGAATTTAAGGGAAAAAAAAATAAAGCACAAAAAAAAGATGTTCAATGTCTCTTAACCTAATTTTACCTAACATTTAAAAAAATCTATAAAAACATTTCATCCATTGATTCATTAATCCATTTATTCATTCAACATATATTAAGGGCTTCTTTTATGCCATAACCTTGTCCAATAAAAAAATAACCTAAAGCATCATTTCCTGCCTGCAAGTGTCAGTCTTTTTTCATATAAACCACAAGTTTTACTGTCATGCAAAACAATGAAGATAATACAAGTAAGAAAAGTATACTTTGTCATATAAATAGAGTCAGAGTGAAATTCATAGAACATGTGGTATTTGAACTGATCCTTTAAACAATGAGGAGAATTTTTTAAGTAGCCAGGTGAAAAAGGATTCTTTTCCTAGTTTCTATGAAACTAAAGGTTTACAAAAATCTTTCAGCTCAGCATCAAAAAAATCTTTAAAAACATACTTTTGATATATACCTGAACTGGGGATAAAATAAGGAAATATCATAACAGCAAGAAACAAGGGAAGTGTGAATCCACAAAAGACAGTAAAGCTGAAGTAGACATAATTGTATGATCAATAATGGCCTAAAGCTATGATGCATGAGGAGAGCTAGAGTGGTGGAAACAGAGGGCACACAAGCTTGGGAGAGGGTGAGGTGCACAAGTGAATTTAAAGTAGAAAAGAAAGAAAGAAGAAAAAATCTCCATAAAGAAGGTTTGTTTCTTAAACACCAACACACTTGGCATTAAAATGAGAAAAAAGCTGTAACTTAAAAAATAGTGGTTATATTTGTGTTTGGAATTTGATTTTGAGCAAGGTAAAAGAAACAGGGAAAAGACTCCAGTGAGAGTTCCCAAATACAAACATACCTCCAAGCAGGCTCAGGGCTAGCATTCATACTTTCTGAATGGGCCCCAAAACTACAAGTTGAAAATTTAATTTAAAGAAATTTTGGGTTGGTAGGGGCCCCAGGTGAGTGGATTGGCTGTAACATATAAGACCAGTCTGGAGGAATGAAAGTTCAGTCCAGGCTGTGTGAGTCTTTTATATATACATATCTATAACTCTGTTTCTATATATGACTCTCTTGTCAATCAAGTTAGTAGGACACTTAAATGACAAGGCAATCAATAAATTAATATAACAAAAAAGAGAAAAAGTAAACTAAAATTTAAATCTAATGAAATCACCAAAATGGTTGACAAAAGCTTCAAAATATGTGAGAAGACATTACAAAGGAAAAGTTTTAAGCCAAGGACTATAGGCAATGCACAATATTTAGAAAGTAATATAATAAATAGGAATATTTTCAGAGTTGATATATATGTAGTATTTTGTAATCCTAATGCATCTTATGTAGAATAAATAAAATTTAATTTATAAGTAGCTAAGAAAGAAATTACAGAATGCAAAAGATCACAGTGTATCTTAGCCCACTCTGATTGCTATAAAAATAGTTTTGTGGTGTTTTAGTTTTGGAGGCTGAGAAAGCTAAGATCCATATCATCAACAGATTTGGTGTCTGGTCAGGGAATACTTCCTAGTTCATGATCAGTGCCTTTCTTGATGTATTCATATAATGAAAAGGGCAAGGGAGCTCTCTGGCCTCTTTAATAAGGGCACTATTTAATCACGAAGGCCTCAGCCTCATGACTCAGTCACCTCCCAAACATCACAAATTTGAGGCTGGACCTAATGCAATCAAATTGGGGCTAGTACTTTAACATACGATTTTAGGTTGGAGAGAGACAATCAGATCATAGGTATCAACCCAAGGGAAATAAATATCACCTAAAACAATAACATATTGACAGCTAATTTCTCAGCAATAACCTTAGGATGTAAGTGATAAAATATCTTCAAAGAACTAGGAAGAAAATAACCACCAGCCTACAACTGTGTGTACAACAATTCTCTCTTTCAAAAATAAAGGTGAGACTTCTGACTTCCACTCGCTATGTAAAAATCTGAAAAGAACATCTCTTCTATTTGATACAGTGATAAATATATTGGACAAAGACACTTTCCTCAAAACCCTCAGAAGCCACGTGTTGCAGGACAAGGAACTAACTAAAAATGTAGGGAAAAAAGGCTACCTCAAAGGGGAAGTGAGACATGGATTTGCTTACTTGGGACACATGTGGCAAGATACCATTCAAACTGATAAGAACTCTACTTAATTTCTTTTACTGAGTTGGTAAAAGTCAAGTGAGTCAAGTGTGGGCCAACATGAGAATATAGAATCCCTGGCTGCTACAGATGCAAGGGAGAATTCACAGTAATTCCAGGCCATTCACAGACTTTACTGGGTACTCAGTAGGAAGATGAAGGATAGAATGAGAGCCTTGTGAAAGCCTCACTTATGGTGCAAGGCTGGAGGAGAAGAAACATGGGCTGGGAAGGAAGGCGAAGTCAAGCAACATACCAGATCAGCATCTCCTAAATTCTGTGAAATAAAAGCTTTAAGATGCCGGAAAAGGATAATGGACTCCATTTATCTTATTGGAAAGATCTTTAGGAGCTGGGGTAACAGAAGAAACATGTGATGGTCTCAGATCATCTCTGATCAGTTACACTTAGGTGTGAGGCAAAATCTGTAAGGTGGCTCTCTTCCTGCGGATATAGGTACACACTGAGATGATCACCAAGATGAGATTGAATCAAAACAAGAAAGAACGCATTTGCCCAACCACTACCAGCACCAAGTTAACAAGTGTTGAATAACAAGCAACAGCAGTCTACTGCTAGAGGCAAGAGTGTAGATAGTATCTGAAGAGAAGACACAGCCCTGGTACAGCAGATAATGAGAAAACTCTCTTGCAAACAACTCCCTACCTACTCATAAAGTAACTGAGAAATTAGAAATCTGTTGTTCTCTAAAGTTAATCATATCAATGACGAAACTCAAATCCAGCTTAGCTCCTACCAAAATTGATTGATCTGATGCAATATAAACCAGAAGAAGGGGTATGCCTATTTCCAGGAATACACACTCCTTACTTCAATCTTTGCTGAAATACAAAACAAAACCTTAAACAAAATTACAAACCATACAACTAATGAAACATGACACACTATCAAGATACAAAGCATACATCTCATCCTCAGATATCATTCTCAGATAAGGCACAAATGTTGAAACTCACATAAAGTGAACATAATTAAGAACCCTAGTGAAAAAGGTAGACAACATGCATAATCAAGAGAGTTGGAAACTAAGAAAAAGTGAAATAAAATATTAGAAGCATGTCTTCGGGCCTCACAAATCGTCTTGTCAACACTGAGAAAAGAGCCAGTAAAATGGAATATATGTGACATAAAATACATAAACTAAAATAAACAAATAAAAAATTGCTTTGAACAACATACAGCTGTAGGACAGTAGCCAAAGGTCTAATACGCACACAATTAGAATCCCAGAAGGAAAAAGAAGAGACAAATACTGGGGTAATAATAAAGGTAAAATAAAAATTATTTTAGATAAATCACAACATTTATTAAGAGAGCCTCACATGAGGCTCTAATGAGGAAAGAAAATGAACACAGGAAGGTCTGAAATGATAGAAATACTGATAAGAAATAGCAAAATACGCAGAACACTTAAAAACACCTGTAAAATTACAACATAATTGTCTAACTTGCAGGATTAAAATTGGAATTTAAATCATGGGGAAAAATAACATGCATGCTGTAATTAGCTTGTGTCACTCATCAGTTTATTGCTTCTCTAATCTCTTTATTCTGTGATAATGGATGAGAGCTTTCTAAATATTTCCTCTGTCAACTGGAATGCTGTTAAGCTTTGTCAAAAGATGGCCTACAGGGGACCCCCTCCCCCAAAAGAAAAGATTTCCCTTCCTTGTTTTGGTATAGTGCACTTGCCATATTTCCATAGATTGTAGCTTCCTACTGTATGTAACATCACCAGAGCACATTTGTCTTACCACTTGGCTTCTACAAAGGGTGGCTTCTCTAGACCATGTTTCCTAGAGCATGTCTTTCTGGAGACCTCCATGGCTTCACTATAGGATGCCAATGGCCAGGCAGCAACCTATGGAAAAAACTCCAAAGTCCCTCCTTTGGTTGACTTTGCAGACAGTCCTAAAGTGTACCACTTCCCTGTGCTCACGTTGTGTTCTTGCTGCTTTGGGTGACTTACAATGAATGCTGAGACATGGTGTCTCACTGTGAATAGCATATTAGAAGGGCAATTCCCAGCAAATCTCACTAGAGAGGCACGTCTGTGACTTCTCCCACATCCACACTTTGTAACAAAGTTGCATCTCTGGAGGGAGCAGTCATTTCTGTTGGTGCTCTATTTCAGTCCTGAGCATAGTGGCTATTCTCTGTATCTTCAATTCCCACATACTTTACAGTTCTCTTTGATATTTAAAATTTAATTTCTGTTGTTTCAACCTATTGTTAATGATTCTTTACATTAAACTTTTCATATTAAACTTATTCTACTCAAATTATCAGATGATTTATTTTTCCTGACTGGGCAGTGATTGGCCTATAGTGTGGTTTAAAGATTTCTAAAATTGTTGTACTGTTTGGGACAAGGGCGAAGATACTAATTGATCTTAAGAGCTGGAAAGTTACATACACATTAAAAAATACAGTAATAAATAAAAGAATTGAAGCAGAGACTATTGTTTCCTAGTGAGTAGAAAAGAAGAGTTGGAATAAGGGAGAGGTAAAATTTCAAAAAAAAGGCATGTGTGGTAGAGACTGGCTGGGTGTTTACCAGAGTCACTATACCTTTTGGACTCATAGATTAGATTAAATGTAAACCCCCCTCACACTTATTTGTGATCATATGACTGAATTTTGGCCAAGGTCTTGTGGAAATGATTGACCACTTCCCAGAGGATTCACAAAATACTCTCATTCCTTATTTTACAGTCCCTTTTCCTTCTCTGATAGCCTTAAATTGAAGATATAAGGAAGCAAAATTCTAGACACTACTTGGAAAATACTCAACAAGGCATACTTGAGTTAAGGCTCTACAGGCAGGATTTTAAAAAATTTTTCTGCTATTTTAACCTACTGAAACTTTGGGATTTACCCATACTGTAAATAACTGTTGATTTAATATACAACAAGGAGACAAAAATAACACAAAACTATGCCTTTTAAAAACAAGACAAACAGAAAGGGTTTATACTTTAGACTATAGGATTAAATTCAAACATAAATTTTTGCAATGGAAAAATTTAATCTGCTCAGTTAGGTTAGATTGTTAAAATTATTCCCTAGGACAGGGACATCTGAAAAGCATAAGAAAAGATGTATAGTGGAAAAGAATATCTAGTATAACCACATCAACATCAATCACATTCTTCCTGAAGGCAAAAGAAATTTCTAAACAATAAAGAAGGTGATGTGATACTGATAAGAAGTTCCATTTATAAGGGTTATATAAAATAAATATTTCCACACATCTAAGGTGGGTGTGGTACACAGGCCTGTAATCTCAGTACTCATGTGGCTGAGGCAGGAGAAATCACTGTGAGTTCAAGGGCCAGTCTGGGCTACATAGTGATACCCTCCTTTGAAAAAAGCAAAAAAAATAAAATAAAAAAATAAAAGATCAACATGTGTGTGTGTAAGATATATGTAATATATAAATAATATATGTAATATATATGTGTAATGTGCAATGTATGTCATACATATATAATGATACAAACATATGCATATATTATACATATATGCACAAAATTGATATAGCTATGAAAAGAAACTGTCAAAGCCAATATTTTATTTTTTTGGTGCTGGGAATCAAACTCAGGGCCTCACACTTACCAGGCAGGCATTGTGCCGCTTTGCTACATCCCCAGAAAAGCCAACATTTTAATGGGAGATTTAAAACCCTATCTTAAGAAATCCCAAAGTAAACAAAATCAGTAAAGATACAGACTGTTCAAACAACACAGCATTATATACAAAGTATATATTTATATATCTTGAATACTGTATTTAGTACCTGGAGAGTATGTATAATTTTCATGTGTATATACAATATTTTCAAAAATATAAAAAACCATAAGAAAAGTGCCAGTACATTTAAAGGAAGAAGGAAAGACAAGCTGTCTGCACCATAGTGACAATGCAACCAGAAGGCAAGGGACAGGGCAGTCTACTGCAATTTTGAAGCAATGAGACTCACCCTCAGAGACTGATGTTAAAGAGGAGATTGTCCTAAATATGAAAACAGTCAAAAATAAGAAAAATTTTAGCACACCATAAGCCTAAGCTTTTTGTCAGGGTCTTATTGGCATACATTTCTTTTATATCCCAGGCATTTGAAATGGATTAAGCATTTGAATTGAAGAGGCAATAGTCTCTATACTCTATAGTAATGGGAAGTGAGTCATTTTCATGAGAAGAAAAACTCATACCATAAATAGAAAGCCACCCACAGCTGACAAATGCATATTTTCTGTATCTCTTGGTTCACTGCAGTAAAAGAAAATACAATCATGCATCAGACTCAAACACAGGTGGAAACAGAGACAATAACTACTTTGCATTAGAAGACAATTTCTTGACCACTCAGTTTCTTGATTTGTGTAAATTCAAACTACTTTTCTCTTTTCATGTAAATACAACGCTGATCCAAAAGCTCAAATATAATTGAGCCTTCTTCTCTTTTTTAACTTGAAGTTCATTGTTGGTTTTTCCTTTACATCTCAATTTCTTTCTTAAAGGCAAGAGTGAGGTCAGGCTTTTTCCAGCAGCAGAGTGATCATCACAGTCCAAGAACATGAGAAATGCTAGCCCAGTCTCTGTAACCTGCAGATCAAATGGGAATTGTGCTACTTAGTTATTAGGAAGATAAAAGAGCTGGATATAATGTACTCAGTTGATTGTGTCTTAACTAAATATAAAGTATAAACTTATGTAAGCCATGACTCAAGCTTTTAGCCTTGATCAGGAAGTAGAGTTGTACAAAAATCACTAAACTTACAACAGACTGTCTCTTCCTTTCAGACTGCTGTTTACGTTGTGCTGTTTCATCATGTGCAAAGGGTGATCTAACCTGTAACTTTCCCATTTTGTCCTCACCTTGTCCCAAATGATCTTTTTTTGTTTCCACCATTAAACTAAAACTGCTTTTGTCAGGTTTCCTTGCTCTCTGTGCTTCTCAACACACTTGAGCAGCTTCCCTTCTTGAAACACTTTGCTCTTCTGACTTCCAGATGCCCTTTTTGTTTTCCTCTTACATCTTTGATTCTGTTTATCAGCTTTACTTCACTGTCAATTATTGGAATAACCAGGGGTTGCAATTTGGGTAAGAGGCTTTTCTTTCTCTCTTTTTATCTGTATCTCCAGTCTCTCCAGTATGATCTTGTTCATTGCTTCATATATGGTTTTCATGCTCACAATTTTCCTGACTTTTCTTCCTGCAATTAAAATGCATATATCAGTCATCATATGGAACCTTTACTTTGTTGTGTAATGGGCAACTCAAAGGTGGTGTGTCTAAGATACAATCTTTGATTAAGTTATGTTCCCTCTCAACATACTTGCTCCTTCTATTTGGTAATCTAAAAGGCTCCCGTACTCAATTAGAAGCTCAGTTGAAAAATCTTGGTGTAATCTTTTTTCTTTTTTCTATAAGACATATCAAGTGTCAAAATCCACTCCTATTGGCTGTAACTCAAAATATATAAGGCAGGGGAGATACAGGTGGAATAGACATAAATTTGGAAACAAGGTACTAAAGCTTAAAAGGAGAAAGAATTTGGGAAGTGACTTTGAAGCAGGTTTTGGGTTGGAAAGGGAGCAAACAATAAGATAAAGAGGAAGTTATTTTTAGTGAAGGAAACTACCAGAATGCAGATCCACAGAGGTACGGAGTTCTGAGAATCCTAAGAAGACGAGGTTAGCTGAAGTGTGGTGTGTGCATTAATATATTTTAATTGGAAGCTTATTATGATAGACAGAATAGAGAACAGGATATTGAAGGGCCCCTAGTTCTCATAGGTTTATTAAGAGGTGCATAAATGACAAAGAAAAAAAGATTCTCTTAATGACCCTGAGTCCTCTTGAGGCACCCAAGCATTCTCAGGATAGAGGAATCAACAGTGTGCTGCTTTTAGAGCATTTTAAATTTTATATTTAAAATCATAATAGATCAGGTCTATAAACTACAACATGTAGGCCAAATTCAGTTTGTTTTTGTAAATAGTCTTACTGGAACACAGCCATGTTCATTCTTTTTACATATTTTCTATAGCTGCATTTGTACCACAATGACAAAACTGAGTGCAGTTGCAAAGGAGACTACATGGCTCCACAGTAAATCTTCTCTAACAACATTTGTGGTTTCACCCCATAATTACTAAAATAATTAATTAAAACAATCTGGAAAAAAATATATTCACTTCTGTCCACATGCACTGCTCCACTACAGCAGTAATGGTGAACCTCTTAGAGCTCTCAATGACGCAAGCAACCCATTGTGTCACTTGTGCCATAGGTATGCCACCACTACAGTCAAACTTTGTACCTTGCTACTCATTTGTCATGAGGCTAAACGCACCTGAGATGAACAATGATGTGTCAATGATAGAAAAACTGCTCTGTTTGTTAGGCAAATCTGATCCCTCAAACAAAGTCAGTATGACTCGATTGGTAGAGGACAGGGTATTTAGCATCATGGTGGAGAAATGGGGAAAGAGAAGAGGATGAAGCTACTATTTGTTGATCACATATTCTAAGTAAACCAGAAAATACCTTATCTCCTCACATTTTAGCCAACTCCAAAAGATAAACAGAACTGCAAATGCACCTCAACTTGGGATGGGGTTATATACTGATAAACCTATTATAAATTGAAACTATTATAAGTATCAATGCCTTTAGGACTATTAATACAGTTCAGTAATAGCTCCCTTGCCTAGCATATACAAGGCCCTGGTTTTGAACCCCAGTAATGGCAAAAAAAAAGCATTTATACACTTAACCTACTACACATAAAAATTTAATTACACAGTACACTGTAGAGAATTGACTGTTTAGCCTCATATTCACATGGCTAATTCGGAGTTGTACCTCACTGCTGCTCCCAAGCATTGTGAGAGAGTATCATACCACATATTGCTAGCTTAAGAAGGGATGAAAAATCAAAATTCAAATATCTCCACTGAGTGCATATGACTTTTGTACTACAGTAAAGTCAAACAACTATAAATTGAATCTTCTTAAGTCAGAGACTGTACTTTAACAGAGGAAACTGAGCTTTTCAAGTTTACCCTAGGTGGAAGCAATGAAATTTATGTCCTTGTCTTTTTAGCATCAGTTTATCCCCATTCTATATGCTACAGGGCTCTGACCAATACTTCTGTCTTAAGTGTATGAAGAGAAGAACAGATAAAACAGCCAACTTTCTACATAATCTCTCCCAGAGATTAGAAAAATCAACCTTTCACTATATTGACAAACCATCAGAACAGATTATTTGCCTGCTAGATAGTAAGAAACCAATCAAAGGAATTTCAGAATCAATGTGGGGCAATATTTGAAATCTTGCAACAAGCGGAAACTTCACTTACCCAAGATAATAGACAAAGAAATTATTCTATACTTGGTTAGTAAAGCCTACTCCTAACCTTTATCAATCATCTTTTTATTGAATGCATGACAATATACATCTCAAAGAGAAAATACTATGTTCCAACATTAGATTATTTACCTACATGAGTGATTTTCACTTCTAAGAATATTGGAACTATCACTGTACTAATATGAATAGGATTTTGTAAATTTAGGTCTTGATAGAGGTAAGGTTTTACTGCAATGTTTTTCAAAGTATACTCTACATACTATAGAATCACAAATAACACAGGAATTTAAAAATTTTGGGGTGCAAACTCTTGAATGAAATTTTTTGGGTGTTTACTAGAAATTTTTACATTTAAAAAAAATAAAAAGAAACCTGGAAAAACCAATGTGCCTTCTTTTCCCTTGCCCACAGACAGAAGAAAAAATGATAATTTTCTTCATTATGAAGAAAATTGGGCAGGTGAATCTGATGACACAGGGAAGAAAATATTAGAGTTTTTCTTACTCAGTTTTTAGAAATATAGTATAAAGATTCTTCTCATTTTTGAGGAACTGTTGAATTTTTCAGTTATTCTTGTCTTGAATAAATATTCCAACTTTGAAAAACAATATGTATGCTGCCAAGTGGACAGGAAGTAGGCTAGTATTATAGTTACAATTTTGCTTTTAGAAACCTACACAAAGCATATACCTTCTTTATGTCTCAGGTTCCTCATTTGTAAAAGAAGGTAATTAGGCCAAATGATCTTCCAAATTTCATGAAACGGAAGACATTTCCTTGATATACTATATGAAATTAGGCTTCTTAAAGCCATTGGTTTAGATTTCAGTCCTGAGCCCATAGGCACATTTCCCAGAGAAGGCAGTTTTTGTGAAAGTCATAATCCTGACTTTGACAGACATGAAGAGTCTCCTGATAACATTGTGAATGAACATTCAATCTGAGTAGACCTTCTTAATATCTCTATCTCTTATTCAATGGAATAAAAATAGGTTTAGGACCACAAATATCTCTTTCCATTTTCCTGGAGTTTTATATAGTTGGTGAGGAGGTCCTGACTGGCAGGACAATAAGCAGCAGTAGGACCAGAACCACTAAATCAGGAGTTAACATACACTGGTTACCCTGGGACTAGGGATAGGAAAGCACCTTGGATATTTCAGTGTTATCATGGGATTGCATTGTATTGGGCCAGGGCCCAAGAAATATCCACTGTCCTTTAGATAAGGACATCAGTTTACCATACAAAGATACAAGAAGCTTACGTAAGTATCGATTATTAGCTAGGGTGACAAGTACCAGCTCAGAACTGGCATGAGTTAGTCTGGATTTATCAATTTCTTTACCCAGTAGTGGTCTGCATGGTGTGATGCAAGTATATGTAATGCCATTGAAAAGAAAAGAATTTAATCAGAAAGCAAACTGCTTGACCAACTGCTATCCACTATTTCCTCAAACTCCAGAACAAAGATGGTCAAGGCTAACAACTCCAAGCTTTCTCAGAAGTCAAGAACTTCATATCTCACTGCCACTTTGATGAAAAAAGGATCTCCAAAGAGAAGGAGGCAGGTAAGGAAAGAGGGTGAGATATAGAGAAGAGTGAGACAGAAAATAAGAAAGACACAAACAAGTCTGTAAACCTCCATATCGTAGATGTGTAAAAGGAAAAGAGAAGTCACAGTCATAATTATGGGTCCTCTTTTAAAATTTTTTTATTAATATATGTTTGCAGTGCATAATATTACATTCATCTTAGCAAACAGGTGCACATACTTAACATGTCTTGATTTTTTTCAAACCCCTTTCCTTCCCTCCCTTCATTCCTCTGTGTCTGGATCCCCTTTTCCCATTGTCAATTTTTACTTCATGTTTGCAACACATAACAATTACATTTTATGTGGATAGTTGGTACATGTACGAAACATGTATTAAATCTTTTACATTCCCTCTCCCTTCTTCCTCATTCCTCACCCTCCATTTCTTCATTCCCTTCCCATTTGTGAACATCTATCTCCATGTTTCCTTTATCTGTCTTTTCTTTGGTTCCTTATTTTATTTATATTTTAATTTTTCTTAAGAGAAAAACCATATGATTTAAGTTTGTGGGTCTGAACTATTTCACTTAATATTATGTTTTCAAGTTGCATCCATTTTCCTAAAAATGACTAAAATTTTCCTTCTTTATAGGTGAGTACTCCATTATCTGTACATAACACATTTTCTTTTTTTTTTTTTGCTTAAATTCTTTTATTGGTACATTTTAGGTATACAATACATTTAAATTTATCATTGGGTGCTTGTACCTGTACATGATGTATCTTGGTTCTTATTTTTTCCCTATTACCTGTGCGCCCTTCACCCCCTCCACCCTTCCTTATTTACATAGACTTTGTTTCCATTTTTTTCTCATAATTTTTCCTTTCCCTTCTTTCTGTTCCCCTTCCCCTCCCACTTCCCCTCCACCTTTGGACCTTTTCTTCCTATTTCAAGTTAACAAATATTAATTTTATTCATTTTAATCCTTAATTATACTTTCAGTTTCTCACACTAGAGAAACTATTCAGTATTTACATATGTGTGTCCTATTTATTTCACTGAAGAGCATGGCCTCAATATGTATCCATTTAGCTATAAATGTAATGAGTTTCTCATTCTTTATGGCTCAATAGTACTCCATTTTATCAGAAAATCACATCTTCTTTATCCAGTTTCCAGTTGATAGGCACTTGGGCTGTTTCCAAGCTTTAGCTATTACGAACTGTGCTGCTATAAATATGGGTGCATATATATCACTGTGGTATGATTGTTTTAATTCTTTTGGGAAGATACCCAGCAGAGAAATAGCTGGGTCAAATGGGACCTCTAGCCCTAGTTCTTTGAGGTATCTCCGTACTGATTTCCACAGTGGTTGCACCAGTCTGCACTCCCACCAACAATGGAGAAGGGTTCCTTTCTCCCCACAACCCCACCAGCAATTGTTATTGGATGATTCCTTGATATCAGCCATTCTTTCTGGGGTGAGGTGGAATCTCAGTGTTGTTTTCATCTGCATCTCTCAAATGACCAGTGATGTTGAACATTTTTTCATATGCCTATTTGCTGCTTTTCCTTCTTTGTCTGAGAAATGTCTGTTCATTTCAGATGCCCGTTTTTGAACTGGGTGTTTAAATTTGGGGGTCTGATTTTTTTAAGTTCTTTATATATTCTAGATAGTAGTGCTTTGTCTGAGGCATAGCTGCTAAAATTTTTTCCCACATTGTAGGTTGTCTCTTAGCTCTGTTGGTGGTTTCTCTGGCAGTGCAGAAGCTTTTTAATAAGATGAGATCCCTGTTGTTGATTCTTTGTGCTAGTTCCCGTGCTACTGAGGCTTTGTTCATAAAGTCTTTTCCTACACGAATGTCTTCAAGAGTTCTACCTAACTTATCTTCCAGCAAGTTTAATGTTTCTGTCTTAATATTTAGATCTTTAATCCAGTTAGATCTTAGTTTTGTGCATGGTGATAGATATGGGTCTAGTTTTAATGTTTGGCAGGTTGAAATCCAGTTTTTCCAAAACCATTTATTTAATAGGCTCTCTTTCTTCCAACGAGGGTGGTTGGCTCCTTTGTCAAAGATGAGGTGGCAGATCCTTGGGTCTGTTTCTTTGCCAGTATCATGCTGTTTTTCTCACAGTAGCTTTGTAGTATAATTTCAAGTTGGAGATTGTGATACCACCTGCTATGACTTCATTGCCTAGAATTGCTTTTGCTATTCTAGATATCTTCTGGATCCAAATGAATTTTTGGATTGTTTTCTCTATTTCTGTGAAATATATTGTTGGAATTTCAATCAGCATTGCCTTAAATCTATGCAGTAGTTTTGGAAGTATGGCCATTTTCACTATATTGGTGCTTCCTACCTAAGAACAAGGGATGTCGTTCCATTTTCTTATATCCTCTTCGATCTCCTTTTTCAGAGTGCTGTACTTTTCAGTGTAGAGGTCTTTTGCTTCCTTTGTTAGATTATTCCTAGATATTTCATTTTTTTGGATGCTATTGTAAAAGGAATTTTTTCCCTAATTTCTCTCTCAGTGAGTCTGTTATTTGTGTATAAGAAGGCTATTCTTTTTTGAGTGTTAACCTCATATCCAGCTACTCTACTGAGTCTGTCAATTATGTCTAGAAGTCTTTTGGCAGAGTTTTTTGGGTCTTCTATGTAAAGTATCATATCATCAGCAAATAATGACAGTTTAACTTCTTCCTTTCCTATCTTCTTTCCTTTTATTTCTTTCTCTTTTCTAATTGCTGTGGCTAATGTTTCCAGAACTATATTGAACAAGAGTGGTGATAGTGGGCATCCTTGTCTTGCTCCTGATTTTAGAGTGAAAGTTTTCAGTTTTTGACCATTTAGTATGAGGTTGGCTGTTGGTTTTTCATAGCTAGCCTTAATCAGGTTAAGATAAAGACCTTCTATTCCAATTTTCTGTAGGGTTTTTATCATGAATGGGTGCTGGACTTTGTCGAATGCTTTTTCTGCATCTATTAAGATGATCATATGGTTTTTGTCCTTGACTCTGTTAATAGAATGTATTACATTTATTGATTTACAAATGTTGAACCATCCTTGCATCCCTGGGATAAATCTGACTTGGTCAGGGTGTATGATCTTGATGACCCTCTGTATTCTCTTTGCCAGTATCTTGTTGAGGATTTTTGCATCTATGTTCATTAGGGAGATTGGCCTGTAGTTCTCTTTTGGGGTTGGGTCTTTCCCTGGTTATGGAATCAAAGTAACACTTGCTTCCAGGAACAAATTTGGAAGCATTGCCTCCCTTTCAATTTCCTTGATGAGTTTAAAGAGTAATGGCATTAGTTCTTCTTTAAATGTCTTATAGAATTCAGCAGTGAAGCCATCAGGACCTGGGCATTTTTTTGTTGGTAAATTTTTTATTACATTTTCAATTTCACTCATTGTAATTGGGTTGTTTAGAATTTCTATATCTTCTTCATTTAACTTTGGCAATTTGTATGTATCTAGGAATCTGTCCATTTCTTCTGTGTTTTCCATTTTATTAGAGTACAGGTTCTCAAAGTAGGTATTGATGATCCTCTAGATTTCCGCTGGGTCTGTTGTGACTTCACCTTTTTCATTCTATATTGCATGGATTTGAGCCTTTTCCCTTTTTTTGATAAGGTTGGCTAAAGGTTTATTGATTTTTTTTTCAAAAAACCAACTCATTGATTCATTGATTTTTTATTTCTTTCTTTTAGTCTCCATTGCATTGATCTCTGCTCTGATCTTTATACTTTCCTCTCTTCAATGAGCTTTAGGTTATTTATTTGAATTCTCTCTGTTTTCCTAATATGGGCAATCACTGCGATGAATTTCCCATGTAGAACTGCTTTCACTGTGTTCCATAGATTCCTGGATGTTGTACTGGCATTATCATTTACTTGTAGAAACTCTAATTTCTTCTTTAATTTCCTCTGTGACCCATTGGTTGTTCACCAGGGTGTTATTCAGTTTCCATGTGTTTGTGAGGGTTTTGCAGTTTATGTTATTGATCTCCAGTTTTATTGCACTATGGTCTGATAATATACAGGGGATAACATCAATTCCTTTGCACTTACCTAAATATGTTCTATGAGTGAGTATGTGGTCTATTTTGGAGAATTACCTGTGTGCAGCTGAAAAGAATGTATATTCCGATTTTGTGAAGTGGAACACTCCATAAACATCTATTAAGTCCATTTGTTCAATAGCTTGGTTCAGTTCTAGAATTTCTTTGTTAAGTTTTTGTCTAGATTATCTGTCTATTTGTTGGAGTGGGGTATTGAGGTCCCCTACTACAACTGTATTAGTGCTTACTTGGTTTTTCATGTCCATTGATATTTGTTTTGTATAATTGGGGGCATTCATATTTGGTGCACATATATTTAGGATTGTCCTCTCTTCCTCTTGGATTGTTCCCTTCACAAGGATGTAGTGACTATCTTTGTCTCTCTTAATTAGTTTTGGTATGAAATCTACTTTGTCTGGAAATAAGATTGCTACCCCTGCTATTTGTAGATTCCTGTGGAATGGAGAACAGTTTTCCATCCTTTTGTTTTCAGTCTATGAATTTCTTTTTGAGTTAGGTGTGTTTCTTGTATACAGAACATTGCTCGATTTTGCTTCTGAATCCATTCTGCCACTCTATTTCTTTTGATTGGTGAATTGAGACCATTAACATTGATGGTTATAATTGATAGATATTGACTCATACTTGTCATGATGTTTTACTTTTGCTGGCTCTTTTATTTCTTATTTTCCCTCCTTTCCCTTTAGTTTCTAACTTTGCTTGGTGGTTTCCCTCTGTTGGGCCTCCTGGAGTTTTGACCTTCATTGTCTTTTCCTAGGATATTGTTTAGAATTGTTTGGAGTGCTGGTTTGGTGTTCATGAAATTTCTCAGGCATTCTTTGTTGTGGAAGTATCTAATTTCCCCAACTATTTTGAAAGATAATTTTGCAGGATACAACAGTCTAGGTTGGAAGATATTTTCATTTAGGGCTTGAAATACTTCACTCCAGGCTCTCCTTGACTTGAGGGTTTGTGTTGAGAAGTCTACTGTGATTCTGATGGGCTTTCCTTTGTAGGTGATTTGTTTCTTTTCTCTAACTGCTTGTAGGATTTTGTTCTTCTGTTGGGTTTCTGGGATCTTGTCTATTATAAGTCTAGGTGTTGATTTTTTTGGTCATGGCTAGTTGAAGTTCTTTATTCCTCACTTATCTTTATGTCCAATTCTCCACCTCTGTCTGGGATGTTTTCTACTATTACTTCTGTGAACAGCTTTTTTTATGTCAATTGTACTTTTTCCTGTTTTTCCATGGACTCTTGTCAGTCTTATGTTATTCTTCTTTGCATCATCTAACAGCTGCTGGATTGATTTCTCATGGACCCTTACTATTTTAAAGAAATCTCTGTGTTCATGGTCCTTAACCACAATTCTGTCTTCTATATCTGATATTCTATCTTTACATTCCCTTAATCTGTTGTGCATACTTTCAATGGAGTTTTTAATCTCCTGAATATATGTTTGAATCTTTTTCATCGATTCCATTTCTTTCATATGTTGGCCAATCATGGTTTCCCTATCTTTCTTATGCTGGGCATTCATAGCTTACTGCATGTTTCTGAGCTCATTTTTTTTTTTTTTAATCTGTTTCTGTTCTAGCGCCTCTAATCATGACTTTCACTCTGCTCACCATCTCTGTAGTTATCTGGGAGATTATTTCTGCTTTGAATTTTTCTAGAGCCTCATTCATCTGTTTTGTTATTTCCTGTGCTATCAGTTCAGGATGTCCAGGTGGTTGATTATCAGACTTCTCCACCTCCTTTCCCCCAGAATTTGCCTTTCGTGGGTTGGAAGTCTGAGTTTGTGACTTGCTTAAATGCGTTCTCATTTTTGTTTTTGGTACTGTCCTTGGTTTAATTCCTAGTTTGACATTTTGAAGTTGCTTACTGTAAGTATTTTTGTTGCTTGTATTTAAAATCCTTATGGAATGATTGCTTCTCAGAGGTGTCTTCCAAATGTAGCTGGTCTTTAGGTTTTGAGTCTCTAATGGCTCTGAGGTCATATCATTTTCATTATACCAGGAAGGACAACTGATTAGATCAATCACAACACCTTAGCCCAACTGATACATCAGCAACACAATAACATCAAGTACATCTTAGAAAATGACAATTTGTGGTAGCTATTAATCTATCACCTTTAACTGTGTGAATTAAATCAAAATTGAGAACCAACCCAACATATGTTTATAGTGAATAAACTCTACAATATAGCAACTTTACCCTTCAGGATGGGGAGTTAGAAGGCATTGAGGAGGGAGGGATGAGAAGGTAGAAGGATAGGGGAAGGTTAGCAGTGAGACCCGGAGGACACAGTTGAGAGAAGGAAAAAGAGAAGAAAAGAAAGTTAAAGAAGAAATATGAATTAGGGGCAGAACAGGAACACAAAGGGAGATGAAGAACAATGTGGGACAGCAAAGGAGTGAGGGATAGAGAGAGAGAAGAAAAGAGAAAAAAAGAAAAAAGAGAAAAATAAAAATTTGAAAAGAGTAGAAAAACAAAAAAAATAAAAATAAGAGTAAAAACATAGTCATAATTTTGAAAATAACACATAAATATAAAAATGGAGGGCCTCCTTCATGGTATGTCTCTGCTGTCAAAATAGATCACTTGGGCAGCAGGGTACAGATATCAGTCAATGAGTCTCAGCAAGCCAGTCACAGAACTGTGAGATTCAGGCAGTTTTTTGGCTGCAAGTCCCAAGCTGAACTCGCTGTCCTCCTGCAGGGTTGAACTCTGCAAGGTTCTACTGCAGGTTCCTGTTCCCTTTCCCCTGAAGATAGTCCAGGTTCTGATGGGAGATGATGATCCCTCCAACTTACCCAGTACAGTGGTCTGGTTTGCTTTTATTGCAGAGATTCTCTTCACTTTTCCAGTGGGCTTCAGTTTTCATCAAGAGAGAGGCCCTCTATCTGTTTTTCACTTCTGCAGCTGAGGATAATGGCCTTTATGACCTCCTGTGCCTCTGCAGTGTTGAACCAGGTAGCTGCAGAGCCAAGAGGCCAGAGGCAGGGGGCAGGGGGGTTGTTGGGGGTGGGCATGCTGAGGGGTCTTCACAGTCTCACTGGTTGCAGGTGGGCATGATAAGCTGGAGGGAGTGGCTCTATGTAATGGATCATGTCATATACAAATAATGACAATTTGATTTTTTTCCTTTCATATATATCCCTCTTATCTCTTTTCTTGTCTGATTGCTCTGGCTAATGTTTCAAGTACTATACTGAACAGGAGAGGTGATGGTGGACATCCTTGGTTTGATTCTAATTTTATAGAGAACACTGTCATCTTCACCCTTGTTATCACCTGTGTTTAGATGTCCCCCTAAAGCCTCATGTTTTCTAGAGTTGGTTGAATCTAGAGTGTGTGATTGATTTAGGGTGGAGGTAGGCCTGAAGGCACTAGGATTAAGGGTGTGAGTGTTACCTCTCCTAAGTAGTCTGAATTAGATAAAAGGGGCAGGAAGACACTGGTAATTCCCTCTTGTTACCTTTGCTATTCTGTGGGTGCCAGCCTGTTTGTCATCCCTGTGTTAGAGCCAGTAGACTATGGACTGACACCTCTGTGAACTGTAAGCCAAATAAACCTTTTCCCTTTTAACTTTGAGTGTTGGGTATTTTGTCTCAGCAATGAGAAAAGTAACTAACACAGCCCCATTGAATATGATGCTGGCCACTGGTGTGTCACAAATGGCATTCATCAGATTGAGATAAGATCCCTTTACACCTATTTTTTTCAGGTTTTTTTTTACATGAATGGGTGTTAGATTTTGTCAAAAGCTTTTTCTGAATCCATAGATATGATCAAGTGGTTTTTGTCCTTGCTTCTCCTTATGTCCTTGTTCTGCTTACACCTATTGATTTGCGTATGTTGAGCCATCCTTGCATCATTGGGATAAACCTAACTTGGTCATAATATATGATCCTTTCCGTGATTTATTGCATTCTACTTACTAATATCTTATTGAGGATTCATACATCTATGTTTATTAAGGAGATTTGCCTGTGTTTGTTTTCTTTTAATTTGGAGGGTGGTCTTTCTCTGGTTTTGAGATCAGAGTGATGCTTTCAAGAATGAAATTGGGAGCACTTCTTCCCTTTCTATTTCACTAAAGGGTTTTAAGTTTATGGGTGTTATACCCTCCTTGATAGTGTTGTACAATTTAGCAGGTTATCCATCAGGTCCTGGGCTTTTCCTATTTGATAGGACTTTTGCATTGCTCCCTCAGTTTCATTACTTGATATTGGATTATTCATAATGTTTTTGACATATTGGCTCAGTATTTATAATTTATATGTGCCTAGGAATCTGTCTATCTCTTCAAGATTTTCCAATTTGTTGGAATACAATTTTTCATAGTAGTTACTATGGTAGTGTCTTTGGACTTTTTCCTTTTTCATTTCTGATTGTATTGATGTGAATTTTTTCTCTCTTTTTGGTAAGTTTGGCTAAAGGTATATCTATTTTATTTACTTTTTTAAATAAACCAGCTCTTTTGTTTGTTTCTTGTATTGTTTTCCTTAATCTCAAGTTCATTAATTTTAACTCTGATCATTGTGATTTCTCTCCTCAAACTAGTTTGGGGTTTAGACTGTTGTTGTATTTTTTGAGTACAGCATCTTTAGGTTAATTATTAGGCTATTTATATGTTCTCACGTTTTTTAAATATGAGTATTGATGACAGTAAGCTTCTCGCTTAGTCTTACTTTTATTGTGTCCCATAAGTTCTGGTATGCTTTACTGGCATTGTTATTTGGTTCCAGAAATTGTTTAATTTCTTTCTTGACTTCTGTGACCTATTAAGTGTTCAGGAGTGTGTTATTATGTTTCTACATGTTTATATATTTTTGTTGTTTCTTTTGTAATTGGTTTTTAATTTCAATGCACAATGATCTGATAGTACACATGGGGTGATACTGATTATTTTTTATTTATTTAAGGACTGTGTGGACTATATATGATCTATTTTGGAGAAAGTTCTGTGTGCTTCTGAGAAGAATCTGTATCTGTTGTAATAGGGCAGAAAACTCTGCAGATATCTACTAAGTCCATTTGTTTGAAGGTGTGGTTTGGCTCTGATATTTCTTTGTTGAATTTTTGTTTACTTGATCTATCTCTTTGTAAAAGAGAGTTATTGAGGTCACTCACAATGATTGTGCTGGTATTTACTTGTTACATGTGTTTGTTTATATTTGTTTACATTCTCGGTTTCAAGAAGCTATGTTCTCCCCTATTCTGTCTATATACATTTACAATTGTTACCATTCCCAATGCAAAAGTTCTGTTAACTAATATATAGTTACCTTTTTTTTCTCTTCTGATCAGCTTTAGCTTGAAGTTTATGTTGTCTGAGAATAAAATTATTACCCTGCTTCCCTTTGGGGTCCTAGTGCATGAAATATGGCTTTCCATCTTTTAATTTCTATGGATTTCTATGGATTTATTTTTGGATAAGTTTCTTGAATTTAACAGACTTTTGGATCGTGTTTTATGATTCAGTCTACCAATCCAATCTGTGTCTTTTAATTGGGGAGTTATTACTGAGGTATTGATTTATTTTTGTCATTGAGTTATTTTTCTGTTGATGACTCCTTCATTTATTTATTTTTTGTTTGTTTAATTACTTGCCTTGCTTGATGTATTCATTCCACCTGTGGCTTTTTGGCTTTGTTGTCTTCATTGTCTGTGTCTAGGATACTTTTTAGCATTTTTGAAAATGCTGATTTGGTGTTCATGTATCTCTTAGGATGTTCTTTAAAATGGAATATCCTTATTTCTCTACCAAATTTGAAAGACCGTTTTGAAAGATATATTAGTCTGGGTTGGAGATTGTTGTTTTTTCTTTTAGGGCTTGAAACACTTCACTCCAAGGTCTCCTGGCCTTTAAAGTTTGTGTTAAGAAGCCTGCTGTAGGGCTGGAGATTTAGCTCAGTTGCACTGCACCTGCCTCGCAAGTGCAAGGTCCCAAGTTCAATCCCCAGTAACCCCCCCCCCAAAAAAAAGAAGTCTGCTGTATAATCCTGAAGGGTTTAACTTTATAGTTTTTTTTTTTTTTTTGCTTTTCTCTGACAGTTTTTAAGATTCTGTCTTTTTGTTAGACATCTGGGATTTTGACTAAGATATGTTATGAGAAGCTTCATAGTTTGTTGATACTCTGTAACCCTCACTTACCTGTATGTTGAAATCTTTCTTCATAATTGGAAAGTTTTCTATTATGATTTCTGTAAACAGACTTTTTATTCCATATGCGTGATCTTCTAATTTTTCTCTAACTCGAATTAGCCTTAGGTGGTCTTCTTTGTGTCATCCAATAGCTCTTGAATGATGTTTTTTCTTGTTCTGTTATAATTTTTTAAGCCTTCTCTAAGTAATTCATCAGGATTTACCATTTTGTCCCTGTAATTTCTGCAATTTATGAATTCTATACAATTTTTTATCTCTAGCATTTCTTCGTGATACTGTTCTAGAGTCTATATTCTTGGTAAATTTGTGTTTATGTTTTGAATTGTTTTGGTCAGGTCTTTCAATTTTGTGTACTCCTATGTCCATATTGCTCACTTTAGTACCATCTTTTATGTAACATAATCTTCTTCTTTGAATACACCAAATCTCTTTACCTCTTCCTTAATCATTTCATACAGTTCCACTATCCCTGGGATCCATACATATATAGTTTTTTCTTGGTGTTGGTGGTTGAAGTCAAACAGAGTGAGGAGAGAATGGAGAGAATGGAGTTGATTTTAGATAGATAGATAGATAGATAAATATAGATATAGATATAGATAGATATCAGTTCCAGTTATGTATTCATGACTTTACCTGTCCAGATACAGTACTCATAAACTTCATCTATTCAATTTTAACGAGTGGGACCTTGTAGCTGTGTTGTGGCTGAGAATTTGTACTGATTATAATAGCATCAACAGATCTGATCATAAATCACTCCTATGACACTGAACCCACAGACAAGGTGGGGTGAATCAAAAAGCATGTGGAGAAGAAAGAGGGAATCCCACCAAAACAGCAGTGGATCATCTACAGCAGAAAACAGATGAATGATAAGAAGAAAGCAGCTGACTCAAAGATTCTAGGTGGTTCTGTCCTCCACCTGGTGTTGGGTCTGAGAGGAGGAGGTAGTCTTAGGCAATGATGAGCCTTCCCTCCACTTTACCTCCTTATCCTGTAGCTCATAATGAAGCATATATTTTCTCACTGACTGGGACACTTGAGCCATTGCCCCCTCTCTTGGCTTCCAGTCTTGTGTGTCTACTGGTGGGAGACTGTGAGGACAACAGGATGCAGTGTTCCTGGCCCAAAGGGCCTTTGCTGGCTATTGGGTTTTAGTTTGCAGCCCTGTGTGCTTCCCTTTCTAATGGCTCTGTCCCTGGTTGTCAATAAAATATTTCCTAGTTTCCTGGAAAAGAAAAATCCTTAATCCTTGTCGTCACACTTTCACTCTTGATCAGTATCTTTTAGTGTCTATACAGATGTTCCTCACTTAATGATCAAATTCCATTCCTGTGACTAGGTTGTTAAATAAATTGGTCACTAAATAAAGAATTGTATTGAATATATGTTATAATATTTGGAACAAAGACATGGTCAAAGAACCTCCAATTTGATGACTTCATTTAAATCTCCACAACTCTTACCTGCAGTACTGTAATGTATAACAAAACATAAAACTACAGCACTGAACTATACAGTAAAATCAGCAAAAATTCCAGTTCTGTATAAACAAGGTGTACTATACAAAGAAAGATACTGAGGCTCTATAAACAAAATGTACAGAACTGTACAAAATGAAAAGTCAAGTTGTAAGTCTGAGTGGTGGGTCAAAAGTCTAAACAGTGCACCTTGGTAGAAAGCCCAAACAGTCATTAAGCAGGTATGTCATTAAACAAAGAATATCTCTACTGCATTGTTATTAGCAGTTAGTCTGTGAGGTAGAAGGAGAAGGGAAGAGAAGAAGAAACGAGAGAAAGAAAGAAATCAGAAAGAGAGGAAGTTAGAAGTAAAATAGGGAAATAAAATTAGATAGGAGGTCATACTCTACTGGAGGTCTTTTATACCTGGAGTAAAGGGTTAGTGCTGAAGTGTTTTAAGAGGATATTTGTGTGCACAGGTGTGGTGTGTAGGGGTGTTGGAGGTGTTTTATAGCTGATGTGAAGGAAGGGTTTTAAGAGTTCCCTTCCTGATTTAGTTGTAGTCTGTTTGCAGCCAATTTCTCACTTATTTTTAGGTTTTCACCAGCCTTGAAGGTGCTGTGGGGTTTCTTGAAGGTGCTGTGGGGTTTCCGTTTCTTTGAGCCCATCTCCTTGATGCAAGATGTTCTTAGAGCATAGTTAACTGCAGTCTTTTTTCTGTGTCCCATCATCCAAGTACTAAAATTGATTAAAGAAGAGGTGTATAGGAAATAATGTTCCTGACATTGAGCCCTTCTTCGCCTTCTGCCAGTATCCTATGACTCCTGCTTCCCTTGGCGCTGTGTAAACCTTGGTGTTCTTGCTTCAAACATTTTCTGCCCAATATGTGGTTAGAGGTTTTCTGCCCCAGCCTATTCCTTCTTTGCCTTTGAGCTCAGATCCCAAACTGACCCTCATACAAAAGGTCCTCTTTCCAGCCCAAAGAATCTTCTGTGTTCCAGAGGCATGGCTTAAGGACTACCCCCACCCCTGCTGAATACTAACTCAGATCTCAGAGTCTCCAGGTCAGTATTACCTTGCCTCAGGAACAGGAAAGTATGCAGATGGATGGATGTCCCCTGGGTATGGTCAGAATGCCAATAACCTGGCACTCCTGAGGCAAGAGCTGCATCTGGTGAGGACAGTTGTTGATATATAGGCATTTGGTTGTAGAGAAATTCTGGTTCCTCATTCACTTAATCCTTTTCCAACCTTTCTCTGGGGTTGCTGGTCCATGAAATGCATGCTACCCTTCCCTCTGCACTTTTCACTGGCTCTTAAAAGTGGGCCAACCATAGAGTTTTATTTGAGTTTTTCAGCTAGAGGTAGGTCTCCTCCTGGTCCCCTCTTTATATCTTGAAAATTGTCTCTGTCTCTTTTATTCCTCATCATTCCCCTCAAAATGTAGCTGAGGGTCTGATCTGGGTCCACTACCTCAATCATTACAGTAGCCATTCTTCAGGATTTACTGCTAAAACAAATTTTTTTGGTCTCTATGGAAACAACAGGGAAAAGCTCACACTGGGCCACCTGTTCAGTCTTGCTCCCTCGACTCTTGTCTCCAGGAATGTGATCCTTGGGTCCCTGCCAGCTGACTTGATGCCTCCTTCCCACTGCTCAGGGTCACCTTCTCTCTGGTTAGAGTGGGAGTGGGGCTTCCCTTGCCTTCATTGAGCACCAAAGAGGATGCTGCCAGGATCCATCAGTCCCTGGTATTTGTGGGGCTGATGATGGGGGTAAGAAGAGAGTATGTAGAGTCCATCCCAGGAGACTGGCCTCTGAAACCTTAGTTCCTTCCCTCAGGCTATTAGGATGCTCTCAAGATGGCTACCCACCCCCATCAAGGAAGCAGATCAAAGGCTGTGTGGATCAACCTTGGCAGTGGTGCTTCCCCTCTTCAACAATCCAGATTTGGGTTTGATCTATAGGGACTGTACTTCAGATTAATTTTTACATTCAAGAGTAACTGCCACTCCCATTTCAGAATACCTGCATTTTCAGGACTCTTCTCTGAGTAGCTCAGATGCTGTGACACCTTCTTTAATCAGCCAAGTTGGATCCTTCTTTGTAATTTTTATGATATGGCTCCCCTTGTGGTTGAAAATTTTACTTGCAAATTTGTTCCAAAATTTGCAAACTAAACAACCTTGCTTACATTTTTAAAACTAAAAACACAATTTTAATGTCAAAAAAAATATTATTCTCTTCCTCTAGGGACAAATTTCAGGTTTCTTTTGTCTTTGAATTTTATGATCTGAAAGGCTTCTTCAACTCTATCTTCCAAACATTCTAGAATTATTTTATGTTGAAATACACTTATTTACAATTTCTAAGTGTGCTTATTGCAAAAGGATTGTTTTACTGTTTATATTTTGAAATAACTGTAGAGTCCCAAATATGTAAAAGACAGGACAGGGAAAGCCTGTGTACCCTTCACCTACTTTCTCCCAATGGTGACATCTTAGGTAGCTACTATATCGAATTACTCCTATTTAAAAAAGTCATTTCTTGCTTTATGGCACTAATATCTTCTTAAATCTCTCTGAAGATATGGATTAGGATTGGTATGTTTGTATTACTTTTCTTTCTTTTGATCTCTTATATGTCTGGTTCTTCTAGTGTTATTTTTCTCTGGCTTGATGTTTCCCTTCATTGTTTAAATTGCCCCCAAACATCTAGTGATCCTTGATTGTTCATTTATACACCAGGCCTTTTCACAGGAAAGCATGGGAATCTCTATTTGTATCAGGAGGGGCACTCAACAAAAAGGATTAAAAATGAGAGCTTTTGTGCAATTTTTAATTTTTTAGAAGCCTTATTTAGAAAGATTTTAAAAGCAGAACTAGTTTTAATAATGTATTTTATGTATCCGAAATACAAAAATTACAATTATAATCAATATAAAATTAAGATATTTCACATTTTTTTTCATTCTACATCTTCAAAATGTGTGTATTTTATACTTACAGCACTTTGGATTCATACTAGCAACATTTTAGGGGCTCAATAGCTACCATTTTGTAATAACTACCATTTTGGATAGTATGTCTCTTTTTGTGGCTCCAATCACTCTATAACTTCTGTTATGATGGCTTCATCTGCTTTTATCCTTTGAAAAAAATGGTATCAAATCTCTAATCCACTGACTGTCACCCTTCTAGTCTCATTACTATTGTGCATGCAACCTATATTTAAATTTTAAGTTTATTTTGGAATGCCACCAGGAGAAAAGTGAATAAATGTGAGAACATTGTCTACTGTTTTAAGCTCTAAAAGATAATAAATTCTCCACACGACTTCTAGCAGGGGAAATTCCAACATATGGGTTTTGAGGGTATAAAATAATAACAAAATATAGTTCCTGGTACTGTCATTTCTCATTCTCTTTTATATGACTCATCTTTATATTGCTAGTCATGTATGTGGGCCACTACTATTTTATTAGTCTACATTATTGGTTCCCTTGTAAATTAACAATAACCTATCTTATTAATCACTATGTTTCAAGAACTGTTATCAGGTCTTTTAGTTTTTATTTCATCCATTACTCTGAATAGCCTCAATATGTGGGTGCTATTATCTCCTTTTTACAATTGAGGAAACTGAGGTACAGAGCAACTAAGTAAGCTGTCAAAAGTCAAAAAGGTTCTAGAACTGTGATTTCCCATGCTATTTATCACTTATGCCACCTCAGATCTGGCACATACAAAAGAGAAGCTACCATTCCTCTGGGTAAGTAATGAACTATGACCGTGCTAAATGTATTCCTTCAATTGAAGGCCTCCAAAACGAAGGGAAGAAAACTGATTTGAAATGGTTTGGGAGCCTAATTCTGTTAGTGGGAATGAAAATTGATAAACCACATTGGGTGACCTGCTGGAACAAATAGATTCTTGATTCAGCAGGAATCCAGCTGCTATTATGTTCCAGGTGAACAAGCATTACTTAAATAAATAAATCCCTTCTTTTCTCTGTACATGCTTTCCAGGTTTGCTGCATTTATTAAGTTAGAAGCAAATCCAGGCAGGAGAGACACAGAACACCCCTCTGGGATATCATGGAATTAGTAGGATAGATAGAAAGGTCACTGAGTCCAGAGAGGGGAAGGGTTGTGTTTAGCAGCTTTCTCATAACTGAACCTGCTATTAACATAGTGGCATTTTGAATTTATAAAGCATCTTGCAGCCATGGTCTGCAGTGTGTACTATAAACATTAATTAATCCTCACAACATCCTTCATGATATGAGGACATGCTGTCCATGACTCACAGATGATGCAACCTGGCACTGGAGAAGTTAAGTTGGGGACCAAAGGACAGACAGGTCAGTCAGTTGTAAACCTGAAGGCAGGCCTACAGGGATTTCAAATCCTCCACCTCAGGGAGGAAAGTGCAATCATGTAGATTTTAGCAGGTGAGTAGAAAGAAAAGGGAAATGTTTCCTTAGGCTTATGCAAAGAAAAGGAGAGACTCATCCACAGAAGAGTGGGTAGAAATCTGTGTGCCTTGGGAAGACAAATCTTGCTCCATGAGATTTTTTTGGCAGGCATGAAAAACATAATTTATTTTATAATTCAATAAAATTACATTCCATCCCAAGGTTAAATTAAAATAAATACAATGTTTTCTAGCTGTGTTGCACTGAAGTAATTACCCTTAGTTGTTCTGATATATAGCAAATTAATTTTTCACTCCTGTGGTAAAACATTTGAATCTAAAATATCTAGTTTTTATTTAGAATTCTCCATCAGGAATGGCAAAAAAGAATAAAAAGTTTCACCCCAAAAGAGTGGGAGACATTGCTTACTGAAAAGGCAGATTTCAAACATATTTGACAAATGACAGCAGTGACATTTTCAGAATCACAAAAGCTAGAGCAGTGTGCTCACTCGCCTTCTGAGGTGAAATCTCTGCAACTTGCAAATAGGATTATAAATAAAGTGCTGTTAAAAGACCAATCACAAAACCATTTTCCATGAGAAATTTAAAACAGAACAAAAATATTACATTTATGTTTACAAGATACATTTCACTAGCTGCCACTTTAATCCCCAGAAGAGTCAGCTTTAACAATAGTATCAGTGACAGTTTTACTATTAAGGTCCACCTGCTCTATTTTTGAAAGTGTTACTAACAACCAAACACAAATGCCAGATACAGAAGTTATTCCAAGTGCAACATATCATTTAATTTCCTCTGACAGGTTTACTGCTCTTTGAAACTGTAAATTCATTCATTAGAAGAGACTTGTTAAGCTCTGATATATCATTTTTTGTTTGTTTGCATAGACACTATCTCTTTGATGTACAGTATATTGCTGAGAAGTGGTCCTATTTGTATTAATGGGGGAAAATATTGATGGCAGCCAAAAAATTAAGTGCCTTGTCTTAGGTCTCTGATTGAAGCTAGCAAAATCAGCAGTATAACTTAAGTAACAGAACAGGTTCTGAATTCTTCTGTGGAATATGGTTTAGAGATTTATACTTTACCATACTATAAAGGCAGGATTTTGAAGTGCATTCATAATTTTCTTAGAAAACATAGCTCTTGTCTGGATCACTTTATCTTTTCTCAAGTTGATATTAATCTCTAAGATAAGAAAATTATCCAAAATGCTTGGATAAGAAAATTTTCCAAGACATTTTGATGAGAAAATTATCCAAGACAGTTTTACCCACTTTACAACTCTAGAGAAATAGACATTGGAAAGCATTTCATGCATAAAAACACTTAAAGGGAGATAGCATTAGGAACAAAGGAATGGAATCAAACAGCAGTTAATGACACTTGTAGAAGATATCACATTAGGCTAAAAACTTACAAAAGGTCCCAGAACTCATAAGAATCAGATCTATTTGTTGATCCAAGTCTGGTGTATTTTCAAATCCCACACTTTACACAACAATGTGAAGTCTCTTTAAAGCACTTTTTTCTTGATTTATTAATTATTTCTATGAATCTTTGTTCCAAAAGGAATACAAGGTGACTTACAAAAATGTAAACAATATATGAAGATTAAATAAATTTAACTAAGGGCAAAATGAGACAGGAAAGTAAGCATGGAAAAATAGGACAAAGTGTAAAGTTTAAGGTATACCATGATGCTTGTAAGTCTCTAGTCAAGTGAAAAAACATCTACACTGGTTTGTGTATTCTGTTTAAAAACATGAACCAGTTATTCAGAAAATAGAGCTCTTATCTATAGTGACTGATATTTTTTTCCACTCTAACTTCTCTTACAAGTAAATACGTGGATAAACCACATCCTTTAAGAAGAAATAGTGTCAAGTTTAATTAGGCTTCTTTTCCATAAAATTAGATTTATGGTATGATATCAAAATACAACTCAATAAACTAAGCAGAGGATATTGGAGATAGAGAAGGGAAGGGAGTGGAAGCATGATTTAGTCCAAATATTGCCCAATATAGCTCAGGGATAGAGGTTGAGGTATCTAGCAGAATAGATGGACTGCATGTCACCCCCACCAAGTCTTAAATGAACATTATTTCTCTTAGTTGAGGTTTAAAAATGTATTCAGCAGGGTAAACTTAAAATTATAATCCTCGATAAGTAGCTGGAGATCAGCAGTATTCTGGTCAGTTAATTGTGAATCTCCATGTTTCAACAAGCATAATCAGAAGAGTTACAACTTCGTGTTAAGGCATCAAAAGAGATCTTGTTAAATAAGTGTGCATTATCTGGAATTAAGATATTATCAGGATTAACATCTTACACTGGGTTAGTTCTGCCAATTAATTATAAGACAGCAGGAGCTTGAAGGAATAGGATGCTGGATATATACACTTTAAAAAAAAGAAAATGTCCAGAAATGTTTTTATCTCTGTATCCCCCCAATGCCTACAGCAGTGCAAAAAAAAAAAAAAAAAAAAAAAAAAAAGATTTTGGTAAAAATTTGCAATTTTCTTTGAATGAATTTGGGGAATGTTTTAGAGAGAGGTTAGAATCTAGGGTCAGTGTAATGACATTGTGTGTCCCTTAAATGGACAAGAGGAGTTGAAGAGATGTAGCACCTTTCTTATTCCAGAGAAGCACAAGTCACTACCCTGTGTCTAAAGCTAGAAGTGTCAAGTAAGCCAGTTACCCTAGTCGGATGTTCTCATTCAGAATCTCCCTCCTCTTTGTCATCCTACTACATTGGAGTCAGTGGACTGTGAATTGAAATCTCTACAAACCGTGAGTCAAAAATCAACCTTTCCTCCTTCAAGTAGTGAGTGTCAGGTATTGTGTCTCAGCAGCAAAAAGTGACTAAGTCTGTATGATACAGGACATTAACGGAATTAAGGGGAAAAATGACACTTCAATAGATACAGAAAAAGCATTTGATAAAATTCAACATCCTATTTAGGTATAGTGCTTCATTCCTGTAATGCTAATATTCTGGGAGGCTGAGTCAGGAGGATTCAGAATTCTTGTGCACCCTGGGCAACTTAATGAGACCCATTTCAAAATCAAAAATGAATGAGAATATGCCTCAATGTGAAGGCCTTGGGTTCAATCTCAGGTACTACAATAACTAACAAACAAAAGTTAACATCTGTTCAAGATAAAAAAAACTTTCCAGAAATTGTGTACCAAAAAATGTATCTCAACATAATAAAGGCCATATATGACAAACCAAGAGCTAACTCAAAATGATTTGCTAGAAGTTTTCCTCTAAGATCAGGAACAAGACAAGAATTTCCATTCTTCCCACTTCTGTGTAAGACTGAAAGTTCTAATCAGAGCATTTAGGCAAGTCAAAGAAAGAAAAAGCATCCAAATAACAAAGATAGAAGTTCAATTGTCTTTATCTACAAAAGACCTGATCCATTATATTACAAGGATATAGGAAACACCAAGGACTCTCTAAAATACACACACTCATACACATACGCGCAATGACTAGAACTAATAAACAAAGGCAGTAAAGTTGCATAATACAAAAAGTCAGTTGCATTTCTGTATATTAACCACGGACTATCTGAAAAAGAAAGTAAATTAAGAAAATGATTCTATTTACAATAGCATGACAAAAGATACAATTCTTAGGAATAAAATTAACCAAGGAAGTAAAGCATCTGTAAAATGAAAAATATAAAACTTTTATGAAAGAAAATTAAAGAAGATGAAAATGAATAGAAAGCCTGTGTTCATGGAGTGAAATAAATAATATTGTTAACATCTACATATTGCCCAAAGCAATCTATAGATTCAGTGTACTTCCTATCAAGATCTCAATGGTATTGTCCAAGATGTAGAAAAAATAATCTTGAAATTCACATGAGATCACAAAAGAATCTAAATAGTTAAAACAATATCCAAATAGAACAATAAGGTGAAGGCATCACCCGTCCTGATTTAAATTATATTACAAAGATAGAGTAGCCAAATCAACATAGCACTGGCCTAGAAATAACATACAGCCCAACAGAACTGAATAAAAGGCCCTAGAATAAAATTACTCATATGTGTTCATCTAATCTTTGACAAATGTGTCAATATATAATGGGGAAAGGATATGTCTTTGATAAATGGTGATAAGAAAAAAGGATATCCACATGAAAAATAATGAATTTGGGTACTTATCTGCAGCAAAGGAAAGAATAGAACCAATTAATCTATAGTTTAGGTAAAATATTTGCACGTCCAGTAGGTAGTTAATATAAAAATAATATAAGGAACTCACACAACTCAATACCAAAACAGTTAAAAATGGAAAAATATCTTTCCATTAATTAAGAACCTGAATAGAAATTTATTCAAAGAAGACACACAAATGGCCATTAGGTCTATGAAAGGGTGCTCAGTGGAAATGTAAATCAAAACCACAGTGAGCTATCACCTTATACTTGTTAGAATGGCTATTCTCAAACGCCCAAAAGATAAAAAGTGTTAGAGAGCATGTGATGAAAAAAGAACCATTATATAATTTATGTGAAAATGCAAATTGATATAGCCATTGTGGGAAACTGCATGGGGGTGCCTCTATTTACAATAGAATGAGTAAATATATCATCCACTAATTCTACTTCTAAACATCTACCCAAAGGAAATCACGCCCGTGTTCATTGCAGCATTATTCACGACAGCTAAGACATGGAAACACTTAAGTGATAGTCGATGACTGAATGAGTAAAAATCATGTTTTCTTTCACACACACATTCACACACAAATATTTTTCTGTCTTTGAAAAGAAGCAAATCTTGGCATTTCCAACAACACGGCCAAATCTAGAGAACATTACGCCGAGTGAAAAAAATCCTGGCACAGACCAATACTGCATGGTTTCAATATAGAATAAAAAAAAGTTGAACTCATGGAAACAGACATTAAAATGGTAACTGCCAGGGGCAAGAAGCAAAGGGCAAGGGAAATGAGTAGATGATGGTTAGACTACATAAACCTTCAACTATAAGATGAATTATTCTGGAGACCTGAGGCACAGTGTGGAGACTGTGCTAATGATACTGTATCATGTACTAATCATTTGATGAGACTGTAAGTGTTCCTGGCACACACACAATGTACCTATTTTTATCTATATTTTTCAATATACCTATTGAAACATAATGTTATCTACATTAAAGATAATTTTACATGTTAATCCATATGCCAATAAAACTGAAAAGAAAAACAAAGTATCCAAAATTTTGAAAAGTATCTCGCTTCAGAGCACAGGTTAAATAAAGAGGACAATGGGATTATTAGAGGAGGAGTAAGAATGAGAAAGTAAGTGTAGGAGTGAGAGGAGGCTGTACTTCGGTGGCTGAAATTAAGCACATACAGAAAATTATTTAGTTGAATGTCAATGAACCCATCTTTTAAAAATTGCAGTGAACATAAACATGGTCCTAGGAAATAAGAGGAAAAAAAAAAAAACAGGAAGGTATGGTTCTAGGACCTTAACGAGAAGAAATGGTGACTGGATATGAAGAAAAATCTACAAGTACACTGATGGAATAATTGAAAAAGTGTGTAAATGCCTCTTCTATTCATTATTTTAAATTGGGGGATCTGCAACCATGGCCATTTTGGTCTGTCTGCCTTTGCAGGTTTTTGTATGATCCTTCAGCTAGGAATGATTTTTTCTTTTAGAAAGAATTGTAAACAAGGAATAGTGACAGAAATATGGTTTTATGTAGCTAAAAAAGCCTAAATTATTTATTATCTGAATGTTTATAGAAAACATTTGCCAGTGTCAATTTTAAGTCATCATGAATAAATCATTACACCTTAGAAGGATCTTGGATTTTGTAGTAATTTTTTTAAACAAACATTTAAAATTGTTTTTTTATTACAAAAATGCCTGTAGTACAGAGATCCCATATACTTTGTACCTAGTTTTTATCAATATCTTGCACTTTTGTGTATTTTTATAATTAATGAATCAAGTGACACATGATTTTTGACCGAAGCCACACTTTATTGAAATTTCATGAGTTTTCGCCTAAAGTGAATTTTCCGTTCTAGGATCAGATCCATTTGTCCAAGATAGTACATAATATTTAGTCATTATGTCTCCATAGGATCCTTTTGACTGCAACAATTTCTCAGACTTCTCCCCTGTTTTTGATGATCTTGATAGTACTAGCCAGGTATTTTGTAAAATGTCCCTCAGCTGTATTTGTGTGACATTTCTTTCCTGATTCCACTGGGGCCATGGGTTTTGAGGAAGGAAACAACAGAGGTAAAGTGCCATTGTGATCATATCATATCATGGATACATTCTATCAATTTGACACAGCACTGTTAATGTTGACTTTGGCCCCCTGGTTGAGATAGTGTTTGTCACATTTCTCTGCTGTAAAGTGACTCATTTTTCCCTGTTTCTGTACTGCGCACTTTGGAGGTGTTGTCAGGGCTTGGGACTGTCCTAGTTTCCTAGAATCTCAAACAAAGAATTGAGCAGAACACACAAATTAGAAGTAAAACCACAGATTTATTAGCAAAGATCAAAGATTAGTGTACTCCTCAGGATGGGAGTTGACCAGTGAAAAAAGCTCAAGGTTCACGAAATTAGGTGTCAGACCCTGTGTGGTTTTTACGAGGAGGGGAGGGAGTAGCTCTTTGAACTGGCCAGGCAATTCAATCCAATCCAGTCCAGGTAAGGGTCTTCTGTCTCTTGAAGGAGCAGGGTTTTTTTGTCCTTATGTGGACCTTTGAGAAACTATCACAGTGCTCAAAGTCTGTGGAATTCAAAACCACAATGGAAATGAAGTAATAATTAATTATAACTGAGTTAGGGTCACTTTCAGTTGCAGGATATGCTATAGCACATGTCCCAAAATGTAGTTTAATCCTTAGAGATAGGTGCTCTTTGTGGTTTCTAGAGCGTTTACTGTGGGCCCTCCAGAGGCCTATATAACACATGTGCCCTCCCTTATACACATTCCTGCCCTGCGGGCATCTATCTGTCAGAACTCCACACACTCTGTGTTTTTTGGAGAGCCAGCTTCCTCTTTTTCCTTCAGACCTTCAAGGCACCTTCTTCCAGGAATATCTCCTCTCTATCTCTGCCTTGGAAGGAAGCCACTATACAGAGTCAACATTAAGGGCAGAGAATTATGTTCCAGTTCCATAAGGATGGAGTATCTGCATAAATAATTTGAAATTCTTAGCATTCTTCGAACTTCTCCATTTATTTACTTACTAAATCATTTATTTATACCAACATTGACTCATGAATTTTTATTTTATTCTTTGAATTACAATCCAATACTTCTTTTGTTTTTCAAATTCCTCCAGGTCTGGCCATTGGGAGCCTTTTTAGTTGGTAAATGTGTCCCCTTGATAGACTCGCGTCACGTTGTTTTTTGAGCATTATTTTTACTCACTGGTACTATGAGATGCTCCAAGTTCATCCTGACCATATATTAAATTTTTAATCAAATCATTTATGCTAATAGAGAGCTAGAAAAAAATATTTGCATCATCCTCAAATATTTAAGGCACATTTCTGAGAAGAGTCATAGGAAGGTGGTAGCAAAGTAGAAATTTAAAAAGAGAGGCTATAACTTTTCTCTCTTCATAAGTTTGTAGAAAATTAGTCCTGCTCCAGAGGTTAATTTGGCCATAACAGAAAGCCTTCAGAGTTTTGCGTTCCAGCAGTTTTTGGCTTGCTGATAACATGCAGGATGATATATTATTCGTCTGATTGTTTGAGGTAGCTAAGTGAAAGGTTGTTTTAGAATTTGAAATAGAGGTATTCTTAAGAATGATAATTTGAGTATGTTTAGGTAATTATAACATCATTCATTACATCAAATAATGATGTTTGATAACATTACTCTATGACTATTTAGCTTTCCATTTAAAGAGAACCCAGGTATTTGTTTTTTAAAGTTTCAAAACTTAAAAAAAAAATTTATACTACACCCAGAATTTGCTATATTTTTTTTGAAAATAAAATTGAGACTTTCGTTGAAAATTAAACCAATATCTAAACATATTTTTACCCAAAACTAAAGAATAGCAATAACGTGGACATAACAACATGCATTTATTTTTAATGAGTTTGTAATTTTACAAAATATTATAATAATTAGCATTTTAATATCTAAAATGTTTATATCTATTGTTAAGATACTTCAGGAGAAAGAGAAATTGATATTTTTCATTTCAAAAATGTGAGTTCTAGCACATTTATATTTAATAACTGTCAAAATTAATTGTTATTATGAATGTAAATTGTGGAACTCAAATTGTTAGAATCTAGTTAAATGATCACTAATTGACTTCATTAGTTCAGACTTTATGTTTTTCCTGCTACAAAGCAGGAATATTTTCACAAAGAATATAGATCAGTTTTATATAACGTAACTATTTTTCTTGCTGTTTTCATGATGCAGTATAAATAAATATGCAGCCTTATGGTACCCCAAACTACTATTGTAACCATTTGGGCCTCTTGAAATGCATTCTTCTTTTAACCATAATCTTTTTAAAATGTAAATTTCATCCTTTTTCCCTCAAATCCCATATTGCTTAAACCATTCTGTTTTTTCATTGCTTTTAGTATAAGTTTGGCTTTTAGCACCTTCAAGACCCATGTCCTATACACCGTTATTCCTCTAGCTTCACCCTGTGTCTCTCTTTACCTGCTTTCTCTTCACTGTGTTCATCTTCTTCCATACAGCTGCATTTCTCAAACTTGAGTTTGCATCAGAATCAGCTGGAGAAGTGGTTAAACACAATCCCTGAAACCTGCCCATATCATTTCCCGTTCAGTGGGTCTAGGCAGAAGTCTAAAAAGTCCACTTCTAATAATTTCCTGGTGATACTTATGCTGCTGGTCTGAGGACTGTTTTGAGAATTATTGACTTGTGTTTCCTACATTTCTTCCTACTACAGTGTTCACAAATTCTCTCCCCAAGTGTTCTGTTCTTTCCTCTAATAGGAATAAAAGGAAGAAGTGATTGTAATTTGATCACTGAAGACAAACAGACCCAATATAATCAGTCAATTAATAAATTTATACTACATGAAAAAGACATACTTACATTTGCCATCCAAAAATGTTGCTAGACCAAAAATACTTTTCTCTGTCGTTTACAATGATCAAATTAATTGCCTAATTTATAATTGCAAAGCCATCTCTCTAGTGTATGTATAACTGAATCATAAATCACTTCATTAGTTTTCACAAAGGGAAATAAAGAAAACTCAAAATTCATGGTTAATATTGCTGGTATAAATTCAGGAAAAAAAGTCGTAAATGCACAAGGACATTATCTTATTAATTTTAAAAACAAATTAGGTGTAACTTTTTCTGTAATGTGGGATCTATATCTTATAAGTTTACTGGAGAATTTATCAGTTCTCTATGTCTTTGCCTTCAGCTCTGTCTTGCAGTGTTCAATGGTGAATATTCCTCTCTGTGTATCTATCAAGATCACTGTGTATGCTCTGAATTATTAAACTGTGCTGATTATCTGCCTCTGTGAGGCCAAGTACAGTCGTAATAGTTACTGATTAATTTGCTCAGACCATGTGTCAGGTACAGGGTTAAGTCACTAACACCCTAAGCTATTCTCCCCAAAGTTCTCCAGTGTTCCCTAGACATTGGCCCAATTCTGTTTCAACTCCAAAGGCTCTACGTTACATAGCCTTTTTCCAGTTTTCAAATCTATTAATTACCTCACATGAACCTTAAAACAACTCTGAGGAGTAATCAATGCAGACATTTTTATCTCTAGCTCATGAAGAGGATATTGAGGCTCAGAGAGGATAAGAACTAGAGTTGGAATTTAAAACTAGGTCTTCTGAGAAGTAATGTGAACAACATGATAAGACTTTCTAGCATGATTCAAAGAAGCTATATTAATAGCTCTCAGTACAACTGATATCATTATATTAAAATGTCACTTATTCTGTGGTTCATTTTCTAGGATTATTTGTGTCCTTATGTAGTCGAACTGATTTCTTCTAAAACATTGAGAACTTTTACAGCTAAATATTCTATACTAAGACTATGAATGGCTTTTGGTTATATCTTTAAAAAACTAACCTACCTTAAAATGATGTAAACTTATTCATTAAGAACCCAGAGAGCAAATCCGGAAGAGTTTGAAAATATCATCTGAAGCAACAATGACTCATTGAGCTATCTTAATACTTTTTATATTAGATATGGAAGCTTCACTCCAAAATCTCAGAGGCTTAATTCAGTAAGAGTTCACTAATGGGATACAACACACCACTGCAGGCACCCCTGGCTTCCCATACGGTGATTCAGGCAAACAACTTTCCTCCTATAGCCCTGGCATCCCTTCATTCTCCAAGTCCTCTCTCTTAAGATGATCAGAGAAGAAAAGGAAGAAACAGTACATTTATGTCTTCTCAACCACATCCTGAAATTGATACACTTTCCATGCATTCACACTCTATTTGCAGGGACTTGTTTATTTGTGGCACATTGAAGTAAAGAAATATAGTTTACATGTGAGTGGTTGCTGACAACTACTCTGCAGTATTGAGGAAGGAAGGATGAATTACTGGTGCAGTGAGAAGGTCTCTGCCACAATTCACATCCATCACTTTTAGGAAGATGACTGGCACTGAGCTGTCCATATTCAGTTCCAGTCATTTTAATTTCTAGTCACACTATGTTTAACTAAATTTAAACATCTAGTTTAAAAAAGCCAAAACTCATTATCACCAGTAATTCGACAAAGGAACTACTACTAATTTAGACATATAGATATTGTAGTCACAGAATTAACTGGAAAAAAATAAAAAGAAATTCAAGAAATTTTTGATTAATAAATTAACGATTATATAATTTTAGAAATTTTGACATTGTCTCAAAAGCCTGCATTTAGTTCACTTAAAAATGGTCAGTTGAGGGCCGGGGATTTAGCTCAGTTGCACCTTGCCTGCCTCACAACCACAAGGTCCTGAGTTCGATCTCCAGCACACACACAAAAAAGGTCAATTGAATGCTAGTCTTAATGGAAATGAGGTAAACAGTGATGGATACAAGTATCTGTCAAGCAGTGGATATCAGTAAGTACCAAAGATGTCTATATAAACTAATAATGCTCATTTTAATTTTTTTAAAAATGTTTATTCATTTGTGTTACTGGGGATTAAACTCAACCTTGAATATTCTATGTAGCCACACTACCACTAAGCTATAGCCCAGCCCTTTTGAAAAATCTTACTTTGGGATAGGGTCTTACTAAATTGTCCACACTGGCTTTCACTTGCCATCCTCCTGCCTCAGCCTCCTATGAAACTGGGATTATAGGCATGTGTCACTACATCTAGCTAAGAACTATTTTTTCACTGCTTAATATGTACTAAGAATGGTGCTTAGTGCTTAACATACCTCATCTCCTTCTTTAACATTTGCTTCATCCTGAGATAGTTGTCAACACTTCATTTCAGAGAGAAATGAATTCTCATGCCAGGGCCCGGCACAACCAAGCTGTAGGACACATGTAGGACAGCTCTGGAGTGTACCCTGGACAGACCCATGCTCACTGTCAAGGGGGTCAAAGCATATAATGTGGGAACCTGGCCTTCCTACATTTGTAAACTGTTAGCTTTTATTAGATAAAGGAAAAAATAACATTAAATTAAACAATTGAAGATTTTATCTATAATCTTTCCTAGCATGAAGAGAAGGCAAATGACTTTTAAATAAAATAAATGAATCATTATTGATCATAGTGTCCAATACACATGATTGATGAGGATCTATCCACTGAGATCTAAAAGTTAACTGCAGGCATGAGAGCTCTGATGGTCAGGTCTCTTTTTCAGACTTTAGAACGACCTCACAGTGCACCCAGCAGGCAAAGAGAAAAGGAAAGTGCCTTGGATCCAATTTCATTAAGCTCCTAAGAAGCAACACACCCATGAAAGAGAAAGACTCTTTCCAAGCCAGTTTGTTCCCCCTCTTCGCCTATTTCATGCTGTGATCAATTTCTCTTCTGGCCTTCACACCACAGTTTTATACCTCGAGATTATCTGCATTTGGAAGAAGCATCTGTATTTGTGTTTACTTTCTCCTTATATGGAAATCCGTAGACTTTTGGAAGGCCTATCCCACCACTTCAAGAAAAGAAGACAAAGAAGATCCTAATATGAATGAACAGTTTCTATGGCTTGAGGAAAAGAGGTTCATCTTGTTTGGGTAGTATGACATCTTTAAATCCAATTAAAACAACACCAACTCAAATACACCACTACATAAATCAAAATTCATTAAGTACAGTTGCACTGATTTATTTTAAAGCTTATTAAAAATTTATTTACAAATAAATTTATACATATAAAATATGTATTTTATGTAATATATTATATATAGTTGTACATTACATAAAATATGTAATCTATAGTCTATATTATTCATTGTATTTTATAAATTTCTCATTTATTACACAAAATAATACAAAATTTTATGTTATTATATACTATGCATAAATTGCCTGAGGATATATTTTATTTACATAGGATAGATCTGATACTTTGAACAGAGAATGCTGTTGCCAGTGATTCATTGAAATGTTTCCGGCCTGTTCTTTTTCTGATGCAAAACAATTTCCCTGAAAGGTTGAAAATCATTTGAATGAACCTATAAAATAGGTGGTAAAACGGTTTTAGCACAGCTAAGGAGGTAACTTGCTGCTCTTGATGAGGTGCTTGCTTATGAAAGAGTATTATCATACTTACACAAATCATTTGTTTCGGTGACATTTGAAACAGCTATTAATGCAAAAACTTTAGACTTATAAGCCCTACTTCACCATTTACATATCTAAGAGTTCTGACAAGCTTCATTACCCACTGTAAACTTTTCCTTTCCTCATAGGAGATATTCATTTTATTTGACCACAAGCGATTGTTAAGGCTTAGATTTTTTAAAAAAAATACTAGAATCTTCATTCTGTATACTGCTTAAAGCAAATGAACTGAGTTTATGTTTAGAAGTTTTATTTTTCTGTGGTAGATTAACTAGTGCTCAGCTTGGAACACCTAACTGAATTGAGACAGTGTGCTTCTGGCCATGGAAGATCCATCTGAGAATTATTGCTAACAGCATAAAAGTAGAACTGGAGGGGAAGATTGTATGCTGTTGATTTTCTTGGAGAAGCTTGCTGTGACTGGTTTTCGTGATATGAACTTGACTGTTCCTGTCATCAGAGGAGCTCAAGCCCTTAATGTTGCCAGGGATGGCTGCTGTTCTAGTCAGGGGAGCTCTGCTCTTCAACTTTAGCATCACTTCCTGGCTCCAGTATGGATCCATCAGCCTGGTGGCACAGGTCCTTCACCCCGCCAGTGCAGACTTTCACCTTCCACTACTGGCCTTTGAGCCTTCCTTGTGCAGATCCTTGATATGGACTTGTATGAAACATTGCCATGAGCTCTAGGCCTCCGGCTGGCCTCATGGAGGACATTGCCATGGGCTCTAGGCCTTCAGTTGGACTTGTGCAGGACATTGCTAAAGAATTTGGGCCCTCAGATGGATTCTTTGGGTCTCTAGGGCACGTGAGCAGATCTCTTGTACTACTCTGCATTTGACTTTTAAAATAATCCTATAAATTATGTCGTGTATGAAACCTATTCCCTTGCAAGCCCTGACTACATTTTCCATGCTCTTTTTTTTCCTAATTGCTAGCACAGTTAGCACATAAATTTCCTCAAATTCACAAGCAAAATAATCAGTGCTTACTATGTGAAAACTTTCATTCAGAATTATGTGGCATATATATATATGATGCAATGTCTGATGTTGAGATTATGCAAGGTCTAAATACAGAGATAGGAGGGGAGCTGGTCTGTTGCAGACAAAACCACAAATTTCCCTTTAATATGTTTAATTGGCAGGGACAGCTCTGCACTGGGAGCAGAAGAGCCATCTGAAGCTCTATCTCAAACAGGACCCAGGATGGGCTTAAGTTCTGTCTCAAGCCAGGACATTGGTACCCAACTGTCTTAAGATCTGAGAGTGTGTTGTTATAAAGACTCTCACCTGGAATGTTGCTATGTATGATGTCTGGTCTACAAACCAAATTTTAGATTCCTTCTGGGTCTCTATGATGGAATAGACATTTCCATTTGATTTCTAAACAGTTAAGTGCTTGGTTTGTGATAAATAATTGGCCAAATGACAACTAGTCACTAAAGTGGGGAATAGCTTTTCACTCTGAATCCAGTATGGATTAGGTATGTCTTGCTATGGATGGAGGCTCTTTATAGGGCTATTGGCAAGTTTGCCATATATTTCACCCCAACTCCTCCTCTCATGACCCATCGTCCATTCACATAAAATTTACCCAATCTGCCAATTCCATCAATGCTGCCCACTTCTCTAAAATCCCACTTTGAAGAGATCTCCAAGAGATAATCTGAAATATTTGAACACTAGATGAAGGGGTCTAACACTGAGAAATTTAAGGACAGGATCAGTGCTTTTAAATGAAGCTTCTTCCAACATTATTAAAAATTAAGAATGGAAAAACAGCTCACAATTGAGGAGGGGATTATCTAAAACTTCCATTCTGTACAAGAGTGAGTAGAATAATTCCTTCTAATTTCACACAGAAACTTATTTTGATGAACTTCATATATATATGTTTATACAGTTTCCATTATTTCTCTTTAGGATACTAACTTGTTACTGGATTTGTTCACATTACAGAGATTTTGCACTGCCAAACTATGCCTGAGGATGCAAAAAGAAAGACAAAAGAAAGAAATGATTAAATGGACAGATTCAACCCCCCATCAAAAAGTACATTAAGACTTGATTCATGCGCATTTTCATAGTTTCACAATCTTTTAAAAAGCTTTGACAAGAGTTTAAATTTAATATGCTGTTTTTAAAAAACACATAGTCATGCTCACACTTATACTTGATTGTTTAGCTGGCTGTCATTTTCTATGGCTATTTAAAGTGGCCTGAACATGAAAATATTTGAAAAGCTCCCCAGGTGATGCTGATGTGTAGCCAGTGGCCAGAATCAGAGGCAGGGCATATTTGTGGTAAGAATTTAGTCTGGTCTTTTGTCCTTTCCATTATTATTCTTCATCCAGTGACTCACTGTACAGACAAAAATATCAAGACAATCATGCATATACTTTGTTTGACTTCTTGACTTGCTTTGGCTGCAATGGTATAGTTTATAAGTCATTTTTCTTCACAATCAAGAAACAGGTAAAATGATGGCTTAGCAGAATGTTCACTAGAAATGTGGGAGCTATGTGAAGTTGCTGATGGAAGTAATAAGAGAAGAAAACAACAGAAAAATGTTCCAGTTGCAGAAGAAAATTATTATTTCAGGTCTCTAGAGCTATGAGGAATCCAAGTTGTTCTTTGAAGGAGCTGCCTAGTGTTGTGGCTCTATTATATAAGAAATTCTGATTATTGTATTCTGTTTGAACCTGTTAAAGATGGAGATATTTTGATTCCTGAACACCTTTTTGTCTTCAATCATTCTAAAAACCCAGCAAAGCCCCATGGAAATAGGTCAATGTATGTTAGCCCATATTATTTTCCACCCCCCACCCCCGCCCCCGAGCCCTAAAGAGGCAATAAAAAACTTCATAGGACTATAAACCAAGTTTTCCTCCTGAGTTTTTACTAAGCTCCAAGTGTTAGGATAACTGTAAGTATATCATGCCTGGGACTAGTTGAAAGTCAATTTTAAATATGTTAGTTTTGGTATTGCCCACAAAATCATGTTAGTTAGTTAGTGACAGCAGTAGACAAGGCCAAATTTTGATTTTGTTTCTAGTCTGAGGAACAGGCTGCATGGAGCCTTATCACTGGTAAGCCCAACAGGATGACAAGTGACATTACTGTGGGAAGATTAATTCCGCAGGAGTTGAGCTCTGAAACTCTAGTCAGCTCTCAATAAGTTCCTTCCATCTTGGAGTCTACCTACCCACAGGCACTGCATGGCATGTTAGTAATTGCAAGACACCTTGAGTCAACTCAGCACATTTTCTTTTTTCTCCAAGATGTACAAAAACACACAGAACCTTTTTACTTGCAAGATTTTATGACCCTAAAATGTAAATAGATTATTTTTGTGGAGATTGACTGACAGTGCTTACTATCACTTCCAAGTAGAGAAAATGTTTTCACTTCAAAGAATTAATTCTAATGAAGAAAATAAGCTGAAGTCTATATCCTGTAGACACAAAAATAAGCAGGAAAATGATCCTATGCTACTATGTGGGAATATTTATATCATAGTTGAATCATACTTTTTCAACTTTAATCATTAGCACTAAGGCCATATAAGCATCAATGAAGTCAGGTGCTAGAAAAGGTAACAAGGGGAATGAATTAAGGGTGGAAGGGAGGACAGAGTGACATTTTAGCTTGTGCCACATGAGTGCTCCTTCACTGTTCTGTGCATGAGTTTCACCAGAATTACAGAAAATTTATTCTTGCTAAAAATTAATTATCTCCATTAGGCTTTCTTCACTCAGACTTTCCCCATAAAGGCTTCCCTTTCCCATGTGTAAACACAGTAGGAGCTGGAGAGCTAGAAGAAAGGAAGAGGAGCCCCAGAGCAGGTCCCTGGCCACACTCAGCTCCCCAGTGGGAGACATAGGAGTAATGGAATCCACTCCATCTTGTCCCCATATCAGGTCACTGGAGCCAGGAGCCTGGCTATCAAATGGGAAAAAGAATTACTTGAATTGGTCATGAGATCAGAGTTTTAGTGTTCTCAATTGAAATAGGTCAACAGAAATAGGTCAATAGGAAGTCTTTGAATCAACTCAAGATGCTATTAACTCAAGAAAAAACAAGAAAAAGATTTAGTAAAATAGTCTTAGAATTACAATTGGTATATATGCATATAAATGTTTTGCAACTCGGTTTATTGTGGACATTATAACCATAATGTATATAGTCTATAAAAATAGATATATTTTAACATTAATTATGCCATTATAAAGACCTACCACTATTTTACTAATCATATATTGATAGACATTTAAGATTTATGCAGTTTTTACTATAATAATGCAGTGAAGAATGGTAACGATTCATGGCAGCCTAAAATTCTATGAGTCTATAAAATATCAGTCATATTTTATTAGAGCCCAGCCTAGCAGCCTCCTTTTAAAGATCCTATCTTTAATGCAATCACATCGTAGAGTCCTAGAGACTGGGATTTCAACAAATGAATAGTGGGGGTAAACAATTTTGTTCACAAGAAGACATTTGATTTGAATCCACTCCACTTTTTAAGAGTAAGATCCAAATAAGTAAACAATCTTGGTACAACCAGGCACATTTTTCCTCCTGGTTTACTCCTTCCCTTTATTTTTTTTAAAATCACCACTTTCTTAACCCAAGTTTGGGTATATCACAACATACTAAGTCACCTTGGATAGTTTTAGTTAGGGTTAAATTTGGTTTTTAAAGATTAATCCTTCCCTTATGCTTAAGGATTCTGGATTTTAGCCTCTGGACAGCTTATTATCAAGGTTTTATTTGGCTTTTGACATTTATCTAGCATGATACACCTTTAACTGTCAGCTTACTGTGCATCAAACCAAAGGTTATATTTGCCCTTATAAATTCCCTGCTCAAGGCTTTGCTTCCTTTCTCCCTTGCAGTAAAGCAGAGAGGAAAAAAGGAAAAGATCATGTCCATGTCTGCCCAGGAGCAACATGGATTTCAAGGGTAGTTTTCCCTCAATAGAGCGTTTCCAAGTTCTAGTTTGCCTTTTCTTTGTAAGACTATGCTCTCTTTACTGTGGGCCTTTTCATTGGTCTGTTGCTATTTGTCCACACGATGTATTATATTGAAATATTAAGCAGAGCCACATTTAACATCTTGGCTTCTGATGCAACCTAGAATTCTTTGAAATAGTTTGACGTTGCTAAATTTTAACCCACACGTGGATATTACTTAAAAAAAAAAAGGTATGATTACAGGATTAAGTTGTCTGGGAAATATTTCTTATGGTAGTCTGGTGTGAACACTGTGTGTGTGTGTGTGTGTGTGTATGTGCGCGCGTGCATCTGTCTTGAAACTTTACGTATGTCATAGACTGGAAAAGGACTAGAAAAAAATGCTACTTTTTATGTGATGACATGTATCTGTCAAATTCTGTCCAGTGGGAAGCTTCAGGCAAATACTTTCTATCAAGAGTTCTATCCTGGGTGGAAATGTCTGTGCACTGCACCACCATCTTTCTGAGTTATTGTCCAAGGACCATTCTAGAAAGATTATGGCTTTAGCTAACACCACTTTACTGTGTCACTGTCTGAGAGTATCTCAAAAATTAATATGGGCTTTGAAGGGGTCTGATACCTCAAGCTTATCAGTTAATGACATTCCCCAGAACAGGACAGCATGACCTTACTCCAAGGACAGGTTGAACTATGCAACTCTGTGCATACCACAATTACCTTTGACAGGAAAGAATCTAAAATGATTTTTTACTTTTGTGTATGTATACTCATACAAAAGATGAGCATACTATTTACAGTCCAAAGTAGAGGTAGTTAGTAATAATTACATTAAGGCTAAAGGTATTTATAATCACTGTACTCACATGTGTGTTGACTTTCATTCACAAACTTCTATTTAAAATCCTAGGAGATGCATCCAAACATAGCCAAAAATTTGACTTTTCTATAAAAAGTAAATACTGAACATTCACTTTTTAAGGAAAAGTCAAAGTTTGATGTGCTCTAGAGCTAGCATGAAAGGAACACACTTGAAATAGCAATGGTGCTTCTGTATGCCTTCTTCTCCCTTTCCTACAGCTATGGTGGTATTATTGAAATCTCAATTGTGAGTCCTATTCCAGGGGTCTCAAGCCAGTAACTCTATACTGAGTTCTGTGAATCAGATCCTCAAATATTCATTCACTGTGTAATAATGTATACCTTAATTTTTTGTTTTCATTTTGACATGTATGTAAACATAAACTGTGTCACCTGTACAGCTTTGTAAAGTGAAATTTTGCCATACAATTTCATTGCTTCAATTTCCATTTTGGCTTTTCCATCACGTGGGTAGTAGGTAGAACCACTTTAATAACAACACTCTAAGGGGAGAAAAACATAAATATATTTAACACATAATTTATGTTTCTATGCCAAGTGAGGGTCAAATTATTTTACAGATGTGTGAAAACATTTTATGAATATGTGGTAACATAGACAACTTGAAATCAAAACTTGAGTTGTAGTTGTTAATACTACCTATATTAATGTTTTCAGAATTCAACTGATTTCAGTCTACCCCAAATATTTTATTTTAAACTCATTAATTTTAATGTCATGAATTTATAATTTAATTTGCATTCAATTTATCAATTTGTTTCCATTTATTGTAGTATACAATCTATAACTTTATAAGCATGTACCTTTAAAATAATCTAAAAGCAACAGCTTAATAAAAATGAATTCATTACTAGTTACTATATCATTAGTGCACTTGGTATATTAGTTTTGAAGTGTGTGTTTGTATAGATACATATTTATGTGCACATGTATGTATGTATGAGTGAATGGGCAAAGAAAAATGTAAATGGAAAAATAACAAATTGGGATGTGGCATTTCTTTTTTCATTGAGTTTATTGGTACGTTTTAGGTATGCAATATGGTTACATTCATCATTGGGATCTTGTACCTTTACATAATGTATCTTAGTTCTTATTTTTTCCCCATCCCACTGCCCTCCCTTCACCTGCTCCACCCTTCCCTATTTACAAAGACTTTGTTTCCATTTTATTCTCATATTTTTTTTCCTTTCTCTTCTTTCCTTTCCCCTACCCGTCCCATTTCCCCTACACCTTTAGAACTTTTCTTCCTATTACACAATATCATTTACACATTTTGATCCTATTTACACTTTTAGCTTTTCACACCAGAGAAACTATTCAGTATTTACACGTGTGTCCTATTTATTTCACTTAAGAGTATGGCCTCAGTGTGCATCCACTTAGCTATAAATGTCTTTAGTTTCTCGTTCTTTATGGCTGAGTAGTTCTCCATTTTATAACCCCCCCACACACACATCTTCTTTATCCAATCTCCAGCTGATGGACAATTGAGCTGTTTCCAAGTTTTAGCTATTACAAACTGTGCCGCTATAAACATGGGTGTGCATATATCACTGTGGAATGATTCTTTTAATTCTTTGGGGAAGATACCCAGCAGAGGAATAGCTGGGTCAAATGGGACTTCTAATCCTAGTTTTTTGAGGTATCTCCATATTGATTTCCCCAGTGGTTGCACCAGTCTTCACTCCCCCCAACAAGGAAGAAGGGTTCCTTTCTCCTCACAACCCCACCAGCATTTGTTATTGGTTGATTTCTTGATAGCAGCTATTGTTTCTGGGGTGAGGTAGAATCTCAGCATTGTTTTCATCTACATCTCTTGAATGACCAGAGATTTTGAACATTTTTTCATATGTTTATTTGCTGCTTTTAGAAAAGTGGCAACTTTTAATATGGTAATAATTAAATTTGCCAACATTTCATTGTATAAAATTTAAATCTAAAAACTAAAGAGAAGTGAAAAAATTAACAATGAAGTTCCACGTACTCATCGGTGGTATCTAATGTATGAATAATTATTTTTTATCTCTATCTCTCTGTACTCATGGGTTTTATATCAGATTATTTTGAATTCAATCCTTGACATGACATAATTTTGTCATAAATATTTCAATATGTAGCTCTAGTATATAAGGACTTTTACATTTCTAAACTTTACCTCAATTGCTTGACTGTATCTAAAAAGATGCCAATAATTTCTTACTTAATCAGCTCAAGTAGCCACTACAATATTTCTTCCATTGGCTTTATTACTTTTTTATTACAGTTTATTTGTTCTTATCAGCATCCAAATAAGGTCTGCACATTTCACCTGATGGATGTTCCCTTTGAGATTATTTTCTTTTCTTAGTTCCCCCTCATTCTGTTTTTATCACTGAAGAAACCAGATAATTGAAGTTGTAGTTTTTCACAATTTAAGTTTTGCTGAGGGCTAAGCATGGTGGTGCATGCCTGTAATCCCAGCACTCAGAGAGGCTGAGACAGGAAAATCACAATTCAAGTCCTGCCCAGGCAAATTTTTGAGACCCTGTCTCAAAATAAAAACTGAAAAAAAAAAGGGTTGGAGATATAACTCCAAAGTAGAGCACTCCTGGGTTCAATCTCAAGTACCAAAAGAGAGAGAGGGAGAGAGAGAGAGGGAAAGGAAGAGAGAGAGAGAAAGAGAGAGAGAAAGGAAGAGAGAAAGAAAGATTTATCTTTACTTTCATTATGGCCAACTAGTGGCAACATTTACTTGAGGAAAGCTCTGAAGACCCTCTCCAGCAACGAACAGGTACATAAAAACTGGCACAGCAAAGAAAGCTAGATAGAGAAAGGCCAACTGAAGGAGAAACCTACTAAGTCCAAATCCAAATCAAGGTGGTTTGGAAAGGGGAGCTGGTCTACGGGTCCAGTGTATACATCATCCTGGGAGAGGATCTAATGGAATGAGGGAGGGAGGCTGCATTTCAGTGGAGACCAGGCTGCTAGGATGGGCTCTCAACCTTCCTACCCTTCCCACCAGGAAAAGCAATCAATACACAGAATGAGACACTTGCAGACAAGGGCACCTGAGAAACTGAAAGCTGGTGAGCAGGTTATGAGACTCCACCAGCATGCCCTTGGCAGAGTTGAAAACAAGTAATATACAGGGTCCTGATTAGGGCCCTCGATTGGATATCCTGCTCATTTTCACTGCCCACCAATCAGGCACTCGCAAGAAGTCCCCACTACCCTCAAGGGGAGCTGCTGAAAGTGAATAAATCATGGCTAAAAGAACTGAAGAGTGACACTTTAGCTAGAAAGCAATTTGCAGCATGCTTGTCAGAAGCTCTGTGGAAAGAGAACATAGAAGCAGCTACAGGGTTTGTCCTGCAGGGAAGAGAGCAGAGATTGAAATGGCCTTTGGGGAAGTCAGCAGAAACCTGAGTGCTGAGCCTACCACACTGCCCCCTTCCCCCGGCAACATAACTGAGAGGGTCTGATCTTAAGACAAAGGCAAAGTTCTCTGGTTAGCCATACCCAGAACATGGTTTACAGTTGGGAAGTGGGCTCAGCAGACCAACAAGATTGCCAAGCCTCCTCACTCCCAGGCAGGAAATTGAACAAAAGTAGTGGGGACTAGCAGTGAGACCACCAGGGGCTAGCCATGGACTGAGGAAGATGAGAAGAAGAAGCACCTTGTAGTCAGGGTGATGCTCTGAGGAGGGCAGAGTTGTGAAAAACAGCTAGACCCAGAAATTAATCCAGAACCCCCAGCAGATCATAGCTTCCCCATTTGTGAATAAGGTGTCAAGAATTTACTGATTGAACTCAAACTACAATATAAATAGGTGTGTGGAGATGCTTTTTTTTTTTTGTATTTTTGCAACTACGTGAGGATTTTTTTTTGTTATCCCTTTCTCTTCTTTCTTTCTTTAATCTTCTTTTCTTATTCCCTGTGTTCCTTCTTTTTCTTTCCACCTTTCATCTAGCGTATATGAGGTCTCTGTATATGTGCAAAGGAGAATATAAATTAACCAGTGCTTTAATCCAAATAGTACCTTTCAAGGGCACAAGTCAGGATAACTCCCACCAAAATTGCATAGAGAAGATTCAGTCTCACACCAAAATTGTGTACAGAGACTCTATACATCAGCTAATTATTGGCATATTGAAGAACTTCTCACAGCTTCCTTCAGTCTCTGATTATACTTTCCTCGCTCTGCACCCCTGCTCCTGTTCTCACAAATATTCTTTCAAACCTCTTCACCAGCTCTCTACTCAAACTATAAAAATAGTATCAACACAGTTTGATCTCTCCTTTCTTTTAATTCTTCTTATTTCTCTTTTCTTCTCTTCTTTCTGATATACTCTGTTCCCTTTTCACTTCCTTTTTCCTTCTGCAGTCTACCACATTCCAGTCTAACTGTCAGTATTGGTAGATTACACTCTTTATGGGTAATTTATAAGAGGATTAAATTGTTAAAACAAGTTTTAATGTGCATGATTTATATACAATTGTATCTGTTGATGTTGAAATAAATGGCAGAGCTTCTCTCCTTATAACCCAGAAACCAAATCTAATCTTTTTAAACTGAGCAGGATAATGAGGTAGATAAATGCCAAAAAGTAACCAAAGTCTAGATCATATATCACTGGGAAGTAGACACTAACTAAAGAGATCTCTACACTGGCAACAGACTTTCTACCCAAATTGATTCTCTACTATCATCTCAAACAAACAATAGAAACATGAGAAGACAAGGCGAAGAAATGCCTCCAAAATCTCCAAAGTCCCCTAAAGCTGATCTAATGGGAATTGATGGGGAGGAATCAAAAAACAAATAGGTGACATGCACAAAGTGATACAAAATGAAATAAACAAAAAGCAAATAAATAAAAAGTTCTGCAAGTTCAAAGATAATGTAACTGAACAGATAATAGACTTAATAAAATGATCAGCTAGCTGAAAGAAGACACAAATAAAAAGCTAGCTGAGCTAACCAAAATGATATAGAATATGAATGACAAGTTTAGTAAAGAGTTAGAGTCCGTGAAAGCGTACAAACAAAAATCCAAGAGACAAAAATTCTATTGAAAGTATGGGCAGTAGAAGTGACCAATGTGAGGAGACAATGTCACAACTAGGTAGAAGACAGGGCTGATGCAGGAGACCATATACCAAAACAAGCGTTCAAAGGAAATGAATCTAACAGCAGTTAGATCATAAAAAGAACACTAATTTAAGAATAATAGGAATTAGAGAATTAAAGCAATAATAGGAATTAGAGAATTAAATTAACAGAAAGCATTAATGACATAAAAACTGTTTACAGAAATCATAGCTGAAAAATTTTTCCAGGTATGAGGAGAGAATTGAATATGCAGGTAAAGTTTGGGTCATATAGACCCAAACAACCATGATTAGAAAAGAACCTCTCCATGACACATTATAGTTAAAAACCCAGAAGTCCAACACAAGGGCAGAACTTTAAAAGATGTTAGAGAAAAAAATCACTTATAAAGATAAACCTATTAGAATTACAGTAGATTCCTCTACAAAAACCTTAAAGACAAGGAGAACTTGCAGAAAGTCCTTCAAATCCTATTAGAAAATAACTTCAACCCAGATTAATATATCCTGCAAAACCATCTTTCAAAATTGGTGAAGAAATTAGAACCTTCAAACTTAAGAAATGCATGACCACCAAAATAGTTCTAAAAAAACAAAAACCTGAAACACTCAAGGATATCCTAAATGGAGGTAATAAAATAAGTAGCATCAAAAGACTGAATAGAATTAATGCATCAAGCAGGGTGAGCAGTTAAGCAAAATGGGAAAATAAAGAAATCAACAACTATAATAGTAACTCAATTATAGGAATCAGTCAATGCCATTCAGTAATAACTCTCAATCTAAATGGTTTCAGCTCACCAATCACAAGGAAGACACTCACTGGCAAACTGGATCAAAAATAAAACACATTGGTATGCTGCATACTACAGATGCACCTAATCATTAAAGAAGCTCATAGACTAAAAATTGAATTGAAAACAATATTTCAAGCATGAGGAACCCAAAAGCAAAATGGTGTAGCTATCCTATTTTCAGAAAAAGTAGACTTCAAGCCCAAATTAATCAGAAGAGACAAAGGTCATTACATACTGCTAAAGAGAAAAATTCAACAGGAAGATTTCACAATTACAAATAAATATACATCTGATACCAGTGCACCTAACTTGATAAAATATACCACTGGACATGAATGATCAGAAAAGCATCAATGCAATATAGTGGAGTACTTTAATATTCCACTTTCATAAATAGATAAACTAGACAAAAATTCAACAAAGAAAATATCACAGTTGGACCAATACTTTGAACAAATGGATTTTACAAATATCTACAGAATATTTAACCTAACAACAAAATACACATTCTTCTCACTAGCACACAGCCCTTTCTCCAAAATAGACCACATACTAGGCCATAATCCTTGCTTAAATAAATACAGAAAATAGAAATAATCCTATGCATATTATCAGAGCATAGTACAATGAGACTAGAGATCAATTGCAAAAGAATCTACAGAAATTTTGCAAACACTTGACAATTAAATAATACACTCTTCAATAATCAGTGGGTCACAGAAGAAATCAAAGAAATTAAAACAATTCCTAGAATTAAATGATAATGCCAGTACAACATAGCAGAACTTAGGGGATACAATGAACGCAGTTCTAAGAAGAAACTTATACTGCAAATGCACATGTAAGAACAAAAAACAGAGCAATCCCAAGTAAATAACCTAATGACACACTTAAAGTCAGAGAAACAAGTTTAATCCAAACGCAAAGTACAAGAAAGAGTATTATAAAGATCAGAATGGAAATTAATGAAATTGAGACTAAAACAGTTATAAAGAGTCAATGGCTCTTGTTACCTTTGCTACATTGTGCGGTGTTTGTCATCCCTGCCTTGGAGCCAGGCAATTTTGGACTGAAACCTCTATGAACTCACCCAGAAGGAAGCTACCCGCCTCCATCCCAGGCTCCCAGGGCAGTGAAGCTGAGCCAGTCCCAGAACCCAGAAGGAAGCTTCCCCTGCCACCATCCCAAGCTCCTAGGGCAGAGAAGGTGAGCCACGTGGGGGCCAGAAGCAGCCCCCCAACCCCCGGGGAAATGAGAAGACACATAAACAAGGCTCAAAAACAGACTTCTGGATCACCTAAAGCAACCCCAAAGGGAAATGAGATGGAACAATCTGATACTCAAACACCTGGACTCTCTGAACTGGCAACAAAAGAGGATCTGGGAAAAATGAAATCAGAAAGAATTACTCAGATAACAGCAAAGATTTTGCTCATTGTGCAAGACATGATTAATAAATCTAGAGAGGACACAGAGAAAAAAATAGAGGATCTGAGGAATATGATGGAATCCCAACATAGGAAACAAGTGGAATCCATAAAACAGATGCAAACAGATTTCCAAGAGATTAAAAACTCCATCGAAAGTCTGCACAGCAGAATGAACCAATATGAGGATAGAATTTCACATATAGAAGATAAGATTACAATTAGTGAGAAGAAAAAGAAAAATTGCTATAAAATTGTAAGGGAATACGAGAAATCAATCCAGCAGCTGCTAGACCATGCAAAGAATAATAATATAAGACTGATTGGAGTCAATGAAGAAAGAGAAGAGACTGCAGATGACATAAAAAACTCTTCACAGAAGTGATGGCAGAAAACTTCTCAAGGAGGGAAAAGAACTTGACATACAGATAAGTGAGGCATATAGGACTCCCCCTAGCCTTGATCAAAAAAAATCTACACATAGGCATATAATAGTTAGGATTCCAGAAATCCAACAGAAGAATAAAATTCTACAAGCAGTGAGAGAAAAGAAACAAATCACATACAAAGGAAAGCCCATCAGAGTCACAGCAGACTTCTCAATGCAAACCCTCAAGGCAAGAAGAGCTTGGAGTGATGTATTTCAAGCCCTAAAGGAAAACAGCCTCCAACCCAGATTGATGTACCCTGCAAAACTCTTTCAAAATTCATGGAGAAATAAGATACTTTCATGATAAAGAGCACCTCAGGAACTTCATGAATACCAAACCAGCACTCCAAAAATTTTAGACAATACCCTAGGAAAAGACAATGAGGATCACAACCCCAGGAAACTCAGCAGAATGAATCCATTGGGCATGACAAATTGAACACAAAGGGGGAGAATCCAACAAAAAGAAAAAGTCATGACAAGGCTTTTAAAACCTTTAACTTCATCTCCCTAATGAGTGTATAATTCAACCTTATTATTGTACTGATTAGTATTTTTCTGATTCTAGAGTTGCACACCTTTCCTTGTGCTATACTGGCTATTTATTATCTTCTTATGTCTACATTTTAATTGGGTTGTCTATTAATGAGCTCGAAGAATTCTTTATGTATTCTGGTCATAGGTTATATGCATTGTAAATATGGTCTGTTTAAGGACTACTTTTCATTTTAATGATGTCATTTAAAGTGCTAAATTTTGGAATCTCATTTATCAAATTTTTCTTTTATACATCATGTTTTTTGTATCCTAGGTAGTTCTTGCCTACCCTGAATTCATAAATATTTTCCCTTATAATTTCTTCTTAAAGTTTTATACTTTTAGGCTTTCTTACTTAGGTTTACAGATCCCTTCAAGCTATTTTCATGTATGGAAATAAAGGGTTGAGGTTAATTTTTTATATACGGATACCAGATTTTCTAATGTCGTTTGCTGAAGACACTATCTCTTCCTTGGCTCTTGAATCGAGTTTATATTCTATAAAATGCTAAGGTTAAATAATCTTTCAAAACTCAATGAACCATATATGTGTGGTTTTATTTCTAGATTCTCTGTTTTATTCAAATGATCTATATGTCTTTCCTTACACCAACACTGCCTTGATTACTGTAGCTTTAGAAGTCTTAAAATTGGGTGCTAAACGTCTTCCAACACTGTTTTTGTTTTTGGCTTTTCTGGGTCCTTTGTACTCCTACATAACTTTTAAATTTCAATATCCAGTTCTTCATTTATAGCAAGTATACACAGACCTGAATTTTTATATATACCTTGTGTTTTCTAATCCTACTAAATTCAAGTACAAGTTCTAGGGGCTCCTAGAGATTTCTTAGTATTTTCTCTGTAGATGATCATTTCATCTACATATAAAGATTTTGCTTCTGCCATGCCAATCCTATCCTAGTTGTGTCATTTTATTGCCAGACTATTTTGGTGGGGACTAGGTTTCAAAGTTTAATGGACAGATAAAGAGTAAGCATATCTGCCCTTGTTCCCCATCTTAAGGAGAAAGCATTGTATCTTCTCCTTTCATACAAGGCGTTCTCACTGGAAGTATGGAATACATGTCTTTAATTTGTTGAAAAGGTTCTGTTCTACTTCTAGTCTCCTGATAGCTTTTACCATGAACAGCTGTAGAATTTGGTCCAATACTTTTTCTCCAACTAGTGACAGGATCATATGGCTTTTTCCTTTCCTCTGTTAAAATGATGACTTTTGGGGGTGGATCTTCCAATGCTGAACCAACACTGCCATCCCTATAACAAAACCACTTTCTACATCCTGCCAGATCTGACTTCCAATAGTTTGTTTTGTTAAACAAATTTCTATCTATGTTCATACTTTTTCCTTCTATTATCTTTATCCAGTTTTAGGATTAGCACAATGTTGAGTTCCTAAAATGAGGGGAGAAGTGTTCCTTCTTTCTTGTGCTTTAATTGTTTGATATAATTTATCAGTTAAAATGTTTATGAGCCTGCTGTTGTCATATAGGTAGGTTTTCAAGCTACGAATATATTTTCTTTAATAGGTGCTATTCAAATTTTATATTTCCTCCAGAGTTAGTTTCATTAATTTGTCTTCTAATTTACTTCTTAGAAGTTGTCAGATTTATTTCAAAAAAGATTTTTGTAATATGCTTTCTATATCCTTTTAAATTCTGTAAAATCTGTGGTAATGTCTCCTAGATCTTAATACTGTAATTTTAAAAATGTATAACTGATATTGTGTAATAGGGAGAAAAGGTCTAAAAGAGCAGGGGAATTGTGAGGGGTAGGGGAAGGGAAAAAAGGGAAAGGAAAAAATATGAGAAGAGGAAAAAAATGGAAACAAGGTCTTTGCAAATAGGGAAGGGTGGAGGGGGTGAAGGGAGGGCAAGGGAAGGGGAAAAAAAATAAGAACCAAGAGACTCATGTAATGGTACAAGATCCCAATGATGAATGTAATTGTATTGTATACCTAAAATGTACCAATAAAGTTAATGGGCAAAAAAATTGAAAAAAAAGAGTCAATGAATCAAAGAGCTGGTTCTTTGAAAGGAAAAAGAGAATAAACAAACAGCCAAATGAAGCAAAATAGGGAAAGAAAAGACATATATAAATGCAATTATATATGAAAAATCACGATGGACACCCTGAAATCCAGATGATTATTAGTAATTACTTTGAAAGACTGTACTCCAATATATTGCAGAACCAGGAAGAAATGGACAGATTTCTTGACACATATGAATTACCAGAAATGAACCAAGAAGATATAAAAATATCTTCCAATAGCAAGTAATGAAATTAAAGTAGCAATAATAAAAAAACTTACCAGCCAGCTAAAGGTAAGTTTAGGACCTGATGGATTCACCACTAAGTTCTACCAGAAATTTAAGGTAGATCTAATATCACTTTTCCTCAAAATTTTTAATGAAACTAAAAGGAAAAGAGTGTTGACCAACTCATTCTTAGAAACTAGTATTACCTTGATTCCAAATCTGTAAAGGACTTAACAAAAGAGAACACTATAGGCCAATCTCCTTAATGAACATAGATACAAAACTCCTCAAAAAGATACCAGCAAACAGAATGCAACAAATCTTTAAAAAGACTATACATTGTGACCAATTTGTATTCATCCCAGGGCTGTAAAGATGACTCAAAATACACATAACAATCAATGTAAAACATTACATAAACAGAAGCAAGGACCAAAAAAACACATGATCATCTCAATACAAGAGAAAAGGCTTTTGACAAAATTTACTATCCATTCATGGTGAAACAAAAAAAAAATCCTGAAGTAAATAGGCATAGAAAGACTTTATCTCAATTGGATAAAAGCAATTTATTACAAAACAACAGCAACTATCATATTAAATTTGGAAAAGGTGAAAGCTTTCCTTCTGAAATCTGGAATAAGATCAAGATGTTCGCTATCACAACTGTTCAATATAGTACTTGAAACATTACCCAGAGTAATTAGGCAAGAGAAGGAAATAAACAGGATAGAATCATGAAAGGAAGAAGTAAAATAATCATTATTTGCAAATGACATGATCCTTCACACATAAGACCCAAAAAGTTTCACCAAAATACTCCCAGAACTAATAAACAAATATGGCAAAGCAGCAGGATACAAAATCAACACACAAAATCAATAGTGTTCCCATCTACCAACAATGAACTCACCTAGAAAGAAATCAGGAAAACAATGTGATTCATAATAGCTTCAAAATATTGAATATCTAGGAATTAAGCTAATTAATAAAGCAAAAGTCCTCCAAATAAAAAACACTGAAGAAGACATTAGAAAATGAAGACATCTGTCTCACTGGATAGACAGGCCATGTTACCAAAACATATATAGATTTAATGCATTTCCAATCAGAATTTCAACAGCATTCTTCACAGAACTAGAAAAAAATCCCAAAATTTATATGAAACAAGAAGAGTCTCAGTTTCATAGCAAAAACAGCAAAGCATCATAATCCCAAACTTCAAGTTAAATCACAAAATTACTGTGATTAAAAACAGTATCAGACTGTCACAGAAACAGATATGTGAATCAGTGGAACTGAAGAGAAGATGCAGAAACAACTCCAGGCACATTCAGCCATCTAATCTTTAACAAAAGAGTGTGTAACATGCTAGAGAAAAGATAGCATCTTTAACAAAGAGTGCTGGGAAAACTGGTTATCTGCTTATAGAACACTGAATCTAGGCCTGAATCTCCCACTACACATTAAAATAAAATTAAAAATAGATCAATTTCTTAGATACTGAAACAGAAACACTTAGTTTGCTGGAAGAAAATATAGGTAAAATTCTTGAAGACATAGGTATAGGCAAGAACTTTCTCAACAGAACCCGAATTGTACTAGAAATAAACACAAAAATCAACAAATAGAATTACATCAAATTAAAAAGTTTGTGTGCATCAGGAAAAACAATCAACAGATTGAAGAGACAACCTACAGAATGGGAAAAAGAATTGGCATCTACTCCTGGGAACAGAAGACTAATATAACAAAAGACCAGGTTGCAAAATGGGTCATTGAAGTGAACTGACACTCCTCCTCAGAGGAAGCACAAATGGGAGATATACATAGACATTCAACATCTTTGGCTATTACAGTAATGCAAATCAAATCAACAGTTAAAGACATCATGTCACAGTACATGCATACCCATTTTCTAGCACCACAACTAGTAATAGCTAAATCATGGAAGCATCCTATATGCCCATGCCCATCAACAGATGAAGAAAATGTGATATATATATATATATATAATATAATATATTAATATATATAATATAATATACGTGATATATAATATATATATATATTCAGTCACAAAGAAGGATAAATTTGAGTAATTTATAGGAAAATGGATGCACCTTTAGACCCATAATACTAAGTCACACAAAAAAAGATAAATATTTCATGGTTTCTCTTATGTGAGAGACGAAAAGTATAAATAATTTAAAGAGCAAAATATGGGATAAATAATAGAAAAAAGAGAAGCAGACCTTTTGTAGGTGGGGAGAGGATCTGGAAATAGAGGAAGAAAGGAGGGAGGGGAGAAGAAGGAGAAATAAAAAGGATTAAGATTCAGTATGTACATGTACCAACTCCCCAGGATGAATGTATTCATCATCTATTGCAAACATGTTCTAATAAAAACAATACTTGCAGACTGTAACCTTTTAATGTCATTATTGCAACCCCTTGACATCATTTAATATACTGTTCTGTTCCTTGTATTTTCTTCAAATTAGTATTTAATAGAGGCTTTTTTCCGATTCAAGATTTATTTTTTGTCTAGATTGTTTAAGGGGTTGTAATTATTGTCATCCAGGAAATAACTATACAACACTTAATTGCTTCTCTTTTTGGGATACCAGCAGCAATGGATTGTCATTAACTTTATCTATTTTTTCAATTGGATATTGTAAAGTGGTGTCATTCTAGCTCCATTACTCTTTCCTTACATTCTGGAATAATTCTAGAATGTACACAAGCAATGTTTTTGTCCTGATGTATAGATTGTAAAAGAAAAGTAAAGCAAATTGTACTTTCTTTCACTCTATTTGCCAGTGTTCACAACAGTGAATGGTTCTTTATGACCATGAAGAGATATATAATACATTGGATTATAATTTTAATAGTATATTGATTATAATTTTATAGACATATTTAAATCCTGGAACCCAGCTACATCAGTGTAAACATACAACTGTTTTAATCAGCAATTCCTAGACACTAGTCCTGAATAACACTACTACCAACAATTACCATTACCAACAATATGATAACTGAAAAGCCTTTTTTCTCAGTTTTCGTGTTTTCTTAAGGATTATCATACGGGGAATATATCATCAAATTGTTGTGTTTTTAAATTCCTAGGTTGGTTTCTGTCTGCATGGTTTGCCACCAACTGAATACATAAATATGTGCATCTGGTCTTGTTTTTCATTTTTGCTCTATATTTTAAAATATGTTCTTTAGAAAGTAAATTATGCTTTAAAATTATGTAAAATATTTGCATAATTCTAAAAGTCAAGTCAACAACAAAAAAGGCATGTTTAGAGAAGCCTGGATTTATTCCTATTCACTAACTTGTTCCTTCCTTCTTCTCCTAGATAATCTCTGAACAATTTTTAATATTTGGTCTATCAATTTTTTCAACATAAGGCAGTATATATATTTAGGCATATGTGTGTTTCCCTTTCTTGGTTAAAGGACATTAAGCTGTACTTTTTTTCCTCTTGCTTTTTCCATTTAATAATACAGTCTGAAGATCAATTTATAATAGTATCTGACTTTTTTTAAACATATATATTACTTCATTGAGTGACTATGCCATAGTTGATTGAACCAGTCACCTATTGAATATTTGGATTTTTATTTGACTGTGACACATAGTGCTGGAATCAAATAGCCTTGTGCATACATCCTTTTATAATACTAAATTATATTTAAAAATTGTTTTCAGATTATGTAAGGAGTCTCAAACCATGAGAGTGTGCAAACAAGGTCTACATCTCAAATTGTTCAGCTGAAAGGACTCAATTTTTCTCTAAATCAACTTACATCTTCTATTTTGCACCTCCATCTAATGGAGAATGTAGGAAATTATTTTCATCTTTTGTAGAGTCCTCCTCCCTTCTCAGGTTATGCTGTATCTTTAGAAACTATACATTACCAAGAGTTTGTGGAAGGACAGTGAAACTCATCAAGTTCCTCACCATTAGTCAGAAAATTGCTACAGAACAGATAGCATTCCAGTTTTTAAATTTGTCCTAACTCATTAGCTTTCTGCTGGGACCTGCTCAAGGCTTAACTACATGAATCACACAGACAAGAGTCCTTTTCTGAGTCTGCTCAGGAATCAGGATATATTGTTCTATTTTTATGCAACTCATGGTACTGCTTTCATCAATTTCCTCATAGTGTCCACACAGATGAAGGTATTCCTTTTCATGGAAATATTTTTTTTTCTCAAATTTCTTCAACAATATATCTTGTCCACATCCATAAATGTTAAACCTCTCCACTGTCTTGGGCTTTTCAAAGTGAAACCAAAGAGTTTCCTTGCTTACTTTTCTGTCACATGCATACCCTATGCCAATCATTTTTATTTGAATGCAAGGAAAAGAAATAAAGAATAAAAGTGGCATTCATATATCAAAATAATATCCAGACACATGCAGATATATTAATACCTCCTTGTTTGTTTCCTATCAAAGTTTTTCACTCTTATTAAACATTGAAATAAGAGTGATAACCTAATGAAGAGGCAAAGAGCCCTTAATTTTAGAGTCCTTGGCTCTTTTCCCAAGATTTAAACTGATTCACCGCATAAGCAAAAGCTAATATAGTTCTTTGTTCTTTTAGATCCCTGGATACCTAGATATATATGAGAATATGTACCAGAATGTTCACACAGGACATCCATCAGTTGTAGTTGTAATGCATGGCATAGAATCATTTACCAAAGTAGTGAGATTCAGATTCCTGGTGAGTTTATATGCATGATTTTAGTCCAGGTTAGATCAGTTTATTTCAATACTTGGTTGCAAAATTATGTGCCTCAACCTTACTCCTTTCTGTCTAGGCAACCAATCTGTCTGTTTATTTGAGCTCAGCTTGCCTCTTCACTCTAGTGTGTGTCTCCAGACTAAAATGACATTGATTTGTCCATAAGAACTGGGGTGCTGTTTTCTTCCAGTATTTTTAGGCAAAGAAAGGAATGAGAGAATAAAATTGTATCCTCCACTTTGTCTATTGCCAGGAAAGCATCCTTGGGAAAAAGGGGAGAGGCTTCGTGCTTGAGTTTTCTAACCATGTTTCCTTATCTCTTTATCTTTCTGCTACATATGAATGGCAAAAAGCTCTCTATTAGGAAGCCCAAGGTTCATCCCATCATTTCACCAGCTATGTGATCTTTGTTAACTGTTTAATATCCTTGAACTTCAACTTTAATTATTAGAAATCTCTTCAAGGCCTATATATACCACTATTAAATAATATAAACTTTGTGCTCTGATTCCTATCATGATTACTTCAGCCAACCATATTGCAGTGGCGTCAAGCATGTTTTGTTTTGTTTTTGTCTCAGATGGAGATAGGCAGCACAGGCTGGTAAGATGGTTACGCATGGTATCTCTGAATTAGCTACCTTTTGGGTTTTGCTTTACTATTTTTGTTGGTTTCTGGGAAGACAGTTGTCTCACCTCAGGTACACACTTAACACATTCTTTCTGTCAAACCTAAAATGTACCAATAAAGTTAATGAATAAAATAAAGGAAGAAGAGCAAAAAACATCACTGAAAGAAATGATGAAAGTGTATGTTTGCTGAGTCTCTCTCTTTAAAAGATTTCCTGGGAAGCCTAACCTAGAAACTCATACTTCATTAGCCACCCCATAATCTTTCTCACTTCTAGCATAACCAGAGTCAAAGTGAAGATTATTTTACTGGGTTCTATTATTAAAGAAGAAGGATAGAGTGGATCTTGGGTAATCAACTATCATATTATACAAAACTCATTATACACAATGGTGTTATAGAGCACCTTAATTACTCAGATCTGCCCCTTTATGGAAAGTATAATCTCAAGATGTCTTGGTTATTTTTTTCTTATTGCTGAGTCAAAAATATCTGACACCCAAATTGATAGGGGGAAAGGTTTATTTGGCTTGCAGTTTGTAGAGGTTTCAGTCTATAATCGGCTAGCTCTAAGGTGGGGTGGCAGAGGGGCAACAGTTTATGGGGGCAAAAGACAGCAATAGCAACAAGGGAATTGGGAGGGACCCTCAACAGAGCCTTTCTGCCCCTTTTACCTTATACAGATTACTTAGAGCAAGGAGCACTCACTCTTTCAAACTTAGTGCCTTTAAACTTAGCATTGCACCATAAATTAATTCCAGACAAACCCCTACCTATAATTACATGAGGCATTAGAAAAACATCGAGATATAAACCATAACATCACTCCATCTTTAAAATTTTCTTTTAGTGTTTCACTCAAGGAATATTTATTCTTTTTTCTTCCAGACATGTGTTCATAGACTTTTTAAAGTTGGAAAACTCAGAGCAATAATGTGGCCCGACTTTTACAAAACATAAACTAATACCTAATCTAACACTTAAAAAAACTACCTACATCATACTGGGTCCTGCTTATCCTCCTAAATCTAGAACAACTCCCCCCTACTTCATTCATCACCTATTGGCTACCTTATCCTCAAATTTTCTTTTCTACTTCTGAATGTTGTTTAAAAATCAATTATATCTTTTGACCATAACTTAAAATATTTAAATCTTTCTTAGCTTTTTACAGATTTACTCATATACACAAAGGGACAATTAAGAAAGTGTTAACCAGTCCTCCCTATTTACAAAGATTTTGTTCCTATTTTTCCATTTACGGGAGGGGTTGAAGGGAGGGCTGGGCAAGGGTGAAAAATAAGAACCAAGAGAGACTATGTAAAGGTGCAAATTTCCAATGATGAATGTCATTATATTGTATACCTAAAATGTACCAATTATTAGAATGAATAATCGATAATGGAAAATAGGAAGAAAAGATCCACAGGGGTAGGGGTAGTGGGAGGGGCAGGGGAAAGGAAAGAAGGGAAAGGAAAAAATGATGAGAAATGGAAAAAATGGAAAAAAAAGTCTTTGTAAATAGGGAAGGGTGGAGGGCGTGAAGGGAGGGCTAGGAATGGGGAAAAAATAAGAACCAAGATGCATTATATAAAGGTACAATTCCCAATGAGAAATGTAATTGTGTTGTATACCTACAATGCACCAATAAAAGAATTTAATACTAAAAAAAAAGAGAAAGTGTTAACCTTATATTTATACTTTTGTCACAATGTTTATATTTCTTAAAATAATTATACATTAATTGGGACAACACAGAAAAGGAAGTAAATAGACAGGTTTAACAGAAGCAGACCATCACAGCAAATTTTTAAAAGTGTGAAGCAGAAAAAAGTTACAAATCTCAGGGGAGAAAACAGACTTTTAATTTGAATACATCTTTCAGAATCTACATCTGAATTCTCATACCTACACACACACACACACACACACACACACACACACACACACAGAACATTTGCAACAGCAGAGATCAATATCTCTTAGACTTCTTTATTGTCAAAATAATTCCAGTATGTTGCAGTGAGTACACTGTTTATCACCTTATGAAATGCTAACTGAATGCTAAATGTACAGAAAAGTTCTTGTTTGTATGACTTATTTTCAGTTTACAAATCTCTCTCCTTTAGCTATTTTTTGATCTTCAAAATCCATATTAAATTTGTGCCCATATTTCAATAATGATGTTGAATGAAGTAAGGAACTTGCCAGGGTAACTCATTTAAAGGTGAAAGAAGGGACTCAGATTTGAAATCCTCCACTTCTTAATCACCAGAGGATAATGAAGAAAGAATCATGATACATAGTTTTTGCAGTTCCAGAACTATTTAGTTCTCTGTTTAGAGAGCAGGTGGGAGTGCAGCTGAAATCATATCAAATGGATACCTACACACTGTTATGTAAGAACTCTGAGCTTAGGGAAGCCAAAATCTTTTTTTAATGGATATAAGCATGCCTAACTCTTGCTCTGGATGCAGGCATTATCTTTATTATACTGGATAATCAAAATTCTTGCCCTTGTTTAAGAGGGGGGCACTTTCTCTATCTTCTAAGATTTTTTATTATGCTTGAAACAACAGTCTTAACCAAAGGGCAGTCAATATTCTTCTGACTTTATATAATAATAAAGCTTCAAAGGGCAGTCAATAAGCTTCTGACTTTACCACTGGCCCACTGGTCAAGAATATGTGTCTGGGGACAAACATTTAAGGAGGAATATAAATGTAAACATTTACATATTATTCAAAATACAGGGTTTTGGTTTGCTTACATTTTCCAAGCTAGCAATAGATGGGGAGAAAAAATACATTTTCCAGTTTAGGGATGTGGCTAAAGTCTCCAGGCAATAAATTTCCAACTAGCCTGAGATTTCTAATCTGTATTCTGTGGTGGGCTGAATAGATGAAATTTATCATGTCACTCACCTTCAATTAACTGCTTCAATTTTCTCAAGGAGCAAGCCAAGGAAACCCAATCACATGCTTGTGATTGATATAGTGAATGCAGAGCTGATCACATTCTCTTTATAACCCTCCCTGAGGATCACACACTTTCTGAAGGAAAAGATCTTGCATCCTATAGACCCCATTCTGACTCTTCAGCCTGCAGGATAGCCATTATTGGGATAGATCAAAGCATTTCATTCTATCTTCTGCATCCTTGATTCATTTACTAAAGGTTCCTTGAGTCACAAATATGGAGCCTGAACTACTCCAGGTATAGAGAATATATGCAAAATAATAAGTTGGACAAAGCGCTAAGACTGGTGATGCTCACATTCCCATGGAAGAGACAAAAGAACACATAAAAATGTTACAAGGTATTATAAAAGCACCATGTCATAGGACAAAGGGAGGAAAGAGTCTCTTCTGCTTGATATGTGAGAGGACACCATCCAAAGAATGATTCAATAAACTGTGAGTCTGTATGGAAGAGGAAAACGGTCAAGCTGTGAGAAAGTAATGAAACAAGGAGAAAATAAAGGATAGGAAGAAAGTCTTCAACAAGCTATAAATAGTTTAACTAGAAACAAAAGGAAAAGTTTTGTCATCAGACATTGATATGTTACATTTTTTTTAGATGTCACTAAGTGTGCTGCAGTTTTTAAATTGCTAATAAGGTCCAGGATGGGACACAGAAATGACTACAGACCCAGATCATGGATGCTGGTCCTCAAATACGTAAGACCAGGGCACTAGATGAGCCTACAGAAATACTGTGAGTATTTAATAAGGTTGCAGGGATTCTAGAAGACATGAGAAAGTGAGGAAAGACTGGATCCAAACTAAATTACTTAACAGTTTTACTTAGGGTATCTCAAATGACCACGAGTATATCAGATAGTAATGGAATATCTGAGTGGTATACATTACAGAGGAGAAAGAATTATCTCAGTCTGGGTCAGTCAGATTTTCCATTACTGTGACAAAATACCTGAGAAAAACAACTTAAAATGAGGAACAATTTATTTGGGCCCAGGGTTTTTGCAGTCTCAGTCCATCACCAGCTGACTTCAAAGCAGAAACATCATGGTGGAAGGGCATATGGAGAAAAGTTGCTCACCTCATGGTGGCTAGGAAGCAGAGAGGGAGGGAAAGGGCCAAAGAGGAAGAGACCAATGGCTAAATATATTCCCTCTCCCTTAAACTAGGTCACGCCTCCTACATTTCCATTACCTTCCAATAAAGCTGTAAAATTATGATCTTGTCAATGGTTTACTCCACTGATACAGTTAGAGCCTTCATGATCCAATCATTTTCTGGAAGCCCCACCATGAGCCTAACCTTGAGGGGCTTTTAGATCTAAACTATAACAATAGCTATAGAAAAATTATGGTCTGGAAATAACTAAAATATACAAGATTATCTCTAGATACAACAGTATGTGAGATCTGAAAATATAAGTGTCACCTTTGCAGAATACTCAAGAGTGAGAGTGAATTTGGGTAAAGAGTCATCTGTGTTAAGTGGTTTAAAGAGAGTCAGGGATGGTTTTCAAAATTAGAGGCAGGGCTGAGGATTTAGTTCAGTGGTGCCACTGCCTGCCTCACATGCACAAAGTCCTGAGTTCGATCCCCAGTACCAAAAAAAAAAAAAAAAAAAAAATTAAAGGCAGATGTTAGAAGTTCTGAGAAAAGATGCCAGGAGTGACAGGAAGCATCAAAAGAGAAAAGTAGCAGATTGAATATTACAGAACAGTAGCATATTGACAATTTGCTTAATTATCTTGCACTCTCACTAGTGAATAATGATAAAAGGATCATGGAACATGGTTTCTGCAGTTCCAGATGTAATCAGAGAGCAGTTTGGAGTGCTCCTGAGGTCATATTAGGTGGATCCCCACACACTGTGGGTAGATCTACATGAGGGGAACTCTGAGCTTAGGGAAGCCAGAGTAGTTTACAATAGATAGTAAGCATGCCTAACTTTTGCTCTTGTGGTGGACATTATCTTTATTATGCTAGCCCCTGCTTAACATGGGGATACCTTCTCTATGGTTGAAGGCTGTTCATTAGATCTGCTTAAAAGACCTAGGCCAAAGAACAGAAAATGTCTTTCCTCATAAGACATCTAGGAGCAAAAGAAAACTTCGAGATCATCTCCCAGTGTCCAGTATGGGTTTGTAGGCTCTTTTCTAGCCTCAGGGTTGTCTGAGTATTTGACCTGAGATTGAGTTTCCTTTGTATACTCACTCAAGGGATTAATCAATATGTTATGCCCTAGGTATGTGAAAATTTAGCTGAGGTAAGTATGTATTATTCCAAGTATAAATACATTACTGTTGGAACTGTGGTTAGTATCTGGCAATGAATCAAGCACTATTCATGTCACCCCAAGGAGCCACCACTTAGGAAGATAGAATAGCTCAAAGACTGAAGAACTGATGGCTTTCTTTGACTGAGATGACTTGATCTTATTCAATTTTGTCTTTGTGTCACCATGTATTTCTCAAGTCTGTAATGGCCACGAAATTTTGAAGCCATGTCTAAGAGTCACGAGGCATATCTAGGCTATTGCTATTGTGTGATGCTGTTGCTGCCTTCTGTATAGTTTCTTAAGCCTATGTGTGAAAATTTTTCAATTAAGTTTATTTAATTAATTGGAGAAATAAATTGCCAGCATTATCCCCATCATTGACAATGCACTTGGCCAGTATATCCGTACTGTAACTCTCTTTATCTTTCCGCTAGGGTGATAAATCCAGTTCAACAAATGTTCATTGACTCTTATCCACACTAGACAGGAAATGATTTATATACACTTTAATTCAACTACAATTAAAATTCAATTCAGTATACACTTTAGTGACTATTTTTATAATCATCATCTATAACATTTTAAAATTTAGGTTTATTTTAAAATTTGTTACTTTAGGTATAGAAGTAATTTTCACCAATAATTAACATATTGAAACCTCTAACAAAATCAGGATGGAGAATGTTTCATCAGCCAAAAATTTCTCCCATGCATCTCTTTAGACAATCCTCTTATCCCATCCCCAAACCTTGGAAACCATAGATCTCTACCTATGAATTTATCTTTTAAATACTGTCATATAAGTGGAATTCTACAATATGTTGCCTTTTGCTCTACTTCTTTTATTTGGCATATGGTTTTTGAGCATCTTCCATAATGTTTAATGCATAAGCAGTTCACTCCTTTTTATTAATAAATAATAATCTATTATATAAGTGCCCATAAAGTGGATATTTTGGTCAACAATATAGATTGGGGTCTTACATTTTGGTCTAATCTGACAATCTTCAGCTTTTATTGGGGATTTTGACTATTTACAATTCATATAATTGATGTGATTTGTTATAAATCTTCAATCTTGCTAGTTATTATTTCCTTTTATTCCCTTTTGTCTTGCTTTCTTTTGTTTTATTTAAGTTTTTAATTCCCACTATTGGAATCATAGCTTTTTAATACTTCTACTGTGGTATACACTGTATATATTTAACTTATCATGGTTTACCTTCAATTAATAGTAAGCTACTTCAAATATATTAAAATATTACAACAGAATACTTTTATATTTTGTGCTATTGGATTGTGTGCCTCACTTGAACAAAATATAATTATGCAACACACAGTTATAATTCTTTTTCTCTAGATAGTTACTTAACTTTTACAAAGATTAAAAATAAAAATGCATATTCATCCTTATTTCAATCATTTTCTGCACTCTATTTCTTTGTAGATCCAAATTTCTATCTTGCATCATAACCTTTTTCTCTGAAAGACTTTACTCTTTAACACTTCTTTTAGCACAAGTACCTTAGCAATAGAAATCTTAGATTTTGACTGAGAAAGTCTTTTTTGGTTGATTTTTGTTTTTTTACCTGTATTGCTTTGGTATACTTTCTGGAGTTATAGAATTCTAGACTGACAGATTTCTTTTTCCTTTTAGCACTTTACAAATTTCACTCTATTGAGTTTTGAGTAGTATATATAGTTTCTTATGAGAAGTCTGCTGTAAGTAATATGTAATTTTTTATTTACTTATTTTTAAATAAAGCCACTGTATATGAAAGCTATACAAGAAGATTTTATGAGACACATACAAATAGTAAAAAACTTGACTATATTTAAGCAAATAAATGCATCCATTACTCACATATTTACCTACTTTTAATTTTTCAGCTAGAGGCTCTAAAAATCTATTCATTTAGCATGAATTCAAGATACGGTACAATATTATCTATAGCCTTCGTGGTGTATATTTTACCTGTAATGTTTTTTACCTACATATTTACTACTTTATATTCTCTAAACTACATATACACCCTGGCCCCAGTACTGGTAGTCACTCTTTTGTTCTCTTTCTTGTATATATTTATTACTTTTTGTTATAATGTTTCTGTTTTTCTCGGGCTTTTATGAGTTTTAGGTTTGGTTTTTATCATTTTAAATATGATGTTCTTATATCTCTGTGTGTATATATGTGTGTGGGTGTCTGTCTTTCTGTCTGTTGCACCTGTGTTTTCTCTAAGTTTCTTGGAATGCTAGTTTGTCTTTTATTAATTTGAGAAAACACTTAGCTATTAGACCTTCAAACATTTTTCCTGCTCCTTTGATTCTCTCTTCTCTTTTGCAGACTCCAATTGCATGTGTGTTAGATTACTTGATATTGTCCCACAGTTGACAATAACTTTGTTATTGGTTTGTCTTTTTTCTCTTTATGTTAATTTCAGACAATTTATTTTGACCAGTGTGCAAGTTGTTTGATTGTTTTTATGCTCTGTTCAGTTTGCTGGTAAATCTATCAAAAGAACTTCTTATTTTCAATATTAAGTAATTTATTTTTGCACTCCTATTTTTTAGTCTCAATTTCTTTTTTTGATATTTCTTATTTGTACATGTATGTATGCCATTATATTTTCCCACTAGACTTTCACATATCAATCATAGTAATCTTAAAGTCTGTCTGATAGTTCTAAAATGTGCCTCATCTCTAAGTCTATTTATCTGAACTTTCATAATTTTGAATGAATGCTTTATTATAAGAAAAAATAAAGATAAGTAAATATTTTTACTGAAAATGAGCACTTCTTATTTTCTATTTAGCCACATTTTGGGAAGTTGATCCATCAAATAGTAACTGAATTAAATTTAGATTTTGTTGCTACTATTCTTACTTTTAGTTCATTATAGTTTTCAAATTCCAAGTACAGTGTGTCAGGTAAAAAAGAGCTGAAAACCAAGAACAGACCAGGCCACAACAAGCCTTTATTGGAGGGACTATCTGCCGGGCTGTCTCTGAACAAAGGAGAGACAAAAGCACTGTGGTTGGAATAGGGAGTGCCTTTTATAGGAGCTGGGGTGGGGCTTGTAGGTGCTGGGGTGGGGTTGAGTGAGGTAGTGGCTAGGGACTGGGGGAACCAGTGACGTCACTAGTTGCTAGGAGGAGAGAAAGTATTAGGTTACTCTTTTGGCGGGAATAGGGGCATGTTGGGAAGAAGGTTGTTCTTTGGTGGAAGAAGCTATCTTGGGGTGGCTCTAGGTAGGGAGCAGGGCATTATAGGAAGATGGCAACTATTACATATAGTGGCCATGTTAGGGTGAGGGAAATCTATCACAGTGGACTCATGCTTCACATGAAGCCCAGTGTGCCAGAATATTTCATCCAAGTGCTGCTATCACACTCACACTTTCAGCAGACCCTGAAACCATGAGCCCCTAACAGAGTTCTCTCTCCATGCTCTTGCCTCTCCTCACTTCTATACTTTGCTTTGTAGCTATACTTTCTAGGTTCATTGTAAATCCAGGAGGAGTTCTCATAGTCAACTCTAAATTTTAGGCAAATCCTCTATGCTTGGCCCTCAGGATCCACAAACCTCTCAGTGCTATCAATGGTAGTTAAGCTCTCCTCGGTATTTTTCAGAATCCTCATTATCTCTTAAACGTGTTTCTCACTCCTCTCTTTGTGTAAAGACCTCTATACTGTGAGAGTACAGAACTTGGCCTCAGGAGATTTTCCTGTTCTTCTCTTGGAGACAAATGACTGTTTCATTATCTTTTATCCAGAAACAGTGAATCTTTGCCTGGACCCTCTCTCACTGGTAAAGACTTGTGTTTCCAATAAGAGATGTGTGTAGGGAAGCAGGAGATACTTTATGTCTATCCCAGCTGCAATTAATGAACTCTGCACATTTGTGCCACAGAACACCCTTATCTCCTGTCTCTTTCTCTGCTCCAAATGTGTCTCATTTGATCTCCGTGCAAGCCCTGGATAAGACATTGCAACAAGTGCAAATTTTTCCTGCATCCAGTACTCGCTTATTCAAAGCTGATACTGTAGCCTAGACTCAGCATCTAAAGTTTAGCAAATCTAGTTGATTTTTTTTCTTAAAGACTTATTCTGCCATTTGTTCTGCCAACAGTGAAACATGTCTTTTTTATTATCGCTCCTTAAACAAGAATGTTACTTTTTTAAGTGCATGCTTGGGAAACCCAAAAAACATATGGGTTTAAGAAAAGCTATGATTTTGTAGACTAGTCAGCTTTCTGAAAAGAATGTGAGGATGGGAACAATGCTTTCTTCTGCTTTTGCATCCTAAATTGAAGTGGATTTTTTAAAAAATCTGTGTTTAGTATTGATTACAGCATAAGATTTAAAAGCCGAAAGAGATTTTAAAAATACGCTAGGCCAGTGGCTATCAGATATTTTATGTTGATGGAATTCTTGGATTTGTGAAAACATGCTTGCAAGGATTAGGATGTCAGCAGGAATTTAAAAAATCAAGTTTCGAAAAAACGAAATAAAATAAATTTTCAAAAGCTATTATACTACCAATTTGTCACTTTTTATGGTTGTTAGATAATTATTTCAAGTGTTTGCCATGATAAACAAGCAATCTGAATTATTGAAGAGAACTAATCACGTGTTCCAGTAACACAAATTTTATCTTGAACTATGGCTTCATATTGAAGCCTGTCTTTTAGTCATAGTAAATTATGCACAACTTTCTGCTGAATAACATTTTTAAACAGCTCAAATTTCCATCATTTGTATTAAAATAAAACATGCTTATTCATCAAAATCTAGCAGGATAATTCTGAAGAATTTTAGTAGCTTGACATGTCAGGAGATTCATCACCTTGACCCAACTCCCATGTTTTATAGATAGAGAAACAAAATGTAAATTAATATTATCACATAATAACAGAGCCAAGACCAAAATTCAAATCTAATGATTTTAGTATTATTGACTTATCTAGCTACTATTCTACAGGAAATTAATAAATGTTGCATTTGTTTTTTATTCTATTCAAAAGTCAATAGTATGCTTCAAATATATATATATATATATATATAAAATATAAAGTTCAAATAAAAAATCCATATTTGTTATTGTTCTATCTGGATCTGCAAACTGTGTAAGTGGGAGAAATATGCAGTCATTTTTTTTGTTTGTTTTTTGGTGCCGGGGATTGAACTCAGGACGTTGTGCTTTCCAAGCAGGTAGTAGCACCACTGAGCTAAATTCCCAGCCCTATGCAATCATTTTTTACTTGAATCTCCCAGAGTCTGTGATGTTTGTGTTATCAGAAGAGATGCATGAATATATTAGATTAGTTTTTAATTGGAATGACATATACTGTTGATGGCCATTTGTATAATTCCTACAGCTATGTAGACAGAGATATATCAATACATTTTAGTACTATTTAATCAATTTTTAGAATTCTATCCCATTTTGACTTGTATGTGTGACTCCAGGTGTTTGTCTCTGATCTTAACCAAGGGGGAAAAAAACTGTTCTTTTGCAATTATCTTTACAAGGCACACCAGAGTATTGGCACAGTTAATTATTCAAGACAAGTCATTTTATATGACTCAGCACTGACTCAATAATTAAGTATTTCATAATTCACTCACACATTACAAATATGGACTGATTAATTTGGGGCAAAACTTAATTTCCATTGGTTCATCACTGAGAAGAAAAAGCCTCCATCTTTTAGTACGAGGAGTAGTGATGACAGATAATTGCTATACAAGATATTAAGTACCAGATAGGTACTTTCAATCTCCTCTACAGTTGAGTTGAGTTGGGTTAAAAAGAAAAATCTCATGTAAGATACATGATCTGTAATAGAATATCTCTTACTCTTGCCAATGTAGCTATAAAGACCTAACAAGAGAAAAAAGTAGCAAAAATCATATTCATTCTTTTTGCTACATATAACTACCACAAATTACTGAAAATTTTCCAATTATAGCTTAAAATTGAGTATTCAACTTGAAACTAACAAGGCCTATTCCACTGTTAATCTTTAGAAAATGATAAAATATCTAAATTGCCTATTAAAGTAGATACTTAAAAAGGCAACAGGGTGGTCTTGGTTCCTAAAGAGATAGAAATGCAAATGAAGGATGTCACAGGGAAGGTGGGTGTTAGGAAATGCTAAGAAGAAGGACTTATTTCTGCACTTGATGAACTTTTTTGCTCCAAATATTCAGTCTCAAGAGCTAAATGCACTTCCATTTCTTGACATCTTAGTGTGTGCGTGTGTGTGTGCACACACATGCGTGTGTGTGTTTTCCTATGTAAAATTTTCCTTCTATCCTTTGTTCTATTCTCTCTATTCAAGCACATTATCAGTCTTGATCCTTAAAAAGGTTGACTTATGTTGGGTCAGTTCTTACCACTTAATATCCACATCTAGCTATGGCTAATTCATTTAAAAATTCAATTTCAGGAAATGTTCAAGAGTCCCTCATACCATATGGGAAGGTTTTACATGGATAGATGAATTATAAAATCATAAATCCATGTAGCATTTACATATCTGATATTCTGAGTTTATATAATATTTGTGAAAAATATTACAAATCCATTAGTTTATTCAGAAATCAACTAGTTCTATACAGTAAAAATATGAAAACCAGAGTCAAAGATATTTTAAACATTTTTATCCAAGGTTGCATAGTATATCATTCACTATTTAGCCAGAAAATTGGAATACTTCTATGTATTTTTAACAAAAGAATATGATATATAGATTGATGCACTGGTGATAAAAAAAGCGGAGAAGCCAAACAGGAGATGATTTATTACTCTGGAATTAACCACACAAGATGTGGGCGTTACCCAAACAATGCTGAGACTCAGGGGGAACCCAGAAGCCATAGCCTTCCACACAGTATGGCTTCCCTACAGGAACTGGAAACTGGAAACAGTGAACTGGTAGAAAAATTCAATCCCTTTCTTCTAAAAGAAAAGTGAGGAGACACAGTCTGATTTATTTTCCTTTCTCCGTGCCTTCTGCCAGTTCTCTATCTTTGCTTTACATTGGCTGAAACTATATGGAGCCCAGTCAGCCAGGAATTCTGTTAAGTGGATCTTTCAAAAGAAAGGGGTGGCAAGGAGAACTGATTTTAGCACGATCAAGCACTGATGAGCTCAGATGGTTAGTGACAGAAATGGCGCTGCATAGGTGATGGCCATGGCTGAGAGTGCTGGCAGAGCACACCCTTGTAATGACAGATCTTACACTGCTCTCTTTATTTCTCTTCTGCTCACCATTTTACTTTCATAATTTCTCTAAATTAGGTGTCTTGACAGTTCAACTCCATGAGCATGGCTGGTTCTCCGGTAGTTCTATTTAACCATAACCACGAATGCTTCTCAAAAATTCTATTTTCTCAATATTATCAGAACTCTTTCTAGCTTGCAAAGTTATCTGAAGGCAGTCTCCCTTCTAATGACCCAGCATCACTTTATGGTGCTTTTAATTTCCAAATCTTTGATAATTTTGATTATATGGAGAAAACATTCTTCTTCTAGGCCTACACCACCAACCTCCAAAGCTTCTATGCCCCTTAGGTTCTCACCTCTTCTCAGAAGGTATTCATGATTTCTCCAGGCTTCTTGGCCTTCTTCTTTCAACAATTTATGTAACACAAGAAATAGCCACACTATTGAGCAGCTAATAATTTGCTATTATGTAATTACTTAATAGGTGCTTTGTGCACATTAGCCTTGGAACCCCAACAAAGTTGCAAGCCCTTGACTAAAATGACTATTCTTTATGTCACTCAGATCTTCCCGGTATCTTTTGGATTTGTACTAATGACATAATGAGCTCTCAATACTAAGTCACTTTCCCTAATCTGTACATGTTCACCACATCTAACCAAAATATCTTATCCTATACGTTGCTCCATCTATTAACGTAGAATTACCTTCATCTTCCACATTTTCTTTCTGTTTACATTCTTGTATTTAATAAGATTTAACTCAAGCTATTTGGTTCCTAACCTTTAAGATGTTGTATAGTTTCAGCCCTTGACCAGTGCTCCCACTGTAAATATATTCTTTCTTTTAGTCTGTACTGTATATCATCTTGAAGTCAGGGGCTACATCTTTAGCCATCTCTGTATATTTATTCTAGCTAGCACAATGAAACCCAAATAAGAACATAGATGGACTTGACTTTTACTCTTCTTCCAAGTATTCCAGAATTCCATGTATTATTTAGCATATAGTAATCAAAGATGTTTCTTAAATGAAATAGTAATGGAAACACGTATTTAAAGTGTGAACCTAGGTTAAGTTGAAATAATTTGAAATATTCTTCTTTCTCAAAACTTTAAGCATAAAAAATAAACGCTGATTTTCAAGAGAGTTTGGAAAATGAGAATCATAATCTATTCCAAATTACTTATACTACATTAACTTGACTTTGGTTAATAATTTCAAATTCTTTCCCTACTAAAATTTTAACAAGAGAACCTAAATTACCAAACCAGGTCAATTTCTTTAACTTTATTTGTAGGAATTATCTGGGGATTCTTCAGGGGAAGTGTGGAGAACAGAAAAACACTCAAACTTCAGGGAAAAGAGGTAGCAGGAGGACAAGCAAGGGGCTTAGGTACATTGGCTAATTCTGGGGTTATTTTTATGCCTTGAAACAAAATATAAACAACAGACTTTTAAATCTGTGGTTTTATACATAATCAATGTCATCCTTAGAAGAAATACAATGTTTTTTAGATGATCAGTCACCTCACCTCTAATATATCTGCAAGATAAATCTTTGTAAGCCCAACATTATTTTTAAATGGTAAACATCAAACTGCCAGAAAAAAAAGTCACATAATAACTTAAGCTTGACTTTTTCCAAAGAGGAGGAGAATTCTGGAGCTTCTTAAGAGGGAAAGGATAAAACATAAAAATGAAGACACAGAGGGTGCAGATATGGAAGATGAGATAAAGGCTAGAAGAAAGTGTTGCATACTTCACAATAGTGCCAGGGGTTCCTTTGTATATATACTGAGCTAGCTATTGTGTATAAAATGTCCTCTTTATGACATTTTAAAAGGGAGGATATTTCATCTTGCAGTATAGAATACATTCAGGGCAAAGACTAAATGCAGTATCACAGAATCTATTTAAGCTTTGGGATCTATTGTCTCCATGTAGAAGATCCAGAAACAGCACCGTGTCAGTTTTATTCTTTGTAGCAAAATCTTGAATTGATATTCAACACAGCACCTTAGAAAAGCAAAGAAATGTTCCTCCTCACTGCTCGGCTACCACCTGGAGCTCTCTCTCCAGAGGTCTATCTCCAAATGATCTGTTTTCTTCCCTGAAATGGAATTTCTAAATTCTGATTGGTCATGTGGGAGCCATTAATTTCCCATAGAACTGTGGAGTAAACCATCCGTCCCTTCTCCATTGAATAAAACATCCTTCCCTTCTCTTTTGGATTTCACTTCATATTGTGGATGCATTCACATGTATACATAAACCCATATGTATTCATTCAGATGTGGTCCACTCCAACTAATCCATATACTATCTTTTCTTTTCCTCAAAATCTGATGATTTTGACCTTTTGGGATATCTTCATCTGGGCCCTTGAAAAGACTCACAAAAGTTACTGTTGCAACTATGTTTCTTTTGCCTAGATAACAAATCATTACATTGTCTTCAATGTTGATGTTTATTTCTGAACATTTCCATGGATGATTCCAAATGGTCCAAGCAAAAAATACCCCTAACACTAACTATAATTTGTAATACTCATTTTAAAACCCAGAAAAGAACATATTTGACAGCTAAATACTATAAATATTTTGTCTTAAGAAGGTACATTTCCTTTATCTACATAAAAAAATTTGAAAGTCAAGGGGTTCATACCCTAAAGTTGAAAGTGGGATTTAGCTCAGTGCCGCCATGCCTGCCTCACAAGCCCAAGGTCCTGAGCTCGATCCCTGGTACTGGGAAAAAAAAAAATTGAGAGCAGACTTGAAGGACAGACTAAAAAGAATGAGTATATTCATCAGGAAAGTAGAAACATCACAATAAAAATACATGTACGTGTGGAAATGTCACAGTGAAACATATTAATCTGTACAAGTAATATTAGATAATTTTTACAATAGAAAGTATGCCAGAAGTTTCTGTCCAAACTTCTAAAGATGCTAAAATCATCTGTAAAAAATCCAGAAAAATATTGTAAACCAGTTCAGCTTTACCATTTCCAGAGTCACAGGGGAAACCTTGATCTTACAAACAAAATTATACCTATGCAACTTTTTTAGCTCTTTACTAGGAAGTTTCCCCCCTTATATTGAACAGAATTTTGCTTCCCCATTATCTCCACCTATTATACATCAAATCTAATCTTTCTGCCAAATGGCTGCCTGAGAGCAGTTGAAGAGAGTTCTCCCTTTAGACTTTTCATCATAAATTTAGATATTGCTAGTTCCTTTCTTAAGGCTTCTAGGACAATCTTAAAACTCTCTCCTTTGGATAAGCTGTGATTTGAAAGCATTCTTTTAAAATATAACCTGTGCAACTGAATTTATTCAAAACATCAGCTGATTTCTGTCTTCCATTTAGGATGTGGAGAGCAAATATGAGCAATGGTCCCATATGGCAACAGCGAAAACCAACCCAAAATGTCAGACAATCTGCAATGCTTGACAATTGTCTTGATTCCATCTGAGAGCTGAATTTGCAAAGCAAGCAGTTAACCAAGAAGAATATAGGAATCCTCGGTAGGGTTCCTATATTCTTCTTGGTTAAGTAGGATTCCTATATTCTTCTTGGTTAATTGCTTGCTTTGCAAGTTCAGCTCTCAGATGGAATCAAGACAATTGTCAATACCGAATAGTTTCTCTGGTGTGAGAAACTGAAAGTGTAAATAAGGACTAAATGTATAATAGGCAGTGTGAAATAGGAAGAAAAGGGGCAAAGAGGAAGTAAGTTGGAGGGCTAGGGGAAAGGATAGAAGGGAATGGGATTAATATGAGAAAATGGAAAAATAGGAACAAAAGCTTTGTAAATAGGGAGGACTGGAGGGGTTGAAGGGAGAGCTGGGCAAGGGTGAAAAATAAGAACCAAGAGAGACTATGTAAAGGTGCAAATTTCCAATGATGAATGTCATTATATTGTATACCTAAAATGTACCAATGATTAGAATGAATAATTGATAATGTAAAATAGGAAAAAATGTTCCAAAGGGGTAGGGGTAGTGGGAGGGGCAGGGGAAAGGAAAGAAGGGAAAGGAAGAAATGGAAATAAAGTCTTTGTAAATAGAGAAGGGTGGAGGGCGTGAAGGGAGGGCTAGGAATGGGGAAAAAATTAGAACCAAGATGCATTATATAAAGGTACAATTTCCAATGAGAAATGTAATTGTGTTGTATACCTACAATGTACCAATAAAAGAATTTAATAAAAAAAAAAGAATATAGGAATCCTCCTAGGAGAGGTGGGATGCAAGTGAATATTTACCTGGAGTAGCGGCTGAATACTGTACACTGGCAGGATAAATCTGTTAAAAGTTAAAGAAGATCGCTAAAGGCAGAATGTGGGATAATACAAGAATATAAGATAGGGTGTTATTCATAGACCCAAGGTGAAATTGTACCTATTTGAAGGCTTCTTCTCCACTTACTTTTGGTGGTGGGGAGAAAGATCAGGAGTAGTGGATAAAAAAGGGAGAGGCTTCTTCCTGGAGCAGGTACTGTATTCAAGGCACAGAGCCCCTCCTGGAACCTTCCCTTCTATAGAACAAGCTTAGTCCACTAGAGGGAAAAGAGCAAATTCTGGTACCTTAGAAAATAGGTGAAGAATCATGGAAGCTGAAGAGGAAAACAAGTAAAAATGCTTCCCTAGGGGAGTATCATGTACATGAGCAGATAACTACCCATCTCCTCCCATGGGGCCTGGTACAGGACCCTGGCATTTTTGGACAGAGAGCAGCTGAATCATTGAGCCATCATTTTTATTACTTGTACTTCTCACCTCACTGCTAAACACCAAGTTTCTGATATCATTACTTACATACAGAAAAATTTTCTAAAAACTCACTCTTAGTTTTCCCCTAGTCATGCTGGAAAATGAAACTTTTTGAGTGGCTGCCAATGAAAGGAGTTTAGACAATCTCATTACTCCAGAGCTTTGAAAATGGCAATAAATGGAAAAAGGGGAGAAAAATATTCAGGGATTAAAAATTCAACAGGCCTTAGAAGCTTGGTTGTTCTTTTTCTTAAGTGAGCCATCCTCAAATCTATTTTTTGAATATCGAGATGATTAGGTCAGAACAGAATAATAAATATTTGGTTAAATTTCACCTACTCTCAACAATCTTTCCCTTTTCCTTCTTCTTATGTGACAGATAAAGAAACAGAGAGAGGTAAATGGAATGAGTGCTAGTCATTCCTCTATAGGGAAGGCATAGGTCTAAGGAGTGAGCTTTCTCTGCCAAGTACCTGGTGATTCCATTAGTAGCTTTCCTGCCTTTCTCTAATCCTTCTGACTTTGCCCCACCTCACAAATCCCTGTGCACTTGTTGGGGAAGACTCATGGGTCTTGTTGTTGTAGTTGTTTTTTCAATCAATACCACATGCCTCTAATCTTCCTTTCCACTCTCCATCCTTCAATGCTGCAAGCTGCTAAGAGATTTTCATGGTGCAGGTGGGGCTTTAACCCACACTCACTGTATTGCATTAAATAAGGACAATGACATTTTCAGAGCCCCACAGGACTGGGGGTAAATAAGGAAAGAGAAATAATTATGGTCCTCTTAAATGCATTCTGCCTCTCTCCATTTAATCCCCACAGCCTGCTAAGCATGCAAACCCCAAGAGACTATGTTTTCAAAATCATTTTTTAAAAAGGCAACTGTACAAAAGTGAGGGAGGAGGATTACATCACCAGGGAATGCTCCTGTTCAATGGTCTTATCATGCTTAAGCTGTTTTCCAGGGATTTTAGTTTATTTTGTTTGTTTTTACTTTCTTTTTTACTAACTAATGGTTTGAGGCCAGAGTTCTCTGAGTTTCCAATAACATCCATTTGAAGAAAACATATAAAAATAGCAAATTTTAATTGGAATAAAAATTTTAAGAAATATCCAAGAAACCTCTCTTTTTCCCTCTTGTCCTCTTTCCTTCTTTCATCAGATATTCTGATCACTTTCATGTATACAGTCTTTACTATTCTAATTATAGTTAGAATCGGAGGAGTTACAAATGTTAATAAAACACAGACTTCCTGTAGTTTGAGAACTAGCCAAGCACTCCAGATTGGCTACAACTAGCAAACCCTTCACTGTTGTACAATCAGCTCAGCAGTGTAGGTGCCAATGCTTGCAGTGTGAATCTTGGAAGTCTCAATGTTCAGTCAATGCTTGGCAGAAACATTTCTTGCATCAACTACATACGTTAGTGAATAGATTGACCTTGGAGAGCTTTCTACTTCCATTCTCTGACACTGAGTTTGTGAGTTTCCCAACAAATCTTCAGAGTACATTCTGGATCACGAGCCATCTAGACACACAGAGACTTGCTAACTCACTGCAAAGAGCACCAAAGGGCATTTTCCAGTTCTGGGAGACTTTTGGAGACTCTCTAAATAATGATAGAACAAAGAGAAATCACAACAGTACAAGCAGAACCACATTCCCTGAAGTGGAGTTCTCCAAACTTTAGAACTTTGCCATCAAGAATAAAAAGCAAAACAACTTTAAATGTACTAAAAATCTTTACTGTCACTTTATTTTCTTTTGAATATTAGTTTTGTCTGAAGATTTTTCTTATTGTTCTATGTGACATTAACCTTGCATGGGAACTTTTTCCACAACATTCCTGACAGGTGTTTTATCAGGTTCAGTGCGAAGGTACGGGGAGATAAACAGTCAGAAATTTGTGACAAATCCTGTTCATTTTATGGACAATTGTTATGGTAAGAATTTATCCTTCACAATAAGATAAAACTTACTTACCTATTTATGTCTTATGATGTTTCCCCAAGTATCTAGAAACACTCAGAATCTATTTAATGTTTTTACATTTTATATATATATATATATATATATATATATATAAATATAAAATATCCTCTACCCTCCACCTGCCTTCTCCTATTTCAACCTAGCACCCAATTTCTTTAGACAATCAAAAGATATCTTCTCTTTTCCAGGATGATGAGGTCTCTTTGTTCCTAGGATTTTGAGACCATTCTAACCCATTTATCTTTTTACTTGGAAAGTGGTGACATATAGATCTAAATGTAGGACACTGAATGATATCAGGTGAGTATAGATTAAGTAATTATTCTTCTTTTAACCTGAGCAGTGTAGGCCAAAAATGTATGGCAAACAGATTACAATAACATGCCACAGTCACCCAATTTTCTTTTTGCCAGTCAATAAAACAAAATGTATTGAAAGGCCTCTATGGGTCAGAGAATTGACTGGTACAACATACATAAAAATAAATAGATGTATGCATATTTATGTATGTATTGAAATATTATATTGTTTTCCATAAATATATACAATTATTATGTGTTAAAAATGAAGAGATTCTGAACTCTTTCTTTGAGGGCATTAACCTTTACTAAGGAGAGTTACTCACCCACTCTTAACTGTTCATAAGTGATTAATGTTTTAACATATATATGAACGAATTCCTGTAGGAACACAGAAGAGAAGATGATTGGGTTTACATTATGTGGGTGTGTATATTTGCCTGCTTGCAAAGTTGGTGAGGCTTGAGATTTAGACAGGAAGACATGCCAGTCAAGAGATACTTGAGCTCATGCCAGTAAAGTGATACTTGAGCTGAGTTTTAAAAGTTGAAAAAAAACGTTGGGCACAATTTGGTTAGACAGATCCAGAGGAGGAAGAAGTTTCAGGAGGAACAAAAAGCACAAAGGCACAGTGAGGCAAGGTGTGTATAAGGAATGAACTATGATTAGGAAAAAGAATGTAGTGTAAAGGATGAGACAAGGAGTGAGTCTGCCAGGACTGAATGACTTTGCTTGCACTGAAAAGGACGGTCTTTCTGTGGAAGCTAAAGGAGTTGCAAAGAAAGGTTATCAGTACAGAAGTGGCATATTCCATTTCAGGTTTTTGGAAAGTAATTTTAAGGGCAGTTTGATCAAAGGACTGGGTGGAAGAAAGCTAAAGGCAGGGAAACTTGATGTAAGGCTTTGACAAGAGTCCAGAAATCTACCCTTCTGTCTGTATGCACACATACAAAGCTAGGTGAATCATCAAACTGGCTCATCTCAGTTCCCCCACTGCACACATCAAAATCTTTCCCTTTAAAAAACATTGGACTCTAAACTCAAAAATGAAGAAAGCATGGCAAAGAACTACTATAATCTCTTTATAATTTTGAATTTATTTCTCAAATAAACAATTAAGAGCCACATTATATAGCTTTCAAGGCCTGGGTTGTGTATATTGCTGCTTGTGCTGACTACCTTTCCCTCAGCAATTGTTTCCTCAGCATTCAGGTAATTCTTGTTTAATTTGAATCATGTTGGTCTCCAAAATAATGTGCTATTATGGTAATATGTTTGGCCATTATTATAATTGTTGATGTCTCTCATTAGCGTAGAATGATAGTCTGAGTATCTCATTCTTTTTTGATGAAAGTAATTGAGCCATGCAAGGGGGATTAAATGACCCAACAAAATGGAGAATATTACTGTTTCCTCCAGAAAATGATTATTAAGACAACTATTCTCCATGTGTGTTTAAAAAAAAACAAGAAAAAGATTCAATACTGGGATATTTACCTGAGAGTGGAGTTTAACTCAGAGGTTATCAAGCTCAATCAAGCAGCCAAATGAAGCCACCAGTCCTTCTTAGGCCATGTCCACTTCCCACTCCATGGGCTCCCTTTCCCCTTGCACACTAGGACAGTTCTGCACACTGGTTAAGGGTGTGGCCTATGGATGCAGTCTAGGTTTAAATTCCATCTCTACCACCTTTGTGGTCTTGTCAAGCTACTTTTATTTCAGGATTTCTTTCTTTGGGAACTAGACAAATATCTAGATTCCTGGGATAGACTGAAAACCACAAAGAACTTGACTGTATACCATTCTCATTCAAATGGGGGATAGGATAGCAAGCAATACTGTAAATATATGGTGATGAGCAAGCGATTCGTGACCTGGGAATACAGAAGTAAAGCAGTGCTAAAGGAGACTGATGTGGCAGAATGTAGCATGAAAATGAGTAGCTAGGGACACTGCACTAAAGAGGTGGTTTTGAAAAATACTTGAAGGACAGAAATAAGTGATCTGAGCACATACTGTGAAAAAGGTCCTGAGGCCTTCACCTGGCACATTCAGGGAACATCAGGAAGAAGTGTACCCTCAGCACTGGGAAGGGAAAGGATCTGAAAAGCAGGTCAGACAGGCAGGTGAGGACAGGGCATTTGAGCCACAAAAGTTGAAAAATTCTTCTAATCATCATATGTATAAAATTGTGACTAGAAGATTAATTCCCTTACACACCTAGTCAAAACAGAGGTCTTTTCATATCAGAAATATTCTAGAAAATGGAAAGAGTATGCAATTATAAATGCTAAAGATATTTTTCCTTTTGATGGTAATTAGGACTAATAGAATTTATCATAATCCCTGTGGTTGTAGAAACCTATAGCAATATTGCAAACACTGAGTACATTTCTAATAGCTAATTTATAAAGACACATAGCAGAGGTTTCCCTCATGATTGGCAACAAACCTATATTTGCAACTAATTGTAAAATGGAAAAAAAGATCTAAATTATCAGTGATAAATTTGTAAGAAAAAATACTGTGGAAAAACTGAATTATGTTTCTGTTCTCTTTATAGAAAATGATATTCTAAAATAGTTCAAGTAAAGAAGTGATGGAAAGGCACAGAACAAGAAATTAAGTTTTAAAAGGGTTATAAATACATATTTATAAATATATTCACAAAATAAATTATTGTTATTTTTCTATATATTTATGTGATATTTGGAGTTTTCATGCTTATAATTTGTTGCAGTTTATTTCCCACTCTCAATAATAACTCACTTTTGTACTTAATATTGTGTTGGCAGTTTTGTGCTCTTTTTCTAAGAGACTCTCAAATCATATATGCTTCAAAGTCCACAAAAATCTGACTCCATTCCTGCTTGGTACATATTAAACATAAGATAAACAAGATATTTCTGTTCATTTTATTGACAGCCCACATTCTTTACAGCCCACAGTTGAAAACTGGTGTCTATCATGACCAGTCAGTAGCTACTGGTCAATCAGAATAATAACTGATAGGTGCCTATGCATGACTCCCAATTCCTCATCTTTCCACAGGCTTTCCTTCAAGCATAAGCAATTCTCCAGGTGACATTGTTTTCTATACATGATTTTGACAAGTTAACAGCCCTGGTGTTTATATGCATGGTAATAGTAGTTGTGGTAGTGATGGGAAAATGTATATAGATCTTCCATCAATTTAATAATGGCTTTTATGAGGGCTGGGGATTTAGCTCAGTGGTTCTTCCGCCTGCCTCACAAGCGCAAGGATCCTAGTTTGATCCCCAGTACCAAAAAAAATTGGTTTTTATGAAGAAATCAAAATGTGTGACTCCCTAATAATATATAGACTATTTTCCCTGTATTCACTCTTAAAATAATTATGATAATTACTTAGTCCACCACATATTTTGGCATATTTAAATTTATGTTACTTAAAACCAATCTGCATTTCAAGACCACACATTCAAAGTCTCAGAAACGAAGATCTGTCTTTTGGTAACACAGGGTTATGGACACAGTAGGCACAATAAATTTTTCCTGAACATGCAACCTCAGGTCAGAATTCTCTACCAAGCAAGAAATAAATCTCAATTATAGAGAGGAAAAACATGTCTGTTCAGTAGTATGAATGAACTAATTTAAGCATGTGAAAACTGAATAAATAGAATTGAGGAACAAAATTTACATCTTAATAAATTATGTTGTACATATTTGAAAAACATTTTCCCAAAATGCTATATACTTTTCTGATGTTGTGACTATAATGAATGAAAAGTAAACACCTGAAATTTTAGTAACTAAAAATTTTTAAGCACTCTATAACATGTAACCTTCCCAAGTCAGCATTTGGGAAACAATAGAAGCAAAATATTATTTTAAATTGTAAACACTCAAGAACAGCTTGAAAAGAAACAAGTAAAAAGTACGTATAGTATGTCTACATGTAAAGATATTTCCAAGAGTGTAATGATAAGTTCCTAAGTTTTAAGATTATTGTATCCTAAAATAAAACATCTAAGGAGATTTCTGTCATTTTCTTCTCTCATGCTTTCTGGAAAGAAAATGATCTCGGCTGATAGTGCTTTGGAAGTGAACCAGAACCCCACTGGAGGGCAGAATGATGGCTAAATTGAATTTTAATGCAGGTTTTAAAATTAAGAAATCCAGGGCTCCCGAAAGACTGAGGGTGCAGTTTGAAAACAGAAGCGGTTGATTTTTATACAATTCCTACCTGAGTGATAAGGAAGATGAGTTATCTTTGCTCACAGAGCTGTGAGTAATAGAGATTGCTTCTCGATTAGTAGAGGGTTAGCTTTGCTAAATTTATCCAAAACTTTGGAAAATAGAATTGAAATTTTGAACCATGGATTCTAGTCCAGAACTACCAAGTGATTTATGACCCTAGATTTGGGACTTTAACCTCTCCGGATCTCAGTTACTTTTTTCATGAAATAAAGGGACTGGACTTGATTAAATGTCCTCAACCTGGAATCTGTGGCCCTCTGCTGGGTTTATAAATGAGATTCAGAAAATCCATGACTCTTGAAAACTGTATGTAGAATTTTGTACATCTGTATATTTTCTCAGTTAAATCTAATTTTCAGACTCTTTATGTTATTTTTAAGACTTCTAAAATAAATGATTCATGAGAACTTTTTCCAATTTATATACCTAAAATTATACATATGAACTGTATTTTTAATGTTACAGCCAGGTATACTATCAGCAGATTGGCAGGGTACCATATTAATTATCAGTGCTAATTGATAAATTTCCTTATCTTTTACTCTAAACTAGTGGAATTATTTCAGGGTTATAACTTTTTGTCATAGATTTTAAAAATCAACTAAAGAGAAGCAAGATAATAAAATGAAAGAAAATGAAAATGAAATTATGTTTAATAAGCTACATGCTCCATCCTTAAATGCAAATGATCTTTTCTGACATTTTCTTGACCTCTTGAGATAAGCGTCTCAATTGCTTTTTACCCCATACACATTTTTAATCTAGACATTCTATAAATATATACTTAGTGCCTACTGTGTTTCCCCACCCTAAGGCAGAGAGTAAAACTTGAAAACAAGAGTATCTGGTATTGATTTTGCACATACTTTTCTAAAACAAGAATACTATCACCACCATACCATTATCCAGGTCAAGTGGCTTTCTTTGCGGAATGATGTAAAAGTCCCTGTGAGAGACTCAATGGCATCTCCCTCTTGGCCTTGCCATGTGCCTGAGTTTCTCCCATTAGTCACTTATTCTTATAAAGGCACTGAGACCCTTCGTGTTAAATGCAAAGGTTACTTGAGAGGGGAAACAAATTAAGTCATTAGGTCAGATGAGTTAAACACATTCGCTGTTTATCCTGCAGATATTGAACAAAGAATACACGGGGATTGATTGTATGGTTTAGAGAAAAGGTCAAGAGATCAATGCAGACATCCATCGTCTTTTGAGATATAAACTTTTTAGTGTCAAAAAGCTTTGGGTCCTTACATGACAGTGCATTAACCTCTAGAACAATAATAATCATAATTTACTATGTTCTAACTATATACCAAGCACTATGCAAAGCACTTTTTACATGTATTCTCCTTTAAACTTTACAATGGTCTAAAGGCACATAAGCATTAAGTATTTATAAGGTCATCATGTATCTATGTGTATCATATTTCAAAGCTTGAGTTCTAAAAACAATATCCATACTGCTTCCATTAATTCTGAGAAAAAAATATATATGGCAAAACTTTAACTCAAGTGTTCTCTCTGAATTGTACCAATAACAACATATATATATATATATATATATATATATATATATATGTAGTTGTAAAATAGCTGTAACATAAGTAAATTTTCACTTATTCATAACATAAGTGTCCTTGCTGAGGCTATGGGTTTAAGGACCTTGCCTAGCTCAAGGACGAAGAAAAATCTGCAAACCAGATCTCCAGGTGATGATTCATTAATAATCCCATGGTTGCTAAGAAGTTAAAGAATGGCCCTTAGCTCTCTAATGATCGGGTGAGGAAAAGCATTGAAGGCAAAGCCAAATTAAATAAATGAAACTCAAAGTTTCTATTTTCCTCCCCTCACAGAATTCTAGAATAGGCTAAATGAGGGAAAGACAATGACAATGTTGAACACACTTTGTTGGGGACTATCCTCAGTGGAAATGAAGCAGTGTTCACAGAGGTAAGGTTGGATGAAGGACAGAAAATGTCAGACTTGAAGATTGTGGTGAGATAGGAAATCATTGCCCCACTTACAAGGAATTGAGTATAAAACAAGGAGTGGACAAAAGATGAGGATCTTATTTTTCTATTCAAAACAGACTGTCACAGTTGAGTTGCAGAAAGGATAGTTAATGTAAGATAAGAGCAATGAAACTGGTTCTCTTAGTCCCCTTTGCACATATGTACTAATAAACTAAAATAATGGGCAAAAGACTTTAAATATAGAAATTGGTTCTCTCTCTGTATGAGCTCACACACAAGTGTCACTCATATTTTAAGAGGCAGGAAGGGAGAAGAAGGAAAGAAGGATAGTAGTAAACAATCCTCATTTAACAGTATGTTGCCATGATGTTACTACACTTTATTTCTTTTCTTCACTTAAAAATAGGCTCTTGGAAGGTGCTGTTTAAGCATGCTGTCTTCATTTCTTTGTACCCATCCACTGCCTCATCACTGCAATTATTTTCCACTAACTTCTCTCTGATTACATTTTTTTTTAAACACAGGGATTGCAATGATCTTCTGGTAGTTAAATGTGTTTTTTTTATTTTGTTTACTTGTTTTTGTTTTTTGAAATCACTATGTAGGCCAGGTTGGCCTCTAAATTGCAGTAGTCCTTCTGCCTCAGCTTCTGAGTGCTGGGATTCCAGGCATGTGCCACCACATCCATTCTGGTTGGTAAACCTTAAAAGCACTTTAAATTCTTGGCTTCCTTGATTAATTTCTCAGCAGCATTTGGCAACTTGGTTATCCCTCCCTCTTAACTCTTGGTTTTGGTTTTTATGCTAGTCTTTGGTTCCTTTAAATGTTCTTTGCAGGTCCTTTCTATTTTCATTGATTAAATACAAGGTGTGATAGAAAGATACAGAATATTTAATTTAAAAATCATTGCAATGAACAGTACATTGCCACTAATCCTTCTCAAAATACTCTCCCTCACTTCAAATATATTTGAAACAGAATGCAGAAGATCATCAAGAAGATCATACACCCTGATCAAGTGGGATTCATCCCAGGAATGCAGGGATGGTTCAATATATGCAAATCAATCAATGTAATACACTATATCAATAGAGCCAAGGACAAAAACCATATGATTATCTCCATAGACGCAGAAAAAGCATTTGACAAAATCCAACATGCATTTATGATAAAAACCCTACATTCTGTTTGGCAGTATCTTATTAAGGATTTTTGCATCTATGTTCATTAGTGAGATTGGCCTATAGTTCTCTTTTTCAGTTGGGTCTTTCTCTGCTTTAATAAATGGTGCTGGAAAAATTGGGCTTCAACTTGCCAAAGATTAAAACTAGACCTGTATCTCTCCCCATGCACTAAACTAAAATCAAAATGGATTAAAGATCTAAATATTAAAATAGAAACTCTGAACCAGCTGGAACAGAGGTTAGGTAGAACTCTTGAAGACATCAGTGTAGGAAAAGATTTTATGAACAAAACCTCAGTTGCCCATGACCTAGCACAAACAATCAACAAGTGGGACCTCTTCTTATTAAAAGGTTTCTGCACAGCAAGAGAAACTAGCAGCAGTGTGAAGAGGCAATCCACAATGTAGGAAAAAATTTTCACCTGCTTTTCCTCAAAGGTCTACTATCTAAAATCTATAAAGAACTTAAAAACATCAGACCTCCCAAATTTAAAGACCCATTCTGAAAATGAGTATCTGAAATGAACAGACATTTCTCAGACAAAGAAGTAGAAATAGCAAATAAATACATGAAAAAAGGTTCAACATCACTGGTCATTCGAGAGATGCAAATGAAAACAAGGCTGAGATTCCACCTCACTCCAGAAAGAATGACTGCTATCATGAAATCAACCAGTAACAAATGCTGGTGGGGTTGTGGGGAAAGAGGAATCCTGCTCCACTGCTGGTGGGAGTGTAGACTGGTGCAACCACTGTGGAAATCAGTATGGAGATACCTCAAAGAACTAGAACTGGAAGTCCCATTTGACCCCGCTATTCCATTGCTGGGGTTCTTCCCCAAAGAATTAAAGAATCATACCACAGTGATATATGTGCACCCATGTTCACAGCAGCACAGTTTGTGATAGCTAAAACTTGGAAACAGCCCAAATGCCCAACAACTGGAGACTGGATAAGGAAAATGTGGGGTTTTATTCTAAAATGGAGCACTACTCAGCCATAAAGAATGAGAAATTAGAGACATTTATAGCTACATGGATGCACATTGAGGGGATACTCTTAAGTGAAATAAATAGGACACACATGTATAAATACTGAATAGTTTCTCTGGTGTGAGAAACTGAAAGTGTAAATAAGGACTAAATGTATAATAGGTAATGTGAAGTAGGAAGAAAAGGGGCAAAGGGGAAGGAAGTGGGAGGGGTAGGGGAAAGGAAAGACGGGAATGGAATTAATATGAGAAAATGGAAAAATAGGAACAAAATCTTTGTAAATAGGGAGGAGTGGAGGGGTTGAAGTGAGTGCAGGGCAAGGTTCAAAAATAAGAACCAAGAGACATTATGTAAAGGTGCAAATTTCCAATGATGAATGTCATTATATTGTATACCTAAAATGTACCAATAATCAGAATGAATAATCGATAATGCAAAATAGGAAGAAAAGGTCCAGAGCTTTAGGGTTAGTAGGAGGGGCAGGGGAAAGGAAAGAAGGGAAAGGGAAAATGATGAGAAATGGAAAAAATGGAAATAAAGTCTTTGTAAATAGGGAAGGGTGGAGGGGGTGAAGGGAGGGCTAGGAATGTGGAAAAATTAAGAACCAAGATGCATCATGTAAAGGTACAAGTTCTCAATGAGAAATGTAATTGTGTTGTATACCTACAATGTACCAATAAAAGAATTTAAGAAAAAAAATTCGCAAACATGGTTGGGTTCTGGTGAGGACTATTTTCCAAGTGGTAGACTGGGGCCTCTTTGATGAATCCTCACATGGTATAAAGAGGCAAAAGGACACTTTATAAATCACTAATATCCTCCATAGGGAATTCTTTCTCATGGCCTTATTACCTCCAAAAGGCTTTGTCTCCAAATACCATCACATTGAGTATTAGAATCATGCCATGAGTTTTGAGGAGAAACATTTAGTCCATTGTACATTCCTAAAGCACTGGAGACTCTCAGGAAAGGGTTTAATGTGTGTCTATAGATCTCCAGTGCTTGGAATAATAACTAGGACACAGTGCTTCTGCATAAAGTAAATGAGTTCATTAACAAGGTCCCAAATCTACTGCCAATCATCTAGACTTCTGTGCACAACCCCTAGCCCTACATACTCCTCAATCCTATTCCCAGATTGTTTCCTTGCTCCATGACAGCTTACCCTGGTATTTATGCTTATATGTACATTACATTAAAATGACCTTCAAGGCAGTGTCTTCTGGTTCCATTTATCTTTTATATGCTACTACACACCAGGCATATCCATCTATGGTAGCTTTGCAGTCTAAAACTACTCGTAACCTATCATGAAATCATATACAGAGGTATCTCAGTTCACAAACACTTTTATTCACAAACAATTTGGCTCACAAACAGAGGGTTTTGGAAAAATTTTGATTTTGTTTGTTGGTGACAAACATGACCATGGCCATCTTTCCCACACAAACACAAATATGCTCATCTTTTCCAAAATCATAGAACAAATTAAGTTTTTGAACCAAGTTACCACTGTGCTCATTTTTCTTTAGAAGAAACTTTTAGAAGAGTTTATTAACCCCAGAAATCTAATAATAAGCAAGCTTTACTCATTGTAAAAACTAGTATTAGTTGAGCATTATTTAACTTGGAAGTATTTACTGAAGATATCCCACATGATAAATTCTGTGTTGGAGGATGAGGATATAATACTGAACAAAAACCAAATCCTCTCTTATGGAGCTTCTGATTTAGTCAGGAAAATGACATTCATTTATCAAATCATTACATTAATAAAAGTTTAATTACAAACATTGAGAAGTTTGTAATTGAGAAGTACCATCAGTGAATTTATTCCTCATATTAAAGAACTGATTTAGATGGGAATGGAGATAAGGAGGATAGAGGGGTGAGGTAGGAAGGGTCAAGGAAGAATGTGAAGGATGGATGCATAGGCACTAACTAGGATAGGAAAAGGTGATGATGAGAGGAGCAAAGATAGAAGAATATGAAAATAGAATGACTAGTGTATTCAAAGGCTCTGTTGTAGAAGGGTTCCCAGTGCTTTCAAGGTAGTGAGAAGAAGTTCATACAACTGAGCACGTGTGATGAGAGTGTAAGAGGTGGGAGCTGACTGTCCTTGTGGAGGCAGGTCAAGCATAAGGGTCTTCAAAACATTTCTAAGTAAAAGACGTGCTTTATGAGATGGGAGTTGAAGAGGGAAATCATGTGCATGTCAGAAAAAGGATGAGTCAATGCTTGTTAGACATGTTAAGGGAGTGAAATAAGCGAGGTAACCAGAAACCCCCCCAATAGCCTGTGCCTGAACTTTACCACTTTACCGCTTTTCCTCCCCAGACTGTTTGTTCAAAGTGATAAGTTAACCAGCACCTAGCTTACCTTGTGGTTAAGAACAAAGGACAGGATATAGCTTGTCTTGTGGTTAAGAACAAATCACACACACAGACACACACACACACACACACACACAAAGAACAATTGACAGGACATGTTATACCACGGTCCTAACCATAAAGATAGGAATTTCCTGCTGGATCCCAAATACTGGATTTTAATCGAACTTGCAATTTGCTTCTGTACCCCTGTGCTTGCTCAAAGATGAGATCATGACACTCTATTGTGTGTTTTTCCCTTTAAAAACTGGGCTTCACTGCTTGACTGGTACCAAGGAAGATGGGAGTGTGAGCTTGTCCTTGGTAGCCGGCTATAAAGGACTTTTAATTTGGACATTTTCGTGGCATGATTCTTTTCGCTGAAATGGCCATAACAGGAGAATATATATGGCATGGTCCGTAACTTCAGTGAGCTTACAAATAAGAACTAAATATCTCAACACATGAATAGTTATCTATCACATAATAGATGAACACTTTACTAATGGTTCAAAAAGCCTAGGAGTTTAGAAATGGGCTCCAAATTTGCTACTTGGTGAATACCATAATGCAAAAAGACTCCTATAAGAAACTATAATATTTCACTGTGTATTTATCTGATCATGACATTGTTCATGAGTATTTTCCTTAAGCTAATAAATAAATGGAAGAACTCTAAATGAGGAGTGGGAAATTCTCAGCAGGGAGTTAAAAATAGAGCCTGCACCTACTCTGAAAAGCCCAAACATAATTATTTTTTCCCAAAAAGATTACATTTAATTAGCTTCCAATTTGCTTCAAGTAACAGAGGGGATTTAAGAGTTTATGGTAATAATATGCAAAAGGTTGAAATGCTCTTGAAACATATGCTAAACTTTACCACTGAACAGAGTCTGGGAGTGCTCTTGTGGTTACTGATGCATAGGGAATGGCAGCTATGAGGTGGGGAGTGTCTTATTCTACTGAAGTAGCTGGAGGGCAGTGATCTCTAGGGAGATGACGGATCAGTCAGGCCACACTGGCCTTGGTGGAAATAGATTATAACCACTGCCCAGATGTGCAGGTAAGAATTTAGTTTATTTATTAAAAATGTTTTAATAATAGCTTAATTCTTAATGTATGCTTGTTATGTACTAGAATTTGTTCTATATCATTTATATGTACTAACACATTTAGTTCTTAGGAGAACCATCCAAAATATGTATAATTAACTTCATTTTATAAATGAGCATCCTGAGGCACAGAGAAGTTAAGTAACTTTTTCAAGCCCTCATAGTTAGTAGAGGGATAAGAGTTAAAATCCAAGCAATTGGTCTCCAAAGTCTACACTTTTTATAAATATGCTACAGTACCCATTCTGCTTCAAATGCTTAGTGCAAGAACTAACTATGTATAAGGTGCCTAGGACAGTCTGTGGCACATAACAGTGCCCATGTTTGCTTTGGATACTTTTTCTTCTATCACATTCCAATCTGATGCTTAATTCTATCCTATCTTTTCCTTCTACTCTGATTCCTTTTGTTTAAATGGAATCCCAGCAACCACCACACAATCAGTTCATGTTTGTTAATTAGCTGCTTTTCTGTCGCGTTCTTTCAGATGACTGTTAGGACAAGAATGAGGAGGAGGAGGAACTCACAAGCACTTTCATCATTTAGAATTATTGCAGATAGGTAAGTTGTTAGAAATTATTATAAGGCTGTTAGACAAAGCTGGGCCCTCAGCACAGAAAAACAATTGAGGCACATTCACTGGTTAGCATTATAAAAAGAAAAGAGGGCTGGGAATTTAGCTCAGTGGTTTGGTTGCCTGCTATGCAAGCGCAAGGACCCGAGTTCGATCCCCGGTACCAAAAAAAAAAAAAAAAGAAAAAGGAAAGAGGTACTACTTCCCCTACAGATGAATAGCAGTGATTAATATTCTAAATAAACATCAATCTCCCTAGCTCATTTCCTTTCTGGAAATTCCTTCTATGTGACTTGTTTTCCCATTTGTTCCCCATTTAATCAATATTACCTGGGTGACTGTACTTGTAATCTTATTGGTTGATCATAGTTTTTTTTCCCACCTCATGCCCACCTTGTAATTTTCCATTGGGTCTTATAGTTTTGTCTCACCTTGAACCCACCTTACCTAGTGCCTTTGCTCAATAAAATGCCTTTGAAAAACAAAGTGGGTGGGCAACCCATTTTCTCTGTTAGACAGAAGCTATCTTTCTCTCAATAAATTTTTCCAACTCTTAAACTCTGTTGCTCCTAAAATTCATTCCTCAATTTTAGAGAACACAAACTTGCATTTTGAATATCTAGCAAGTTTGGGAGTTGCATCTGTTCCCCCTGTGTCAGAATCAGAGGAGCTGGCTCTTCTGGAAACACTGAGACTCCACATACCATCCAAGTCAGGATTGTGCTATGTGAACATAACATACTCACAGAAAGCAAGAAGCTTGAAAGTGTCAAATCTGATCCATATATCTTAGTCATGTGTTTATATGCTACTTTTTGTTAATACTACTTTCCAAGGATGGGACTGGGGATAACATGGTAAAACAGACACAAAAACATGAGATATAGATTAATGGAAAGGAAATGCAGATGTAGAGAGATAAACCAGAAGCAAGCATGGGGCAGCTTTATATTGTGACCTTTTCTACTACATAGTTAATGAAAAAAAAAAAGTCATGGTATAGGTGACAGAACCATGACTTGAAGACAGGACACCAAAGATAACCTGTTAATATATTTCCAGGATGAAAGAGATCATAATCTCTCAAAATCAAAGCTATGCCACTTTTACTTCTTGCTGGGGAAACATAATACTAGTAAAAGCCAGACTGTTTTGTCAAAGGATTGGCCATGGGGCTACTTAGTTGAGAGCAACAAGCTGCAAATACAACTGATAAGAGGCAGATAGCAAAGGAGACCTGGGGAACATCCAGAACAATGTCTTCCAAGCAGAGGGTGCTGAGGGTTGAGACTATATGAAGCCATGGGTTCCAGGAATATTTTTAATAGGCTGCTGCACTGCCTTTGTGCCATGTGAGGACAGATTGGTATTCTGCAGCGGACCCTGATGGACACATAGCTGGAAGAGAAACAGCAGCTGAAACTAATAATAGAGCAGCCTGGAGCATAGACACAATGCCTGTGGAAGTCACAGTGGGCAACACAGTCTCACAGGGAACACATGATTAGCACTTCCCTGCCCCTCTCTCCTTCACCCTGATGAGCTGAAATGCTTATGATCAGCATTCAAGGGAGTTTAGCAATGGTAGCCAGGCTCTGAAATCGATTCTCAACCCATATGCAGTCTGGTCTCCTGACCTGTAGGAACAAATATTCTCATTTTATCTTCAAGTACCATTCTCCAAAAGTGAGAAATATTTATGAATGAATGTTTACTAAGTTCTTACTCTGCTCTCGGTACTTACATCCTTATATCTTTTGTCTCATTTAATTTTCACCACAACTGTGATGTGCCAGTAAATCTTTCTAAAAGCATTCTTATTTTTGTACATAACAATGGAGGTTTTGAAAACACAGTAACTTGGCAATTTCATGCTGAATTATAATTCAAATCCTGTTTGGTTTGACAGCAAAGTGTGTTCTCCTATACCCCCTGTTCCACAACTTCTTACTTGCTGTTGTGCATCATTATAGCATTATAGCATTATAGATCCGTACTTATTCACATCTATCCCCAATGATTTTCTGGCCAGAGTTCCATTCCATCTACCATCTCTACCCCTACTCTTCATATACCATAGTGTGTAAAAACATCTGTGAGCCCACAGCCCTCTAGAAAGTGAAATATAAATTTGAGAAGAATTATTTTAGCTAGATTTTAGCTATCCTTTTTACCTTTCTAGGGATAATCTCCTTGGACAATTCATTATTTAATAAAAGCCTGTTGTTTGCTTGGCATTATGTTAGGGGGCTGAGAATGAAAGAACTAATGAGACACAGAGCTTGGATGTCATTAGGGGACTCATGATGCTCATTTAACAAATCTTCCTTTCACACTAATACTTCCCTTCCTTTAGCATTGCTTTAACAGACAAATGCCTAGAATTTTCTTTACTTTTTCTGCTTTCCTTTTGGATGCTCAGAATTCTCCTTCCTTCACCCAAGGAAGAAAAGGTGCCTAAGGCTTGATACTCAGCTATCCAAAGAGCAGCTGCTGCAGTGGAATTGGTTTTCCTCTTTTTCCCAGTTCTATCACAGCTACCCCTGGGACCACAGTCACCCTTATCCCCCATGCTAACCTTGATTTTTGTTGGGCACAAATTAAACTCATAGTGTGTGAAAATTTAAATGAGTCCTATAGAGAAACAGCATTATAAATGAAAACTCAGGGTTTTCTGTAGATTTTAATATTCATCAACATTCCCTTAAGAAACAAAATACAGTGCAGTAAACTAATAACCTATCTAAGATATATAATAATTTTTATAAGAAAATAAATTTTAAATTCCTAATAATGAACTTCAAAAATCTAAAGACTTCCAGATAAAATAAATAAAACCTATTCATTAATTTAGACCAGCTACGTATGTCATATTTTTAAAATTATTTATCCTATTTGGCAGGACACAAATGTCTGGAAGTACAGTAAGTAGACAGTTGGATAATCTTATGCAAAATGGATGGGAAAAGTTAGGGAGGACAAGCAAATTGTCTTAGATCACGAAGTGTGTTAGCATTGTTCAAATCAGGATGAAGTTATCACTGAAAGTGGGTCTGTGTTTTTATTGTTGCCTTCTGATCTGCAGAAAGAGTCCTAGAAAGAAACCCTCGAACAATTTTATTTATTGGGGTTTTTTTTGCCTGAGACTAGCCTACACTCACTTATTTATAGAAGACAAACGTGCTGAGGTATTTTTATTTTGAGGGGATCATTATGTAGCTATCCAAGAGAAATATTTTGCTCTCCAGCTTGATTTCTACTTAAATGCCTATTAAAAAAAAAAAAGAAAACTGTGATCAGAATATTTGCGTAGAAGACTGTTGTCAAAACAGTGTGGAGATTTCTTTACAAACAACAGAAAATTAGAGCTGGGAACCCTTAAATTGGAACATAATTTTTTTTTATCTATCTATCTATCTGTCTATCCATTCACACATCTATCTGTTTATTTTCTATTCTGATGGAGAGGGAAAATGTTGATTTGCTCTTTTGCAAAAGAAATACTGACAACAAATAGCACATGGTGACTGAGCCAATTCTTTGTGAGAGAAGTCAGCAGCCTGCTTAAATCCCTGGAATCTTCCCAGAACAAAGGAGAGAAAAGTCCCTTTCAGATGAATTGTTTCCAGCTTCCTAGCTAAGGAATTGCATAACACAATTGGCTAGAACACAAATACACCCTGCCAAAATCTCAAATCAGGTGGAGCAGGGAACAGGTTGTGCCAGGATAAGGATGGGTGACATGGGAGGAAATAATCGGACAGTTCAGGGTCAGCACTTAGAATGTAGTCCTCACAAAAATCTCATGAAACAAACATTTTGAAAACAATTTCATGAAAGTTGAGATAAGTTCCAAATTTTGCATAATCATATAAATAATAAGTGATAGAGCCCAGATTTGAACTCAGGCTTTTTGACCTTCAAACCTTAAGCTTTCTACCATATCATGGAGAAAAATTCAAAGATGGCTAGAGATACTTGACTTCCCAGCTGAGACTTTATGAGAAATTTTTCCAACTCCCTGATCACAGAAATTGGAAATGTTTTCACATGTCTGTCAAACTTCATAAAGGTTCAGCAGTGTATCTTGGCTTTGTGGGGCAGAAGGTCTTTATATTGCCTACCCGGCTATGCTAGTGTAACTTGAAAAGAGCCATACATAATAGCGAGGGGGAAATGGGTAAGACTGTGTTCCAATATAACTTCATTTACAGAATCAGGCAGCCAGCTGAGATGGCCAATGGGGTATAGCCAACCACCCTTGCTCTGATAATGCGTCCTTTAAAGCAAAGCTTCCAAATCATGACAGCAGAACCAACACACTGATTTTCTGAGAAGCAGCACTGGCAAATGAGTCTGATGCAAGTCTAAGGTCAATCAGACTAGTTTTCTCTTTCTATCAGCTGGAAACATAAACTAGTTTATTCTAATATTTTGGAGGGACCATGACAACAAGAAAAGAGAATTACATTAAAATCATAAACTATTATCGGTGAGATGATATAATGATTTTTCTGACAAGAAAATCTGGTTCTTCCAGATTGGCAATGGAAAACGAATCTCATGTGTACATTCATCTGTTTACTGGACTTTGTAAAGTTGTTACTTTCTGAAATAGTTTACAAAACTTGTGTCATTTGTGTGGCTGTGATTCTGGGCCATATACTTAGAATTTCTTCAGAGATAAACCCCTTTTTCTTGGGGTATTGGTGTTATCCAAGTAGTAGCAATTTATAACAGAAGGTTTTATCTTTGATTATGAGATTACCCCCACTAATGGTGGAAGCCAGTAACCCTTGGATACAAAGTTATGTGATGCAACTTGGTAATATGACAAATAACTTGAATTTAGACTCCAATGCTGTATTTAAAATGGGAGCATGAATCTGAATTTTAAGCATAGTATCTATCAAGGAGGGTAGGAGAAAAGTCTAAGCATGAAAAGTCACTTTTTATATGATAGGCAACCTTGCCCTGATCTTGACCATCTTCAATAAGATGCAGACCTATACCCAGCTAGCTGATCCTGTAAGAGGGAGGAGTTAGGGCCACCTTTTAGAAGCATCAAAGGCAACAGTCGCTCCTTTGACTAGTGTTGAATCATTTTCACTTGTTGAGACCTATTGCCTTAATGGCTATCTCTCCTTGGTATTAAAAAAAATAAGCTTCCTTGTGGGCGTGAAAGTTATTTGAATATATTTTCTTTTATCCTTGCTATCGGGAAGTACCAAGCCTTACTTGGAGTGGGGAGAAAAAGGTAACTTCTTTGACAAGAGATCCTTATTTTTCCATTTTCTGGAGAACAGGAGGTAGAAAGAATATTTGGTTATGCATTCCCCATTCTACCTGATGCTGTGTCTCTGTAAAGTCCCACATATCTAAATGGAAAAAAAAGAAAGAACTCTTCTTAGAATTCCACCCTCAGAAATGCAGGTATGATCCTTAGACTGAAAGAAGGCCCCTTCCATTTATTTGATACCCTATCTTAGATCTCCCTGGTCTGGTCTGACCTACTCTGCTTGGTAGTGCCTTTTGAGCTTTTGGGTCAATAGAACAGTCATAGAGGAATGACCATAAAAAAGGAGTTGCAAAAACAGAAAAAAAGGAGTAAAGATGGATTTAATCTGAAATTGGACATTTTACTGTTTGGAAACTACTTTAGAATTATTATCCTTTCTATAACGGTTTTAATTTTGCACCTAATCTTAATCTCATTTCATTTTTTCTGTATTTGTTAGGTTTGTATTTCCACTTTGATAGAAGTATATTCTTAGAATACACATCATCAGGAGCTGCCTAATTCTAGTTACTTACTAGAGTGGATTCCTGGTTATTTCATGAAGTTTAATATCATGTAGACCCACTAGAAGAAAACTGCCACTGGACTTCTTGTAACAGTGGTTCTGTGACTTATGAGATGGGAGAAGGGCTGAATCTGGAAGAATTCTGAATATGCTCACAATGTCCAGAGAAACTGGACTAGAGAAACTTGTGACAGCTTCCTCTCATGAGCAGTCTTTGAGAGCTTGGAGTGACTAGCTGGATTGACTCCTAGGATCATGATGCCACAGGGTCCAGAGACTTCTGCTAGCCTGCAAGCCAAGTGGGTACCTATTTCATTATGCGGGACTCTAGGAAAACCACCCTTACTAAAAGCATGGTTCTAATACCTACTCTTATAATTATATTTGCACCCTCATGTGCTAAGTTAGAAAACAAAACTAAAAGGAGCAGTGTAGTTAGGCATTATTTTCCTTGCTCTGTTTTCACTCTTTCCTTTTTCTCTTCTTAAGCAGTGAATATTTATAAAACATCAGGATCCTTGCTCAGATGATGTCCTTCTGCTTCAACACCTTATTTCCCACCTGAAGCCCTAATATCCTGACAATGACATCATAGGCATTTTTGTCTGGAATCAATTATAACTAGGGATTCAGGTGAAAAAAATCAACAGCAGGAACAGATGGGCCTATAGGAGGCAGATAGTCTGTTCGTATGCAAATTTTATCAGTACTAGAAGATAGAAGAAAACTGTAAAAATAAGAAGGTTCAGCCTCAAATGAGACTTCTGCATGATGTAGAGTTTACTGGCATCAGATACCCTTCCCAGGCCAGCAAGCATTACTCTGCTTCTTCTTCATAAAGAAGGGTGGGCTGGGGAAAAGCACGGCAGCTAGGGCATTATGATTTAGAGCTGTTGGCTTTCTGCACAGGGGTGTGGGTGGGTGTAGCTCTGCCTATGCATAAAGGAGTAGGTGTTTGCCTGTTTGCTTTACAGGGAAGAGCAACGGCCCAGGTGCTGTCAATCTCCATTAGCTCCTTTAAAGAACTTTTGTGTGTGAATCTAGTAAAATTGATACAGTAGTGTGAAGTAGAAAGCAGTAATTTCAGAATCTTCTCAATGGGTGTTGTATTGTGACCCTATATTATTGAAATTATTGGGTTACTAGTAAAATATAAAACTAAAAAATGTAGTTCTTCATTTGTCAATTTATGTGATTCCAGGAAGCTTGTGGGATGAGTTCAGGACTTGCAGGAATGGGAAATAAGGGAGAGGGATAGAGGTGCCCTGAAGCCTTTCTGCTCTGACAGAGCCATCTAAACTCACTATCCTCACCCTCAACTTCTGTGTAAACTCGTATTTTCTCTCTCATAGATTTAGCAGATTTGATCAGCATACAGTGACTCACAACCATACTTTTCCCTGTATTCCATTTAATATATTCCAAACCTTTATTTTGTTCTACAGTATTCAAATTAGTCTTTACCTCTGTTGGCTTCCTCTTCCTATCTACTCTTAGAACCTATTCCCAGAACAGTTTTCTGAAAATACAGTTTTGCTCATGGTTTTTCCCTACTCAGATAGGATATATCCTCTTCCCATAACACTGAAAAAAAAGGAAAGTAGCAATATAATCTCTTTAAGGAGGGTTTGAAAATATCTACTGAATCTTAATATAGTCATAAACTTTGATTTAGCAATTTCACCCCTACTTGGTGGATACCCAGCACAAGGTGTCTATTAGTTGGTCAAAAGAACATGCTAGATGTTTCATAGCATATTATTCATAATTGTACCAAAATGGGGTATCCAATTGTTTTTTTTCCCAATTGTTTATAGTTAGTAAAATGGATAAAAGCAACTGTGGTATATGTACACAGAGAACAATACATAGATATACAATCCATACCTATACATAGCAATAATGATGATGATAGATATTACACTGTGCAAAGAAGGATGGACACAAAGGTACAGACTATATTACTGTCCTTATAAAGAGCAAAAATAAGTAATGCTAATTTATGTTTTACTGGGTACTTACATGGAGGAAGGGACACAAAGATAGCTGATGGAGTATTCACAATATTCTATTTCTTAATGTGGGCATTGCTGACATGGGTTTGTTTACTATGTGAGAACTCACTGAGCCATACATTTATGAAATGTCTACCACCAGTATGTATATTGTACTTCAAAAAGAAATTAAATTTGAAAACTTCAGGAAAATGCCACACAACTGCTTCTCAGACTTTTGGCTAAGATCAAGTGTAGGAAAATGCCACAAAATTCAAAGTTTTTTCTCAATCTTACACTAGTTTCTTAAGATAGGATTTTCTTATTGATTTATGAAATTGTCTTTCTTTTTATTGTCTGTGTCTCTTAAGGCATTATTTATTGTGATTGCTCTTTTGTGTTCTATTTTACTCTTCTTTTCTATAATTTTTAAATTTTAAGCCTGAGTTTATACCTCATTTTGAATACTCTGCTTATGATTTATGTTGGTTTTTATTGCCTGTATAATTTTCATACATATTTTAGTTAATTTTGAAGGAATTTTTTTTTTCAGTTTTGACCCCCCCTCCCCTCTCTGGAGCACATTTTTATGACATTCTTTCATTGTCTGCAGAGATGTTATTCTGTTTCCTTATCTATGTCATTTGTTTTTACCATAAGTCTGTATGGAATTTGATCTCAAGCCTTTTCTGGTGCTCATTTTATTTATGAATTTAGTTTTTCTGAAATCTTAGAAATGTATTCCAATTAATACAGCTTTTCTCCACAGATCTTCTGTTGATAAAGGTAAAAACTAGGCTTTTGAGATTTTCTGGTTCTGTTATAGCTCATAAGAACCCCCCACCCCCACCCCAATACACACACTCTTACTTGGATATTCTCATTCCTTCCTAAGTGCTGTCCCAGACCTGCTGCATCTGGATTCGTCTCCTATAGCTGCTCCTGGGTGGGGCAAGTCAGTTTCCTGGGTCCATGGGGGCAGGGCTGACCCAGCCTTCTGCATTTTCCACCAGGCCTGTCTTATAGTCACTGCTACTGGAGTCTTTAAAGTAACCTGCCACACTTGTGTAAAGCCTATTGCTTGTTTGGTAGTTCTGCTCTTCTCAGATTCATCACATAAACTACTGGTTTCCTCTGTTTCTCCTACACAGACACCAAGATCATACAGGGTTTGGGCACTTAGTATTTTGTCCTTATGTCAGTTCATGTGGCGACCCCGTCACCCAACTCTGTTGAAAATGTTGTACATAGGTTTTTAGTTTTACTGTTTAGTTTGTCCATTTTTATGTGTAAGAAGACCAATGACTATGCACACCACAACTGTCATCTTTCTAGAATTCTTCAATGTATTTATTTTGCATTTAAAAATTCATCTTATTTACCATCGATTATTACATAAATCCCAGAGATATAAAAGTAAATAAAGTGCTATGAGATAATAATAATTTGAAATAAATGGATAGTTATTAAAGATAAGCAAAGGAGATCTAACATAAACAATAGGATTTGCTGAAGAAAATGAAAGCAAATGGTAACAAACAGCAAAACCCATAGTTCTTAAACAATTTTATAGAAAGAATAAGATTTAAAACTTTGATAAAGCACGCCATATGCTTAAAGCTGCGAATCACCACCAAGATGCCTCATAATAAAAATCCTGGACTTTCAAGAAAAAGAAAAACTTATTTGGACATCTAAGCAAAAAGATCTTGTGACTTATAAGGGAAAGAAAATTGGATTATCATCAGATATTCTGACAGACATTTTATGTCAGAAGAGTATTTGGTAATATATTTTAGGTATACAAGGAAAGAAAGTATGAGAAAAGAATTTTATAACAAAACTGCCCTCCAAGTTATATGGCATTCAGAAATTCATATAACATCAACCTATGTCCCTCAATACTCCTGGATAAACAAAATTACTACAGAGATTCTAAAATTAAGACTGCTGCTGGGTATAACATGCAGAGCTACTTATAAAAATAATACTACATGAGGGCCAAAGGGGAGGAATGTAATAACTACATGATTTGCCAATGTAAATGTAGTACTATCATGGGAAATATGAAATGTTTCTCCCAACCTGTTAAATGTATGAGATGCTGAGTTCTTGTTCTCTAGAAATCGAAGAATGAGTCCTAGGAACAACAGAGGTTAAAAGTAGGAAGATATTTATTGATAGGAAAGCTCCTGAGGTGCAAAAGGGGTCCCAACTGGGCAGCCCAAGGACCCCACTTTACAGAGAAGTTTTATAGGCCCACGTGGGCCATAGCCATGAATATCCAATAAGGTTACAAGTATAATCACTTAGGTAACGGTGGTCCAATTGGGAAGCAAGTCATGTAATAAGCGTGGATGGAAAGAGCAAGGATTCTCCTAGGAGTCGGTGGCTCCAGAGGTCTCTGGTCATCCCCAGGGAAGCTGACATCTATCTATACTTCACTAAGCCCAGTTCTTTGAAGAAGTATGTGGGTCTAGTCATCTTGTCTTCATCTTGAGGCCTGGTTTTCAGCCGATGTGCAGCTGTGGTGTGTTTCACCTTTGTCCTGGCCTTCTAGAGGACTTAGCCCTATCGGACTGCCTATAGTATTTTTACCGACCTCATCTATCTATAATAGTGCAAGCTTAAGAAAATAAGAATTTTAATAGGGAATAAAAATGTAAAAAGGGAATATGAATATGTAAATAAATAATAATTCCCAGTAATAATAATCAGTAGTGTTATCATCAGTTTTGTCATGAGTATGTGGTATCTGCAAGGCAGGATAAAGCAAATGAATTATGGGACTTTCTAATGATATTGTCCACTGTGTTTCTGAGGACCATATTCACAGGATAAAAGACAAAAATTTTACATATAACTGTCAAGAAGAGTGGAAGGTCGAGATTTTATCCTACTTGAAAGCTAACAAAGGGGACCACCACAGTATTATGGATACCAACAGACTACACAAGGTTTTGGTTAGAGATGAAGGGATTTATTATTTGTGGACTTTTTATGCACAACAAGCAACCTAAGATTTATGTTTGCATCACTTGTCTGCTTTGCAAAACCCACAAGGGTGACGCAGATCCTTATTGCACATTCAGAGAATTCCCATCAGAGCTGAATAACTTGGAATTTAGGAAAACTGATCCTTTTATGCTGGGCTGTGAAAGATCTGCTCTTGATAGGGTTACTTTCCTATGTCTTTTCTACTAGCTATACAATGCTCAATGATCTAATCAACACTAAGTGCTGCAGAAAAAGCACTTTGTAGATATAGATATTATTAAAATCTATAATCAGTTTGTCTTTTTTGTTAATATTAATGTAACACATAAATATTAACAAAGAAAATATAAAAACCACTCATTACTTCTATGAAAAAATAAAATAAAATTTCATAATAAAGTAATTAGAGAATGACAAGGGTTAATATACTGTGTACCATGATAATAAAAGAATGGTCAAAATGTTACTCAGAGTACAAGCCACAGACAAAAAAATGTTTTACAACAAAGAAACAAATAAAAGGACAAAAATTTCCTTTCAATGAATAAAATGAAACTAGCAGTATAAATGAAACATATTAGCATATATCCTAAAATATTTTTGAAACAATGGAATAAATAATTTTGGGAATTATTTGAGCTTCTCCCTACTTCCTATTTATCTTCTATTTTGCTATTTATAGTTGATCTTATCAAGTGTATGTTCGATAATATATATGGGTCTCAGTCAGTTGAAGACCTTAAGAGTAAAAATTGGAGCTAAAATTCTGCTTCAAGATTGCAATAACACCTGCCTGACTTTCTAGCCTGATGTCAGCTTGCCCTATGGATTTCATGTTTGCCAGCCCCTACTATCACATTAACCTATTATTTTAAAATATATCTGTATCTATCCATCATTTTTCTTATCTATCTATCTATCTATCTATCTGTTTATCATCTCTCTATATGTTTTGACTGACATACTGTCTTTCACTTTGGGGAGACACGTTTTTATTAAACTGGATTGATAAGCAAATCTACTATTTGTTCCAGAGAAAGACATTATCCTTATCTTTCAAGGCTGTTTACTATACAGTTTCCCTTCACAGATAAACTAGACAAAGACAGATATTACCTCCACTTTCAAGATTTTCAGAAATATGAAAGACCCATGCAGAACTATTTCCAACAGCGACATAAAAGTAAAAAACTATAGTAGTAAATGTGAATTGGAAATATCAGTATAAACTCAAAATATATCATATATGGAAATTTTTCTATTAATTCTGTTTGTTGAAAGTTTAGAAAAATGTAATCAAACCAGTATGAATATTAAGTCCAGACAGTAGTTTTAAAATCCATTTCTTCATAAAGGAATATAAAGATTTATGAAGAAATAGCCAATTCCTGTTTGGGCCCAAAATATTTTGACATTCAAGAGCACAGAACATAAGAAAGGCCACCAAGACTATGCTAAAAGCACACCAGAGTCAATATGATGAAACTGATACCTGGAAAAATTTGAGGTCTAATAAGGGTAAGAATTGCAATGGACTCACACTCAAGATAATTGATGACTTTCTGAAGATGATAGGGAATTAGTTTTTTTCAAAAACTGGGTAAATAGAAAGAGCAGGATACTGCTATCCTGCCTTTCTTAAATGAACTAATTGTGCCATTGGATAATCAAGTAATTAACTACAAGCACATAGCTGATCACAAGTGAAGGCAAGACCAAGTCCAGTGCCCTTTCTATTGAGTAAACCTTTATTTCTGTGCTATATTTAAGCTTCTGATATGACACTGACAGTTTCACTTTTTCTCTATGGCCTAAGGCAAAGGATCTCAGAAGGTTTCAGCAGCCAGGGTAGACTAAATTTTGGTATGGTGACAACTATCCCCAAAACCCGGATGGCTTAACAACAAAAGTGTATTTTTCACTCTGGCTAATAGTTTCCCCAAAGGTTCTGTTCTTTGTCATTACTCATGAACACAGACTAATGGAGCTGTGACCACTTTGGGCATTGTTTGAGTTCCTAGTGCCAGAGGGAAAGAGAGCTGTAAAAATTCTCCTATATACAATACGTAATTAAATCCTTTAGCCTGGAAGTAACACTCATCACTTCAGCTTGTAACTCATTAAAAAAATTAGTGGCAGGGCTGGAGGTTCAGCTCAGTGGCGCCAGCACCTGCCTGGCAAGCACAAGGTCCCGAGTTTGATCCCCGGTTCCTAAAAAAAAAAATTAGTGGCATTGTCCCAACCAAACAAAAAACAAAGCTAAGAAATGCAATCCTACTATATGTTTAAAAAGAACGAAAACTGAACAACTTTGGCATTGGCAAACTGTATTAATGATTCTTGAAGTATTTAATTTACCATTTACATAGCTTCCATAGTTCTATTTCTAGAAGGAGAGAAAATGGCAGTTGTCCATGTACTATATACTGAGCAAGGTAAATGACTGTGGTTGATGAGCAAATCCATAAACTCAAAATTTCAGTTCCCAATCCTATACATCTTAAGACAGCACACAAACACTCAAGAATGTATGCAATATTAAGAAATGGAGATTTAGGTACTCACCAGTTGACATTGTTTTTCCATTCTCTTGTTTTTCTCTGAGGAAATTACACATATATGTTTCTACCTCATTGCCACGGGACTTTGTGATTATAATTGTGATACAGGAGGACACATTGCTTGGTCAGAGATCTCTTTCCCCTGTGGGATGTTCTTAATGTCTACAATGAACAAATAAATCCTTCTAACCAACTTCCTTCATAAAAGCAATTGTTGACTTCAAGGAAAATGAGCTCATATGTTTGATGCTTAAGTAAAGCCATGAGGCAATTGGCCCTCAAGTACTTATTTTAGATTCCTGGACAGAATGATTCTTGTCCATGTAGCCATAGTTTGCTTTCCTGTCTTATGTCTCTCTCTTCGTAATTGCTCAACTTGTTCAATTCACAAAGGGGCCAAGCCTTTCATCAGATCTCAGGATTCTCCTAGCTTGTCTCTCCATATATATTTTTCTCCAATCATTCCTGCTCCTATTTTCTTTCTCTACTTTATATAAAATAATAATAATCTGATTATGTTAAGTATAAAAATTAGGAAATAAAATGTTATGCAGGCAAAACTGTAGCCATGCAAAATTGTATGTAACTGAATTCTGAATGGGAAGTTTGAAAATAAAAATGCGTTTTCATTTGATTTTGTAATTCTTCTAAAATGCAAAGCACAGATAAAATCTAGAACACAGGTATAAATTCAATTATGGATATTAATACCATATTTTCTCTCTTAGGAGTATCCCATCTAAATAGGCTTTCTTTTTATTTCTTGGATCTGTGAAAACAGCATTATATTGTGAATACTGGCCTCTTTTTCTTCTGGAGGTGACATTGTGCTACCATATGAGAAATGTATTGTTTTCTTCAGCTCATCCTCAGCCAGTACATAGAATATTAGAGGAGATATTTGGGGGGAGGACTTGCATAGACACCAGGAATTCCTATATACATTAAAGTTATGCTTCATACTGAATTTCTTCTTCCTATTCAGAGATTCACATGCAACTGGAGGCAGGAAAGATCTCACTTTTAATCACAAATTCTACCTTTCTATATAAGGAAGACATGGTAGGTTGGCTAACTCAGTGCAGTCCTCCAATCCCTTTCTTCTTCCTGTCTCCATCACAGAGACTGGAACAGTTGCATACATGCCAGTAATTTCTCAGCCTCCCTTACAGTTGAGTTATTTGTGTGGTTCTGTCAAAGAAGTGAAAGTCGACTGAGAGCCTTTTCCTTTTGCTGATGAAAGGGACAGACCCAGAGGGCTACTTTCCTAAGGTCTCCCCTGCTGCCCTGACTGCCCGAAATGCAGACTTGATTATGGGAGCTTCAATTTGAGTACTGGGACAATAAGGGGAGGAAAGGGAATTGCAGATTCTCTGGCCCTGACACTATGAAGCTACAGAAAAACCTGAGGGATGCTGGTGGTTGAATAACTTGTTATAGGAGAGAATAACTTCTGTTTTATAAAACTGCTGTTGTTCTATTTTTCTGTTTCCCACAGCCAAAGTATTCCTCCAGAAAACTGAACTCTAAACAGGTAAAATGATTTAACCGAAGTCATGCAGCTAAGTTATTTGAAGAGCTAGGGTTAGAATCCAAGAATAGAGCCTCCCAACCTAATGTTCCCTGTACGATGCAGCTCCTCGGAGAGGACATATTGCTGCAACTGCAAATGAAAATGGGTTAAGCTGATTCATGAGCCCTCTGCCTGACTGGATTTTGGGTCAGAAGAAGAGAAATATTTAAGGAGAAGAAAAGAGAAGAACGTTTATGTAAATACTATTTAACACGGTCTACCCTTAAACAGTGGAAAACTGAGATAAGATTCTCTTCCTTATATCCCCCAAAACCAATGTCTACATTTATTAAAAATATTCAAAATATTGGGTTAAAAATGAAGGCAGTTTGATATCTGAGTCTAAATTCTCTAACTGCTCCCCAGCTGAGAGACAGAGAGGGGGAAGGGAGAGAGAAAGGAACAAGAGGGTGGAGAAGAGAGGAGAGGAAAGTAAAGGAGAGTAGAGATTTAATAGATAGAGATACGAGAAAACAACAATAGTACTTAAACTCGTAAAGTCCTTCACTTACGGAGGCAGTTTTCCAATTTATTTCCATATTTGATGGCCTAGTTTATCAAAATGGTGTAACAGTGTACTATGGAAACAAAATTCAAGCTCTTCAGTGTGTAGTAAAACAAAATGAGAGCTAAGTTTATCGTCGTGAGTAAATGTGAATAAAGGGCATTTAGAAGAAATCCTAGACAAGGTGATTCTAAATAATTTTTGGTAATAAAAATGGGAGCTAACTGGCAAGGTGTGGTGGCACACACCTGTAATACTGGAACTGTGGGAGGCTGAAGCAGAAAGATCTTAAGTTCTTAAATTCAAGCTTGGCCTGGGTAACTTAGTGACTTAGCAAGACCCAATACAATATAAAAATTAGGGCTGAGAATATATTTCAGTGTGAAGGCCTTGGATTCAATCTCTAGTACTGAAAAAAAAAACTATGTCTCACCAATATGTCTTTGAGCTGGGCTTATAGAAAAGAAGACAATGAAAAGCCTTCAAGGACAGGACTAACAGCTAGATTTATAACACCATAGATGTCCACAGTTGCATTCCATTTTTAACTTATATCATGCTGTGTTGAGAAATTGCCATTTATATTTTACCTAAACATTCAGAAGAATGTCACACATATATTGTTGAATTGTTGGCACTCTAAATGAATGGGGGGCATGATGTTGAGGAAGCCTCTGAAGACCCCCAACATTTGTGAAACAACATTTTAGAATCTAAAACTGGAAACAAGTCATGAGGAAATATGAGGAAACATAAACCCTTTCCCCAAATATATTCACAGCAGAGTGGACTGCCCAGGGAGGAAGATGGCAGAGAGCAAGAGGAAGCTAGCATCTGGTGGTATCAGGATGCCTCTAGCCATTCAGGTGACATCTCTGGGTTTCCCAGCTTTCACTTTAAGTTAAAAGGGTTATTGTTAATGACTTCAATTTACTTTTTTGAATAACTGTCCTACTCTAGCTCATGATGAGCAGGGAAAATTTTCCAAGATCTAATAAGCATCCTAAGAGCTGGAAAATCAAGTTCAAAGATGGATACATAAGTAAATAGGATCCAAGGGCCAAATCACAGTTCAAAGTTCATAATATCAAAGTTCAAAATACAGTAGACTCTCAATTTATGACCAGCCTGACATAGGAACAACTTGGGTTAATTAGGTTAATGGAAGATTTCATGTGCCTCTCGCTGTCTATAGCATGTAGTCCCAGGTAAACATTCAGATCTCAACTATTTTGACTTAGTTACATCCAGCCCTCGGGAACCAACCAAGTTCATAAGTCAAAGGTCCACTGTAGAAGGACTGAGTCAGGAATCAATCTAGAAGCCCGACAAATAAAAAGATCACTTCTAAGAAAGGAGTTGATGCAGTAATTGATCAAGAACTCAACCCAGGCAGGGTCTTGCAACAAATGTAAATGGATACTAATTTAAGCCTATCTAAAATATCTCCCTGGTAATTTAATAGCTTCTCAGGGGAAAATCTCTGCATCAGCTAAAGCAAAACAAGACCAACTGAAAGGGAAAAATACTGCAGAGAAAAATAAATAACTTAAGTCAATCTCTTTCATCTTGAGGAAGGTGCCACTAAAGTAATCAAAGAGTAATATATTCATGCACATATATGCATTCCATACCTATAAAAACATCCATGTGCCTCAAAGGGAAGGTGTAGGCTGTCTTAGCACCTTGAATTATAGAGAAACAGAAACAGATGTACAGCAAGTTAATGGGTTGGTTTTGCTGCCTGCATTGTCCCTTCTTCCTGCACTTGGATTCCGGGAATATTTAGCATAATATATAGCAACAACTCTCTGCCCCCTGGTACATCAGCAGAACGGGTATATTTACAATTGAATAGTAGGCCATATGGGGCTCTATGAAGCCGAACTACTGCAGTAAGTTCGTTATTTACAGTTCCAACAACAGGGCTCATTGTTCCCCTTGTGGCTTTTCAGCTGTCCTGGCAAGTGAGCAAGCTCAGGAAGGCTTCCTCCGGGACTTCTAAATGCTAACAATTCCCTCTGACTACCAAACTGATCTTATATATAGACAGGGCAAGTAACTTCCAACATGGCATAACTTGAGGACAATACAAAGATCTTTGGATCAAAAATATCGCTACTATTCCTGATTCTGATGCTCAAAGAGCTTGTTCTATAGAATGGTGTTACTTAGACTTAATATGCTGTCCCCATTCAGAAGCAAATGGATTCCAAGTAAGCATCATCTATGAGTATCTTAGTGAAAATATACTAGATCTTATGTAATTTTAAGTCAAAAACTTTCTAAATTGGATAGGTGCACAGTGACTCTTTAGAACAAGAATTAGCAAAGTATAGCCAATAGACCAAATTTAATCCATTATATATTTTTTGCAAAGAAAGCTTGCTTAGAACGCAACCACACTTTTTTTGTTTACATATTGTCTATGGCAGAGTTGAATAGTTGCAGTAGATACTGTATGCACAGTAAAGACAAAAATAATTATTATGCAGCCTTTACAGGAAAGCTTTTCCAACCTCTGGTACAGGACAACCCTCCCTTGAAGGAACTGAGGCCCAGAAAGTGGAAGGGGCCTGACCAAAACTACAAGAGTTACTCCTGGCAGAGACGGGTCTCAACCATGTCTCGTATTCTCAATTATTATTCCTAACATTATGCAATTGAACTTGTTTAAAACATTAAATCTCACATATAACTTCAATAGGTGAAAATGTATAAAATTGAGTTATGCCTGCAGTTTTTCTGGTTGAAAGATATTCTAAGGATGTCAACAGAACTATAGCACCCTGCATATTACATCCAGAAAATACCAACTCATTCTAATTGTTACTTAGTTCCTTCTGAGTGGTCCCTGACAATTAAACTTCTGGCCCATATCTGATTGAATACAGAAACAATGAAGTAATTCATTAATTAGTCCACACACACATCCTACTTTTTAAAATGAAGATCTTATTTTTGGCAAATCTTCTTGATTTGAACACAAATATCTGTCCCTATAACTTCTTAAATGTGTCCTCTCCACACAAATTTTTCTGCTTTACTATTCGCAATATGGTCCTTGGATAAGCAGCATTGGGACCAGATTAGAACATATTTGAAATTCAAAATCTTGAGCTCCTTTCCCAACCCTGGAGAATAAAAATTTGCATTTTAACAGAATCCCCAGGGATTTATTTGTACAATAAAGTTAAAAGAACATTGCTAGGGCCTAATACAATAAGTCACATTCTATAAAGCAGGCTATGAATACATGAAGTTCAATAATCACATTTCAATCAAATAAGCACAAAATTATGCAATTGTGAAAAGAACTAATATACAAAACATTTATTGAGTGTTTGCTGTGGGCAGGACACTATGCCTGAGAGCCACTAAGAACAGAAAGGGAAGATGGCAGAGCCCCTGACCTCAAAGAACCTCCAGTTAAGTGAATGGAACAGCTCCAGTTGATACAAAGTTCTGGAAAAATGCTTAGGATTCCAAATACTGTTTGGAAAAAGTCTTCGCTGTAGAGATGCTATCTGAAATCAGGGTCGACACCCACAGAAGAGTTCTTTAGGTGAGTAGTGCAAACCAGCATGAGGAGAAAACCAACACTAAAGCAGGCAAGAAAGGGCATGCTGTTTGGGGAGGTACAATAGGCAGGAAGGCAGGTACAAACTTGGTTCCAGTGATCTCTGCCTTCTAATGTGTATGCCTTTGTATAATTCTCTTCCTTTGAGTATACGGTGGTCTAGTAATATTATACAAATAGAACAAGGCAAAAATGATGGATGTGACACCATGACTAGGTTAAAAGACTCTATGTTCTTCTTATTAGTTCTCTCTTGCCCTTCACTTGGTGATAGAGTAAGCTGCCATCATGTGAGACGGTTAGTGAAGCAGTCTTATTAGCAATGAGCTGAGAGGGGTTCCCAGCCAACAGTTCAGGAGGAACCAAGGCCTTGGTCCAACAACAATCCGTGAGGAAATGAACACTGAAATAACTGCATGAGAGACCCAGGGAGTGGGTCCTTCCTGTTCAAGTCCCGTAATGACCTTAGGCTTGTAAGAGCCTGTGAGCCTGTGGACACCTAAGCCACTCCCAGATTACTGGCCCACAGATAGCATGAGAGGATATATTTTTTAAATTGCTAAATATGGGGGTGATATTTTATTCAGCAATAGATAAGGGTAATAAGCTACATACTACCAAAGATATGTCCATATCCTAATCCCCAGAACCTCTGCTAACTTATAGGAAAAGATTTTGCAGATATGATTAAAGGATTAGAGAGGAGCCAATTATTTTGGATTATCCAAGCAGGCCCTAAATGCAATCACAAATGCTCTTCTAGCAGGGAAGCAGTGAGAGATTTGACACAAAGAGAAAAGGCAATGAGACCTCTGCAGCAGAGATAGGAATGATGACACTAAAAGCCAAGGAAATTTGGCAACCACCAAAATCCATTAAGAGGCAAAGAATAGATTTCTATACCAAGAGACACCTCTGAGACCCTGATTTCTTTCCTTTTTAATTTTATCCTTTTAAAATTAATTTTATTGGTACATTTTAGGTATACAATATAATGACATCCATCATTGGAATTTGCACCTTTACATAATCTCTCTTGGTTCTTATTTTTTCCCCATTCCCCTGCCCCCACTTCAATCCCTCCATCCCTCCCTATTTACAAAGACTTTGTTTCCATTTTTTCATTTTTTCATATTAATTCCATTCCCTTCTTTCCTTTCCCCTACCCCTCCCACTTCCCCTTCTGCTTTGCCCCTTTTCTTCCTATTTCACGTTATCTATTATCCCTTTTAGTCCTTATTTTCATTTTCAGTTTCTCACGCTAGAGAAACTATTTAGTATTTACACGCGTGTCACCCTGATTTCAACCTAGTGATACCAATTTGGGATATGTATCCTACAGAATTATGAGAAATTGCATTTCTGTTGTTTTAAGTCACTAAGTTTATGATGCTTTATTACTGTGGCTACAGAAAACTAATACAATAACTGTAGGGGATCTGACAAAAAAATTAGTGTAGATGACATGTAGGACACTTTGGAAGATTTTCATGAGATGATGTTGTGAATGCAGGTTGGAGCCAGAATATTAAAAACTTTGTGGAGCTAAATAAAGAATCTGTATTTTGTTTGATAAGTTACAGACAGCCAGTTCCAGAGGGTGGGATGATAGGAAAGGCCTTTCTCTTGGGAGGAAGCAGCCTGACTGGATTATTTTAGAGGCCCTCTGGAGGCATTTTAGAGCATGGATAGGACAGAACAGGGTAGAGCTCCTTAAGATCAGTGTAATTTGTGCAGTAGATCAAGTAAGAAATAAGAACCTGAGCAGAAGAAGGGCTTAATTCACACAGGCATCCCCTGGAAGAGGAAGCGAAGAGAAAAGGTCAGAATGAAGGGCAGGTTGTGGGGTGGGGACACTGGGGAGCCAGAATCAGCCAAGAGCACTTGGAACTGCCAAGCATTCCACTACCAGATCAGTCCACTTCATGCTTAGGTCAAGGGCCAGGGATCTAGGGAGTCTTCTTGGTTCTAAGAAAGGTGTGATGTTTATTTTTAAAGACCATAAGTTGAAACATCAATTTTCTCTTGCAGAGCAGAGTTAAAAATCAGTGCAACATTTGTCTACAAGGTTGTCAGGCAAACCAAGAGCATCGGAGCAATGCAAGAACCCTGGCTAAATGAAAGGAGAGCAAGTCAGGTAGATTAATTTGACTGAAGGCAGAGTGGGCTGGGGTCAAACAGTGCATGTAATAACTGGTTGTGTGGCCTTGAGTTGGTAGCTGGGCTTTCTGAGCTTTCCTCACTTGGTTAGTGAACTTATTACTGGGACTAATCAGATTAAAGTATGATTATTTGTATAAATATGGGAAAATGAGGTAAAACAATAAAAAATTGAGAGTAGTAAAGATGAGTCTCAGAAGAACATAAGAAATATAATAAATTGCATAATGCCGTTTTCTCATTTTCATCTGTCTTTTGATTAGCATATTAAGTAGTTTAAAACTATGGATTGCTAAATAAATATAAATAATTTGATAAGGTACTCATAAAAATAATTAAGTAAAGACATTTTAAAATATACTGAGTTCTTTAATAAATATAATCATAAATAGTTGTATATAAGTTGCATTTTTGTAAGATAAAAAATACAAAGGTTACATCAATATTTAACTGAGCTTACTGATTTACTTGTAAAAGTTATAGTCATGGCTTGATTTATCTTTGAAAAAATAAAAATTTATACTCTAGAGAAAGCTTCTAAAATACTACTTTCAATTACTCATGAATGCTTAACATCTGTATACATTTCTCTAATTTAAGAATTTAATTATAAATTGAGTATGGTATCACATGCCTGTAATCTCAGCACTCTGGAGGATAAGGCAGGAAGATCACCATAACTTCAAGGCCAGACTGGGCTACATACTGAGTTCAATGTCATGATGATCTATAGAGCAAGACCCTATATAAAAAATAAAAATATAAAAGAATTTAATTATAGAGAAAATCTTAGGTCACTTCTGAATAAATTATTCAACCCATTGACCTAATAGCTGAATTCAAGTATTTGATTTTTGAACTATGAAACGATAATAACAGAACATACTTGTATATAGTGGTTTCCATCTGATGATATTGATGAAAAATTAATTCTTAACTTGTACTATATAACTAAAAATCAAGTTTTGTCTGAATAGCCTTTGAATGGGAAAAAATAGGATTAATAGATGAAAGTTTTAGCTTTGAGCTCAGTGAGGAAACTTATCAGATATGCTTCATACAGAATGGATTACTTCACACAATGGGAGCAACCTGGGAGGTCTAAAGACCAACTGAATTATTATACCCCTTGATAAAAAATGCTTGAAGCAGATCCAGTAAACTTGACTCAGCTTAGTAGACTATTAAGGTTCCTCCATAGCTGGAATGTATTATGATCCAATGTTTATTTCTACAACGGTAAATCATAAAGATATACTATTGGTTTTTATACTTTAATAGAATAACATACAGATCTCAGTCTCTCTTAACTAAAAAGCAAAGTAAAATTAGAGATGAGAGAAAGAAAGAGAGAGGAATGGAGGAACCGTGAGAAAAACTGGGAGAAAGCGATAGGAAGACAGAAGACATTGAGAGATCGACTGATGGAGAGATAAACAGGCAAAAAGAGAAAATAAAAACTTCTCATTCCTACTATGACCACCACCTCATTCTTGGGATTTACATCTGTACATATTCCCATTCACCCATTCAACTTTACAAATGCTAGGCAAATGATAAGTGCTATTTTAAAAATTAATAAAGATGTCTATAAGGTGTTAACCAACACAGAGAAACTACTCAACAGAATGATTTTCATGTTAAACTGCCTTAAATATCAAACTATTATTATTATTATTATTATTATTATTTTGCTACCGGGGATCAAACTCTGGACCTTGTGCTTGCGAGGCAGGCAGCAGAACCACTGAGCTAAATCCCCAGCCCTCAAACTATTATTATCTCAGTATAGTTCAAACACCAATAAAAGAATAGAATGGATCTATACCTCCAGGGAACGTTGACATTTTCAGAAGAGAAAGAATGAAGCTTCCGTGCTTTCTCTGCTTTCTAGCTTCCTATAAATCAGTAGAAATGTTTCAATCTGCTATTATTTTATCTGGCTATCCATGAGAGGAATTGCTTCTGAGAAGAGTATGCAAAGATGAGAGACTGCAGGTGACAATAAATGTCAACAGTCGTCTTCAGGACACTCTGCCCAAAGTGGAAAAACAAAAATCGAGTGACCTATAGGATTACCATATAGGATTATGAAAGTAGCTAATACAACCTGAGTGCGGCTTTTGTTTCTGCACATGGTGTTGGAGCCTGATATCCCCAAGGCAGGCACTTGCGAGGAGAAGATGAACACAAAGTGGGCAAAGCAAAAATAAACTGGAACTTGGGAAACTGAGATCTCAGGACCAACTGGAGCTTGCAGCAGTTGTTTACTTCCTGGAGCCTCTAGTTTGGGGTGGGAGGAGGGGTACAGAACATGCATCTGGTCAAAGACCAGAAAATCTGGAGGAAGAGATGAAAGGGAGCTGGAGGATCTGCATCCAGCAGATGCTTACCAGGGGATCAGCACAACGTGGGTGTGTTGTTAGCAGGGGCTTGGCTCTCAGGGTGCATCAGTGCACAGAAAGATCCGAGCTTCACTTCTACCTTCCACTTCTTCAGCAAAATGTCTCGTGTAGTCAACCCCAACCCATAACTATGCAGAAAAGAAAAATCCGAGAAACAGACCAAACTTAACTACACCAACAAACCAGAAACTCAGCACCACAGACTACTAAAATTTTGGTTTTAGTTATCGATTTTATTTCTCCCCCACAGCAACTGCTACCTGATGCAGGTTCTTGAAGAGTTGGTCTCCGCTTGAACCTCAAAGAACAAGAAGTAAGGAGATACCAGCAACACCGTTCATTATTTCTCTTTCAGATTTTTAAAAAATGAAGCATAATAGGTTTTCAACTCATAAAGGTGACTTTTCATTTTAAAAGTAATTTTTTAAAGCTGATAATTCCAAGAGGGAAAAATTAAGAAAACTAGAAGGTTAATAAAAAATCTCATGTAATAATATACTTTTAATAACTCAAATTTTTTCTGTGCTTTTCCTCTAAAATATGTACTTCCCTATTGCTTTCTAAAAATGATTATTTTCTGAATCTGCCCATTGGCGTGAATAATATCAAACCAAACAAAGACAGCAACTCTCCTTCCTTTGTGGTGTTGTTATAAGGCTTTTTCATTTTTCTCCCCCCAACTGCCTTCCTTTATCCTTTTTGGATTTCAGCTGTACGTAAGTTAATTTTCTCTTCCCCTTATTCAGAGGACATTATCATTTATTTTCCCTTCATCTCAGTACCTTGTTTATTTTTCTTTGTCACATGTCTCCACTTTAATCTCCCCTTTTCCTGGCCCAGCCCTCTGAAATGGATAAGGAAAAGGGAAAGGGCTCATCCTGAAGTTGGGGTGAGGGTAGGTAAAATGAAAGAGTCACATGAATACCCGCTTTGAACGCCCATTACAGGAATTACACTCAAGCATGTATCTAAGTGACCTTTCATGTTTTGTAAATTTTAAGCTTTTGAATATATATATATATATATATATATATATATATATATATATATATATATATATATATTTCAAAACACTAGACTTTTACATAAGGAAAACATTTTTTAGGCATTTTAGAGTTTTTACTTTCTTTTTTCTGGAAAAGAATTGATGAAAGAGCTTCCTCTAAAAGCCAAGAAAGACAGACTGGTTGGAAAATTTTTAGTCCTTAAGAATAATATTATGAATTCTATCAGGATCAATTTTCTGGCCATTATATTACACAGGTGAGTACATACATAAAGAGAGAAAATACTTTTCTCACCCAAATGTCACAATCATTAAGTGTAAATTATGGTGCTCTGAAATGGAAATAATTTGGTTTAAGGGGAATAGGAAGGGTGTCAAAGGCATTAGTGATTTTGGAAGATAAGCTTATTTAGTGTTCTGCAAAAAGACTTTTCCTGTGTTTGTTTCTGGATTTACTCTACACATCAGCCATTCAAGATCATAGATGGTTCTATGGAAACCGCTGTACTCTCTAAGGCAGCCTGTTTCCACAGCATATTATGGGGGGGGGTCCTATAATTCTCACCATTTTGTGTGAGATGGGGCAAAGTAAGAAATGTCTGGAGAGCGGCCAGCAGACACAGGGTGTAGTGAATTCTGCAGTGCACATCACTGATCCCCTTTCAGGTTTGAGATCCCCATCGCTCTAGCTGCTGGAAGTTGGTGGCTTTCTCTCTCTACTTACAAGGTCTTATTTTACTTTAGCCCCAGGAAGTCCTCTCTCCTCCAATCTACAGTATACTCTATTGCAGAAGGAAACTTTTATCCAGTACCTGCTGCCTGATGAGGTGAAAGGATTAAGACTCAGAACCCTTGCCTCCAGCGTGGGACAATTTTGAAGGGTTGCAGAGTCCTCCAGACATGGAGCAGCACGTGAGGGTTGAGTTCTGACCACTCACAGTCTAGCCTCTCCCTCTATTCAATCTTACATCTTTTACTTCCCTATAAGTGTTGATCCCAAGAGAATTTCTGATAAATATTTTGCATATAATGATCCATCTCAGAGGTCTTCCTTGGGGACTGATCTATAGCACCGTGTTATGTGCCTTTTCCTGTGGGAACTTTGCACTTGTTTCTGCTGTGAAATTATGAACTGCATGAACATCATTCACTGATTAGCCCACAAAAATGGAAAGTTGTATAAGAAGAGACTGTTTTATTACTAAACACTATATTCTGTACACAGTGTTAATCGGTCAAATAGTGTTCATTAAATTAATGTTATATTTATCAACATTTGAACCACAGTGTTTTCCAGTAGCTTCTATTTTTAAGTTTATAGTATGTGTATTGTGGTCATTCACTGTAAAGAGTTGTAATCAGTGCACAAAAGCAACAGACAGAGCTCTGGGTGAACTTCATTTGAGTAGACAACTCTGGTGTTCAGTTAGTGATGCATACTGTTTAAGTTCATTACTTTTGCCCTTTTCTCAGAAGGATTATATTGTGTGTCTGCTCAAATACAGTAATAGTCAAAACTCAAAAGAATAAATTGAAGTTGCATTGTGAATGGAGATGCAGGTAAGATGGCAGGATGCGGGAAGAGGTGACAGAGGATCCTCAAGATTAGCTCTATGTGCACAGATTACTTTGCCCTGTGGGGCAGAATCCTAAGGATCAGAGCCTAGCCTTGGCTGTACTTTCTTTTGGTCCCAGTCATTTTCACTGTAACTCAGGTCACACATCAAGACATTTATAAGGAGACAATGGTGAGTCTGTAAGGTTGCATCACATTCTATTCCAGGATTTCCCAGAACAGTTTTTCTCCATCTTTGCAGAAGGATTCCCATGGTGCAAGCAACAAAGTCCTAGCCCCAGGGACCATGGATTACCCAAGCCACCTGCTTAGGAAGATTTCTCTTAGCTGTTCTCCTTAAAAGTAAATATGCTTTGTATTCTACTCTAGAATTTGTCTATTTGATATGCAAACAGTTTAAGTTACTATGCAATTTAATACCCCCTTCTCTAAATATTTAAACAAAATCAACACTCCATGAATACTTAGTCTGTGGTTTTAAGGCTACAGAGTCAAACACCAAGATTGTGTTCCCAATATGAGAACTACAAACCTGTGGTGAGGCTGCACAGTACCCAAGGCTGACTGGGAGCTTGGTTCTACTAGTGTCAGATGATAGGTATACTTAGCATCCATAAGGGTTTGCATCAGCAAATGCTTCCAAAGACCACAACACTATTCTATTGAGATAGAGGAAAGATGCGAGTGAGGAGTCTCTGAATCATGCACAAAGAGGTTAAATGTACTTGGCTTAAGATACCCACATCTATATCCTGTGGGGGTTTTGTTTGCTTGTATGTTTCTTCTCTGTTATAGAGCTTTGGTCATTATTGGCTTTTGTTTAGATTATAAAATTGAAATTTTGTCTTCCAATCCTGTTCCCTTTCCATTATTTCCTTGTTATGTGGTTTTCCAAATTGTTTTTATCTCTGCCTTGGGTGCTTCCTGTATATTCCCCTGCTCTACCTGCCTGGACTTTTGTCTACCTTTGTACACACACACATACACACACACACACACACACACACACACACACGAGCATACACAATTTTGGTACAATGACTGAATAGAAAAAGCAACAGTCTATCAAACTACGGTTAACAAATCTCCAATTACCCCTGCATTTGCATAACATCTTATAGGACAAGATAATATCAACATTTGGATTTAATGTTTCCAATGATCTGAGGAGAGGATGATGACAAACTCTTCATGGAAATAATAAAACAGAAGGAGAAAGAAGAAAGTGATCAACTGATCGATGGAATGATCAAAGGCAAAAACAGAGAAAAGCATGATATGCTTCCATGTTGTTCTGTTCCCAGAATAAACATAAGGGCACACAGGGCTTAGAGGATCTCCATTTCATGTACTAAAAATTAACAACACTGGTAGACATTATTAATTGGCTATGACACAGTGTCACTGATCTGTGATGTGTCCAAGTTTCTGAGTACAGGATATGTATGTGAGTACACCTTTCACCTTGATCCATCTTTTTCTCAATAAATAATTGATGATGGCTTGAAAATGGCATTGGTCAAGTCACTTTCTCACTCTGAATCTCATCTTTAAAATGATGGCACTGGACAGGATGATCTATGAGCTCCCTTTAACGCTAACATTCTAAAATTCCATTATTTTTATAACATAGTTGGGACAAGCACACACATCTCCTAAGTTCTAACTCTGGGTTCATTTTCCATACCACTTATAGTTCTTCCTCAGGGTCTGTGGAGTTCCCCAAGGCAGTGATGGATGAAGATGTCAGGCAGAGCAGGTGATGTTCATTTTACTCTGTCTGCATCTGACTGTGACTGATGGCAGGACACACAGTGCTCAAGATCTGATGATGTGAAGGTAGGAAGAGCTTGGCCTCCATTAGTTAGTGATAATAGTGGATGGTCTGCAGTCTCTTCAGACCTGGCTAAGCACTACACATAGTGAGTCATCACTTGTTCCAAAGAGTTTTCCAAGCATAGTTAATATCTCTAAAGAGGTAAGCTGCCTTTCTCTTAGATACTGAAAACATAAAATTCTTGGTTTTTTTAACACTAAATTTCAAAGAGTAAAGTAAGTTTAAAATGCTGTTTCCTTTTAAGTGAAACCTTTTAGTTATCTTCATGTGCAGAATGCTTAATAATAATCTAACCATTCTTAGTACATCACTTGCAAAATTATTCCTGGTTTTCCAAAGATATATTTCTCTTGCTGAATTTGTCCTGAATTATAGGTCTGGGTGTTTAGAAAGTTTGGTTAGTGAATTTTCCTGGTCTTTTAAAATTAGTACATGTTTGCAGTACATGCAGTTTACAGTCATCTTGGGTAGTGCGTATATGTGCATAATATGACCTTTTCTCCTTAAAATTCCCTTCCCCTTCCTTCTCACTTCCCTTCCTCCTCTTCTAAATTTCCTTTCCCCATTTTCATTCTTAAATTTTAGCTCAATTTATGACATATAATGCTTATATTCATAGAGGTTATTAGGTTCCTGTACATGGCATATCTTTATTCTACTTATTTCCTCTTCCCCTCCCTCACTCCTCTCACCTTCAGTCTCCTGGAATCCTTCCCAATTGCAAGAGATCTACCCCCTTGTCTCCTTTTATTGATCCTTTATTGTGCTGTTTGTTTGTACTTTGCCTTACTCAAATGAGAGATACTATACAGTATTTAAGCTTATGGATCTGATTGATTTCACTCAACATTATATTTTCCAGGTGCATCCATTTTCCTACAAATGTCTCAAATTTGTCCTTCTTCACAACCAAATAGTATTTCATTATGTGTAGATACCACATTTTCTTTATCCAATCATTTGTTGATGGGTATAGAGGCTGCTTTCAGGATTTGGCTATAAAGAGTTGTGCTGCGATAAACTGGTATGCATGTATCGCTGTAGCATGATGTATTTAGCTCTTTGGGGGAGGTATCTAGAAGGAAGATAGCTGGATCATATGGAATTTCTAATTTCAGTTCTTTCAGAAATCTCTATACTGATTTCCACAATGGCTGTACTAGTTTCCATTCCCACCAACAATGTAAGTTGGTTCCGTTTTCACTGTAGCCTCACCAATATTTGTTATTTGTTGACTGCTTGATGATGGCAATTTTTTCTAGTGTCAGATAGAATCTTAATGTTAGAATATTCCTAGAGCTTTCAGAGAGAACATGGCCCTGCAAATCCCTGGATTTTGTATTTCCTGCCTCCAGAGCAATGAGATAATAAATTTCGTTGTTTTAAGCCATCCCAGTTTGTGGTACTTTATATAGCAGCCCTGGAAAACCAATAAACTTATTCAACAAATTTATGTTGAACAATTTATCAAAGTAGTTGGAAATGTGCATTCTTGAACCAAATCTCCTTTGTGCAGTCCCTGCTTCTCCTACTAACTGCAAGACTTACGGAAAGTTTTAACATCTCTATGTTTCAGCTTCTTCATTTGTAAAATGGTTCTAATAATAGAGCTTACTCATGTGAATTTTTATGAAAGAGGCATGAGTTAATACGTGTGAAGCAGTTAGAAGATGACTATAATGCAGTATCATCAAGTTGATAATAAACCAAGTACACACTAGGTGCTAAGGTCATCTTCAGCATCACAAATGACTCCCTTGCTAATAAAGAATCAATTTTTTAAACATGTATTGTGCCTAAGATGGCCAGGTAAAGTTATTTTCATGCAACTTCTCTGCTCCAAACATAAAATGATAGATAAAATTTGGTAGAAGGTCAAAGCTCAGCGAACATAGCCAGATTTTTTTAAGAAAAAGAGAATTATTTATAATGCAAATAATGAATGAGGCTTAAGCACATAGGAAAGCTTTCCTCTCAGGGACAAAGTAGTATATATCATCATAATGAAAATTAGTAGTGTGAATTAAATAAAAATGACTATGACATATCAAAGGCTCTGATGAAGCTGAAGAAAAGCCTAAGAGTAAATTCAAAGCCTTGATTTTTCTGTCATTTAAAACAACATGGATAACCCTGATGCTAAGTGAAATGCACCAAGCACAAAAAGACAAATATCACACGATCTCACTTACATGTGCAATCTAAAAAGTCAGACTCACAGAGGTAAAGAGTAGAATGGTGATTACAGAGGCTGGCTAGTAGCAGGGGAAAGGGAGAGGGAAAGTGAGATGTTGGTCAAAGGGCACAAAGTAGGTCTGGAACATGAAGATCTAATCTAATGCAAGCATAGTAACTACAATTAATAATAATATTGCATATTTGATCTTATTGCATATTTAAAACTTGTGAAGAGCATATTTTAAATATTCTCACCACAAAGAAATGATAAACTTGTTAAATAAGTTTATTGGTTTTCCAGGGCTGCTATGTAAAGTACCGCAAACTGGGATGTCTTAAAACAACGAAATTTATTATCTCATTGCGCTGGAGGTAGGAAATACAAAATCCAGGGATTTGCAGGGCCATGTTCTCTCTGAAAGCTCTAGGAATATTCTTTCTTATGCCATTTAGTTTCTGATACTTGCTGGCAATCCATGGAATTACTTGTCTTGCAGCTGCAACCAACTCCTGATTCTATCTTCACATACCTTTCTTCCCTCTTACTATGTCTGCCTCTTTCTCCTCAGCCATAATTAGAGCTAATCCTAACCAAGTGTGAACATATCTTGATGTGATTACATCTACAATGGCCCTATTTACAAACAAGATCACTTTCATAGGTACTGAAGAGTAAAATTCAAGCATATCTCTTTGGAGGATACAATTCAACCCACAACTGTGAGTCATATAGGATAAATTTACTCAATTTAAAAAAAATCACTACTTAATGGAATACATCTTAATGCTTTGTCAGATTGCCATAGATTCACATTTAAATTACATCATTTACTAGCCATGTTCATGGTACAAATTACTGTGTTTTTCTAAGCCTCAATTTCCCTACACATGAACTCACAATAATATAATGCCTATTTTTTATTAGGTGGCAATTTTTTTTCCTTAAATTCTTTTATTGGTACATTTTAGGTATACAATATGTTTACATTTATAATTGGGTGCTTGTACCTGTACATGATGCATCTTGGTTCTTATTTTTTTCCCCATTACCTGTGCGCCCTTCACCCCCTCCACCCTTCCCTATTTACATAGACTTCTTTTCCATGTTTTTTCTTTTCTCATAATTTTTCCTTTCCCACCACCCCTATCCCTTTGGACCTTTTCCTATTTCAAAGTATCAATTATTCATTATTAATCCTTTTAATCCTTATTTATACTTTCAGTATCTCACAATAGAGAAACCATTTGGTATTTACACATGTGTTTCCTATTTACTTCACTTAAGAGTATGGCCTCAATTTGCATCCATTTAGCTATAAATGACTCTAGTTTCTCATTGTTTATGGCTGAGTAGTACTCCATTTTATCAAAAAACCACATCTTTATCTGGTTTCCAGTTGATGGGCACTTGGGCTGTTCCCAAGCTTTAGCTATTACAAACTGTGCCACTATAAACATGGGTGGATATATATCTCTGTGGTATGATTCTTTTAATTCTTTTGGGAAGATACCCAGCAGGGGAATAGCTGGGTCAAATGGGACCTCCAGACCTAGTTCTTTGAAGTATCTCCACACTGATTTCCATAGTGGTTGCACCAGTCTGCACTTCCATCAACAATGGAAAAGGGCTCCTTTCTCCCCACACCTCCGCCACAGGTGGCAAATTTTAAGATGGCAAATATTAGACCTGGGACTGAATATGTTTTTTCCTTTACTATATTTTCTGGATACATTAAGTATTTTAATTACTTAAAGAAAAAATTGAGGGCTGGGAATTTAGCTTAGTGGTTTCGGTGCCTGCTGAGCAAGTGCAAGGACCCAAGTTCGATTCCTGGTACCCCCCCCAAAAAAAGAAAGAAAGAAAGAAAAAATTGAAATATGCAGTACCACTATTTTTAAATGATAAAAGTAATGCTCAGGGTTCCAATTCAAATACCAAAGTCTAAGGTGAAAAACTAAAATTCTATATTTTCCAACCTTTCACATATTTATCACTCCTTACATGTAGCACAGTTAAAAAATATTTTGTATTCTATCAAATAGTTATAGATATATAAAAACGTATATGTGTCCTTTTTATACACAATGGAATTGTATTATACATATATCTTGACTATATTTTCAAGTCAGCTGATAGAAACCCACTCTTTTTTTAGAGACTGTGATATTTCACTGTATATCATAATTTATTCAACTTTGTCCCTATTAGTTGATGTTTAGGGTGATTCTAGTTTTTTCTAATTATAAGCAATGGTGAGATGAATATACATCTTTTCATAACTTTGAATTGTGGGGATCTTAAAAGCTGAATTACTGGTTGCATGCATATGTTTATTTTTAATTTTAAATTAAAAGGTATAGTTGTAGAAATTTATAAGGATATATTTTATCTTGTTGAATCACTTGGATAAAAAGAGGAGGAAAATATTAAAAAGTTTTTTGAGCTCCCTCCAAGTGTAGCAAAGGGTAAATGCTACAGGTGCAGTATACCTTATCTGAAATGATAGGGAGCAGAAATAGTTCAGATTTTGGAGTTTTGGAGGGAGGTAGCTCTGGAATATTTGCACAAATGTTACAAAATTTTAGATTTGATAACATTTTGCATTTTCAGGATAGGAGTTCTCAGCTTATATTAATTTTTAAGTGCTTACTCTGTTCTAGACATTCTGTTTATTATTTTCACCATTTCCTAGATGATGATATGAGTGAGTGTGGTGAAGGAAACTGAACAATATGGGACTAGTGCTGAGTGTTAGAGCCAGAACACAGACAAGATTTTGCTTAGTCTAGAACTCAAATGCTTTCCATTAGGCAGGACAAGAGCTGCTCAGGGCAGCTCTTGGTGGGGGAACAAAGACAAGCAGGGAAGTGGCTTCCTCTAAAGCCTTGCCTGGATATATGCTCTTCTGTCTCCAACCTTAGAAACCAGCCTCACTTAAGCTCTTTCTCCCATGGCCTGGCTCAATGACAGCCTGGGCCCCTTTTTGTCCATAGAAAAGGAAGTACAAAGAGCCTTCTGGTAGTTCAGCAGGTGAGTACTGAGTCAGTCTTTGCTCAGTGAGATATCTTATAAGAAAGGGTCAATTCAATTTCCCTTCCATATTGCCAGGGTTGGTTCTTATTTCCCCTGTCAGTGGTTTCTCGATTTGATCATCAGTCTGCACATTCCTGCCTAGAGCCCTATTTCCTAAGGGTAAGAGCTCTTGTCACAGAATCAGTTAGTACATTTAGCCAATTCCCCACACCTGGTCCAGTCTGCCTCCCCTCCCTGTTGTGTGATGTTGGTCCTGCTCCTGCAGTCTACAGCCTTGAATTTAGACTCAGTTTTCCCTATTTGCTAATTTAATGAAAGATATTTTAAATGAACTGTATCTAATCAGGCCTAGTTATTAAGAGATGGATCTGAATTTTAGTACTGACTTTTAAAATCTCCTCTAGATTGTGTGGTCTTGTTTTCTTTTATGATTTAGTAAAAATAAAATGAATGATTCTAACTTCTTGTCTTTAAGTCAAGTAGATATTTATAATTTTGACCTAAAGGTTACTTGGACAGCAGGAATAGTAGATATATGTGTGGGGATCAGACTCAAGTTTCTAGAGGGCTTCAGCAGACTCTACTTTCCCTTCTTATACATTGTTATAGTTTCCATTCATTGATGGGCAAAGCTGGCATATAGCACCTGATATACGATCCAGAAGGAGTTTAAAAAAGAGAGGAGGACAGGAGGCTCATTTTGAGAGTTATTTTCATAGGGTCTTGGTCAGCTTTCTTATTGCTGGAACACAATACCTGACACTCAAGACTTGAAAGAGGAGAGGTTTACTTTAGCTCATGGTTTTAGGGAATTTAGTACATGGTTGACAGTCTCCAAGACAAGAACAACATGAAAAAGGGCATAATAGAGCAAAGCTTCCTAGTTCTTGATGGCCAAGAATCAGAGCAGGGGAGCAACACCAGGGGCCAAGGGGTGAAGGACCAGATATAGACCTCAAGGTCACATCTCCATGACCTACCCAGACACACTCAGAAGCGTGCTACACCAGTCTTTCAGACAGATACCAAAGCCAACCAAATTGACACTCCACCTTGAACTTCACATCTCACACTTTGTCAACTTGATACCCAAATACAACTCCTTAAATCGTACTTAATCTCCAAATAAACACAAGGATACAGTTATTATGCATAAAACTTAAAGCAATCCTCAGCATGGCCTCCTTTCCCACAGTCTCAGCAGTTCTAGCTTTGATAAAAAAAAAAAAAAACTCAAGTCCATGTCTCCTCTGAGATTAAAGGAAAACACCTATCTGTGAACCCTTGTAAAAATGAAAAACAAGTTAAATAATCCCAAGGTATAATGGCACAGGGTAAATTTCCCATTCCAAATGTAAAGAATAGACAAAAAAGAATCAGACCAAAGAAAGACTGAAAACCAGAAGGGCAAACAGTAAGTGTTATAGCTACATGTCCAGGATCCAGTGCATGTGTTGGTGAGATGTGAGTTCCAAAGGGCTTGGGCAGCCCCACATCTATGGCCTTGCTCATTACAGAATGCATGGCCTTTCTCTTGGACTGGCTACTCTCATGGCATGCAGCTTTCCTCAACATGGCACCCACATTCCTAGCATCTCAAACTCCCAGCGGCCTCCAGTGCATTTTTTACTTCATTTCCATAGCTTCAGAATTTGCCTTCTCAGGGAATCCTTGCCTGGACTCAAGGCTTTTCTTTGCAATTATAGAAGCCTCTTTGAACCCTCAACTCTTGTGTTCTTCATGCCAGTATGGTAAAACTAGCATTGTGTGGATGGGGCTAAAATCTGCTGTTAGTAGGAGCAGTAGCTAGGCCCCCTAGGACAATGACTGCAGTAGCCTTTTAGTACTTAGATGGTCAAGCACAGTGAAATAAATCCCAGGGAATAAATTCCCTATGCAGCCCTTCTCTAAGAGGTAGCTCAAGGGCTCTATTCTCCAATAAAAGGTTTACACTTTTGTACCTTTGAGCTTGTGATGGACGAGGTCTTTGCTAATTTCTGAGATACCCTGAAGGTATATTTGTTCTTGTTCCTGTATAAAGTACTCAGTTTCTTTTCAGTGGTGCTAATCTCTTCAATAGCCATACCTCTTTGGATCTCAGGATTACATTTAATTTCTTCTGGGCCAAAATTTAAGGTTTTCAAAATTTTTCTTTCTGGCATTTGCTCCTCATTCTCGCTATAAATCTGGATAAAAGTAGCCAGCATAATTCATGTCACAGCCCAAATGTTTGGCTATTTTTAAAATCCCTCCACTAGATTAATCAGTTTACTGCTCTTAATCCCAGTCTCCTCCCAAATCTCAAAACATGGGAAAAAGGTAAACAAATTTTCTGCCACAATGTAACACACATAGGCTCTAGTCCAACTGGCAATGGATGGACTCCTTATTCTCAACTGATACCTCTCTAAGCTTTACTGTCCACATGCCTAGCAGCATTCTGATCTTCTGAGCTCTTAACAGAATCACTGATCAGTCTTTGCTTATATCATTCTATGGCTTCTCTAGGCCACATCTTCAAACTTTTCCAAATTCCTCCTACAAACCAGTTCCAAAGGCTTCTAAACTATAGTCCGGTATAATCACAGCAATGAACCCAGTTCTGGTACCAAAATCTTTATTGGTGAGTGTTCTCTACAGAAATGGAATCAATAAAAATATGTGTGTGATTATGTAAGGGGATTTATTTGGTAGGCTTACAGGATCAGAACCAGGGAAGTTCATGATGGTCATCTGAACACTAGAGAGCTGGATGATCCAGTAGCCATTCAGTCCAAGAACATATGGAAGACACAGATCAAGAGAGATCAAGAAGGCAGCAAAGCCCAAGGCAGCAAAGCCCAAGCAAGAACCCAAAGTGTGAGTCGGCATTGGAAGGATGAATGAACTGGAGACTGGTGTCCAAAGCCAATGACAGGAAAAGACACTCATTCAGCAGCCTGGAGCTCTTCAAAAAGGCACCAATTTTCTTTTTCTTTCCCTTTTTCACTCCATCCAGGGTACAAGCTTATTGTTTTGGGCAACCCACAACCGGTGTGTGTCTTCCTTCCTCAGTTTGCTGGCATACATGCCACTCATCTCTAGAAACACATCACAGATACACCTTGACCTGTACTTTACTAATCCTGCTAGGCATTTCTTAATCCTGTCGTGCTGACATATCACAATTAATAGTAATACATAGTGAGCAGTAATAAAAATTATATTTTCTAAATATACCTCTAATCATACTTTATATATGTTTAAGAAACATTAGTATTTCATGCCAAGTAATACTATTATTATATTGCTGCTATTATTTTTTTATTAAGTTTATTGGTACATTTTAGGCATACAATATAGTTACATTCATCATTGGGATCTTGTACCTTTACATGATGTATCTTGGTTCTTATTTTTTCCCCATTCCCCTCCCCTCCCTTCACCCCCTCCACCCTTCCCTATTTATAAAGGCTTTGTTTCCAGTTTTTCCTTTTCTTACATTTTTTCTTTCCCCTTCTTTCCTTTTTCTTACCCCTCCCACTTCCCATACTCCTTTGGACCTTTTTTCCTATTTCACATTATCAATTATACATTTTGAACCTTATTTACACTTTTAGTTTTTCACACCAGATAAACTACTCAATATTTATATGTGTGTCTTATTTATTTCACTTGAGAGTATGGCCTCAATGTGCATCCATTTAGCTATAAATGACTCTAGTATGGCTGAGTAGTACTCTGTTTTATAGAAAACCCACATCTTCTTTATCCAGTCTCCAGATGATGGGCAACTGGGCTGTTTGCAAGCTTTAGCTATTACAAACTGTGCCACTATAAACATGGGTACGTATATATCGCTGTGGTATGATTCTTTTAATTCTTTTGGAAAGATGCCCAGGAGAAGGATAGCTGGGTCAAATGGGACTTTTTCTTCTTCTTCCTTTTTTTTTTTTGTTTTTGTTTTTGTTTTTGTTTTTGGTACTGGGGATTGAACTCAGGACCTTGTGCTTGGGAGTCAGGTCCTGGAACCACTGAGCTAAATCCCTGGCCCTCAAATGGGACTTCCAATCCTAGTTTTTGAGGTATCTCCATACTGATTTTCACAGTGGCTGCACCAGTCTGCACTCCCACCAACAATGAAGAAGGGTTCCTTTCTCCCCACAACCCCACCAGCATTTGTTGTTGGTTGATTTCTTGATAGCAGCCATTCTTTCTAGTGTGAGGTGGAATCTCAGTGTTGATTTCATCTGCATCTCTCAAATGACCAGTGATATTGAACATTTTTTCATATATTTATGTGCTGCTTTTACTTCTTTGTCTGAGAAATGTCTGTGCATTTCAGATACCCATTTTTGAATTGGGTCTTTATATTTGGGGGGTATGATTTTTTTGAGTTCTCTATATATTCTAGATAGCAGACCTTTGTCTGAGGAACAGCTGATAAATTTTTGTTTCCACATTTTAGGTTGTCTCTTAGCTCTGTTGGTGGTTTCTCTTGCAGTGCAGAAGCTTTTTAAAAAGATGAGATCCCAGTTGTTGATTCTTTGTGCTAGTTCCTGTGCTACTGAGGATTTGTTCATAAAGTCTTTTATGCCAAGGTCTTTGAGAGTTCTACCTAACTTATCCTCCTGATGCTATTATTTTTGAGAGGAAAAAATTTTAGGGAAGTTGTAGCCATATGCTCCAGCCATTCCTTGGAAGAATACAAGGATCAGCATTTGCTTCCCCAAAATTCAGCCAAAGAATGATACTCAACAGGTGTTGTGTAGCAAGGGGACAAATTCTAAGTTACTGCACATGATCCTAATTAACCCAACATTTTCTCTGAATTACTCAGATATATGATTTGAAATGCTTAGAAACTTGCCTATCAAAATAACATGTGGCTTGAATCTCTAAGCTTATAAGGAAACAGTGGGAAAATCAGTATTGTCTAAACTCTAGAAAGGAAGAAAGCTACAAAACTCGTCGCCCTAATGTGGAAAATTAATTGCTTTTATAACTTATTATTAGAAGTAAGCAGGTAAAAATCAGATCCCTTCACCCACGTCATCACTCAGCCTATTTCCTTTAATCATTATTTCCTGATATTTTCCAGTCTGTTTGGGTTGCCATCTTTGGGTTGAAAAGGCATGCTATTTCCCTGATTTAAAAGAATGGAAAATATTTATATAGCACTTAAACTTACAAGCTGATACTATTGTGAGAGTTTTATATGTAATAAATAATTTATTTCTCATAAAAATCCTCCTGGTAGGTTGCTATTTTCATATATATCATTATTTAACAGAAATAAAAACACAGAGAAAATAAACGACCTGCCCAATGTCACACACCTAAAAGTTGCAGATGCAGAAGCTGAACCTAAATAACCTGACCACAGAGCTCTGTATTTTCCCACTATACTGTTGGAGCTCAGTAGAAAGTCAGGATAAATGAAGCTGGTTTTCATTATGCTAAATATTTGAATTGGGGCTTCATTCAAAGGCACAAATCAGGTAAATACACTATACAAGTACTAGAATGAAAAACACAATCTTGCCTTTGGTATGGTGGATAATGTGTGGGAGGAATAACTACCCTAAATATCCATGTTTGCAAGCTATAATATAGGTCTATAATATACTATAATATACTGTATTAAGAGCTATAAGAGATTACACTGAAAGTGTGATGTGATACTAAAGCACTATTGCTCATTAGAAGAATTAAAAATTTATATTTAAATTGGTATTTTGTATTAATATGAGAGATTGGTTATATTTTTATATGTAAGGACAATTTCATCTTATATTCTGTCATCTGTTGATAGCTTATTTTTGCACCTTTTAAATATTCGAAAATTTGCGTTTCTTACTTTTAGAAGGGCAATTTACATCTTATATGAAAGGACAACTTAGTATATGGAAGGACAGTTTTAACCTTATTTTCTGTCATTTGTCCATGGCTTATTTTTTGACCCCTTTAAAAACTGTAATTATTATGTTTCTTATGATTAGAAGTTCTTTATATTACTAGGATGACAACTTTCACTGTGATCTGTTACAAATACTGTGTTCTCATTTGTCATTTTTTAAAAACTTTGAATATGAAATTGTATATTTTCTTTCTTATTTTTGTTTTTGTTCACATTTAAATATCTAATCTATTTGGAATTTATTCTAGATTACAATGTAAGGAATCTACACAATTTGATAACCTGATTATAAATATTTACTTATATCAAAACCACTTATTATAAAATCTGTAATTTTGCCTATCAATTCAGAATTGTTCTTATGGCATTCCAGATTTCTATATGCAATTGGGACTATTTTATGGAACATTTTTCTGTTCCTTGGATGTGTACAGATAGTCCTGTGATGACACTAATCTGTTTTAATATAGAGGCTACATAATACACTGTACTATATAGTAGAATTAGTTGTATCTCATTACTCTTTTTCACCGTGTTCTCCTGATTATTCTTGTGTTCAAAAAAATTCTTCCTTTTTTTTCAATACTACAACTTAATTTTTGTTCAAAGTCCTTATGATTCATGACTCCTTCTAGGTTTTATGTTCTCATACAGAGCTAAGTATTCTTGTGTATCTGTTCATGAGTCATCTCTGGGAAAAAAATGCTGCTTTTGGGAAGTAGCTACAACCAGATCACTCTCAACATGGTGCATGTTCTTGATCACATGGCTCCTTCAAGTCTGCCATCATTTCCATCATTTCTTTTCTATGACTAGGAAAAATAAGCATAGACACCCCTGTGCAGTTTCTACACACCTTAGGGCAAAGGAAATTCTATATATTTTTCTAGGGTTCTTTCTACCCAGACTTATAATACAGACATTCTTTCCTCACTCATAGTCTTCCTGCCTACTCTTTCTACCTGCTATGGGATCAGTTCCCAGATCCCACATTTTCAAAGGCCCCATAATTTTCCTCTTTTTCTCACTCAAACCATGAGTGAGAAAAATATCTTACTCTATGTGATTCTTTTGCTGCCATGGTTGGAAATAACCATGGAACACTACTTATTTTTTTCTTCTTCTACCAAACATATATTTTTAAAAATCCTCCCAACTAAAGCCAGGTACAGCGCCACACACCTATAATCCCTGCACTTCTGGAGGCTAAAGCAGGAGTATTTCAAGTTTGAACCCAGCATGGGCAACTACTTAGTGACTGAGAACTTGGATCAAAATAAAAAATAAAAAGGGGTGGGGATATAGCTTCATGAGAGGGTCCTTAGTTCAATTCCCAATACAGAAAAAAAATCTCTAAATTAAAGAAGGAATTTAAACTTTCAGAACACAAAAGTCAGCATGAGACACTGCCGCGGGCTCTAGGCCACTGGCTGGACTTGTGGAGGAGATTGTCTTGGATTCTAGGCTTTCAGCTGGACTTGTGTGGGACATTGCTGGGATCCAGGCCCTCAGTTGGATTCTTTGGTCTAGTGTGCAGCTATTCTCTTGCACTTCTCTGCATTTGAATTTTGGGGTAACTATTATAAAATAACCCTATAAATTGTGTCCTGTATTAAATCTATTCCCTTGCAAACCTTGACTACAACACATGCTAAATTAATACCATCAATAAAGTTATACGAATTGGGAGAATTTTTTTTTTTTTTTGGTACCGGGGATCAAACTCAGGACCTTGCGCTTACTAGGCAGCCACAGTGCCACTGAGCTAAATCCCTGGCCCTAAATTAGGAGAATTTTTTAAAGTGCAATAATTGGAATGAAAATATCACTAAATCAGTACAGTCCGAGGCAAAAAACCTGAAACTTTGAAACTAGTAAAAGAAAACATAGGGTAAACACTTAAAGCCATAGACACAGGGAGAGAAACATGAAAAATTTCCTGTTTCAACAAGAGAAACAACTAACAGAGTGGAGAGATAGCCCACAAAATGAGAGAAACGTAGGGGCCAGGGATTTAGGTCAGTGGTGCTGCTGCCTGCCTCACAAGTGCAAGGTCCTGAGTTTGAACCCCATTACCAAAACAAAGAAACAAACAAGCAAAATGAGAGAAAAGCATTGCAGCTACTCTTCAAAAAGGATTACTATCTAGAATACTGGAAAAGTATTCTTATCCAGTAAGGAACTGAAAAAACTCAGCACCAAAAATCAAACAGCCCAATTAGTAAACAGACAAATGAATTAAACAGATATTGTTCAAAAGAAAAGTACAAATGGCCAACAAATGTATAAAAAAAATTCCACATCTTTAGCCATTTGGGACATGCAAATCAAAACTACATTGGGATTCCATCTCACTCGAGTCAAAATGGCCATTGTCAAGAGAAAACAAAGCAAAATAAACAAACAAACAAATCAATAAATGTTGGCAAGGATTCAGGGGAAAAGGAATATTTCTATACTTCTGGTGGGAATATAAATTAGTGCAGCCACTAATGGAAATCAGTATGGAGGTTCCTCAAAAAACTAAAAATAGACCTACCGTTTGATCCAGCCATACCACTCCTTGGTATGTACCTGAAGGAATTAAAGTCAGCATACAACAGGGATCCCAATATAATGTTTATTGTGTCACAATTCACAACAGCCAAGATATGGACCCAGCCTTCGGGCCCATCAACATATGAATGGATAAAGAAAATGTATCCATACATAGTGGAATATTATTCAACAATAAAGAAGAATGAATTTTTTTACAGGAAAATCGATGAATTTGGAGATCACCATTTCAAGTGAAATAAACTGGACTCAGAAAGACAAATATTCTGTGTTTTGCCTAATATGTGAAATCTAAATATAATAATAAGAAAATAAGGAGAGACTATTATTGGTCAAGAGGTAGGAAATAAGTGAAAAGGGAAGTGGGGTATAAAGTTGAGTAATGGGAGGATGAAATTTAGAATAATATATTTATATGTATTGAACCATAGTTCAAAAACATATGAAAGTAGGTTTGGAAGGTGGGACAAGGGAAGATGGGGGGATATGAAAATGACCAAAGTATGTCACATACATGTGGTAGGAATCTGCCAAAATGAAACCCATTAATCTGTATAACCAATAAAAAGAATAAAAATATAATTTCCAATAAAAATGTAGAATTATGTAAAATTTTTAAAAATCTAAAGTAGGAAAATTAAATAGAACAAGTGTCATGAAAAGCACACAAATTGGTAAGTCCAGTTTTAATATATCATTGCTTCATTAAAAATATAAATGTCTCTATTAAAGATTTTTAGAAGATGTTAAAATTAGGAGAAACTGAGTAGGATATATAAGAACTGTGATCAATTTTAAATTATCCATAAAAATTTAAAAGGTAAACATCAATATTTCTAGTTCTTTTTTCACTCTGGTCATATAATAGGATTATATTTCCCCAACTTCATAAAGTTGAGTGAGGCCAATGTAATTTTCTTTGGCTGATAAAAAAAAAAACAAGGACATGTGATATATTTTACCTGTTTCCAGGTGAAAGCTTTGAGAAGTGCCCAAATTTCCATATCCACTTTTCCTTTTCCACAATCATGGAGGTATGCGTTAAAATTAGGCTCCATCAGGCAGGGTTCCTGAGAGACTATGATGAGCAAATACCCTGCCTATCTCTGATAGACATATAATATGGTGGAAAAATAAAACGTTTTGCTTTTTGAGTCACTGAGGTTATAGGGCTCTTTCTTATTTGTTTTTATTATTACATAATAACATAGTCTCTATTTTTAGTTACCTTGTAGGGTTGTTGTAAGAATGAAACTTGTGCTATACAAAAAGCATTTAGAACATAAAATGGCATGCAGTATTATACTAGTTGCTAGTAATTGTAGTTACTGTTATAATTATTGTAGCCACCCAGACAAAAAAATCCCTGACATATACAGCAAACTAGTCTTTAGTTAGCATTCCCAGCTTTTCTTATTAGACAGGTTTAATTTTTTCCTTAATATAAATATATAAGAACACTTTAGAGCCAGATGTTATCATATTTAATTATACCTTTGGATCCTCTCAAAATAGGAAAAGTTCAGTAGAACTTTGCTGAGCTGAATTTTTGTTCTTCTTGGTGTCGGAGAAGAAAAGCAATCAGGGAGTTGACTATCTAGCCTCTCAAATCCACCTTTGAGTTTCTTACAGGATGGCTGGAGGCTTCAGGACATATTTATGTTCTTTTACCTCACCTTTAGAGACATCTAATTGTATTTAAGTCCTTGGAATTATGATCACATGTTTCAGTTTGCTCTTTTTAATGAGTAGTATGAATTATTACCCTAATTTTGTTACATATAAACTAAGTGAAATTCTATATGCCTTCTAAGGAGGTTCTAAATTTTTACTGTAATTAGGAATGTACAATAACTACCAGTGCATTAGTGTACATATAACAAATGTATACACCTTGTCCCATTTCCTTCTTCTATACACCCTATAGGAACCCACTGACTTTGTCTCCTCCCCTCCCTTTCCTTATCACCTCTCTCCCTTATCATCACCACCATATGAGACTAGGTACCTTAGAAATGAATAGGCAGAAGGAACCAGAACATTGTCCCCTCTTGCTCTGCCTCAAATTTGTCTGCAGTGGCTCAACATCACTGGGAAGTTTAATCATTTATGTTTGCTGTTTCTTCACTAGGAAGTTGAGGGGCAACTTGATATTTTGCCTCCTGGATTAAGAGATTAAAGAACACAGTAAATATAATCATTCCTTGGCATATTCAGAGGATTGGCTCCAGGAACTGCCTCTCATGAAGGATATGAAAATCTTCAGATGCCTAAGCTCCTTATATAAGATATACAAAGATATTTGTGCAAAACCCATGCACATTCTCCCATATACTCTAAATGAACTCTATATGACCTATAATACCTAATAAAAAGTTAATGGTATGTAAATACCTGTTACGAGGTATTGTTGAGGGAACAATGACAAAATTATTCATGTTCTGTACAGATTTTTTAAAATATTTTGAATTCATGATGCACAGCCCCTGGATATAGAGGGTCAACTGTATTTTATAGCATAGAGTCTTTATTTCTTTATTTCAGACTTCTGCATGCTTGTCATGTTCATTTCTTACCAGTAGGTCTATCATTTCAGACCACCCTATTATCAGTTTTTCCTTCAGAGAACATGTTCTTATAAATCTGTAAGGCTTCAGTTTAATAAATTTTGTCAATAAAAATAATTTTATGTCTCTTTTTCAAATATTTCCCTGTGTTTTCTCTCTCTTTTCCTTATGGGATCATCATCATATAAAGAGCAGATAATTTTATATTGTCTCACAGCTCTTTGTGATTTTGTGAAATTTTCTGTTTCTTTGATACAGAGGGCCAACTCCATGACTTATAAATATCTATTTAGATTAACATGTGTAATAATACATACACATGTATTTTAAAGAATAATAAGCTTCAAAAGCTATGAGAAAGTGTCCAACATGTACATTATCTAAACAATGGAAACTCTAATTTGAGAGTTGTGAGCCAGAAATATGTATGCAAATATTCTTAGCAAACTTATCCTTATTCACTAAAAAGCTAAAAATAAATCAAATGTCTAACCAGTGGATGAATGGTTGAATAAAATGTGATGCATCCTTACAACAGAATATTAATAACTGATAAAAAGGAATAGCTATAGAACTTCAAAAAACATTATGCTAAGAAGCACTAGGAAAGAGGCAACACACATGCACACACACGCACGCACACACACACACACACACCCAAAATCCTATATAATTTACTATTCCACGTCCATGAAATATCCAGTAAAGACAAACCTATAGAGATAGAAAGTAGATTAATGGTCGTTTGGGTGTCAGGATAGGAACTGATATTGATTGCAAACAAAACAAATGGAAACAAAACAGGAGAGATCTTTTGGGGAAAATGAAAATGTGTTCTAAACTAGTTTGAATTTATTGTTACACAAGATTGTACATTTTCTAAGATTGTTGAATTACACACTGAAAACAGATAAATTTTATGGCATATAAAGTATACAGAGAGACAGAAAAATGGTAAGCAAGCAGGAGAGAGAAGGGGAGAGAGAGAGAGAGAGAGAGAGAAAGAGAGAGAGAGACTGAGAGAGACTGAGATTGACTGACTCAATAAATGTTCACCCAAATGTCAGCTGACACTGAGTGCCCTAAACTGGGCTACCATACTTCCTTCATTTGGGCTCTGAGTCACTTCCACTCCACTCAGATATGTAGGATTCATAACATTTCTGCCAACACACACCATCTTCCCACCTGTTGAATAGCAGTGCCTGGCAGAAGCTGATTCATTCTCTCTCCTTCAATAGACTAATCAACACTGATGATTCACAATTATACTGCATTAGGCTCCTAACTGTTCTTCAAAGCTGCACTGGTTTTAATCTCACTTGTAGCTGTGAGGCAGGTCTTTACCACAGCCATCACTCCTATCTCTGAAAATTTGTGAATGGCACTTAAACACCAAGGACCGGAGAAGGTTAACCTGAAGTATTCCAAGTCAATGTTGGTCAAAAGAAAATCATACTGAATAAACTCTGAAAAATAGCTGTTTTTTGAGTATTTAAAAAGTCTAAAGTTCTTGCCAGAGAATAAATGTAAGACAAGAAAGATATTTCCTCATTTTTTCAGAGGAAAGGGAGATTTAAAGAGAATATTTAAAGGAGTGGTAAAAAAGTTATTTTCCCACATGTGCTAAATTTGGCCTCAGGAGATACTGAAGAGCTTAAATACTTGTGGTGGTGCCTTTTGTCCATGAGAACCAGAACTTTGTCAAATTCACAGCTGCATTCCAACAGTGTCAAGCACGTAGTAATACTCAATAGTATTTTTGAGGTATGATTGAGTGAAACTCTGAATAACTTAGAGATGTTTAAAAAGCTATGTGAACCACTGAAAGTTCTGTATCCAAATGAGATCTCAGAGCTAAAGAGATCTGCAAAGAGATCTGGCAGAGTCCTTATGGCCGAGAATAGGAGAGAAATCCACAATCCCTTTCTAGCCACTACAGATGGTTAAGAAAACACTTCAGATATGTAGATTGATAATGTTTCTCTTCTTCTAAGGATTTCATAAGATATTTTGTAGCGTTCAATGCTGTGTGGAATACTAGTGTGGATAGATTTTGCTTGGGAAAAAAAAGCCTGAAGCCAAGTAAAATTTTATATTTTCTCCTGAATGGATTTTCATGGTCTGGAAATTTCTGGAGCAAAAAATACAGTTTAGAACACTATATGGGTTTTTACTTGCTCATCCAAAAAACACAAATGAAGGGTTCGGGGATTTAGCTCAGTGGCACCACGCCTGCCTTGTAAGAGCAAGGTCCTGAGTTCAATCCCCAGTACGGAAAAAAAAAAAAAAGGGCTGAAGGGAAGGTATTGTTATTTGGATTTTACAGTTAAGAAAGCTGAAGCCATTTGAGGTTAGAAGACTCAAACAAGAAGTAGCAAAGCTAAAAGATAAATCCAGATTTCCTGATTCCAAGCACAGTGTAAATTCTTTCTTATAATACATTACACTGTATTATAAGAAATGGGAGACCTACAGCAGCTAACTTATTAGCCTGGGCCATATCATCAAAGTGGACTTGTTTGTTTTTTTGCCTTTTGTTGATCTGTTTAAAGTGTTCTGAGATCAGTCAGAAAAACAGATTCACAAAATGTTCTAATCTGTACTAACAAGAAAAGAAAGATTGAACATCAGAGCAGAAGAGGCATAAATTTCTTTGGGTCTGGGGCCCACATTTTCCACAGGAGAAAGTGGTGGTGGCAGGAGCCCAGGACAGATAAAGTCAGTGCTAATCCCAGAGGTCAAGCAGAATGGCAGCTGATGCCCCAGTGTCCTTCCACAGGTTGGCACAGACTTCCAATCTAAAGGTAAACACCACAGGATCTCAGGAGAAAACTAAAGGCATAGATAGTCTCTTTGTTGTTATCTTCTGTTATTTTTTTCTATGACCATTATCCTGAGTTGTCATAAGTGCTGTTTAATGTCTTTTAAGATGAAGCCTAAAGAGAATTCATTTAGTCTGGAAATTATGAATGCAAATTCTTAGTGAAAACCTTATGAGCAAAGTGAAACCTTCATCAAGTTTGGCTATGGTTAAGGAGAATGCTAACCAAATATGCATTCATTAAAAATTCAAACACAGCAAAGCAGAATTAACCTTTAAAAATATTTGTAGAAATGCTGCCAAAAGTAATATTGAAAATAAAGTCATCTTTGACCAAAATTAGAACTTGCAAAATCATTTTTCTAAACTTTAACGTTTTAATTGATGTAAATCCAAAAGAATGCAGCTCAGTAAGGTTTAGTTCGTACGTAAACACTTAGAAACCACACTGCACTGTGGTTTTGTTGTCTTTAAACTCTCAAGAGTCCATGGACAGAAGTAACTGGCAGGTCTTTCATTTTATAGGATTCTTCCTTTTTCTACTGAAGCAAATCTATGCTTTCTGAAAGCCACTTTACATACTCAATTTGAAGAATTAAATGGAATTGTTGAGAGAGGCTGGGCATGGGAGAAAGGATGCAATTTTATATGTCCCAACCTATCACAAACCAAAATAGATAAATATTCCTTCATCTTTAACTCAAGATCCTGGATACTCCAAAGCCCTCTTCAGTTTACAAGTTCAAAGGCTATTACTGAAAATCAGCATTGGCTCAATCAAGTGACACTAGTTGGATGAGTAAGAAATAAGTAAAACCCACATCTTACCTCAGGGTTTATTTTTAAAATATCAAAACATCTGCATTTTCTCCACAATGTCAGATAATCTTGATTTGTTTCAGGGTCACTACCAAGCCCCAAAACGAAATCTTATTTCATTTGTACCAGCAGATGCAATTGTTTAAATTCACTTATTTGTTGTCAGAGCTGAAAATTTCTTAAAGCTCACTTTGATATCTTGCACACCATAGCAGAAGCAAAATTTTCACAGAAAAGAGGAAAGATAATAAAATAAAGGAAAAGGAGAACACACTCCTTCCAAAAAGGTATAGAATGTAATCCAGTATTTTTATGTCACTATATAAATAATGACTTGTATATTGATCTATGTTGGTCCATTGATTAGGATCAAAGCTTCTCTTGCTGCAATAAAACTAAGTTCTGTAAGCACTAGTTTCAGCCATCAGCTATATTAATTTACAAAAAAATAAAATGTCTAGGGAAAACTGCACATACCTATTTTTAATAGGACCAAGCCTAATATATCTCTTGATCCTATCAAGTTTCAAATAGAAATTAATCATGTAATTAAAATAGTTAACACTCGAATGACATTTGCTATGTGCTAAGCCATATTCTAAATGGCAGATACATACAATCACAACAAATTTATGACATTGATGTAACTTTTACCCCCATTTGACTCATAAGAAGTTTAGCAATTTAGTGACCACATTGAGTTGAAAAGTGTCCTCTCAAAACTTCATATTCACCCAAAAAGTGAAGGTGACCTTCGATGGAAATAGTCTTCCCAAATATAATTGAGTTGAGATGAGTCATATTTTATTCAAGTGGGCCTCAAATCCATTATCACTGGTGTCTGTATAAGAAGAGGAGAAGTTGGAAACAGAGACACATAGAGAATGCCTTGTAAAGAAGGAGGAAGAGGTTGGAGTGATACGTCTATAAGTAAATCCAGAGATGGCTGATAACCACCAGAAGCTACTAGAAATGCCAGGGACTAGTTTTTCTCTTGCACCTTTAGAGGGAGCATGACCCTGATGACATCTTCATTTCAGACTTCTATTCTCCAGATTGAGAGAATCATTTTCTGCTGTTCTGAACCATCTATTTTGTGATAATTTTTACAACAGCTGCAGGAAACTAATAGTTATGTTTCCTAATACCTGTTCAGCTATGACCAGTACTCCCACTGTCTAACTCCAGAGTTCACAAGCTTAACCCACACCTTTCACATGATCTTATAAGTCATAGTATTGACAGTGGCATTGAGAAAATATATATAAAGGTTAGCTGTAGTTCTACAAATGTACCTCATTCTACAGTAGTTAAAATTAATCAAAGTGAGCCCAGGTTATCTTTTTAACAACTGTCACTACTACCTTAACCTCTCTGTTTTGCATCAATTTCTTCATCTATGAAAAGGTATATTAATATTTATTCCATCAGATTTTTCATCAATGACTTGACATTTTTAATTTTAGCAAATATTAGAAATAGAAAAATAACTTCTGCAGAATTTCCTAACTAAATCTTCCAATTTCAACTAACAAATGTATCATTAAATGGCTAAATAATTATAATGCTATCAACATTCACCACAATGAATATGCCAAAGTAGAAAACAGATATTTTGAGGATTTATTGAGTAAATGCACCAATACTGCTCATGGGAAAGGCTGGCATAAATTAAGTGCTTTATAACAATTATCGATTGCCATTATTATTGCTATCATCATCATCATAGTTATTAAAATGAGCAAATTTCACTTACTTCAATACATGAGTTTCGTTTCGTTTTTTTAAACCTGGGACTGCAGCTATCTTTTGCTACCTGCTTTGAAAAGAAATTCTTTTTTGGGGGCATTAAGATATTAATGAATGCCCATATCTTAGAGTAACTGTGACCCATATATTATATGTGTATTAAAAATAATGTACATAAATATTAAAACCAGTGTTAGGAACATTATAAGCACAGGCTAAAAATGTATGGTAGTTCTTACTTTTGTCATAAACTGCTTCAGCATACAGTGATTCTTTCAGTTAAGAAATGACACTATTTCTATGATTCTCTAACCACAATCAGCCCAAATGCAATTCAGACTTTTTCCCTATTGCTCTAGCCTAGTGATACCAAAGCAGTTTATATTAGTAGATTTTGAAAAATAAATGTTTGTTTTCTCTAGCCTGAATCAATATCACAAGATGAACATTTTTACAAAACATACATTTTTCTCTAAACATTTGAACTTACATCTAAGCAAGACAAAATGGAGCTTTTAAAATCTGTCTTTGTGAAAGTGAATAGTGAACTGTCTTCTGAGATAATGAGATAGATGGACTAATGAAAAAACTCCAATGCCTTGTGAAATATGGTTTAATATTACTAGTTTTTCCTAGCATTTCTACCTCCCATTCCTTTACATTCCTGTGCTAGTGTTCCTTTATGGATTAGTTCTTTTATTTATTTTTAATTTTACATATACATTTGGATAAATGGCTGTGTAGGTGGTGAGGTGAACAGTTAATGAAAGAAGTTGCTGCTGATAACCAGGAAGAGTAAAATCTTTAATCTCCTACAGGGATATAAGGTAATTTTACTGTAGGAGTGACATTATAATGAACACCAAAGTGGGATTTCCATTTTATATCCCCCCATTCTCTCCTTCTCCAATTTTGTGTTTCTATGCAAATATATAGCTAAATTCTACAAGACTTTAACCTCTCTTCATATCATAAAGAATATGGCACAAAGGGGCCAGGGATTTAGCTCAGTGGTTCCACCTTCTTCCTGGCAAGTCACAGTCCCATTTTTGATTCCCGGTACCAAAAAAAAAAAAAAAAAGAATATGGCATATACTAAACCATGCTATAACCCTAAACCTATTATCCCTGAAAATTGTAAATGACTTTCAGCAGTGCCTTTAGGTATGCTGGCAGCTGTAAATCTCAAGCAGCAAAGAAGAAAATCGTGGAAGTAGGATAGTAGAGAAATGGAAAGAGAAAATGAGAATGTAGTTATTTGTAGTCTTTATTAAATATTTCTAAGCCAATCCTCTTCTAGGCTCATGATAACATTGGACTTTGTAGACATTTACTTGGGTCTTCATGATTTCTTCTGACTAGTGATGCGAGTCCATGCTCAAGTATTTCATGTGACTGTCAGACATTCTGTAACACCCTCTCTCTGCTATGGGTAGCAGCACTGCAGATAGCAAAGGAAATAACCAAGTGAAGCAGTCTATCGTACTATAAGTTTTCTTTATAAGATTTTAGATCCTCAGAATTTGGGTTAAATAAAGCAGAATCACCAAGACACCTGCTATGAACCTATGTTATATGAGACAACCAGTTCTCCAGTTCTTAGTCACTGGAATTTGAAAATTGTTTCATGTGGAGGACAATAATCTAGTCCATCTTTATCCTATAGGAGGTAATAACAAAGCAGTATCAGCATTTAAAGGACTGGAAAAGAAGTTCCAACAATGCCAAAGGGTTTCTTGAGGGTTAGAGAAAGCTACATATACATTCTTAACTTCATGATTCATCTGTACAATCTATTACTACCACTTCTTTCTAAAATTGTTGGGGCAACCCACTTTCTGGACCCCCTTCTGCCTCCCTTAGACAGAAGCTATCTTTCTCACAATAAATTCTTCCTACTCTTAAAAAAATAAAATTGTTGTTTTATTATTTCTATATAGGGACTAGGCAAGAGCAGATTGAAGCAATTCCCTCAGTCCTCTTTCTAAGCAGTTTGTTAACCTGAATGCCTCTCAAGTGGAAAACTGGACAGTAACCCCAGTTTATATTTCAGCACCATACAATGGCTATTAACTGCTTTCTCTGGATCTCATCCTTGCTTTCCCTCTTGTTACCATTTGGGTTCTCCAGAAACAGAGGCCATAATGAAAATTTTAGTAAGATATTTTTAAAAGAATAACAGATATGAATTTTTTAAAGGACATAAAAGCAGAAATGAGCACAAGGAAACACTGAACTTGAAATCAGGCCCCAAACAGTTCAGTTCTCCCTTTGGGGAGCCCTGGTACAAGTTATTCTTCAGAAGGACCACCATCAGGCAAAAATGGCCAGGTTTTATATCATGCCTCCCTTAGTCACAAGAAATGATACCATGAGGTGACCTGGCTCCTAGGCACTGAGGCAGCCCCACCCCCTGTCAGTGCTGATGGCTGCAGCTGGCTGATGACCTGCTCCCCACAGTAAAGCATGCAGTCTTTCCTCAAACAAGAATCTGGGAGGAAGTCTCCATATCTAATACAACCCTACCCCTTAAAAAAAAAAAGCCTTCCATTTACCAGGAAAAGGAATAGATCAAAAGTTAAATCTCAGTTTTCTGAGTCATAAGACTCTATCTGATTTCATTATTACAAGTGGGAACTCTGAAGTAATCAAGTTCTAAAGTATCTCTCAAGTAGCACCCAAATTGTTCAGCCCACTTTTAATTTTTTCCTGCTTAATTTCACCTTACAAACCACAATTAGATCAATTTTCATTAAACACTGCTGTCTTATCACCTTCATGCACAAAATCCTCCATAAATTTTAACCACTAAATTTCCTAGGCTTGTTCTCTAAATGCAGAGATCTCCAGCAGAGGAAATTTTCTTTTCACTATTCCAAATGGTCCTCTACTCCAGCCAAATATTTTTGGAGCTCTGAAGCTATGAGAATAGTTCCATAATATTACAGAAAAAGGAAGTAGAAATCAATTCTAGGAAAACAGGCTACCTCCTTTGGCAAACTAGTCTCAGTGTCTTTTTCTGTAAGAAAAGAAGGGAGAATTGGAGTTTCTTCTTAAATACTTTCAGCTCAAATATTCTATTACTGAATGGAGAGCAATGACTGGACTATGATAGGTCAGATTCATGGCAAAATGCAACTATTTATTTAGTTTCTGTGAGAAATGGATAAAGGAGCAGGCATTATCTAGACTAGCCATTAAGTTACTGAGAGAACACACTGCCTTATGTTGGGTTTGGGTGAATAAAGAACTCTTCTTTGTTAGTGAAAAACTGCTTCAAGAGGATCTCAAGGGCAAGAAGGCAGAAAAAATAATGTGAGAGCTGTCTTTGCACTGGGACTCTAAAAGAGGAAATAGTTCTAGACCTCAGTATTAGTCCATCATCAACTATTTAGTGATATCCATTTGGTGATCATCAAAACCTTTAGAGAGTATAGCAAAGTAGACTCTTGCCCTAAAAGCACTAACAATCTAGTTTGGCAGGCAAAAATAACCATTTGAGACAACAATGATGATGGACAGCATCGATTTAAGTTCTGTATTGTGAGATCTCCCTGCGTTTGACCATAATACTTACCCCAATCACTAAATCATCCTGCATTTACAAAGCCTTCTTAACCTCATTATGAGAGTTGGAAAGGATGGAATGGAATAATGCAATTAAATGGCAGTCCTAGTGTACAGAGTGTAGAGTGTAGAGTGCAGTAAATGTTAACTATTATCATATTAGCATCAGTATCAGCAGCATCAACATCATCAACATTATAGCTTTATATGCTAATGAGTATAGAGACCAGTGAGTTGGAATAGGTAGGCTGGGGATCCTAAGAGTCCAATCTGAGTGTGAATTTCAACATGGGAGTGGAAATTGTTAGAAAAGTTGGAGATTGTGGAGAAATAAAGGCTAAGAAAAGGCCTTTGTAAGTGAGAACAAGAACATAAAGCATTTATTCAGTATACATGACAACTTGAGAAGTTAACATAGACATACTCTTTGACAATGGCCTTTTGAAGTGTGAGAGGCCTACTTATGTACAGTATGCTTTGTTATTGCCTGGATCTCTACCATATCATGGTCAAAGAAGTGTGGAATATCCTGGGAGCCCTTGTCATAATAGGTTTTAGAATTTAGCCACAGATTTTGGCAAAGTGAAAAATTTGCCTTTTATGCTAGAGGCTTAAAAAGAAATGTTTCATAAAGGTGGATGATTCTAGAAAAGAGTACATTGTGAAATGCATGTGTTTGGTAACATAAGCAAAATCTAAGAGTTATTAGGCAAATCTCACTTGTCTATTTCATAATAACCTTTTTCACTGCAAGGCTTGCTGTATTGTTATGGCCACTGGTTAAAATAAGCTTTAAAGAAAAAACAATAAAAGAATAATTAATTTTAGGTTCTGCATATTTCCAGTAATAAACATTACTAATGCTTCATTTTGGGGCTACTAGGTAACTAATTTAAACTTTTTTCTCATTACGTATTCAATTTACATAATTTGAGAAGGCCACATTAGATTTTTTTCCCTTACTTTTATTAGTTTTTGGCCTTTCTCCAACTTGTCTTAATCAAAATGTTTATTATTTGTGGCTTGCCATTAAGGATAATCTAATTATTCTATAGATAGCAAATTGCATGTTTAAAAAATTCAGGAAACATTTAGTTGCTACCACGCCATTCTCTTGCTTCTTCTAAGTAAAAGCAGAAATATTTGCAATTCAATAGTATGGAGTCATTCCAGGACAAGGGCTAATGGCAGTTAAATGAAATATTCTCTGCCAACAGCATTGTGCAAATTAAACTTCTTTACTCTGAATGTGGAAGGATATTATCTACATTTCCGTATTGCCACTAGAGAAAAGAAAAGTGGCTTTGTAAACACTTCATTTCACTTTCTTTTATCAAATATTGATTAGACCCTTACTGTATGCAGGTACGGTTCTAAGTTTTTTGAGCGAAGTCATGAGCAAGACAAAGTCCTTGCTCTCATTAAGCTTAAATTCTAAGTGAGGAGGTCGGATAACTATACATACACATCATGTAAGTATATATGGGGTGGTCATAAATCATACAAAACAAAATATAAAGATGTAGAAGCAAAGTGATAGTCATGCGGATCGTGAAGAGTCCTGTTTTATATGAGCATGGTTAGGGAAGACCTGTCAAATAAAGGAACATTTGACCAGTGCTCACATATGCTTACCCATGCTTGTAAATCAACAGCTTGAGTAAAGAGATTTAGAAGGGCTTTTCACTCATCAAAATTCTCTAAACTTACAGTGTTAACCAGAATAAGGATCTCTGTCTTTGAAATAATAATAAATGGTTGCCTGCTTAATTTTGACTCGAAGGAGAGACTGTAAATCTGAGAGGTTGCCATTCTGTTATACATCATGCATATTGCAGAAATTAGCAGGCTCGGACTGCCCAGAAGGCTGAACAAAAGTGGGATTTATACTCCTCCCTCATTGATCTTTCACACATGAATCAAATGATATATTCCCCAAGAAGAATTAGAAACTGACACGTTCGGTGCCAGGATGTAGATAAGGTTGGGACCCGTGTATATCGATGGATACACTTGGATCTCATGGGTTTCTGCCATATGGAGATTAATCTAGCTCAGGCCCTGCTGATAGCTGGAATTAACAATCATTCTTACACAATACCAGCCGGTCACCACAGAAACGTGCTCCCGAATGGAGCCAGAGTCATCAAGCACAGCCCAGCCATCACCTGCTCCCATCCCCTCCTTTGTTAACCTTAAATTAAGCACAGCCACAAAACCACTTACAGAGAGAACTGCTTTCCACAGCCCTCAGGAATCCTTGACGCAGCTTTGACAGCATCCTAGTACCACATCCAAATTTTCCATTCATTCCTTTTCATGGCCATTTAAAGCAAAAATCTTGAAAGAACTGCTACATGTGGATTTTCAGTTCTTAGCATATTTGGATTTATTAACTAGCAGAAACAGGTAAAGGAGAGTCATAAAAGAAGTAAATAATAAAAACTGACTGCTTGATAGAGACAGAATATGGGAAAATTTTAAAGATGAAGTGGAACCCAGAAATAAATTATAGCACAGAACAAAAAGGTGGATGTTGATTCTGAACTAGGTTTCATATTTACTACCTTTGCAATCATGAGAAAATTCTTTGCCCTCCCTGTACCTTGGTTGTCTCAGCTACAAAATGAAATTATTGGTAACCCCCTGCTATAAGGATTATAATTTGCACAGTATGCCAGCACAAACAGTGAGTATGCGTGTCTAGGCGCGTCAGTCTTACTCTGCACACTAAGGGTAGGAGGCTTTTAACCTAATCAAGAATGTACTTTCCAGCACTCAGTCTCCAGGACTCAGTCACTAAGCATTTTTAACTATTCTGGTCTACACTGGGACTTTTGCTAGTTAGCATAGTGAATGCAAGAAATGGCTTTTCATTGGTGGAATTAGTAAGTTTTACCTAGCAATAGGTTAGTAATGGGTTTTCATTAATTAAAATGAATGTTATATAAGATATAGATTGGATAACATATCGTTAAGACACTTTCCATTGGTTAAAGTATAATATCCTAGAATTTTCTCATCCTTAGAGGTAGAATCCTGAGCTTGATTCTTGAACAACTGTGTATCCAATTGCTGGCTCTAAGTTTTTAATCTCCTGAATTTGGCTAGATGGTTAACTACAGTGGTACCTTGGTTCATGAACTCAATTCTTTTCATGATTCTGGTTGTAAAACAAGAACCAAATCAAATGACCCTATAAGGTCAACACTGAACCTAACCATTGAATTTAATTCAACCAGACCACCATGAATGCACCCAATCTCGTCAGAATTTTTTTATAAGCAAATAATATGGGAAGATAAGGATAGCCTCTCCCTCTGTAGTAAAAGGCAGGGTTATTCACTATCCAGTATAATAAAGATAATATGTCTCTTTGGTACAATGTTCATGTAGGGTTATTGTCATTAAAAATACTTTGCTGCCTGAAATTTGGGGTTCCTCTCCTGTCATGCAACCTACAAGAGTCACCTGCTCCTCAGAGTTGTTCTGTGGGAGCTGAGACTCAAGGAACAATGATGATAATCTGGCTGTAGCTATTGCTATTTCCTTCATCCTTCAAGTGCAAATCTGGTCTCTTGCCAGCCTCTATGAAACCATAGCATACCACCTTGCTAACTTGCAAGTAGAATAAACCTCAGGCTGTTCACAGTTTTTGATACACAATTGTGAATTAATTTTATTTCAAGCAAACAATAATGATAAATACTATGGTGCCTAATGAGAAGCAGGAATACTATGGAGAGCTGAAGAATGCTCAGTCTAGATAGAATAAACAATTAGCATTCTACTTTAGACAAGGCATCGCTGAAAGATTCAACATTTTGCTGTAGAACTGATTGCAAAGGGAGCGACACCTTTCAAGAGAACCAACTCTTTTCAAGTGCCTTCAAGCTAACTGAAAACATCTGTTTATATATGAATAATTGGAATTGCAGTTATAAATGATTCTTTCTAGTCATTAAAACTATCTGAAAAATCCACTAGTCATTATTTTCTATTTTTGAAAAAGTATAACTTTTAAATACTTGATCTGTTTTTTACTGTATCTGATAATGCAAGTAACATATAATCATAACCAAAATGATACCAATTCATAGAAAGTTCTGAGGTATTAAAAGTGTACTCACTAAGAGTTCCACTTCTGGAAAGGGAGTTGAGCAACAGTGTGGCCCAACTCCCTATCAAAACAGTCATAAGGACAAATATTTTTAAAAGCAACTATTTAAAGTCTCTAGGGGCCAGAGACTTAGCTCAGTGGTTCCACTGCTTGCCTTGCAAGCATAAGGACTCAGTTCGATCCCCGGTACCAAAAAAAATAAAATAAAATAAAAAACAAATAAATAAATAAATAAAGTCTCCTGATACTGCTCCATTTCAGTTATGGGAGCTGTCTTGTCAGTTAGGATAACTAAGGAAATATTTACAAAATCTACTAAATTTTGTTAATAACACCTGGAGGCTATGGAATTTGTGCTGAAGACCTACTCTCTCTCCCTCTTCAGCTCAGCATGACCGAAGCTCCACCTAGATGTATCTCATCAAGAAAATAGGGCTCCATATCCTTTGGCTCTCAATAAAGTGATGCATTATTTCACCAGAAAGGTCAGCTGCATTTTTTCATCCTTTCTACTACTTCCGTGTTTCAGAGGGCTAACTTCTTGAAAACTGTGGCTGAGAAATCAAGATCTCTCTTCTAACCACTCCATATATAACAGCCTCAGAAGTTAAGTGATTCTGAGGCTCTGGTTTCCATCATCCCAACTCATTCATAGGTTAGAAGCTTCATCCAGTAGAGGCAAATCAAAAAGACTAGAAGCTACTGCACCTTCATTCTAGGGCATCTCAAGAACCAGGCCCTTGTCCTGAACCTCTCTCTTTAAAGAGTGCTTCAGAGATTTTGGTCAGAGGAGAAGTCTATTGAAACAATGAAGTTTTAATATCACTTCCAAAAAACCTGAAATTGTCTGGAAAAAAATTTCTAGGGAACAGCAAGCCTAATGTTGCTCTAAAAAGAGTAATTTCAATGTACACAATTAAGAAAAAGATGATAATACCACAAGAGTAATAACTTAAACCATAGATGAAATTACAAGAAACAAATCAGGGAAAGAGACAGTTACCAAGGGCTATCCTGTTATTAGAAATAACTTAAAAAAAAAACAACAAACTTTAAAGTCCAGCCTAAAAACCCCCACTTGTAAAAAGATGTTTAAATAATGCTGGATAAGGCTGTGGAACAATTTATATTCCAGAATATTGTTGGAAACAATGGAGCAATTAGTCAGAAACTAATGGATCCTGATATTTCAGTGTTATATGAACAGAAGAGGATGGATTAAGAGAGACAACAGACAAAGAGACAAAAAGAAGCTACCTCAGCACAGTACCATCACTGGGTGACTGTGTGAATGTCCACAAAGCTTTCAGAAGAGCTGCATCAGAGGCTTCACACTGTGTGGGAAACAACATAAGTAATATATTTCAGTGAACTCATTAAACAAATAAGCAAACAAGCCCCAAATGAGAGGGTAGGGGTTAAAATATATTAACTAAAATTTTAATTTTCAATGAAAATATAAGATATGGAAAGAAATAGGAAACTCCACTAATGTATAGAATAAAAATCAAACAGGCAACAGAAGCAAACTTTAAGAATGCAAAGACAATGAACTTGGCAGACTTTAAAGCTTTAACAACAATATAGTCATTAAATTAAGAAAATCCTGTTTAAAGAAGCAAGGAAAGTATGACAACAATTCCAAATCAAACAAATAAAATCATGAGGAAATAAAATTAGTTTTGGACCTTAGTATTGTGGCACATCCCTGTAATCTCATCACATGGAAGGCTGAGGCAGTAGGATCAGTAAGAGTTTGTGGCCATGCTGGGCTACATAGTGACTTCAAAGACAGCCTGGACTACATAGTGAGGCTATTTTTCAAAAATAAAACAAAAAAATTTAAAAATGGAAATCCTGGAGGTGAAAAGTATAATAACTAAAGGAAAAGCATTACTAAAAGGGTTCAGAAGTAGATTTGAACTAGAAAAAAGAATTCGGGAACTTGAAGATAGATTGTCAGAGATTAAGGGAGCTGAAAAAAATGAAAGAAAAGAAATAGATCCATAGAAACATGTGAAACACCACTATCTGCACCAACATACAACATTGGAAGTACCAGAAAGAGATGAAGGAGAGAAAAGAGCAAGAAAAAAACCTCAAGACATAATGTCTAAAACTTCCCCGCATTTTATTGATAACATTAATCTTCAAATCCAAAAGTTCAGCAAACTCTAAGTAAACAAAATGCAGAGACATACCCCTTGACATATCATAATTAAAATGCTAAAAGCTTAAGAGAAAATCTTGAAAGCAGAAAAGAAAGCAATTCCTCATATGCAGACTCCCCAGTAAGATTAACAACTGATTGCTCCTTAGAAACAATGGAAGACAAAGACAGTTGGCTGAGTATGTCAAGGCTGAAAGACAAGCAGAAACTTCTTATCCAAGAATCTTCTATCCAGCAAAACCATCTTGGAAAAATGAAAGTGAAATAAAGACAAATTCAAGTAAACAAAAGCTGAGATTCTTTTTAGAAAATGATCTCCTTTTTAAGAAATACTGAAGGACTTTATAAAGGCTAGAAGAAAGTGACCATATATAATAATTACACAGAGAGAGAGAGAGAGAGAGAGAGAGAGAGAGAGAACACCAATAAAGGTAATTATGTAATTATAAAGGACATTTAAGAACATATCACATATATTTCATTATAACCTGCTTTTTTCCCACTTAGTATATTTCCAAAGAATAATGATAGTGATTATGTAAGACATTTAAATAAATTATTTTTGGATAAACACACTCATCAACTCATCAAAGTAAGGGAATTCAGTATTTTTCCTAAGATTTCAATCTACTAAAAGGTAGCTTGAGGAAATAGGTGTCTAGATTATATCCTATCTATACTCCCTATGACATTTTCCTATTAATTTTTTTTGAGATTTTTAATTCTGGTAGAAAGTTGAAGCTACTAAGTATCAGCAAACAAATAAATAAAACCTTGGTAGCCTACATCCAGCATGTTTGGGGAGCCAGCATTGAGGAACAATGAGCATAAAACATTGACTTGGAGGGGAGGAGGCCTTGCTTAAATTTTATCTTCTAAACCTGTTGTAGTTTACTCATCCTTTTCTAGGTATATTGTAGGTTGTATGAACTACTCAGACTGTCAAAAGCAAAGTCATGGAACATGATCACTAAAAAGATGCAACAGTGTCACTCTGAACTCAAGCATAGCTGAGCTGCCTGGGACCTGAGGCTGGGAACTAGAAAGCTGAGAACTGAATCAGAGGTGCTCACTCTCTACATTTTGCTCTTTGTTTCTGACCATTTTATTGCCACACTCTCTCCTTTTGTGCTTGGCAGCTATCTCTACAGCCCTACATCAACCACTCCCATGTTTTCCTTTCCTTAAAATTTAGACTTGCAGCTGGGGATTTAGCTCAGTGGTTTCACTGCCTGCTGCGCAAGCGCAAGGACCCGAGTTCGATCCCTGGCACCAAAAAAACCAAACAAACAAAACTTAGACTTGCATGTATCTTACATGGAGTGGTGCCGATTGCTTTAGCTGATTACCTTTTCTGTGTCTCTTCAATCAAATTTTGGAGAGAAAAAACTTCAGTGACTTGGTGCAACCTATAGACTTATTCTATAACAAATATCTTGTGAAAAACAAATTCATGTAAAGTCGCCCTGCCAACAGTGGCAAATAGGGCCAGATACATTTGAAGAGGATGTGGGTGTGTCCCAGAGTTTGTTAAACTACTCTTTGGTAAGTCATTGCTCTCTTGCCTATAATACTTATCTATGAAATCCTTCTCTGTGGCTCCTTCTAATTCTTTCAGAAATGTTTATTTCCTAAGAGATATGTGAAAAATTGACACCAAAAGTCTTTCTTAATTCTTGGGTGTTCTGCATACACACTGGTATTTTTAGTACATGACACAAGACAGTCTTATTTTACAAGTCAGTGCTAGAAGCAGGTCATCCTGTACACTAATCTCTTCCCATCCACTACCATCATACATAATAACTTCTCTGTGACTTAGGAAAAAAGAGAATTTCATAGTCCCTTTGGTTCATTTTCAAAGAACGAGTCTCTAGCCTAAGTGTCTGGGTTGAGGATTTCCCCAATTATATTCTGAAAAAGAATTTTTTCCCACATGGAAATGCTTAGGCGTATCTGGCATTAATTAAAGTACTTAATTAATAACAATTCTAAGAAAAATAAGCCAATCTCTAAATATTCAACTTCATTCTCTTTTCTCTGTGTATTGCAAATACAACCAGTCCTGTAAATAACATGTATGCAAGTGTGTGAGCAATTTGAGCCCTTAATTCAATGAATATATCTGAGGCTAAATGACAGAACTTGTGTTATCATGTTGCTACTTATGTTTGCAATGCAGAAATTCTAACAGATGTCCTTACCTGAGGCTGAAGTAGAGGGAGAAGACACAATATTGAAGATGAATCAAAACAGAACATTAATATCAGTTTTACAGATAAGATAAGCTCAGCTGCTATATTCATTTTTGCTTACTCCTGACTCCCTGTGATCCCTGACCTCTCACTTTGGCAGTCACTAAATAGAAGTAAAGAGAGAACTTTATGATAAAAGCAAGGGCTCCCAATGAACATCTTTTTTAAAAATTCCAATGAATGATTGATTTTATAGTTTAATTATACCTAATTCAGAATCTTATTTAAATCTCACAATCTTCTTTATTACAATTACATTGTTTGTTTTTCATTAAAAAAGATTGGGCCACATTTTTCTTCTGAATCCCAGTGGAGTCCGGATACATTAGCAGCCAAGTGCATAGTACATACTCAGTAAGTGCTTATTTTTTTATTAAGTTAACATATGTATAGTCCTTTAGGATCTAAACAGCTATTCCAGGTTTTCTTGACGGTTAACTTGCATTTTAATTAGCAAATGGAGGAGGAAAGAAAGAAAATTACATATATGCAAAACCAGCATGCTCATAAAACAATAAAGTGCCAGAGGGTTAGTTCTTCAGAGATCATCTTGTACAAGACTGAGAATTTGAGGGCTAGGGCTATTTGACCAAGTCACACAGCTGGTCAGGATCTTAAGTCCTTCTCTGCACTCATCATACCAATTTCTACATAATTGGGTTTTTTTTACAAAGAGTTTGATCTTGCTCCATGGTCATTCTCCCCAAGACTGCCTACCCCCATCAACACTGGTGTTTAACAGTCTCTTCAAAGTCTATAGTTTAGCAAAACATGAATGTCTCTATTCACTTGTCTCATTTTTCCTTTTTTGTCTCATCAAGCTATTCTCAGAAATCTCCCATTACAACTCTGCACCTTCCTTTACATCTAGAGCAGTAGTTTTCACTGCTTCTTCCTACCTAAACAAGCTGATAATTTTATTGCATTTCCCATACTAATGTTCACTAGCATGGATTCTCAGAGGTAGCGAAGGAGTGGGTAAGCCTACAGTCACAACTATTAAGTTTCTCTTATGCTCATTAATCACTTATGTCTAGGATCAGATAATAGTTGTGGAAACCAAAACTCCATAGCAACCAAATTAATACTAACGAACAATGGCAGAAAACTTTCTATCCATAAAGAAATGCATTTGAAGAGGAATACAAAGAGGCTGGAAATGAAGTTATTAGAGAGAAATTTGGCAATGTTAGTTTTTGTGGAAGGTTAGGAACTTCTAACAGTTCATTTCCATCATCTTATCTATGAAATCTTTGAAAAGGGAAAAATTTCCAATCATGGCAGTTTTGGTAGTTCACAGAAGATAAATTGTTTTTAATAGAAATTGATTCCTTTTCTCCTCTCTGATGTCGTGAGATTCTGATACTATGGAACACCCCTCTGTCCAGCCCTTGCAGTGCAGTCTGAAAAGGCGTTAATTTCATTTTGCTCCAGGCTTCAGTTAGTGGATCATGATGTTGACTCATCAGAGGAACTGCAAATCTTTCAGAACATTAAAAATATTAAAATTTGAAACATGTATCTTGATTACACATTGTCTGGAGAGCCGTGTTAGCCATTCTACCAAGATGGTTACCAAGTAAAAGAAAATGGAGTGTAGAATTTGGAAATAGGTAAATAGATTATGACATTGTTATAGACACAAAACGGAATGGTAACTTCAAAAGCCAATTTTCACAGGTTTCAGCTGCAGACAAAAAGAGAGAGGTTTCTCTTTGGGTGATATATAACTTAATTTGTTCTCACAATGCTGGCATTTGTTTCAGTGTTGTTATTAGTTTCTTCCCTTAGCAAAAGCAAGAGTAGATTTTTTAATATTTCTAAAAATTGAATTTTATGAGCAAATTTTAAGGTTCAGTAAGTTATGAGCATGAGGAATAATTTTCCTAAATGATAATAACCACCGGGCACTAGGTCATTAGGGTGTGCTGCTCTGAGTCCCAGTAGAATTGCCAATATGGAAAATTTGCACAAGAACCTGTGTTTAGGAACACTGACCTGATTCACTAAATTGAATCTTGGATCTGACATTACTGGTGTATGATTCTGGGAAAGAAGGACTGATAGAACTTTCACAAACTAAATTGATTTACTTCTTGGCTTTGAGGTAGGGCATCCTGATTGATGACATATCTGACTACAATACATCCAAGGAAAAGCATTACCAGAACTCCATTTGCAACAGCACCTGAAAGATCTCTATCCCTCTGAGACAATATCTCTGCTCACCCCATGACTCTCTATCAGATCTCTTCCCCAGATGATCCAAACCCTTCCCTTGCCTGAGCAGTCCTTTCAGAAATTGTACTGACTGTGTATTGGATTTATCCTATTATCTTCCCTTGCTCCCTGACATGACTTCCTTGAAACCAAATCTTCCTTCCTCATAAGCTTTGATTATATTGTTAGCAGTGTATCCTTCCCAGTCTGCTTTTCTTCCTCTCCAGACCCATGTTCTGGATGCTACTGCTGATCTTCATAGGTCCTCCTTTTGGAAGCTATATTCTTTAACTTATCTAGATGCACTGTATCTGGTGCATGGAAATGTAAGAACTCAGAAAAATGTAATATCTAATAAACATTCATTGAAAGAGTGAACAATAGAAAGAATAAATGAATGAATACCATGAACACCAATCAGGAGACCTAGACTAAAGTTTTAGCTTTGAGCCACAGTCTGGCTATGTGACATTTGATTATGGTGAATTATTTGGACCTGTTTCCTTATTTGTATAATGAAGATGAATACTTCCTCTACTTATCCATCATAGTTTTACAAATCTTATAATATGATACACAAAATGTAAAGTATTATAAAAATACTGTTGATCAATTAATATTTACTGAGTGTTTTATTCAGGAGATTCTACAGAATTAAAGTAGAGATGATCTAAGCCTCCTGAAGTGTTTAGTCCACTGATGAGACTAACATGAAAAGAAATCATAGGAAATCATTTTTGTAGGGGTATCTGGAGAAGTAAAAATACTACAAGACAACAGAAATTCTTTGTCAACTACAGCCTGGAATACTGTGCTAGGTACAGTGTGGTAGAGCTGAGAGGTGAAGACACAAATGTGCTCTCTATGATCATGATGCTTTCAGCCTGATACAGCAAAGCCCCAGTGTTGATTTTAAAATATAGAAAAGTCTTTGAAGAATAGAGATCTATCGTTATTCTACAAAGAATACTCTCACTACATGTGGCAGCACAGGTTTGTAATCCCAGCTACTCAGGAGGCTGAGGAAGGATGATTGCAAGTACAAGTCTAGCCTGGGGAACTTTGCAAGATTCTGTATCAAAAAATAAATAAAATGAAGTAAAAAGAGCTAAGGACATGGCACAGTTGTTTCTGGGTTCATTCCCTAGTACTGCACAAAAGGAGAAAGAAAGGAAGAAGGAAAGAAAGAAAGAAAGAAAGAAAGAAAGAAAGAAAGAAAAGAAAGAGGAAGGAAGGAAGGAGGAAGAAAGAGAAAGAAATAAAGAGAGAGAAATAGAGAGAGAGGAAGAAAAGAGAAAATACTTTAAATCAAAATTAGAAGAGGAAGTAATATATTTTTTCAAAAAATGAGTAAACATTTCTATGAAAATTGCCTACAGTATTAGTCTTCTCATTTTCTTGCTGACCCAAAGAACTTTGTCACAAAGTCCCCTTAGCTTCTGGAATTTGGGTTGGGAGAGTTTCCAGCAAATACAACGTTTCCTGGATTCTTGCTGTCAAGAATCATGTCAGCCTGGAGGAAGTAGAAAAAGGCAAAATTATTTCTTCCTGTTATTATAAAGGTGGTAGTAACAAAAAATAGGTTTGAGAATATAAACGTTTGTTTTAGACCCCTCCTTTCACCTTTTCTTATGCATTTTTTCCCACCTCTCATCAAACCTCTGGCATTCTCTGGCTACTCTAAGTACCATCCAAAGTAGTCCTTCTTCACAAATGACTTATCTTACCCTTCCACAATCAAAATTCACTGCCTCTGTGCAACTGAACTCAATTGTTCCAAGAAAAGCAATAAGGTTGAAACAACCCTCCCAGATGTGTTTGCTTTTGCAAAATAACTTTTATTGCTTTTTTCTAATTATGAAAGTAATTCATGCTTATTGCAGTAAGCATAAGAAATATAAAACAGTATTAAGAAGAAAACAAAAACTGTCAAAGCCTGTAGGGTATTTTGCATTTCTAAGAGAGAAATATTCTTGACAGATGTATTCAGTCTGTGAAGATGTATTCAGTCTGTGAAGATGTATTGAGGGGCTGTAATATGAGCAGGGAATTGTGATAGGAAGTTTGAGAGGAATCAAGGGGAGGTAGACCAGATGTGATTCTCAAATAACAAACATTATGGCATCCAAATTATTCCATTATTAATTAGTTAAAGGTCGGCAAGTGCTGTTCATTTTGAATGGACACTGAAACACTAATTTTGTTGAATTCCATTTTAAAGCTTCCAAATTGAAAGTTCAACTTTGAGGTTGAGCTCATGGCAGGATATTGCCATCAGGCATGCCAAGTTTTCTCTCTAGGATCTTCCCTCCTTAAAAAGTATGAAATAGGCAGAGAAAGAGAAGGCATGATTACCAGTTGTGCTTTCTTGAGACAAATAGCTCTTTTCCCCTAATACTTGTGCTTGCTCTCTCTCTCTCTCTCTCTCTCTCTCTCTTAAATATCTTTTTTCTACTTCTCCTGTTTCTTATTTTTATAAATTATTGAAAACTTATATACAGTAAATTTCACTTTGTGATTTATAGTCTGTGAGCTTTGACTAAGGCAGTGTTGGAAAAGAAACCATTGAGATGCAGAATGAGAGGACAAAGGATGCAGCTAAGAGGCTGAGTGCTTGCTTAGTAGGTATGAGTGAGGCCCTAAGGCCCTAAGGTTGATCTCCAATGCTGGAATGAAAGAGAGAAAGGAAAGGAGAGAGAGGGTATGGGGAGAACAATTTTGTCAACACCTGCCCCCACATTCTCTTGTGCTACCTTTTTCAATCAAATCCTCTTTCCACTCCAGTGTAGTCTTTGGCAACCACTGATCTGTTCTCCATCCCGAGAACTTTTGCCTTTTTCTGAACGTCATATAAATGAGTATAGCTTTGCTCACATATCATAGAGCATCTGTGTTGCTTAATGGCTATATTTTAGGCTTGTTATTCACAAATCTCCTCAGTCGGCTCAGTAGCCTCTGTGATGGAGGAGAAATTGTCCGATGTATCTATGAAGGAGATTCTCATCTAATGGAGTAAATCCATCAAACATATGTGGAAGACCTGCAAAGCTCTTGAAAATTTCATTGTGACAGAAACACTACCCTTGGATAAAAAGAGACATAGGGAGGGCAAAATAAAAGGAGGTTTTCAAACTCCTGTTGAAATTTCTACATGTAGAACACAGGCTGATAACAAAAATCTCTGGTGAAAACACATGCTACCCTTCATGGAAAACGAATCCTCCAAGGTTGGCAACTTCAACCTGGAGAGCAGACATGTATACGACAGATCATTCACAGGCTTTGATACATAATGGAATTTGTACAGGTGGATTTCAAAATTTCCCAGAATAAAGTACTCCTTTTTCCTTTCCATTTTTTCCCTTTTTGAAGGGTAATGTCTCTAGCTGCTATCCTATGCCTGTAATTCCTCTACTGTAATTTGGAAGCAGATAATTTTTTATTGGAAAACAGGAATTTTGCCCTCATATGGATTATACTCAGACTCACGCCTTTTTGTGATTTAGATGAAGTGAATTAGAATTTTGAGATGATGAAATTTTGATGAAAAGAATGGACTTTGAGTTGATATTATATTGGTTTGAGACTTCTTGGGGTCTTGGAATATATTTGACATGAGATGGATGTGAATCTTTGAGAACCAGAGAAAAGGGGATAGACATTTTCATGTCCTAAATCACAGAATCTATGAATATGCTGTTTTACACAGTAAAATCCACTCTGAAGAGGTCATTAAGTTAAAGATTTTGAGATGGAGAGATTGTCGAGAAGGGCCCAATTTAATCACAAGTTTCCTTATAAAACGAAACTCAGAGTCAAGGGAGGTGTGAAGATGGAAGGAAAGAACATGATGAGAAGAGCATGAGCCCAGACTATCTTCTAAAGGCTAGAAAAGACAAGGAACAAAACCTCCAGAAGGAATTGGAGGATTTTATTTTTAATTTTGTAGCACTGGGGACTGAACCCCAGGGCCTTGCATATGCTAGGCAAGTGCTCTGCCACTGAGCCACATCCACAGGCAGGAATTGGAACTCTGCCAGTCATAGTTACAAAGGTTTTTTTCCAAACTTCTCACTCCCCAATTTTAAGGGGATTTGGCTGCATTTTCTTTTGGTGACATATATGGTTTCACTTTTTTCTTTTACAATTATATCCCTGTGTCATTGGGACATATCTGGGTGCCTTACATGAGAAATAGATCTGTCATTTTCAAATGCTGATTATCCCAGCATCTTGCCTTAAGAAACTAATAGCTTGAGTTGCGCTGAAAACACCGAATCAGCCTGCTGCAGACAGGCAGGTCTGCAGACAGGGTCCCGAGGTCGCCAATAGCGCGGAAAACACCAAATCAGCCTGCGTCCCAGCAACAATCCACTGGACATCCCCCCCACACACTCTTTTGGCATCTTCTCTGTACAGCCACCTGGTTCCACACTACAAAGACGCAGAGGACACCAGACCACCAGACCACTGTACTGGAGCTAATCAGGTTCTCAGCATTTAAAGAATTCCTGCCCAGAGGTAGGGGCTTCTGAGCCACCATACCACCACTCATGGTCCAGAGGAAGGGGCTGCCCAGCCAGCATCCCTTCTGCTGCTTCTGACCCAGAGGTAGGGGCTTTGGAGCCACCGTCCAACTGGTCCTGGTCAAGAGGAAGGGGGTTTCGGGTCACCATCCCTACCGCTGCTCCCAGCCCCTGTCCCACCTCTCCCAGATAAGAGAAGGTGAGCTCCCCAGGCGCCAACAGCACCGCCCCCCCCACCGCCTTCCCAGTCAAAATGAGAAAACACATTTAAAAAAGTCTCAAAACCAGACTTCCAGATCACCTACAGCAACCCCAAAGGGAAATGAGATGGAAAACTCTGATACTCAACCACCTGGACACACTGAATTGGCATCAAAAGGGGATCTGGAAAAAATGAAATCAGAAATAATTTCTCAGATAACAGGAGAAATTGTGCTCTTAGTGCAAGACATGATTAATAAATCTAGAGAGGAGCTCAGAAATATGATGGAATCCCAACATAGGAAACAAATGGAATCCAGAAAACAGATGCAAATAGATTTCCAGGAGATGAAAAACTCCATTGAAAGTCTACACAGCAGAATGAGCCAATGTGAGGACAGAATTTTAGATATAGAAGATAAGATTGCAATTAGTGACCAGGAAGAGAAAAATTGCTTCAAAATTATAAGGGAACATGAGAAATCAATCCAGCAGCTGCTAGATGATGCAAAGAAGCATAACATGAGACTGACCAGAGTCAATGAAGAAACAGGAAAGAGTGCAGATGACATAAAAAAAACTCTTTGTAGAAGTACTGGCAGAAAACTTCCCAAGCAGGGGAAAAGAACTTGACATACAGATAAGTGAGGCATATAGGACTCCAAATAGCCTTGATCAAAAAAAAATCTACACATAGGCATATAATTGTTCAGATTCCAGAAACACAACAGAAGAACAAAGTTCTACAAGCAGTTAAAGAAAAGAAACAAATCACATACAAAGGAAAGCCCATCAGAATCACAGCAGACTTCTCAACACAAACCATCAAGGCAAGAAGAGCTTGGAGTGACATATTCCAAGCCCTAAAAGAAAACAGCCTCCAACCCAGATTGATGTACCCTGAAAAACTGTCTTTCAGAATTGATGGAGAAATAAGATACTTTCATGACAAAGAGCACCTTAGGAACTTCGTGAATACCAAACCAGCACTCAAAAAACTTTTTACACAATATCCTAGGAACAGACATTGAGGATCACAACCCCGGGAAGCAAAGCAGAATGAACCCAACTGCCATGACAAGAAATTAAATGTAAAGGAGGAGAACCCAACAAAAAGAAAAAGTCATGGGAATGATAAGTCAATACGTTTCAGTCATAACCATCAATGTTAATGGTCTCAATTCACCAATCAAAAGAAATTGACTGGCAGAATGGGCCAAGAAGCAAAATCCAACAATATGCTGCATATAAGAAACACACTCAATTCAAAAGGAAACTCACAGACTGAAAGTTAAAGGGTTGAAAACAATACTCCATGTGATGGGAACATGAAAAAAAAGCAGGAGTAGCTATCCTCTTTGCAGATCAAGTAGATTTCAAACCAACACTGATTAAGAGAGACAAAGAAGGACACTACATCCTTGTAAAGGGAACAATCCAAGAGGAAGAGATGACAAACATAAATATCTATGCACCAAACACTAGTGCTCCCAACTATATAAAACAAATACTAATGGACATGAAAAGTCATATATGCACTAATATAATTGTACTGGGGGACCTCAACACCTCACTGTCACAAATAGATAGAACAACTAGACAAAAAATAAGTAATGAAATACTAGAAATCAATCGAACTCTTGAACAAATGAACTTAACAGATGTTTACAGAGTCTTCCACCCCACAAAATCAGAATACACATTCTTCTCAGCTGCACATGGGTCATTCTCAAAAATAGACCATATACTCACATATAGAACATGTTTAAGTAAGTCCAAAGGAATTGAAGTTATCCCCTGTATATTATCAGACCATAGTGCAATGAAATTGGTGATCATAGCAAAAGAAACTGGAAAAATTTCATAAACATGTGGAAATTGAACAACACACTTCTGAATAACCAATGGGTCACAGAGGAAATTAAAGAAGAAATCAGACAGTTCCATCAATTAAATGACAATGACAATACAACATATCAGAATCTATGGGACACAATGAAAGCAGTCTTATGAGGGTAAATCACAGCAGTGAATACGCATATTAGGAAAACAGAATGAGCTCAATTAAACAACCTGATGCTGAACTTCAAGCTTCTAGAAAGAGAAGAGCGGGACAACCCCAAAGTTTATACAAGGGAGGAAATTATATAGATGAGGGCAGAAATCAATGCAATGGAGACGAAGAGAATGATACAAAAAATCAACGAAGCCAAGAGTTGGTTCTTCGAAAGAATCAACAAAATTGACAAAACTCTTAGTCAACCTTATCAGAAAAAGGAAAGAAAAGGCCCAAAAACATGCAATTAGGAATGAAAAGGGTGAAATTACAACAGACCCAGCAGAAATCCAGAGGATCATTAATACCTACTTCCAGAACCTATACGCCAATAAGATGGACAACACAGAAGAAATGGACAGATTCCTAGATACATATGAATTACCAAAGTTGAATGAAGAAGACCTAAAATTTCTGAACAACCTAATATCAACCAATGAAATTGAAAATGTAATTAAAAACTTATCAACTAAGCAAAGCCCAGGCCCTGATGGCTTCACTGCTAAATTCTACAAGACATTTAGAGAGGAACTGCTGCCACTACTGTTTACACTCTTCAGTGAAACTGAAAGGGAAGCAATACTCCCAAATTCATTCCAGGAAGCAAGCATCACCTTGATCCCCAAAGCAGAGAAAGACCCAACTGAAAAAGAGAACTATAGGCCAATCTCACTAATGAACATAGATGCAAAAATCCTTAATAAGATAATGGCAAACAGAATGCAGAAGATCATCAAGAAGATCATACACCCTGATCAAGTGGGATTCATCCCAGGGATGCAGGGATGGTTCAATATACGAAAATCAATCAGTGTAATACACTATATCAATACAGCCAAGGACAAAAACCATATGATTATCTCCATAGACGCAGAAAAAGCATTTGACAAAATCCTACATGCATTTATGATAAAAACCCTACAAAAATTGGAATAGATGGTCTATACCTCAAACTGATAGAAGCCATCTATGAAAAACCAACAGCCAATATCATACTAAATGGTCAAAAACTGAAATCCTTCACACTCAAATCAGGAACAAGACAAAGATGTCCACTCTCACCACTCTTGTTCAATATAGTTCTGGAAACATTAGCCATGGCCATTAGATGAGAGAAAGAAATAAAAGGAATAAAGAGAGGTAATGAAGAAGTCAAATTGTCATTATTTGCAGATGACATGATACTCTATATAGAAGAGCCCAAGAACTCCACCAAAAGTCTTCTAGACTTAATAACCAAATTCAGTCAAGTAGCTGGTTACAAGGTCAACACACAAAAATCAATAGCTTTCCTCTACACCAATGACAGACTCACTGAGAGAGAAATAGGGCAAATAATTCCTTTCACAATAGCATGTGAAGTACTGAAATACCTGGGAATCATCCTAATGAAAGAAATCAAAGACCTCTTCTCTGAAAACTATGGCACTCTGAAAAGAGAGATTGAAGATGATATCAGAAAATGGACAGACATGCCCTGCTCCTGGCTAGGAAGGATTAATATAGTGAAAATGGCCATACTTCCAAAACTGCTATATAGATTTAATGCAATTCCAATTGAGATCCCAGCAGCATACTTCATGGACCTTGAGAAAACTATCCAGAAATTCATTTGGAACAAGAAGAGACACAGAATAGCAAAAGCAATTCTAGGTAACAGAGACATGGCAGGGCACATCACATTCCTCAAACTGCAACTATATTACAAAGCTACTGTAATAAAAACAGCATGGTACTGGCAAAGAAACAGACCTGAGGACTAGTGGAACAGATTAGAAGATGAAGAAACAATGCCAGACACACTCAGCCATCTTATCTTCAATAAAGGAGTCAAACACCCTCACTGGAGGAAAGACAGCCTCTTTAATAAATGGTGCTGGAAAAATTGAGTTTCAATTTGCCAATGATTAAAACTAGGCCTATATCTTTTGCCAAGCAATGAACTAAAATCAAAATGGATTAAAGATCTAAATATTAATATAGAAATGCTGAACCCGTTGAAACAGTGGTTAGGTAGAACTCTTGAAGACATTGGTGTAGAAAAAGATTTTATGAACAAAACCTCAGTTGCCCGTGAACTAGCACAAACAATCAAAAAGTGGGATCTCTTCTTATTAAAAAGCTTATGCACAACAAGAGAAACCACCAGCAGTGTGAAGAGACAACCCACAATGTGGAAAAAAATCTTTACCCGCTCTTCCTCAGGCAAAGGTCTACTATCTCAAATCTATAAAGAACTCAAAAAAATCAGACCTCCCAAATTGAAAGACCCAATCCAAAAATGGGCATCTGAAATGAACAGACATTTCTCAGACAATGAAGTAGAAATAGCAAATAAATACATGAAAAAATGTTCAATATCACTGGTCATTCTAGAGATGCAAATGAAAACAAGGCTGAGATTCCACCTCACTCCAGAAAGAATGGCTGCTATCATGAAATCAACCAATAACAAATGCTGGCAGGGCTGTGGGGAAAGAGGAACCCTGCTCCACTGCTGGTGGAAGTGTCGACTGGTGCAACCACTGTGGAAATCAGTATGGAGATACCTCAAAGAACTAGGACTGGAAGTCCCATTTGACCCAGCTATTCCACTGCTGGGGATCTTCCCCAAAGAATTAAAAGAATCATACCACAGTGATATATGTGCAACCATGTTCACAGCAGCACAGTTTGTGATAGCTAAAACTTGGGAACAGCCCAAATGCCCATCAACTGGAGGCTGGATAAAGAAAATTTGGTTTCTCTATAAAATGGAGTACTACTCAGCCATAAAAAATGAGAAATTAGAGACATTTATAGCTAAATCAATGCACATTGAGGTGATACTCTTAAGTGAAATAAATAGGACACACCTGAATAAATACCGAAGTTTCTCTGGTGTGAGAAACTGAAAGTGTAAATGGGGTCTGAAATGTATGATAGGTAATGTGAAATAGGAAGAAAAGGGGCAAAGGGGAAGGAGGTGGGAGGGTCAGGGGAAAGGAAAAAGGGAATGGAATTAATATGAGAAAATGGAAAAATAGGAACAAAATCTTTGTAAATAGGGAGGAATGGAGGACTTAAAGGGAGGGCTGGGCAAGGGAGAAAGATGGGAACCAAGAGAGATTATGTAAAGGTGCAAATTTCCAATGATGAATGTCATTATATTGTATACCTAAAATGTACCAGTGATTAGAATGAATAATTGATAATGCAAAATAGGAAGAAAAGGTCCAAAGGGGTAGGGGTAGTAGGAGGGGCAGGGGAAAGGAAAGAAGGGAAAGGTAAAATGATGAGAAATGGAAAAAATGGAAATGAAGTCTTTGTAAATAGGGAAGGGTGGAGGGGGTGAAAGGAGGGCTAGGAATAGGGAAAAAAGAAAAAGAAAAAAGAAACCAATAGCTTGGCAACTGAGTTGAGAAGGTACATTTTTACATATAAAAATTTCAAATCCACTTTTCTTTTTCTAGAATTTTGATTTTTTACATTTGGGTTTTTTTGTATTCATTAACAAAATCATGCCATTTTAATTATACCAGTATTAGAATGTTTCCATATTTGATTTGATATTTCTTTTCTATTTTAGCATTTTTATAACTCCTCAGGGGAGTTTATTATTCTATTTTAACTTTATAAATAACTTATCTCCATTTTTAAAACCCAAATGTGTAAACATGTTACATAGGTAACTGGAATTATTAGAATGTTTATTCTTCTCATAGCTGGGTGTTTTCATTCATACATCATTTCTAATTAAGTACCAATCTACCCTAACCTATTTGTGAATGTTCAGGCAACACTGCAGCCTGGAAGAACAGCTGACACCAGAATGGGGTGGATCTTCCTCCTTTGGCATATGCTGGCATCTTCACCAAGTTATAGAAAATAATTTTTCTCTTTTCTATGCTTATCTCCAAGGAAGAAACGCATTATGCCACTTTTATATTATTGAGTTAGTGCCCAGTACTCCTACTTTCAAAAAGTAAGTGTTGATTTATTAGGAGACCCAGAATGATAAAATGTCTTTGTTGGATGAGAACCCCCATCAAGGAAGATTCAGTTAATTGACACATCTTCAAGTATAACCAAAATATTCTCTTTCCCAACCGTAAGAAGCTTTCTTTTCTTCCTAAGGTCACTTTGTGTATACCTTCTCTGCTATTTTCTGCTTTAGTTTCTCTCAAAAGACAGCAAGGTCAGACTTGTTAGACACATAATTTGCACCTTGGTTGCATAGACTAATCATTCTTGAGATTATGTTATTGGCAATTCGGCACCCAGGTTCACAGAGCTATGTTAATAGATCAGATTGTTTGCCAACCACAAATCCTAATATTTTGTTTGGCTTCCTGTCCAATATGGGACACCCTCCCATAAACACCTGCCCACTACAAAAACAAAGGTTCAGAATGCTGTCTACTCCTCACTCTTTTTTACCTCCTATTCACCTTTAGTACTGTACTGTGAGCTTTGTATGACATGGCATGTGTCCTCATAATGGGAAAGGTGAGTGACAAAGTGACAAAGGCAGTTATCTCTGTATCTGTTATCTTAACAGATCTAACCTGATTTAGAAAAATCCTAGGTACATTTTCTACACAGAAGCCTCTACTTACCTTCAGTACTGAGAGGTCTTTTCTCCATGTATCTCAGATTTTACCCACCATTCCTTTGCTTATAGCTTCCATGGCTGTGGAACTATCTGTTCACATAATGGTGCTGACATCATTTTTGTTTGTTTCTGTTGTTGCAATCTCCAGCCCCTTTCTATCACTTCTGAACCTTGATCTCAAGGGTTTGAATATCAATTCAAGAGACTAATTCCTTTTCATAATTTACCACTGGATTTTTATGCCCCACGATGATAGGTTTATTTCATCATTACCATAGAGTTCCCTTCTTTTTAGGTACTAAAGTGTCTCCAGTAGAAATGGGCTAATAATGATTTCTGTAATAGGTAGTGTTTTGTGACAACCTACTGCTGTCTTCGAACAGTCAGGTCCAGTTTCATAGTTTGATTCACATTGTCCTACAGCTTTCTTGTTCAGATGGGTTTTTCCTCTATGAAATTTGATTTATATATAACATTCACCAGCAGTCTAGCTTTCATGACAACTATCCCCTCCTTTCCACCTATTTTATTCATGTGTGAAGCCCAATTAATTGATAACATTTAAGCTAATAGGTGAACTGCACTAGACACTAGTAGGAATTGAAATTAACTCCAATTATCAGCATACCCTAGCTTCAGCTCTTAACCAATTAGAACCTACACCTCCTAATCCTCTGTTGGGTATAATGCATTTTATATATTTCTGTTATAATTTCTTTGACTTAATTATAATTACAAGTATCTGTACCAAATTTGAATGACGAAGGATTTAATCAATCTACAAAAAATTGGCAAATGTGCCTGTAGTTTCTACAAATTAGTAGGCTAATAATAGAGTTGCTTAAGGCTAGTGGTGAGCTTTTGAACTCTTTTCCCAGTTAAAGGTCATGACTTTAGAATCAATTAGAGGTTATGAGACATGAACAGCTGGATATAGAGATGGTGTCAAAGAAAATGGTATGATTTATTTTGTTTTGGGTTTTTTTTTTAATTGTGCCTTATAACACCAAACTAAAATGCTTCTGGCAAGAAATACAGTTTACCTCATGAGGCTTGAGTAGAATATATTTTCTAACAGCCATGCCTACATGATAAACAGAGATTTAAATCAAAAATTGAGAAAAGAAGGGAGAATGCACAGTTTGCACTACAAAACACTGCCCTTGGAGGTTATTAGGTATAAATTAGAAAAAAATAAAGAAACAATGGAGGAGAAGCCAAATAGTTCATAAAAGAAAATAGCAGGATGAGAATCATAGCACATGATAAATCTTAAAACTTCAGAAGTTTTGTAGTGAAGAAAAAGGAATTGGAAGTAAGCAAAATAAACTTAAGACATTTAACCCAATGAAATACATACAAAGATACAAATGCCACCAGAACTTGGAAGAATTACTGGCAAAGATGGGAGAAGAAGAATATATCCTGCATAAAGTGAAAACAATTCACAAAGAGGGGGAAGTCCCTGAAAGGGAATGGCTCTTTATTTCAAGAAGCTCTTAAATGGAAGCCCAAAAGCTGGATCCCTATTATACTGTCAAACATTTGGATGAGGTCAAGTAAAGTCAACTAGATATGGTAATGATACCACCAAGAGATTGGAGTCAACTATGCAAGAGTGGAAAGAATACTATAGGTTAAGTCACTGCCACTAACTAAGCACACTATTCTTTCAGGAAGTGGAACAAGTCACAAGATTTCACCATCAGGATGAATAGAGGCAGAAGGATTAACCACGAAGCCATATATTGAGTGCACTAGGGCAGATACCTTCCCAAAGATGATTGGATCTTGACATTCAAAAGTTATAAAAGGTCATAAGAGGTCTCCCCACTATGTGAAAGTATCAGAATCAGAAAATGTTCTTCAGTGAATTATTATATCTATAAAATAGTAGGTAGAAGGAATGATTCACCAGAGGATCAAATTTAAAACATGAAAAAGGAGTTCATGGTGAAATTAACATGGAAAAGAGAGGAGCAGAGGACATCTTTGAGGTAACTCAGTGGTAGGGTCAGTGTTTTCTACATCTTCTACTGAGACCAGTGAGGATTTGAAAGTATTAATGACCTTACTCCAGCTACATAGTTATAGGAAAGCAAAAGGGAACTGTAAGGCAGCACTCAAGATACATTGAGGGCTCAGGTCATAAAATAAAAATCAAAAGAACCTCAAAAAGGAGTATGGCTTGGGTGTAGCTTGGTGGCACAGCATGTCTTAACTAGCTCAAGGCATTTAATTCAGTCCCAGCATAACTGAAAAATGATAAACAATTAAAAATAATATATTATGTGGCTAAAGCCACAGGCATTAAACAAATCAGTCAAACAACATTTTAACTAATAATTTAGTTCCTTTTCTTATTTCTCTATTAAAAATGTTTTCATCTATTTCACATGTTGCTAGAAAAGATTCCTTTCTATGTAGTAGAGGTTTTCTTCTAGGTGATACAATAGACATATGCTGTCCACTACAATAAAAACTAGGTACACATAATAATTAAGTACTTGAAAAATAGCTAGGCAGAATTGAGATATCCTACAAAGTATAAAATATAAGATGAATTTCAGCCAGGTGCTGTGGCACATACCTATAATTCCAGCAATGTGGGAGGTTGAGATAGGATGATCCAAATTTGAGCCCAGCCTGGGTAATTTAGTGAGATTCTGTCACAGTATAAAAAACATTTTTAAAAGGCCTAGGATAAATTATCCCTGGGTTTGATCCCCCATTATGCAATAAAACAACAGCAACAACAATAACAAAAACAAAAGAACAATAATATTTCCAAGACAATAATGATAAAATGTATGAAAAATAACTCATTAAAAATTTTATAATGATAAAAAATTTTGGATATGTTGATTTCTGCTATGTATTTTTATATTATTAGACTTACATATTCTTACTTTTTGTACATGGCTATTAATTTTTTTTAATTTATACTTGTCACTCATAAAATATCTTTCTGTGGAAAATGCAGTTGTAGATTCTATCTCTGTCTTGTCAGAGTGACAGATACTTGATCTAAAAGTGATCTGATTTAGGTCTGAAATAGTGGCTATAGAAGTGAGGTATTTATCTTTAATTCATTCCCCAACTAATAGTGATGACCACATCAAAACCCCCAAACTTGCCCACTCCCTCTGTACGTTTCCCTCACCCGTGATGTACCATCACAACAAACAATTTCCTAATACCAGTCAACCACTCTTGTTGGCTGACCAATTAAATGCTTTCATATAATGTATAACAACAGCATATGCGTCCTAAATCTTTTATAATTACGGAATTTCATGGAATGATTCATATAGGAACCTAACAATATTGTCCATTAAGACAGATTTGGAGCAGTAGAAAAATAAAAGATAATTATGGAAATTGAAAATGTCCACTTTAAGTTGCTTATCATCTGTACATTAGTTAAATCCTCTCTCCCTCCCACTGCCCACATCCTATTTCTTCCTTGATGCCACATCCAAATCACATCAATATGCACTGACCTAGCTTGGAGAAGGCTGACCTGAGGCACACATGACGTGCTGCCGGTTCAGGAGCAGACCTTCTATGGCGGTTCCCAGATTTTTCACCTACTGAGAAAGCAGTCCTCTCATTTTCTTCCTTTTTTATTTTGGCCACAAGAATCTGATGCTTACTTGCTGATATATTCATTCTGTGCTTCAGGTGTTGCATTTGTTCCTTCCAAGTAATGGATGCTGATCAGCTTGGGCCATAGCCCTTTCACCATCCTGTGATTACCTTGTAACCTTAGGGTCCCTTGCACTCATAAATATAGCAGGGTGAAGTGGTTTTCTTTCATGTTCCACATTATAGCTCGCTCTTTACTATTAGGTCAAAGGGACCTCCCTCTACTGTTACAAACTGAGCCTTTTTATTTTAATTTTTGGTGGTACTAGGGATTTAACCAGGACTTTGGACTGAACTACTTCCCTACTTCTTTTTTTTTAATCTTTTGAGACAGGATGTCACTTAATCTCCTGAGGCAATCCTCCTGCCTCAGCCTTCCAGAGTGCTAAAATTACAGGTATATTCCACCACACCTGACCCAACTGAGCCTTTTAACATCTGGGATCCCTGGCTCAGCACAGGGTCCCTAACCATCCTTCCTTAAACCTCTTCAACACTTCTTTCTTCCTTCTGCCTGAATACCAGGACTTCTGTCACCTCCTGTTAGTCTTATTAAATCCCATCTGCCTTAAGACCATCATGTATATTTCATGTCTATTGGTACAGCTCAAATTATTTCAGCAAGACTTTAATGATTTCTTTAAACCATAGCACTTTCTTCTCCTGCTGACATCTCAGCAGAGATCTCTAGGCCTTCTGTGCCAGGGAATGAGATTTCAGAAGAGAAATACAAATGTGATCAGGATGCATCATTTTTGATAACAGAGATACTGCTCAATTATACACTCAGGGCTTTTAAAGATTTCATTTCAAACCAATATTTTCCCCTCAATTAAAATGATCTCATAGCATTTTCCCATTTAAAAGAGTAACATGAAATATTAATTACTTGTATTGGAAGTAAACAACTGAAAGCTAATAAATTTACAAATTCAATTACTACAAAAACTATCAAATGTCTTTTTGTTTAATTGCTATGGATTCCCCTTTAGACATCATAATGGAATTAATAGAACATTCTGGTAATCAATAGAAATTGATTAATTGATCAATCAACAGAACATGGTTAGATTTTTAATTTCCAGACATAATTATTTATGTCCAAGCAGTGCCAGAGCAAGCACCTAGCAAACAGATATGAGAGTCACACCACCAGGATAGAAGGAGGACATTTGGACAATATCCAAAGTTCAGTATGGGGTGATGTTGCTTTTGCATATATATAGAGCTTGTCACCCTTGAAGGGTAAGCATTATGCTGCTCATTAATATATTATCAAGGTCTCTTTATAAATGAAACAGTCATCCTTCATGGATGAGCTATTGCATTTATTCCTGAGGATTTATTTAAAATCAGTGCTCTAGTACTTTATATTTTTGGTACATGCCAGTACCTAAAAACATAGTGATAGATTTTGGCACAAACCTTTTTTAAAAATGCTCTAAATATGCAAAGATCTCCAAAATAAACATAACTCTCCCTTCTCTCCTCTGAAAACTTCTCGTCAATCTAAATACCTATATTTTTTCCAGCTCTCTGCCTACCACCAAGGCATGTTTTATATCCCATTTGGGACTTACAAGCTCTTAGAAAGCAGGATCTATTTTTTTTTTTTTTTTTTTTTTTTTGGTACCGGAGATCGAACTCAGGACCTTGCACTTGCGAGGCAGGAGCCGGAACCACTGAGCTAAATCCCCGGCCCTGCAGTCTACATTGAAAGTTTATGAAGCAGTGGGGCTACTTTGCCTAATGACCCGGGGTAGCCATCCCTAGACCTGGGAGGTGAGTTTGGGGCTGAGGCTGCAGAGCAAGGCCAGGAACCCTGGTCAAGAGAGTGGCAGTGGATCCAACCCATTGACCCCAGGATTAAGAATCATTTTTGTGACAGTGGTGCTAAATATGACTAGTATAGGATAACATGTGCTTCAGGGAGCAACAACGGCACCTCAGATACTCAGTGTCCTTTTTCTTAATTATCTGTAATGAATATTCACTTACCACATAAACTTCTCAAAATCAGTTTTTAGTTACATCCTATCATTCTTGGTACAGCAAAACCCACAATGTCCATAATGTGGCATTAATTATAATAGCTACTCTTGTTGAAGCCACCCTAAATGCTTAACACTTAATATCCCTTTGCATATATCTGTGATACATACCCCTCCTTGTTCACTCTATTCCAGCTGGGTGGACTCTTTCTCTTTCAATATTTAGGGAGTCCATACATCCATTTTGTCTCACCTGGAGCATCTTAATCAATATTTTCTTCTTCCTTAGGTCTTAGATTAAATGGCATATCTTCACAGAATCTTTCCCAGAAAAATATGTCAAATTAATTATTACTTCATTATTTATCTATATGAATTTCTCCTACTTTTCCTTCAAAGCACTTATTTTGGAAAATAAATAATGATGTATTTAATGATTTGTTTAATATTGTCTCTTCCATGGGATTATATGTTTTGTGAAGGTAGAGAAATTTCTTATCATTTGATTTTTACTGATTAGAACTATTCCCTAGTATACAAGTACCCAAACAATAAATATTATAGGAAAATATTTTACATTTTATTGTACAATAATTAACAAAATAGTTAAACTTTAATATATAAGGTTTAAAAGTTGATCCTTTAATATATGTATACATTATGAAATAATAAAAATCAAGCTAATTAACATGTAGATCACTTCACATAGTTACGATTTTCTTGTGTTTTTGTGTGTTTAGACACTTAAATTCTAACCTTTATTAAATTTCAAGTGCACCACATAGTACTATTAACTATAGTCACATTCATGAACATTAGATCTCCAGAACATACTCATTCTGTGTAACTAAACTTTGTACTTTTGAAATAATATCTCCCCATTTCAGCCTCCTCCAAGATTCTGGCAATTAGTATTCTACTCTCTACTTCTATGAGTTTGACTTTGTTAGATTTCACACATACAAGGGATGATTGAAATACACAGTGAATGAATTTTTTAAAATGTATTACAGTAAAAGACACATTGCTAAGAATGATCAGATAAGTGTGTTCAGAGAGGGGGGGAGTATTGTATTTTAAGGGGGAATTAAGGGCAACAAATGTAATACTTAAAATTTAAATAATTTAAAATTAAAATAATTAAAAATTTAAACATTTGCCCTAGTTTTTGACAACTCTGACCCGGTATGGCAATTCCTGTCAAATAAAACCATTATAAGATGTTCTCACCCATCTTATTCACCAGATCTGCCCCCACGTGACTTCTTGCTCTTCCCAAAGTCAAAATGACTATGAAAGTCAAACTGATCATGAATTGATTCTAGACATCATAGTTGCATAATAGTGCAACTATGGACACACAAAAAGAGCCTTCCAGAATTTCTTCAGAAAGTGGCAAGAATGAGAGAGGTGTGTTCACACTGAAAGGGGATTAATGGCAATATAGAATTTTTCTGTAATAACTTTAAAAAACTTCAGTGTTCACCATACAGTATTTGTTTTTCTGTGTCTGGCTTATTTCACTCAGTATAATGTCCTATAAACTTAATTATGTTGTAACAAATGACAAAATATCCTCTTGTTTAAGGCTGAATAAAATTTCATTGTGTGCATATGTGTATCTTTATCCATACCCCCATCATCAAATACTCCTGACATCACTTTGAGGCAGATAATATAGATACTCACACAACCTTTACTTCTCATCTGCATCAGAGGTGCTTTCAGTCTCAAGTCGTAGAAAATCTCAATTAGTAACAGTATAAAAATTTCTTTTCTCAATCAGTCCAGGGGGACAATAAATGCTAGGATTATGGCTAGCACTGCATCCCAGGAGGGACATCAAGGACTCTTATGTTTTAGGACATCATCTCACACTGTCATGCTCTGCCTTTGGTTTAGACCAGCTCCCTTCAGGGCCACATGGCAACAACATAATTCCATGCCTTATATCAAGACAGGACAGTTTAGGAAGCAATGGTCCAAATAGAAAGGCAAAGATTAGAAGAAGATTCAAGGGCCCTTTTATAAGTAAATGATAAATCACTAATAGTCAAAATGTAGCCAAATTAATTATCTCTTACACCTCAAGGGGTCCCTGTGAGTACAAGAAGATCTTTCAATTTGGGCTGCTATAAAAAAAATGCTATAGACTGTGTTTAATTATGAAATTTGTTTCTCACAGTTCTGGAGACTGGGATGCCCAAAATCAAGGTGCTAGCCCATTCAGTACCTGGGACGACTCTCTATCTGTTTTGCATATGGGCACCTTGTTGTTACATCTTTACACAGAGAAGAGAGAGAGCATTAGTCTCTTCATACCCTTATGGAGATACTAACCTCATCATAGGGGATCCACTCCTGTGACCTTACCCAAATCCAGTTCTCTCCCAAATGCCCTATCCTCAAACACTCATCCCCTTGGAGATCAGGACTTTGACATTTGAGTTTTATAAGGGATCCAAACATTCATTTAAAACACAGTTCATTGCAGACTTCTTTGTCATCATTAGAATGTCTGCACAAGATTAAATCCTTTTTGTCAACTTCTGTGTTACCTAAGACTTTCAGGGACCCCAAGGTGACATCAGTTAAGGGTGAGATATCTCTGAGTTTCGAGGGAGCTACAAGCTCAGTATAGGCTGTGCAAGCCTTATGGCCCTCAAGCTTGGAAAGAAAACTGCTCTCTCCAGAAAAAGCAAACCTCAACAATGGGCTGCTGATGAAGACAGACTTGCAGAAACTTACAGTCACGGGGATTCTGGAGGAGCAGGGAGAGCAAGAAGGAGGAAGCTGAAAGGGCAGGCTATATGCAAGGTTTTGTACCTGTCAGAGGTCTGCCAAAGGCCCTCTGCAGACACTCACTTGTTAGCAAGGCCTTCTCTGACATAACGTTCTCCACTCTTCTTACTGTATTGAAAAGTAAATACCAGTCAGTTGAAGAAAGTAGCAGTTGGATATACTGATTCCTTGCAAGAGCTAAAATTATTGGATCTTTCACAGTTGCTTATATTCCTATTAAAACTAGTCAAAGCCAACAAGGTCAGTGGAAGTACAATATTTCATAGAGTCAAAAGTGACAGTTATGCTGTACTTTAAACAACTGTGAAAATCCAGTAGGTCAAAAGGACAACCTCTCTGGTTAAGCTGGAGAAACTGTATTTCTTTTTTGAATGGCAAGAAATTAATATTTTAAGTGTCCACTATTTCTGTACTTGTGCCAGTGTTGGGAGATAGATAAGTAGTGGGCATTATTGGGCATTCACATTACTACATGGGCTCTGGGAAACACACAAAAACAGTAAGCTACATACTCCCAGTCTTCAGCAAAAATACATTGTCTTTAAAAGCAAAATATAATCACTCAAGAGCACTACAAAACAGTATTAAATGGTATGGTACTGATTATTAGTAGTATATGATTCCAATATAAGTTGGTGTCCCCAAGCATGGATGTCCCCATGTCAAGGATGAGGTCAAAAGGGAATGGGATTAGAATGAGAGCAGCACCTCACATTCTGACTGCTTCTATTTCTCACTAACATTCATTATTTAATGGGCACGTTAGCGAACTCAGAGCCAGGTCCTTTCTGAAATGGACCTTTTCTTCTCATCACAATATTTAAAAATTTCACATACAGCACTAAGAAGTACTCTTATGTTGAAAAACAACAGGAAATATTGCTTCAGTTTAATGGAGACAGCTTCTAAATATGTGTGAGTCTATTTTCTAAACCTTAGACAGAATGAAGTGCTCAGGATGGTAAAGGAAGGGAAACAGTGCCCTAGGACTTCCTTTAGCTTACAAGGCCCCAGTATACTTTGTTGGAAATTATTTGCTCTGTTTAATAAGCACACCACGTGCTAAATGTACTAAACATAAATACAGCAAAGTCATAATCACTAGGTTCAATGTCAAGCACCATTTAAATCACGGATTAAATCAATTTGATGATAGTAAACCTTATTTATTAGGAACACTGTCTGAAGGAGAAAGCAAAACTTAGGAGAAAACTCTACTTTTACTCTTTACAAGAAAGAAATAAAGTATATTTACAACATAATTCCATGAATGGAATTTTTAAGGGATCTAGTGCACTCTAACATTTTCTCCCCCATTGTCCCCCTACAGAATCAGGGTGGTGGGTTTTTCTGTGGGCAGACTAAACTTTCTGCACCAAGTCTGGTTGATAAGAGTAACTACTCACTCTTCCATGGTGTAAGAGTCCATGCCAGGGATCCGCTCTGTGCCGCAATGTAGCTTGAGGCCAGCATGCAGCCCAAAAGTTTCTACTGCCATCCTGAGATCTTGGAACAATGGGGCTGCATCACCCTTCGTCATCACTTGTATCCAACCTCTCAGCTTCAGCAAAACCATGTTCCCTGCCTACCTAGGAGTGAGGTCATGCGGACCTTCACAGAGCATCAGCCCTAAGGCAGCATCAGCCATCACCTCCAGGTATGAGAGTGGGATGGAGATACTGAGAAGGATTCAGAAAAAAGAAGACAGCATGTTTGATCACAGTTTTATCATCCATGGATTTTCAATAATTGTAGAGGAATAAGATATATCCACATTACAAAATAGCATGTAATGTGCCAGGTTATTTGGTTACTTTCAGAGTCAGAATTCAAGTTGTCACCTTCTCAAATGTGAGAAAAATGAAAGTGAGGTGGAGAAGACATGGAAAACATGTGGAAGAGACAAAATTTGATCAGAACCTTTAACAATGAGTGGGATTTTGATTGAAAGAAGAGAATGAAGTACAAATAGAGAACTGAAGGGTGGGAGATTTGATATTGTTTCTTGTTGTATAGTGACAGATTACCTAAATTCTGTGTGCTCTGTATCATATGCTTGGGCCACTTGTCACATGGTCAAGTCAGTATTTATACATTCATTTATTAAATGATATGTACTAAAAGCTACTTACAAAGGCTGAGTATCTCTTGGCTTTAAACTAGTTCCTGTAAATTTGGCAAATTAGGCAAAGTCCATTTTTACCTGAATATCAGAATATAAGGAATTTTCATCAACAAAGAAAATTCATTTCCATACCTGGATGTTTGGATCTTAGCTTGAATTATTGTCCTGATGAGTAAAATGAGTTTTAAAATTCTTATTTGGTAACATTTATTCCTTTGGATGTACAATTCTGTGAATTTACTACATGGATATATTCATGTAACTACAGTCACAGTAAGGACATGAAACACTTTCACCATTCTCAAAATATCACACATACATGATCTATCTTTGTATTCAAACACTTCCTCACCCCAGCAACTGTCAACCACTAATCTACTCTGTGTCCTGTAATTTCTTTCTTTTTCAGAATATCATTAAGAAGTCATATAATATGCAACCTTTTCAGACTACTCCTTTTAGTCAGCCTCATGGCTTTGAGATTACCCATGTTAGTAAGTATATCAGTGGTCCATTCCTTTTTATTGTAGAGAAGGGGTTCTACTATTCAGTAAGCCACATTTTGTTTATCCATTTATTCCCTTGAAAGACAGTTGGGTTGCTTCCAGTTTGGGGTAAATATGAAGAAGATTATTCAAAGCTTTTGTGTATTCTTTCTGAATAAAACAATTTTCATTATTCTAGATGAGAATATAAAGAATGTAGAATATAGACTATGAGAATATAGAATAAGGTTTTAGGATCATAGAGTATGTGTTTAACTTTATAGGCAATGGTTAAATCATTTTTCAGAATAACTATAAAATTTTATATTCTTCTCTTCAAACAGATGTATGAAAATTCCAATTGTTTCATATCCTTGCAAGCACTTGGTAAAGTCATTTGATTAAAATCTGTTCTTATAGATGTATAGTGATATTGCATTACACTGTAGCTTAAAAGAATTTCTCTGATGACTAGCAACACAGAATATGTTTTCTTGTGTTTATTTGCCATCTGAATATCTTCTTTGGTGAAGTTCATTCACATTCTCTGCCTAGCTTTGGGTTCTATTGTTTGGAAACTTGTTGAGGATTGAGACTTCTTTATATGTCTTGAATACAAATCCTTGATCACATATATGATTGTAAACTTTTTCTCCCGATATGTATCTTGTCTTTTCATTCTCTTAACAAAGTCTTTTGTAGACAAAAGTTGTTAATTTTGGTGAAATTTATTTAATCAGTTTTTAATGAACCATGCCATTGGTGTTATTTCTAGTGACTTTTTGCTTAGCTCAAGGGTACAGAGTTTTTCCTCTTACCTTTATTTTAAGAGCTTTATAGTTTTGAATTTTACAGTTTAGTCTGTGATCCATTTTTAGTGAAGTTTTGTATAAGGTATGAAGTCAGTATTTACTTTTCTGCATATGGATTTTCAATAATTTCAATACTATTCATTGAAAAGATTTCTTTTTGCATTTGATTTACTTTTGTATCCTTATTAAAAACAATTGCCCATTTATGCAACTTTTTGGATATTTTTACTACAATACAGATTTAATTGTGTCTTACTATAATATAGATTTATAGTTGATATTTATATATTGATCTTGTATAGTAGAATATTGTTCTAATCACTTATACTGTATTTACAGATTCCACCATATTTTTAAAGATAGATAATTTGTCTGTGAACAGGGCAATATTACCTCACATTTAAATCTGTATGTTAATATCTTTTTCTTGCTTTATTGCACTGATTAGGACTTCAAGTATGAGAAAAAGGGGGAGAGCAGGCATTCTTAATCTCTTCTTAAGGAGAAAGCATGCAGCATTTTTCCACTAAGTATGACAGTAGTTGTAAATTTTTATAAGTGTCTTTTTAAAGATTAAGGAAAGTTACGAAGAACAAGTAAAAATAAAGCATGAACAGGAATAAATATATTTGTAATGTACATAGATCATGAAGAATTAAAATTAAAAAGTGCAACAAATCTATGTGATTCAAGTAGGAAAAAAACAACAGGTGAAAGCAGAATTCAAAAATTTCACAAACATCTGAAAAGATGCTCAATATCATAAATCTAAAAGTTTAGCAAAGTCCCATGTCCTGTTTAAATTTTGATACTATTAAAAACACCTTCTTTGTAATTAATATTTTCTAAAAGAATGCTTGTTAAAGAAGTTCAGGCACTGTTTTTATGTTTCAAAGTTTTGGAAGACAATGTAACTGAGCTTTATCATTTTAGTTGTATATCAACTTTCAAATAAGCACCATTTATCTAACAATATTATTCTAACACCAGTTGTGGATTATGACTTTTTATGATTTTTAAGCATGTTTCACTATTCAAACAGTCTTATGGTATCAATAAGGAGTGAAACAATCGAAGAGCAAGAGATTGTTTCCTTACAGTAGGGCAAAGAAAAATCTACACACAAGTCATCAATAGTACTTGCACACTCTCAAGTTTTCTGTTTCATACATTTTGTCTTAATCTGATTATTTATTAGTCATGTTCTTTGTTTAGCTCTGAGTGATAAGTATTTTGTAACCCTGGCATTTCTTATCAACAAACAAAAACAATTTACAACATGGATATTTTACCAATAAAATACGTCTTAGTCTGATTGATTTGCTCCAGATTTTCCTGTTAATTAAACAGATTATAGTGGTACCTCTTTTCATGAATGCTTTTTTCTTTTTGGTACCGGGGAATCAAACTCGGGTCCTTTCAGTTTTGAGGCAGGCGGCAGACCATGAATTCTTTTGTTTGCAAAAGAGTTGGTTCACAAACAGGGGCAATTGGCAAAATTTTGCTTTTGTTTGCAAACTCTGCATTGATTGACAAACATGACTGTGGCCATCTTTACCATACAAAGACAAACGTGGCCATCTTTTCCAGAATCTTAGAACATGATAAGTTTGTGAATCAAGGTATCACTGTAATTTAAACTGAGGTATTTTTCAAACTTCACTTAATGCTTGAACAGAAAGGGGGCTTATTTTATTTTGTTTCACGTTCGTTATTGTTATCAAGGTCATGTCAACTGCAACAGTCAGGTGTTTTGAGCTAGAAGATTAATGGAAAATCTTAATTTGATGCTCTCTAGTATTGGCAACTCTGTGAGGGAAATAATTACTTTTATGTGCTTCTGTGTAAATCCACTTCTCCATGTGGAAATAAGTCCTTTACTTTCTTTTCATTGGTGCATCTTTATGACCTCAGAACACTTTAGGTTAAATAGAGTGAAATAAGAGCAAGACAACTCAATAAGACAAAACTAGATTTCCCATTCTGTGATCCATAGTAATTGGACAGTTACAAGCAAGATAAAGCCCTATTCTGAATTTGGAAGGTTAAATCAGGCATGGTGGCACACATCTATAATCCCATCACTCAGGAGACTGAGGCAGGAGGATCACACTGAGTTGGAGGACAGCTAGAACTACATTGTAAGACCCTGTCTCAAAAACAACAGAACAAACAAACAAAGCACACACACACACACACACACACACACACACACACACACACCACAGATTAAGGAAGGTTACTATATGGATGGAAAAATAATACAAATAATTTCTACTTTATTTACTGAATCAATTAGCGTCTGTCTCCATTTCAAAAATGACAAACTCTTCATGGAGAATTTACTGGGTGATAGCATGTTGTTCTTTATTTTTCCCATGCTTTTTAAAAATACAGTTCATTCTTCCAAATCATTATGAAGTAGTTACTGCATTACCCACGGAACAGCTAGGGGCCGAGGCTCAGAGAAATGTTCATAGGGGTTAAGTGGCAGAGCCAGTACAGAGCCAAGGGCACTCCAACCCTGAAGTCCTTGTTTTCTTCAATATATTGTTCCATTTCTGTTACTATAACAACTAATGTTTGTTCTAACCATCCACCTCAGATTCATCGAAGCCAATTTTTTCTGTTGCACTGAGGATGAACACCATAATGCTAAAGCAAAGTTCAAGTCTTTCATTTCCATTTTCTCTTTCTAGTCCAAGTTGTCATTAGCAACAACAGGTTTTTGTGCTGTGAAATAAATGAGACGGAACAAATCCTCAACTCCCTCCCTCCCTCTCTGCTTCTTGAATAATAGACTAACTCTAGCTTTAGGAAATAACTTCTTTGCAGCTTCAGAGAGAGCTTGGTAACTGCCCTTTGGCTTCCCATGGCATATTCCCAAGGAATCTTCTGATCATTTCACTCATATTTGCAAATGTAATCATCCTCTGCTTAATGGAAATTCACATTACCCTTTTATGGAACTATAGCTTTAGAAGAATTTAAAACATTTTATCAAGCAAGAAACAAACATTATAATCCATTGTACACCACAACATTCACTGTTTCACTTGAACAGTGTGCAACCTTCTGAGAAGAAAATTGGCGGAAGTCAAGCTCAGACTGGTGCAGGAAATCTTGCTTGGCTTTCTTCCGCCCCCAGCCCAGAGATCTGTCTGCAAAAAATTCAGTCATGGCACAGAAGTGCACTTTGGTCAATTATTTTGGAGACCTAAAGGCTAAAAATGGCTCCTGGTGGGCTGGGCAGAGAAATGAGGAAGGAGTCTTTGCAGGTAAGTTGTTATGCTTAGTTTACAGAGGTCCTGCTGGTGTTAGCCCAGGGGCTGATGTTGAACCCAGGGCCCAAGACTGCTTAGCTTGGCAACTGGAGCAACTCATTTCCACCTACCTCCTTTAGGCACATTTGTTGTCCAGTTGGCACAGACTCAATGGAAGTAGAAATGTTTTCATACAGACTCAGTCAGGATTGTTAACCTGAGTTAATGTATCTGCTGCAGCTGTACTGGCTCATTCTGTTTGGAGCAAAGTGATTTCTCTGTGTGTGCATTCAGGTGGCAAAACAAGCTCCAGTTATAAAGAAGTTATGGTTAAGTGGTTACAGAGGACCCCCATGAATATCTTTTAACATTACTGAGATTATTTTTATACTTTACATACTCCAAACAACTAAATCACACTTCAAACAACAAACGTAAATTCGTATGAGAAGGAGGATCTGGGGAGGAGAAGGTGGCTCTTATGACATTTATAAAGAACACAAAGTAACCAGGTGGCCTCAGCAATTCAACTTTCCTCTTTGCTTCCAAATACACAAAATATAAAACATCGTATTTGAAGATAACTTAAAATTTAGGGGCTGGGCTATCCAAATCATCACCAGATGATGTATGGCAGTATTTTTTTAAGCAGGGGTCTAAGGTAGCATAGCAGTTCCAAAAATTGCATCTAGATTACAGGTAGGGCGTGTGCCCTTTTATTTTAAAGTTTGTACCTGCCAGGAAATCTTCTCTGGTGGACAGGAGTATCCTCACCTTAAGAATATAGGCTTTGGTGTCCTGTGTTATGGTTTTTGTGTCTTTGTTGTGCACTGAAACAAACTGGCAGAAATGGTCTCAATTAATGCTGTGAAAAAATCATGTACTTGCTCCTTCCCATCCTTACCACTAAACCTAATACCACTGAGGCTAAAAATGCTTTAAAAGAACTGCTTAGAAGATGCCTTAAAAGAAGTGCTTAGCCCACAATGGGTTTTCAACAAATAGTAAATGATTGACAAAGTGACAGAATGCCGAAGTTCTTGAACAATGATTTAAATTCAGAAGAAGAAAACTTTTCTTCTAGATATGATATCTGTTGGGAGCAAGGCTACATAATTCTAGGGATAAATCATTTGGTTAGCCTAGTTCTCTTGCCTACAGCCCAGCTACAGAATAACTCCAGTTTGGCCTCCGGTCACAACTGAGACTTCACTGATCCAGTGATGTTGTGATTCTCCAGGACAAGAAACATCCTGGGAGAACAAACATCTGCTCAGTTCCTCATTGTTCTTGGACTGATTAACATCTTGTTTGCCGGAGATGTACTGAACTCTCTGCAAGCCTTCCGTTACACCTTGTTTATCCCAATGTGAACTATTGAACTCTCTGCAAGTCATTTGTTACATTTGTTTCTCCCGATGTACTGAATAAAAGGTATGGTAAGCTGGGGGCTTTGTCTTTGCTGCCCAGAGTAGCACTGATCAGAACCAAAGCTCAGCTTCTTCTCAGTCTCGTTTTTCTACCTTTCCTGTAATTCGCCGTGTGCTGCCGTGGCTCGCAGGAGACCAGGACTCACTGCAGAGGTTCTGGTAACGTCCCCTTCCCCTGTCCCCTACATTTGGCGCCCAATGTGGATGTGAATCGGATCCAGGGGTGAACTCGGCTGTGAGACAAACTTGGAGTAAGAGAGACAGCACACGGATCTCCCAGGACGATTTCCGGACTAGGACGAGGGACACAGGTGGTAAGTGTGTCCAGCTGGGGGTAATTTTCTATCTTTGCTGAGTTATAACTATGGGTCAGTCTCTGTCAACAGAACAGCGTAACTTTACCAAATTACTTAAGTTGCTGTTAAAGCAAGCTATGTATCCAGTACCTAAGGGTGCTGTGAAGATTTGTTAAAAGACATGCAAATGTATGTCCCATCTTTTCCCCAGGAAGGGACAGCTTAACTTAATATCATGGGAACGTGTAGGTACCGCTCTCTGTGAGGCCTGGCAAAGGGGTAATTGTCTCTCCCCTGAACGCTCCCCACTTGGGCCTTAGTCCACTGAGGTCAGAGTTGCTAGCCATTATATTTGTGATTGAAAACTTCCCTCCCCAACCTCTTAATATTTTAAATGATTCCTCTTACACAGTTTGGTTGACTCAAAGACTAAGGAGTTATGGTCTACTCTACCTTAGAACCTAAATTATTAAACTTGTTTTTAAGATTACAAAAGGCCATATGTCAAAAAATTCCTCCTACCTTAATAACGTGGGGGAGAGGTTTCACCTGTGCCCTAACAGATAATGAAAAAATCTTGTGGCTGCCCTCCTGGAACGTGAGACCGTGGGTCATGCTGGTGGAACCACCAACATCTCACAGAATCAGTCATAGCACCCTGGCTGAAAGCGATGAGCCAGCTGCACCTCAGGGACCCACCTCACCAGCGACAACCAACAAATCCATGGCAGGGTCCAGGACTGAGATGATGCCCCCAGAGGAATGATAATTGTAGATTTATGGTAAAAAAATTTATGAAGGTGGGGGACAACTTCAAAATGCTCCTTTTATATTTACAGGTATAAAAGCGCTTTCATTCCTTCTGATTCTAATCTCGAGATCTCTGTTAATTGACACTTCCAAAGTTTTTGACCAGTCATACAATTATAAATCTAATAATCATAAAAAGGATATTACGATTCAATTTGGCTAAATATATTTGAGTGCATTCTAATTTTATAAATTGTCTTATATGTTTGTCTGTTGTCTGTTGTTTGTACAGTTGAGCTCAATTTTTTTTTTCTCTTTTCCTTTTCACCTTTTGAAAAAAATTTTTAAAAAGATATTCACCTATTGTTAAATTTGCTTACAGATAAATGTTATTAAATTAAAGGCATGCCTTCTTTCCCAGGTTGCTAACTGATCAAAGTGCCACCAAGATTTATTTTATAAAAGTAATGTATATTGTCACCTACATGCAATAATCAAATTGCAATAAGCAGTTGTAAAATAGGAAGATATATATATTCTTATTCTTTGTTTGTGAAAATAGATAGAGACTGTGGGTACTCCCTTTGGTGAATAAAGAAGTGGCCACCCAGAAAATAATTATTCTGGTCTTAATTCACTAAAGGGACCCCCTAGTAATTTTTATAATCTTATGGGAGACACACCACAACAAATATTGTCTCAATGTGTTATTATAAATTGATTACATTGGTTATCATTGAAGTTTAAATTCTAAATATGTTATAAATTGATTACATTGGTTATCATTGATGTTTAAGCGCTAAAAATGTGATTGTAAAATGTTTACATTGGTTACGTTCTGAATATGTTATTGTAATATGTCCACATTGGTCATCTTCAAAAGCTTAATTTCTGTATCATAAAAAAGAGTGTTATTAGAAAGATGGTTTTGGTACCAAACTACAGTGAAGAACATAAGGTTTTATGTAACTGTGATATTTATTACTGCTCCTTTTCTGGTGTACAAAATGTATTCATGCCCTCTAATTGTATGGGTCTTCTAACATTGTTTATGGTAATAACCTTTTGATTCAGGTATTTGCCCTTCTCTTATGCTCCAGCCACCTATGAAAATAGGCACACTTGTAGGCTGATATATTTTCCTTAGATGGCGTCCTGTAAAAAGATAGCTACTCAGGGATCCAACCACAACAGCAACTATCATTGGCAATAATAACAGTTTAACTATATTTTTATTCCAAAATGCTTATATCCAGGTAAAATTATAATAGTTGAGTTCACTACTCCTCTTACAATGCTAATGTTATTGATCTTCTCTTCTGGGTGTTCAACAACCAAAGTTTAGAGACCAAAACTGAAGAGGTATTTGGGCTAAGAAGGCAGCCAATATTTTGGCCCTGGCCCTCCAAGGTCAACAACAGTAACAAAAAGATCCAGGACATGAGGGAACCATCTCTGAGATCCTGCATTTTTGGTGAGTCATCCAACCTCCTGAGCAGGAAGGTTGCTGAACACCAAAACAGTAAAGATCCAACAAAAAGTGTGCCAAAGGAATGTCACCTGGAGGAAAAAAATCTCCCATGCTTTCACAGGAAGCAACATGGTCAAGCAAGGCCGTGACATATCCTGATGGGTGACACTGACACAGGAGCTAAGAGGCTCTATGCATGGTTCCAAGACAGTGCCTGTGGAGACTTAATTGACCTTGTTAGATAACAAGAGATTGATTTTATTTAATATAGGTCTCACCGTAACTTGGTCTTAAACACCCAGTAGAAAAGTATAACTAAAGACAATAGTTATTTGAGTTCAACAAAAGTTTTAAGTTTTTAAGCCCACCATTTAAAAACAAATTGTTAGATTTTTTAATCCTTTTACAGCCCCAATCCAGAAAGGTTGTGCTTAATATAGACAGCTAAGCCAGTCAAACTATAGATCCTCACACAACATAGGGACAAGCCATTGTTGGGTGTACTTGCTTTTCATAAAACTCCTTCACGTAAAACAAAAAGAAAGGGAGATATGTTGGGAGCAATGCTACATAATTCTAGGGATAAATCATTTGGTTAGCCTAGTTCTCTTGCCTACAGCCCAGCTACAGAATAACTTCAGTTTGGCCTCCGGTCACAACTGAGACTTCACTGATCCAGTGATGCTGTGATTCTCCAGGACGAGAAACATCCTGGGAGAACAAACATCTGCTCAGTTCCTCATTGTTCTTGGACTGATTAACATCTTGTTTGCCGGAGATGTACTGAACTCTCTGCAAGCCTTCCGTTACACCTTGTTTATCCCAATGTGAACCATTGAACTCTCTGCAAGTCATTTGTTACATTTGTTTCTCCCGATGTACTGAATAAAAGGTGTGGTAAGCTGGGGGCTTTGTCTTTGCTGCCCAGAGCAGCACTGATCAGAACCAAAGCTCAGCTTCTTCTCAGTCTCGTTTTTCTACCTTTCCTGTAATTCGCCGTGTGCTGCCATGGCTCGCAGGAGACCAGGACTCACTGCAGAGGTTCTGGTAACGTCCCCTTCCCCTGTCCCCTACAGATATCTTTATTCTTCAGGTATAAAACTAGATATTACTTCTCTTAGAAAATGAAGAAAATGTGTTTATTTTACTTATTGTTAGCAAAATTCTGTTTTCAATTATTGATACAATGGACCCTTGAATTAAGACTGGCCTGACATATGATCAACTTGAGTTATGATTAGAATTTTTGTTTTAACTTACAAACAAAGTCTTGAGTTACAACCTAAATGCCGGCCACTTGTGCTTCCAGATGGTCTCAGATACAGACTTAGCCCTTAAAGAGTTCTGGAAGGACCATTACAACATCCTTTCCTGTGTGGGGTTAATTGAAAAATCCTAGGCCAATGTCTCTCTAAGGACACTGATATCTACCTGTATACAGGAGAGAGACTTTGAAGGCTGTTTAGAGGAGCCTGAGCCTTCAATTGACCAACCTGAGTTACAACCAGTCCTCAGAAATGAATTGAGTTCATAAGTCAAGGGTCTGCTCTACTTATCAGAATAATGCCTTACATTTAATTGATACTCAAATATGTGAATGGATGAAGGTTGCACAAATCCTTAAGGAGAGCTATAAAAAATGCCCAAAGTACAGATACCACTATTCCATGCAGACATGAAATGAGGGAAAATTTACAGGTACAGCAGGTTCAATTTATTACTCATTGCCTGTTATTTCGATAATTGCTTATTAATCCCAACTATTGGCTGACTAATGTTCAAGGTATTTGGGAAATATCAGTGAAGAAAACAGCCAGTGAAGAAAATGTCAGCCCAGGGCTTACATTTTATCAAGGATACAGATAATAAATGATAAACCTAATGAACAAATAAATTGTATAGCATATTGGAATGTGTACAAAAGAAAGAATAAGTACAGTAAGATATAGAAGATTGGGTAGTTGCAAGAAGAGTTACAATTTTAAGAAGAATACCCTGGTACCCTAAATCAGTAGGTAACATTTGAACATGAATAAAGGAAGGGAGTGATACCTGAAAGATCAGTCATTAGGCAGTAGGAAAATGCCATGCAGAGGCCTCCAGAGGAAGCGTTCTTGGAACGTTTAAGGAACAGCAAAAAGGCAAAAATGAGTGTAGCAGAGTGAAAGGATAGATCTAAAGGCAGAGATATTGGGAGTTGAGGAAGGCAGAACATAGAAGGTTCATAGGTGATGACAAGAGATTGCCTTTTTTTCCTAACCACATTAGGAAGTCACTGCATTAGTCTGCATGAAGTATGGCATAATTTAAATTTGTTTGAAGAAGATCATAGGTTCCTGTTGAGAATAGAATTGGAACAGGTATAGAAACAGACCTTTCAGCCACCCCAGCAATGAGCTCTGGGAGGTGTGGAAGTTTCAGTGGGTTCAGTGAAGGTGAGACGTGCTCAGATTGTGGGTGTTTTGAAGACAGAGCCGATAGGATTTCCTGATGGACAGATGTAGGGAATGAAAAAAAGAGGAATCAAAGTTACTCAGGCATTTTGAAAGGACTGAGCTGTGCCAACTGCAATAAGACAGAACAAGTTGCTGGAAAGTAAACCAGAACTTCGCTCCCGACATGATTGCTCATGCAGTGTCTATTGAGAATGCATATAGAAACATTAGTGGATCAGCTTGAGGTACAAATGTAGAATTCAATGGAAGGGACTGTACTAGACATAAAAATTTTGGAATTCATGGAATTTAGATTAAACTTAAACCCATAACATTGAATAAGATCATCAAAACAATAAATGCAGATAGAAGAAAATTGTTGCTTGCGTTTTAAGGAAGACAGAAATAACAGAATTTTTTATGCCAATGAAGAGGCTCCAAGTGGAGAGGATGAAAATTTTACTGTAGAAGAGAGGGAATGATTAGGGATCAAAGTCCTAAACAACAATTAATTAGATCAAGCGTGCAAATAGAGATGGTGACCTTAGAAAAGAACCTGTAAGAAAGTATGAAACATTGTGTTTTGGGGAGCCTGTGCAAGTTCTCTTTTGACTGTTGTAATTCTCTTTTGTGATTCTCTTCTTACTTTGGAAAGTAAGAAGCATGATCATAAGGTAAAGATAGAGAAAAAAAAATTTTTTCCCCTCCAGCCTTAATTAGTCACATAGGAATAGTTAGTCATGGGGTAGGGTAGCAAAGAGGTGCTGTTAACCATGGTTTTAATTTTGGTCAAGTATGAAGAAGCAAGAGAGGGGAGGGGAGTATACAAGGAAGTTGTTACAATGATTGACTATGTAATTTAAGTAGAATAAGAAAGGAAAAGGAATATCAAAATACAGTTAAGGGGGTTAGATCATTAGAGTTCCCCAGTGTTGTTGGGAAGGAAGAGAGTGAATATTATCGGATTAGGGATCTGTGGGGGCCCTGAGAACTCATTTCTTGGATTCCAAATATAGAAAATGTAATTGCCCAATGGTCAGAGTTTCTATATTCTAAATTCTAGCACTATGTTTTGTGAAGGCCAAACTTCCCAACATTAGCTTTGTCAGTGACTGAGTACAAGACAGATACTAAAGCAGAGCCATTCTGAGAGCTACAGGAATCTTCTGACAGACAACTTTGGCTAAAGGATTCCCAAAGAGTTCTGCCAAAATTGTGTTAGAACTGCATCCACTTCACTCTAAGACTTTTCTTGTTTCAACGTCTTTCTTTCCCTTTCACCAACACAAGTCCTGTACTACAGTTGGAAGTTTCTCCCAGCATACTCCACTCTCCTTTCATTTTTCTTCAGTGATATTTATCCCGGTAAACCTAATGCAATTTTTCAGGGGTCCAGAATTAATTCAAGGAATGAGAATGAATGAATTAGAGAGAATAAGATGCATTGAATCGAATTCATGGAGAGAGGAATCGCAAGTATCAGTTATTAGAATGTTTGGGATATGCCCATAGAGAGAGAGGTTGAGGTAGAGTGAAAGACAAGATCATTGCAGGAAAGGAATCCAAGAAACTGAAGGTCAAAGTGTTAGAAGAATCATTTTTATGTGTTCTGAAATTGCAAATAATTAATACAATGACACAGGAGCTGGAATCATTAAACAAAAAATGAGGGAAGAAGAATATAAAATCAGTAGATGAAACACAAAGGAGTATAGGCTGATGTAATCTGATGACATGATATGTCAAGCTAAAATGTCTTGAGAGGTAGGAGAGGAAGGAAGTAGCATGATCTGATGTGACAATGAGAGCAAAGTAGTTACCTACCCTCTCGGTCCCAGTGATAGCAGGGTTAAGGAGAGGCAGTGGAAGAGGAGGTTGGAAAGAAAAAGCCACACCTTGAGAGGGTTTCAGTGAAAGTCTTGTCATTGAGCACCTGCCAGGGGCATTAGTATAGAAGGATCTAATGAGGGATCATTTTATTTCACTCAATGTTCCATCCCCCTCGGATATTAGGCAATGTCTGGAGACCGGAGTGGGTGAGCTACTGGTATCTAACACATAAATTCCAGGGACAGTGTGGAATATCTCACAGTACACAGAACAGCCTCACACCACACATAATTTACAGGTTCAAAGTGTAAATAGAAAAATAGGGAGAAAGGAATTTCAGAGAAGAGGTTGAAGAGATAGGATTTTTGCCGGTTATGATTGTGAAGTCTAGAAATCACAATGGGAGAGTTTCAGTAGTTGAGGAGGGGTGGAATAACAAACAGAAAAAGCAGTGTGCAGATCCTTGTGAAAAACAGCTTGGAGATGAGAAATGACCCAAACTTTGGAGTTTGCTGTGAAAATAATATGAATAAGGTAACATATACAATTGAAAAATATGGTATATGTTAATTTTTTATAATTATTACTGTAAAAGATACCTTGCCATTAATCCCCCTCAAAATACTCCCCTCACTTTGAACACACTTATCCTATCCTTCATGTCACTCTCTGAAGCAGTTGCAGGGTCCTCTTTTGTGAGTGTCTCTAGTTGCGCTCCTGTGTCTGCCTTGATGTCTTACATTGATGCTAACCATTTACCTTTTGTAGCCATTTTGACTTCGGAGAAGAGCCAGAAGTAGCACGATGCCAGATCCTGTAAATAAGGTGGATGAAGACACCCTATAATGTTTTCATAAGCCCATATCTTGGTTGAATGACATTCAGCAGCAACATTCCTATTTTTGATCACACCACATAAAATACTCACGAAAGAGAATTTCCAGAACTGTTTCAGAATGTGAAGAACTGTGGGATGTATTCAAAGTGAGGAGGAGTAATTTGAGGGGGAATAATGGCAATGTGTTTTTTACCTTGCTTTTAGATCATCCTTGTGCATGTGGAGAGGGTTGCAAGGCCTCTCTCTTTATGTTCCATGGCCTCATTACAAGGCTAGGAGAGGCGTGGACAGTGGTCTCAGTTCCAATGTGCCAGATTAATCTGGACTCCTGCCTGCAAAGCCAAGCTGCACCTAATGTATACATCCTTGTTAATACTGAGCCTTCTTTTCTTGGCTTTCTGAGTCTTTTTTGTCACCTTCAAGTCCTTTTATTTCCCCAGAAGCTCAGCCAGAAGTTATTATCAGCCCTGATAAAAATCACCATCTTTTTTTTTTCTGAGAGATATTTCCCCTACCTCATAAACATCTCTACCAATGCATGCATACTAGCATTTCCTTTCCTCAGGACTGAGCTATATTACAGATGCGCTAACTACTAGACTAATATGTTAAACTGAATAGATAATAATGAGTCTGAACAAAGTATTTCAATGTTTTTAACAAATCATTACCACTGAGATTTTAGACATAGAGGCAGAACTACTGTTAGAGACATTTTAAATCACACTACTCAGGTGGCCAATTCTGTTTTTGAAAGAGTCCTTGTAGAGGTTACAAATCTTTATTAATATAGTTAGCTCACCATGCTTGTAAGGCTCCACAAAGACAAATTCTGGAAGATGTTATTCAGAAACACGCTGAGAAGAGTAGTCTCTCCTAGATCACTCTCCTCTTTTGTTCCTGCTTAGCTATTTATGCAGATTAGAAACTGTCTCTGCTATGGCTTCATTTGAGTATCCTATTTGCCATCTTGATATTAATATAATGAATATTTTTATTTACATCCCAGCATCCTGTTACCAATTTCCTCACCACTTTCCTTTCCTCTCTTCTATCCTGCCAAAATACCAAGTACATCCACCACACTACATTATTCTTTTCATGTACTATTTTCTCTAATTTTATTATATTCCTCGGTTTCCTCATTTCTTGTCTCCAAATATACTCTTAATGCCACAGAAATAGGGACTATGAGTTATCCATCTTCATATGTACAGACTTTCAGCAATACCTGGCACTTAAATTCTTGCAAAGTATGAAACATATGCATAGATGAGTAGGGAAAGAGCTCCTACACCAGGGTTATGGTACTCTAACAGCAATATTATTTTCTGAATGGTTCTGAACTACAGTAGATTTTTTTCTCACACGTGTTTGTGGGGCACAGTGTAATTTAATACATTTATAAAATATGTAGTAATCAAGTAGAGAAATTAGCATCTCCATCTTTCAAAAAATTTTCAATTCTATGTGCAGAAAAACTTTGAACTCTTCTGGTTATTTTGAAATATACAATAAGTTTTTGTAGACTATAATTTCTCTATGATGTTATAGAACATTAGAATAATTCCTCCTGTCTGACTGACTTGATACTTATTGTTGCAATATTTCTCTATGCCCTTCTTCCTTCTTAACCTCTAATGAACACTTTCTACTTTCTACTTGTATGAGGTCAACTGTTTTAGTTTCCACAAATGAGAAAGAACATGTAGTATTTGTCTTTCTGTGACTGGCTTGTTTCACATAATATGATAACCTCCAGTTACATCCATGTTGCCATAAATGACAAGATTTCCTTTTATAGTTGAATAATATTCCATTATGTATATATCCACATTTTGTTTTTCTTCTCATCTATTAATGGACCACTTGGTGAATTCCATATCTTGGCTATTGTGAATAGTGCTGAAACAGACATAACCCCACAGGTGTCTTAAATTAATGATTTGATTTACTTTCGATACATACCCGATAGAGGGAATACTAGATGATACAGAGTTTTGGATTTTTTTGCATGGCTTTTCTTTCATATCTTTTACTAACATACTATGAATTTTTTACTCTGACCACTATGCCTATTTTATTAGTGCTCCCTACAGTTTCACTGTTTCATTTCTATTCTTCTGTGAGATAGGAAAATTCAGGTAATAAAGGGTGTGTCAGGTAATAAAGGGTGAGTAGAAGGCCTTGATTGAGTCTTGAAGAATATGAAAAAAGTGTATGAACTTAAGGGTGTGTAGTCTTTGTATATTGTTCTCAGAAAACCTTTGCTTTTCACATGGTGATGAACTGTGATTTAAGTATTTGACATCTTGAGGTAAAGGAAAGTTAATCATATTCATATCTATAAGATATAATTAAAATATATTGTGTACAAAACTTATTATAATAAAACATGAATTATCATTAATCTTCTCACAATATTTTCCCTTGCTTCATTCATCCCATTGTTCTAGCCACTTTCTGAAGCAGTCTAGAAGTCCTCTTTTTATGTCTTCACAAGCTGTGACCAAAAATACGGTGAATGCTACTGCTAAATGTCATCAGTAGAAAGGCTCATAAAAACATGATGATGTGTCCTCATTCACCTTATGCATAGGTGTGGTTTCTGGATCTTTCCCAAAGTCAAAATGACCATGAAAGGAAATCAAGGCAACCAGGACAGTGCAACTAAAGACACTCACAAAAGAAGATTCCCAGAATTAATTCAAAAGTGGCAACAATGATGGTATAAATGTGTTCAAAGTAAAGTATTTTAAGGAAGATCAATGGCAATATGTCTCTTAATGTGTATTTTAAAAAATGTAAACATTCACTTTTGTTGTTGTTGGTATGCTCTCTTTTTTAATTAAATTTATTGGTGCATTTTATATATACAATATGATGACATTCATCATTGGGAATTTGTACCTTTACATGATATATCTTGGTTCTTATATTTTCCCATTCCCCTTCCCTATTTATAAAGACTTGTTTCCATTTTATCATTTACCTTTCCCTTCTCTCCTTTCCCTTCTTTATTCCTTTCCCTTCTTTCCTTTCCCCTACCCCTCCCACTTCCCTTTTCCCTTTGGACCTTTTCTTCCTATTTCATATTATCTATTATACATTTTGAACCTTATTTACACTTTCAGTTTCTCACACTAGAGACACCATTCAGTATTTACACATGTGTGGCCTATTTTTTTTAATTATACCTCATATGTTGGTTGTGGGTTAAAGTGCTAATATAACCGCAAAGATAGGAGTGTTGTCTACATTGTGCTGCAAACTCATAAATACTTCTGAGGTAACTTCTGTATGCTTTATCTGTCTAATTCTTTTATTTAAGCATTATATAACACAGCTTTCACTTAGGCACAGCAATCTAATATACAGATAGTCCATAACTTAGGATGACTCAACTTACAATGGGGTAAAAACTGTACAGTCTCCATAGAAATAATACTTCATTTTTGAATTTTGATCTTTTCTTGTGTAATGATTTTTGGCACCATACTTTCAAGATAGGAAGCAACCACATCTCCTAGTCAGCTAGTGGTCACAAGACAAACAACCAATACTATACAGCACACTGTGTTGCTAAACTATTACATTAGATAAGTTAGCTGTATTAAATTCATTATTCACTAAGAATATTTTCAATTTATAATGAGCTTATTAGGACATAACCTATCATAAGTCAAGGAGCATCTTTGCAGTGAAAACATCTTATGTCTTTTATCTTATTTTTTTTCTCTTTTTTTGTCATTCTTTTTTTTATCATAAGATAAGGAAAATGACCAAAGCATGAGTTTTAAGGAAACTAGGATCTAGCTCTACTTCCACTTCCAGTTTAACTACTTAAATGGGTGCATGGATGATGGATGTGGGAAAAACTCCTAATTTTGAGGTTCAGCTTCCTTATCTACAAAAATGGGGATAAATTTAGAGTTTACTTCTTAGAATCTAGAGGAGAGCCAAATATTCTAATATAGCAAAATGTCTCATAAGCAATGAAGAGTTCTAAACATAGCTACATTAAAATGAAGGAGAGGAGAAACTAGGAAGTTACTTTGAGTGCAGAAAATAATGAGAGGACGTAAGAGCTGAAGTGGGCAATGGCATATGAGGAAGTAGAAGACATGTTTCCTAAGCTCATGGACTACACAATCTATTTACAGATACAAGATTTTTATATAAGAAACAATTAGTGAACACTACCAAACAATATATAATCACTGAGCAATTGCATGGTACAGAATATTAACTGCTTTAGGACTTTATAGAAGGGAGACATGTGAACTGAATAAATTAAGGAAGACAACTTAGACTTTTTTAAATTTTGCAATCCTATGCAATTTCCAGTTCCAATTCCATCATTTCAAAGATGAAGAGTCCAGGAGTCTATCCCAATCCATTAAAAAAGAATCTGACTTTAAGAGTTAAATGACTAATATCAATGATTAATTATTCTGCTTTATCAATATCAGAAGGATAAGTAGGTCTCTCATACTCTACGATCATTTCCACCACAGTGCATGTGGAGAAGAAAAAAGCGAGAGAGGACATGACACACATCTAGGAAAGTATTGTGATGTTTCAGTGTCTCAAACAGAAGGCAAACTTTTTGGACCAGAACAAACAGGGAAGCTGTAGCTAGAACCCTAATAGGCTAATAATTCATTCTAGAGTCAAAGGCAGTTTTTATTAAGAGGTGTGTGATTTGCAGAAATGTTTAGGGGCCAACAATGTTACTTCAATCTTCTTTTTCTCAAGAAGAAGACAAGAGAGTTTCATACATTTCTCTGATATAGTGAAGATATCGCCATGTTTTATAACTCCTTCCTAGTGAGCATGCAATATCAGACATATAAATCCAGATATCACTTCAAATATTATAAATACTTAATAATTCAGACAGATAAGTTCCAGAGGACAATTCATTCAAATTCAACGAACCTTCTCAGAAGGCAAAGTATTGTATTAGGAGCTGAAAATACAAACATAGAAACTTGTCTGTGTCTAAAAGGGATACATCGTCTAGCAGGGGTGAGAAAATAGGGAAAATAAATAGTTGAGTTTAATACAATGTGGCTAGTCATCCAATAGACAAAAGTAGAGGAAACAAAGGGAATGTTAGATGCAATCTTGGTTTTTAACTGGGTCTAGGTTTTAAATCCTTAACCCAACCTGGTAAGTGGTAGAATCCAGGAAATACTTCATAAGAAACATAGTGCTTGAACTACAGTATAAGATAATGTTCTATAAAACTTAAACTATGAGGTGTATAGTGATACAATTTTTCTAGTCTTTAGCATTGAGAATTTAGGGCACACTTTTTATCCTTTCCTAACTTTAGCATCAGTGAAGAAATAAGACCTAGGAGATGAATTGACATGCCATCATTGTTTTTTGATAAAGCAAATTTAATGAGGTAATTTTGTATGTGTGACCAAATTTGACTTTTGTTGGAAAGTCTCCTTTATTTTCATGGGAAGAAGTAAATCAGAGGTCTGGAGGGAAGCTAGAAGTAATCCTTCCCTATTATTTCTTTCTAGATCTTGTAGCATTGTGCATGTTCCAGAAATATCAGCTGAGTGCAGGTGTATGTGCAAACATTTTGTGTACTGAGATTTCGTAGAAGAACAGTCACTTGGCTGATGAAAGTATCACTGCCTTAGTGTAAGGAATCACAGGAAACATGATTCTGCAAGAGTTGCCACTGGAGAAAGAAAAACACTGAATTTCTGCATATCAGTGATCCTTTTTCTTTAAGGACTGGTTAATGAATCTTGGGCCTTCCACACTGAGTTACACACCCAGCCCTTTCCTTTTTTTTTTTTTTATTTTGAAACAGACTAAGTTACTAAATTTCCCAGTTTTCAGGAGCACAGGGATTATAGGCTTGGTGGATGCCACACTTGGCTTGGTGATCCTTTTTTAAATGACCAGAAGTTTTGGTCTTGTTTCCATTTGGTAGCATCAGCACTGTTTGAGATTGCCAGACTCAAATTCTAAAGTTTTCTTTGATATTGTAACTTTGAAGACATACTTTTTTCCTCCCTGCTTTCCTCATTCCTTTATGTCTTTCAGGCCTCTGTTCCTTTTTTCTGTTCATGTGCCAGTAACTGCTGTTACTCACATAACCGAAGCTTTGACGTGACTCTATCCATAGTCCCACATAATATGTAAGTTGAAAGGAAATTGTGATGGATTTTAATGTAGAACCAATGTCATTGTTTTACTCAATGAGATGTTCCACTACACAAAATCCCTCATGCTTAGGGAAAGATGATCTTTCTTCATCTCCCTCTGTTTAAGTATTCAGATGTTTAATGTTCTACATGGGGCAAGACATTTTCCCATGACTTCCTCACAGCAATCACTTTGATCTTTGAAGCACGAGATTCAATTACTCATATCATTTTCTTGGCTTGCATAGCTAAAACTGTTATTAATGATTGCAAAATTACCTAGTTTTTGGTATGAATTCAGTCATAGTTTTACAGTTCCAATGATGCAAGTGCATATGTGTGTGTGTGTGTGTGTGTATGTGTGTGTGCGTGTATTCTTTATTTCTATGGAATAAATGTCCTCTAACAAAGTTTTCTTTCTATTTAAGACAAATTTCAAAAGCAATAGTGTGAAAAATAGGTGACTTTAAATAGCCCCTCAATTGTCCAAACTAGAAAGATGATTCAGATGGAAAATAAGAGGATAAATAAGGTAAACATTTAAATTATTTAAATTTATTACTTGAAAAGACACATTGCTATTAATCACCCCTCAATATACTCCACTTCACTTGAACCACACTTATCCCACCCTTCGAACCATTTTCTGAAGCAGTTCTGGAAGTCCTCTTCGACAAATGTCATCATTTGTACTGTTGTGAATTTCTTAATATCCTGAATATATTTAAATAGTTTTCCTTTCATGGTCATTTTGACTTAATGGAAGATCTATGGGTCGCACAATGCCAGGTCTGGTGAATAATGTGAATAAAGTCACACCGTGTTTTCACAAGCCTGTTTTTTTGTTGGATGACACTATATTGTACCTCCATTTTTCATCTTCCACAATCAATTGATTATAGAAAAATCTTTGCGAAGGACTAAATGCATGTTGAGAAAAGGTAAAATGTCACAAAAGTATGAGACATAACCATCTGGGCCAGTTAATTCATACAGTTTACCCATAGCTTCAGGATTTCCTTCTATACTGTGTGTATACACCTCTTCCATTTTATAATAAGGTACTGCTGTGTGTGTCCAATTTATGTAGTGTGGTACAGATGACACTCATTTAATAATAGATGTATTAGGTCACATGGAATTTTGGTGGTCCATGGCCAACTCTTTAATTTCTCTTAATCATAATCCAGAAGTATTGTCTCAAAATAAACATTGTCTTCAGAAAGCATAGTTACATTCCAAAAATCTGAGGATCTGCAAAGTGATTTACCTATATAAGAGACTCCCACAGGCAAACCTATCTAAACTTTTATTACTTCAATATTAAAAAGTACTTCAATACTTTTGGATATATTGGATCACATAGTTTAAAGCTTATATGACAGGGTGGTCCTGTTAGAGGGCTTTCATTTTCTTGCTGGAGTTCAATTCAAAACTGATACCTTTTCTGATTTCTCAGCAAATGATTGCAGTAGCTTGCCCAAATAAGACATATATTTCTTTCAAAATATAAAAAGGTCCATCAATTATAATGTATATCTTTAGTTGTAGGGAAGGCTAGATGCAGCAATTTGCCCTGTACTTTGTAAAGGCTATCTTAACTGATTCAGAGTAAAGAATTTTGAAAAATTTCACTGAGGTGTATGTTAACAAAAAAATGCTCCCCTGCAAAGACGCCTGTATCTTGAAACCAAAATTTTTTTAATATATTTCATTACCTGTCAAGAAAGTCTTTATACATGTGATTATCTAAAGTACAGTGAGTATACTGTATTATCCAGTTGGGCTGAATGTAATCACAAGAATTTATTTTTTTATATACTTATGTTTTATTAACATGTCAATTTTCTTTATTTTTAATTATAGGTGCTTTGCTTCATTTTTATGTAAAATAATAGCTTTATTGAACTAAACTCTGTATACTACACAATTTACAAACTTGAAGTATATGATTCAGTAGATTTTAGCATATTTACAGAGTTGTACAACCATGACCACCATCAAATTTAGATCATTTCTGTTATCCCAAAACAAAACACTCTAATCTCTCAGACCCTCCTCCCTAAATCCAGGGAATCACTGAGCTACTCTCTATTTTCACAGATATTTTTCTTTTAGAAATTTATTTTTCCCTTTTTCCTCTTTTTAAAATTCAAAATAGACTATGCTTATAGCAAGAATCAAGATCTTAACATATGCAAAGAAATGAAAATCCTGCAAAATGAGCTTTTACATCATATTGGAGTGAAATTAGGAACCAACTGCAGAAACATACTTTGAATACAAAACTTTGTTCTCTCTCCCTCTTTTGCATTATCTGTCTTTTATTTCATACTTTCTTTATGTATTAACTTTTTCATAAAGGGAAACCATGCAATGTTCAAGCTGTGTCTGGTTTACTTCAATTAACATTATGGTCTCAAAGTAGATCCATTTTCCTATAAATGCCTCAAGTTTATCTTTCTTCATGGTTAAAAAGTACTCCATTGTGTATAAATACCACATTTTCTTTATGCATTCATCTGTAGTTGGGCACATAGGCTGTTTCCATAATTGAGCTATTATGAATTGTGCTGCTATAAACATGGGTATACATACATCACTATGGTATGATGTTTATAATTCTTTTGAGAAGATACCTAAAAGGAGAATAGCTGTGTCAAAAGGAATTCCTATTTTTAGTATTTTGAAGAATCTCCATACTGATTTCTACAGTGGTTTATCAGTCTACACTACCAACAACAATGAAGAAGTGTTCTTTTCTCCCCACAGTCTCACCAGCATTTGTTATTGGTTGATTTCTTTATGGTAGCCATTCTTTCTTGGGTGAGATAGAATTTTAATGTTGTCTTAATTTGCATTTCTTGAATGGCCAGTGATGTTGAATACTTTTTCATATATTTATTGGGCAGTTGTATTTCATTTCAGAAGTGTCTATTCATTCAGATGGCCATTTTTTAAATTGGGTCTTTAAATTTGGGGAGTCTAATTTTTTTAAGTTCCTAAGGATTTTTTTATAAAGGGAAAGAAGGGCTCAAATCAAAGAAACATGATTGAAGCAAAGATCAGAAAGAAATACAGAAAGATTAGAAGGCACTATGCCATGGGCTTTGGAAAGAGAAGATGGAATCATATGGCATTAAACATAGGAAAACTCTTGTAGCTGGAAAAGACAGATTCTCTCTCTAGAGCCTCCAGAAGAAAAAATGCAATCTAGACAGCCCTTAATTATAAGATTTCTAACTTTCAAACAGTAAAAGAATATATTTGTTTTTTGAAACCCCTAAGTTTGTGGTTATTTGTTAACAGCAATAGGGAATGAATATTAAGTTTCAGTGAAATTTCTCACCTTCTAAGTGTTTAAATCAGGCTAGCATTTTTTTAACCTCCTGCTCATCAGATCCACTTATCCTAATTGCTATAGTTTGGATCTGGAATGTCCTCCAAAACCCTATATATTAAAGGTTTGGTCTTCACTCCATCTCACTACTGGGAGGTTGTCAAGCCTTCAGGAGGTGAGGCCTGGTAAATGTCTTCAAGACATTGTGGGATATGCTCTGGAAGGGGATAGCAGGACCTTTACTCCTTCCTTTTCCCTTTCATATCCCATCCATGAAATAAGCAGCTTTGCTCTTCCCTGTGCTTACTGCCATGATGTACTGTCTCACCATAAGTCTGAAAGCAATAGGACCAACCAAACTTGTACCTGCAAAACTGTGAGCCAAAATAAGCCTTTTATCTTCATAGGTTTATTATCTTAAGTGTTCGTTATAATGAACAAATCTGAGTAACATAATAGTCGGTGTTCAAGAAGAGCTTGAAATGATGGGAACTAGAGAGGTAAGAAAAGTCCTATGGAATAGATTATGACATATGATTGAAGAATTCAAGTAGTCCTAAAAACAGAGAGTAAAGGTATATTACTGGCCCTGCCAGATGAAATAAAATTACTATTAGTGGTCTTTACTACTAGGTATAAAAGGAAAGCACTTGCTACAGAAACAGCTCCATAGCAGAGAGATAAATTGATTATTCCATAGCAATGAAATCAAATCTGGAACAAGAGAGACAATTGAAGTTATCATTTAATTAATTTATAATAATCTAGTATGATCCAGCTGTTTTCTTCATAGGCCAAAAAGGTGCATTAAAAAAAGACTGTTAGTAATGATTACCTTTGCCCTTTCAAATCCCTGAATGTTAGGAATGTGGTATTATTATTATTCACTGCTATGGTAGGAGAAGAAATTAGAGGGGTCTCCACATAACCTTTGGTAGTTATATTAATTTTCCATTGTTGCTTAACAAATACCTCAAGCTTAATTGTTTAAAACAATACCCATCCAGAAGCTCTCAGTTCTTTAGATCAGACATCTGACAGAGCATGTGTGGTTCTTTGCTCAGGCTGAAATCAAGGTATTGGCCAGTAACATTTTCATTCAGAGTTCAAGGTCCCCTTCCAAACGTATTCCTGTTATTGGCAAAATATGGATTCTTACCATTACAGTACTGAAGTCCCCATGACCCTGTCAGATGTTAGCCAGGGGCTATTCTCAGCTCATATAAACTGCCTACATTTATCATCATGTGTCTTCATCCATCTTCAGGGTAAATGATATTTCCAATCTCCCTGATTTCACTTCTTCTATAACCTGGAGTAAACTGTTGCCTTTAAAGACCATGTACTTAAATGCCCACTCAGACAGTATCTTTACCCAATTGGTTTGGGATGGTTATTATATCTGAAAAAGTCTATTGTTTCAATATAAACCAAGCATGGTGATATTGGCAAAAATGGATTTCTTCCTTACACACTACCAAAATACCCTTCATTTAATGAGTCAGAAAACCAGTATATGGCTCTACCAATTTTTGAGTTTATTTCAACCCTGAATTTCAGAAATGGTTTGGAAGAATGACTGGTCCCATTGTGAAATGAACCCAAGTTAAAACTCTATTGGCTTTCTTTCTCTTTTTTTGTATATCCTTTTATTGGTACATTTTAGGTGCACAATATAATGACATTCATCATTGGAAATATGCACCTTTACATACTCTCTTGGTTCTTATTTTCCCCCCTTCCCCTGCACTCCCTTCAACCCTTCCAATCCCTCCGTATTTACAAAGACTGTTTCCTTTTTTCATTTTCTCATATTAATTCCATTCCCTTCTTTCCTTTCCCCACCCCTCCCATTTCCCCTTCCCCTTTGCCCCTTTTCTGCCTATTTCACAGTATCTATTGTACCTTTTAGTCCTTATTTACACTTCAGGTTTCTCACACTAGAGAAACCATTCAGTATTTACACATGTATCCTATTTATTTCACTTATGAGTATTGCCTCAATGTGCACCCACTTAGCAATAAATGTCTCTAATTTCTCATTTTTGATGGCTGAGTAGTAATCCATTTTATTAAAAAAACCACATTTTCTTGATCCAGTCTCCAGTTGATGGGCATTTCCAATAGCTAAAACTTGGGTTGTTTCCAAGTTTTAGCTATTACAAACTGTGCTGTTAAGAACATGGATGCACATACATCACTGTGGAATGATACTTTTACCTCTTTGGGGAAGATATTCAGCAGGGGAATAACTGGGTCAAATGGGACTTCCAGTCCTAGTTCTTTGAGGTATCTCCATATTGATTTCCACAGAGGTTGCAACAGTCTACATTCCCACAGGCAGTGGAGCAGTATTCCTCTTTCCCCACAGCCCTGCCAGCATTTGTTATTGGTTGATTTCATGATAGCAGCCATTCTTTCTGGAGTGAGGTGGAATCTCAGCGTTCCTATCATTTGCGTCTCACAAATGACCAGTGATGTTGAACATTTTTTCATATGTTAACTTCCCATTCCAACTTCTTTGTGTAAGAAATATCTGTTCACTTCAGAGGCCCATTTTTGGATTGGGTCTTTGAATTTGGGAGGTCTGATTTTTTTAAGTTCTTTATAGATTCAAGATAGTAGACCTTTGTCTGAGGGATCACTGGTGAAAATTTTTCCCACATTGTGGGCTATCTCTTCACACTGCTGGTGGTTTCTCTTGGTATGCAGAAGCTTTTTAGTAAGAAGAGATACTACTTGTTGATTGTTTGTGCTAGCTCATGGGCAACTGAGGTCTTGTTCATAAAGTCTTTTCCTACCCCAATGTCTTCAGGAGTTCTACTTAACCTCTGTTCCAATTGTTTCAGCATTTCTGTTTTATTATTTGGATCTTGAATCCATTTTGATTTTAGTTTAGTGCATGGTGAGAGATATAGGTCTAGTTTTAGTCTTTGGCTAGTGGAAACCCAATTTTTCCAGCACCATTTATTAAAGAGGCTATCTTTCCTCCAGTGAGGGTGTTTGGCTCCTTTGTCAAAGATGAGGTGGCTGAGTTTGTCTGGAGTTGTTTCTGTGTCTTCTAATCTGTTCCACTGGTCCTCCAGTCTATTTCTTTGCCAGTACCATACTGTTTTTATCAAAGTAGCTTTGTAGTATAGTTGCAGGTTGGGGATTGTGATACCTCCTGCCATGTCTCCGTTGTCTAGAATTGCTTTTGCTATTCTGGGTCTCTTCTTGTTCCAAATGAATTTTTGGATTGTTTTCTGAAGGTCCATGAAGTATGCTGCTGGGATTTCAATTGGGATTGCATTGAATCTATATAGCAATTTTGGAAGTCTGGCCATTTTCACTATGTTAATCCTTCCTACCCAGGAGCAGGGGATGTCTTTCCATTTTCTGATAGCATCTTCAATCTCTCTTTTCAGAGTGCTATAGTTTTCAGGAAAAAGTTCTTTGATTTCTTTAATTAGGTTGTTTCCTAGGTATTTCAGTTTTTTGGATGCTATTGTGAAAGGAATTGTTTGCCTTATTTGTGTCTCAGTGAGTCTGTGGTTCGTGTAGAGGAAAGCTATTGTTTTTGTGTATTGACCTTGTATCCACCTACTTTACTGAATTTGGTTATTAGGTCTAGAAGACTTTTGGTGGAGTTCTTGGGGTCTTCTATATAGAGTATCATGTCATCTGAAAATAATGACAATTTGACTTCTTCATTTCCTATCTTTATTCCTTTCATTTCTTTCTCTTGTCTAATTGCTGTGGCTAATATTTCCAAAACTATATTGAAGAGGATTGTTGAGAGTGGTCATCCTTGTCTTGTTCCTGATTTTAGTGTGAAGGATTTCAGTTTTTGACCATTTAGTATGATATCGGCTGTTGGTTTTTCATAGATGGCTTTTATCAGATTGAGGTAGAGACCATCTATTCTGATTTTTTGTAGGGTTTATATCATAAATTCGTGTTGGATTTTTTCAAAGCTTTTTCTGCATCTATTGATATGATCATATGGTTTTTGTCCCTGGCTCTATTGATACAGTGTATTACATTGATTGATTTGCATATGTTGAACCATCCCTGCATCCTTGTGATGGTCAGGGTGTATGATTTTCTTGATGATCTTCTGCATTTTATTTGCCAGTATCTTAGAGATTTTTGCATCTATGTTCATTAGTGAGATTGGCCTATAGTTCTCCTTTTCAGTTGGGTCTTTCTCTGCTTTGGGGATCAAGGTGATGCTTGCTTCCAGGAATGAATTTGGGAGTATTTCTTCCGTTTCAATTTCATTGAAGAGTTTAAACAGTAGTGGCAGTAGTTTCTCTCTAAATGTCTTGTAGAATTCAGTGGTGAAGCCATCAGGACCCAGTCTTTTCTTGGTTGGTAAGTTTTTAATTAAGTTTTCAATTTCATTGATTGATATTGGGTTGTTTAGAATTTGTAGGTCTTCTTCATTCAACTTTGGTAATTCATACATGTTGAGGAATCTGTCCATTTCTTCTGTGTTTTCCATCTTATTGGCATATAGTTTCTTGAAAAAGGTATTGATGATCCTCTGCATTTCTGCTGCGTCTGTTTTAATTTCACCCTCTTCATTCCTAATTGCTTGGATTTGGGCCTCTTCTTTCCTTTTTCGATAAGGTTGGCTAAGGGTTTGTCAATTTTGTTGATTCTTTCGAAGAACCAACTCTTGGCTTCATTGATTTTTTGTATTGTTTTCTTAGCCTCCATTGCATTGATTTCTGCCCTCATCTTTATAATTTCCTCCCTTGTATGAGCTTTTGGGTTGTCCTGCTCTTCTTTTTCTAGAAGCTTGAGGTTCAGCTTGTTTGTTTATTTGGCTTCATTCTGTTTTCCTAATATGAGTATTCACTGCTATGAATTTCCCTCGTAAGACTGCTTTCATTGTGTCCCATAGATTCCACTATGTTGTATTGTCATTGTCATTTATTTGAAGGAACTGTCTGATTTCTTCTTCAATTTCTCCTGTGACTCATTGGTTATTCAGAAGTGTGTTGTTCAATTTCCATGTGTTTATGAAGTTTTTGCAGTTTCTTTTGCTATGGATCTCCAATTTCATCCCACTATGGTCTGATAATATACAGGGGATAACTTCAATTCCTTTTCACTTACCTAAATATGTTCTATGAGCAAGCATCTGGTCTATTTTGGAGAACAATCCTTGTGCAGCTGAAAAGAATGTGTATTCTGATTTTGTGGGGTGAAACACTCTGTAAACATGTTTAGTTCATTTTTTCAGTAGTTTCATTGAGTTCTAGTATTTTGTTGCTTGTTTTTTGTCTAGTTGATCTATTTGTGACAATGGGGTATTAAGGTCCCCCACTACTATTGTATTAGTGCTTATATGTTTTTTCATGTCCATTAATATTTGTTTTATATATTTTGGTGCACTAGTGTTTGGTGCATAGATATTTATGATTGTCATCTCTTCCCCTTGGATTCTTCCCTTTACAAGGATATAGTGTCCTACTTTGTCTTTCTTAATCAGTGTGGGTTTGAAATCCAATTTGTCTGCAAAGAGGATAGCTACTCCTGCTTTTTTTCAGGTTCCCGTCACATGGAGTATTGTTTTCCACGCTATAACTTTCAGTCTATGGGTTTCTTTTTGAATTAAGTATGTTTCTTGTATGCAGCATATTGTTGGATCTTGCTTCTTGACCCATTCTGCCAGTGTATTTCTTTTGATTGGTGAGTTGAGAACATTAACATTGATGATTATAAATGATAGGTATTGAGTTATCATTGTTATGACCTTTTCTTTTTGTTTGATTCTCCCCTTTTGCTTTTAATTTCTTGTCATGGCCTGTGGATTCATTCCCCTGTGTTTCCTGGGGTTGTGATCCTCAATGTCTGTTCCTAAGATTTTGTCTAAAATTTTTTGGAGTGCTGGTTTGGTATTCATGAAGTTTCTAAGGTGCTCTTTGTCATGAAAGTATCTTATTTCTCCATCAATTTTGAAAGATAGTTTTTCAGGGTACATCAATCTGGGTTGGAGGCTGTTTTCCTTTAGGACTTCAAACACACCACTCCAAGCTCTTCTTGCCTTCAGGGTTTGCACTGAGAAGTCTGCTGTGATTCTGATGGGCTTTCCTTTGTATGTGATTTGTTTCTTTTCTCTCACCCCTTGTAGAATTTTGTTCTTCTGTTGGGTGTGTGGAATCTTAACAAATATATGTCTATGTGTAGATTTTTTTTGATCAAGTCTATTTGGAGTCCTATATGCCTCACTTATCTGTATGTCAAGCTTTTTTCCCCTGCTTGGGAAGTTTTCTGCCTTCACTTCTGTGAACAGATTTTTTTATGTCATCTGCACTCTTTCCTGTTCCTTCATTGATTTCAATTAGTCTTATGTTATTTTTCTTTGCATCATCTAGCAGCTGCTTGATTGATTTCTCATGGTCTCTTACAATTTTCAAGATTTTTTTATTTTCCTGGTCACTAATTATAATCTTATCTTCTATATCTGAAATTCTGTCTTCACATTGACTCACTCTGCTGCATAGCCTTTCAATGGAGTTTTTAATCTACTGCAAATCTATTTGTATCTGTTTTATGGATTCAATTTGTTTGCTATGTTGGCATTCCATCATGTTCCTCAGATCCTCTATTTTTGTTTTATCTGTATCCTCTCTAGGTTTATGAATCATGTCTTGCACTGTGGGCACAATCTTTGCTGTTACGTGAGAAATTATTTCTTATTTCATTTTTTCCAGATCCTCTTTTGTTGCTAGTTCAGGGAGTCCAGGTGATTGAGTTTCAGAGTGTTCCATCTTGTTTCCCTTTGGGGTTGCTCTACGTGATCTGGAAGTCTGGTTCTAAGGCTTGTTTATGCGTCTTCTCATTTTGACGGGGTGTGGGTGAGTGTTCCTTGTGCCTGCATGTCTCACCTCCTCTGAGCTGGGAGCTGTGGCACACCCACCTGGAAGCCTCCTGCAGGCTGCAAGCTGTGGCATGCTGACCTGGAAGCCTCCTCTGGGCTGCAAGCCATGGCACGCTGACCTGGAGGCCTCCTCTGTGCTAGGAGATGTGGCACGCCTACCTGGAAGCCTCCTCTCGGCTGGGAGCTGTGGCACACCTCAAAACTCCATTGGTTTTCTGATCTCCATAATTCTCTGACCTGACCGGTGGACCACAGTAAAACTTTGGGTCTCTAAAAATTACTTTCATTTATAAACAAGTGTCTAGCACTCCCCCAAAATACTGATTATTTTCTCAACATCAATGCACAGTCTACCTGATAAATATCCTTAAGTTTCCTTGAATAAGTAGTATTTAGAGATTAAACTGTGATTATTAGTAAGAACCTTGCTTAAGGAGCCCTTACCTGTATATCTGTACACTGGCTTAAGTTTATAAACTTGTTGAGAGTCTATCATTCACTATTGAGATAATCCACCTTAGACTTGTGTCCTACAGAATTAGGGATTTATTCTGAATCAATAGAAGCCTCAGGAACAAAATTAATCTATGTATCTATCTATCCATCCATCTGTCTGTCTGTCTGTCTGTCTGTCTGTCTATGAAAGGAGACTTATTATTCTGCCTTACAAGAGCAAAGCCAGGAATGTGTACAATGGCTGTCTGCATACTGGGGAGCCAAAGGATTCAGTATCTGCTCAATGGAAGAAGGTGGAAGCCCCAGAACAAAATGTACCAAAGATGCAGCTCTAGTCCAAGGATGAAGGCCTGGAAGCTCCCTGCAGAGTTGCTGGTATGAGTCTGCATTGAAAGGCTAAAGAAGCTAGAGTTTTATGCTCATAGGTGATGGCACCAGTGAAAAATGCACATGCTCTAATAGAATGGAGCTCTTAAGCAACTTCCTGTTCCTTCTCCTTTCATTCATCCTGGCTGTAGGCCTATGGATGGTGCCACCCATAAGCAAGATGGGTCTTCCCTCCTCAGTTTGCTGCTTTATGTGCCAACAATCTCTGGAAAGACCCCACTGACATGCTCAGAATTGTGCTTCATCAATCTTCTTGATGCCTCTTAATCAAGTTTACAATCAAAATTAACTGCCACAGGGGTTTTCATTTGTGCCAGTTGAATAAAACTTAGATGAGGGGCCACCTATTTCAGTTCTACAGAAACTATGAGCAATTATCCAATGGCAATGATTTCTTTGGGTAGAAAATTCTTGGCTCTGCTGACTATTACCATTACTGTATCTACTTTGTCTTCAGTGATTAAATTGTATTATTTGGCTCCTACCATCCCAAAACATATCATTTCTATTTAACTGAATGAGCTAAATTGATGGCAGCAATCCTTACTGTCATTCTTGACTTACAGATACTAACCATCAAAGTGATCTTAAAAGAAATTCTCCCTACAACGTTTCTATTGCACCCTTGGTGAAGAGATTGCCTTCCAGAAGCCCCCAGGGAACACAATTAGGTGATGAATAAGCAAATCTTACTTGAAAATATAGATTTCTCACCTTACAATCCTTTCAGATATCTTCCTCTACAATATAGCAAGGAAATTTTGTCATTTCAACTTCAATTAGTATAGAAAACTATTGTGGTGTAAATTTCAATCAACCAAGAAACTGGTAGAGAGACTCTTAGTTGTTCCACTAACAATGGATTCAGAATTAGTGCTTAGTAAGTCATATCAACAAATTCATCCTCACCTAATATTTTATTCCTTCTACCCTCTTCCAAAGGACTTAGGACCCCTTCTATTACTTATTGTCTTCCCTGATGCAAACATATATTGGCAATATCTTGCAATTTTTCTGATGGATGTTGGCTCTCTTGAGGTGTACCTTACCCTTTTGGGACTTAAGTTAGTTTATTGGCCTAGAAGCAATGGAGGTTTTATGTACAACACTTGAGGAGGACACCCGTCTTTTGCAAGACATATACCCCAAGGGAGACCATTTCATATTCTTCAGGGAATGGTATAATAACCTTCTCAGACAGAAACAGAAGACCTGATTTTACTGGAACAAACAAACTCAATTTACTCAACTCCATATTCTCAGCTGTATTTGAATGTTTATATACAAACTTACTTTTTAGGATACCAATCCTCCCAAACAAATTCCCCAACTTTAACATGAGATTTTATGTTATTGGCAATTCATTTTATGTTACATTGAGTTTAGCCACATGTAGGTTTAGGCTGGATTTTATTTTTTTAAATCTCAGCTATAAGACTGTATGGAATAAAGCTTTCCTTTAGAGAAATCGTAGAGACTCCTGATTTCTTTCCAAACACTGAGCTAGAAATTGAAAGTCCTAGGCTTATAATTTTCTTCCCACAAGTTTTCCACCACTTTTACAAACAGCAAACTAGCCCCACTTTATTTTTCCTTTTAGTAAGCTATTCCATACCATATTTTTGGCTATGCAAAATCTTTCTTCTAGAGGTACTTGTTTATGTCTTATGATTGTCACATACTAACAAGTGAGCAGCAGATGATCAATAACATGTGTAACTGTCATAGTTCATCAACTGGAAACTGGATAAAGAAGATGTGGGTTTTTTTATAAAATGGAGTATTACTCAGCCATAAAGAATGAGAAAGTAGAGTCATTTATAGCTGAATGGATGCATATTGAGGCCATACTCTTAAGTGAAATAAACAGGACACACATGTATAAATACTGAATAGTTTCTGTAGTGTGAGAAACTGAGAGTGTAAATAAGGATTAAAAGGATTAATGATGAATAATTGATACTTTGAAACAGAAAAAGGTCCAAAGGGGTAGAGGTGGTGGGAGGAGATGGGGAAAGGAAAGAATGGAAAGGAAAAATTATGAGAAAAGAAAAAAAATGCAAATGAAGCCTATGTAAATAGGGAAGGGTGGAGGGGTGAAGGGCGCACAGGTAATGGGGAAAACATAAGAACCTAGATACATCATGTACAGTTACAAGCACCGAATGATAAATGTAAACGTATTGTGTACCTAAAATGTACCAATAAAATAATTTAAGCAAAAAAAAAAAAAAAGAATAAAAAATGTCTGCTGCTTCACTTCTGTCTTCCAAATGACATCCAAATTTTTCCTAGGCCTACTCTGGGACCATACAGAATAAAATTCAAGGAGACACCACTCCATCTTAGTTAACTTGAGCATGACACCACTTAAAGCATCTTCCTGTGACAACCAAATTCTCATTATAAAATGATAAGTGCCCCATTTACTCTGGAGAAAATATTCTTCATCAAACGTGGTTGACAAATGTAACAAAGTACATTCTAATATGTGTTTTGTAGAAAGGCAAAGAAGAAATACTATTAGCACTGTCTCTCTCACCCAATCTAACACAAAATAAACCAACTGGAGCATTCACAAGCTCACTGAATTCAAAGAAACTTATGCCTTATTCCAAGTTTTGGAATGTCACTGTGCCTGAAGATTCTTCTTTTGAAATATTTCTTCTCCTTGTTTTTCTTTCTTTGCATTCTTATTGCTGTCACCTCAGAATGAACATATATTACTATGTTTTACTGACAATTATGTGTACTCCTGGCTGGCTGTATTGGTCTCAGTCTCCCATTGTGATCTATTCCACATACACTGGCAAATCCATTTACTTTCATCTTGCCATTTTTTTTCTGCTCAAACCCATTAATAACTCTCATGTCCATGCCCCTACTACAAAATACTATTCTTAATGCAGGAGCCATTCCATCTTTTGTACCATAAATGCAATATACAAGAAATATCATAACTTCATAGGTGATAAATAGCCAGATCTAGTAAGAATAGCTAGGATTATATAAAAGGCAGAATTTTTGCTTTGCAGGAGGACCCTTGACAAGTTCTATAAGTCAACCAGCTCTCAGACTCTGCAGTTATTGACATACCCCAAATGATCAAATGGATTTCATAAGTTCAAGCAGGTCAAAGCTTGTATCCATACAAGGTCTTAATATAAGAAGAGTGAAGGAGGAAAAATATCTCTAAAAAGGCAAAGTACAAAGTTCAGGTCAGGTTATCAGAAGTAATTATACTGGAATGCAGACGCTGAGCCGAACTTTGAGAATAGGGCGCAGGTATATTTTTTTCTTCTACATTTTACTTACTCTGGTTGGTGTTAGCCAGGCCCAACAATACAATCAACATACCTAAAACCAAATTAACTGCATGAGGCTCTTTTTACTGATTGAGTGAAGGACACAACAAGGATGACCATAGGTCTGCCTGTGTCCTAAGCATCACAATGAGCAGCTCCTTTCACTTTCAATTATGGCTCAGTTTGGGAAAGAAAGTATATGTTCATCTTATTTATTCATATGTTCATCTTACATAATATCTCAGCTCCTGCAAGACTGAATAATTTTCCAAATCTTTATATTCAAACTTTGATTAATGTGAACTTGAACTACTCATAATTATCTTAATTTTTTTGGTAATTAACCTCCTCCCTGTTCCAGCTCATATTGGTCCATGTATGCACCACATGACATTCTATGGCGCTGCTAATCTGGGTTCAAGTGCAAGCTTTGTTACAGGTTGTGTAACCTTACAAAATTTATTTAATCTTCACTTACATTTCCTCATCTATTAAATGGACATAAATGAAGGTATCTACCTCATGGGTGTATTATGACAATAAATTGGGTTAATATATGTACAGTGTTCAGAATACTGCTTGATATAAGAGCTAGATAAATGTTTCTTAATTTTTAGTAGCAGTATCATTAATGATCTCTCTTTTTATTTTTATTTACTTTTAAAAGTAATTAATTAATTTTTGATTCTGGAAATTGAACCCACAAAGCTACCCTTAAGCTACAATGATCTCTCTCTTTATCTAAATTCACACAGCATTCTCATTTGGCACTTGGATTATAAGTTACATAATTCTTAACACTTTTTCTTTATATTTCTATGTGTCTTAATTAGCTTTTAGTCAATAACAATATTTTTTAATTTACCAGAAACCTAACACAAATCTTTGTAAAGAGTAAGAGTTCAACAAATAAAGATGATTTACTTTAACCTGAAAATCTTTCAAAAATAACTTACTATTTTAAATACAGTAAAATCAGAATTCTATTTTGAGTGTGACACTTTAAGAATATGAGAGCTTTAAGAATACTGTGTAAGAATATGAACTTTTAAAGCCAGAACACTGTGTGTAGATGTCAAGGAGATTATGAAAGTATGAATAAATTCCTAGGAACCATGAAAACAAATGGTTTGATTTCTTTCTAAAAAAATATTAAAATAAACATTATTTCATTTATTTTTGTCTGTTCCTCTTAAGTGTGGTTGTTTCTTTTTGGATAAACATTTTACATGACTTTTATGTAGGTTGCAGGCAATAAAAATTTAGCTATTATATTATTAAATATGTTAGAATTGGTACCACTATTGGCAGTGTGCTAGGATAAACATGGGACCATTTTTTAAAAATTAACAAACAATAACATTCCTACTTTAGAGGGACTTATCATCCAAAGGAAATAATTAACAAATAAAACCTGCATATTTGAAAATTAAGTAATAAAACAGTATAAACAAGAATATAAAAATTTGAATTAATGACTGCATAATCTTAGTTCTAGAAATATTATGGATATATAAACACTATTCTTATTTGTTGTACTATCAAATTTATTTCAATTGATGCATATTCCATACTTTTTATATTCTAAATCAAAATACAAACTTTTTTGTTTTGTTTTGTTTCAAGACAGGGTCTCACTATGTAGTTCAGACTGTCCGTGAACAGGCTGGACTTGAACTTGTGACAATACTCCTGCCTCAGCCTCCTGAGTGCTGGGATTATGGGCATGTGCCACCTGAAGCTTCTTGTATTTGCCTTAAACTACAAGCCAGAATTTTGTATCTCCTTTGATAAAAAGTGTGCAAAGTATAAAGTAGTTTAGCATATTCTTGTGCTGCATGTGGGCTGAATTTTGAGAATTTTTTTAAAGACTTGAAGCAGAGCCTTGTAATTTGTGTAAATGACAAGTGTAAAATCCTACCATAAAATGCTAAAATATGTACTGTTTCGAATAAAACCAAGAAGTGCAAAAAAAAAAAAAAAAAGAATACAAACTTATCAAGAACAAAACTTGAATATTTTCTTCCTTTTCTTCTTCCACAGAAGAGTAAACTTTGATCAAATAGTCTCAGAGATTATTTAAAAGATGAACCACCACACTGTGGACAAAGTCAAGATTCCTTGTAGCATTTCAAATTTACTAATAAAGTCAACACTTGAGTGACTCTCACTGTACTGTAAGGTGGGAGAACAGGTGGTTTTTCCTCAGTTCAAGAGAATCTGATTGGTTTTTACAGTTGTCGAGCTAATAAGAAGTTATAGTCACCTGGTTAAAACTACAAAACTGATTTCCTATAACACACATATGACAAGTAAAAATATTTATCACAGTATAAAGAGAAACAAGTAGCATAGCCTTAAAATTAAAGTTTATATAACCATTTGTCACCATGATTAAAATAAAAGCAAAGAGTTGTGGAATATGCCAAATCAGCCCGCTGCACACAGGAAGGTCTGTGCATACCCTACCAAGGTCCTGAGTCACGCAGAAGACACCGAATCACCCTGCTGCAGACAGGCAGCCACCTGGTTCCACACTACAATGATGCAGAGGACACAAGACCACCAGACAAAGGTACTGAGTCCCGCTGTTCCCGGCCCAGAGGTAGGGGCTTCTGAGCCATTATCCCACTGCTCCTGGTGCAGAGGAAGGGGCTTCCCGGTCACCATCACTCCTGCTGCTCCCAGCCCAGAGGAAAGGGCTTTTGGGCCACTTTCTGTCCACCACTCCTGGTCCAGAGGGAGAGGCTTCCTGGCCACCATCATTCCGGCTGCTCCCAGCCCACAGGAAAGGGCTTTTGGGTCACCAACCCTACCGCTGCTCCCGGCCCCTGTCCCACTTCACCCAGCTCAAAGGAGGTAATACGTACAGGCGCTAACAGGCCCCCACCCAAGTCAAAATGAGAAAACATGTAAATAAGTCTCAAAACCAGACTTCCAGATCACCTACAGCAACCCCAAAGGGAAATGAGATGGAACACTCTGATACTCAACCACCTGGACCCACTGAACTGGCAACAAAAGGGGATCTGGAAAAAATGAAATCAGAAATAATTTCTCAGATAACAGGAGAAATTGTGCCCCTAGTGCAAGACATGATTAATAAATCTAGAGAGGAGCTCAGGAACATGATGGAATCCCAACATAAGAAACAAATGGAATCCATAAAACAGATGCAAATAGATTTCCAGGACATGAAAAACTCCATTGAAAGTCTACACAGCAGAATGAGCCAATGTGAGGACAGAATTTCAGATATAGAAGATAAGATTACAATTAGTGACCAGGAAAAGAAAAATTGCTTCAAAATTATAAGGGAACATGAGAAATCAATCCAGCAGCTGCTAGATGATGCAAAGAAGAATAACATAAGACTGATTGGGCTCAATGAAAAAACAGGAGAGAGTGCAGATGACATAAAAACACCTCTTCACAGACATAATGGCAGAAAACTTCCCAAGCAGGGGAAAAGAGCTTGACATACAGATAAGTGAGGCATATAGGACTCCAAATAGCCTTGATCAAAAAAAATCTACACATAGGCATATAATTAATTGTTAAGATTCCAGAAAACAATAGAAGAATAAAGTTCTCCAAGCAGTCAGAGAAAAGAAACAAATCACATACAAAGGAAAGCCCATCAGAATCACAGCAGACTTCACAACACAAACCATCAAGGCAAGAAGAGCTTGGAGTGACATATTCCAAGCCCTAAAAGAAAACAGCCTCCAACCCAGATTGAGGGACCCTGCAAAACGAGCTTTCAAAATGGATGGAGAAATAAGATACTTTCATGACAAAGAGTACCTTAGGAACTTCATGAATACCAAACCAGCACTCCAAAGAATTTGACACAATATCCTAGGAACAGACATTGAGGATCACAACCCCAGGAAGCAAAGCAGAATGAACCCATCTGGCATGACAAGAAATTAAATGCAAAGGAGGAGAACCCAACAAAAAGAAAAAGTCATGGCAATGACAAGTCAATACATTTCAGTTATAACCATCAATGCTAATGGTCTCAACTCACCAATTCAAAGAAATAGACTGGCAGAATGGGTCAAGAGGCAAAATCCAACAATATGCTTCATACAAGAAACACACTTAATTCAAAAGGAAACTCACAGACAGAAAGTTAAAGGGTGGAAAACAATACTCCATGGGACAGGAACCCGAAAAAAAGCAGGAGTAGCTATCCTCTTTGCAAATCAAGTAGATTTCAAACCAACACTGATTAAGAGAGACGAAGGACATTACATCCTAGTAAAGGGAAGAATCCAAGAGGAAGAGATGACAATCATAAATATCTATGCACCAAACACTAGTGCACCCAACTATATAAAACAAATACTAACGGACATGAAGAGTCATACATGCACTAATACAATTGTAGTGGGGGACCTCAACACCCCACTGTCACAAATGGATAGATCAACTAGACTAAAAATAAGTAATGAAATACTAGAACTCAATCAAACTCTTGAACAAATGAACTTAACAGATGTTTACAGAGTGTTCCACCCCACAAAATCAGAATACACATTCTTCTCAGCTGCACATGGGTCATTCTCAAAAGTAGACCACATACTCACACATGGAACATGTTTAAGTAAGTGCAAAGGAATTGAAGTTATCCCGTGTACATTATCAGATCATAGTGCGATGAAATTGGAGATCCATAGCAAAAGAAACAAAAAATTTCATAAATACGTGGAAATTGAACAACACACTTCTGAATAACCAATGGGTCACAGAGGAAATTAAAGAAGAAATCAGACAGTTCCTTCAATTAAATGACAATGACAATACAACATATCGGAATCTATGGGACACAATGAAAGCAGTCTTACGAGGGAAATTCATAGCAGTGAATATGCATATTAGGAAACCAGAATGAGCCCAATTAAACAACCTGATGCTGTACCTCAAGCTTCTACAAGAAGAAGAGCAGGACAACCCCAAAGCTCATACAAGGGAGGAAATTATAAAGATCAAAGGAGAAATCAATGCAATGGAGACTAAGAGAATGATACAAAAAAATCAATGAAGCCAAGAGTTGGTTCTTTGAAAGAATCAACAAAATTGACAAACCTTTAGCCAACCTTGTCAGAAAAAGGAAAGAAAAGGCCCAAATCCATGCAATTAGTAATGAAAAGGGTGAAATTACAACAGACCCAGCAGAAATCCAGAGGATCATTAATACCTACTTCCAGAACCTATACGCCAATAAGATGGACAACACAGAAGAAATGGACAGATTCCTAGATACATATGAATTACCAAAGTTGAACGAAGAAGACCTAAAAATTCTGAACAACCCAATATCAACCAATGAAATTGAAAATGTAATTAAAAACTTATCAACTAAGAAAAGCCCAGGCCCTGATGGCTTCACTGCTGAATTCTACAAGACATTTAGAGAGGAACTACTGCCACTACTGTTTAAACTCTTCAATGAAATTGAAAGGGAAGCAATACTCCCAAATTCATTCCTGGAAGCAAGCATCACCTTGATCCCCAAAGCAGAGAAAGACCCAACTGAAAAAGAGAACTATAGGCCAATCTCACCAATGAACATAGATGCAAAAATCCTTACTAAGATAATGGCAAACAGAATGCAGAAAATCATCAAGAAGATCATCTCAGGGATTCATCCCAAGGATGCAGGGATGGTTCAACATACGCAAATCAATCAATGTAATACACTATATCAATACAGCCAAGGTCAAAAACCATATGATTATCTCCATAGACGCAGAAAAAGCATTTGACAAAATCCTACATGCATTTATGATAAAAACCCTACAAAAAATTGGAATAGATGGTCTATACCTCAAACTGATAGAAGCCATCTATGAAAAACCAACAGCCAATATCATACTAAATGGTCAAAAACTGAAATCCTTCACACTCAAATCAGGAACAAGACAAGGATGTCCACTATCACCACTCTTGTTCAATATAGTTCTGGAAACATTAGCCACAGCAATTAGACAAGAGAAAGAAATAAAAGGAATAAAGATAGGAAATGAAGAAGTCAAATTGTCATTATTTGCAGATAACATGATACTCTATATAGAAGACCCCAAGAACTCCACCAAAAGTCTTCTAGCCTTAATAACCAAATTCAGTCAAGTAGCTGGTTACAAGGTCAACACACAAAAATCAATAGCTTTCCTCTACACCAATGACAGACTCACTGAGAGAGAAATAGGACAAATAATTCCTTTCACAATAGCATCCAAAAAACTGAAATACCTAGGAATCATCCTAACCAAAGAAATCAAAGACCTCTTCTCTGAAAACTATGGCACTCTGAAAAGAGAGACTGAAGATGATATCAGAAAGTGGACAGACATCCCCTGCTCCTGGATAGGAAGGATTAATATAGTGAAAATGGCCATACTTCCAAAACTGCTATATAGATTTAATGCAATTAAAATTGAGATCCCAGCAGCATACTTCATAGACCTCAAGAAAACAATCCAAAAATTCATTTGGAAAAAGAAGAGACCCAGAATAGCAAAAGCAATTCTAAGTAACAGAGACATGGCAGGGGGTATCACAATCCCCAACCTGCAACTATACTACAAAGCTACTGTGATAAAAACAGCATGGTACTGGCAAAGAAACAGACCTGAGGACCAGTGGAACAGATTAGAAGATGCAGAAACAACGCCAGACACACTCAGCCATTTCATCTTCAACAAAGGAGCCAAACACCCGCACTGGAGGAAAGATAGCCTCTTTAATAAATGGTGCTGGAAAAATTGGGTTTCAACTTGCCAAAGATTCGAACTAGATCTGTATCTCTCACCATGCAGTAAACTAAAATCAAAATGGATTAAAGATCTAAATATTAAAATAGAAACTCTGAACCAGTTGGAACAGAGGTTAGTTAGAACCCTTGAAGATATAGGTGTAGGAAAAGATTTTATGAACAAAACCTCAGTTGCCCGTGAACTAGCACAATCAACAAATGGGATCTCTTCTTATTAAAAGGCTTCTGCACAGCAAGAGAAACCACCAGCAGTGTGAAGAGACAACCCACAATGTGGGAAAATATCTTCACCTGCTCTTCCTCAGACAAAGGTCTACTATCTCGAATCTATAAAGAACTTAAAAAGATCAGACCTCCCAAATTGAAAGACCCAATCCAAAAATGGGCATCTGAAATGAACAGACATTTCTCAGACAAAGAAGTAGAAATAGCAAATAAATACATGAAAAAATGTTCAACATCACTGGTCATTCGAGAGATGCAAATGAAAACAAGGCTGAGATTCCACCTCACTCCAGAAAGAATGGCTGCTATCATGAAATCCACCAATAGCAAATGCTGGCGGGGCTGTGGGGAAAGAGGAACCCTGCTCCACTGCTGGTGGGAGTGTAGACTGGTGCAAGCACTGTGGAAATCAGTATGGAGATACCTCAAAGGACTAGGACTGGAAGTCCCATTTGACCCTGCTATTCCCCTGCTGGGGATCTTCCCCAAAGAATTAAAAGAATCATACCACAGTGATATATATGCGCCCATGTTCATAGCAGCACAGTTTGTAATAGCTAAAACTTGGAAACAGCCCAAATGCCCATCAACTGGAGACTGGATAAAGAAAATGTGGTTTTTTTTATAAAATGGAGTACTACTCAGCCATAAAAAATGAGAAATTAGAGACATTTATAGCTAAGTGGATGCACATTGAGGCAATACTCTTAAGTGAAATAAATAGGACACACATGTGTAAATACCAAATAGTTTCTCTGGTGTGCGAAACTGAAAGTGTAAATAAGGACTAAATGTATAATAGGTCATGTGAAATAGGAAGAAAAGGGGCAAAGGGGAAGGAAGTGGGAGGGCTAAGAGAAAGGATAGAAGGGAATGGGATTAATATGAGAAAATGGTAAAATAGGAACAAAATCTTAAATAGGGAGGACTGGAGGGGTTGAAGGGAGAGCTGGGCAACGATGAAAAATAAGAACCAAGAGAGACTATGTAAAGGTGCAAATTTCCAATGATGAATGTTATTATATTGTATACCTAAAATGTACCAATGATTAGAATGAATAATCGATAATGTAAAATAGGAAAATGTCCAAAGGGGTAGGGGTAGTGGGAGGGGCAGGGGAAAGGAAAGAAGGGAAAGGAAAAATGATGAGAAATCGAAAAAATGGAAATAAAGTCTTTGTAAATAGGGAAGGGTGGAGGGGGTGAAGGGAGGGCTAGGAATGGGGAAAAAATAAGTACCAAGATGCATTATGTAAAGGTACAATTCCCAATGAGAAATGTAGTTGTGTTTTATACCTACAATGTACCAATAAAAGAATTTAACACAAAATAAATAAATAAATAAAATCAAAGAACTTCTGTGATAAAGAGGCTGTTTGAATTCCTATACACAGTTTTTCCTTCACGTAAAACACTGCCAAGACTTTAGAAAATATATATGTATACATACAGTTGAGGAAAATCTAATAATTCTATATTCTAGGTCATAATGGAAAAAGCCAATCAATAACCAGCTTGCTTTACTTTGTACAGAAATGGTGGCATCAAAAATTCAAAAAGAGTTAAACTATCTTTACATTATGGCATTAGATGCCTTCATCAGTGGGAATTATATTCCCAACAGGAATGGAACAAAAATCCTAAGGACTTTGTGTAGGGAGATGCTACATGCAATGGAGAGACCATAAGGAAAGCAAAGAGAGAAGAAAGAGTAAGGGAACTTAATATGTACCTAAGTTTTCCACCTCCTTTATAAATGAGGAAGGAGGTGAATGTTGAAAACAATATTGTTTCAAATTTCTCCTCTGATTTTGAAGCTAGTACATAAAATTAGCTGCTTATCATCACCTTTAAAGGCTAGAAGTTTGAAGGTTATTTTATAGAAGCTCTAATTTCAGACATATGTGACATGGATGGTAGCAGAGGACCCAGTGTGAGCTCCAGCTCTCTCCTGCTTTCTCTAATACATCTTCTCCATGCCACAGACACTCCAACCACACACATTTGGATGCCACAGATGAAAAACTCACATCACCAAAAATTTACTACAATGAAGAAAAACTTACTTTAAAATATATGTGAGATGAACAAATGCAGAAACTTCTTTAACCAAAATTGAATCAGGTTATCACATTCATAATAGTTCACCTTTTGGTGCTTTCTTCACAGAACCTAAATACACAGTTTAGAAGATAATTTTACCCAATTCTTCAAACTACCTGTTTATTCTTGGCCATAGTTAATCTTTTCCCTCCAAACTTGAAAACCCTGATTATCACAGGTAGGGGCTGATGTTCACAGGTGGAAAATATCTTGCAGACCTATTCTAATGGAAAAGTTTGCTCTGCTGTCAAAGTCATTTGGTGGCGCAGACAATAAAAGAAACTGCTGGTGAAAGACCTTTTATTGGCTCAGAGGCTTCCCTGATCCCTACATTGACTTCTTTTCAAGGTGTTGCTCTGCTCAGAGTAGGTGACAAATACTGTTTATTTTAATTAATGTTTTGAGAAGCATTCCCTGGCATGTTATTCTGGAGAATTTGACATCCTTCATACCTGTCATGACTTATTAGCCTGTAGAATTCTAACAACAACAACAAAATATATATTCAACATATAATCTATCTAACTTACATAAAAATAAATTATTTTTGTTTGTACTGTTGGGGCCAAATTGAGTCACTGAAGAAATGTTGAAAAGCATAGAACTAATATAGACATGGGCATTTCCATCCATTTCACAGACTGGAGGTTTTTATGTGCATATTTTTCATTGACTATTTGAACATAGAAGAATCCTTTCCTCAGATTTTACCTTCTCTTTACAATTACTAAGATATATTGCAAGTCCTCTGGGAGTAATAATACATTATTCTTAGTAATAATGCATTATACTTAGTATCCAAACACCTGGAAGAAAATTTAAAAGTCACCTACCTTGATTACTCATATAATATATGCCATAACTAAATAGCATTTCTGACATACAGCTATACCTTTTGTTTAAACCCTCATGTTGGAGTAACTTGCTATCTCAAAGAGTGGTTCATCATATGTTGAAACATTTTAACATTTAGAACAATCTTCCTGGACTCTTCTCATCAATGTATTAAAAGCAGTACTTTAAAGGGAAAGATGACTAAATATAACTCCACTGAAATGAAAACTAAACCAAACAAAAATATCCTTGCATCCTGGACAGATTAGATTGTACTGCAGTAATAAATAACCTCAAATTTTTAGTAGTTCAACATAACAAAGTTTATCTTGTTTGCCTGTATTTCAAACAGGAAGCCAATAGTCATTCTAGTTACTTGCAGACCAAAGCTAACATAACCTGCATGGCCATATGTGATGACATGCTCACAGAAGAGGATATTGTGCAATGTCAGTTAAAGCATTTGCCTGGAAGTGACATAATCACTATTGCTCATAGGTTGTTGGCCAAAGCAAGCAATATGACCAAGTATTACTTCAAACTGGGCAGGAAAGTCCAGAGAGCTAAAAATGTTTGAGGAGCAAAACTCAGCATTACTTTTGTATAAAGTAGAGTAATCCAAACATTAAGTGGCAGAGGAGAACACAGGTAAAAATACTCAAAATACATATATATCATAAAGATTTACCAGCTTTTACATTGGTTAAGTTTTACAACTCAATAGGAAGAAGAAAATTAAAGCAAAGCTAAACATTTTTAAAAGTGATAATCAAATGTTCAATTTCACTAGTAATAAAGATTAATACTTGAAATAATAAAAGTTAATGCTTATGAGGAATTACCATGTGCTTATATTTTATGCATGTTTTTCTGAATGCTCCCCAGTACTAATGCAACATAAGTATCATTTATTGAATACATTTTAGAGATAAGGCTCAGAGACACAAATAAATTTCCTCAGATCACAAGCTAGCAGTCATAGGGATATGATCAGGTGTCCTGATTCTAGGACATTTACAAACCTCTAAACCATATTTCTTCAACAAAAATGTAAATGATTTTTATTTTCATTCAAAAAATTAAAAAAATACATAATGCTGGCATTTATAAGGGAGATGAATTCTGGAAGAGGTACTAATTTGTGAAATCTTTCTAGAGGGTATGTAAGTAGTGTATATCTAAAAAGTTTCAATACACATACCTTTGACACTTTATTTTTGTATTGTCTTGAGGAAATAAAATGAGGATCAAAGACACAAATATAAGTTGAATTCATAGAAGTAGAGAGCTGAATGATTATTAGCAGAAGCAGAAGATGGAGAGAGGCGGAATTAGAAGATGTTACTCCTATGGCACAAAGTTTCAGTATGATAGGAGAAAAAAGTCTTTGAGATCTGTTATACAGTAGGTTGACAATAGTTAATGTGTCATATACTTCAAAAATATTATGAGAGAAAATTTAAAATGTTTCACCACCAAAACTAAATAAGGTAAAGAATATGTTGTCTTGATTAAATCATTTCACATTTCAGATATATATATATAAATATCACATTATACCCCATAAGTTTATACAATTATTTGTCAATTTAAAATATATTTTAAAAATGAGAAAACTATTAATATCTATATTAACATAACTACATCACAGATGAGAACCAAAAGTTTTCAATAATGAGATATTTATTAAAATAGACATGTCTATACAGAAAATTGGAATAGAAGGTCTTTATCTCAACTTGATTAAGGCTATTATAAACCAACTGCCAATATCATACAAAATGGTCAAAAACTGAAAACTTTTGCGCTAAAATCAGGAACAAGACAAGGATGCCCACTATCACCACTCCAGCTCAATATTGTTCTGGAAACATTAGCCATAGCAATTAGAAAAGAGAAAGAAATACAAGGAATAAAGATAGGAAAGGAAGACGTTAAACTGTCATTATTTGCTGATGATATGATACTTTACATAGAAGACCCAAAAAACTCTGCCAAAAGACTTCTAGACTTCATTGACAGATTCAGTAGAGTAGCTGGATATAAGGTCAACACTCAAAAAACAATAGCCTTCTTATACACAAATAGCAGACTAACTGAGAGAGAAATTCGGGAAACAATTCCTTTTATATTAGCACCCCCAAAAATGAAATATCTAGGAATCAATCTAATGAAGGAAGCAAAAGACCTCTACACTGAAAAGTACATCTCTCTGAAAAAGGAGATCTAGGAGGATATAAGAAAATGGAAAGACATCTCTTGATCCTGGGTAGGAAGAACCACTATTGTGAAAATGGCCTTACTTCCAAAACTACTATATAGATTTAATGCAATGCTGATTGAAATTCCAACACTATACTTCACAGAACTAGAGAAAACAATCCAAAAATTCATTTGGAAACAGAAAAGACCTAGAATAACAAAAGCAATTCTAGGCAACAGAGACATGGCAGGGGGTATCACAATCCCCAACTTGAAACTATACTACAAAGCTACTGTGATAAAAATAGCATGGTAATTGCAAAGAAACAGAACTGAGGATCAGTGGACTAGATTAGAAGATGCAGAAACAACTCCAGACATACTCAGCCACCTCATCTTTGACAAAGGAGCCAACCACTCTCATTGGAGGAAAGATAGCCTATTTAATAAAGGGTGTTGGAAAAACTGGATTTCAACCTGCCAAACATTAAAACTACACCCATATCTATCACCATGCACTAAACTAAGATCGAAGTGGATTAAAGATTTAAATATTAAGACAGAAACACTAAACTTGCTGGAAGATAAGTTAGGTAGAACTCTTGAAGACACTGGCATAGGAAAGACTTCATGAACAAAACCTCAGTAGCTTGGGAACTAGCAAAAAGAATCAGCAACTGGGATCTCATTTTACTAAAAAGCTTCTGCACTGCAAGAGAAACCACCAACAGAGCTAAGAGACAACCTACAATGTGGGAAAAAATTTTTACCAGCTGTATCTTAGACAAACGAATACTATGAAGAATATATAAAGAACCGAAAAAATCAGACCCCCCAAATTCAAAAACCCAATTCAAAACTGAGCATCTGAAATGAACAGACATTTCTCAGACAAAGAAGTAAAAGCAGCAAGTAAATATATGAAAAAATGTTCACCATCACTGGTCATTCGAGAGATGCAGATGAAAACAGCCCTGAGATTCCACTTCACCCCAGAAAGAATGGCTGCTATCAAGAAATCATCCGATAACAAATGCTGGCGGGGTTGTGGGGAGAAAGGAACCCTTCTCCATTGTTGGTGGGAGTGCAGGCTGGTGCAACCACTGTGGAAATCAGTATGGAGATACCTCAAAGAACTAGGTCTAGAGGTCCCATTTGACCCAGCTATTCCCCTTCTGGGTGTCTTCCCTAAAGAATTAAAAGAATTATACTGCAGTGATATATATGCACCCATGTTTATAGCGGCACAGTTCATAATAGGTAAAGCTTGGAAACAGCCCAAATACCCATCAACTGGAGACTGGATAACGATGTGGGTTTTTTTTAATAAAATGGAGTACTACTCAGCCATAAAGAATGAGAAACTAGAGATTTATAGCTAAATGGATGCATATCAAGGCCATACTCTTAAGTGAAATAAATAGGACACACGTTACGTAAATACTGAATAATTTCTCTAGAAACTGAAAGTGTAATTAAGGATTAAAATGATTAAAACAAATAATTGATAACTTGAAATAGGAAGAAAAGGTCCAAACATGCAGAAGGGAAAGGAGAAAGGAAAGAAGGGAAAGAAAAAATTATGAGAAAAAAAAATATGGAAACGAAATCTATGTAAATAGGGAAGGGTGGAGGGTGTGAAGGGCTTACAGGCAATGGGGAAAAAATAAGAACCAAGATATATCACGTACAGGTACAAGCACCCAATGATAAATGTGAGCAATTTGTATACCTAAAATGTACCAATAAAAGAATTTAAGGAAAAAAATACAAAAAAATAGGTATGTCTATATGATAAAATACTATATATTGGGCCAGGGATTTAGCTCAGTGGTTTCATCACCTGCTGCACAAGTGCAAGGACCTGAGTTCGGTTCCTGGTACCAAAAAAAAAAAAAAAAAAAAACTATGTATATATACTATATTTCAGAAAAGTATGTGAAATATTTTCTGTGTGAAAATATTGTTAACTGCATGTAAATTCAACAAAGCAAGATAAAGAAGATGCATATGTTTAATATGATTATATTTATTTAACTGGGTATACATATGTAAGGAAAGGGAATACATAATGTTAGTGTTGGTTATGTCAAAATAGAATAAAAGTCCATTTTGGGTACCATTCTCTATTTTTGTAGTGTTCTACATATTTTTTGACTAAAAAAACCCCAAACAGAACAGAAAGAGTGTTTTTTGTTTGTTTATTACTTTGTCTTCTACATTTGCTTATGAAAACAAATGGATTTTTCCTATTGTCAGTACTTGAAGCTTTCCAGGAGTAGTAACCAGCCTTGCCATTTTGACTATAGCATTCTGTACATTCAAGTGTCACTATTAAGTAATGATGCAGAGAAATGGCACTTTCAATGACTTGTGCAGTCTCATAAGGTAATCTATGATAACTACTCATAATTTGAGGGTTTTTTGGTTTTTTTGGTTTTGGGGGGGTTTTGGTACCGGAGATTGAACTCAGGACCTTATGCTTGCGAGACAGGTGGAGGAACCACTGAGCTAAATCCCCTGCCCCGTGATTTTGTTTTTTTAAACAAATGGTTGTTGCTCCTTGTCAAGAATTTGGAAAGATATGAAATTTAACCCTCTTTTCTAACCATTGAGCTTCACAGATAACTGGCAGAATACTTTTTCCATTCTCCTGCTACCCCTGCTTTTTTTTAATAACAGTGGTTGGAATTCTGGTAGGCAGTTGCAAGGACTGAGGTATGAGTTCCAAATTCCACCTGTGTTTAGATCCTTGGCAGTATGTTCTTCTAGATTAAAAGGATAAATGTTATATCAAGAGACTGTAGTCAACAAACAAGGAAATTATGGACACTTTTATGTATTTATCCACATAAAGGCTTACTACACCCCTCAGTAGGTCACATATACAGATATGCATTTAAACACTCATTAAGCATCCTCATACACACACAGCCACATGCAGACACACATTTATATGCATACATAAAACTTCAGAGGTTGCAATCCAGCCAAGCTGGTTAGAGGTGGTTGCTGATGTGAATATTCCAAATGTATCCATCTTTTTTTTCCAGTATCAAGGTTCAAACTCAGGACTTTGCACTTGCCAGGCAGATGCAGCACCACTGAATTACAACCCCAGCTATCCATCTTAAAAGGTACTTGAAACAGGACCCGTTTCACAGCTCCCACATGTTGAATAGCTCCACCATTGGCAAGCAGGTATCTTGGGCAATTTTTATAACCACCTCAGATTTGTTTTTTCTAGTTTTTTTTTATCTGTGAAATAGAGATATTATATCACACTGCTTTTCTTTTTATGAATTTTATTCGATTACATACTATAGTAATTATGGCCGCAGACCTTGGAATATGCCTGCTGAGTTCAATGGCTTACTCTGCCACTCACATATTCTTTGACTTTGTGCTAATTTAATAATGTCTGAGGCTATCAGTTCCATCAACTGTAAAACAGTACCTATCTCACAGATTGATTTGGGAATTCCTTTAGTTTACATGGGGCTTGTAACAGAGTACTTGACCCACAGAGAACAAACAAGGGAACAACGAAACAACTGTGAATAGAAATGGTCTTTGCAGCCACTGGGAGTCACAGGTCAGTGATGGTTCCCAGACCTTCCTGACTATTCTTTCTGAACTCATTGGAGAGTCTAGTCTCTGTGGAGCACTAACGGGGTTTCTGTCCTCATGACACTTGCCATCTTGTAGTAGTGTTGAAAGCTACTTTCCTCATTAGGAAGTTTCTTTCAGTCATGGAAAACTATCCAGTGAAAGATATCAGCTGCTATCTATAGAATTCAAACTGAATTCATAATACTAAAAATGTACTAAATGTACGTACTTTTTATGTATGATCATTTTAACCCTTCAGAAAAATATGATATACAGTGTTTCATGATTATTATGATTTCTCCACCATTTATGGGGTACACTGTGTCAAACTCTAGAGGGGATGGCAATGAATAAACCATAGCTCCTCTTTCCATATTGCTTAGTCCAGTGCATTTTTTTCTGCAAAATATGGTAGAATGCTCTGTGTCTGTTAATTTGAAAAGAGAATGAGAAATCATTGAGAAGTCAAAGAGGACTTACTGGAAGAAAAAGAGAATAATTCATTTAGGATTATTTAACTGAGATAATGACACATTTGATTTAACTAGGTGGAAAAGGATAATAGTAATCTAGGACAAGGAAGCAGTATAAACAAAGTGATAGAGGCAAGAAATGGTATCACAGGCACTAACCAGACAAATGTTTCAGTTTTTATCTGTGTGAATGACTTTAAACTCTTGGTGATAAACTTTGGAAGAGAAACAAAATAGGATTCCTTTTACTTTATTATCTCTGGACTTGAAGTGTGGTTGTCATTTCATGAAAGATTATAGAAGTTGTGTTTCATGACTTTTTTTTCTTTTTGTCTTTCTCCAATTCAGAATAATATCATACATATTGATTAGGGAATTGAACTTGCTGTATATTTTTTTTAAAAAAGGAAGACTGAAACTGTGAGGTGATAAATCAAAAGCTACCAGAACCTCTTGTGTATCTAGTGAGCAAAAGCAAGAGATTCCTTTTAAATTCAAATGATGTTTACTGATACGATGAATGGGTTTTGCTTCTTTCTGAATTTCTTTTTGTGAGTCCAATCAATGGGTGGTTTTAAAGACTTCATTTCCTAAGGAGACTGACTCTTGGTATGAAGATTGGCTCGGGCAAATTTTCTGGTCTTTTTTTCTACTATGTTATGTTCCATGAAAGCATCATTATATTCATCAAGAGCATACGAAGTGTAAGAAAAAGATGGTTTTGACCTTAAGAAGCAACATGAATTGTTAAAAAAAACTACAATTGGAACCATAAACTCTGCACCTGAAGATGATATGATACAGTAAAAATCATACAGCAGATTCACATCTATCTTTATGCAATCACATATTATTTTATGTAGAAATTATAAGCCAAAATATGAGGATATGACCAGATATTATAATTATTTTAAGCTTTAGATTTTTGAGATAATGGTATATTTATATACATTTGGAATAAATAATACAGAAATCTCCCCATGTTTCTCCTACCCTGTTTCCTCCACTGGTAGCATCTTCCAAAACTATACAACAATACAGGAACCAGGATGTTCATGATGATACAGTCAATATACAGAACATTTCCATCATAAGAAAAATCCCTTCCTTGCCTTTTATAGTCACATCTACTCCACTTCATCTCCTTCCCTAATAATTAATTATGTCAAATAACAGTTCTTGTGCTTACTTCTGCTATGCATTTCCTTTTTGATTGGATCTCTTCATATCATTTGTCTATTTTATAGTTGAATTATTTCTTTTTTTGTTTTTTTACTGTCAGGATTTGAGAGATCTTCCTATATTCTGTACACTAGCCCTTACTGAATATTGGTTTGTAAAAATTTTCTCTTAGCCTAGAATTTTGTCTTTTTAAGGGCATGTTTTACAGAGTAAATATTATAATTTAGTGAAATTTTATATTTTTTCATTTTACAGGTGACGGCTTTGGTGTCAAGCTTAAGAACTCCTTGCCTAGCCCTAGATCCCATACATTTTCTGCTATGATTTCTCAAAAATTTTATAGTTTTACATTTTACATTTAAAATTTATATATTTTATGTTTAGTTTATATAAGGTATAATGTTGGCATACTTTTCTCTGTTTCATTTTATTGTCTAATGGAGGTCAATTATTCTAATATCATTTGCATAAAATGGTCTTTTCCTTCTTTCATGGAATTGATTTTATAAATTTGTCAAAAATCAATTGAGCATTTTTGCATTGGTCCATGTCTGAGTTCTCCATTTTGTTTGCAGTCTTGACAACTAAGTTGTATAATATCTTGAAATAATGTAAGCTGATCTCTTTATTTTTCTTTTCAAAAATTATTTTAGCTATTCTAGTTTTTTACTTTTTCATGTAAATTTAAAAATTTGTTCTATATTCCTCCCAAATCTTGCTGGGATTTTGAAAGCAATTATATTAAATCAGTGTATCAATTTGGGAAGAACAGGCACCTTTAATATGTTGAATTTTCTTTTGATAAACATAGTAGTTCTTTTAGTTTTACTTTGATTTCTTTCATTAGCAATTTGCAGTTTAAACATCTAAGTATTATTAATAAAAGGGATTAAAATTACATAATTTCAATAGCAGTGTCTACATGTTATTGCTACTATATCAAAATAAAATTAAGATGTGTGATCTTGTATTCTGTATCCTTAATGGATTCACTTATTAGTTCCAGTAGTTTGCTATCTTTTTTGTCAATATTTTAGGATTTGCTAAATGTAATATAATGTCACCTGCCAATAAGAATAGATTTATTTTTCCCCCTTTCAAACTTGCGTGCCTTTCCCTTTCCTCCTCTACTGCAGGGACTAAAATGCCCTATTATTAATCTGAGTAGGAGTGATGAGACCATATGATTTTGCTTTATTCCTGATTTTAGGGAGAAAACATTCAGTCTGTCACCCTTAAATAATGTTACCATCAAGAGTTACCTCCTTTCTTTCATGTTGACAAAAATTTCTCTCAATACCTAGTTTAATGATAGTTTTTATCTTGAATAGGTGTTGAATTTTACAAAATGTTTTTTCTGCATAAATTTGTAAAATGAAATTTTTCTTGTTTAATTTTTTGATATGACAGTTTACATTTAAAAAAATGTTAAACCTACCTTGTAACTCTACAATAAATACTATTTGTTTGTAGGGTTTTTTTTTTATAATGTTGGATTTGACTTGGTAATAGTTAGGCAAGGAGTTTTATTTCTATATTCATGTAAAATCTAGTTTACCTATTTTTTAATGTTTTGGTTTTATATCAGTAGTATTAATTTCTAAGGTGAACTGGGAAGTATAACTTCCTTGTCTATTTCTGGGAAGACACTGAGTAGAATTAGTCTTAATTTTTAAATGTTTAGTAAAATTTATCAGTAGAAATAACAAAGACTCTAAATCTTTTTGAGAAATTTATTAATTATAAATTAATAACTCATCCAATACTCATTCTAGGACTATTCACATTTTCTACTTAATGTTGAGCAAACTGTGATAGTTTGAGTATTTTAAGGAACATTTCGACTTTATTTGCAATTCCAAATTATATAGTGTTGTTTGTAGTATTTTCTTATTATACTTTTGATGTCTATAAGTTATGTAGAAGATACCCTTAGTTTTATTTTCAATACTGTTAATTAGTGTCTTTTATCTCTCTTTTGTCAATCTTCTTATAGGCTTGTCTACTTTGTTGTTTGGAAATACCTTTTATTTTAATGATTTTCTCTGTTGTCTCTCTGTCTATTGTATTGATTTCTGCCCTTATCTTTAGTATTTATTCCTTCTATTTACTTTAGATTTAGTTTGTGCTTCTTCTTTTAGATTCTTTAGGTAAAAGCTTAGGTTATTTGATGGGAAACTTTTCTTTTTTAGTTAACTTTATTGATACATTTAAGGTATACAACATAATAACATTCATCATTGGAGATTTGTACCTTTACATAATATACCTTAATTCTTATTATTTCCCCATCCCCCTACCCTCCCTTCAACCCCTCTACCCCTCTCTATTTACAAAAACTTTTTTCTGTTTTATCATTTTCTCATATTAATTCCATTCCCTTCTTTCCTTTCTCCAACCCCTCACAATTCCCATTCCCCTTTGCCCCTTTTCTTCCTGTTTCACATTATCTATTATACATTTTGATCTTTATTTACACTTTCAGTTTCTCACACCAGAGAAACTATTCAATATTTACACAAGTGTGTCCTATTTATTTCACTTGAGAGTATGGCCTCAATGTATATCCATTTAGCTACAAATGTTTCTAATTTCTTATTCTTTATTGGTGAGTAGTACTACTCAACCTTATTTTAAAAAACACACATGTTTATCCAGTCTCAAGTTGATGGGAAACTGAGCTGTTTCCAAGTTTTAGCTATTACAACCTGTGCCACTATGAAAACAGTTACACAAATATTGCTGAGGTATGATTCTTTTAAATCTTTTGGGAAGATACTCAGTAGAGCAATTGGTCAAATGGGACTTCTGATTCTAGTTTTCTGAGGTATGTCCATACTGATTTCCACAGTCGTTGCACCAGTCTACACTCCCACCAACAATGGAGAAGGGTTGCTTTTTCCCCCACAACCCTGCCAGGATTTGTTATTGGTTGATTTCATGATAGCAGCCATTCTTTTGGTGGTGAGGTGGAATCTCAGTATTGTTTCCATCTGCATCTCTTGAATGACCAGTGATGTTAAACATTTTTTCATATTTTTATTTGCTATTTGTACTTCTTTGTCTGAGAAATGTCCGTTCATTTCAGATACTCATTTTTGGATTGGATCTTTAAAATTGGGAGATCTCCCTTTTAAGTTCTGTATATTCTAGGTAGTAGATCTTTGTCTGAGGAACACAGGGTAAAAACTTTTTCCCATATTGTAGGTTGGCTCTTCACGCTGTTGGTGGTTTCTCTTGCTGTCCAGAAGCTTTCTAATAAGAAGAGATCCCACTTGTTGATTTTTTGTGCTAGTTCACATGCAACTGAGGTTTTGTTCATGAAATCTTTTCCTACACCAATGTCTTCCAGAGTTCTACCTAACCTCTCTTCCAGTAGGTTGAGTGTTTCTGTTTTACTATTTATATCTTTAATCCATTTAGATTCTAGTTCAGTGCATGGTGAGAGATACAGGTCTGGTTTTAGTCTTTGGCAAGTTGAAACCCAATTTCTCCAGCACCATTTTTTAAAGAGGCTATCTTCCTTCCAGTGAGTGTATTTGGCTCATTTGTTGAAGATGAGGTGGTTGAGTATGTCTAGAGTTGTTTCTGCATCTTCTAATCTGTTCCACTGGTCTTTGGGTTTGTTTCTTTGCCAGTACTCTGCTGTTTTTATCACAGTTGCTTTGTAGTATAGTTTCAAGTTGGGGAATGTGATACGCCCTACCTTATCTTTGTTGACTAGAATTGCTTTTGCTATTCTAGGTCTCTTCTTATTCCTAATGAATTTTTGGATTGTTTCCTCAAGGTCTGTGAAGTATGCTGCTGGAATTTTAATTGGGATTTCATTGATTCTATGTAGCAGTTTTGGAAATATGGCCATTTTCACTATCCTGGTTTTTCCTACCCAGGAGCAAAGGATGTCTTTCCATTTACTGATATCCTCTTTGATCTCTTTTTTCAGAGTTCTGAAGTTTTCAGAGTAGAGGTCTTTGATTTCTTTCACCAGGTTGATTCCTATGTATTTCATTTTTGGGGGGATGATTTGGTTGAAAGAGTTGTTTCTCAAGTTCCTCTCTCAGTGAGTCTGTTGTTTGTGTACAGGAAAGCTATTGATTTTTGTGTGTTGAGCTTGTGTCCAGATACTTTACTGAATTTGGTTACTAAGTCTAAAAGACTTAATTGTTGGGTTCTTCTATATAGAGTATCATGTCATCTGCAAAAGTTACAGTTTAACTTCTGTGTTTCCTATCTTTATTCATTTTATTTCTTTCTGTTGTCTAAATGCTGTGCCTAATGTTTCCAAAACTATATTGAACAGGAGTGGTGATAGTGGATATCCTTGTCTTGTTCCTGACTTTAATGTGAAGGATTTCAGTTTTTGACAATTTAGTATGATATTGGCTGTCGGTTTCTCATAGATAGCTTTTATCAGGTTGAGGTAGAGACCACCTATTCCAAATTTTTGTAGAGTTTTTAATGATGAATGCATGCTGGGATTTTGTCAAACACATTTTCTGCATTTATTGAGATGATCATATGGTTCTTGTCCTTGGCTCTATTAATATAGTGTATTACATTTATTGATTTGCATATGTTGAACTATCCCTGCATCCCTGGGATGAATCCCACTTGGTCAGGGTGTCTGATCTTCTTGATGATCTTCTGCATTCTATTTGCCATTATCTTCTTGAGGATTTTGGCATCTATGTGCATTAGGGATATTGGCCTATAGTGCTCTTTTTAAGTTGGGTCTTTCTCTGCTTTAGGATCATAGTAATGCTTGCTTCCAGGAATGAATTTGGGAGTATCGCTTCCCTTTCAATATCATTGAAGAGTTTGGAGTAGTGGCAATAGTTGTTCTCTAAATATCATATAGAATTCATCAATGAAGCCATCAGGATCCAGGCCATTCTTAGTTGGTAAGTTTTTAATTATATTTTCAATTTCATTGATCTACATTGGGAGGTTTAGAATTTTTAGGTTTTCTTCATTCAACTTTGGTAATTTCTATGTATCTAGGAACCTGTCCCTTTCTTCTGTGTTTTCCATCTTATTGGCAGATAAGTTCTCGAAGTAGGTATTGATGATTCTCTGGATTTCTGCTAGGTTCATTGTAACTTCACCCTTTTCTTTCCTAATTGCATGCATTTGGGCCTTTTCTTCCCTTTTTTTGATAAGGGTGGCTAAAGGTTTGTCAATTTTGTTTATTCTTTCGAAGAACCAACTCATAGCTTCATTGATTTTTTTGTATAATTCTCTTAGTCTCCATTGCATTGATTTCTGCTCTGATTTTTATGATTTCCTCCCTTGTATGAGCTTTGGATTTGTCTTGCTCTTCTTTTTCTAGAAGCTTGAGTTTCAGCATCAGGTTGTTTATTTGAGCTCACTCTGTTTTCCTAATAGGAGTATTCACTGCTATGAATTTCTCTTTTAAGACTGCTTTCATTGTGTCCCATAAATTCTGATATGTAGTATTGGGATTGTTATTTAATTGTAGAAACTGTCTGATTTCTTCTTTAATATTCTCTATGACCCATTGGTTATTCATAAATGTGTTGCTCAATTTCCACTTATTTATGAAATTCTTACGGTATCTTTTGCTCTTGATCTCCAATTTCATTACACTATGGTCTGATAATAAACAAGGGATAGCTTCAGTTCCTTTGCACTTACCTAAGCATGTTCTATGAGCACGTATGTGGTCTATTTTGGAGACTGACCCATGTGCAGGTGAAAATAATGTGTATTTTTTATTTTGTGGTGTGGAATACTCTGTAACCATCCATTATGTCCCTTTGTCTAAGAGTTTGATTGAGTTCTAGTATTTCATTGTTTATTTTCTGTCTAGTTGATCTATTTATTTGTGACAGTGGGGTATTGAGGTTCCCCACTACTATTGTATTAGTGCTTATTTCATTTTTCATGTCCATTAGTATTTGTTTTATATAGTTGGGCTCACTAGTATTTGGTGCATATATATTTATGATTGTCTTCTCTTCCTCTTAGAGTGTTCCCTTTACAGGAATATAGTGGCCTTCTTTGTATTTCTTAATCAGTATTGGTTTGAAATCCATTTGATCTGCAAAGAGGATAACTACTCCTGCTTTTTTTCAGGTTCCTGTCAGGTGTTTTGTTTCCCACCCTTTCACTTTCAGTTTGTGAGTTTCTTTTTGAGTTAAGTGTGTTTCTTATATGCACCATATTGTTGGATCTTGCTTTTTGACCCATTCAGCCAGTCTATTTCTTTTGATTGGTGAATTGAGACCTTGAACATTGATGGTCATACCTGTTATGTACTGACTTATCCTTGTCATGGCTTATTCTTTTTGTTGGATTCTTCTCCTTTGCATTTAATTTCTTCTTATGCCTGATGGATTCATTCTGGTGGGCTTCCTGGGGTTGTGATCTTCATTGTCTTTCACTAGGATATTGCTTAAAATTCTTTGGAGTGCTGGTTTGGTATTCACGAAGTTTCTCAGTAGTTCTTTGTCATGAAATATCATATTTCTCCATTGATTTTGAATGATAGTTTTGCAGGGCACATCAATTTGGGTTGGAGGCTGTTTTCTTTAGGGCTTGAAATACTTCACTCCAGGGTCTTCTTGCCTTGAGGGTTTGTGCTGAGAAGTCTGCTGTGATTCTGATGGGCTTTCCTTTTTATGTGAGTTGTTTCTTTTCTTTAACTGCTTGTAGAATTCTGTTCTTCTGTTGGGTTCCTGGAATCTTAACTATTATATGCCTATGTGTAGATTTTTTTTGATCAAGGCTATTTGGAGTCCTATAAGCCTCACTTATCTGTATGTCAAATTCTTTCTTCTGCCATTACTTCTCCGAACAGTTTTTTTTTAATGTTGTTTGGACTCTGTTTCTTCATTGACTCTGATCAGTCTTACGTTATTCTTTTTTGCATCATATAGCAATTCCTGGATTGATTTCTCATTGTCCCTTACTATTTTTAAGAGATTTTTCTTTTCCTGGACACTAATTGCAATCCTGTCTTCTATATCTGAAATTCTGTCCTCACATTGGCTCATTCTGCTGTGTAAACTTTCAGTGGAGTTTTTGATCTCCTGGATATGTGTTTGCATCTGTTTTATAGATTACATTTGTTTCCTATTTTGGGATTCCATCATGTTCTTCAGCTTCTCTATTTTTGCATCTGTCTGCTCTAGATTTATTAATCATGTCTTGCACTATGGATGTGATCCCTGCTGCTATCTAAGAAATTATTTCTTATTTCATTTTTTCCAGATCCTCCAGTTCAGGGAGTCCAGGTCATTGAGTATCATATTGTTCCATCTCACTTCACTGCCTTTTTGGGTTGCCTTAGGTGATCTGGGAGTCTGGTTTTGAGACTTGTTTACTTTTTTCTTCATTTCAACAGATGCAGCCTCCTGTGCCTTTTGTTAAAGTGACTTTTTGCTCACCTAGTGGTCTTCAATTCTCAGCAAGCCTCCAAGAGGCCTTTTCTCGCTGCTCACCCCTGAGCCAATTTTTTAGTTCATAATGGTGGCCTTCTGAATCCCTGCACTGCCCTGTTGTGCAGGCAGGTTTCTTGCTGGAGACTGGGGACACTTGGGATGGTATCTGTGCATGCCTGTCACTGGGGCCTGCCCCCCCCATAGCTGTTGTCTGGGAGGGTCTTTGGCTGAAGGCACCCCAGTCACTGGTGTCTGAGCAGGCTTCTGACTAGAGTCTGCATGCACTTATCAATTATATCTGGGCAGGCCTCTCACTGTTGCTTGTGCACCTGTGCAGTTCTTTTTCAGGTGGGTCTTTGGCTGGGCCTTGTGTGTCCAAGCTGCTTGGGGGGGGTCGGGGGGGGCTGGCTGGGACATGCCCACAACTGCGCCACTCTGGTCCATGTGGGCTTCTCACTGGAATCTGTGCGCACTTACAGATGGTATCAGAATGGGCCTCTGGTCACATTTTTGTTTTCTAATCATTTAGTCTTATATATTTCCATCCCAGCAGTAACTTATCTATGTCATTTTTATGTCATCTTTTAGGTTTTATGTAGTTCACTGTATGTTTTTTATTTCCTTTGAGGCATCCTCTTTCAACATGGGTCATTTTGAAGTGTGTTGCCTCGTTTCTAAGTATTGGGAGTTATGTTTATTTTTCTATTAATGATTTCTACTTCAATTTCATTACATAGAGAGAACACACTTTACATGATTTAAAATCTTTTATAAATATGTTGAGATTTGTTTTGGTCATAGATATGTTCTGACTTGGTTAATATACTGTGGGCACTTGAAAATAATGTGTGTTGTTATCACTTTATGTGGTTTATCTAAACATTTGTTAGAGTTTCATTTTAACTATAGAATTTTGTGGGTATAATTTTCCTAAATATTTCCCCTAGATACATTTAGTGCTGAATCAGATGTTATTATAATATTTGTTTCAACAGTGTAATAATTTGGAAACTCAAAATGAGAAAAAGTATATATTGAATTTACCTATTGTAAATTGTTCTGTTTCTGTTCTTTCCTGATTCTCCAAGCTTCTTTTTTTTTATCATTCCTTTCAGAGATTTTCTTTTAACCATTCTTTCAGGTACTTCTACTAGTAACAGATTCTTTTAGATTTTCTTTACTTAAAAATATATTGATTCCTTAAAATATTTTTGCAGGAAACAGAATTCTGGGTTGATCACTCTTCTCTTTCAAATCTTCACAAGTATCATCCCACTTCCTCTGACATCTATAGTTCCACATGAGAAATCTACTGTCTTTCACACTGTTTTCCCTTATAAGTAAAGTATTTATCATTGCTTTGACTTTTCTTTTTCTATCTTGACTTGATGCACCTTGGTATAGATTTTTTTGAAGTAGTTCTGTTTGGAGCTTGCTTAGCTTGCTGAATCTTTAGGTAGCCTTTTGCAAAATTTGGAAAGAATTCAGCTGTTGTTTCTTTGAATAAATTTTTAATTATGATGTCTTCCTCCTCTCCTTCAAAAAGTCTCATAAAACAATGTGATTTGTTCTAGTCTCACAAATCTCTGAGGCTCAGTTTATTATTATTTTCTCTATTTTCTCTCTTTGCATTAACTAATCAGCATTATTTTAAATTCAAGGTCATTGATAATTTCCTCTTTTCTGCTATTGAATTCATTTGAGCCATTATCTGTTAGTTCTAAAATATTCATTTTCTTTTTTATTCATTTGATCCATTATCGGATAGTTCTAAAGTATTTATTGTCTTTTATATCTCTGCTTTTGCTATGCATTATTTTCATTTGTTTCAAGTACATGCAAAATTGCTTGATGAAGCATTTTTTCATGGTTAACTTGTAATTTCACCAAATAATTGTTATATCAGTGTGACATATATTGTCATTTTTTCATTCAAGTTGAGGATTTTCCAGTTCTTTTCATGATTTTTACGTGAGAAATGGACTTTATAGATATTATTCCACAAGATTCTGATTCTTATTTAGATCTTATTTCTCAGCTGGTTTACTCTGATATCACTGCAGCTGGTAAAAGGTAGTGTTTTATCATTAATGGCAGATGAGAGTATTCCCCCACTGGGCCTTCACTATGCCTCCCTTGCTTGAGGAGGAAGGTTTCCTTAATTATTGCTGGGTAGGTGCAAGACTACCTCATGATCTCCTTTTATAATACAAGTGGGAGCCTATCATCCATCAGGAATGATACACCCAGATTCTTTCTTGGTTTTATCTGACAGAATCTGGGCAGGCAAATTGCTGTACCTTATTATAACCTGGTAAGGGGTGAAGACTAGGTTTTATGCAAGACTTTACTCATATGTGTGTAGGTAGGGCTATAGTTTTTTTCTGTGGTATATGGCTATGTTAGAGTGTTCATTGTTTAGATTTTGTTTTCTCTTACCAAGCTGCTTTTTTTGGTTTGTTTTATCTGTACTCATTGAATTTAATTTCCAAATTGATCTCACCTTAGTCCTCTTCTTTGATTTCCAAGGTGCTTAGATCCATTTTCTTTTTTCTACTTTCAGTGTGCCTGTTTCCCCTACTCATCAACCTGTTGGGTCCCCTACATTAAAGGTTGTCTCTACCCTAAATAGGTAACCAAATGCTTAATACTTAACACCGGCAGATGAGAACAACAGCACTCAGAGCCCAGGGGAAGAGGATACCACATAGCAAGCAGGGTAACATTGAAGTTGCATTTGGAAATAAAGTGAACCAATATAGGCTGTGGGAGACAGTCTCTGTGTGTGAGGGTGACCCTTGGTTCTCATGAGATGTGATTGGTTAAGTAATCTTACAGGCTTGCAGGGGACCATTAGAGAAGCAGTTAATTTTGTATAAACCAGAGCTCTTTGTCTCATGAAGTCAAAAACAAAACTTGTGGATAAAGAGAAGAAGTTAGAATAGTGTTTATTAGAAAAAATAAGAAAAAAGTACTTGGTTTGACACCCACTATGAGGGATTGCAAAAGTTGAACTGCCAATTTGCTTTCTTTGTTTTGGTCTTATATTGATAAGCAAAGCTCAGGAGGCTTTGTAGAATTTTTTTAAAATTAGTTATGTAGGGTCAGGGATTTAGCTCAATGGCACTGTGCCTGGCTTGCAAGCACAAAGTCCCGATTTTGATCCCCGATACAAAAAAAAATTAGTTGCTTAGCAGAAAACTGGGCACTTTGAATTTCTAAGTTTTTTCAGCCAAGAGAGTAGGGAGAAGCTGTAGATTAACAGCATACTCTGCCTTCCTGGGGCTTCTTTTCCATTTCTAAGCTTAACTAGCTGCATAACTTGAATTAGCTCTTATGTGCTAGATTCTTTTTATACAGCCAACTCTATTTTAGGCTGCCTTTACTTCTAGGCTAACTAACTAAACTGTCTATTAAACTCTTACACTCCCCACTCTGAAGAAGTATCTCTAACTGCTTTTAGAGTAGATGGGCAAAAGTCTCAATCTAGCTGCTTCTTGCTGAAATATGTCAGTGTAGGTGGCTGACAGTTGGAAATTTTCCCCAGAGAGCTAATCTCAGGAGCCCTTGATAGAAGTCATATTGGGAGAGTTAGCAGTTATGATCTCTCTTTAGAAACTTAATCTAGTAGATCCTAACAAAAGTAGTTGGGCACATTCATTGTTGGCTCCATTTGTATGACCATTTGAAATTTGACAGCTTCTAGGAGAGAAGAAACAAATAAGGAGATTGTGGGCTCCGTGGTTTTAAAGGACTATTTTAGCTAAGGAATTTAAAGACACTTATTGTGTCTCTATATGGTGGCTTTTTCAGTCTTATTGAACCATAACTGTCAGTGACAAGCTACAGATTTAGTTGGATACCGCCACCAGGAGCCAGGGTAGTACTTGGAGCTCCCTTTTTATATGTAGCATGTGTATTTATGTGTGTATATATATATATGTAATTATTATGTCATATATAATTATTATATATGATATAATAATATAATTATTTATAAGATATATATTATGTATATTATCAGATAGCTAGATAATCTTTTTGGTTACACTTTTCTGCTGTATGTTTAAGATCAAGTTAAAGTGAGACTATATTAAATAAAATGAACCACTTTATATATATATATATATATATATATATATATATATATATATATATCAAAGTCAGTGAAGGATCCTCAGGGATTACTTCTGAGACCTTGTGCAAAGTCTCTTAGTGCATATATATATATATATATATATATATATACATTTTTTTTTTTAAACCACTGTAATCTTGTAGGATGGGTCAATCTTGCTTGATCATATGGTTTCCTTGAAAACATGGGAGAAATTTCCCTTTTAGCACAATATACCCCGGCTGACTCCTGTCCTATCAGGTAGAATATCTCCCTATAACCAGAGTTATAGGATCTATTTAAAAGGGTCCCCTCATTTCTTGGGTCCTGGTTGACTTAGTAAGGATGGGGTCAAAATATTGACTGTCTTCCTATCCTATTTATCTTCCATAGCTTTAGTGTCTAAGCTTCAGTTGCTAAACACTCTGAAAGTTAGTTAGACCAGTATTAAAATGAGAGCAGTAGCTTTAACTATCACAATCTTATCTGAATTCTGAGCACCTTGAAATATAAAATATGACCAAATAACTCTTATTCTTTTTACCAATCATGGTTGTCTCTGAAGTCAAATATCTGTAGAATGTTAAGAGATAACAGTTTTAAAGTTTTATTGGAAAAATTTGAAATCAAGAGCAAACAGCATTTTAGCATAACAATTATGACATTATTATATTAGAACCATTAGATTTTGATTATCTCTGAAATACATCTAAGTTGTTATTTTATTAGTTACCTTTCTCCAACTACAAGATACAAAATTACTTAAATAAACCCTCAGTTAAATTTTTTATCTTTTAGTAAAGTGCCTTAAAAACAGAATATGGTTGTTATAGATATATTTCACAGATTACTGATACCAAGTTTCTAATGATTTACAGAGACTTTGTACTCCATAGTGCTTAGGAATATCTAAATGTTATAGCACAATTATATAAAATCAAACAACCATAAGCCTGAAAAGATTTACCATTATAAAGAACTTTAGACTGGAAGTTATCAGTATGATAAGATCTTCTAAGTTTTCCATACTCAATGGCTTGTACATTTGTGTATAGCAAATATATTTAATATACAGTGGAGGCTCAAGTTATGACCAGCCTGACATATGAACAACTTGGGTTAGTTAGGTTAATGGAAGATTCATCTGCTTCTTGTTATCTATAGTGTATACACAGGTACACATCCAGATCAGCTAGATCTCAGCTGTATTGACTTAGAACCAAGTTGAGTTACAACTATCCCTAGGGAACCAATCAAGTTCATTAGTCATGGATCCCCTGTACCATGAGGTTAGCACTAATTAGCATCATAGTTTCCTAAAAATCTTTGGTTATTTTTAGTTTTGCTCTTAAGACAAAATTTAGACTCGTTTAACAGTGTATCTGTACTGACAATAATTAAAGGGCATCTTTAGACATTTTACACACAGTGTTACTGATCACAAATAGACCTTTTACTCAATATACAAGTATATCTCACTTATACAATTACAGAAAATTACAATTAGTCAAAGCCAATAGATGTAGATAAAGTTGTAAATAGAAGGACTAAATTTAAAGAATCAAAATTTTTTATCATTTTACATGTCTCAGTTCTAGATGTAATATATATTGTGAAAAAGAAAACATATTAATCACTTTTATATATTAAACTCATATACTCTGAAACTATAAACTTAACTTTAAAGCTTATAGTCACAGTAAATATATAATTCCATACATATAGATTGTATTATAAACTAAGATAATAGTTATTCATTTAACCAATTATAAATTGATTTTTGAAAATATTTTACAGGTTAACATTTAAATACTTCCTAAATCTTAAAATACAGTTTTTAGTAGCCAAAAGCTAAACAATTGAGAACATAAGAAATTATCTTAGGAAAATATAAAACCTTTCTGATTTTAAATCTAGATTTGTAAATTTAACCAAGAGTATTTAATATCTTCAGAAAACCTTGTTGTTTCAGAAATAGAAAAGACTTAGTGTCTTAATTATAGCAACCTTAATTATATATCACTAATTTATTTACTCATGTTTGTTGGGGATGCCACAGTGCAACTCTGGGAGAAACTGAAGAAGTCACCCATCAAGGGTGAAAATTGAAGTAAATTCATTCATGCAGCTGTTTTTTTCATGCAAAATGGGGGTCCCCACTTATTTATTTAAATAGCAAGTAACATTTTTAAGCTATGTAGCCAAGGAAAAACTCTTAAGTTATTGTAGACAGAAAATAACAGACATTGCATTTATAAAACCAAATATTTCAGATATTATCTTTTTTTTTTTTGGTACCGGGGATCAAACTCAGGACCTTGCACTTGCGAGGCAGGCCCTGGAACCACTGAGCTAAATCCTCGGCCCTCATATATTATTTTGATTGGCTAATAATCTTGCTACCAATTTTAAAGACATCTTCACATCTTACCAATCAATTTCAATTAGTTCACTGTTAAGCTTGTGAACAATAAGCATTTGGGCTAATATCATGAGTTTTATCTATAAGGCAACTTAAATAGAACATATACAGTATTTGAAAGTTCACATACAAAAACATAAGTATTAATCTAATTATATATAACATTTATGCCATCAAACTTTAAGATTTTCACCTGCAAGCCTCATCTAAGCCTGAAGTCTGCTTTTCCTTCCCTCTAACGTTTTTTTAAATAACTTTATCATCAAAAACACACACATGCAAAAATTAAAACCATTCAAAGAAGAACAATGCAAGAGAAAAGAACTACAATAATATTCAAATGCAGTAGAACTCAACCAAAACAAAACTGAAAAGCACTTAAACATTTTTCCATATAATTTAAAAAAGCATCTCAAGCACCAACAAAACACCAGAGAATGTTCCCCTCTAATGTTTTAAGTGAGTTTGGCTACCCCCAAAAACCTGAACAACAGGTTTTCTAAGGAAAATCTCAAAAGAGCCAAAAATATATAAATATAAATACAAAAAAGAAAAATGAAATTTATATGAGCTCAAAAAATCTTTAATGAAGCATCTGCAGGTACTTTAAGCAGTTATTAAAACAGATTGAACAGGTAGATGAACATATAGTACACATAAAATGATAATTTTAGTCAGAATCCACTCTTAGATGTATTGGCCATGTTAATCTATCACTAGACTAGGTCTGAGCTGATTCCCAATGTTGAGATGAGGAGCTTAACCCACCCTAACTATAGAATATGTGGAAGTTCACTGACTCTTATTAAGGATCAAGAATTTTCAGGGCATGTCAGTGAGAGGCACAGGAACGGCTTATTAGGCACAGATTTTAGTATGAGATCAAGAGTGAAGTACAGGTAATCATAAAAATGAGATACTATATTTTGGAGCTGAAAATATTTATGTGTTTTTGGAAATCTGTGGAATTTGACAATCTATAGTCTTAGTCTTAGTTTAGTGGGTTGGAAAGGATGACCTCCACACAGTAAGGTAATGGTCTATTAATAGAAGAAAGCCTTTTTATAGGTGAAAATATGGTCCATTCACAGATGAAAGTGGACCATTTGTAAGTAAAAAGGCAATGGCTGAACCAATTTGTAGGTGAAAGGGAATTGTCCAGGCTGATTGTGTTCTGGGAGAAAAGAAAAAATTCAACTGTTCTTGTGTTTTGAAGCTGTAGTGTTTATTTTAAAAATTAAAAATTTCCTATTTTTTATTTATTTTATCCTACCTCAAAAACATAATCTTTCTTTTTTTTTAAGTTTTAGGCATATAAATACAGATTAGTCAGAACTTTTCCCAGGGGTATTATAGCTCTTTTAAGGTGAATCATAAGAGATCTCTTGTAGTAAGTTACATCAGTAAAAATCAGAAGGAGGAAAGGGCATCAGTGTCAGAGCTTAGCGTTGAAGAGAGCTAACTGTAAATAAATTTAGAAAGGCACATGTGGCAGCTCTCCAAAGACACTAAAGTTTCTGATCTAGGAGCCCACATTGAGTAAGGCAGTTAAATTTTAACCAGTTATCCCCAGGCTAAGTTGGAGGAAATGGAAGACACAGAAGTATTGTGAGTCCTATGGAGATGCTATATCCACCCCAGAGGTGTCCCTCAGGGTAACAGACCTCCCATCCCTGGAAGAAATAGGAGATATGCACTCTGACTCATGAAAGTGAAGGCCAGCTTCATTCTGGGGCTACCATGGTACTGGGACCACCATCCAATTGATCAGGGCAGACCTGATGAGCTAACAAGATAACTAGTGAGAGACAGTTATGAGTGAAACACTGAGTAGTCACAGTAAGGGGGAAACTCACCATCCTGGAGAGATGGAAAATCTGATCATTCAAGAGTCTTCTCAGACAGGAAAATTAGCTGACAGAAACTGGAAGCCAGCAACCATGAAGAAGGGATCATTAGAGATAGACAGATTCATCCTAGGTTGCCACTGAAAACTCCACTATTTCTCAGGGAAAACAGGGGAGAAGGAATAAGAGAATTCCTACTTCAACAGTAGCTTTCTATGCAAGGCACAGGAACTTTATCTATAGGGAAGAGACATAAGGCTATCCTATTTAAAAAAAGAGTGCAAATATCACCTTTTAAATGTAATCATGGTTGTATAGGGAAAAAAATATAAACACTCTCTGTTCTCTTACCTCCTATCAATCTCAGTTTGGTGGATTCAAAATCCAAAATGATCTCAGTGGGACCTCCAAATACAAAGCAGTTAATTTTCTATACACCTGAACTCTTTTCTCATTAAGTTGAAGAATAAAATTATGAACAAAAGAGGGAAGTTAGGAGAGTATTTATTGGAAATAATAAAAAGAAAAAAAGCTCTGGGTGGATACCCACTGTGAGGGGATTCCAGAAGTGAAACTGCTGATGTGCTTTCTTTGTTTTGGTTTTATATAAATAAGTAGAGCACAAGAAGCTCTGTAGAGTTAAAAATTAGTTACTTAGCTGGAAACTGATTACTCTGCACTCTTAGCCCAGAGGTTAGGGAGGAGTTGTCAACTAACTTAGCATTTTCTCCCTAAGAAATTTCTTCCTGGGGTTTCTTCTACATTTCTAAACTGAACTAGCTACATGACTTGAATTAGCTCCTAACTTGGTGTATGCGCTAGTTTGTTTTTATGTAACCAACTCTATTGTAGTCTGTCCTTATTTATAAGCTAACTAACTGTCTAACATATGCTGTTACACTTCATTACATTAAGTTGAAGGCCTAGAGACGTTCAGTTGGTCTGACCGAGGAACAGTTGGTGGAGGAGAGCCTTTCCCATTGTTGATGGGCTTATTTGGAGAGAGCAAGGAAACTCAGGCCTTTTGAAGTCCTATTGGTTTCATATGTCAGGTCAAATAATACAGAATCTTAATTTCGGATTTATGTCACAATAATATACAGAGTTTTAGATTGTATTTAGCATGAAGAATAGGGAAGAAATATTACTTCATCTTCTTGGAAATGGGAGTGATTTTTATAATTTAACCATGTATTTTGTGAGGAAATTTCATCTTGCAGACAAGAATGCCACGTAGCCCTACTCTCTTTGTCCTGTAAACGATAGTTATTATTTTTTCCATAAGGACCAAATGCTTAGCACTTACTTATAGCATAATTTACACTAGTGCTAAGTCACTACCTACTTATCTTTCTATTTTTATTTTATATCTCTGCCCCAACTCACTGGCAACATAAATATTCTGGAGAATCATGGTAGCTTCCCTTCTTTTGCAGTCTTTCCATTGAAGAACTACAAGTACTTGAGGTAGAAGAACCTACTTGATGACCAGTCTTAAACAATCTAAAGCAGTTTTGAAGTTTCAGTGGTAAAATAACATCAATTTATCAACAACAAATAAATGAACAAGAAAATCTGCCTACAGTTTTATGCAATTCCTCATTTTTGCATAAAGTGAAGCCTCATTATGCTCCAGTAATTACTAATAGCTTAAATAGCATCAATGAAACATTAACATAGAAATTTTTATCTACTATAGTTATTAATTAATATCAAAATTACTTTAAATGATAAGAAGGCAGGGTCATTTAAGTTAAATCCAATAGAATAGTTTTTTCCTTTCATTAATTACTTGTCTATGCTTTTATTACTAAAATTGATGTTAATAAAGGGATAATTTCACTTTAACATGCAATGTCACATATTCCTTCCTCTTGTGGATAATGATGTTTTATAACCCCGAATTACCAACAACTCAAGCCAAAACTACAAGAGCATTATTGTTCCTGAAACTTGTAAAATCTTGATCTATAAGCTGTACATAAAACAAGTTTAATACTTATAATAAGGACAAAGTACTATGTTTGACAGTAAGTACATGCTCAATATATGTTTTACACGTATTAGTAAGTTAAAAAAAAAGCTTTTGGCTCCTCTTCCCTGGATTATCTTTCTGTTAAACTGAATGAAGTACAATAAATACCAGCAAAAGACAAAAGGGGAAGGAAGAATTCCAGGGACCTAATCTATGAGCTGTTAGCCATTGAAGGTAAAGGAATCTCCTTATTTCCTATTCTTCCTTAGTAACAGTGTACGCAATGCACTCTCCCTTTAACTCCTTACTCTTATCAAAAGGAGCAAGTGCAATACAGCCAGGGGTGGGGAGGGGACCATGATGTTTCCAAGGAAGAAAACAGTCACTGATCCTATGTTACACTTGAGGAAGCCCCTTAAAACATGGAGAAGAGGTTTCTCTACAAATTTTCACATTCATGACACAAAGGAAATTACCAGTTCCTTAACCATCTCAACAATAGGATGAAAGCTGAAACCTTTTCTTTGTTAAGGGAGACAGTCCACTTCCTATCACTGATGTTTCCCATCTCCTTTTTTATTTCTAAGCCTACATTAAAGCATTTTCCTGTGATTTCATGTATTTCTCTCAATTTTAATTTCTATTACCACTGAAAGAAGTTCCTATACTCATCATGATGAATTTGAGAAAAATAACTTTCCCACTTTTAACATTTTGAAATTTCATCCAATATATTTTAAAAATACAGTCTGGCTTTTAGGAGTTCCAAAGCTTTCCTTACCTGTTTTAGTATAGGAATATACATAGTTCCTTATCCTCCATCAAAGCACTAAACGTCACCTTATTCTAGTAAATAATAGCATCTTGAACAGTGGCTTTATACTTTTCAAAGTGCATTTTTAGTCATTTTTTCTAGATATCATTTTCACTATAGCCTATGAGATAAATATGGCAGGTACAAATCATCTTTATTTTTCAACGAGGAGAAAAGCCTGGAGAGGGTGAATGAGATGCTGAGAGGGGGCAAATGACTGAATGCAGCCAAAACTTCAGACAATTGACTCCTTACCTTGAGTTTTTCTTCCCCCAAAACCTTAGCTCCTTTACTCAAGACACAAAGGACCCCTGGAGAAGGCATAAAGACTTTTAGAAGCATCCTGGAACTATACATCTACTAAACACCGTCTAGAGAGCTAATAAAGGTGCTACACATACATGTACAGTCATTCTCATGTATAAAGATGCATTTGCAATTAACTAAATATAAGTACATTTTAAGATGCTACTGAACTTATCCAAGTATATATTCTACAGCAACAGTAACTAAAAAATCATTTGAAATTTGGAGTGAAAAACTTTTTATGTCAAAGGGAAACATTGTTTTTTTTTAAAGCATAGGAATCACTGCTTTAAATCATAGTGTTTTGAAAACAAAGGATCTCATGAATATAACCATTAGACCCTAGGAGCAGGAGTAGAATTCTGGGTTCTGGTGAGCGTAGCTGAGTCTAACACCCTGCTCTCAGTGGTGCCCTATACACTATACCATGTGGAGAGAAAGGATGGGCAAAAAAGGGATTGCACAAACTGTCTCTAAACTAGTTCCAAAATAAGAGTATGAAGTAAAGCAGCCCTTTTGGTTTATATTCAGTTTACTGAATCTTGGAATATGCTAGTGAATTAAATAGCTCTTCATTTACAAGTCTGTTTTACAAAAGTAGAATGAATGGACAGAAAACTATGCTCGGTAATAAAAGAAAAACCAGGTGTAAGACTGGCAATCATGACAGTGCTACATTTCAACAGAGTAACCCTGATAAAACTAAGGAAAAGGGAAGCTAGGGATAATTCTAAATGACTCATTAGTATTTTTTGACCCTGCTATGCAGGAGTTTTCTCTTGTGCTTAAAACATACTTGAATATTAGAAATGATGGCTGTATCTTAAATATAGCAGTGTTATTTAATTTTAGGTATGGAGAATAGCAGAAGATTCAAGTCATTTTATCTCAATTGAATCACAAAAAGGAAAAGAGAAGGAGGTTCCTGCCTAGGATTTGTGTTCACAGCAATTAGTTTAAACTCCCTGGAAGCTGACTTTAAATAATTTTATAGCTCCTGTTACATCTCAGTCATTTACCATTTGCGCCCTTCCTATTTTTATGGAAACAAGGACTCATTCTGGAGGCTCTTGCCTGTCAGGGCTGCAGGTGAAGGCCAGCTGGGGCCAAGTCATTTTGTGTGAATATTAGCATCTGAAGAGGGTCTCCAGAGTCTTTGGGTCTTTGGGGACCTAATACTGTAAGCAAATGCAATACCCTAGCCTCTAAGATTCCCTGCTAGTACATCCAAATCTTCAGGAAATGAACAATCTGTACTTAGTAGCTGCTGTCTGAGCATTCTGAGGTGGAAAAATGGGAAAAAACTGAACAGTATCCTGTTGGATTTTAAGATTGAGGAGGAGTGAAGGGAGAAACGGGGCAAGGAGGGATGTCTGAGGCTTTGTGCTCTGTCAGACAGACTGAAGTTCATTAGCAATTATTTCCACGTCCCCAAGGCTATGTAAAGATGATTTCATAGAACACACATGCTGCCCTTGATTAATGAGGGTAACAGTATCTGTATAAGGGGAAATTTTGGCTTATAAAAAAATCACAGAAAATAGTTTGCCAAAAAGTTATTCGTAAAATCTGGCTCAAATCAGATATTAATGTTAACAATACAGAGAAAAACTTAGGACTAATTAATTTTTAAATTGAAGAGCAGAGTTAATCCAGTTTTCCATACTCTAAAGCCTAAAATTCTTACGAAGGCAAATCTTTCAGGAAGAATACCAAAAATTTTACATTGAAAAATCTTTAGATTAAGGCAAGGCTTTTTATAGGAAGAAAATGTTGAGCATGCCTGCATTCCACTCACTTAAACAAAGAGGTGTTTCTTGACCTTCAACTTACCACCTACCTGAAAATCACATCAGGTCCATTTAAATTCTACCTATTTAAAGTCTACCTAATTGGGCTGGGTATCTGGTTCTATGTGTGCTTAACACTGGAATAAAATGGGTTTCATTTGAAACATGTATGACTTAAAAGTTAACTACAAACTGACCAAAATCCTTCTCTTCAAGTTTTCTGTATTGCTCAAAAGTATGATCTCCACTGTTTCAAATGCTCAGCCCCTATCCTGTCAGGTAATCAGAAACAGCAGAAGTACATCATATTTATAAATGCAGAAATGGCCACCACCACAGACTTAATGCATGATCAAAATAGCTCAATCAATGGCATGGATCTGGATTAGTCCTATGCCCAGATGGTAATGGTCCATCCTTCAGTTCAGGCTGGAGAGAAACTCCAAGGTTAAGAGGGGTTAAGAGGACTGAAATTGAAACCTCTCAGCATAACTGTTGGACTAAAGTTGCAATAGTTTACATTAACACAATTTCATTGTTAGCTCTGTAAGTCTTGCACACCAATTTATCACAGCAGTTTCCTCATCTTAAAAAAAACCCAGCTCTCTTATCAAGAAAATAACTCACTCAAAACACTTAAGATCCATGTCCTCTAAGTCCAGCACATCTTGACTACTGTACATCAATTTTGTCCCATCCCAACTCCTTCCTGGCTTTAAAAGATCTATCTAAATTATTAAACACAGACTTCAAAGGCGTATAAGTTTACATTCCTTCTTCTTTTTGAAGTAGCATAAACATGACAAAGGCAACATTTTCCCTTGCTGCTTTAAGTCTGATAAATTCAGATTTGCTTAATAAATAGATTTACTTGGAGGCATTTTTAAAAACTAACTGATCTTTGGGGTCATTTTCTTTCTCTAATTGATTTGTAATTTTTTCTATTTTCTGAATAATAATAAGTTTTTAACAATTCCTAGTTTGTAGTAATTGGACTTTCTATTTTTAAATTGGCTTCCCTTGATGAGCTGAAGTTTTTTATTTAAAATGGATATAATCATACTCATGGGATTGTTGCAAGTAATAAATATGAAAACACATACAAATTACTATCATAATAAACTTGCATTGTGTAAGCTCTCAAATTTCCCCATATAAATTTTCTAAGAATTTATTGACATGTAATAAATAGCTACTGGTCTTGCGTTGCTCTGGAAGGACTGTAGATTTCAAAGTCTTCTGATCCTTCATACCTATAAAACTCTCCTGCGTCTAGTCACAGGAGACTTTAGGGATTCACAACACAAATCTACAGCTCTTCTGATGACAATATTCATACATCCATATTATTATGTGCCACAATCTCTTAATATGCCCTATTTTCATTCCCTTAGTAACACAGTCCCTTGGAAATAAGTTTCCTCATCTGAAAAATAAGGATAATATTGCATCTATTTGTTTCAATAACATTTGTTCAAATGAGATTCTTAAGAGGTATGATAACTACGTTTGCATTTTAATATGGCCCCTTGAAAGTGATGGTGATGCGCTTCTAAATAAGGGAAGAAATTTCTGACGTAAAAATTTTTTGAAACAAGTTGATATTTGCATAAATGTATAAACACACATGAATACTGTGAGCAATTGTATATATTATTCTCTAATAGATTTAAATTTCCTCTTTATTGCTATATGTGTACTTATTCTATTATTCTATTATTATTTTTATTATTCTATTATTTATTCTATCATTTTGATTTGATTAAAATTATGAGAGGATTTTCCCTTTATTTTTTTTTGTATTAAATTCCTTTATTGGTACATTGTAAGTATACAACACAATTACATTTCTCATTGGGAATTGTACTTTTATATAATGCATCTTGGTTCTTATTTTTTCCCCATTCCTAGCCCTCCCTTCACCCCCCACCACCCTTCCCTATTTACAAAGACTTTATTTCCATTTTTTCCATTTCTCATCATTTTTTCCTTTCCCTTCTTTCCTTTCCCCTGCCCCTCCCACTACCCCTACCCCTTTGGACATTTTCCTATTTTACATTATCGATTATTCATTCTAATCATTGGTACATTTTAGGTATACAATATAATAACATTCATCATTGGAAATTTGCACCTTTACATAGTCTCTCTTGGTTCTTATTTTTCATCGTTGCCCAGCTCTCCCTTCAACCCCTCCAGTCCTCCCTATTTAAGATTTTGTTCCTATTTTACCATTTTCTCATATTAATCCCATTCCCTTCTATCCTTTCTCTTAGCCCTCCCACTTCCTTCCCCTTTGCCCCTTTTTCTTCCTATTTCACATTACCTATTATACATTTAGTCCTTATTTACACTTTCAGTTTCTCACACCAGAGAAAGTATTCGGTATTTACACGTGTGTCCTATTTATTTCACTTAAGAGTATCGACTCAATGTGCATCCACTTAGCTATAAATGTCTCTAATTTCTCATTATGGCTGAGTAGTACTCCATTTTATAAAAAAAAAACCACATTTTCTTTCTCCAGTCTCCAGTTGATGGGCATTTGGGCTGTTTCCAAGTTTTCGCTATTACAAACTGTGCTGCTATGAACATGGGTGCACATATATCACTGTGGTATGATTCTTTTAATTCTTTGGGGAAGATCCCCAGCAGTGGAATAGCGGGGTCAAATGGGATTTCCAGTCCTAGTTCTTTGAGGTATCTCCATACTGATTTCCACAGTGCTTGCACCAGTCTACACTCCCACCAGCAGTGGAGAAGGGTTCTGCTTTCCCCACAGCCCTGCCAGCATTTGTTATTGGCTGATTTCATGATAGCAGCCATTCTTTCTGGAGTGAAGTGGAATCTCAGCGTTCTTTTCATTTGCATCTCTCGAATGACCAGTGATGTTGAACATTTTTTCATGTATTTATTTGCTATTTGTACTTCTTTGTCTGAGAAATGTCTGTTCATTTCAAATGCCCATTTTTGGATTGGGTCTTTAAATTTGGGAGGTCTGATCTTTTTAAGTTCTTTATAGATTCAAGATAGTAGACCTTTGTCTGAGGAAGAGCAGGTGAAGATTTTTTTCCCACATTGTGGGTTGTCTCTTCACACTGCTGGTGGTTTCTCTTGCTGTGCAGAAGCTTTTTAATAAGAAGAGAACCCATTTGTTGATTGTTTGTGCTCATTCACGGGCAACTGAGGTTTTGTTCATAAAATCTTTTCCTACACCAATGTCTTCAAGCGTTCTACCTAACCTCTGTTCCAACTGGTTCAGAGTTTCTATTTTAATATTTAGATCTTGAATCCATTTTGATTTTAGTTTAGTGCATGGTGAGAGATACAGGCCTAGCTTTAATTTTGGCAAGTTGAAGCCCAATTTTTCCAGCACCATTTATTAAAGAGGCTATCTTTCCTCCAGTGAGGGTGTTTGGCTCCTTTATCTAAGATGAGATGGCTGAGTGTGTCTGGCGTTGTTTCTGCATCTTCTAATCTGTTCCACTGGTCCTCAAGTCTGTTTCTTTGCCAGTAACATGCTGTTTTTTTAATCACTGTAGCTTTGTAGTATAGTTGCAGCTTGGGGGTTGTGATACCCCCTGCCATGTCTCTGTTGCCTAGAATTGCGTTTGCTATTCTGGGTCTCTTCTTGTTCCAAATGAATTTTTGGATTGTTTTCTCAAGGTCCATGAAGCATGCTGCTGGGATCTCAATTGGAATTGCATTAAATCTATGTAGCAGTTTTGGAAGTATGGCCATTTTCACTATATTAATACTTCCTAGCCAGGAGCAGGGCATGTCTGTCCATTTTCTGATATCATCTTCAATCTCTCTTTTCAGAGTGCCATAGTTTTCAGAGAAGAGGTCTTTGATTTCTTTCGTTAGGATGATACCTAGGTATTTCAGTTTTTTGGATGCTATTGGGAAAGGAATTATTTGCCCTATTTCTCTCTCAGTGAGTCTGTCATTGGTGTAGAGGAAAGCTATTGATTTTTGTGTGTTGACCTTGTAACCAGCTACTTGACTGAATTTGGTTATTAAGTCTAGAAGACTTTTGGTGGAGTTCTTGGGGTCTTCTATATAGAGTATCATGTTATCTGCAAATAATGACAATTTGACTTCTTCATTTCCTATCTTTATTCCTTTTATTTCTTTCTCTTGTCTAATTGCCATGGCTAATGTTTCCAGAACTATATTGAACAAGAGTGGTGATAGTGGACATCCTTGTCTTGTTCCTGATTTGAGTGTGAAGGATTTCAGTTTTTGACCATTTAGTATGATATTGGCTGTTGGTTTTTCATAGATGGCTTCTATCAGTTTGAGGTATAGACCATCTATTCCAATTTTTTGTAGGGTTTTTAACATAAATGCATGTTGGATTTTGTCAAATGCTTTTTCTCTGTCTATGGAGATAATCATATGGTTTTTGTCCTTGGCTCTATTGATACAGTGTATTACACTGATTGATTTTCGTATATTGAACCATCCCTGCATCCCTGGGATGAATCCCACTTGATCAGGGTGTATGATCTTCTTGATGATCTTCTGCATTCTGTTTGCCAGTATCTTATTAAGGAGTTTTGCATCTATGTTCATTGGTGAGATTGGCCTATAGTTCTCTTTTTCAGTTGGGTCTTTCTCTGCTTTGGGGATCAATTTGATGCTTGCTTCCAGGAAAGAATTTGGGAGTATTGCTTCCCTTTCAATTTCATTGAAGAGTTTAAACAGTAGTGGCAGCAGTTCCTCTCTAAATGTCTTGTAGAATTCAGCAGTGAAGCCATCAGGGCCTGGGCTTTTCTTAGTTGATAAGTTTTTAATTACATTTTCAATTTCATTGGTTGATATTGGGTTGTTCAGAACTTTTAGGTCTTCTTTGTTCAACTTTGTTAATTCATATGTATCTAGGAATCTGTCCATTTCTTCTGTGTTGTCCATCTTATTGGCGTATAGGTTCTGGAAATAGGTATTGATGATCCTCTGGATTTCTGCTGGGTCTGTTGTAATTTCACCCTTTTCATTCCTAATTCCATGGATTTGGGCCTTTTCTTTCCTTTTTCTGACAAGGTTGGCTAAAGGTTTGTCAATTTTGTTGATTCTTTCGAAGAACCAACTCTTGGCTTCATTGATTTTTTTGTATTGTTCTCTTAGTCTCCATTGCATTGATTTCTCCTCTGATCTTTATCATTTCCTCCCTTGTATGAGGTTTGGGGTGGTCCTGCTCTTCTTATTCTAGAAGCTTGAGGTACAGCATCAGGCTGTTTAATTGGTCTTGTTCTGGTTTCCTAATATGTGTATTCACTGCTATGAATTTCCCTCATAAGACTACTTTCATTGTGTCCCATAGATTCCAATATGTTGTATTGTCGTTGTCATTTAATTGAAGGAACTGTCTGATTTCTTCTTTAATTTCCTCTGTGACCCATTGGTTATTCAGAAGTGTGTTGTTCAATTTCCAAGTGTTTACGAAATTTTTTGAGTTTTTTTGCTATGGATCTCCAATTTCATCGCACTATGGTCTGATAATATACAGGGGATAACTTCAATTCCTTTGCACTTATTTAAACATGTTCTATGTGTGAGTATGTGGTCTATTTTGGAGAATGACCCATGTGCAGCTGAGAAGAATGTGTATTCTGATTCTTGGGGTGGAACACTCTGTAAACATCTGTTAAGTTCATTTGTTCAAGAGTTTGATTGAGTTCTAGTATTTCATTACTTATTTTTAGTCTAGTTGATCTATCCATTTGTGACAGTGGGGTGTTGAGGTCCCCCACTACAATTGTATTAGTGCATATATGACTCTTCATGTCCATTAGCATTTGTTTTATATAGTTGGGCACACTAGTGTTTGGTGCATAGATATTTATGATTGTCATCTCTTCCTCTTGGATTGCTCCCTTTACAAGGATGTAGTGTCCTTCTTCATCTTTCTTAATCAGTGTCGGTTTGAAATCTACTTGATTTGCAAAGAGGATAGCTATTCCTGCTTTTTTTCGGGTTCCTGTCACATGGAGTATTGTTTTCCACCCTTTAACTTTCAGTCTATGAGTTTCCTTTTGAATTAAGTGTGTTTCTTGTATGAAGCATATTGTTGGATTTTGCTTCTTGACCCATTCTGCCAGTCTATTTCTTTTGATTGGTGAGTTGAGACCATTAACGTTGATGGTTATAACTGAAACATACTGACTTGTCATTGCCATGACTTTTTCTTTTTGTTGGGTTCTCCTCCTTTGCATTTAATTTCTTGTCATGCCAGATGGGTTCATTCTGCTTTGCTTCCTGGGGTTGTGATCCTCAAAGTCTGTTCCTAGGATATTGTGTCAAATTCTTTGGAGTGCTGGTTTGGTATTCACGAAGTTCCTAAGGTGCTCTTTGTCATGAAAATATCTTATTTCTCCATCCATTTTGAAAGATAGTTTTGCAGGGTACATCAATCTGGGTTGGAGGCTGTTTTCTTTTAGGGCTTGGAATATGTCACTCCAAGCTCTTCTTGCCTTGATGGTTTGTGTTGAGAAGTCTACTGTGATTCTGATGGGCTTTCCTTTGTATGTGATTTGTTTCTTTTCTCTGACTTCTTGAAGAACTTTGTTCTTCTGTTGTGTTTCTGGAATCTTAACAATTATATGCCTATGTGTAGATTTTTTTTGATCAAGGCTATTTGGAGTCCTATATGCCTCACTTATCTGTATGTCAAGCTCTTTTCCCCTGCTTGGGAAGTTTTCTGCCATTATTTCTGTGAAGAGGTTTTTTATGTCATCTGCACTCTCTCCTGTTTTTTCATTGAGCCCAATCAGTCTTATGTTATTCTTCTTTGCATCATCTAGCAGCTGCTGGATTGATTCCTCATGTTCCCTTATAATTTTGAAGCAATTTTTCTTTTCCTGGTCACTAATTGCAATCTTATCTTCTATATCTGAAATTCTGTCCTCACATTGGCTCATTCTGCTGTGTAGGCTTTCAATGGAGTTTTTCATGTCCTGGAAATCTATTTGCATCTGTTTTATGGATTCCATTTGTTTCTTATGTTGGGATTCCATCATGTTACTCAGCTTGTCTCTAGATTTATTAATCATGTCCTGCACTAAGGGCACAATTTCTCTGATCATCTGAGAAATTATTTCTGATTTCATTTTTTCCAGATCCCCCTTTGTTGCCAGTTCAGTGGGTCCAGGTGGTTGAGTATCAGAGTGTTCCATCTCATTTCCCTTTGTGGTTGCTGTAGGTGATCTGGAAGTCTGGTTTTGAGACTTATTTACTTGTTTTCTCATTTCAACTGGGGCGGGGAGCTGTTAGCACCTGCACGGATTACCTCCTCTGAGCTGGGAGAGGTGGGACAGGGGCCGGGAGCGGTGGTAGGGATAGTGACCCAAAAGCCCTTTCCTGTGGGCTGAGAGCAGCGGGAGGGATGGTGGCCAGGAAACCCCTTCCTCTAGACCAGGAGCAGTGGGATGGTGACTCAGAAGCCCCTCCCTCTGGGCCGGGAGCGGTGGGAGGGATGGTGACCAGGAAGCCCCTTCTTCTGGACCAGGAGCAGTGGGACGACGGCTCAGAAGCCCCTACCTCTGGGCCAGGAACAGTGGGACTCAGTACCTCGGTCTGGTGGTCTGGTGTCCTCTGCATCTTTGTAATATGGGATCAGGTGGCTGCCTGTCTGCAGTGGGGTGATTCATTGTCTTCCGGGTGACTCAGGACCTCGGTAGGGTGTGCACAGACCTGCCTGTTTGCAGCAGGCTGATTCAGTGTGTGTTCCACTTGACTGGGGACCTCGGCAGGGTGTGGGCAGACCTGCCTATCTGCAGCGGGGTGATTCAGCGTGTTCCGCGGACTGGGGACCTTGGTAGGGTGTGGGCAGACCTGCCTGTCTGCAGCAGAGTGATTCGGTGTCTTCCGCGTGACTCAGGACCTCGGTAGGGCATGCCAGGATTTTCCCTTTAAATGATGTTTTAAGTGATCTAGATGATTTAATAGATCAAATTTGTGATTTAATATTTTCTAGTTATTATTACTAATGTAAGTGTAATACTTGTATTCCCTCAGATTTTTTGTGTTAATTTTATAATCTTCCATCTCATTTCTTTAGTTCACAGTTTAAATCACTTCATTTTAACCATTCTTGTTTATAATATAAATATTTAAGTTGATAGATTTTATGGGCAATGTTTCCCTCCTTCGTATGTGTAGCATTTTTTTTCTGTAATTTTAGGTGATTTCAAAACAGAAGAAAGTATAGATGTATGTGTAACATCTTGATATAATCTCTTCTATTTTCTTTCAAAGAATATCCACTTTAATTAGTTATGTTAAGTACATAATTCTTGAGCCAATCTGTTCTATAAAGAGTTCACTCGTAACAAGTGGCTTAGAGGGTATTATAGTTACTTCTACTATTATTTTGTTCTCTGAATGTAAAGCTTTGAAAAAGCTCTGTCATTTGTTGAGTTAATAAAAAAAGAGCAGAAGTTGCTTGTGTCACTACTGCACAAACTTTAAGAGTCAGTTCGTGATTTGAATTTCCTCTATTATGGTGATTATAGAAGCAGGGGTTGAAATGTAGCATCTGTACCCCAGCCCCTAATGACTGAAATGGGCAGCATCATCTGCTTACCTTACATGAACACATAACATGAGCAGAAAGAGACTTTTGTAGTGGTTAGCTGCAGAGAGTTTAGAGTGTTTGCTATAACTTCATAGCCTACCAATCCTAAGTGGTACATGTGCTCAAATAACTCTCTCTCAGAGTCAGGGATCTTAAATCCCCCTTCACCAAAGGTGTCACATCCACAATAAATGAGCAGGCATATTTCTCTCCCACAAAGTCACAGAGTCAAGATATAGTCATGTTCCCAAGAAATGACCGACTAGTTATATCCCTGGGTCATGAAATATGAAAGCAGAAAAATATATTTTAGAGGGAAATGAAAGAACAACTGGTGTTGGTGGCTCTCTAACTGTATCTAAGGCCAGAACTTCCTCTGAAAGAGCTATAAGCATAGTGAGTGTTTGGTAGATAATTGTTGAAATTTAACTGAATAATTCAGAGATCTATTGCAGGGTCAAGGTGGCCCCTGTGAGATTTTCTCCCTAATCACTCTGAGGGCACTCTGCTGTGCACAAAACTTAACTGATACAGGTTAAAATGTAACCAATGTGCTTTTACCTGCAATTTAGAAAATCTTGGGTCTTTGCATATGATATAAAAAAACCACTAATTCCTGTCTTTAAAGGCCTCATAATCATTTCCACAAAACACCTCCTAACATATAAGAACTCCAAAGAGTAAGCCTACCATGACTGAATGGACTCAGGGTCAAAACTTGGTTTTCTCAATCACTTAAGAGTATATCTACACTCATATGAGGCCAACATATTGACCAGCACAATTCATGACAAATTCATGAGATCATATATCTCTCTAAGTAGTCCACTATCTATCTCGAGAGAGTGGGTGAGCACATTTTCCCCAGTTACAGCAGAGGGTACTTCTCTGTGGAAATATGTTTTCACATTTATGAATTTACAAGCATTTGTAAACATGTGGAGTAAAGAAATTGAAAGAAAAATGACTTATAAGGTTTTCTAACACTATTAGGTAGCAGTACTAATCATATTACTTTCTAAAATACTCTTAGAAAACTAAAATAGATAAGTTAATACTTTACCAAACTATCTTGGGGTAAGGAATCTACTACATCATAATTATTTGGAGGCAAAATATTAGATGTATGAATATTGTTTGGTAACCATTGAATATAAATGTCTTTATGGACTATACTCATCAAAGAAGTATTTTCATCATTTTTAATAAGCAAAGATTAGAAAATCCAGATCTACTTGGCTTAACAGAGTATTTTATCATACTTAGTATAACATCATGCTTCAGTAACTCTATAGAACATTTCCCATCAAACATACATTTAACAAGTGATGATATTCAAATATTATATGAATCAAATATTTTTATATGAGAGAAAATTTTAAAGTATATTTTCAAAGCAACTTGCTATTATACTGTGGGTACAAAAATTGTTAGAGAAGTGTAACAGGTAAAAAAAATTAGAAAGATCTAAGGAATTACCAATTCTCTGAATAAGTCATTTTTAGAATATAATATTTGCAATCTATTTCTAGTCTTTCATTCTGTAAAGTTAAGTTGCATTTGCTAAAGTGGCATTAACCAGAAATAGTCATTGAATGGCTAGAATACATAAACTGTCCTATGAGTATCAAGGAAAATATTATTAGAAAACAGACTTCTAAAGGGAAACAACAAATATGATTACCTGAGGAACTCAGAACAAGATTAAAAACTCTGCTGAACAGAAGGCCTACAGTGGCCTCTTTTATTATTTAAATGAAAGACACTATAAACAACTCTTTGATAGTCCCACGCTGAGCTGTTGTTCTGGCCCAATCAGACTTGATTAGGAGTGCACGTTCAGCCTTTTATGAACACCTGTGTCTGGAGCCCACAAATAATTAACTTAGCCATACCATTTCACTCTAATAATGGTGTAATTTACCACGCCTTTCAGGCTCTGGCCAGCTGGTGCTATTGAAAAGCACCTCAGGATTAGGCCCTGACTCTCAGGCCAGAGTCTTGGGGGGGGGTTCTTAGGTATCCATGGCAACACATTTAGGCTGCAAATTATCACCTCTAATAATAACTGGGACTGGTCTATCTTTATTTTATTTTAGTTATCCCTAGAAAAAGATAATTCCCAGAAAACAACTGAAAGCTCTAAATCATAGAGAAAAATCTTTTAAAAATATACATAATATATTATTACCTTGTCAGTAAACACATAAGATTAAGAAGCCCAAGGAATTTTTTTTTAAATCACACCTGTTCAAAGTTCATTTGGTTATTTAATGTAGATTTATCAAAAGATAATTGAGGGAAAATGAGGTCCACCACTGAATTCACCAATGCTAATTGATGCTGCTACCTACAGCTGCATGGAAATCTAAAGGTGAATTATTCTCTTGAAAATCTCTTCAGTAGAGAGCAACTTTGTGACTGCTGTACTTTCATCTAAGTCCCAAGAAGATTATAAATTGGACAGACTAGAAATACTGATGGGCACCCACAGGCTTCCCGCAGCTTCTCAGCAGTTCAATCAATGTGTCCCATTAACATAAACAGGCAGGTGGGGCTCACTCATGACTTGCCTCAAATACTGTCCCAGGGACATATAAGTCCATGAAATTTGCACAAGACCAAAAAGAAAATTCTCATATCAGAACACACCACAGTCAGCTCAAACAAACAAAATCTCTGCTTCATAAAATATACCTGCATATGTTTAAAATGTTAGGCAAATAGATATCCCTTTTCTATTTTAAGAGAAAATTATTCACTGTATGTGGATGATCACATTTCAGGGAATTATGGGCAAGTAGAGTGTAGATTTCACAGGATGCCACTGAAAAATTAAATGCTTGAGCTTTGGAGTCAGACTGCCTGGGTTAAAATCTAAGCCTCACCATATATACGCCCTGTGTGATTTAGGATGGTCCAGTGATCCCCTTAGAACATTGACATATCTACAGGGTGGGAATAATAATACTTCAGAGGGGTATGGTATGGATTAATGTGATAACGTGCATAAAAGGCTTCTTGCAGTATTCTAGCATACATTAAAAAAGTATTACTAGCCGCTGTTACTAATTTTGGCAGACCTGGAGATATGTACCACCCACGTCCTCCTTTAAGGGAAGACTTTCAGTGCATACAACCTACAATGCAATAAACAATACTGAAAAATATGCATACATTTAATTTTCAGTGAACATTTCTGGATACTGCAAAACAATATAATCTACATTATTAAATCAACGTAACAGATAATGCTGATATTAAGTGATAGGAAGTACAAAAATAAGGAATAACTTTCGTTTTTTTAGTAACTGTTCATTGTCAAACAAGAGAGCATTCCTCCCACAGCAAAAGCCTATAACACAATAGGCAACCACTAATTACTTAACAGGGTCACACATGAAGTGCCTGTACAACAATGGAAGGAATAAATAAACCTGTCAGTAGTGAGTAGGAAAAAAAAGGTAGATGGGGAACAAGGAAAATTGTAATTTGAAAATTGTATTTTAAGAAAAACTATAGCTTCAGGACACAAAAGTTACTCAAGCCCCTTTCCCTTTCAGAGAACTCCAAAAGGAAAAACAGTCCTAAGGGTTTTAAGTAATAATAACTCTGCAATTGTGTTCTGGGCCCATGCTTTGCACCGGTAAATTATGCTTTCTTTTATAAATCTCCATTCTCAAGGAAGCAGCAATATTAGTGTGCAGCATATCTCAGCTTCATACACTGGTAAATGGTTTGAGTTCTAATACAGCCTACTGAATGAGCAACTTGCCAGTGAGAATACACATTTTAGATCACTCTTCTTGAGGACACCCCCAAAGGCCACTAAAAACTTCCAACCACAGACTGTATTTCATCATTCTCTTGAGGACTAGTACTCTAATTTCTCTGAGTGTGTACTTTCTAAATTCTGCCTAATATTGTTACTTTCACTGATACATCTTGAAAATTCTTTTCAGTGACAGAAATCAGAAAACGTAGAACACATCCTGTGGATAGGATGAGTTGAGGTTCCCACTTCCTCTTTGTAGGACCTCCTGAGACCCCCATCTGGTGATAATAACATTGAGTAGTAATACAGAGAAATAATGAAACATGATTTGTCATAGATCTTGAAAGATGAAGTGCAGGTCTATGAGGCAGAATGTAAGAAAGGCTTTTCAACACACAGGAAGCAGCATAATAAAAACTACTGATACATAAATGTACAAAATTACCTGAGAGGTTTAGAAAACAATAAAAGGTAAGAAGGAAAGAAACCTGGTATAAATATACTTGTATGCGGTATCTACTGATGAAGACAGAAAGGTTATTTGGGGGAAAATGGTACAAAACTTATAAAACAATGTGAAGAAAAACACCACCTGAGAATCTTCTCTAACTAGGCACTAGATTTTTGAACATCATTTCTATATATGAGTAATCACTCTATTGTTCTAAAAGACTTTAGATAGATTTGTACATGGGCTGGAATAGACACTAAAGAAACAACTCTCATGGTTAAAATTAAAAAGTGAAATAGCTGACAATGCAAAATTCTGTCAAGGGTGCAGAAGAAATAGAACTTGCATACATTGTCAATGCGAACACTTAACCACACAACGCTACATGGTTCTATGGATTTTACCCAAGTGCAGTGGTACCTCAGTTCACAAATCTAATTCATTCCATGGTTCTCATCACAGACCAAATGGACAAGAACTGAATGAATTTGTCCCATAAGATCAACACTAAACTTAACCATTGAATTTTATTCTGTTCTCATCCAATTCAGTTTGCAACCAGATTCATGGAAAGAATTAAGTTTGTGAATGGAGGTACCACTGTTAAAGGAAAACTTATATTCCCATAAAGGTCTATATATTTATCTTTATAGTAGTTTTATTCACAGCTATCAAAAGTTAGAAACAATTCAAATTTTGTTCCATTGATGAATGAATAAAAGATATAGTTGTGGTATATCCATACTATGAAATACAACTTGGCAATAAAAGGAAGAAACCACTGATATATGCACTAATAAAGATGAATCTCAAAAGCATTATTCTAAGAGAAACAAGCTAGACTGAAAAGAATAACAGACTGATTCAGTTTACATGAAATTCAATAAAACAAAACTATATTGACAGAAATAAATAGAAATTCAATGGTTGTCTGGGACCAGGGAAATGAAGAGGGAGTTGATAACCTGATGACAATGGGCCATAATGGATCTTCAAAAACAAACAAAATACTAGACATTGACAGATTCCTTCTCTGAAGTGGCAGTGTAGTAGATAATAGCATGGGAACATACATTTTAATGGGAATTTTATTTAGATCATTTTAGAGCCACATGCTGCCACAAGAAATAATATAAAGAATGCTTGGTACACTTCCCCGATTTCATCCAAAGGTAACATTTCATAAAACTATACTGTAATGTCTCAGGCAGGATGCTAACATTGATCTGCCATTCTTATTTAGATTTCTTATTTTAGTTGCATTTGTGTGTGTGTGTACTCAGTTCTATAAAATCGTGTAGGTTCAGACATCTACACCAGAGTCTAGACAATGAATAGTTCCCAAATCCTAGAATTCCTCCTTTGTTTCTTTTATAACAATACTCAACTCCCTCCCATCTCCCCTATGCCCCTTAATCTAAGTCTTCTAGCCACTAATCTGTCATCCATTTCTAAAATTCTGTTTTTAAAAATGTTACATCATGAGTTAGGAGGATTGCAAGTTTGAACCCAGCCTTGGCAACTTAGTGACTTTGCAAGACTTCTTAGTGACTTAGTGACTTTGCAAGACTCTCCAAAGGAAGGAAAGGAGGGAGGGAGAGAAGGAAAAAGAGAAGGAGGAAGGGAAGGAGGAAGAGAGGGAGGGAAGAAAGGCTGGGGATATACAAAAAGTTCTGGGTTCAATTCCCAGAACCAAAAAAGAGCAAGTTACATTAATAGAATAGCATCATATATAATCTTTTGGATTGGATTTTTTTCTTGCACTTTGAGAGTTCATCAAAAATTTTGTGTATATCAATAGTTAATTCATTTTTATTGATAAATAAGATTCATAACAGTGATGACGGACTTTTTAGAGATGAGTGCCTAAACTGCAAGCCAAAATTCAGGGTTTTTATCCCAAAGTTCCAGTACACAAATTAAACCTGAATACTGAGGTTTTAGTTTAGAAAAAGCAATTCATACATCAACATCTTTTATCTTAGAAGAAAAACAAATAACATGTGTGATAGGTTTGCCACCACTGATCTGTATGTATCACAGTTTAACTATTTGCCTGTGGAAGAACACCTGAAATTATTCCAGTTCAGAATTTTTATATGTAGAGTTGCTGTGAATATTTTTCTACAGGCTTTTATATAAGTGTAACTTTTCACTTCTTTGGAATAAATGTCCACAGGTACAACTGCTGGGCCACATGGTCATTGCACATTAAGCTTTTCCCAAGTGGTTGCACCTTTTTACATTCTCACTAGCAGTATATGAATGATTTACTGTAGTTTCATTTGTGGATGCTTTTTATCAATTTGAAGAAATATTCCTGTATTTTTAGTTTGTAGAAAGTTTTTATCATGAGTAAATATTGGACTTTTTCAATACTTTTTTTTTTTTTGCTTTTTTGTTGTTTTGGGTTTTGGTTAACTCTATTGTCATACGATTTTTTCAGCTTTTTATTATGGTGAATTATACTATTTTTGAAATTTGTGTGTGTGTGTGTGTGTGTGTGTGGAATTGGGGATCGAACTCAGGACCTTACACTTGCCAGGCAGGTGCGGTGCCCCTAAGCTACATCCCTGGCTCTTATTTTTGGATCTTAAACTAGTCTTGTCTTTCTGAAATAAATCCCACTTGGTTACAGTGTATGACTGTATCTATTTTTGGATTCTACTACTTTCATCAGTTGTTCTAGTCCCCAACTATCATTATGGATTTGTATATTTTTCATTTCAGCTTTAGCAGGTTTTTTTATATAGTTTTAAACTGCAGTGTCTCTTATGTACATTTAGGATACTTCTGTCTTTGTTGAATTTTCCTTTTATCATTGTTTAATATCCCTCTGTCCTAGTCACTTCATTTTCTCTGAAGTTATTTTTGTTACTCCTTTATTCTTCTCTACTTTTTCAAATATTTAATCATCCTTGGATTTTAATTAATATTTGAATAATATATTTTTTCATTCTTTTACTTTCAACCCATCTATGTTGTTGAATTAAAATAAGAGATTTTTTTGTTGTTCCCTTAGAATATAGTTTTGTCATTTTTTTAATCAACTCTGTCAACTTCTTTTGACTTATGATTCAGATATTTCTATTTAAGGTAATTACTGATATGTTGGCACTTGCATCTGTAATATTATGCACTTTCTATTCATTTTGTTTTTCAATCCTTTTTTGTTTGTTTGCATTTCCATGGGTTTCTTGTAATCTTTTAAGACTCCATATTCCTATTTATAAGGATCTTGAGTGTATCTCCTGGTACCATTTTACTAGTGAGTACTTTGTCCATTACAAAATACAGATATCATTTATCACAGCCTGCTAGTACCAACATTTTAGTACTTCACCTGCACTGTGGAAACCTCAGTTCCAGGTAAACCTACTTATTTTCCCTACTTTTAAGTATTATTATCTTGGTTATCAGATGGTTTTATTTTTGCTTCAATCCTTAAATATGAAATAAAATTCATGAAGAAAAAGATTCCATACTACTCATCTAGGGCTGGCACAATAAAAGCCCAGAGACTAAGGGCTTAAAAGATCTATTTCTTATAGTTCTTGGGGCCGGGAAGATCAAAATCATGACGACAGCCAGCTCAGATCCTGGTAAGGGATCTCTTACTGGTTTACAGAGGGTCATCTTCTTTCTGTGTCCTCAGAGGAGAAAAAAGAAGGAAGGGAGAAAAGCGCAGAGAGAGAGATCTGGTGTCTCTCCCTCTTCTTACAGGGCTCCCAATCTTACCCAATTAGGTCTCTATCTTTATGACTGCATTTAATCTTTATCCTCTCCTCACAGCAAGACTCTAAAATACAATCCCATTGAATATTAGGGTTTCGACACAGGCATTCGGCAGGAACACAAGCAGCCAACTCGTCCTCACAGTCTCACCTATAAACACATATGTATTTTTTCCACTGTTCCTTTCTGATGTTTCAATATTCCTTTATTTCCTTTGTTTTTGAAGAACTACCTTAAACCATCCTTTATGTTTAGGCCAGAGAGTGACAAAGTTTTAGAGTCTTCCTTCATCTGAGACCATTTTTATTTTCCTTTCACTTATAAAGCATAGTTTTTTAGCTGCAGAATTGTTGACAGTTTTTTCTTTCAGTCTTTCATCCTTGATTTCATATGAGAAATATTTTACTATTGAAACTGGTGCTTTCCTATATATAATGTGTTAGTTTTCTCTGTTGCTTTTAATTGTTTCTTTAATTGTTTTTGAATTATTTAATTACAATATATCTTGGCATGGATTTCTTTGGACTTATCCTGATTGGGCTTTTCTCAAATTCTTAGATGTATAGGTCTGTGCCTTCCACCAAATTTGTGGGAACTTTGCAGACATTTCTCCAGATATTCTCCCAGACTCTCTGCTCTTGAGACTCAGTATCTGAATGTTGGATTATTAAAAAATTTTTTTTGCATTACCAGGGATTGAACCCAGGGCCTTTGCAGTGAGCTATTCCTCCAGCCTCTTGTTTATTTTGAGAGAGAGAGTCTTGCTAATAGCCTATGCTGGGCTTGAACTTGCAATCCTCCTTGTAGAACTTGTGATTATTTATTGAATCCCATACATTATGGCTATTATGTTAGGAAAACAGTTCCTATTTAGATCTTTTATTTTGGCAGACAGATAACCTATTGAGGTACAGTATACAGGTCTTGGTGTACACTTGTGGGCTGAAGTTTTATGGCAGCTGAGCTCTCACAGCCTTTGTATCAGTTTGTACTTGTTGAACTCTAGGGATTCCATTGGGTGTTTCTGATGCTGCCTAGCACAATGGAAGACAGTTTTCCACACAAGGCCTTCATTTTTCTCTTGGTGGAATCATTACCTTGTCCTGTGGTGTCCTTGAGCAGAAGAGTCTTGTGCATGAGGACAAAAACCCATTCAAGGCCAGGCCACTGGTGTTGCTAGTTTCTCTACACACCTTGCCTAAGTCTATGGTGTCTACTTGAGGGCAAGGGAAGTCTCGGTTTGGTACTGCTTGCTTTAGTTTCTTTGTTTTGTTTTTTGTTTTTGCTCTTTGTTGTTGTGACTCTCTGCCTACTACCTCTGAGAAGAGTAGAAGAGTCTTAATTGGAAGGAGATAACTCCCCCACACACCTATTTCACTGCCTTCCCGCATTGTCTCTAAGTAAGACCATAGAGGCTTAGACCCAGGGGGACAAAATTACTTTCCATTTGTGGCCTCTTATTATGACAAGATCTCTGTCTCTCTCTTGTCCCTCTGATCTGATGTGGTCAGAGGGACTACTGTTCATTCTCTGGAGATTATGTCTACCAGGCTGCATTTTGGCTGTTGGGGCATGAGGTGGAAAGCACTGGTCCAGGAGACCTTTCCCTGAGTTGGGTGGAGAATATAGGCTCTACTGTGCTGTGTTCTTTGTTCACAAATCAGTTTCCTTTAAAAAAAAAAAGCACTTTTTGTTTGTTTCTTTTGCCATTTACAGGCTTTATATTTATGTGTAAAAGTAAAGAATAAAGAATTGTGTCTATTCCCTCTTTTCAGGACTGAAGTAGCCTATGGGAGCTTCCTGTGTAGATGGAAATATTCTGTAGCCTGATTGATGCGGGTGCATACAAGACTGAGTGCACTTGTTAGAATTCACTGAACTTACACTTAAACTGAGTGAATCATATTTTATGTACCTAGTTACTGTACCTGAATAAACCTGGATTTTTTAAAGCACAGGAAACTTATTCAAAGTCATGCAGCTTGTTAGTGGGAAAACAAGAATTTTATCTCCCCCCAAAATAGAAGCTACTACCCCAGGTGAAATTAGCAGTCTGGCACCACAAAAATATAATTGGAGACAGGCAAACCTGCACTGTGGTTTCTGCTCTGCCACTTATTAGCTTGACCTTTGCATCAAATATTCTTTGTGGGTTTATGCTTCCTCATCCTACCCATAAAGGGCATGGCCACAGAAATTATCCCACAACTGTGACTCACCTTCTCTTCATACTATACCATGTAGATGACTTTCAGGATTAACTCTGAGATTTTATAATTCATCAGGACAAATTCTGTGATTTATTGTCTGCCTACTTGGTTTCCTGGCAGCTTAGAAATAAGAGTTTCATTATTTTTTCAGACTAAAGAGCTACTTAATTGCAAGGAACTATTTTGCCAAAATGTTTATTCTATTAAGGTATAAAATGTTTATAAAAATCATCATTCCATGTAGTAACAGCAAATCGCCTTAACTTAAAATGTGAATAATCACATGTGAAAAAATGGTTTTATGAGATGCATTGATCAGAAAATCTGCTGCATTTCGATAATTTCTTTAAATCTAATTTTACTATCAAATGAAATTTGGGAACCTCAAACACAATGCATGTTTAATGTATAAATTTTATACATCCTCCATCGAAGAATGAAAATCACCCTTTATTGGAAATGGCATCTCTCTTTACCCCAAATTCAAATTTAAAAGAGGATTTCAGAGAGTTTTGAAAGAAAATAAAGACAAAACTTTCCCAGACAGGTCAGGCACTTTCATCTCTGTTCAGGACTAACCTTACTATAGCAAGTTCCCTCTCACATGAAGCCTCTGGAGAGTGTTTTGCTATTCATGAATCAATAGTCATTGCCAAACTCAGGAGCAGGCAGCCAACTACATATTTACCACGTATAAATTAAACGGTGTTACAAAGTTGCATTGTCCTTCAGCTAGTTCCCAAAAATTCACCCATTGCAGATGGATTTTTTGTGATTCCTTATCACTGATGTTTTAGTTGCTTTGTTTTGTTTTTAAGATTCTGATGCAAGAATGCAAATGTCATAGCACAGCTGGTGTCTTACATGAACTCTGGAAATGTAGAAACTGCATCTTAGATAAACTGTATACTCCTATAGTATACGGGACACAAAATGATTTCCAGTGAAATTATCTCTCTCAAAATTTAAAAAATAGAGCTGGGCATGTAACTCAGAGCAAAGACCCTGGGCTTAATCTGCAGTACGAAAGAATAATTTGTTTTGTTTTTTTTTTGGTACTGGGGATCGAACTCGGATCCTTCCGCTTGCAAGGCAGGCTGCGGAACCACTGAGCTAAATCCCTGGCCCAAGAATAATTTTTTTAAATAAAATAATGTTAAAAATTTTACTTTCTCCTCTTTGTCAAGTGAGGCTGTCTTTACATTTATGAGAGAAAAACTAGTTACTTTTATGCAGATTGCATTCAGGATGCTAAGCAAGTGAAGCTCAGTCAGACTGGGGTGAATTATATGAAGCAGGTAGAAATAATCATGGAGTTACATTCTAAGTGAAGGGAAATAATCAGTGGGATGATAAAAAGCTTAAAAGGGGCTCTTGAGGGAGTGGATAAAGACACGACAAAGAAAAGAAACAAGATCTATTCAAGAACTATAGTTCAGAAACAATTGGGCAAATAGTGAAACAAAGATTAAAGACTTTGCCCTATATCTGTAGGAAGCCAGGTTAGAGTTACATCATAGTGACTTGTGATCATGTTTGCTATTAAAAAGAGTAGTCAAGCAGCAGTCTGGCAAGTGGACTGTAGAAGAGGAGCCAGTGAACTAAAAATAGAGCCAGAAAATGTGGGAGTGATGAAGAGGAAGGGTGGAGGCATTGGGGAGGCATTTGTTCTTTATCACCATTTCAACTGTTTTAATTCTCATTGTTCTTTTATATTTTCTATATTTCTTATGCTTATTTTGACACTTCATGGTTTTCTAGAAACTTCTAGACATTTATTTAGCTAGGTTTTCAAAAATGTTCACGTATAATTAGTCATTATATTGTGTCTTTATATAGTCATATTTTATAGATTTTTATATTTTTCTTTTATATTGATTATTATATATATATCTTTTTTCATCTTGGTCTGTTTAGCCACAGGTTGATCTGCTATGTTTGTTTCTTCAAAAAACATATTTCCTTGTAATTATTCTGTTTTCCTGTGTGACACCATTGATTTCTAGCCTCGTTTTTATTATTTCATTTCTTTAAGTGTGGTTTATTTCTATTTTTCTGGCCTATTGAGTTGAACATTTACCTCATGTATCTCCAGGCTTTCTTATGTTCTGATAATTACAGTCAAAGTTTTATTTTCCCTTCTTGGTACCCTCTAGGAGCACATAACAGAGTGAAATATACTGCTTTCATTTCATTTGGCTGGAATAGTTTACACTTCTGATTTCCTCTTTAACCCATGGGTTATTTAGAAACATGGGTTATTATGAAAACTATAATATAGAGTTCCTACGAACATGTTAAATTCATTCTATTGTTATTAATTTCTAATTTAATGGCACTGTGGTCAAAAACCATGATGTGTATGATGTTGATTCTTTCGAATTTATTGAAATTCCTTTGTGGCCTGGCACATAAATTGAGTTTGAGGAATGGCTCATGGGAGCCAAAGAAGAAATGTGTTCTCTGTTTATTCAGTCAACTACAGTATTTGGGGTCTTTAAATTTTCTAAAACTTGCTTTTTTTTAACATAACAGCTTCTTTGAAACATAATTATATATCATCATGTTCATATTCTGTGGCTTTTAGTTCAGAGTTGCTCAAAAATCACCATTCAGTAATTCAGAATACTGTCCTCACCCCAAAAGAAAAGTCATGTCCATTATCAGCTGCTCCCCAGTTCCTCTTCTCCCCCAAGCTCTAGCCACCACTATTCTTTCAGTCCCTATGCATTTGTTTATTCCAGGCAACTCATAAAAATGGGCTCATACAATATGAAGTTTGTGAACTTTTGTGTCTTCCACTTAGGATAATGTTTTCAAGGTTGTAACATGAGTGAGTATTTCATTTCTTCTTATTCTCAAATCACATTCTACTGTATGGATATGCCACATTTTCTTTATCCATTCATGATTTGGTGGACATTTTGGGATGTTTCTCTATATTAATTAGCTCCCATGAATGATGTTCCATAGAAGTTTTTATATCCACTTCTCTTGGGTGTGGAGTCTGACATGGTAACTCTGTTTACTATTTTAAAGGACTGATAAACTGTTCTCTAAAGGAACTGTATCATTTTGCAATCACTTCAACATTTGGATTTTTAATTTCTCAACATTCAGACATTTGATATTAATCATCTAGTGGATGGGAAGTGGTATGATACTTTAATCCAAATTTTCTATTTCACTAATGACTAATGTTACAAATGTTGGCCACTTGTATATCTTCTTTAAGTGATGTATTATCAGCTCCTTGACACATTTTCAATTGGATTGTTTGTATTTTTATTGAATTGTAACACCCCTTTGTATGTTCTGGATGTAATTTCCTATTCGTATATATTTTGTCGTTCTTTGTCCCCTTCTGTAGATTGTCTTTCCATTTCTCAACAAACTGACAGCAGCATAAAATTTTAAATTTTGGTGTGATTTATTTTTCCTTCTTTTGTGGCTCGTGCTTTTGATGTTATATCTGCAAAACATCATTTAACCCAACGTCATAAGGATGTGCTCCTATGTTTTCTTCTAAGAGTTTTATAAATTTAATTCTTACATTTAAGGCTATGATCCTTTTTTAAAGAAATTGTTTAGCATTTTTTATGCACAGTTGTAGATTTACAAAAAATGTTGTGAAGATAATTCAGAGCTCCCAGTAACTCCAGTATATCTATCTCTATTCTTAATATCCTACATTGCTATCATATATTTGTTGTCATTAATGAACTAATGATGACTGCTACATTGTTATTAACTGAAGTCTACATATTATTCAAAATCCCTTATTTTTAACAAAAGTTCCTGTTTCTGTTCCAGGATCCACTTTATTTTTTTTTTCCTTAAATTCTTTTATTGGTACTTTTTAAGTATACAATACGTTTACATTTATCTTTGTTTGTTTTTACCTGTACATGATATCTCTTGGTTCTTATTTTTTTCCTATTCCCTGTGCATCCTTCACCCCCTCCACCCTTCCCTATTTACATAGACTTTGTTTCCATTTTTCTTTCTTTTCTCATAATTTTTCCTTTCCCCTTCACCTCCCACCACCCCTACTCCTTTGGACTTTTCTTCTTATTTCAAATTATCAATTACTCATTTTAATCATTTTAACCCTTATTTACACTATCGGTTTCTCACACTAGAGAAACTATTTGGTATTTATACCTGTTTATTACACTTAAGAGTATGGCCTCAAAATGCATCCATTTAGCTATAAAAGTCTCTAGTTTCTCATTGTTTATGGCTGAGTAGTACTCCCATTTTATATAAAAAAAAAACCCACATCTTCTTTATCCAGTTGCCAGTTGATCTGCACTTGGGCTGTTTCCAATCTTTAGCTATTATGAACTGTGCTGTTATAAACACAGGTGAACATATATCACTGCAGAATGATTCTTTTAATTCTTTTGGGAAGATACTCAGCAGGGGAATAGCTTGGTCAAATGGGACCTCTAGTCCCACTTCTTTGAGGTATCTCCATACTGATTTCCACAGTGGTTACACAAGTCTGCACTCCCAACAACAATGGAGAAGGGTTACTTTCTCTCCACACCCCCGCCTGTGTTTGTTATTTGTTGATTTCTTGATAGCAGCTATTCTTTCCGGGGTGAGGTGAAATCTAAGTGTTGTTTTCATTTGCATCTCTCCAATGAACAGTGATGTCGAACATTTTTTCATATATTTATTTGCTCCTTTTATTTCTTTGTCTGAGATATGTCTGTTCATTTCAGATACCCAGTTTTGAATTGGGTCTTTGAATTTGGGGGCTCTGATTTTTTTCAATTCTTTATATATTCTAGATAGTAGTCCTTTTTCTGAGGTATAGCTGCTAAAAATTTTTTCCTAGATTGTAGGTTTTCTCTTAGCTCTGTTGGTGGTTTCTCTAGTAGTACAGAAGCTTTATAATAAGATGAAATCCCAGTTTTGGATTCTTTGTGCTAGTCCTCGTGCTACTGAGGTATTGTTCATTGGGTCTTTTCTTATGCCAGTATCATTGAGAGTTCTACCTAACTTATCTTCCAGCAAGTTTAGTATTTCTGTTTTAATATTTAGACCTTTAATCTACTTTGATCTTAGTTTAGTACATGGTGATAGGTATGGGTCTAGTTTTAATCTGTGGCAGGTTGAAACCCAGTTTTTCCAACACCATTTATTAAAGAGGCTATCTTTCCTCCAATGATGGTGGTTGGCTCCTTTGTCAAAGATGAGGTGGCTGAGCATGTCTGTAGTAATTTCTGCATCTTCTAATCTATTCCACTGATCCTCAGGTCTGTTCTTTTACCAGTACCTTGCTGTTTTATCACAGTAGCTTTGTAGTATAGTTTCAAGTTGGGGATTGTGATACCCCCAGCCATGTCTCTGTTGTTTAGAATTGCTTTTGCTATTCTAAGCCTCTTCTTATTCCAAGTGAATTTTTATATTGTTTTCTCTAGTTCTGTGAAGTATACTGTTGGAATTTCAATTGGCATTGCATTAAATTTATATGGTAATTTTGGAAGTATGGCCATTTTCACTATATTGGTGCTTCCTACCTAAGAACAAGGGATGTCGTTCCATTTTCTTATATCCTCTTTGATCTCCTTTTTCAGAGTGCTGTACTTTTCAGTGTAGAGGTCTTTTGCTTCCTTTGTTAGATTATTCCTAGATATTTCATTTTTTTGGATGCTATTGTAAAAGGAATTTTTTCCCTAATTTCTCTCTCAGTGAGTCTGTTATTTGTGTATAAGAAGGCTATTCTTTTTTGAGTGTTAACCTTATATCCAGCTACTCTACTGAGTCTGTCAATTATGTCTAGAAGTCTTTTGGCAGAGATTTTTGGGTCTTCTATGTAAAGTATCATATCATCAGCAAATAATGACAGTTTAACTTCTTCCTTTCCTGTCTTTATTCCTTTTATTTCTTTCTCTTTTCTAATTGCTGTGGCTAATGTTTCCAGAACTATATTGAACAGGAGTAGTGATAGTGGGCATCCTTGTCTTGTTCCTGATCGTAGCATGAAAGTTTTCAGTTTTTGACCATTTAGTATGAGGTTGGCTATTGGTTTTTCATAGATAGCCTTAATCAGGTTGAGATTAAAGCCTTCTATTTCAATTTTCTGTAGAGTTTTTATCATGAATGGGTGTTGGATTTTGTCAAATGCCTTTTCTGCATCTATTGAGATGGTTTTTGTCCTTGGTTCTGTTAATATAGTGTATGACATTTATTGATTTATGAATGTTGAACCATCCTTGCATCCCTGGGATAAATCCAACTTTGTCAAGGTGCATGGTCTTCTTGTTTATCCCGTGTATTCTGTTCGCCAGTATCTTTTTGAGGATTTTTGCATCTATGTTCATTAGGGAGATTGGCCTGTAGTTCTCTTTTTCGGTTGGGTCTTTCCCTGGTTTTGGAATCAAAGTAACACTAGCTTCAAGGAACGAATTTGGAAGCCTTGTTTCCCTTTCAATTTCCCTGGAGTTTCAAGAGTAATGGCATCAGTTCTTCTTTAAATGTCTTGTAGAATTTAGCACTGAAGCTATCAGGACCTGGGCTTTTCTTTGTTGGTAAATTTTTTATTACACTTTCAATTTCATTCATTGTAATTGGGGTGTTTAGAATTTCTATATCTTCTTCATTTAACTTTGGCAATTCATATGTATCTAGGAATCTGTCCATTTTTTCTGTGTTTTCCATTTTATTAGAGTACAGGTTCTTGAAGTAGGTATTGATGATCCTCTGGACTTCTGCTGGGTCTCTTGTGACTTCACCTTTTTCATTGTATATTGCATGAATTTGAGCCTTTCCTTTCCTTTCCTTTTTTTTGATAAGTTTGGCTATAGGTTTATCAATTTTATTTAATCTTTCAAAAACCAACTCTTTGATTCATTTTTTTTTATATATATCATTCTCTTAGTCTCCATTGCATTGATTTCTGCTTGGATCTTTTTAATTTCCTTTCTTGTACGATCTTTGGGTTTGTTATGCTCTTCTTTTTCTAGGAGCTTGATGTTCTGCATTAGGTTATTTATTTTAGTTCCCTCTGTTTTCCTAATATGGGCATTCACTGCTATGAATTTCCTGCATAGAGCTGCTTTCATTGTGTCCCATAGATTCCTGTATGTTGTACTGGCATTTTCATTTATTTGTAGAAACTGTCTAATTTCTTCTTTAATTTCCTCTGTGACCCATTGGTTGTTCAGGAGGGTGTTATTCAATTTCCATGTGTTTGTGGGAGTTTTGCAGTTTCTTATGTTATTGATCTCCAATTTTATTGCACTATGGTCTGATAATATACAGGGTAACTTCAATTATTTTACCTTTATTTAGACATGTCCTGTGAGCTATCATGTGGTCTGTTTTGGAGAATGACCCATGTGCAGCTGAGAAGAATGTGTATTCTGATTTTGGGGTGGGGGGGGGACACTCTGTAAACATTTATTAAGTCCATTTGTTCAATAGCTTGGTTCAGTTCTAGAATTTCCTTGTTAATTTTTTGTCTAGAAGATCTGTCTTTTTGTTGTAGTGGAGTATTGAGGTCCCCCACTACAACTGTATTATTGCTTATTTGGTTTTTCATGTCCATTAATATTTGTTTTGTATAATTGGGGGGCATTCATATTTGGTGCATATATATTTAGGATTGTCATCTCTTCCTCTTGGATTGTTCCCTTCACAAGGATGTAGTGACCATCTTTGTCTCTCTTAATTAGTTTTGGTTTGAAATCTACTTTGTCTGCAAATAAGATTGCTACCCCTGCTATTTGTGGATTCCTGTGGCATGGAGAACACTTTTCCATCCTTTTGTTTTCAGTCTGTGAATTTCTTTTTGAGTTAGGTGTGTTTCTTGTATACAGAATATTGCTGGATTTTGCTTCTTAATCCATCCTGCCAGTCTATTTCTTTTTATTGGTGAATTGAGACCATTAACATTGATGGTTACAATTGATAGACATTGACTCATCCTTGTCATGTTTTACTTTTGTTGGCTCTTTTATTTTTTATTTTCCCTCTTTCCCTTTAGTTTCTTACCTTGCCTGGTAGCTTCCCTCTTTTGGGCCTCCTGGAGTTGTGACCTTCATTGTTTTTTTAGGTTATTGTTTAGAATTGCTTGGAGTTCTGGTTTGGTGTTTATGAAATTTGTCAGGCGTTCTTTGTCGTGGAAGTATCTAATTTCCCCATTGATTTTTAAAGACAATTTTGCAGGATACAATAATCTAGGTTGGAAGTTATTTTCTTTTAGGGCTTGAAATACTTCACTTCAGGCTCTCCTTGACTTTAGGGTTTGTGTTGAGAAGTCTACTGTGATTCTGATGGGAGTCCCTTTGTAGGTGATTTGTTTCTTTCCTCTAACTGCTTGTAGGATTTTGTTCTTCTGTTGGGTTTCTGGGATCTTGACTACTATATGTCTAGATGTAGATTTTTTTTATCATGGCTAGTTGGAGCTCTGTATGCCTCAATTATCTGTATGCCCAATTCTCTACCTCTGTCTGGGAAGTTTTCAACTATTACTTCTGTGAACAGTATTTTTATGTCAATTGTACTTTCTCCTGTTTTTTTCATGGACTCCTATCAGGCTTATGTTATTCTTCTTCGCATCATCTAACAGCTGCTGGATTGATTTCTCGTAGTCCCTTACTATTTTTAAGAAATCTCTATTTTAATCATCCTTAACCGCAATCCTGTGTTCTATATCTGATATTCTATCTTCAGATTCCCTTAATCTGCTGTGCATACTTTCGATGGAGTTTTTAATCTCCTGAAAATATGTTTGAATCTTTTTCATGGATTCCATTTCTTTCATATGTTGGGTGATCATGGTTTCCCTATCTTTCTTATGCTGGGCATTCATGGCTTCCAGCATGTTTCTGAGCTCATCTATTTTTTTATCTGTTTCTGTCCTAGAGCCTCTAATCATGTCTTTCACTCTGCTTACCATCTCTGTGGTTATCTGGAGATTATTTCTTCTTTGAATTTTTCTAGAGCCTCATTCATCTGTCTTGTAACTTCCTATGCTATCAGTTCAGGTTGTCCAGGTGGCTGATTATCAGACTTTTCCACCTCGTTTCCCCCAGAATTTACCCTTGGTGGGGTGGAAGTCTGAGTTTGTACCTTGCTTAAATGTCTTCTCATCTTTGTTTTTGGTACTGTCCTTGGTTTAATTCCTAGGTCGATACTTTGAAATTGCTTATTGTAAGTATGTTTATTGCTTGTAATTAGAACCCTTATGGAATGATTGCTTCTCAGAAGTGTCTTCCATATATACCTGGTCTTAGGTTTTGAGTCCCTAATGACTCTGAGGGTATCTCATTTTCATTATACCAAGAAAGATGACTGACTAGATCAATCACAACACCTTAGCCCAAGTGATACAATCAGCAACATCATAGCATCAAGTACATTTTAGAAAATGACAATTTGTGAAAGTTATTAATCTATCACCTTTAACTGTGTGAATTAATTCAAACTTGAGGATCTATTCAATGTATGTTTATAGTAAATAAACTCTTCAATATAGCACCATTTCCCTTTGTCATGGGGAGTTAGAAGGATTTGGGGAGGGAGAGACAGATAGTTGGAAGGATAGGGGAAGGTTAGCAGTGAGTCCAGAGCACACAGACAAGAGAAGGAAAAAGAGAATAAAAGAAAAATAAAGAAGGAATCCGAATTAGGGCCAGAACAGGAACAAAAAAGGAGATGAAGAACAATGTGGGTCAGCAAAAGAGTGAGTGAGAGAGAGAGAAAAGAAAGAGAAAAGAAAGTAAAAAGTAGAAGAGAAAAGCAAAAATTTGGAAAGAGTAGAAAAAACATTATAAATAAGAGCAAAAAAACAAACAGATAATAATAATTTTGGATATAAAAAATAAAAATGAAAATGAAGGGCCTCCTTCAGGGTATGTCTCTGCTGTCACAATAGACAACGTGGGCAGCAGTGTGCAGATATAAGTGAGTGAGTCTCCGCAAGCCAGTCACAGACCTGTGAGATTCAGGCAGATTTCTGGCTGTAAGTGCCACGTTGAGCTCCCTGTCTTCCTGTAGGATTGAACTCTGCCAGGTTGTACTGCAGGTTCCAGCTGCCCTTCCCCTGAAGATAGTCCATGTTCTGATGGGAGGTGATGATCCCTTCAACTTACCCAGTATGGTGGGTGGTCTTGTGTCCCTTGTGTCTTTGTAGTGTGGAACCAGGTACGGCTACAGGCAAGAGGCCGGGGGTGGGGGTGGTCCTGCGACCTGGGACCTCTCTCTCTGGCTGTCCTTGGCATGGGCTGGATGCGGCAGAGATTCCTGCCACCCGGGACCTCTCCCAGGATCTACTTTAGAATCCCACATTTTATTTAGCCATTGTTCTCCCTTGGGCTCCTCTTGCCTAATATTTTTATATTTTTTATGATCTCTATAGATTTGGTAGATATTATTCTCACGATTTTACTAAGATTATGGATTTGAAGAAGGAAGAGCCCAGCAGTAAAGTGCTATTTTTATCTGTTGAGATGGCTGGGTTCCTGGGTGGGGTAGCAATTGTTTGTTTTCTGCACTGACAAGTTATAGATTTTCTCCCTTCTCTACAATCTACTCTTTGGAAAGAAGTCTTATGAGTAGATCAGATTTTAAAAGTGGAGAATTATGCTCTATTATCTTGAGGGCAGAATATATAAATAGGTTATTTGGAATTATTCTGCTTATAAAAATTGATAAAACTTTTTTGTTTGGTACTAGGGATTGAAGCCAGGAACTTCAAATTTAACTACATCTCTAGCATCCTTCACCTTTTTCTTGAGACAAGGTCTTGGTAAGTCACTAGGCTGCCCAATCTGGACTCGAACTTTTGATCCTTCATCCTCAGCCTCCCAGAGTACTGAGATTACATGTGTGTGCTAACACCCCTGGCTAAGATATTTTCTATAATTTGTCTAACATTAAAATAACTGATAATAAACATCTCTTCTATACAACATATGATATACTAAGTTCTGTTCTGGGTTATTTCTCACACACACATATACAAACATATACATATGTACGCATGTTGTGTATTTTTCATTTTCTTTGATATTAAAAGTGTAACTCCTTAAGGGCTGGGGATTTAGCTCAATGGTTCTGCCACCTACCTCACAAGCACAAGGACCCAAGTTCGATCCCTGGTACCAAAAAAAAAAAAAAGTGTAACTATCCCTGTTTCATTTTGTTTCATATATTCCCATTTTTTTTCATGTCTTTCTTTTCTTTTACTTCTTCTTTTTTTGTTTTTTGTTTTTTGTTTGAAACACGGTCTCCCTATGTATTCCAGGCTGTCCTTGACCTCACAATGATCCTCCAGCCTCAGCCTCCCGAGTGCTGGGATTAAAAGTGTGCAACATCATGTCTTTATTTTCAAACTTTGCCATTTAAGTTAAAAAAATAAAAGCTAGATTATTAAATCTTTTGTATTTTTAAAGACTATACTTTTAACCCATTTTCATTTATATAATACCAATATACTAGAATTTATTTCCACGACTTTTTTTGTTTCAAAGTACAATAATTATTGATGAAATCAATCTTCCTTCCTTTTCCCCTTCTGCTTTCCCTTTTTTTCTCCATTTCTTAAACTTATGTATTTCATTGATTTCTCAGATGGTTACAATTCACTTATTAAACATATAATTCTCCCTTTTATGGCCAATGCCTCTGTCTCTGTTTCTTCTCTCTCTCTCTCTCTCTCTTTCTCTCTCTCAGTAATCTTGACCTATTTTTATCTCCCTCTTGTTTCTACTACATTTCAACTGAACAAAGTTGATGTGACACTAAGTTGTAGATTAAATGTTGTGGATATATCTTTCCTTTTAATTATTGCTTACTCAAACAAATAATAGTCTTTGCTGATGCTTTTATATATCCCTGCTTTTCACAATAATTGCTTCCTCCTGGACTAATCTAATTCTCTTTCAAGAATGCGTTCAAAGAGAGGTTGAAGGGAGGGGAGGGGAATGAGGAAAAAAAGAAAAAGCAAAATATATCATGTACAGATACAAATTCTCTATGATGAATGTTATCATTATGTATACCTAAAATGTACCAATAAAATTTTTAAAAAGAATGTATTCTAAAAAAATAATTCAGATGAGTTCTATACCCATAAAGTGAAAAGGTTTTTAATTTGCCCTGTCATTTAAGTTACATATTCTCTGCATAATCTGGAATCAGTTCATTCAATTGTCCCCAACAATACATGAGTTCATTGTATTGTTCATTTTAAGAAATTTGATGTCTTTTCTCATGCCTGGTGCTTTGTGGGTGATTTACTTTCCCTCCCTAGAAGCTCTTTATTGTTAAATTTCACTCTAATGTGTCTGCTTGTGTGGCTTTATTTATTCATTTATTGTGTGGTACCTCACTCTAAAACTATTTTCAATCTAAAATTATTATGTCCCTTTCTTTAGTTCTGTAAAATAGTCATTATTTCTAAGGTTATCTTTCTACATTTTTACTGTAATATTTCCTTCTAGGATTCTTAGTAGATTAACGTTAAATTCTAATTTGTCCCTTTTAACTTTTTTCAAATATTTTCTGCTTTGTTAATGTCATTCTCTTAAATCTGGAAAATCTTCTCAATATGATTTTTCAGTCCATTAATTAATTTTTGTACCTATTCTATTTACTTTTTATACTTAAAAGTTTTTATTTTAATAATTACATTTTTCACATCCAATACCTCCAGCTGGTTCTTCTTTATAAACATCTGTCCTTTATTTAAGTTTGCAATATATTTCCCTAAGGATATACATTATGCTGTTGAAAGTTTCTGTTCTTTCTGCTCCATTAGCTCTCTCTAAGATAATTCTGTTGCTGTGTGTTATCATAAGACTCATTAAATATTTTATAACTTTTTAACAATTTGCTTTTATCTTATCAATATTCCTTTTGTAGCATAAGCTTCCTTAAATTATAGCCTCTAATCTGGGAAGGTTGATGTCTAATTCTAAGCTTATTCTTTCTATGATTTTGAGAAAGGAGAGCAGAATCCCTGGTGTAGTGGCTGTAAGTATAATTTAACTCACCTCTTCCATTGTTTTCTAGGCATATATCATTGCTGCTCTGAAATTAATCATCCCGTCTTCCCAGGCTCTCCTTTGTCCAGAGACACTCAGCCTCCAGGGCAGTTGTCTGGCCCTTGTGGGAGAATATGAGGCACAGTGTTCATTGGAAGTTACTGAGTTCTTCCATCTGAGCAGGGATTCAGAGACTTTAAGCTTCTTGGAGTATTTTCAGTTTTGTACCATTATTTAAGAGGAGTTCCACATTCATTCATATAAACACTATACTCACATGTCACTTGATGATGCAGACATGTCCTAAGAAATGCACTATTACGCACTGTATGAATGTCAAAGAGGGTAGTCTAAGACAGTGATTGGGAACTAGAGACCAAGTGCCCAAACTGCAACACCAAACACACTTATTATCGCAAAATGTCAACACTGCAATTAAACCTGAATACTGAGGTTTTAGTTTTGAATACACAACTCATACATTAACATCTTTTGTCTTAAAAGAAAAACAAATAACGTGTGTCACAAGTTCACCACCACTGCTTTAAGAGGATACTCTAGATGGCATAGCTTCCTATGAAACTAGACAAGACAACAGAAGATTAAATTAAGCACAAGCAGAATAACAGTCAAAAATGCAGTAAACATGACATAGATGAACTTATTGATGGCATAACACAGCAAGATTTTTTATAATAAACTTTTTTAATAAGAAGAAAGAGTACATTCTAAAATAATGATATAAAGAATAGAAAAGACATAAACCACTAACAATCATTTATTATTATTATTGGGTATGTACAGCACATAACTGTATGTATTATGCTTTTATATGACTGGCACTGCAGTAGGTTTGCTTACCAGCATCACCACACTGAGTAATTCATTGCAGCATGATATTATGACTTCACTTAGCAATAGGAATTTTTCAGCTCTACCACAATCTTATTGAACCATCATTGTATCTGCTGCCTGTCATTGACTGATATATTGATACACAGTAGATGAATATTTTCCCATATCTTATGAGTTGTGGAAAACAAAGTCAGCAGCCAGTGCTTGGTTTGCCTTCTTGTTAAGTACAATCTCTAACATCTACTTTTGGTGTGAACTTAAGTAATTTAAAAGTGAATTACCTTCAATAAAAATATTTTTAGATTGAGGTGATACAGCAAAAACTGTGGTGGTCTTATAAGAGAGAATGAGTTAGTTAAAAATTATGGATATTTTTAGACAAATAATCAATGCCTTTAACATTGCAGATACTCAATAAACACTTGTTGATTCTGCCTAGAATGAACAAATGATGCTTTATAAGAACATAAACACATGTCTCATTGAAGGTGATGTTTCTGTAAGTATATGATGGAGGAAGCCAGAGGTAAAGAGCAACTTTTGGAACCTTAAAATTTTGTTAAAAACAGCCCTGCTCACAGCAATTTAGAAAAAAACAAATGTTAAAAGCTTGGAAAGGCTACAGCAAAGCCAAGAGGAACTGGGATATTGGGTCAATTTTTTAATTGACCAGGAGCAGCACAAAACAAATATAAAGATCTCAGAACTGACAGGAGCAAGCTACTCAGCAGATTGAGCAGCCTGCTGAGGAAAAACCACCGTTGACACACTCTTACACCCGGCTCTCCATGTGCCCAGCGTCTATGACGCTGTCTTCCCTTCTCCGCAAGAAACATGAATCCTCATAAGGCGGTTAAACTCCTCAAAACCAGACAATTATAGTCAGCTTCAAATCTGCTAATTTCTCATGCATAGGATGGGATAAATGGATGGTAGATTAGAGGCAAGCAGGAAGCAGAAGGGAAAATCTTGGTGCTACCAGTGAACTTAAGTATATATACAGATAGATCACTACTCCACTAACCTGATTTTCCCATTTGTAGGTACCATACTATCCAGGCAAATTAAAATCTTCATATAAGATTACATTTTAATAGATCCTACACACTCAATCTAGAGGACCTTTAAAAGAAAGGGAAGTGTTCTAACTGGAGGATATCATCTCATCCTGCACAATCTCTTATTCTTCTATTATGTTGATAAATTCATTGCCTGCTATTGTCTCCATGCTTGAGTATAGTTTCTAGCTTCTGCAGCTGTAGGAAGTAAAGGATCACGGATGAAATGTTGATACATATGGACCACCACAAATGAATAAGGAACTGAGCTTCTGCTGGATAGAGGCCTGGTTTTCTCACTACTTCTATGACCCTGGGCAATTTGCCTATAAAGAGAAAATCATCAATAAAGTGAGCCGGGTAGATCAGGTAATTTCTGAGCCTTCTTTCAGTTGCAACATTTAAAAAACTTTTGTCAATGATTTCACCACATAAACTTTATCATTGGAGAACTAAAGCAACTGAAGAATTTCATCATTATTTTATACATTGCCAAGATTCTGAAGATTACATCCCATTACTCTCCTTATCCCTTCCTAGAGATTTGTAGACCTCTGGACCCACTGGACTGAGGTCAAATAAGCACCAGATATATTCACATTCAAACACATAACTTTCAGTAATTTGCTACCTGAAGGAAATGTAGAATCTTCCAATGCTTTGCCAGACAGAATCCAATTCTATGGAATCTGTTGAGCATGGTGAAGTAAATCTGTCTTAGTGAGGTGATTCAGAGAGGTTGAGCTGGAATAAGAGATATGGCAGGACAAAATCTTGGAAATGTATTTCCTTTGGGATAGCAATTAAGGGGATTTTTTGTTGAATGTATTCAAGGGGAAGGATCAGCAACATCAACCACAAGAAAAAAAAGTGATTGAGAGTATTCTGTGCATGATAAATTCATGCCTGTCACTGAATGACTAACGTCTTATCTTCAGAAGTGAACCTAAAACAACTGAGAGCACCATGGAAAACTTCTGTGACATCAGGAGCATTTTATACTTTGGAGATTTTTCTTTTCTTCTAATGTAAAATGTGTGACAGTCATAGAGTAACCTAGTCAGGGAGAACTCTCTCCCTGTTCCTCTACTTGGACAACCAATTAAGTTGTCAGTTCCATATTTAGACTGAGACTTGAAATAGGCTTAATTAGAACTAAAGGGTTGGGCTATTGAGCAAAATTTCCACTCAATGTTTTGTGTTTTAGAAAGCAGAGAACTTCATCTACAAGCTGGTGTTTTGTTAAAGGAGGTGGACAGCTGAACTGAGGAGGAGTAGAAAACTAATGTGATAACTTTGTGTTCTACCAAAGCCAAGTAGAGAACCAAAAGTAGCATGGCAGCATTAGCAAGACAAATTGGGAAACACCTTCTAATTTAATGAACTCTAGTCGTGTGTGTGTGTGTGTGTGTGTGTGTGTTTAGTGATGAAATTATAAAAATGTGAAATAGTGATTTCTATCAGAGGATGTTACAACCAATGTGTTTGAAAGCTGATGTCATGTAGGGACCCACAGAGGCACTAATCTTTAATCAAGACTCTTCTATATACTAGTTTTTTAGAGTAAGGCAACTTGGTAAACTTCTCTTGGTAAGCTTCTTTGACTATAGCACATGCATAGTAATATGTGCATCACAAATTTTATAGTTATTGTATGAATAAGAAATAATATTATTCAGTTGTTTTGCACCACATTGACAAGTAATTTAAATTCTGCCGCTAATATCTTTCCAGTGTAATAAAAGTAGAAACCAAAATGTTTTAAATTAATTTAAAGAAGAGTTTGGCATTAAAAAATAACCTAAATAATTTTATAAACTAAATAATTCTGTTCAAGCTCAGCCAGTACTTATTGTTCAAATTTAGATTTTTATAAATGAGGTTTTCTTAAAACAGGAACACATATTAACTACTGGATATGGTTTGAAAAATGACATCCTGAGCTTTACTACATCACAGGCAGCTTTACCTGGTTTTGGTTCTACAGTTTAGGACCATCTTTCAAAAAGGTTGCAATAATTGGCTCCTCCAAAGACAAAATTACTTGAACCAAAGCAGGAAAATTTTAAAAAAGGTGACATTATCTCTTTCATTTCTAAAAAGAAAAGGCTTAGAAAGATGCCAGATCTTCTGTGACATTTTCCCTGATTATTTCTCTACCTCAATAGTCTTTCACTCTCTTTACACTGTTATAGTACAACTTTCACTCCACAGTCTCTATGACAAGTACCAGCTAATGTGTATTAAGTACTTGTTATGTTCCAACTGCAGTTAAAATACTTGACATATAACAAATAAACCTTTTAGTCATCTCTCTAAACTTCATAGGTAAGTGCTGTAATTGTCTCTATGTTATCAAGGATGCAACTAAAGTCTCAGAGAAGTTAAGCCACTTGACCAGGATTCTATACCTGGGAAGTGGCATAGCCAAGGTCTGAACATGCAGGGTTGGTTTTTGTGGTCTATGCACAATAAGGTCTGTTACTTCTCTGGGTTACATATTTGAGAATCAGTTCTTTATAACTCTTCAAGTTGTTCTGTAAGCTCTTTTGGTTGAAGCAGGATCTGGAAGAGAAGGTGATCCTGACAATGCAGAAGGAACTATTGAAAGAAACAGAGTGCGCTGGAGAAAGCAATTTTCCCCTTCAAGGTTTTTCTGAAGGCTTCCAGTGGAAAGAGAAATTGAGAATGCAAACATGTAGATAAATTGCTTACTAATGCTGAACAAATTTGTCAACAATTTTTTCTCCATATGTTAAATATGAAAGACAGCAAAATCACCTAACATCACTCATTCATTCTGAAGGAAGGACTGGAAAAAGGGTACTCTACCCAGGCCTCACCAGTATCTCACTTGTTAAGCTGACTTAAGTCAGCTTTGGTTACCTTTTGGCCCTTTGGTTATTGGACGATGCTTACATTTCCAGTTTTCCACTTTTCCTTCTTTCTTTTCAAACTCTACATTATAATCATATTGAAATGAAATCACTGATCTGAAAATGCTACAGTCTCTCTCTCCTGTGGTTCATGCTGCCTGTTGTTCCCTCTGTCGGGCCACCTCATCATTGATTAATTCTTGTCCATCACTCAGATGACCAATAGAGCATTGCTGCAGAGAAACTCTTCTTTGACTCCATGACCAGATATGAGGCTTTGCCTCTTGTTCCCATTCCACTCAGTGCTGCTCCTCTCAAAGAAGTTATTTGAACCATATTTGCCTTGGTGGTTAGTCACCCATCCCTATTGGTTAGAAGTGTGCTCTCTGTACACAAGGATTATTCCTGTTTAGTTACTGGGGTCTAGTCTCCTGTCCAGATGCTATAGGTTAAGAACACAAACTTGGTAGCTGGAATCTCAGTTCTACCACTTGTTAGCCATGAAGCTTTGGGTAAATTATTTATATTCTCTGAGCTTCAATTTTTGTTTTTATATTGAATAATAACACCAGTTGTGTGATAAGTTTTTGGTAAGAATCAAATGAAATAATGCAAGTAAAATCTTAACAACAGTACTCAGCAGAGAAACCTTTATATGCTACTGTTATTAGTAATAGTAATTGATTGTATTACTGTAGGCTTTCCATGCAAGCCCATCAACTCATGCCAAATAGTTGGAAACCAGGAGCAGAATACCTGGTCACCTTGTGCTATTATATCACTTTAGAGAGATTTGGGAATTGTGATTCTTAAATGTCAATTCTAATTACTGAACCTCACCATGATACCAGGACATTCTAGTCTTGCTGAGGGGCATTTAAAGGGACCAACACCAAAAATACTGCTACTCTTATTCATTCTTTTCTGGGCCAGTTGCTATCTTCCCTGAACTCTGAGTTTTAGATATCGAATCAGCATTTTCTCTGCTGACAGCATTGCAAGCTCAGGGAAACTGCTCCTTAGGGCATCATTGGCTCCTTCTGGTAAACAGTGCTCAGTGTGTTTGCTTTAGTTCTGCAAAAAAGCCAGGGAAGAATTGGGTTTGAGGCCCCGGGGGAGCTTCATAGACACAGGAAGTGACTGCAGGGAGGGGGGCTTGCTTATTATTTTCTTTGAGAATAAGTTGCTTGCTACTCCATGTTAAAGTTGTAGAAAGTTTATTTTTTCTTTCTCCACCTGTACAGATGGCTCACTTCTCTTCTTTCTGCATTATTCTTCTTTATTGTCACAGCCACCAATACTTAGAACTCCCTTCAAACACCTACCCCTGGCCATTTTGCACTCCCTCATTGCTGATGAGGTTTGGCAGATCTGTCTGAGACGCATCTATATGTTTCACGCCTCACTCCCCCAAACTGACCTTCTTGTACAAGCCTTTTCTTTATGACTGACTCTGGCTTCTCTGTGCTTTAATGGTTAGTGTAATAGCATTTGGTATCCGCCACCCGCACCTCCAGGTACTATAATTGGTTACTTGAGAAGAACTTTCCAATAAAGAAAGGAAACAGCACTGGAGTGGGGGCAAAGAAACTGAACCTCACTTGGGTTCTATTTGTGTGTTGTTAAATGACTAGACAAATTGTTCCACTTTGCAGATTCTCAGTCTTAATCTGTAAAATCAGCACATGATAAGTACTTAATACTCATTAGCTGGTACTTGTCATAGATAGAGATTATGGAGTGAAAAAAGTACTATGAGAATGTAGAGAGAGCAAAAGTTTGCTGGAAATTCACCTTGAAAGTTTATGATTAATGATGAAATTTTAAGGCTCTTAGAAGGCTTGATAGGTCTATATTCAGAGACAAGAGATCCCTTCAACATCTCATCAGCATCTCTCAAGATCAGAGTCAATGTCAAGGTACCCTACAAGGCTTGCTGGGTCAGACCATGTTCATCACTGCTTAATTGGGCACCCAAAGGCTTGATAAGAGGGAACAACACCTACTTTGGAGGATTTCCAATGTTTCTCATGAAGTAACTCCAACTGATTATGTACTTCAAAGAGTCAAGGGTGTAGATTAAATTAGGATGCTGTAAAGCTGGAAGCCTATTTATATCTCACATTTTATCTTTAAATTCACATGAATCTTATATTTTACTCCAAGGTACTATTATGGATGAAAATAATGCTTGAAATTATTTTACCATGAAGTGAAGTTGATGGTCTAAAACTATGCACTGACTTGGGTGTCCTAGGTACCATGGTAGAATGTGAGTTTTCCAATTTGAAAAGCATAGATTTATCAATATTAATTTATGCAATGTTCTACATACCAGGCACTACTCCAAGTGCTTTGCAAAAAGAAAATACCTTGATCACAAGAAGTTTCACAGTTGATGAAGTAGAAAAGCAGACTACTGTTTCAACAATGTTTTTCTTTTTACTGTGTACAGCAGGAATACGAGCAATACCATAGTCCCCAAATTTAATGTAGGCACTAGACAAGATGATATATCAGAAAATACTTTACAAACTGGCAACACTGTGTACATTGAGCTTATGATTAAATTAAGCCAGTTTGCTAAGAGATCTGGGTTGGATAAGTTCTCATGAACTCAAAAGTCTCTTGTAGAATTACAAGAAGTTTAAGGGGATGGTGCTGTCCTGGGGTTGTGGGAGAACTGATCATATTGTAAAAGACCAAAATAGGTATTTTTGCAAATTTATTTTTTCCAAATTACAGTAGAATAGGCAGGACCAATCATTAACTCTGCTAATCTTTCAAGTGTATTTAATATTCTTACCAGAGAGTTTTTAGTAAGTACATTCCACTATCCAGGAAGAGAACTTTATCCTTGAATGGTAATTCAAAAAATAATCTTGCACTTCTCCCCTCTTGATCAATGTAACTTTCTTCCTCTTGCACCAAAAGCATAATCATTCTCATATTTATTTATTTTTTTTTTATTTATTTTGGTACCAGCGATCGAACTTGAGACCTTGTGCTTGAGAGGCAGGCACGGTGCAACTGAGCTAAATCCCCGGCCCTGATTCTCGTTTTTAATGACATTTTTTATCTTTTTTTCTGAAATGTTAATTTTGAATTCAAACACAAATGCCACACATTTAATAGAAAAATGAAATTTAAAGGAGAAGGGGAGGGAAAGTAAGTGGAAAATGTGCTATGTACAAGAAATTAAAAACCTCCATAAATGTAAACATTACACATATTTCATAAATATGAGCTAAGAATAATAACAAAAATGGAAACAGGGAAAACAGTTTAGAGTAATAAAGAGGGAATGGGTGGTAAGGGTATTAAAAGAGAAATAAGCTGTATTATCTGCAGGTACCCACTGTCCAAAACAAATGAATGTAAACACTAATTACTGAAAACATGTAATAATAAAATAAAAAATAAAGATACAATAAGGCAGCAAGAGAGGAAACTATTGATAAATGTATATTGAAAGGAAATTACTTCCTTTTTGACTTCTCAGTGAGATCCAGTTTCTGATATCTGAACAGATTAGGAAGCAGTCTGCTGAGTTTCATTCTTCTTTCTGTGCTAACTGATCAGAGACCTAGTACAGTAACACAGACTACCTGGATAGATTTTTGACTCATAATCTTTTGCCTTTGGGAATTTATTTTCTTTATCACTTAGAAAAGAACCAGTTCAGAGATAGGGTTTATATAAAGGAGTAAATGTAGCAAATGTATGAACAGATGATCTCAGACTACCAGAGTCCCCAAAACCTCTCATCATACTAGTTAGTTATAGTCATCAATTTCCACCCTTCTATCCCTTTGTTTTTGGTTAGTCTTATGATTATATAGTGTGAATAATGAGTATGATGGAATTATCATTTAATTAATATATATATATCAGTTATATGGTTTTGTACAATTATTTCCAAAATAGTCATCCTTATGGTGACTATACTTATTCCAATAATGCAGGTATTACCCATAAATTTTTGTTATTAATTTTTAAAGGTGAATTTTAGAGTCTACTTGAAAATCATACAATTAATTAGCCCTATAAATGTAGTTCAGCCTTTAAAACATGCTTCCAGGCAAATAGAGAAGGATTATCCCACCTGGCTTCTTTAGAAACTTCTGGTATAGACCTTAGGTTGGTAAAGGGCAGACTGAAGCTACTAGAGAATACCCAAAATGAGAATTTTGGGAACGATGGAAGAATTCCTATAGGAAAATATTTCAGTCTGTCCTTGAGAAACTACAGTACTGGGTTCCTTTTACTATGTATTTATTTTTATTATCCCCCAATTTTCTTTGACAAAAAACCTTTTAAAACACACTACAACATCTATATATGATCCATATACATTCAATAAAAGTTAAACATTTCATTGTTTAGGATTGTTGAAAAATAAATTGAAATATTAAATTTTACCTATGAATAAAATTATATTAAAAATGTAATATACTGTCATACATAAAACAATTAGTATTTCTAGAATATAACAGCATTCATTTCATATGCAAATATTCCCAACTTTCCCAGAACTGAGTATTATGATCATGGTCTCCCTCTCTCTCTCTCTCTCTCTCTCTCTCTCTCTCTCTCTCTCTCGCTCTCTCTCTCTCTCACACACACACACACACACACACACACACACACACGCACACAAACTTTCACTTACTGTATCATGATCGATAATTATACTTATTTTTTATGAACTTCAGTCATTCTTTCTAAACTTCCCCTCCTTCAGCATTTTGTCAGTGTTGATCTTTTTGAAACTTCAGGATCACTTTTTATTATAGTTGTCTCACATTCAGAATTTATGTTCATTTCTTCATTTTAAAAAATGTATTCTTCAGTCTTTTTCTTTGTAAACCAGATATTAGAACTAGAGACCTGGCTGCATTTGGAAAAAAGACTAAGTCACAGGAGATATTTTTTACTTTATATGAGATTTGAATAAGAGATTTAAAAGGTTGTAGAAGGTCATGGTGTTCTGCCATTCCTGATGCCAAATTTGATCATCTACTTGAAGTAATATCTCTCTGTGTTGTTATATATTCCCCTTAACAATAAGTAAGTTATATTTGGTATCATTCTTTTGGCATAATTATTTCCAGCAAACTTGTACTGAATGGTTTAAGCATCCATGTCTGTCCCTTTCCTGAACCATTCTTTACACTGAAGTTTTCAGAACAGTATTAAAATTCTATTATTTCTATGTGCATTACTCAACATTCATCTAAATGAAAAATTTTTTGCTACCTATCCTTTACCTTTTGAATCACTGTGAACTCACAGAACTAATTTTATTCAAAAGTTATAATTCAAATCTTACAATAAAGTATCCTTATTATTCATTATGAAGCTGAAATTGTCCCAAATCTGGTTAAGAGGAGTATGCTTAAGTAAGTTCTTATGTCTTTCTGGCATATCTGTATTAATATTTGAAGACTTTGTTGATTTTCAGCATAATTACAAGTCTCAGGTCACATTGTATCTTCCTGTATATCTATGGTTTTAAATACATCCACATATTCTGGGCATTACTCTTATCAAAAGGAGGATTCTGGTTCCCTTCCCATTGAATATAAGTTGGTTTTTAGGGATTTACTTTTAACAAATAGAATGCACTGAAAATGACACTGTATGACTTCCAAGACATGGTCAGGGAAGGAGATACACTATATGTCTGTCCAGCTTTGTCTTTCTTGAGACAAATGCCTACAAACTTCTGAACCAAAAAGTCTAATCTAGATTATAAACAGAGAAAAAGAGTGCCAATCTAGATTATACACTGCTCCAGCAGAGATGAACTATCCCTGCAAATCCTGACTACATCAAGGTTTCATGAACAATATTGATCCTCTTGTTTTGTAAACCACTAAGTGTTGAGGTCGTCTATTACATAGCAAGGAAATCAGTCAATTTTCCAAGAAGCTCTGTTTTCTTTCAGTGGAAAATGGTTTTAAATTACACTTGGTTGCTGATCCCAGCATTGCTACTGGAGATTTTTATTTCTAAGACTTTTGAAAAATAAAAGTATTTTTCAAAAATAAAAAAATAAAAGTCTTTTTCAAAAAGACTATTTGAAAAATAAGAAGTGTATGTTTATCTTTTGTGTTAAATTTACCCTTAAAGAAAGTATAGCTACTTTTGCTAACACATTATTTTTACCTTAAGAATCTTTGTTCATATTCATATTAACATATTTACTGTTTCATTCTACAATGATATGGTCTAATACTAAAAGTAGTACCATTAACATTATTAAAGCTATTAACTTACTAGTAATAATAAATCCACTGAGCGAATTTAAAATATCTATAAAATTCTTTTTTTATTTATATATTAATTGGTACATTTTAGGTATACAATACATTTACATTTATCCTTGGGTGCTTGTACCTGAACATGATGTATCTTAGTTCTTAATTTTTTCCCCATTACCTATACGCCCTGCACCCCCACCACCCTTACCTAGTTACATAGATTTCATTTCCATTTTTTGTTTTCTTTCTCATAATTTTTCCTTTCTTTTCTTCCCTTTCCCCTTCCCCTCCCACCACTCCTCCACCTTTGGACCGTTTCCTATTTCAAATTATCAATTATTCATTTTAATCATTTTCATCCTTATTTACACTTTCAGTTTCTTACACTAGAGATACTATTTGGAATTTACACATGTGTGTCCCATTTATTTCACTTAAGAGTATGGTCTCAATATGTATCCATTTAGCTAGGAATGACTCTAGTTTCTCATTTTATTAGGGCTAAGTAGTACCCCATTTTATAAAAAAACCCATCTTCTTTATCTAGTTTCCAGTTGATGGGCAGTCGGGTGGTTTCCAAACCTTAGCTATTAAAAATTGTGCCCCTATAAACATAGGTGCACATATATCGCTGTGGTATGATTCTTGTAATTCTTTGGGGAAGATACCCAGTAGGGGAATAGCTGGGTCAAATGGGACCTCTAGCCCTAGTTCTTTGAGGTATCTCCATACAGATTTCCACAGTGGTTGCACCAGTCTGCACTCCCACCAACAACAGAGAAGGGTTCCTTTCTCTCCATACCCCCACCAGCATTTGCTATTAGTTGATTTCTTGATAGCAGCCATTCTTTGTGGGGTGAGGTGGAACCTCAGTGTTGTTTTTATCTGCATCTCTCGAATGATCAGTAATGTTGAACATTTTTTTCATATATTTATTTGCTGTTTTTATTTCTTTGAGAAATATCTGTTCATTTTGGATGCCCATTTTTGAATTGGGTCTTTGAATTTGGGGGGTCTGATTTTTTTTCAGTTCTTTATATATTCTAGATAGTAGACCCTTGTCTGAGGTACAGCTGCTAAAAATTTCTTCCCACATTGTAGGTGTCTCTTAACTCTGTTGGTACTTTCTCTTGCAATGCAGAAGCTTTTTAATAAGATGAAGTCCCAGTTGTTGATTCTTTGTGCTAGTTTCCATGCTACTGAAGTTCTGTTCATAAAGTCTTTTCCTATGCCAATATCATTGAGAGTTCTACCTAACTTATCTTCCAGCAAGTTTACTGTTTCTGTCTTAATATTTAGCTCTTTAATCCACTTCGATCTTAGTTTAGTGCACGGTGATAGGTATGGGTCTAATTTTAATCATTGGCAGGTGGAAATCCAGTTTGTCCAACACCATTTATTGAACAGGCTATCTTTTCTCCAATGAGGGCTGATTGACTCCTTTGTCAAAGATGAGGTGGCTGAGTATGTCTGGAGTTTTTTCTCCATCTTCTAATCTATTCCAATGATCCTCAGATCTGTTTCTTTGCCAGTACCATGCTGTTTTTATCACAGTAGCTTTGTAGTAGAGTTTCAAGTTGGGGATTGTGATACGCCCAGCCATGTCTCTGTTGCCCAGAATTGTTTTTGCTATTCTAGCTTTCTTCTGCTTCCAAATGATTTTTTTTGGACTGTTTTCTCTACTTCTGTGAAGTATACTGTTGGGATTTCAATTGGTATTCCATTAAATCTATATAGCAGCTTTGGAAGTATGGCCATTTTCACTATATTGATTCTTCCTAACCAGGAACAAGGGATGTCTTTCCATTTTCTTATATCCTCTTTGATCTCCTTCTTCAGAGTGCTGTAGTTTTCAGTGTAGAGGTCTTTTGCTTCCTTTGTTAGGTTGATTCCTAGATATTTCATTTTTTTAGATGCTATTGTAAAAGGAATTATTTCCTGAATTTCTCTCTCAATGGGTCTGCTATTTGCATCTAAGAAGGCTATTGTCTTTTGAGTGTTGACCTTATATCCAGCTACTCTACTGAATCTGTCAATTGGGACTAGAAGGCTTTTGACCGAGTTTTTTGGGTCTTGTGTGTAAAGTATCATATCATCAGCAAATAATGACAGTTTAACTTCTTCCTTTCTTATTTTTATTCCTTTTATTTCTTTCTCTTGTCTAATTGCTATGGCTAATGTTTCCAGAACAATATTGAAAAGGAGTGGTGATAATGGGCATCCTTGTCTTGTTCTTGATTTTAGCATGAAAGTTTTCAGTTTTTGACCATTTAGTATGATGTTGGCTGTTGGTTTTTCATAGATAGCCTTAATCAGGTTGAGATAAAGACCTTTTATGCCAATTTCCTGTAGGGTTTTTATCATGAATGGATGCTGAATTTTGCCAAATGCCTTTTCTGCATCTATTGAGATGATCATATGGTTTTTGTCCTTGACTCTGTTAATATAGTGTATTACATTTATTGATTTACAAATGTTGAACCATCCTTGCATCCCTGGGATAAATCTGACTTGGTCAGGTTGTATGATCTTCTTTATGACCCTCTGTGTTCTGTTTGCCAGTACCTTGTTGAGGATTCTTACATCTATGTTCATTAGGGAGATTGGTCTGCAGTTCTCTTTTTGGGTTGGGTCTTTCCCTGATTTTGGAATCAAAGTAACACTTGCTTCCAGGGAAGAATTTGGAAGCCTTGCTTCCCTTTCAATTTCTTTGATGAGTTTAAACAGTAATGGTAATAGTTCTTCTTTAAAAGTCTTGTGGAATTTAGCAGTGAGCCCATCAGGACCTGGGCTTTTCTTTGTTGGTAAATTTTTTATTACATTTTCAATTTCACTCATTGTAATTGGGGTGTTTAGGATTTCTATATCTTTTTCATTTAACTTTTTCAATTTGTATGTATCTAGGAATCTGTCCATTTCTTCTGTGTTTTCCATTTTATTAGAGTACAGGTTCTCAAAGTAAGTATTGATGATCCTCTGAATTTCTGCTGGATCTGTTGTGGCTTCACCTTTTTCATTCTTAATTGCATGGATTTGAGCCTTTTCTTTCCTTTTTTTTTTTGTTTTGGTACCAAGGATCGAACTTGGGTCCTTGTGCTTGCAAGGCAAGCAGTGGAACCACTGAGCTAAATCCCTGGCCCTTCTTTCCTTTTTTTTGATAAAGTTGGTTAAAGGTTTATCAATTTTATTTATTCTTTCAAAAAACCAGCTTTTTGATTCATTGATTTTTTTGTATTGTTCTCTTAGTCACCATTGCAATGATTTCTGCTTGGATCTTTACAATTTCCTTTCTTGTACAAGCTTTGGGTTTGTTATGCTTTTCTTTTTCTAGGAGCTTGAGGTTCTGTATTAGGTTATTTATCTTAGTTCTCTCTGTCTTCTTAATATGGGCATTCACTGCTATGAATTTCCCATGTAGAACTGCTTTCATTGTGTCCCATAGATTCCTGTATGTTGTTCTGGCCTTTTTTTTACTTGTAGAAAGGGTTTAATTTCTTCTTTAATTACTTATGTGACCCATTGGTTGTTCAAGAGGGTGTTATTCAATTTCCATGTGTTTGTGGGTGTTCTGTGGTTTCTATGTTATTGATCTCCAATTTTATTGCACTATGGTCCGATAATAGACAGGGGATAACTTGAATTCTTTTACATTTACTTAGATTTGCCCTATGAGCTAGCATGTGATCTATTTTGGAGAATGACCCGTGTGCAGCTGAAAAGAATGTGTATTCTGATTTTGTGGGGTGGAACACTCGGTAAACATCTATTAAGTCCATTTGTTCAATAGCTTCGTTCAGTTCTAGAATTTCATTGTTAAATTTTTTCCTAGATGATCTGTCTATTTGTGATAGAGGGGTGTTGAGGTCCCCCACTACAATTGTGTTAGTGCTTATTTGGTTTTCCATGTCCATTAATTTCTGTTTTGTATAGTTGGGGCATTCATATTTGGTGCATATATATTTAGGATTGTCATCTCTTCCTCTTAGATTGTTCCCTTCACAAGGATGTAGTGACCATCTTTGTCTCTCTTAATTAGTTTTGGTTTGAAATCTAGTTTGTCTACAAATAAGATTGCTACCCCTGCTTTTTTCTGGGGTCCTGTCATGGGGAGAACTGTTTTCCATCCTTTTACTTTCAGTCTATGAATTTCCTTTTGAGTTAGGTGTGTTTCTTGTATACAGCATATTGCTGGGTTTTGCTTCTTAATCCACTCTGTCAGTCTGTTTCTTTCCATTGGTTAATTGAGGCCATTAACATTGATAGTTATAATTGAGAGATACTGACTCATTATTGCCCTGATGTCTTATTGTTGTTGGCTCTTTCCTTATTTTTTCCCCTTTCCCTTTAGTGCCTTACCTTGTGTGGTGTCTTCTCTCTGATGGCCCTCATGGAGTTGTGACCTTCATTGTCTTTTTCTAGGATATTGCTTAAAATTGTTTGGAGTGCTGGTTTGGTGTTCATGAAATTTCTCAGGTGTTCTTTGTCATGAAAGTATCTAATTTCCCCATCGATTTTGAAAGATAATTTTGCTGGATACAACAGTCTAGGTTGGAAGTTATTTTCTTTTAGGGCTTGAAATACTTGACTCCAGGCTCTCCTTGATTTGAAGGTTTGTGTTGAGAAATCTGCCATGATTCTGATGGGCTTTCCTTTGTAGGTGATTTGTTTCTTTTTTCTAACTGCCTGTAGAATTTTCTTCTTCTGTTGGGTTTCTGAGATCTTGACTATTATATGCCTAGGTGTAGATTTTTTTTTTATCGTGGCTGGGTGGAGTTCTATATGCCTCGCTTATCTGTGTGTCCAATTCTCCACTTCTGTCTGGGAAGCTTTCCACTATTACTTCTGTGAACAGTTTTTTTATGTCTATTGTACTTTCTCCTGTTTTTTCATGGACTCCTATCAGTCTTAGGTTATTCTTCTTTGCATCATCTAGCAGCTGGTGGATTGATTTCTCATGATCCCTTACTATCTTTAAGAAATCTCTGTTTTCATGGTCCTTAACTGCGATTCTGTCTTCTATATCTGATATTCTATCTTCAGATTCCCTTAATCGGCTGTGAATACTTTCAATGGAGTTTTTAATCTCCTGAATATCTGTTTGAATCTGTTTCTTGGATTCCATTTATTTCTTTTGTTGAGCGATCATGGTTTCCATTTCTTTCTTATGCTCAGCATTCATGGCTTCCAGCATGTTTCTGATCTCATCTATTTGCTTGTCTGTTTCAGCTCTAGAGCCTCTAATCATGTCTTTCACTCTACTCACCATCTCTTTATTTATCTGGGAGATTAATTCTGCTTTGAATTTTTCTAGAGCCACATGTATCTGCTTTGTTACTTCCTGTGCTATCAGTTCAGGGTGTCCAGGTGATTGATTATCAGAATTTTCCACCTCATTTCCCCCAGAATTTCCTTTTTGTGGCATGGAAGCCTTCGTTTGTGCCTTTCTTAAATGTCTTCTCATTTTTGTTTTTGGTACTGTCCTTGGTTTAATTCCTGGGTTGATATTTTAAAATTGCTTAATGCAGGTATCTTTGTTGCTTGTGTTTAAAACCCTTGTGGAATGATTGCTTTTCAGAGGTGTCTTCCAGGTATGGCTTGTGTTTAAGTTTTGAGGCTCTAATGACTCTGAGGCTATTTTATTTTCCTTATACCAGGAAGGAAAACTGATTAGATCAATCACAACATGTTAGGCCAAATGTTACAATCAGCAATACCATAGCATCAAGCGCAGCTTAGAAAATGACAATTTGTGGTAGCTTTTAATCTATCACATTTAACTATGTGTAGTATAATCCCCTGTGCCTCTGTAGTGAGGTACCAGGTAGCAGAAGAGCCGGAAGGTGGCAGGTGGTGGTGGTGGTGGGGGGAATGGAATTGGGCCTTGCAGGCACCTGCGCGGCTAAGTGGAGCAACGGATGAAGGCGAGGCTCCAAGCCGCTCCCTGGACCTCACTGTGCTGTGGATAGGACTCTATAAAATTCTTTTTGCTTGCTTTAAAAATATTTTCGATTAATGATGTACAATTATAATATTAGCTTCAAAAGCACATGAACTTACTCTTTAAGTGATTGAGTTAACAGTTTGATATAAATTTAGGTTGTTAGGTACAATTTTAGGATTTTTTTCTTTTCTTTTTTATTTAATTATATTTTTAAAATATATAAGCATTTATGAAGTTCAAAGCTCAAAACTGCATAAAATGGTAAATTCAATTCTATTTTCTATATGGCATATTCTACTCTATTTTCAGCTTAAAAATGGTCATTATTTTCTCATTTTTCCTTCTTGCAACTATATATGCTCATTTCCTCTTCTTTATTATTCAAAAAATAACAATAACATTGCTTTCTTCACTTGGCAAAGTAACTTAGAATTTATTTCCTATCAGCTCATAGAGGATCTATTTCATATTTTCTTGTAAGGCTCTACACCAGTGGTGGTAAACCTATGGCACTCATGCCATAGTGACAGTTTGCTATCATAGAAAGCTCTAAAAGTTTTGCCATCACGGAATGCTACTCAATGATTTTTTTCATTACATTCATTTTATTCAACCTATTTTCTCGAGGCACAATAAAGTTACTAATAGTCCCTTGCTATTACAAGGAATTCCACAGTAAGCTTGCATATGTTTGCATCACGGTTGTGGTTATGATTGTTTGTCTTATTTTTATTGAGTTATATTTATAGGGTCAATTAGAAGAAGTAAGTTTTCAAGATCAAAGAGTAAAGGGCTGCGTAATTTTGTAAGATAGTGCCAAATTCTCCCCCTTGGAAATTGTACTATTCTGAATTTATACAATTGAAGTATGAGAGTACCTATTTCCTCACAACAAAATACTTTGTTAAACTTTTGGAATTTGCAGTCTGCTATATCTCACTATGTGGTTCTAATTGTTCTTTCCTTACAAATGAAGTTTAATTTTTTTGTAAGTTTAAAAGCTAATTGCCTTTCTCATTTTCTGTGAACATCTATATTCATGTCTTTTTTTTCCACATTTTTCTATGAGGTATGGTATTTTTCTTATTAATTTTTATGAGCTCTTTGTGTATCAGATTTATGGGAACTTTGTAACATAAGTAGCAAATATTTTTCTTTGACTTTATTGCTGGTAATTTTGGCATAAAATTTTACTTAATAAGGATTATTACTCTGAATTTTTTCTTATGGTTTTTAAACCATAGTTGGAAACAAACAAAGTTTATAAATTTACTCATTTTCCTCTGGTAGGTTTAGACTTTACTGTTTACTCTGAGATCTCTGATTCATTTAAATTTTGGTATATAATGTGATTTCCTTTGTACTATTTATTCAAAAGCCAATCTCTTTTTCCAACATTTGGTGCTACATTTATTACATAGCAGATTCCCACACATACTGTTGCTCTTTCTGGACCAATGCTCTATTCCATTGGTTTATTTTTCTAATCACCAGAAAAAAACAAACTGGTTTTGTGGAGAGACTTTATGGTATGTTCTAATATCAACTGAAACCCCTTTATCATGGTTCTTTTTCTACCTGTTCTGACACGTTTATTTTTCCCTAAGCCATGATGTAGAATTCATGGCTTTTTCTAATGCCTTATTCACCATAATGAAAGAAAATAAAGTACAAATTTGGGAGACTATTGTCATTATCATGGAGATTGATTAGTTTTCCCATAGAAACCAAATCTCAGACACTATAAAGATTAATGTATTTATCTGTATAAAAATTTAAAAGCTTACATAAGGAAAGAAATATCATAAAACTGGTTGAAAATACATGACCCACTGAGGGAAATATCTGAAGCCAAAACAACAGAGTGCTAATTTACTTTGTACATAAAGTGCTATTAAATATCAGTATTAAAAAATACAAATAACAAAGCAGGAAAATAAAAAAGTACATGAATAGCCTATTCATATGTAGAGAAACATAATCTGTAGATATGCATACAACAAAGTAGTAATGATAATAAAAGTAATAATGATAAGTAGGAATTAGTTTCCAAGTGTTTATGCCATGTTAAGTACCGTACTAAGTGCTTTATTTGTATTCACTTATTTAAACTTCTCAAAAAATTGTTTTCAGGCTAGTTTTATCAACATCCCCATTTTGCCAATAAGGAATCTAATGATGACAGACTGTTATGGCTTATATCTAGATGTCCCCCCCCAACCCTTATGCACTCATAGGTATGGCTTTTGGGAGGTGACTGAATTATTGGTGTGATACTAGAGTAGTCCACTGATGAGTTTATAGCTGGGTATGATGTTGGGAGGTGGAGCCTGGTGGAAAGAGGTTGATCATCACAGTAAGCATGGGCTGGATAGAGATATCCCTCCTGCTTCCTTGAGCGATGCTGCTTCCTGCCTGCCTTGCCTGTCTTTCTCCTCTGTGATGTCCCTCTGCAATGCCGCCCTGCATTGGAGCCAGCTGACTATGCATTGAAACCGCTACAAACTGTGAGCTAAAATAACCTTTTCCTCCTTTAACTTGTGAGTGTCAGGTATTTTGTCCCAGCGATGAGAAAGCAACTAAGACTTAGGTGAAACATGATTATAATACATGAGAATAGATATGCAGATAGGCATTTTTGAATCTGATATATCATTTTCATCAACCATATTGACAAACACAAAAATATTTAATAGTACATTATGTTGACCAAGTCATCAAAATATTAATTTGTCTCTTAAATTCTAGCATAGTATTAATTGCAATAAATCTTTCAGTGGTATCTAGCAACTTGTCTAATGCATTTTTGACTTTTAAACCATAGAAATTTCTGACAAGAATTTTTCATAAATGTATAGTATTATATATTTACAAATACAAAAGTATAAAGATTTTTATTACAACATTTTTCTATTAGCAAAGGACTAAAACTACTTAAATGTCCATCAGTGGGGACCTATTAAATATAACACATTGCATACAATGAAATAACCTGATATCCATTATTGACTATGACAGCCATCACTACGTAATGATATAGGAAAGACTGTCAAGATTTTTAAGAGGTAATGGCAAGGTACAGACTGTGGGAATAGACTTCCATTTGAATTACTAAAAGCCATGGACTTGCTTACACATGAGAGTTATATGAGGTGTATAAGAAACTCAACAGCATTTGTTTCAGGAGAAAGAACTGAAGGTTTGAGTTGAGAAAGAGACTTGTTTTTCCTTACGTTGTAAATTTTTTGCCATATGAAATTACTGCCTTTGAGATTTAAAAAGTAAAAATTAGTGAGAGAGTGAGAGAGAGAGAGAGATTTAAAACCAACCAAGCTCAGAGAGAGATGTAGTGTCCCGTGGAGGTTGTGCTAAAGGACACACTATGCTCTTTGCAATGTTTTTCTTTGTGTGTTAGAGTTTAGATAGATAACAATATCCTCACATTACAAATTCAGGGCCTCTACTAACCTCTGACCCATTTCTCATGGGAACTTTCCCCAAACTGACTGACAGTAACAAATGTAACTTATATTTCATTTTTATGATAGAAAGACCTGAAATTGTGAGGCAAGCTTGAGAGTGGATCCTAGTGATTGGAGTGGCAGGAGCACTGTTTATAAGGTGGAGAAATGCTTTAGATCTAATGGTTTCTTTTGCAGAAGAGGAAGCCTTCTCAGTAGGTAGAATTCCAGTACTTTAGGTTCCCTCATAAAAGGTGTCTGGCAAATGTAAAATCCACAGAATAAGCACTTTTCAAACTGCATCCCTAGAGACCAAGCTTGTTAAAATTGTTCTTCCCTAAACAAACGTGTATTTGAAGAACTGAGGAAAATACTCATCTCACAGTTTTCTTTTGGTTCCAGGGAAGGCACAGAATCTCCTGCTGAATTATGAGCAACCTGAGGGATGTGTTAGCTGATGCCGGCAGGGGTCAGTCCCGGACCCAGTGCTGATTAGTGACCCCTGCTAGAGGACAGGCTCATCAAAGGTGCAGATGGTACCAAGCAGTCAGGAAGGAAACAGCATTTTGGAGACAAGAATTTAAATTGCCAGTAAATTGGAAAGGTGAAGAAGGAAAACAAATGGAAAAAGTAAGAAAAGTATAAAAAGTACTTAATATAAGAAAAATAATGGTCAAATTCTAGGTAAAAACTTATAATGGCCATTATTTATCCACAAACCTTATTCTGCAAATCAAAGACATTGAAAGATAATTACTCTCTTATACCAAGAGCCTATCAGGTATCATTTTATCTTAGTTCTAGTGTCTGCTTAGAAGGATATTAAAAAATTAGATATCATGATGTGATTGAGAAATACGACACAAAAGGAACTATCTGAGCAGGACATATCATGCACATAGATTTCTAAGAAGCATTATCTGAACAACTTCCAGAATGGTGCCTTAACCTCACAAGAGCTAAAAAGTCTACAGTAAAGGTATCAGAGCTCCACTAAATCTTAATGGGAATAAGCTATGCCTCCCAGCATTTTTAATTCTCATTCAAATAATCCTGAGAATGGGTCAAGGAGGTGACTGCCCTTGCATTATGGTACCCAAAACATCTTATCCATAACACTTACTGAAGTTGCAAATAAATAATCTTTCCTCAAGTATTCACTGAGCACTTACTGAATGCCAAGCACTGTTCTAGACATTAGATGCTTTTATTTCCTTTACATATTGTTTTAAAACTAGCTAGCTGTTTGTAGAGCTTGCTTCTTCCTTAAAGTCATGTGCTGGCACTCAGTTTTGCCCAGAGATCTCCTTGTCCAAATCCAAAAGATTATTAGTTTCATTTTCCGTCTTTCAAATTAACAAAGGATACTATTTTCCCAAATATTTCATGGTTGTATAACAACATCTGTACTTTCCTATAGAAATTTCCTCGACATTTTCCCCTTGTCCATTTCCAGAGATGAAGCCAATGGCACATACTTTATATTTTATTAAGTCACACATTATTCATAGCATAAATTTCCATATGTCTCCTATTGCCACAAAAATTTCACATGACAAAGAACCACAAGTCACAGTGGCTTAAATCAGTAAACAAAAAGGCTTATGAACTTGTGGGCCAAGGAGCAGGTCCTTTGGTCTTTTCTTGGTTTATTCAGGCAAGTGAGCTAGCCAACTTGATCTCAAAAGAATTCAGCTTGGTAAGTGGAGTGACTTGACTCTATGTCACATAGAATTCCCTAACAAGACAGCCCAGGCTTCAACTTAAGGTAGTCACAGATAAGCAATACAACAAGGAGAAATGAACAAAATTTCTCTGAAATCACATAACTGAACTCAAAGAGAAGGGAGCTCTTCTCTACTTGTAGATGTGTACAACTACAAAGCTATGCATGAAGGTCATGGAGATAAAAAAGTGTAAATAATTGGAACTAATGATCCAGTGAAGACATCAAAGAGACTGTCCTCACAATCCATAGCAAATGATGGATCATAAGGTCTTTGTGGCAACAGTAGTGAGAAATAAGCAGATTCTGAAAATTTGTGGAGGTCAAGATGATAGAATATTTGGACTGACCAGATAAAGGGTTTGAAAGAAAGAGAAAAATTGAGATTGCCAGAAGTTTACCTTGAGTGTGTGGAAGGATAAACTTGATATTCATCAAAGTGGGAAGACTGCACAATAAAGGAGTACATCCTCATTTTAGACATTATTCCTGAGGAGATGGTTGAAAACAATCTCAAAATTTAGTGGCTTATAATAACCACTGAATTGATATTATCATGAAGTCATGATTTGGCTGGTGCTGAAAGAAAATAACTACATCTTCCACATTCAGCATCACCTAGGTGGCTTGAAAGTAGGGTCTAGAATCATCTGACAGCTTAGCCACTCACATATCTGCCAGTTAATGTTGGGAAGACTCAAAAAGCTGGGGGCTAGGACAGCTGAGGTTCTTTGTGTATCTCTAAGTTTACTGGTGTCATCACAAAGTTTCTACAATGTGGTAGCTTCAAGTGACTTTGTAAATGCCTAGAAAGCAGTCCTAAGGTATGTGTCTTAAGAAAGAGATAGCCAGGCCCCAGCTTAGTAGCTTTGCTGAACTAGTTTCAGAAATCACACCTCACTTTCACTGCATCATTTCATTAGTAGTGAGTCACTAAGGTCTGTCTTCTTCAAATAAAGGATATTTAGACTCCACTTGCAGAGAAGGAATGTCAACACATTTGTGGCATAGTTTTAAACTCCTAAAAAATGATAAGCATGATGCCCATTAGATTTCCAAGTGGAAATAATAAAGAGACACTCACATGTATGTGTCTGGAATTTAGACCAGAGGTCCAAGCAGATAGTATAAATTTAAGAGCCAGAGAACAAATATGTAAACTAAGTATGAGGACAATACAGCCTTTAAAGTTTAGAGAGATGAAACAGAAGCAACAAAGAAAATGTGCAGAAAAAAATGTTAATCATTTTCTAAATCAAATATAAGCCATAGAAGGCATGAATTGTGTTGTCATTGTAAATTTCCAACACAGAATCTAAAGCAACTCAAAAGTAAATACTTTTCTACAAATAAATAGAGAACTATAGGAAGACTTAAGGTAGGGATTCAGTAGTTGGGAGGATGGAAAAGAGAAAAACCTAAAGAAGGAGCCGGTGGAAAGGGGTTCAGTTCTTTGCATATACAGGAAGCAGATGTAATTTCATTTCAGGGATCCCACAATAAGTTTAACTAGTATAGCACAGACATGGCTTTTGACATTCTAGGAGAGAATAAATTCTTCAAAGAAAAGAAGCAGCAGAGAAAAGAAATCACCAACATGATCTTGAAGAATGAAGTTTCTTACCATGGCCTTCCACACTCCAAATGACCCGATTCTTCTTTAACTTTCCAGCCTCTCCTTATATCACTCTCATACCTGTTGATTTCTACACTCTTGGCACAGTGCTATTCTTCCTTTTCCAAAATGACCTTGATGGTGTGTGGCATACTAAGCACAGACCACCACTATTTGGCATGATGCACCACATTTCAGGTTTGTTTTATCAATGGCTTCATCTCCTACCCTACAAATAGAAGTGAAATATAAGTGAAGGCACAACATGAGAGAATGAAGTTGGGGTCTAGCATGTCAAATCCAATAGGCAAAAGGATGGGCAGAATGGAAATAGAAACAAGAAAGAGAACTTGATTGACCATGTGTAACATGTGCATTATATGTGTGATATTACTTACCTCTCATACAACCATATGACTTTGGTGTTAACCCCATTTTACTGAATAGAATATGGAAGGTAGATAACTTTTACTAGATCACACAGCTAGTGGTCAGATCTACTTCTTTATGTAAAAAGTATGGGAATTCAAATGAAAAGACTGGAGTTCTAGCTTAGGAAATTTGACTCCTAGGAATCAGTATTCAAGTGAAAAATAGTTATTGAAATCATAGGTCCAATACTTGAAGTCTTCAAAGGCAAGCTAAAATCACAGGTTTCTGGGAAAGTAATCTGCCAGGCACCATAAATTTGAGCAGAGGAAATCACAGTTGATGTTTCCAATAGAATTATAGTACCTGCATGAGTCCTTTGAATAAAACCTAGAGATAGCATTTGCATTTCATATGTTTGTGATAATTAGCCATTTTGAAAGGTAGCGTTGGTGGAGATAATTACACAACTTCACATGTATTTATAGTTCTCTATACAATCATAGGTGAGCAGAACACTTCACTGTTCAATTAATGACTGTTTAAATAATAGCCTGAACTGCTGGATCAACTCTGTTGTTGAGATAATAGAACTCTGGAAAATAACTACAGGAATGCAGAGAAATGCTCTTGGAAACCATGCTATAATATCTAATAGTGGAGAACTTGGTCCACAATAATATGACCTGGGGTTAATATGCATAAGCAGGGGAGGTCTGCTCTTTTATTGCAACAAAAGGCTGTAGTAATCAACAAGTACTTGTGGAGAATCATAGTATGCATTAGATTTTGTAGGGAATACAAAGATGAACAAACAGATTTGACCTCTGAGAGCATACAATATGTAACTAGAAGTTCCAGGTAGCAAATTCAAGTATAAGAAAGGTCTAGTAAAAAGTGATAGTTACTCTCTCCAATCTCAGAAAAAAAAAAAGGGAGGAGAAAACACAATGGATGTGAGATCAGTTAGAAAAGAGGCCCACAGACTGGGGAGAAATAGACAAAGGACTAGGGGAGAAAAATGGCAGAGTGTTTTCAGGGCATAGTAAATGGAAAGATTCAAAGGGAGCATTTGTGGTGGACAGGAAGAGAAATTGAGACTTGAGTGGAAAATTGGTCCAGGTATAAAATTTGGACTCAACCCGTTGAAGAAATTTATACAGAGATATGATATAATGAACCATTTTAGTAAAATAATTTGTTTTTTCTAATATTTTTTGCCCTCCTCCTTCCAATCTGGTCATATCATATAACTATAATCTATGACCCACTGACATGATCTATTGCCATTATCTGTTCTTTCAGATTTGTTCTTTTCCTCTAATGACTTTACAGTTCAAAGAAAGATAAATTTACTAAGTCAGCCATATTTACCACATTAAGGAATTCTCAACCTCTGTACACAGTTCTAATGTTAAATCCAACTCATTTGCTTATAGTCAAACTGCTGGTTTTATATTTTCTCATCTGAAAGAAAAGGAGAAATACCAGTTCTTTGGAGAAATGGCATCCTGTTACAAAATTTAGAACAAAAATACTTAAAGGCCAGGTAACTCAAGAGAAAGTTATTTCAGAACTCTAGAAAGAAATTCCTGCTATCCATGGGCAAGAATTCAAGAGTAATGACTTTATTCCATAAAATTAGCCAAACTGGATCTCAAGGAATTAAGATCAAATACAGTAGATCAATAGCAAGCATATATAAAATATAGAGCTTACATGCTATACTGGCTCAAAGTAAGAGATTACTGACAGCACCCTGACTGCAGAGATCAGCCTCAACTAACTGGGTGGTCTATCATGTTGGGAGGGCCCAGATAGTTCCAAGGCAATCTTTTTATTCTGAGACGGTGCTAAAATGTGTCCAGAAGAAGGGGCCAAAGGGCTTGAATCAATGTGTACATAAACACAGGGTTTTTTTTTTTAAAAGCTGGGGCATTCATTAATAATTTGCCCAACAACAAATCACTGTTTAGTGATATAGTCTGCTCCCAGGTGTCATAGGTCTTGTTAAGAATGTGGGTCAAAGTCTGAAAAGAAGATGAACTCCTGAGGACTACAACATAAAGGTGAAAGCAATATACAGTGTCTTTCGGTTCCCAAGGACATCGGGGATGCTGAGACCTACAGTCTACTTCCATGGCATGATGCTACTCCTACTTTTATATCTGAAATTAAAATAAACAAATAAACAACAACAAAACATCAGCTATAAATATCTGAGGAAAATATAGGCTGCAGTTAAGCAGAGAATAAATATATGAATGTTTTAGCACAAGGGGATTAGATTCTATAGGCCTAAATTGCAACACTTTGCCTAAATTCTTTCAGAGTAAAGTAGAAGAGAAATTTAAAAAACTAGCCATCACTTACTTGTTCAAACTTTTTTCAGGCTTCAGCCTATTGATTATATCAGCTTTATTAAGGACACTTTTGCCCCATTGTGTGTGTGTGTGTGTGTGTGTGTGTGTGGTTTTGTTTTCTGAGGCAGAGTCTCACTCTATAGTTCAGGCTGGATTTAAGCTTGTTGTGTAGTCCAGCCTGGCCTCAAACTCAGAGCAGTCCTGCTGTCTCAGCTTTCCCAGTGATGGCACCATTACTCCCAGTACCACAGTTTCTTAATAATCACGCTATCATTCATTGAGCATCTTCTATGACAGGCATTGTTCAAAGTACTTTACATACATTAGGCCATTTCAAAGGTAGGGTTGCCAAAAGGTATATATGGAGACAATGCAAATACATAGTCTAAACCCAAGACTGATGACTGTTAGAATTCCTCAAGGAGTAAATTAAAATGTAGGGTCTTTTGTTTCATATTCAGTTCCTGTACATCACAGATTATGAGCTTTGGCTTAAAAATCTATGTGTTAGTTAATTTTCTCTCATTGATGAGACAAAATACCTGACACCCACAATTAAAAGGGGGAAGGTTTACAGTGGCTTACAGTTAGTTTACAGTTCCTAGAGGTTTCAGTCCATAATCAGCTGGCTGTAAGGCAGGGATGGCAAACAGGCACCTCAGACGAGAAACAACATGGTGTGAACAAGGTAGCAAAGGTAACGAGGGATTTAACAGCTTCTTTCTGCCCATTTTATCTTATTCAGATTACCACATTAGGACGGTACCAAACCAATCACTTACATGTAGTGGTTTAGTAATCACAAGCCCTTAATCATAGCATCACACACTCTAAACTCACCCACCTATTACCACATGAGGCTTTGGGGGGACATCTAGACCCAAATCATAACAATCTATATGCTTAACTGTTTTTGTTTCAGCCAGGCATGGTGGTGTACACCTGTAATCCCAGCCCTGAGAGAGGCTGAACCAGGAGGATTGCAAATGTGAGGCCTGCCTATACAACTTGTAAGAATTCAATTTCAAAAATTAGAGAGGGGAAGGGGAGCTAGGGATATAGCCCCGTGATAGAGCACCTCTGAGTTTGATCCCTAGTACAAAATAAAATGTTTTTCAGAAAATTCAGATGGGAGGATTCAGAGCCACTAAGTGAGGCGACTTGCAGTTAGTTAAGTCACAAGTCACAAATACAGGTCTCTCCGACTTGAAAGCCCATGTTATAGTTTTATTTCTTTTTTTTTTAAATCTCATTCATTCTCAGGCCAATTCCATGGACCACTCCAATTTTAGAGGTGCTAACTATGATCTACTTTGGACCTCTTCTGTCCATCTGGATAATCTGATGAAGAAAGCTATATTGCTAGTATCCACAGGATGTACAGTACTGGCCTTCTAATCCAAAGGCTCAGATCCTTCCTGTGGATGTACACATGTGAAGCAAAACACAAATTTATTGCTGGACTCCTTTAAATCTCCAATGAAACAATGTGGACAGAAGAAAAGACAGAATCCCATTACTGAAATTTAAGAATGAAACAAATGAAGCTCGAGATTTGTGACTTTCCTGTTTCTTCTAACACTTTGGAGAAATGGATCAGATATACTAGTAGCCAGGGAGAAGCAAGAGTTGAAACAAGAGACTAAGAGAGGACAGAGAAGCCACATGGTGGGTGACATATCCAAACTGGAAGGCCTCTTAAAGATGCCATGAGTCTCCTCAATGAGTCTCAGAGGGCAACATCTTTGCGCAGTAGGGAATTTACAGGTCCCGTATGGTGACTATGAGCCAAGCTTTACAAAGATCATCAATGAGGGAAGAAACAGTGAGGACCCAAAGAACAAGAACAGGAAAGCGATAGTATTAGAAAACAGTTTGATTAGAAACATGGATATGGAAACCAAGAGGCTGGAGTAGAGAAAAAATGGTCCCAGCAGGTCATGGAGAGCAAATAAATACAATTAGATTGTGAAAAAGACTAAAAGCCCCAAAAGAGCTAAATAGCTCTCTGAAAGCATGATGTTACATCTCTTTCATCCAACAACCTTCTAGATTCTCCTAAGAACATTGACCTTTGGACGCCCCATTCTATTGTGGATTTTCATAAATAAGCTGTAATTTGAAGTGCTAAAGTTATGCAGTGATTAAAAAATTCAAAGAAAGCCTCATTATTTTCCTTGCTCTTCTAGAGTCAATTGAAAGTGGAAATAAACTGTCTACATAGCAAACCCATTTCTGCCAAAGCTATAGGAAATTAGGAAGCTAAAAATATATTCCATCTTTTCAAGTATGTCAAGTGGTTATAATGTGTCAGGTTGTTACTTTGAAAATGATTGTGATATCAAAAACAAAAGATTAGGATTTCAAGTGAGAAAGAGGCAGGCAGTGATAGGGGAGAATATATCCATAAAAGATACTATCTCCATGTAAATAGCCACAAGAGAGAAAAGCCAGGGAGAAAAATCCACGGGAAAAAATTTCACTTGATATGGAAAAGATTCTGACCTGAACAGAAAGGCTTTTCAGAGATTTAGATGTCAAATTAACATCTTTTTAAACCTGATTACAATTGATTAATTTAACCACTTGAAGTGATCAACATCCCTATCTGAGATTTTCTAATAAGGCAAGGAGAAATAGGGAGCTACAAAAAGCATAACGCAGTATTTCTAGAATAGGATGAAGAAAGCATAAGTGAAAAGGCACAGAATGTGTCAACAGACGGAGTCACCAAAATGTTTCAGCATCTTTCCTCCCAATGGGGGAAAATAAATGGATCATAGTAAATAAAGACAGGAAATGCCCTTAAGTCAGAATACACTGCCTTTGAGATTAAAGTCTCAAAGTATCAGGAGGTCAAAGGCTCCACAATGGAAGCCTGAAGGATCTGGGCTGGAAGGCCCAAGGGCCAGAAGACATTCTCCTTGGGGAAAATAACTGTTCCTCTTAATATGAAATAAAGATTTCCTAGGCTAATTATGCATGTGGTTTATAAATTTTTGTGTCATGTTTTGTCTTAAGATAAAATGTTTCTTTTATTGTTTCATTTCTGAAAAGCAAATAAATAAGCAGAGATATAAAAACTGTAAATGAAGCATATTAGAGTCATTCAAACATGTCACCAATAGCTTATGCATGATGCAAGATGGACTATAAAAGAAAAATTTATCAGTTCAAGAATGGAGAGTTTTGAACCCCAGAATAATTTCAGCTTTTGATTTCTGTTGTTGGATGGCTGAGACAATTCATACAACTCTTTAGCCTTATCTCTTAGACTGCAAAGGAGAAATAATTTTCCCAACCCCACATAATAAGACTTAATAAGATAATGGTTCTTAAGGGATTTCACTAACCTAAGAAAGTGAAGCAATAAAACATATTTTATTACCATCAACATATGCATTTTAGAATAATTATTTTAATGGCTTGATTTTTCTCCCATAATAATGAGGACTACAACCCTGGCTAATTTAACTGGGGAATGTCTTTCATGCTTGAATTACTGTAAATGACACTCAGATAAAAGCCATTTTTCTCTTCCTCCTTTCCTTCTTTACTCTCTTTCCTTGCCTCCTTTTCTTTCCTTTGCCTTCAGTTGATGCTCCTGCTTTTATTGTTTATTTCTACGATTAGAAAGGACATTTCTGCCTTTAATAACTGCATCTCCTGAAGAACCTTTATACTAAACTCTTCGATGCCTTAAGCTCCCCGTTCCAGTGCTATGGACACTTCCACTCTCATTGGCACTTCCAACAGCCTGTTGTGATGCTGCCTCTTTTCTCATCTTGCTCCCATGTACTGTCTACTGGTAAACATATATTCAGAACAGCATCTTTGGAGTTTATTTTTATTCAGCTTGGCTTTGGAGAAAGGGGAGAAGAACACAGCCATGGAAGACAGAGGGTCTAACTATACAATTGAAAGAGACTCAACTTTGAAGTACTGTAAATAATGTGTCGATATATGATTTTCAGAAATGAGAAAAAAATTCTCCCAAGTATTTTGTAATGTTCAGGAGTCAGTTATTACCAGTATAATAAGAAACCCAGCACAAATATATGTCATTGGTTATTTCCTTACAAAGATGGAATTGATGCTGACATCACGGAAACAACTAGGCCAAGAAGAAGTGGATTCAGTGGGCTCAAGATATTCTGTGGTTGATTTAAGGAAACTCAAGTGTTGGGAGAGACTGGGTCCAGTCAACTCCTGGTTGCTGACTGTATTAGTCAGTGCTTACTAGAGAAAGATATAGAAGTGTTCGAAACATCTGTTTGTGCACTGGAGTCAAAGGCCTGGAGCCCATGCAAGTCTGTATTAGGAGGCCAAAGGCTCTGCGATGGAAGACTGAAGGATCTGTGCACAAAAGGCCCAAGGGGCAGTGCTGGAAGCTGAATTGTCTGCCAAAAGGCTAAAGGATCTGTGCCAGAAGGTTGAGGGACCTACACGGGGAGCCAGGAGACAACATCCAAGATGAAGGCAAAGATTAAAGCTCCCCCAATGAAAGAAAACAGCCAAAGCACTTTCAAAGAAAACCAGCCGAAACTCCTCTGAAGAAAATCAGTCTCAACAAAGCTCCTCCAAGGAAGAACGGCTGAAAGCCTTCCCTCCCATTTTCCTTTTATACTGTCTGGACAAGAATCCTCCTTAAAAATGGGTCTTCCATGCCCAGAATCATGCTGACTCAATTCAACTAAGTGTTCCCACTCAAGTTGACAATTAATCAATTAACCACCACACTGACTTTCTGTGTATCCCAGGACTTTTAGTTCAACAAAACATGTTTTGAGCATCTTTTACGTGCTACACAATGTGCAAAGTACTAGAAATCTGGAAGAGTAGATAGAACACATTACTTTCCTGTACCAGTCACCGGATATAATTTTGGTTGATATTCTTTTTTACAGGTAGCTTATTCATTAATTCCACAAATTTTTGGATGTTTCCATAGATCAAGAAAGTTCGCTGGAAAACCTCAGAGGGCAAACAAATGTGTTGTCTGTTTAAAACTTGACAGAAGAGTAAAGCTTCCACTCATGTGGAAGCTTCCACTTATGTGTGCTATAAGGTAAGTGCCAAATAGGAAACACAAAAATAATAACTTGATGGGAATCCAAAAAATAAAGAAAGGAATGCAAAGGAGGAAAGATCAGATCAATGGATTTGGGAAGCTAAGTGTACTGATGAATGCCTCATGAAATAGATATGTTTATGCTCTTACCTGAAATGTAGAGATGATATGAATTTAAAGAGATGGGATAGAATGAGGAGCCACAAAGAAAAACCCATGACAAAGCTATAGACAGGGGAGTGCAAAACAGAAATTAGCAATAACATATGGGCCACTTGGCTTGGCATATGGGGTTTTTAAAGGGAGCATTGGAAAAGTCTGAGAAATAATGCCTACATTTTAGACAAGAAATTTCAGCTCAATTTAAGAGACAGAAATGGAGCCACAGATCATAACCATGCTCTTCTCAACACTTACTTCATTCCTCCAATGTCACCACATTAGGGTCTGATTATTTTTTTTATTCTACTGTGCTTTTTGTTTTTATAGCATCTACTAAATTAAAATTTTATAGACATTTTTTAAACTTTTAATTGTCTGGCTTTTCCTTATTCATTATAATCCATGAAGGCAGGAACATTTTCTCTTTTGCTTATCATTCCTTTTTTTTTTTTTTTTTTTGGTACCAGGGATCGAACTCAGGACCTTCTGCTTTCGAGGCAGGTGGCAGAACTACTGAGCTAAATCCCCAGCCCAAAAGTTGTTTTGTTTTGTTTTTTGGTACCAGGGATCGAACTCAGGTCTTTGCACTTGCTCAGCAGGCAGCGAAACCACTGGGCTAAATCCCCAGACCAACTGCTTATCATTTCTTAAAAAGCACATAACATGGTACTTACTACCATGTAAGGGACAGTCAATAAATAGCTTCTGAATATTTACTAAAAATATCCTCCAAAGTGGCACTTTTCACAACTATCCAGTAGACTGGATGAGAGGAACAAGCCTGAGCCCAGCACAGGTGAATCGGTCAAACACAGTATCAAGTGATGGAAGCCATAGTCAGGAATGTAATTCAAGAAAGATCAGATCAATGAATTCTGGAAGTTAAGTCAATAAAATGAGATTTGGAGAACACATAAATGAGAGAATAAAGATGTGTTCAGCTTCAGACTGGAGGAGCTAGGAAGATAGAGTCCCCACTGGGAGGAAAAGTAGAAAAAGCTGGAGCACATGATGATTTGGAGAATAGGGTGATGATTGTGGATTCAGAAAAACTGTGGTTAAGGTGCTAAGGGACACACAGGTGGGGTGAGCTCAACACGCAGATGGAAATTCCAGGCTGCATCTATAAAAGTGGTCAGGGCTGGTGACATAGATCAAGATCCCTGGACTGAAATGAATTTTGTAGTCTCATATATGACATCTCCAAGGGTGAATGTAAGAAGAAAAGAGGACAAAAATGAAGCCAGAATCATGAGGCATATGGAAGGCGAGGAATTGGGAAGAAGGAGGAAAAGCCAATAGGTCAGACACTCCAAGAGTTGTAATAAATATGGTCCTGGGTTATTTGTCTCCAGTTTATAAGTTCAGTGAGAATACATTCTTTTACTCAATCCTTCTGGCCCTGATGCCATGCTCTGCTCTCACTCATTTTAGCTAGTTTCAATTGTTATTTCAAACTCATGCACCACAGTAGGTGAGCCAAGAGGTGGTGTGGGGACTTTAGCCCATTCATTCATAATCACTGCTGACATTCTCAAGAAATTCCTTGATAAAACACCACCTCAGACAAACCCCAAGCTTGCTGTATAAACACAACTTCCAAAGATAAATCCCTGGGCACCAGCCCTCCAACCTGATTGATGTCTCTGCCAGCCTAGTTTGTGGGAAATCTGTAGTCATGGCTGGAACATACTGAGGTGCAACCTTGGGTAAGCAGGCCTGAGGGGAGAGGAGAGGAGGAACAATCCCTCTCCTAATGATCTGTGACTTTGCAGTGGACAGAGGTAAGATAGCTTTACTGACCATTTTTCCTTAGAGATCTCCCAAAATCAACTTGCCTGAGCATGCACATGTCTTTTAATTGAATCAGTATTAGTAATATAGTCTCCTTTGGTCTAAGGGTTAAGACATAGGTCACCTGTGGTGCATTTTTACTAATGTAATGAGACAGTTCTTTTGTTTTCTCCTCATTTCCTCTACTTAGAAAAATGAAACCTCATGCTAGAGACTACTGAAAAAGAGGCTTACATGTGAGCATCCAAGGAAGGTGAAAGGATTTCATGGGAAATGATGGGAGGCTGAATGGATGTAATCAGATAATGGTTCCTCTTCCTGAAGACAAGCATAGAAACTATGGATAGTGCTCAGAGCTCCTTCTCCAATGAAGAGTGATAAATCTTTAGAAATATTTTTTGGTAATTAGGAAGTTAATAAATCAAATTGACAGGATTAATCAATATCTAAAGCCATAGAATTGACCTCATATTTGAAACAAGGATAGTTTTGGAAGCAAATTTTCTACAGTATTTTGAAGCCCTGTTCCAAATTATAACAGTTCACAGTCTTGTCAGGCTACAATCAATTATTTTGTAGATATAACTGGTATAATTCCTGGGATAGCACAATGTCAGCCAGTAATCAGAGAGTTTCAATAGCTAATCACAGGTTATAATTGAAGAAAATCAGGGTAAGGCCTGGTTTTGATACAAAGTAATACTTTGCTTTTAATTTTTATAGAGGTGATAAAAATAATTTAGAGAAGTTTTTAGCACCTCTTTTGAAAGGAACATAGAAATATCAACTTATTATTCCTAAGAACAATTGCAGTGGAAGTGGAAGAGAAAGCAATTATTGGACTGTATAGTTCATAGATTCAGCAGAGGAGATGCTATGTGCAGAGTTACTTTTCTAAAATAGTTCATTTTATTCAAGTTCATGCGAGCACTTTGGAGATTATCATTAAGCCTCAAAACACATACTGGGAATAATACTGATAAAAGCACCAGGCCTAAATTGAGATGTGTCAACTGCTGCTCTGACAGGAATGGTGTCTTGGATATGTCACTTTATCTTCCTGTAAACTGAGGAGGTCTTTCCAGGAAAAGATTCTCAATCTTAGCACTATTCATATTTTGGGTTAGATAATCCTAGATTGTTGGGAGATGACCTATGTATTACAAAGTATTTAGCATTTCTGGGCATAACATGCTAGGTGCTAATAACAAACCCCACCCAGTTATTGCAACCAAAAAAGTATCTCCAGGTCTCTAGACATTGCCAAATGTCCCCTGGGAAGAAAGAAGGCAAGATCATCACTGGTAAAGAACTAGAGCTTAAAAAAACCCTGAAAAATCCTGCTCTGTCATCTCACCTTTTTCTCTCATATTGCCAGCTTGCACAATGAGGAATGAGATCCTCCCTAAAGCCAAGTAAAATGTGGTATCTACATATAGTGGGGTGTAATTCAGCCTTGAAAGAGAGTGAAATGCTGATAGATTCTACAACACTGATGAACCTTGAAAACATTACACTAAGTGAAACAAGCCAGGCACAAAAGGAGAAGTAATGGATGATTCCACATGAAGTAGCATGAATATGCAAATTCATAGAAAGAAAAGTACAATAAAGATTACCAGGGTTTAAGAGGAAGGGGTCATGGGAGGTATCTTTTAATGGGTACAGAATTTCAGATTGGGACAATGAAAACTGTTCCCCGATTATGCTGACAGTTCTACAACATACTTAGTGCTACTGAAATGTATACTTAAACTTAGTTTCAATGGTGAATTTTATGTTATGTGTATTTTACAATAACAAATTTTTAAAATGCGGAAGCTCAGTTAAGGAAGACAGTTTTGCTCTGAGAATATGCAGAATAAAAAAAGCTACAACACCTGAGAAAAGGGCAATAAACTGTTTTGGGACAAAAAGGCAGAGAGATAATCTATGGAATAATTTAAGGGTGAGAGGCGATGAAATTTAGGAGATAGAAATATACTTTTGTAATGAAACTCTATGGTAAGTGTTTGGTGGAGACTGACATGTAGGTGAGGGAGGCTGCTCTTGGGAAGTTATGCAGACAAACTGAGGGCCCCCAAAGGCCACACCTAACACTGAAGCTCTGAACTATGTATGCAAACTTGGAAAGCTCAGACAAGGTATCAGAAAAGTGGAACAGGGGGACAAGTGCAAGGGCCAGTCCCCTCTTTACCAGCATGTGTGTTCCATAAGGGCAAGTGTCATGTCTACCATGTTCATGGGTGTCACCATGTAGTAACTTAACAAGTATTTGTTGTATGAACTAATTCTGGAAATTCATCTCTCTCACTTAGAGCTTATATTAACTAGTTTTCTTGATACACTGTCACCTCAGAGATGCATTTGTTTACGATGTTCTAAGGAACTACTTATTCTTAAGAATAGATCAAGTTTACTGAGAAAAGAAGCAAAAGGAAGCTTCAGACAGGTGATGGCATGGAATAATATGAAAAGCATGGGGAGGACCAAGGAGTCCACTGCCCAGGGCCACTATGTGTGTGCATGCTGGGGATGAATGGGAAACTAGAAAGTCATGTGAGGGCAGCTCAAGAAGGCCGTCACCTTTTGTAACTCTCCAATCACTGTGTTTATTCAGAACAGAATGCATTATCTATAGATTTACTCCTATATCAAATTAAGTACTAATTTTTCTATGTGCTTTGAATATGTCCAATTTCTGTTTAAACAAACATACTAGACTCTAAAGAATCTTCTATTATTTAGTCTGTACTGGATGTTGAAATGCCAGGAAAATGTGAGACTAGAAGCAACCACACTGTATTCCTTCCTCACCCTTAACATAAGAACATTAGTAGATTTCTTGAAACCTTTGTGAGGATTAGTTAAAATAAATGCTAAACTCTTTTCTTAGTGGCTGATATGCCACTAATGTGCTATCCAAGCTGTTATTAGTAATATTCTTATAAAACAAAATTAGTTAAGACTCTTCACCTGGCACAATCAGGCCTGATAGTGAATCAGTAAAGTCTAATAAACAAGAAATCACTAAAATAATATGTATATACATATATATCAAATATTCTGTTTTAAATGAAAAGATAAATATTAATTTTCTTACAAAACTTTTGATAGGATAAGAAAATTTTTTTTGAGGAAGGGTCCTGGGATTGGAATTTTAAATCACTTGTATGACACGAGGCATACCCTTGATATTTCCAGTTTCAGGTTCTTTAAAATGACCAAGCATTTAAAAATCTGTGACAAAGAATTCTGAGTGTAGCATCTGTCTGGATTTTTATGGCACTAAATGGGATTCCTAAATTTAACTGTATAAATTGATTGAACATTTCCCTTTATTAAGATTTAAAGTTCTTAACTTGTTTTTTACAATAACAAAGGGGAAAACATTTTTTCAGGATAATATTTTATTGATTTCCAAAATATGTAACAAAATTACAGCAAATGTTTCTTTTTCTAAACATGTTGACCTATTTGGGAATAAACACAGTTGACTTCATAAAATTTATGACCAATTGACAAAAGCAGCAAGAAGCGGGACTGCCTAGCTCTGAGCATTCACAGTCAGGTGACCAACTGTGAATAATTTTTGGCCTGCGGATTCAGGCCGTGCTCCCTCCTTAGCAGAATCAATGTAGGATCCAGGGCCCCATTTCAGGCCAAATTGTATCTGAGTTTTAGCAGAATCTCCAGGTATAGTTTGATAAGTTTCTCAAACTTTAGCAGCAAGTAGACTGATTTTAGACTGATTGTGCCTTCCAATGTCTCAAGGGATGTGTTAAAATTCCTGTAGGCTGCACTCTTGACCAAGGGCTACAGAGACTGGGGTGAGGCAGTTAGAAACTGTATATAGTTGTCATTATAGGGCCTCAGTACTTGCCATTATTGGGCTAGTGCCAAAAACAATTTGTACCAAATAAATTGTTTGGGATGGAAAGGTTAGCAAGGCACCAGGCAATTGATATCAACAAGTTCTAGCTTAGTCCCAAACTAATGAGGAGTACTGGGACAAAATTTTCTCATCAAGATGAGTCAAGTACCAAATTCAATGAATTTCAAAGCACTAGAGGACTGTACCAAGGTATGACTGGAGAAGGCAGAAAATCACCAGGTGATTCCAAAGTGCTCTTAAGGTATATTTGCTCTGAAACCTGGAAAGCATCAGAATCCTCTGGATAACCAGTTAAATGTAGATTTCTGGGCCCATCCTCAGACTATCTGCATCTGTAGGTACAAGGTCCAGTCCAGGAGAGGCCCAGGCTATTAGTCCAGAGACCTTATTTTGGAACCCTGGCATCAAGGGCAAGTGCTCACTTGAATCTGGTGAGTTTGGATTACCATTAGAAGCCCATTTAGTAAGGTTATTTAAAAAGGCTTCAGCTGTTGCATGTTTCTAAAGTTACAGGCCTTTCTCATCTAACATACTTTATACTTTATGTTTTTAAAAGGAGGGATTCAGTGGGAGAGACAAAAAAGAAACACATATTGAACACAAACATGTTGAAGATTCTGTGTATGTGTGCAAAGTACATTTTCATGTAATCAGTCATTTTCTGAATTGTCATTCCAAATACTTTCTTCTTCCTCTGAAACTTAATTGTTCTTGCAAATTTCAGAAAAGCTAACTTTCATCCACTTCCAGCCCCCTACATTTTATATGGTTAGCACATTTCTAGATACAGATCCATTTCTTTATGCTATTGGTGGTGCAAAATTCTAAAGGATCCTAAAAGTGGCTGAAGTGCTGAATTGCATTGTTTGACTGCAGAATATGCTGGATCTCTGGCTACATATCCACATCAACCTTTTAAGTAATTTATAAAGCACACTTGCTATTTTATAGACCTGCTCATCATTGCCTCTGACAAGCCTTCTGACGTTTCTTTGGATCTTGACTCTAGGATATTTTCAGTACCATGATTTTTGTAGGAAATAAATGTTAATCAATTTTCAGAAGAGATTCAAAGAAAAGTAGCAACAGAATTTAAGTACAATCTAATATATAAAGGATTCCTCTTGAGCATGAACTAATCCCATTTTACAGAGGGGAAGAATAAGTCCCTGTAAAGATTTATCCTCCAATGACCACAGATGTGGGCATAGTCACTCAGAGATTTTATTGACTCGGTCAGTACCTCTGAAAGTGAAATCAGTTTATCTACATTTGCCACATAATGAGGAGGTAAACCTAAGGAAAGTTAGAGAATTCATGCAGAGACTGAGAACAAGTGTTTTCTTTTCTCATAGGTGGAGAGCTGATTGTGGGTGGCTATCTGTGGCACACCTGAATCCACACTGCTGTTTCTACTTGTGAGTGGTGCAGTGTGTGTAAATGCCAGCTGGCATAAATAAAGGAATCCAGGGGAACAAAATGCTTGCCCAGTGCCTATTGATAGGACCTCCTCTGAGCTGAGCATGGTCATGATGATGATCACATCATGGAAGAACAGGTCCCCTTGCAGCCTTTTCTACACTTCACTGCTCCCAAGCAAAGCAAATGAGTAGCCAGGAACTAAGGATAGAAATAAAAGTTTAGCTTGGTCAGACACACAAAAATCCCCAGTAGCTGACAGTTTGGGCTAAACCAGAGTCTGAAAATATGGAAAGTCTGTACAGGACACAAGAACATGAGGAAAACACCCTATGGTTAGGCAGAATATCCTGCGGGACAGTCAGTCTCACTGCTTTACTTCCTTGGAGCGGTGGATGGTAGAAGCTCTTGACTCGTTGATCAGAATTATCTCTGGAGGATGAGAGGCAATCCTGAGAATCAGAGCATCCTAACTTCAGAGGCCTTTCATCCTGGATAAAAGGCCTCCAGAAATTCATACTTTGTCTACAGGGGTACTTTCCCTGAACTGAGAGAGAATGAGAACAAGAGTAGGAGAATTATTTGAATTATCCACTGGGAAAGCTCCAGAGATGTAGTAAGTATCAAGCCATTGTCCAGGGGTTTCTAAATTAATTGTCAGGATCTTACAATTCCTTACTTCTTCCCACCAAGGACCCAATTATCTACTCCGTTCTCTAGGATCTGAGTTGCCCCTGCCCTATAATTCTACTCTATATCAGCAGGAAGTAGCAGAAGCTTTCCAGGCAGTGAAAATACTTGTTCTTAGACTAAAAACTTTCTCCATTGAAGGATAGTCAAGCTTACTGTCCAGATTCCCAGAAAACTCTGGACTATTCATTGGACACTTGGCCTTCAAACTGCTTTCGCATGAAAAAAGCTCTCTGATTTGAGGCCTTGAATGTGTGTTTACAAGACTGCTTGTCTGACTGCTAAGCCCACCACCTCTCTATCCCCTGAGTTGCAGCTCCCTTCCTGCCCATTCTACTCTTTCTGCTGATGTGTCCAACACTGCCGTTCTGAACTGTCCTCTAATCATGCCACCACATAACTCTTTCTTCAATGTGGAGCCTGACTCTGGCTTCAACTTGGCTCTCTGAGAGCAGAGAGCAGTATCTATGACTATGCAGCCTGTATAAACCCATATCTGCCACTTTCATGTTGAGTGACACTATGCAATTAGAGAGCCTCTCTGGTCTCAATTTCTTCTATTTGTAAAATGGGGCTGATGTTATAATCTACTATACAGTGCTATAATAAAGGTTAGAAGATGGTTAAGGTCATTAAAGGGTTTACACTGACAGCACAGAGCAAGCACTACCCAAGTGATGAATACATTTCAATCCTTTCTTGTACACTGACTCCCTTCCCTGCTTTTCTGTCATTCTAGACTTACATTCTCATTTTTCACCCTCCTTACTTCCCAGTCTTCTATTACCTATGTCAATTACAGTTCAAGACCATTGTCTGAAGTTTTCAAATCAAGAAAATCTTTAATGTACTTATTCAAGCTCTTTCTCTGTAAAATACTAAGGCCTTTCTTTTTTTATCACACTCTAAGCATATTTTACCAAGCTTTTCAATACTGCTTAGAGAAAGCTATTCATAGACAAGACCCAGCCAGGCCATTCAAGTTAATCCTGCTCTTAACATTGATGACACCAGAAGACTGCACTTGTCCTCGGTTAGCTAAGGTATTATCAAATTCCAGAACTATTCTGTTCACCAGTACCAACCAACATTTAAAAGAAGAAAGTTTGAAATCAATAGAGATTCTTAAAGCAATTTCTAACACATTCAGGGGATGGATCCAGGTGAGTTGAATGACTATATCTGATAAATAATATAATTTGAACCTAAGGAAAAGGACCAGATTTTGGATGGCTCAGTGGGCTTAAATTATAGAGTGCTTCATCTCAAGATCATTAATCTAAAGTCACCCCCACTTTAAGAAGAAGCCTAGAAATCCAGTCTTCCCTTGTAAGCTCAAAACATATTTTCAGTCATTAGTATTTATGTAAGTCTAAAGCACCACTCATTTACTCATTGAACACAGGGCTAATAGCAATTATCCCGTGTCCATTTTCATCTACTCTACAATCAAAAGAGCTTCTGTAATAAGGTGTGGACAGAAGCTAAAAAATAATAATTTAAAAAAATGTCAGAACTAAAAAATTAAAAAGGCAGGAGTATACTTTATGTTCAGCTCCACTCAGAATATGTACAGTTACCTCTGTTTGTAAAGTTGAATGGGCTTGGAGCAATGGTGGTGGAAGAAGATAAAGGGGACCCAAGGTGTTACATGTGGGTGAGAGTTCATGAACATGGACTCTGATCTCTTAGACTACCTGTGGGTCTGGGTATGCACTCACTCCCTAATAGCTACTGTGGCACACAGGTAGGCCTGCATCCAGAAATTATTCTTTCTGAAAGACTATGAGATGCAGCAGTAACTTAAATGTAGAATGGGGAAAATGTTACCATATATAGCAGTACATAAAATGGAAATCTGCCATTAGTGATTAAATTAGCCTTGCCACATGAAGAGAGTCTATCAGATACTCAGTAAATATGTGTTTGCAACCAAAAGTAAGTTAAATATTATCTAAACTTTGCATAGTCAATACAGTCCTCACAAATAATCAAGATTGCTTTCTAAGTTCTTACAATCATTGCCACGATCACTATTTCCAGCTTTCAGTATATTGTTCTGAGTCTATTTATATGTTACTTATTTTTATGTGTAGCTACCTTTCTCACTGAACTGAAGGATTTTAATAATCACTAAGGAAAAAAGGCAAAAGTTCTGTCACTTCTTGCCTAACAAATTCATCAAAACAATATTTTCAAATTTAGAATGACTTATGAATATATTCTAATTGGTTTGTGCTTTGTCTGTTTACATAACATCACAGGCAACCTTGACTTTTGTGTATCAGTATCATCTTTCAACAATGATTTAGAATGGTTCTAAAAGAACTTTCTACCTTGGTCAGGGACTTAGAATTGCCTACATTTTATAATGGCTAGAGTTCTACAATATTTATCATGCAAATAAAGATATAGATCAACCAGGCAATTAAATGCTCAGATGACTTGATGTATAAGCAGCAATCAGATGACCTTGTTCCCTGGTAGCTTGGAAGGCCTTCACCAATTCTCTCTGCTATCAGAAAGCAAAGAATAAAATTTTTGAGAATCAGGGACATTGGCAGTCAGTAAAAATAAGAATGAACTCAAACAAAACTGATAGATGGAAATATGTCGAGGCTGGAGAAACCTCACGTAAATTGTTAAATATATACGTCCAGCTGCAAAGGTTAATAGTTAAATGTATTCATCTCATTATTATAAGAAATCATGCCTTGATAGTAAAACCTCAAAGGGATAACACCAAAAAGATTTAAATAGCAGCTGTTCTTGCCTAAATGACTAAATGCCCTTAATAAAAATATCAGATAATCCAAACCCAATTAATTTAGAGCTTACTTTTCTGGTGCCTTGCATTTCAAATTAATAAAGTTTTCATTCTACCTGACTGGCAAATATTTCCTATCACATTCTATTTGTATCTAATTATTTCTTTAGGCACCAGATTTCAGTGGTTTATGGAGGATGGGTCATTATGGGCTTTCCTTTACAGGTGAAGACATCAACATTGTCAGACTCCCCTGTGTTAGGGGTCCATATTATCAGTGTTATATGGTTATCACATTTTACTACAAAGACAGATAATTGCCTCCTAGTAAGAGATAATAAGCTTGCACAGTGTGGATATACCAATGTATGTATTTGGAACACCAACCAATCCCATTTGAATATTTGCTAAGTCCTGCAACCTCAGTGATTATATCCTGAAATTGTTCATAATGATTCCCTAACTGAAGATCTCAGGATATGTGTGTGTATTTGGGGTAAAGAAAAGAACATACCACCACACATCATATACACACACACACAGACAACCATGCATACACACAAAATACTAGGAAATGTACTGCAAAAATTCTGACACAATTATTGAGGGCAAAGGTTTTCTTATTTTCCATGGTATCTATAACAGCAATGTATAAACATTTGTTACGAAAATAAAAACATAAAAGAAATTTTAAGTGCTAATTAAAGGCTAAACATTAAAATGACTAAGAATTTAGAGAACAGATATACAACTGCTGGTGGGAATATTTAATAAAAGTTATGTCAAGGAGTAAAAACTTGAACTGGTTTTTGAGACTTATATAGATCTTGAGGAATTCAGATATAATTCACATAGTTCAACATTAAGTTCCAGCTTCCTATTAGAAACTGTGTTAAATGCAAATACAAATTATCTCAGGCTTTTGTCCCCTGTGCCATATAATTTAGTAAGAAACATACAACACAAATAAAATATGTTAGAAAGTGCTGTAATAGAGAAAACAGTATAATGAAAAATCAGAAGAAGGATTTCTGGAAGATATATTGGAGGAAGGGATTCAGTTCAGTTTTGTTGGACTAATAGTAACCTACTTAGTGACAGGGAAAATGGATAACAAGAACAAATTATTCTAAGTTAAAAGAAAGGCAAAAACTGCTTCTTGTTAAAAGCAAGAAATTCCAACTTTAGAAGTTAACAGTTGAGTAGCATGTCAAGTAGATTGGAATTACTTAGCAAAAGAATCTTTTCATTATTAATTTATTTATCTGATTGATATTAATTGAACAGTTATTATATCCTAATTACTATTTTAGCCATTAGAAATATAGTAGCCAACAAAATAGGCTGAATTCCTGAGGAAAGAGAGATAATAACACAATAATTTCAGATAACCAAAAGTCTTAAAGATGAAATAGCATGAATTAGCCTCCATCCTCAGGTTTTATTATGTATTTATTTATTGTTTTGGTACGGGGGATCAAACTCAGGTCCTTGCACTTGCACAGCAGGCGGCAAAACCACTGAGCTAAATACCCAGCCCCTTCAGCTATTATTATTGAAGCTGTTTGAAAACTACTGGAGCAGAGCCTCTGCTGAATAAAAGAGTCATGAGACCTAAGGCTTGAAAAGTGGAATGTGCCCTGAGTGTGAAGTTTCCTAAATTTCAGATTAAGAAAATTGCATAGTGTATGCGTAAGAAAGTAAAAATAATTAAAACTACATAATAGTACAGTTTTTTTAACACCTGTGATCCAGTCATTGTTTCTAGATCACATGAACTATTTGTTATGGGTTGTATTAGTCACTTTTCCACTGCTAGGGTAAAATACTTGACACCTGCAACTTACAGAGAAGAGGTTTATTTTGGTTCATAGTTTCAGAAGATTCAGTCCATAGTTAGAGGATTTCAATGCAGAAATGGTATGGCAGAAGGGCCTAGTAGAGGAAAGCTGCTCAAGTGATGGCATCCAGAAGAGGAAGGAAGGAATTAGGACAAGACTATATCCTCCAGGTCACACCCCCAGTGATACACCTCCTCCAGCCAGCCCCACTTCTTAACAGCACATTCATTTATGAATTCATCAATACCTTAAGCCACTGATGAGTTTAAAATTCCCATGATCCAACATCTTTCAAAACCTCCATCTCTAAACACATGAGACTTTGGAGGACATTTTAGATCTAAACTGTAACATAGATTCACAATGAACATTGCCCTGACATCCAAGCCAGAAGTCAATGGATTTGTCCTACTGACTAGGAATAGGGCCATTTTGAGTGTTGTCAAACAAGCATTGAGTTGCATATTTTGTGAGTTATGTGCAAGTCCATCACAGTAGTGTCATAAATCAGCTCATGATGTAGTAGATATTTAACAAGCAAGTGAACAAAAAATGATCCTTTTCATGGAGAGTTTGAAGCATGCTGGTTTATAATAATAGGACCATAGTGGTTGTTTATTTGTGTTAAGTATATGATTATTTCATTCCTTCCTTGATGAAAATCTGTGTGGAACAGGCATCATTGATATCTCCATTTTGCAAGCATGGGGCATTCACATTACCCAAAGTCATATGGCTAGAAAGAAACAGAGCTAGGATTAGAATTGAATCCCTCTGTCTATATCATCTACACCAGTGGTGGTGAACCTATAGCATGCATGCCACAATGGGTTGTTTATTATCAGTGAGAGCTCTAAAATGTTCACTATCTCTAAATACCCTTTACCATGTCTCACCAATCTCTCGTTCCAGCATGAGTTTCTTGAGGTGAAAGCTCATAATCTTTTCATCTTTGTTCACTTAGCATCTGGCACATAATATAGGTTTAATAAATGTTGGCTGGAGAATTTATAAACAATAATATGGAAGAATTGCACAGAAAGGAATAGTAGAGAAATCTGGAAGGGAGGAAAACATATGTTGAAAGCAGTAGCAGTGATGTTGGGAAACTGAGGATAAATATCAGGGTGGTGCTGATAGAATGGATGGGGAGAAGACTTTTAAATAACTGTGCCAAGGTAAAACGCACAGGATCTACTGACAGGCTGAATATGGAAACAACCAAAAGGGACAGAATTAGTATACAATGTTGGAAGCTGAATGACAAGGAAGAGTGAGCCAAGAGGAAAGCCAATTAGAGAGGTCCGTGGAACACCTACCAAAGTACGTCCACTTTGAAGATATCCAGGTAGACAAATAAGATGCCCTAAGAATAGTGTTTTATTCCATATGCACTGATTTAAACTGTGTACAGACTTTGTGAAATGGCATCAGAATTACCTTAGGGTCTTAGAAGTATAGAATAAAGGTGGAAACTAGGAAGATTGTCCTGAAGCTACATTTCACAAAACTGAGAAACTCACCATCATTGATTGGCGTATCACTGAGGTAGGTGTGGGATGAGTCAGAGGGATATAGGGAAGGGGATCCTCACAGTTCATTGCTTGACTACTTCACCCTGCACTAGGTGATCCTTCCAGGTAAGCTGTTTTGCACTATTTCTTATACACATCAACATGGATGAGCTTTTATCTGGATAAATTGTTTTTCTTTCCAAAACTCATGGTTTTTCCCAAAGGGTTAGCATTTGTCTGAATATTCTTGGATATTTTCAGATAAGAATGAGTCTGTGTAAGGTTAAGAGCCCAAAATGGATGATTTTCTAGTACAGAGTGTCTATGTGTCTATGTCAGAGATATATCTTATCTACAAAACGAACAGTAATTTAATTATGCCATGGCCTATAAAAGGATGATACGGGACTTATCCAGCTTTCTACTCTATTGTACCTGTAATTAGGATGACTCTTTTATTTTCTAAAATTAATCTATTATCCGGCTTCATAGTATTTAACCTGCTGATCTTTTTATTCATTTAAAGTCTCCTTAAATTTAGCAGAATCTCATTTTCCTTCACAGGATAGTTGACATGGCTCTTTTTCTCTTTTCTGTGTCATAAATCTTGGCAAGGACATTCCATGCAAAGGAACAGCCTATGGAAGGAACTCTGGCTCAGAAACCCTAGGGAAGATAAAATAGCTGACAGAAAGCTGGCCTATGTCTTCAGGGAAATTTCGCTCAACCCTCTAAGGCTTAGTAAGGTTAAGAAAAACTACTTCCTAAGTTAATAGAGCCTTTTACTCATAGGATGAATTTTCTCTACAAGATAAAACAAGTTTTGAAAGCTGGAAGGATCACAGCAAGAGAAACGAGAATGGTCATTATATCTAGACAGTCATAAAGAATTTTATATTTAATTGCCTGGTGTGCTAGGGTTGGGGCAAGATAACACCAGAGAGGCAATTTCAGCAGATTGGATCTTCCAGGAGCAATATTAAACTACTCTAAAGGCATGTTATTCCACTCTGGCTACTTTGTTGTTATGGGTTGAATGTGTATGTACCGCCAAATTCATATGCTACAGCTCTAGTCCACCGTGTGATGATACTAGGAAGTGGGACCTTTGGGAGATGATTAGAATGAAATTAAGTCACATAACTTCATTGATATCACAAGAAGAGGAAAAGTTGCCATCATATGCACATACACACACGCATGAGTCCTTCCTCCCCTCTCACTTTGTACACACAACAAGGAAGGACCACAGAAACACATATCAACAAGGCAATTACTGCAGACCAGGATGAGAGTCCTTACTAAAAGCCAAATCTGCCTGTGTCTTAATCTTGGACTTCCCAATTTCCCAGACTCCGAAGCTGTAAGGAAAAACATGTCTGTTGTTTAAACTGCTGAGACTATGGCATTTTATCATACCAGTAATAGATGACTAATCCATCTATTAACTTGTTTTGTATGCTTGGGTGGCTTCCTTCACTTGTCTCAGTTTGTTAATCTATAAATCAAGAGATTTTTACTGGATTAAACACTAGGATCCCTTTCATTGAAAATGATCACTAATCAATAACTCTCATCTCCCTCCACCTAGAGCATGCTACAGGGTAGTTTATAGAGAATGTTCTGCAGGAAGGAAACAGGAGGAGGGATGGGAGGACCATGAACCAAGAAAAGGGGCCACAAAGAATGCTGGTGGGGAAGCATGGAGAAAAAGAAAAGGAATCACCTTCAATCTATGACACAGGAGTCTTCTGTTACTGCTGTTTCCACTAACAACTCACAGGTAAATAGAATGGTGTCACATTTTAAGGACGCTTTTCACAAGCCAAATAGTGTGTAACATATTTGAACAATAAAAAGTAAGAAACTAGAAGAGATTGCCTAAGGGGGAGTTTCTTTTAAAATTAAAAATAATGAATGAGACCATGAAGCAAAAGGAGGAAATAACAACTTCAAATTCATATAAGAGAATGATTTCTGGAGGTCAACTTACAAATATCTAATTTTGTCTAAATCCTAACGCACATTTATTTATTCAAACATTCAACAAATACTTGTTGAGTACTTATAATATAGAAGGCACAATACTAAACAGTAGATATATGATTTCATATATATGCTACAGATTTCACGTAACACAAATCATATTTTCTATTGTTCATCTATAAAACAAACATTTTTTCATATCCATCCACTCTGAGATGCATGTCTTTAGTATGAGGAGTCTAGTGAATTTAGGACAGTGTAATATATAATGAATTTCTAATATTAAAAAAAGTTCAAAAATATGTAAGGCAATTGTATTCTTCAAAAAACTTTTATTATTTCTAGCAAAATAAAACATGCATTCAACCCTTCATCAGAAGATTCATTACTAGTTTCTGTCATAATCCTCAGGAATCTAGTAGCAGAAAAAACTATCAAGAGGGGCACTTCTATTCCATTCATTTCAGAAAATATTTTAAAGCACTTTTTTCTGGTATTGGGCATTTGGGAAAGACACAAATATTAGAGAGCAAGAATCTTACAGATTAACAGGAAAAGCAAATTTATAAGTAATTACCTTCTTGGAAGAATATGCTAAATTCTACTAGAGATACATACATAAAGTGGTACGGAAGAAAATCAGGAAAAATCCTATCTTCTTAGTGATTAATGAAACTTAATGAAGCCAGTAGCATCTATAATGAATTTTGCAGGTTTAGAGTATCAAGGAGCAAAAAAGAAAAAAACTGATATTGAGAAATAAAAGAAGGTTGATAACAAGGAGAATCCTATGGACATTTATTGAGCACTTAGGCTAGTATGAAATTGTCTAGGATTTTCTTTAAATCTTATAACATTCTCTTAAAAACCTATATTATCAACTACATCGATCAGGGTCTAGCCAAGAAAACAAATTATTTCCAAAATTTATTTATTTTTAGACACAGTCTTACTATGTTGCCCAGGCCAGTTTCAAATTCTGGCTCAGATAATTTTCCTATCATAGCCTCCTGAGTTCTGGGACTGTGGGTATGCTCTACTATACCTTGCTAATATTTGCTGCTAAGATTATATAAGTCAGGAAACACAGGGAATACAATTTTGAACAAATCAGAAAGTCAATAAATAGCAAAGAGGGAAAAATAGGACTCTAGGATGTAGAAGCCCAGATCCCACCTTTTGGAACAGTTAGAATCCAGAAGGAGATATGGGTTCCTCTAGAGATAGCACCTGAATAGGAGATAGAGTAGCCTCTTGGCTTCTTCTTCCTTCCTACCATATCTCTTGGTGGGACCTCCTTGGAACCGAACTCAGTCAGAAGTCAGCTGACCTGAATACCGTGGAATCTGCCACCTGCACCTACGGAGAATGAACCCTAAGGAAATGCATCAGACATGGAGCTGGTCAGAAATATGCCTGAGAACAAAGGGCACGGGCTACAGCTAACAGAAACTCTCTTTTCTGATAAGAAATTCACATGCAGAGAGATGGAGCTATACTACTCAGTAAATAAAACAGCTAATATTTGGATTCAACAATGATTTTACCTCTAATCTTTTCTGAATATTATAGTTGCTAATTTCATGAATCTCCAGAGCGCTCATCAGTAAGAGACAGGGATACTTTGGTGCAGGAATCAAAGGCCATTCCAGGGAGTTAGAATTATTTCATATTGCTTGGAAACTTCCTGGAGGAATGAAAGCTATGAAATGTAGAACAAGTAATTACTCTTGAAATCTAGTGGAGCTTAGTGAAGGAGAAAAGAAACTCATTCTTGTCCATGGGTCCCCACATCTCCTTCTTGCATTTCTCTGCTTTCTCTTACTGAACAGAAAAAGAAAAATCTAGATTAGAAGCTTTTAAAAAAGAAGTGCAGGAGCTAGTTGGAAATCTCAAAATAGAGCTAGTGGGCCAAAATAGCCTCACCATCTTCCTCTCCAGATGCCATTAAAATTAGGCAACTTGACACTGTTACATTTGTTGTCTATGTTGTCAAGGCCTCTTCCCTTCTTGGGCATTTAGTGACAGTGTTTTATAAACACTTTATAAACAGAGTTTTATACTCTTAACAATTCTGTGCTCCCTGCAACCTATAGACAGCCTCTGCTTGGCCTGTAGATGGTTTAAACATTATCCTAGCAGGGGCAAGAGAAGTAGAGAGTGAGATTAATTTGCAAGTGAAGGCCCTCAGACACTGAGAGGTTAAATGCCTTGCCCTGCTACCCACAGAGACCCTGGAGGGGTCGCTAACTTTCCCCAGGTCTGGGCTTTATTCAACCTCTTCAGAAGACCTTCTTGGCAGGGAAAACAGCACTCCTGTGGAGAAGCCCAGGCAGCCCCTCATTACAGCCTGGAGATCAATGCTCATTAGCACTTTCCCCTGAGCACCTGGCCAGCATGGAGCAGGCAGGCTGGAGAAGTACCCTTCTATATTAACCATTTCATCTTTGGGTTTTAAGATTTTATTTACCATTCTCCCTTCTATAGATAGTAGGACTTTATAGTTAGCAAAACCTAAAATATCAAACTTTTTACAGACAGAAAAAAAAAACAAACCCGAAAAACAAAAAACATGGACCAGCAAGGTGATTACTTGCTATGAGTAGTATTTTATTTTATTTATTTTATTTCTTCTCTCTGCCTGGATCACATCCAAGCCAACAAAAGTTTAACAAATGACCCTGGATGGGAGTGGAGGACATCCTGAATTGTAGTGTTTGCTAATTCCAATGCAAACTCCCCAAAGGACAATTTCAAGCAAGAAGTCAACTTGCTTGCAATATTCCTTAACATTTCACAACTGGCTCCCATATACCAGTAAAACCAGCTCCAGCTCACTGACTTTACACTCCAAAGTCCTTAGTCCCATTTGCTGAGGATTCAATCTTATGGCCTTTCTCCTATTGCAGGCTAAATAAAAAGCACAGTGCCTAGTTGGTACCCTCAAAATATCGGTTCAAGAAATCAAATGTATGGAATACCACCAATTCAAAGCAGCCCTTACCAAACTTCACTGTTCTCCCTGATGGACAGAATGAAGTTTTGACTTCCATGACCTTAAAGAGCATTTCTCTTATGGAATTTTCTCTACCTTTTTGATAATTCTATTATCTGAGACTAATGTATTTGATATATATTTCATCTCCCAAGCTAGATGCTAAACTCTTTGAGTGTAGCAATCATGTCTTATTCAGCTCTGTATCACTGAAGGATCCTTTCTTGTGCCTTCCAAAAAAAATCACTCAAGAAAAGTTGAATGAATTATGATAAATCAAGGATTGCCTTGGACTGTTTATGGATTTAGAATAATTCAATGCTGCTTTGTCCAAAACGGAGAGCTTTGAAATATTAAGGACTTAAGCTATGATGTCTCTATAAGAAAAAAAAAAAAACACAAGTTGACTGTCTTGATGAAATTGCACCCCTTAGTGAAACAAGGTGCTCTCATCAGGGGAAAAAGCAGCCCCAGGAAGTTTCTGTGTAAGAACGCTCCACACTCTGTTCTGTTGTCTGTTACCAGTGTTTCTATCTCTACCTGCTTAGACCGTCCTGTCTTCTGATCAGGGGCATCAAAACAAGATGGTTTAATATGGTCTTTGACCAAAACAATCATTCCAACTCTTCTGGATAGAGAATGCAGACTAGTCTGGCATGCATTTGTAAAAGTTTTCTAATTAGTAAGTACAATTGTCTGTTCATATGTAGTCAAGAAGTACATCCAGGACTACCCTTATTGACCAAAATCCAGAGCTTTGTGTCCCTTAAATAAAATAGCATTGTGTTTGCATATAATTTACTCACATCCTGCCCCACCATTTTAATTAACTCTAAGTTACTTACAATACATAATACAATGTGAATCCTAGATACATAAAATATATGAAAAAATGTTCAATATTACTGGTCATTCAAAAGACACAAATTAAAACAATGCTGCAATTCTATCTCACTCCAGAAAGAATGGCTATTATCAAGAAATGAACCAGTAACAAATGCTGGTGGGGCTGTGGGGGAAAAAAAAGGAACCCTTCTCCAGTGTTGGTGGGAGTGCAGACTGGTGCAACCCCTGTGGAAATCAGTGTGGGGATTCCTCAAAAAAACTAAAGCCAGAGGTTCCATTTGATCCAGCTATGCCCCTTCTCAGTATCTTCCTGAAATAATTACAAGCATCATATCACAGCAATCTATGCTCAACCATGTTTACAGCAGTGCTGTTTATAGGAGCTAAACCTTGGAAAGAGCTCAGATGCCCATCAGTGGATAAAGAAGATGTGGCTTTTTTATACAATGGAGTACTACTCTGACATAAACAAAGACAAGCTGGAGACATTTCTAACTGTATAGATGGATGTACCTAGAGACCATACTCCTAAGTGAAATAAAGAGGACACACATGTGTGAGTTGCTATATTACATTATTTAGGAAACAAAGAGAAAAAGTCTGCATGTTCAAAATGCAATTCTTTTTTCTTCCTGCAGATGAAGAACCTGTGAACATGGAGGCATTTTCTGAGAATTCTTGTGCTCTAACTCAGTGACTATGAACCTTTTAGAGCTTTCAATGATAACAAACAGCCCCACTGTTTGCCATAGGTTTGTCACCACCGCTAACCTTTTCAAAGTTAGCATGTCAGTTAAAAGTACATTAATTAATAATTTGGACATGATTTTTAAGTAAAAGTGAAGGCATACTGATGTTACTTAAAGTGTTAAATATCGTGATTATAAGGGAAGCACTGTTTGCAGATATGTAAACCATTATGGTACAATTGATATAAAAGGTTCCAGCTGGCACAATTCCTCTCTGGACATTCAAGTATATTATTTTAATGTTCAAAATTGAGCCTATAGAATATGCTTTCCTCCTTATTTTTATTTAAGCTCTATCATACTTATCATATCAAAGTATATAATACTTTGTCCATATAGAAAATTCTTCTGTGTGGAAATCATGGTATATAATATTTTAATTTTGCTTATTTTTAGTATTATCTCTCTTTATTTCATGAAACATAATATAAAATTGCTATTGAATTTCTGTAACTCATTTTTGTTTCAAATCCTTTGGAGAATATACATCAGGGTTTTTAAAATATTCTGCCATCTCTTCTGTCTACATACTTTCTCACATAAGGAAGTTTTCAAACAGCATTTGCTGCATCTTTGACAGTGGTGCCATTTCTACCCGCCACTCTTCCTTCTATGGAGTCACATCTACTGAATGCAATGCTGTGATAACAGAAACAGAAGGTGTGTGAACTTTTGAAACCTTTGAAGAAATTGACAGTGATGTTGGCATGAAGGCTGCTAGATGAAAAAAAGCACAGGGCGCATGCAGATGCTCAGCAGTTAAAAGGCATACATGTCTGCATATACAGCCTAAACCCACAGCTTTGGTAAGAGAAGTCACAAGAAGCAATCACAGCAAATAATGTGTGGATGCTTCTTACATTTAAGGGGCATCCACATCTGTTGAAAAACCTTCAATAAGTTTGATTTCTGGATGATTCAAATGGGTTCAATGTGTTCAGTGAAATATGGCAGATATTCTTGTCAATGCTGTGAATTTTGCAAGGTATTGTCTTGTTTTTGATACATAATCAGGATAACATGAACTGATACTGATGGAAGATTATGACTGAGAATATCTGTTGAGTTCATGGCAGCTGTGAAGCATAGTCCAACAGTGAGCACAGCAGGTGACTTAGAGAAGGGAAGAAGTCCTAATGACCATCATCCACAAGATGCTGCTTGTGGCAGGAATGAGTTTGGGACTTGGATGCTTTTTTTACAGTTGAAAGTGCTTAAATAAAACTTAAATTTCAAAAAAGAATTTTGTTGCTCTCTCTTGCATTTCATATTAGAACCTAAGATTCAGAGAGATGAGGTAACTTGTCCAAGGCCACACAATTGGTAAACAACAGAGCTTAGTCTAGAAATCAAGGCACTCAAGGATCACATCCTGACAATCCCTGAACATCCTCCCTCCCATACCTAACATCTAGTAAGTGTCTTCTTCCCACGCTCTTTTCTACTGTGTCTGCATTCTCCTCAGCTTCACAATTTTGAATCTATTCCTTCATGGCTCCATGTGCTTCTATTAGTTTTATCAGTGAGAAATCTTTCTTAAAGGGCTACAGTGAAGGCCCTTGGCATCAGCTGGCTAATCACAACTGCCCATCACCCTGGGCACAGCAACTGTACCTTGAATGAGCTTCTGGATGAATAAGATAATCAGTTATTTTGAAGGGGCTGATATTAACGATGGAAAAGAGAAAGTACTTTGCTATGGCTTGAATATTTGTCATCTCTAAGATGCATGTTGAAATTTAACTGCCATTGTAATAGTATTTATAATGGGAATTTTAAGAGTGATTAGGCTACAAGTTCTTCACCCTACTAGGGAACATTGGTGCCATTATAAAAGGACAACTTCAGCTGCCTCTTTGGAACTTCTCCCTCCTTTTCCTTGTGATGAGCTAAAAAGAGGGCCCTTGCCAGATATGAGCACACTGACAATTGAACTTCTCAGCTTCTAGAACTACGAGCCAAAAGATTTCTGTTCATTATAAATTATCTATATCAGATATTCTGTTATGATGGAAAAAATAAACATTAAAGAGTCTTCTGAAATCATGACCTATAAATACCATACAATTTGGAACTCCTAGGCACCATTATTCACTCTGGAGAGAGCTTTCTAGGACTGAAGACTACACAAAAGAAAGCAAAACTGAGAGATGATTCAGGGAAGGGGAAGACATCAGTTAAGTCCCTCCGGATCCAGCTATAAGTCCTAAAAGGTTGGGTTGGAACTTAAAATGTCCTTACATTGCTTGAGCTATTTTTCCATTTTCTAACACATTATTCTGATTTTTACATCAACTCTTTGTTGATCTCTTATGTACAACGTCATATTCCTGTACTAAGCCTTCACTGTTGCTACACTCACAAGTGCCCTGTAGATTAAAACTCAAAGCATCTAGACAGATTTCGCTCCACATAGCACACATTGCTCCCTTTCTTCTCTGGGTTTCTCTAGCTCTTTTGGAGGGAGACTTTGGGAACCAGCATGAACATCTTTAGAAATACAAGTGGCTCCCACTCCCATGGTACAAATATCAGACATTCAAGCCCTAGAGCTGGAGGACAGTCATCCTTCAGGCAGTCATTTCAGAAGCATATTTTCCACAACTCCTCAAAAGCCCCAGAGGGGTCTGGCCCCAGGTATCCAGGGACAGTCAACTATTTAGAGCACCTGATAGAAGTTCCTTCTTCCTAGCTTACCTACCAAAGTAAACGACATCAGTGCAAGATCACACCAGAGGGATCGTAACCACATAAAAAGGCAAAAACAATGTGTTTGCAACATGTGACGATGTCACCACCCTAGATATATGTATGTATCTATATGTGCATGGACTATATTTCCAATACACCTTTCAGCCAAAACAGATTTGCAGTCCGTGACTTCAAGTACATAACAAGCAAATCTCTAGTACAGTTACTGTATATGTGTATGGGTTGTTTTTTCCTTTGAGGTTGCTTTGTTTTGTCTTAGTAATGTGAAAATTGCAAGTGAAGTGAGAAGTTCATAATTCTTTGACTTTATTTCTGTTTTTAGAAGTTAAGGGAGCAGGTCTGGATGACTCTTTATCTTAGAAATCTTTGTTTACTAGTGTGCCCAGTCAAAACAGTTTATGTGAGCTGTCACTGTGGGGACCCAACTGCTTTGTCATATAGCTGGTCATGAACTAGTAATGTGATGGGAAGTCCTACTAATGTTCCTTACTGGGAGAAAAATTCTGCTGGTTTAACAACTGTGCTTTTGCTATGCATGGTATTCTAATCAGGTGGAAAGCAGACCCTGCTGTCTTTGAATTTAGGGTCTATTTAAGAAAGGGTCAGTTTAAAGCACAATATCTCACATGGAACAATGTTCCAAAATGCCAAATTCTTATTTGTTTTTAAGTTCTTTTATTGGCACATTGTAGGTATACAATTCATTTACATTTATCATTGGGTGTTTGTACATGTACATGATATATCTTGGTTCTTATTTTTTCCCCATTACCTGTGTGCCCCTCACTCCTCCACCCTTCCCTATTTACACAAACATCATTTCCATTTTTTTTCTTTTCTCATAGTTTTTCCTTTCCCTCTTTTCCTTTCCCCTTCCCCTCCCTTCACCTCTTCATCTTTGGACCTTTTTTCCTATTTCAAATTATCAATTACTCATTTTAATCATATTAACCCTTGTTTGCACTATCAGTTTCTCATGCTAGAGAAACTATTTGGTATTTACACACATGTGTCCTATTTATTTCACTTAAGAGTATGGCCTTGATATGCATCCATTTAGCTATAAATGACTCTAGTTTTTCGTTCTTTATGGCTGAGTAGTACTCCATTTTATAAAAATCACATTTTCTTTCTCCAATTTCCAGTTGATGGGCACTTGGGCTGTTTCCACACTTTAGCTAATACAAACTGTGCCACTATGAACATGGGTGCACATATATCATTGTGGTATGATTCTTTTAATTCTTTGGAGAAGATACCCAGCAGGGGAATAGCTGGGTCAAATGGGACCTGAAGACCTAGTTCTTTGAGGTATCTCCATACTGCCTTCCACAGTGGTTGCCCCAGTCTGCACTCCCACCAACAATGGAGAAGGGTTCCTTTCTCCCCACAACCCCGCCATCATTTGTTATTTGTCGATTTCTTGATAGCAGCCATTCTTTCTGGGGTGAGGTGGAATCTCAGAGTTGTTTTCATCTGCATCTCTCAAATGACAAGTGATGTTGACCATTTTTTCATATATTTGTTTGCTGCTTTTACTTCTTTGTCTGAGAAATGTCTGTTCATTTTAGATGCCCATTTTTGAATTGGGTCTTTGAATTTGGGGGGTCTGATTTTTTTCAATTCTTTATATTTTCTAGATAGTAGTCCTTTGTCTGAGGTACAGCTGCTAAAAAATTTTTCCCATATTATAGGTTGTCTGTTAGCTCTGTTGGTGGTTTCTTTTGCAGTGCAGAAGCATTTTAATAAGATGAGATCCCAGTTGCTGATTCTTTCTGCTGGTTCCCGTGCTGCTGAGGTTTTGTTCATGAAGTCTTTTCCTATGTCAATGTCTTCAAGAGTTCTACCTAACTTATCTTCCAGCAAGTTTAGTGTTTCTGTCTTAATATTTATATCTTTAATCCACTTTGATCTTAGTTTAGTGCATGGTGATAGGTATGGGTCTAGTTTCAAACTTCGGCAGGTTGAAATCCAGTTTTTCAAACACCATTTATTAAATAGGCTATCTTTCCTCCAATGCTGGTGGATGGCTCTTTTGTCAAAGATGAGGTGTCTGGAGTTGTTTCTGGATCTTCTAATCTATTCCACTGATCCTCAGGTCTGTTCCTTTGCCAGTACCATGCTGATTTTATCACAGTAGCTTTGTAGTATAGTTTCAAGTTGGGGATTGTGATACACCCAGCCATGTCTCTGTTGCTTAGAATTGCTTTAGCTATTCTAGGTCTCTTATGGTTCCAAATAAATTTTTGGTTTGTTTTCTCTAGCTCTGTGAAGTATATTGTTGGAATTTCAATCAGCATTGCATTGAATCTATATAGCAGTTTTGGAAGTATGGCCATTTTCACTATATTGGTTCTTCCCACCCAGGAGCAAGGGATGTCTTTCCTTTTTCTTGTATCCTCTTCAATCTCTTTTTTCAGAGTGCTGTAGCTTTCAGTGTAGAGGCCTTTTGCTTCCTTTGTTAGATTGATTCCTAGATATTTCATTTCTTTGGATGTAATTGTAAAAAGAATTGTTTTCCTAATTTCTCTCTCAGTGAGTCTGTTATTTGTGCACAAGAAGGCTATTGTTTTCTGAGTGTTGACCTTGTATCCAGCTACTATACTGAATCTGTCAATTAAGTCTAGAAGTCTTCTGGAAGATTTTTTGGGTCTTCTATGTAAAGTATCATATCACCAGAAAATAATGACAGTTTAACTTCTTCTTTTCCTATCTTTATTTCTTGTATTTCTTTCTCTTTTCTAATTGCTATGGCTAATGTTTCCAGAACTATATTGAACAGGAGTAGTGATAGTGGGCATCCTTGACTTGTTCCTGATTTTAGCGTGAAACTTTTCAGGTTTTGACCATTTAGTATGATGTTTGCTGTTGGTTTTTCATAGATAGTCTTAATCAGGTTAAGATAAAGACCTTCTATTCCAATTTCCTGTAGGGTTTTTATCATGAATGGGTGCTGGATTTTGCTGAATGCTTTTTCTGCATCTATTGAGATGATCATATGGTTTTTGTCCTTGACTCTGTTAATATAGTGTATTACATTTATTGATTTATAAATGTTGAACCATCCTTGAGTCCCTGTCATAAATCCGACTTGGTCAGGGTGTATGATCTTCTTCATGACCCTCTGTATTCTCTTTGCCAGTATCTTGTTGAGGATTTTTGCATCTATGTTCATTAGGGAGATTGGCCTGTTCTCTTTTTGGGTTGGGTCTTTCCCTGGTTTTGGAATCAAAGTAGCACTTGCTTCCAGGAATGAATTTGGAAGTATTGCTTCCCTTTCAATTTCCTTGATGAATTTAAAGTGTAATGTCATTAGTTCTTTCAATGTCTTGTAAAATTCAGCAGTGAATCCATCCGGACCTGGGTTTTCATTGCTGGTAAATATTTTCTTACATTTTCAATTTCAGTCATTGTAATTGGGGTGTTTAAAATTTCTATATCTTCTTCATTTAACTTTGGCCATTTGTATGTATCTAGGAATCTGCCCATTTCTTCTGTGTTTTCCATTTTATTGGAGTAGAGGTTCTCGAGGTAGGTATTGATGATCATCTGGATTTCTGTTGGATCTGTTGTGACTTCACCTTTTTCATTCTTAATTGCATGTATTTGTGCCTTTTCTTTCCTTTTTTTGATAAGGTTGGCTAAAGGTTTATCAATTTTATTTATTTGTTCAAATAACCAACTCTTTGATTCATTGATTTTTTGTTTTGTTCTCTTAGTGTCCATTGCATTGATTTCTACCCTGATCTTTATAATTTCCTCTCTTGTATGAGCTTGGCGCATGTTATGCTCTTCTTTTTCTAGGAGCTTGAGGTCCTGCATTAGGTTATTTATCTGAGTTTGTTCTGTTTTTCTAATATGGGCATTCACTGCTATGAATTTCCCACATAGAACTGCTTTCATTGTGTCCCATAGATTCCTGTATGTTGTTCTGATGTTTTTATTAACTTGTAGAAAGGGTTTACTTTCTTCTTTAATTACTTCTGTGACCCATTGGTTGTTCAAGAGGGTGTTATTCAGTTTCCATGTGTTTGTTGGGTTTTGCAGTTTCTTATGTTATTGATCTCCAGTTTTATTGCACTATGGTCTGATAATATACAGGGCTAACTTCAATTCTTTTACATTTACTTAGACATGTCCTATGAGCTAGCATGTGGTCTATTTTGGAGAATCACCCGTGTGCAGCTCAAAAGAATGTGTATTCCGATTTTGTGGGGTGGAATACTCTGTAAACATCTATTAAGTCCATTTGTTCACTAGCTTGGTTCAGTTCTAGAATTTCCTTGTTAATTTTTTGTCTAGAAGATCTGTCTATTTGTGATAGTGGGGTATTGAGGTCCCTCACTACAATTGTGTTAGTGTTTATTTGGTTTATCATGTCTGTTAATATTTGTTTTGTATAGTTGGGGGCATTTGTATTTGGTGCATATATATTTAGGATTGTCATCTCTTCCTCTTAGATTGTTCCCTTCACAAGGATGTAGTGACCATCTTTGTCTCTCTTAATTAGTTTTGGTTTGAAATCTAGTTTGTCTGCAAATAAGATTGCTACCCCTGCTTTCTTCTGGGTTCCTGCGGTGTGGAGAACTGTTTTCCATCCTTTTACTTTCAGTCTGTGAGTTTCTTTTTGAGTTAGGTGTGTTTCTTGTATACAGCATATTGTTGCATTTTCCTTTTTAATCCATTCTGCCAGTCTATCTCTTTTGATTGGTGAATTGAGGCCATTAACATGGAGAGTTATAATTGATAGATACTGATTTATCCTTGTCATGATGTTTTACTTTTGTTGGCTCTTTTATTTCTTATTTTTCCCCCTTTCCCTTTAGTGTCTTACCTTGCCTGGTGGCTTCCCTCTGTGGGGCCCCATGGAGTTGTGGCCTTCATTGCTTTTTTCTAGGATATTGTTTGGAATTGCTTGTAGTGCTGGTTTGGTGTTCATGAAATTTCTCAGGTGTTCTTTGTCGTGGAAGTATCTAACTTCCCCATTGATTTTGAAAGATAATTTTGCAGGATACAACAGTCTAGGTTGGAAGTTATTTTCTTTTAGGGCTTGAAATACTTGACTCCAGGCTCTCCTTGATTTGAGGGTTTGTGTTGAGAAGTCTGCTGTGATTCTGATGGGCTTTCCTTTGTAGGTGATTTGTTTCTTTTCTCTAACTGCTTGTAGGATTTTGTTTTTCTGTTCGGTTTCTGGGATTTTGACTATTATATGTCTAGATGTAGATTTTTTTTGATCATGGCTAGTTGGAATTCTATATGCCTCACTTATCTGTATGTCCAATTCTCTACCTCTGTCTGGGAAGTTTTCCACTATTACTTCTGTGAACAGTTATTTTTATGTCAATTGTGCTTTTTCCTGTTTTTTCATGGACTCCTATCAGTCTTACGTTATTCTTCTTTGCATCATCTAGCAGTTGTTGGTTTGATTTCTTGTAGTCCCTCACTATTTTTAAGAAATCTCTATTTTCATGGTCTCTAACTGCGATCCTCTCTTCTATATCTGATATTCTATCTTCAGATTTGCTTAATTGGCTGTGAATACTTTCAATGGAGTTTTTGAACTCCTGAATATCTGTTTGAATCTGTTTCATGGGTTTCATTTCTTTCTTATGTTGGGTGATCATAGTTTCCATTTCCTTCTTATGCTCGGTATTCATGGCTTCCAGCATGTTTCTGAGCTCATCTATATTTTTATCTGTTTCTCTTCTAGATCCTGTAATAATGCCTTTCACTCTGCTCACCATCTCTGTAGATATCTGGGAGATTATTTCTGCTTTGAATTTTTCTAGAGCCTCATTCATCTGTTTTGTTACTTCCTGTGCTATCAGTTCAGAGTATCCAGGTGGTTGGTTATGGGGCTTTTCCATCTCATTTCCCCCAGGATTTTCCCTTGGTGGGGTGAAAGTCTGAGTTTGTGCCTTGCTTAAATGTCTTCTCATTTTTGTTTTTGGTACTGTCCTTTGTTTAACTCCTGGGTTGGTAGGTTGAAATTGCTTATTTTAGGTGTCTTTGTTGCTTGTAATTAGAACACTTATGGAACAATTGCTTCTCAGAGGTGTTTTCCAGATATAGCTGGTCTTTAAGTTTTGAGTCTCTAATGACTCTAAGGCTATCTCATTTTCCTTATACTAGGAAGGTCCATTGACTAGGTCAATAACAACACCTTAGCCCAAGTGATACAATCAGCAATAGCACTGCATCAACTACATCTTCGAAAATGACATTTTGTGGTAGTTATTAATCTATTACCTTTAGCTGTGTGAATTAAATCAAGATCAAGGAACAATCCAACATATAGTGAAGAAACTCTTCATTATAACAACTTTACCCTTTGGGATGGGGAGTTAGAAGGGGTTGGGGAGGGAGGGACAAATGGGAAGAAGGATAGGGGAAGGTTAGCAGTGTGGCCAGAGGACAGAGGTGAGAAGGAAAAAGAGAATAATAGTAAAATAAAGAAGAACTCCGAATGAGGACCAAAAGAGGGACAAAAAAGGAAGATGAACAATGTGGGAGAGCAAGAGAAGGTGTGTGAGAGAGAGAGAGAAAGGAAAGAGAAAAGAAAGAAAAGAAAAGAAAAAAAAGGAGAGAAAAACAAATATTTGCAAAGAGTAGGAAAAAAATTAATGATAAGAGGAGCAAAAGAAAAGAAAAGAGGGGGCCTGGGATTTAGCTCAGTGATTTCGCTGCTTGCTGTGCAAGCACAAGGACTCGAGTTTGATCCCTGGTACCAAAAAAAAAAAAAGAAAGAAAGAAAAAGAAAAGAGAAAAAGACAAGCTAATAATACTAATTTGGGGAATAAAAAACACAATGAAGATATAGGGCCTATTTGAGGTTATTTCTCTACTGTCACAATAGACAACGTGGGTAGCAGTGTGCAGATACAAGTCAATGAGTCTCAGCAAGCTAGTTGCAGACCCATGAGATTCAGGCAGATTTCTGGCTGCAAGTCCCCAGTTGAGCTCCCTGTCCTCCTGTGGGGTTGAACTCTGCAGAGTTGTATTGCAGGTTCCATCTGCCCTTCCCCTGAAGATAGACCTGGTCCTGATGGGAAGTGAAGATGACTCCAACTTACCCAGTACCGTGGTTTGGTGGTCCAGTGTCCTCTGTGTCTTTGTAGTGTGGAACCAGGTGGCTGTACAGAGAAGAGGCCAGAGGAGCAGGGGGGGAGGTGTCCAGTGGATTGCTGCCGGGGCACAGGCTGATTCGGCATGTTCCGCATGACTCGTGACCTCGGTAGGGCGTCCCCCAAATTCTTATTTTTAAAAAAATCAAGTTATGTAAAATACTAGAATTATGGGTTGGGAGGGAATGGAATTGAGTGATTGGAAAGACCATCCAACTTAACATTAAACTTGTCACTGTGAGAGAGCATTAGCTGCCCAGGATGCTGCTATTTAAAAAAGAAGAAAAAAAGAAAATCAAAGAGGAAAAACCTCATTTATACATGTGTATTTTTTTTAAAACTATGATCTCTTCAATGTTTTCACAAATCTGTTTATATGATGTTGTTAAAATAAAGTTGGTCTTTTGATAAGAGGGAGGATGTCATGGTCAGGTGTAAGTTTGCCTTCACAGATGTAATTTTGCCTGGGGGGAATGTGCCTCCTTGATGTTTTGTTCAAGTTATAGATCAATGGAGCTATGTCTTGTTTTAAGTTGCTTTAATGCATTGTATTAAGTCTTCATACAGCATAAAGGTTGTTTTGCAACTTAAAAAAAAAGATCTTTGTTAGAGGAAACAGACTGTGCCACCTCTTAGTGGCAGGGAATAGGTTTTCCCTCATCCCCTATCTGGAACTCTCTTGTCCCTGCACTTCTTTTTTTTTCTGGTTATGCTTATGTTTTTCTGGTCCCTCCTTTACCATCACATTCAGGAGCTTGTCTTCCTCCATTTGACCACTAAATACCAGTGTTTCCTGAGACTCTTTGCTCAGCCATCTTTACTCCACAGGTCATCCAATTAGTGACTTCACCAACCACTCATAACTATTCCTAAAATTCTATCCCCAATCCAGACCCATATGAGTGACCAGGTAAAGGTGTTTCTTAATGCTCAGAAGAAAAAACAGTCAAATTATGCCCTGTTTGTTTTGTTTTGCTTTGTTTTACACTGATTTGTTGCCTGACATTGTACTAGTATCACAGGTTTGACAACCAATTAGATAAATGCACTTCATTCTTTATTTACCTTACACTTTAAGTAGATCTCATACTGCAGACATGCACACATATAAAAAGAGATGTTAAAATGCCCTGTTCTACAGATATCATTTTAAATTATCTTTAGAAAGCTAAGAATTTTTACACGGCCCTTTAGGAATTATAAAAGCGAAAAGACTTCCATAATCTTTCCTACTGACTCACATATTTCTTTGATGAAGGAAGTTGGGAATTGGGGTGAACAGAATAATATATGTTGGAATCTGTATTTGTGAGCACCACATTCTTCCCTTAACCTGCAGCCTCCCTGAGTCACTGGACAGGCAGGGGTTTTAATTCTTGATCTATTTGCAAAAGCCCTATATCCTGGGATCCTGGAATTCCTACACATTACATACAACAATAAAATAATTTAAGTCTAAAATTCCAAAGTCCTGTGAGAGACTTACAAGTGACAAGGAGACCTTAACTGGGCTCATAGCTTGGCTCTCTTCAGTGATCTAAAAATCTAGAGTCTGCCTAAACTCTGTTCTCACAATGCACTTCCATCCTCCCAGGATCTTCACCCTAAATAAAAATGAACTGGAGGCCAATTGAGCAGCCCCTCAGACACTGGCAAGGTGTGCATTTGTTTCTGCATCTTGCCAACAACTATTTGTTTCCTGTTCCCAAGGTGCTAGTTCCTAAACTCAATCACATTATAACCAATTGCTGTCTGCATAATGCAAATTCAAACCATGTTCTCTAATTAATCTATTGTGTTCTATCCAATTGGCAGTATAAATTGTAGGAGCAATTCCTGTTATTGCCTTTCTCTGTGGCTGTTTATTAGATACATGTTTTAGAGGAAGGTACTATGAGGAGCTATGACCTCCAGTCATATTTTTTGAGCTACTTCTTCTCTGGCTTTTTAGAAGTTAGCAGATCCTGGGTCCTAAGTTAAACTCTCTTTAGATAAAGGTCTGTCTTGTCAATGCTGAGCAAGTAAACACAGAGCAGCAGAGAATGGTGGTCCTCAGGAGTGGACCACTAGGATAGTCCAAGTATCCTTTATAGCACCTAGGGTTGAATTTGGAGAATGGATTTTGTTCCACCTCATAAAAAATGCATGTGATTCAGGTAGAACTCTGAAATCACTAAGTGAACAGGAATCAGGCAATCTCAAGTAATTTTACCTTGTGTTTCATTTTATATGGCACATAGATAAAGACTCTCATGTACTCTCTATTTGATTACCTAAAGTGGGACCCACAACATATGCATCTAGGATGGATCAGACCTTTCCCTCCAGAGTCAGAAATTCTGGGATGAATAAAGGGCCCCACTGCACAATTAATTCTGTAATTTCCATTCCCTAGTGATCATCCAGTGTTCCTTTCACCAACTGTCAAGTAAAGGCCAGTCACCCAGATGCAGCTGACATTCTCCCTGACCCCCGTCTGTGTATTCTTTTAGTACAGAATGAAAGTTGCTTTCATCTTCCCAACCTGGAAAGCCTTCCCAACCTGGAACAGCTTCCCAGGATTCAGTGGATGCTCAGGCTCTTCTAGCCACCTAGTAGAACTGAAAAAGGAGTTTGCACTTGAAGATGCTGGCTGACATCTTTTCCTTTGCCTGCTACCTCTCAGAGTCACTGCCCAGCTCAGGTCTTTGGAAAGCGAGGGCAATCACTCCTATTGATTCTCTTTGATGTTGCCCCAGGCATAGCCATTAGTTCTTTTCTTTTCTGAATATAAGAAACTTCCTGGATTGTCATTTCCAAGGGATCAGATTCCAAATATATTTTTCAAAAAGATGACTTTTACAGTATTTTGAACTAATGCTTTTGAAATCCTGGTATCTCATCTTAAGGTAACATGATTTGGAAAAAGCAATTGTAGATCTAACAACAAATTTAAGTGACTGAGCGAAGGTTTCAGAGGATGAGGCAAGATCACAGTTAAGAAGGGACTTTAAAGCACAAAGTGATGATCTCCACTTGTATACTACAGGCCTAACAGTCTTATTCTTGCCACCATTGAACAGCTAATAAAGGAACATTCTCTATGTTTACAATTTTTAATGAATTATCCTCCCTCAAATAATAGATACATTGAGGAACTCACATCTCCTTCCTTTAGGGATGAAATAGATAAGTCAGTTTGACAATCTCTAAAAATAATAATTATGCTAATGGGAAACATATGGCACATGGAAAACCTAAACAGAAAACATTAAGGTGATAGAACTAATGTGTGTAGGAGCTAAGCAAGGGCAGGAGAAAATCATGCTTCAAGCTACATTGAGTTCTGGTACCACAGCTTCAACTACTAGGTCCCAAACACCTCTGCTTTTAAATTAGAAAAGGAAGGGGAATGAACAGTGAGATGCAAAGGCACCTGAAACCGAAGGATAGCCTCCTGCATCGTTCATCTTCTACAAACATTTTAGGTGGAATTGAAGGCATTTACACACCCTACTGTGTAGGATGCAAAAGTCTCTTATATTTTTAAAAAAGAATATAAACTTTCAGGGAAATCTTTTGCTCCTTTTCAGAAGCTTATCTCAGATTTTGCCCCCAAGCCACAAGTTACTGGCATCCGCCCTCACAGGCATATTGGGTAGGAAGCTCAAGGAGCATTCCACAGAAATATTATCTCAAAGGGTTTCATAGCAGGCAGTTTTCTCACCCACCTATGGAGAGATACTGGGCTTTATGAGAAAGACTTTAAATCCAGAGATTTAAAAGTTCAGACTTTCATTTCTTTCATTTATCACAAGTTGCTGCCCAGAGTTTCCAAGTATATTTGATCACAACAGAAAATTTCTCAGGTTTAAATTATACTTTTTCTTAAACAAGAGAGATTCTGAGGGTCATTTTTCACAATTTCAAGAATAAAGGAAAGGATATATATATATTATATTATAATATCATATATTATATTTATGTTTTATATTTACAGATAAATTGCAAGTAGTACAGAGTTCCCATAGACTCCACATCCAGTTTTCACTATTGTAAAATATTACACATTATTAGGTTACATTTGTCCCAAATAAAGACTAGATATTGATATACTGATATTAACTAGAGTCAATACTTAATTTAGATATCCTTAGTATTTCCTTATGCACCTTTTCTCAGGATCTCATGTAGGGTTCGATATAATACCTAGTCATAGTGCTCCTGAGGCTTTCTGTAGCTATCAGTTTCTCAGACTCCATGTTTTTTCGTTTTTCATTAAGTTTATTGGTACATTTTAGGTATATAATACAATTACATTCATCATTGGGAACTTGTGACTTTCCATGATGTATCTTGGTTCTTATTTTTTCCTTATCTCCATGCCCTCCCTTGAATCCCTTCACCCCTCCCTATTTACAAAGACTTTTGTTTCCATTTTTTCCTTTTCTCATACTTTTTCCTTTCTCTTCTTTCCTTTCCCCTTTGACTTCCACTTCCCCTACCATTTTAGACCTTTTCTTCCTATTTCAAATTTTCAGTTATGCATTTTTATCCTTATTTTCACATTTAGTTTCTCACACCAGAGAAACTATTCAGTATTTACACGTGTGTCCTATTTTTTTTACTTAAGAGTATGACCTCAATGTGCATCCACTTAGCTATAAATGTCTCTAGTTTCTCATTCTTTATGCCTGAGTAGTACTCCGATTTATTTTTAAAAACCACAACTTCTTTATCCAGTCTCCAGTTGATGGGCAATTGGGCTGTTTCCAAGTTTTAGCTATTACAAACAGTGCCGCTATAAGCATGGGTGCACATATATCACTATGGTATAATTCTTTTGGGAAGATACCCAGCAGGAGAATAGCTGGGTCAATTGAGACCTCTAATCCTAGTTTTTTGAGGTATCTTCATATTGATTTCCACAGTGGTTGCTCCAGTCTACACTCCCACCAACAATGAATAAGGGTTCTTTTCTCTGCACCACCCCACCAGCACTTGTTGTTCGTTGATTTCTTGATAGCAGCCATTCTTTCTGGAGTGAGGTGAAATCTCAGTGTTGTTTTCATCCACATCTCTCAAATGACCAGTGATGTTGAACATTTTTTCACATGTTTATTTGCTACTTTTACTTCTTTGTCTGAGAAATGTCTGTTCATTTCAGATGCCCATTTTTGAATTGGGTCTTTGAATTTAGGGGGTCTGATTTTCTTTTAGTTCTTTATATATTCTAGATAGTAGACCTTTGTCTGAGGAACAGCTGATAAAATTTTTTTCCCACACTGTAGGTTGTCTGTTACCTCTGTTGGTGATGTCTTTTGCAGTGCAGAAGCTTTTTAATAAGATGAGATCTCAGTTGTTGATTCTTTGTGCTAGTTCCTGCTCTGAGGATTTGTTCATAAAGATTTTTCCTATGCCAATGTCTTTGAGAATTCTACTTAACTTATCTTCCAGAAAGTTTAGTGTTTCTGTTTTAATATTTAGATCTTTAAATTCATTAGTTTAGTGAATGGTGAAAGACAGGCGTCTAGTTTTAATCTTTAGCAGGATGAAATCCAGTTTTTCCAACACCATTCATTAAAGAGGCTATCTTTCCTCCACTGGGGTGGTTAGCTTCTTTGTCAAAGATGAGGTAGCTGAGTATGTCTGGAGTTGTTTCTGCATCTTCTAATCTATTCCACTAATCGTCAGGTCTGTTTCTTTGCCAGTACTATGCTGTTTTTATCACAGTGGTTTTGTAGGAGTTTCAAGTTGGGGATTATGATACCCCCCTGTCATGTCTCTGTTGCCTAGAACTGCTTTTGCTATTCTAGGTCTCTTCTGGTTCCAAATGAATTTTTGGATTCTTTCCTCTAGTTTTGTGAAATACACTGTTGGGATTTCAATCAGGATTGCATTAAATCTATATAGCAGTTTTGGAAGTATAGCCATTTTCACTATATTGGTTCTTCCTACCCAGGAGCAGGGCATGTCTTTCCATTTTCTTATATCCTCTTCGATCTCTTTTTTCAGAGTGCCATATTTCCCAATGTAGAGGTCCTTTGATTCCTTCATTAGATTGATTCCTAGATATTTCATGTTTTTGGATGCTATTGTGAAAGGGATTGTTTCACTAATTTCTCTCTCAGTGAGTCTGGTATTTGTGTACAAGAAGACTATTGATTTTTGAGTGTTGGTCTTGTATCCAGTTACTCTACTGAATCTGTCAATTTAGTCTAGAAGTCTTTTGGCAGAGTTTTTTTGGGTCTTCTATGTAGAGTATCACATTTTCAGCAAATAATGACAGTTTAACTTCTTCCTTTCCTATCTTTATTCCTTTTATCTCTTTTTCTTGTCTAGTTGCTATGGCTAATGTTTCCAGAACTATGTTGAATGGTAGTGGTGGTAGTGGTTATAGTGGATATCCTTTTCTTGTTCTTGATTTTAGCGTGAAAGTTTTCAGTTTTTGACCATTTAGTATGATATTGGCTGTTGGTTTTTCATAGACTCAGACCCCGTGTTTTAAGTTTCCCAGACTGTTTTGGAATATACTGGTAAGTTTTTTAAAGGATTTGTTTAACGTCTTTTTCATGATTAGGCTGAGGTTATGAGTTTTTAGGTGCAAGACAGAGGTAAAGTACCTTTTCATCAGACTATATTACTCCATACCAGGAACACCAAGTGTCAGTGTGACTTATCACTTAAGCACTTGGGTTAGGAAGTGTTCATCAGATTTATCCACGTACATCGACCCTTTGGCTCATATTATATACTCTACTCCATGGAAGAAATTGACCATGTGACACTTTCCTTTTAAGAGTGAGAGTTTCACCCTGTCTCTCTCAAGGCAAAGTATTTATATATAACATTTGGTATTCTGCATGGGGGCTGCCACTTCCACATCTGTTTCATCAATCATTTTTATATCAATACAGATTCATAGAGAATTATTTTATATTTGGTTATTTGCTTCACTACTATTATATTTCTTTTGTTGTTGAAATTTTCTCAGTGGTGGCCACTGAGGACTCTTGTAGTTGGCCCCTGTGTCCCTTTGTTGCTTAAACTTATCTCACTCATTTTGTTTAATTAGTGTTATTTGGCATGATTTTTTTGAGCACTTATTTTCTGGCTCTACAAGATGCTCCAATCCCCCGTCTCATGTTTATGAGAGGGAGAGAGGGAGGGAGGGAAGCAGAGAGGGAGGGAAAAAGGGAGGGAGAGAGGACATAGACAGAGACAGAGACAGAGAATATCTTCCTCTAGTTTCACTGAGGGCTGATTGACAAAATTGAATAAATTTATGGTGTATGATATTCTGATCTTATATACTGTTAAATGGTTACCATAATCAAATTAAACATTTATCACCTCAGTTACATTTGTGTGTGTTTTGAGAACATTTTTAATTTTTTTCCTTAAAAATTTTTAAGTAAACAAGGCAGTATTATCAACTATAGTCTAACTATACATTAGATCCCCAGAACTTATTCGTCTTATAATGGAAATATTGCACACTTTGACTGACATCTCCCTATTTCTCCCACCTCTAGCAACCACCATTCTTCCTGCTCTTTCTATTTAACCTTCTAAGATACCACATATAATTAATATCATACAGTATTTGTTTTTCTCTGACTTTTTTCCCTGAGCATAATGCCTTCAAGGTTCATTCATTTTGTCCAAATGGGCAGTATTTCCTCCTTTTAAAAAATAATATATATAATATATAATACATTCTGCAATTTCTTTATTCACTTATCTCAGACACTTAGGTTGTTTCCATGTCTTAACTATCATGACTAACAGTATAATAAACATGGAAATTCACAGATCTCTTCGAGATAGTAACTTTGTTTTCTTCAGATATATATATCTAGAAGTGGGAAAACTGGATCATGTAGTAGTTCTATTTTTAATTTTTTGAAGTACTTTAATATTATTTTCCATAAGAGTTGTACTAATTTACATTGTCATCAATCATACATTTGTTGTCATTTGTCCTTTTGGTACTAGCTTTCCTAACAGCTGTGAGGTGATAACTTCATTGTGATTTTGATTTGCAATACCCTGATGACCTTCCATACCTGTTGGCCATTTTTTTGTTTTTGATAAAGACATTTCTCCCAATCTGTTGCTCATTTTTAAACCAGATTATTTATTTTTATTCTTGAGTTTTATGAATTCCTTATATATTTTGAATATTGAACCCTTATGCAACAGTTTGCAAATGTTGTCTCCCATGCATAAAGTTGTCTTTTCATTTTATTAATTGCTCTATGTGCTTCACAGAAGTTTTTTAGTATAATGTAGTCCTGTTTATTTTTTCTTTTGATGTTTAGAGTTTGGGGTGATAGATATAGATATGGATATAGATATGTGCATACACATGCATTTTCAAAATTAGCATCAATGTGTTTATTCTTAGGTCAAGAGTTTTACCGCTTTAGTTCTCACATATATGACAGATGTACATGAATATTGTTTCCCTAGCACCATTTAGTAAAGAGACAATCCTTTCCTCATTTTGTACTCTTGTCAATTATTATACACTGCACATGCATGGATTTGTTTTGGGGCTCTTGATTCTCTCCCATTAGTCCATGTGTCTTTTTATGTCAATGTATACAGTACTTCCTTGGCAATTGTAGCTTTGTCATATCATTTGAAATCTGGTAATATAATACCTCCAGCTTTGTTCTTCATTCTCAAAATGCTTTGGCTATTCCGGTTTGTTTTAATAGTTCTGTGAGAATTTCAGGTTGGTTTTTTCTATCTCTGTGAAAACTGCTATTGGAATTTTGATAGGGCTTCCACTTCATCTAAAGAACAATTTGGGAAGAATGGACTTTTTTTTTTTTTTTTTTGTACTGGGGATTGAACTCGGGTCCTTGTGCCTGCGCAGCAGGTGGTGAAACCACTGAGCTAATTCCCCAGACCAAGAATGGAAATTTTAACAAGTTAATTCTTCTAGCCCATGCTGTTCCTTCTCATTTACTTTCCATCTTCAATTTCTCACAAAAATGTTTTGTTTTCAATGTACAGATTTCATCTTCTTGCTTCAGTTTATTCCTAAATATTTTATTCTTTTTATGTCATCACAAGTAGGATTATTAATTTTTTTCAGATAGTTTGTTTAGAATATATATATATAATTTTTGTAGGTTGACTTTGTATCCAAAACTTCACTGAATTCCTTTATTAGCTCTAGTAGTTTTGTGGAAGAGTCTTTGGGGTCTTCTATCTAAAATAGCATGTTATCTGCAAACAGAGATCTGGCCACTGTGTTTGTTGTTACTGGGTACAAAAACTTCTATGCTCAACTTTCTTTTTTAAAAAAATTTTTTTTCCTTAAATTCTTTTATTGGTACATTTTAGGTATGCAATATATTTACATTTATCATTGGGTGCTTGTACCTGTACATGATTTATCTTGGTTCTTATTTTTTCCCCATTACCTGTGTGCCCTTCACCCCCCTCCACCCTTCCCTATTAACACAGACTTCGTTTCCATTTTTTTAAATTTTCTCACAATTTTTCCTTTCCCTTCTTTCCTTTCCCCTTCACCTCCCACCATATGCTCAACTTTCTACGACTGAGAAAATACGTGGATGTACTATACCTGTCTATAAACATATCTATATTTCTACATGTAATCATCTTATCTACGTCAGGCAAAATGTAAGTTTACACTATGGTCTCCTCTACAATTAGTATTATTCTAGCCCTCTCACATTGCTTATCTCTAAGTTTCTACAACAACAGTGAGAAATGTCTCCCTCTTTCCACTATCCATTTAATTAATTGCTCAATTGTGGTATACATCAATAGTTTCAAATTTGCTCACCAAGGCACCCATGGGAAACAAATCTATCAGTGAGAGAAATATGCTTTAATACAACTCACTTTGCCTTTAGTCTTATAGTCTGGATTCACTTTCAAAGTTACTTAAATCAACATTTCTCCAATTTTGTTAAGTGAAGTTATTTCATACATTTGCGATATTGTTAAATTTTTTTGTCTAAATTCCATCCTGGAATCCTTTGACTTCCTAAGTGCTTTTTAAAAATTCTCATAAAATAAGGTTCACTCTTTGTTTTATAAATTCTATGACAAATTCATAAGGTCATTTATCTACCATTCCAATATCATGAAGAATAACTTCACATCCCTAAAAAAGTCCCTCTTGCTTCATGTATTCAGGCTTCCCTGCCAATACTCTTGATGACCACTCATTTGTTAACTGGCTCCATTATTTTACCTTTTTCAGAATTTCAAATAATTGAAATATAATATTCAAACTTATTTTACTTTGTAACATGCATTTAAGAGTCATTCATTATGGTCTTCTATTACATGTATGTAACATTTATTAAAAGACTTCTTAGTTGTTTCAAGCTTCTTGTGATAATAAATACATAATCTACTCTGTGGTGCTTATAATTTTGTTTTATAGATTTCCCAGCTGGACTGCTTTATTATATTGGCACCTTATTGGTGGGGTGGTTAGAAATGGAACTGTGCTACTCCCCATCAACCCTCCAATTACTCCATCAACTTTTCCCCCAGAGTGTTCCTGTTAGGCTATGGCTCTAGTGACTGTGGCTCCAGAAAACAGATCTCAGCTATGATTCTCTGGATTCACCCGTCTAACTAAATTTCATGGTGATAATTTTCCTGAAGATCTCCAATGGATCAAAGAACTATATGTATGTATGCATGTATGTATGTATGTATCTATGTTTGTGTATGTGTGTGTATGTGTCTTAAAGCTTTTTCTTGTTGTAAGAAATGGAATGACAACTTCCAAGCTCATTGTGTGTCACAGCTGAAAGTGTAAATATGTATACATTGTGATAGTTGTTGTGTTTCTGCTACCAATACATTAGTCTTCTTTGTTGTGGGAATCAATGTCGTATTTGGCTTAAAGAACAATGCATTAATACTACGATCTAGACTTATACTCCTGAGTTTTCCTATGACAGTGCTTTTTGGCCTCCACTTTCCAAATGTAAAAATCCTCCACCAGAATAGATTAATAATACAAAAATACCATATTTGATGAGTATTTGTGGCTATCAAAAGTTTCATTCATTGCTAGTAGGAGGTTGGATCAACCACTTTTGATAACTGTTGGGAACAGCTTTTCCTAAAATGAGCCATAGATAGTAAAATCACCATCATCAAATTGTGATTTCACTGCTAGGTAAAGACTCAATAAGAGGAAAAAAAACTAAAACCTAAAAAAATGTTTATTTGGGGTTTTTGTGTCTTCTTGGTTCATTTTTGGTGGTTCATGTTTGCCTGGGAATTTATCCATGTCTTCTGGATTCTTCAATTTATTAAAATAAGTTTTAAAATATTTTCTTAAAAGTATGCCTATCAACACTATTTATAATGAGTGCAAATTTGAAATAATACAAACATCACTAGAATAAGCTGTAGAATATTCAAAAATGGAATACTATATATGAGAAATAAGACTAAATCTCACAAACACAATATGGAGGAAAGAAGCCAAACACAGAAAAAGTACACAGTATAAGATTTCATTTACTTGTAATTTAAGAATAGGCTAAACTATGCTGTGGTATTAGAAATTGAGAATGTATTTTCCTGTTATTTGAGAATGTTAGTGATTCAGTGGGCATGAAGAAGGACATGTAGAATGCTAGTAGTAATCTATTCCTTGAATTGTTCACATTGAATGTTCAATATATGAAAATCCATTCAACTATATACTTTGATGTTAATTTCTTATGTGTATTTTATACTTCACTAAAAAGGTTCAAATAAATATGGATAATGAAGCTTTTTTAAAGCAATCTTTCTAGATTCTTGTTAGGTTCTAGTGACAATGTATGAGAAAATGCTTTGTAAAATCCAAACACTATAGTGATGTAATGAGTTATTACTATCATCAGTACTGTATTATCTTCATCTCTGTTTTCTTTACATATAATTTATATATATAATTACTATAGGCAATTGCCACTTTTCCAAATCAGAAAAGATTCTAGGCTATTTAAATTTATCTTATAAGCAACGAGAAATCTCAGTTCAACATGAATTTTCTCTGTACTCAGACTCCTGAATTTTCTTTTTATACTACAATATTTATGAACCTAAAGGGTAATCCAATGTCAACCTAAAAATGGCAATTGGAGTTGTTATGCTTAAGTTTCCTCATTATATAAGATCTTACTGGATAAGAAACATAGTCCTTCCCTACTCTGCAGCTAAAGTCTTGTACATGTGGTCCACTATCATTGCAGTGGAAAATCTTCATGTATTTAATTTAGCTCTTTTGACTACAAAGGGCTATATAGATGAATATATATTATATATACATGTACATACAACTGTAATGGGCAAAGGAAATAATGAATAAATTAAAACAGGTAAAAATAAAAATAAATCATTACAACAAATTCCTTTCAAGTAGATCCTAACTTAATCAATGTTCAAAATTTTGACCTCACAGTCAGAGAAAAACATTAACTTCTCAGGAGGAAAAAATATTCTGGCAGGTCCGTAGTAATCACAACATCTCTTTTGCCAGAATATATTTTCTTTCTCTATGCAGGTCTATTAAATAGCCCTCAAATGTTCCAATAAGGACATTTTTCTATATGCATTCCTTTGTAGTTCGGTCATTGTTGTTGATATAATACTAACAGGAGAACTCATTTTTTAAACCAGGCTTTTATACATTATTAAAGAGTGAGAGAAAGTACAAACATGACCACAAGTCTGGCAATTTCTAGTCATTTTAGCAGACATGTCTTCTGTTGTTAGTTTTGTTTCTTTCACAAATAAAATGTCTGAAGAATATCACAAAGCCTAATGTTTTCTGTCTCTTACCTTGAAGAATTAGAAACTCTAAGAGTTTATTAGACATCTTCAAAAGTTCATCCGATATTTAATAAAATCTTAAAAACTTTCCTCAAGGATTTATGAGATGTTCCTGTTCTTATAAAAGAAATTTGTGTAATTTTAAAAATCTACGTAACTTAGAGGCAAAGGACTTTAATTTTGATAGACATCTTTTAGGAAATACCGTTTTGATTTCCCATCTTCTCAGTCTGCTCTTCAGACCAGACTTGTGTGTAGACCTGTCGTAACCTCTAGTCCAACTTATGTGCCAATATATGCAAACAATGCATAGTAGTGATAATAAAGGTGGCAAAGTGATACACAGTATTATTTATTGATATTGTCCAAATATGACATGAAGGTTGGAAAAGACGTTAAACATTATATAGTCCAACCACATTCAGTGATTTTTGAATATGCTCTACCAAGCTTATAGTTGTCTTTTCAACCAAAAAGAAGCACCTGACTCAATTTTTATTTTAAAGTACATTACATTTTTACTTTAAAGTATTCTAAAGTAATTAAAATTATCCCATATCATCTTAGAGTTTTATATAAAATTAGCCTATGTATTATGTTATCTTAGTATTATCTCACTGAACCCTTACATCACCATTATAAATTAGTTTTATCTCCATTTAACAAATATTGAAATTGAGACTCAAGTACCTTAGTCAGTTTTCCCAGGGTCATGATGCAAGTAATGGCTCAACCAAATTCTAATATGAGGGTTTCCAAAAATAAGTGCTTTACCACTTTCTTTCTTGGGACCTCTGAATTTTTTCCAAGATTTCTAGGAATAATCTCTAATATTTTCCAATTTCCTGCAGTTAAGAATTTTAGAGTTTTACTCAACAGTCTCCTATGAATGTGTCCTTGTAAGTTTATTTCTCTCTTGATGTATAACATTCAAAAACTCAACATCCCCAGAGTGGTATTACCAGGACAGAGTAAAACAAGATCATTGCCTCTTTTTCTATAACTATACCCATGGAGCCTAGAACACAACAATTTTTATTGATGGTAGTTTTGGTTGTTTTATCATTAATATTTCAACCTATACCTTAGGCATATGGAAAGGGCCTTCATATTACTTATATCATCAACTCTTATTCTATAGATTCCCAAATCAACTGTGTAGGATAAATTGGACAGTTACTAATTCTATTTTACAGAGAAGGAAACCATAGGTGAGACAAATTGTCATAACAGTGAATATGACTTGATTCTTTTTTCTGATTTCAATCTAGAGTTGTATTCATCATATAGCACTGCTGACAATAGTTAAGTCCTGGTCTATAAATCCCTGCAGGGCCAGGGATTTAGCTCAGTGGTGCTGCCGCCTGCCCCATAAGCGCAAGGACCCAAGTTCCATCCCTAGTACCAAAAAAAAAAAAAAGTGCCAGGCATGGTGATGCACACCTATACTTCAGGCCAGGGATTTAGCTCAGTGGTTCTGCCACCTGCTCTGCAATCATAAGGCCCTGAGTTCGATCCCCAGTACCAAAAAAACAAAACAAACACTATAAATCCCTGCATTCCCCCCCATGTTATATATTATAAAGCATATCTCCCATGACTTCTTGGGGAGCAGTATTTTTTATTTAACTCTGAGTTCTATACTTATCACAATTTAGCTTCAGCATTGTAGGTCCAATTACTGAGATCTGAAATACTGGCTTATATGTACTTCATGACATCAAATCTGATAAAGAGTAATAAATGCCAGTGCAGAGCTAAAACCCCAGAGACAAGTTAATAGGTCTTTTTCCTTCTCCTTCTTCAGTGCTTTATTGTTTCATTGTCTTCTAGACTCCTTTGTGTGTGTGTGGTACTGGGGATAGAACACAGAGCCTTAGCACTAAGCTATATCCTAGGACCATTTATTTATGTGTTTGTTTGATGCAGGGTTTTTGCTAAGTTGCTAAGTTGCCAAGGCTGGGTTCAAACTTGCAATTGCTCTACTTCAGCTTCCCTGAGTGCTAGGATTACAGGTGTGCACCACCAGGACTATCTAACCTCAATTATTTTTATAAGAAAATCCACTAATTTTAATATTGCTCTTATAAATATCCTAGTTCAAGAGTTGCTAAAATTTTATTGTAAATGTCACAAAATAAGGATTGTTAGGCCAAGTGGTAGAAAAAGGATATTATTTAAACATTTATGTAGCAATCATTTAAGAATGTCAAAATCATTCTTTTTCTTTTCTTTTTCTTTCTTTCTTTTTTTTTTTTTTTTTGGACCTTGCTCTTGCGAGGCAGGCAGTGGAACTACTTAAAATCATTCTTAAACCACAATGCACCAAGGCAGTTTGTGGGTCACATCAGGCCAAGATGCTGTAGTTTTCTGAAATTCACAATGATTTTCCCATTTATCTTCAGTTTTAAACAATTTAACTATAGATTTGTTTTCTCTTGTATTTATTCTTCTTGATGTCATTGAACATCTTGTATCTGAGGGTTGATGTCTTTAGTCATATTAGAAAACTCTCATCTTACAACTATTTTTTCTTGCCCTGTCACCTCTTCTTTCATGAACGCCAATTGTTCACATATTAGAAGATTTAAGACTGCCATGCAGACATTGAATGTTCTAGTCTATAATTTAATTTTTTTCTGAATCTGATTTTACTTTGGTTACTTTCTATTGGACTGTTTTCATCTCACTGATTTGGCCTTCTGCTGTGTTCAGTGCAACATAAAGAAGTACTATCACTAGATGAGGAAACTGAATCTCATGGTGATAAATACCGCACCTTGTTTGATGAAGAGGATTAGGTAGTAGGTGATGTATAAAGGACTTTAACATTGATTTTTCTTATTCTGATATACTTCCTACTACATCAATCTGTCTTCTAATCAATATATAGCCAACTAGGGGCCAATTAGACCATCTGAATCATGTAAGTCAAGTGATGCACAGAAGATTGAAGATGTCTCCAAATAATATTTAGTGTCAAAAATACTAATCCAGTATAAGTTACAATTAAATCATGCACATTTGAAAATGAATTGGATGTTCGTGGGTTTGACCAAAAGTAGTTGGATTGTAGCAAGATGTACCCTACCCAATCTCTTCTCAAGCCTTCTATAGCCAGACTTCTAGCAATATATGAAGATGAGACAAATATTCCTTTGCAGGAAATCTCCCCTAATGAGGAAAATTAATGGCTAGGGTCCATATTAGTCAGTTGTTGCCAGAATAATGCTGCCTAACAAACAACCCCAAAATTCAGCATCTTAAAACATGAGCATTCATTTTTCATATACATGGATCTCCAGATTCTCAATGGGAGATTGGTTTCAGCTTAGGTTTGCTATGCTTGTTTCACCAGCAGCTATCTGAGGAATATTCTTCTCATGACCAATGCCAGAAGCCACCAGAGTTGAGCAAAAATATATAAAGTCTCCTGAAACTTTGGTTCAAATCATACTGCCACTTTTGTCTGTATTCCATTGACCACAGCAAGTTACAGGGCAATTCCAACATCAATGTAGTGAATAGACACTTTCAAAGAGGTCAAGAGAACAGAGGAAATACTTGCTGGTAATATAATTTGCTACACCCACAACAATCTGGTGTTGTCTCTTAGAATCATGTTTCAATGTTAGACACGATACAATTCTACCAATAACTAGAGGAAAAATAGTTGAGCTAATATGCAAAATGGTGCATTGAGATCATAACCCAGACAGAAGAAAACTTCTTTATACTCATCACTGCTTAGTTCTTCTTTTGATGTTTCAAACAATAGATATCCCAAATGTTGTAGAATTTTGCTTAGGAGTTATCTAAAGAGTGTTACACTCCCGTGTTTTCTGATGAATACCTGTCTGGTTTTTGCATTTCATATCAGCTGAAGGTGGTTGAGTCAGAGGCCAGGGCTTCCAGAAATAGTGGAATAGGTGTCCTGACATAGAGACTTTCACAAAGGCTCAGCTGCTGGATAGCATAACCTCCAACTTTTATGTTTAAGAGATTATATTTAGTAGACACAATATTTAGTTCATTTCTAGGATTAAGGCTGAAATGGTATATTTAATGGCCACATAGAACACATCTCTTCACAAAGTAAAATGACAGCTAGTGGCTCCTAGGCCAACTCACCACCTGCCAACTTAAAATATCTGATTAGAAAATGGAACAGAAGGTGGAAAAAAATCTAAAATTTTAGCAGGAAAATTATGTCTTTTCATCTTTGATTCTCTGCTCTGTAAGGGGCAGCACTAAATTTGATTTTTCTTGGTTAACTTACTTTAGAAAACACCATCTCTAAAAATTTAGTATGTGAAGCTATAGATCATAAGGGCATAAGCACAGAATCTTTAAAGCCATATATCACAGAAGTTTTCTTCTATTGCAAATTGCTAAAAAGATGCTTTAGCTCATTAGTGACTGCCCAGATATCCCTAGAGTATTATTGCTGAGTATTATAACACAAATGGTTCCCATAATTTGAAATGAATTATTTTGAATATCTAAAGGTAACTCCTTACTGCAGATGCTTTACGACATAATGAGGTCTTAACTCTACCTGATTAAATGCACTGGTAAGTCAACATTATTGAAAAGTACTAAGATGACATGAATTATTTTTTCAAATTACTACAATAGCAAGAATGTATATTTGTCCATAGATGCAGAAAAACAGGATAAATTGTAGGTCAGCAAGATTTTCCATGGGACTATGATGTCTTAGGGTTATTGAAAAATCCACAAGACGAGAGAATAAAATTCATTGGGATGGAACACTATCATGCATAAATGCAGAACATGACAACTCAAAATGTTTTCATTATTTTTGACTTTTAGAGGTAGAAAAAAGACTATTAAGAGGCATATAACCCAGAATATAAAGACTTTATGCATGGCTTGTACTATACTAGCTTCTATATTTCTTAGTTTCTCTACACAGTGGTGATATAGGAGACAGGGCATGGCAAAACTGGCTGGGGAAATGAGCAGAACCTGCCAATTACAGGATTCCAGGACAGCGCCAAATAATTCTCAGCACCCCATATGTGGAATTTCTTGCAGTCTCTCACAGGATGTGGACAACATAAAAGAAGACCAGACATCATGGGGAGCCACTCTCTAGACTTCCCATGATAGCTCACAGTGTGTTTCACAGATACAGCATGTACTTTAATTTTTGCTTTTAGTTTTTATTTTTCTCTTTGTTCAGCCTAAGTTGACTCTGCAGAGCTAGTTTCTCCCATACTCATTCACCCTGCACTTTTCAAATAAACTTTTGGCACTGTTTTTGATTTGTTTCTTTTTTCAAGGCAAGAAGGATCTGGAATACTTTTGATTGGCAAGCCATTTCTAAAGGCACTTCTGACTAACAGTAGTACCTCAGTTCATAAACTTAATTTGTTTCATGATTTGGGGAAGATGCTGCATTTGTTTTTGTGTGGAGAAGATGGCCACAGTTGTGTTTGTCACTGAATGTGGAGGTTGTGAATGGAAGTAAAATTTTTTCAAATGCCTTTGTTTGGAAATCAAATTGTTTGTGAACAGAGGCATTCATTAACAAAGGTATTACCGTGTATTTTTCTAACATATATATTATACTCACCCTGTGTCTTGTATTACCCTATATGCTTTATGTAAATTAACTTATTTAATTTTCACAACAATCCCATGAAGTAGGTTCTCTTCCCCCCACCATTTTACTAGATGAAGAAACAAAAATAAGTAAATCAGTATTGCCCAGAGTTATATACAGTAAGTAGCAGAGTTGGAACTTGGACCCATATATCATGACTTCCTGGTCCATGGTCCCACCCACTATACTAGAATGTTTTCTTCTGCATAACTCCCAGTTGTATGCTGGACAAAGGGGATTTTTCCATCAAATTCTTGCTTATATAATAAAAATCCATGTTTTCTTTTTTTTTATAATTTCTACTCTCTCAACCTCAACGTCTTCTATTGGACTCAGATACTCAAATATCTTTCTATTCATGCTTGTCGGAAATGTCAATTGTATTTCATATATTATTCCTGGAGGGTTGTGTTCAGAAGAATCCTGTGGCTATACCCTAACTTAACAACAAAAATAGTGTATTAATCAATTTTAAGTATCTGCCATGGGCATAGGAAAAAGGGAGAAGTAGTATAAATACAAAAATTCTATGGTAAAATACAATCCAGCTCTATCAGAATGCCTGGACTCCAAAGAACACCTCTGTTGTTCTCCCTCCCAACCTTATGGGCTTGTCTGCTTTCTGCACAACATCGAATTGTATTCCAGGGAATTGTAATGCAGCTCAGTAAACCAAACAAATGCTTTGGACTGATCACACCCAGGATTAGATCATGGCTCTAATACTTGTACTGAAATCAATCTCTCAGTTCCTCTATCTGAATAACGTGTGTAATATCTTCCATATGGTATTATTGTAATGCCTTGGTGGTATAGTGTAGGGACAGAAAACTTCTTCTGTTAAGAGCCAAATGAATATTTTAGGCTTTGTGGGCCATAGTTTGCCATCTGAAATACGGGAATATGGAAGTATTTCTCAATCAAAAATGTTAATTTTCTTAAAAGTTTTTTTCATTCTTTCTCTCTCTTTCTAATATTAGACATGGAAATAGTCTAGTTGTTTCACTTAAAAGACACACATATCTAGGTGAGCTATAATTAGCTATTATTGCTAAGTCCATGATATGAATGAATGTGTTAATCACAGGTAGTGAGAGTAATGAATCTCACTGGAATGGGACAGACACATACATGGTGGCATCTCTATCTCACAGGTGAAGAAATAATATTTCAGAGAAAGCCATTGGCAGAGTCTGGTTGGGCCCTGAGGTCTTTAGAATCCTTAGGCAATGCTCCTTCTCTTAAATTTCCATATCCTAATAGGCAAGCCAGCAGAAAAGCCATGAACTCACATTATCTCTCCACCTGTAGAATGATGTTGAGGGTCCTCTATTCTCTGTTATCAGGTGAAAAATCCCCAAACAGTGTAAAGACACTGCTCCTCAGCCTCATTCCCTACCCCACTATCACACTCCACTGACTATGCAGAACACAGGATTTGGGGGCAATTGCTCTGGACTCGAATTCCAGCTCTACTGTTTACATAGATACGACAGCGGGCAAGGTTTTTTTTTTTGCCTCCTGTTACTCCATTCTCTCATTTAAGAAATGTGAACAATGATACCTACCTCACAAGGCAATTGTGAGAACCGAGTAACATCATCTATTTTGTGCTGCTATAACAGAATACCAAAAAATGGGTAATTTTCAAAGAATAGAGGGCTGGGAGTATAGCTCCATGGTACAGTGCTTGCCTAGCATAAAAATGTGCCTAGATTCAATCCTCAGAATGAAAGAATGAATGAATGAATCTCACATCTCTGGCCTGTGGGAAGGCCAGGATAAAAGTTTTAGGAGGCTCACTGTTTGCTGAAGGTTGCTGTCTACTTTAAGATGATGGCTTGAACCTTGAATCTTGCAGATGGTCAGAACACTTTGTCCTCACTTGGAAAAAGGTAGAAGGACCAAACAAAAAGTAAAATTCCTTCTGGAAAGCCCCTTTATCAGGGCATCTATTCTCATTCATAAGGGGGAGTGCTTATGGCCTAATCACCTTAACAGCTCCACATCTTAGTATTATTAAGCCCACTGCAAAAACGCGAGTTTTGGGCAGGATACATTCAAACCCCAGCAGAAAAGGAATGAAAGGACTTACCTCTGGGCCTTGGACATAGAAAATGCTCAACACATCCAAGTTTTTTTTCAGTTTCCCAAGAAAACTCCATAGAGCTAGATTCACAACCTCTAGTCTAGAGTCAGAGAAAGTCATTACACAGAAGTATGAGTAGGAAATCATTTGGAGCTTAAATTTCCTTTTAAATGATTGGCAAATAAGTGTTTTCTAACTGGATTATTAATATCATTATTGAAATAAAATTTGTCGCTTTAATATGCTACACAGTGCAAGATGAAACTGCTGCCCTCAAGGAGGAAAAGGAAGAAGTTGACAGTTGTTGATAAAGAGGAACACTGAGATGATGTTTCATAGCTTTTTCTCCCCTCTGCCAATAAATTAGAGCTATTTTGTGTGGTTCCTCAATTCTAATCTTATATTTCTTGCCATTTTCATCGAGTTCCCAGAGGGGAGGCATCCTATTGTTGACATTTAATAATGCCAAACAATAATTGAGGTCTAATTAGGCCAGAGGAGGCCAGGAAAAGTGTTCAGCATTGGTGGCTGCCTCTGGGTAGGGCCCATTTAAACCATTTTAGAGAGAGAAGGCTCTGTGCCATTTGTAAAGCTATCAAGATAAAGAAAATCCACAGTCACTGCTCCAATTGTAAATAAAAGATGATGAAGACAAAAACGATATTGCTTTGTACACAGTCTAGGAAAGCTGAAGATTGGGGAACTCAGCACATAGCTTGACCTTGAAGGAAGGATAAGATTCAGATCAGCTGAGAGGAGGTAGGGATGCACACATCATCAGTACTAGGTGAGGAAAATGTGTATCTTGCTCAAGACACAGTGATTGCACTAGACAAGCTATCCTTTTCTAAAGTTAAAATACTACTTTATACAGAGGGTGGAATATGGTTTTTCTCCATATTTTGTATAGGTTAAAACAATCCACAAAGAAGCCCTGTGTCTTCTCTCTGTTCAACTCTTCACCAAGTGGCATCAAACGCTTTAATGTAAACAATACACTAATTCCCCTTTTGCATCCCTCATGACTGGAGTCAGAAAGCTGTTTGTCTTGCATCTCCAATGGCAGCAAATCACCAGTGATCATAATACTTAGGGGATTGGAACCCAGTGTTGATATTTCAGAAGGGTTTCTGGTAAATTGAATTTTTACTCAGAATTAACCAGTTCAGTGCTTGACATTGAAAAGTCTTTCAAGTAATGAATAAGTCTATTCTTCTGTTTCTGTGCACAGTTTAGCTAAGAGAGCCACACACTTTCTTAGTGGTATGAGAAGCCACAGGCCCTTAGATCTATCATTCATTTCAGCACCAAGCTTTATTGTCTTATAATGTAAAAGGAGCAAGAGAAAGTGTAGAAAACTAGACAGATTGTAAGCTGAGGCAACCTGAGGAAATCAAGAGGGACTGTTGCTTTTCTTCCTCTTTTTTAAACTAAATTTATGGTCCTCATTTATTTTCCTGTGACAGGCCTCTTTCCCTTAAATCTATGGAAAAGAAAAAAGTTAATTAGGGATTTTAGAAGCTGAAGTGTAGTTAATTACAGATTTGCTAGATGTTACAATCTTCTCAAACATGAACACCTTTATATTCTATGTATCTATCTTTAATGTATGGCATACACAGTAGATTGGTATAAATGTTATATATCATAGTGATACTTCATTTATCTGAATATAAGTGAAGTTATTTTTTCAGATAACTGAAACATCAAAATATTTTAAATTGTACTAATTTTTATTATAACTGTTTTAAATTCATCCATTGATTTCCTACTTTATAGAACAATCTTTACTTATACTATAAAATGGAGTTGCCTTCAAAAGCCTTCTTGATAGGTATAGTAAGTATATTTATTCCCTGCTGGCCATTTACATTTGCTAATCAAATACAAGAGCTACTCAAGACTATTTAAGTACAATAGAAAAATAGTTCTTAATAAAGGATCTTAAAATGTTGCATATTAATAGGGTCTCATATTTACTACCCAACATGTTTGAGTAAATGGGTGTGCCACCAACAAATACACTAAAATGGTAAATAAGTACCATTCCAGGCAATCAGAACCATAACATATGTATAGTCTGTATATGTGTACATATTTGTGCAATAAAGTTTCTTCTTTGAATTAATCCTAGCTCTTAACAATACTTCAAATAGCTTATTGTTTCATCTACCATGTATTCTAAGCTAAGGGACTAAGTCCATTTATGGGCAAAGATTTTGTATTAGGCACTGCAAGTATGAAAAACATGGAAAATGAAGGAAAACCCCCGCTCAGAGAAAGATCATAGTTGTTCAGGCTTCCAGATGTGAATAAGTAAAATATTTCTGCGGCTGATTTATTTTCAACTTGTAAACAGCTTTCTAAGCTGCTGAACCAATCCTAGTTTTTGAACTTCTTAGATTTACTTGAGGGCTTTGATTTACCCTCCTAAATGGATCAGTCAGTTAAACCTTAGAATTGACTATAGACTCCAGCAAGGATTCGTAGAAAGATAAAGGAATGTGCAATAGTAGTGCAACTTGCACCCAGAAAAAAATCTTTCATGGAGAGACTTAGCGTGCACAATAAACCAGCTGATGTTTGCAGAAAGGGCAAGATACAAAGGATGTTTTTGGAGGGAGTTTCACCAAGAACCAGTATTTGCTCTGCTCAGAGCTCTCTGTCATGACCCCAAAAGTCTATCATCCTTCTGAGCCCTCCTTCAGATGCTCATTCTCCAAAATGCTGGCTTAAACAAGCATGAACTCTGTCACAGCCAGATGCCACCAGAGCCCCAAAATGAAGAGTCAAGTCAAGTCATCTCTAATGACACCCTGAAAGTGCAACTTCGGCTTTTTCAGGCCCTGATCTGGTCACTTTGAATTGATTCTTTGAAAAAAAAAAGATGATAGAGTAAGATATTGTGACAGAATGAGAAGTGGTGAGTCTGATGCCCAAGCAGACTGTGACTCTCATATTTTTATGATTCTCTCTCAAGCCACATTTTAGAGCTAATATTATTATTTCTGCCACTATCTCTCACCACCACACTGACAATTGCTCATAGAGAAATCTCCTTACTTTTTTGTTCAGTTGAGATAAACTTAGAGATTTGCAAAAGAACTTGTGATACAAAATGAACAAGTAAACAAATCTAAAAGATCAAAACATCCACAGAAACCAAAACAGGTCAGTTCTAAACAGAATGAGCTTCCATACTACATACAATCAGAAAAGCCTGCAGAACTTATTTATGCATATTCCCAGACTCCACACTCAACCTATAAATTATGTTTTCAAGAGATGTGGCCTCTGAATCAGTAGGTTTACTGAAATCATCAGTGCAGCAACCGGCACTGTCTTTGGACCAAACTTGAAAATGATTCCTATAGTTTCCTAGTCCTATCTAACTTAAGCTAGCCAAGTCATCATTGATGCAATTTATTTTTATGGCAGAAGGCCATGTCCAAACTTCATCACAAAGGGAGGCATGAAATTGTAGATAAGTTGTTACAAGTCAAATAAATAAATAAATAAATAAATAAATCAGATTGTATCTTAAAACATACGTACTGATATTTTAACACTTACTAATGTACCTAGTTGATAGAATCTAAACAATGAATTTCATAAATGTCATATGACATCACTAATTCTTGGGCAGCAAACCTCAGCATGGCTATTACAATTGTTTTTAAACTCACCATGTCAAAATTATCTTTATTCTCTGATGAATAGCGACATTAATGAAATATTCTTTTTTAAATGAAGTCTATATGTCTTTTAAAATTTTCCAGTGTTGGTCTTTTTCTGACACCCCCTCACACACCGTGGAGTAATCTAGAACAAGCTGAGTCTTCTGTGAGAATTTTTCAAGTATTTGAAGACTACAGCCATGAGGTCATTCATCTTCTTTAACTATCCTGCTTCCTCATAAGTGTTTACCTATTACCATCAAGCTATCCCTCACCTATCTTGAATTACATTTACCCTGAATATTGGGCTTTCCAAGTGTTTTTATCTTTTAGAATCATCTGCAATATTGATTTTCTTATCTACGGGTATTAATCAGGATTGTCTAGGCTGTGTTAACTCTATAACTCTGAAAACTCACTGACTTAACACAACTAAGTCTATTTATTTTTCACATTATTTATTCAACAAGGCCAGAAAGAGGTTCTATCTACTCCATACAATCGCTATAAAGACACAGGCTGCAATAAACTTCAACATACTGTAGCTCCACCATGTAAGATATAAACCCTTCAACATTTCATGAGAGAGAACTAGAATCATAAGAGAAAACTACAAAGTCTCATATCATTTCATCAGTGTGTTGCCCTCAACTCACTGGATGGAAGTAGTTGTATGAGATAATAGAAAATGGTCTGAGTGATGTAGAATGAACATTAATAAGTGAACATGCAATGATGATTCTTCCTTCCAAATTCTATCAATTGAAGTAAAATAAGCATACTTTCTAGATAGATTTCCAAGACATTGCTTAAAATTTTGAACAAGACAGAAATTTCAGAAGTACTTCTTTAACTTGACTTACATTCCTTTGAAGACATTTTGTACTAATAACATGCTAAGTAATCAAGGAGAGACCTAGATAAAATAATCTAGGATTTACAGACTTCCCTTTCTCCAGCTTATCTTCCTTAATTTCAAACTTCACACATCACTGTATCATACAGAGAAGCTCCTATGACCTCTGGGGAAAGCAACACATGACCATCAAAACCAGCCAATCGAGGCCGTGAGTCGCACTGAACATGCCGAATCAGCCCGCTGCAGATAGGCAGGTCTGCGGATGTCCTACTGAAGTCGCGAGTAGTGTGGAAAACAAAGAATCAGCCCATGCCCCGGCAGCAATCCACTGGACACCACCACCCCCGCTCCTCTGTACAGCCACCTGGTTCGGTTCCACACTACAAAGACACAGAGGACGCCAGACCACCAGACCACTGCACTGGGTAAATTGGAGCCATTTTCGCCTCCCATCAGGACCAGGTCTATCTTCGGGGAAGGGCAGCTGGAACCTGCAATACAACTCTGCAGAGCTCAACCCTACAGGAGGACAGGGAGCTCAACTTGGAACTTGAAGCCACAAATCTGCCTGAATCTCATGGATCTGCAACTAGCTTGCTGAGACTCATTGATTTATATCTGCACACTGCTTCCCACGTTGTCTATTGTGACAGCAGAGAAATACACTGAAAGAGGCCCTACATCTTCATTGTTTTTTTTATTCCCAAAATTAGTATTATTAGTTTTTTTTTTCTCTTTTGTTTTCTTTTGCTCCTCTTATCTTTAATTTTTTTCCTACTCTTTGCAAATATTTGTTTTTCTCTGCTTTTTCTTTTCTTCTTTCTTTTCTCTTTCCTTACACTCACTCTCTTGCTCTCTCACAATTGTTGTTCATCTTCCCTTTCTGTCCCTGTTTTGATCCTCACTGAGAGTTCTACTTTATTTTACTATTATTCTCTTTTCCCTTCTCACCTCTGTCCTCTGGCCACACTGCTAACCTTCCCCTATCCTTCTTCCCATCTGTCCCTCCCTCCTCAACCCCTTCTAAATCCCCATCTCAAAGGGGAAAGTTGTTATATTGAAGACTTTCTTCACTATATGTTGGGTTGGTCCTCGATCTTGATTTAATTCACACAGCTAAAGGTAACAGATTAATAACTACCACAAAATGTCATTTTCGAAGATGTACTTGCAATGGTGTTGCTGATTATATCATCTGGGGTAAGGTGTTGTTATTGATCTAGTCAATGAACCTTCCTAGTATAAGGAAAATGAGATAGCCTTAGAGTCATTAGAGACTCAAAACTTAAAGACCAGCTATATCTGCAAGACACCTCTGAGAAGCAATCATTCCATAAGGGTTCTAATTATAAGCAACAAAGATACCTACAATAAGCAATTTCAAACTATCAACCCAGGAATTAAACCAAGGACATACCAAAAACAAAAATGAGAAGACATTTAAGCAAGGCACAAACTCAGACTTTCACCCCACCAAGGGAAAATCCTGGGGGAAATGAGATGGAAAAGTCCCATAACCAACTACCTGGATACCCTGAACTGATAGCACAGGAAGTAACAAAACAGATGAATGAGGCACTAGAAAAATTCAAAGCAGAAATAATCTTCCAGATATCTACAGAGATGGTGAGCAGACTGAAAGGCATTATTACAGGATCTAGAACAGAAACAGATAAAAAAATAGATGAGCTCAGAAACTTGCTGGAAGCCATGAATACCCAGCATTAGAAAGAAATGGAAACTATGATCTCCCAACATAAGAAAGAAATGGAATCCATGAAACAGATTCAAACAGATATTCAGAAGATCAAAAACTCCACTGAAAGTATCCACAGAGGATTAAGGGAAACTGAAGAAGAATATCAGATATAGAAGACAGAATCATAGTTAGAGACCATGAAAATAGAGATTTCTTAAAAATAGTAAAGGATCACGAGAAATCAATCCAACAACTGCTAGACAATGCAAAGAAGAATAACATAAGACTGATAGGAGTCCATGAAAAAACAGGAAAAAGCACAATTGACATTAAAAAAAACTGTTCACAGAAGTAATAGTGGAAAACTTCCCAGACAGAGGTAGAGAATTGGACATACAGATAAGTGAGGCATATAGAACGCCACCTAACCGTGGTCAAAAAAATCTACATCTAGACATATAATAGTCAAGATCCCAGAAACTGAACAGAAAAACAAAATCCTACAAGCAGTTAGAGAAAAGAAACAAATCAACTACAAAGGAAAGCCCATCAGAATCACAGCAGACTTCTCAACACAAACCCTCAAATGAAGAAGAGACTGGAGTCAAGTATTTTAAGCCCTAAAAGAAAATAACTTCCAACCTAGACTGTTGTATTCTGCAAAAATACCTTTCAGAATCAATGGGGAGGTTAGATACTTCCACGACAAAGAACACCTGAGAAATTTCATGAACACCAAACCAGCACTACAAGCAATTCTAAACAATATCCTAGAAAAAAGCAATAAGGCCACAATTCCATGAGGCCCAAAAGAAGGAAGCCACCAGGCAAGGTAAGACACTAAAGGGAAAGGGGGAAAAATAAGAAATAAAAGAGCCAACAAAAGTAAAACATCATGACAAGGATAAATCAGTATCTATCAATTATAACTCTCCATGTTAATGGCCTCAATTCACCAATCAAAAGAGATAGACTGGCAGAATGGATTAAAAAGGAAAATGCAACAATATGCTGTATACAAGAAACACACCTAACTCAAAAAGAAACTCACAGACTGAAAGTAAAAGGATGGAAAACAGTTCTCCACACCGCAGGAACCCAGAAGAAAGCAGGGGTAGCAATCTTATTTGCAGACAAACTAGATTTCAAACCAAAACTAATTAAGAGAGACAAAGATGGTCACTACATCCTTGTGAAGGGAACAATCTAAGAGGAAGAGATGACAATCCTAAATATATATGCACCAAATACAAATGCCCCCAACTATACAAAACAAATATTAACAGACATGATAAACCAAATAAACACTAACACAATTGTAGTGAGGGACCTCAATACCCCACTATCACAAATAGACAGATCTTCTAGACAAAAAATTAACAAGGAAATTCTAGAACTGAACCAAGCTAGTGAACAAATGGACTTAATAGATGTTTACAGAGTATTCCACCCCACAAAATCGGAATACACATTCTTTTGAGCTGCACACGGGTGATTCTCCAAAATAGACCACATGCTAGCTCATAGGACATGTCTAAGTAAATGTAAAAGAATTGAAGTTAGCCCTGTATATTATCAGACCATAGTGCAATAAAACTGGAGATCAATAACATAAGAAACTGCAAAACCCAACAAACACATGGAAACTGAATAACACCCTCTTGAACAACCAATGGGTCACAGAAGTAATTAAAGAAGAAAGTAAACCCTTTCTACAAGTTAATAAAAACATCAGAACAACATACAGGAATCTATGGGACACAATGAAAGCAGTTCTATGTGGGAAATTCATAGCAGTGAATGCCCATATTAGAAAAACAGAACAAACTCAGATAAATAACCTAATGCAGGACCTCAAGCTCCTAGAAAAAGAAGAGCATAACATGCGCCAAGCTCATACAAGAGAGGAAATTATAAAGATCAGGGTAGAAATCAATGCAATGGACACTAAGAGAACAAAACAAAAAATCAATGAATCAAAGAGTTGGTTATTTGAACAAATAAATAAAATTGATAAACCTTTAGCCAACCTTATCAAAAAAAGGAAAGAAAAGGCACAAATACATGCAATTAAGAATGAAAAAGGTGAAGTCACAACAGATCCAACAGAAATCCAGATGATCATCAATACCTACCTCGAGAACCTCTACTCCAATAAAATGGAAAACACAGAAGAAATGGGCAGATTCCTAGATACATACAAATGGCCAAAGTTAAATGAAGAAGATATAGAAATTTTAAACACCCCAATTACAATGACTGAAATTGAAAATGTAAGAAAATATTTACCAGCAATGAAAACCCAGGTCCGGATGGAGTCACTGCTGAATTTTACAAGACATTGAAAGAACTAATGCCATTACACTTTAAATTCATCAAGGAAATTGAAAGGGAAGCAATACTTCCAAATTCATTCCTGGAAGCAAGTGTTACTTTGATTCCAAAACCAGGGAAAGACCCAACCCAAAAAGAGAACTACAGACCAATCTCCTTAATGAACATAGAAGCAAAAACCCGCAACAAGATACTGGCAAAGAGAATACAGAGAGTCATCAAGAAGATCATACACCCTGACCTCAGATTTATCCCAGGGATGCAAGGATGATTCAACATGCGAAAATAAATAAATGTAATACACCATATTAACAGAGTCAAGGACAAAAACCATATGATCATCTCAATAAATGCAGAAAAAGCATTCAACAAAATCCAGCGCCCATTCATGAGAAAAACCCTACAGGAAATTGGAATAGAAGGTCTTTATCTCAACCTGATTAAGGCTATCTATGAAAAACCAACAGCCAACATCATACTAAATGGTCAAAACCTGAAAAGTTTCACACTAAAATCAGGAACAAGTCAAGGATGCCCACTATCACTACTCCTGTTCAATATAGTTCTGGAAACATTAGCCATAGCAATTAGAAAAGAGAAAGAAATACAAGAAATAAAGATAGGAAAAGAAGAAGTTAAACTGTCATTATTTTCTGGTGATATGATACTTTACATAGAAGGCCCAAAAAACTCTGCCAGAAGACTTCTAGACTTAATTGACAGATTCAGTAGAGTAGCTGGATACAAGGTCAACACTCAAAAAACAATAGCCTTCTTGTACACAAATAACAGACTCACTGAGAGAGAAATTAGGAAAACAATTCCTTTTACAATTACATCCAAAAAAATGAAATATCTAGGAATCAATCTAACAAGGGAAGCAAAAGGCCTCTACACTGAAAGCTACAGCACTCTGAAAAAAGAGATTGAAGAGGATACAAGAAAAAGGAAAGACATCCCTTGCTCCTGGGTGGGAAGAACCAATATAGTGAAAATGGCCATACTTCCAAAACTGCTATATAGATTCAATGCAATGCTGATTGAAATTCCAACAATATACTTCACAGAGCTAGAGAAAACAAACCAAAAATTTATTTGGAACCATAAGAGACCTAGAATAGCTAAAGCAATTCTAAGCAACAGAGACATGGCTGGGTGTATCACAATCCCCAACTTGAAACTATACTACAAAGCTACTGTGATAAAATCAGCATGGTACTGGCAAAGGAACAGACCTGAGAATCTTGGAATAGTTTAGAAGTCCAGAAACAACTTCAGACATGCTCAGCCACCTCATCTTTGACAAAGGAGCCACCCACCATCATTAGAGGAAAGATAGCCTATTTAATAAATGGTGTTTGAAAAACTGGATTTCAACCTGCCAAAGATTAAAACCAAACCCATACCTATCACCATGCACTAAACTAAGATCGAAGTGGATTAAAGATATAAATATTAAGACAGAAGCACTCAACTTCGTGGAAGATAAGTTAGGTAGAACTCTCAATGACATTGGCATAGGAAAAGACCTAATGAACAAAACCTTAGCAGCACGGGAACTAGCAAAAAGAATCAGCAACTGGGATCTCATCTTATTAAAAAGCTTCTGCACTGCAAAAGAAACCACCAACAGAGCTAACAGACAACCTACAATATGGGAAAAAAATTTTAGCAGCTGTACCTCAGACAAAGGACTACTATCTAGAAAATATAAAGAATTGAAAAAAATCAGAGTCCCCAAATTCAAAGACCCAATTCAAAAATGGGCATCCAAAATGAACAGACATTTCTCGGACAAAGAAGTAAAAGCAGCAAACAAATATATGAAAAAATGGTCAACATCACTCGTCATTCGAGAGATGCAGATGAAAACAACCCTGAGATTCCATCTCACCCCAGAAAGAATGGCTGCTATCAAGAAATCAACAAATAACAAATGATGGCGGGGTTGTGGGGAGAAAGGAACCCTTCTCCATTGTTGGTGGGAGTGCAGACTGGGGCAACCACTGTGGAAGGCAGTATGGAGATACCTCAAAGAACTAGGTCTTCAGGTCCCATTTGACCCAGCTATTCCCCTGCTGGGTATCTTCTCCAAAGAATTAAAAGAATCATACCACAATGATATATGTGCACCCATGTTCATAGTGGCACAGTTTGTAATAGCTAAAGTGTGGAAACAGCCCAAGTGCCCATCAACTGGAAATTGGATAAAGAAAATGTGATTTTTATAAAATGGAGTACTACTCAGCCATAAAGAATGAAAAACTAGAGTCATTTATAGCTAAATGGATGCATATCGAGGCCATACTCTTAAGTGAAATAAATAGGATACACATATGTAAATACCGAATAGTTTCACTAGATATTTTTAGGAATTTTTATTCTCTAGAAATTTCTAGTTGAGAAGAGAGAAAGTCTAAATATCACCTCCAAATACTCAAGACAAAATTATTAGAAAGAATTTAGAGTATACATAGTTCACATAGAATGCTTTGTATCAATAATAATCCAAAATTCATCTTATCAAGTGGCATTTTCCTTAGTGAAGACCCTCCAGAGATCTTGGGGACATTTGTGTTATGTTTCTCTTGTTTTCTTGTTTCTCTGTACAGAAAGAGTGCTCTACTGCTACAGGTATCTAGTCCTCATAAGGACAGAAAATTTCTCCTGGGCTCACCATGGCTATGAAATTAAAATGAAAATTTTCCATGAAGAATTAGCTTGTGAGATGTGTTGAGACCAGGTTTATGTCTGCTCAGACATTTGTAAAATTTTTTTCCCTTCTTTAGTTTTGTACAGGTATAATTCCTTGATATACTAAAGGATGTAGAGGTAATAAGGTGACAAATACAGAAAGGTAGTGGCCAGATTGCAATTAATCTCTTGGGGTAAGTGGAATCTCACCTCACAAAGAATAGTGTTGGGTAAGCTTTCAAGACTCCAACAACACAATGAGCAAAGGCAGAGTGATACAGAATTACCTAGTGTTTTTATCACCATTATCTGTTAAAGGGCAAGGAGAACAAGGAGTAGATGTTTGTCTTATTGTGTCATTTATTGCATAATCCAGCTTTTCTGACATTCACCTTATGACAAACTGTATATATATATATATATATATATATATATACCTAAGAGTTTGGAAGTAGAGAGTGAAACTAGTCTACATCTAAGGCTTCTCTCAGCTCTAGCTTCTGGGAAACATATTACTTTCATATATGCTGCAGATCCCATAGAATTGATGGTGACCATGATAATGTTTCATGCAAATTCTTAATGGTCCTGTCTAGAGAAAAGTATGGCCCAATGGCTCACATTTCCATTTACAGTTTTCTGCTCAATAGGGCTAGCAACTTTTTTGACTGGCTGGTTTTTTAAAATTAATTTTAATGGTACATTTTATTGGTACATTTTAGGTATACAATTTGTTTACATTTATCATTGGGTGTTTGTACCTGTACATGATATATCTTGGTTCTTATTTTTTTCCCCATTACCTGTGCGCCCTACACCCCCTCCACCCTTACCTATTTACATAGATTTCATTTCCATATTTTTTGTCCTTTCTCATAGTTTTTCCTTTCCCTCTTTTCCTTTCCCCTTCCCCTCCCTTCACTCCTTTGTCTTTGGACCTTTTTTCCTATTTCAAATTATCAATTACTCATTCTAATCATTTTCACCCTTGTAGAAACCAACTGTTACTGCTAATATATCATGCATTGAGTTACTAATCACTAGTATTTATACTTATAGAAGTATTTATACTTCTAGAACTGATACAGCACCTATCTACTTGAATGAAATTTGAATATATAAAATAACTGAAAGCATCTTGTTATCACCTTAAGAGGCACTCCCTAGACAACTATGGAATGAGTGTGGCAGAGTCCACCGCCTTGGCGCTCCAGACTGCTCCTCACATGCAGCCCAAGAATCAGGACCCAGACTTCATAGATCAGCTACATGGCTATTTCTACCCTGTTATTTCTTTTTTAAATTAATTTTATTGGTACATTTTAGATACACAATATGATGACATTCATCACTGGAGAGTTGTACCTTTACATAATCTCTCTTGATTCTCATATTTTTTCTCCATTCCCCTGCCCTCCCCCAACCCCTCTACCCCTCTCTATTTACAAAGTCTTTGTTTCCATTTTTTCATTTTCTCATATTAATTCCATTTCCTTCTTTCCTTTCCCCTACACCTCTCACTTTCGGTTCCCCTTTGCCCCTTTTCTTACTATTTCACATTATCTATTATACTTTTTAGTCCTTATTTACACTTTCAGTTTCTCACATCAGAGAAGCTATTTGGTATTTACACATGTGTGTCCTATTTATTTCACTTAAGAGTAACGCCCCTCAATGTGCATCCATTTAGCTATAAATGTGTCTAATTTCTCATTCTTTATGACTGAGTAGTACTCTGTTTTATTTTTTTAAAAAGCATTTTCTTTATCCAATCTCCAGTTGATGGGCAATTGAGCTGTTTCCAAGTTTTAGCTATTAAAAACTGTGCTGCTATGAACATGGGTGCATATATATCACGGTGGTATGATTCTTTTAATTCTTTTGGGAAGATACCCAGTGCTACACTGTTATTTGTAAAATATGCCAGAAATGTATACTTTCTCTCATCATTTTTCGAAAGATTTTTTCAAAAGAGCAGTTTATATATGTCTACTTCCCCTTTTTCTACCTGAGTTTATATTTATGGAGCATATAAATAGTCATAGCTTTAAGTTATATCAGCCAGGGTTTTTTTGTTTGTTTCCTTGCTATTCTACAATTTATTTTCAAGATTCAATGAAGATCAATAGCAAGATTTCTAAGTCTAAAAACGTGTTTTTTATATAACAGTATTTTAAAGGATAAGCAAACTGTTATATGGAAATTAATTGTATTTAATTTCTGGCACCTGTGTTATAGAAACCCACTTAAGATATAATAAGGAGATATTTTAAATCTATAACAGTGATTACATTTAGAGGAGGGAGCATGACATTCAGAGACACACTTTTTCAAACGTAAAACTTCTTTAGCTTGCTGCCATTATGTAACCCCACAATGAGAAATAAAATGATAATGACAATAAAAATGAAATTGGCAATCAGAGAGTCTCTATGTTTTCTGAACATCTCAAAAGCAAACATTATTAACTGGTCTCCCTGAAGATTTCTCCTCAAAAGACTTAAAACCTACTAGGTGAATAAAGACATCCTTACATTAGTGTAAATGGAAAGATATAGACCTTTTGGAGTCCAAATAAAAGAGTATGTGGGCAATAAGAACATGAAATAATCAAGTGTTTTTAAGGAATAGTGAATACTTCAATATAACTAGACCATAAGGTGAAAAGGAGAATGAGAAAAAAGAGATGAAGTTGGTCTTGATTTGGTCCAGTATAATGTGAATATCTTTAAATTCATCATTCCTCATGTTATAAAGTACAGCCCAAACTGGAAGTTGCTTGCTTCCAATCCAGTGGATATCTTGACCTATGTGGCTTGGAAGAAAAGTTGTTTTCCCAAAAACTGTTTTATTGAAAGAGGTTGCAATCTGGATTCAGCCTGGTTCTGTTACCTGACCGGGGAAAGTCTGGGAGTTCACCCACTAAGCTGCCAAGGATGGATCCTCTGAGAGAGCATGGAAATTCTAGTGAGCCTGTGTGGAGTGGAGTGAATATTGCTGGTGTCTCCCTTAAGAATCTGCACCCTCGAGTTAGGAACTGATGGGGTTATGAGCAATAGAAAGAGTTTCACAAACAGGTAGTTGATAGAACTTACAAAGTGATCAAACTAAAAGACTACACATTCTGGGCCCTTGGACTATCTGTGGCAGATTTGCCAGAAAGCATAATGAAGTGCCTTAGAGTGCATCCAATTTCTACCATGACTAAGGGTCTCTATGGAATAAAGGATGATGTCTTGGTGTTCCTTATGTCTTGGGACAGAATGGGATCTCAGGTGTTGTGAAGGTGACTCTTATTCCCAAGGAAGAGGCCCGTTTGAAGAAAAGCATAGATACCCTGTGGGAGATCCAAAAGGAGCTGCAATTTTAAAGTCTTCTGGTGTCACACCACTTCACTGTCTGGGCTACAAGGGTACTTATTTGTAGGTTGTGGATGTTGTCCTTTTGATCTGATCTGTGTTTGAAGCAGTTGTATTAAGAGGGCCTGAGGAAAATATCAATTTCCCAAAGTTAGACATAGAAATGGTTCACAAAACCCCACAGTTCTATCCTGATGCTGGATGGTACTTGACTTGTGCAGTCCTAACCTGATTAGCATGAAGTAGCCCCACCATCTCTGAGATATCATGGCCAAATGGCGCACAGGCTCCAGTTGCCCTTCAAACTAGATGTATGTTACTTTCATATAACTTTATCAACCAAGCCTAGACTTTTTTCCCAGTTGGTCACAGGCTGGGGTCCAGTGTATAAAACCAATATTTCATATCATGTGCATAACTGTTTTAAAGAATTTTATTTTGTGATATATATATACATATATATATAGTGGTATATATATATATATATATATCAGCAGTATATATCACCATATGATATAAAAAGGAAAGATCTACCTGTGAACAATGCAACCATCATACCAACTGCAACACCAAATAAACCATCATGAACAGTGACTACTCTGTTAATTAAAAAATAGAAAGTGATGAGGCTGGAGAATTTGACAAGGACTTCATCATGGAGAATTTGAAGTATCATATAAAATACATGGACTGGATCATAAAATGATCAAAGAACCTATGGAAGAGTTTTAATGGGGGAACAGGATAATAGTATTATATTTTAGTTTTAAGAGCTAGCTTGCTTTCTATGGTGTTACAAATTGCCTAACCACCTGTATAGTATAATATCACTTTTATAAATAAACATATGTTTTATTTTTTAACATATTGTTTTATAAATAAACATACCTACATATGGTTTGTACACATGTGAAATGATCAAATTTAAAATAAACTCAAGATTTTCCATCATAGAATGGTTTTGGAGTTAAGAGAAAGGACTTTAACTTTATAAATATATTATTCAAATGTTCAAAGTAAACATCCATTTGCTTTTCAAATTAAAAGGAAAGTTCACCCTGGCAGTAGTGTTGATGTACAAAACTGGAGTCGAGGACAGCTGCTTGGAAAATGTCTCTGGCAATTCTGCATCCTCAGGGTCCACTCAACTTCAGGCACAAGCAGAGTTGCAAGAAATCAAATGGTAAAGGTGGCAGCAGCATAGAGACCTCAAAAGACCCCTCAAATATCTGTACTAACTGTGGTAAAAATCTTAAAGCCCACCTTCCTGAGGAGTCTAATACATGCAGCCTTTCAGGGCATGTTGAACAAAGAGCTGATGTGAAGCAACTGATTAAAGTCAAATTAGAGAAAACAGTGAGCAACATAAGCAATAAAATACCTCCCCAAGTGAAGGAACAAAGAAGTTGTAACTGAACTCCCTGAGCTTCAAGTGCATGGAACATGAGAGTGTCTATCTCACCACACTCAACAGCCCCCAGGCAAAGCTTGGGAAAGACAAGAAGAGCCAGGAACAGAAGCTCAAGGCCTCTTTCCCAGGGAAAGACTCCACTATAAAACCAGGCACTTTGGAGTTTAAATTATGCCTTGATGTACTGTTGAAGAATACAAACTCTTGAAGACAAGTAGATCTCAAGGCTCATTTTTGGAGCAGGCTGCCCCACAAGGTTCAGAAATAAAAAGTTCAAGAAAAGACTGGACTAAATGTGTAACTGAGAAGAAAATGATGCAGGAAGCCAGACAAGAAATATGTGTTAATTTAAGACTGCTACAGGGAAGCGCCAGTGCAGATGGACAGGAAGTGCAGCAGAACCCAGTGAAAGACTCCCGGGCTGTGTTCCAGACCTACAAGCAGCTGTACCTGCAGAAGCTTGGCAGGAGGCTAGGCAGCAGCCCTATCCAGTGATCCAGCACATGCTTTCCTTGTGACCCTGAGGACTTCTTGTCATTTCCTCCCCAGAAATGCTTGCTGGAAATAACTCAGGATCACTGGTAAAGACCACCCTGAGACTGGTTACCATCAAGTTATGCATTTTGTTGATCCTGTTTAATAAAAATTGCATCACAGCTTCCTGGGTTGGCACACATAAGAAATGGGTGGTGTCTGTCGGGGAGGCTGCATGGTATTTGATCTTCTAAATTGTGCAGCACATTTACAATTATTTTCAGAAGACTTGTGCACATAATATTTGAAAATGTTGACTGCCCATTGGAGAGAGTACTGCTCCTTATCTGAGAACTTGTTTATTTAACTGAGTTTGTAAATACATTTTTATTTCTAAGCTACATCAGTAAAATTTATTTTTTCAGACATACCCACGGTGAATATCAAAGTATATTCTTAAGTATTTTGTATCTAATTGTAAACTTTTTTTCATAAGTCTTGTTTTATACTTGTTAAACTGAACACAATTTTTGGATAATATTTTAACATTACTTTTCATATTTTAAATACACATTTATATTTTGCAAAAAAAAGAGGCTGCTGCAATATAATTGTTTAAATAATAGGTAATGAGAGTCTGCACCAGTAATGGCAAACCTTTTAGAGCTTTCAATGATACCAAACAGCCAGCTGCAGCACACGTCCATAGGTCTGCCACAACTGGCTTTAAACAGTGACATCATGGAAAGAAAGAGGAGGTAGATGTGAGTCATATGAAGGAAGCAGACTGAGCAATGTGGTAACAAGGACCACGGGTAGACAAGAGAGCAGAGGTGATTAACGTGATTTCCAAATTTTTAGCTGGAGTGATTCAGCCACCAGCATAGAAAATATAGCATAAAGCACAGAATTTCTAGAAATACATATCTTCAGGTTTGGAAATGTTGACTTTGAGATATCCATAGGGCATCTAAGAGGTACTGGTCTTGTAAGGAAATTGGACTTACATACCTGGATCTATAGATCCAATAAGTTAATCTTATTAGTAATAGAGTTGAGTGTAAGATCCTGATATTTTAACTATACTGTATCAGGCTATACTGTATCTAACTATACTGTATCTCCCTATAGGAACAAGGGTGTACTCCAAATGGTTGAAATGCAGAAGGAATGAATAGCAGGAGTATCGGTAATGGGAATCAACCAGGGAAATTAGGACCCCAGAAAACAGCAAGATTGAGAAACCACTCCAATCCCTACTTTGCCGTTCATGGGCTGTTACTGAGGAAAACTTACCAAATTTCTTTAAGCCTTCATATATAAAATAATGATTAAAATACTGGTAAATGTATGGGACTGTCATGGGGATTCAACTTAATATAAATTAAATATTTTGTGTAAATGTTTAACCTAATTATTTTTACAAAGTAAGCAACTCGTCAATATTAAGAGGAAGTAATGATGACTATCAATGGAAAAGGTCATTAATTCAGATCCTAAAAATAATTAGTATAAAGTGGAGTAGACAGGGCTTTAGAAATCACAGCCTGAAAGGTAGTCTAGACTTAACAAATTGTATAGAAGAATGCATGCATGCATGCTTGGTTTGGAACAGCATAGTACATGCAGAGGACCATAGGGAAAATCTAAGCACAATCATTACCTAAACAATTACCCATGAACACACTACCCTGATATGATATCATCCTGTCACCTGTGCCTTATGACCAATGACTCTCATTTTCCAACTAAAAAATTATTTTTAAAAGTCATCATAGGTTTTCTCTTAAAAAGCTGAGTGCAATTTTGCAAATTGTAATACAAATCTGTGGAACAGAAGCTCTCTAGACTCTTGTGAGAATAGAGAATTTAGTTCAGGGAGACTGATGTACAGCAGAGCCTTGACTTACCAACTCAATTGGTTCCTGAGGGCTGGTTGTAACTCATATTGGTTGTAAGTCAATACAGGTGAGATCTGGATGTATACCTGGGTACAGGTCATAAATAACAAGAGGCAGATGAATCTTCCATTAGCCTAATTAACCCAAGTTGTTCATATATCAGGCCGGTTGTAACTTGAGGGTCCACTGTATTTTTCAGAAATTCTTCCTTGACAAAAAGTGACTCCTATTACTGTTAAACTACCTTTGATTTCCAGCAGCAAAATTATAATATATTCCTCTTATTTTTGTGTGTCCTAATATCTGCTTCATCTTATGTTGAAAGTAAAGTCATATTAACTTCTCTAACACAGTGGAAGATGATTAAGGGAATGACATGCCCTCCTAGTTCCTTCTTATCCAACAGGGCTATGGTTCTCAAATCCACACCTGAACTCTAATCACCAAAGACACTTGCTAAAGTTGCAGGCTCAAAGACAAGGTGCTTTAATATTGTCAGTCTAAGATGAGAGCCAGTTGTCTTTAAGTTTTTGAGGAATCTAGAAATGTATGCATTTTATGGGAACTCTGATATTCAACTACTAGGACAAAAGATCATGCTTACACTCAAGAGCTAATACAAAGAGAAGGGGAAAGACACTGCTCAATTATAAGGATCAGGAGCTCTCTTATTCTAGACTAAGATATTTTCCTCTATTCTGAAACAGAGGAGTGCGAAAAATGTTTAGGAAGGTGGTAACATAGTAAGATAAAAATTTTACATAAAATATCAGGCCACTACAGGGAAGGTACCTTCACAAGCAGGAGATAATTTTAAAGCTGAAGAGTAATTTTGGCAAACTATGAGGTTAAGTATAAATTAAAGGCAGTGGATGTGGAGAAGAATGAAGAGATGTGACTATCTTTAGCTAGAAGTGACATAAATTAATAATTAACAAGATATATCGACTGAATAAATGAAAAAGTGACAATATCTGCCATTTTTTCACTTGGGTGCATGAACAGATGTAGATGGGGATTGTAGAAGGAGTAACAGGTTCGGGGTTGGAAACGTATCTTGGACAGATACTGGTCAAATGACTGAATTTCGTGATGCAGTATCATGACCAGGAGATTCTCTATCATTTGATACATGACTCTCAGAAGGGCAGTATAAGGCTCGATTTTGAATATGAAAGTTATACAGGTGTTGGGCAAAGCCATACATGATGCAAGATATTCCAGGAGGTATATTTCAATAAATAAAAGTGGAGGACTAAGGAGGTAAAATATCTATGGCAAAGTAGAAGATGAAGGACCTCCAAAAGACACCAGGAAAGAGTAATCAAAGAAAACTGGACAACAGGACTCCTTAGTTCTATTCCAAATTTGAATTTCTCATTAATGCATTCTAGAAGATGAGAGGGAGTTAAAATTAAACTTCTTCTCTAATAGTCTGTAGAAGTCAATCTTTTTCTTCTTTCAAATATCAGAACCTTTGATTTCTGGCATCTATCCCATTCTCTATGATTTCTGAAAGATTATCAGCAAGTTATATGCAAAGCATCATAATTTTTATAGTAAAAAAACCTCTTTTCCTTCTAGGTAAAATAATAAGCTTTAATTTCTCTTTGCCCAAATGCCACAAAAGGAAAGAAGCCATTTAATTATTTGTCTTTTATAACATGTTTTTCATTGCATTTTCAGAGGTTTACAAGAAATACATCTAGTGCTTAATTGCTTGTAGCTAGGGAATACAATTATTCTTCTGGAGTCTACCAAATATTTATTGTGATTGCCTCAGCCTAGGTTTCAAGCTCATACCACGAAGATTGAAACTAATTGAGCCCAAACCCCGAAGCTATTAAATGATAGCAGACTTATGTTGAAAAACAGAGGTTATGTCAAGCCTCCAACATGGGAGGAGGGTGTTAATGCATTTTTCTGTGTTGCTGGAAAGAACGGATTGACAGAACTCATTCTTCGCCACATAATTATCTATTTCTTTGTTGACCCATCTGGTTCCCTAACAGTGTGCTAACACCATCATAAAGCAATCAAGCTAAATTAGTCTTCTGGTGATCAACGGTTAATGTGGTTTCAAACAAATTAGTCTTAAGACTGTGTGGCCTTTCCTATTAAAACTATAAACAGACACTAGATATTGACAAGGATTTTACCAATATTTGCATTTGTAGACATACATCATAAGTCTTTTGGCATCTTTTTGATAACATTTTATAAGAACTATTTAAGCCAAATGGCTCCTCCCTTTGCTTATCCCTAAAATTCATGACAAATAGAATATCTGTTCTTTTTATGTTACTTGCTTTATACTTAAAACCACACAGCAATGCTTACCATTTGAAGAAAATATTAATAAGAAGAAATAAATTAAGGAATTCTAAAATAACTAATGGCTGTTAAAGACAGAAAAAAAAGGAAAAATAAAGCAAAACCTTTCATAACTGAGCAGAACAAAGGCCCTGAGCTACAAAAACAATAACACTTCTCAAAGGGAACTTCAGTGACTCTGTCTCCTTGGATGGTTTTCAGTTCTCATTCTTAATCTCCATATTCAGCATTTCATCCTCTACTCCACTCCTCAGACCTTACTCTGCAGACAGTTCCTTCTGACTCCTCTTCCAAAGAACAAATCTGCTATTGTTTCCCTATGTAAATTTCTTTGGTGATTTTTCATTGCTTATGATAGAAAGTTCTGATTTCCTAGCAAGGAATTAGGCCTTCTATATTTTGTCTCCATCTGAACTTGACTTTGTTGGCACTCAAAACTCTAGACACCCTAAATAAACCTCCAGACACCCTAAAACTGATCCACAAACATGCTGGACTCTGTCATACTTATTTCTTCATCATGGAGTTCTTTCTGTATTCAGTTCTATTCCCCAGTTTTCTTTATAGCAAGATATTCAACAATCACTTTGGAAACAATTCTACTTTACCACATTCAGTTAATCATACATATAATGAGTGACCCAAAATTTCATTTTCAGAACTGTAACCAAGAAAAAATACCTAGACATGTACATGAACTATTCATAATACCATTATGTGTCATCCTGCCTTCTTGGTTCTTTGTGCTCAGGCTTGTCTTCCTACCAACCATCCACACCCATCTGCAGAGCTTACTGAGGAAAAACTATCATCTTCCACAGTATCTTGCCCTAGGTAAGCAGTTGTTTCTTGACCTATTAGATGAAATATAGAAAAGGGTGGAGATCATTTTCATTCCCTTGGCTTAGTTTTTCAAAGTTTGTAGAATGGGCGATTATTCATCTGAGCCAGAAAGATGCTCTCAGCCTTTAAATATCCTAGTTGCAAAGTTTTTCTCCATCCAATTCTAACTTTTAAAAAAGGAAAAAAAAGGCTTTCAAATGTGGCTCTTAGTCACATTCCCCAAAGGCTGGGAGCATGTGTCCAGTAGGTGACAAGGGACTTTCGCTGTATTTAACCATTGGAAACATTCATACAGGTTTTCAGCATTATTGTTTCATCTACCCCTTGATCCCCACTACATCATAAAGTCCTCACTGACTCTTACTGCCTACTTAATAGTTTTGAAGGCAATCTTGCTGTTTATTTCTGGACTGTTTGCACCTGGGAGTACTATAGTGTGAGTCTCCACAGTTTATATTAGGCAGAATTCTCCCCTCTTTTGTCTTCTACTTTATTTATTTATTTATTTATGGAACTGGGGATTCATATACTTTTAGTAGAGCCTCCTCATTGAAAAAATTCTAAACCACTCCTTTGTTCACTTAATCACAGAGCATTTTACTACACCAGGCCTTCTTTATTGTCTGTATTGTTGCTTTTTCAAAAAGAGTCTATAGCCAGCCTTCCTTTAGACAGTAAAATAACTGTGTTTTTAGGTTATGTTAGCTGCTATTAGAAAAACTAACCCTAAAATGTCAGTGACTTAAGAATGTATTTGACGGGCTGGGGATTTAGCTCAGTGGTTCCGGCGCCTGCCTCTCAAGCGCAAGGTCCCAAGTTCGATCCCTGGTACCAAAAAAAAAAAAAAAGAATGAAAAGAATGTATTTGACACTAATAGTTTCTCTGGTGTGAGAAACTGAAAGTGTAAATAAGGATCAAAATGTAGAATAGATAATGTGAAATAGAAAGAAAAGATCCAAAGGGGAAGGGGAAGTGGGAGGGGTAGGGAAAAGGGAAGAAGCGAAAGGAATAAATATTAGAAAAGGAAAAAAATGGAAACTAAGTCTTTATAAATAGGGAGGGGTAGAGGGGTTGAAGGGAGGGCAGGCGAATGGGGAAAAAAGTAAGAACCAAGATATATCAAGTTACAAATCTCCAATGATGAATGTCATCATATTATATACCTAAAATGTACCAATAAACTTAATTGAGAAAAAGAATGTATTTGATGCTAATATTAATGTGTGTTACATGTTGGGGTGGTCTGTCAGCAAGCAGGATTCCTCCAAGAAGTAACTGAGAGACCCAAACTCCTTCAGTACCATCCCTAGGTGTCTTGGAGACCTCTACACAGAATCGGGGGAAAATAAGTAGAGAACATGCAATGATTTCATTTTTTTTACAAAGCCCAGAAGTTGTAGTACAGTTCTGTTCTCATCTTCTTGGCTGGGTGACTGTCTCCTAGCAAGAACTCCAGATTATGGAATAATAACCATGAAGCTTTAGAGAACAGTTAGCCAATCTACCCAGTGCCATGATGCCATGGTATTAGAAACCAAAAGGACTCTAGCTCCTTCAATGAATCATCATAATCTCTGCTCGCACTTTCATTCACAATTTAATGAAACACTGTTGGGAAATTATTATATGGTAGACAGAGTACCAAGGCCTGAAAATACAAAGATGTAGTCCTTTCCCTTAAGAATTTCTCATCTGATTCTAAGTAAAATACAGAAATTTGATAAGTAAAATAAAATCACTGATTGCCTTTGCCCCATACTTGTAATAAGTGAATAACATATGCAATTATGAAACATATAAGTGATTAAAGTGACAAAAAGAGAAATAGTAGGGGATATGGAAAGAAAACAAGATTTTATTTGTAGGGAATATTAAACATGTAAAATATAGAGGGGAAAAGGATTTCTATGAAAAAATAATTTTCATAGCTGGACAAACCTATGAATTAGTTGACTGATTTTCAACATTTTGCTTACTTCTAATCAAAAATAATTTTTAATTACAAAGCATCTATGTTTTTAAGGCTTTACTCTAAATTCACATGAACAAGTTTACTGTATCAGAAATATTTTTTTCCTACACAAATTCAGTTTGTATTCAATTCATAGCATTGACTCTTTGGTGTGTTATGCCTAATTTTTAATTTCTCCCTCTGAAACACATCTCTCCAACCATTATATTTATGTAAATTTAATTTCAAGTTTTGAGAAACATTAGATATAAGATAAAGTGTTAATTGTTGCTTTTTTAGATTCTCGTAATATTGGTATATAATTGATGGATTGGAGAACAGAGTATCCCTTACTCGGGGTCAGAATGTGGAGATGCTTTTACTACAAAGAGGATGGATGAGGGAATTTGAATGAATGAACTAATGTTTCTACATCTTGATTGTGGGGTAGTTATACAACTATATATGTATTAAAATCCATAAAACTCAACACCAAAAAAGAGTGTGTAAATAAGTATATAAAAATTTTAACAAATACCATCAACTTTTGGCCATTCATTTTTTCTTCTAAGACTCCAAAGTTTGAATTTTAGCAAAGTAAAATTATTTTCTGAAGACCTTTTCTTTGAATATTTTTTTCAACAATATTATCTATATTTTCCTCAAGTCACTACTACCATCTAATTCAGACTTGGCAAATTTGGAATATATATATTCTAGAGTACTGAGATTACAAATGTGAACCACAACTCCCAGTAAAAATACATTTTTCTACACTGTTTAGTGGGCAGTTTACTTTCTTCTTGATTGACAGTCTAACATTTGAATAGAAGAATAAATAGCCTAAGTGACACACGCAAATAATGTCATGCTATAAATAGAAGAGTAGGCTTAGATGTTATTTTTGAGGCTATTTTTCATATATTATTTTTTAAACATTATTTAAATACTAAGCATTAATTAAGACTCCTGATACTTCCACCCAAGACTGGTTTAAGGCAACTTTACCTCAATTGGCTGACTTTTCTTTTTTCCTTTTATATAATAGAAGTTTCAGAACTTGTGTAAATAAATATATCACACAAATATTGTATTTAGTTGACATTTCCAGCCTGATGAGTTATTTCATCATCATACAGCCAACGTCAACAGTCACATCAGTGAGCTATAATGCTATAATTATTATACAACTAATTTGCAAAATATTCTCTGCTGAATTTTATTATCCTAACATTTTAGATGGGTATAAAATTCCAAGATAGTGTCCTAGGCTCAGGTCTGGCACACTTTACTGCAGAATTACACAGAACAGTAAGGACCAATTGGCTACCATTCAATTTGTTAGAGTCCAAGCTCATGGTTCTACAGATCATGGTAGGAGAAATCATCATCAATATGAAGTGACTATATATGAAATGACTTAATGCGGTTAGTGGAACTTTGACTACAAAAAGACCCACTCTTACCTATTGCATGACACAAGTCAAGCAATAGAGCTTAATTCTCTTATTTTAATTTCATCCCTCACTTGCGGCTTTTGAGGTAGAGGTGGTTCTTTACCCAGTAAGGGCCTCAGACAAGAGGGTGCAGGGCCTTTTCTCAGATAGTGGGTGGAAAGCAGAAAAGAAAGCTCAATATGTGTAAGTTGAATTAATAGATAAATGGAGACAGTGGGAGAAGAACATAGACCTTGGTATCACCTTCAGACAAGTGGAGATGAGGCCATGGAAGAGTAGGAAGAGTGGACATATTTCAATGGTTAAATAGGAAGGAAATGGCTGGACTATACACTTGGCATATTCTATAGTTTATGATTGATTCATCTCAAAACACTGTATAGGGGCCGCGGATTTAGTTCAGTGGTTCCACTACCTGCCTCGCAAGCACAAGGTCCTGAGTTTGATCCCTGGTATCAAGAAAAAAAAAAACAAAACACTGTATAATCTTGGTTCATCAAGAAGTGATTAGATAGTCTTTATTTTTGATACAAAAATCATCAAATGAATTTTCATTTTCAAATTGGAAACTCAAATATGGAAAATAATGCAGTTCTTATTTCAGCATAATATTGAGTTAAGCAGGTACTTGGGACCATTGAGAGCCTCTCAAATTAACTGCTCTGTGGTAAACATTCACTGAATGTTTTATCTAATAATCAAAAAGTTTTAAAATGGCTATTTATTCTCCTCCCTCCCCACAATGAGTTCAAACACCCCATTGTTTTCCACACACATGACTGTACCCCCAAGAGTCATTGTCCCCTTGGAAACCTGACAATGAACATCTTTTTTCTTTGTTCTTGCTCCCATATTAGGAGCAGCTATGCATCCTTTCTTTCAACTTACCTTTCCAAATTCCGTCCAACTTGGTTGCATTTCTAACATGAACTTTGGAAGGGAGTATAATATAATATTGGTTTGTCAACTGCTGCCTTCCAGATATATTACATCGAAATATAAACCCCCAAATCTTTCTCCCATGAATTTATATGCTTTAGTGAACATCATATAGCCCTAGAAGAAATATTAAATCATGCAGAGGTTAAATTTCATGTCAATAAAGCTAGTTTACACACACAAGGAACTCAATATATTAAGTTTCATATTGTGGGTAGCAGGGCATGCTACACTGTAATGTGTGAAAGGTGGGGCTGAGAATGGGGACAGGTAGCTGGGAATGGTCAGAACCAAGGACAGAGAAGAGCACTGGCTGGCTACAGAGTTGCCCTCCTCCCAGGAGGAGAAGACAAAGTCCAACACAGTCCAAAGGGGTTTTCGTTCCAAGCATCTCTGAGTTAATGAGGATCCCATCTGCAGGAAAGGAAAAATGCCAGAAGTCACCAGGCAAAGGCAATATACACAGTCAGATGGGTGGCAGCCTTAGAGTTTTGGGTGGTCCATTTAATTTGGAAAAAGACTCCTGTCAGTAGCTGGAACTAAGGAGACATGCTCCAGCTGCCAAATTACAGGGAATGTCAAGTACCAGGCATGTTGACAAGACCCTAGTCAATTGGGCTGAAGTTCAAGGAACGCCTCCAAATCCAGCAGGCAAACTAAGCTGAAATAAAGAGATGAAACCTATCATAGAGACTGTCCCACCATTTCAGACAGCACACTGATACTAGATGGACAGATAGCTGCTCACTGCAGGGAAGGCAGGCTTATGGCCACAGGCTAGTTCCAGATTTAAGCTAGGTCTTGTCAGATCTCATATGTGACTTCATCAAGACTGGCACAAGACTGCCATGGAACTGAGACATCCAAGGGCTATAAGCATAGACCTTGAAGATGAATCAAAGAAGGCAGAAGAGGACTTTTAATTAAGAAGGGTTGGATTTTGTAAAATTTAGCAATAAAATTTATGGGGACAACCCCTCTATCCTAAACCACATCTCAACTGAACTGCTAATATCTGTACTTCCACCATTAGAATTTTGTTTTTTATTCATTAAGTTTATTGGTACATTTTAGGTATACAATATGATTAGAGTTTTGCACCTTTGGAATTCCTTTCCTGAAAAGCAATTTCTAGAAATACCTATTAATTTGCATGTCATTGAATTATTACAATGTCTCCTCCCAAGTCAGGGACATGGCAACAGGAGAGAAAAGGCCTTGGAGTTGTGAAAAAGCAGTGTTGAAAGGCAGTAAAAGATGTGGAAAAGTAACATGAAAGGTGTGAGAATTTACCTTGAAAATTGACACTGCTCCATGCTGAGAATTAAGACAAAAGGGAGAAAAGGACTGAAAACAAGCTTAGGCTAGTCTGTGATGTTACTTATAAAGCAACCTCATGCCTGGATATTTGGTGGAAAGGTGTTGTTGTTGGTGTTCTGTTTTATATGCATGTTTGTTTGGGTTTTTTTTTGTTGTTGTTAAGGCAGATTGGCCTCACATTTACAATTCTCCTGACTCAGCCTCTAAGAGCACTGGGATTACAAGTGTGCTCCACCATACCCAGCTTTGATGGGACTTTTCAAAGGATGTTACATATGTTCTGAATGATGCTTAGGCTCTTATTGATCTAGACTTATGGGTACCGGTCCTCAAACACTACCCTCAAAATAATGACAGAATGAAATTCCAAAAGCTTTAATTTTTACTTGTTCCAAACCACAAATATTTTTTCAGAGCTATATCCGCTTCCGTACCTCTCCACCCTGTGCACCTTCTTCTTTTATTGCATGAATTACTGTCACAGCTGCTGACAGAAGGCTCTTCTCCCAGTTCTGCTACAATGAGCTGAAAAAGGCACTATCTCATTTTGCCATTACTCTGCTCCAAAATCTTTTAGTTGCTCCTAATCACCTACAGAGTAACTTTCTACAGTCTTAACACTGTTGATGAAGACGTTTTCTGGCAGTTGCTCATTCCTCCGCCCAGCCTCTCCTCTTATCATTAGGTGCCTCACATTGCAGCAACTCTGATCTGCCTGCAGTTTCCCCACACATCTTTCAAAGTCTTATATTCTAGAATCTACCAGAATAACTAAACTCACATTAAGGACCACAAGATCATGAAAAATGGAGGAAGAACGTGTGGGAGCAGAAGCCAGCTTCTGGACTCTTGTTTAGGTTTCACTTCACTTCCAATTTAACTGTAAAAAATTAAAAATACAGAGACAATGGGCTCCTTGGTATTATTAAGCATTGGGCATCCACAGTATACTCAGTTAAACATGTAATATGAGTATATTTATACAATTATGAATTCCACGTTTTTTGAATCCTTAAGTACGAAAACAAAATGAAAAACAAATGATAACCTATATAAATTAATATAGGTTAATAGGGCAATATTTATTGGTGGCACTTTATTGGTGACAGAGGGTTCTCCCTGAGGTCAGGGTAAAAGCCTGTCTCCAAGGAAGATTTAAAATGACTATATTGGATTCTTGGACTATGTTTGACTATATTTTTGGTGTTTTTGTTTGTTGGTGACAGAGTAAATATATTTATCAGGGCTGGACACATTTACCAAGCTTATGAGACTGATGTATAAAATTAGACGGCCAATTTTTTTTCATTAATATGAAATAGAACTGGAACTAGGAACTAGGCAATTCTAAATGTCAAGCAACATACCCTTATTCAGGGTACAAGATATAATCAAAACACCAGTTTGTAATGAGAATCAAAATCGCTGAGACATCAACCCATCTGCCCTCTGCCTGGCACATGGCTTCCGTACAGACACATAGGGAGCAGATGAAGGAGTTTCTTGGGGAGAAAGAAATCAAATCAACAGTAGTTAGCTGCAGAATTTGGATGTCTAATAACATTGAGCCAAGGTAATGTGCTGATAGAACTATGTCTGTTTTTAAGACTATGATGTTGATTTGGCCATATGTGCATTCACTTCATAAGTAATTTTTTAAAACCCATGATCGTACTTTAGATATGGTAATAAATTTGATAATTGTCTCTTGGCTGCCAGGTAGTAGGTCTTTAAAGCTAATTTCTTATATTTTGGTTCTGCTCCTCTATGTGTTCATTTCAAATTTGAGAACTTAGAGAATAAAACTATTGTTACCACTTCCAAGTTCTTAGGAAGTAGAAAAGAACCTTAACATTTCAAGAACTTTTACAAACTGATAAAAATAAAATTACCAACATCCTTGCAAAAATGAATAAAAGAAAGGTGAGAGGAGAAAAATTAAAAATACAAAAACAATAAAAAACCATTCTAAGACCAAGAAAAATAAAAATTTCAAGTTATGTCAAGATTGCCTTCATTGCACTATAAAATCAATACACGTGTATACACATACACACACATACATACACACACACACACACACACACACACACAGAGTCCAAGATTGATGAGAGTTATGGTTTACTGGGAAGAGTTACTCCATCTATGATCTGCTATACTTTCCACTCTGGAGCATCAAAGGAAAAATGCCCTGAGAGTTTTCTAAAAATCCAGACTTTTAGGCCCAACTCCATAACAATAGCATCAGAATCTCTGGGCATGAGCCTGGGATGTTTCCCCTAAGTAAGTTTAAGGTCACTAGTACACGGACCACTATTTGGGAACCTCATGTTCCATCATAAATCTTCCAGCTTGTATCCTATTTGTAGTTACTAGATTTTTTTAAATACAGAGTTATGATAAAGTGATATTGAGGATATTGAAGGTGGTATATGCCAGTAATCTCAAGACTCTGGGGGGCTGAAGCAGGAAGATCACAAGTTCAAGCCCTGCCTGGGCAACCTAGCTACTTAGTAAGACCCTGTCTGAATGAATGAATGAATCAATCAATGAATCAATGAGTTTTTTAAAGTACTGGGAAGTAGCTCAATACTGAAGAATTATATTAATAAGCATAATTATGTTGACAGCTTTATAGCTTTCAGGCTTCACCAGACAAAGTAACAGCAAACTGAACCAATTTCTTCCCTTTTTTTAAAAAAAAATCAGTCTTATTGGACTACATGCCAGCCTTTGGAGGGAAGAATAAAGCCATGTTGTTACCCAGATGTCTTGGGTGATACGGATCTGTACAAAGATTGTGGTAACCTTCTTGGTAGGGTAATTAATGTGATTTCATTCTTAGGGTTCATTGTTCATAAGAAATGTTGAGGCAGCAGGACTAGGGACACAGCTTAGTGGTGAAGCACATAGCTAACATGCACAAGCCCTGTGGTTCCATGTTAGGGGGAGCGAGAGAAATGTTGAAACAGCAGGAATTACAACTCACTTTCTCTTCTTTTATTGCTTATATTTGGCATTGCCAATGATCAGTACAGTGTACTTTCTCAAAAGATAGAAGTGAGAGTCCAACTCAAGCTTATGCCTAGAACCTCGGCCTACTCACTTCTGCTAACACTGCTCTGCCTCTTTCTTTGTATCACACATTCTCTGTAATATTCAGTACAGACTCTAAAAGTACAGCATTATTCATTGAACCTTCATAGGCAGCAATTTTGCAATGATGTGTATATATCAAGAAGTTTAAAATGATCCATAAACTTGAGTAGGTAATGCTATTTTTAAGTATTTATCATAAGGAAATAATCGGTATTTTAATGAGAAAAATGACAATTATTGCTACAATTATTTATATAACCTCTGATTATGTAAAAGGATATGTAATGTTTATGTAAAAGGATATTTATTGCAACATTATTTATAAGACTCCTGAATTTAGAAACACCTTAAAAATTGAACCGTTAGTGAATGGTTATATAAAAATCTCAACAGTTAGATAATAGAAAACCATGAAGACATTAAAATGTATGCTTTTTGATTTATAAGATGGAAGGAGAAATAGTCACAAAAAAAAAATTTAGGCATAAAAATTAATTCAATGTAATTTCCATTTTGTTTATAAAAATTGTGTGTGAATTTTATAAATGACTTGAAGGACTGACTATGCCAGAAACTGAACTGTCTATTCTGAGTAGTAGAATTAGGATGGTTTTTATTTTATCATTTTCTTTTTATCAAACATCCTACAACTAGCATGTTACTTTACTCACTTAAAATACAAGTTTAATTTTTAACCCAAAATAATAAGTAAATGTGGGAAAAAGTAAATAAAAAATATTATGTGACTTGACCTATCCCTACTTTACCCTTGTACCTGATTTTAGGCACTTGTTCTGTTTTTTTCCTTCTCAGAGTTACTGCTATCTTGCTAAATAATGTTTGAATCATGCTATTTGTTAATCAATTTTTAATATTCTCTTTGCCTTAGTATAATGGATGTCAATTTAGATCTCCAAGCTATGTTCTTCCTCTTGCTCTACCTTATAATATAGTTATGTCATTTTTAGTTAGCATTATAACATTTCTGTTATTATGATAATTTTTATTTACTGCATAGTAAAATAATCCTAAATGCATCATATTCTTTATTTGAATTTGAATTTTATAACTGTGCTTTACTTTATCTTTTCTACTTATTCCAGTATCTTCCATACAATGATAATGTTACCAGTTCTCTATCAGATATTCTACCAAGCTTTTCCATCAGTTCTCCCTTGTCTACAAGATGTCTTTCCCAATGACAAGTCCTTTTCTTCTAATATGGGATGGTTCATTTCCAGGTCTGCTTAGTGCAATCATCAGTAGACTTTCCTGAATGCTGTGACATTTTCTTGTTTTTTACCCACTTGTTCTTTACATATAACTTCCTCATTTGTTTGGGCATATTTTTCAAAGAAAGGGTTTATGAGAAATAAATTTTATTGATTATTACAGTTCAAAATATCCTTATACTTTTATAATTGACTTTTTTGTTGAGTTTTGGTTTTGGATTTCTATTTTTGAGTTACTAAGTACAAATTTAGGATGCTGTCCTATTCGATTGAGAATTTTATTCTAAAATGTCACTCATCAATTTTATTGAATAAATTATCTTTATTATTTGTTTACATTTTCCCCTTTTTATTAGTATATCTTTGTGATATACAGTAAACACATTCAACAGGGGGAGTTGGTTCACATACATACTGCAATTTGATCTTGTTACTTCTTCTCTCCCCCATTGTCCATCTTTCCCCATCCCCCAATCACCTTCTCATCATTTCAAAGAACCAACTCTGCTCTTTGATTCCTTTATCCTTTGTATTGTTTTTTAGTCTCAATCTCATGAATTTCCATTTAAATATCCATATTTATTTTGTTTCCTCCTATTGGTTTCATATTTAGATTGTTCTTGTTTTATCTAGGTTTGAGATGAATCATTAGATTATTTATTGGGCATCACTCTTCTTTTTATGTGTGCATTAATAGCTATAAACTTCCCTCTTTGAACTGCTTTCATTATATTCCATAAATTTTGGTATATTGTGCTTCCATTGTCATTTGATACTAGGAACTTTTTTATTTCTGCTCTAATTTCTTCACTGATTCATTTATTATTCAATAATATATTACTTAATCTCCATGTGTTTGCATAGTTTGTGTGGCTTCTTTTACTGTTGAATTTTTTCTTTATTCTGCTATGATCTGATAGTATACTGGGGATTATTTCAATTCTTTTGTTATTTATTTAAGCATGCTTTTTGCCTTAAGATATGGTCTATTTTTGGAAAAAGTTCCATGTGTTCTGAGAAAAACGTGTATTTTTTTGTTTTTGTATGATATACTCTATAGATATCTGTTAAGTCCATTTGTTCAATGGTGTGGTTTAACTGTGATGTTTCTTTGTTGATTTTTTTTGGGGGGGGGTCTGGTTGATCTAATTGTGAGAATAGGGTAGTGAATTCCCCCCACAATAATTCTATTGGTTTCTTTCTTTTAAGTCCAGTAGTTTTTGTTTTATGAAATTGGGTGTGCTAACATTGAGTGCATAGTTATTTACAATTTTATCTATTCATATTGAATTTTTCACTTTAAGAGTACGTAGTGGACATCTTTGTCTCTTTTGATCATTTTTGTCTTCAAGTCTGCTGTGTCTAAAAGTAAAATAGCTCTCCTCCTTGTTTACAGGCTCCAGTTAAATAGTTAAATAGAATATTGTTTTCCATCATTTTACTTTCAGTCTATGTACTTCCTTATGAGTGAGATATATGTCCTGTAATCAATATATGGTTACATTTTGTTTTTTGATCCAGTCTGCCAGTCTGTCTTTTGATTGAGGAGTTGAAACCACTGACTTGAAGAGTTAACATCATAAGGTATTTAATGAATCATGTAATTGCAAAATTTTTTTATTCCTAATTCCTTCTTTTCCTTTTTGTGTAGCTAGTCTCTTGGTCAGATATGTAATGTCACTGGTGCTATTTGGTGCTGGCAGCCTCCCTGTCTTTGTCTAGGATTCCCTTAAGTATTTTCTGCAATGCTACCATACTAGTCTTGTACTTCTTTAGGATTTCTCTGTCCTGGAAAGTCTTATCGGTCGATTTTGAAGGCTAATTTCACAGAATAAAAGTTTGTATTGACAGTTGTTTTCATTTAAGTCTTAAAAAAACTTTGCTACAAGCTTTCTAGTCTTTAAAGTTTGTACAAAGAAATCCTGAATTACTCTGGTAGACCTTTCTTTATAGATTACTTGCTATTTTTCTCTAATACCTTTTAGTATTCTCTCCTTTTTGAATTTCTTCAATTTAAATTATGATGTGTTGACGTTAGGCTCTTTTCTGTCATGGCTATTTGGGGTTCTATATACCTCTTGTTCTTGACTATTGAATTATTTCTCTAGATTTAGAAAAAGTTTTCTATGATTTCAGTGAATAAATTTCTATACTTTTTGTGTTATCTTCTAGCTTTTCCTTTTTCCTATAATTCTGATGTTGTGTTTTTGATTCATCTAACAGCTGTTGGATCTACTTTGTATGTTGTTTTGTTGTTTTGAGGGTATCACTGGGTTTATGAGTTACTACTTCCACTTTGTTTTTATGACACTGTTGTCACATCAGTCAAGCCTGCTACCCATGTTTTCTATTGAATTTTTTATTATACATTTCTATTTGCTTTCATTTCATACTAATTCATTACCAAAGTGGTCATTCATGTCTATTCTCGTTTGACTCAACTTATTGATTGTTTCTTCTTTTAAGTCATCAGACATTTTACTGGTAAGATCCTTTGTCTGTTTAATTAATTTCTCTTTGAGCTCACTGAACATCCTATGCATTTGCATATGTATTTCTTCTTTTACTGCTTCAGATATTTTGACCATTTAGTTTTGGATTCTTTGCCTTTAGTTTCCTTTACATCAGTGTCCATAAGATCAGCATTTGGAAAGTTAGGAGTTTTTAGAGGTATCTTGTTGCCTTGCTTTTTCATGTTTCTAATGTTCTTTGTTCTGTGGATTGAAGATCAGTTAGGGTAGAGAAACTTTGTAATTACTGTGAAGACCTCATTTATTAGATTTTCTCTCCTTGTAATATGTCCTTGGGTTTGGTTATGTTTTGGTGTTTATATCACTATTCAACATATTTAACATAACACTTAAGGGTCTTCTTAGTGTTCAACTCTATTCTGGGGGTTTGATCTCCAGCATCACTCAGAGAAGAAAAACAAAATGCAGTAATACTGACAACACAAAGACAAACCAGATACTGGCATACAGCAAAATCCAATTAACCAAAGGGATAGGGGAAGTGGGAAGGGAAGGGGAAAGGAAAGAAGGGAAAGGAAAGGAAAAAATGGAAACAAAGTCTGTGTAAATAGGGAAGGGTGGAGGGGGTGAAGAGTGCACAGGTAATGGGGAAAAAATAAGAACCAAGATACATCATGTACAGGTACAAGCACCCAATTATAAATGTAAACATATCGTATACCTAAAATATACCAATAAAAGAATTCAAGCAAAAAAATCCAATTAAAACCAACAATTCTGCCACCATTAACAATAGAAAAGAAATCAGCAATAATTATAAAGTCACAGATAAATTGGATATTGACATATAATAAAAATCAATAACAGCTACCACTATGACATCCTTAATAATAGAAAAGAGTAATATAGTAATATAGAACAAAAAATTGACATACATTAAATATCTACTCAATGTATAACTATAGCAACTTTAACAATAGAAGAGAATTCAGCAATAATAACGCAGATTTAACTAAATAGTTAAAAATCAATATAGCTTAACTGTAATATTAATAAAAATAGATGGGATGGGGTAAGGGGAAAATGAAGGAAGTAAAATTTGAAAAAGAAAGGTAAGGAGGAGAGAAAAGGTAGATAAAAATCTGATAAAGAATAAAAGAAAATAGAATTAGGTAAAGGAAATAGAAAAAGGAGAGGAAGAATAAGAAAAAAGAATTAAAACAAAGAGCAAAAGATAGAAAAAATAAAAGAAACAAAATCAAAAACAAAGAAAAAAAGAAATGAGTCCAAAAAATTTCTCTCTGTTTGGGTAAATGGGTTCTTTCTTTCCAGCATCTGAGGAATTGGAATCCACCAGATTCAAGTGGGGCTCACTGAGTCACAACAAAAGCCTACAGTATTTTGTTTCCATGCCCACTTTTTGCAGTGAGAATGCTAAGTCCTGCCCTCCCTTTCCCAATGGGTATGGTCAGTCAATGGTGAGGTGTCTGCCTTCAGGCTACATTCACTACAATAGCTCTTAGTGTTTGTGCCTTTCTGTGCATTCATTCCTGTGCCAAAAATGGGCAGCAAGGAGGACCAAGCAGACAGTTGGATTTAGTGTTGCTATTTTTGGATTCAGTACCCTCAGAAAACCACATGTGACTGGCCTAGCTTCTCTTCATAGACAATAGCACTGCCATGTCTTCATAACCTGAGTTCACTGCTGCTTAAACTTCTCAGGGGGTCTGCAATTAGCCTGACCCTTCTTCACAACTGCCTTTTGGGCCATATCCCACCAGTTATGTGGTAGGGTGACCCCAGAGGTCCTAAAGTGCAATTGATCTTTGACTTCTGTTTCCCAGAGTAGCTCAGTCATAAACAATAAAACCCTTCCCAAAAACGTTTTCTAACTATATCACTCCCAAGTATGGCAGATTCTGCAGTGAATTTCTTCTCCAAATGCACCCTGCTTAAGGAAGAAGTCACTTTCAGAGCAAAATTCTATAGTGTATTTGCATTAAAGGCTGCATATGATGGCTTGAATAGCTAGGTCACATTTGTAGGTCTTTTTCTATTGTCTATGTCTTCTCATGGAACTATCTTTATTCACCTGGAAATGACTGATTGAATCATACTTGTGTATGAAAATTTGGAGAGACTCTGAATGAGTTTATCTTTCTCCCCAAAAGAGTCACTCCATCTTCTGGGAGCAGGAGGAATGCATATTATCTCAGATTAATCTGGTATGGAATTAACTTGAGGCTGATGAACACCTTGTGATCCTCAGTCTACTTCTGGATTGATCCTATTCTAAAGGTACATCCATAGAAGAATCTGGATAGTTTCTTAGTACTCCTTATTTATGTTATCTTTTGAATTCCAAATTTTATTTCCCAAGCACCAAAAGATGCTGAATTGTCCACTCTGCTTGTGGTCTTTTGCTCCTTATTTAGGCTTATGCCCTATGAGATTAAATATGTTCTATCACTTATAAAAAAATCAATATGTATTTAAGTAGAATCTTAAAAATTACATATCATTTATATAAGATAACTGGATTATGAGGAGAAAAATATTCTAAATGGTGGGGAGAAATATGAGCTAAGGATACAGGCACTAGAATGCAAGTGGAAATTTCCAGTGACAATAGTTAATGCCATCATGTTAGAATAATGTGTTTGTTTAGAAGAATAGTGGAGACCAAGTTCTCAAAAGATGAATTGGCACCAGTCTGTATAAGGTTTTGGAGCCCAAAGTGGCACATTTGAATTCTATTTGGGAGGTGATGAAAAATCATGAAAATTTTATACTAGATAGGAGATTGTGGAAGCAGTATTTTGGAAAGATTATTTCAGTAAAACAGAAAAAAATGGCCAGTATTGAGCAGATGATTTTTAAGACAAGGAAAATGTTACAGTATTTTGGATGGAAAATAAAAGTCAAATAAATAGTTTGAGAAATATTACAGTATTAAACAAGGTGAGATAGAATAAAGAATATTCAGATGGAATAATGAAGTAAGTAACAGAACTCAAAGAAAGTAACTTAATTCATAAGATTTTGAGGATAGAAATTACTTCCAAGGGTTTCCTTATTGCACTGTTTATCAAAGTCTTGGCCTAATATCTTCATCAGTTGAGTTCTTCCCCCTGTAACTATGACACTGTACAAGTCTATATAAATTTATGCATATGCTATGCAGGGAGTGTTAATGATAGTATTTCCTTATCCTTCCTTTTCTGGGGAAAAACCAACTATTTATAAAATTCGAGTAATTTTTGTGTATTTATAGCATAGCAAGAGAAGATATTACAATGCTATGCAATCATTTAAAAATATTTTTTCTTAAATTTATTGAAGTCCAAAATGCTATAAGTTATTTATTTCAACACTAGAGAATGGGGCTCCTGTCCAAAAGGGAGATAGATAGATAGATAGATACATAGATACATAGATAGCACTTTTTAGTGGTTCTGTGTTGATGACTGTTGGCAGGGTAAAAGCAGGCATGACACCGTCTACCAAAGAATATGTGGAGCTGCTAGGCTATCCCAATTACAGCATAGTACTACTGACAATCACATGGTGGCTCCCAATCAAAAAGTCTGATTAGGGTTATTGTGAGGAGACATTTGCTTTAATAAGAAAAGGCAGGCCCTCACTCTCCTCCTTCATATGAAGCCCCTAAATCCAAAACTATTCCATTGTAAAGTACAATACTTAAATTGGCTTCATTATTAATTTCAATTTTACTATTTTGTTGTTTTTAAAGTTTTGTCTCAGCAACCTCGTAATGTGAACCACTTTTGAGTCAACAAATGGAATGTGTAGCTTATTCTCTTTGTAGCCATACAACAGCCACACACGGGGCTGGCAATGTCTTCCATGATGAATTGCTCCCTTTAAGCTGGTTATAGCATTCTCTCTCTACTGACTAGAGACAGTGAAAAGAGTTTCTACGGTTCTTCAACAGCTGTTGTACCTACCCCACAGAGAGTCTTCTCTTACTAGTGAAGCTTTCATGATCATATTTTGTCAGTATAGTACTTTGAGATGCAAAGTGCCCTGTTATGTTATACGAGCTATTATTACTAATTGTCCAATTAATTTGCAATTGTAGATGAATAAAAATAATGGGTTTGCCTTGTTTGTCAAAATGTCCCCCTAAGTACAATTATACTGCAATATCAATGCAAAGGAGGTCCACATGCATTCTCAGGTAATTGTCACTAGAGAAGGCTGCAGTATGCTAATGAATTTTATCACTGAGAGACAAACAAGCCTGTAAGACTTCTCCAAGGCACATTTATATATCAAACTAACAATAGGCCCTTCCTCTTCACAAGAACCAAGAAGCTTCAAGGGCTACATCATCATTTTCAGCTCATTTGAGTCATTAGCATTTTGCCATTATCATTTGTTTCCCTGTTAGCACCTTCCCTAGGGTAATAGATGTGCTGTACCCTCGGGGTGCCTTCTACACACAGACTTCAGAGAATGTCTCCAACACCAAAGCACAGAATGCATGAATGAAGGAGCACATTACAAAGCTATAATGTTGCTAAAAATATCTAGCGGGAGGGAGTAAAGGAGTGCAACCAGAGAGGACAAAATGGCTCCATGATAATATGTCCTCTTCTTCTCTGCTCTGGATCCTCAGCAGTGGCTGAGGTGCAGGAAAAAAAAAGCATGTGATTCTCCACATCTTCAGGGGCAAGTTACTTGCTGTTTGGTAAAAATGGATAGAAAGATGTTTTATTAAACGATAACAGTGTATTAAGCCCTCTGTACATCAACTCATAGCACAGTGGCAACTGAGAATGCTATCTGTGCTGACCAGAGAGAATTAATACTGACATAAATAAAATATAAATGATAATCTGTGACAATACTACCCATGTTTTGATAAAGCATTATGCTTTGTCCAGTGCACTTTCATAAGGTGATGACATTTGGGTCTCTTTGTCATCCCTGATGGCTAAATTAACTTTGTTCATTATTGGATGGAGCACCCACTCTGTGTCACACCCTCTCCTAGGCACTCTGTATATATATTTAAAAAATACTATATATGGGTGTTAAACCTAGTAACTCCTTCACTATGTTATCCTACAGAAAAGATTAAAAGTCTTGGTAAACTAGTTTTGACTGTGATAACTAAAAAATTATTTAGTCATCTACTACTCAACAAGCTGAGATATACCTTCCTCCCCCAAAGGGACTCTTCTCCAATCCAGCCCCCATACAGCATTGCTTTATACTGTTTCTGACTGCTCCATGCATCTGGAACACATTCCTTTTATTGGGTTATGGGCTTCTAGATAGGCACTAGCTTGCTAGTCATTTCTATCTTCTGAGTACACAGCATAGTGTTGTGTTCACATATTTTATGCATATCTTGACTCAATATTTTGCCAGATTGGCTATAAAACTATATTAGCCAAGGTTCTCCAGAAAAAGGAAATTAAATGAATAAAGCTATAGAGAGACAGAAATTCATTATGAGGGACTGGGTCACACAACTATGGAGATGAGACACCCCTCGATCTACCATTTGCAAGCCAGATGGACAAGAAAACCAGTGATGAAGTTCTACTCAACCCCAAAGTCCTTAGGACCACAAGAGCCAATGATATAAATTCTAATCTCACTTCAAAAGTCTGAGAACCAGAAATTCCAATGCCTGAGTGCAGAAGATGAATGTTTCAGCTCAAGTAAAGAGAGCAAATCCATTCTTTCTCCACATTTTTACTCAACAGATTGGATGATGTTGATCCACATTGGTGCGAGTGACCATCTTTACCCAATCCACTGATTCAAATGACAATCTCTTCCTCCAGATACACTCTGCGAACACACTGAAAAATAATGTTTTAGCGGCCAGGTGTGGTAGCACACACCTGTAATTCCAGTACTCAGAGGCTGGGCAGGAGGACCTACATGAGTTCGAGGCAGGCATGGGCCACATAGTGAGTTCAAGACCAGTCTAAACTACATAGCAAGACCCTGTCCCCAAAACACATAACAAAAATAATGTTTTACTAGCTAGTTAGTTGGACATTCCTTAGCCCAATCAACTAGACACACAAAATTAGCCATTATAAATTTATCCTTGGTCAGCTTGGCACCTATATACATATCCTTAAACCACAGTTAATCTCCAAATAAAAACAATAATGAGATCATAATTCTACCTAATATGATATAATTATCCTACATACAACCAAAGATATATCAGTCTCTGCCCCAGAAGACTAGCTGGTCTCTGAATGTTTATTCTTCTTGTGATACCTTCCAATTTAAATACTATGGCATAAAATTAATAATAGTGAAAAAATCTTTAATCCTAAAAGATCAGGGTCATAATTTGTCCTGTCTAGAGTGGGTTGTAGTTCTTCATTGAGCTGAATCACAGGGGATAATACTATGAGACACCCTAAATTAGTTCCTATGTTAGAGACATACTCTTCCTTAATTCTATTGCAGGGAAACTGTCCAATTTCCCCCTTGGTATTTTGAATCATTCACCCCAGCCAACACCGTAACTCCCGTAACACCATAACCATAGTGGTTGATCAGCAGTCTTAACTTCGAGTTCAATAGAATCACTGTTGTGTCTCCCAGTGGAAGCATTTTTTTCTTCTTTAAGAACTAAGACCTCTAGGCCAGCTGAACATATGATATTGAAACAGGAAGCAAAAATTTTGCTAGTGGGTCACTAGGAATAATAGTAATTACAGTGTATATCATAGTGCTATATGGATACCTTTTGTGCATACCTTGACCGGTATTTTTCAAACCTACCTGTGGAAGAAAACCACAAGGTAAATTAGTTTTAAAAATATGTATTTCCAGGACACATACTGCAGATTTTATTATAAGACCACCTTAGGGTGAGAACCTAGAATCTGCATTGTTTTTTGACATTCCAGGTGAGTTTCAAGGAATTGGACTACAGTTAGAGAATTGCTGATATTAATATAAATATTTCCCATCCCTCTCTTTCCATCATAAAATTCCTTACCTGCTTTCCAATTACAGCTAAAAATTTATATAATCAAAGCTTTAGTAATATAGAAATAATTATGTTAATCAAAATCACAATCTTTTGAATGTATTTATATTCATTGGGTTTTTCCCATTCCCTATCGCTGGGACCAGATGACAGGGCCTTGGTAAACTGAACTAATTAACTTCCTTCAGTACTTGTGGACTCTGCCCCAGTTGTACAAACAGAACTTTTGCAGGCAGGAACAAATATCAGTTAGTTACACTGATATTTTGTATGGAGTTAATCTGCTTAGAAATTGTGCCAGCTTCTTAGCACCTTAATTAAGTTGCTTCAGTTCTCTGGGAATATTACACAAGAAATTTTAGGAAGCAGAAATTGCAGAGGCTGATTCCCCTCCAGTACTGGTTTTATTTGGCATCACTGGTAAATGGTATTGAGTGAAAGGCAACAGTGGTACCTCCACAATGCCAAGTTTGGTCATGAAAATCCCAACACCTCCTGCTTCTGTATTCTGTAAAATAGACTCTCAGTATTACCCATTTTGACTCCAATAATGCATGAATTTATAATGTTACTGGTCACTGCATATGTTAAGAAAATGTTCCTTTCATACTATGAGGTTATGATGCACTGGGATCAGTCTACAAGTCCTTGAAATGCTCTCAATGAAAGAGGATGTAGAAAGGAACTAAGACATGTTATGTGCATGTACCAATTCCACACTGGGAATGTAACTTTATGTACTACACACATGCACAAAAAAGAAGGAAATCGGGATATGGATGGAGGGGGGAGGAAGGGAAGGGAAAGCAGATTTAATAAAAAAGAATTAAGATGTATTCCTCATAAGGAATGTAAACTTATGTACTACAAACATGAAATAATAATATAAATAAATGAGGTACTCTCAGTGCATAACATAGCATTATATATGTAGCCAAGCACATTCTCAAATTTTTAAAAAGTGCACTATAATCCCCACTCTGTTGTTCACAGTTGTTTGTTTGTTTTGGTTTTGGTTTTCGTACTGGGGATTGGACTCAGGGCCTTGCGCTTGGGAGGCAGGCACAGTGGCACTGAGCTAAATCCCCAGTACTATTGTTCACAGCTTTACTTTGGTAGTATCAGTAACCCACAGACAGCTGACATCATCCAGGCTTAATGCTCTCTCTTCTGCTACATTGTCAGAAGGTGCGTGTTAGCCCAACACTATATCACACTGCGTACATCCTTCACCTTACTTCACCTCACCACATAGGCATCATATCATCTCACATCATCACAAGGAAGGGAAATAAATTAAAATAAGATATTTTGAAAAAGAAAGAAACTATACTCACATAACTTTTATTATAGTTCATTGTTATAATTGTTCTATTTTATTGTCATCTTACTGTGACTGATTCATAAATTATATGTTACCATAGGTATGGATATAGTAAAAAATGTAGTATGTGGAAGATTGAGAACTATCTGCAGTTTCAGGCATCCGTGGGAATTTTGGAAATTTTCCCTAGAGATAAGGGGTAATTATTGTACTGTTGCTTATTATGTCATTACACTGAAGTCTTCTTTGTCAATAACTTTCCTTGTCTAGAAAACCTCATTCGACATATCTTCTATTGGTAAACAAAATTTTTTGGGTAGAGAAACAAGTAATTGGTGGTATAATTGCTAAACAATGTTGTTAACTGATATTCAAGATATTCCCACATAAATGTTATAAATTCCATATTCCTCAGCCTATATCCAAATATAACCCTAGTTCTAATTTCTTTCCTCAAAAAGTTATTATAGCCTATATCTCAGTGATATGACACACTGAATTAACAGAGCTCATATATGTAGAAGAGTGATTTCCAAAGGGTGATTTCTGAACCACCATTGTCAGTATAGTTTGGAAACTTGTTGGAAATGTTAAGTTCTACACCCCTATGACCACACTCCAGGTGTGGAGTACAGCAATGTGCTTTAACAAGCCCTCCAGGTGAGTTTGATGTACCCAGAGTATGAGAGCCACTGCTCTAGATAGTAACTATTAAGTCTGTATCTATACAGGGCAATATATTAAACATTTTGAGGTTAATTCCACTTTTTAAATGGTAATATTGGTTGATGCCAAATGGTAATTTCTATTTGGCCTGATTATTTACTGTCTAATCAGTCTGGTCATCAACTGTACAAAATTGAATTGATCATTCAACTCCTGAGAATGGATCTGACCACTAACTTGCCAAGGGCCAATATGACTGAACATAGAGCCTTCATTCATAAATCACCCAAATCATGAAGCAGGGAACTAAGCTGGAAATAAAATTTTTCATTCTCAAATAATGCAGAGGATGGATTTTTAAAGCTAATTTCTATAGATAATGTGTTCACTGAAAACAAAAGTTCAATTCACCAAGATTCACAAATACTTTCCTGTTTATGGCCCCACAGATTTTAGAGCTTTGCCTAGTAATTCACTCATTCAAATTCATGCCTCATTTCTCAGTTAATAATGTAAGGTTTCTCAGGCCTGTGCTTGACCTCTTAATAAACATTCTAGAAACTGGGAAGTACTATTCTTACTTGCACCCCTTTAGGTAGGCTCCTTTGGAAACCTGCATCTCCATTTCCATGGCATTTGCATTATTTCCCCTAGTATCTAAATCTCAGCTCTATGATATATATTTCAGAGGTCATTCATTGCACAAAATATTTTGCTTAAATAATCCATCAGCAGACCAATTCTTATACTTGAGGGATAATTCACTTTCTTAAAAGTATTCATTTAGTTTTAATAAGCCAAGTGTGATGAATAAGATTAATACTCAAAGTCAGGTGAAAATACTTGGGCATCACGGCTATTTTTGGTCTAAATGTGACTAGTTCTCTGTTACATTTTGAATTCTGGATCGTAGGGTCATTTTGACATCAATTAGACCCCGTGTAGCTCCTGCAAAAAGTGACTCTTAGATTTCTAAGTTTCAAACCATTGGTTAAAATACACATGAATTCATTCTTTTAACAATTTTTTGAGCTTCTGCACTGAACCTGACACTGCTAGTTGCTGAGCTATAATAGCAATCAAGGTAGATATAGTACCTGTCCTGGTAGAGCCTACATTATTTTTAGTAACACCTTTATCATTCCACATTTCAGGCAGGCTAAGACTGCTGACGTATTTTTGTGATTAATAGTGAAATTATAATTGTGCAATTGTAGTCATCCCTCTTTAAGTCTTAAAAAAGGGCTTATAATTCAGCCTACTTTGTATCCAGTCATTATATACAGGTAGATGATTCAAACAGACTGGCAATCTCAACACTTGTGTGTCAAAGTAGTGAATAAGGATAATAAGGTCCCTGCAAACTTAGATATCATGCTAACTAATAGTATATCCAACTTCCTAAAGTAGAAACAAGGAGTTAGTACATATGATACCTATATTATCAACAAGCTTTATCTATTTAATTAATATAATTCTTATTACAACCCTAGGAGATGTGTGTTGTTATGACTCCATTTTACAAACAGGGAAATCGAGGCATGGGGTGATTGTATAATTCACTGAGGTCACATGACCAAATCAGAGAAACTCGATCTGGCTCCAGTATCAGTGCTCTTAGCCATTAAAAAAATTTACTCTATTTCCTTAATGAAATAACAAGTAATAAATAATGAAGTTAAATAAAACATGCATAATTAAAAGGCCTTATATTATTGTATCAGCAATTAAACTAGACAAAATCCCTCCTCACTTGGGGAACTAGTACAGCAATTAACTACTCACTGGCCCAGGAGACCTAGATCCAGCTATGACTCTGATTTCATTATCCTCATTGTAATAATCTGTTTTCTTCAACTGCCTACCCAACCATGATGCTTATAACCTAAAATCCTTGTTTTCCTGATGTACTTACTACCAGCTATCACGTCCATTGGGGTCACCCTCTCTGTCTGAAATTTTCCAATTTCTTACTTTTTGTCTTTAAATCAAGTCTTTTGTTTACTTTCTGCTATGACACTGCCAGCCTCCATTCTAGACTGAGCCTTTATTTTTTTCATTATACTACTTTTTCTATTTGTACTCAGGGAGCAGGTACTATGTCTTTATCTCTCTAGGAAACTCTCTTCTTTTTTCTTACTCATTAGGCATGCTGTTAAAGATAGGTCTTTTCCAAAAGGTCAGAGGAACAAGAGATGAAGAGAGGAAAGACAGGACAGGAAGGAGATAAAAAAGAATTAAGATATGTTATGTACATATACCAACTCCCCATGAAGAATGTAATCATTATGTACTGCAAACATACAATACTAATAAAAAAATCAGCATCCTAAGAAACAAATTCTTTATGTCAGTTATCTCTGGCTTTTGGAAACAGAAAAAGTGAATTTTCTCACCATAAATTATCCCAAATCTCGAATTAGGAGCAAACACCACTGACATATTTAGCACAACCACCTGAACTTGTTCTAATTCATTAATATACATGAACTCAGTAAAACCCAATATTTATCATTGACTTATTCTTTTCTTTTCATCAATTCTCTGTTCAAATGTCACTTATTCATAGAAGCCTTCCTTAGACAAAATAAGACAAATCTTCTTCAGTGATCTTTAGTGTCATGACTCCTCACCTAAGCAGGATTTGATTTGGATCTTGAAAGATAGATACACTTTGTATAGGTTGCAAGGGAGGTGGGGATGAATTCCCATCTCATAGATAATACCACGGCTCTTACTTGAACATTCACTTTATTCACATATCTTATAAGTAGCTAGAGATATGATCTTGTTGATTCAGAACTACTAGACTATTAAAAGAACTATATTTCACAGGTCTATATTATTGTAAATATAATTTCAAAAGGTGAATTGGTTTGGAGGAAGAAATGTCTGCATCAGCCTAAAAGTGGCTTTACAGAACATATACTCCAATATTTTGAAATGTCCTCAGAAGGCTCTGATTTTATAAGAAGGTTCAGTGGTGATATTACCAACTCTCACTTATAGGGTGTGACCTAGAAAAAGGACCCTGAGAACAGACAAGGATTTTTTGTAAAGGAACCTAGTAGCACAGGAATTAAAACAAAAATAGACAAATGGGATTATAGCAAACTAAAAAGAAAAACTGCTGAACTATAAAGAATATAATTAGGAAACAGAAAAAAAATATTAGAGAAAATATTTGAAAACTATACATCTAACAAGGGGTATTGAAAATATATAAGGAAGTCAATCAACTTAATAGAAACAAATAACAAATTAAAACTTAGTAATATGAAACATAATTAAACAGATGAGTATTTGAAAAACTTCTTAACATTGTTAATAATTAGGGAAATGCAAATTGAAACCACAGTAAGATACCACCTCATTCCAGTAAGAATGATAATTACCAAAGAGACAAAAGACAAAAAGTCACGTTGAGGATCCCAGGCTCCTAGGGCAGAGAAGGTCAGCTGGTCCCAGAACCCAGAAGGAAGCTCCCGCCTCCATCCCAGGCTCCTAGGGCAGAGAAGCTGAGCCAGTCCCAGAACCCAGAAGGAAGCTCCCCCACTGCCATCCCAAGCTCCTAGGGCAGAGGTGAGCCTTGTGGGTGCCAGAAGCACCCCCTCCCATGGAAATGAGAAGACATGTAAACAAGTCTCAAAAACAGACTTCTGGATCACGTACAGCAACCCCAAAGGAAAATGAGATGGAACAATCTGATACTCAACCACCTGGACTCTCTTAACTGGCAACAAAAGAGGATCTGGGAAAAATGAAATCGGAAATAATTACTAAGATAACAGCAAAGATTTTGCTCATGGTGCAAGACATGATTAATAAATCTAGAGGACACAGATAAAAAAATAGAGGATCTGAGGAACATGATGGAATCCCAACATAGGAAACAAATGGATTCCATAAAATAGATACAAACAGATTTCCAAGAGATTAAAAACTCCATGGAAAGTCTGTGCAGCAGAATGAACAAATGTGAGGATAGAATTTCACATATAGAAGATAAGATTGCAATTAGTAAGGAGGAAAAGAAAAATTGCTTTAGAATTATAAGGGAACATGAGAAATCAATCCAGCAGCTGCTAGATGATGCAAAGAAGAATAACATAAAGCTGATTGGAGTCAATGAAGAAAGAGGAGAGAGTGCAGATGGCATAAAAAATCTGTTCACAGAAGTGATGGCAGAAAACTTCTCAAGCAGGGGAAAAGAACTTGACATACAGACAAGTGAGGCATATAGGACTCCAGCTAGCCTTAATCAAAAAAAATCTACACATAGGCATATAATAGTTAGGATTCCAGAAATCCAACAGAAGAACAAAGTTCTCCAAGCAGTCAGAGAAAAGAAACAAATCACATACAAAGGAAAGCCCATCAGAATCACAGCAGACTTCTCAATGCAAACCCTCAAGGCAAGAAGAGCTTGGAGTGAGGGATTTCAAGCCCTAAAGGAAAACAGCCTCCAACCCAGATTGATGTACCCTGCAAAACTATCTTTCAAAATTGATGGAGAAATACAATACTTTCATGATAAAGAGCACCTCAGCAACTTCATGAATACCAAACCAGCACGCCAAAAAATTTCAGACAATATCCTAGGAAAAGACAATGAGGATCACAACCCCAGGAAACTCAACAGAATGAATCCATTGGGCGTGATAAATTAAACACAAAGGGGGAGAATCCAAAAAAAAGAAAAAGTCATGACAAGGCTTTTAAAACTTTTAACTTCATCTCCCTAATGAATGTATAATTCAATCTTATTATTGTACTGATTAGTATTTTTCTGATTCTAGAGTGGCACACCATTCCTTGTGCTATACTAGTTATTTATCATCTTCTTACGTCTACATTTTAATTGGGTTGTCTATTAATGAGCTCTAAGAATTCTTTATATATTCTGGTCATAGGTTATATGCATTGTAAATATGGTCTGTTTAAGGACTACTTTTCATTTGAATGATGTCATTTAAAGTTCTAAATTTTGATGGAATCTCATTTATCAATTTTTTTTCTTTTATACGTCATGTTTTTTGTATCCTAGGTAGTTCTTGCCTACCCTGAATTCATAAATATTTTCCCTTATAATTTGTTCTCAAAGTTTTATACTTTTAGGCTTTCTTATTTAGGTTCATAGATCCCTTCAAGTTATTTTCATGTATGGAAATAAAGGGTTGAGGTTAATTTTTTATATACAGATACCAGGTGTTCTAGTGCCATTTACTGTAAACACTGTCTCTTCCTTGGCTCTTGAAATGAGTTTATATTCTATAAAATGCTAAGGTTAAATAATCTTTCAAAACTCAGTGGACCATATATGTGTGGTTCTATTTCTAGATTCTCTGTTTTATTCAAATTATCTATGTGTCTTTCCTTACACCAACACTGCCTTGATTACTGTAGCTTTAGAAGAAGTCTTAAAATTAGGTACTAAATGTCTTCCAACACTGTTTTTGTTTTTGTTTTTGTTTTTAACTTTTCTAAGTCCTTTGTACTCCTACATGACTTTTAAATTTCAATATCCAATTCTTCATTTATAGCAAGTATACACAGACCTGAATTTTTATATATACCTTGTGTTTTCTAATCCTGCTAAATTCAAGTACAAGTTCTAGGGGGTCCTAGAGATTTCTCAGTATTTTCTCTGTAGATGATCATTTCATCTACATATAAAGATTTTGCTTCTGCCATGCCAATCCTATCCTAGTTGTGTTATTTTATTGCCAGACTATTTTGGTGGGGACTAGGTTTCAAAGTTTCATGGACAGATAAAGAGTAAGCATATCTACCCTTGTTCCCCACCTTAAGGAGAAAGCATTGTATCTTCTCCATTTATATAAGGCATTCTTGCTGGAAGTATGGAGTACATGTCTTTAATCTGCTGAGAAGGTTCTGTTCTACTTCTAGTCTCCTGATAGCTTTTACCATGAACAGCTGTAAAATTTAGTCCAATACTTTTTCTCCAACCAGTGACAGGATCATATGGCTTTTTCCTTTCCTCTGTTTAAATGATGACTTTTGGGGGTGGATCTTCCAATGCCGAACCAATACTGCCATCCCTATAGCAAAACCACTTTCTACATCCTGCTAGATCTGACTTCTAATAGTTTGTTTTGTTAAACAAATTTCTATCTATGTTCATACATTTTTCTTCTATTATCTTTATCCAGTTTTAGGATTAGCACAATGTTGATTTCCTAAAAGGAGGGGAGAAGTGTTCCTTCTTTTTTCTGCTTTAATTCTTTGATATAATTTATCTGTTAAAATTTTTATGAGCCTGCTGTTGTCATATAGGTAGGTTTTCAAGCTAGGAATATACTTTCTTTAATAGGTGCTATTCAAATTTTATATTTCCTCCAGAGTTAGTTTCATTCATTTGTCTTCCAAGGTACTTCTTAGAAGTTGTCAAATTTATTTCAAAAAGATTTTTGTCATATGCTTTCTATATCCTTTTAAATTCTGTAAAATCTGTGGTAATGTCTCCTAGATCTTAATATTGTAATTTAGAAAATGTATAACTGATATTGCATAACAGGAAGAAAAGGTCTAAAAGAGCAGGGGAATTGTGAGGGGTAGGGGAAGGGAAAAAAGGGAAAGGAAAAAATGTGAGAAGAGGAAAAAAAATGGAAACAAGGTCTTTGCAAATAGGGAAGGGTGGAGGGGCTGAAGGGAGGGCAAGGGAAGGGGAAAAAAAAATAAGAACCAAGAGACTCATGTAATGGTACAAGATCCCAATGATGAATGTAACTGTATTTTATACCTAAAATGTACCAATAAACTTAATGGGAAAAAAAAAGTCATGTTGAGGATGTGAAGAAAAAGGACCCCTTACATAGCACTGATGGGAATGCAAATTAGTACAGCTATTATAAGTAATAATATGATGGTTCCTCAAATTTGTTTTTTTGGTACTGGGGATAAAACTCAGGTCCTTGTGCTTTCAAGGCAGGCGGCAGAACCACTGAGGCAAATCCTTGGCCCATTTCCTCAAATTTTTAAAATCGAACTACCATATGCTGCATCAACTTTACTACTGGGTTTTTATCTAAAGGCCTTTAATAAGCATAACAAAGAAACATTTGTACTCCCATGTTTATTGCCACACTATTCACAATAGCCAAGAAATGGAGACAACTTAAATGTCTATCAACTTACTTATGGTAAAAAAAATATGACACATATATGTAATGCAACTATTCCGTCATAAAAGATAAGATCTTGTCATTTGAAACATGAATGGGACTGGATGTCATTATGTTATGGTAAATAAGCCAGCACAAAAAGACAAATTCTGCAAGATCATACTCATGAGTGGAATTTTAAAATGTTACTATCATAGAAGGTGAAAGTAGAATAGTGGTGACCAAAGACTTGGGAAAGTAGGGAAGAGGAAGGAATAGGGAAAAATTGATCAACAGGTACTAAGTTACAGTTAGATGGGAGAAATAAGTTCTGGCATTCAATGAATATAGGTACTGCTAAAGTATTGTATATTTTAGGAAAGCTGGATGAAAAGATTTTGAATGTTTTCACCACAAAGAAATGACAAATGTTTGAGTAGATATGTTTGCCTTAACTGAACATTATATAATGTATAAATACATCAAAGCATCATACATACCACATACACATGTACAATTTTATATGCCAGTTAAAAATGATTTTTAAAAAGGATACTGGTACTAAAATATAGAGTCCGGATCTTATTCCAACTATTGCATACTCACATGTACCAAATATGCAGCTCAAAAATAGTCTCCATTTCTACCACAGACATATGAGTTACTATATTTTAAGTACACATGAAATAGCATGTGATTTATAAGACTTATTTAAGAATAGTTGAATTAGGCCTTCTGCAAAAGAAAGAGAAAATGCAACTTTGGATTGGACCTCTAGATGCCAAAAATATGACATGTACTGTCTGTTTTGGTTTAATTCCACTCTCCTTCAAGATTAAGATCAAGTTCCTTAATTCAGTATTCTGCTATACTTATAGTTCAATGCCAAAGTGCATAATATTGGCTCTTTTTAAATTGGCTCTTTATAATTATTTCTGTGTTATTAATACCTGCACCTCAATTATGTGGATAAAAGAATATTCATTTAGCATCATTGACCTTAGAATAGATTGTGACCATAGAAATCCCCAGTGGAGCATCCTCGTTTTATAAGACAAGCTGAGAACCAAAGAAAAAGACGTTCAGTGACTTACTCAAAGATCACTAAGCTACAAAATGGCAGAGACAAGATCATGACCCAGATTTTTAGACAATTAAGAAGGAAGCTTTTGTTTTAAATATAGAGTGCTCAATCAACTTTGCTTAGAGCTAATTTGACAAAGTAATTTCACATAAATTCACAGCATAATTATGTTCGGTTTCTTATATAAACTAGATATTCTAGTGAAGTCATAGAAAATGATCTCTTTCTTACACTGTTGTCCACTGTGTGTGAGGCAGAAGGCAATCTTCGTGGCCAGTAGAAGTCACTCCAACCTCAGAGTGTCTCCAACAACAGAGACTTCCTACTGCAGCCTAGCCTACAGAAAGTCAGGAAGAACATTATTCCCACTGAATAAAAAGGAGCTACTTAATCTATAAAATCATAAATTTTCTTAAACCCATCTGAGCATTTAAACTACAGCAATCCATTACCCTATGAGGAAAGTCAGATGCTGGCTTATCTGTTACAGACTATAGAGTAATATGGAACCACCACACATGTAGATACAAGGAATTCAGCCAAAGTTTTTGATTAATTGCTAAAATGTTGAGTATGGAACAGTGTGGAAGAATAAAAATCCTGGGTATGAAGAATTTCAAACATAAAATTAGTTGTCATTCACTTGGAGCATCCCCCCCAGCCCCGCCGTAGATTTCCATTGAGGACTCATGTGATGAAATTGAGGGCAAAGGGCAGCAAAGGGCAGAAAGTAAAGAAAATCTTAGTCAGTAGTGAGAGCTCTGAAGAAAGGGGTAACCACTGTTGTAGGACTGGCAGAAAAGCCTGATGTGGGCCCTTTTCTCCTCATATGCAAGTTGGAAAGATATCAAACACTGTGGCCCCAAGTACCACATCATTTGCAATTGCAGGTAGGAATAGGACAGTGGATGGGAGAAAGGCAATGAATTATCCCAAGTTCATGCCATGGAGCTCCCACCTGCAGAGAGAAAGACAGAACCCCTGAGGAAGGCTTACTTCCAAAGTTCAGGCTGGACCAGGGTGGCCATTAAACCTTCTAGTCCCAGCCACTGGGCCAACAAGTACAAGGTAAAAACCAACAGCAGGCTCTATCACCAGAGAAAGTTCAATAACACACAGAGAAATCATCTATGAGGCAAAGGTGAACAGGGGAGAACTACAGATAAGGCTTGATCAACAATATAGAGCAAAAAGCTCCAGCAAGCCAGCTGTCATCTAAGTACATAGTAAAGATTAAGGATATCAACCAATAACAAAAATCCAAATTTAGCTCAGCTACTTCCTAGATGTAGTGAACAGTGTACCAACTGAAAGTAGCATGGATGAGATGTGCCCAGTCCCAGGATATATATTGTTTCCTTAAGTCTGTACTGTTCTGCACAAAATTTCTAGCACTCAATCAAAAGTAACAAGACAAATGAGAAAGCAGAAAAAAAAATGAAATCAAAAGAGCCAGACTCAGAGATAAATGAGATATTGGAACTATCACACATAAAAATTAAAAGAATAATCATTATTATAATTACTTTTTAACAGGTTAATGGAAAATATGGATGACATATAGCTATACCTCTTTTTATTTTGCTTCTTGTTGTTTTGGTTTGCTTCTTGATATTGTTTTGGTTTTGTTTCTGTTTGTTTTTACAAATTAAATGTTTATAGCAACTATGTCCAACAAGTTCATCAGCCACCAGTTCTCCAAGAGCTTATATGATCCTTGGTACTCCTAACAACAGGGTATTTTTTAGTTAACATATGTACATTGTTTTCTAAAACAATGCTATTACACATTTAATAGGCCATAGTACAGTGTAAGCACAGTATTGGCACAAGGACACCAAAAATCTATGTTAGTCACTGTATGGCAGTAGTCATTCTATTGCAGTGGTCTAGGACCGAACCCATAGTATCTCCAAGGTATGACCATACAAGAATCAATAGGAAATTTTAGAACAAATGAGAACCACAACAAAAAATAAAATTAAAATGGTAGACATTAGAAAAAATAAAAAGACACAAATGTTAAGAATACCTTCTACAGATTCATCTCTAAAACTAACACAAAAAAGGAAAGAATAGGCAAATTTGAAACTAAGTTCAACAGAAACTAAAGAAACTGAAAAGGAAAGAGAAAACAAATTATAGAGGAAAAACAGGATTGTATACAAGTTCTGAAGAACAATATCAAATATTTACATATATACTGGATTTCTAGAGGAAAGAAAATGGTGAAGAAGAAACGTAACAATTATGACCAAATATTTTCTAGAATCTCAGAAAGTTATAAGCCAGATAAATATCAGAACAGACAAAAACGTAAAACCTTCATTTTCAAAATGCTGGAAATCAAAGATGTAAAGAAATGTTTAAGGCAGGCAGAAGAATAAAAATCACCAAAAAAAATGCAGTTAGTCTCCAAATATAAAGTTCAGCTTTACAGTGATGCAAAGCAAATATGCATTCAGTAGAAACTATGCTTTAGATTTTGAATTCTGTTTTCTTTCCAGGCTAATGACAGTAGTCTGATTCTCTCTCGTAATGCTGGGAAACATCAGCAAGCCACAGCTCCCAGTCAGCCTCATGATGACAGGAGCAAACAATGGATACTCTAGGTGTACTGCATCACCAGCACCTTTTGGATACACATAGTCAATAAATTACATGAGATCTTTAATACTTTATTATAAAATAGACTTCACACTTGATGATTTTTGCCTACTATAGGCTATCAGTGTCCTGAGCATGTTTAAGATAGGCCAGTCTAAGCAATGATGTTCAGTGGGTTAAGTACATTAAATGCATTTTTAACTTGCAATATTTTCAGCTTTCAATGAATTTATTGGGACATCCCATCATAAACTATAAAGCATCTGTATAAGAACACAGCCAACTTGTCAAAATCAATCCAATCTAGGATACAGTGACTAAAGTGGAAATAATTCCAAACTCAGCAAATACGTCCTTCAAAAATAACATTTTCTACATAGACAAAATTTTAGAGAATTCATTATCAGGAAACCTTCACAGAAGGCTGGATCTATACAAAAAATAAATAAAATTATTATAAATATTTCAAAAGAAATTCAATGTAAAAGACCTTTTCCTCATTTTCAAATACTCTAACAGATAACTAAGAAAAATTCAATGTATTTTGTGTCTATACAATATATTAAAATAAATGACAAAAATAACAACAGTTAAGGAAGTATACAGTCAGAAATAAAATAATTTAAGCTTATAACACGTGAAATGATGTAATATTATGTGAAGATAGTCAGTAAAATTATGTAATATAAACAGTAGGAAAACCACTAAGAAGTTCTGAAACTAGTGTAGCATTGGATATTAAACATAGTTATAAAAATAATCCAAAAGCAAGCAGAAAAAGAGATAAAAGGATCAACAAGATACCAGTTGGAACAAACGGAAAAATAACCAGCAAGATGATCTATCAACCATTTAATAGTTACTTTAAATGTTTGTAACACAATTAAGACAGATTTTTCAAAATAAAAAACATGTAGCACCTACATATTTGCTGTATACAAAGTTGTAAAGACATAGTTCATAAGTATGAACATGGAAAAGTATATGTGAGGTGTGATCAAAATATGATGACTGTTTAAATTTTTTTAAATTATTGCAGAAAAAGACACATTGCTATTACTCCTCACTTTGAACACACCCATCATTCTTGCCATTTTCTGAAGAAGTCTGGAAGTCCTATTTTGTGTGTTTCTATTGTGGCTGTCTGAATATCCAGATTTGATTCAAAACTCTTACATTTCATGGTCATTTTGACTTTGAGGAAGACCTAGAAATGACACAGTGCCAGATCCAATGAATAAGGATTAGAATAACTGTAATATTTTCATTTGACAGAAATTACCATAAACATTTAAAATCTATTCAGGACATCAAAGCCGCTATAAAAGATCCATGAATATAGTTTATCAATCCATTTATTGATTTTTAAAGTTTTCTTACAGTAATGCTTCCAACATACAGACATTGAACATTTTTGTTAGATTTATTCCTAAGTATTTTGCATATTTTATGATACTGTAATTGGTTTTTAAAAATAAATATTTTATTGAGTTTTGCTAGTGTACAGAAACACAATTTTCATGACATGAAACAAAGTAATTCATGAAAGGACTTCCAGAACTGCTTCAGAAATTAGCAAGAATGATGGGAGAAGTATGTTTTAACTGAATTTAAACAACCAATAAAATTGGGAAAAAATTTGCTAGGTATTCCTCAGACAGAAGACTAATATCCAGAATATGTAAAGAACTCAAAAAAAATTATACCCCAAAATAATGACCAATTGAAACGAATAGACACTTCTTAAAAGAAGTACAAATGACCAATAAATACATGACAAAAATGATCAATACCTCTGATTAGAAAAATGCAAATCAAAGCAACACTGAGATTTCACCTTACTCCAGTAAGAATGGCTACTATCAAGGACTAAAAACAACAAATACTGGTGAGGCTGCAGCGAAAATGGAATCTGGCACTTTGTTGGTGGAAATATAAGCTAGTATAACTACTATGGAAATCAGAATGGAGAATCCTCAAAAAACTAAAAATAGAAATTCCAGTTGGCCAAGCTGTACCTCTTCTGGGTATCTTCTTGAAAGAGCTAAAGTGATCATCATGTTACAGTAATACATCATAATCACGTTTATAGCAGCACAATTCAATAGAAAAACCATGAAAGTGGCCTATATGCCCACTGACTGATGAATGGATAAAGAAATGGCAGTATATATGCACAATGGACAACTACTCCACCATAAAGGATAAACTCAAATCATTTATAGAAAATGGATGGATCTTGATACTATAATTCTAAGTGAAATAAGTCAGTCACAAAAAGTTAAATATCACACTGTTTCTCTCATACCAGAGATCCAAAACATAAATAATTTAAACAGCAAAATAAAAAATACATGTCAAGAAACAGGGATGTAGACTCTGTAGAGAAGGGAAAATGTCTGAGGAGGGGATAAGAGGGTAGGATGGATAGCCCGGGGAGCAAAAATGATCAAGATGTGATACGTATGTGTAGCAATCCCCTAAGCTGAATGTAAACACTATATATCTCAAACATATACTACTAAAATGTTAAAATTGTGTAATTTATAGTCACCATATTTTTATCACACCCTATGCATACATGTAACTCTCATTAAAATGCATATATGAAATAAATTCTGCTGTCTACATTAATACTAGAGTAGGTTTGTGGAATACAGGCTTGGCAGGACATAACAAATGTCATTTTTTCTGTAACTACTTCCCAATAGTCACTAATAAGATTTTTATCTTCCTTGTGTAGTCTTAACTTGGGACCTTGTGCTTTTCAGGCAGGCGCTGGAACCACTGAGCTAAATCCCCGGCCCCTCCCTTGTGTAGTCTTACACCTAATTTGAACCTTTATCATAGATCTTTAAATTTTTTTTTAATTTTTATCAGTACATATGTTTAATACATAATGATTACATTCATCATGGGGAGTACATGTACATAACACATCTTATTTGTTTTACTTCCTGTTAGAACACTTTGTGGTTAAGTGGAAACCTACAACTAATTCTAGTCCATGAAACTGTACCTTCTGATTCTGTGCAATCAACCACTAAGGCCAGTTAAAACCCTTTCCTTCCTCTTGAACAACACCAACCAATACTCAAGATACTAACAACTTCATCCACTTGAGTTTTACAAAGAAGAAATGCAGGAAAGAAACCACAATGACTCACAATAGTTATACAGCATAAACAAGAACTTTGTTGTTTAAAGTAGATGTCAGTAAACAATGATCCATGGTACCAAAGTGGTCCAGTTGCCTCTTTTGGGAAATAAAGTTCCATTGGAATGCAGCTTTACCATTCATTTATATATTGTCTATGATGTTTCTCTGTTGCATTGGCAGAACTGAGTAGCTGCAACAGGGACTAGATGGCTTGCAAAGTAAATAATTTTTAGTTGGCCCTTCAGAACAATTTATTGATATAGGAGGAATAGATGCAACTCCCAAACCTGCTAGATATCCAAAACGTGAGTTCATGTTCTCTAAAATCGAAGAATGAATTACAGGAACAGAAGTTAAGAGTAGGAAAAATTTATTGAATGAAAGATAGCTTCTGTCTAAGCAAGACAGAAGGGGGACCAGAAAATGGGTTGCCCACTCACCACTTATCAAAGGTGTTTTATATGGCAAAGACATAAAGTGAGGCAGATAAAAGTGGGCAAAAGTATAAGACCCAATCGAAAATTACAAGGTGGGCAGAGGTTGGACAAAACCATCATCACCCAGTAAGATTACAAGTACAGATTCCCAGGTAATATTGATTAAATGTAGATCAAATGGGCAAACAAGTCATATAAAAGGAATTTCCAGAAGGGAAATGGGCTAGGGAGATTAATGTCTATTTAGAATATCAATCACTGCTATTCATCTCTAGGGGAAATAATACCTCTTTTCATTTTATAATGCTAACCAGTGAATGTGCCTCAATTGTTTTTCTGTGCTGAGGGCCCAGCTTTTTCTAACTGCCTTATAATAATTTCTAACTAACTTAGCTATCTACAATATTATGAACAAGGTGAATGGAGTAAGGTATCTAAGGTGCAAAATTTAAGGAGGTCCTGATTCTCAGAGTCATGGAGGGTTCACCTAGCAATTGAACTTGGTAACTACAAACACTCAGATTCAGAATTGAATGCTGAATACTGTATGAGTCACAGGGACAAATCATCATAAGGCATAAATACTATATTTTCGTTTCACTGTACTACTTACTGAGACTTGTCATTATTTTCACTGTCATTTAAAAAAATCTAGATCCACAGAATAATGTAAAGAATCAACATACTGCTTCATGCACATAATATCTACACTTTAAAACAACGTTAAAATAAATTACTCCATATTGTAAAATGTTTCTTTTCCAGAATAGGTAACTCTTGAATGTATTAGGTTAATCCTTGAGTATTTCTGGAACTACAAATTAGACCATAAAGAGAAGTAAAAAAATGGACACTTGGCACTCCTGGGAAATGATGGTTCATTAGGCAAGAATTTATTACATTTATACTGTCTGAGAGGAAGGATTTGACAAATTAATTTATCTTTTCTCTTACCTAAGCACCTCTGTGCAACTCCTTCTTGCATGACAAAACAGAATATGTCTATAATACCAGCCATACCACAACCAATAAACTTTCAGATACAGTATTCCTTTGTAGTCTCCTTTTGTTTTGAAAATATGGTGCCAGAGATGTAGCAAAATTTTCCCTTGGGGCATGAACAGTGATAATTGAAAGAGTAAATTTTCTAGAATTCTAGGTCATGCTAGATCCTGAATGACAAAGATAACCAAATGTCTCAAAAATTTAAAAAAAAATTGTTTTGTAACTTGTGGAGCTCTCTTATGTGCAGGTCCATGACAAATTCCCCTCTTCCCTAGCTTTAAAGACAACGATGGAAGAAATGATTGGTGTAACCAAGAAGCAGCAGTTCTGAGAAGGAACTAGAGCCCCAAGGGCCTAGTCAGACACACTGCCTACTTTACTGCTCAGTACATTTGACCTGAAAGAGGGCTCTGGACATGGCCACACTGTAGCCAGATGAGCAGCAGTACTTACCATTCAGATCCAGATCTCTTGGGTTCATTATCCTTCAAGTTCGTATCCAGTGGTATCCTTCCAGACTCCATGCGGAAAAGACTTCCTTTAGATCTGCTTTCTACCTTTGTCCCTGAGCCTGGCCATAGTCCTCTTTTCTCTGCCCTAAACATGGGAGATCAATTTCATTCATTCATTCATCAGTTTACTCATTTGTGTTAATCAGTGAGCATTTTACACTGCATTTTTCATGTGCAAAGCTAGAATGAAAGCGCTGAAAGGGAGACAAAATAGATAAAAGACCACCCCTCTCTCCAGAAGGACAAAAAGGAAGGACATGAGAAACATCCACTTCCTGAGCACCTGTCTTGCTTCTATGGTATGCTGTTTTAGTTTATTTCTCACAACAACCCTACCATTTTTACTTCAGGAAATGCAACTAAAGAGGTCAGAGTTACACAGCCAATAAATAAGCATATGGCTTAACCAGAGATCTGACTCCAAACCTTATTTTTAAACCACATTATATTATAGTTCCCCCCGCCCCAAATATTTAAAGACCCATGTGTAAATACAAATTTATATGAGTGTTGTGGAGTTAGGGGGTAGAAGCTTGTTAATAGAAAAAAATTTTTCCTAATGTTCCAAATATGAGTAGCACCAGAAGGAAAGAGAAAGACATTTCTGCCTCATGCCAAATAACTCGAACAACCTTAAAACACACACTGTCTTAGCTCACCTTCCTAAGTGATAAGCAAATAATAAATTTTTATATGCTATGGAAATGAATTAAAAGCCAAAGAGAAGCCCAAAGAAAAACAAAAATGAGCAGGAGGAAACAATGGAGGCAGCTGTCTCCATCTTCTGTAAGAGCTCAGTTTCAGAAAGGTAAACTTTTCTTCTCATTTAAGGATAATAAGTCTAATTTTTAGCATCTTTATGTGGCAATCTATCATCTCTAGCCCCTCATATGCCTTCACCATGTTCTTTTCTCCTCCTGACATTGCTGGATATACCTGCTGAGCTCAATTAATCTCCTTTCTTCTTCTTTTTTTTTCTTTTTTAAAATTAAGTTTATTGGTACATTTTAGGTGTACAATATGATGACATTAATCATTGGGAATTTGTACCTTTACATGATATATCTTGGTTCTTATTTTTCTCATGCCCCTGCCCTCCCTTCAACCCTTCTACCCTTCCCTATTTACAAAGACTTTGTTTCCATTTTAGCATATTTTTTCCTTTCCCTTCTTTCCTTTCCCCTACCCCTCCTACTTCCTCCTTCCCTTTAGACTTTTTCTTCTTGTTTCACGTTATCCATTATACATTTTGATTCTTATTTACACTTTCAGTTTCTCACACCAGAGAAACTATTCAGTATTTACACATGTCTGTCTTATTTATTTCACTTAAGAGTATGGCCTCAATGTGCATCCACTTAGCTATAAATGTCTCTAGTTTCTCATTCTCCTTTTTTTTTATGCTTAAATTCTTTCTTTTTTTTTAAGTTCTTTTATTGGTACATTTTAGGTATACAATTCATTTACATTTATCATTGGGTGTTTGTATCTGTACATGATATATCTTGGTTTTTATTTTTTCCCCATTACCTGTGCACCCTTCACCCCTTCCACCCTTCCCTATTTACACAGACTTCATTTCCATTTTTTTTTCTTTTCTCATAGTTTTTCCTTTCCCTCTTTTACTTTCCCCTTCCCCTCCCTTCAGCCTTTAGTCTTTGGACCTTTATTCCTATTTCAAATTATCAATTATTCATTTAATCATTTTAACCCTTGTTTACATTATCAGTTTCTCACACTAGAGAAACTATTCGGTATTCACACAAGTGTGTCCTATTTATTTCACTTAAGAGTATGGCCTCGATATGCATCCATTTAGCTATAAATGACTCTAGTTTTTCATTCTTTATGGCTGAGAAGTACTCCATTTTATTAAAAAAAACATTTTCTTTCTTTTTTTTATTAAATTGTTTTAATGGTACATTGTAGGTATACAACACAATTACATTTCTCATTGGGAACTGAACCTTTACATAATGCATCTTGGTTCTTATTTTTTCCCCATTCCTAGCCCTCCCTTCACCCCCTCCACCCTTCCCTATTTACAAAGACTTTATTTCCATTTTTTCCATTTCTCATCATTTTTCCTTTCCCTTCTTTCCTTTCCCCTGCCCCTCCCACTACCCCTACCCCTTTCGACCTTTTCTTCCTATTTTACATTTTCAATTATTCATTCTAATCATTGGTACATTTTAGGTATACAATATAATGACATTCATCATTGGAAATTTGCACCTTTACATAGTCTCTCTTGGTTCTTATTTTTCACCCTTGCCCAGCCCTCCCTTCAACCCCTCCAGTCCTCCCTATTTACAAAGATTTTGTTCCCATTTTTCCATTTTCTCCTATTAATCCCATTCCCTTCTATCCTTTCCCCTAGCCTTCCCACTTCCTTCCCCTTTGTCCCTTTTCTTCCTATTTCACATTGCCTATTATACATTTAGCCCTTATTTACACTTTCAGTTTCTCACACCAGAGAAACTATTCAGTATTTATTCATGTGTGTCCTATTTATTTCACTTAAGAGTATTGCCTCAATGTGCATCCACTTAGCTATAAATGTCTTTAATTTCTCATTTTTTATGGCTGAGTAGTACTCCATTTTATTAAAAAACCACATTTTCTTTATCCAGTCTCCAGTTGATGGGCATTTGGGCTGTTTCCAAGTTTTAGCTATTACAAATTGTGCTACTATGAACATGGGTGCACATATATCACTGTGGTATGATTCTTTTAATTCTTTGGGGAAGATCCCCAGCAGTGGAATAGCGGGGTCAAATGGGACTTGCAGTCCTAGTTCTTTGAGGTATCTCCATACTGATTTCCACAGTGGTTGCATCAGTCTACACTCCCACGAGCAGTGGAGAAGGGTTCATCTTTCCCCACAGCCCTGCCAGCGTTTGTTATTCGTTGAGTTCATGATAGCAGCCATTCCTTCTGGGGTGAAGTGGAATCTCAGCGTTGTTTTCATTTGCATCTCTCGAATGACCAGTGATGTTGAACATTTTTTCATGTATTTATTTGCTATTTGTACTTCTTTGTCTGAGAAATGTCTGTTCATTTCAGATGCCCATTTTTGGATTGGGTCTTTCAATTTGGGAGGTCTGATCTTTTTAAGTTCTTTATAGATTCGAGATAGCAGACCTTTGTCTGAGGAAGAGCAGGTGAAGATTTTTTCCCACATTGTGGGTTGTCTCTTCACAGTGCTGGTGGTTTCTTTTGCTGTGCAGAAGCCTTTTAATAAGAAGAGATCCCACTTGTTAATTGTTTGTGCTAGTTCCCGGGCAACTGAACTTTTGTTCATAAAATCTTTTCCTACACCGATGTCTTCAAGGGTTCCACCTAACCTCTGTTCCAACTGGTTCACAGTTTCTATTTTAATACTTAGATCTTTAATCCATTTTGATTTTAGTTGAGTGCATGGTGAGAGATACAGGTCTAGTTTGAATCTTTGGCAAGTTGAAGCCCAATTTTTCCAGCACCATTTATTAAAGAGGCTATCTTTCCTCCAGTGAGGGTGAAAAAACACATTTTATTTATCTCCTTTCTTCTTGACTCCACTCAGCTCTTAAGTAAATGAGCAAAATCTGAGGTCTTCTCCAAATGGTTCATAAGCTAAGTGACTGCAAGCTTCAGAGATGCCCTTTGGCTCTGCCACTTTCTACTCCCTTGACCAATATGTAAGGTCCTTCAATTCCCTAAATACACCTGGTGTTTCCTTTACATCTCCATGACTAGTGTTTTTATAAAAGTAAAGAAAGGGCCATCCACAAAGACATAGAAGACACACATAGAGGGAACATCACTACACAAAGACAGAAGCTGAGATTGCAGTGACAGAGCAACAACCCAAGGGACACCAAGAATTGCCAGCAGTCACCAGAAGCCAGAAGAAAAACAGAAGACAGATTCCCCTTCAAAAGCTCTAGAAGGAGCCATCTCTTCTAATACCTTGATTTCACATTTCCACCCTCAAGAAAATGACAGAATAAATTTATGTGGTCTTAAAACACCTACTTTGTGGCAATTTCTTATGGTGGCCCTAGAAAATTAATACAATATCCAATTCCCAATATCTAATACTCTACGTGGTATCCACTATTTACAAGCAGCATGACTTTCACATATCATATTATCTCCAACTCTAAAATGGGGATGATGATGATAGGCCTCTAGAACTGCTTGTAAGGATCAAACGTAGTAAGGTTATGAAAAATACTCCATAATCTATAATGGGCAGCATAAACACTAGTTATCAGAATTATATTATGATTTTGGTTACATCATGAGGAAGAAATGAAGAAAGAAAAGGTGGGAAGGAGAGAAGAAAGACAAGTCAGGGCAAGGAAAAGGGAGAAGAGGAAAGCAAATTAGGTTTTAGTTTTAAAGTGAAATGCTGTTTCTGTTAAACTCTTGAATGTCATTGTTATTTTAGAAATGGAGTAATTTATTAATTTCAGATAATTAATCTTCATGTAAAAACACTTAGCAAGGGAGCCACCAAAAACAAAATTATGCATGACTCTCTAATGCAGTGGTGGCGAACCTATGGGATGAGTGCCACAGTGGGCTGTTATCACTGAACCCTCTAAAAGGTTTGTCATCACTACTCTAGTAGTTAATACATTCAGAGTTCACATCTACTAAATATTCTTCAGGTACCAGACACTCTACTAAGCATTTTGTCTTTGTCATCTTACTTAATTCTTACAGTTCCTCCAGTAATGGACATGAGGTATGTACATGCATAACCCAAGAGTCTAAGAGGTTTCACACGTGGCCCAAAGTCACATCATAAACCCAATTCAGAATTCCAAAACCGTACACTGAAGTAATTTCCAATAATATTTGGCTCTCACAACCAGAGAAGCTAGAAAGTACACCTGCACCCCACTAGGGTCTCCCCCGGCTGGGGGTCTTACACAACCCATTCCATGCCCTCCCCATGAGGACTCGCTCCTTTCCTCCTAACTTTCAAGTTCAATGGCAGGTGTGTCTTGCCCCTTACAAATGTGCACTTCAAGGCTGTTATTAACCTGCTGGAATCCAAGCTGCCGCCTCCTACTTGGGCAATTTTCCAACCATTTAATGGCATAATCATCAGAGACAAAGATGTAAACATTTTCTCCTCACAGCCTGGGAAGTGGGCCAGAGGACTCAACCTTGGTGAATTCTCAATGGGAAGCTGCTCTGTGGGCAACTCCATATAATCAGGCCTATCAGGTGGCAAATTTGGAGAGGTTGAAATCATTTCTTGGTTCCCATTTCCCTGTCATATCAATAGAATCTATGTCTTTAAAAAAACAAACTAAGATTCAGCAAAAATAGCAAAGCATTGTACATGGTACAAGATGGATGAACCTCAAAAACATGATGGTGAATGAAAGAAACCAGTCACAACATGTTATACATTGTATAAATATATATTATATGAAATTCCCAGAGAAGCAAATCTATAGAGATAAAGTAGATTAGTGTTTGCCCATGACTAAGGGCAAGAAACGTAAACCATGAAAAAGTGTGAGGGATATTAATAACCAGTTGAAAATTACCTAAAACTACATTATGACTATAGGACAACTTACTAAATTTAGTAAAAATCACTGACTGCACACTTCAAAGATGTGAACTTTATGGTATGTAATTTATGCCACAAAAATATTTTTAAGTCAATAAAGGCCTTCTAAAATTCCTAAGTTGATTGTTAACTGAAAATCCTATTAACAGAGCTTATATATGAAATAGCAAATATATTTTCCAAAATCCAAATGGAAATATCTGATTTGGGACGCTTTACTAACAATATAGAATTTTCTTCCAACTCAGGAAATATACAGAGAAATACTTTTCATTGTACACTACTAAGTGATTCATCTGCTTCCTGAAAATAAAACATTGGCTTATTTTCCTTGCAATTTCATGGAAATCTAGTCATTTGGAGTCCAATTGCAACTCTTATCACTTACTAGTTTGATTTAAAACTGGCTATTTTATCCCTTTGGGCCTTAGACCCTTCATTTGTACAAAAAGAAGGTAGGTTTATATTATTGGCTTTTAGACTTCTTCCAGCTCACATATTGTATTATAATAATGTCTGCTTCATGCCAGATACCTTGTTAAGTGGATATCCCTCTGAAGTACTTAGTCTTCTCAACAACCCGAAGGAAGAAAAAGTATTAAACCCATTTTCTAAAAGAAAACACGGAGCTTCCAAGTAGTTGCATTTTTACCCAAAGTTACACAACTAATAAACAGCAGAACCAGGACTTAAACCAGAATCTTTCAACCATAAGCCACACTTGTCTAAATTCCATTCCAATTTCAAAAAGTGGCAATATGTTATTAAATTCTCAGGATAGGAGAAAAGCAAAAACTAAGAATATTGATTTTAGAATGTCATATGATTTGCAAATAATGCCTCCTGAAAGATGTACACACCAACTAATACAGAAAGTTTCAAAGACAAAATAGAATATGAATAAAATAGTGTCCTAGGCCAAGATTGCAGAGTATGGAGGGGGAGTGATGAAGTCTTATGTCTTAATATAAATATACGAATAGAAATATAACCATGAATACATGTATATATTATGTGTGAACACACATATGTAGCTAAAATCGGGCAATATAATTTATTAAAAGGTCTTGGCATCTTCTATAAAGTATAAAAATTAGTATAGAAGACCTAAATTGCCTGGCAACAATGTAGAAACTTTTAGGATTTTTGGTTGGTTGAATTTTTTTACACATATATGTGTTCTAGAAAGAAGTATGGTCTTAGACACATGGCTCTGAATCCCACAGGCAAAATATATTTTCATCTATTAAATGATAAGTCACTTTGATGCTCTTAAGAAAACTTTCTCAAGGGATGTGGGTAAGAATTCTCACATATACTTTTCAGATACCATCACTGCCCTGCCGCCATGAGTAACGCAATAAAACTCATGGTGATCAGCATTATCATAACCATCATAAGCATGCTCATACCACAATTTACTCCAACCTAATGCAATTGTCTACCTCTGACCAGAGCATGTGAAATGTTTTAATGAAAAATAGTAACTGTTGCTATCTACCAGTCACTGGCTTTCTCCAGTTCAGTCCTGATTGGCTACTGGTTGTGAGTCACATGCAGGTTCAATTCTCAAGCTGAGGCAATCAGTCTAAGTCAGAAGAATCAACCTACTTGCAAGCTAGATCTAAAAACAGTAAACCAGATAGCAAGCTGTTACAAGTGTCCATGTACTGGAATGGTCATAAGTACTGACTGGTAAGGGCACAATTCCATGACTAGTTCATCTAATGTCAAAAAAGTTGTCAAAAAGATGTATCCAGACCACCTACCTGGTCTTTTTATCCTGGACCCTGATACATATTTTGTGTATTTTTTGAGGAGTTCAGTGACTAGAGGGACACTTTAGTCTTTACAATGTAAACGAATCTACACATTTTCCTCTCAATATATATTAGGAAGATTCTATACATTGGTAAAGTCAGAATCTTTTTACTTTGGAACAAATTCTCAAATCTCACATGAGTTCTCCACCCTTGGCTCTTCTACTTCTTGGGTGCTTTCTCTTACTCAAATCATGACCCAGGCCTGAGTATGGATGGGGCTTTTCACTTCTTAACAGCAAGAACAACTTTCCCAAGGCAGCAGCAAGACTGGCTCTAGCCAGTGTCCCCACATCAATGGGGCAAGTGGAATGTCATGAGCAAGAATATGACTTTACGTTGTTCTTACCTGAAGCTGCTAAGGCTCTTTCCCTGAACATTCTAGTGCATGTATGGGCTTCCAAGCACCTTTTAGTTAATCCCTTTGGGTCTTAATTTAGCTTATATTGATTTATTGTGCTTGCAATTAAGAAACCCAGTATATTCAATAAGGTCTCAAGGGAAAAGAAAAATAGGACCTTAGGGAAATGATGATTCATAAATGTGGCACCTCAGGGCATGTTCTGAAGAATTAAGTTTATCTCCTATGGTCACTTGGAATTATGTATCCATTGAAGACTAGTCTTGAGAGAACCATACGCCTTCTATGATAAAAGCCAAATGAAGAGCTTCGGAAATTCAAGGATTGTAAATTCAGGGGAATGCTTCAGAGTTGTACAATTTAAAGAAGTATGACAAGATCAAAATTTTAGATTCTTGGCTCAAGGCACAGTCCAAAAAAAGAAAAAAAGAAAACTTGGAAGCTCTACAGCTGTACTAAAATAATCTCTTATCTCTTATAGCTATGGAACTAAGTTAGTTGAAAAATCAAACTCAGAGTTTGATCTTGTAGCTTGCTGAAATATATCACATGAATTCACCAGGTCTCTTTAGGGAAGTCAAAGTACTGATAGGAAAGAACAAAATAAAAAGAACTGGAATGAAGGAATACAGATAAAGGTAACCTACTTAGTGCCTTTACCCTAACACGCCACATCTGCCATGATTCCCCTGGGAGGAAGGGCAATTTTTTTCTTCCTTGTCATTAAATTAGCTCCTTGCTTGCTGGAAAATTCTGCAATGACTCAGGTTGTGACATCTATTTTAGAAAAGATATCCAATTTTCATCATGTTCAATCCAAATGCAAACATACAACTGAAATGTCATGGGGAATAAAATGAAAAATCAGACTTTGAGGTAAAAGCTTAGTCTCAGTAAGAAACTTGTAGAATACTGATACTTTATAAACCTGGAGAATTTGTGTGCAAATGGACTTTGAAGATAGAAGACAAAGGAGAGAAAGTTGATTAAAAATTGGGTACAATATATCAAATTGCTACAGTTATCAATATGTTGATATAAGGAGCTGGGAATGGTTCTAATTATTTGCTCACTTAGTCAACCAAAACCTTTATTCAACAGTAATCCAGAGTAAATGAATTTAAAATGTCATAAATTTATATATATGTATATATATTATATACAATAATAAGAAATGCTGAAGAGTGAAGGAATATTGGAATGAACTTATCATGCAGGAGCCACTGATTTCTTAGGTTTCTTAAGAGGGGGACATTTTTCCTTCTTTAACAATGCATTGTAAAACATTCTGTTTGCAGACCACAAGGATCTTGGAAATTACAGGAAATTATTATTTCCTACCTTCCATAGATGGTAAGGAAAGTTGCCACAGTTCACACTGGCCTCCTTACTTAGAGGATGTCAGTATCTTCCAAAGACAAAAAACCTGAACAATGCTAGGTTTTCTGGACCTGAGAAGTAACCATAGGTGAAGACATACCACCTTCATCATCTCTCAGGGTTATGTTAGCTCTCTCGTTCTCTGCCATAATTTAGTTTGTATGGGTTCTGATCACATATCAACCCTGCTGGATGTCATAGCTGTCCAATAGAGATAATTACATGTTGAGAAATACTGATAACAGTTCCCTAAGTGCTTTGGTAGTTCCAGCCAGCAGGTAGCACATCATGATCCTGTGAAAATACATGGGACCACCAATTCAGCACTTTCTGAACTATGTCAAGAAATACCCTCTGAAGGAAGGGATAAGTAGTTGTACCTTGCACAGCCCACAATCGTAACACATCTCTTTAGATTATGACACCAAAATATATCACACGTAGACATGCTTTTCTGATTCATTTGCCAGATGACATAAAACCCTGAAACCTACCACTTCAGATGAGTAGTTTTTAAACTTTAGCAGATATCACCTGGAAAGTTTGTTAAAACAGATTATTTGTTTAAAAGAATTTTCTGATTCAACAGATCTGGAACTGGCCCCAATAACTTGCATTTCTAATAAGATTTTATGTGATGTTGATGCTGTTGGTCTTCATATTTTAAAGCACTAAATCTCTAGACTGCCACAAAAAGCCTTTCCCCACCAAATGAGCTAAATGCAACAATGATACATTTTATTCTATGGGCTGTAAATAGTTACTAAGTATTAACAAGAGTTCAGATGTCTCCTCTCAATAAGACTCAAGACAAATTCAGATGGTGACATTTTCTCCTGTAATTCTTTTATTTCTGTACCCACTTAAGTGATTTCCAGAGCCTGCTAAATGTCACCTAAGTTACCTAAAGCTTGAGAAACTATTTTGAAGAGATTTTTAAATGCAATTATACTTCTATTTGACAACACCATCTGCTGCCAGCATCTCATTTTGTCAAATTCTGTTTTGGTTAACTCTTTCACCACTACAATTATCTGCAGGCTGACAGTTGTTTGTAATATATACTAGTGAGACAAAAAAAAAAAATGAGGGACATGAATACCCTAATCAGGGTGAAAAATTAGCTGGAACTTAATTATAAAAACCCAACATTTCTCTTTCTAGTATGAAAAGGTAACTAATTTAGTTATCTACTATCTAGTAACAGTAGCATGATATTATTTTTGCATTATCTTGGGAGTTTGATATACTGGTTTAAGAAAAGCCTAAATGAAGCACTGCTTTTAGTAAATGCTAATGAAACTTCTCTCATTGTGTCTATAATATTGGGAAGGCTGACAACCACAGTATCACCTTTACAGTGCATAGAGTAAACTCTCACTTCACGAAAGAGAAAGTTTTGCTTGTTATGCCAAAACACTTTTTCAGACCAAAGGATTTCTGAATCTTTGTCTAATCAGTAAGGTTATAGATGGTGCTAAGGTTTAAAATCTGAGTGTTAAATATCATAGGCCAGTGATAAAATTTGTCCAAATAGAGTGAAATGTTGTGACTATTCATGGCCAGTTTTAGGGGTAAGCGTATATTAAATACCAAGAGATAAATATCAAAACATGGTTTGGGACTTAACAGCAGTCTTAATTAACCTATTTGCTTTGTAGAGCCTTGGGTAGAAGCACAGCTTAACCAGGAGAGTTTACAATGCTTTGAGATAAATGTCAGACCCTGGGACATCTTTACCTTTGGTATATAACCAAGATCTTTCTTGGTACCAAAGATGGATAAAGCCTACATCACTGAGATGAACATGTATCTTTCATTTAAAAGAAAGCAACATGGCAAGCATATTCTATGAGATTAGAGGACTTTGAGAAGTAATGACTGGGCTTTGGGAACTACAGTGGACTCTCAATTTACAACTGGCCTGACATTAATTAGGTTAATGGAAGATTCACCTGGTTCTTGTTATCTATAGCATGTAGCCACATAAACATCTAGATCTCAGCTGTATTGATTTAGTTACAGCCAACCCTCAGGAACTGATTGAGTTCATTAGTCAAGGGTCCACTGTATTTCCAAGGGCTCTCACTGTTTTGGTCTATCATTCTGTTCCAGAAATGAAGATGATTTTGGAGAAATAGACACATATAACTAAGAAAATTCATCATTATCCAGCTGTCACCCAGTAGGACCCCACTGGTGAATCAGGAACATACTGGAAGCTCCAAGTAGGAAAGACTGAAACCTCTTTCTCCAAGATTATTTGACACTAACACATACCAATTTTAAGGCCTAGAAAGATCCATTCTAGAGCAGAGGACACTGGCAAAGTCCTGAAGTACTCAATGCAAGTATTTGCTTTTTTTTTTTTTTTGCTACCGGGGATCGAACTCGGGTCCTTGTGCCTGCATAGCAGGCAATGAAACCACTGAGTTAAATCCCCGGCCCAAGTAGTTACATTTTCTTCAGGCCTCAGGAAAAACTTTAAGCAGAATTTCTCACTTGGATTATTTTTTTCTACCTTGTGCATGTCTTGCTGTATCTTTTCTGAGAAAGTGAAGGATTTGGGCCACCTAATTCTCTCTTTATCAGTTCTTTCACCTAATAGTATAACCCAGTAAGATATAACCTCCACATATAGCTAGCCACTCTCTGTCTTGTGATCACTGAGAATGATCTATAAGATCACCAAGTGAAAAAGAAACTTGAAATCAGTCATCTCTGAGTTTAAATCTAAGCATATACTTTATTATGTGAACTTAATCTTTCTGAGCCTGTTTTTTTTTCTCAACTGTAATATTCAGCAGAGGCAAAAAATCTATAAGCCTTGATTAGATTTTTTTTAAATACATGAATTTCTTTTTAAAAGACAACTAGAGAAATTTGAATATAAACTACACATTAGATGGTATTAGATAGTATTTTTAATTTTCCTAAACTGTGATAATGACATTATAATTAGGTATTTCAAGTTCCTATTTTTATGACATATACCAGACATATTTAAAGATAAAGTATCATAAAGGTGACAATAAAAATGGTCCAGAAGAAAAGGTTAGTGAGCAGGGAGAAGTAGGAAGACAGAAAGAGAGAACAACAAAATATTTACACTTGTTAATATTAATAATTGTTGAAACTGCTTTATATGAGTTAACAGTTATAAAAAAAAATCACCAATCCTTCCCAGGAAATATTCACAATTTCAAAATTATGGTTTATTTCATTAGGCTAAGAATTTAGTACCAATAGCCTAAACACTTAAAACTGTAGACATTGTACCCCAAAATATGAATTCTAAAAAATACACTTACACTAAAATTAAACTGCTAAAACTGAAAACTAAGGCATATTGAGTCTTCATAGCCAGAAATATTAAATGATTCCTCTTCATAGAGATCTAAATTTATTTGTTAAAATGCTTGTAAAGCCCCATCCTTTCTAATAACATGTGGATTGTCAGATAACTAGCAACCTAATTCCAACTTATTTGAAAAACTTATTATAAAAATAGTCCCTATTCACACTGAAATAGACTATTTTAAAGTGAATAATATGGCACAGAAAAGGGACAGAACTGAGAAGAACACTATACACATTACAATTCCTTTAAATCTAATGCAGTACATTCACCTCTAATAGTATCATCCAGGTTGTTCCACATTTAATAAAAAATATATTCTTTGACCTTTTAGACTAGTATATAATTGTATATCTACAGGATATTTTGATGTATCCTGAGATCCTAAACAAAATGCCCATCTTTACTTGGTATTGACTTGCCCTCAAGGATTCTGACTCTATGTTAAACTTGAGAAATAAATACTTGGCCTAACCGACAGAGGACACTGGGACATTTTATTTTCCTTAAGATGCCTAGATAGATTCACAAAATATAAACACCAACTTGAGTCGATATCTTTCTAGGTCACACTATAAACATGCAATCCATTCTGAGATTTTTGGGCCATAATCATTGTCTTATTACATATTTTTCCAACTTAATCACTATTGTAACTAACTTGTATATGAAAATTCATGAATATATTGATCAAAAATATATAGTAAACATCTTAAAGGCCAATTTTACAACTGCAGCATTGTTCTCTGAATATATACATATGCCTCACCATTTATGTGATTTCTTCTGTAAAGTTGTGATGGTCATGTCACCCCAGTGAGGAAAAGAATCTTACCATAGTTCAGTAGTTGCCTTCTCCCTTCTTCAGAGAAAGCACTACATTATATTCTGAGCCATGAATAATGTACATCTAGTATTAAAGTTTTTCTCTTCTATTCTTTAGTTGTATATCTTAAATCATGAGAGAAATCTTTGACCCCTCATTAAAGATTCATCCCTATTAGTCAACTCAATTCTGTTATCTGAAAATATAGAAGTTCTTGCTATTATTATTTAATGAAAGGCACTCAAACAAAAAAGTATGATATAATATATTTTATTAGGACTTGATTTTTGTCTCATTTATATCATACTAAACTACCATCCTAGTTGATACCCAAGATCATGACACCATCATCTTTACAAGCTTTCCAAAATCATGAACAAGAGCTGATGTTTCCCTTTTTCTTAATTATCTTGGAACTTTAGTGTACTGAGATATTGAAGATTATATGAAACACAGGTAGAGCAGAGAACAAATTCCAAAGGAAATACAACATAGATTCTGTAGGATGTAAAAGAATTAAGAGCATAAAAATACACTGTAAAAGCTACTATTTAATGACCATTTACTGCATACTAGGATTTTTGCCCAGGACTCCATATGCCTTACCTCATTTTCCTCACACCAAATCTACAAGGTAGTTTTACTATCATATCTATCTTTAAATAAAGAAACTGAGGAACATAGAGATTAAATAACTTGCTTTTTCAGTTATCCATTGAAAAGGAATTAGGTTTCAGCACCGGCCAATCTAATTCTAAACACTGCACCCTTCAATAAGTTAGCCATAAAAAATGCAAAATTCAAGTTTCCAGTACAGATAGTCAAAAGTTATCTGCTACTTTTTCTTGTTTTATTCATCCAAGTAGAACTTAATCTCAAAACTTAATGATTTTCTTATTTTACAAACATTTAGATAAGCTTTCTATGAAAAATCAATTGGTTTCCCAGATCATCCAAGGATATTCTATATCCCTTTGAAGAACCAAGAAACATAAATGGCCCCTGGTTAGTATTCAGTAAATATTTATTCAGTTATCCAGATTTGAAACAAAGTATACTGAACTTGTAATTTCTGAAACTAGGAATCATTCAATCTCAAATTTAAATTTTTCAACCTTGTAACAACATTAAGAGAGAAAAAATAAAGACATGGGCCAGGGATTTAGCTCAGTGGTGCTGCCACACTTCCTGCCTCTCAAGCTTGAGTTCCTGACCTCTCAAAGTCCTGAGTTCTATCCCTAATACCAAAAATAAAGACATGACTCACACATAGTCAGTAGCAAAGCCAAGAATATTGCTGAAGAACCAAAACTCTGGCAGGAGATGAACAAATTCTCCTCCTGCAGAGAATGAGAGAAGGTTTGGAAGGATATCAGAACAAAGTAGGCAAGTAAATAGTTACAACTGGGAGCACTTGAGGAGAGACAAAAAGGAACTTGGAAGAACTATTTGATAACTGACTTGTCCCTGTCATGGATGCAGTAAACTAGCAAGAGGAAATGACAAGCTAATGGGAAGCCTGATGGGAAGCAGCTGGCACACATTTTTCCCAAGCTGCAGCTTAAATGATTACAATCATTCTTGTCACAACGGTCTTGTATATCCAGATATCAGCAGTGCCAGATTTCTATTGCCCATGGTGGGGATAGGGTGTGTCCTACACAAAGTTGGAACTAATGATTAAGCAAAATGTTGAGAAAGGGACTTCAGAGGAACAGAATAGATCTAACATGGATTCCAAGGAGGAATGAATGACAGTGTCTGAAAGTCACAGGGAAGCCAGTGTTAGCCTATCGTAGATGAGAATGCTCCAACTAAAATGTGTATTCCAGAAGGAGTTGCCATGAAGAAGATCTGAATAACATACCAGCCAATTGGTTCATTAAAACAAAAGGTAGATATCACAAATGTGGTGAAGCAAATCTAAATATCAAGTAAGTTGTTGAAACACAACTTTTAAAGTCTTTTCAAATCTCTGGATTCTAATACTTTAGAACTGACTCATACCACAAAGCATACACCAAAGTTACCAAAGGAAATGATACCACATTGTCTTGAATATCAAGTAAAGTTCTAACCTAGAATCACCTCAGACCATGGGATGAAGATAATACTTCTACCTCCTACATTTGGATCTATTATTTTATTGTTTATGTAGCATTTTCACTTCTAGGATCTCATATGACCCCACATTACCCTAAGGAAAGCAATGCAAAGTTGTTATTATTTCCAATTAGATACAAGGAAATGGGAATAATCCAATTATTAAATGGTTATGAAGTTCCCTCTACATGGTAGGCACAACTCCAAGCATCAGTGATGAAAAAAATAGCCCAAGACTCTGTCTCGCTGAGTTTACATTCTTGTAGAGAAAGACAATTAAAAAGTACACATTATGTCCATAAAGGGTGAGTGCTATAGACAAAATGATTAGGTTTAGGAGTAAGAAAATAATGGTACATAAGGTACCGTTTTATATAAGGTGATTGAGGAAGACATAAGGTTTTCGGAAGAAATGGAATAGGATTCCTGGCTGCCTAGAAATGAGCTTTATAGGAAGAGGGAATGGTCATGCCAAAGGCTTGAGATGAAGACAGAATCTGGGGCATGTCAAGGAAGGAAAATGCAGTAAATGTGGTTAGAATATACTGATCAAAGCAGAAAAATGTAAGAGTGGAGATCAGATCATGTGGGCTGTGGCAGACTGGTCAAATAGACTTTGGCTATTCCTTGAGGTGAGATGAAAAACCATTAAAAGCTGAGTAGAAACTCATGACCTAATAGTTTAAAGACTGCTACATAGATTAAAAGCTGGAGAATGAGGAAGAGTAAAAAAGGTAAAAACTGTTAGGCATTTCAAGAAAGAAGGCTAGAAAGATATGCACTCAACCTACATGTCCATTAATAAAAAGATAAGGAAAGTGCAGTGAATACACATAGTGGCTTATTATTCACCTTAAAAAAGAATGAAGTTCTGTCATCTGCAGCAACATGGATGGAACTAGAGGACATTATATTAAATAAATCATAAAGAATGACTACCACATGTTCTCATTTGTATTGGAAGTGAAAAAGTTGATCTCACAGAAGCAAAGAGAAATAGCAACTATCAGAGTCTGGAAAAGGTGTTGGGGAGGGGAAATGGAGAGAAACTGGTTAATTGGAACCTGGGTACAGTTGGATAAGAGGGAAAAAATGTAATGCCTTATAGCAAAATAGGTGAACAACAATTAGTTTTATACTTCAAATAGCTATTAGATAGGACTTTGAATGTTTCCACACAATGAAATAATAAATGTCTTAGGTGACAGATACGTCATTTATCCTGATATGATCTTTACCCCCAAAATATGAGCAATTTAAAAAAATTAAACCGCAAGCAAGAGGAATGATGTCTGGGAACAGGCTAGTAGTGGTGGAAGTTGTGGGAAGTGGTTAGATTCTGGATTTATTGCAAAAGCAGAACACTAAAATGGATGCATATTTTAATATAACTCTCTTGATTCTAATTGAAGTTGCAAGACATCATTAGTCGCTGACCTTGGGCAAGTCATTTAACTCTTTGTACATCACCTTCATCAATTCAACATTGGGAAACTCATAACACCTGCAACTCTTTTCTCCAGTTTAACATATTTTTTAATGCTAGCTTTGAAGGCTTTTCCTATGCAAATGAGGATAAGGACACATGGATTATTTTGTCTTGCATTTTGCTGATTTATGAATCTCCACCTCTTTAGAAAGAGGGTAGCACCTCCCTTCACCACACAATAGCATTTAGAGGCACATAATTACACACAGAGCTTACTACACTCTCTTGCATTGGGGTTGTCTGCTTTCATCCAAATGTGCCTGTAATACCCACAGGGTCCCAGGGAGGTAAATTGGCTCATGGAGAGTCTGAGGCAATGAGACATGAAAGCCTGGCCTACAGTCACTGGGACCTCAGTGGGAAATGGTTTTAGCCTCATGCTCAGTACCATCCCTTCTTAGTCATTCAGTAGCTCTTTTCCTGAAATGCTGTACAAAAATATTCATGGAAAGGGCCAGATGGATTCATCAGAATTGACATTTTGGTTTAAAAGTAGCTGAGAGACAGTTTACAGATTCCATAAAATGAAGGGGCGTTGGACCTGATGATTGTGAAGTGCTTTGCTGGTGGCAGTTTGCTTTCTATGCAATTAGAAATTGTTTTTATTGTTGCAAGTGAGAATTACAATCTGTACTTCTGAATACAATTTCAAAAAATTATGCAGGCCTAATGCAATTTAGAGCTTATGTTAGCAAACTGGTAGGTGGAGTTTTTCACTGGGTGGTTAACTGCCTCTTCTCTCCCTTTCTGTGCAAGCTTCTTTGGTGAACATATCTTCAGTAAATGTTTGTCCAAAATAAAACCTAATTAAAAATTGTGCTTGATTCTTTCCTTCTCATCTGCTCTTTCTGTCTCATCTTCTTTTCCAGGATTCTTTCCAAATACCTGGGTCTTGTTGTCTCGGGACACACAGCCCTAAAACCCATCCAAAGAAGATTTCCTGAATGCTTTCAAGTCTTAGAAGGGGATTCTAGACAGAGCAGTTTAGTACTCAAAAGAATAGATCTCAAGTGATCAGTATGTGCAGTGTAGCATTCTTCAAAGTCCCCTCTGACCCTCAGAATGTTGCTGTATTTAGAAATAGAGCCTCTGCAAATGTAATCAATTAAAGTTCTCAGCATAAAACCATCTAGGATGAAAGGTAGCCCCAAACCTGTGCGTCCTTCCTTGTGTGATCAGAAGAGGACAGAGAAGCCCATGTGGCAAGGAAGGAAGAGATGAAAGTGATGCTACCTCAAGCCAAGGAGTATCTGGAGCCACCAGAAGCTGGAATAAGCAGGGGGCGTCTTTCACTGCAGCCTTTAAAGGGAGCATCCCCACACCAGCACTGTGAGCTGGGCTTCCCAGCACTACAAGAAAATCAAAGTTTTATGTCACAGTCTAGGCCAGTTTGTCATGGCAGCTCTAGAAAATGAATTCAGTGGAGTTTAGGCACCACAGGACTTTTGAAAACACAAGATCCCAAGTTCGATCTCCAGTATCAAAAATAAATAAATAAATAAAAAGGTAATAATAATAAAAAAAAGGACTGGGGGGGGGGGCTCAGTAACTCAAGTTCAATCTCCAGTACTGAAGAAGACAAGGAAGAGGAAGATGAAGAAGGAAGGGAGGCTGGAGGGAAGAAGAGGTAAAGAAAAAAACGAGGAGGAGAAGAAGAGGAGGAAGAGAAAGGAGGAGACAAAGAAGGAGCAGGAGCAGTCACAGGAGGATGGCAATGGTAGGAGGAGGAAGGGAGAGAGGGTAAGGAAGGAGAGGAGGAGAAGGAGAGGGATGGGGAGGAGAATGAGGGGGCAGCAGAGTAGAGAGATGAAAGGAAGGGAGAAGAGGAAGGGAGGGGAGAGTGGAGAAAGAAAGAAAGAAAGAAAGAAAGAAAGAAAGAAAGAAAGAAAGAAGAAAGAAAGAAAGAAAGAAAGAAAGAAAGAAAGAAAGAAAGAAAGAAAGAAAGAAAGGAAGGAAGGAAGGAAGGAAGAAAGGAAGAAAGAAGAAAAATCTTGGAACAGTAACTCATATATAGTAAGTACTCCATAAATTTCAGATTATTTTTATGAAAAGAGGCTCAGCATGACCTGCCAATGATAGAAAATCATCTGATGTTAAACATTCATTGATTATGTACACATTTTCCATCTTAAAGTAGAATCTTCTTCTTTGTTCCCCACAAAGAACGGTCATTAAAGGACAATGAACAAAGCAGAAATTCCCTGGGAGAGGAATCAAGAATCTACAGATGAGCTCAATAAAATATCGTATCCCTCTACCCAAGAGACACTGGGCTACTCTGCTGTTCCTCTATATGTGACAAGCAGTTTCAAATGAAGCAATATTTCAAAATTTAGTTGGATGCAGAATTTCAACTCTGAGACAATTAGTATCTTAAGAAAATAGCTGAGGTAAATATGCTAAACAATATCTGATAGCACTTGTATCCATTATGTTTCTATCCTCAATTTTGTGTTTATTATTTGAAATAACAATTTAAGTAAAAAAAAATTAAGAACAAAAACTAAACCAATATGATTCAAGATATAAATTCAAAGAGTTTTGAGGTAAATGTTGTGATCAAAATTGTAGTTAGGGAGTAAGACAGAAGATCATAAAAAGGGGATAAGCCAGGTACGGTGCCATATACCTGGAAGTACTGCTCTCTGGGAGGCTGAGCCAGAGGGTCACAACTTCTAGGTCAGACTAGGCTGGGGATGGAACTCAGTGAAGATGTCTTGGGAGGAAAGCAGGGAGGGAGGGAGGCAGGAAAAGAGATAGGTAAAGAAGGGAAGAAGGAAAGAGGGAAAGGAGAGACAGAAGGGAAGGAAAGGAGAGACAGAATGGGAGGGAAAATGAGAGAACAGTAGAGAAGATGGCATAGAGAATAAGAAAGAATGAGACACATTGTAAAAAAGAATAAAGGAAAAGAAAAAAATGAGCAAGGGTGAAAGAGCTAAAGAGCTTATACCAGTACAAAATCTACTTTAGATTTCCAAGTTAGGAAATGGCAATGAACATTTTCCAGGACAGATACTGCTCTCAGAAAATGACACTTTAGGGAGTTGGGTACAGATCCACTCCAGGCTCCCTTTATGCCCATTTTTCCTCTCCATCACAGCTCTAAGTGCACAGTTGGCCCTGTATGTTTCCAGAATTGAAATGATGAGTACCTATGAGATACAGCAAGAAAGTGAGCCATGGCCACGCCATGGAACGTAATGGTGTTGACTCTAAGCAGTGCCTTACCAATGTGCTCAGAAAGAAAATTTCAGTCCTGCTTATTATAGAGTGAGGTTAGGCTGGCTGTAGCAAGATGGACCAGTCACACTGCTGGCTTTAATATGATCTTAATACAATCTTCTGATCTTCTGCTCCTGGTCCCACACTTGAGATCATGTAGAGCAGTTGTTTGGATTCCTGCTGTTCTCTCAGACTAACAGTTCTGCAGGTGTGTGTGGTGAGAGGCACAGTCTTAGTACATGGCACCTGACTGTCACCAGGGTTCTGACTAGCAGAAATCCTTTCTTGCTATATCCTATTAAGGATAACTTATAAGCAATGTTGTTTATGTTACTCCAGAGGCCAGATGGGATGTCTGCAGCTAGCAAAAACCTCCACCCCACAGGGGTCAGCCAACTGGAGATGGCCCTGGGCCTGGCAGCATGGATAGTTCTTCATCCATAAGGCTTAACCTTGTGGAGCATATGCATACACTGATTATCAGCCCTTGCCTCCTGAATGGAAAGAAATTTTCTCCTCCCTTCTATATACTGTGACTGTTTCATCTGTAAAGCTACACTGAGTTTACTAAGTGAAATGCTGGGCCAAGAAACACATGTACTTTCATCTGATCCAACATCCTGCTTACATCCTGCTTAGGGACATCTACAGCAGTCCAGGATCTGAGAAATAAGGGAAAGATGAAAGCCATACCACATCCCTTCAGATTGGTAGGGAGCACAGGGAGTAGGGCATAAGAAGCTGCTTATTCCCAGGGATCCCTTGGCTGGCAATCCAGGTAGCAGGGCTGCTGCTCACAAAGCAAAATCATAGGCAGGAGGAAAAGAGAAGTTCTCCTACATGATAGGGTGCAGCTGATGCCCAGGGCCACAACAGCTTTTGTGGTTTCCTTAGTGGTTCACCTCTTTGTGTTCCAAAGGTTGGCTCAGATTTGATCTGCCTCTAGATTTCTGCAGCCCTAAGAATTCAAGGTATGTGACCAAACTTGCCCATTAAGTAGATGACTGGAGCCCACTTTCCTTCAGTGCCCCAGGGCCCAGTAATTCCTTGGCACTTCTGCCCAGCCGAGTATTGAGGCTGAGAAAACTGAAGTCGAGTGCTGACCTTGCCAGCAGAGTCATTTTCTCGTTGTTCTTCATGTTCCTGACTAGTTTACTGCATCACTGGAGAGGAGTCCTCAGGGCCATCTGCTCCCTGCCTAAGGTGCAAACCCAGATACACATGCTTGTCTCCTGCTTTGCCATAGTTGCAACCAAATCACATCCTTCTCTCCTCTCTCTCAAAGTTCTGTTGAAAATACCACCAGCTACTTCAACCTTACTCCTTTAGTGAAAACTACTAAACTGAGACTCAGAAAAGAGAGGTGGGTTTGTTAAGGCCCCAAGATTCTCACTTCTGTTACATTTTCATTATAGTATGATGAGCTACAGTTACAAGTGATATATCTGTTTATTAAAGTAGATTCAGAGATCCTCCTGGGGGTGGTTTTAGCTATAAAATTTGAGTGTAATATGCTGCATATTTAAAATGTTTCTATCAACTGATCCCTGTTCCTAAATCACACTGTTTTTTCCAAAGGTGTCAACACATTGATTCACATTTGAGTATCTAATAGACGGTGTGAACTTCCTTCTGTACTACACTTTTTGTGAGATCAGAGACAAGAGGTATGGATATATTTATGTTGTGAGTTGGAAATATTAGCACTCTTACATGATAGATAAAAAAAAGTGTACTAATGAATAAAGCAACAGCCTGTTGAACTTGTACATAGGAAATAAGATCAAGTTCCAGAGTAACTAAGATCCATGTTCCAAGACTCCCAGTAGATACATGAAACCATAGACAGTACTATATACTACTTTTGAAAACGTTTAAGTATAAATTAGGCACAATAAGAGATTAGCAATAACTAATAACATGGCCAATTATACTGAAATAAGTTTTTAAAATCTTATGAAATATTTCTATAAATTTCCATTTAGTATTTTTGGACAGGTTTACTGCATGTAGTGAAATTACAGAAAGCAAAATCACAAATAACAAGGAACTACTGTACAGAGTTAGACTATGGCTCTTTGTTGTTTGTTCTGATTTTATTGTGGTTTCAATAAATGATCCTTGAGCATTACTGTACTAAATTCAAAGTTCCTTAAGTTTGGGAGGGAAAAAGCTGCATAACTGAGATCCACTTGACTGTACTCAGATTTCACCCAGCAGATGCAGAAGTCAAACACATTGTTCTATGCTGCTGTCCTCCTGAGAAGACAGATAAAATTAACTAGTCAAAGAGTATCCTGCAGAAACCCAGGTGCCCACAGAGCTGTACTCCACCAAAAACACCATGACCAGCCATGATGTTTCCTCCTATGAAGCAAAGGTCATTTCCATATCCTTTCTTCAAATGCCAGGAGAATATAGTCCTCTACCTATAACTTCAGTAGTTCAATATGTGGCCCCAGGCCAAAGGTTCCTGGCAATGTTCCCAAGCTATCCCTTATTAGTTTTTGGCATTTTTTGATAACTTTTGCCAGAATATTTTCTGGCCAGAGAAATCCTGAATAAGTCAAGCCCTCCATGAGAAAGGGTCATTCTGATACACTTTCAGAGTCACAACTTCCAGGCAAATTCAGCCTTGGCCCACTCTTGCTCCAAATGCACAGGTGGTTGGTGGTCTCAGTTTGTCTGCCAGAATCAGAGAAAGGTGGTATATAGAAGACAGAGAAGAGATTCAACTCCTCAGCACTGCCAGGAGGTTAATTACATCCTGACCCTTGTCCAATAGTGAACAGCTTTCTCTAGCACATTGGTGAGAGACAGAATTGTTCAATCACCTGAGCTCTACAAGATAGCCCTGCTGGGCAACGTGACATTGGCAATGATCAGTATTGGCAGAAAATTCAGCCTGTCTATGGAGGGAAAGTGGAAAATTTTGAGAGGTGAGACAGAATGAGGAAAGTAAGACTATGAAAAGTGGAGAAAGAAAAGTATTCTCAACATTGATCAGACTTCTTTTTTGGTTTCCTCCTCATCCATAATTTAGACTCTAGAGACATCCCCCACCTAAAACTTTATGTGAGAAAATATATATGAAGTCACAATCAGAGTACTCTATGAACCTTCACATTCAAAAGCTGCATTTTACCTCATAAGTGAGCTTTGCTGTTTCCTACCAACACACCTGATAAGAGGTACTTTAGCAGTGTCAATCTTTCCAGTCAATGCTTTCATATACACCACTTCATTATGTCCTCACAACAATCTTTTGGGACACACAGAACATAAGCATCTTCTTTTTAACAATGAGGAGACGGGTTCAGAGATAAGTTTTCGAACAAGATCATATAGCCATGGCAGATAACGGAATAAAACTCAGGTTTCCTGGCTAGAGTTGGACCAGTCTACACTCTATGTGGGAGGCCTCAGGGATGATTGGGCACTCAGGTTGTAGACTGGGCACTCAGTTGCTGTCATTTGCCTCTTTCCCTGGCTTAGGCCACAAAGCTACCTTAACAATTGCTTGTTAAGGGGAAGGGGAAGAGGAAGCAGAGCCGCCATCTCTTCTCCAGGCCGCACCTTCTACCACTGATGGTTTTATTAGAATAGTGACATTGTTATCTTGAAGGACTCAAAGATATCTTTATTATCAAGGTCTTGACTAAAGTCAGGGCGGGGTTTTACAAGAGAAAAATTGGGGCTCCATATAACACAAAGATTACAAGAAGAGAGGCCAGGGAATGATTCTGTTTAGAGGGCTGTTAAATGCCACAAATGAACCTCCGTGTTGTGACTCTGATCAGTTAGCCACCATGTTGGCTGGGGAGGGGGTCAAAAACAGATCTTTGTCCCTCCTCCATCTCCAGGGCAATGAGCATTAAATATAAAATTGTTATATTTAATCCCATTGTTGCTACTTACACTCAAGTATGTGGTATATTTAATATATAATAGAAGTGGCACCACAGAAAAACACAGAATGAGTGGCTGTTCAGGTACATTCAGGATATTCAGTAGTATTGCAGATATATTTGTTTTCATAAATATCATTTATAATATATTGTTGACATTACCAAGTTATCTCCCAATGCTATCACCAGGTGTTCAATGCCAGTGACTAGGTCATTGCTATCTGTACCATACTGCCTTGGAGTTAGCAAAGAACTCTCACTAGAGTTGGAATAACTGGACTTAAGTTATTTATGCATTCATGGAGCAAACATGTTTGCCTGTGGACCTCAGCTTCCACATCTCTAAAATGACCGGACTCTGTTTCAAAGACCTCTTCCAGCTAGCATACAGTGATCCTATTATACCTTGTCTCTTTGCTCCACATGTCTGCAGAGCACAGCAAGAAATAATCCTCCTTTCCGAGTAACTGTTTGGCACCTCATCTATAGGCAGCCTCATCCACGGTGGTTCAGTGGACAGGAGAAAGTTGACACCAGGAGATGCAGCACCTGCCTATCTCACTCTAGGCTCCCCCCTTTCTTTCTATTTTTCCCACCCACACCTGTCTCTGAGCTTCAGCTTCCTGGGTCACAGTGGGAAACTCCCACCCACCAGCTGGGTTGGTTTTATTTTTGAGAAAAGAGAACAGCTGGGTGATTTTAAAGATGGAACTTAAGATCCACTTAACTAGTCAACTCCAGTTGTCAGGCCCCAAAGCTGCATTTAAGGACAGGAGTTGTGGATGTGACATGAAAGCAGAGACCCAGATGCTTTGTCCTCCCCAGCAGGAGAGACTGCATACTTTATGAGATTTTTTCCAAAGAACTTCTGTTGGGTTGCTTTGGTCTTATTCTTCTCTTTATAATAGGTATTCACTGGTGTCTGGTCTTTTGAGATTTTTGGCTTATGGAAGAAAGAGAGTCAGCAAGTTAACCAATTAAACATGCTTCACCTGACCAGACCATCAAAAGCTAATTTTGGTCTCAGCCTAACCCATGCTCATATCCTGATATTTATCCAAATGATGGAAAGCTCAGTTCAAATTTATAAAATATTTTACAGCAGGGTAAAACAGATCTAATAGATCCATTTCTCATTAAAAAGGTCAATACTAGGAATACCTAATGCTCTATAGATGTCTGATTCAGTTTAGCAGGTCAAGCCTGACTAATCCTTTCTTCTGATTGGGATGAATTTATTTCTTCTAAAATTTTTTCCCATATGCTGCCTGATTAGGTACTCTAAAACCTGTATTTTTACAATACATTACTAAAATGTTGATCAAACACAACTTACACACCAAACAAAACTGAGAAAAAAAAGTCTCAAAGCACAAATTAATATTTAGAAGCTGTACACAAAGAAATTTAAATCCTATTAGAAATTGGATCATGCCCTCAGCTGAAAAGCAAAATCACAAAGAAGATTTAGAGGCATATCAATTCAAACTTCACATATTCTGAGTCCATAACTGCTTTAGTTGGAAAATAGAACTTGCTTTTTCAAACTTTCCTTGAAATCAATAGATTCAGAAAAATAATGCTATATAGTACGAAGATCACTAGAGCCTGGGTCAGAACTGGGTCTGTTTTCAGCATATCTCTTACTCATTGTGTGACACACAGAGAAAAGTCCCTTCCCCTCTCTGAGCCCTAATTACTTCATCTATCATGCAAAGGTTTTAAACTTGTCTTTTTGATTATATTCAACACTGTTACTCTTTGGCTCTAAATTTAAGTGTTAATTATATAGACAGACTTCTAATCTGGGCCCAAAATATTTAGATCTCTATTCCCAAAATCACATTCACCTACTTAACCTAAAGTCATCTTTGAGAATGCTTTATGGTCTCTCATTTTAGAGTGCTGCTTTCAAAACTGTGTCTATTTCTCCCATTAGCCAGTGTTATGTATAATTCTCAGTATTTCTTAGTAGGGGAATTATTATAATAATAATACTACAGGATTCTCTGTGGGTTCTTCAGATATCTCCACTTCTCCTTTTTGTACCTCAGAGGATTCAATGCCTTCCTTCCACTAGAATTAGGCACGATCTTCTGACATGCCAATGAAATATGAGAAATGATAACAGAGCTGACCCAGAGGTTTCTACATTTTCCTCCTTGCCACATTTCCTGTGTGATACATACTCCGTTGGCCTGAGTCCATTGCCCTGAGTCCAAGAACAGAGCAGGGCCCTCGATCAGCAATCAGTTTAGAACAGGAGTGTGAAGCAGACATGTGTTCAGTGAATCCCCTGAGATCTGACTGATACAACTCCACTTAAAACAAAATTGTCATTTGGGAATGCTGATAAAATAAGCAGAATAAGGTATAGGGAAGAAACATAAACTCCATCTATTTGTAACAGAAATATTGGGTGGTTAAGAAATTGTGTTATGGTGTTTCTTTGTGTTTGCCTAATAGCAACATGGATGGAACCTTTGGGTGTTGCAAAATGAAGTATCAGAGATATATCAGAGGCTCAGGTTTGAGTCAAGAAAGAAAATACAGAAAAACCAAATCATAAAACCATATTAGCTGAGTCACAAAAGTAGGTTTAGGTATAAAGGAACTAATTCTAAGATGCTCAAGAGGAAAATTACAAAGGCAGACATAGTCTGAAGTTAAGAAAAAAAAAACAAAAAAACACCAAGACTGTTTCACTATCACATTCTGCCTGGTATGCAGCTTTCCCATGCTCCAGTAAAATGGTCATAATTTTTGGTTCCTTCCTGTCAGCTGCAACCCACAGAGCAGTGTTGGGAAGCAGCTGTGCATAAAACCAGATAAAAGCGGGCAAGTCAAATTCATCAGGAGATATGTTCTTAACCACTAACCTAAATAATTTTTTTATCCTTACTTTGTGTATCATAACAATGCAGCTGCATTAATTTTCTCCCACCAGTGTAAATACCATTAAGTGCTGTAAGTTAAACAAAGAAACGCCATTAATTCCTAAAACCAAAAATAAAAGGGAAGCAATAAAATGTGGAGGCACAGCTTTTGTTTTGGTGTGTGTGTGCGTGTGTGTGTGTGTGTGTGTGTGTGTGTGCATGTTTAAACCAAAGAAAGTCAGGGCCAAGGATAAGAAATGAAGAAAGGTGCAGTCTGCTTCTGCCAGCAACTTCCTAGTTGCCATCTTCTATGTCTGTGGCCCACTTCACATTTACCAGGCTCTGCATACTTCAGAACTACAACCAGGGTTATGCTACAATTTGCAGAAGGAAAAAACTTGGAGAAGGTATATAACTGATGTTTGTGGATCAGATAAATGTAATTAATACCAAGTTCCATGGCCTACAAAATGAGGTTATATTATCTAAATTCCAAATTTCTCCATTTGCTTCCATTGCATCCTGACGGTGTGGGGCTGCTACAGCCATGGATTCTCCATTGTTAAAGACTTCTTCTTGTGAACTAGATAATGAGGCCACTGATAGAGATACAGCTGGAAAACTTGGCTGCATATTAAAATCACCTAGGGAGCTTTTGAAACCCTTGCTACCTAGGCCACACCTCAGACCAATCACTGCAGCATTTATAGGAGTATAATCCAGGCATCAGTACTGTTTATACTTTTCAATTCTGTTTTCCACCAGGTAGTTTTTAAACAATATGTTCTGGGTCCTCTCCTCAGAGATCCTAATTTAATTGGGACTGGGAATGTGAAAACAGTCAGAGTATCCAGATTCTTAAAAAGCTCTCCAGGTGATTTTAATGTCCAACCACATTTGCAAATGATTCCTATACAAGAATCATTACATCTGTATAGGCCAGTGGTGGCAAACTTAAGGCACATGTGCCTCAGTGGGCTGTTTGTAGCACTGAAAGCTCTAAAACATTCTCCATCACTGATATAGGATATGAAGAAGACTTGGAAGTGTTGTTTCTCTAACCCTTATTCCTGGAAGATAAGCAATAAAAGACCTGTGGGTGATTATTTTTTAAAAGTGTTTGAATAGACTTTCCAAGATTTGGACTCTCAGGATTTATGCCAGCCAACTACTCTCTAATTTCTCAGGCTTTTGGCCTCAAACAAAGAGTCATACCATCAGCTTCCCTTGTTCTGAGGCTTCAGACTTGTACCTAGCCACATATCCTAGGATCTCCAGTTTGAAGATGACCTGTTGTGAGGATTCTCAGTCACCATAATTAATGTCAGTGTGGATCAGCCAAAGGCCTCCTCCATACCATTGGTAAGTACACGCATATCCCAGCGAGCAAAGGTGTGGACCAGAGCAGCTCGACAGCAGGCAGATCCAGCCAGGCCCCCACTCTGACCCCCACCACTTGGGCACACAGGCCCAATCCAAGGGCCTACCTGGAAAAGAGCTGCAAAAGCACACAAGAAACAGCCAGAGGTTCACCCCAATACCATCGGTTAAGTGCATGGAGACCTAGCCAGAGAAGCCTGCTCAGACACCAGGGTCTAGGGTGCACAGCCCCCAGCCAAAGGCCCTCCCAGACAACAGCTACAAAGGAGGGCAGGCCCCAGCCAGAAGCAACCCAGACAAGAGCTCCACTCAGGGATCCAGAAGACAACTATTCTGAACCCAGGAACTGGTACACTGCTGAGCAGCTGGGAAAAGGCTACTCAGTGTCTTGCTGAGAACTGAAGACCAATGAGTGAGATACAGCAGGCTGCTCTGTTGAAATGAGAAGACACATAAACAAGTCTCAGACCCAGACTTTGAGATCACCTAAGGCAATGCTAAAGGGAAATGAGATGGAACAATCTGATACTCAACCACCTGGACTCCCTGAACTGGCAACAAAAGAAGATCTGGAAGAAATGAAATCAGAAATAATTTCTCAAATAACAGCCATAGTGCAAGACATGATTAATAAATCTAGAGCAGACACAGATAAAAAAAAATAGAGGAGCTGAAGAACATGATGGAATCCCAACATAGGAATCCATAAAATAGTTGCAAACAGATTTCCAGGAGATTAAAAACTCCATTGAAAGTTTATGCAGCAGAATTAGCCATTGTGAGGACAGAATTTCAGATATAGAAGACAGGACTGCAATTAGTGACCAGGAAACGAAAAATTTCTTAAAAACAGTAAGGGACCACAAGAAATCAATCCAACAGCTCCTAGATGATGCAAAGACAAATAACATAAGACTGATTAGAGTCAATGAAGAAACAGGTGATAGTTCAAATGACATTAAAAAAATGTTCACAGGGCCAGGGATTTAGCTCAGCAGTTCCACCACCTAACTCCCAAGCACAAGGTCCCAAGTTTGATCCCTGGTACCAAAAATCAAAACTGTTCAAAAAAGTAATGGCAGAAAACTTTCCAAGCAGGGCAAAAGAATTTGACATACAGATAAGTGAGGCAATTAGGAATCCCACTAGCCAGTATCAAAAATCATCTACATATAGGCATGTGATAGTTAAGATTCCAAAAACCCAACAGAAGAAAAAAATTCTACAAGCAGTTAGAGAAAAGAAAAAAATCACATACAAAGGAAAGCCCATCACAATCACAGCAGACTTCTCAACACAAACCCTCAAGGAAATAAGAGCTTAGAGTGATGTATTTCAACCCCTAAAGGAAAACAGGCTCCAACCCAGATTGATGTACCCTGCAAAACTATCTTTCAAAATTGATGGAGAAATAAGATACTTTCATGACAAAGAGCACCTTAGGAACTTCATGAATACCAAACCTGTATTCCAAAAAATTTTAAACAATATCCTAGGAAAAGACAATGAGGATCACAACCCCAAGAAGTCCAGCAGAATGAATCCATCAGGCATGACAAGAAACTCAATGCAAAGGGGGAGAATCCAACAAAGAGAAAAAGTCATGACATGGATAAGCCAATATATGTCAGTAATAACTATCAATGTTCATGGTCTCAATTCACCAATCAAAAGAAATAGACTAGCAAAATGGGTCAAGAAGCAAGACCAAAAATATGCTGCATATAAGAAACACACTTAATTCAAAATGAAACTCATAGACTGAAAGTTAAAGAGTGGAAAACAATACTCCATGCAACAGGAACCCCCCACCCCCTGCCAAAAAAAAGCAGAAGTAGCTATCCTCTTTGGAGATCAAGTGGATTTCAAACCAACACTGATTAAGAAAGACAAAGAAGGCCACTACATCCCTGCAAAGGGAACAATCAAAGAGAAAGAGATGACAATCATAAATATATACTCACCAAACACTAGTGCACCTAACTATATAAAACAAATACTAAAGGACATGAAAAATCAAATAAGCACTAATACAATAGTAGTGGGGGACCTCAATACACCACTGACACAAATAGATACATGAACTAGACAAAAAATAAACAATGAAATACTAGAACTCAATCAAACTCTTGAACAAAAGAACTTAACAGATGTTTACAGAATGTTCCACTCCACAAAATCAGAGTACAAATTCTTTTCAGCTGCACACAGATCATTCTCCAAAACAGACCACATACGCACTCATAGAACATGTTTAAGTGAGGGGAAAGGAATTGAAGCTATCCACTGTATATTATCAGACCATAGTGTGATGAATTTTGAGATCAGTAGCAAAAAAATGCATAAACTTCATAAACATGTGGAAATTGAACAACACACTTCTGAATAACCAATGGATCACAAAGGAAATTAAAGAAATCAGACAGTTTCTACAATTAAAGGGCAATGTCAATACAAACACATTGCAATCTATGGGACACATAGAAAGCAGTATTATGAGGGAAATTTTCATAGCAATGAATAATAATATTAGAAAAACAGAGTGAGCCAAATTAAACAACCTGATGCTGAACCTCAAGCTTCTAAAAAAAAGAAGAGCAGGACAAACCCAAAGCACATACAAGGGAGGAAATTATAAAGATCAGAGCAGAAATCAATGCAATGGAGACTAAGAGAACCACACAAAATATCAATGAAGCAAAGAATTGGTTCTTGAAAAAATAAACAAAATTGACAAACCCTTAGGAACCTTATCAAAAAAAGCCAAGAAAAGGCTTGAATCCATATAATTAGGACTATAATGGGTGAAATTAAAATGGAAATGGACGCAGCAAAAATCCAGAGGTTCATCAATACATACTTTGAGAACCTATATGCCAATAAGATGGAAAACACAGAATAAACAGACAGATTCCTTGATATATATGAATTACCAAAGTTGAACAAAGTGGACAAAATATCTAAACAACCCAATGTCAATCAATGAAATTGAAAACATAATTAAAATCTTACCAACTAAGAAAAGCCCTGGCCTGGATGCTTCACTGTGGAATTCAACAAGACATTTAGAGAGGAACTACTGCCACTACTGTTTAAACTCTTCAATGAAATTGAAAGGGAAGCAATACTCCCAAATTCATTCCTGGAAGCAAGAATCACCTTGATCCCCAAAGCAGAGAAAGACCCAAGCAAAAAAGAAAATTATAGGCCAATCTCACTAATGAACATAGATGCAAAAATCCTTAATAAGATACTAACAAATACAATGGAGAAGATCACCAAGAAGACCAATGATCAAGTGGGAGTCATCAGAGGGATGGAGTGATTATTCAACACATGCAAATCAATAAATGTAATACACTATATATTTTTTTTGTGTGTGTGTGTTTTGTATTAAATTCTTTTATTGGTACATTGTAGGTATACAACACAATTACATTTCTCATTGGGAATTGTACCTTTATATAATGCATCTTGGTTCTTATTTTTTCCCCATTCCTAGCCCTCCCTTCACGCCCTTCACCCTTCCCTATTTACAGAGACTTTATTTCCATTTCTCATCATTTTTTCCTTTCGCTTCTTTCCTTTCCCCTGTGCCTCCCACTACCCCTACCCCTTTGGACTTTTTATTCCTATTTTACATTATCATGTAATACACTATATTAATACAGCCAAAGCACAAAAACCTTATGATCATCTCAATAGATGTACAAAAAGTGTTTGACAAAATCCAACTTGCATTTATGATAAAAACCGTACAAAAAAGTGGAATAGATGGTCACTACCTAAATCTGATAAAAACCATCTATGAAAAAACCAACAGCCAATATCATACTAAATGGTCAAAAATTGAAATCCTTCACATTAAACTCAGGAACAAAACAAGGATGTCCACTATCACCACTCATCTTCAACATAGTTTTGGAAACATTACCCATAGCAATTAGACAAGAGAAAGAAATAAAAGGAATAAAAATAGGAAATGAAGAAGTCAAATTGTCATTGGTTTCAGATGACATGATACTTTATTTATAAGATATCAAGAACTCCACCAAAAGTCTTCTAGACTTAATAACCAAATTCAGTAGAGTAGCTGGATACAAGTTCAACACTTAAAAACTCAATAGCTTTCCTCTACATGAACAATAGACTCACTGAGACAGAAATAGGGCAAACAATTCCTTTCACAATAGCATCCAAAAAACTGAAATACCTAGGAATCAAGCTTATGAAAGAAATCAAACACCTCTTCTCTGAAAACTATAGCACTCTGAAAAGACAGACTGAAGACAATATCAGAAAATGGAAAGACATCCTTTGCTCCTGGGTAGGAAGAATCAACATAGTGAAAATGGCCATAATTCCAAAACTGCTGTATAGATTCAATGCAGTCCCAATTGAAATCTCAGCAGCATACTTCATGGACCTTGAGAAAACCATCCAAAAATTCATTTGCAACAAGAAGAGACCTAGAATAGCAAAAGCAATTCTAGGTAATAAAGACAAAGTAGGGGGCAACACAATCCCCAACTTTAAACTATACTGCAAAGCTACTGTGATAAAGACAGCATGGTACTGGCAAAGAAACAGACCTGAGGACCAGTGCAACAGACTAGAAGATGCAGAAAAAATTCCAGACACACTGATCAACTTCATCTTTGACAAAGGAGCCAAACACTCTCATTGGAGGAAAGATAGCCTCTTTAATATATGGTCCCAGAAAACTGAGTTCCAACTTATCAAAGATTAAAATTTGACCTATCTCTCTCACCATGCACTAAACTAAAATTAAAATGAATTAAAAATCTAAATATTAAAACAGAAATGCTAACTCAGCTGGAAGAGAGGTTAGGTAGAACTCTGGAAGACATTGGCATAGGAAAAGATTTTATGACCAAAACCTCAGTTGCATGTGAACTAGCACAATCAACAAGTGGGATCTCTTCTTATTAAAAAAGCTTCTGCACAGCAAGAGAAACCACCAACAATGTGAAGAGATAACTCACAATGTGGGGAAAAATTTTCACCAGTAGTTCCTCAGACAAATGTCCACTATCGAGAATATATGAAGAACTCAAAAAAATCAGACCTCCTAAAATTAAAGAACCAATCCAAAAATGAGCATCTGAAATGAACAGACATTTCTCAGGCAAAGAAGGAGAAATAGCAAATAAACATATGAAAAAATGTTCAACATCACTGGTCATTTGAGAGATGCAAATAAAAACAACTCTGAGATTCCACCTCACCCCAGAAAGAATGGCTGCTATCATGAAATCAATCAACAACAAATGCTGGCAGGGCTGTGGGGAAAAGCAACCCTTCTCCACTGTTGGTGGGAGTGTAGACTGGTGTAATCACTGTGGAAATCAGTATGGATATACCTCAAACAACTAGGATTGGAGGTCCCATTTGACCCCGCTATTCCCCTGCTGGGCAATAGAATTAAAGTAATTATACCAGTGCAATATATGTGTATGCATGTTCATAGCGGCAGAGTTTGTAATAGCTAAAGCTTGAAAGCAGCCCAATTGCCCATCAACTGGAGCATGGATAAAGAAGGTTTATTTTTATAAAATGGAAGTACTACTCAGCCATAAAGAATGCAAAATTAGAGACATTTATAGCTAAATGGATGTACATTGAAATGATATTCTTAAATGAAATAAATAGGACACATATATAAATATTGAATAATTTCTCTGGTGTGAGAAACTGAAAGTGTAAATAAGGACTAAAAGGTATAATAGATGTGAAATAGGAAGAAAAGGGGTAAAGGGGAATGGGATGTGGGAGGGGTAGGGAAAAGCAAAGAAGGGAATAGAATTAATATGAGAAAATGAAAAACATGGAAACAAAGTCTTCGTAAATAGGGAGGGATGGAGGGGTTGAAGGGAGGGCAGGGGAATGGGGAAAAAAATAAGAACCAAGATAGATTACATAAAAGTGCAAATTCCCAACGTTGAATGTCAGTATATTGTGTACCTAAACTGTACCAATAAAATTAATTTTTTTAAAAAGTGTTTAAAAAAAAATCATTGAATGTGTCACCCAAAACGTTTACAAATATATAAGAATGAATCAACCACTAGGCCTAAAGGATATAAAATACAGAAGTTGTCTTTTTGGCTGCCATATTTCATTCCAGTCCTGGCCCAGAGAAAAGGGTTTTTGAGCCACCATTCATCCTGCCGGTACGGCCCAGAGGAAGGGGCTTCCAGGCCACCATCCCTCTCCCCACTCCCGGCCCCTGTCCCACCTCTCCCAGCCAATGGCACCCTCCCTGCCCCACCAGTCAAAATGAGAAGACACATAAATAAGTCTCAAAACCAGACTTCCAGATCACCTACAGCAACCCCAAAGGGAAATGAGATGGAACACTCTGTTACTCAAACACCTGGACCCAATGAACTGGCAACAAAAGGGGATCTGGAAAAGATGAAATCAGAAATAATTTCTCAGACAACACGAGAGATTGTGCTCCTAGTGCGAGACAGGATTAATAAATCTAGAGAGGAGCTGAGGAACATGATGGAATCCTAACATAAGGAACAAATGGAATCCATAAAACAGATGCAAATAGATTTCCATGACACGAAAAACTCCATTGAAAGTCTACACAGCAGAATGAGACAATGTGAGGACAGAATTTCAGATATAGAAGATAAGATTGCAATTAATTACCAGGAAAAGAAAAATTGCTTCAAAATTATAAGTGAACATGAGAAATCAATCCAGCAGCTGCTAGATGATGCAAAGAAGAATAACATAAAGCTGATTGGAGTCAATGAAGAAACAGGAGAGAGTGCAGATAAAATAAAAAAACTCTTCACAGAACTAATGGCAGGAAACTTCCCAAGCAGGGGAAAAGAACTTGACATACAGATAAGTGAGGCTTATAGGACTCCAAATAGCTTTGATCAAAGAAATCTACACATAGGCATATAATTGTTAAGATTCCAGAAACTCAGCAGAAGAACAAAGTTCTCCAAGTAGTTAGAGAAAAGAAACAAATCACATACAAAGGAAAGCCCATCAGAATCACAGCAGACTTCTCAACACAAACCATCGAGGCAAGAAAAGCTTGGAGTGAAATATTCCAAGCCCTAAAAGAAAACAGCCTCCAACCCAGATTGATGGACCCTGCAAAACTATCTTTCAAAATGGATGGAGAAATAAGATACTTTCATGACAAAGAGCACCTTAGGAACTTCATGAATACCAAACCAGTAAACCAAAAACTTTTACACAATATCCCAGGAACAGACATTGAGGATGACAACCCCAGGAAGCAAAGCAGAATGACCCCATCTAGCATGACAAGAAATTAAATGTAAAGGGGAAGAACCCAACAAAAAGAAAAAGTCATTGCACTGATAAGTCAATACTTTTCAGTTATAACCATCAATGTTAATGGTCTCAATTCACCAATCAAAAGAAATGGACTGGCAGATTGGGTCAAGAAGCAAAATCCAACAATATACTGCATACAAGAAACACACTCAATTCAAAAGAAGACTCATAGACTGAAAGCTAAAGGGTGGAAAACAGTACTCCATGTGACAGGAACCTGAAAAAAAGCAGAAGTAGCTATCCTCTTTGCAGATCAAGTAGATTCCAAAAAAACACTGATTAAGAGAGATGAAGAAGGACACTACATCCTTGTAAAGGGAATAATCCAAGAGGAAGAGATGACAATCATAAATATCTATGCACCAAACACTAGTGAGCCCAAATATATAAAACAAATACTAATGGACTTGAAAAGTCATATATGCACTAATACAATTGTAGTGGGGGACCTCAACACACCACTGTCACAAATAGATGGATCAACTAGACAAAAAATAGGTAATGAAATACTAGAACTCAATCGAACTCTTGAACAAATGAACTTAACAGATGTTTCCAGAGTCTTCCACCCCACAAAATCAGAATACACATTCTTCTCAGCTGCACATGGGTCATTCTCCAAAAGAGACCACATACTCACACATAGAATATGTTTAAGTAACTGCAAAGGAATTGAAGTTATCCCCTGTATATTATCAGACCATAGTGGGATGAAATTGGAGATCCATAGCAAAAGAAACTCAAAAAATTTCATAAATATGTGGAAATTGAACAACACACTTCTGAATAACCAATGGGTCACAGAGGAAATTTTTTAAAAATCAGACAGTTCCTTCAATTAAATGACAATGACAATGCAACATATCGGAATCTATGGGACACAATGAAAGCAGTCTTACAAGGGAAATTCATAGCAGTGAATACGCATATTAGGAAAACAGAATGAGCCCAATTGAACAACCTGATGCTGAACCTCAAGCTTCTAGAAAAAGAACAGGATAACCCCAAAGCTCATACAAGGGAGGAAATTATAAAGATCAGAGGAGAAATCAATGCAATGGAGACTAAGAGAATGATACAAAAAAATCAATGAAGCCAAGAGTTGGTTCTTTGAAAGAATCAACATAATTGACAAACTCTTAGACAACCTTATCAAAAAAGGAAAGAAAAGGCCCAAATCCATGCAATTAGGAATGAAAAGGATAAAATTACAACAGGCCCAACAGAAATGCAGAGGATCATCAATACCTACTTCCAGAACCTATACACCAATAAGATGGACAACACAGAAGAAATGGACAGATTCCTAGACACATATGAATTACCAAAGTTGAACGAAGAAGACCTAAAAATTCTGAACAACCCAATATCAATCAATGAAATTGAAAACATAATAAAAAAACTTATCAACTAAGAAAAGTCCAGGCCCTGTTGGCTTCACTGCTGAATTTTACAAGACATTTAGAGAGGAACTACTTCCACTACTGTTTAAACTCTTCAAAGAAATTGAAAGGGAAGCAATACTCCCAAATTCATTCCTGGAAGCAGGCATCACCTTGATCCCCAAAGCAGAGAAAGACTCAACCAAGAAGGAGAACTATAGGCCAATCTCACTAATGAACATAGATGCAAAAATCCTTAATAAGATACTGGCAAATAGAATGCAGAAAATCATCAACAAGATCATACACCCTGATCAAGTAGGATTCATCCCAAGGATTCAGGGATGGGTCAACATATGGAAATCAATCAATGTAATACACTATATCAATAGAGCCAAGGACAAAAACCATATGATTATCTCCATAGATGCGGAAAAAGCATTTCACAAAATCCAACATGCATTTACGATAAAAACCCTTCAAAAATTTGGAATAGATGGTCTCTACCTCACACTGATAAAAGTCATCTATGAAAAACCAACAGCCAATATCATACTAAATGGTCAAAAACTGAAATCCTTCACACTCAAATCAGGAACAAGACAAGGATGTCCACTCTCACCACTCTTGTTCAATATAGTTCTGGAAACATTAGCCACGGCAATTAGACAAGAGAAAGGAATAAAAGGAATAAAGATAGGAAATGAAGAAGTCAAATTGTCATTATTTGCACATAACATGATACTCTATATAGAAGACCTCGAGAACTCCACCAAAAGTCTTCTAGACTTAATAACCAAATTCAGTCAAGTAGCTGGTTACAAGGTCAACACACAAAAATCAATAGCTTTCCTCTACACAAACAACAGACTCACTGAGACAGAAATAGGGCAAACAATTCCTTTCATAATAGCATCCAAAAAACTGAAATACCTAGGAATCAACCTAATGAAAGAAATCAAAGACCTCTTCTCTGAAAACTATAGCACTCTAAAAAGAGTGATTGAAGATGATATTAGAAAATAGAAAGACATCCCCTGCTCCTGGATAGGAAGGATTAATATAGTGAAAATGGCCATACTTTCAAAACTACTATATAGATTCAATGCAATTCTAATTGAGATCCCAGCAGCATAGTTCACGGACCTTGAGAAAACAATCCAAAAATTCATTTGGAAGAAGAAGAGACCCAGAATAGCAAAGGCAATTCTAGGTAACAGAGACATGCCAGGGGGTATCACAATCCCCAACCTGCAACTATACTGTGAAGCTTCTGTGAAAAAAACAGCACGGTACTGGCAAAGAAACAGACCTGAGGACCAGTAGAACAGATTAGAAGATACCGAAACAACGCCAGACACATTCAGCCATCTCATCTTTGATAAAGGAGCCAAACACCCTCACTGGAGGAAAGATAGCCTCTTTAATAAATGGTGCTGGAAAAATTGGGCTTCAACTTGCCAAAGATTCAAACTAGACCTATATCTCTTGCCATGCACTAAACTAAAATTGAAATGGATTAAAGATCTAAATATTAAAATAGAAATGCTGAATCAGTTGGAACAGAATTTAGGTAGAACCCTTGAAGACATCGGTGTAGGAAAAGATTTTATGAACAAAACCTCAGTTGCCCGTGAACTAGCACAAACAATCAACAAGTGGGATCTCTTCTCATTAAAAGGCTTCTGCACAGCAAGAGAAAACATCAGCAGTGTGAAGATACAACCCACAATGTGGGAAAAAATCTTCACCTGCTTTGCCTCAGACAAAGGTCTACTATCTTGAATCTATAAAGAACTTAAAAAGATCAGACCTCCCAAATTGAAAGACCCAATCCAAAAATGGGCATCTGAAATGAACAGACATTTCTCAGACAAAGAAGTAGAAATAGCAAATAAATACATGAAAAAAATGTTCAGCATCACTTGTCATTTGAGAGATGCACATGAAAACAATGCTGAGATTCCACCTCACTCCAGAAAGAATGGCTGCTATCATGAAATCAACCAATAACAAATGCTGGCAGGGCTGTGAGGAAAGATGAACCCTGCTCCACTGCTGGTGGGAGTGTAGACTGGTGCAACCACTGTGGAAATCAATATGGAGATACTTCAAAGAACTAGGACTGGAAGTCCCATTTGACTCCACTATTCCACTGCTGGGGATCTTCCCCAAAGAATTAAAAGAATCATACCACAGTGACATATGTACACCCATGTTCATACCAGCACAGTTTGTGATAGCTAAAACTTGGAAACAGCCTAAATGCCCATCAACTGGAGACTGGATAAAGAATATGTGGGTTTTTTATAAAATGGAGTACTACTCAGCCATAAAAAATGAGAAATTAGAGACATTTATAGCTAAGTGGATGCACATTGAGGCGATACTCTTAAGTGAAATAAATAGGACACACATGTACAAATACAGAATAGTTTCTCTGGTGTGAGAAACTGAAAGTGTAAATAAGGACTAAAACATATAATAGGTAATGTGAAATAGGAAGAGAAGGGGCAAACAGGAAAGAAGTGGGAGGAGTAGGGGAAAGGAAAGAAGGGAATGGAATTAATATGAGAAAATGGAAAAATAGGAACAAAATCTTTGTAAATAAGGAGGAATGGAAGAGTTGAAGGGAGGGCTGGGCAAGGGTGAAAAAACAAGAACCAAGAGAGATTATGTAAAGGTGCAAATTTCCAATGATGAATGTCATTATATTGTATACCTAAAATGTACCAATGATTAGAATGAATAGTCGATAATGCAAAATAGGAAGAAAAAGTTCAAAGGAGTAGTGGTAGTGGGAGGGTCAGGGCAAAGGAAAGAAGGGAGAGGAAAAATGATGAGAAATGGAAAAAATGGAGATAGAGTCTTTGTAAATAGGGAAGGGTGGAGGGGGTGAAGGGAGGGCTAGGATTGGGGAAAAAATAAGAACCAAGATACATAATGTAAAGGTACAAGTTCCCAATGAGAAATGTAAATGCACTGTATACCTAAAATGTATCAATAAGAGAATTTAAGGAAAAAATAAAAAATAAATAAATAAATAAATAAATGAAAATACAAAAGTCCAGTCTTGGGGTTTAGAATCAGCCCAAGTGTTACAATAACATATAATGAGTATGAAACAACAACCAGAACTCACATACATTTCTGGTGGATAAAATGGTACATCAACTCTGAAAAACAATTGTTTGGTACTTCAAATATTAAACATAAACTTACCATATGATTTGGCAATTCTATTTCTAGGTATTTACTCAGAAGAAATAAAGATATCTACCACTGCATGATTTATTATACTAGCTTTAGTTATAATCACCAAAAACTGGAAACAGCTAACATGCCAGTTTTCTACTGTTGTGTAGCAAGTTAATACAATTTCAGTGGCTTAAAGAATGCACTTTTTTATATCATAGTTTTTGTGCATTATGAGTCTGGGTATGATTCAGCTGCTTCAGTTTTTGTATGCCTGTAGTCAAAGTGTTAGCTGGGCCGTGGTCTTAGCTGAAGGCTTAACTCATGAAGATGTTGCTTCATAGGCTCATTTAGATGGTTGGCAGAACTCATTCCCATGCTTCTGTATGAACTGAGGATCCCAGGTTGTGTTAGTTACTTGTCTCTCATTGCTGAGACAAAATACCTGACATCCAAAATTAGAGGGGAACAGGTTTATTTGGCTTACAGTTTGTAGAGGTTTCAGTCCACAATTGGCTGACTCTGAGGCTGGGATGGCAAACAAGCAACACAGAGGAGAAACAACATTGCACACACAAGGTAGCAAAGGCAACAAGTGATTTACCAGCATCTTTCTGCTCCTTTTATCTTGTTCAGGCTACTTTGAGTGGGTAGCACTCACACCCTTAATCCTAGTGCCCTTGAGCCTAGCATTGCATCATGAATCAATTCCAGTTTTACACACTTTAGATCAAGTCTATGGCCATATGAAGCTTTGAGGGGACATCTAGACTCAAACCATAACACAGGTCTTTACTGTCTGTTAGCAGGAGGGTGTGTCCAGCTACTAGAGGTCACATTTAGGCCGTTGCTGAGTGGACTTGCTCAACACTGCTGCTTACTGTAACAAGCCAGCAAAGTCCCTAAAACAGGTCTGCTAGTAAAACAAGGAACACAATCATGAGAGTGGTATTATCTTTGCCATCATCTGTTTAAAACAAGTCCCAGGTCCTACTCACACTGATAGGGAGGAGATTAACTAAACACATGACCACCAGATGGCAGTGTACATAGGGGTCATCTTAGAGTCTACTTAACCATATATCCATCAACTAGGGCTAAGTACACACATAAAATTGAAATATGAAAGCACACAATGAAATACTACTCAGCAATAAAAAAATGAACTGCCAACATATGCAAAACATGGATTATAATTCAAATGTTTTATGTTAAATGAAAATATTCAAAATCAAAAAGTTACATAGTAAATTGTCCTGTTCAAATGATGTTAGATAAAACACTATTCTACAAGGACCAAAAAAAAAGAGTGGGGGAGAAGGGCAGCACGGATTTAGCTGAATTGTTCTGCTGCCTGCTTCACAAGTGCAAGGTACCAATTTCGATCCCTGGTACAAAAAAAAAGAGCCAGGGGATCCAGGTACAAGTAAGATTGACTGTAAAGAGGCGACAATAAGGGCCACCAGGACCTTTTCAAGTAACAGAAATCTTCTATACATTGATTGTGGTGGATAGTACACAAATATAAGCATGGCTAAAAATTCATAGATACGTATATTCAAAAAGCTGAATTTTACTGTATATGAATTGTACTTGATTAAACCTGACTTTTAAAAATAAAGGAAGAGAGTCAAAAATCAACACTCAGCAGATAGGAACTGTCCCTTTGGTTTGATTCCCAGTGCACAAATCCTAATAGAATTTCAATGAGACCAATACTATAAGTTACGTATGATTACTATCATAATGCATTTGCTAATAGAAGAATTGCCTTTGTTGAATGAACTTTGAACACATCTTTCATCGCTAAAATCACAACATGAAAGGGTAGAGTTGATCCTCTGATTAACTAAACTAGGAAAGGAAAAGTCTTCAATTAAACTACAAAATGACAACCCCTACCAACCCTCCCTATTTTCTTTTTTGCTTTTATTCTTTTCTTTCTTTCTTTCTTCCTTCCTTTCTTTTTTTTTCTTTCTTTTTTTTGGGGGGGCCAGGGATCAAACTCAGGACCTTGCACTTGCAAGTCAGGCACAGTATCACTGAGCTAAATCCCTGACTCCACCCCTCCCTATTTACAAAGACTTTGTTTCTGTTTTTTCCTTTTCTCATATTTATTCCTTTTCCTTCTTTCTTTTCTCCAACTCTTTGCAAAGGGAGGGCAAGGGAATGGGAAAAAAAATAAGAACCAAGATATATCATGTAAAGGTACAAATTCTCAATGATGAATGTACCTCATAATGTACACCGAAAATGTACCAATAAACTTAATGAATAAAAAAACTACAAAATGACACAAAAAAATAAGATTCATAAGTAACTTCTCCACACAAGTTACATCAAAACTAACCACGAAAGAGCATCAAATCAAATCATGTGAAAGGCATTCTAACTTTACATACAAGCCTGTACTGAATATGGCTTAGCATAATTTAGGTTGCAGTCTATGATGGAAAAGGGCAGGAAAAACTTGTTTCGGCTTTACAATCCTAAAAGTGAACTCAGGCCACCCTTCTGACCAAATATCTGTTAATAAATCTCTGAATTTGTAAGTAATGTTGAGACTTTTTCTATCTGCTACAAATGAAACCAGAAGGAATCAAAAGAACTTTATCAAACCAAACCAAAAGGACCCACTAAAAGATTAAAAATATGAGAGTGGCCAAAGATAATTTGCATCTTAGGAAAGATCAACATGGAAGACGGACTTATGGGGACAATACTAGAAGGATGACAGTTAAGATGCTATTACACAACTCCAGAAAACAAAAGATGAACCAAAGCAGTTGTTAAAGGTTGAAAAAGGAAACCTTTGTTTGTTTGTTTGTTTGTCTTGCTGCATTATTACGGAAGAAGAGTCAACAGTAGATGGCAGAAGACAGATTGTTAAAGTTTATATGTCTGGCGTGGGTGTGGGCTGGATATTAGATAAGAATTCTGGGTTAATAAAGGAATTCAGTGGCATTGGGTGTGGGAAAGTAGAGACTATGGATGGGTTCACCCATAAGAAGGTGAGCAGGCCATATTGAGTAGGTTTGGTATGTGGAATAAAGAAATGAGATGATTGTAGACAAAAGGGACAATATTGGGCTGGGAATATTTTTACCATTTCCATGAATGTTGTTTCTTTTCTGTTTTTTGCTTCAAGAAAACGCAGAAGCACTAACAAAAAATAGAGTGTATGGTAAGATGTTACTTGCAGCCAAGTGGAGATATAAACTACTTTCCACTATGCCAAAATAGAGTTACAACATAGGATAGAGAGGATGATGCTAACTGAGCAGAATGTCACGCTTGTCTGGTGCAAAGATGCTGAAGAAATACTCAAGTAATTAACACAAGGAAGTAATCTAAATCTCTCTCCATTGATTGAAATTAACCATTGGTTCTATTTTTCTGATAATCTGTGGTATGTTTTTGGGAGTGGGAGCATTACTCAATTATTGGGGACGAAGATGAGGCTCCTTGGAGATTTTCCAGCTGGACTCATCATACTGTGCTGGATAGGAATTTCAGCAGCCTTTAGTTCATTCCTTTATCTCCAAGGCAGAAGGCAACTGTATAGGTGCTGGGAGTGCTGCACTGTAGATCACTATGGCCAGGCCTAACTCACCTCTTTTCACAGATGAAGCAGGGCTCTGTAGGAGGAGAATAGGGACAAGAGGACATGGCAGAGCAAGGCCTGAACAAGAAAAGGAGGTGTCATCCTCCCAGTCCAGTCCCCATAAAACCATCAAAGCACAATGTTCTGCAGACCTTAGCTACTCTCCTGGCTCTGGTTACAGACCAGCCCCTTTTACCTTCCTCAGGCACTTCCCTTACCTCTACCACTATAAATAAACATGCTGCCATCAGAAGAAAGAGTTCCACCTGGCCCCAGCTTGGTTTCTCTTTATTCTTTTGTATCTCTTTGTTTTTTCTTAATCCTCCACCATCTTTTCTCACTGTGTGGACCCTTCAGCCACACAGATCATGGGAGCTGGCCAGGTTGAAAAGATTGAATCCATTTAACATATATGTATATGCAACATAAATCCATGACCTGAGAAGTAGCTGCCAAATGATGACTCTGAGGAGTCCTATATGGTCATCATATCTCACTGACTAGGTAAAGTTGAACAAGCCACTGACATTTGCTGCCCTCTGATTCTACATCTATCAACAACAGGGTTGCCTAGCTTGATAATTACTAAGGTTCCTTTGGTATCTAAAATTCCATTACTTGTATTATTTCTTAGTTGCTTTATTTCTGTGGGCCTGTAATATCTGTAATAATTAAAACAGGATATCTAGGGTCTCATTCAATAATTATATATTGTACACAAATAACTGTTGGCTATGGCTGAAGGAACTTTTATAATATTTAAGCTAAAAAATAGTGTACAATGAAATAGTAGGAAGTAGCAAATATATATATATAAGAACATATATATCTCTTATTATAAGATATATATATCTTATAATAAGAACAGTCAATTGAGATTTGCTTTATTAGAGTGACCCCATAGGAAAAACTGCTTCTTAACCTATTTTGCAGTACTTTAATTTGAAAGTTATACATATTACTCTCACTTAACCATAATGTTGCAGTCATGGGCTACTCTGGTTGAATGTTTCTATTAATTGAATTATGATGTGGACTAATAAACCTCTATGAATTAGAATTCAATAAAATTAATACCAATCCAAACATAATAGAGACATTAGAAGGATGCAAATTAGGATTCTTGTAAGAGTCTTCAAGATGTAAAAAATAGGATTGATTTATTAATAAATATGTGTTGGATGTTTATTACCTGTATATCTTCACTCAAAGTGTCATAGGATTTCAGTTCACTAATTTGGACTTGGAAGAAATTTTTAATATATTTTGGGCTTTTAAATTGAGACTACTCTTGTACCTACAAGGGAAATGAAATACTGGTTTCTTGTCAGGAAGGACCATAAGCAGCAAAGATCTGCTTACACTTAGGTTATTTTTTGATAATATATTAGGCATTTGAAGTTTCTGCTTCAAAAGAATTCTTTTAAAAAAATTTTACCTATAAACAAAACAAAATCAAGCATTTCAAATTTCAAAGTTCTCCTTGGACACATTCTCCTTAAGCAAACAGTTTTGCTTAAGACCAACCTTTGGGTTGGTCTAGTTCTTTAGGGCTGTGCTGACATTTGCTGTTCACAAAACAAGAAAGTTTCTTTACCTATCTTGCTTTTCTGCTTCTGTTAGTTGATGCCCATGCAAGTAACATCAGAAGCTAAGTAATCACCCTGATGCCACCTACCAGGCTCCTGGCACCACCCCAAGGAAAGACTCCTGAAGTAGCCCTCCAAACTCTCTCAGAAATGGCTTAAAATTGCTATTCCATCTGGATTTGCTGGTGATTTCCCAAGTAGAAGGTAGTGCTGTCTTCCTCCACCATTGAGTAAGCAGTGTGAGGACTCTGCTCACTGGAAGGCATGCCCCATCGGGCTGGCCCACTCCAGCTTGGCCCCATACTGTATAAGGCTGAGCTTCTCTTCCATTAGAAAAAAAGTTTAATGCTGGGAGAAGTACTTGGGGGTAAGGGTCAGGTCTCTGAAGAGCTGTGCAAAATTTCAAACTCCTGCTTTTAATGGATTGAATGCTTAGTACTTAGCTGAACAATACTTAGCTATGTGCTAAGGAGTCACATGAGTCAGAATACTTAGAACATAGCTAAACAAATACCAGTATAACTGTTTCATTTTGGGGAAAGGGGAGGCCCTTCCTTCAAAGGGACACTGTTCTTTGCTTATGAAAACCTTTGAATCTCACAAATAAAAATTGTGGCATTTAGACCCTCTACTTCTTGACATTTAAATAATTAAAGCCCTATATTAGGGAAAGCATAAATGTTAACAAGACTTTTCTAGAGATTGTTCTAATGAATGATGACGAATAAAGAAAACCAGACTTGAATTCCAAAGATCCAGGTTTTATTTCCATTTCTACAGTATCTTTTGTTAAGTGTACATATTGAGGAGCCTTATTGCATTTCTCTGGGACTTGGTTTACCCAACTTTAAACTAAGGACATTGCTATTGTTAAAATTAATGCCAGGAATATACTAACACCTGGAATACTGACAGGTTGTCCAAGAACCTGAAACACCTGTGGAAAATGTAAAACATTTCCTGCCCATCCTGGTAGCCAGTAAGCTAACAAGCCAGCCCTGATCTCATGCCACCCTTTGCCTCTACCTTTCACTTTGGAATACTCAAGGAAGCCTCATGTGACTCACCATCACTGAGTGTGTGTGTGTGTGTGTGTGTGTGTGTGTGTGTGTTTCTTATCTTGGCTGCATTGTGATCAGTTTAATTCTTTTTTGTTACTGTTTATTTTCCACAGCACCAAATGCAGTCCTTGCGCCCTGAGCAAGCACTCAATAAATACTAATTGGTTGGTTGATTAAACTTGTATTTTAACACCATCTCAGCACCTTTCACAATCAGAGAAACCCTTATGCAAACATTAAAGCCATTTACCCACCAAATCTAAGTTTTAAGAGAGATTTGATGGTAAAAGCATTGGCCCGAGTAACAAAAACACCTGGGTCCACTTTGTTGTTTGTCATATTCTGAGTGATCTTGGGTAAGTTATTCGAATGGAGGTGATATCAACCATTTCAAAACAGACATAAGAATTAAATCGGATGAACTATTGGAAAGTATCTACTATGTCATGGGAATAAAGAATTATGAGATTCTATGAAAAATCAACAGCATAAAATATATAAGTACTAAAATAAGTTGCAGAATTTTAAGTAACATATTTCACTGATACACACAAATTCATGTTGCCCCATTTAAACAAGTGTATGCTATGTAATTTGGCCAGGAGCATTAGAGAGAAAATCTGGAGTACAAGATGTCCTAAAACTGTACACATAAAGCAACAAATCCTCAAAAGTACCTAGGGCCTTTAAATATTGGCATGCAGGCAGGTAATCAGGCTTCACTGGACAGACAACCAAGCGAGTTGCCAAGAACACTAATGGCTGCCAACAAAATCTTCCCCTCCAGAGATAACCTTAGGCACACACATAATAAATAGGGAAGCAAGTTAATGTCTTAAATGCAATCTTTAATGCTGGAAAAGTCCAAAGAATAGAATATTTGAGTTGAGAGGGAAAGCAAATGGAGCAAGTACTGGCTGCCTGCTCCCTATAGATCATTGCACTAGATATATAAAGTATTTCCTTATTTGATTTCTTATATTGCAGTAGAAGAACGTAGAATCAGAGTTAATAAAAAAATTCCTGGTATTACTAAGATTTACTATTAGGGCCGGGATTGGAATGCAGAGACTACTAAAGAAATCTTGGGTTTTCATGCTTTTAACTGCAATGTCTTACTCATCAAGTAGCAAAGTCCTGTTTGGGATAATTCCTGTCACATCAGTATAGAAAATAGATAGTCCCACTGTATCAGTCAGTGCTCACTAGAGAATCAGATTTAATACAATAAAAATAGTATTAAGGAACAAAGAGAACATCCAACCAAATGCCTTTGTTTTTTACTGGATGAAAGTGAGTCTCAGTAAAGCTAAACAATTTGCCCAAAGTCACACAATAAGACAGTAGGGTAGATATGAGTGCTATTCTGGGTCGCCTATTCCACAGTCTTTTGGTCAAGATATCAGAAGCTGTATTTTTTTTTCGTTACCATTTGTATTATTAACACTCAATAGATGAGTGATTCAAAAAATAAGCATCAGAATCTGGAGGACTCATTAAATTTGAAATGAATGGTCCTTATCCCAGAGTGTTTGATTTATTAGGTCTGGATTGGGGCCCAAGATCACCAGTGGTACTAGTACTGCTGCTCCACAGAGCACATTTTCAGAATCAGTTTTGTGGAATTAATGCTTATTTCAGTGCTTTATCTCCTTACATTAGAACCAAAGTTTCTCCTTCTAACTCATTGGGAAGATGTGTACATATAAATTCTGATTAGGCTTTGGAGGATTGCAAGTGTGGAAAGAAATATTCCTGGACAAGTGCACTAAGCACTTGCTGAGAAACATTTGAACCATCTGTGCAAACCATGACCTTGGAGCCAATGGGGTCTTTAATTTTATCTATTTCATATTTTTCCAGAGCAGCCTTCAGCAATCTGTTAGAGCACTGTTCACAGCCTCATTCATGTCAAGACATACCTAGAAAAAGATAACATCTCTATCACACCAGAGTAAAAATAGAGGTTCCACATGACCAGAAGTTGGCTGCCAGAATGTTTGCATACTCCAGGCCCCAGAGGTTCCTGGCCACCCACCTGGCAATGGTGATGAAGGTCTTTCCTACCTGAACCAGCTCCTGGAATATGGTTAAAAGACTGTTACAGAATCACAGCTAACAGGGGCATCTAAAGCTGTAGTACTAAAATTAGACTGGCTAAACATAAAATATCCACCAATATTACTGCTTTCAATTTTAAGGATTGCAATGGAATCCCAATTATCAAAAGTAGAACACAAAAATCTTAAGCAAAGAGAAAAAGAAAAAGAAAGTTACTTCAAAGAGAAAACTTCTTGACTAAATAGTAAGGAGTCTAGAACTCAGGATTCCATTTCACTTCCTAGTTTCTATGTCTAAATCTTAGGCTATTTGTAAGAATAATTGTATTGGACTTATTTTTAAAGCATTAAAACCGCTTCATAGCTGGTTTACTCTAGCATAACTGTCTTTGTCCACTCTGTTCCATGCTCTAGTTTATCACTAATGGTGATGTAATTTAAAAAACAGATGAACTATTATCTCTAGAACTTTCTTCTAAGATCCTAACACTCTATTTGGCAAGTTTCAATGTCCAGGTACCCCAGTGACAATGATATTTTGACAACATTGCTTTATTCTAGAATGTATCCTGAATTCCTATTTCTTAAATATGTCTTAAAGTTGATGAAATATGAAAATTTTATTTAATATTACTAACAGCTCATGGAAAAAGAAAGTCTCTGTGTTTCAGAATAATCACACTTTCTCTTTTTGGAATGGTACCTCTTTCAATATAAGAGAGCTTGCTCATAAAATTAAGAGCACCCTCTCTTTGCAGTCTACTTTTGAAGGAAATTCTTCTTTTGAGTTTCTGAATTGGATAAAATCATATCTTGAAATCCTGATCTATCCTTATCAGAAGCTGCCTCTAGAATTATCCCTTCCACACATGACTCTAATCCACTTCTTTGGAAAAGCACAAGACTCAACAAGACAACCATGTGAACAGAAGTAGATTTATTTTTGTATGTCACATATTTACATGTTAAACTCTTTCTACACTACAAACATCATTCCCCCAAGTCTTATAAAACTCTTCCACCTCAACAAGACTTCCAACAGGACTTCTGGACATCATCTAGGAATGGATTCTTAAACTATAGGTTAGTTATTAAGGTAACTGAAGTAGAATAAGTAATCCGTTCCTTTAAGATTTACCTTTCCCATAACTCTTATTGTTTAAGGTGATGGCTAACTAAACCTTTGACCTGAAATCTAACTGTAGGTAACATTTAACCTGGAGAAAAGCAAAGTAGAAATGTTTGGGTAGTTTACATTATATGTGTTTTAGGCCCCATCTGTTTGTTATATGTCTGTGACTATAACCATTAACAGGAACTAGTTGTAAAAGAGAAACAGAAATTTTACTGACTAAGACCACCAGAAATGAGGTAATGGCTAAAAGAAGATATAAAAGGAAATGTTAAACAAAGGACGGGGCGGACATTGATCAGACGAGTTTCTGATGGTCCCCCTCACTAGCGAGTAAAGGCTTTGTTTTTTTCCCCAACTTCTGTGTCTCCATACATTTCTTTCCATGATTCCAGAACACTAAAAGGAGTGAAAACTCAGGCTACTAAGCCTTTTCCTTCATATCAGTTCAACATGTACTTTGAGTACTTTTCATAGTTTCATCATTAATTTTTATATTTTAACTGACAGATAAAAACATACTAACAGTGTACAACATAACTTTGATAATATGTACACATCACAGAATGACTACATCAAGCTAATATATCCATTACTTCATATACATATATATATTATATATATATTTTTTAAATATACATATGTATTTATTTATTTATTTATTTTGGTACCAAGGATCAAACGCAGGACCTTGTGCTTGCAAGGCAGTTGGCGGAACCACTGAGCTAAATCCCTAGCCCTACACTTCATACATTTTTGTGATGAGAACATTTAAAATCTTAGTGATTTTTAAGTATACAACATATTGTTACTAACTATAATCATCATATTGCATAGATTTCCTGAATTTATTCCTCCTAACTAAAATTTTGGAACTTTCAACTATTACCTAATCCAATAATAACACTTCTATGAATATACCCAAAAGAAATGAAATAGTGTGTCAAAGAGATATCTGCACTCCCACATTTGCTGGATCACTATTTATGACAGCAAAGATATAAAAACAACCAAATGTTCATCAGTGAATGAATTTCTAAAGAAAATGTAGTATGCAGGCTGAGTGCGCCCTGCTCAGTCCGGTTCACTCTGACTACTTTCAACCAGGAGGCTGACCGAGCTGGGGACCGAGCCTGAGACTGAGCCGCTACTTGGATCCACACTACAGATGCACAGGTGAGCATAAAGGCCATTGTCATGAGCTGCAGAAGTGAACAACAGAGAGAGGCCCTTTCTCAGGCTCCCTGATGAAAACAAGCTCACTGGAAAAGAGAAGAGAATCTCTGCAATAAAGGCATACCAGACCACCGTGCTTGGTAAGTTGGAGGGATCATCATCTCCCATCAGAACCTGAACTATCTTCAGGGGAGAGGGAGCTGGAACCTGCAATAGAACCTTGCAGAGTTCAACCCTGCAGGAGGACAGGGAGCTCAACTTGGGATCTGCAGCCAGAAATCTGCCTGAATCTCACAAGTCTGTGACTGGCTTACTGAGACTCACTGACATAACTGCACACTGCTGCCCACGTTGTCTATTGTGACAGCAGAGACATATCCTGAAGGAGGCCCTTCATTTTTATCTTTTATTGGTTATTTTCAAAATTACCACTATTTTTTTACTCTTATTTTTAATTTTTTTTCTTCGTTGCTACTCTTTTAAAATTTTTATCTTTTTTCTTTCTTTTCTCTTTTCTTTATCTCTCTCTCTGCCTCCCTTGCTGTCCCACATTGTTCTTCATCTCCCTTTGTGTTCCTGTTCTGCCCCTAATTTGTATTTCTTTGTCTTTCTTTTCTTCTCTTTCCTTCTCTTGCCTGTGCCCTCTGACCTCACTGCTAACCTTCCCCTGGCCTTCTAGTTACCTATTCCTCCCTCCCCAACTCTTTCTAGCTCCCCATCCTGAAGGGCAAAGTTGCTGTATTGAAGAGTTTATTCACTATAAACATATGTTGGGCTGGTCCTCGATTTTTATTTAATTCACACAGTTAAAGGTGAGAGATTAATAACTACCACAAATTGTCATTTTCTAAGAGGTACTTGACTCTATTATGCTGCTGATTGTATCACCTGGGCTAAGGTTTGTGATCGATTTAATCAGTTGTCCTTCCTGATATAATGAAAATGAGACAGGATCAGAGCCATTAGAGACTCAAAACCTAAAGACCAGCTATATATGGAAGACACCCCTGAGAAGTAATCATTCCATAAGTGTTCCAAATTCATAAACAAAGATATTTATAATAAGCAGCTTCAAAGTATCAACCCAGGAATTAAAACAAGGACAGTACCAAAAACAAAAATGAGAAGACATTTATGTAAGGCACAAACTCAGACTCCCACCCCACAAAAGGCAAATGCTGGGGGAAATGAGGTGGAAAAGTCTGATAATCAACCACCTGGACACCATGAACTGATAGCACAGGAAGTAACAAAAGAGATGAATGAGGCTCTAGAAAAATTCAAAACTGAAATAATTTCCCAGATAACTACAGAGATGGTGAGCAGAGTGGAAGACATGATTAGAGGATCTAGAACAAAAACAGATAAAAAAATAGATGAGATCAGAAACACACAGGAAGCCATGAATGCCCAGCATAAGAAAGAAATGGAAACCATGATCGCCCAAAATAAGAAAGAACTGGAATCAATGAAACAGATTCAAACAGATATTCAGGAGATGAAAAACTCCACTGAAAGCATGCAGAGCAGATTAAAGGAATCTGAAGATAGAATATCAGATATAGAAGACAGGATTGTGGTGAAGGACCATGAAAACAGAGATCTCTTCAAAATAGTAAGGGACCAAGAGAAATCAATCCAGCAGATGCTAGGTGATGCAAAGAAGAACAACATAAGACTGACAGGAGTCTAAGGAAAAAACAGGAGAAAGTACAATTGACATTAAAAAACTGCTCAGAGAAGTAATAGTAGAAAACTTCCCAGGCAGAGGTGGAGAATTGGACATATAGATACGTGAGGCATATAGAACTCCAAATAGCCAAGATAAAAATAAAAAAAAAAAACTACACATAGACACATAATAGTCCAGATCCCAGAAACATGACAGAAGAACAAAATCCTACAGGCAGTTAGAGGAAAGGAACAAATCACCTATAAAGGAAACCCCATCAGAATCACAGCAGAATTCTCCACACAAAGTCTCAAATCAAGGAGAGCCTGGAGTCAAGTATTTCAAGCCCTAAAAGAAAATAACTTCCAACCTAGACTGTTGTATCCTGTAAAATTATCTTTCAAAATCGATAGGGAAATTAGATACTTCCATGACAAAGAACACATGAGAAACTTTATGAACACCAAACCAGCACTACAAACAATTCTAAGCAATGTCCTAGAAAAAGACATGAAGGCCACAACTCCATAAGGTCCAACAGAGGGAACTCACCAGCAAGGTAAGAAACTAAAGAGAAAGGGGGGAAAAATAAGAAATAAAAGAGCCAACAACAGCAAAACATCATGAAAAGGTGAGTCAATATCTATCAATTATAACCCTCAATGTTAGTGGCCTCAATTCACCAATCAAAAGAAATAGACTGACAGAGTGGATTAGGAAGCAAAACTCAGCAATATGCTGTATACAAGAAACACACTGAACTCAAAAAGAAATTCATAGACTGAAAGTAAAAGGACGGAAAACAGTTCTCCACGTGACCAGAACACAGAAAAAAGCAGGGGTAGCAATCTTGTTTGGAGACAAAGTAGATTTCAAACCAAAACTAATTAAGAGAGACAAAGATTCTCACTACATCCTTGTGAAGGGAACAATCCAAGAGGAAGAGATGACAATGCTAAATGTATATGAACTAAATACGAATGCCTCAGCTATGCAAAATAAATATTAATGGACATAAAAATCAAATAAGCACAAATACAATTGTAGTGCGGGACCTCAATACTCTACCTACTAGAAATAGAAAGATCATCTAGACAAAAAATTAACAATGAAATTCTAGAACTGAACCAAGTTAGTGAGCAAATGGACTTAATAGATGTTTGCAGAATGTTATACCCCACAAAATCAGAATACACATTCTTTTCAGCTGCACATGGGTCATTCTCCAAAGTAGACCACATGCTAGCTCATAGGGCATGTCTAAGTAAATGTAAAAGAAATGAAGTTACCACCTGTCTATTATCAGACCATAGTGCAATAAAATTGGAGATCAATAACATAAGAAACTGGAAAACCCCCACAAACACATGGAAACTGAATAACACCCTCCTAAGCAATCAATAGGTCACAGAGGACATTAAAGATGAAATTAGACAGTTTCTACAAGTAAATGATAATGCCAGTACAACATTCAGGAATCTATGAGACACAATGAAAGCAGTTCTATGTGGGAAATTCATAGCAGTGAATGCCCATATTAGGAAAACAGAGAGAACTCAGTTAAATAACCTAATGCAGAACCTCAAGCTCCTAGAAAAAGAAGATCATAATAAACCCAAAGCTCATACAAGACAGGAAATTATAAAGATCAGAGCAGAAATCAATGGAATGGAGACTAAGAGAATGATACAAAAAAATAATGAATCAAGGAGTTGGTTTTTTGAAAGAATAAATAAAATCGATAAACCTTTAGCCAATCTTATCAAAAAAAGGAAAGAAAAGGCTCAAATCCATGCAATTAAGAATGAAAAAGGTGAAGTCACAATAGAACCAGCAGAAATCCAGAGGATCATCAATACCTACTCTGAGAATCTGTACTCTAATAAAATAGAAAACACAGAAGAAATGGACAGATTCCTCGATATATATGGATTGCCAAAGTTAAATGAAGAAGATATAGAAATTCTAAACACCTCAATTACATTGAGTGAAATTGAAAAATGTAATAAAAAATTTACCAACAAAGAAAAGCCCAGGTCCTGATGGCTTCACTGCTGAATTCTACAAGACATTTAAAGAAGAACTATTGCCATTACTCTTTAAACTCATCAAGGAAATTGAAAGGGAAACAATACTTCCAAATTCATTCCGGGAAGTAAGTAGTACTTTGATTCTAAAACCAGGGAAAGACCCAACCCAAAAGGCCAATCTCCCTAATGAACATAGATGAAAAAATCCTCAACAAGATACTGGCAAATAGAATACAGAGGGTCATCAAGAAGATCACATACCCTGACCAAGTCAGATTTATCCCAGGGATGCAAGGATGGTTTAACATTCATAAATCAATAAATGTCATACACTGTATTAACAGAGTCAAGGACAAAAACCATATGATCATCTCAATAGATGCAGAAAAGGCATTTGACAAAATCCATCACCCATTCATGATAAAAACCCTACAGGAAATTGGAATAGAAGGTCTTTATCTTAATCTGATTAAGGCTATCTATGAAAAACCAATAGCAAACAGCATACTAAATGGTCAAAAACTGTAAACTTTCATGTTAAAATCAGGAACAAGATAAGGATGCCCACTATCACAACTCCTGTTCAATAGAGTTCTGGAAACATTAGCCACAGCAATTAGAAAAGAGAAAGAAATAAAAGGAATAAAGATAGGAAAGGAAGAAGTTAAACTGTCATTATTTGCAGAAGATATGATACTTTACATAGAAGACCTAAAACACTCTGCCAAAAGACTTCTAGACCTAATTGAGAGATTCAGTAGAGTAGCTGGATATAAAGTCAATACTCAAAAAACAATAGCCTTCTTATACACAAATAAAAGACTCATTGAGAGAGATTATGGAAACAATTCCTTTTACAATAGCATCTAAAAAATGAAATATCTAGGAATCAATCTAACAAAGGAAGCAAAAGAACTCTGCACTGAAAACTACAGCACTTTGAAAAAGGAGATCAAGGAGGACATAAGAAAATGGAAAGACATCCCTTGTTCCTGAGTAGGAAGAACCAATAGAGTGAAAATGGCCACACTTCCAAAACTAGTATATAGTCTTAATGCATGCCAATTGAAATTCCAACAATATACTTCACAAAATTAGAGAAAACAATCCAAAAATTCATTTGGAACCAGAAGAGACCTAGAATAGCAAAAGTAATTCTAGGCAACAAAGACATGGCTAGGGATATCACAATCCCCAACTTGAAACTATACTACAAAGCTACTGTGATAAAAACAGCATAGTAGGACTGGGGATTTAGCTCAGTGGTGCCATTGCCTGCCTCACAAGCACAAGGCCCCGAGTTTGATCCTTGGTACAAAACAATAAACAGCATGGTACTGGCAAAGAAACAGACCTGAGGATCAGTGGAATAAATTAGAAGATGCACAAACAACTTCAGACATACTCAGCCATCTCATCTTTGACAAAGGAGCCAATCACTCTCATTGGAGGAAAGATAGCCTATTTAATAAATGGTGCTAGAAAAACACCATTCAGGATTTCAGCCTGCCAAAGATTAAAACTAGACCCATATCTATCACCATGCACTAAACTAAGATCAAAGTGGATTAAAGATCTAAATATTAAAACAGAAACACTAAACTTGCTGGAAGACAAGTTAGATAGAACGCTTGAACACACTGGCATAGGAAAAGACTTTATGAACAAAACCTCAGTAGCATGGGAACTAGCACAAAGAATCAACAGCTGGGATCTCATCTTATTAAAAAGCTTCTGCACCACAAGAGAAACCACCAACAGAGCTAAGAGACAACCTACAATATAGGAAAAAAATCTTCGCAGCTGTACCTCAGACAAAGGTCTACTATCTATAATATATAAAGAATTGAAAAAAATCAGACCCCTCAAATTCAAAGACCCAATTCAAAAATGGGCATCTGAAATGAACAGACATTTCTCAGACAAAGAAGTAAGAGCAGCAAATAAACATATGAAAAAATATTCAACACCACTGGTCTTTCGAGAGATGCAGATGAAAACAACCCTGAGATTCCACCTCACCCCAGAAAGAATGGCTGCCATCAAGAATTGACCAATGACAAATGCTGGAGGGCTTGTGGAGGAGAAAGGAAGCCTTCTCCATTGTTGGTGGGAGTGCAAACTGGTACAACCACTGTGGAAATCAGTATGGAGACACTTCAAAAACTAGGGCTAGAGGTCCCATTTGACCCAGATATTCCCCTGCTGGGTATCTTCCCAAAAGAATTAAAAGAATCATTCCACAGCGACATATGTGCACCCATATTTATAGCGGCACAGTTTGTAATAGCTAAAGCTTGGAAACGGCCCAAGTGCCCATCAACTGGAAACTGGATAAAGAAGATGTGGGGTATTTTTATAAAATAGAGTACTACTTAGCCATAAAGAATGAGAAACTAGAGACATTTATAGCTAAATGGATGCAAATAGATGCCATACTTTTAAGTGAAATAAATAGGAGACACGTGTAAATACCAAATAGTTTCTCTAGTGTGAGAAACTGAAAGTGTAAATAAGGATTAAAATGATTCAAATGAATAATTGATAGTTTGAAATAGGAAATGTCCAAATGTGTAGGGGTGGTGGGAGGGGAAGGGGAAAGGAAAGAAGGAAAAGGAAAAATTATGAGAAAAGAAAAAAAGTGGAAACGAAATCTATGTAAAAATGGAAGGGTGGAGGGTATGAAGTGTGCACAGGTAATGGGGAAAAAAATAAGAACCAAGATACATCAGGTACAGGTACAAGCACCCAATGATAAATGTAAATGTATTGTATGCCTAAAATGTACCAATAAAAGAATTTAAAAAAAAGAAAGAAAAGAAAATGTGATATTTATACACAATGAGAAACTACCAAGCTTCTAGAAAGAAGAAAATACTATCATTTATGACAATATGGATAAACTTGGAGAGGATTATGCTAAATAAAGTAAGCCAGATATAGAAATATGAATACTGCATAATGTCACTTATTGTGGAATCCCACACTCTTAAAGCTGAGATGTGTACTGTGAGTTTTACAATTATTACAGTAGCAACAGGCAGTCTACACTTCAAAAAACTGATCCTTTATACAAGAAACAAGACTTGAATACATGAAATAATTAAGGAAGAATACAAGATACAGATAAATCTCAAATCTGTAATCCAAAGTCTAGGCATATTACTAGTGCCAACAATACATGCTGTCAGTACTTGTGGGTATAGTGTTGGCTGGAGTTGTCAAGAAATATTTTATGATGAATATGGACATAAGTTTTTCCCTGAAGGATGTATGGAATTGAGTAATACAGAACAGTACAAAGTATGCATGAACAAAATTGTAGAGATGGGGATATTAAACAGGCATTTAAAGGCAGAATTTGGTGGGCTATACACAGATGATTAAACTCACACAAGTTATCAAATTGAGAACAATTATACAAGTAAAAGTTTAACACAAACATTATTCCACAACCAGAAGATTCTGTATAATCATGGCTGGGAGACTTGCAAGGCTATGAAGTAAAAATCTGAAATACACGTGTTATAAAAACACAAGCATTCTTGGATGAGGCACAGACAAAGTCAGGTGAAGTAACAAAACACCTGAATGAAAATACTGTCTATAACCAGATGAAATTACTTTTAATTGAATATGCCTGAACACATTCAATTTATACCCATGGATGCCAATTTGTGTGGCATCATAGCCAGGTGTCTCTTCTTCATAAGCCTACTTTAGCCTTTTACTAGGGAACTGACAGGCTAGAAGTTGCATCCTCCAGACAAAACATAAATGTCTTCATGTCTGGCATTCTTTATTACAAAATAAAGTCAATAGTTTTGTTAAATGACCCCCATAAGGGTACCATTAGCTTGGTGTCTGAAACTGGGAGAAATTTCCACCCTCCACCCACCCAAAAGAAAGGTGTCTGAAGATATTTTGGTTATCACACTAGAAAAGGAATTTGTACTGGCATCTAGTGGGAATAGAGGCCAGCGATTCCAGAAAAGTCTTGTAGCACATAGTACAGCCCCTATAACAAAGAATTACCAGGCTCACAATGTCAACAGTGCCAAGCTAAAGAGACTGGGCTTAATTCTCACCAATTACACACTAAAATCCACCCACCTTAAAATTGCAACCTTCTCCTTCTGCCCTATCTTAGATATTTTAAGAACTCTCCAAGCAATTGTTAGTTATCTCAACTGTTTTCCCCAGATGAGTATAAGTAATTATATATATGACAAGGTATTGCTTTAAAATTAAGAGCAAATTATCTAACTTAAAAGGCTTAGAGATAAATATATCCAGGGTTGCTTACCTTACAACTTTAGTGTACTAAGTTTCCAGATAGGCTTCTGACTCTGTGTGTGTGTGTTTTTTGTTTTTTGGGGGTTTTTTTGTTTGTGTGTGTGTGTGTGTTTGTGTGTGTGTGTGTGTGTGTGTGTGTGTGTGTGTGTGTGTGTGTCTGGTATTGCTCTCCATTCATGGTCACTTAACAAACTGGAAAATAAATGTCTTTCCCACAGAAGATACTCATTTCCAATTCCTGGAAACTATGAATATTACCTTATAAGGCACAAAAGGGTATTTATGAGTATGATTCACTAAAGTAAGGATCTGGAAATAAGAAGAATACTCCTGATTTTCTAGGTGGATTTAAATGGGATTACTTGTGTCCTTATAAGAGGGAGGCAACTTTGACAACACACAGAGGTGGAGAAGCAAAAAGACAGCAGGGACCCATGAAAGTGCTGGCTTGAAAGATTGAAGTGATGCCGCCATAGATCCAGAAATGCCAGCAGCTACCAAAAGCTAGAAGAGACATGGACTCTCCTAAAGTCTTCAGAGGGAGCATGACTTTGCTAACACATTGATTTTGGCTCAGTGATATTAATTTTAGACCTTTCATGTACCAGAATTTAGATAGAATAAATTACTACTGTTCTAAGGCTCCAAATTTACATAATTTGCTACAACATTCACAGAAAATTAAAATACTCACAGAATGTCTTACATAGATCCAGGTGCCTCTTCTATGGACAACTGATTCTAGGAAAGAAAAATTTTTCCATGCATCAGTAACATTCTTTCTTAAACAAGAGGGGAAAGTCTTTCCCAGCAGCCTCTAATAAAGTTATCCATTGGTATTGAAAGTCAAAATTACATCACTCACCCACAACAAAATTAATCAAAAGAAAAGGGAAATGAGATGACCATGATCATTTAGATCAAGCATGATGCACTCTCCAGAGCCCAGAGAAGGACACCCTTTCCTGAGTGCCTTGTTCTCTGTTCATAACAAGACTTGGTGATCAAGGAAAAAGAGTCTGAAGGTTGTTAGTAGGCTCCAAACAGTGACTGGTTCTGGGGCTCAGTACTGGCCTCAGCCTCCTCACTCTGCTCCAAATGGTCCCACTGCCATGGTGGTGCTGGTACCATCACTGCTCACAGGAGCCAGCTCTTCTCACAAGGACTGTCACCACAGCATGACACTCTGTTAAACATCCCTTCTCTACTCTTAGCATCTCCATTCCAACCACAGATGAGACCATTCCCCTTTACACAATGGATGAGACTGTTGTTTGGACTTCACAGTCAAGAAATAAAGTTTTCCTCAGCATGGGGAAGCTATGCACACCAGCAATTTATCACCAGCAGAGAGATGAGTGGGAAATAAGATCAATATCTTATTTGGATTCACTTTTACTTATATCTGTTTTCTACAAATCTAGATTTTCCCTGAAATTATTTTAGTAGAAACAACCCAATCTATATTAAAGTGACTTGAATTATTTCCAAAGTTTCTTGTGTCCAGCAGGGTTGAAGATTGCATCTCTCTCCTTCAAGCCTCTTCATCATTTTCCTTCAAGTTCACCCATAGCAACAGCATAGCATTAATAAAAGCCTAATTTAAAATATTTCTCTGTTTTGATCCTGGTATAGGGCTGGCCAGGTCTAGGCTAGAGGCCGGCCATGTGCAACTCTGCTCCCCAACCCTATCGTCCCTCTAATTATACTGTGAGGGCAACGGGGCTGGGGGGTACTGGCAAAAGATAGTACCCATTAAAGGCAACATGTCAATCAAATAGCAAAGTTGATCTGCATTTCTAAGTAACCATGAATTGGCTTCTGTGAAATGGTAGGAGAAGAAAAAAGACTTTTCTAGAAGATGATAGATCACAGGCAAGAGGCTAAGACCCTGCCAATATCTGTAGCACACCTATTTATTAATGTCCATCATAATAGTGTAGGAACTCGATATAGGCTAAAATAGTCTTGTAAATAGACCTCCTGTGCTGAGAAATCTCTTTTGAGTATCACATGATCATTAATGCCTTTTGACAGATTTTTAATTCTTTCACTCTATACACATATTCTGAGCACCTTCTATGTTCAAGGTCCTGTGCTAGGCACTGAGATATGGAGTATCTAGGCAGGGTGTGGAGAGTCCTTTACAAGTTTACAATCCATTGCAGTGTTTCTCCAATTTTAAAATTTAAATTCTTGCTTGGTACACACTTTCATAGTAGAGAGTTTGCATATCCCCAATGAAGATTCTGTCAAGGGATAATTCCAGTAATTTGTTTTAGAAAAACAATAGGAATATTGAATCTTTAAAAATGTTTTGCCAAACTTCACCCTTCTAACTCCTACAGTGATTCTGCCCAACACTCTCTGGGTGAGCTGAGCTTGCTCCTTGTAAAACTATGGTCCAAATTAATACATTAAATCTATGGTGCAAAAAAGTAATTTTCTCCAAGTTTCCGTGCTCGCTGGTATCCACAGGATGGGAAACCTAGCACAGCACTCCGTGCAGGGGGTGATGAAGTGCACCCTGTGCTTCTGTAGATCTGCACAGGGAATATTCCTCATTGTGACTGCCAGACACTGGGCTTTCTGATCACTTTGTGTTCAGTCAGCGATCCAGAATTGCAAATCCAGGCAGACAAATGCAGCAGCAGAAGCTGAAACAGGTGCCATTGGTAAGGTCTTGTAACCCTCTCTTACCCACATTATGGGAAACATATGTTGTGGCAGAAAGAACACAAACTCTGGTGACGTACAGGTCTGAGGTCATACTCTGCATCTGGCACGTGTTAGCTGTGCTTTCTCAGATAAGTTGATGCTTAAACTTTGCTTTCATTTTTAAATTTCTTCACAAAATGAGAATAACAATCACATTATCTATATTTGAACCTACTGGACAAAGGCCCTTGGCAGGTCTGTCACTGTTAATCTCCTGCAGAAATTCTGAAAGATCAATGAAGACAGCTTATGTATAGAAATTTTCTTTGTTGTAACTTCTTCTCCAGTGTTTAAAGTCTCTCTCCATCTCCTACCTGCTCTCCACTACCACACATGTTAGATATCCTATTTCATATATCTTCTTGAATGCCACAAGGGAAAAGGAGGTCTAGCCCAACAATTTCCTTCCTCCTTCTTTCTTCTATATCTTGAAGACTGATTACACAGGTAGCAGAATGTCCAATTCCATAAATTTTTTGACATATATGGTTCTCAAATTACTGTCTTCTGGCCTCACCCCCAAAGTCTCTGGTTCAATAGGCCCAGAACTAACATTTTTAAGAACACAAAGAAAGTCAGATGTTGACAGTCTAGGGACCACACTTCCAGAAATGCTGGTATTTATCATCCCAAGACTGCATTAAAAAAGCAGATAACTAAATATAGCAACTACAGGGTGCCATGGAAGAATAGCACTGTATAAATTCCTTCCATTGTGTCTTTGGCTGAAGTTACTTCTTTGAATTTAAACAGCAAGAATTCTACTCAGGTAAAATCTGTTTCTTATTTCCAATAGCTCCAGTAGGCATAACTGTCACTATCATTTTATCACAGATATTTTAAATTTAGATTAGTTCAAGGATGAGTAAACTTTTTCTTAAAGAGCTAGACAGTAAATATATTGGAGTCTATGAGATCTATAGTCTGTTCCAAGTTCTCCACTTGACTTTGGAGAGAACAAACACAGCCATAGACATCAAGTAGAAAGCTGTGCCCATATTTCAATATAGTTAGGCTCACATGCCCTAGTTTTCCAACTCCTCTGATCACAATCACTGTAGTCCCTGAGGAATTTACTGAGAAAGGTATAAATCATTTTTTGTGTAGGAGGGGCTAAGTAGAACCTAAAAGGTGGTCATTTTTGGATCATCAATAAATTGCTAAGGAAGAGAAAACAGTCCCTTAGCAAGCAGCATAGAGAAGTGTGGCTAGATCAGAAATTAAACAGCCTCCTTGACTGACCATCTGCTATGGTGTGAATATTCCACTAAGCTCCTGTTGAACATTCCCCCTTGGGAAGTATTAAGAAAGTGAAGACTTAATCTGACTATAGTGTTTAGGGATAGGACTTGTCAGATGTCGTTAAGGTTAAATGAGGCCGTAAGAGTGGAACTCTAATCCAAAGGGACTATACTATAAAACAAGGATGAATAGATTTAAGCTATGACATTCTTTCTTACCACCTGATGCTCTCTGTATTGCCTCTGCAGAGTCCCCATCAGAAAGAAAGACCTCACCAGATAAGGCTTCCTAAACTTGAACTTCCCAGCTCTGATCACCATAAGCCAAATAAACCTTTATTCTTATGGAACCGAAAAAAGACTAAGACCATCTCCTCCCCATTACCCTTCAGTTCATCACATGGGCAAGGAAACTGCATGGTTCCTTTTGGGTTTGTTCAGGTATAAGTTAAAGCAAAAAGCCACAGTCCCAGGCACAGGTTCCTGCCCTAGTTGATAGGAAAGAAGGGTCAACTAGAATCTAATCCAAGAACTCAATTAGGTAGCCCTACCCACCAGGACAGCAGGAGAAAGATGAACCTGCAGCAAAGCAATTAGCAGTACTCAGGAATCATTCTATGACAACAAGGGCACTTAGTGGCAAACCACAGATAAGAAAACAAGCAAAACAAATACACTACTGCTTTGAAATGCTAAAGAGGCTTAAAGGATGTCTTACTTGAATAGATAAACAAAAGAAAGGAATTATTTGAGAACAGAAGGCTCCTCAGAGAATCATTCTAGTTTGTTTAGAGAAAGTATTCCAGGTCCAAAAATGGCACAAAGCAGAGGAGCCCATGAAGGACCACTGACCACTGTCGGGTCTTCCAGCACAATGAGTGGGCACCCAGCACCAGGCTTCTTCTGCAATGTAGGAGGTCTACACACTGAAGAAAAGCCAAGCTTATCAGGAGTCCTCTTGATTTAGATCTAGACTTTCAAGTATCTCCTCAGAGCCTTAGTTATCACCCTTGGTTGAGCATGTAGAGACCCCTGAGATTCAGGTGAAAAGATATGTCAGAGAATGTTGTCAAATATGGTCACTACACTCTGAGTTGGAGGCCAAATTCTCACTGGACTCTGCCTTGCTTCCAAAGTCTTCTACTGTTCCACATGGGAGCAGAGGCACATGTGCAATTCTTAATACAAAATTTTAGCTTCATTTTAGATTTCCATTTTTAACTCAGTTAACTGACCTGAAGAGAATTATAATATTTCTCTGAAGAGAACTATAGTATTTCTAATATAATCTAAACTATCATTTATTGAGTGCGCCATACAGAGAACTTCATTTTTCTTTCAGATTACTGTTTTCCCATTGAATATTTAATGGAAAAGATAAATTATTTTTGCCTTTCTTGGTTACAAAACATTTAGACTAGTGCTGTGAGAAATTCAGAAAGGCATTCTTGCCAAAATGCTCTCTCTGCCAAAATACTTAGATGAATATTAACCCCAAACCAGGAAAGAATTCCTGATACCCTAAATGTTTGGGTTCTTAGTATGGAAAGTTATACATTTGAGGTGTATGGTATTCTAAAAGGGGTTTGGGGTAGAGTCTCTGAGGTAGAAACTTAAAAACCTGAACAGCAAGTTTGAAGAAAAACCATTCTCTCTTGTTTGCTCTCTTATTCTCTGCTATGTTAGAGGGACTCTGATCTTAGAAGAGCCTAAAACTTAAATGTTTTGAGTAATTATCCAGCACTAAGCACAAGTGAAATTAATAATGAATGATGTCAATATCCTCCCTATGTATTCTTCCTCTAAACTAAAACAGATTCAATTGATACAAGTTAAACATATACATTCACATAGATACACTGTAGACAGATATATATATATATATATATATATCTGTTACATGTTAGTAAACTATATATTATATAGTATATAATTCCTATGGCGACACAGGATAAGGGATAAGATGGCAAACTCTCCAACTCCATTACATAGACCAACTAATTCAAAATAATCGTGGCAACATCATTCGACACAAAACAGACTGAATAGGGAAAATAAAAAAGGGCAACAGCTTACATCAAATCTCATCTTTTCCTGTCATTATTTAATTACAAGTCATCTGCCACTATTTATAACAATAATAATGAAATGGCATTTTCACCATCTACAACATAAAGAAGGAGAGGTTTAACAGGGCTTCAAGGGATTCAGTCCATGGTTGCTAGCTGGAGAGTAGAAACAGCATGATGGAAAGACATGGAAGACTGAAGTTGTTTAGTTCATGACCATCACAAGGAAAAATTTTACTACTTAGTGATAGAGGAAAATACATTTTGTTTAAGCTTTCATGAGCTAAAACGTACTAAGAACCCTCCAATGATTTGAGGCAGAAATGTTTGGAATTGGAAAAAGAATGACCTAAATATTTCCAAATTTGCTAGGGTTCAAAAAACTCAGTAGATTGAGGAAAATAATTTTTATATGCTTAAAATAAAATCACATTTTGAGGAGTTCCACATCACAACTTGAAGGCATATGGGAATGGGAAAATTCTTCTGCTAGCAATCAAATTTGAAACTATTAGATAGACAGAATATTATACTGTAGCTGAGTCACACCAAGGGAAGTTTTCCTGGTAGATGAAGAAATAGTCTATAAAGTAACTTAATCTTCAAAATATGTTCCTTTTTTATTTGCATTACTTCATTTGTTTTAGAAAAACAAATATACAAGTCAAATATAGAGCAAAGCTTAACAGAAGTTCCTAGAAAAAGTTATTTGGGAATTTTTGCTTACCCCTGAGACTCAATATGAACCAAAATATGACTTATTTCCCTTAAGACAAATGCCATTTTCATTGAGTCAATAGAATTGGTTTTGGTCACTAGTTTGAAGAAGGTAGAGGCTGTTGTCTATTATAGTCTTCCTTCTCAAACATAAACACTATCTCTTGAAAGCCAACCCATAGGTTTCCCCAGGAGTCAGATCATATCCTGATCATTCTCTTTAGTTAATAGATGTTTTTATAATGGGGAAAAGTCTAGAGAATGAAACTGGGGATCCAAACCTGGAAATCATATTGTATGAGGAATGACTGAAACACCTAGGGATGTTCACCTTGGAAAAGAAAACAGTGAGATGTGGTAGACATCTCTAAATATCTGAAAAACTGTTTTGCAGATAAAGCAAGATTGCTTTAATGGCATACAGAAAGTAGCATGAGAGTTAGTGTGGAGACAACTTCAGTACTTAACAAATAACAAGAGTCACCCAATAAAATAGACTCCTTTGTAAAGTAATGGGCATAGATTCACTAAACATACTCCAAGAGAGGCTAGGTATCCATGATGACTGATATTAATAGAAAAGGTCAAAATATAAATTCTTAGGACACAGAAAAGTTCATTGTCATTCAACTTTACTTCTTATCCTTGAATCCTCTCCATAAATGTCCTGCCAAGTGGTCACTCATGTAATATATTATGTCAGAAAAGGCAGCCTTTTGCGTGAAAAATGGAGGCAGACTTGAATTTATCACAGTGTTGTTGCAGACTATGTGCCTCATATTTATGTGGCTTGCTCATCAAAAGAAGCCACTCTCACTGGATAAAGAAAAATTTTTTTTTATAAAATGGAGTATTACTCAGCTATAAAGAACAAGAAACTAGAGACATTTACAGCTAAATGGATGCACATTGAGGTGATACTCTTAAGTGAAATAAATAGGACACACATGTGTAAATACCAAATAGTTTCTCTGGTGTGAGAAACTGAAAGTGTATATAAGGACTAAAAGGTATAATAGATATTGTGAAATGGTAAGAAAAGGAGAAAAGGGGAGGGGAAATGAGAGGGGTGGGGAAAAGAAAGAAGGGAATGGAATTAATATGAGAAAAAGAAAAGATGGAACCAAAGTCTTGTAGATAGGGAGGGGTGGAGGGGTTGAAGGGAGGACAGGGGAATGGGGAAACAATAAGAACCAAGATGGATTATGTAAAGGTGAAAATTTCCAATGATGAATGTCATTATACTGTATAGCTTAAAGGTATCAATATAATTAATTTAAAAAAAGATAAATAAAAGTTTGTTCATCATTCAAAAAAAAAAAAAAAGCCACTCTCCTTCACCATCTCCTGTGCCAGCCTGTCTGAGATAGCCTCGAGAATCTGTTTCTTCAATGAGCTCCTCAGATCACTCTGATGCACATTGCAGTTTGAGACCCAGTGAACTAGATGAGCATAAAAGTCTTTGTCATGCTAAAAGCCTGGTAAAGAACAGTAGGACTGATTCTTAGTTTTCCCTCAAGTATTAATTCACTGTTAAAGATATTTTAAGTGAATAGACATTTGTAAGCTATGGGATAATAATAACCTAATTTTAAAAAAATTATTTGCTTGTTCCTATGAGAGCTCATCGACTTTTCTCTAATGCTAGTTTCTTTGACATGATATCTGTGAATGTTGACACCCAGGGACACCTGCCTCCCTTACCTGGGGAATTAATCAGCTTTGCTATTACTGCAACACAATACCCAACATCCACAACTTAAAGAAAAAGAGGCTTAATTTGGCACAGGGTTTCAGTCCATGGTTGCTAGCTGGAGGGTAGAATTGGTATGATGGAAGGACATGGCAGAACAAAGTTGTTTAGTTCATGATAGCCCAGAAGTAGAGCAGAGGAACAGGGTCAGAAAATAAGGGTTAAGAGACCAAATGTTAAGGTCATGCTTCCATGACATATCTAGACACATGAGGGAGTGTCCTTTTACTAAACCCCTAGGTGGTTCCCAAGCCAATCACCTTAACTGTCACACACATACACATCAAGTGTTACTACTATTGGCAAAAGATGATTTACTTCCTTGGACTATAAAACAGAAGTTTAAAACTGGAAGATATCAAACTTCACACTTTGGGAAATCATTTGGTTAAATTCACTGGGAAGTTCATTCTGACCCAGTCATAGGGTCCTTTTATTCAGGTCCTGAAGAATCTGCACATGACACTCCTTTATTCTTGCCTCCCCTTTCCTACTGTCATAAATCTTTCACATAGAGTGACTTGACAGACATGAGAAACCATGAATGATACTCTAAGAATGTTGAAGCTTCCTATCACTTTGTATAATTTTGTATAGAACTGTGAGGCTCAGCCACTAAGGGCCTTAAATCAAGTCTACAGGTGTTTACTGAGAATTTACATCTAGAATTGAAATGTAGAACTCAAAGGAAGAGAGGGTTGAGTTAACCTTCAGGAAAAAAAAAAAAGAGGTTCCTTAATTTTCATTCCCAGAATTCTCATCTTTGAGAGACCTCCTTACCCAGAAGAAGTAATTCTCATACCTTTCTAACTCTGTAATTTTTTAAAAAGGCTGCCACTTGTCCTTCACAGGATAAACAGACATTTAATACTCCATTTTACAGGGAGAGAAACTCCAATATTCAGAAAAAGGGTCTCTTTCCTTTTAACCTTTGTTAAACATGGTGTTCAAACAACAGGGCATCATTGTTGATTCGCTGACAGTGCCAAGGGCTGAATACTGATGGAGACAGGAATAGTTACACACCCAAAATGGGTCAAAATTTAAGGTATTGCTGAAGGATTTTAAAATTTGGACCAACAAATTGACTTTCAATTTCCATGGAGGCAAAGGTGAGACATATAGAGTACTGAAGCTGCTGGTGGATGTGTTCCAGCTCTGTGGGGAATACAAGTAAAACAATGAATCCAGTATTGAGAGAAGAAAGAAGAGCTGGTGGTGTCCAGACTTTGAGTCTTGTAGCACTGTGGCATGACTGTACATTTGCTCTTTAAATACTGTGACTAAGTACAAGTCCAGGAAATTCCTTTTTGTACCTTAGCTAGTTTGATTTGGTTTCTCTTTCTTACAAACAAGAGTCTCACTAACCAAAAGGGAATGTAAACATATCTAGTAACTGAAGTCCTGTTATATACACAGACCCACAATCTTCCCATATCCCCATACATTTAGTTGACCTTTCTGAGATAGAGAACCTTTGTCACATTTCAGATCCTATCATAATGTAAGCTCAGAAACTAAGTCCTGTGGCTAAAGGAATATTCTTGGTGGAAATCATTAGAAGTTGAAAGATGCTTTCATTTGCTTTTAAATGTAGAGCAGAATAAAGGATTTTTAGAAGTACTTTGAAAATAAGAAGAGGAAAACAAATAATATTCCAGTCAATGTTTTCTGTTGTATCTCACAGATGTGTGTGCAAAGCCCTGTATAAGAGTCGGATCTTAGAAAATCCCAATTCTCTGCTAGTCTCTGTGCCCCCATTAAAATCCATATCCTATTAAGATGTTTTTCTTACTAGGTAAAAATATCTTTAATGTTAACAAAAACAAAGCCTAAGGAAATTCATAACAGAAATAGAACATAATGTCAATATCTGTCCATAAACAAATAGAGTAATTGTATATGGGGAGTGGGTGAGAGAGGAAGGCCAACAGGAAGCAGGGTTAGAAACAGTGAGGGGTGGGAGAAAGAACTGGAAGACTTTCAGAATGCAAATTAATGGCTAGAAGATACTTTGTAGCTGCCTGATGCTTACTGACACCCTGGAGGCTTATTTAATGCAAGATCTTTCTGATCTGGATCTAAATTAGCACCAAACCAAATTTGTAGAAGAATAAACTATAGATGGCTTGAAGGCATATAGCAATGGAATAGAATATACACCTAAAGCTAACATTTATCAAATAAATGAAGAAAGTTGATCTCAAGACAACAATAAAAACCAAATAGGAGGATTCAAGTTTCTTTCTTTTAATCACTCATCCCTTTGTTGGTATTGAACACCTACTGTATGTCAGGACCTAGGCAAAAGGCTGAGGTCAATATTCACATGGACAAGACAGCCCCTGTCTGTATCAAAAACCTCTAGAAGAAAAACGAAGATGTGAACAAAAGTATGCAAGGCAACATGAGTATCATGAGTGATTTAATATTTTCTCAAAGTTTGGCGCAGGGACAAGTCATTTCCTGCTTAAGAACTTCATGGTCAAGAAAGCACAGAAATGGGAAGTTCAGGACAAGTTCACTTTTATTTCTATTTGTACTTCTAATTTTTATTAGTACATGTTTTTATTACATAATGATTACATTCTGGTACATGTGCACAACAGATCTCAATTCTTTTCTTTTCAACCCCTTTCTCTCCTCTCCCTCTGTCTGTTGATCCCCTTCCCATTTGAAAAAGATTACTTTTAACGTCACTCATCCAAAACTGGTGGATCCGAGATTAGCAAATAAAATCCCTCCATGCATTTCCTACATCTCCCTAGCATTCTGGAAGTATAACTGACTCGTTTCTCTTCTATTTCTAGCAGTGAGTTCATAGAAGCTTCAAAGCTCTTTTTTTCTGATTTCTTTCCCTCACTCTCTATTATCTCCTGAAGATGGGATTATTATAAAGTGTACTTTAAAAATTGTTTTGATAGAAAGAAAGAAGAGTGGAACTCTGAGAAACCAGAAATCCTTTCCACATTTAATGTACATACACCAAAGAGGCTCAGATGCTATCCCCAGATTGAGTTTACTGAATAGTTCTTCAAAGTTTCACAATCACAGGAAAACACCATACTGATGGCATCCTAGCCCTGAAGCAGCTCAGGAACACGAGCAGATTTCATCTTCAATACTCTCATAAAGAGAGCTGGGTAACAAGGTGATGTCACAGACCTCCATCTGCCCTATCTCCCTCCCTACACACACTTCTCTCTTCTGGGGACAGACTAAGAAGCTGAAATGAAGAATGGAGTCCAACAGCTCCCAGGAAAATGTCAACTGGATTTTTAAAAATTTGTTACTTTTTTATTAGTACACATTTGCAGTACATAATGCTTACATTAACCATGGGGGATTGGTACATGTATATCTTAATTTTTTTATCTGTAGAATCCTTTAAAACCAGACAAAATATATGTTGAAAAAATGATACTCAAAACTTAGAAGAAAGAAGTGGGAAGTGATTCTTTTCATCATTGTCCTGCCCAGTACTCTGTCTCACCACTGGCAGTGGTAACAACAGTAAACAGAGAACAGGCTTGGAGAGTAGTATGTGCTTGTTCTTTTAAAAACTAAAGGACATGAAAAAATTATAGGAGCACAAACCAAAATAAATTGTAGGAGCATCTTTCTGCTCATAGGCAACACTAGAAGCATAAAAGACTCAAGAGAGAAAAGAATTAAACTTCAAGGATTTTCAATTAGGTAAGTTACCAATTGCTCCTTATACTAGAAAAGTTATTAAAAAATAAGCAACAATGCAGAAAATATTTAAACCAAGCACCCACCCAAGAAAAATACTCAAGATAGAGTATTAAAGTAATAAAACAACAAATGATCTAGAAAAGGATACTGAAGTTAAGGAAATCTGATTCTTGGTAAAAGAGCCAGAAATATATGGTGGTATCTCAGTTTACAAACTTAATTTGTCATAGGATTTGAGGAAAGATGGCTGCATTTGTGTTTGTTTGAGGAAGATGGCCTTGGTTGTTTTTGTCACCTAACGTGGAGTTTCAAAAAGAAAGCAACTTTTTGCTGAAAGCTTTCCTTTGCATATGGAATTGTTTGCAAATAGAAGCAAGGTAAGTATTACAGTATAAAAAATGGTGCTGGGAAAACTGGATATCCATATATAGAATATTGGAACTAGGTCCTTATTTCTTACCTTGTATAGAAACTATACAAAAATCTATTACAAATGGATCAAAGATTTAGGTATGAAACCTGAAACTTTGAAAATGCTAGAAGAAAACATAGATAAAATACTTACAGTCATAAGCACAGATAAACACTTTCTAAATAGGATTCCAGTAGCACAGAAAATAATAGCAAGAATCAATAATGGGATGTCAAAATTAAAAGTTTCTGCACTGAAGGAAAACAATCAACAAAGTGAAAAGATAATTACAGAATGAGAGAAAATCTTTGCCAGCTATTTTTCTAATAGAGAACTAATATCTATACTATAAAAAGAACTCAAAAAAGTTAACATCAACCAAACATATACCCAATCAAAACTGGGCAAATGAATTAAACAGATACTTCTCAAGAGTATAAATACAGACAGCCCATAAGAATTTTTGAAAAGGTCAACATCTTTAGCTGTTAGAAAAATACAAATCAAAACTGCAATGAAATTCTATCTCAAGCTGGTCAGAGGGACTATCATCAAGAACATAAAATTAATAAATGATAGCAAGGGAGTGGACAGAAAGAAACCCTTCCATACTGTTGCCAAGAATGTAAATTAGTACACCCAATATGGAAATCAGTTTGGAGGTTTCTCAAATCAAAAATAGAGCTACCATATGACCCAGTTATACTCCTCATTAGATTTCCAAAAGAATTCCCCAAAGAATCATGCAATCATATTATCATATATATACATATATATAAATATACATAATATATGAATGTCACTTAGCCATAAAGAAGAACAAAATTAAGTCATTTCCAAGAAAATAGAAGGAACTAGAGATCATGTTTTAAATGAAATAAGCCAGATTTGGAAAATCAAATGTTGTGTTTTTTCTCATATGTGGAATGTAAAGAAATTAAAATAAAAGTAAAAAGATAACAGGAAAGTAGAAGGGAGAAAAGTTTGTTGGCTATTTTAATGAACAAAAATCAACATACGCAACAAATATATGAAAAATGTTTATAATGACTGAAGTTTAGGTAAACATAAAATGAATAATGAATTATCATTTCATGTTACACTGAAAAAACAAAAAGGTGCTATAGTATCTTATTATTTTTAGGGATATGATAAAAAGATGATTTCAAATTTGTGGTAGACCTTAAAGTGGTATGATTTATCAGAGTACAATCTGAATAAGAGCTATTAAAATATAATAAGATCTTTAGCCTAGCATCTATGAATTCTTTCTGGAAACCACCTGCAAAACTATTAGAAACTGGAAATAAATTATTTACTTGGAAGTAAAAGAATGAATGAATAATCTGTGGTACAATCTCATTATGAATTATTATACAGCCATTTAAAAGTAAGAATTAATGTCACCAAATAGGAGATCTTTATGAAGTATTGTTGAGAAAGTAAGGTACAGGAAAATTACTTACACTATTTAAATTCAAACAAGGATTCAAATGAAGAAAAAATTACATATTTTTGTATATATAAGTGTGAATAATTTTCTTATGAATAAAAGGAATATGTGAGAGAATATATAGCAAATTGTTTTGTGGCTTACTGGAAAATAAAGAGGATGCTGATATTTGTGGATATTGGGGAAAAGAAATTGGAGAAACAAAATTGAAAACTACAGATAATAAAACATGAATATGAACACATTTACAAATTTAAGCAAAATTATATATGTGACTAAAATTAAATTGAAAAATAAGTTTAAATAACTAAAAGTAAATATAAGAAAACCCTTTCTGCTATCTCTTCCCACTAAGGCTGTGTAAAAATGATCACAGGAACAAAGAACTTAAATGATGAAGAAGGTTACCTTAGATCAAACAAAATCCATCTTGTCAGGAAGAATCCTGATAGTGACATTAAAGTCTTTGATTGGCTTTTTCTAATGTCATTCTTAAGAATTAGGTCTATTCCTCAAAACAGATAACCTAGTACTAGACAGTATCACATTCACTCTTCTCATGTGACAGATGAGGAAATTAAGATCCAAGGAGGTTGGAAGACATTTTTCTTAATTACAGAGTTCAAAGTGCAAAAGGAGACCTGGAAGCTACTCCAATCCCAGGATCTGCCTTGCTTCCTATTATTCTTTGAGCCCCCTACCATCAGGATTTGTAGAGTTCTGTAAGGACCATACCAGCATGGAAGAAGTGAAACTCAGTGGAGTAGAACGGCCCAGAACTGCCACATGGGGGATATAAGGCATTTTTTTCATAAGCAGAGAGTTACATCATCTCATTAAGAATTCTTCTTGTGCCAGACACAGTGAATTGCAGGGTCTCCCAGCACTCTGTCCGTTGACTCACACAGGTCATGCCTCAGCTAAACCATTGCATACCTGTGAGAAGCACTTATATGTAAACTTTTTTCAAATATTCATATCCCAATCCCAAGGTCAATTACTCCCTTAAATCAGAGTTGAAATTTTACATACATCTGATCATTGTTTACTATTCTTACATGAGGAATGAGATAAAGCTATGTTGTCAAGCCCCCTTATAGAACAGACAAAGTTGACAAGAGTTAGCTAATTTATATAATGAGTATTATTGATAAAGCTCCATCAGAACTTGAAGCCCAATGAGGAACAGATTTTTTTTTCCCTACAAGAAAATAAACTTTCAATATTGGTTTTCTAACTGTGCTCATTGTTCACTGTTCACCAAAATTATTAATCTAATCCAGTCATGTCTCCTTTGCTTGGTGGGTAGAAAGTGTAGCTATTGTTTTTCAAAGACATCATTTTTCTATCTTCAATTGTGTTTCTATTTTCAGTTTTGTAGTAGAAAAGAGTGGCTAATTCTGATATCATCCAAGCTGACCAGCTTCTAATCCGATCACAAGGAGCATTTCTCCATTATTCCAAGTACCAGAGCTGAATGTGTAATATGTGAAAATTATAACTCTGTCCCTGTATGAACCTGGAAAAGTTATTTAAATTCTCTGTGATTTAGTTTGGTTGCTAGGTTGTTTTCAACTCCAGTAAAATAAAGTGATTAGCCTAGTGTTCAGTATGTACAAGTACCTTAAAATAAGTACTACCATTTATGAGGAAAAGTCTTCATGTTATATATTCAATCCAATTGGTAGGCATTGTGATGATTAAGTAAAATTAGAGCCGAAAGCATCATATACGTAGAAATTAGAGGCTTCTAATTAGGTACTTGCTGACCTTAGGTATATATTCTAAGTCTTTTAATCATTAGACGTGAGGGAGATAGATTAAAAATGCAGTGATATCCTGGTAAGTAAGTGTTACAAGTCCATGGAACAGAGTCTCAGTTTCTTGTCAAGATCATGTAAGGATCTGAATCCTCTGTGTGTAGATGAGGTTTAGGGAAGGGGAAGAAATGACCATGGAAATCATTTCTCAGAAATTTCAAGAAAATTTTCACAGCAGAATTGTGAAAAGCAGTGAGTGACTCTCCAACTAAACCAGAGCTATTTAGGTGTTTGTTAAAACAGAGAGCCTGGCTCTGGCCTAGAAAGTCAGATCCAGTAGTCTAGGATAGAGCCCAACGACGTTACTCTCTAACAAGTTCTCAGACACTGTTGCTAGTCTAAGGACCAATACTTCGAAATCCAGCATTCTCAGTTACTGCTTCTGTTTCCCAATTTGCTTTACTGATGAAGATCTAAGTGGGAGATTACTACTGAATAGAAAATCCTCAGCATACAGCATTTTCATAGGCCTTTTCAAATCTTTCAATCATCTTTTATCATGCTCCATTGCCTTCAAAATTTAAATAAACAAGCAGATTTTTAGAACAAAAACTTTCTTGAAAAGGAGGTAAGGGAGACAAATGTGATTAATCTTCTTTTATTTGGGGTCTAGAGAAAAATGACTTTGTTGTTTTGCTATAGATTTTGACATGTAGCCAGAATTTGGCTCTGAGAACAAGAGCAGCATCCCTGCTCTGGGAGGCATCTGAAGCAACAATTAACATTCAGACAGGCCCACTCAGACTCTACCAGCAGCCCAGATTCTGGTGCCCCTGGGAGTATTGATCCAAAGAATCAATTCTGCTTATAAATTAAAGGGGGTGAAAAGATCTAATCATTAAAGCATATGAGATTTAGTTTAAGTGCAGAACAATTATGCTATGTGAAGAGATTATGATAGTTTGAAGATCAATCATTTGGAAATGTTATATGTGGATGTGGGGAAACTTTAAGAGCCAGAAGAAGAGATTATATATTATAAGAGACTATTTAAGCTTTTCCAAATATGGATTTGTATGATCAGTAAATATAATTAAAGGACCATATAGGTTCTTTGTAGTATTTGTAAGCCAAATAAATGCCCATTTTTTAAACGGCCAACAACCTACTGAGAGGAGAACATCCCTCCCTGTAAAAAGTTGTCAAATGTTTTTGGAGTCCCCCAAACTATGTACCTCTTTACCAGTCTCTTGGCTCATTACTCCTCTCCTCCTGTGGCTCCTATTTATCTACATTAGCTGCTTTCTGCTTAGCGCCTTGAGATGATGAGCTGTGGCCAGTGGTCATGATAAGGAGAATATTGTTGCCTAAAAAAGTAATGCTGCTTCTGAAAGGTTCTAGAGCCCTGGCCATCCAATGGGGCTCCAGGTTCTGTGGGAGCCAGGGATGAGGGCTGTCTTACCTACCATATTCTTCATCCTCCACCTGCTCTGCTGAGCCAATAGCATCACAGCATCTCTCTTGAACAAAAGTATATTAATCTGCTAGGGCTCACCTAACAGAATAGCACCAATTTAAACAACAGAAAATAAACAGAAAGTTTATTTTCTCACAGTTCTAAAGATTAGAAATCCAAGATCAAGAGGTCCACACATTTGATTACTTCTGAGGCCTTTTTTTCCAGATGGACATCCTATTGCTGATTCCTCACATGGTCTTTTCTCTGAGTGCACACATTTTTGGTGTTTCCTAATTTAGGAAGGACTATCAGTCATACTGGACTAAGTTCTCAAATAAGTGGCCTCAATTTAATTTAATCTATTTTTTAAAGAGCTTATCTATAAATGTGGTCACATTCTGATGTACTTGTTTTGGGACTTCAACACATGAATCTAGGCGGTAGAGGGCCACAATTTAGCCCATAACAAGGAACAACATCTTCAGTCTTTAATATTTCATTTCATAAGACCGATTTGAAGGATCTGATCTGGGAAAAATAATCCCCACACCTTTACCATTCCTTCTTTCTACCAAAACTCAACTCATACTCTATTGCAAAAGTTTAGGTTTTTTTGAAAGTAAATGTAGAAGAGAAATAGATGTCAGTGAGTCTGCTGTGGATGAGGACATCAAGTAGAAATAAAATGTCTGACGTTAGCATTTGGAGATGAAAATCTCTCTTCTATACCATGGAATCCAGACCTCTTCTTTAATAAATATAGGTAAAAATGCCCAAACTAATTAAGAGACTTCATATGATGATGCAGCTAAACCATGAAAATTAGACTCTCAATTCCTAAAAGTCAATTTATCCTAAAACATGCACTTCTGGGGTCTCTATTCATGGGAAAAAGGAAGCATAACAGCTTTGCTCACAGTTCCCAGAGCTCCCACAGATGGAACTAAGGTTATGATGTTTCTGAAAGGGTTTGTTCCATCAACACAACTTTTCCATGTATTTCTCACAAAATATCTCAGTGAGGCCAGGGTTTCAGGGAGATGGAAGAACTCCCACATGCTTATAGGTTACAGGTTACACAATGATACAGAAAGAATTATAGAGTATGTATCAAAACAAAAACTAACAGAGGCACAAAGGAACTCAGTTTAGTTCTTCATCTTGTGGGCAAAAAACTTTGCCTATTAATTAGCTTCATCAAATTAGAGATATATATTTTTGTTTCTATATGAAATGCCAAGGAAATATGGGGCAGGGAAGCTATGTTTAACCCAATGTCTCAATTGCCTCAATTACCCAATTAGATAATTACCTCAATTGCCCAATTGTGTCCATCTGTTTTGCAAGACCTAAAAGGTATCGACATCTCCCAAATAGGTAACCCATTAGTGATCTAGGTCACACAGGCTTTCACCTCTGCAGAAGCTGCTCTCAGCCTCACTTCTGTGAATCAACCCTTTCTTCTCCTCAGATCAATTCTGTTTATAGTACATTTAAGGAGTTCAAGCCACCCACTGAAGATCAGAAGACCTAAATAATTAGGATGAAATTTTTATATTATTATTATTGTTTTAGCACCATAATCCTTAAATGTAGATCCTATCTAACACACATATACTTATTATAGTTGATAGAGGCACTGAGACAAGTTTTCTAAATTATTGTCATTTGAGAGAACAAGATTATTTTCTATCCAGAAGTAATCAAAATTCTCTGTCAACTAAACAAAATGCCTTCCAGCATAGGACCACATAAAGCTAACAATGTTGAAATATTTCTGAATAATGACTTTGACATGTGATTGGGCTTACGGTCACCCTGTCTTCTCATCAATTAATTAACAATGCCTTTCTCTGCCTCCATACTTTCCTGCATTTAGCCCAGTCTTGTTATTCTTTAGTACCAACTCAGTTATTCATTGAATATGATGAATATACATACATGATGCCAGGCAGATTTCTAATCAGAGCATTGCTAATCAGCTCAAAACACCCTCATTGTGACATGTCTTGGGTCCTTGCCACACCTACAGCCTCATGCTGAAGGTTTATGTGTGAGTGGTTGTGGTTTGTACACTGGGACTTTAGCACCCTGTCTACAGCTGACTGAACCAGAGAGATGTTTGCAATTACTTGATATGAGTCAGGGATAGTCAGTATTTGAGAGTCATATATAAACCCATTAAAAAGAACTTTGCATGTAATAAATACAGACACATATGTAAAAGTAGAAGCCTAATGTGAAATACACACCAAAAACAGATCACGATCAGAAGCCATGAGATATTAGAATCCACACCTAACTGAAACTCTGAGTATACAGATTCCATGATACAGACTTGTTAGCAGAGCAAAAAAAGAGAAAGGTAAGAAAGAGAAGGAAGAATGGGAGGAGACTTCTGGGAATATGGTGGAGTGGTGAGCAGCAGAGAAAGAGCTTCTCCAAGATTTGGTGTCCTTACACTGGAATATAGCAGCTTGAGGAGGAGAAGGAGGAGGAAAGTAGGTTTCCTGGGACCCAGGAAGGATGTGAGGTGAGAATTGACGTCTACAAGGAGAATGAAAAGAGAGACTTTAATGAAGAGGTGGGAGGTACCAAGCATCACTCTCTCCCAGAGCCTGGATTCTCCTGAGGAAATGGTAGGCCAAAACTGCAGATGTACAGTGACTACTGATGATCCCAAAGGGCTCCAAGAAGAAATGCACCACTAGAATGGAGCAGTGGACAAACCAGACTGCAGCACCTTGTGAGTTATCCAGATTCAGACCTCACCCAGGAGAGAGTGATTGGCTGGTAGCTATCTTGGAAAGGGGTCAAGCTTGGAACTCAGAATAGCTACAGGCAGGCTCCATCTAGTGGCTTCCAGTGCCTCAGTATGGGTGCTGAGTTCAAGTCAGCAGGAGGTCAGGGAGCAGAGTTCAAGCCAGCAGGAGACACATAGACTGTTGTAGGTTCAAAGAATCCCGTTTCAGGCTCAGAGCCAGAAACCAGCCAAAACTTCAGAGGAACTAAAGGGGCAGGCAGGCTGGGATTGTCCACTACCCCACTGTGAAGCTGCAGCTAGCTTGCTGGGATTAATCAATTTATCTCTGGACTCTGTTTGACCACATTGCCTAACAGTGGCAACAGACACACTTAAAACTGGACGTCCTGAGTGTTTTGGTTTTTTGGTTTGTTTGTTTTTTACCTTTTTTCTCTTCTACTTTTCCTCATTTCTGGTTCTTGTTTTGCTTTGTTTAGTTTTTTCTTGATTGTTTGCACACAGTGTCTAGTTTTTTGTTGTTGTTCTATTCTGTTCTTGTTTTTATGTTTTCCTTTTCTTTTTCCTACCTGTCTTCTTCACCAGTTTCCTAAGGTTTGTCCTCTAGACTTGCTTCTGACCTCTTCTTCTATTTCTGTATTTTTACCCCAAACCCATTTTAAATCTTCCTCTCTAAGCCGTATTAAGGGCCACAATTTGTCATTTTCTAGGCTGTATTAGATCCAATTGTTATTGTTACTGTTATTGTACTACTTTAGCCAAGGTGACTTAATTGTGCTGATCAGTTGTTCCTCCTGGTATACCAAGACTGAGATTGCCTAAGGGTCTTTAAAAAAAAAACCCTACAAATCAGTGCCAAAGAACTGGCAGCTGGGCCAAGTAGGCAGAAACTTTTCATCCCAATAAATAAAAGACTGCAACAGACTCAAAATATAAACGCTAGCTATACCTAGAAGACACTTCTGAGAAGTAGTCATTTCCTAAGGTTCTGAATATTGGCAATAAATCTACTCACCATAAACAATTTACATGTATCAACTCAGGAATCAAACTTTAAAAAAATAGAAAATGAGAAGACACTTAAACAAGATGCAACCCCACAGACTTTCAGCTCACCAAAGGCAAACCCCAGAGGCAATGAAGTGGAACAATCCCAAAACCACCCACCTGTACTCTCTGAAGTGTTAACAGCAGAAGTAACAAAGCAGATGAGTAGAAAAAAAATGAAAGCAGAAAATAATTTCCCAGATAACTACAGAGATGGTGACCAGAATGAAAGACACAGATAAAAAGTAGAGGAGCTCAGGAACATGATGGAAGCAATGAAAGCCCACCATAGGAAAGAAATGGAATCCATAAAGCAGATTCAAATAGATATTCAGGAAATTAAAAGCTCCACTGAAAATATATGTAGCAGAATGAGCCAATGCGAGGACAGAATATCAGATATAGAAGACCGGATTGCAGTTCGTGAAAATGAAGAGAGTTGTTAAAAATAGCAAGGCACCATGAGAAATCAATCCAGCAGCTGCTAGATCATGTGAAGAAGAATAACATAAGAATGATCAGAGTCAATGAAAAAGCAAGAGATAACTCAAATGACGTAAAAAAACCTGTTCTCAGAAATAATGGAAGAAAACTTCCCAAACAGGAAAAAAAAAATTTAACATGCAGATGAGTGAGGCATATAGGATTCCAACTAGCCATGATCAAAAAACATATTTCCCAAGGCATATAATAGTCAAGATTACAGAAATTCAACACAAGGGAAGAATATTAAAAGCTATTAGAAAAAAAAAACAAATCACTTATAAAGGAAAGCCCATCAGAATCACAACACACTTCTCAACACAAACTTGCAAGTCAAGGAGATCTTGGAGTGAAGTATTTCAAGCCCTAAAGGAAAACAACCTCAAACCCAGATTGATACACTCTGCAAAACTATCTTTCAAAATTGATGGAGAAATAAGATACTTCCATGACACAAAAAAAAAAACCCTGAAGAAATTCATGACCACCAAACCAGAACTCTAAAATGTTCTGAATATTCTAGAGACAATAAAAATTACAAGTCCATGAACTCCAACAGAATGAATCTACCAGGCAAGACAAGAAATTAAACAGAGAAGGAAAGAAGGAAGCCAACAACAGGAAAATAACACGATGGAGATAGGACAGAACATGTCAGTTACAACCATCCATCTTAATGGTCTCAATTCACCAATCAGAAGAAACAGACTGGAAGAATGGATCAAGAAGCAAGACCCAACAATATGGTGCATACCAGAAACACATTTAATTGAAAAATAAATTCACAGACTGAAAGTCAAGGAATGAAAAACAATATTCCATGCAACAGAAAACTGGAAAAAAGCAGGGGTAGCTATTCTATTTGCAGACAAAGTGGATTTCAAGCCAAGACTGATTAAGAGAGACAAAGAAAGTCACTACATCCTGGTAAAGGGAACAATCCAAGAGGAAGAGATAACAATCCCAAATATATATGCACCAAATAGCAGCATGTCCAACTATACAAAACAAATATTAATGGACACAAAAAATCATATAAGCTCTAATACAGTTGTAACAAAGACCTCAATACCCCACTGTCACATATAGACAAATCAACTAGACAAAAAAATCCATAGTGAAATATTAGAATTGACCCAAACTTTTAAACAAATGGATTTAGTAGATGTCTGCACAGTGTTCCACCCCACAACATCAGAATACACATTCTTCTCAGCTGTACATGGGACTTTCTCCAAAATAAACCATAGACTAGCTCATAGAACATGCTTAAGTAAATGCAAAGGAATTGAAATAATCCCATCCATATTATCAGACCATATTGCAATGAAATTGGAAATCAATGGAAAAAGAAAACACAAGAACATCAAAAACACATGGAAATTAAATAACACCCTCCTGAACAACCAAAGGGTCACAGATGAAATTAGAGATGAAATCAGACAATTTCTACAATTAAATGATGACAATACAACATACCAGAACTGATCAGATGCAATGAAAGCAGGCTTACAAGGGAAATTTATAGTGGTGAAGTCTTACATCAGGAAAATAGAGTGGGCTCAAATAAACAACCACAAGCTAATGTTGAACCTCAAGCTCCTAGAAAAAGAAGAGCAAGTCAAGCCCCAAAGCTCCCAAGAGGGAGGAAATTATAAAAATAAGAGCAGAAATTAATGCAATGGAGACTAAGAAAACAATATAAAGAATACATGAATCAAAGAGTTGATTCTTTGAAAAATTAAATAAAATCAACAAACCCTTCGCCAACCTTATCAAAAAAAGGAAAGAAAAGACTCAAATCCATGTAATTAGGAATGAAAAGGGTGAAATCACAGCAGATCCTGCAGAGATCCAGGAGGTCATCAATACCTACTTCAAGAACCTGTATTCTAATAAGGTGGAAAATACAGAAGAAATGGACAGATTCTTAGATACATATGAACTACCAAAACTGAATCAAAAGGATATAGAAATTCTAAATAAACCAATATCAGCCAATGAAATTGAATATGTAATTTTAAAACTACCAACAAAGAAAATCTCTGGCCCTGATGGATTCCCTGCTGAATTCTACAAGAAATTTAGAGAATTTTAATGCTGCTACTCCTCAAACTCTTTAATGAAGTTGAAAGGGAAACAATACACTGAAATTCATTCCTGGAAGCACGCATTACCCTGATTCCAAAACCAGAGAAGGATCAACCAAAAAAGGAGAATTACAGGCCAATCTCCCTAATTAACATAGATGCTAAAATCCTCAATAAGATATTGGCAAACAGAATGTAGCAAATGATCAAGAAGGTTATATACCATGACCAAGTTGGATTCATCCCAGGGATGTAGGAATGTTTCAACATATGCAAATCAATAAATGTAATTAATAAACAATATTAACAGAGCCAAGGACGAAAACTATATGATCCTCTCAATAGATGCAGAAAAAGCATTTCACAAGGTCCAATACCCATATATGCTATTGTTTTGGGGTTTTTTGGGGGGAGGGTACTGGGGATCAAACTCAGGTCCTTGCACTTGCAAAGCAGATGATGGAACCACTGAGCTAAGTCCCCAGCCCAATACCCATTTATGATTAAAACCCTACAGAAAATTGGAATAGATAATCTTTATCTCAATCTGCTGAAACCCATCTATGACAAACCAAGAGCCAACATCTTATTAAATGGACAAAAACTGAAAGCTTTCACTCTAAAATCAGGAACAAGACAAGGATCTCCACTGGCACCACTCTTGTTCAATATAGTTCTGGAAACATTAGCCAGAGCAATTAGACAAGAGAAAGAAATAAAAGGAATAAGAATAGAATAGAATAAGTTAAATTATCATTATTTGTGAATGCCATGATGCTCTACATAGAAGACCCCAAAAACTCCATCAAAAGACTTTTAGATTTGATAACCAAATTCAGAAGCATAGATGGATACAAAGTCGACACTCTAAAGTCAATAGCCTTCCTGTACACAAATAACAGACTCACAGAAAGAGAAATTAGAGAAACAATCCCTTTCACAATAGCATCCCCAAAAAATGAAATACCTAGGAATCAATCTAATGAAGGAAGAAAAACCTCTACATTGAAAATTACAGTACTCTGATAAAGGAGCTTGAAGAAGATACCAGAAAATGGAAAGATATCCCTTGTTCTTGGATAGGAAGAACCAACATAGTAAAAATAGCCATATTTCCAAAATTCTTATACAGATTCAATGCAATCCCAATCAAAATCCCAACAGAATACCTCACAGAATTAGAAAATCCAATCCTAAAATTCATTTGGAACCAGAAGATACCTAGAATAGCAAAGGCAACTCTGGGCAACAAAGGCAAAGCAGGGGGTATCACAATCCCTACCTTTAAATTATCCTACAAAACTATGGTGATTAAAAAAAACCAAAAGAACAGACATGAGGATCAATGGAATAGACTAAAGGATGCAGAAACAACTCCAGCCATACTCAGCCACCTTATTTTTGATAAAGGAGCCAAACACCATCACTGGAAGAAAGATAGCCTCTTTAACAAATGGTGCTCCAAAAACTGGCTTTCCAAATGCTGAAGACTGAAACTAAACCCATAAATTGCACCATGCACTAACCTAAAATAAAAATGGATCAAAGATCTAACTATTAAAACAGAAATACTAAATCTTCTGGAAGCGAGAATAGGTAGAATGCTTGAGGACATAGGAGTAGGCAAAGGCTTCATGAACAAAACCCAGACGACAGGGCAAATACTACAAAGAATCAACAACCGGGACTTCATTTTATTAAAGAGCTTTTGCACAGCAAGAGAAACCACCAACAGAGTAACGAGGCAACCCACAAAGTGGGAAAAAATTTTATCTGCTATTCAGATAAAGGACTATTATCTAAAATATATAAAGAAGTCAAAAAATCAGACCCCCCAAATTTAACGACCTAATGCCAAAATGGACATCTGAAATAAAAAAAAAAAACACTTCAAAGATAAAGAATTAGAAATGGCAAATAAATACATGAAAAAATGTTCAACATCACAGGTCATTTGTGAGTTGCAGATTAAAACAATGCTGAGATTCCATCTCACTCCAGAAAAAAATGGCTGCTATCAAGAAATCAACCAATAACAAATATGAAGGGGCTGTGGGGAAAAAGGAACACTTCTCCACTGATGGTGGGAGTGGGAGTGTAGACTGGTACAATCACTGTGGAAATCAGTGCGGAGATTTCTCAAAACACTAAAACTAGAGGTTCCATTTGACCCAGCTATACCTTTTCTTGATATCTCCCTGAAAGAATTAAAAGCATCATACTACAGCTATATATGCACAACCATGTTTATAGCAGCACAGTTTGTAATAGCTAAATCTTAGAAACAACCCAAATGCCCATCAACTGATGAGTGGATAAAGAAGATATATTTTTTATACAATGGAGTAGTACTCTGTCATAAAGAAGGATGAACTTCAGACATTTATAGCTAAATGATGTTTATAGCTAAATGGATGGACCTTGAGACCACACTCCTAAGTGAAATAAATTGGACATATATGTTTAAATACCACATTGTTTCTCTGGTGTAAGAAACTGAATGTGGAAATAAGCACTGAGATGTATAATGGATGTTGGAAAATGGGAAGAAAGCTTTCAAATGCAAAGGGGAACAAGGGAGGAGGGAGGGAGAAAGGAAGGAAGGAACAAGAAAAAAAGTAATAATAGAAGGAAAAAATGGAAACAAAACTTTTGTACATAGGGAGGGGAAGGAGCTTGAGGGGGTAATGGGATAAAATTTTAAATAAAAGAAGGAAGGATAGGGTAAGACCTTATAGAAAAGGTCTGAGTAAAAGCAAGACCTTATGGAAAATTATGAATTCACAGAGAAGCTACTGAACATCCAGAGTTATTGTAATGTAAATGATAAGGGACACATTAGTTCAGTAGGACTGCCTTCATAACCAAGAAATTTTTTTTCTCCCTTACTCCCTTAGATCTTTATAATCTGAAGAGAACTGAATGTGCCTCTTTTACTTTAACCAGGAAATATAATCTAACCAACATTCAATGGAAGGAAAAGACAAATATATAAAAAATTACAGTACAGGTGATAAGAAGGTATTCTGGAAAACAGAGGAAGACCTTAAAACAAACAATGAATTCTCTCTTGGACTGAGTCTTAAAGATCAAAGAGGACTGGAGGCACCAGAGAAAAACATATGAGGGTAAAATTATTGGATGTTTAATGACCCTGAGACATGAAATAGATGGTTGGGTCCAGGGAACTGCAAATAATTTGATCTGCCTGTAATGAACACTGAACTAACGGGTATGGTGAGTGTTGAAGTAGGAGGAGCCTAGGGATGACATAAAGTCTAGTGTCAAAGATAGGATTATTTGTTATTCCAAAGAACTTTTAGGAACCATTGAAAGACTCTAAATTAAAGGAGACAAATTTGCATTTTTTAAAGGTTCCTGCTAGCTGAATTGTGAGAAAGGACTGAATGTGATCAGAATGGAGCAAGGAGTCTGGTTATAAGATTAAATACTGTCCCTCAGGAGAAACTAATGAGTCACTTAGCCAAACTGGGAAGAAAAAAGAACAGATATATGGGTAAATATATTAAACAGGAGACAAAATTTGCAGAACTTGGTGATAGAGTGAGGCAATGAAAAGGAAAACTCTAGAATGATCCCAATCATTGTAGGTTGACTTTAGGATGGATGGTTGCCCTACTAATACTTACCAGTGTGAGAGAAGAAGATGAGGAGCTCAAATTAGGAGATGGAAGCTGCAATAGATCTGTGGGACCCCCCCATAAATGACAGGTAAGTATATAGGGGCCATAATCTTAGTGAAAAAATGTAGGTTTGTGGAGCCAACATATATCAAATGACCAATATAACATGTTTGAGTGTAATGATCCTGAGATTGCAAACATAATGGGAGGAGCCAAAGATACAGAGGAAGCAGCTGGATAGAACATCATTTTAGAAGACAAATAGTAAAACTTGTGACAAAGCACCTTATTTCATAAGAAGCAATCAGATTTTATTTCTTCATATTTCATCTCTTCCTGATATAGACACTTCCATGCTTCCTTGGGATAGTTTTTGTCACATAGCAGTTAGTGATAGAAGTAAGACTCTCATATCAGGCAAGATCCCTCAATGTCTTTCCTAAATCTGCCCCCCAAAACTATTCAACCATGAGAAAAATGTCAAAGGGGACTATCACTTAAATGAACTTATTCCATGGGTCAGGCATAATGGAAAGTACTTTACAGACCCCTTATTTGGTTTTTTTGACAAATATATAAGTTAGAATAAGTCTTCCTACTATATATGAGTAAAGTTGAGGCCACGAGTGTTAAATAACAAGGTTTATTTAAGGGTTAGGCAACAGAAGCCAATTTAACCCAAAATTTGTTTTAAACACAAAATCCTATTCTTCCCATAATTCATCTTGATCAGACCACTGCACTTCTTTCACCTTTAGCCTCCTCATCTGTAAAATAAAGATAAGATTGCCTACTTTGTCTTCTTGAAAGGGTTAAATAAAGGTCAAATTAGCGATTGTATATGAATATGCATTGAACATTATGAAATGTTACAGAAAAGAAATGACTTCACATCAAATAGACTCTTTTTATCTCTACATTTTCCAGCTCCTGTTCAGTTAGGTGGGAAAATGATTACCCATGGATTTAAAATGTTGGAAGCAATATTCATTACTTCTGGGAAAAGGCAGTGAAAATACTGTGGGAAAACCTCAGTCTCTTCAAACCTGGTACAGAGACTGAGAGTCCTGAATGCTCCAAATGATAGAGATAAAAGGGTGGCCAACACCTTATCAGCCTGGGTCCTTAGTGATTGTGTGGGATATTTTCTATAATCTGAAATATAGTTTAAATATAAAACACAAGCCTTTGCTGTGTTAAGCCACTAAAATTTGGCAGTATTTTTTTTCTCTACAACACCATCTGACTTATATTGATTGAATAAAAAGCATATAAATTGTTGTTACATGTCATATATCAAAATTCAATATGTGGTACATGGGCCCAGCACTAAAGCACCCACCTGAAACTTGAACTAATACAGTTTGACCAACAAAAACTCTGGGACATCTCACCAGCAGAAAGTCCCTTATTACAAAAGCCACTCACTAAAATTAGTAGAGGCAATTGACCAACCAGGTGCAAAAAGCAGAGAGACAGGAGAAGCATTTGAAAAACAGAATTCTTCAAAAAGGACAAAATAACTCTGGCAACAGCCCCCATGAAAAAGGAAATTGATAAATTTCCTGACAATGAATTTTTTAAAATGACTTTATGTAAACTTAACAGTATAGTCAGATAATTCAACAAATTTTCCTCAATAAAATTAGGATGATAGTTCATGATCAATAAGAAATTCAGCAGAAAAATAGAAATTGTAAAAAAAAGAGCTCACCAGAAATCTTGGCACTAAGAAACTCAATGAATAAAATTTTTTAAAATTGAGTCTTGATAACAAAACTAGCCAGACAGAAGAATTTCTGACATTAAAGACACATATGAAGTAAGCCAGTCAGATTTTATAAACAGAAAAAGTGAAAACAATGATAAAAGGCTTCAAAACTAATGGGACACCAGTAAGTAATCAAACATTGACATTATGTGCATTCCAGAAGAAGAGAAAGAAAAAGACATAGAAAGGCTACTCAAAGAAATATTTGTTAAAGACTTTCCAAATCTTGGAAAAGATATGAACATTCAAGTAGAGGAAGCTCAAAAGATCCCATATAGATGCAACCAGAAAAGAATCTCACCAAGGCATATAATAGTCAAAATGTAAAACATAAAATACAAAGAGATAATTCTTAGACTAGCAAAGAAAATCATCAAGTTACTTTTCAGGGACTCCTCATTAGACTAACAATAGATTTCTCAGCAAAAACTTTACAGACCAGGAGAGAATGGTATGATATATTCAAAGTCCTGTAAGAATAAAAATTATGAACCAAGAATGTTATATGTAGCACAGCTACTTTTCAGAAATGAAGGAGAAATAAAGATTTTGCAAGACAACAAAAATGAAAAAATGAAAGATTTTTATTTTTAGAAATAAATAAGAAAAATTAACAAATATTTAGCTAATCTAACCCCAAAGAGAGAGGACTCAAATAAATAAAATAAATGATGAAAAGATAGGAATTACTACAGAGACAGCAGAAATACAAAGGTTCATTAGGGACTTTTACGAACAATTATTCATCAACAAAGTGAAAAACCTAGGAGAGATGAGTAAATTTCTGGACTCATAACCTACCAAAACTGAACCATGAAGATACAAAAAACTTAAGAATATCAATAACAATTAAAGAGATTAAATCAGAACTATTAAAAAGACATCCAACAAAAGAAAGCTCAAGACTAGATAGCTTTATTGATGAATTTTACCCAATTTTTAAAGAACTAACATCAAATACCACTAAAACCATCCGAAAGGATTGAAAGGAAAGGAACTCTTCTAAATTACTACAAGGGCAGGATTACTCTAATACTAAAATCAGACAAAGATACACAGAAAATAGGAAGTTACCAACCCACATTCCTGATGAATATAGATGCCAAAATTCTCAACAAAATACTAGCAGGTTAAATCTAACAACATATAAGAAAGGACCATAAATGATGATCAAGTGGGATTTATACCAAGGATGCAAAGACAATTGTACATATGAAAACTGATATACATAATACATCACAACAATAGAATGAAGGATAAAAATATATGAATTTATAGATGTAGAGAACCCATTTGATGAAATTCAACATCCCTTCATAGTTAAGGCAAACACAAAAAAATGTATAGAAGAAATTCACCTCAACGGACTAAAGGCTTTATACATAGAAAAAATGAAAACTCAGCCTCCATCATACAGAATAAGGAAAAGCTAAAATCATTTAAGATCAGGAACAAGACAAAGTCCACTTTCACCACTCTAATTTAATATACTATTAGTTTTAGGCAGAATACTAAGACAAATAAAAGAAATAAAGGATATTCAGTAGAAAAGGAGGTCAAATTACCCCTATTTACAGGTGATATGATTTTGTAGGTAGAAGAATTTAAATATGCAGTGAAAGAAAACTGTTACAACTAATCAAACTCAGTAAAGTTACAGGATACAAAATCAATGTACAAAACTCAGACATTTTACCCCAATAACATGTTTGCTGAAGAAATCAAGAAAGTAATCTTATTTACAATAACTACAAAAATAATAAATGCCTAGGAATATGTTAATCCAAGGAAATGAATGATCTCTACAATAAAATAATTTTGAAAGAAACTGAAAACACATAAAAAAGGCAATTCACATTCATGTATTGAAAGAATATTGATAAAATTTCCATACTACCCAATGCTATCTACATATTCAATATAATTCTCATCAAAATACTAGTGACATTCTTTTTAAACGTAGAAAAATATTACAAAAAAATTTGTGGAATCACAAAACACTCCAAATAATGATAGCAATCCTGAATAAAAGGAACTAAGATGGCGACATTATAAATCTAACTATACACTACAAAGTGATAGCACCAAAGAGCATGGTACTAAAACAAAAACTAAACAAATAGACCACTGAAACAGAGTACAGAAATCAAAAATAAATCCACATACTTGCAGCCAACTGATTTTTAGTAAAGGCAGCAAGAATATACATTAGTAAAATAACAGTCTCTTCAGTAAATGGTACTGGGAAATCAATTTCTAAATACAAAAGAAAGAACTAGACCCCAGCTCCTCACTATATATCAAAATGAATCAAATATTTAGAAGTAAAACCTGAAGCTATGAAATTATTATAAGAAAATATATGGAAAATACTCCAAAACCTTTTTCTGGGCAAAGATTTTTTTGGTTATGACCACAAAAGTGCAGTAAACAAAGCTAAAAATGACTAAGTAGAATTACTCCAAACAAAACAGCTTTAGTACAAAAAAGGAAACAGTCAACCAAATGAAGAGATAATGCTCAGAATGGGAGAAAATATTTGCAAACTATCTATTTGTCTTACAAGGGGATAATATCCAGAATATATAAGGAATGGAAACAACTAAAAACCCAAAATAATCTGATTTAAAAATAAAAGCAGTCTATATGTTCACCAACAGACACATGGATAAGAAAATATGGTATTTATACGTGATGGAATACTATTCTGCTATAAAGAAGGATGAATCTGAACCATCTGTAGGAAAATTGATGCATTTTGAAAACATAGTATTAAGTGAAATACATCAGACAAACAACTTTAAATACTATATGGTTTCTGTCATATAAGATATCCAAAATATAAATAAATAGCAATATAAAAGATAAATAAATGGAAACAGGGAGATGGATGTAATGCAAAGGGGAAAAGAACCAGGAGATGAAGTGTGGGGAGGAAGGGAGAGGAATGGAATGTAAAATGATAATTAAGATGTGTCATCTATATATAACAAATACCCAAAGCGAAAGTAGTTATTATGTATCACAAATATGTACAATAAATAAAGTTTGAAAAGGGTAACTAACCTGAATAGAGATTTATCAAGAGAAAATGAGAAAGATGTGGAGTTGGGGAATGAAGAAAGGATGTTATATAGGTAAAAGGGGGTAGTTAGCTAATAAGAAAAACTTTTAATGTCGTATGTCACAGTAGATAATTATGGTTGACAACAATTAATTGAATATTTCAAAAACAGTAGAAGGAATTTTGACTGTTTCCTAGTATAAAGAAATGATATACTTCTGAGGTGATATACTAATTATTCTGATCTGATAATTACACATGTACAGCATTAAAATGCACACTAAACCCCATAAATATGTGTAATTGTTAAAATAATTAAAAATATATTTTAGAAAATGAAATACTTTATTGGAACTGAACATATATATGTAATAAATATATATAATAGATATAAACACATATATATATGACACATGTGGCAATAGGGTCTAGTAATTAAAAGTGTGAAATGTGAAGGACTACATGGATTCAAATTCAAGTTTGGGGAAATTATTTCAACTTCTCCCTATTTTCTATTTATATCTCTTCTACTGTATTTTGTTCTTTGTACATCTCATATTTAAAAAAACTATGCAATATTTCAGCTCAGACTTATTTCATTTAAGTTTAAAAAAATTAAAATGAACAAAATTCAAGTAAGTCCTAAAATTCATAAGCTTCATGACTTTGGTAACTACTTTAATCACTATATCTTAGCTTCCTAGTGTGTCAAATGAGAACAGTAAAATTTTTTTTTATTAAATACTTTTATTGGTACATTGTAGGTATACAACACAATTACATTTCTCATTAGGAATTGTACCTTTACATAATGCATCTTGGTTCTTATTTTTTCCCCATTCCTAGCCCTCCATTCATCCCCTCCACCCTTCCCTATTTACAAAGACTTTATTTCCATTTTTTCCATTTCTCATCATTTTTCATTTCCCTTCCTTCTTTTCCCCTGCCCCTCCCACTACCCCTACCCCTTTGGACCTTTTCTTCCTATTTTGCATTTTCAATTATTCATTCTAATCATTGGTATATTTTAGGTATACAATATAATGACATTCATCATTGGAAATTTGCACCTTTACATAGTCTCTCTTTTTTTCACCCTTGCCCTGCGCTCCCTTCAACCCCTCCATTCCTCATTTACAAAGATTTTGTTCCTATTTTTCCATTTTCTCATATTAATCCCATTTCCTTCTATCCTGTCCCCTAGCCCTCCCACTTCCTTCCCCTTTCCCCCTTTTCTTCCTATTTCACATTACCTATTATACATTTTAGTCCTTATTTACACTTTCAGTTTCTCACACCAGAGAAACTATTCAGTATTTATACATGTGTGTCCTATTTATTTCACTTAAGGGTATCACCTCAATGTGCATCCACTTAGCTATAAATGTCTCTAATTTCTCATTTTTTATGGCTGAGTAGTACTCCATTTTATTTTTAAAAACCCACATTTTCTTCATCCAGTCTCCAGTTGATGGGCATTTGGGCTGTCTCCAAGCTTTAGAGCTATAACAAACTGTGCTGCTATGAACATGGGTGCACATATATCACTGTGGTATGATTCTTTTAATTCTTTGGGGAAGATCCCCAGCAGTCTAATAGCGGGGTCAGACAGGACTTCCAGTCTTAGTTCTTTGAGGTATCTCCATACTGATTTCCACAGTGCTTGCACCAGTCTACACTCCCACCAGCAGTGGAGCAGGGTTCCTCTTTCCCCACAGCCCCATCAGCATTTGTTATTGGTTGATTTCATGATAGCAGCCATTCTTTCTGGAGTGAAGTGGAATCTCAGCGTTGTTTTCATTTGCACCTCTCGAATGACCAGTGATGTTGAACACCTTTTCATGTATTTATTTGCTATTTCTACTTCTTTCCTGAGAAATGTCTGTTCATTTCAGATGCCCATTTTCAGACTGGGTCTTTAAATTTGGGAGGGCTGATCTTTTTAAGTTCTTTATAGATTTGAGATAGTAGACCTTTGTCTGAGGAAGAGCAGGTGAAGATTTTTTCCCACATTGTGGGTTGTCTCTTCACACTGATGGTGGTTTCTCTTGCTGTGCAGAAGCCTTTTAATAAGAAGAGATCCCACTTGTCGATTATTTGTGCTAGATCACGGGCAAATGAGGTTTTGTTCATAAAATCTTTTCTTACACCAATGTCTTCAAGGGTTCCACCTAACCTCTGTTCCAACTGGTTCAGAGTTTCTATTTTAATATTTAGATCTTTAATCCATTTTGATTTTAGTTTAGTGCATGGTGAGAGATATAGGTCTAGTTTGAATCTTTGGCAAGTTGAAGCCCAATTTTTCCAGCACCATTTATCAAAGAGGCTATCTTTCCTCCAGTGAGGGTGTTTGGCTCCTTTATCGAAAATGAGATGGCTGAGTGTGTCTGGCATTGTTTCTGCATCTTCTAATCTGTTCCACTGGTCCTCAGGTCTGTTTCTTTGCCAGGACCATGCTGTTTTTATCACAGTAGCTTTGTAGTATAGGTGCAGGTTGGGGATTGTGATACCCCCAGCCATGTCTCTGTTACCTAGAACTGCTTTTGCTATTCTGGGTCTCTTCTTGCTCCAAATGAATTTTTGGATTGTTTTCTCAAGGTCCATGAAGTATGCTGCTGGGATCTCAATTGGAATTGCATTAAATCTATATAGCAGTTTTGGAAGTATGGCCATTTTCACTATATTAATCCTTCCTACTCAGGAGCAGGGGATGTCTGTCCATTTTCTGATATCATCTTCAATCTCTCTTTTCAGAGTGCCATAGTTTTCAGAGAAGAGGTCTTTGATTTCTTTCGTTAGGATGATTCCTAGGTATTTCAGTTTTTTGGATGCTACTGTGAAAGGAATTATTTGCCCTATTTCTCTCTCAGTGAGTCAGTCATTGGTGTAAAGGAAAGCTATTGATTTTTGTGTGTTGACCTTGTAACCAGCTACTTGACTGAATTTGGTTATTAAGTCTAGAAGACTTTTGGTGGAGTTCTCGAGGTCTTCTATATAGAGTATCATGTCATGTGCAAATAATGACAATTTGACTTCTTCATTTCCTATCTTTATGCCTTTTATTCCTTTCTCTTGTCTAATTGCTGTGGCTAATGTTTCCAGAACTATATTGAACAAGAGTGGTGAGAGTGGACATCCTTGTCTTGTTCCTGATTTGAGTGTGAAGGATTTCAGTTTTTGACAATTTAGTATGATATTGCCTGTTGGGTTTTCATAGATGGTTTCTATCAGTTTGAGGTAGAGACCATCTATTCCAGTTTTTTGTAGGGTTTTTATCATAAATACCTGTTGGATTTTGTCAAATGCTTTTTCTGAATCTATGGAGATAATCATATGGTTTTTGTCCTTGGCTCTATTGATATAGTGTATTACATTGATTGATTTGCGTATATTGACCCATCCCTGCATCCTTGGGATGAATCCTACTTGATCAGGGTGTATGATCTTCTTGATGATCTTCTGCATTCTGTTTGCTATTATCTTAGTAAAGATTTTTGCATCTATGTTCATTAGTGAGATTGGCCTATAGTTTTCCTTTTCAGTTGGGTCTTTCTGTGCTTTGGGGATCAAGGTGATGCTTGCTTCCAGGAATGAATTGGGGAGTATTGCTTCCCTTTCAATTTCATTGAAGAGTTTAAACAGTAGTGGCAGCAGTTCCTCTCTAAATGTCTTGTAGAATTCAGCAGTGAAGCCATCAGGGCCTGGGCTTTTCTTAGTCGATAAGTTTTTACTTACATTTTCAATTTCATTGGTTGATATTGGGTTGTTCAGAATTTTGAGGTCTTTTTCCTTCAACTTTGGTAATTCATATGTATCTTGGAATCTGTCCATTTCTTCTGTGTTGTCCATCTTATTGGTGTATAGGTTCTGGAAGTAGGTATTGATGATCCTCTAGATTTCTGCTGGGTCTGTTGTGATTTCACCTTTTTCATTCCTAATTGCATGGATTTGGGCCTTTTCTTTCCTTTTTCTGAAAAGGTCGGCTAAGGGTTTGTCAATTTGGTTGATTCTTTCAAAGAACCAACTCTTGGCTTCACTGATTTTTTGTATCATTCTCTTAGTCTCCACTGCATTGATTTCTCCTCTGATCTTTATAATTTCCTCCCTTGTATGAGCTCTGGGGTTATCCTGTTCTTTTTCTAGAAGCTTGAGGTACAGCATCAGGTTGTTCAATTGGGCTCATTCTGTTTTCCTAATATGCGTATTCACTGCTATGAATTTCCCTTGTAAGACTGCTTTCATTGTGTCCCATACATTCTGATATGTTGTATTGTCATTGTCATTTAATTGAAGGAACTGTCTGATTTCTTTTTAATTTCCTCTGTGACCCATTGGTTATTCAGAAGTGTGTTGTTCAATTTCCACGTGTTTATGAAATTTTTTGAGTTTATTTTGCTATGGATCTCCAATTTCATCACACTATGGTCTGATAATATACAGGGGATAACTTCAATTCCTTTGCAGTTACTTAAACATATTCTATGTGTGAGTATGTGGTCTCTTTTGGAGAATGACCCATGTGCAGCTGAGAAGAATGTGTATTCTGATTTTGTGGGGTGGAAGACTCTGGAAACATCTGTTAAGTTCATTTGTTCAAGAGTTCGATTGAGTTCTAGTATTTCATTACCTATTTTTTGTCTAGTTGATCCATCTATTTGTGACAGTGGGGTGTTGAGGTCCCCCACTACAATTGTATTAGTGCATATATGACTTTTCAAGTCCATTAGTATTTGTTTTATATATTTGGGCACACTAGTGCTTGGTGCATAGATATTTATGATTGTCATCTCTTCCTCTTGGATTCTTCCCTTTACAAGGATGTAGTGTCCTTCTTCATCTCTCTTAATCAGTGTTTTTTTGAAATCTACTTGATCTGCAAAGAGGATAGCTACTCCTGTTTTCTTTGGGTCCCTGTCGCATGGAGTATTGTTTTCTACCCTTTATCTTTCAGTCTATGAGTTTCCTTTTGAATTAAATGTGTTTCTTATATGCAGCATATTGTTGGATTTTGCTTCTTGACCCATTCTGCCAGTCTCTTTCTTTTGATTGGTGAATTGAGACCATTTACATTGATGGTTATAACTGAAACGCATTGACTTGTCATTGCCATGAGTTTTTCTTTTTGTTGGGTTCTTCCCCTTTACATTTAATTTCTTGTCATGCCAGATGGGGTCATTCTGCTTTGCTTCCTGGGGTTGTGATCCTCAATGTCTGTTCCTAGGATATTGTGTAAAATTCTTTGGAGTGCTGATTTGGTATTCACGAATTTCCTAAGGACCGCTTTGTCATGAAAGTATCTTATTTCTCTATCCATTCTGAAAGATAGTTTTGCAGGGTACATCAATCTGGGTTGGAGGCTGTTTTCTTTTAGGGCTTGGAATATGTCATTCCAAGCTCTTCTTGCCTTGATGGTTTGGGTTGAGAAGTCTGCTGTGATTCTGATGGGCTTTCCTTTGTATGTGATTTGTTTCTTTTCTCTAACTGCTTGTAGAACTTTGTTCTTCTGTTGTGTTTCTGGAATCTTAACAATTATATGCCTATGTGTAGATTTTTTTTTTTTTGATCAAGGCTATCTGGAGTCCTATAAGCCTCACTTATCTGTATGTCAAGCTCTTTTCCCCTGCTTGGGAAGTTTTCTGCCATTATTTCTGTGAAGAGTTTTTTTTTTTTTTAATGTCATCTGCACTCTCTCCTGTTTCTTCATTGAGTCCAATCAGTCTTATGTTATTCTTCTTTGTATCGTCTAGCAGCTGCTAGATTGATTTCTCATGTTCCTTTATAATTTTGAAGCAATTTTTCTTTTCCTGGTCATTAATTGCAATCTTATCTTCTATATCTGAAATTCTGTCCTCACATTGTCTCATTCTGCTGTGTAGACTTTCAATGGAGCTTTTCATCCCCTGTAAATCTACTTGCATCTGTTTTATGGATTCCATTTGTTTCTTATGTTAGGATTCCATTATGTTCCTGAGCTCCTCTCTAGATTTATTAATCATGTCTTGCACTAGGGCCACAATTTCTCCTGTTATCTCAGAAATTATTTCTGATTTCATTTTTTCCAGATCCCCTTTTGTTGCCAGTTCAGTGGGTCCAGGTGGTTGAGTATCAGAGGGTTCCATCTCATTTCCCTTTGGGGTTGCTGTAGGTGATCTGGAAGTCTGGTTTTGAGACTTATTTACATGTTTTCTCATTTCGACTGGGCCGGGGGGCTGTTGGCGCCTGCACAGATTACCTCCTCTGAGCTGGGAGAGGTGGAACAGGGGCCCGGAGCAACGGAAGGGATGGTGACCCAAAAGCCCTTTCCTGTGGGCTGGGAGCAGCAGGAGGGATGGTGGCCGGGAAGCCCCTTCCTCTGGACCAGGAGCAGTGGCATGGCGGCTCAGAAGCCCCTACCTCTGGGCCGGGAGTGGTGGGAGGGACGGTGGCCCGGAAGCCCCTTCCTCTGGGCCACGAGCAGTGGGACAGAAGTTGACCCAAAAGTCCTTTTCTCTGGGCTGGGAGCTGCAGGAGGGATGGTGGCTGGGAAGCCCCTTCCTCTGGCCCAGGAGCAGTGGGATGGGGGCTCAGAAGCCCCTACCTCTGGGCCGGGAGCAGCGGGACTCAGTATTGTGGTCTGGTGGTCCAGTGTCCTCTGCGTCTTTGTTATGTGGAACCAGGTGGCTGTACAGTAGAGTGAGGGGTGTTCCAGTGGATTGTTGCCAGGGTGCAGGCTGATTCGGCATGTTCCGTGTGACTCCGGACCTCGGTAGGGCATGTGCAGACCTACCTGTCTGCCAAACAGTAAAATTCTTTGTACTAGCTTGAGGAGAGCAAAAGGAGTGATATTATAGCATTTGGAAAAAGACCAGGAACATGGAATCACTCAGTAAACGTTAGCTGTTTTTATTTTTCTTCCACACTGAATTGACTTCAGTTCCAAGTAGCATAAAAAGTCAACCAAAACAGCTGAAGGAGAAAATTCTCTCATGTTTATCCCCAACAAAAATCACAAAGGAACTCTTCCTATTTCTCTACATGAAAAAAAGGAGATGAGCAGGGCACAGAACAAAGAGAAGATGTTCTGCACCTGTTGACACCTCTCATTCTCTCTCTCCTGAGCAGACCTGCAGAATATGGCAAATTAAATGTACCCATCCCTACACAGAAATTATGTCCCCTAATGGAGGCACAGGGCTTGTTTTTGTACAGCTGACAAATTAAAAAGAATTTTTTGTTATATTTTCTAAAGGGCTATGAAAAAAAAACTAAAACAAAAAAGGCTGGGTAAAAGAGAACATAAAGAGTAAAATTTTTTAATCTAGGGTCCTTACACAAAAAGTTTGCCAATCCTGCTAAATTGGAACATCCCAGTCCCAACTCAGCTCATCCTGAAATATGAAAAGCGGCTGGAGCTCTGTCTCAGGAACCCTAACCCCCACCATGTTCCTTCACCTCACATTCTACCTACCATGGTAGAATGAATGCTAATGATATCTATGAATATAAAACAACAAAAATAATACCACCTCTAAATGGCTGCCTAAGCCAGTGCTGCCAAACCTATGGCACGTGTGCTATACAGCTGGCAGTTTGCTATCATTGAAAGTTCTAAAAGGTTTGCTATCACTGGCCTAAGCAAAGAGTGAAATAGAAGACAAAACCAGACCCACCTGCTTCTTTACAGGGAGAATAACTGAAGATTTTTACTGAACTTTATATAAATGATGGATCTTTTTGAATATTAATTAGCTAGCCTACCTCTCTCTTCCCATCTGTTTATAAATTCAGGGTCTCCTGAAGGCAAATGCCTAAATTAGCAAACCCTAGGGATAGCCCTTGCTTCATTTTTCTAATTCTTTTCAATTCATTCTTTATGATGCTAGGATTTTTAAACTATTAGACTTACTATCATCCTCCATCACCCCCAGACGCATTCTCTTTCTTTCAAGAACAGATTGTCAAAAGCAGTGGACAAGAAATAGGGTTCCAATAATGTCTGGTTGACAGTAATGACAGGAGAGAGAAATAAGGCAAGTTTTCCTTCCCTTCTTCACCATCTTGACATTTAACTAAGAAACATGGTGAATGACAAGCTTATTAAAAATAAATAGCAAGTCATCAAGACTTTAACAAAGGCAATAATTAAGCCACATTGACCTGTGGGTTAAATTTTGCCTGACAGCTAATGGCCATCTGGAAAGGCAGAGGGCATAGGATACAGCTTAAGTTATTAAGCAATCCCTGTTGGATCCACATATTACCCACCAAGCATGACTGTTGCCATGGTCCCTGATGTCATTTCAACCATTCTTTGCATGTTTACACCTTTACCTCAGCTAGAAATGTTCTTTATCCTTCATTTTAAATTTTTTTCACTGTTCTACTAAGAATTAACTAAGAATTTTCAGTATAGGTCCAAATAATAGAAATCAATTAAGTATTCTGTCCCTATAAAAGGCAACATTTTGATGATTGTTGACACTGACAAAGCCCTGGAAATCCTCTAATGACCCTTAACAATCTATAAATAATAGGACTCTAATTACCTATCTAGTGATGTTTTTGAAATTACCATTTCTGAAGTCATATCACTTCTTGGAATGCCTTTGAGTTGTTCCCAATCCTAGAATATATTTTTTATTTCATACACATTGTTCAGTGCTCAGTTTAAAAGTTCATTTTCTCTGTGAAATCTTCCCTGACAGCTTCAGAAGGAAAGTTCTATTTTTCTCTGAGACCTTTAATATTTGTTGTCTCATTACAAGCCATACAGGAATTATATTCTGCCACATTTTGCATTGTCACCTTCTTACCCAAATTGCATCATTTTTAAGGGTTTCACTTCTCTCCCAGATCAACAGGAAGCTTCAAGAGTCACATTTTACATTCTCTACATTCCTCAAAGCCAGGTAGAATGCCTCAGATGCTAAGAAAATGTTTGCAAACTTAATTGAGTGCTTAATAAACTCATAAGCTAGGACCGCCTTTTGTGCACAGTTGGATTTCTTCTAATTGTACTAAAACAGTGGCTCCCAAAACTTGTTGAACATTAAAAATCACCCGAGGAACTTTTAAAAATTCAGTTGACAAGATTGCATCTGTTATCAATTAAATTTGAATGCCTGGGAAGGCGAGCCAGACAATAATATTTTTCAAAGATCCTTGAATGATATCAATGTTCAATGAAACTTAGGTCTTAGTACCTTAACCTTAACTACTAAAGCTAGACCTTCCATTTAACTCTGAATCTCAACTTTTATTTCAGTGAAAAGTAATGAAACCTCAACTAAATGCTAGATGGTACATTTTGTGCCATGTGTATTGTGAACAAAATAGACATAGTCTTCATATTCATGGAGCATACAATTTGGTAAGTCTAATAAATCTAAAGCATTCTTTTGCTAACATTCTTGTAGTGTGTTAATGTTCTAGGTGACTATTTTAGGGAGGAAAATTTTGCATTTACTGACAGCAGTTTTATCAATGTGATTATGTACATTTCCTGCTTTAAACACTCTTAGAACAAGCCTGGACTCGGAGTTTCTTTGCAAGATCTTCAAAGAACACATACAACATTACACAGAAATATAGTTGAAAATAATGATAAAGATGACAATGATAGTAATGATTGTGATTATGGTTCTGATAGAAATATGATTAAAGAACCACCAAATAGAAAAATTTTTAAATTTCAATTTCTAAATGGATCTCAGCAAAAGATGGCAAAGATTTACCCACTGGGTTGTGAATTTCTTTTTAATACCCCACAGAAATAGAGATTCTCTAGATTTGCACTAAACCTTAAATTAAAGCAATCAGTAGTTTATAAGCCTTATTTACTGCCCTTAATGGTGGATAAATTAGATGGATAAATACTGAATTGGTATGTTGAAATGTTTCGTGCTTTATTGATGCTATGTGCAGGCATACTAATTGGAAAGCTGTTCTACAGTGAATCCATTGGAAGGATAAAACCTAAATTATATTAACCCAAATTTTCAGATTTTTGTGATCATGAGTCCTTCACTATTCATGATTCCTTGATTGATTCACCTCTTCTCCACCTCATTTTTATATTTTTTATTATTTTTCACTGCTATGTTCCAGAAGCTCATTTTAGATCCTCTCCACCCTCTAAGGGAGGCTCTGAGAACCGGAAAAAGAATTTGATGCCAGATCATTTTGCTAATGGAAGATAATTATTGTGATTATCTCATCCTTGCTTAAAAGCTCTAATAGTACCAAGCAGACTCTCCAACAGGGTGAAGTTTCAACCAAAATATGTTGACTCTCATTGTGGAAAAACTTGTCATATTCCTCTGAATGAGGAAAGGCTACAGATAATCCCTAAGAGAAGGCTCTTTTAGGAGAAGGCTATATAGCATCACAGAAATAGAACTTTCTTGGATCATCATCCTTGGATCCTAGCTCTGGTTTGACCAACAGGTTGCTATATTACCTAAGTTGAGTCCTAAAATCATTCTAGGCTTCATTTCCTCTCTCATATTAAAAGGGGTACTGGGAAGAAAACAATGGCAAATAGACACATGCATTATCTGAAAAACATGAGGTAAGTTAATAAATTTATTATGATTTCTCATAAAAATTATAATGATGTATTTTATAGATTTGTCATGGTTATTAATACCTACTCTTATTCTGAAACAAATATTCCACTGTCTACTTATTCAATCAAAGTAATATTTGTATATTTAGAGTGTAAAATTCACTGCTCTGTTCTTTAAGAGATGTGTAACCTTGGGCAAGTTACTTAGTCTCCCATGGCTCCAATTTCTTCATCATTAAAATAGACATTAATTATTCCTACTTTGGAAAAAGCTGAAATTCTTTTTGTAAAGATAGCATAACATTGGATCAACTATCTGACAAATATAATTCTGAACATCTTCAAAAAAATCTTGCCTATTTTTATATATGAATATTGATGCAGAGATTTGAAATATTAATTGTATGGTATATCAGAACTATAAAACATAACCACATTCATTTAATAAAATATATTCATACAAGCTATAAATCATTAAAAATGTAAAGATTGAACTACATTTCCAAAACTGAAACTTTTTAAAGCTAAAACAATTCAAATAATTTAGTGCTGACTCATGAAAATAAACTGAACATAATTTCAATAATATTAGACTGGTAATAAATTGTCCATACACCACCCAAAATATATACAGGGGTTTATCTCTCAAATGTGATTTTAAGTCAGTGAGGAAGAAAAAACAATGAATGATTCAAGGAAAATTACAACTATAAAAGGGAATTGAGATTAGAAGAATCTCAACATCATTCCTAATATAGAAACATCTAGAAGTTTTTCAATAAATGAGATGCAAATATATAAAAGTAATGATAAGAAATATAAGTAATTTTAAATTTTTATAGTTTCGATGAGGGGAAATCTTACTTTAGCATTTATATAGATGGCTTGAAAAATGCTTATAGTAATCATAGAGTGAAAATGTTATGTGGATGCATGAAAAATAAAAAGAAAGGAGTCAAAGAATATAAAATCAACAAGTCATAAAGGAAGATAGAATAAGAGCAAATGATCAATAAGACAACTCCCAAACAATGGACAAAATGCTAATAGTAAATCCTTGCCTACCATAAATTACTTAAAGTATAAATAGATTGCATTCTCTAATTCAGAGAGAGTATCTAAATAGATTGTTTAAAAAGTCTAAGACTCAAATATATATTGCCTACAAGAGGATCATTTCATCTTTGAAGACTCACATAGGAAAAAAGTGAAGGAAAGGAAAAAGATATTCCATGTAAATGGAAACCAAAAGAGGGTGGAAGTGGCTATAATTGTATCAGACAAAACAGACTTTAAGTCAAAAACTGTGACAAACAATTTCATTATATAATATGAAGGGTTCAATTTATCAATAAGATGAAGTAATTATACATGTCCTCACAGACAGCAGTACCATAATACTATAGTAGAGAAGTTTAATACTGTAGTTTCAACAAAGAATATATCATTCATACAGAAAGCAATAGGAAATATAGGACTTAAATTACATTTTAGATTAAATTGGTCTCAATAAATGCATGGGGCATTCCATTCAACCATATTAAAATATACATTCTTCATGTGTACATTAAACATTCTTCAGGATAGATCATATGCTAAGCCACAAAACAAGTCTTAACAAATTTAAGACTGACAGTCTATCAAGGTTTTTTTTTCCTAATTACAATGGTATGAAACTAGAAATCAATAATAGGAGTAATCCTAGAAAACTCATACATGTCAAAATTAAACAACACTGTCTTAACCAGTAAGTCAAAGATAATAAAGAAGGAAATTTTAAAATATTTTGAGACAAAGAACTGCAAATATAGCATATCAAAACTTACAAAATATAACAAAAGAAGTTCTGAAAAGAAATTTAATAGCAATAAATCCCTACATTTTAAAAAGGATAAATGGGCTGGAGTTGCATGTACAAATCTCTGGGTTTAATTCCCTGTACCACCAGAGAAAAAAGAGGAAGAGGAAGCAGGGAGCAGAAAAATTTTTCAAATAACTTATTGTTACACCCCAAATAACAAGAAAAAGAAGAAATTCACCCCAAAATTAGAAGAAAGAAAATTAAAATAAGAAAATTAAAATAATTCTTAGAAATATAAAATATACCATGACTACATTATGAAGAAATTAAAAATCCGAGCTGACCAATAACAAGTAATGAGATTGGCTCACTACTAAAACAACTTTCACCAAAGAAAAGTCCAGGAGCTGATGGCTTCTTGGCTGAATTCTACCAAGCATATATGAACAAGACCCAATCCTTTTTAAATTTTTCTAAAACATGGAAGAGGAAGGAATATTCCTGAAATCATTTTGCAAGCCAGCATTACCCTCAAATGAAACAAGACAAGGACACTACAAGAACATTTAGACCACTTTCCCTAGCAAATATTGACACAAAAATCCTCATCAAAATACAAAGAAACCAAATTCAACAGCATATTTAAAAGCTGATATGACATAATCAATGGTAATTATCCATGGAATACATATATTGTTCAACATATGCAAATAAGTAAATTTAGTATACTACATTAAGATAATGAAGGACAGAAGCCATGTGGTTCATCTCAATAATGCTGAAGAAGTATTTGACAAAATTCAATATCCTTTTGTGATAAAAACTCATAATAAAGTAACTATAGAAGAAATGTATCTCAACACTGTAAAGTTCATGTATGGCAAGCTCACAGCTATTATAAGCAACATTAAAAAGTTTAAAAATCTTTCCTTTAAGATCAAGTATGAGGCCATCTATCCTTATCACTTCTATTCAACATAGTACTTAAAGTTCTAGCCAGAGCAATTAGGCAAGAAAAACAAATAGAATCAAACTGCAAAACAAGATAAATTATCCTACTTGCTGATGATCTGATCTTAAATAAGGAAAATCCTAAAGATTCCACCAGAAATGTTAAAATAAATCCAGTAAAGATGCAAAATACAAAAATCAATGTACAAAAATTATTTGTGTCTCTATTATGTAGTGTCTGTAACATTGAATACTACAATTATTGATAAAAGAAATTATATAAGACAAATAAATGAAAGATAGGCTCTGTTCATGGATAAGAGGAATCTCGTTAAAATGTTTGCATTATCCAAAGTTAGGTACATACTTAATCCAATCCTTAAAAATTCCAGTGGAATTTTTCACAAAATAGAAATTAATATAAAACAACAAAAGATCTCAAACAGCCAATCTTGACCAATACTATCGAAGCTAGAAGAATCATACTTCCAGATCTCAAACTGTATTACAAAGTTATAGTAATGAAAATATCATGGTTCTGGCCTAAAAACATACACATAAACCAATGAAATATAGTAAGTTCCCAACTTAGGAACATCTGAGTTGTAAACTTTCACAGACGTGAATAGACCTCATATTATGAACATTCACAGATAGGAACAAATTGCAGAAGTAGCTCACTTGTTTTCTGGACATTGCCACAGATGTGCTGCTGTATGCTTACTGTACAGTGCAATAGTGTACAGTAGTACAGTGTGCAATCAGAGCCCAGGATGTCCAGGAGCAAGAGGAAAAGCAGTGGTGATGTGGAGGGAACTACTAGGAAGCACAAAGCAATATACACTGTACATTTGTGTCAAAGGTGTGTAAAATTTACTTTGTCGCATTTAGGAACATGTCTGACTTACAAATGTTCTCTCAGTATGGAACTTGTTCCTGAGTCAGGGACTTATTGTAGAATAGAGACCTCAGAAGTAAACCCATGCATATATTTACTTATTTTTGACAAAGGCACTAGGAATACACAATTGGGATAATAAATAGTGCTGGGAAAACCGAGTATCTGCATGCCAAAAAGAGAAGAAAGAAACTGACACTTCCTTTACATGTGAAAGAAATCAATTCAAAATTAATCAAAAGCTTAAACATAACAACTAGAAGAAAATATAAGAGAATAAATACACTTTGGCACTGGTCTCAGCAATGAGCTTTTCTTTTTCCTTTTTTTCTGCTATTAGTAGTTCCTATTAACCTTACAAAATACTGGGTTTCAGTGCATATATTTTGATCATATCCATCCTCCCTATTATCCTCTTTTTCATTCCTCCACCTCCTCCTTTATTTCCTTCCCTTATTCACAGCTCAGGCAACAAAAGCAAAAATAAACAAGTGGAACTACATAAACTATGAAATTTCTGTAGTTTATGTATTTTAATCAACAAAATTAAGTAGTACCCTACAGCATAGCAAAAAAATATTCCTAAACCACATATTTCATTAGAACTTAATTTCCCAAATATCTAAGGAACTCATATAACTCAATAACATAAAATATTAACAACAACCTTATAAAAATGGGTAAAAGATTTGAATAGACCTTTTTCCAAAGAAGACATACAAATAGCATAAAAGTATATGAAAAGACACTCAGTATCACTAAACATTAGGGAAACATAAATTAATGCTACAGTGAGATATCGTCTCACAACTTGTTAATACAGATATTTTCAAAAAGCCAAAAATAATAAATATTAGCAAGGGTGTGGAATAAAAGGAATCTTAAAATATTGTTGGTGGAAATGTAAACTGGTATATCAATTATGGAAAATAGTATAAAATTCCACAAAAAAATTAAAAAACACTACCATATAGAACTCACAATTCCACTTTTGAGTATATATTCAAAGGAAATAAAAATTATCATCTCAAAGTCACCTACACATTCATGTTCTTTGGAGTATTATCCACAATAGTCAACATAAAGAAATAAACTGTCAATAAATAAACAGGTAAAGAAAATATAGATTTTAAAAAGAAGGAAATTCTAAACTTTTCCACAAGATAAATAAACCTGGAGGATATTAGGCTAGGTGTAATAACTTAGACATAGAAAGACAAATATGGCATAATTGTATGTGGAGGCTTTAAGAAAACTAGCCTGATTGTGGTAATCATTTCATAATGCACATATGTCAAAACAGCCTGTTGTATACTCTCAATAGATGCACATTTTTTCAGTCATACCTCAGTAAATCTGGGAGGAAAAACAATATCAGAGTGAAAAGAGTGGTTAAGGTATTGAGAGAATGCCACAAAAAATTATATAACAAATCTGAAAAATATTTTCAGAACACAACAGAAAAGATGCTAATATTTGTAATAAATAATACATAAAGAGCTTTCACAAAGTGGGAAGATAAAGGTGAACGCAATAGAAACAAAATAAAATATATAAGGAGGCAATTCACAAAAATACAATTGTGCAATAAATACAAGGAAAGAATTTATACCATTAAAATTTGTTAAAAAATGAAATACATTTCTACCTATTAACTTGATATGGTTTTACAAGTTTAATAATACATGAATTGACTACATTGTGACACATAAAACACAGAGGGAAATAGAATTGTCAAGAAACAATCCCTGCATATTGATAGAAACATAAATTAATGCAATCCTTTGGGAGAATATACTGGCACTATTTATTAGTATTAAAAAGTGTATATTCCTCATCCTAAAAATCTTGCTTGTAGCCATTTACTCTGATGATATTGAGAAGGACATAAGAAATTCATGACTATGTTAGCACTTATGTGTGGATATGTGGTTGGATAGACATGGATGAGGCAGATTTATATTTGGATCATGTAATACTCTGTATAATTTAATTGGTTTTCTTTTGTGTTTTCATGTTCACATACAACTGTTCTGCCATTTGAAGAAAATATGTAAGGAAGTTAAGACTATGCCACAGACTTTAGAGCTGTTACAAATATGAGTGATAATCTAGAATATCCAGAATATTCCTCAACACAAAGTAAGTGTTCAACAAATGGCTTTATATATATATATGTGTGTGTATATATATATAATTTTGTGAAAAAAATATAACTACATCTACTTCATTATTGTCATCTCTCTTAGATGACTATCTAGTAAAATAATAAACATCCTCTATTCCCTTATCTAAACAATGTAATTTCATCACATATGAGGTCTGAATAGAATTATGGAATAGAAAATACTCCAGAGGAAAAAGGCTTAGAAAATATCTAGTCCAAATGTTTGCCCATGTTTATAGCAGCACAGTTTGTAATAACTAAATCTTGGAAACAGCCCAAATGCCCATCAACTGATGAGTGGATAAAGACGATGCAGTTTTTTATACAATGGAGTACTAGTCTTCCGTAAAGACAGATGAGCTTCAGACACTTATAGCTAAATGGATGGACCTTGAGACCATACACTTAATGAAATAAATTGAACATACATGTTTAAATATTACATTGTTTCTTTGGTGTGAGAAACCAAAAGTGGAAATAGGGACTGAAATGTATAATGGATGTTGGGAAATGGGAAGAAAGTGTTCAAATGGGAAGGGGAACAAGGGAGGAGGGAGGGAGAAAGGAAGGAAAGGACAAGAAAAAAGTGAAAATAGAAGGATAAAATGGAAACAAAGCTTTTGTACATAAAGGGGACCTGAAAGTGGAAGAGGATAAAATGTATTTAAGAAAATGTTGGATTTGATTTTAAAGTAAAATAGTTAACATATTCACCGGAAGAACTGACTTTCTTGAGACCACAGTATTTTAAGGCTAAGTGGAACCAGAATACACACCAATGGAGATTCTCGGGCAGGGTGGGGGCGATATTTAAAAGTTTTGAAGAAGGCTTTTGAAAACAGAAAGGACTAATACTTGTGGTTAAGCAGGAACAGTGCAATGAAATGTGTTCCTAACAAATATTGTGCACTAGTTCAGAAGTGCTTATTGTCACTGGGTCACCAAGTAAGAGTAAATCAATCTGGCATGCCCAAAAGAAATACTCTTCCTAAAGTTACAGAGGAAAAAACCCTCAAAGGTGCATTTCTTTTTTAAAATTCATTAAGTTTATTGATACATTTTAGGTATAGAATACAGTTACATTCTTCATTGGGATCTTGTGCCTTTACATTATATATCTTGGTTCTTATTTTTTCCCCATTCCCCTGCCCTCCCTTTAACTCCTCCACCCCTTGCTATTTACTAAGACTTTCTGTTTTTTTCCTTTTCTCATATTCTTTTCTTTCCCTTCTTTCCTTTCCCCTACACCCCCAACTTCCCCTTTCCCTTTGGAACTTTTTGTCCTATTTCACATACCAGAGAAACTATTCAATATTTACACATGTGTGTCCTATTTATTTCACTTGAGTATGGCCTCAATGTGCATCCATTTAGCTATAAACGTCTCTGGTTTCTAATTCTTTATGGCTGAGTAGTACTCCATTTTATTAAAAAAATAATCTTTGTCCAGTCTCCAGTTGATGGGCAACTGGGCTGTTTCCAAGTTTTAGCTATTACAGACTCTGCCACTATAAACAGGGGTGCACATATATCACTGTGGTATGGTTCTTTTAATTCTCTGGGGAAGATACTCAGCAGAGGAATAGCTAGGTCAAATGGGACCTCTAATCCTAGTTATTTGAAGTATCTCTATACTGATTTCCACAGTGGTTGCACCATTCTGCACCCCCACCAACAGTGGAGAAGGGTTCTTTTTTCCCTACAGCCCCACCAGCATTTGTTATTGGTTGATAGCAGCCATTCTTTCTGGAGAGAGAGAATCTCAGCATTGTTTTCATTTGCATCTCTTGGATGACCAGTAATTTTGAACATTTTTTCATATCTTTATTTGCTGTTTCTACTTCTTTGTCTGAGAAATGTCTGTTCATTTCAGATGCCCATTTTTGGATTGGATCTTTAACTTTTGGAGGTCTCTTTTTAAAGTTCTTTATATATTCTAGATAGTAGACCTTTATCTGAGGAAAAGGTGGTAAAAATTTTTCCCACGTTGTGGGTTGTCTCTTCACTCTTTTGGTAGTTTCACTTGGTGTGCACAAGTTTCTTAATAAGATGAGATCCCAGTTGTGATTCTTTGTGTTAGTTCTCATGAGACTGAGGTTTTGTTCATAAAATCTTTTCCTACACCAATCAGTATCTTCAAGGGTTCTGCCTAAACTTTCTTCCAACTGATTTAGTATTTCTGTTTTAATATCTAGATCTGTAATCCATTTCAATTTTAGTTTAGTGCATGGTAAGTGATATAGGTCTAGTTTTAATCTTTGGCAAGTTGAAGCCCAATTTCTCCAGCACCATTTATTAAAGTGGCTATCTTTCCTCCAGTGAGGGTGTTTGGCTCCTTTGTCAAAGATGAGGTGGCTGAGTGTGTCTGGAGTTTTTTCTGCATCTCATAATCTGTTCCACTGATCCTCAGGTCTGTTTATTTTTTTTTCCCAGTACCATGCTGTTTTTATCACAGTACCCATGCAGTATAGTTTGAAGTTGGGGATTATAATGCCCTCTACCTGGTCTTTGTTGCCTAGAATTGATTTAGCTATTCTTGGTCTCTTCTTGTTCCAAATAAATTTTTAGATTGTTTTCTCAAGGTCTGTGAAGCATGCTGTTAGAATTTCAATTGGGATTGCATTGAATCTTCATAGCAGTTTTGGAAACATGGCCATTTTCACTACATTGGTTCTTCCTACCAAGGACCAAGGGATGTCTTTCCATTTTCTGATATCCTTTTCAATCTCTCTTTTCAGAGTACTCTAGTTTTCAGAGTAGAGGTCTTTGAATTCTTTCATTAGGATGATTCCTAGGTATCTCATTTTTTTATGCTATTGCAAAGGGAGTTTTCTGCAGTTCTCTTGGTGACTCTGTTGTTTGTGTACAGGAAGGCTATTGATTTTGTGTGTTGATCTTGTATCCAGTTACTCTGCTGAATTTGGTTATTAAGTCTAGAAGACATTTGGTGGAGTTCTTGGGGTCTTCTATTTAGAGTATCATGTAACCTGCAAATAATGACAATTTGACTTCTTCATTTCCTATCTTTATTCCTTTTATTTCTTTCTCTTGTCTAATTGCTATGGCTAGTGTTTCCAGAACTATATTGAAAAGGAGTGGTGATAGTGGACATCCTTGTCTTATTCTTGATTTTAGCATGAAGGATTTGAGATTTTGATCATTTAGTATGATGTTGGCTGTTGGCGTTTCATAGATGGCTTTTGTCAGATTGAGGTAGAGACTGTCTATTCCAGTTTTCTGTTGGGTTTTTATCATGAATGGGTGTTGGATTGTGTCAAATGCCTATTCTGAGTCTATTGAGATGCTCATATGGTTTTTGCCCTTGTCTCTGTTAATATAGTGTATTATATTTATTGATTTGTGTTTGTTGAACCATCGCTGCATCCCTGGGATGAATCCCACTTGGTCAGGGTGTATGATCTTCTTAATGATCTTCTGCATTTTGTTTGCCAGTATCTTATTGAGCATTTGTGCATCTATGTTCATTAGTGAGATTGGCCTATAGTTCTCTTTTTCAGTTGGGTCTTTCTCTGCTTTTGGGATCAAGGTGATGCTTGCTTCCAGAAATGAATTCGGGAGTATTGCTTCCCTTTCAATTTCATTAAAGAGTTTAAAGAGTAGTGGCACTAGTTCTTCTATAAATGACTCATAGAATTCAGCAGTGAAGTCATCAGGACCCAGGCTTTTCTTCATTGGTAAGTTTTTAATTATGTTTTCAATTTCATTCATTGACATTGAGTTGTTTAGAATATTTTAAATCTTCTTCTTTCAACTTTGGTAAGGAGTATGTTGTTCAATTTCAATGTGTTTGTGAAATATTTGTAATTTCTTTTATTATTGGTCTCCAATTTCATCACACTATGGTCGGGTAATATACAGAGGATAACTTCAATTTCTTTGCATTTATTTCATCAAGTTCTATGAGCAAGTATGTGGTCAACTTTGGATAACAACCCATGTGCAGCTGAAAGGAATGTGTATTCTGATTTTGTGGGGTGGAACATTGTAAACATCTGTTAAGTTCATTTGTTCAAGAGTAGATTGAGTTGTAGTATTTTGTTATTTATTTTTTGTCTAGTTGATGTATCTATTTGTGACAGTGGGGTATTGAAGTCCCCCACTACAATTGTATTAGTGCTTATTTGATTTTTCATGTCCATTAATATTTATTTTATATAGTTGGGTGCACTAGTATTTGGTGCATATATATTTATGATTGTTATCTCTTTCTCTTGGATTGTTCCCTTTACAAGGATGTGGTGGCCTTCTTTATCTCTCTTACATGGTGTTGGTTTGAAATCCATTTGATCTGCAAAGAGGATAGATACTCCTGCTTTTTTTCAGGTTCCTGTCTCATAGAGTATTGTTTTCCACCCTTTAACTTTCAGTGTATGAGTTTCTTTTTTAATTAACTGTGTTTCTTCTATGCAGCACATTGTTGGATCTTGCTTCTTGACCCATTCTGCCAGTGCATTTCTTTTGATTGGTGAATTGAGACCATGATCACTGATGGTTATAACTGATACGTATTGACTTATCCTTGTCATTACTTTTTCTTTTTGTTGGATTCTCCTCCTTTGCATTTAATTTCTTGTTGTGCCTGATGGATTCATTCTTCTGGGTTTCATGGGGTTGTGATCTTCATTATCTTTTCCTAGTATATTGTTTAAACTTTTTTGTAGCTCTGCTTTGGTATTCATGAAGTTCCTCAGGTGTTCTTTGTCATGAAATAGCTGATCTCTCCATCAATTTTGAATGACAGTTTTGACACATCAGTCTGGGTTGGAGGATTTTTTTTTCCTTTAGGGCTTGAAATACTTCACTCCAGGCTCTTTTTAACTTATGGGTTTGTGTTGAAAAGTCTGTTGTGATTCTGATGGGCTTTCCTTTGTATGTGATTTGTTTCTTTTCTCTAACTGCTTGTACAATTTTGTTCTTCTGTTGGGTTTCTGGAATCTTGACTATTATTTGCATAGGTGTAGGTTTTTTTGATCCTGGCTAGTTGGAGTCCTATATGCCTCATTTATCTGTATGTCAAGTTCTTTTGCCCTGCTTGGGAAGTTTTCTGCCATTACTTCTGTGAACAGGTTTTTTTATGTCATTTGCACTATCTCCTGTTTCTTCCTTGACTCCAATCAGTCTTATTTTATTCTTTTTTGCATCATCTAGCAGCTGCTGGATTGATTTCTCATGGTCCCTTGCTATTTTTAAGAAATCTTTCTTTTCCTGGTGACTAATCACAATCTTGTCTTCTATATGTGATACTCTGTCCTCATATTGGTTCATTTTGCTGCATAAACTTTCAATGCTGTTTTTAATCTTCTGGATATCTGTTTGCATCTTTTTTTTATGGATTCTATTTGTTTCCTATATTGGGAATCCATTGTGCTCCTCAGCTCCTCTATTTTTTTTTATCTGTGTCTGCTCTAGAGTTATTAATCATGTCTTTCACTGTTGACACAATCTCTGCTGTTATCTGAGAAATTATTTCTAATTTCATTTTTTCCATATCCTCTTTTCTTGCCAGTTCAGGGAGTCCAGGTGGTTGAGTTTCAGTTTGTTCCATCTTTCCATCCCTTTGCCCCTTGGAGTTGCCTTTGGTCAGCCAAAAGTGGTTTTGATATTTGTTTAGGTGTCTTCTCATTTCAACCAGTGCAGTCTGCTGTGCCTTTATTGATGTGACTCTTTGCTCTCCCAGTGGGTTTCAATTCTCAAGAAGCCTCAGAGAGGCCTTCTTTCTGCTACTCACCACTGCACCAATACCTGGGTTCAGAATGATGGCCTTCTGGATCCCTGTGCTGGGCTGTTGTCTGGGAAGGCCTCTGGCTGGGCCTATGGGCCTCCACAGCTGTTTTCTAGGTAGGCCTTTGGCTAGGGCCTGCACACACAAGCTGCTGGTGTCCTGGTGGGGCCCTTGCTGGAGCCTGTGCACCTGCACCTCTGCTGTCCAGGTGGGCTTCTGGCTCAGGTCTGTGCTGCTGAGCCACTGATGTCTGGGCAGGCTTCTCAAAGGTGCATTTCTCATCCTTTTTTAGCATATCAGTGATAAAGTGTAAAAGGTATTCTACTGAGATTCTAAGTCCTAGGACTTAGCTCTTTCTAGACTTTTTTGAGGGGGACATGTAGTTTTATTGATTAAACCAGGCCCTTTGTACTTAGCTATTTTGCTAGCCCTTCTTATTTTGAGGCAGGTATTTTCTGAGTCACTACATTGCTTAGGCTCAGCTAAAACTTAAATTCTCCTGCCTCAGCTTCAGAGTGCTAGGATTACAAGCATGTGCCACCATGCCTGACTTCTTTCTAGACTCTTAAACCGTTTTTGAATTTTCTTAGTCAGTAAACTGAAAGAGAACAGATTTTCTACTTCTTGTCTTAAGGGTGAAATAAAATAGTTTGTTGTAGCACCTTAAAAAACCCAAAGAGTTACTCACATGTAAGCCATCATCAATATTATTGTCATCATTCAGCTTTCTTTTCCAGTTGTATGTTGCCTTCACTAAGCAACTTCACTTCAGTAGCACATAAAGATGTACTTTTATGTTTTCATAAAAAGCTAGTACACAGAATCTTCAAAATAAGGAAAGACTCTCCATTGCACTGTGGATAATGCTACAAGGGAACACTGCAGAGGGAGCTTGTGCATCCCCTGGTGTGGAGCAACCTGGGTGCTCCTAGTTGATAGGAGCTGGTTGCCAATGCTACATCTTTGGACATTCGAAAATTGTTAGTGTCCTTCTGAGAAGGATGTAAAAAGATGCCCTCCCATATCCCACATAGCTCCTCTGGAAGCTCAAAAAAAAAAAAAAAAAAAAAACCAATTTCAGGTCTAGAGGGAAACTTCATATCACAATTAACAGATCTCTCTACAAACCACTGTAACAAATTCACAAATTGCTTGGCTTAAAATTAACAAGAAGTTTGTTTTATCACTTTATAATGCCTTTATTCATTCTATTTAATATTTATTTGCTGTATTGCAAATTTATTTCATGCTGACAGTTTATGTTGTTAGGTACCTGTCATCCTAGCAATTTCCTAATCTAGACAAATTTAAATTTCCATTCTTCCTACTTCTGAAAGTATTTCTCTTTTGTCTGCTAGCCTCCATTTATGTACTGAGAAAGTTTAGTTTGTTCTCATTTTGACCCTCTGTAGGAAACTTTCATTAAGTTATTGTGATAGTTAACTGATTGCGCCGATTTTAGTAAGAAATACCCAACTATATTGGCTCAGAGTAGTTCCAGGTGTGGAAGACCCATCAGAGGGAGGATTGTCACCAGAATGCTATAAAAGGAAACCAAAAAGGAAAGCTCACTTCTGTCTCTTCAGAAGAGCTCGAGCCTTCACCTTCACTTTAGATGTGTCTCCTGGCCTCCAAAGCAGTCTCTTCAGCCTTTTATTTCAGCCCTTCGGGCCTTCAGATACAAACTTGCATGGGACACTACAATGAGCTCCAGGCCTTTGACTGGATCCTTCAGATCTACAGTACACAGACAGCCCTTTTGCACTCCTCCTCACCTGACTCTATGGGCAGGCATTGTAAGCCAATCTTGGAAGTTATTATATATTTGTATATCCTGCATTAAATCTGTCTCTCTAGTGAACACTGACTGATACATATTGTTATTTTTAGTATATTTTTACATCTTAACATTTTAGAACCTTAGTATAGTTCCCTATATTCTGAAACTACATTTTTATGTTCCTGTTATGGGTCTATTTTCACACAATTTGGGGGGCACTATGTGGGCTGTTTTCAATATGGACATTTACATACCTCAACTCTGGAAAATTTCCTTTCAAGATTTTTCATTTTCTTACATCAGCTTCTTCCTTCTTTTCTGAATCTTGTGTGTCAGATTATGGACCTACTAAAAGAAACCTGTACTGATCTCACTGTTTTTCTCCTTTTTATATACAGATATTCCTCATTTAACAACCTACCAGTTTGATAACCATTTGGATTTATGAACAACCTTTTTTGTACAGTTCTGTATATCATGTTTCTTAATGTATTTTTGTACAGTACACCTTGTTTATATAGTACTGTAATTTTTGCCGATTATACTGTACAGTACTGTAATTTTATGTTCTGTAATTCATTTCAGTACTGCATGAAAGGGTTATGGAAATAAAAGCAAAGTCATCAAGTTGAAGATTCTTTTGACCATTTCTTTGTCCTGAATATTGTAATATATACTTTATGTAATTCCTCATTTATCAACCTATTCAGTTAATGACCTTGTCCCAGGTCTAAATCACTGTTAAAGAGGAATGTCTGTATTCTGTTTTTAGTGTCATTATGTTGTGCTAGTTCCTGAGAAAAAGTCTTGACGCTTTTACTCTTGTATTTTTTTCTTTGAGGCTATTCTATTTTTAATTTTCAGAAGTTCTGTTTTCTGTGAATACCTACTAAATAACATCCACTTTAAAAATGATAGCTCTTGGCACGCCCTACCGAGGTCCTGAGTCCTGTGGAAGATGCCGAATCACCCCGCTGCAGACAGGCAGGTCTGCCCATGCCCTACTGAGGTCCTGAGTCACACAGAACACGCCGAATCAGCCCGCTGCAGACAGGAAGGTCTGCCCATGCCCTACTGAGGTCCCCAGTTGGGCAGAATACGCCGAATCAGCCCGCTGCACACAAGAAGGTCTGTGCACACCCTACTGAGGTCCTGAGTTGCGCGGAAGACACCAAATCACCCCGCTGCAGACAAACAGGCACCTGGTTCCACACTACAAAGACGGAGAGGACATCAGACCACCAGACCAAGGTACTAAGTCCAGCTGTCCCCGGCCCAGAGGGAGGGGCTTCTGAGCCATCGTCCCACTGCTCCTGGTCCAGAGGAAGGGGCTTCCTGGTCACCATTCCTCCCACTGCTCCCAGCCCAGAGGAAAGGGCTTTTGGGCCACCTTCTGTCCTGCCACTCCTGGCCCAGAGGAAGGGGCTTCCAGGCCACCATCCCTCCCACCACTCCCAGCCCAGAGGTAGGGGCTTCTGAGCCACCAACCCACTGCACCTGGTCCAGAGGAAAGGGCTTCCTGGCCACCATCCCTCCTGCTGCTCCCAGCCCACAGGAAAGGGCTTTTGGGCCACCATCCCAACTGCTGCTCCCAGGCCCTGTCCCACCTCTCCCAGCTCAGAGGAGGTAATCTGTGCAGGTACCAACAGCCCCTGTGGAGTTGAAATGAGAAAACATGTAAATAAGTCTCAAAACAAAACTCCCAGATCACCTACAGCAACCCCAAAGGGAAATGAGATGGAACACGCTGATGCTCAACCACCTGGACCCACTGGACTGGCAACAAAAGGGGATCTGGAAAAAATGAAATCAGAAATAATTTCTCAGATTACAGGAGAAATTGTGCCCCTAGTGCAAGACATGATTAATAAATCTAGAGAGGAGCTCAGGAACATGATGGAATCCCAACATAAGAAACAAATGGAATCCATAAAACAGATGCAAATAGATTTCCAGGACATGAAAAACTCCACGGAAAGTCTAGACAGCAGACTGAGCCAATGTGAGGACAGAATTTCAGATATAGAAGATAAGATTGCAATTAGTGACCAGGAAAACAAAAATTGCTTCAAAATTATAATGAGGAACCAATCCAGCAGCTGCTAGATGATGCAAAGAAGAATAACATAAGACTGATTGGAGTCAATGAAGAAACAGGAGAGAGTGGAGATGATATAAAAAAATCTCTTCACAGAAATAATGGCAGAAAACTTCCCAAGCAGGGGAAAAGAGCTTGACATACAGATAAGTGAGGCATATAGGACTCCAAGTAGCCTTGATCAAAAAAAATCTACACATAGGCGTATAATTGTTAAGATTCCAGAAACACAACAGAAGAACAAAATTCTCCAAGCAGTCAGAGAAAAGAAACAAATGACATACAAAGGAAAGCCCATCAGAATCACAGCAGACTTCTCAACACAAACCATCAAGGTAAGAAGAGCTTGGAGTGACATATTCCAAGCCCTAAAAGAAAATAGCCTCCAACCCAGATTGATGTACCCTGCAAAACTATCTTTCAAAATTGATAGAGAAATAAGATACTTTCATGACAAAGAGCACCATAGGAACTTCATGAATACCAAACCAGCACTCCACAGAATTTGACACAAAATCCTAGGAACAGACAGTGAGGATCACAACCCCAGGAAGCAAAGCAGAATGAACCCATCTGGCATGACAAGAAATTAAATGTAAAGGGGGAGAACCCAACAAAAAGAAAAACTCATGGCAATGACAAGTCAATATGTTTCAGTTATAACCATCAACGTTAATGGTCTCAATTCACCAATCAAAAGAAAGAGACTGGCAGAATGGGTCAAGAAGCAAAATCCAACAATGTAAGAAACATACAACATACAAGAAACACACTTAATTCAAAAGGAAACTCACAGACAGAAAGTTAAAGGGTGGAAAACAATACTCCATGTGACAGGAACCCGAAAAAAAGCAGAAGTAGCTATCCTCTTGGCAGAACAAGTAGATTTCAAACCAACACTGATTAAGAGAGACAAAGAAGGACACTAAATCCTTGTAAAGGGAAGAATCCAAGAGGAAGAGATGACAATCATAAATATCTATGCACCAAACACTAGTGTGCCCAACTATATACAACAAATACTAATGGGCATGAAAAGTCATATATGCACTAATACAATTGCAGTGGGGGACCTCAACACCCCACTGTCACAAATAGACAGATGAACTAGACTAAAAACAAGTGATGAAATACTAGAACTCAATCGAACTCTTGAACATATGAACTTAACAGATGTTTACAGAGTCTTCCACCCCACAAAATCAGAATACACATTCTTCTCAGCTGCACATGGGTCATTCTCCAAAATAGACCACATACTCACACATAGAACATGTTTAAGTAACTGCAAAGGAATTGAAGTTATCCCTTGTACATTATCAGACCATAGTGTGATGAAATTGGACATCCATAGCAAAAGAACCTCAAAAAATTTCATAAACACGTGAAAATTGAACAACACACTTCTCAATAACCAATGGGTCACAGAGGAAATTAAAGAAGAAATCAGACAGTTCCTTCAATTAAATGACAATGACAGTACAACATATCAGAATGTACGGGACACAATGAAAGCAGTCTTGGGAGGGAAATTCATAGCAGTTAATACGCATATTAGGAAAACAGAATGAGCCCAATTAAACAACCTGATGCTGAACCTCAAGCTTCCAGAAAAAGAAGAGCAGGACAACCCCAAAGCTCATACAAGGGAGGTAATTATAAAGATCAGAGGAGAAATCAATGCAATGGAGACTAAGAGAATGATACATAAAATCAATGAAGCCAAGAGTTGGTTCTTTGAAAGAATCAACCAAATTGACAAACCCTTAGCCAACCTTGTCAGAAAAAGGAAAGAAAAGGCCCAAATCCATGCAATTAGGAATGAAAAGGGTGAAATTACAACAGACTCAGCAGAAATCCACAGGATCATCAATACCTACTTCCAGAACCTATATGCCAATAAGATGGACAACACAGAAGAAATGGACAGATTCCTAGACACATGTGAATTACCAAAGTTGAATGAAGAAGACCTAAAAATTCTGAACAACCCAATATCAACCAATGAAATTGAAAATGTAATTAAAAACTTATCAACTAAGGAAAGCCCGGGCCCTGATGGCTTCACTGCTGAATTCTACAAGACATTTAGAGAGGAAATGCTGCCACTACTGTTTAAACTCTTCAATGAAATTGAAAGGGAAGCAATACTCCCAAATTCATTCCTGGAAGCAAGCATCACCTTGATCCCCAAAGCAGAGAAAGATCCAACTGAAAAGGATAACTATAGCGCAATCTCACTAATGAACATAGATGCAAAAATCCTTAAAAAGATACTGGCAAATAGAATACAGAAGATCATCAAGAAGATCATACACCCTGATCAAGTGGGATTCATCCCAGGGATGCAAGAATGGTTCAATGTATGAAAATCAATCAATGTAATACACTATATCAATAGAGCCAAGGAAAAAAGCCATATGATTATCTGCATGGATGCAGAAAAAGCATTTGACAAAATCCAACATGCATTTATGTTAAAAACCCTACAAAAAATTGAAATAGATGGTCTCTCCCTCAAACTGATAGAAGCCATCTATGAAAAACCAACAGCCAATATCATACTAAATGGTCAAAAACTGAAATCCTTCACACTCAAATCAGGAACAAGACAAGGATGTCCACTCTCACCACTCTTGTTCAATATAGTTCTGGAAACATTAGCCACAGCAATTAGACAAGAGAAAGAAATAAAAGGAATAAAGATAGGTAATGAAAAATTCAAATTGTCATTATTTGCAGATGACATGATACTCTATATAGAAGACCCCAAGAACTCCACCAAAAGTCATCTAGACTTAATAACCAAATTCAGTCAAGTAGCTGGTTACAAGGTCAACACACAAAAATCAATAGCTTTCCTTTACACCAATGACAGACTCACTGAGAGAGAAATAGGGCAAATAATTCCTTTCACAATAGCATCCAAAAAACTGAAATACCTAGGAATCATCCTAACCAAAGAAATCAAAGACCTCTTCTCTGAAAACTATGGCACTCTGAAAAGAGAGATTGAAGATGATATCAGAAAATGGACAGACATCCCCTGCTCCTGAGTAGGAAGGATTAACATAGTGAAAATGGCCATACTTCCAAAACTGCTATATAGATTTAATGCAATTCCAATTGAGATCCCAGCAGCATACTTCATGGACCTTGAGAAAACAATCCAAAAATTCATTTGGAACAAGAAGAGACCCAGAATAGCAAAAGCAATTCTAGGTAACAGAGACATGGCTGGGGGTATCACAATCCCCAACCTGCAACTATACTACAAAGCTACTCTGATAAAAACAGCATGGTCCTGGCAAAGAAACAGACCTGAGGACCAGTGGAACAGATTAGAAGATGCAGAAACAATGCCAGACACACTCAGCCATCTCATCTTCGACGAAGGAGCCAAACACCCTCACTGGAGGAAAGATAGACTCTTTAATAAATGGTGCTGGAAAAATTGGGCTTCAACTTCCCAAAGATTGAAACTAGACCTGTATCTCTCACCATGCACTAAACTAAAATCAAAATGGATTAAAGATCTAAATATTAAAATAGAAACTCTAAGCCAGTTGGAACAGAGGTTAGGTAGAACCCTTGAAGACATAGGAGTAGGAAAAGATTTTCTGAACAAAACCTCAGTTGCCCATGAACTAGCACAATCAACAAATGGGATCTCATCTTATTAAAATGCTTCTGCACAGCAAGAGAAACCACCAGCAATGTGAAGAGACAACCCACAATGTGGGAAAAAATCTTCACCTGCTCTTCCTCAGACAAAGGTCTAGTATCTCAAATCTATAAAGAACATAAAAAGATCAGACCTCCCAAATTGAAAGACCCAATCCAAAAATGGGCATCTGAAATGAACAGACATTTCTCAGACAAAGAAGTAGAAATAGCAAATAAATACATGAAAAAATGTTCAACATCACTGGTCATTCAAGAGATGCAAATGAAAACAATGGTGAGATTCCACTTCACTCCAGAAAGAATGGCTGCTATCATGAAATCAACCAATAACAAATGCTGGTGGGGCTGTGGGCAAAGAGGAACCCTGCTCCACTGCTGGTGGGAGTGTAGACTGGTGCAAGCACTGTGGCAATCAGTATGGAGATACCTCAAAGAACTAGGACTGGAAGTCCCATTTGACCCCGCTATTCCACTGCTGGGGATCTTCCCCAAAGAATTAAAAGAATCATACCACAGTGATATATGTGCACCCATGTTCATAGCAGCACATTTGTAATAGCTAAAACTTGGAAACAGCCCAAATGCCCATCAACTGGAGACTGGAGAAAGAAAATGTGGGGGTTTTCTATAAAACGGAGTACTGCTCAGCCATAAAAAAATGAGAAATTAGAGACATTTATAGCTAAGTGGATGCATATTGAGGTGATACTCTTAAGTGAAATAAATAGGACACACATGTATAAATACCAAATAGTTTCTCTGGTGTGAGAAACTGAAAGTGTAAATAAGGACTAAAATGTATAATAGGTAATGTGAAATAGGAAGAAAAGGGGCAAAGGGGAAGGAAGTGGGAGGGCTAGGGGAAGGGATAGAAGGGAATGGGATTAATATGAGAAAATGGAAAAATAGGAACAAAATCTTTGTAAATAGGGAGGACTGGAGGGGTTGAAGGGAGGGCTGGGCAAGGGTGAAAAATAAGAACCAAGAGAGACTATGTAAAGGTGCAAATTTCCAATGATGAATGTCATTATATTGTATACCTAAAATGTACCAATGATTAGAATGAATAATTGAAAATGCAAAATAGGAAGCAAAGGTCCAAAGGGGTAGGGGTAGTGGGAGGGTTGGGGAAAGGAAAGAAGGGAAAGGAAAAATGCTGAGAAATGGAAAGAATGGGAATAAACTCTTTGTAAATAGGGAAGGGTGGAGGGGGTGAAGGGAGGGCTAGGAATGGGGAAAAAATAAGAACCAAGATGCATTATGTAAAGGTACAATTCCCAATGAGAAATGTAATTGTGTTGTATACCTACAATGTACCAATTAAAGAATTTAATAAAGTGCAAAAAAAAAAAAAAAAGATGAGGTAGCTGAGTACGTCTGGAGTTTTTAAGGTAGTTGTGTCTTAATATTTAAGTTATGTTTTATTTGGTGTTTTAAATGTCCTAGAACTAAGCAGTCCATGGTAAGAGAATTTGTTCTTAGTTTTCAGCAACCTACAGAGTGTCTGTTCCAAACTCTGAAACTTATAAGGAAAGATGATAAATCTCAACGGGAAAACTGATTTTTTTGAGATGTAGAACTCAGTGAAAGAGCAAAGACAGCCTTTAGTTCTTGTTTCTGACCTAGTTTTTGATACTATGCAGTAATGCCCTATCATCTGGGATCTCTAAAAATCATCTCAGTCGAGACAAAGGAGGTGCAGCTTTTGGTAGGTAGTATTTGTTCTGTTTTTGCTTTTTCTCTGGAGGAGGCCTTGAACAGCATTTACAAGAAAGAAAACTTTTCATCGCCATCAATACTTCTTCTCATTCAATAAGGTCTACTTTATTGACATTTCTGACTGATACCACCAGAGCTAGGTGTTTTCCAGGGTTGGATCCAGAGCTCAGTGATGCTAGCCAGTAAAATGGTTGAGGTCTTTGTGGATCACAGAGAGAATTAGGGTTTTTTAAAAACAATTCTAGCCATGTACATGCAGCTACATTTAACATCAGGAAATGGGACTGTCACAGGGGAGATTTTTTCTTTTCTTTCTTTTTTTTAGAGAGATAAATCTTGTTCAGGATCTACAAGCAACTTTGCTTTTAGTTCTATTGACATAATTTAGTTGTGTGTTCACTTATAGGTTTGTGGTCTTAAGAGCCTTCTTTTGAAGAGCTCATTGTCAAAGAAAGGAGCTTCAGGAATGGCAGAATAAGGACCTACAGAAATTTGTTCATTTACAAAAAACAGTAAGGTGACTGATGCTGTCATTTGTCACCAGAGATATCCCTAAGTTGTAGATCTTCAAGGCTGGAGGTATAGATGAAGGAAGATTGCACTGCTCATGAAATTCAAAAGTTGAATGGCAGAGCTCATTAATGGTAGAAAAATAAAATGCACATGATACTGGCCTCAGATTCATAAATAACTCCTCTAAAGAGTTTTAGACCTATTTCCAAATAAAGTTATTAATCTCATGAATATATGTTCATAGGATTGAAAAAGTTGATATTTATTTCACATTTTTAAATTTACATTCAATCAAACCATCTGGAGTCCACTATGAAATTATATAATCTCTTAAGTATCTTGTAAGTAGAAAATTTTTATTGTGCTATATTTTAAGTGATACAAGTTTCAGTATGTTGAATGTTAATATTTTCAACACATCCATATGTGTGCGTGTGCCCGCACACACACACACGCACACACACTCACACACACACACACATATATATGTATATATATACTTTCTTTGTCATTTCTTCATTTTAAAATTCATTGACAATTTCCACTTAAAAGACTGGGGCCTCTTTTGATACTTAAGAAACCACAGACCTTGAATCTGGTGTCTTAGGAGAGAAAAATGCAGTAAAATCAGGAAGCTTGAAGCAACTGAAAATACTCTAAAGGATTTCAATTACATGACTTAAAGAAAATCCCAAACTTCTTAGGACCCTTCTACTGCAAGTGTGGTCTGTAGAGCAACAACATGGGCAATGCCTGGCAGTTGTTAGAAAGACAGAATCTCTCACCCCATCATGAGAACCCCTCAGTCAGAATCTACATTTAATCAGGTCCCCAGGGGATTCACATGCATATTAAAGTTTGAGAACCATGGCCTTAGAAAATTTCCAGCCCGACAATGTCACTTTCCAGAAAAGGAAGCAAAGTTAAAAAGGGTAACTGATCAGACAAGGACACTTTGATGAAGTTGAGACTTAACCCAAAACTGGTCTCAATTTAATGCTGTTTTCTTGTTAAAGCTCCTAAAATTGCAAGTACAAACTGAAGAGATGAAAACATAACTAGCCCAATATCCTGTACAGGTGCTAGGGATCTAAAAATGGATTCCCATTTTCAGGGAATTCATCTGTAAACTAGGCTTCAAGTGAATGTCTATAATGTTTAATTAGGCCATTGTTTCACCCACACATTCCTTCCACAAAGACTTTGAGGACCTGTTGTCTATCAAGAATTGGCCAAGATTGATACCAGTACATTTTAGGAATATTGATGATCTATTCCTTTTGAAAATGGTATTTAATTACAGAGCTAAAGGGGAAAAAATACCTGAATTTACAGAGTGACCCATGTGAGGTTTACAAATCCCTAGTTTTATTTAGTAAGATTGAACGAGAGAAAACCCATATTAACAGTGACTTAAACAAGTAGAAGTTTCTTTTTTTCTTTTAATGTTGGCTGTCCAGGGCTGGACATTAGAGAAAGGGATTATTTCTTACTCAGTGCCTCACCATAGTTACCAATGCAGTCTCCATATACAACACAGCATGAAGGAAAAAGAAATATCATCTCTTTTTTATGACTTTCAAGAAGTTGCAAGTCACCCCTCTCACTTACTTTCATTGATCATAACTTAGTTATCTAACTAAACCAAGCTGCAGGTGAAGTCTGGAACTCTAGACTTTATTTTGAGTGACCCACTATAACCAAAAGGCCATGTGGCATGGTTTTTCCTTCTAATTAAATTAGACAATTCTTGATGAGTGTTTATCTCTGCTTCTATGAGCCCTAGAGCATTTTCCAATGCAGAGGTAACCTCTGGAATTTCTTCCATGAGGTCTGACCCTATGATGACTCTTGTTCTTGGATTTCCTGGTAATGCCTCTTAATCTTTACATGTATGTTCTTACATTTGTACTTTGAACTGGATTAAGGCAAAGGGGCAATTCAAACTTCCTAAGAATTTCTTAATGATAAAACACTATATTCTGGCACCATGGAGTCTAGCATTTGATGTTCATGTTTAGAACTCTGGCTCTTGCAAATAAAATAAAATAAAATAAAATATTGGCTGCACTGTCTATTATCTTTGTAGCATATTTAAAGAGGCTGTTTGCATCCACAAGAGTTAAGCACTAATGCCTTTGATCCATTCTGTGTCCATTGGCCCAAAGCCATGAAAAGAAGGAATAGTGGTGGGGAAACACAATGGCTAAGATTTTTAAATATATTATATTTGGCCTCACAACAAACTGAAATATCTGGTATTCATCTTAACTTAATGGCAGACTTAGAAGCCACAGAATTTAAGCAAGGCATTCTGAGGGCACTGTTTCTTTTCTTATACCATATGGGCATAGGTACACTGGGGGACAATGAATAACACAGGCAAAGGCCTCCATCTTATACATATGATTTGGAGATTTCAGATTCTCCCTTTCTTCACTAAACAAAGGTGTTAACAGGTCTTCACATTGACTACATGTTGCAGTAAATTTTTCTTTGTTTCAGGGAATCTAACAACCCTTTCTTGTATAATTGTCTGATATTGACTTGGAAGATACTGGGAAATGATCTATGTCATAGCGCTGCCTTCATTCGAAAAAGTGAATAAACGTCTCTGGCTGGGAAACAGGAGTGATCAGTGGGCATGAGAGTGAGGACAGGTGAAAAAGAAATGGAGTTTCTTCATTCTAACAACTAAAGTGTAATGCTCCCAGAGGGAAGTTAGAAGCAGTGTGGAAGGTGTCTTGATATATTTCACATTACATTTCATACAAAATAGGAGAAACCGGTGCCCTTTAGATCAGGGTTTGTCTTGTATTCCTGAAATTTATACACAATGCAGTTGGAACACCTGAAATAAAATCTGATCTAGGAAAGGAAAGAATCTTGTCTATTTTTGCAGCTCTGAAAACAGCCACTGAAACTGGCATGATTAAAACAATATTTTATAAAGATTTATCTCTCCTAGGTAAGAAGAAGCCAAGTGTTAACATTCCTATTAAAACAACATGAAATTTTTAAGTGTCTATGTCAGTAAGTCATCTTTCACATGTAATACAACTCAAATGCATTTTAAAACTTTTCTTTCAAGCATTTATCGAGATAATTTAGAGCATCTGTCTCCTGGGTGGAATTTTTCTCATTTCTTTTATGACACTGGCCTTCCTAATGGATTCTGGAGTACACTTAAGTATATAACCCTTTGATTCCACAGTTCCACCTACCAATTGGTACTCTTGGCACCTTACCCTTACTGTATATAAAACTAACTTTGTCACTGCTGTGAAGAGCAGACTCTCACCCTCTTCAGTCTATGAACAGTACTACCTAATCACCTCAATGATATTTGACTCTGCCTTCCATTATCCAGCTGTTACACTCAATGACTTCACCTTACTTCCAAGGGCTCTCTCCTATCTGTCTCTGTATCTGCATTCACTCCCAACTCAGTCTTCAGTGGTTACCACGTTTGGGGCCACCCCCTCATGACTGAGTATGAATATCACTGATAGATATTCTAAGCCACACCTTGAAAATGTCTTCCCTGGCTCCCTGTCCCTTACAAAGTCTACAAGACTAAGGGACTGTTAGATCTATGAATCTAGATGTGTGTTTTGTAACAGTTAATTATTTTAAAAAATGAAGCAAGACTGATAAGTGACAATATGCAGAGAATTTTGCCAATTAGAGAGGCTCACCTGGGCCTTGGAGTCCACTTTTGATTGAGACTCTTTCGCATACGTCTAAAATGTCCACTTGCTGATCTCAGCTTCCAGTTTCTTTGGAAGTCAAGCTGATACTCCATGATCCAAACCTTGACCCAACATCACATTTTTAAATTATCTAGTATGACTCAAAGCCCACAAGCAAACAAAGTCATTGCTAGGTCTTATAGATCACCTCCCAGAAAGCAAAGACTAGACCACTTGGCAAAGTTAAAGTCTTTACTACACAGGTAACAATGGAATAACTGGAAAGTACAAAGGAAAATAATCTTCACAGAGGAACAACCACTTTCACAACTCTGTGATTCAACTAATCAGAGATAGAAACTATATATGTGAACATCCTAAACTGCACCTTCTGTAAGGAAGGTATGAATTTAAAATAAAACACCAATTCCACAAAAGTGACTATTTTGATTTTCCTTATTAAGTCTGAAACATGATTTCTGATTTCAGTGATGTTATGGTTTAAATATGGATAGTGTTAGACAAAGGTCCAAATGTTAATGGCTTGGTCCGAGAGTCGTGCTGTTGGGAGGTGCTGTGGACCTTTCAAAGGTGGAATTAGTAGTAAGTCCTTAAGTCATTTGGAACAGGACCTGAAAAAATATTGTAGGGCTCTTTTTCATTCTCTTCTTTCTCTCTGCATTTAGACTCCAAAATGTGACTGCTCATTGTTATACATGCTCCTGCCATGATGTGCCATCCTCACCAAAAGTCCAAACCAACTGGACTACCATCAGTGGTGGCAAACCTATAGCATGCATGTTATGGTGGTCTCTTTAATTAGCATTGAAACCTTTAATATATTCGCCATCACTTAGCTAACTAATCTTAGACTTCACACCACAGAACCTTTTGCCAAAATAAACCTCTTCCTTTGTAACTTCCATCAGGTATTTTGTTATAGTGATAGAAATCAGAATAATACAAATATCCTGAGAGAGTTGGAATGACAATAAATTAGAGGAAAATTAGAAGAACTGATTTCAACCTAATTATGATGTTCATAGTGCAACATCTTTTAAAGTTGAAGTGGTCTTTCCAAGACACAGTGCCTTCATTAAGAGTTTCAAAACCAATGACCAAAACAGCAGAAAAGACATTAGGATATTTTGTAAGAAAAATAAAAAGTCCTCCCTAGAATGTATTTCTAAGGTAATCCCTCTTTCCCTTTTAAATTCTGGCTGGTAGAAGGACAGAGAATGTTGACTCCTTCCCTTACAGGAAGGTTCCCTATCAGAGACCTCAAAATCACATATGTACAACTTACTTAATCCCCACCATTGACACACTAAATTTCCCAGCACTAAGAAGGCAACAGAACATAAGCCATCCTCCCATCCCTTCACCTAAGCCTTTCCCAAATCTTAGGCACTACTCCTCTTTGTTAACAGATATTTTATTCCAAAAAATTCTAATGAAAACTCAGTATCTAAAGAACATAAATATGCTATTATGCTGTGTCTAGATGTCCCCTTAATGCCTCATGGGATCATAGGTGGGATCTTTGGAAGATGAACAGGCTGTAAGGGAGTTATAGCTGACTTGTTGTTATGAGCTGGGGCCTGGTTAGAAGAGGCATGTCACTCTGGGCATGACCTAAAGGTCATCTCAGCTCTTCCCTTGACTATTTCCTGTCTGCCATGCGATGAGCAACCCTCCTTATCCCCTTCTACCATGCTGTCCTGCTTTGGAGCCAGCCAACTATGAACTGAAACATGAGCCAAAATAAACCTCTCCTTTAAGTTGCAGGTATCAGGTATTGTGTCTCGGGAATGAAAAGGTGACTCAGTCAGTTATTTATTTTTTTAACTTAATAGCAACAATAATAATCACTATAGTAGTTGTAGTAATAATTAAAATGACTAACATTGAGTTTAAACATTAGAGTATTAGAAGTGCAACTCTGGCTTTAGGATAATGCCAGAGTACAGTTCTCTGCATAGAACCATATGAGCGTGGCATTCCTGGACAAGAACCTTAATTTATATTAGGAAAACAGCTGGTATACTAAGAAACAGAATAGGATTAAGAGCTCTGCTAGATGAGCACATTTCATCAGTTGGCTGAGACAACTTCATTTTAATATTTGACCAATATGTCTAAAGTTCTCCACTGAGAAAGAACACTGCAAATACAATATCTCAGCACTACAATGACAGCACAAATAGCCAATCATCTGGAGACTAAGACTTGGATAAGAACCACTGGCAGTAGAATGATTAAAATTTTAAGCAAAACAAAATACTGTCAAGAAAATGATAGCACACGGAGCAACTGAGACTCTCATGTCCTCAGTGAAGTATATGCTTTTATTCCCACTTTGGAAAACTGGCAGCTCCTACTACAACTAAACTTACACCTTCCCTATGATTCAACAGTTACACTTCTAACATTTACCCAAAAGGAAGACAAATGTACGTGCAAAATATATGCACAAGAATGCTCATAGCAGCATTTTTCATAGCTGCCCCATATTGGGATCAGCCAAAGGATGGTTAAACTGTAGGTATTCCTACAATGGAATATGGGACAACAATGAATGTGGCAACATGAATGCATGTGTATCTGAATCAAAAAAGCCAAACAAGCTACATGATTCTATTTATACAAAGTTCAAAAGGAGATAAGACTAATGGATGGTAGCAGAATTGGAGTAGTGATTACTGTTTAGGGGTGGATTCCTGAATAGGAAGGACTGTGAGAGAAGTTCCTAGGATGTGAGTGATAGTACATTTCTTAATTGTTATGGTTTTATGAGTGATGCACTTCATAAAAATTCATCTCGTTCATATATGCTTTGTACCTTTTTCTGGTAGTATGTGATTTATACTTTTATCCAAGATTTCTTAAAAAGAGAAGAACCACTAGTAAATATTTCAGTAGCTGTTTAAATGGCATCATTAACTTGTGATTTCCAAATAATCTTTGGGAACTTTGTAAAACAAGTGGAACACAGGCATCAGGCTAAGGGGAAAAATTCAAAAAAAAATAGGAAGTTTTCGTGCAATCCCAGACCTCTCTAAATCCTCAGTCTTCACCTTTCATGCATTTGAAATTTCAACTCAACTACATGTAGGAGAAATAGGTGGACCTTCAGAAACCAACCCTCATGGACATTTTGGACACTCAGATCCCTTTGATGTCCCTAATATATCACCTTTAACTAAACATCAGATTTATTCTACCCATATCCCTACACCCTAACCTGCCTGTGTCACCTTATAGAGAAAGTGACACAAACATAAATATGTCCTTTCTCCTATATTCACTTTCTTTTCCTTGTGGCTCTAATCTAGAATGTGAGTATTAAACCATGACTTGCAAACCTTCGTGGTGAGAGTTGCAATCACCAGTTAATATGACAAGGGTCATCACTGATGGACAAAGTGACTTTCACATTCTTCTGCAATAACTGAACACATGGTAAAGTTAACTTGCTGCACCAAGATATATACCACTGTCCCATGCAAAAGCTTCTCCACATCCATGCACTTCAGTCTTTGGTAACACCTCTAATGACAAGAAGCATATTACCTCATGAGAAATGTTTAAATTATGTGCTCACAAATTCAATGTGGATAGAATTACAAAAATACTTGACACTAATATGGTATTGCCCATATTCCAGGAAGTATTCTAAGCTATACACACACACATACACACACACACACACACACACAAACACACAGACTTCTCCTAAGACAGCTCATGAAATAGGGATCATCATCATTTTCCACATCTACAGCAACTGGAGACAGGTAACATTTATGACACAGAAAATAAGTGAAAATGATGGGAATTAACCAGGCATCCTGGCTTCAGATCTTGTATCCTTAACTCCTCCTCTGTACTATCTGCAAGAAGAGGGAGGAGCAGTGCTTCATTCTCTTTGCTGTCATTGGGCCATTTATTGTGCCTTGGTAGCCTTCTGAGATGTATCACACTAACCTGCTCAATCTCCACCCCAGACCCTGAAATTGCCCTCAAAGATGTCTGGCTTTTCAAAGCCTGAGGGAGGTTCCCATTGTCACTCTGCTCAGTCAGGGCCAAATGTCCTGGCATCTCAAGTATTAGTACCCTTTACCAGAATACTTTACACAGACATATCCCTAAACGCACACCCAATAGTGAGCTTCAGACCTTAACTATGTAGTATAACTGCCACTATATTGTCTGTCCATAATCCCAAAATTAATCTTCCACCCAAGTCTCTTTTCTCCTGACAACCTCTCCTGAGAGTTACATCAATTTTTTACTTCAAATAAAATGAGGACTAACACAGCTACTTGTTTACTTGGCAGGAATGTCCAAATTCTAAATGCCAGCAAAAATGGTAATATGAAGTTACCCACCTTCAGTGTCTGAGCCCCTGACCCGCACCCAAGTAAAAGTTTAATAAGAGGACACTATACACCTCAAGCTGGGCTGCAGTATGCTGTGTACCAAAGTTTCATTGTTATTGTTTTTGCCCTCCAGGATTTCTTCAACAAGTACATATGAAATCAGCCCACAGTGATCTTCTGAGCACTGTGTGAGGACTGTTCTAAAATTCATGGAATAAAATTGGAGAACATTACATTTACTAAGTGGTATACAATGTAATATGACCTTATGAACTACTTTAAAGCAGTCACTATTTCCCACCACCACATTTTTCTGCACATAGTGTTCATACAAACACCTTCAAACACCTTCACACAAACACCTTTGGCCCCCTTGTGCAATGACTAAGCAGATTTTTTTCACAGAATGGGTAGAGCTCAACTAAACCTCCTGTATTTCTTTTTGAAATCCACCTTCCTTCAGGAACCTTGGTCTATTTACCCTGCAGTAAACTTAGCATCAAAGACTCTGCCCTTGCAAGCCAGGCCCATAGTTTTCCAACTTCTCCTGAGACCAGATGAGTAAATTTCCACCTGAGATACAATTAAGCAGTCATTTGATTGAGACTCACTCTCTGAGATTGTTACCTGGATCCAAGGTAAATTGTATATCACCATCTGACTCATGTTCTTACTCAGTTTATTCTGAATTCGAATGGAAATGAGATTCTTCCTTAGAGAGTCCCTCAAACCCTAACATTTCTCCACTGCCATGAAAGCCTCAGCAGTTATGAGAATGGAAGGCTTTGCTAGAGCTGGCTTAGGAGCACTGGATCAGCAGCCCTTCGGTGTCTTCTTGTGATTACCTCTCTGTGTGGTTTGTGGTTTGTGCTGCTGGTACTTTGTTTTAGTATTTCACCACTCTGAGTTGCCTCTGATTCCACTCAAAGGACCATAGTTCCTTCAATTAGCACTGCTCAACAGTGGTCACCTCTCCAAAACAGCCTCTTAAAAGAAATCTCCCTCAAATAGCTCTTCATTTTGATTGGAACAGGAAAACAAACACAACAGATTGTCACAGCTGTATCTGGCACTACCATCAAAAAAGAGATCCAGGATTGTTTCATTTTAATTTCTCCAGATTCCCAAAGATACTTCTCTTCTGCTTTATATCACTGAAGCCCTGGTTTCACTGGGCAGCTCACTCTGGAATGAACCAACAATACATCCCCCTCTTTGTCCCTCCATCACTGATGAAACATTAAAAATTCAACTGCCTCTTCTTTAGTGAACAATTATCTCACTCATTGGCTTGATTCACTGATCTCTTAATGACAGCTTTCCTGTGGTTTCCTTTGAATGTTTAAAATATGAAACAACCCCATCTTGTCAGGCTGAATACTGTGGCTGAGTTTTTAGTAGCAGTTTTCAATAAATAATTTCAAGGGGTTTCAAATTATCCATCATCTGACAGCTCTCGAGATTTGCTGATCTCCTTCAGGCATAAAAAGCAATTTCTAACTACCAGACTGTCCCACTCATTACCCTCAGTGATTTTCAAAATCGGTTGCATTCTCCTGAAAAGAACTTTTCTCTCCATCAATATTGACTGGTGGTTTGAATGAACACACGTCCAGAAGGAAGGCCTATATGTGACTGTTCTTCCCTGGCTAGGATGTTTTAGTAAATACATTATAAAAATTAGACAGAGATGCTGAACCTGTTTATACAATCCTTTACTAAAAAGTATACATATTAGGAATAGAATACATAAGATAGAGGGGCCTAAAGCAATTTCTGACCGGATGAGGAAAAAGTGATGTCTTCACAAAAGGAAGAAGAGGCAAGTTACCAAAAGACAATTTAATTGGTAAAACTCACCCCTGGTGTTTGTATTGTATCTGTCTGCCTTTCTTCCTCCTTTCTTGCCCAGCAGAAATGGAAAGGACCACTCACAGTGGGGAGTTCGAAAAGGGTACAGTCTCCTGTTCATTCATAGCTGATGGGGAAACCAAAAATAGTAGATAGGCTCTGCAGCACTTTAGAGACTCTAAAAAAATCTCCAGAAATAAGAACATAGTGAGAGAAGTTGCAGAACTAGAAAATGTAGTCTTTAGACCACTTCATACCCAGAAGATATGAAGGTCAAAAGCTCAAATTAGGAATGAAAGAAGAGAGTTGAAGACAAACTCTAGCCTTAGGAATTAGTTCTGACTCTAGAACAGAGATTCTGTATAATTTTTTAAAATCTTTATTATGAAATTGGAAAATACGATCAAGGTTGGATTAAGCTTTGATAGTCTAAATTATTAGTATCTAAAAATGGTATTTTATAATTCCTTTGTACTTCTTTGAATTTTTTATGGTATCTTATTGATATTGAAAATGTTTTAAATTTAAACTCAACACTACAAACATTTTTTATTGTTTTCAATTTAAGGAAACCTTGTCATTAAACAAAACTATAAGCTAATCTCTGGGGTGGCATAATTTTTTGTTTCTTACCGGACACAGAGCTCATAAGCTAATTGAGGAAATACATATATAAAAGCCCCAATGAATTCAGAAGGTAAATTAAGGAGATTCTTCCTCTGAGTATTATCACTGCCTAAAAACACATATGCAAAAAGGAGGTGGGCATCCAGAATTCTTTACCTCATCTGCCGAATAACCCAAACCAGAAACATACAGGCCATGGCACCCTCACACTTAAATCTAATATCTCACTAAAGCCATCCATGTGGCCACTGGACAGTGTTTTAAGCCTGTCTACTTCTCTGGAGCAGCCACCATCACCACCAAAACTAGTACCATCTCTTTAATCCTCCCATCGCCCAAATGACTAAAACAGCTAATAACCACCCTTCCCATAGCACCGGAGGCAGAGTGATCTTTCCAAGACACAAATTTGAGTGTGTCATCCCTCTGCATAAAATACTTCCAATATTGTTTTCATTGTTTGTAACATTAATATTAACTTTCTTCACCTGGCTTACAGGCTTACAGAGATGTAGCCTGGCCACTGCTGTTCCTCCAGGCTCCACAGAAGCCAAGAAGTCATCTTCTGCCTACCATGCAATCTCATGAGGGGCGCTGCTCCCTGCCACAGGATCTTTACACGTTGGTCCTTCTGCCCTTCCCATCATTCATCACCTTGATAGTTTTCACACATCCTTCAGCAGCTCATTACATCTTTTTTTAACCTCTGCCTCACAACAGATGCAATTTTAAATTTACACAATTATTTGATTAATCACTATCTCTCTGACCATATTACCTTAGCCCTTGATGTAGCCTAAGCATTAAAATACTTGGTGGGTGTATTAATACATCAATGAAAATTAAAATGGGATTCATCAATGAAGGTGATCAAAGATTTATAGAAATATCCTTTTGAATTGGGTCTTAAAAGATGAGTAACAATTAGAGGAGGAGAAATTGCGAAAATGAGCATTTGAGGCAGAAAGAGTAGCCTGAGAAGATGTTGCAAAGTGTGCAGTGTTTCAGAACTGCAGATCCTCACAGTTGGCATCAAAAACAAATGTAGAAGAGCAACTCTAGATGTGGGTACAGGATTAGGCTTCAGCAAAGTAAGAGAGCCAGTGAGAGACACAGGACAAGATTGAACTCTGTCTTGTGGGTGATGGGGACTGTCAAGTGTTAACAAGGAAGGAGTGATCCAAAACAGAAGGGAAAAGGGTTAGATGGAGTATATCCACCAGGCAAGAGACTCATTAGATAGCTGATAAGGAGACCCATTGGGTACATACTTATTAAACTAATATAGTAGATAAAGGAGTAGAGACAAAGGGTCCAATATGGGAGCATTTTCGAAGATAAAGTGGATAGGACTTTTTCTTAGAAGTCTGTATGTTAGAAGATAAAGTAGATAGTAGTGGCTGAGTAGCTGTCAGGGATTGACAAAGAAAAGGTACACAATTCAATGTTTTTTAAACAACTACATAGATGGCATTTTCATCAAAAGAGTCAGAGACCTTAAAACAAAGGCATTTATGCATAGTAGAGTTAGAGAGCAAATAAGTGCCATTTAGTACCTGTTAAATATCCAAGTAGAGATAACTAACCTATAAGCTATTGGGTATCTAGCTATGGGTCTCAGAAAAGAAGTCATTACTGTGAGGGAAAGCTGTGGTATCAAGTATATCACTTACATTCAACCTAGGGATAACAAACGAGCTTCAACTTATGTAGCTGTTCCAACTGATAGGTAGTTAATGTCTTAATACTGTATCACCTCTCTGAGTTTGAAGTCAAGTCTAATAAAGTTTAATCTGATTTTAATACAGTTAGTGGAAAAGAAACTTGTAATTAAAAAAATTGGCTGTACGAGTCAAAGTGACACATATTTGCCATTTATTACTGCATTCAAATCATTTGGCTTGAACCAAATAGTACATACAAAGTTATGTTGTGCCAGTACAGAGAACAAGGCTTTAGTATATTACTCAATCCAACCCATCCTTAGCATTTTTGAATTTTCTAAAAGACCATTTCACTTCTCTCTGTCTTCATTTCCTCATTTTTAAGATACAGACAACAATAATACCTATTTCATGCGACTGTGTGAGGTGTAACATGTTAACAGTACTTAGTAAAATCATTATGAAAATCAGTATGGAGATTCCTCAAAAACTTAAGCGTAGAAATTTCATTCAACTCACCTATTCCTTCCTAGGTACCTTCCTTGAAGAGTTAAAAGATATCATATTACAGCGATACATGCATACCTGTGGTTATAGCAGCACAACTTATAGTAGCTAAATCTTGAAAGTGGCTTATGTGTCTATCAGCAGATGAATGGATAAAGAAATTGTGGCATTTATACACAACAGGGTACTATTCTGCTATAAAAAAGGATAAATTGAGTCATTTTTAGGGAAATGGATGCACTTTGAGACCATAATTTTAAGTGAAATAAATCAGACATTCAAGCTCAAATATGGCAGTTTCTCTTATATGCAAAAATCAAAATAGAAATAAAGACAAAATAAAAGATAGATAATAGGAAACAGGGAGATAGATCATTTGCAAAAGGGAAGGAGACCAAGAGATAGACAGAAAAAGGAAGGTCAGGGGCAGGGGATGGAAAAAGAATTACCATGTGTTATGTATGTATACCAATTCCCTACAAGGAATGCAATAATTATGTATTAATAAAAACAAAATTTTTTAAAACTTAGTATCATAATTAGCATATACTAAATGCTCTTTAAATAACAGTTCATTTTATTATCATAAACACATGTCATCAACAAGTTAAAATTTAATTCAACAACTATATGTACATTGAGATGCTGCTGTGTGCTGGTACTGAGGCAAGCAATGGAATGATGACACAAAAATAAATGTATACAGACACCCACAAGGAGCTTGCTTATCTTCCAGTGAAGGCAGTCACTGATCAGTGGAAACTAAAGGGGAAAACAACAAATATGCAAAAAGAGACAAAACGACAACTGCAAATGTCACACCAGAAACAAACTCCCACCCATATTTCAGCCTAGATACAGTCAGAATCTCTGTGGAGTTTACAACATGGCTCCAATTTTTCCAATTTGCACATAATGTTGGAAGTAAGTCTGGTCCTTGGGTACTATCATTCTGGTGAGGAAAATTCTAATGGTCAGAGTTTACTCACTGCCTCCATTCAAGTACATATTCTTATCCTTTAACAGCTAGATAGTGTTTCATGATATATGTTATACTTGGTAACATCAATGATCACATGAAGTTTTAGAAACTGCCTCAATTTGTCCAAGGATGCAAAACCACAAATTATTTGAATGAAGATTGTTAGCTTTGAACTTAAAGGACAGTATTCACCATTCCCAGGGTACCTTTCTTCACACAGAGGTCATGGACACCTTAAAGGGACCATTACCTAAGGATGATCTAAGCCAGAAGAGAGAGATGAAATTCTGGCAAATTTTCTGAAATATTTATAAGCCTTGAAATGAACAGATTTACTAACATGTATAAGTGGATGACGTCAATGTCTTTAAGTAGCTATTATCTGTGAGAATCTACAGAATCCATTTAGTCACAGAAGTTGGAAATTGAAAAGACCTTTCAGGTCATTTGGTTTCACCTCCCACACCACATAGAAGCCTCTCTTTGAGGTAATGATAAAAAAAAAAAAATTAGGAGGACTTGGATGGCCCCAAAACTACAGAATCTCAGAAACAGGACACATCTTAGGAGTTATCTAATCTGTCCTCTCCAATTAATAGAATTGGAATCTAAGCCAAAAGTATTCAAGTGATAGGTTCACCCTTAGAGCGAGGCTCAGAAAGTGAACTATGCCAGCCTACACTGACTCAAGTTAAAATCTTAAATGAGGGCCGGGGATTTAGCTCAGTGGTCTCGCTGCCTGCTGTGCAAGCACAAGAACCAGAGTTCAAACCCTGGTATAAAAAAAAAAAAATCTTAAAAGAAAAACTTTATAGGTGATTCTTTTGACCACTTTTCACAACAAAATATTCAAAAATGCTAAATTTGGGGCCAAGAGATTATGGAGAAAATGTGAAATTCTTGCTTAAAATTGGTTGCAAATACTTTGATAATATTAGGAAAACCTTTCTGACTTTTAACGGGTTTAGGGATATGCACAGAACAGGAAAAGTTTTATTAAAAGCTATGAAAATATTGTTGATATTATCATAATTGTACACGAATTGTGCCATAAGTACATTCTGATAGGCCAATAAATACCAAATGGGGGTAAACCTATCCTTTATGTAACTGTCTTTGGGTCGAGATAGAGCTAAATACTGGGGATAAAGACTGTGTGTATGAACATTCCATTGGTGAAGATGTGATCTTCATCTTCATTAGAAGGAGGGTATTACTTTATTCTGTCTGTTCTATGTTGTTAGAAGTTGGGCTGAGAAAGTTACTCTAACTTTTCAGTCATGTCAATTAAGTGACAGAGCCTGAATTTTTTAAGAATTTTGGTTGTTTGCAATTTAAGTAACAGAGTCCAAATTGGCAAAACCTTTTAAATAAGGCTATAGTAAGAAGGAAAAAAAATATGAGGACTCAAATCCAGGGTCCCAAAATACACAACCCACATACTCTCTCCCCAGGAGGACTTTAGTACTCAACTGAAAACAGAGTTCTTCCTGGAAGTATTCATGCTTCTTCCTCACTGGCACATGAATTCAGCCAATTCTCTTCTCAGCACTGTCTAGACAGAAATCTCTTAGAGAACACTTCACCATCAGGCAGTTGTAATATGTTTGGCTACTCAATGCCAAGGGACACAACAGATTAAGATTTACAATTTACAATTTTCGTCAAATTTTAGTGACTCCCTGCTGACCACATACAGGATAAAATCCAAATTGTCTAGTGATATTCTTAGGCTGGCATTCAAAACCTCCCGCACCCTGGCTGGAAATTCCTATTTCATGTTCTACCCAGCAATTACATTTCCCAAACCTTCCATTCAAGCTAAATTATTCTTATCTGTCTTCCAAACATATTGAACACTACTCCACCTCCACATGTGTGCTGAGACCTTTGTTTCCCCATTCCTAGAGGCCATTACTTCTCTTACACCATTTACCCAGATTCTGGCCATCCTTGAAGATCCAACTCTACTTCTTATTACTTTGTTATAATTATTGTTTTATGCCAACTCATGTACTATGTGTTAAGTACATCTTACATACAATAATGAGCAAAGAAAAAAAAAGATGCCTCATTTTCACATTCCAGTTGAGGGCAAGGGGAGAAGAAAAAACAGGAAAATAGATTAATATGCAATAAACAATTACAAAAATTTCTATGCAGGGAACCATCTGAGATAGAACATGGATTTTCAGTAGAATGATTGCTCCTTACAATGATGATTGAAGATCCTCTTCAGAGGATCTATTTGATCTAAGACTTAAGAAGAATGAGCCAGATGTCCCAAGAGCATTTAGACCAGGATAAGAGGGTATATAAAAGCTTTGGATGGTAAAAGAGCTGGAACTAAGTTGAGAGTGGCAGAGAGTAAGGTTGGAAATGACACACACTTTCTAGTCAGTAAATATGTGCTTTTTCTCTGAACTCATCTGCTATCATCTGCACCTCCATTAGGTTCTTGGCATTAAGTGTCACAATTTTCACTTATTTTTAGTCTCTTCTCCTTACACAGCAAGTTCCAGGAGAGTAAGTACCCCGGCTACTTTGCATTCATTCAGCCCAGGATCCACCAGTAAATACATGTGATCTTAGCCAAAAGGCTGAGAATTGATTCCACCAGTAAATAAAAACCCATGTAAAGTATTCAATAAATCCTTCTTGAGATTCCAGTATTTTCTGTGGTCCAATGTCATTAAGACAGAGCGAGAATGAAAGTTTTTGGACTGATTCTCTCTTCATCCAAGAAGCCTCATCTATTTACAATCACTATTATCCTGATGAAAAGGGACTTCTTCCCAAATATTACGCCCCTTGTACTGTCACATCCTTCTCTGTAATGTCCCATGTTGATTCCCACTGCTATAGACACTTTCCCTCCATCCCAATGACATGCCAAAAGAGATTTAACACCATCCTACATACAGTTATGTTTTAATACATAACTTACAAAATATTCAAAAATAAATTGACAGGGTAAGTACTTATACACAAAAGTTTTATTATGAAGAATCAAATAATTTCACCTCATTGAAAAAGCAATGTGATTTAATGTTTCATCATATTTTCTTAGATATTAAATATCTAACACGGTGACTTAAGGGTCTGACTTAAAGTTCAATTTTTTCAATACCTGTTTCAATGAATCCATAGCTAAAAACAATACCTCAAAATTATATAGGAATAGATGAAAGAAATGCATCATTAGCTGCATTTAATAAGTCACAATATTCTTCTTCTCCTTCCCCCAGTTCTATCTACCCAATTCTTCAGTAAATAAATTTCTATTTCTTCTTATGTCAATCAGTTGTTCCTACAATTAGTGGATTGGAAGTTCTGCTATACCACAGATGGAAGTTCTACATTTTTCTACATTTAAACAAACATATTTAAGACACTCTAAACATTCAAATAGATCATGCATTAAAATCTTTTTATGCTTAATATTATGTCTAGTTATGACATCATTTACCAGGAAAGGCACATAGCAATAGAAAACATTCAAAACAATAATTTTCAACTCCAGTTTATGGGTAGGTGTTGATTGTGATTTTGGTTTTAGTGGTTCAGGTTTTGTTTTGGTCTTTTTGGTTATTACTCTCTTACTTTTTAAAAAATACTCAACTTTACTTGAAAAGAGTCTTCTTATTTTTATTTATCTGCTTGGTAACATACTGGTCAATATCACTGAAACAGGCACCACAGGAAATGTCAGCCAATCCAAAACACATGTCTTTTTGAAAAATACATGCATACATAGTATTTATAAGTGTGATAAGTCTCAGCATCTTGCCATAAGGTAACCCATGAATCGTTGTGTGATAAAAAGATACTTATGGTAACAACCTATCTCATTATAAACAATTATATTTTAAAGAACTTGGTGTCTAGAACCAACTATATTAACAGAATCCTACAACTTTGTGCATCTCAAAGAGGCTACATTTGATTTTCTGGTACAATTCTGCTTAAATTCAATAAATCACCTGCTGTTGAGAATATCTTTTCCAGGAAATTATTTGTGAATCAAAAATTAGGCCTGGATCTATTTCAGTATTTTAACCTATTTAAAAATGTGTATTTCTTCATTATAGACGTCCTATACTCTTTTTTGTCTCTGCAAACTTATATTTTCTAATAGGCTGCTGACATATTTAGTGGTTTAAAAAAATGAGCATTTTTCCCATAGAAAGTAGAATGAATGTTTCCTTGTTAGAAGGTGGCTTTTTATCTCTTCTAGTAGAGGATTGTTATGGCTTGTGTTTAGATGTCCCCCAAAACCTCACACAGATGAGGTGGCTGACTCTGGAATGTGTGATGCTGGGATTAAGGGCATGTGATTACTAAACCACTACATGTGAATGATTGGTTTGGATCCACCCTAATCTCAGTAGTCTGAATAAGATGAAAGGGGGAGAAAGAGGCTATTAAGGTCTCTTGTTGCTTTTCCTGTCTTCTGGCACCATGAACTGTTGTCCCTCTGCTGCCCTGCCTTGAAGCCAGCCAATTATGGGCTGAAACCTCAATGAACTATGAGCCAAATAAACCTTTCCCTTTTAACTCTGAGTGGCAAGTATTTTGTCACAGCAACAAGAGAAAAGTAACTAACACAAAGATTATTTCCAAAATGATTTAATCACAAAACTGAAAAGAATAACTTTATTATGGTAAAACTGGACAGATGCCACCTTAACCAAGAGATCAAATTTAATGATACCAGTAATGGAACAAACCAACAATAAGTGCCTGGAGATATGGTGTACTGAGGCATTCATGTTCTTATTCTGTGGGATCCCTGCTCTAAGTGCATACCTGACACACTCAGGAGGAAACAGACAAACCCAAACTGAGGTTTTCACTGAATAATTGGTCCATACTTCTCAAAACAGGCAAGGTTAAGAAAAGCCAAATAAGGCTAAGGAACTGTTTTAGAGGAGAGGAAACTAAAGACACATGACAACTAAATGGAATGTGTGATCCTGGATAGGATCCTGGAATGGGGAGCTTTGATAATATCAATGTTCAGTTTTCCCAATTTTGATCAATGTAATGCTATTAAAAACAAGTCCCTTATTCTTCTGAGAGACAGTGACATATTTAGGGATAATAGAGCACAATGCCTCCAAATTACTTCTAATAATTCAGAAGAACATGCACATATATATACATGTAGACAGAGTGATTAAATAAATTGGGCAAAGATGTCAGCAATTGGTAAAAGGCATATGTGAAATTCTTGCAACCTGTTTTTCAGTTTGAAATATTGAAGTAAAAACTTGTACGATAAATTTCAAAAATTAAATACTTCCAGCCCACTTATCCAAGCTTCTCAAATGAAATATATCTCAGTATGCTGGGAGCACACAAATAAAGATACACTTGGCTTCTCCCTTGATACTAGTGACACACAGCTGTTTCCCATATTCCTATAATAAAGGCACCAGTTTCATTTTATTTGCTGGCATTTGTGGAACTTAATTTTGTATTTTGAGTTAAAAATCTAAACAGACTTTTTGATATTTTTTCTTATACCCCAATATGTTGTTTTGTTTAAGCTCAGCACAAAATCCACCTTGAACATCATTATTTTAAAATCATACAATAATCTTAACAGGGAATCCTTATTGCTTTCTCGGAGTTTGACACTGCTCCACATGCTCTACATACAATTCCTTAAAGGGCAAGCTAGGAGGTAAGTGATAGTATCACTGCAGTGGGAAAACAGGCACAGAGATATCATCATTCAAAATATCACATGGTATTCTATTAATATGTGTAAACTAGTAAGCTCAAGAGACGGAAGTTGAGCCTTGGCAGTTTTACCTTGGATTCTACACTTTCAAGTACCATAACAGCTTGCCTCTTCAAGCCTTTTTTCTGCAGAATAGTGCCAATAATTACACTGCTCATATTTGTATCTTTAGATTCTAGTACATATGTGACACAGAACAGGTATCCACAAATATCTGAGGTGAACTGACTAATCTTCTGTTTTATCACCCTATATTCACAATAATGGTACATAAGACATAACATTATATGTATAAATGCCATCTCAACTGGGTCTCAGTTTCTGTAAATGAGCATCCTGGACTAAATATTTCTGAGGCTGTTTCTTGAGAATAACTTGCTGTTATTCTATAACTTTCAATTTTGACTTTTATCTCCATCTTTGGAAAATGAATCCTAATTGCACATGTACTACTGTTGTGACTTAAATTTCTCTCTGGCCTTGACTTGACCTCCTGAAGCATGGCTATCTACCTACTGGCAGTCTAACAACTGTACAACACAAAGCGCATATATAATGTGTGAAGTGGTTCTTATAATACTAAATACGTATCCATGTACAAAGCATGGCTTCAAAATGACAGTTCAAAAATAAAAGTAAACATAATCATGTTAACTTATACATAAAACAAAACTTACAAGTGAATGTGATGTTTTAATATATGTATATATTATATAATATTTAAATCAGAGTAAACATATCTCCTCATATATTACTATTTTCTTACAATGAAAGCATCCAAAATTCTTCCATCTAGATTTTTGAAATGTATAATTCATTATCTCTAGACATAATAGTGTGCAATAATTTTTTTTCTTTTTTTGGTACCGGGGATTGAACTCAGGACCTTTTGCTTACGAGGCAGGCAAGGCACCACTGAGCTAAATCCCTGGCCCCATAATTTCTTACTTTTACCAAACAATAGCTTAGGACCCATTGATCAATTTTTCTCCATTCCTTCTAACTCCCTTCTATCTCCTGTCTCTGGTAATCACCATTTTACACTCAAATTCTGTGACAGCAAATTTTTCTGATTCTACATGAGACCATGAATTGCTTGTTTTTCTATGCCTGTCTTACTTCATTTAACATAACGATTCCCAGTTCATAGATATTGTCACAAATAAGAGAATTCATTCTTTTCTACAGCCAGATACCATTCCATTGTGTATATACATACCATACTTTTCTTTATCCATACACCAAGGATAAATCAAATTGTTTCCATTTGTAACTACTGAGAATAATGCTACAATAAACATGAAGTTTCAATGTCTCTTCAATATACTGACTTAATTTCCTTTGACTAAATATCCAGTAATGGGGTTGCTGGATTTTTAATTTGAATAATGGTTGTATTAATTTACATTTTAATTAATAGTGCACAAGTTCTTATTTCTCCATATCCTCTTTGGCATTTGTAATTTTTTCATCTCTTTGCTAATAGTCATTCTTACTGGAAATGAGATCTTACTGTAGTTTTGATTTGAATATCTTTCATGACTAGAAATGTTGAGCATTTTTTCTTGTACCCAATGACTATTTGTATGCTTTCCATTGAGATATGTCTAACTAGGTCTATTGCATAATTTAAAAAGCAGATTATTTGGGGTTTCTTCTATTGGAAAGTTTGAGTTCTTTATATATTGTAAATATCAACCCCTAAATGTATAGTTTTCAAATATTTTCTCCTATTCTATTGGTTGTCTCTATTCTGTTGTCTGCTTTGCAAAAGCTTTTTTTAACTTGTTGTAATCCTATTTTTCTATTTTTGCTCTTGTTGCCTATACTTTTTGTGTCCTGTCCAAAATATTCCTTACCCATTCTAATGACCTAGAGCAGTTCTCCTATGTTTCCTTCTACTTATTTCATAGTTTGGGGTCTTGTAGTTAAGTCTTTAATATTCAGCTGATTTTTATAAGTAGCAAGAAATAAGGTGGTCTAATTTTATTCTTCTGCTTGTAGATATCTAATTTTCCCAGTACTATTTATTGAAAAGACTGTCCTTTTTCCAATGCTTGTTTTTAGCAACTTTGTGGAAAAATCAGTTGGCTGTGGTTACATGAGTTTATTCGGGATTTCTAATTTGTAACATTGGTATATGTTTGCATTTATGCCAATGCCATGTTGTTTTTATTAATATAGTTTTGCAGTATACTTTAAAGTCAGATAATGTAATTCCTTCTGCTTTTTCTTTTAGCTCAGGATTGCTTTGGCTATTTACAGTTTTATTTTCTGTTTGGTTGCATGTGGATTTTAGGATTTTTTTCTTAGTCCTTAAAGAGTATCATTGGCATTTTATTGAGATTGACTGAATTTGTCATTCCTATTGGGTAGTATGTTTGTTTTAAAAATGTTTAAACTTGTGATATGAAATTTCTTTATATTGTGTGTGTATGTCCTATTCAGTTTCTTTCATCAATGTTTTATGGTTTGAGTTTAAGAACTCTTTCACCTTTTTGATTAAATTTATTCCTAGGTGTTTTATTTTGGGTAGCTATTCTAAATGGGAATGTTACTTTTACTCATTGAAAGTTTTGATTTAAGTAATTTCATTTAGTACTGTAATACTTTTGTCTTAATATTAAATATCATTTCAAATCTAATAGTTAAAGATCACTTGTTAGACAATAATCTATTTATTATCCTTAGTTCTTAATATTTAGATGTGCTAAGAAACCCATTTTCTCCAACAAATAAGTTCTGGATTTTATTTTTGGAAGTTAAGATCATCAACATGGATGAAGAAACTAATGAATCTCCTCCTAAAGTAAAATTGTAGAAGTTTAGCACCTCATTCCAAATAAACATCAAAAAATCCATATCAAAACAAGTGAAGAGCTTCACCCATCTCATACATCTTCTAGGGGATTCTTTCTTACCTTTTCCATATATACACATTTTTAAACTAGAAAAGTTAAAACATGAGAATTAGATTAAGCATCAGATTTGCTCAGGAATTACTTCTGTATTTTTTTTTTCATTAAGTTCATTGGTACATTTTAGGTATACAATACAGTTACATTCATCATTGGGAACTTGTACCTTTGCATGATGTACTTTGCTGTTACAGATTATTGTCTGAAGCTTATTACCACTGTGCTGCTTAAAATGAAACAAAATAAACACATGCTAGTCATCTTATCCAAAGATAAAGGGGCCATATCCTGTCCTGAGTAATTACACAATTAAATATGACAAGCCTGAAATCTACTCATATATTTACATTTCTTTCATGAATGATTGGAGGTTAGCATCACTTTCAGAACTAGGGCCCAGAGAGATAGAAGGTGATCCAGATCAGAAAAAGGTGCAGCCCAAGGAAATATGTGTCAGTTTAAAGGCTGTCAGAGGAAATGGACTTTATGTGAAAGGTTAAAAATTTTTAAATACAAGAAGAAAAAAGACACTTATTTTAAAGGCTAGAAATCCATTTTAAAGAGAGAAAAAATGTTGGCAGAATGATTCCACCATGTTCATGATAGAGCGTTCCCACTTGAGTTGAAAAGAGTATGAGATGAAATCCACTCAGAATAATACAGGAGGAATAGATGCAACTCCCAAACTTGTTAGGTAACCAAAATGTGAGTTCATGTTCTCTAAAATCAAACAATGAATTCTAGGAACAACAGAGCTTAAGAGTAGGAAAAATTTATTGAGAGAAAGATAACTTCTGTCTAAGAGAGAAAGATAACTTCTGTCTAAGAGAGACAGAAGGGGGACAAGAAAATGGTTTGTCCACCCAGTCCACTTTTCAAAGTTGTTTTATTGAGCAAAGCCATGAGGTGAGACAGATTCAAAGTGAGACAAAACTATAAGACCCAATGGGAAATTACAAGGTGAGTATGAAGTGGAACAAAACCATGACCAATCAATAAGATTAAAAATACAGTCAGCCAGGTAATATTGATTAAATGAGGATCAAATGGGAAAACAAGTCACACAGAAGGAATTTCCAGAAAGGAAATGATGCCCATTTAGAATATCAGTCTTTGCTATTCATCTCTAGGGGAAGTAGTACCTCTTTTCTTTTTATAATGCTAACCAGTGAATGTGCCTCAATTGTTTCTCTATGCTTCAGGCCCAGCTTTGTCTAACTGCTTTATAATGATTTCTAACTAACTTACCTATCTGCAGTAAGAGGACCAAGCTTCAAGCAGGGTGTAGTTAGAATGAAGCATCAACAGCAGGTGTGAATGGCCTGTCCTCGAGTCTAATTTAGGGACAAGGAATTTTATCCTCACAGAACAGATGCTTAAAGCAGGCAAGACTTTGTTAGGAATAAAGCATAAACAATTACTAATGAACTCTGAAATGAGGAAGAGGCTATCACAAAAGATACAGGCAGAAGTCCTATCTCCATAAAACTACAATGTCACCAGCACAAGATGAGTAGCAAGGCAGGGACAAGCAAGTTACTGGCTCCTTCAACTTCAGCCACCTCCAGGCAGGTTTGGAATGGGACTGAGCTACAGGGTTGAGTCTTCTCTGCTGGGAGTGTTTGAGTGTTTGAAGACCATTAGAGTAGGGAGAACAGTCCAATGATGTAATTCTCATGGGTTTAAATTTCATCAGTGTCCAAAACTACATGATAGTAGTAACTCTTCCTTTTTTCACTCTAACTGCACTTGCTAGACTGGAATTTACTTTTAATCAACTTCTCATCATTCAGTATTAAGTATATATTTTATATTGGTTTCAATACACAGTAGACTATTGTATAAGTTTTGATAGAGTTAGACCAAGGTTTATTGTGTCAAATCTTGAACCAACCATCAATTGAAAAAGTGAATGCAACTCTACCTGGATGAATACAGAGGACTATCTCCTATACTAATAAAGAAAATAAACATCTCTTATTGAAACTAAATGATGGAAAGACGATCTTACCTGCTATTGGTTCTCTGAACAAATGTGAGGTCTCTTTGCCTGAATTTCTGACTGTGCTACCTCAAATCCCTGTGTTGATCTCTCATCTTTGAGGCACAGACTAGCTTCTCAAAGCTCATTTGAAGCTCTGGACTCTGTTTCTATCAATTGCTCTGATTCTCTATTTGCCTCTTAGATGCTCTGCCCAGACAGATGTCCACCTATTACTTCGCTTGGTTGAGACCTGTGTGCACTTAGACACCTCATCCTTAGAGCAGCTGCAGCTCAGCCCCTGGTCTGGGACAATAGCTCTGGCTCAGTCAAGCATTTTTCTAGTCCTTTGTTGCCGCCCTATGTCAACAACATAGCAGATCTGTTATCAACAGTTGTGAGCTAAGCTGCTGTTAATAATGTTCTCACTGCTATTAAAAATTTGACTTTTTTAGTTACCAGAAATGCAGGCATCAGAATACCTATAATGAATATAACCATGATTATATACTTTTTTAACCAAAAGGTTTAAATGCAGTTATTTCTACATAAGGTTTTATAAGTGCATTTGAGTTATTCAGCTAGATGAATACTGTGATGTCATAAAGTGTTTAACTGCCATTCCTAGCAATTTGAAGGTCAGAAATTCTATACTTCCAGACTTTATTGAAAATTGATAATTCAATCCTGGGACTATTCAAAGTAACATAACTTTATAACCCTTTCATACACAGTTTCTTCTTGTTTCATGGAAAACTTGTATGTTCTGTGAGCATGAGAAATTACCCAGGGTCAGGGAAAGGAACCCATAGGGACAGCTTGCAAATATCATTTCTGCAAGAGGGTAGAAAGATTGTGCTGTCAGGAAATAGTCAATAAAAGTAAACTTGCATCATGCACATCTGTAACTAAGATATCTGCTCACTCTTGATCTGATCATTCATATTATCTTATAAAGAAAGCAGCTTCTGCAATTGAGGTTAATCCCACATGGACAAAGGTAACTACATGATTCATACCCAGACAACAGAAGCAATGTTGGAGTTCTCACAAGAGGACAATCACAGAAGCAGAGATGTTGGTTTGCTAGGTACAAATTGCTTCACCATCCACTTAAGGTGCCAGTAATGCACATATCTGTATTTGATAAAAATAAATAAGATCCTCCTAAACTCTAAGCCTGCCTGATATCATCTAAGGGTAGCCATTAGTTCAGTTCTTCAAAAGAGGTCTTTCAGCCCACATTTGCAGTGGCAGCTACCATTGGTGCAGCCTGAAAATGTACCACTGGCATCAGCTTTTACCATCTGTACAGTACTCTTGTTACATCTAGGCAGAATCTCATTTCCCCAGCTTGCTGCCAAAGCTACTGTTCTTTATTTGAAGCTGGGCAATTTTGTCATGGTTTGGCTTCCTTCATGGAGAGTCCCTTGCCCAGGCATTCCAGACAACTGTCCCCAAGGTGTGGCTCCCCCAGACACTCTTGCCAGTCCCACCTCCAATGCACAGTCCTCTGGGGGCTCAGGACCCTATTCTACCTCATTTGCAGCTGATATTCCTCTCTCCCAGGCTTAAATCTCATGACCAAAATTACAGCATGATTAGACTGCTCTTTTCTTCAAACTTGAGGAACCATACTTCCATTTCCCTATACTCTTTGACTGTATAACTTTATTATCTTCCATTTTGATGCTTATATTTGGAAGTAGGAAGAAAATGTTCAAATGAGAAAGGAAACAAAGGAGGGGGAAAGGAAGGAAGGGAGAAGGAAAAAAGAATAGAGGGGGGAAAAGGAAACAAAGCTTTGTAAATAAGGAGGAGAAGGAGAGTTGAAGGGAGGGGAGAGGAATGAGGAAAAGAACCTTTAGTTCCTATGTGTGGTGACCAGCTCAGACAAGAAGATATTCACCTGTCTTCCCTCAAACATTTCAGCCTGTGCCAAAATGTGAGCCATTAAAGCCACTTTGATTGCTGTTCTAGAAAATACGCCTCCCATATTATAAAGGATTAAATTTAAGCTTCGGTATTCTATGTCAAGAAAAGTCAAGTTAATGGAGAACTAATGATACTCCAGTTCTATGTATGCTCAACACTTGGGAGATCTGAATACATTCTGGAAGGATATGGTCTTGGGTTTCTTAGACATTGGAGGTGGAGGTGCCTTGGGCATGTAGGAGATGGTGTGCTAGTAGGCCTGTGGACTTTCAAACCATTGATTGGACATAAAGTAAGATAAGTGATCATGTTTCTATCTAGAGCTGTTACAGTAGTTCACACTGGAGAAGACTCATTTTTCTCTTACACTGACTTTCTAATTTTAAAAAATTTAAAACTCTATTATGAAAAATTTTAAACCTACATCAAAATAGAGCAGGTAGTGTAATGAAACCAATGCCCTCATAGCCTAGTGTGATGGGCTGAGTTGTGCCAAAGTTCTACTCCCAGTACTTCCCAACATGATTGTATTTGGAGATATTATCTTTAAAGAAGTAATTAAAGACAGGCTGGGGATTTAGCTCAGTGGTGCCACTGCCTGCCTCGCAAGAGCAAGGTCCTGAGTTTGATCCCCGGTACCAGAAAAAAAAAGAATTAAAGTAAAATGGGATCAGATGGATGGACCCTAATCTTTATTAGAAGAGAGTAGGTTGCAGACATGAACAGAGGGAAGACAATTTGAAGCCAGAGGGAGAAAAGGGCCATCAGTGAGCCAAGGGAAGTTCTCAGAAGAAACCAAATCTCCCAACACTTGATACAGAACTTGCCTTTGTTGCTGAGACAATAAATTTCCATTGCTTAAACCCCGCCCCCCAAAAAAGATATTTTCTTTTACATCATCTTTCTTGACCTCTCAGCAGCTTGAACAAAACATTGATCACATTTTCTTGCCTGAATAATCTTTTCATTTTGGTTTCAGTGATGTCACACTCTCCTGACTTTCTTCTATTTTCCTGACTACTCATACTCAGTCTCCATTGTCAGATCTCTAAATGTTGGGGTTTTTTTTAAACACTTAAGTAACATGTATCAGTAATACTAATTAAATAATATTTGCTCTGGCTGCCTTACAGATATCACTGTTTTAGTGTCCCCAAGCCTCAATTCTCACATTTCATCCTTATTTTCACTTTCAAGTTTATCTCACCCAATCTCATAACTATAAGCACCATCTACTCATGGCTGTCTCCCAAACTGTCTCTGGCCCCAATGTTTTCCCCAAATTCCAAATTTGTTTACCTAACTCCCAGCTCAATATTCCCATGTCACATTTAAGTGGAATCAATTCAGCACATCCAAAACTGCACTCTTCTCCTCCCCAGACTACTCAACCCCAGTCTCCCCGTGATGCAAATGGAAACTCCATTCATCCTAATGTACTCAGACCATATTTGACCTCATTATCACATTCTTTTGCTTCACCTATGATGAGAACTAGCCTGACCACTTTTCTCCACCTACATCCCTGCCCTCCTGATGCAAGCCAACATCATGGTTTATCTGGATAAAAGAAAGCTCCCTAACAGGCTGCCCTTCTTCCACTCTTTCCTTCTCATTGTTTGTTATCTACATAGAAGTGAGAGGGGTCAGGATTCACTGTTAATGTCCCATCATATACAAAATACATCCAAATTCTTTTGTGCAGCCTAAAAGCCTAAAGTGATTAGACCACCTTTATATCACTGTCCTCATTCTTTATCTCTCATTTCCCCCAGGCTCTCACTAACCAGCCTGCTAGTCTTCAACCAGACTTTCCCTCACATTCTCCCCTCTGTTCTGGAAGTTCTCTCCAGAGAATCAGGATTCAGTCCCTCATTTCACTCAGGTTTATGCTCAGTTAAATCCCTAGTCAGGCTTTTTTTGGACATTATCTAACACAGCAGCTGTCTTCACTTTCTTCTACTGCTCTTACACCACATCATTTATCTCTTCATTATCATCTTACTTGACTTTCTTTTCCTAATAATACTTGCCTACTTGCACATTTGTCATGAATCATATTGATTATCAGAGCAGATAAGGTACCCTATCTTATTCACTGTCTTATGTTCAGGGTCAAAAACAAAACCCAGAGCCACGCGAACACTCCGAATCAGCCCACTGCAGACAGGTAGGTCTGTGCACGCCCTACCGAGTTCAAAAGTCATGCAGGACACGCTGAATCAGCCCGCACCCTGGCAACAATCCACTGGAAACCCCTGCCCTACTCCTCTGTGCAGTTACCTGGTTCCACATTACAAAGATGCAGAGGACACTGGACCACCAGACCACAGGCAGAGAAGCTCAGCCAGTCCCAGAACCCAGAAGGAAGGTCCCCGCCTCCATCCCAGGCTCCTAGGGCAGAGAAGCTCAGCCGGTCCCAGCACCCGGAAGGAAACTCCCCTGCTGCCATCCCAGGCTCCTAGGGCAGAGAAGGTGAGCTGGTCCGAGCACCTGGAAGGAAGTTCCCTAGGGAAGGTGAGTTGCGTCGGTGCCAGAAGCACCCCCCCGCTCCATGGAAATGAGAAAAAACATAAGCAAGCCTCAGAAACAGAGTTCCAGATCATCTACAGCAACCCCAAAGGGAAACGAGTTGCAACAATCTGATACTCAACTACCTGGACTCTCCGAACTGGCAACAAAAGAGGATCTGGGAAAAATGAAATCAGAAAGAATTTCTCAGATAACAGCAAAGATTTTGCTCATGGTCCAAGACATGATTAATAAATCTAGAGAGGACACAGATAAAAATATAGAGGATCTGAGGAACATGATGGAATCCCAACATAGGAAACAAATGGAATCCATAAAACAGATTCAAACAGATTTCCAAGAGATTAAAAACTCCATCAAAAGTCTGTGCAGCAGAATGAACCAATGTGAGGACAGAATTTCAGATACAGAAGATAAGATTGCAATTACTGAGGAGGAAAAGAAAAATTGCTTTAAAATTGTAAGGGACCACGAGAAAACAATCCAGTAGCTGCTAGACGATGCAAAGAAGAATAACATAAGACTGATTGGAGTCAATGAAGAAAGAGGAGAGAGTGCAGATGACACAAAAAATCTGTTCACAGAAGTGATGGAAGAAAACTTCCCAAGGAGGGGAAAAGAGCTTGACATAGAGATAAGTGAGGCATATAGGACTCCAGCTAGCCTTAATCAAAAAAAATCTACACATAGGCATATAATAGTTAGGATTCCAGAAGTCCAACAGAAGAACAAAATTCTACAAGCAGTGAGAGAAAAGAAACAAATCACATACAAAGGAAAGCCCATCAGAATCACAGAAGACTTCTCAATGCAAACACTCAAGGTTAGAAGAGCTTGGAGTGATGTATTTCAAGCCCTAAAGGAAAACAGCCTCCAGCCCAGATTGATGTACCCTGCAAAAGTATCTTTCAAAATTGATGGAGAAATAAGATACTTTCATGATAAAGAGCACCTCAGGAACTTCATGAATACCAAATCGGCACTCCAAAAAGTTTTAGACAATACCCTAGGAAAAGACAATGAGGATCACAACCCCAGGAAACCCAGCAGAATGAATCCATTGGGCGTGACAAATTAAACACAAAGGGGGAGAATCCAACAAAAAGAAAAAGTCATGACAAGGCTTTTAAAACTTTTAACTTCATCTCCCTAATGAGTGTATAATTCAATCTTATTATTGTACTGATTAGTACTTTTCTGATTCTAGAGTTGCACACCATTCCTTGTGCTATACTGGCTATTTATCATCTTCTTATATCTACATTTTAATTGGATTGTCTATTAATGAGCTGTAAGAGTTCTTTATATATTCTGGTCATAGGTTATATGCATTGTAAATATGGTCTGTTTAAGGACTACTTTTCATTTTAATGATGTCATTTAAAGTTCTACATTTTGATGGAATCTTGTTTATCAATTTTTTTCTTTTATACATCATGTCTTTTGTATCCTAGGTAGTTCTTGCCTACCCTGAATTCATAAATATTTTCCCTTATAATTTGTTCTCAAAGTTTTATACTTTTAGGCTTTCTTATTTAGGTTCATAGATCCCTTCAAGGTATTTTCATGTATGGACAAAAAGGGTTGAGGTTAATTTTTTATATATGGATACCAGGTGTTCTAGTGCCATTTGCTGAAAACACTATCTCTTCCTTGGCTCTTGAATTGAGTTTATAGTCTATAAAATGCTAATGTTAAATAATCTTTCAAAACTCAGTGGACCATATATGTGTGGTTCTATTTCTAGATTCTCTGTTTTATTCAAATGATTTATATGTCTTTTCCTTACACCAACACTGCCTTGATTACTGTAGCTTTAGAAGAAGTCTTAAAATTAGGTACTAAAGTCTTCCAACACTATTTTTGTTTTTGTTTTTGTTTTTAACTTTTCTAGGTCCTCTGTACTCCTACATAACTTTGAAATTTCAATATCCAATTCTTCATTTATAGCAAGTATACACAGACCTGAATTTTTATATATATACCTTGTGTTTTCTAATCCTGCTAAATTCAAGTACAAGTTCTAGGGGCTCCTAGAGATTTCTTAGTATTTTCTCTGTAGATGATCATTTTATCTACATATAAAGATTTTGCTTCTGCCATGCCAATCCTATCCTATTTGTATGATTTTATTGCCAGACTATTTTGGTGGGGACTAGGTTTCAAAGTTTAATGGACAGATAAAGAGTAAGCATATCTGCCCTTGTTCCCCACCTGAAGGAGAAAGCATTGTATCTTCTCCATTGATATAAGGCATTCTCACTGGAAGTATGGAGTACACGTCTTTGTTGAGAAGTTTCTGTTCTACTTCTAGTCTCCTGGTAGCTTTTACCATGAACAGCTGTAGAATTTAGTCCAATACTTTTTCTCCAACTAGTGACAGGATCATATGGCTTTTTCCTTTCCTCTGTTAAAATGATGACTTTTGGGGGTGGATCTTCCAATGCTGAACCAACACTGCCATCCCTATAACAAAACCACTTTCTACATCCTGCCAGATCTGACTTCCAATAGTTTGTTTTGTTAAACAAACTTCTATCTCTGTTCATACTTTTTTCTTCTATTATCTTTATCCAGTTTTAGGATTAGCACAATGTTGAGTTCCTAAAATGAGGGGAGAAGTGTTGGTTCTTTTTTCTGCTTTAATTGTTTGATATAATTTATCAGTTAAAATGTTTATGAGCCTGCTGTTGTCATATAGGTAAGTTTTCAAGCTAGGAATATACTTTCTTTAATAGGTGCTATTCAAATTTTATATTTCCTCCAGAGTTAGTTTCATTAATTTGTCTTCCAAGGTACTTTTTAGAAGTTGTCAAATTTATTTCAAAAAAGAATTTTGTAATATGCTTTCTATATCCTTTTAAATTCTGTAAAATCTGTGGTACTGTCTACTAGATCTTGATATTGTAATTTTAAAAAATGTATAACTGATATTGTGTAACAGGAAGAAAAGGTCTAAAAGAGCAGGGGAATTGGGAAGGGTAGGGGAAGGGAAAAAGGAGAAAAGAAAAAAATATGAGAAGAGGAAAAAAATAGAAACAAGGTCTTTACAAATAGGGAAGGGTGGAGGGGGTGAAGGGAGGGCAAGGAATGGGGAAAAAAATAAGAACCAAGAGACTCATGTAATGGTACAAGATCCCAATGATGAATATAACTATATTGTATACCGAAAATGTACCAATAAACTTAATGGGGGGGGACAGAACCCAACACCTAGAAATTAATTACTATGTATTAATGAGGAAATTTTTATCAATCATACACCTTTGGGTCTTTAGACATTTGAAACTAAATTTCCGTCACTAGAAAACAAAAGGGTAGACACAAAAACTTTATTGTCATAGATGCTGCTACTCAACCACATGAAAAAGGAATAATTCACTTAGTTATAGCTTCAATGACCCATTAGAAGAAATTTCCTACCATGCTTCCCAAATGGAAAGTATCTATTGAATTGGACACTGATGTATGGAACAAGATTTCAAGTAATTTTGAAGGAGTGAAGCAACATAATGATTTTGAATTCAAAACTGTTCCTAATCAGGAGTTGATTACTATTTCTCAACATGAGACCTTGTTTTTCTAACATCATTACTTGTGGTTTTATGTTTATAATAGAGAAAGACTGACTGGTTTACCACCATTTTAAATCAGCCACTTACTGTGATGCTCTAGGATACCATATCCTCAGGAAGCTATCATAATTCATTTAAAACATTTAATACCTTGAGTATGTGTTATAAGGGCAGAAATGGAGAATCATTAATTTAAGGTGTTCAGCTCAGCCCAGTTTGCCCAAGATTTTCCTAGTTTAGCAATAAAAGCCTTGTGATTTAGAAAACTTCCAAGTTCCAGGCAAACAAGGATGATTGGTCATCCTACGACTATTCCTCTTAGAATCTTTTCAGCCTAATGAGTAGGGTAAAGGATAAATAGTAGTCATTTATCAAGATGAAAAAACTATGAGAAGAAACATGTAGGGTGAGGGAATTAAGATTTATTTTTTGAGGTACCTGGTAGATATCCCGTGGTAGTTGGGTAAATGAGACCAAATTTAAAGAAGAGACCAGAGACACAATCATAAGGGTTAGGTGCATCATTTTAGAGATAGTAATTTGGAGTCATGGAACTAAGTGATATTACCAAGGAGTGAGCACGACACAATATCTCTTTAAGAGTTGTGCTATAAGAGAAGTTTTTGAAAGTAGCTGGCTGAACACAACCATTGAACAGCTGTGATGTGATGACCTGGGTGTACTGCAATAAGCCTCAGGTGATCCAGAGTCATCTTTTTAAAGTGTAGTAAAAGACCTTCTCCATTAAAAAAATATATAATCTCCAAAGTCAGAACCCCCAATTTTGTTTTGTGCCCAGTCATGTCACACAATTTTCTAAGTAAAAAAAAATCAATGGTTTCTAGCTCAAATTATCTCTAGCTATAAAACTGCAATACAACCTCTCCCAACCTATCACTAAGATATCCATAAAGATGTTTTTTTTAAAAAAACAAAAGGTTCACCATGACTCTGAAAAGCAAGACTGCCAAAAAACATAAAAACAGAATATGAGAGGGATGGATACTTATTATTAGCCAGGTAGAACTACAGTAGGAACAATTCACATAGCACAACTCTGATTTGCTTTAGGAAAGAGATGACTTGATTGCAACAAAACATTTCTTCAAACTTCTGGATGAAGATAACAGAGCAAAACAGGCATTTACTTTTGCTACCTTCTGAATACTTATTGAAACTACAGGATGGATTTTATTGAGACCAAAGAACAAAAGTAAAGATGGAAAGAACAAAACATCAGCACAAGACGTAAAATTGAAATGTAAATTGCCACAAAACAATTTACCAGACTCCACACCACTGAATCCCAGAGAACAGTAGGAAAAGCTCAGAAAAAGCCCAATGTATACCACGAAGGTTAATTAACACTTAATTATTTTGACTATTGGTAGCTCCAGTCCCTCTGATGTGGAGGTGAGACCATAAAATAAGGGTGTTAATCACAAGTTCGTTTAAGAAACTGCTGGTGTCCATCCCACCACCAACCCAGGCAGCTGCATGTCTTTCCTTCCCCAATCCTGCAGGGGAGGAAAGGTTTATACTCTAAAGACAGTATGAATAGGTAGTCTTCAGATAATACAGTTTTTGTCTACTCAACTACATCTTTTAAAACTTCCAGACAACAGGATCTCAAGTTTACTTGTTAGCATGTAATAATCATAACATAGGACAATTTTATGTTTCCATGGTGGCTTCAAAGAGGATTTAGATGGAATTTAATTATTTGGGAGCTAGACAAAGTTTGGAATGAAATGAAGTAATCTACCAAATTAGCAATATTACAGAACACAGGTGATCAACACCGAGGACAAACCTTCTACCAGAAAACTTTAGAAGTCTCCCATGGGTCATTATTACTATTAGCCCAGGTTGTTTATTGTCGGCTTTGGATATTTATGATAATAAGATACAAATGGAAGATAGATAATAGAAGGAGATAAGAAAAAATAGAACTATGGGTACATAGAGTCATATATAAAACCTATTAAAAGGTTTTTTAAAGTAAATTTTGAAATAAGGTACATTAGCATCCATGTTACTCAAAACATCTTGAAGCCAGTAAACTGCCCAAAGATTATGTGACCAGACTTTTCTCCAAAGTTTCACACATTGGGAGCCTTACTTAACATAAGCCAAATATATTAAATTTTATGATAATATAAAAAGGTTAACAAGAACAAATTCAGTGCTCTAGAAATAATGCACATGCACAAACAAAGCAAATGCAGTCTCCTAACTTACCTTGTCCAAAGAAATAATTTAAAGTACTTTGGAAGATGAAACTATTGAACTGTGAATTCAACATCCCAAACCTTTAAAAATTGCTAAAGCAATATTCAGCAGAAACCCACAGTTTTAAATACTTTTATTTTTATAAGAGAAAGAATAAATTTAACACAAATTCTGTAGAAAAATTAACCAAAAAACCTACAAAAAAACAGAAAGAAGGAAATTATAATAATAAAATCAAACACTAAAAAAGTTAAAGTGATAAATAGTATAAGTACTTTGTAAAACTTCAAGATCGTGATTCCTTTAAAATTGTAATGAATAAGGAAATGTCTATACAGGGCTAATAACAAAAGAAGTAACATTATAAGTATATAAAAATCAGGAATGGTGAAAACTCTAGAAAATATATTTTTAATTGCTTAATAACGGAGAAATGGGGTAAAGCAAAAACTAAGAAATCATTTTTAATGAGTTATTTCAATGAATATTAATTCCAGATGACTGTATCAGTAAGTTTGATCCATATTTAAGTGTGAAATCATTCCATTTCAAATGTAATTCTTCCCAACTCGTTTTGAAAACAAAGCACAATTTTTATCAAAAGATTAGAAAACAGAACAAAATTAAAACCATACACCAATTTCACCTAAACTCTAAAACTCAAACCTTAATAGAAACCATTTTCTCAGTTTGAAGATTCAATAAGCCATGATTCAACATTTTATCTGCTATAGCTTAATAGATTGACAAATATCCAGCCCATGCCTCATCTTGACTCAACCTATTTCACATTCTGAGATCTAACATTTGCAACATTCCACTTCCATTTACTTAATGCAAGATTCATTTGATTGCTGGGAACTTCCAACCCCTGCGAGCAGTAAGGGAAATTGATTCACATAATGGCAAAATCTGCATGGCAGCCACTATAGTGAATGCAGGAATGACTGGATCCAGGTGTAGGGAAAAATGAAGCCTGAGATGGCTACACTTTGGTTCAGGTCTTGTGGTGGCGGGCGGGGGGGGGGGGGGTCCGTTCATTAAGTTCAACTCTGTATTGTTTTGGTGCAGGCATACCTCCTTGGTGTAAATAACTGATAAGCCAGGTATGGTGGCACACATTTGTAATCCCAACACTCAGGAGTCTGAGGCAGGAGGAATGCAGTAAGTTTGAGGCACCCTGGGCTACATAGTGAGACCTTGTCTCAAAAAACCTAAAAAACTAATAATAATAAATAAATAAACAAACCAACTAACCCAGGCCAATGCTGGCTAGTGTAAATGACTGATATAATTAAGGTCAATGTTGGTGCATAGCCACTATTATGTAGACCCTTATGTACAGGTGGACTGCCATAAGGGCTGGCAGGTTTGGGATCTGTGGACTGCCACACAAGTACACACTACTGAGTGACACCTGAGAATAAAAAATGTCTAACCCATTCCATGGCTCTGAGTCTCTTCTTTGGGCTCCTAGAATCTCAATCTGAATGCTGACAAGACACCAGAGAGGCAGGAAATGGCAACAAAGTGGACCATCAAGTTTGTGCACTACACATGCACGCTTAGCCCACACTTTACTGTCAAAATCATGCACTCTGGCATGAGCTGCGGGCACCCAAAATGACACTCTTTTTTTTTCTTCACACACGTGCTATTTGCTGTGCTCAGCACTCATCTTAAAAAGACACCTTTTTCTAATTACCAAAAATTCACTATGTAGACAGGCAAGGGCCACACTCCTAAACCTGTGTGAGCCTCAGCCCAACTCTCTTTATCCCTCATTTTTCTCCCCTGTGAGACAGCTTTATTCACAAACAGGCTGTCAAGCTAGTGGCCAAGATGACACTGGACAAAGCTTGCTCTGCCCTTCATGCCTGAAATTTAAAAAGACACATATAGCATTTTCATAATAATAATCCAATTTAAACCTAGTTCTCATTGGCTAAACCTGAGTCTTACTGGCTGATTGGAAACACTTGAATCCCAGAGACTCAGTTGGGAAAAGTGGTGCTCACTAAAAACTTAGGGTGCTTTGACCAAAGATGGTTTTAGAATAGTAGGTAAACAAATCTTCCATACAGCCTCCCTATTGTAGATAAGTAAGTTAATTAGATATCTTGTAGGCAGTTATCCAGGGCCACCTTCAAGGTGCCAGCCCTCCAGGAACCAACATGGAGAAAAATTAAGACACATATACTGGTTAGCATTATAAAGAAGAAAAGAGGTACTACTTCCCCTAGAGGCAGATAACAGGGACTGATATTCTAAATGGGAAATTCCTTATATGTGACTTGTTTTCCAATTTGATCCCCATTTAATCAATATTACCTGGGTGAACTGTACTTGTAATCTTATTGGTTGGTCATGGTTTTGTCCCACCTCATGCCCACCTTGAAATTTTTCATTGAGTCTTAAAGTTTTGTCCCACTTTGTACCTGATTCATCTTATGGCTTTGCTGTATAAAACACCTTTGATAAGCAGGATGGGTGGGCAACCTACTTTCCGGTCCCCCTTCTGTCTCAGACAGAAGTTACCTTTCTCTCAATAAATTCTTCCTACTCTTAACCCCTGTTATTCCTAGAATTCATTCTTTGATTTTAGAGAACGCAAACTTGCATTTAGGATATTTAGTGGGTTTGGGAGTTACATCTATTCCTCCTATATCATTCCCTTTCCTTTTGTTAGTCCTTAATATCATTACCATTTAATATGATATTTGCACACCACTTTGCTGACTCAGTGTTCCTCTTAAAGTTAATGGATCAGGTAACATATCCTGCAAAGTAGTTCTTTGTAACAGAGCTGGGAACAGATACAAAGACTCTTGACAAGGCCACACACACACACACACACACACACACACACACACACAATCTTGATTCTCACCATTGTTAGTTGTAAAAAGATAAATTTTTAAGTTTTATGCTGTTATTTTTGGTTTGGTTTAGTATTTCCTTTTATACAGAGATACAGTGTAGCCAGCTTCTACTACAAAGAATCAAAACTCTGCCGAGAGAATTTCATTAAATTAGAAATTATGGGGTTTTGTTTTGGTTTGATTTGGTTTGGGTTTATTCTGAAAAACTTGTTTTTGTGCTTCACACTGTTAATTCAGGTTTTTTGGCAATTTAAACAACATTCTCTGGATCAATCTCAAGATTGATTTTTTTGGAAAAAGCAATAATTACTACTCTACAGTGTTATTAGTCCATTTTCCAACTTTTTGTTTTAATTGCTGTGTCAGCATAGTCAGAAATGGTAAAACTGGACACGCCCATATTGACAGCTTCCTATATGGTATTTTGAGTATACTGCAAAGAGTAAAGTCAAGAGACCCTAACTCTGAATTCACAACTCACAGTTTGTATTGGAAACCCCCTTTTATCCCACCTCTAGGCATCTAGAATTCCAAGTTTGGAGTAGTGATCTCATATCTCTTGGGAGAAAAAACTTCAGGGTCAACTCAATAAGGCAGGTACCACCTCACATTTAACAAGCAAGGGGTCACTGCGGTGGAGAGAGAGATTGAGAGAAAATTTAGCTAAAGTCAGAAAGTCCAAAAATAAGTCCTTGCCATTGATTCAGCTTATCATTTTATCATTTTTCTTAATTGTGGAGAAGGAATAGTTAACTATCTAATCAAGTGTTAAACTCTGGGAGGAAAAAATGAAAATAAACTTCCCCACAACTAAAGAGGCATACTACGATATGGTGACATTATGACAAAGAGAGTTAGACAATGCTCTATACTTACTTCTGGCCCACAAACCATGTCCATCTCTGTGTTGAGTTCAGGCAAAAAGAACACTTCTGGTGACAAGAGTGAGAAGTGAAACACCACCCTCTCTGCTGTGTCCCTATAAACACTGAATGACTTGGCAAAAGTCTATGCCTCCTCAGTGAAATGGACAAAGCACTACCTACTCTCCCTGATCTGTGCTGCAGAACTGAAATAAGCTGATAAATGACACATTCAAAACTGCAGGGGACTAAGACAGGAGGCAGGTTAAATTACAAATATATTTCTACACATATATGGAAGATAGCTCAGAAATGCCAAAAAAAGACAGAAAGGGGCTCATTCTAGAAAATAAGGACCAAGAGTCTGATTATATTGAACAAATAAATATGTCCCTGATAATGTACATGTTAAGAAACTACATAATGTCCCACTGACTTTCCATCAAAAGCTCCTGCAGAAATGGCAAAATCTGTGTGATGTAAGTCAATTATAATTGATCCACGGGATCAGGTTAACTCTCAAACTCAGCACATTTCAAGCCGTCAAACACCCTGACCCCGCTGCAGAGTTTCAAGGGACTTCCAACATATGTCCCTTGCCAGAATCAATCTCCCCCTCTGCCCACACCCCATGGACAGCATTAACACTTTCACTGTGTGTGTGGCCAATGCAAAAGCACTGTTCAGAAACTGCATCATTTGATGTTCATGCCTGCCTGCAAATCAGGGAAGAGTGCTTTACAAACAAGGAAAGGAGAATGGGAGAGAGTATTCTGCCCCTAGATCATACAGCTTATATCAGAGTGAGCCAGAACTGTGTTTCTCATGTTATTTAATTTACAAGGGAGGCCATAGAACTTTGTCAGTTACAACATTTAATCACAGCTATCTTCTTATTGGTGTTTCATACTAATGTATGAGAGGCATCTTCCTGAAAGGCAAGTCCCTAGCCACGTTCACGTTTAGAGTCCTCTTCCATCACACACAACAGTGCCTGGGAGATTGGGGCAGAAGTTGGATGTTTGGTTATTTTAACATTTTAAATGGTAACTATAGCATCTTATTGACCACACTGTATTGTTACATAAGAGAGTGAGAACACGCATCATCATCACATTGTGTGTTTGGGGAATTGAGACTTTCTAAGAAATCTCAGAAACTGGTTTTCTGGACAGTAAATTTCAAAGTTTCATTCTCCCCTCTGCTATTTTCCTCCCTTCTCTATCCCTCAGCCCCTTTCCTCTGGCAGTCTTTTTCTTTCAACTTAAAAGAAGGCTGTGAAGCAGTCTGTTGGTATTGAAGAAATGTCTCTGCTCTTAACATCTAGACTTTAACACAAATTTTCTTTCTGGGAGCTGTCTCTTCTCAGTTTCTCTGGGCTATCTTTGCCTAATTTTTATTATAGTAATTGTCTCAGTAACAGAACTCTCTCTAGCTCCACAAATATATCACTCTACATTTGCTTTTATTTATACAATTCTCTTCTACATGATGGATAGAAGACAGTTATTTACATATATATAATGATTTTTTTTCCACACAAATATCCCTGGATTTCCATCTTTTCAATGAAGCTTTAAAACCTCCAGGCAGATTATATCAATGCTTCATCAGACTTCTATTGTCCAGGCAACAGACAATACCCTGAATGGATCCAAAAGAAAATCACTACCTGCTGATAGCCAGGGTAGATGCCACTTACCAGATGTCTGGCTTTTACTGTTGCTAACTTGTTTAATTTCTGCACCCAGCAATGAAATTGTTTTGATCTTCCAAAGTGGAATGTGCTCTGTACCAATTGATTCCAAATGGCCTCTCTTTAGATTGAATTTTTATTTTATTTGGTTGAACGATTTTGTTTCATTTAAACCTGTATTTATGTGAAAAATTCAAACAGTGAATTTCAATTTGCATTTCAAAAAAAATCTTCTTGTTTATAAAATCACTTCTGAGTTGCAATTACAGTTATTTGTCTCTGGGATATACAACATATAATTGGGTCAACACTGTTAATGAAGGACTAGTGTTATTGTTAATGAGCTACTAGTGATAGTTTCAGTGTTTCATCCCCAGCAGGTGGTAAATACAATATGTTAAGACAGATAATTATGCTAATGTTTCAAATATCAACAGACCAAAGAAGTCATTAAAAACTAGCAACTAAGAGGTTAAAAGGGACAGACACACTAAGTGAATGCTACTTTTACCCAAGGGGTATTAGTCTCCCCTTCATGGAAATTTTATTGTATATCAGTGTCCACTTTGGTTAATTCACAATTCATGAAAATGGGAAAAAAAGAAGTGATTGATAGCCGTTGTTTGGGAGATACTATCAACATGGGCAGTAAAAGACAGTAATACTTTGAGCTTGAAATGCTTAACTTTGTAGAGCAAACTTCATGCAGGTATTTAATAAGATCTTTATTTTCAATACTGAGAAAGTCATTGTGTGGAGCATAGAAAATAATAAGACAATCTACTTGCCGTCTACAACAAGCTTATAAAATCACTAGAAAGGCATAATGTATGCATGTGAAATAGCTGGCAAGATACCGAAACCAAACATAGTAGAGACAATATGGAACTTAAAAGGAAGAAAATGTGGGCAGGAGTAGTTTGAAGTCTTTACAGCAAAGCAAGTTTGTATCAGTTAAAAATGCATTTGTGTGCAATTATAGATTGCCTAATTAACAGTGGCTTTAATGTTGAAAACATTTAAATCTGTCACATAAAGAAGTTTGAACTTAAGAAATTCCATGTTTGGAGCAGTAATCAAAGGTATCATCAAAGACCAAAATGCTTTCTGTCTTTTCTTTCTGCTTTCTTCACAGTTATATATAATATTTGATAACCACATGACTGATAGAGCTCTATGTGTCACATCCTCATCAACACATCCCCCACAGAAAGAGAGAAAAGGAAAAAGAGAAACTTCTTTTTTTCTAAGCCCTTCTGATGAAGCAAGCCCTTCTGAGAAAGTTCATTGACATGAACTTGCCCAGTGCTTACAAGTGTAAGGCAGAACTCAATAGAGAACTAGAAATCAGGATTGTCATGAAAGGCTTAGACCAGACATGGACAACTGAAGTACATCTGGAGGACTCTATCTGTAGACCACAAAACTAAATGAGAAATTCAATTACCAGTGAAAAAGCAGGGAAGAGTTGAGTAATGAGTCTAAAACTCAGCCAGTGCTCCCATTCCCAGACTGTGATCTACATAGGCAAGATGAAAACCAGAGAGTAGAAGTCTAAGACTAGAGTAAGAAGAAAGCACCAAATATTGTACAATCAAATCCCCCCCCAAAAATGAACTATACACATTAGGAAATATGAGGTGAAGATAAAATTGCTTTGGGTGGGTTTTGCTAATTGCGCCTTGGCCAGCAAATCTGTTTGTGTCCCTTAGTGTTTGCTACAACCTTCAGATGAAAATTTTGAAATAATTCAGAACATTAAGTGTGGCATTTAACACTAATTTTTCTAGATGCCTAGATTCGATCAGTAAGTCATAGAACTTTTGACTTGGTCAACATTGCAAGACTCATATTTAAAGGTTCATCCAAATTCCAGAAAGGTTTTTCAAAAATAGGTATTAACCAACCCTACACTAAACTTTCTGAACCAAACTATCAAGATTTAGAGACCATAGAAGTTACCCAGAGACCTATTAAGACCATGAAAGCCAACAAATTAATACTGGGGTAGTCAGCATTCTCTACAGCATGCAAATGATCCCAAACCTGGATCAACAACAAGGATCTACTCACTCTTGTTATGTGTCAGCTGTAGGTTGACTGGTTATGTGGCTCTGCTGCATGTATCTTTCCACCCTGAGGATTAAATTCAGTATTTCTCAACCTTTTTTTGATAACTTCTTATGTAATATATAAAGCCCTAACTACCAAGAGTCAATTTTATCACATTGTGGGCAATATCATCATTGAGAATATATGATTCAGGCTGGAGAATCAGTCCCTTCCTCATTTTGTGGAAGGGGGAAACCTTTGTTAGGTAAACTCTTGGATGCCCTTAGAAGCTCTGTTTGGACATGGCTCATGTCCTATCTGCTCATATTCCACTGGCCCAATTAAGTCACAGGACCAAACCTGATGTCAAGAGGGTCATGAAGTGTTCTGTTCCCATGAGGAGACAATAAATGTTGCATGATAAATTTGATGGAGGCTAGAGAATAAGTGGGGACAGTAACTCAAACTACCACCTACTGTATCAACTAGGAAAGCAGAAACAGAAAGAAACTCTCATGTCCATGCCCCTAATCCCTGCCATCATCCATCTGTCCACAAGTAAGATGCTGTACATTACAGTACGTCAAGAAATATAACCAGGGGTGGAGCTATGGAAAAATAATGCTGTACTGTTTAGAATTGTATAGTATGGAAGAAAACACTAAAACTAAAAAGGATTAATATAAAAAATCAAATTTAATTAAAAAATAATAGAGCTTGAGCTTATACTACAATAGAGAAAGATAAGAATGTTACAGCTAGAAAATACCATAAAAGTGAGAAGAAACAATTATAGGAGAGATGAAAGAGCATGCCCTTTTATTCATTTAAAAAATATTTATTATGCTCTACCTATGTACTAGTATCTAAATTCATGATCAAAAAGAAAATACACAGAATTATCAAGGGCACTTGTCTTCTACTCAGAGTTGTACCCTAATTTGAGAAAGATGAGGTTTTTTTCAAAAAAAAGAAAACTATAAAACTATTTCCACATCTCAATCATCAACGACCCCTAAGACATCAGAACAATGAAATGAAAATCTGTTCTTTTTACTTTTTGTTTGCTTGGTTTCTAAAGATGGAACTATATGATAAAATGTGCACAGAGTTGTTCATTTGTTGACCCTAAACAATCTTTTTTATAGTTGGATTTCAGCCATGGATTGGTTCAAATACTGCTGCCTATGAAAGATTTTTGAAAACGAATAAATATCCATTAAATTCTTAAATTCTTAAGTTCTTCCCAACTGCTTCTAATGTATGGCATTTTGCAAAGTTGCAAGTGTCCCTTATTAGAAGTTTATGGACTCTGATGTGAAAATAAAACATACAGCTTCTGGGCCACAGTAACACTGCCCTCAGCACTGAGGAGCAGAACCATGTCCAGCTCTGAGGAGGTTAGCCTCCCTGGCTCCAGCATCACACACACTCCCAAGCGCTGCCCCCCTACCCCGTTCAAATGAGAAGTCACATAAACAAGCCTCAAAACCAGACTCCCAGAACACCTAAAGCAACACCGAAGGGAAACAGGATGGAACAATCTGATACCCAACCACCTGCATTCCCTGAACTGGAAACAAAAACGGATCTGGAAAAAATGAAACCAGAAATACTTTCTCAGGTAACAGCAGAGATTGTGCCCATAGTACAAGACATGATAATAAATCCAGAGAAGACACAGATAAAAAAACAGATGAGTTGAGGAACATGACAGAATCCCAACATAGGAAACAAATGGAATCCATAAAACAGATGCAAATAGATTTCCAGGAGATTAAAAACTCCACTGAAAGTTTACACAGCAGAATGAACCAATGTGAAGACAGAATTTCAAATATAGAAGATAAGATTTTAATTAATGACCAGGAAAAGAAAAATTTCTTAAAAATAGTAAGGGATCATGAGAAATCAATCCAGCAGCTGCTAGATGATGCAAAGAAGAATAACAGAAGAATGATCAGAATCAACGAAGAAACAAGAGACAGTGCAGACAACATAAAAAAAAAACTGTTCACAGAAAAGAGAGCAGAAAAATTCTGAAGCAGAAAAAAAGAACTTGACATACACATAAGTGAGGCATACAGGATTCCATCCAGCCTTGATCAAAAACAAAATCTACACATAGGCATATAATAGTTAAGATTCCAGAAACCCAACAGAAGAACAAAATTCTACAAGCAGTTAGAGAAAAGAAACAAATCCCATATAAAGAAAAGCCCATCAAAATCACAGCAGACTTCTCAACACAAACCCTCAAGGAAAGAAGAGCTTGGAGTGACGTATTCCAAGCCCTAGAGGAAAACAGTCTCTAACCAAGATTGATGTACCCTAAAAAACTATCTTTCAAAATTGATGAAGAAATAAGATAGTTTCATGACAAAGGGCATCTTAGGAACTTCATGAATACCAAATGAGCACTCCAAAAAGTTTTAGACCATGTCCTAGGAAAAGACAACAAGGATCACAACCCCAAGAAGCCCAGCAGAATGAATCCATCAGGCACGACAAGAAATTAAATGCAAAGGGGGAAATTCCAACAAAAGAAAAAGTCATGACAAGGATAAGTCAATACATATCAGTTATAACCATTTATGTTAATGGCCTCAATTCACCAATCAAAAGAAATAGACTGGCAGAATGGGTCAAGAAGCAAAATCCAACAATATGCTGCATACAAGAAACACACACCTCAAAAAAGAAACTCAAACACTGAAAGTTAAAGGGTGGAAAACAAGACTCCATGCTACAGGAACCCAAAGAAAGCAGGAGTGGCTTTCCTCTTTGCAGATCAAATGAATTTCAAACCAACACTGATTAAGAGAGACAAAGAAGGACACTACATCCTAGTAAAGGGAACAAGCCAAGAGGAAGAGATGACAATCATATATATATATATATATATATATATATATATATATATATATGCATCAAACACTAGTGCACCCAACTATATAAAACAAATACTAATGGACATGAAAAATCAAATAAGCACTAATGCAATAGTAATGGGGGACCTCAAAACTCCACTGTCCCAAATAGATAGATCAACTACACAAAAAATAAGCAACAAAATACTAAAACTCAATCAAACTCTTGAACAAATGAACTTAACAGATGTTTACAGAGTGTTTCACCCCACAAAATCAGAATACACATTCTTTTTCAGCTGCACATGGGTCATTCTCCAAAATAGACCACATACTCAATCATAGAAAATGTTTAAGTAAGTGCAAAGATATTGAAATTATCCCCTGTATATTATCAAACCATAGTGCGATGAAACAGGAGATCTGTAGCAAAAGAAACCACAGGAACTTCATAACCACAGGGAAACTGAACAAAACACTTCTGAATAAACAATGAGTCACATAGGAAATTAAAGAAGAAATCAGACAGTTCCTTCAACTAAATGACAACGACAATACAACATACTGGAATCTATGGGACACAATGAAAGCAGTCTTACGAGGGAAATTCATAGCAGTGAATACTCATTTTAGGAAAACAGAGTGAGCCCAATTAAACAACCTGATTCTGAACCTTAATCTCTTAGAAAAAGAAGAGCACGACAAACCCAAAGCTCATACAAGGGAGGAAATTATAAAGATCAGAGGAGAAATCAATGCAATGGAGACTAAGAGAACGATACAAAAAATCAATGAAGGCAAGAGCTGATACTTCGAAAGAATAAACAAAATTGACAAACCCTTAGCCAACCTTATCAGAAAAAGGAAAGAAAAGGCCCAAATCCATGCAATTAGGAATGAAAAGGGTGAAATTACAATGGACCCAGCAGAAATGCAGAGGATCACCAATGCCTACTTTGAGAACCTGTCCTCCAATAAGATGGAAAACAGAAGAAATGGACAGATTCTTAGATAAGTATGAATTACCAAAGTTGAACGAAGAAGGCCTAAAAATTCTAAACAACCCAATATCAACCAATGAAATTGAAAATGTAATTAAAAACTTACCAACTAAGAAAAGCCCGGGCCCTGATGGCTTCACTGCTGAATTCTACAAGACATTTAGAGAGGAACTGGTGCCACTACTGTTTAAACTCTTCAGTGAAATTGAAAGGGAAGCAATACTCCCAAATTCATTCCTGGAAGCAAGCATCACCTTGATCCCCAAAGCAGAGAAAGACCCAACCGAAAAAGAGAACTATAGGCCAATCTCACTAATGAACATAGATGCAAAAATCCTTAATGAGAAACTGGCAAATAGAATGCAGAAGATCATCAACAAGATCATACATCCTGATCAAGTGGGATTCATCCCAAGGATGCAGGGATGGTTCAACATACACAAGTCAATCAATGTAATAAACTATATCAATAGAGCCCAAGGACAAAAACCATATGATTATCTCCATAGATGCAGAAAAAGCATTTGACAAAATCCAACATGCATTTATGATAAAAACCCTACAAAAAATTGGAATAGACGGTCTCTAGGTCAATCTGATAAAAGCCATCTATGAAAAACCAACAGCCAAAATCATACTAAATGATCAAAAACTGAAATCCTTCACACTAAAACCAGGAATAAGACAAGGATGTCCACTATCACCACTCCTGTTCAATACAGTTTTGGAAACATTAGCCATACCAATTAGATAAGAGAAAGAAATACAAGGAATAAAGATAGGAAATGAAGATGTCAAATTGTCATTATTTGCAGATGACATGACACTCTATATAAAAGATCCCAAGAACTCCACCAAAAGTCTTCTAGACCTAATAACCAAATTCAGCAAAGTAGCTGGATACAAGGTCAACACACAAAAATCAGTAGCTTTCCTGTACATGAACAACAGACTCACTGAGAGAGAAACAGGGCAAACAATTCCTTTCACAATAGCATCCAAAAAACTGAAATACCTAGGAATCAACCTAACAAAAGAAATCAAAGACTTCTTCTCTGAAAACTATAGCACTCTGAAAAGAGAGATTGAAGATGGTATCAAAAAATGGAAAGACATCCCCTGCTCCTGGATAGGAAGAATCAACATAGTGAAAATGGCCATACTTTCAAAACTGCTATATAGATTCAATGCAGTCCCAATTGAAATCCCAGCAGCATACTTCATGGACCTTGAGAAAACAATCCAAAAATTCATTTGGAACAAGAAGAGACCTAGAATAGCAAAAGCAATTCTATGCAACAGAAACATGCCAGGGGCTATCACAATCCTCAACTTGAAACTGTACTACAAAGCTACTGTGATGAAAACAGCAGTATACTGGCAAAGAAACAGACCTGAGGACCAGTGGAACAGATTAGAAGATGAAGAAACAACTCCAGACACATTGAGCCACCTCATCTTTGACAAAGGAGCCAAACACCCTCACTGGAGGAACCTCTTTAATAAATGGTGCTGGAAAAATTAGGTTTCAACTTGCTAAAGATTAAAACTAGACATATATCTCTCAACATGCATTAAACTAAAATCAAAATGGATTAAAGATCTAAATATTAAAACAGAAATGCTGAACTGGCTGGAACAGAGAATTCTTAAAGACATTGATGTAGGAAAAGACTTTATGAACAAAACCTCAGTTGCCCATGAACTAGCACAAACAATCAACAAGTGGGATCTCTTCTTATTAAAAAGCTTCTGCAGGGCAAGAGGAAACACCAATAGAGTGAAGCGACAACTCACAATGTGGGAAAAAATCCTCACTTGCTGTTCCTCAGACAAAGGTCTACTATCTCTAATCTATAAAGAACTTAAAAAAATCAGACCTCCCAAATTTAAAGACCCAATCCAAAAATGGGCACCTGAAATGAACAGACATTCCTCAGACAAAGAAGTAGAAATAGCAAGTAAGCATATGAAAAAATGTTCAACATCACTGGTCATTCGAGAGATGCAAATGAAACACTGAGATTCCACCTCACCCAAGAAAGAATGGCTGCTATAATGAAATCAACCAATAACAAATGCTGGCAGGGCTGTGAGGAAAGAGGAACCCTGCTCCACTGCTGGTGGGATTGTAGACTGGTGCAAGCACTGTGGAAATCAGTATGGAGATACCTCAAAGAACTAGGACTGGAAGTCCCATTTGACCCAGTTATTTCCCTGCTGGGGATCTTCCCCAAAGAATTAAAAGAATCATACCACAGTGATATATGTGCACCTATGTTCATAGCAGCACAACTGGTAATAGCTTAAACTTGGAAGCAGCCCAAATGCCCATCAACTGGAGACTGGATAAAGAAAATGTGGTTTTTTAATAAAATGGAGTACTACGCAGCCATAAAAAATGAGAAATTAGAGACATTTATAGCTAAATGGATGCACACTGAGGCAATACTCTTAAGTGAAATAAATAGGACACACTTGTAAATACCAAATAGTTTCTCTAGTGTGAGAAACTGAAAGTGTAAATCAGAACTAGAAGGTATAATAGATAATAGATAATGTGAACTAGAAAGAAAAGGGCCAAGTACGAAGGGTAGGGGAAAGGAAAGAAGGGAATGGAATTAATATGAGAAAATGAAAAAATGGAAACAAAGTTTTTGTAAATAGGGAGGGATCGAGGGGTTGAAAGGATGGTAGGGAATGGGGAAAAAATAAGAACCAAGATGGATTACATAAAGGTGCAAATTTCCAATGATGAATGTCATTATATTGTATACCTAAAATGTACCAATAAAATTAATTTTAAGAAGCGAAAATAAAGCAAGTTAAGAACAAATATATCAGAAGAACAAGTGAGCAAGTCCTTCGCTGGTCCCTGGGCCACTGTACATGTGCCACCATATTGCACACGTTCTCTTTCTCTTCCACTTCCTAACTCCTGACTAAAGCAAAACACATGTCTGGACATTGGTTTCTTTGTGGCTAGGCACTGAACAAGAAACATTTTTAACTGATCTTTAAATTTTAATATTGGTATTAATTTTAGCAAAAAAATCACTCAAGTGAACTGATAAAACACATAAGCTCAAATACCATATAGTGTCTCTCATTTCAGTAAGACAAAGTACAAAGAGCACAATAAAGAATAGATAAAAAGAAACAGGCGTTAGATGTCTTGCAAATGGTAAAGAACACAAGAGGTGGGAGGGGAAAGGGAAATAAGTAGAATAAAGATATGCCATGTACAGGAACCTAACAACCTGAATGAATGTAAACACTGTATGGCATAACCATGAGATAAGATTAATAATATCAACAAGAAAAAATGGGGGAAAGGGATTTAGAGGAGGAGGGAGGGAGGTGGAAGAGAAGAGAAGGGGATATTTTTAAAAACCAAGCTATATTATGTACATGTACCCACTCCCCAAGATGATTGTGAACTGCATGTACTGTAAACATACTAATTTAAAAGATGAACTGATGATAAGTGAATGAATAAATTAGCTCAGTGGTCTCCTTCTCTGAGACAGGGAGTATAGAGTATGTAAAGTATTTCAGGCACTAAAAATACTTACCAAGGACCAATTTATTACTGTGACCAGTAGCCAAATTTATCATTCATATTGCTCTCTCCTCAGAATATATCTTGAACTTGCGCAGTGTTCTCTAGTATCATACTTACTACTTTCTATCATCAACCATTAACTACTTGGAATACATGAAACTTTTAAGAAAATTAAAATATTTTCTATCTCTACTCTCTCCTTATTTCACACATATCTCTACACAGTAGGGAGAGAGATCTTCCAAAAACTGCAATTCTATTCCTGCCATTGTTCCTCTATCACCCCTCAAGACAATTCAACAAGTTCTACTAATCTCAGGACAAAGGAAAAAATCATGAACATGACTCACAAGACATACAGTGATTTTTGTCTCCTGCCTACTTTTCAAGTGTCACCTCCTACCATTCTGTTCTCATATTTGAGTTAATCATATTTGCTTGTGCTCTAGGCTCTTGGTTGAGTATTCTGTTAAGCAGATTATTCTTACCCACTTATCCTTCCTATCTGTTAAAATTCTGGTCAGATAACCTTTGAGATACCCTGTTGTGATGTTGCTTCATGTAGAAAGCTTCTTACCATCACTTACAATCAAAGTAAGAACTCATCTGTCCACTTTCATTGACATTAATCTCCACCAGGTTCCCCCACATATATACCCTCAACAGGTTACAAACTTAATGTCTGTGTTGTTTCATTATTTTGACGCCATTACATCATACCTGCTACATAGATTTTTATTAATAAATTTCATTGATGAATGAATATTTGTTAAACATTGAAGTGCTGGAGGCCTTGTGTCCTTGCCAGGAAGAAGACTAGACAGAGCTGAACTATAGCAGTAAACACAGAAATAGAAGTGATTTACAGCCTGGTCATGGTTGAGAACTACACAGAGTCTAAAACATTCAACCCATAGAGGTAAAAGCAAAGTGAAAGTAAATCCATAATAAAGGTGTCTGTGGTGGCTGTTAGATAAGAGCAGGGGAGGTCAGGTATGGGGATAAAATCCTCCAAAAGAATGATGACCTGAGGCAAAGGACTAGAAAAAGAGGAATCTCTCAACATGCCCCAGTGAGTTTGGCAGAGGATGAATATGGAGCACATGAAAATCCTTGAGCCAGCTGGACAACTTGGAGATCAAGGCACTTGGAAGCTAAGCTACTATCTGTAGTGTGTGATCCCCTAATGACTACTGCCAGTTAGGTTTCAGGTCAAGCTTTAGTCAAATGTTCTCCTCTGATGCCACCAGCTTTTCTTTCCTTACATGTCCATTAGAAAAAGGCTTTCAGAGCAAGACAGAGATTATTATGCAAAATGTGTTCTTTACTGGGATCCTACCACAGAAAACCAAACAAACTTAATAGCCCCAAAGCTTTGACTTATATCAGAATATCAGTTATTAGACTCATGTCATGGTAAATAGATTGCTAGGCTTAGCATTAGATATCTGCCTATATTTAATTGTCAGATTTAGAGAACTTGTTCTCTGACCATGGGCTATTTACTTAACTTTCCTGGCCTCAGTTTGCTCACTCATAAAATGAACATATATGGTATTTATTCATCAAACATGCTGTTTATGTGAAAACATGTCTTGGCTTAGGCTGCTTTAACAAAATACCAGAGACTGAGACTGCATGACTTAAACAATAGATTTTTATTTCTCACACTTCTGTTGGCTGAAAAGTTTAGTATCAAAGTGCCAGCAGACTTGATTCCTGGTTAGGACCCTCTTCTGGACTTACAGACAGGAAGCTTTGCAGTCTTCTCACTGTATCTTTACATGGCAAAAATAAAGGAGAGAGAGAACCTGCACCTTCTGGCCTCATCCTTTCCTAATAAATACACAGATCCCAACATGAGAGCTCTACCTTTTTGGCCTCATCTACACATAATTAGCTCCCTAAGGCTCCATTTCCAAATACCATCACTGTGAGGGTTAGAGTTCTAACATATGAATTGAGGAAAAGTCAGCTCAGAGCAGCATACACATGCGAAAGCACTTAGCTCAGTGCATGACAAAGAAATGATTTCTTCCTTCCATCCTTTGGAATCTAACACCAACTAGTGTACAGCCAGTGAATGGACTGGAAGAAATTCTGCCTTTCAGCTGGGAACATTGCTTGGGGAGGAGAATCCTTGAGGAAATGTACGATGTTCTGTTTGGTTTACAATGAGCACTCGAAGTTTACAATCTTCATTTCTTCACTAGACCAGAACTAGATTCCAGATGATTATCAGATGAGTTTTTAACAAGATCTTTACAGCTCTTCATTCCTAACGCCTAATGTGTTGCCTGGTGTGCAGTTGGTGCTGAATAAATATCTCAAGGATATATAGAAGGTTGAATTTCTACTGCCAGTTCATTGCATTTTGTTACCTACTATGGAAAAAATATTTCATGTTGGAGATTTCTATGCCAGTGAACACTTGCAAAAATGAAGATTTAAGAACCGAGGAGAAGTGATTGTTCCAGCATTACCAGAATGCAAGGATAAAACTTCCAAAATTGTCATTTAGCTTACCCTGTATGATTATAAGAAATACTGAAATTTCCTTCACAAACAAAAATAATTCCTAGGCAAAAGTGGAAATGGATATAATTAGCAAGAGTGCTTTTCTCCTCCTCTTCTGTTAATCTTTGTTCTTTGTATTTACAAACAGCTTTCGGTCTATGCATGACTCATTCACACCTGGAGATCCTTTGGGCTTAATTGTTTTTCTCATCCCACAGAACATTATTTCCTTTTATCCATTTTTATTTTTTAGTAAGTATACATAACACAAAATTTGTCAACCTAGCCATTTTAAATGCATAGATTAGGGTTATAAAATACATTCTTAATGTTGTTCAACCATTACCACCATACATCTCCTTCTTTTCCTAGTATAAAATTGAAACTTTATTCCCATTATAAGAATTCCCCATTCTTTTCCTCTTATCCTTGGCAACAATCATTCTATTTTCTGCCTTTATGAAACTGACTACTCTAAATATCTCTTATAAGTAGAATCATAGAATACAGCTCTTGTGATTAGTTTATTTCACTTAATGTAATGACCTTGAGTTCAACCATGTTGGAGCATATGTCAGAATTTCCTTCCTTTTTGAAGTGGGATATTTTATTGTACGCATAAACTTCATTTTGGTTTTCTTTCATCTAATGATGAACACCTTTGTTGCTTCCACATTTTAGTCATTGTGAAAAATGTTGCCATGAACAAGGGTATAAAAATACTTCTTGAAGACCTTGTTTTCCACTATTTTGGGTACATATTCATAAGTAGAATTGCAGGATCACATGGTAATTTATTTTTAATTTTTTAAGAATACTACTTTCTATAGCATCTCTCCCACTTCAAATTACCACCAGCAGTGCAAAAGGTTTCCAATTTTTCCACATCTTCACCAACGCTTATAATTTTCTAGGTTGTTGAAAATATATCATAATGGATCTTGCAGTAGTTTTATTTACATTCCTTAATCTCTAGTAAAGTTGAAAATCTTTTCATGTGATTGGTGGTACTGGTCATTTGTATATCATTTGAAGAAATATATATTTAAGTTCAGTGATCATTTTTAATCAGGTTTATTATTATTATCACTATTATTATTGATTCTTAGGAGCTCTTTATACAGTAAGTCCTCAACTTACAAATGAGTTCCCTTCCAGGAGAATGTTCATAAGTCAGATTCCTTGGTAAATCTGACAAAGTGAGTCTTATACACCTTTGACCCAAATATACAATGCAAAGCATAAAAAATCAAACACACACACACACACACACACACACACTATTGTTTTCCATTTAGTTTATTGGTACATTTTAGGTTTACAATACAGTTACATTCATCATTGCAATCTTGCACCTTTATATGATGTATAAATTATTTTTACTTTTACAGTTACCTTAAAATGGTAAGACAGATATGTGACTTACATCCGTGATTTGTTCATGTCTATGCATTTTGGTAATGCAAGGTTCGTTCATATCTGTGAAAGTTCACAACTCAAATGTTCATAAATCAGGGACTTACTATATATTCTAAATATTAATCCCTTGTAAAAATGCATGATTTGAAAATATTTTCTCCCATTCTATAGGATTACATTTTTGTTCTGTTGATAGTACCTTTTGATGAACAAATTTGTAAATTTTCATGTAGTCCAATTTGTCTATTTTTGTTGTTCTTTTTGTCACCTTTACCTTATGGGTCATTCCCAAGTAATCACTGCCAAATCCAATGTAAATGAAGCTTTTGCCCTAAACTGTCTTCTAAGAGTCTCATAATTTAAATCTTACATTTAGTCCTTTGATTCATGTTGATTGGAATTTCATCTACAGAGTTAAAGAATGGTATAACTTTATTATCTTATGTGGATGTCTGTACATTATCTTTGTATGATATTTTAATTTCAGAGTAAAAATAGGAGTGTATCCAAATCCCTGGGAGCAGTTCCTTCCATGTTCCATGTGTGCCTTGCTTTCCTTAGGAATATGACCAAACTCCAGAGGGATAGGAGTCTCATGGTAGTTATAGCAGTGCCTGAAGCTGCCAAAACCCACTTGTATGTGAGCAGAGTAGGCTAGAATTATCTGGGAATTAACATCCCCCGTGGTCAGCCCTTAACTAGTAATTAACTAGTGTTGGGTTTATCTAATCTCCATCTTTTAATTTGGATAAGTTTGAGATAGATCCCAATGCTCCCTCTGTGAAATTAGGGCCCACAGTGCTGGCTTAATAGTGTACCCTTTATTGGCTGCCTTTCTTGCTCTGTATCACTCTTCTCTCTATAACTACATGACCTTTTGAACCACCTGCTAAACTATTTGCACTTGAATCCTTGAATCAGACTGTAGCTCTGGGGAAATCCAAACTAACACAAGAAAAAAGAAGTTATATTAGAAATACTCTGGGCAGGACCCTTCCTGTGGCTGTTCCATGGAGTCTTTATTTCCTAAACCATCCTTCCCCTCCTGTCAGGATCCTTTTCAAATGACCTGAGATGCCTAGCAAAGGCATTTTGAGAAGGAAGATTACCTCCCCAAAAGTAACTGATTCTAATCCCTTAGACTACTTGACCTAAAATTAATGTCTCCAAATACAAAAAATTGCTTCCTCCATATAAGAAGAATTTAAAACCCAGAGATTATGTCTCATTTGCTTACAATTGCTGACATAGAAATGGGTAATGCTATGACTAAAAAAGTCTGCCAGTGAGCAAGCCTAATGAAGATCAACTTTATGAAGTCAGGGAGTATTTAGAAGACATTTCATGCTGTCTCTGGGTCTATCATGGGACCTGAAAGATCTCTTTAACAGCAATAAAACCCACATACCAATCCTCTCTCTTATTCTACAAAGCATTTGAGGAACATAATCCTCATCTTGTGATACTTATCTTCTCCTTTGCCCCTATGGTCCATCTCTCAGAGTGGTCCAAAGGAAAAAGCATGAGGGGTGAGGAGGAGGGGAAGGGGAAATAAGTAGAATAAAGATATACCATATACAGGATTCTAATAACTTCAATTAATGTAAACATATGCCACAACATGAGCTAAGATTAATAATACCAGTAAGAATGAAAAATGAGTTAGGGGAACTGGAGGAGGAAGAGGGGAGAAGAGGGAAGATAAAGGGAATTTAAAAAGAAACAAGCTGTGAAATCTACATGTAACCACTCCCCAAGGTGATTGTAAACTGCATAAACTACAAACACGTAGTAATAAAATTAAAAAAAAAAAAAAAAAGAAGGCCCATCTGCACTCAAATACATCTCAAATATTGGGCCACACTAGTGGTTTCTAAATATCAGGCTGTGTATTGGTACTGTTTGGTGAATTTATCACAACTCCACAAGGAAAACAAAACAATAGAGATAATGTATAGAGTTCTTCATGAGCTAACTGGGTTCAATTTTGAAGTTGTCCTGTATCCTTATATATACAACTCCTTCTTTATGAGTACTGAAATTTCTCAAATTTCTTATAGTAATGATAATTAAGGCTTTTTGTTATTTAGTCAAGTATCATTTTTTGAAATTTTATTATAAGAAATTTAACAGTTTAGGAACTAGTAGCCCCTAGGAGTACCTTAAGACGAAGTTGCAGAGTAGACAAAGATTTATACATCACTCCCTTTCCAGAGGCTCTACCCTTTCAGACTACTCTGGGTTTCCCTTTACTGCGTCATATAGGTGTCACTTTGAAGACCTGCCCCTATCCACTTCCCACTTTTGATTAAGAATAATATTGAATTCATCAAGCAATAGTTGTAAGTATCAGATAAGGAATAAGGTACTTTCATTGCTCCCAAGATGTCCATAATTTAATGAGAGGGATCAAGTCCTTTAAAATAGACAGGGAGAAACTCTTAGAATTCTAATTTAGCTGCAAAGAGTTAGGTGGATAGACAGGAGGGAAGTCCTCTAGGGGGTTCCAGGAGCTCCACAAAAGAGGGTCATGATTTCTGAGTAAGACTCCCTGGAGAGAAAAGGAAATCATGTTCCAATAAAAAGTTACAAAAGCTTCTGTTTGTATCACTATTCTATTTGTATCATGCATACATAAACAGATATGCTTGTATATTTAACATGTGCATCTCCATAGTGACTATATCATAGAGAATGAAAGAATGATATCCAGTCTATGAAAGACAAATCTACTTGGACAAAGACAGGTAGCTATTATTTTGCATATACATGATCTGAAATATTTAGGGAAATGTTGATCAGCTGCAATTGACTGTGGTTAACAAAGAAGATGTCATTCAATTATACACAGTATAATTATAAAAAGTTGCTAACCCAACCAGGTGTTACTCTCATGGGAAGAAAACAGCATCAGAGAAGCATTTATAAGATTTGGAAAATTTTAAGGCATAATTGTTTATGTTCAAGTAACAGTAAAAAAGAAAGGGAGGTAAGAAAGAAGGAAGAAAAAAAGAGAGGGAAGTGGGAAGGAAAGAAAAGGAAAAGAAAGTATTAAATTTAGCACACTGTTCTGTAAGTCACTACCTACACAACATTAGGAATCTAAAGGCACCTTGCTATCCATGTGGTTGATTCATTTCTGCTTAGATTTTAGTCCCAGAGAATCTTGAAGGGCAATGCAGTACAAAATCTCTGACTCTTATGTACTAGTAAACCGTTAGCTCATCTTTTCAATACCCTTTTATTGGGTCCATGAAGGTCAGTGTGTTGTACAAAATCTGCACCTATTTGGTGTAAGAAAATAATTCTTTTCCACAATTGACTGATGAACTTATGAAAAAAAGTATTTAACTTCTCCAATTGTCAATGAATGCAAATTAAAGCACAAAAAAGAAATAGTTTACTTATCAGGTTGTAAAAGATGAAAGTGCTACTGTCTGCTGTGAGAGGGTATGGGGAAAGAATGTTCTAGAATCCTGGTGAATGTAAGAATTGTTCCAACCTTTTTAGAGAGCATTTTGGTAATATGTAAGAAAAGTCTCAAAAACTGTATTATTTGACCCACAATTCTACTTGTTGGAATTTGTCCTAAAGAAATAAGTGGATATGTAATAAAACTAACCCTAAATAACTTTAAAATTCACCAGTGGGATAATCTATTGAAATATCATAATTCATACATAAGATAGAATACAATACAATGCAGTCTTTAAAAGTGAAGATGCTCATATATATTTAGTGATATGAAAAGATGTTCATGATAAATGTAGGTAAAAAGTAGATTAAAGAATAAATATAGCTGTGACTCTATTTGAATAAAATACATATGTTATACACTTATACACCCAATAACTATATGCACAGAGAAAAAGCTTGAAGAATTACAAGTGAGAATATTAACAATAGTTCCATTATTATAGGGGGATTGTTGGCAATCTAATTTTTATTGAATTGAAATATTTTTATTTTACATACTTACATAGGTAGCTCCAAGATGGGAGCTCAACTAAATGGAGAAACAGTACAGTAAATACAAACAAGCATGGACCAATTATTATTCCTTAATCTAATATGATTAGCCATTTTCCCCCTTGGGTTTTCAGTTTCCACATATATAGTATGAAAAGGATTAACCAGATGTATCCTGACTCTTTTCTAGACCATTTTAGGCCCAGAAGATTTAGAATGGGAACCATTATTTATTTATATATATATATATATATATATATATATATATATATATATATATATATATATGCCAAGAGATATTCAACCCTGTATTGTAACTACTGGCAATAAAGCAAGAAAATTCATCAAAAAGATATCACGTAATTTATTTTCTCCATCTCTTGATGATCTAAGGAGAGGATTTGGAGAGAGGGAAAACCACAGAAGCGTAGCATGTTTCAAACATCTAAATCCATGACCTGTGATCTTTACCATACATGGAGTTAGTTATGAGATAAAGTGTGTAGACTCCATGCAATCTAAGAACATTATTGAAAATTAAACAATCATATTGCAAATTATGCTAAATAACTGTGTGAGGCTTCATAACTCTTCCTCATTGCCACCACTGACCTGGAGTAACTAATCTACAATAAAAAAGGACTTTGAAAGAAATAAGGTTTAGCCATGCAGAACTGAACTATTTAATAGTGTGAGTTAATTTAATACTTTGATACCCAAAGTTAAATAGACATGTTTGGTTTTACTCATTTTCAAGGTTTTTCTAATTTTTATTTTTATTAATATATCTCTTCAGTACATAATTATTACATTCATCATGGGGAGTTTGTACATATATATAACACATCTTAAATAGTTTTACTTCCCCTTCCCCTCCTTTTCTTTCCCCTTCCCTCCATCTCTTGGTCCTCTTCTTTGCAAAATATCTATCTTCCTGTTTCCTTAATTATTTTGCTTTTTAATTTATTTACAGTTTGAAGTTCCCATATAAGAAGAGCCATTAGGTATTTAAGTTTATGCATCTGATTTATCTTACTTAACATTATAGTGTCCAGGTGCATCCATTTTTCCACAAATGACTCAAATTTATTCTTCTTCATAGCAGAGTATACTCCATTGTGTAAAAATACCACATTTTCTGTACCCATCCATCTGCTGATGAACATACAGGTCACTTCCAAGATTTGACTATCATGAGTTGTGTGGCTATAAACATGGATATGCATGTGTTACTGTAACACAATGTCTTTAACTCTTTAAGGAAAATACCTAGAAAGGGAATAGTTGGGTCAAATGCAATTTCTAATTTTGTTTTCTCCCTCCCTCCTTCTCTCTCTCTCTCTCTCTCTCCTCTCTTTTTTTCAAAGAATCACCATACTGACCTCAATAGTGTTTGAACTAGTTTACCTTTGCAACAAAAATGTAGAAAGGATACTATTTCCCTGCAGCTTTGCACACATTTATTATTATTTGATTTTTTTTGACGATAGCTATTCTCTTTGGAGTAAGATGGAATCTCAGAGTTGTTTTAATTTACATTTCTCTAACGGCCAGAGATGAATATTTTTTCATTCATTTATTGTCTATTTCTACTTCTTCTGAGAAGTGATTATTCATTTCACTTGCCCATTTTCATTGGTCTTTTATTTTGAGGGGCCTAATTATTTTTTAGTTCTTTATATATTCTAGATATTAATACTCTGACCAAGGAGTAGCTGGCAAAAGGTTTTCCCATTCTGCAGTTTGTCTCTTCACTGTTGGTTGTTCCTTTCACTACATAGAAAGTTTTTAATTGGTTATAATCCCATTTGTTGATTCTTAATGTTATTTCTTCTGCAATTGAAATTCTGTTCCAAAAGTGTTTCTCTATGTCTTCAAAGGTTTACCTATTTAATTTTCTAGCATTGTTTCTGTTTTAACATTTAGATCTTTGATCTGTTTCCAATTTAGTACATGATGAAAGGTATAGATCTACATTCAATTTTTGGTGTATGTACGTCCACTTTTCCAAGCACCATTTGTTGAAGAGTCTTTTTTCCAATATACGTTTTTGCACCTTTGTCAAAGATCAGATGGTTGAATGTGCCTAGGACTGTTTCTGCATCATGCATTCTGTTCCACTGATCCTCATATCTATTTATGTTGCAGTACCATCCTGTTTTTATCACCACAAGTTTGTTTGTTTGTTTGTTGTACCAAGGATCAAACTCAGAACCTTGTACTTGCCAGGCAGGCACAGCACCACTGAGATAAATCCCTGGCCCTCACCATAGCTTTTTAATATAACTTGAAATTCAGGATTGTGATGTTTCTTACTTTGCTCTTCTTGCCCAGGATTATTTTTTCTACCTGGGTCTCTTCTGGTTCCATATGAATTTTAGGATTTTTTTCCCCTAGTTTTGTGAGGAATGCCATTGGTACTTTGGGATTGCATTAAAGCCATATATCAGTTGGGAAGAATAGCTATTTTGACTATATTGGTTTTGCCTGTCAAAAAAGGGAATATCTTTCCATTTTCTGATGTCCTCTTTGATCTTCTTTTTCATACTACTATAGTTGCCATTATTGATGTCTTTCACTTCTTTTGTTAAGTTAATTCTCAAGCATTTAATTTTTCTGGCAGCTATTATGAATGGTGTTGTTTTTCAATTTCTTTCTTGGTGGGTTCATTCTTGTTTTACAGGAATATTATTGACTTTTGTATTCTGCTGTATTGCTGGGTTTGGTTATCAATTTTAGGAGTCTTTTGGTTGAATCTTTGTGTATTCAATGCAAAATATCATGCAATCTGCAAAAAGGTAGTTTGACTTCTTTTTATATACATGTCGTTTTAATTCTTTCTCTTGCCTGATTTCTTGGGCTTAGGTTTCAAGTAGTATATTGAAAAGGAGTGTTGACAGTGGACATCCTTGTCTTGTTCCTGATTTGTTTTTATTTTTTGTGTTTTATTTTGTTTTGGTTTTTGAAACAGGTTCTCACCATGTCATTTAGGCTGGCTTTGAACTCACAATGTAGCCAAAACTCACAGTGATCCTCCTGCACCATCTTCATAAGTGCTGAAATTACAACTGTGCACCTGGCTGTGTTTTTCCTCATTTTAGAGGAAAAGCTTTCAGTTTTTCTCCATTTAATATGATGTTTGCAGTAAGGTTGTCAATAATGTCTTTTATCAGATTGAGATAAAGTTCTTCTATATGTATTTGGGGAGTGGGGTATTATGAATGAAAATTGGATTTTATCAAAGGCTTTCTCTGCATTTATTGAGATGATCATGTGATTTTCGCCCTTGCTTCTATTTATGTGGTGAATTACATTTACTGATTCATGTATGTTGAACCATACTTGCATTCCTGAGCTGAACCCTAGTTGGTCATGATGTATGAGCTCTTTTTTTTTTTTTTTTTTGGTACTGGGGATCAACCTTGGGACTTTGCACTTCGGAGATAGGTGGTGGAACCTCTGAGCTAAATCCCCGGCCCTGTGCTTTTTGATGGTTTGTCACATTCTGTTGACTAGTATCTTGTTAAGGATCTTTGCATCTATGTTTACTAAAGAAATTGCTCATTGCTTCTCAGCCTTTTGGCTAAGATCAAGTGTAAAGAAATTGGTCTACACACAGAAAAAGCATTTGACAAAATCCAACATGCATTTATGATAAAAACCCTACAAAAAATTGGAATAGATGGTCTATACCTCAAACTGATAGAAGCCATCTATGAAAAACCAACAGCCAATATCATACTAAATGGTCAAAAACTGAAATCCTTCACACTCAAATCAGGAACAAGACAAGGATGTCCACTATCACCACTCTTGTGCAATACAGTTTTGGAAACATTAGCCATGGCAATTAGACAAGAAAAAGAAATAAAAGGAATAAAGAGAGGAAATGAAGAAGTCAAATTGTCATTATTTGCAGATAACATGATACTCTATATAGAAGACCCCAAGAACTCCACCAAAAGTCTTCTAGACTTAATAACCAAATTCAGTCAAGTAGCTGGTTACAATTTCAACACAAAAATCAATAGCTTTTCTTTACACCAATGACAGACTCACTGAGAGAGAAATGGGGCAAATAATTCCTTTCACAACAGCATCCAAAAAACTGAAATACCTAGGAATCATCCAAACGAAAGAAATCAAAGACCTCTTCTCTGAAAACTATGGCATTCTGAAAAGAGAGACTGAAGATGATATCAGAAAATGGACATACATCCTCTGCTCCTGGCTAGGAAGGTTTAATATAGTGAAAATGGCCATACTTCCAAAACTGCTATATAGATTTAATGCAATTCCAATTGAGATCCCAGCAGCATACTTCACAGACCTCGAGAAAAAATCCAAAAATTCATTTGGAGCAAGAAGAGACCCAGAATAGCAAAAGCAATTCTAGGTAACAGAGACATGGCAGGGGGTATCACAATCCCCAACCTGCAACTCTACTACAAAGCTACTGTGATAAAAACAGCATGAAACTGGCAAAGAAACAGGCTTGAGGACCAGTGGAACAGATTAGAAGATGGAGAAACAACGACAGACACACTCAGCCATCTCATCTTTGATAAAGGAGCCAAACACCCTCACTGGAGGAAAGATAGACTCTTTAATAAATGGTGCTGGAAAAATTGGGCTTCAACTTGCCAAAGATTAAAACTAGACCTATATCTCTCACCATGCACTAAACTAAAATCAAAATGGATTAAAGATCTAAATATTAAAATAGAAACTCTAAACCAGTTGGAACAGAGGTTAGGTAGAACCCTTGAAGACATTGGTGTAGGAAAAGATTTTATGAACAAAACCTCAGTTGCCCGTGAACTAGCACAAACAATCAACAAATGGGATCTCTTCTTATTAAAAAGCTTCTGCACAGCAAGAGAAACCACCAGCAATGTGAAGAGACAACCCACAATGTGGGAAAAAATCTTCACCTGCTCTTCCTCAGACAAAGGTCTACTATCTCGAATCTATAAAGAACTTAAAAAGATCAGACCTCCCAAATTGAAAGACCCAATCCAAAAATGGGCATCTGAAATGAACAGACATTTCGCAGACAAAGAAGTAAGGAATAGCAAATAAATACATGAAAAAATGTTCAACATCACTGGTTGTTCGAGAGATGCAAATGAAAACAACGCTGAGATTCCACTTCACTCCAGAAAGAATGGCTGCTATCATGAAATCAACCAATAACAAATGCTGGTGGGGCTGTGGGGAAAGAGGAACCACCCTGCTCCACTGCTGGTGGGAGTGTAGACTGGTGCAACCACTGTGGAAATCAGTATGGAGATACCTCAAAGAACTAGGACTGGAAATCCCATTTGACCCCACTATTCCACTGCTGGGGATCTTCCCCAGAGAATTAAAAGAATCATACCACAGTGATATATGTGCACCCATGTTCATAGCAGTGCAGTTTGTAATAGCTAAAACTTGGAAACAGCCCAAATGCCCATCAACTGGAGACTGGAGAAAGAAAATGTGTTTTTTTTATAAAATGGAGTACTACTCAGCCATAAAAAATGAGAAATTAGAGACATTTATAGCTAAGTGGATGCACATTGAGGCAATACTCTTAAGTGAAATAAATAGGACACACGTGTAAATACCGAATAGTTTCTCTGGTGTGAGAACCTGAAAGTGTAAATAAGGACTAAATGTATAATAAGTCATGTGAAATAGGAAGAAAAGGGGCAAAGGGGAAGGAAGTGGGAGGGCTAGGGGAAAGGATAGAAGGGAATGGGATTAATAGGAGAAAATGGAAAAATAGGAACAAAATCTTTGTAAATAGGGTGGGCTGGAGGGGTTGAAGGGAGGGCTGGGCAAGGGTGAAAAACAAGAACCAAGAGAGACTATGTAAAGGTGCAAATTTCCAATGATGAATGTCATTATATTGTATACCTAAAATGTACCAATTATTAGAATGAATAATTGATAATGTAAAATAGGAATAAAAGGTCCAAAGGGGTAGGGGTAGTGGGAGGCACAGGGGAAAGGAAAGAAGGGAAAGGAAAAAATGATGAGAAATGGAAAAAATGGAAATAAAGTCTTTGTAAATAGGGAAGGGTGGAGGGCGTGAAGGGAGAGCTAGGAATGGGGAAAAAATAAGAACCAAGATGCATTATATAAAGGTACAATTCCCAATGAGAAAAAAAAAAAGAAATTGGTCTACAGTTTTCTTTTTTAGTTGGGTCCTTGTTTGGCTTTGGAATCAGATAATACTAGCTTCCAGGAATGATTTTAGGAGTACTCCCTCCATTTTAATTTCAACTCTGATATCTCTACATTGATTTTTTGTCTAATTTCACTGTTTGTGATAGTAGAGTAATGATATTCCCTACTATAATTCTGTTGATGTTTATCTTATCTTTTATGTCCAGTAGTGCTTGTTTTATGAAGCTGGGTGCATTGGTGTTCTGTGCATACATATTTATAATTTTTATCTCTTCCTATTGAAATGTTCACCTAATCAATATGTAGGCACCTTCTTTGCCTCTTCTAATCAGTTTTGGCTTGAAGTTCTCTTTGTCTGAAAATAGGATAGCTACTCCTGATTGTTTTGAGGCTTCATGGAATATTGTTTTCTATCCTTTGATATTCAGTCTGTAAATTTCTTTTTAGATTAAATGTGTTTCATATATACAGCATACCACTGAGCTTTGTTTTTTGATCCATTCTACCAATATGTGTCTTTTGATTGGGGTGTTTCGTCCATTCATACTTAGAGTTATTACTGAAAGTTATTGACTTATTCCTGTTGTTGCATTATTTTCCTGTTGATGAACCTTTTGTTTTTCCACTTCTGCTCACTATACTTGATTTAGTCATTCTATTACACTTTTGGTATTGTTGGCATCACTGTCTCTTTCTAGGATACCTTTGATAATTTTTTGAATTGTTGGTGTAGTGATCATAAATTTTTTAAGGCGCACTTTGTCACGGAAAGCACTTATTTATCTAACCATATTGAAAGATAGTTTTGGAGGATATATTAGTCTGAGTTGGATTTTTTTTTCTTTCAGGCTTTTTCTTAGTACAATAGTGATTGTACTAGTTTATCTTCCCGCCAACAATGTAGAAGGGTTCCTTTTCCCCTGCAGCCTCACCAGCATTTGTTATTATTTGATTACTTGATGATGGCCATTCTCTCTGGGATAAGATGAAATTCAGGGTTGTTTTAATTTGCATTTTTGTAATGAAAAGAGAGGCTGAGCATTTCTTTTTGTATTTATTGGTCATTTGTACTTCTGTGAAGTGTATATTCAGTTCACTTGCCTATTTTTTGATTTGTTCTTTTAGTTTTGGGGTCTAATATTTTTTGAGTTCTCTATATATTCTAAATATTAGTCCTCTGTCTGAAGAACGGCTGACAAAAGCTTTTTTCCATTCTATAGGTTTTCTTTTCATTCTTTGGTTATTTCTTTTGCTGTACAGAAGCTTTTTAATTGGATATAATCCCATCTGTTGATTCTCAATGCTATTTCCTGTGCAACTGGTGTTCTTTACCAAAAGTCTTTGTCTACACCTATGACTTCATGAGTTTTACCTATTTTATCTTCCAGCAGGTTAAGTATTTCTGTTTTAACATTCAGTTCTTTAATGCATTTTGATTTCAGATTAACACATGGTGAGAGATATTGGTCTAGATTCAATCTCCTGCATGTGGTTAACTACTTTCCCCAATCCCATTTATTAAAGAAATTATATTTCCTCCACTGTATGTTTTTGACCCCTTTTTCAAAGATCAAATAGTTGAATGTGTTTAGGGTTGTTTCTGCATCCTCTATTCTGTTCCATTGACCTTCATGTCTGTTTTTGTGTCACTAGCATTGTTTTGTTTTGTTTTTTTTAATCACTGTAGCTTTATAACTTCAAGTCCAGGATTGTGATGCTTCCCACTTTGTTCTTATTATCCAGGATTGCTTTTGATATTCTAGGTCTCTTCTGGTTTCATATGAATTTTAGGATTGTTTTGTCCAGTTCTGTAAAGAATGCTGTGCGTATTTTGATTGGGATCACTTTAAATCTGTATGTCAATATTGGAAGCTTGTCCATTTTGACATATTGGTTCTTCCTATCCAGAACCAGGGGATATAGTTCCATTTTCTAATATCCTCTTCGACTCCCTTTTTCAATGCACTGTAGGTTTCAATGTAGAGGTCTTTCACTTCCTTAGTTAATTCCTAAGTCTTTAATTTTTCTTGGTGCTATTGTTAATGGTATTTTTTTCACATTTCTCTCTCAGTTGGTTTATCATTAGTGTACAACATCATTAGTTTTGTGTCTTCAGAATGGAAGCTTCTTTAAGCTGAAGACCATGTCTTTTAGTTCTCTGTATTCCCCAATATCCTTAATAAGTGTTCTATAAATTTATTTTAGTCATTAAATGGATGATAAACATATAAACATTAATAGGCTAGTCAGAAACAATATTTAGATGAGGAATCAAGCCTCTTTCCTTTCCAAAGGAAATCAATGATCTTCAACCATCCTAAGCAATGCTATTGTTTATTGGGGGCACATCAGGACAACGTATGCCCCCAAAGTGGACTTGGAATGGACTTGCAATAGAAGCACAGAAATTTTCCAATGCAGCTCATGGACAATGCAGTTACTGGAAGGTGGAATTCCAAACTAGAAAACATGGATGAACTGATATAGACTTCAGGAACATTAAAACTTGATACCTACAACTTTGTCAAATAACTGCCCCTGTTGATAAGTTAACTTGACTCTTCTGGTACAGCAATTCTATTTATGCCCAGGCCTAGGTGTTTATGTAGGCCCTGTACTATGGTTGCTAAAAGTAGCTGCAAGAGCAGTTGACCTTTCCCCAACCTGCTGATGTCCATCTGCTAATGGCCAGGCATATCAGGGGCTCTGACCATATACCCCCAGAAGTCTTCTTCCAGTGCCTGCTCATTAGCCCCTTTTACAGCTGGCTAGGACTGAGCAGAAAGGGAAAAGCAGCTGGAAGATCTGCTTTATAGCCAACCTCACTTGGAGTGACATATATTTAACCTTGCTCAGTTTTCTAAAATGAGAAGGATAGAGATGCTGCTATGTGTGTTTTGCGGGTTGTTATTGTGGACGCAACCTTGAAATCGGCCTTGCACAGAAGAGCTTTTAGATAAGCTGTGGCACACAGGAATTCTGAAATAATGCAACAAAACCTCTTTTTTTTTCAAAATGGCTTTCATTAAAAATTAGCACTTTAATACAATGCCTAGCACACCCTGAGTGTTTTCACACATGCATACATGTGTTTAGGCAGGAGAAAGAAAGACCGAGACAATTTTGATCTTTCATTATAAAAATGTCCATAATATTTCATTACTTGAAGAAAATCATGTTACAAGCCAAATTTTTTGGAAAAGATATTCAAAGAATATACTAAAACATTTAAAGTGATGATCTAAGGGCCGAGGATTTAGCTCAGTGGTTCCAGGGCCTGCCTTGCAAGCGGGAAGTCCCGAGTTCGATCCCTGGTACCAAAAAAAAAATTAATAAAAAAATAAAGTGATGATCTATGAGGTGAAATTATGGGTATTTTACCTGTATCATCACTTTTTTTGTTGTTAATCATTTTGTCTACTGTAAACATTCCTTAATCAGAATATGAGAAATAATTCAAAAACAGGAAAGAAATCTTTGAGTCTTTCTCTCTTGCCATAGTTCTTCAAAAATCTGTGACATCTACTTTCTGACGTCAAGACATCTGATCTTCCTATAAACGCCACGTACCTTTGAAGATCTGCTGCAGCATTCCTGGGTAAGGAATCAAGTCTTTCTTCTACATTTCTAAAGATTTAGACCTGAAAAAAAAAACAAAAAAACAAAAAAACACTACAACAACTCAGGACCCAGTCTCTGGCCAGTCTCGAAGCTAAATAGCAATCTTTTTCATCTGTACTCTCAGATATGTAAGCCAGGATCCTGTATGTTCCACTAAACAAAAGAATTGGAGCATTGTTTTTACAGTTTTCCAGTTGTATAATGTAAGAACTGAACATGTATTTGATTCTAAAATAAAAGAAAGAGAAACAAAGGTCAGAGGGTGATTGGCTTTCCTGCTCCATGAAAAAGAACAAGGTGATGCAGGGCGACATGTAACAGCAGGGCATGAGAAATGGCATAGCGGTATCCAATTGTAATTAACCTTTGGAGCTCCGTGCCCTATAATGTTACTAAGGTCAGTATTTTAGCTGGCTTTCAAAAATAGTGTTGGAAGGTACCATACATTCAAACTACAATCTACAATTACACCAGGTATGCTTACAATTATTAGCACCATCCATCTCCCTAGACATGGGCAGAAGATTTGGGTTTAGTGTTGAGAAAGCACTTTTATGCTCATACATGCAGCTTGGGTGCAAGCTCTTTTGTTGGACAAAGAAAGGATGTGATAGGAGTCAAAGTCACTTATAATATTGAGCACTTTACTGTCCAGAAAATGTTCTCAGTTACATGTCCATATGATTTTTTTTTCTTAAATTCTTTTACTGGTACCTTTTAGGTATACAACACAATAACATTTCTCATTGAGAACTTGTACCTTTACATTATGCATCTTGGTTCTTATTTTTTTCCCATTCCTAGCCCTCCCTTCACCACCTCCACCCTTCCCTATTTACAAAGACTTTATTTCCATTTTTTCCATTTCTCATCACTTTTCCTTTCCCTTCTTTCCTTTCCCCTGACCCTCCCACTACCCCTACCCCTTTGGACCTTTTCTTCCTATTTTGCATTATCGATTATTCATTCTAATCATTGGTACATTTCAGATATGCAATATAATGACATTCATCATCGGAAATTTGCACCTTTACATAGTCTCTCTTGGTTCTTATTTTTGATCCTTGCATACCCCTCCCTTCAACCCCTCTATTCCTCCCTATTTACAAAGATTTTGTTCCTATTTTTTCCATTTTCTCATATTAATTCCATTCCCTTCTTTCCTTTCCCCTACCCCTCCCACTTGCTTCCCCTTTGTCCCTTTTCTTCCTATTTCACATTGCCTATTATACATTTAGTCCTTATTTACACTTTCAGTTTCTCACACCAGAGAAACTATTCAGCATTTATGCATGTGTGTCCTATTTATTTCACTTAAGAGTATCACCTCAATATGCATCCACTTAGCTATAAATGTCTCTGATTTCTCATTTTTGATGGCTGAGTAGTACTCCATTTTATTCAAAAACCACATTTTCTTTATCCAGTTTCCAGCTGATGGGCATCTGGGCTGTTTCCAAGTTTTAGCTATCATAAACTGTGCTGCTATGAACATGGGTGCACATATATCACTGTGGTATGATTCTTTTAATTCTTTGAGGAAGATCACCAGAAGTGGAATAGCAGGGTCAAATGGGACTTCCAGTCCTAGTTCTTTGAGGTATCTCCATACTGATTTCCACAGTGCTTGCACCAGTCTACACTCCCACCAGCAGTGGAGCAGGGTTCCTCTTTCCCCACAGCCACACCAGCATTTGTTATTGGTTGATTTCATGATAGCAGCCATTCCTTCTGGGGTGAAGTGGAATCTCAGCGTTGTTTTCATTTGCATCTCTAGAATGACCAGTGATGTTGAACATTTTTTCATGTATTTATTTTCTATTTCTACTTCTTTGTCTGAGAAATGTCTGTTCACTTCAGATGCCCATTTTCAGATTGGGTCTTTAAATTTGAGAGGTCTGATCTTTTTAAGTTCTTTATAAATTCGAGATAGTAGAACTTTGTCTGAGGAAAAGCAGGTGAAGATTTTTTCCTACATAGTGGGTTGTCTCTTCACACTGCTGGTGGTTTCTCTTACAGTGCTGAAGCTTTTTAATAGGAAGAGATCCCACTTGTTGGTTGTTTGTGCTAGTTCACGGACATATGAGGTTTTCTTCTTAAAATCTTTTCCTATATCAATATCTTCAAGAGTTCTACCTAATCTCTGTTTCAACTGGTTCACCATTTTTATTTTCATATTTAGATCTTTAATCCATTTCGATTTTAGTTTAGTGCATGGCGAGAGATATAGGTCTAGTTTTAATCTTTGGCAAGTTGAAACCCGATTTTTTCAGCACCATTTATTAAAGAGGCTATCTTTCCTCCAATGAGGTTATTTGCTCCATTATTGAAGATGAGATGGCTGAGTGTGTCTGGCGTTGTTTCTGCATCTTCTAATCTGTTCCACTGGTCCTCAGGTCTGTTTCTTTGCCAGTACCATGCTGTTTTTATCACAGTAGCTTTGTAGTAGAGTTACAGGTTGGGAATTGTGACACCCCCTGCCATGTCTCTGTTACCTAGAATTGCTTTTGCTATTCTGGGTCTCTTCTTGTTCCAAATCAATTTTTGGATTGTTTTCGCAAGGTCCATGAAGTATGCTGCTGGGATCTCAATTGGAATTGCATTAAATTTATATAGCAGTTTTGGAAGTATGGCCATTTTCACCATATTAATCCTTCCTACTCAGGAGCAGGGGATGTCTGTCCATTTTCTGATATCATCTTCAATCTCTCTTTTCAGAGTGCTATAGCTTTCAGAGAAGAGGTCTTTGATTTCTTTCATTAGGTTGATTCCTAGGTATTTCAGTTTTTTGGATGCTATCGTGAAAGGAATTATTTACCTATTTCTCTCTCAGTGAGTCTGTCTTTGGTGTAGAGGAAAGCTATTGATTTTTGTGTTGAATTTGTAACCAGCTACTGGACTGAATTTGGTTATTAAGTCTAAAAGACTTTTGGTGGAGTTCTTGGTGTCTTCTATATAGAGTATCATATCATCTGCAAATAATGACAATTTGACTTCTTCATTTCCTGTCTTTATTCCTTCTATTTCTTTCGCTTGTTTAATTGCCATGGCTAATGTTTCCAAAACTATATTGAACAAGAGTGGTGATAGTGGACATCCTTGTCTTGTTCCTGATTTTAGTGTGAAGGATTTCAGTTTTTGACCATTTGGTATAATATTGGATGTTGAGTTTTCAAAGATGGCCTTTTTCAGTTTGAGGTAAAGACGATCTATTCCAATTTTTTGTAGGATTTTTATCATAAATGCATGTTGGATTTTGTCAAATGCTTTTTCTGCATCTATGGAGATAATCATATGGTTTTTGTCCTTGGCTCTATTGATATAGTGTATTACATTGATTGATTTTTGTATGTTCAACCATCCCTGCATCCCTGGGATGAATTCCAACTTTTTAAGGGTGTATGATCTTCTTGATGATCTTCTGTATTCTATTTGCCAGTATCTTTTTAAGGATTTTTGCATCTATGTTCATTAGTGAGATTGGGCTATAGTTCTCCTTTTCAGTTGGATCTTTCTCTGCTTTGGGGATCAAGGTGATGCTTGCTTCCAGGAATGAATTTGGGAGTATTGCTTCCCTTTCAATTTCACTGAAGAGTTTAAACAGTAGTGGCACCAGTTCCTCTCTAAATGTCTTGTAGAATTCAGCAGTGAAGCCATCAGGGCCTGGGCTTTTCTTAGTTGATAAGTTTTTAATTACATTTTCAATTTCATTGGTTGATATTGGGTTGTTCAGAATTTTTAGGTCTTCTTTGTTCAACTTTGGTAATTCATATGTATCTAGGAATCTGTCCATTTCTTCTGTGTTGTCCATCTTATTGGCGTATAGGTTCTGGAAGTAGGTATTGATGATCCTGTGGATTTCTGCTGGGTCTGTTGTAATTTCACCCTTTTCATTCCTAATTGCATGGATTTGGGCCTTTTCTTTCCTTTTTCTGATAAGTTTGACTATTGGTTTGTCAATTTTGTTGATTCTTTCAAAGAACCAACTCTTGACTTCACTGATTTTTTGTATCGTTCTCTTAGTTTCCATTGCATTGATTTCCTCCTCTGATCGTTATAATTTCCTCCCTTGTATGAGCTTTGGGGTTGTCCTGCTCTTCTTTTCTAGAAGCTTGAGGTTCAGCATCAGGTTGTTTAATTGGGCTCGTTCTGTTTTCCTAAAATACATATTCACTGCTATGAATTTCCCTTGTAAGACTGCTTTCATTGTGTCCCATAGATTCTGATATGTTGTACTGTCATTGTCATTTAATTGAAGGAACTATCTGATTTGTTCTTTAATTTCCTCTGTGACCCATTCGTTATTTGGAAGTGTGTTCAATTTCCATGTGTTTATGAAATTTTTTCAGTTTCTTTTGCTATAGATCTCCAATTTCATTGCACTATGGTCTGATAATATACAGGGGATAACTTCAATTCCTTTGCACTTACTTAAACATGTTCTATGTGTGAGTATGTGGTCTACTTTTGAGAATGACCCATGTGCAGCTGAGAAGAATATGTATTCTGATTTTGTGGGGTGGAAGACTCTGGAAACATCTGTTAAGTTCATTTGTTCAAGAGTTCTATTGAGTTCTAGTCTTTCATTACTTATTTTTAGTCTAGTTGATCTATCTATTTGTGACAGTGGGGTGTTGAGGTCCCCACTACAATTGTATTAGTGCATATATGACTTTTCATGTCCGTTAGTATTTGTTTTATATAGTTGGGCACACTAGTGTTTGGTGCATAGATATTTATGATTGTCATCTCTTCCTCTTGGATTCTTCCCTTTACTAGGATGTAGTGTCCTTCTTCAACTCTCTTAATCAGTGTTTTTTTGAAATCTACTTGATCTGCAAAGAGGATAGCTACTCCTGCTGTTTTTCAGGTTCTCATCACATGGAAAATTGTTTTTCACCCTTTAACTTTCAGTCTATGAGTTTCCTTTTGAATTAAGTGTGTTTCTTGTATGCAGCATATTGTTGGATTTTGCTTCTTGACCCATTCTGCCAGTCTATTTCTTTTGATTGGTTAATTGAGACCATTTACATTGATGGTTATAACTAAAACGTATTGACTTGTCCTTGCCATGACTTTTTCTTTTTCTTGGGTTCTCTCCCTTTACATTTAATTTCTTGTCATGCCAGATGGGTTCATTCTGCTTTGCTTCCTGGGGTTGTGATCCTCAATGTCTGTTCCTAGGATATTGTGTCAAATTCTTTGGAGTGCTGGTTTGGTATTCATGAAGTTCCTAAGGTGCTCTTTGTCATGAAAGTATGTTATTTCTCCATCAATTTTGAAAGCTAGTTTTGCAGGGTACATCAATCTGGGTTGGAGGCTGTTTTCTTTTAGGGCTTGGAATATGTCACTCCAAGCTCTTCTTGCCTTGATGGTTTGTGTTGAGAAGTCTGCTGTATTTCTGATGGGCTTTCCTTTGTATGTGATTTGTTTCTTCTCTGTGACTGCTTGGAGAACTTTGTTCTTCTGTTGAGTTTCTGGAATCTTAAGAATTACATGCCTATGTGTAGATTTTTTTTGATCAAGGCTATTTGGAGTCCTATATGCCTTACTTATCTGTATGTCAAGTTATTTTCCCCTGCTTGGGAAGTTTTCTGCCATTACTTCCGTGAAGAGCTTTTTTGTGTCATCTGCACTCTCTCCTTTTTCTTCATTGATTCCAATCAGTCTTATGTTATTCTTCTTTGCATCGTCTAGCAGCTTCTGGATTGATTTCTCATGTTCCCTTATAATTTTGAAGCAATTTTTCTTTTCCTGGTCATTAATTGCAATCTTATCTTCTATATCTGAAATTCTGTCCTCACATTGGCTCATTCTGCTGTGTAGACTTTCAATGGAGTTTTCATCTCCTGGAAATCTATTTGCATATGTTTTATGGATTCCATTTGTTTCCTATGTTGGGATTCCATCATGTTCCTCAGCTCCTCTCTAGATTTATTAATCATGTCTTGTACTAGGAGAACAATTTCTCCTGTTATCTGAGAAATTATTTCTGATTTCATTTCTCCCAGATCCCCTTTTGTTGCCAGTTCAGTGGGTCCAAGTGGTTGAGTATCAGAGGGTTCCATCTCATTTCCCTTTGTGGTTGCTGTAGGTGATCTGGAAGTCTGGTTTTGAGACTTATTTACGTGTTTTCTCATTTCGACTGGGGGGCAGGGGGCATGCTGTTGGCACCTGCGTGGCTCACTTCCTCTGAGCTGGGAGAGGTGGGACAGGGGCCAGAAGTAGTGGTAGGGATGGTGGCCCGGAAGCCCCTTCCTCTGGGCCGGGAGCAGCAGGACAGATGGCGGCCCAAAAACTCTTTCCTCTGGGCTGGGAGTGTTGGGACAGATGGTGGCCAGGAAGCCCCTTTCCTCTGGGCCAGGAGCAGTGGGAGGGATGGCAGCCAGGAAGCCCCTTTCTCTGGACCCACATGATTTCTATAGTAGTGTGTGAGGCAAGTTATTATTTATTACCATTGTACAGATATAAAACCAGAACCTCAGAGAATATCGCTTGCTTAGTATCATCCAACTGGTAAATGGTAGGCTCCACTTTCAACAAAGATGTGTGGACTATCAAACTCTGGCCTCCTCCTTCATGTTGGATCACTAACTATTTATTGGAATCTGTCAAAGAGCTTTCAAAAAATAATGATTTCAGAGCCCCTTACCCAATAGACTCTGGTTTATTTGAGGCCCTGGGAGTTATTTTTCTAAGAACTGATCCACGAACTCAAATGTGAAGCTAAGACTGAGAATCAAAATGTTTCATGAAAACAATCACCCACTACAGTGTGTAATACAGACTGTGCTGTTCCTTGATACCAGGAACCTTTCCCATCAGAAGGGATTAAAGACTGGTGATTTCACTTTGGAAACTGTATCAGTTGAATAGATTGTCTACCTGGTGTAACTGTAAAACCATAGATGGTGCAATAAAGCAAAGATAGAGAAATATGGAGGATGAGTCAGAGGTTTCTAAGTTGGTATTGGGATAGATTGTGATGATATTAACTGAAACAAGGAGAGCAGTTGAAGTAACAAGTTTGCAGAAATACCATTTGAAAAATCCAGGTGTGAAACCTCTAAATTCAGCAAGTGCAAAGGCCTGGATTACTGCCGTTTCAGCTCCTACCCTTGCTCTGTGATCTATTAATTTCTTTACTCCAAACTAAGAGGACCAAATAGAATAATGAATATGAAAGTGCTCTGGGGAAAATGTATGTGAACATATGCAAATAAGGACCCTCATTACCATCTATTTGACGTAAATTTATTATGTCATGATCATAGGAAGGATCTTAGGAGGCAGTGCCAAAGCTCCTTGTATCTAGCCTTCTCTCCTTCAGACCAGAATCTGCGACAGGGTAAATAAAGGAGCAGAACCACAGGGAAGTCGTCTTTTTTCTTTATCCAGAAAATAGTTGCAAAAATTATTTATGGGAACTAGATAGAGAATCATAATTGGATTTCTGTGTCAGAAACAGGCCATCCAGGAAAGTCAAAGTAAGTCAGGAGAGAGACCAAAGGCTTCAAAATCAGGTGACCTTATATTGAGTGATGACATAAGATGGGCACCAGTCCAGGCTGGGCATAATCCAAAGAACATGTCCAAAAACAAGACAGGGGCTTAAAAAAACAAATAGGAATTTAGATGCAATAGATTCAGAAGAGAATCCACTAGTAAAACTCAGGCTAAAGCTGCTCTTAAACTCAAAGAAGTAATAGGTAGGGAGAGGCCCTGCTGAGACCAGAGGCAATATTCAGAAGGCTTATCCCTCAAAACAGTAGCTCTCACTGCTTGTGGCTCTCTTTTTAACAGAGGGCTATGGGATTCTCTGAGAAGCTCAGCTGAGTCCTAATGAGCAGCAGTCATCAGAGGGGGCCTGTCTCCAGTGGGACCGAGGCCATCCCTTTGTTCCTGAGTTGCATCAAGTGCAACAAGTCTTCTTTGGGCTGGGTGGACTCCCTGGGTCACTAAAGCCATCACTGGTGAATTTATTTCCCAGTGTTGGGCAGGAGTCCTAACCCTGAGGTTTGTGGTCAAGACTCAGATGTCAGTCAGGATAATGACACCAAGCAGATGTTACAGCCCTGGAAAATTGTTTGTACATGCAGAGGACTAGTGACCTAAAAATAATTAAATCAAAATTCTTTTCCATTTTTAAAGAGATTAGGAAAAACATTATAAATGTCCATCAAATATATCACATTTTTAGTGATTAAAAAATATAATACAACATAAATCTATTCAAGAATGTACAACTGAATCTGGGCTCTATAGGGTCCAACCAAGCAGCCCTGAGACCCTGAAAGTACCTCAACATCCTGGGTCTCAGGCACAGGTGTTTGTAAAATGGAGAAATAGTATCACAGCATCCCTGAATGTCCTTTTAGTTTATTTAATAAATATAAACAAAGTCAGCAGAACTTGAAAGGAGAGCAATTATATTTTGCTCCTTTATTCAACCTGTAGATGCTAAGTACCTGGCCCTGAGTTGGAAGCAATGTTAAGTCTCATAAGCAAATTACAGAGAAAGGAGCCAGCATTTTGGTGGCAGGTAAAGAATCAGCTTTGAAGAGGTGAGTCCTCCCCCAGCAATGGCCATTTGTGTTTCCTTGAAAGGCAGCTCCCACAGCACATCTGCTGCATCAACAACCAACATTGTGCACCAGAATGCCACAGCATGAGGAATGGCACAATCTCCTACTCACCAGGAAGAAGACAGAGATCACAGAGGAAACTGACCAGAACACAGGTGTTCTGTTGACCTCACTGGCAGCCAGACTGCTAAGATGCGTCTGTTCAAACAGCTCTAGTTCTGTGTGTACCATCAAGTCCTGAAATGCAGCTCTTACTAGCAGCCACTTCAGCTTCTCTCTCATCACTATTCTAGAGGGTGAGTCTAAACCTCTGTGGCCTGTAACGCTGTAGACACTGGACAAAGAAGAAAATGTAAAACATGGTACCTTCTGTGTTCTCAGTAACCAATATAGTGGAGAGACACAGAGAGAGAGAGAGAGAACAATAAATTAGAAATTAGAAAATTTACTATTAAGGCAAAAAAGGATAGATTCTCAAAGTACAGATTGAATATCCCTTATCCAAAATGCTGGAGATTAGAACTATTTGGGATTTGGTGATGCTGCCTGCCTTGCAAGTGCAAGGCCCTGAGTTCAATCCCTGGTACCAAAAAAAAAAAAAAAAAAAACCCAAGAACTATTTGGGAGTTTGAAATTTTTAGATTTTTTTAAATGGTTACATGTGCATAACAAGATATCTTAGGAATGAAGTCTAACATAAAATTAATTTTGTTCATATGTGCCTTATACCCTTATACTCTTAACTTGCAGGTATTATTATTATTAGTAGTAGTAGTAGTAGTAGTAGTACCATTATTATTATTATCATACTGAGGGTTGAACCCAGGGTCTTCACACTGAGCTACATCCCCAGTCCTTTTTATTTTTAAAAAGGGTGTCAAGTCAAGCATGGTGGCACCTGCCTGAAATCCTCAGGAGGCTGAGGCAGGAGGATTGGCACAAGTTTAAGGCCAGCTTGGACTTAATAGTGATGTTAAGACCAGCCTAGATTACACAGTGAGACCCTGACTCAAACAACTGAAAGGGGGGGGGGGATGTCAGTAAGTCACTACAGCCCTAGGCTGGGCTCAAACTTGCCACTGTTCTTCCTTAGCCTTTCAGACATCTGGGGTTACCAGCATGCACCACTACACCTGGGTCTCAAAGCAATTTTATATAATATTTTTAACAATTTTGTATGTGAAACAAGGTGGAATTTTACACTTGCATTATCATACCAGCACTTAAAATGTTCAGATTTTGGAGATTTCATATTTTCAGATTGGGAATGCTCAACTATATTAAGAAGTACTAAATTCTTTCTAAAGTACTGCCCAATATGGTAACTCCTGGGCTCATGTGGCTATTTAAATTCATTAGAATTAAACATAATTAAACTTTCAGTTCCTCAATCACACTCATGCTCTGGCTAGTGGCCGCCACACTGAACTGTACACAAACAATGCAGCTTCATGGTCCCAGAAAATTCTGCTGGGCAGAGGTGGTCTAAAGAGATAAACACACAAAGACAGAAACAAATAACAGCAATGAGGTTGCCACCCCTCTGGCTTTTTCTTAGAAAATGTTATATTTTAGTACTTGTTGGCTAATCCTCCACCCGTTTTCTTTAGCTGTGGCAATTTACTTCACAGCTTCCATTCAGCTTCTAAGGACTCAAAGTTGCAGCGTCAGGACACAAGTACCACTTTCTTAGTACTGGGGAAGTGTCCAGATTAATCCTCACTTTGAAGATGAGCCAGTGTACAGTCCAGGCAGCTCCTCAAGCCTGGTCCTCACTCAGATCTCTTTCCTTTGAGCAGTGGAGTCATCTGCTCTGACTTCCCTCCCACAGTTTAATTACCTCTCTCCAGGTTTTCAGTGAATGGGTGACTCAGCAAGATGACTTTTAAATGAGCTTTCACATTTAGCAATTCAGCCCACATGCAAAATGGAACACGGACTGATTTTTTTTTTAAGTAAACATACCAAGAGTTTTATATCTAAATTAATGTTTTTGTTCAAAATAGTCACTCTGGCAGATAACATTCTTCCAAATGTATAGTGGTTGCTCAAATCACTGCTTGAACATTTCTTAGGAAATTGGCTTGAGGCACATGTAAGTATAAAATGATTTTTAAAAATTTAAGCAAGGATATGCATGTCTTCCCACTCTCTCTTCTTTAGAGTGTCTCCTTGAAAACTAAAAGGACGCAGACTTCTGTTTTTATAAAGCAAGGTCACAAGCATTCTGACCCTTGGTACTATACTTCCAAAATTAACAAAGGAGTCTCAGGAGATATAAAAGAGACAATCATGAGGTGCATTTATTTATATCTCCATAAATGTAAGACATTTTAATTGTTCTTTCTTCTCCTTTACTGTACAGATCTTTGTGTAATTCTGTCTATAGTCACTTCTATGCCACTGTACCTGCATGTAAATCTTACAACAACCTACCCATTAAGAAATGTATTTTCTGTCTTCTGTATTGTTTCAAATGGGTCTTCTGTGGGTGGGATTGTATTATTTCCTCAACATCTGTTAACATGTGCATTTAAGTATTTTAAACCGATATTTTCACAGGCAAATTTGATTACTGAAACTGTTTTCAAAAGTTGCATGTAATTCAATAGTATAAATAACTATACAAGATTATAGATTTTTGAGATTAAAAAATGAGATAGAAATCCTTAATAAAAAAGTCCATTTAGTTAGGCATGGTGGCACATGTCTCTAATCCCATGACTTGGGTGGCTGAGTCAGGAGGATCACCATGAATTCAAGGCCAGCCTGGGCTATCCAATGAGTTCAAGGCCAACCTAAACTACACAGTGAGACCTTGTCTGAAAAAAACAAAAAAAAAAACAAAAAGAAAAAAGAAGTCCATTAACTTTATTAAAATAAAAGAAAAATCATTCCACGTGAGCCAGTTTAATGAGATCAGTGCTCTGTCCTTATTATCAATTTACACCTTCTTGAGTTATTTGGGGCACTGTGGGAAATGGAGCCAATGTGTGACCCAAGTGCCCTTAACAATGCGTTTTCATACCATTTCAGCACGTTTAACATTTCTTCCTTATCTGAATTCAAAATAATGCTATCAGCACAGAGGGATAGGCAGCAGTGAAGTCATTAGCTTTTCTTTGCAAGCCTTTGTGAGAACTTTATGAATTACAGGAAGAACCTTGGAGTGGGGCTCAGGTGAGGATGCTCCCAGCCCCCTGGCCTTGGCTTCCCCCTCTATACAAGGAAGGTGTAGACTAAGTGATTGACAAGTGCCCCCACCCCGCACTACCATCCTGTGACTGTTACCATGTGTACCTTGTTACACACAAGTGACCACCAGGCATGGGAATGTCTGTTACAGGAGCAAATGCTTTGGGCTGTTCACAACACACTATGAATGCCTTTCCAAAGAAAGGTTGTGGCAAATAGTGGATATTTTGATTATGAAAATTAGTTTCTCTTAAGCTTTAGCTAGAGATATAGCAATATTGTGATGTTTCCCACAAATACCATGATATAGGCAAACAAATATTTTTCTATCAAAAATCATTTTTGGAAAAGCTGCGTGTTTTTATGCAACTTGTGATAATAAATTTTATCTTTATTTCAGGATAAAAAATATCATTATGGCTTTAGAAAAATCTGTTCATGGTTTTAGTATATGCATGTATTATAAATATGGTGTAAGTATCAGCTAATGGGTCTCCTTGTTTGTTTTTTTTAACAAATAAACTTGAATTTCTATTCCCTTCAAAGAAATACTCTTGGACTTTAACTTGTGATCCATTCAAAACCATAAACAGATTTCTTTCTACAAGTAATAAGTGATCTTTTTTCCTTATTTTTACATGTCCTTAAACAGGCTTCTTCACAAAAGATGCTAAATATTTTTGCAATAGTTTATAATATTTAAGGCTATTAAACACATATAGATTCGATGAAGTCCAAAGAAGAGGAAAAACTAATTTTGTATCATTTTCCACATATCCTGAGGCCCCATCTTTGGCTATGCAGAGAACATAAAATCAGATACCTTTTTTTGCTCAACAAATTCATACTCTAAGTTTTAGTAATAACCTAGATGCAAATATAAAAGAAGGAAAGAGAAGCCTCAGGAGAAAGATGACAGGACTGAGCATTGCCAGGGGACTCTGAGGACTAATTCAGTGCCATTTGCACAGCCACCTGAGGTAGGTAGCCTTTTGAAGTGCCAAGCTTTTGCATGAACCTCTTGTTGGTTATTACTAGAAACCAAAGCTCTCTCAGAGTAACACATGGCTGTTGACCTGCTTCTCATCTCTACAAAGAGGCAACACCCAGCATCTCTCCATGAGCTGGGAAACCTGGGTTCTTTAGACAGCTTCTCCACCAAGGAGCAGGAGGACCTGAGCAGGGCCCAGGAGTCTCTGGATCTAAAAAATGAGGGGAAGTGATGAGCCCCAAGATCCTTCTACCTCAATACTAATATGCTGACTCTGTAAGACCTAGGCATGGATCATTTAGAAGAGTATTTCTCCAGTCTAAAAGGCCCTAAGAATCATATGGAAAGAATGGTCTTTTAAAAATTGTAGACTGTTGATCATTACCACAAAAGCTCCAGGGGAAGAGCAAGGGACACTAAGTTTTAAACTGGAGGCTCAGATGACATGGTAGTAAGACAATCATGGGATACAAGCCACTCTAAGTTCCCACTGTGCTACCTGGCTTTGATATATTTTCACAATAAGAAGAAAGCTGTGAGTGTATTCTTCTTATTTCTCAAATATGACCAGATGTTATCATTTTGGCTTGTAAAGAGCAGAACTAAGCCATTTTGCTCATTGTTATTCTTCTACTAAATAAAGTAATGAATCTCCAAATTTGTACAAAGAATTCAACAGATCTACTTCATTTTAAATGAGAAAAAAATTAGTCCAGTCTGCAAACATTGTGAATTTGTTGGGCTCTTACACAAAAATATGTTTTTATTCCCCTATAAAAGAAGGGGGAGAGAGAGAGAGAGAAAGAGGGAGGGAGAAAGAGAGCTCAAAAGTGGCTGTAAAATGACCTTTGTTACCAGCCATCCCAAAAATGCCATAATAAGCAATCAAATGCAAAAAATCCAGTGATGTGTGCTGTTCATCTTCCCTGATGGAAAACAATGACCTGATTGATTCTGTCTCCAGCAGAGAGGTGGCCAGGCCCTTTGCAACACAGGCCCACCAGGAAGAAGGGAAGGCCCCGGCTGTGAATGCCAACCCAGCACTAGCTCACTGCTGTAAGTGTAGCCATTGAAGGGTTCACACCTGTTCAGAAGGGCCTGGTTAACACGGACTCAAACTCAGCTAACAGCTGCATCCACTAGGACTACACAGCAGTAGGATTCCCCAGATACTAACAATAGTAGTCATTATGATACCATAGCAGACTTCAAGGGTTTTTTTAAACGTGTAGCATACATATCAAGCATGCAGGTGCACACACAGTTTCCACTACAAATCCCTGGGTTGACACATCCACTCTACCCTTTAGGGTTTAGAAAGAGTCATTAAAACAGAAAAAAGTGAAATCCAGCTCTTAAGTAGGGAGAAACCATGGAAGTGTCTCAATAAGAAAAATTTTAAAGGAGTGAAATGCCCAAATTTTGTAATCTTTAGAGGACACAAATAGTCTTTTTTAGGAATTCCCTGCCTTCAACAAGCCCAAGATTTGAATGGATGCCTAAAATAAAATGAACATCTCACCTTACTACTTCCTTCTTGCTTTTTACTGATAGGAAGACCATCTGGATCACATGCTTAGATTAATGAATACATAGATATAAATAAATAAATAGCCAAGAGACAGTCTGAGGAGCAGCAAAAACCATATAACTGACTTGCCCAGGAAATTGGCTGCAGTTTCCAGAGGTCATCTCTCAGCAGAGCATTGTGACAATGTCTGCCAACTAACTACTTTTTCAGGGCTCAGTTCTGAACATTGAAATTTGGAACCCACAATAATTGTACAGTGGTGGTAGAAACAAGTATGTTCAGGTAGGCACTGGCTAGGATGGCATTTTTGCTGATGCATAGAGTATATCTATAGAAACATTTCATCCTTTTGGTTAAGTGTGATAAATCTCTTGCTTAAGTGGTAAGTGGTTTTCTTTGGCAAAACTTTAAAGAGAGACATCAACACCTGCAATCCATGGAAAAGGAAGAAATTGGTCAATAACTAATGTATAGATACTGCCTTCCAAAAGAGGCAGAGATTGGTGGGGAGGGGCTGCTCCATGTAAAGACAACTCTGCAGGTCCCAGAGTGGGGATAGGATGCCAGAAACAATAGGAACCCAGCAGTCCTGCTTAATTTGCAGCAAGACCCAACCAGATATTGAGGGCATGAGCTTCAAGAACTAGCCCTAGGAGAGCAGGCTGGTAAGAGTTAGACATCATATTTAACCAACAACCAGCCTCAGTTGAAAGCAAAATTCTGGCCAAAGAAACACACAACTGAAGGAGTCCAGTCACATAAACACAAGCATTTGCTTACCAGCCAACCTGGAGGAACATGCAGGTGCCCACAGGGTATACCCAGGTATCCAGCAGACATGATCAGCAGGTGGTGCCAGACACATTGCTTTTTAAGTGCCAGCCTTGTTGAGAATTGGATACTGGACTCGGTATTTGAAGGCATCAAAGCAACTGGATATAGCTAGGGAGGAACAAATGGAAGGTCTTTTAAGCATTGAGGCTTATTGGTTGAGCCATTGGTAGCAACACTTTGAAGCCCTACTCTGCTATTTCCAAAGCCAAATTTAATTGAACATTGTTACTCAAATAACACTATCCTCTCTACTACAAAAAAGAAATGAAAAGAAAAACACACACAAAGCCATTGCTCATTGCTTAATTAACCCTACCTAATCATCAGCATACTTATAAATGAATAAAGATCATGAAATTTAGGATATAAGCTTATTAAAACCTAACATCCTAAATTGTGCAAAAGTGTGTCAGTAATAAGTATATCAATGATATTTACAACATATAAGAGGTGACCCACACATTGCTGATGTTAAATCCCTTATTAACATGCCTAGGAGCATACAGCTCATCCCTTTATTTTGAGTCTTTCTCTTTCCCAAGCCTCTTAAAATCATTTTATATAATATTTCTACATCTTTGTATGCTTGGTTTTAGCCTGAATGCAAATTCCCTCCTAAGAGATCAGAAGGAGAGAGCTGGATGTTTGGAGATCTTATCGTGATGCAGACATGGACCAGGTGATACAATAGTACAGAAGCTCAAGGCTAGCTAGTGAGGTTTTTATCATATCACAGAGAAAAGGAAGAAATCTGCATTGAATTTTCAAACCTCTGCTAAGATCATTTGTAAAACACAGCTCTAAAAAACATATATCAAGAAATACTTAACAGTAAACAAACACCTCAATAAAAAGTAGCCACAGGATTGCCTAGACCCTTCACCAAAAATATACTATGGGCCGGGGATTTGGTTCTGCTGCCTGCCTCACCAGAAATATACAAGTGGCAAATAAGAACATGGATAGATGCTCAACAACATTAGTTTAAAAAATGTGAATTTAAATCATAATGAAATGTCATCATATCTTTATTAGAATAGCTACATTTTAGGAAAAATGAAAGACAATCAAAATAATTATAAGGATCACAGCATTAAGAACTCTTATACATTGCTGATAGGAATATAAAATAGCACAGACACTTTGAAAAATTGGAAATTTCTTATAAAATTCAGTATATATTTATTGTATGCCCCAATAATCTCACTCCTAGGTATTTACCAAAATAATAATAGCTTATATCCACACAAATGTTTACACAAATGTTTTATTTATAATTTCTCAAAATTGAAACAACCAAATATCCAACTATTCATGAACAAACTGTGGTATACCCATACAACAGAATTCCTCTCAGAAAAAAAAGGAAGGTAGGAAGGGAGAAAGGGAGGGAGAGAGCTAAGAGGTGGGAGGGGGAAGGGATGGCCTAAACTTCTGGAGGAAATGAGTTCCAATTCAAATGCAATGGAAAGAGCCACAACAGGATTTTGTGAAGTCTGTATTCATGCAGTAGGATGCAAACAAGCAAATAAGCATCTTAGAATACATTTCCTGGGGAAAAGAACCTAAAAGCCAAAGTTTCTTTAAATGTATCTTTTAAAATCTCCAAGATAATTTTCCATCTCTTTGAAATAATTCCAGCCCCGCCATGGCACCTAATAATCAGCTTTATCTGTGAAGATCCTACCCATTCTTCACAATGCAACTCAGTGTGGAAGTCCTGCCATGGCACTGTCCTGAGGGCTACCCCAGGAGCTGGCTGAAGCTGTGGCCGGGGGCTGGGTGCTGGTTGTGGGCACGGGTGGCATTGGCTGCGAGTTCCTGAAGAACCTCGTGCTCACTGGTTTCTCCCACACCAACCTGATTAATCTGGATACTATTGATATCAGCAACCTCAACAGGCACTTTTTGTTTCAAAAGAAACACACTGGAAGATCAAAGGCACAAGTTGACAAAGAAAGTGTACTACAGTTTTATCCAAAAGCTAATATTGTAGCTTATTATGACAGAATCATGAACCCTGACTACAATGTGGAATTTTTCTGCTTGAAGTCGGCTGCCATTTATTCAAGCAGATGACTTCCTTCAGGACTACACTTTATTGATCAACATCCTTTGCAGTGAAGACCTAGGGAAGGATGTTGAATTTGAAGTTGTGGGTGATGTCCCAGATAAAGTAAGGGCCAAGCAAGCCAAAGATGTTACCAAAAGCATAACCAACGGCAGGGATGATGGAGCCCAGCCCACCTCCACAGTACAAGAGCAAGATGATGTGCTCATAGTTGACTCAGACGAAGAAGGTCCTTCAAATAATGCTGACAATAATGAAGACGAGAGAAATCACAAGAGGAAATTAGATGAGAAAGAGAATATCAGTGTAAAGAGGTCTCGTATGGAACAGAAGGAAGAGCTTGATGATGTCGTAGCATTAGATTGAACAAAAACCCTTTCTCTGTCAGCTCATCTGGGCACAACCAGATCATTTATAATGTCCTTTGTTCCAAAGGGAAAGTATTCACACCAGTGACTTTGAAAGTGAAAGCATTCATTTTGCTAGAACTATTAGAAACACTGCAGTATGCTGTATTGAAAGTAGGAATATAGTTTTTAAACCCTTTGAACAAACTGTGTGTATAACCAGTTATAAACTAAAACAACACAATGCATGTTGCCTTTTTAATGGAAATACTTACAGGTATCATTTAATAGTTTAAAAATATTGTGGTTTAGTAAAATTGATACCTGGTTATAAATATTATGCCTTTATTTTTGACTAGAAGAATTATTTTTAGCCTAGATCTAACCATTTTCATACTCTTAACTGAGACAAATTCAAAGAAATACCAAGTGCTATGCATTGAAACCCGTTTTTAAATGATAAATGGCACTATGTATATTAATATAATTAATATAACATTAATATATTAATGTTAATTTACTCAGATTTTCAGTTTTTACTGCCTGATATGTCTGAGTAAAAAGGCAATTTTTGTGTATTGTTACAATTTCAGGTTACTTATATTTGATGTTTTGTAAAACTCAAATTAACGAATATACTATATTATGAACCAAATAAATGGCATCTGCATAATTGTAAAAAAAAAAATGCTACTCAAAGGCAAGTTACACATTGAAACTACAGTAACCTGGATTTAGAATTTGGTTTCTTCGTATTATTTTAGATACTTGGTAAGATTTAACTTTCGTATTTCTTATTCTTAGTCTATGTAAAACCAAAAGAACATCATTTACTCTCTGTTAGTAATTCTCAAATTTAATACGTGTCATAGTCCAGGGAAGGAACTGTTAAAACTCAGACTGCTGGATAATCTCACTCACAATTTCTGTTGCAGTAAACGTGCAGTGGGACCTGAAATTTTGCATCTCTAAGGAGATCCTGTTGCTGGTGGCCTGGGGAACACACTTTGAGAATCCCTGCCCTATCTGCAGCAAGAGTCAAACATGACAATCTATGTTAACACAGTTTTATAAGATATAAAGATACGTTCTCGTTGCACTGAATCATTTAAGACTTTTCTGTTTCTCCAACTAGATTTTAACAGCTTTTTCTTTGAAAACATTTGAAATACTTTGCACTTTTTCGAGGCAGCCAATTACCTAGGATTGGAGTCACTTTTGTTCTGTTTTTATCACACCAACCAGACTTCAGTGGGATCTTTCAACCCCCTACAGGGCACAACAAACAGTCTAGCATGGAATAGGTATTATGGGCAAAAATTTGTTAAACAGCATCCCTTATTATAAGAATGCTGCTTTACTTCCTGATGATTGTGATTGAAAACACAGTAGGAATATTTTTCAAAGCACAGTAATATATTATTTTCCTGAATTGGGCATCTGAGGTCACACTGAACTGATACAATATTGACTATCTGAACAAACTGTAAACACCAAACTCTATACTGTTCTTACATAAATGCCAAGCATAGTGCTTATGGATACACACTTTAAATGTTGAGTACAAATTTCGGAGAAAGGTGTTTTTCAGTGCTGGGGAATTGAACCCAGGGCCTGAACTGTACTATACCGCAAAGCTGCACCCCCAGAGCTGAATATGTTTCTTGATCCATACTGTAAATCTTCCAAATATGACCTTCAGTCCATGAGTAAATCAACTTAATTGCTTCTTCCAGAAATGGGCTCTGCTACAGGCTTAGGAACAGTGTCTTTGCTTCTCTACTAAAAAAAGCAAAATTTCAATACAAATGCACATAAGATTTCCTATTGTGGTGACAGAAAAACAAGCTGCACACTATGAACAAACTGGACTTGCCCACTCTTCAGAGAGAATGCAAGTCTGATATTAAGTGCAAATGGCCATTAAGCATTAAGGTATTAAATAATCCATTGTTCTTTGCATATTACCAGCAAAGTCTCATAATTGTAGGCAAAAGAATTAAGTTATAATTATGGAAATGCAAGTACCATTTACTGCATGGGATTCTATGTTAAGAAATAGAAATAAATATTTCTAACAAACACTCTGAAAAGATGCCTTTGTTGACAGTTACTTATTTTACTCACATAAAATCAAACTCTGCCTATGGGGACTGGAAAAATAATATTCTCAAATAAATCTTTGCCAATTCATGGCTTACTAGCTGACAGTTTTCTTTTGATATAACAACACATGCTCTTGAAAGAGAAACTCAAAATCTATGCTTGACTTATGTCAGAAGAATTTTAGCAAGTAAATCTGATGCTCTAAAGTAAACTATTCCAAAGTGGTTTATAACAAGAGCACTGTTATTTATTCTGGTAGCAGTTTAGGCAGGGCTTAGCAGAGTTGGCTTGTGTGCTCCACTTTGTGCAAGCTGGGGCAGGTCAGCTTCCAGGATGGTACAGTGGAAAATTGGTCCTCATTGTTGTCTGGGAGCTCAGCCAAGCTGCTGGCCATTGACCTTGGTTCCTGTCCTTGTGGACCTCTCTTCTTGGGCTTACCCACAGTATGGCAGCTGGGGCCAAGATGGTGGGGCTAGAAGCTGCCTGTCAGGCAAAAGGATCACTTCCTCTGCATTCTACTAGTTAAGCCATCACAGAACTAACCCAGATTGAAAGGAAACAGAAATAACTTGTACCTCTCAATAGAGACAATGACAAGTAAATGTAATCATTTCTAACCTATTATTGCAGATTTTAGCTAAGCCCTGACATTAAAGTACAGCAGAGGAAATCAAAGTCTGTCTTTGATTTTACAATAGTATAATGCTTGTTATCAGTGCCTTTCCAAGTATAGACCATACACCAGTAACATCACCCAGAAACTTGACAGAAATGCAGATTCTTAGGTTTTATACCAAAAGTACTGCTGCAAAAGTCTGCTTAACATCAAAGCTAAGGATTTTTCCCCTGATTCTAAATTTGGCTGAAACAATTGATAAGATAAAAGGAATTTAGTTGTAGTAAACAGCTATGTTTACTTACAAGAGAGAAAAACAAATGAAGCTAAAGATCTGGATATACTTGAAATGATACTCAATATTTACGTATGATTTAATAGTATAAAAATATTTATTGGGATTTCTACATAATAGATTGTATCTCCATGGTTAATCTTTGGTAAATATGTTCTTAGGATCATGTTGTTTTTACTTATTGTGCACTTAACTGTCTTATTAAATTCCAATTAAATCCATTGTGGGAATGTTAATTTAGAGTGCTACTAGAAGGACTGATGACAAAATCAATTACTGGCATAGCACCCTAGTGTCCTACGAATAAAATGGCAGCCCTCAACTTGTTGGTACTGAAAAAAATGCACAATTAAGAGGTAACCCAGTCACCAAGAATAAGCTATAAACAATTTCTCAGATTGAATCTATGGTTGTATATGCTTCAAGAAAAGAAAGGTAATAATACCCATGACAGATTTTAAGGAAGCTACTACTTATTCCAGCAATACTTTGTCATTAAAGTTCATAACAATACATACTATATTGATTTTTCTACACACTACACAGAGCATGTTCAACAAGAAGAGACAAAAATTACAAAAAAATAAGAACTGAAACAAGAGACAAATGATACTTCATAGCCTGTGCCATGGATGGAAGACTGAGCAGCCCTGAACCCTTACTATCCCAGAACCCCTCCAGTATCACTGCCATGTATGATTTTTAATGGATACAGGAAGATCTGAGTCCATATATGAATCAAGAAAAGATCTACTTATAATTTAGTGTCCTCCTAAACATAAGAAAGTAAATTATTCTGTGCATTCTAGAAATTCTTTTTATCGTAATTCAAAAATCCTGATTTTTTTAGTTAGTTTTAAGAGACAAGTCATTAATAACCTGGACGTACTGCCTGCCTCTCTTCCCAGTAATGGTTACTAAGCTTATAGTTTATTGTGATTTTTAAATAAAACTTTTCCAAATCTCTTTGTAGATTCCCTTAGGGAAGGGGAATGACCTTATCCCCTCAGAGAATATAATAGTGAGTCCAGTAGACAGTAAGATTAAGAAATCCCAGCCAGGGTCTCCCTTCCAACAAGTATGGCAAGGAGCCTTCAAAAGTGTGTCTAGCTCAAAATGCTGGTGCAGGCTGTATCCAGATATGCAAATAAAACAAGGCCTACAAAGAGAGTCCACATGAATAGTGTCTTTAATTACACCCCAAAAATAGAAACCATGAGGCATGAACTACTCCAACTTCTTTCTTCACATTTCCCAGAAAATCTCTCTGCATTTATTTCAACATTTTCTCCTCCCTCTTATCTCTTGCCAGAGGAGTTTCATCATCTAAGGTGATTATCTTCTATATTCCTTCTCCTCTCTAGTCTTCTAAGACCTATTCCATAGGTCATTCTTTATATTACTGCTTCCCACCAATAACATGAGACACCTCTTTTAGGACAGGCTAAGCTGTATGAATTTCCAGTTCATAAGAAAAGCTCTAAAAGAAGAGAAAGAGGTAGTGGACAGGAAAATGGGATTTGGGGAATTCTGGGAGATTCCAGGACAGCTTAAAGAAACTGAAATCAACTGGGAAGATTAAAACAGATTGAGGGACTTGGAAAAGGGCAGCAACAAAGAGCCTGAAGACTACAAACTTAGGTCTCTGTTCTGCAGCTCACTGGCCATGACACTATTTCCAAGCCTCTCTAAACCTCTGCTTCTTCTGCTGGAAAAGGAAGCTAGTGATACCTTCCTCAGCAATAATATTAAAAAGACTGAAGAGGATTTGTATGTAAAGTGCCTCACAGAGTGCAAGGTGGATGGTTGGGCCCTTTTTGAGTGTTATTTTATTTCACTGTATGTCTGCAGGAGCAAGAATATTGATGTAAGCAAACACCTGCTCCTCTGCGTGCAGCACTTGAACAATGGAGACATAGCAGCAAATATGTAAATCAGCCTGGCATCATACACCCCCTTCTGTCTTATTTCTAAACATCTGAAGGCTTATAGGAGACTGGCACAAGTCATTAATTCCACACTGGAAAAGGCAAAGGATATACCCTTCAGTTATTTCTTTCTTTGTCTTGCTCTCAGGTTGTCTGCATTAAATTGTACCTGAAAGGCAGAGTATACTGAATCATAAACTACAAATTAGGAATTCTATGATCAGTAAGGCTGCAGATTTTCTATCTTGACTCTCCCATTCAAGACTACCTCCTTTAGGCCTCCTTCCTGTTCTCAAGCCCTACTGACATATGTTTTTTGTGTATAACACAGTATAAGGAACAATAATGTAACATGATTCTTAACTAGCAGCTGCCTAAGTGATCATCAACATTACAGTCACTTGGTGTATAAAACCAAGCACGTATGTTTTCCAGGTGGGTAAACTGAGGTGGGAAGGGAAGCAGAGAAAAGCAACACAGAATAAGTGAAGCTAACTTTAAACTTTATTTTTGCAAGCTGGGGTCACTTTTTGGGGCTCATTTACATGCTTGCCTGGAGGAGCACTGAGATGCTGGAAGCAGGCTTTGGGGCTTCATTTGCATAATCTTTCTGAACATCTAGGGCATACCTATGGAAGGGACTCTGAGACTTAATCACATTCCCTACACTCAAGCTCAAATTCCTCTTGGAAAGAGGTACTGTTTCCTGAACTGCAACCCACAGAAGAGACCACTCAGAAAGGGAATTCCCCTGAGCTGGCCCCAGTAGGTAGTCCAGTAGCTTCCAGGAGGGACAGGAACTTAGGGGAGACATGGTTCTGGGTCCTGCCGATAGGCTCCTTCCTGTACTTTCTTGTAGAAATGGGAAGATTACACTGAAAAGAAAGGATACGTTTGTACTGCTCAGTCTCCTAATGCACAGAATGACATGAGGACCCTGAGGTTAGATGTATCACAGCAGCCTTGGAGCAAGAGGCCTAGCTGGTGGCAGGAACCCTCCCCTCTAGGCAAGGCATAGAAACAGTTTGGTCTGAGCTAAGAGCAGTGTTTTCCATAATCCATCCCAAATGGTAAACCGGTTTCTTCCTCACTACTCCAAAGGGGCACCCCCAGCTCAGTGGTTCTCAAACCAACAGCATGGAAGTCACTTGGCAGCTGGGTAGAAATGCAAACTCTCTGTCCCTACCCAAACTCTGGGGTGGGTTCCAATGACCTATCTGTAACAAGCCACTCAGGTGGTGTTATGCTTTCACTAGTTATTACTCTGGGAAGGTAGGAGAGGGGTCGTCTCTGCTGTTTCTCTGGTGAGACATTTTCTGCATTGGCTTTCCTTCTCTGCCCAATAATTTGTCCTTTGAAGCTCCCCCAGAAGACTCTAGAACCTATCTCCTCTGTGTTCTAGATATTTCCACATCTGTTCAATGGCAATGAAGTGAATGGGTCATTGCTGAAGGATTTAGTAAATGTGCCATTCGGTTCAGGTGCTTTTCCCTACATAAGTTGCATTTCCCTACATGAGTTCACCTTCCTGTCTTCCTGCTGGAGTCTACTATTTTTCAGCCCTTACTGATTTGATGCCTTACCTGTTCCCTCCTCTCCTTTCCAAATTAATTAAATCTATCCATAACACTTGATTCCAGAAAGCTTACAAATGCTTCTGCTTTGGGCACTTGCTGAGTATCAGTGGTTTTTCCCTTCTCCCCAGTTTTCCAGGTGAGTTCTGGTCATTGTACCTTCTGGCTTCTCTGGGTGAAGGAGGTATACAGCACTGCCTAGTCCACAGAAATGAAGACAAGCATCTAGGGAACTGTATGTTAGGTTCCCCATCTGAGCTGCAACTGTTGTTTTCTTAAAGTTCCTGACATCAATGTTATTACTCAGAGGTTCATGGAAAGGGACACAGCATTTGTTAAGGATAGGGAAGCAGAACAACCCAAATTCAAAATCCCATCTTTCTTATTTTCTAGGTGGCTGGTTGTTCATTAAGATGCTTTGGGGCCGGGGATATAGCTCAGTGGTTCCGCCACCCGCCTCGCAAGCTCAAGGACCTGAGTTCAATCCCCGGTACCAAAAAGAAAAAAAAAAAAAAAAAAAGATGCTTAACCTCCAACCCTGAGCCTCAGTTTCCTCATCTGTAAAATGTTAAGTAAAATACTCATGCCATATTATTGTTGAAGATAATATATGGAAATGTGATAATATATGTAAAATGTTCAGGGTGTGTGTTTATGTGCTAGGTAGGTATTTGCAACTTAGCTTAGTTTCCTTCAGTAGACAATTCCACTGGCTCACTATGAGCATTTCACATTCCTCCTATTTCTTGTGAAATTCTGCTGCCCTTACATGAAAGACTAACTCACAGGATCTTGGCAGGCATTGGTAGTGAAATGGCATTGACTAAGTTCTTTCCTCTGAGCCAGTGATTTTCATCCTGTGCCTGACATTGGAACCTGGAGAACTTCACAAAGTACCAAAATCTGCATAAAACCCTTGGAGACACTGATTTAATTGTTTGGGTGACAGCCTACATATCAAGAGTTTCAAAATCTGGCCAGGGTGATTTTAATGCATAGCCAAGATTAAGTACTCTTCCCCCAAACATCCACATATGGAGGTGAGTCCACATGGCTGAAGGGTTCATGGAGTGAAAAAGGATGGTGAGAGATTAAGAAAGACAGACAAAGAGATATAATAAGGTACAGGTGGGGCCAGGTGGAGCTCTAACTCTTGAGAGGAGGAAGGACCACCAAGAAAATGGCCACATGTTTATTTATAGTGGTAGAGATAGGGGAAGTGCAGGGGGAGGTAAAAGGGGCTGGTCTGTAACTGGAGTTAAGGTCTGTAGGACATCATGTTTGATGTTTCTCTGTGGAATGGACGGGAAGGAAAACAGTCCTCTTCTCAGCCAAGCCTTGCTCCACCATGCCCTCTTATTGCCTGTTCTTCTCCTGCGGGGCCCTGCCTCATCCACAGGAGGAGGTGAGTTAGGCCTGGCCGTAGAGATCTACAGTGCATCACTCCCAGAAGGTGAGGTGTAGGTTAGACTCATTCACCACAAGAAACCAGCATAGTTAGCAGATATTTCTTGGAGGAAAAAAAATGTGTTTGAATGCTAAATACATTTTGGTATTCCTGAGTTAACCAACCATAAATAATAAGCAACCTTTGTTTGCTTTAGCATTTACAGGACATTTAAGTGCCTTTGGTATAGTAATGGACATTGAAACTGTACAAGAGGGAAATTGCACATGTGGCAATTTCCAAACTAGTTTAAGCACACACACTTTTTTTTGAGTGTGAAATATCTTGAGGAATTAATCTGAGAGACATGTTTTGGAAAACAATAAATTAAGTGCAATGCCAGAAGCACTGCAAGATGCTAGGTGAAGACAGAACCAAGGGCACCTGAGAGATTCTTGCAAGCTGGCTTTCCCTAGGCAAAAGTTATAACCAACTTTGCCCCCACTCATTTTCCTGAGAGGGAAGGCACAGCATGTCCCTGTCCATTCCAGTAAAGGTCATGATAGTACATTCAGTGTTGGGCCAGTCTGGAAGCTTGAACAAGAAAAGACTTTTGGAGAACTTGAATTCTTGGTTTCCTGGTGTGACTCAGAAGCCGTAAATATGATGTTGCTGTACAAAGAGCCCTGAGCTGTATGTCCACAAGAACACTCCTTCAAGTCTTTAATTTGTTTTTCTTACTACTAAAGCTAAAATCAGGGCTAGAAATATTACACTGCCCTTATTTCCATGATTCCATGAACTATGCTTTTCACTTCAACATTATTTTACACTATGCTTCATCACTTTCAAAACTTTTTCACATATATTGTCTCACTGAGTTCACAGAACAATCATATGTGCCAGGCAATGCAGTTATTATTAGTAGCCATAATTTTAGAGGGGAAAACTGAAGCCTAGAGACATAAATTGACAACCTGAGGTTACAGGAGAAGTCATAGGTGACAGGTTCAGGTTTGAGAACAGCTCCCTTGACCATGAGCCTCTTCCACCATGTCTGTCCCTGCTTTTGAGTCACAGATTCAAAGAAATTTCTTACAGGAAACCTCCTTTTGCAGAGACACATGTTCCAAGTGATGAGACACTCTCAGAGTGTCATTGTTCCCACTCTCTGTTGGGGACAGTGAGTCTCCGGGGATGGGTGAGTCCCTGAAAGTGTAGGAAGAATGACACCTGACTGATTGGAAAGGTTGGAAACAGCCCTGGGTATAATCCCTCTGTCCCTGGCTGTGGCCATCTGCTGCATTTGTGGATGGTATACACTCCCTCCTGCTCCAGCCATGTGGCAAGAGAAAGCCAACAATTTGGGAAGGACACTGGAATTCAGAGGAGGATCAGCACATCCATTGGCTGTCATATCCTCCAGTAGAGCTTTCTGAGCAATAAAACATATTTTGGTCTCCATCATATATAATTCCTGAGTACATGGCTTTCTTACAATAGGCTCTGAATATGAGTAGAAAAATGGGGCATTATTTATTACCATCATCCAACCTTATAAAGTTTATAGATGAATCAAATCTGAAGTCATTTGGTCTAAGTTGCTGGATTTTAAAACTGAAGCATTGGGGAACCAGTCAAGCTTTGTTACTTGCCAAAAATCACATAGAACAGATTAATGTAGAAGCCATAGGGTGTCTTGACTTCCTGGGAAGGGTTCTTTTTGTCCACTTAAACATAGTTTCTCCAAGACTATCCAAGAGACAGGCTGAACTCAAGTCTGGACCACCATCACACAGGGGGTCCAGAACAAACTGAGGAAACAAATTTTGGAAATAAATTGATATTAAAGGATTCCCAATAAATGAAGTAATCATTGTAGGGGGAAGGACTGCAGTTTGTTGGCCATCTTTAACTTTGAATAAGTTTTCAAATTATACTTGGGATAATATAGACTCCCAGTTTCCAGTTTCTTGTAAAAAGCATTTCTTGCTCATATATACTATTGTCCGCCACAGTAAATCCCTGTTTCCTATGTCTTGTCTTTCTGTAGCAGCCACTACATGGGACATTAAGTATTTATGGAAGAGGAAAAAGAGCAGAAGTGGTGGAAACCAGGATGTCTTTTAAAGTTTTTGCTCACAGAAGGCATATAGCATCCCTGATAGTGAAAGCATATCACATGATCAAGAAAAGGGGGATGTAAACTGCTCCCACAAGGGATCTACAAGTCACATGGCCATGGCTGGGCATGCATAATCCTTTGATAGGGAAGAAGAAGCAAATACTTGAGATTCATAACACAATTAACTACCAAATATACAAGAGCTGATCAAAAAAATACAGTGTATGTTCAAATTTTTTTAAATTTATTACAGTAAAAGACACATTGATATTGATCCCCGTGAAAATACTCCTTTTAGCTTCAAACACACTTTTCACATCATTCTTGGAACTTTCTAAAGCAATTCTGGAAGTCTTCCTTTGTTAGTGTCTTTATGAGCTGTGATCAAACATATAGTGAATGGTGCTGATGAATATGTTTACAGAGCCTCATCAAAAAGATTATGGTGTGTCTTTATCCACTTTATTCACCAAATCTGACACCTTGTTACTTCTAGGTCTTCCTCAAAGTCAAAAAGACTATAGAAAACAACAGTTTTGAGTTGATTCAGGACATCAAAGCAGCCACAATAGCAAGACTAAAGACACAAAAAAAGGATTTCCAGAGCTGCTTCAGAAAATGGCAAGAATGATAGCACAAGTATGTTTGAAATGAGGGCAAGTATTTTGAGGGGGGATTGATGACAATGTGTCTTATGTTGTAATAAGTTTAAAAAAATTTAAACATTCACTCCAGTTTTCAATCACACCTCGCACAATAATACCTTGGTTCATGAACTCTTCTGTTTGCAAAGAATTTGGTTCACAAACAAAAGCATTTGGCAAAATTTTGCTTCTATTTGCAAATTCTGTATTGAGTGACAAACATAACCATGGCCATCTTCCCCACACAAACATAAATGTAGCTATCGTCTCCAAAATTGTGAGATAAATTAAGTTCATAAACTGAGATACCACTGCACTTTTGGTATGCAGAGTCTATAGAAGAGAGAATATACTACCTTCATTATCTTCTAAAGAATCCTCCTCTAGAATTGTGAGGAGGAGTACAGAAGGTTGAAATGCAGAAGGAGAAAAGATCAGTCAGAGAAGCACACTCTTATAAAATATACCTTACATTAGAGATCACTAAAAATACCATCCCACCCTTTTGCCCCCAAACTTTCAAGGTCTGGCAGGTTATTCATCCAAGAGAGGGGAATTTGGGTGTTCAGTGGTGCAGGCAATCCAGAACTGGATAATCCAAAACTCATTGATATTTAGATACTTAATGCTATTTGTGATTTTTGTAGCCAGCATAATTCCTTTGCTGATTGTGCTTCACTGAGATCAATATGAAGATTGATTAGTTTTCCCCAGGCACAGACCAGCTGATGAGAAGATGGCATGGCAAAGGAGCACTAGGTAAAAGCCAGCAAAATAAGCTGAGGGTGGCCCAGGAAGATGAATCACTCACCTGGGGACAAGTGACCTCTTATTTCCAGCTGAATTCAAAGCACAAGGACTGAGGGACAGCAAATCTCACAAGACTATTCACCTCTTTCTCCAATTACTGATTTTGCAGAAGCCTCACCCTTTCTCCTAAGATGTAACTCAAAATTGGCCAGGAGAAATCAGAATTCAGGCAAATTAGAGCCTGAAGCAGGCTGTGGCCCCTGAGGGGAGTACCTAAATTCACTTTCTTTATTCTCTCATGTGTTAGGGAGTGATGAGGACCTACCTGCTGTGAATATGTAAGCACCACGGGGGGGAAAAAGGAATAAGGGACACCATCCCTGATCCCCATTATTATTAGTAGCGGTGGATTTTTACAATTATAAAGCATTGTGAAAGTTTTAAGGTGTGTCATAGTAGGCGGTCACAGGTATAAAAGCAGAGCTGCTGAGACCAAGAAGTTGCCAGAGGCCCCTCCAAGATCTGCCCATCTATTCCTAAGGACTTTGTTCATATTCTTGAGTATGGAAGGTCCAGCCAAACTTGGGAGCTGGTGTCTGTGGGATCCTGGGTTTAGAGGGCAGTGCATAGCTGAAGTACTGCTAGGAAGAAGTCAAACAGAAAAGAATTTACCAGATATTCTGTCCACATACCATTTTGCATTACCCTTCTATGTAGAAAAAATAATTCTAGAGAGGCAGTATTGCTGAGTGGTTAAGAGCTTACATTTTTACAATAGACTATGTGGATTCAAAATTTGTGATCTCTGTTTAGTAGCTGTGTGACCTTGGAAAAGTTATTTTATTTCTGTGTGCCTCTGATTCCTCATCTAGAGTTGTCATGAGAAATAAAAATATTGTTTTATTTTCCTATTGCTTGAATGATTACAAATACAATTACCCTATGGAGCACATCTGACAACATGATAGCCCTAATGAAACACAAGTCTCACCCTCCTAGGGCACTGAGGCTCAGGCCTGTGATTTAGGTTTCTCCAACCAGATCCACTTGCATGGGTCTAGATTTGAAAACAAGGCAATGAGCATGTGTGAGACTTTGGTTTTGCAGCCAGGCCTGGTGACAGAGGCCATGTATGTCTGTGACAGAAAACGGAGGCAACAGTCACAGAGGGTCATTTCTCCTTCATGGTCAGAGTAGCATGGTCCTACAGTCAGAAACCACATCAACTCCTTTAACAAGCCAGTTCCGCAAGGGGTCTCCAGGAGTTGTCACTGGAAACCAACCTAGAATTGCTCCCTTTCCTTCCAATGGCTTTGACAGCCAGAGAAAGTAACCTGTGCTCCAAATCCAGCTCTACCTTTTACCAATTTTATAATCTCAGTCAATCTGCTTTATGCCTTAGTTTCCTTATGTGAAAAATGAGACAAATGGGGAGTTATTTCCAAGGGTTGTTGTACAATACAAAGAAATTAGTATATGCAACTCATTTAGAGTATAGCATGACACACAGTAAAAACATTAATGTCAGATACATCATATTATTGTTGCTGCTGAGATTAATCATACATTTCAAACTAGAGTCTCCTGTCTACAAATAAGAGCATAATACAGACAGAACATTCTCTGTACTTGAGTTTTCAGTAAAGAAGTATTGATGTGTATATGGATTTATGCCAAAAAGGATCAATAAATTCAGGAAACATATATAACCCAGGAAATTATCAGTATTTTGATAGGCCATATAGTTTATAAATGATATAAATAGATGAAAACAAATGTTTAAAAATCATTAAGGAATTCAGAGGATCCCAGGATGGAATGCAGAATGTGAGAAAATAATTGAACTACAATACAAGTATATGGAAGTAATCTGTGAAAGAGGCATGGCAGAAAGGTACTGATGTAAGTATCTTTGGAAATGAGCTGAAACTGTAAGACCAAAGGCAAAAGAAACTGTATGAGCACTCTGTTGTGATACCATTGTACATGTACATGGGAATTGACTAAGTAAATGAAAAATGGAAATTGGGAGTCAGGTTTCTCACTATTGTAGTGGGAGATCACAGGCAACCAAAGAGGGCATCAATGATCCATGTGGTAATGGATTAGAGTTGAAGACATCGGAATTAACTCATGGTTAGCTTAAGATAGACACAGGTGGTTCAGTACAGAAATGTTTATTATATACATACAAAAGATATATATATATTTTTTTCCTTTGTTCTGTTAGCTGAGAGGGCACAAAAGAAACAATACCTTAGTAGCACACTTAGCACCCAGAGCTTAGTTCCCTTCTGCAATAGAAGGAAACTGTGGTGCTTCAAGACATGGCAGAATCTAGGACTGCCACAAGAAATATGCAAATTGAGCCTGGTGCATTCTATAGGACCAGAAAGTGAGGAAGTACAAGAAGTGGAGGAGGTAGAGAGAAGAGGAAGGAGGGAAGACTCACAATGAAGGGATGTGTCAGTAAAAGCCATCTGCAAGAGCTCCCAATGGCCAAAGCTGAAACAACTTGAGCATGGAAATAAAATTATATTAGCTTATAACTCTAAATAAAAAATAAATATGTGAGTCCATACTGATATAAAGAGATGATTTTATAAATAAACAATGGAGATAGGACAAATCTGTGAAGAAAAATTCTGTTATGGTTTATATCTAGAATGTTCCCCCAAAAGCTGCATGTGTTCAGAGACGGAGCTTTTGGAAGGTGACTGGATCACAGGGTAGATTTGTCTATTGATGCATTCATAACAGAATTGCTATTGGATGATGGGGACTGGTGAGATGTGGGTCATTGGGAATGTGATCTGGAAAGATACATCTCCCTTTCCAGCTCTTCCTTTTTCTCTCTGCTTCCTGGCCACCATGATCTGAGAAACTTTCCTCTGCCAGATTCTTCCACTATGCTCTTTTTGCCTTGGAGCCAGTCAACTATGAACTGAATCCTCTGGAAACTGTAAGCCAGTTTAAATTGGAGGTATTGGGTATTGTGTCCTAAAGATGAGAAAGTGACTAAGACAAATCCTAAGTAATTTATATAAACAATGCACCTCAAATAGGTAGAACATAGCTCCCTACTCATTAAGTGTGAACTGTTGGTAATGAATTCCTTCCAAAAGGTAAAGTAGGAAAGGATGGGGGAAGAGAATAGTAGGTTTATAACAGAGAAATCTGACGAGAGCTACATTGGCCAGATGATCAAGGTCCCCACCAACAGTGCTAAGTTAGGAGTCCTGTAGAACATGCCAAATCAGCCCGCTGCAGACAGGCAGGTCTGCGCACGACCTACCGAGGCCCCGAGTCGCGCGGAACACACCGAATCAGCCTGCACCCCAGCAACAATCCACTGGATTCCCCCCCCCACCCAGCTCCTCTGTACAGCGACCTGGTTCCATACTACAAAGACGCAGAGGACACCACACCACCAGACCACAGTACTGAGTCCTGCTACTCCCAGCCCAGAGTTGGGGCTTCTGAGCAGTCATCCCACTGTTCCCGGTCCAGAGGAAGGGGCTTCCCGGCCACCATCCCTCACGCTGCTCCCTGCCCAGAGGAAAGGGCTTTTGGGCCACCTTCTGTCCCACCACTCCTGGCCCAGAGGAAGGGGCTTCCAGGCCACCATCCCTCCCACCACTCCCAGCCCAGAGGTAGGGGCTTCTGAGCCACCATCCCACTGCACCTGGCCCAGAGGAAAGGGCTTCCTGGCCACCATCCCTCCTGCTGCTCCCAGCCCACAGGAAAGGGCTTTTGGGCCACCATCCCAACTGCTGCTCCCAGCCCCTGTCCCACCTCTCCCAGCTCAGAGGAGGTAATCTGTGCAGGTACCAACAGCCCCTATGGAGTTGAAATGAGAAAACATGTAAATAAGTCTCAAAACAAAACTCCCAGATCACCTACAGCAACCCCAAAGGGAAAAGAGATGGAACACTCTGATACTCAACCACTTGGACCCACTGAACTGTCAACAAAAGGGGATCTGGAAAAAATGAAATCAGAAATAATTTCTCAGATTACAGGAGAAATTGTGCCCCTAGTGCAAGACATGATTAATAAATCTAGAGAGGAGCTCAGGAACATGATGGAATCCCAACATAAGAAACAAATGGAATGGAATCCATAAAACAGATGCAAATAGATTTCCAGAAGATGAAAAGCTCCATTGAAAGTCTACAGAGCAGAATGAGCCAATGTGAGGACAGGATTTCAGATACAGAAGATAAGATTGCAATTAGTGACCAGGAAAAGAAAAATTGCTTCAAAATTATAAGGGAACATGAGAAATCAATCCAGCAGCTGCTAGATGATGCAAAGAAGAGTAACATACGACTGATTGGGGTCAATGAAGAAACAGGAGAGAGTGCAGATGACATAAAAAAATCTCTTCACAGAAATAATGGCAGAAAACATCCCAATCAGGGGAAAATAACTTGACATACAGAAAAGTGAGGCATATAGGACTCCAAATAGCCTTGATCAAAAAAAATCTACACATAGGCATATAATTGTTAAGATTCCAGAAACTCAACAAAAGAACAAAGTTATCCAAGCAGGTAGAGAAAAGAAACAAATGACATACAAAGGAAAGCCCATCAGAATCACAGCAGACTTCTCAACACAAACCATCAAGGCAAGACGAGCTTGGAGTGACATATTCCAACCCCTAAAAGAAAACAGCCTCCAACCCAGATTGATGTACCCTGCAAAACTAGCTTTCAAAATTGATGGAGAAATAACATACTTTCATGACAAAGAGCACCTTAGGAACTTCATGAATACCAAACCAGCACTCCAAAGAATTTGACACAATATCCTAGGAACAGAAATTGAGGATCACAACCCCAGGAAGCAAAGCAGAATGAACCCATCTGGCATGACAAGAAATTAAATGTAAAGGGAGAGAACCCAAGAAAAAGAAAAAGTCATGGCAAGGACAGGTCAATACGTTTCAGTTATAACCATCAATGTAAATGGTCTCAATTAACCAATCAAAAGAAATAGACTGGCAGAATGGGTCAAGAAGCAAAACCCAACAATATGCTGCATACAAGAAACACACTTAATTCAAAAGGAAATTCATAGACTGAAAGATAAAGGGTGAAAAACAATTTTCCACGCGATGAGAACCTGAAAAACAGCAGGAGTAGCTATCCTCTTTGCAGATCAAGTAGATTTCAAACCAACACTGATTAAGAGAGACAAAGAAGGACACTACATCCTTGTAAAGGGAAGAATCCAAGAGGAAGAGATGACAATCATAAATATCTATGCACCAAACACTAGTGTGCCCAACTATATAAAACAAATACTAACGAACATGAAAAGTCATATATGCACTAATACAATTGTAGTGGGGGACCTCAACACCCCACTGTCACAAATAGATAGATCAACTAGACTAAAAATAAGTAATGAAAGACTAGAACTCAATCGAACTCTTGAACAAATGAACTTAACAGATGTTTACAGAGTCTTCCACCCCACAAAATCAGAATACACATTCTTCTCAGCTGCACATGGGTCATTCTCCAAAACAGATCACATACTCACACATAGATCATGTTTAACTAAGTGCAAAGGAATGGAAGTTGTCCCCTGTACATTATCAGACCATAGTGCGATGAAATTGGAGAGCCATAGCAAAAGAAACTCAAAAAATTTCATAAACATATGGAAATTGAACAACACACTTCTGAATAACCAATGGGTCACAGAGGAAATCAAAGAAGAAATCAGACAGTTCCTTCAATATGACAATGACAGTACAACATATCAGAATCTATGGGACACAATGAAAGCAGTCTTACAAGGGAAATTCATAGCAGTGAATATGCATATTAGGAAAACAGAACGAGCCCAATTAAACAACCTGATGCTGAACCTCAAGCTTCTAGAAAAGAAGAGCAGGACAACCCCAAAGCTCATACAAGGGAGGAAATTATTAACATCACAGCAGAAATCAATGCAATGGAGACTAAGAGAACGATACAAAAAATCAGTGAAGTCAAGAGTTGGTTCTTTGAAAGAATCAACAAAATTGACAAACCAATAGTCAAACTTATCAGAAAAAGGAAAGAAAAGGCCCAAATCCATACAATTAGGAATGAAAAGGGTGAAATTTCAACAGACTCAGCAGAAATCCAGAGGATCATCAATACCTATTTCCAGAAGCTATATGCCAATAAGATGGAAAACATAGAAGAAATGAACAGATTCCTAGATACATATGAATTACCAAAGTTGAATGAAGAAGACCTAAAAATTCTAAACAACCCAATATCAACCAATGAAATTGAAAATGTAATTAAAAACTTATCAACTAAGAAAAGCCCAGGCCCTGATGGCTTCACTGCTGAATTCTACAAGACATTTAGAGAGGAACTGGTGCCACTACTGTTTAAACTCTTCAGTGAAATTGAAAGGGAAGCAATACTCCCAAATTCATTCCTGGAAGCAAGCATCACCTTGATCCCCAAAGCAGAGAAAGATCCAACTGAAAAGGAGAACTATAGCCCAATCTCACTAATGAACATAGATGCAAAAATCCTTAAAAAGATACTGGCAAATAGAATACAGAAGATCATCAAGAAGATCATACACCCTGATCAAGTGGGATTCATCCCAGGGATGCAAGAATGGTTCAATGTATGAAAATCAATCAATGTAATACACTATATCAATAGAGCCAAGGAAAAAAGCCATATGATTATCTGCATGGATGCAGAAAAAGCATTTGACAAAATCCGACATGCATTTATGTTAAAAACCCTACAAAAAATTGAAATAGATGGTCTCTCCCTCAAACTGATAGAAGCCATCTATGAAAAACCAACAGCCAGTATCATACTAAATGGTCAAAAATTGAAATCCTTCACACTCAAATCAGGAACAAGACAAGGATGTCCACTCTCACCACTCTTGTTCAATATAGTTCTGGAAACATTAGCCACGGCAATTAGACAAGAGAAAGGAATAAAAGGAATAAAGATAGGAAATGAAGAAGTCAAATTGTCATTATTTGCACATGACATGATACTCTATATAGAAGACCTTGAGAACTCCACCAAAAGTCTTCTAGGCTTAATAACCAAATTCAGTCAAGTAGCTGGTTACAAGGTCAATACACAAAAATCAATAGCTTTCCTCTACACCAATGACAGACTCACTGAGAGAGAAATAGGGCAAATAATTCCTTTCACAATAGAATCCAAAAAACTGAAACACCTAGGAATCAACCTAACCAAAGAAATCAAAGAACTCTTCTCTGAAAACTATGGCACTCTGAAAAGAGAGATTGAAGATGGTATCAGAAAATGGACATACATCCCTTGCTCCTGGCTAGGAAGGATTAATATAGTGAAAATGGCCATACTTCCAAAACTGCTATATAGATTTAATGCAATTCCAATTGAGATCCCAGCAGCATACTTCATGGGCCTTGAAAAAACAATCCAAAAATTCATTTGGAACAAGAAGAGACCCAGAGTAGCAAAAGCAATTCTAGGTAACAGAGACATGGCAGGGAGTATCACAATCCCCAACCTGCAACTATACTACAAAGCTACTGTGATAAAAACAGCATGGTACTGGCAAAGAAACAGACTTGAGGACCAGTGGAACAGATTAGAAGATGCAGAAACAATGCCAGACACACTCAGCCATCTCATCTTCAATAAAGGAGCCGAACACCCTCACTGGAGGAAAGATAGACTCTTTAATAAATGGTGCTGGAAAAATTGGGCTTCAACTTGCCAAAGATTAAAACTAGACCTGTATCTCTCACCATGCACTCAACTAAAATCAAAATGGATTAAAGATCTAAATATTAAAATAGAAACTCTGAACCAGTTGGAACAGAGGTTAGGTAGAACCCTTGAAGATATAGGTGTAGGAAAAGATTTTATGAACAAAACCTCAGTTGCCCATGAACTAGCACAAACAATCAACAAGTGGGATCGCTTCTTATTAAAAGGCTTCTGCACAGCAAGAGAAACCACCAGCAGTGTGAAGAGACAACCCACAATGTGGGAAAAAATCTTCACCTGCTCTTCCTCAGACAAAGGTCTACTATCTTGAATCTATAAAGAACTTAAAAAGATCAGACCTCCCAAATTTAAAGACCCAACCCGAAAATGGGCATCTGAAATGAACAGACATTTCTCAGACAAAGAAGTAGAAATAGCAAATAAATACATGAAAAAGTGTTCAACATCACTGGTCATTTGAGAGATGCAAATGAAAACAATGCTGAGATTCCACTTCACTCCAGAAAGAATGGCTGCTATCATGAAATCAACCAATAACAAATGCTGGCGGGGCTGTGGGGAAAGAGGAACCCTGCTCCACTGCTGGTGGGAGTGTAGACTGGTGCAACCACTGTGGAAGTCAGTATGGAGATACCTCAAAGAACTAGGACTGGAAGTCCCATTTGATCCCACTAATCCACTGCTGGGGATCTTCCCCAAAGAATTAAAAGAAGCATACCACAGTGATATATGTGCGCCCATGTTCATAGCAGCACAGTTTGTGATAGCTAAAACTTGGAAACAGCCCAAATGCCCATCAACTGGAGACTGGATAAAGAAAATGTGGTTTTTTTATAAAATGGAGTACTACTCAGCCATCAAAAATGAGAAATTAGAAACATTTATAGCTAAGTGGATGTACATTGAGTCGATACTCTTAAGTGAAATAAATAGGACACACATGTATAAATACCAAATAGTTTCTCTGGTGTGAGAAACTGAAAGTGTAAATAAGGACTAAATGTATAATAGGTCATGTGAAATAGGAAGAAAAGGGGCAAAGGGGAAGGAAGTGGGAGGGCTAGGGGAAAGGATAGAAGGGAATGGGATTAATATGAGAAAATGGAAAAATAGGAACAAAATCTTTGTAAATAGGGAGGAATGGTGGGGTTGAAGGGAGGGCTGGGCAAGGGTGAAAAATAAGAACCAAGAGAGACTATGTAAAGGTGCAAATTTCCAATGATGAATGTCATTATATTGTATACCTAAAATGTACCAATGATTAGAATGAATAATCGATAATGTAAAATAGGAAAAAAAGGTCCAAAGGAGTAGGCGTAATGGGAGGGACAGGGGAAAGGAAAGAAGGGAAAGGAAAAATGCTGGGAAATGGAAAAAATGGAAATAAAGTCTTTGTAAATAGGGAAGGGTGGAGGGGGTGAAAGGAGGGCTAGGAATGGGAAAAAAATAAGAACCAAGATGCATTATGTAAAGGTACAATTCCCAATGAGAAATGTAATCGTGTTGTATACCTACAATGTACCAATAAAAGAATTTAATTTAAAAAAAACCAAAAAAAACAGTGATAAGTTAAATTGATGGGATGTACCCCCGATATGACAGGATAAGATAGTGAGGGATGATATGGTTGAACTTGTTATATGACCTCTGTGCTCTTCCTCTGTAAAATCTATAACCCTAACTAATCATGATAAACAACAACCAAATACAAACTCAGGGATATCCTCTTTACATTACCTGACCAGCACTCCTCAAATTGTCAAGATTATTAAAACAAGGATAGTCTTGAAAGATGTCACAGTCTAGAGAAGCCTAAGAAAACATACTGACTTAATGTAATGTGTTATCCTAGGTGAGAAGCTGGAACAAAGAACACTAGATAAAAACTAAGCAAATCTATATTAAGTATGGACTTTAGTTAATTTTTAAAGAATTAGATAAAGAAATTTTGAAAGAGGAGAAAGATAATGGTAAAAGACTTATTGATTTCTCAACATTTTAAAGACATCAACCAATTGGAATGGACAATCCTGCCAGTCAAGTAGCTCTTTTGATTGTACAGTGGATAGAGACTCCTATCTGGTGGTAAACCACTTTCTACCATAGCAAGTTATGATTTGGACTGACAATAAGAGCTGGAAAATCTATGTTGAACAATTATACAGCACAAATATGAACCTAAATCTGATTTAAAGCAGACCCAGGAATTGTTTTCAATATATTTCATAATGAAATCAGTATAATCATGAAAAAAATCAGGACCTGAAAAATGTGGATCAAAAATCAACTTAAACACTTGGATTGTTTCAGACTATTGTGCTTCCTGACCTCAGCTGTATAAAACGAGAGGATGTTACCTATGAAACAGACAAGAAAAAGAAAGGAACAGATTGTTTTTTAAAATCACAGAAGGATAAATAATAAGTTAGTTAATAAGTTAGTAACATTTCTAATGGTACTATTTTGATAAATATTAAACAGAGCTCAACTGAAGCAACAATTCAGAACATTAGAATTTAGAAAGGGTTTCCGGTCAAAATTTAAAGCAAAGTAAAATATAACTGGAAGCATGTATATAACAATTATTCCAGAATATGCAATAGATGCTTCTTAAACTGTATTTTTGCTCTTGCTTCTAATCAGTTGCTTTCCCATGTTCAATTACATTTCATTTTGCTTTTGCTTAGTCTTCAAAAAGTATTATACTTCACAGAACCTGTGCAGTTGAAAATGAGTTGCTAAAACTTGCAACTAAGGCAATATTTATGAACCACTTCTGGGTATAAGAATATATATGCATCTAAATATACATTCATTATATATAAATATATGCACACATGAATATATGCACATATTATGATGAATATGACTTTACATTTTTGAGATTAAATGTAACACAATCATGTAATTTGAAATGATCTTTAATAAAACATAATAGTCAATATATCATTTGATTTTCTAAGAAATTTTGTCAGTAGTAATATCAAGTATTATAATCCTCATTTTATAGATGAGGAAATGGGCCCAAAGAGGTTAAGTGACATGCTCAAGGTCACAGAGTTAGTTAGAAGTGCTTGCAATATACTTAGGCTAATAAAATACATCAGGCACATAAAACATCCCAAGAATAATTAGAAACTTGTGCTTTTCTCAATCAAATTCCCAAGCTGAAAAGATGTCCTCTGAACTAAAAAGGGGTTCATGAAAACAAATCATCCTTGTCTGCCTAAGAATTACAGTTGCTCCTTTTCGAGGGTGAAAAACAAACTTGCCTTCCTTGAGCTTGCAGATGAAGTAGAAATATTGGTGCAAGACTTTTACAGTTCATTAACTGTCATTCAGAGCAAGGAAGATTTGTGGCTTGCTTAAGGGACCGTTAGGCAGGAGTATGACAAACATGCCAATGGGTTTAACTCTTTAACAGAAGGTCAAATCAACAGACCAAGAGGCCACTAGCCAAAACAAGGGCAATGAGGAGTTTGTCAGAGAGGACTGTTTTGAGCTCTCACATTAAAGAAAAAACTGAAAAATCTCTAGAATACCGTATGTTTAGAATGATTTTTATATTCTTTCTGGAGATTCCCATTGCAAAATCAATATTTAAAAGCCACTTCTGGAAGACCTATGTTGTCAGGATTAGATAATATAAATTGAGTATTACAGAATCAGCCCCATGCTCTTAGTCCTTTAGAATTATAATCAGTATTTTGTATATGTCATAGTGAAGGATAAAAGCTGAACGAAAAACTTACGGCAAAAGAGAACAATTAACACATTTATTCAATAATAATCCAAAGTGTTCTTTTAGTTTCTTCAGAATTAACTTGGTATCCTGCTTATGGTAGTTTGTTTACTCCAAAATAAAATTTGAAAGAATAAGCTACTTTGGAACAAATGTGTAAATCTGAAGGACATAAAAGATATCTGGAATTTGATTTGGAGCTCAATCGGCCATCCTGAAATGAAATAGTACAGGAAATTTTCAGATGGGCTTATCTTTTATGATTGTCCTGCACGATGTTCTAGATGACAGAACCAGTGGTTTGGGCCACTGTGCTGCTACTTCTATTTACGTTTGCCATTTATTGGGTGAAATAAAGTCTCCTGTATCCATTTGAGTAATCACTGCCTGATATTAAATGATATTGTGTTAGATTTATTCAGAAATAAATCAGGAAGCTTGCATTTCCCAGAAAAGATGTAGACAGTTAATATTTCCCCATGCTGAAAATTGCAACCAAGGCATACGCTGTTATTTATGGTAACAAACAATTATGCTTCACAATAGAACTAAAAGCAGAAATCTGATTCCTGAATATGCTCTTATTTATTTCTTCCTGCTGTGGACATTGTTAGTCCTTTTCAGCCTTGGACCATATTGAGAAAGGATGTTGTGTATGAGCACATGTGTGGGTATGGGTACCCATGTGCATGTGTGTGTGACTATAAGTAATCCATAAAATGGAACTCCACTCATTCTTTTTTACTAAATACAAATAACAGCATATAGTAAATGTTTAGCAAATGAGTATGACAAATGTTCTGAACATTTTAACAGACAGCTAGGATTATTATTTATATTTTTAATGTTACTAATATAATTAATCTTTCAATGAGAGATTGAAAGATTATAAATTTATTATGGCAATCTTTGGAGACCATACTTAGGCTATCAAGTATTAGATAGTGACAAAGCTGGTTATCTGTTTACCAAAATAATTCAAATTTGCTTCTGGAAAGGGGCTGCCCAACTAGGGACCACATGTTTCAGTCATGCTTCTAATTATGTGTGGCCACATGACTAATTTTACCAGTTGAAAGTGAGCAGATGTACTGTGTCACTCCCTAGGACAAGGCATTTACAAAGAGTGTGTCTGGGACTTGGGATGTAGGTAAGTAGTGGTGTGCTTGCCTAGCATGTATAAAGTCTTGAGTTGATTCCCAACACTGCCAAGAAAAGAAAAGATCCTCAGAGAGGGTATCTTGCTTGTCATGTTCTTTGTTTCTTCAGCAAGCTGGGGGAAAGCATTCAGCCAGTTCTAGCAGAGAAGAAATCAACAAGATAGAAGTCACGGTCCCTAAAATGGATGGTTACCCTTCAATAATAGCTGCCCACAGTGTTATTGTACTCATTACATTTGTACCTTGACACTCATGTGTAAATGGCTCCAGGAGGTATGACAAATACCAAAAACAGTGAGTACCAAACAAATGGTTTTGACTAGAAAAGGGTAGCAAGTCATGAGGCAATCCACCCACACCAAGTTCTAGCTTGCTTATGGAGCATCAAAGAATACTGGGACAAAATTTTTATGTTAAAATGCCTCAAGTACCAAATTCCATGGTTCCAAAGCAGTTGAGTACAGAGGTATGACTATATATATTTTAGGCTAAATTCTTAATAACAAGTTTGAGTTGACTGAATTCCTCTATTTTAATAAACTAATTACATTTTTTATCTCTGTCTTCTGTTTCAGTTAGCATTGTTACATATTTTATTTCCTAGAAAGTGACTGGCTTAAACAAAATTTTCAAAATTATTTATTTAAAGCTGGATACAACATAGATAGGTTTAAAATTTTCCCTGTAATTCTGTAGTGATTATCCTCTATAATTTTCTCACATTATATATTTAGATTACCTGTTTCTCCTCTGCAACAAATATCATTCTTCTTTGTTTATATTACTCACTACTTTAATTTATTCTTTCATTGTAATATGCCAATTTTAGATGTAGCTTTAGTTTTGTTGATTTTTGGTTTTCTAATCCATGGATTTTTAAAAATGTATAATAATTCCTTCTCTATACTTTTCTTCAGTTTATTTTGTTGTTGTTTTATTAATTTTTTTAATTGGATAGTTAACTTGTTTTATTTATTCTTTTTTATTCACATAAATATTTAAAACTGAATTTTCTTTTGGCCAATTCTTTGGCTATATCCTGAATGTCATATAATCTAAGTGTGTTTTAATGACTTTAAGAGAATATGCAATTTTAGTTATATGTCATCCTTACCCAACAAATTGGATGTGAGATTTTTTCTTTTAATTTCTTAGTTAAAAGGCATTTTTTTACTATCTGAATTTGTTCAAATTTTATTTTTATTGTATTGTGAAAATGAATATATCTATATTACACTTCCAGAATTTCTTGAAATTTTTCTCTCTGGCCTACTCAATTTCTGTGAATATTCCCTAGGAACATGGAAAAAATGTGAAGTATTTTCTTTTCTCAGAGTATACCAGAGTTTATATCCATCTCATATACATCTGAATCATACTATCTTATTCTTCTCAATGTTTCACTTGACCTATCCAAGACTGTAAGAGGTAAACTGTAGTCTCTTCCCCTTTGTGCTTCTCCTTTTTATTTAATCTCTTCTTATTTGTACTTTATGAACTTGGATGTCATGTTACTGATGTAGAAACAAGTATAATTATTAAAGATTCATGAGATGCACATTACTAGATAAAATGCTTCTCTTCATTTTATTTCATTCTTTGTCTTTGCCTGAATTTTATTATTTCTAACATTAATATTTTTGTTTGTTTAGCTCCTTTGCTTAATTTCTTGTTTGGTTTGGTTTGGTTTTATTCATGTGGTTGGATGGCAAAGAGGGGGGGATATTTTTTTACATTTCTTTAATATGCCTTTGCTCACTTATTTTCAACTTTTGACAGTTACTTTGTTTTTTGATGCATCCTTACACTTACCTAGTTTGGTGTTTTCTGTTTATTTAGATCCACTTTGAAGTTTCTTCTTTTGATAATTAAGTTCATTTATATTAGTATGAGAAGTATGTTTACCTTACTTAGAGCTAAGATTAGGTATGATTATTCTGATATTTAAATTTTTTATTTTTAATTATATATAATTGCTCTCCATTCTTTATTTTTTTGATAGTATATATTAATTTCTTATTTTTTTTCAGAGAGAGAGAGAGAAAGAGAGAGATGAGAGAGAGTGAGTCTCAGTATATAGTTCAGGCTGGCCTTGAACTCAATATGTAGGCTGGCCTCAAACTCACAGTGAGTCTCTTGCCTCAGCCTCCAGAGTCCAGGAATTATGTGCCACCATACCTGGCTAATTTCTTATTCTGAGAAATGATAAATTTAGCACATCTCATTGTTCCTCACTATTTACTTCTTAATTAATATTACCTTTTTTTAATGTTTGCCTTTCTGCACTTAAAAATGCCAGTCTCCGAATACTGTCAGCTTTAAATAATAGCCAATGACTAATATTTAGTGAGATTGTCAGTAAAACTATTCTACTTCCCACCTCTTTCAAGATTCCTCTAACTGGGGCCGGGGATTTGGCTCAGTGGTTTCGCCACCTGCTGCGCAAGCGCAAGGACCCGAGTTCGATCCCCGGTACCAAAAAAAAAAAAAAATTCCTCTAACTTTTTATTCCTTGTAGTTCTCTTACACTGTTAGAACATGAGATGTATGATTCATTGCTCTAATCTTCAAATTTGTAATAGTTTTAGTTCTAGAGTGAAATACCATATGTTCAATGTTCCCTGCTTCTTATTGTAACCTTTCCTACTCAACTCTTGGTTAACATTAGTTTATCCTCTAGAAATTGGCCCAGAAATGGCTCATGAAAACTGTATTTTTTTACTTTTTGCATATTCATAACTGTTATACATAATCATTATACTTAAAGGACAATTTAGCTGCATAGAAAGTTGACTTCGATAATTATATTTTCTTTCTTTGAGGTCTTAGGGGATTTTTTTGTTTTGTTTTTCTTTGCTTGATACATGCTTTTATGTTTGTTTTCTTGAGACAGGGTCTTATTATGTAGTCCTGGTAAACACTGAACTTACTATGTAGCTGAAACCAGCCTTGAACTCACAATCCTCATGCTTTGGTTTCCCAATTGCTGGAATTTTTGTCATTTTGTTGTTGTTGTTGTTGCTGTTGTTGTTGTTTTAAGTATTGCACCACTATACTTTGACATGGAATTTGGCTGTAGCAAAATTTAAGACTTTGACTAATTATTTTATATGTGCTTTGATCTCTTGGCCTAGCTGCCCAGAGAATGTTTTAAAATCTTTTCATCCTACAAATTTATTTGGTTATGTCTCAATATTCACCATCCTATGTCCATGTCTCCTGTCACGTGATGTGAACTTTCAACATCAATATTTGTCATTTTTATTTAAATAAAATTTCATTAACTATATGTTTTAAATATTTTTCTATTTTTAAAATTTTCTTCTTTAAAGATGATAACTGTTCAAATACTTAAGTTCTTTTGCTATTATTTTCTATGTACAATATTCTATCTAAACATGAATATATTTTTAAATTTGTGTTCATTTTTGTAACTTCTCATTCCTTCTTTCTATGGAGTGATATGTTCTTTAATTTTCTTACAATTTTATCTTCATTTATTAGATGGTTGTTTTCTGCTTCTCTCTGATATCTGACCCCTCATATTTTGTCTTCTTGTGTTATCTTGCCATGTCTTTCCTGAGTTCCTGTCTTTTTCTTTTATCTTTTCTTAGTAGAGATGATTACTTTGTGTGTGTTTTTCTTTCAACTGGCAGTGAACTATTTGGTCAAAATGTTCTTCTACATTCTAGCAATATTTTTCTGGTGAGTGTTTATAAATTTTTATGCTCTTTTGCTATTTTCATTCTTAAAGTATTCTGTATTGATTTAGTGTCTATCAATTTTTCTTGATTATCTTTGAACCCCTGGGCTGACTAATTTCAAAAGTGCCTTTATTGTAGCAGGTAGATTGTCTGGCAGATATTTACATCACAATCTGCAATGCCACAGAATAGAAAAATTCTTGCAACTGTGGAAATCAGTATGGAGATACCTCAACTAGGACTAGAGGTCCCAATTGACCCAGCTATTCCCCTGCTGGGTATCTTCCCAAAAGAATTAAAAGAATCATACCACAGAGATATATGTGCACCCATGTTTATAGCCACACAGTTTGTAATAGCTAAAGCTTGGAAACAGCCCAAGCGTCCATCAACTGGAAACTGGATAAAGAAGATGTGGGGTTTTTTTATAAAATGGAGTACTACTCAGCCATAAAGAACGAGAAACTAGAGACATTTATAGCTAAATGGATGCACATTGAGGCCATACTCTTAAGTGAAATAAATAGGACACAAATGTGTAAATACCAAATAGTTTCTCTGGTGTGAGAAACTGAAAGTGTAAATAAGGATTAAAATGATTCAAATGAAGAACTGATAATATGAAATAGGAAGAAAAGGTCCAAAGGTGTAGGGGAAGTAGGAGGGGAAGGGAAAGGAAAGAAGGGAAAGGAAAAATTATGAGAAAAGGAAATAAAATCTTTGTAAATAGGGAAGGGTGGAGGGGGGAAGGGAGGGCAGGAAATGGGGATAAAATAAGAACCAAGGTACATAATGTAAAGGTACAAGTACCCAATGATAAATGTAAATGTTTTGTATACCTAACATGTACTAATAAAAGAATTTAAGGAGGAAAAAAAGAGAAAAATTCTTGCAAATGTGGCTCATAGGTCCAGCTCTTCATGAAACCTCCATCAGCTGATTCTCTCTAGCAAATCCATCCTGTGATATTTCTGCCACCATCTCTGACTCACCCAGTTCCAAATCCATTATTATAAACATGGGATATGGTTTCTGCACTTCCATTTTAGCCTTCAGCTCTGGAAAAAGCTGGTGTTTTCTGAAACAGCTGCTCTCCCCTTCTCCTTGCCTCTTCTCTGATTCTCTTGCATCATTTCTATTTTATGCTACTTCTGATAGCTGTTAACATGTATTTTGGGATCTGTAAATTTTACATGTCTTCCAATTTCACCCAAAAAGGAATTTCTATAACTTTTAGTGTTTAGTTTTTCTTTCAGGATTTTTATCATTTTTAGAATGATAAGAATAAGTGTCAATTTAAGAAGTCTTATTCATTCCAGAATTAATAAGGTAAATTTTTTTTTGGTACCCGGGATGGAACCTGAGACCTTGCATTTGCAAGGCAGGTAGCAGAACCACTGAGCTAAATTCCCAACCCCAGTAAGGTAAGCTTTTAAAGAGACTCCTCCATTTCCCTTCTCTCTCCTGGCTGGTCTATTTTTGATCCTAGTATTATATGATAAACTTCTGAGATACAGGTCTTCATAAAGACCGGTTTGTCCATCATCTGCTTCCTTCTGCCTAATCTTTCGAAAGAGAATCCTTTTTAGTTGACCAAAGTATACAAGTTCCTACTAAATTTAAACAACCTGTCCTGCCAGACTGCCTGTCATCTGACCCCAGCCCAGACTTTCAAATTCTTTCTCACTCTTCCTGCTCCTGGGCTCTGTTACTCATTCAGTCTTTTCTTTCTAGCCTCTTTATTTTGTGCCTGCCATTTCCTCAATGAAAAATACCTAAACTACTTACTTTTCCAACACTGGATAAAATACCAACACCTACAAACTTAAAAGAAGAGAGATTAATTTTGGCTCATGGTTTCAGGCAATTCAGTCTATGGTTGGGTGGCTCCAGGGCAAAAATACCATGGTGGAAGAGAATGGTGTAGGAAAGCTGTTCAACTCCTGGCAACCAGGAAGCAGAGAAAAAGGGAAAGAGCCAGAGAGAAAGCAAATAGCCAGGGGCAAGAATGTACCCTTTCAAATTACATTCCCAGTAATCTACTTCCCTCAACAAGGCCCTACTTCCTAACAGTTTATTCAACTATGGACTCATGAATAGATTAATCCACTAATGATTATAATACCCTGGCGATTCAATCACCTTCAAAAAGCCCACTTGTGAACACTGTAGATTTTTAGGGAGCATTTTATATATAAATTATAAAATTCTACCCTGGCCCCCCAAAAGGCTCATGTCCATCTCATAAAAAATGCATGGACTCCATCTCTAGGACTTGCTGAAGTCCTAACAGTTCCAGCATTATTTAAAAATCCAAGTCCAAAATCTCCTTTGAGACTCAAGGCTCACTCTAAACTGTGAGCCCTGTAAAAGTCAAAAGGAAGGTTAAATATTTCTCACGTACAATGGCACAGGGTAAACATCCCCATTCCAAATTGCTGAACTCAAACTCATCCTGCTGTGCCAGGCTGCCTGTTGTCTGGCCCCAGCCCAGACTTTCAAATTCTTCCTTACTTTTCCTGCACCTGTGCTGTTTTTCACTCAGTCTTTTCTTTCTGGCCTCTTCATTTTGTTCCTGACATTTCACTGATGCAAAATACCCTTTTCCCTCCCTTTACTTTACGCGAACATATCTCACTACTGAAGCCCCAGCTGGAGATAAATTTTCTTTTCCTCTGGACAGCTGTAATATTTTTTCTACATTTACCTTAGAGCCTCTGTCTTTTTGTCTGACTGTATAGTTATATTCACATTTCTTGTCTTCCATCCTAGCATAAAAACTCCAGAGAGAATAATTCTGCCTGATATATCTTTAGCTTCCCACAAAACATCCAGCACAATGAAAATACTCCATAAATATGTGTTGAATGAATGAGGTCACTCTCCATACTTAATAAGAATAGAAATAAATACTCCTTTAAAGATTAATCATTTCACTGGGCTTCAGGGGCACCATTATTCCATAAAATAAAGAATTAGGGCTTTACTGAGATTTGGTCTTTCCATGAAATAGAATTTTTAAAGGAACCATTCATTATTGAAGGAAACAACTAACTGAGCTCCAGCTTCCCATGTCTTTGCAGGTCCACACCCATGCTTTTGTACAGTTAATTCCCCTGCTTCCTGGATAAGTTCTTTCACGTTTTCTATTGCCATGATCCTGTCAACAACTGACCTATGCTTGTCCTTCCCTGATGGTTTCCCCAGGCTCATACAACTCAGGGACATGTTTTCTTATGCATTCTTGGAACAAATGTATTAACATGAAGAACTTAGCAGGAATTATGTGTTATATTGGTATGAATAAATTTCTTGTCTTCCTAAGTATTGGATTCTTTCAGGGCAAGAATGACAGCTTACACCATTCATCCTAAACTTGAGTAATTGGACCATATTCCAATAATATTACTATGAGGCTTTCAAAAATCTTAGCTCAATGGTATACACAGCTTCCCCATTAAGAACTACCATAAAAAATCTATCTAGTCACAAAGACACATACCTCTTCTGGTGTCTACAGGCAAAGCCAAGGTTGATAGTTAACTGATTGTGTCCATTTGACCCAACTAAATTGGATCAGCATAGTTCTGGGTATGGAACATCCACCCTAGAGAGGATTGTCATCAGAATGGTATAAAAGGGAAAGAAAGAAGGTTTAGCTCTGATTCTTTGGAGGTGCTCTAGTCTTCACTTGCACCTAGAACATTGTCTCCTGGCTTCCAGGGCTCACTCCAGCCTCCAGCACAGACCCGACAGCCTCCTGATATGGACTTGCACAGAACACTACAATAGGCTCCAGACCATTGACTGGATCCTTCAGATCTCCACCATACAGACAGATCTTTTGCACTCTTCTACATCTGACTTTGTGGGTGGCCACTGTAAGCCAATCTTATAAATTCTTATATATTTGTATATCTTGCATTAAATGTTTCTCTAGTATGCACTGACTGATACACCAAGTCTACCATCAACTTTTTCCTTCTACATTTTGATCTGTAAGGCTCATGAGTAGGTGAGCATTTCTGAAGTTATCATCCAAACTTTGGCCACTATGTACCAAACCTGGAAAAATTATCCTACATTGGATTCTAGTAAACAAAGTGTCAGTTGGTCACACCATTCTGGCCATCAAGAGGAACAAGGAAGAAGCAGGGAGGCAGAAGATACAGAACACTAGAAAAGAAAGAATACAAGACAATTTATTCCTAGAATAATTAGGATATGTGTTTGTGATGAAATGACCCTTCCACCTTCAGGTTATATTATCTACCCCCTTGTAATATTGGTTGCCAAGGTTCCAAAAGAAAAGAGTAAGCTGTAGTTGTACAAAACACAATAGAACTCAAAGCTTGACAGTACCTCAAATCAATTCATGAATAGACAAGTGTAAGTCATATGTTTTCCAACAGTGGTAATAGGGCAAAGTTTTGTCAATAAAAATAAGAATAAAGCTAAACTGTGAGTGCCACCTTGTGGACAGTTTTGCCACTGCAGAGGATCCTCCAATGTGAAGGATCAGGTTAATACTGAGAGAGGACAAGACTCAACCGGACTTGATCTTCTGTGATGTCCAAACCACAATCTCATGAAAGGGATTGTGCCATGTCCTTAGTGCATGGGGAACTTGGGGTAGTTGTTTGAGTCTCCATTCTTAGAACTCTTGATGTGAGCAGTAGGCAACTCAGGGAAATGACACGGGGAATGTTAGCTTGTACATTAGCTTGTTCAGCAGAAACAAAAACTCTGGTGTGTGTACATGTATGTATGTATATATTCATTCACTCACACCTACAATCCTGGGGACTCCTCCTCTCGCCATCTCCTGCAAGAGGTGAATTTTACACTCTCCCTTTTTCTGACTTCTATGCCCCTCAGAATGACCCTCTTTTCTTGACATTCATGTCAATCTGTGTAAATCCTGGGGTGGGTAGCTGTAGTTGCTATGGCAAGAAGAGTCCACTGTGATCTGCCTGTGTCCTGGCAGCCATCTAAGGATTGCCCTGGGAAAGCTGTGTCATTCTTCCATTTTACTTTCTGTGCTATTCTGTGACACAGACTTAACTGTGTCACACCAGCTGGAACTGCCAGTCAAGATTACAAAAAAGGAATTGCTAGTAAAGAACTGGACTCCTGGGTTCAATCTGCAAAATGTTTCAGTCTAGCAGCTGCAGATCTGGACAAGCTGCTTGGTGAAGGAATCAATGAGACAGCATTTATCTTCCTGACAGAATGACCCCCGAAGAGGCTATTTGTTTTTGTGCTGGCACTGCAGCAGAGGAAGATGTGACGTAGATCTCAGCTCCCACTCAGTGACTTTGCAAAGGGTCCAATTTTCCTTACCATAATGACAAAACTGAGGCCACTAACAGGGCAAGAACCTCAGGGTTGCAGGTCATGTGGCTGGAGAAAGGTCCTCTGCAAAGCCAGGCTGGCTCTTTTCCACGTGCACAGCTAGGACGGCTTGTCCAAGGGGAGTCATCGCCTGTGTCAGACAGACCCTGAGTGCACGCCCGGGTATCAGTTAGCCCTGTCCTCTGAAAGTCACTTCACCGCTTTAGGTCTTATAATTCTCCTTTACAAAATGTGGGTAATACTGCTTTCCTCATATAATTCTTATAAGAACTAATGAATACAACTGTATGTAGCACAAGTAGGACCCAATGTCAATTCCCTATGATTGGTAACTTTGAAAAGAAGGAAAGAAGCTATTAATAGTTGTGTTATGCATATTATTTCAGGGTTTTGTGCACAAGCATAGTAACAAAGAAAATTATTTCTTTGAACATCGGAAGTTTTCAAAAAAATAGAACACTTGTCTTACTTTGAATTATTTAAAGTAACTAGCACTTAGGTGCATTGTTTTCATAATTTTTCCTTGTATTATTTTAAAGAGACAATATGTTACCCCTACAAAACATGAATGCAACCAGATATGTCAAAAGCTATAAAGGCTTTTTGCAAAAAATTCTTATATTTTGTTCAGATAATACTCCTTAAGTAAATAAGTTTTATACATATATATATATGCTTCTTTTTCCTTCTTAGAAATAGGAATGTTCATTAAACACTTTAATGTGTTAGTAATATTGTTTTTCATTCATTTTCTAAAATTATTTTAGAAACAGTAAAATTCATTGTCCTTGTATACAGTTCTATGAGTGTTAACAAGCACGTAGAGTCATAGATCCACCACTACAATTGACACTGAACAAAGAGTTCCATCCTTCCCCCAAGACTCTTTCACATTATGCCTTTGGAGTCAGTCCCTTCCTCACTCTCAGCCCCTGGCAACCACTGGTCTATGCTCCATCCCTGAAGTCTTGCCTTTTCCAGAATGGCATATAAGTGGATTCCACACTATGCCTTCTTTAGGGTGCAGCTTTTTGCTGCAATAGTGAGATTCATCCCGGCAGTCGTGCATATCAGTTTATCCCCTCCCCTCAGTTGCTGCATACATGGTCATCAGAGCTATTTTAAGAGCCATTCTTCCCAGTTTCCCTGTACCTCCGAACTAAAGACACAAAAGAGATTTATTTATAAGTAGCCATTCTAAGGGTCTTTAAGAGATAGAAACAGAAAAAAAACATGGTCCTTGGCATCATCATTCTAGTGGTTGGCTAGCACAAAACCAGCTGTATCATTTGAGCAAGAAAAACCAGGCCATTTTCCACAAGTGAGGAACACAATGGTCAAAAATAACATTGAAGTTTGGAAAACAGGAAAACTATTAGAATCTAAAGGGAGACTCATAGAGAAAGTGAGTTTCAGGTGAGGTTGAAGTACAAGGAAGCTTTAAGCAAGTGGAAAAAAACAGGAGAGAGCAACTTGGCCAAGAATGGAGAACCAGGCAGGGAACTCCTGGCAGAGGCTGATGGAATCTGGGCTATAAGACAGACAGCCAACATGGTCAACAATGAGTGCAGGTTGACTGGTGGGAAGTGAAGCCTGGAGAAAGCCAGAGACAAGATGAAGAGGGCAACCAGGCCACCATTAGTACTTTAAATTTACTCTGAGGCTAATAGAGCTGTGGGATGATTTTGAACAGAAGACATTCACGATGTAACTCATACATTAGCAGGGTCACATCCAGTAGGGCCCGGGGCAGATGTAGGGAAGCAGGTAAAAGGCTGTAACTACAACCTAGGTGATAATGGAAGTGATGACAAGTGGTCAGAATCTGTATATATATTAAAGGTAAAGTCAACAGAACTGGTTAAAACAAGCAACTGAAAGAATAGAACTGTCATTCTCTAGGAAGAGAACATGGCAAGAAGAGCAAATGTGGGTGTAAAATCAGTAGTTGACTTTTGATGTGTTAGCTTGAAGATGCTTCTCAGGCATCCTTTATGCAGATGGTGAGTAGAATCACGAGAGAGATGAGGGTGGAAAACATAAATTAGAGTGTCATCCATGCACTGATGAACAAACAAGAACGTTCACAGGATGAGTCAGAGAGATGGAGACTGAGGTGGGGGGAAAAGCCATCAAATGCCACTGCATTGACCTGGGCACAAAAAGATGGAGGACTGGCCTTGAAATGGAACGGAGGGGTTCTTAAGGACTATTTAAGTGATGGTTCTTTAGCCTTGAGGGTGAAGACAAAAGGTCCCAGTTTTAATTTGGGATGATTTCAAGACTGGTATTACCTCACTGGAAATAATTATTTATGGATCTTATTTAAATTTTACAGCAGAAATATATTTTACAAGTGATGAAATTACATTATATTATCCAAAAGGAATTGAATAAATATTTTTGTCTTAGTAGAAAGAACACAATACTTCTGTATCTTGGTGTTTTATCATCAAATGGTGGTATTTGCTCAATGCCAGTGCTTGAAAAGTGCCTCTTCCTCTGCTAAGAAATAATAATCTTGAACAGTCTAACTCTATAAACTGCCTCAAATTGTTGGCAAAGTGTGCAGTGTGCAGAGTTGGAATAGATTCAAATTTAAATGTCTGAGTTCACTTCCTTGCTTTAATGAATATAATTGACTATTTCAACCTTGAGCATGATTTCCTAAAGCCTCAAGGTCACCATCCTACTGTCGCTACCCCATGGAAAGAAACTGGATTGAAAAGGGCTGCTTCGTGGAGATTATGATTTGCACTCACAGTTATGAGCTGCTTGGTTTACATTTTTAAGATTTCCCTCTTCTTCACACAAGCTAATTATGTCCTAAATAACCCTCAAGGTGATATATATTCTTCCCACTCAGATCTCTTTTCCTCCGTGGAGAAGTCTCCTCAGGCTCTTTGCCTCTAGAAATGGTCAGCCATGTAGTCAGCCACGAACAGAAGCCTGAGAGCCATCCTGTCTCCCCCAATGCCTCAGCCAACAGTTCTGCCACTTCTCTTTTCCCAGCGACTGCTCCATCCCTTCTCTCCACCCTGCCCTTGGCACTGTCTCTGAGGAAACTTTCCCACTTGACCTACAGCCACAGCATATAGTTGACTTCACTGGCTTCATTCTCTTTGATTCCAGCCTCCACTGTTTCCAGAATAACCTCTTAAACACTCACAATCCTATTGAAAATATGCACTAATTCCCCCCTTACTTAGAGAATGAAATTCCAACCTCTTACACCTCCAGTTCAAATTCAGTTTTCTTCTCCAACCTTTTCTTTTTGCAGAATCCCTGCAAGCACAGACCTCCTGCCTACAGAACTACTAGTTTCCCTAAACAGCTCTATCTTTCTTTCTTCTGCTCCTTTACCACAGAGCTTCTTCTGCTTTGGCCAATCTGTTACCTCTCCCTGATTTATCATTGATCAGGGCCCAATTAGAACATTCATGTCTTTGACTTGTCTCTCCATCCATTCCCCACCAGTGTTAAATCTGGTAATATTATCCTCCCCCCTCCTACAACACCCTTGCCTTCCCTCCAACCTACCCCATATCCCAGTGAATCATAATTTGGGACTAATGCCCTCAATATATGTGTGCCCATGTGCACAGATGCATACAAACACACACTCATGCACACATATGTAATAAAGAATCTGTCTTCCATCTGTTTATCCCCTGCGCTTAGCTCAGCTATGAACATTCACAAATCCCCAATTAAATTAATAAGTCAAAATTTGAGGCTTATTTAAGTTCTAGCCACTTGAGATGTTAAAGACCCAAATGCATGTAGCAATATATTTGGCCCTTAAATCCTTTAGGGAGCCATTCAGTTTTTCCCCTACAAAGCCCCTTCATTTGAAATTTTTCACATGATAACTTCTATAGATAGAACCAAACCAGGACCAACAGCAGAGGTGTATAAACTCTACCCAAACAAACCAACAGTGTAAGTGGCTAATTTTATACTTTCAGTTTGGACTCTTGGAACAAATTGAAAAGTCTATTTTAATCTGGCCTTCTTGTGAGGAAAAAAATTTGCCTAGTACATACTTGTACAAAAGCTTCAAAGAGTAGTGCTTTCCAAAATCCCTAATTTGCCATCATGATCTATTGAAGCATGCAGAAACTAGGGAACCAAGGACTGCCACAGAGCCTGCCCTACTCAAAGGCAGAAGAGGTCACTGGTGCAGATTTAGAGAAGCTCAAGGAAGGCCTATATGCTCCCAAATCTGCTCCACTCTGGGACCACAATCCTTAATCAATATCCCCCTTAAGAATCCATATAGTCTTTCTAACTTCAGGTGTTCCTAGAGGGGCAGGCAATACAGTAAACTTCTCCCACCCAGTGTGAGAATCATGATCTCCAGGACAGGAGGTACACTATATGGCACAAGGGCACAAAAGGAACTTGAAAACAGAGCTGGCTTATCAGTCACTTTACCTTTGCAATCATACCCTGCACCCATTCCCTGCACCATCTGTTTTTGTTAATGACAAGTGTCTTTAAATAGGGGGAGTCTGTTAAGCAAAAATGACTGAAGTTTTTATATATATATATTTTTTTGAAACCTACAACTCTCTCATGATTTCTGCAGGCCAGGGTCTGGATCTGAATAAGGTCTCAAAACCAAGTGTATCAACCCTGGATGAAGTGTTCTGAAGTATATGCATTTGGCAGCAAATGAAATGGCCGAGTGATCTCCTTCAAAAGGCATGATTGTTCTCAGCAATTCCATGAAACTGTCATTTTCCCCCCCAGAAGACAGAGCAAGTCTGCTTTTCAGGAAATGATACTATCCAATTTATAAGTGCACATGATGCTGCTGCAGTCTCCAGGGTGCCCAATAAAGCTGATCTGCACACTGATCTCCAATAATGCCCATGAATAATACATGAATAATGCACATTTCAAACATGTCCTGAATAACAGTTTAAGTAGAAATAGGTGGTGTTATGGCATGTTTTCCAGGGCAAAGGTTCAAAGTGCACAGGAAACAAATTAAATAGATGAAGAATAGGATGGGAGAAGGGTTAGGAGCTCATCAGAGAACTGGGGCATTCATGAAAAGATGTGCACAGCAGAAAATGCTCAAGGTATCAAAAGTAATGGTTTTGCAAAAGGTTTTGACAATAATAAGGTATTAATTGCCTCAGTGTGCAGTCTGATAAAGCCACAGTTGAAACAGGCAGTTCCTGACCAGGCAGGACTGGTGGAGGTGGCAGATCCCAAAGGAAGGACTGGAAATCACATGCCATATCAGAAAAGATTTATGGTGATCCCCAGGTGACCTTCAAATCCTAGGAAACAGCTACCAGCAACTCAGCATGGTAGAATTTCTGCTGATTTCCTGTAGAAGCAATTGAAGCTTTCTGGGTAGCTCAGATTGTCAAAATTGGATGCATAATCACTGCTCCTGGTGGAAGTGTCATTAGGTATGGCCCAAAGAGGTCCCTCTAAAGAGATGCTGAGGACTGCATCTCAGACTGGGGAAGTTCTTGGCATCCTGTCACAGAAAATCATTTTAGGCAGTTTCAGTGAGGCATAGGCTGATTTGTCAGGCAAAATTAGAAAATGTGATAGTTAATTTTTATTGTCAATCTGATTGGCTTGAGAGGTGCTTAGGAGATTAATAAAGCACATTTCAGATGTATCTGGGTAGGTCTCAGGAGCATGGCCTTGGAGATTTTATCTGATCTGTGGCTCCTTTTCCTTAGGCATTCATCATTGCACTATGCTGTCATCAGGTTCTGGGGTTCTGAGGTTTCCTTTTAGAGATTCTTTCTAGGTTCTTCTTCTCCTGAACAAAGAGCTGAGCTAAATGAGCACAAAAGGTAGCAAAGCTTTACATTTATTACAGGTAGGAAAAGAAAAGAAACATGCTCTATGAAGTGAGTATGGGCCAATTAAAAGTAGGAAAAGAAGTACACTCTGCAAAGTGAGTGTAGACCACTGTGAAAGAGAGAACACAGAGACCAAGAGTTAAGTAGCAATTGTCTTTTGTATCTTCTACTCCTCAGACTGACATTAGGACTAGGCCATCCTATCAAAAACCTGCTTGAGTTACCAAGAGAAAATTGAAGATAGCACTTTCTGATTGGAAATGTTTTTCTCTTCGTGTCCTGGCATGCCTATTTGTCCAGCCAACTGACCACACTCTAATCTCCTGCCTCACTGCTCTGTTTCCAGATTACCATGAGTTGAACAGCTTTTTTTCACTATGCCCTTCTGCAGTGTTTCTGCCGTACAGCCAGCAGACCATAGACTGAAACTTCTAAAACGATGAGTCAAAATAAACCTTTCTCCTTTAAGTTGTTTATGTCATGAATTGTGTCCCAGAAATGGATGGTTGACTAATAGAAAAAGTAAGAGAAAGTAGGGAAGGGACTTTTGTTTAGGGAATTGAGGGAGACAGAGCACTGACAGAAAAGATGAGACTGGCCCATTATGACCAGCTTTTATGGATCTGTTGTGTGGGCCAGAGTCTGGCTGATCATTTTTTCAGTTCTGGTTTTGCAAAGTGGCTCTGAACAAGTCCTTCTTGCTTAAGGGGGCAATTCAGTCTCTGTGAGAGGAGCATCTCTACTTAGGTCACTCTCAGTTTTATAGAGGCTCTGCTGGAATCCAAGATAACAATAGGTTTAATCCAATGACTGAAGACTTGTGGGTGCCCACTGATAAATGAATGTCTCTGTAAATCTCTAGTGTCCTCAGTCTTGAAGGGGGATGAGATAGGTTATGTAAATTTCAGGCCAATCAATCTTATATTGCCAGCTTTTAGACAGACACTCCCTAAATGATTAACATCCCTGTATGCACAGCTGAGCAGAGATCTGACCCAAAGTTTTAAAGCAATAAAGGAGACATACAATGTGAAGGTCAAATTTCCTTCTGCTTTTAATTACCACAGGTCATGGATAGGCCGCCTAAGTGAAGAACGACTGTTTTGTTTTGTTTTGCTGTTTTTTAACAAAAACAACTTTTGTGTTCCTCGCTGCTTCAGGAGAAAACAAAAATCATGCTAATGAGTTACAAGTTAAGGACTCAGGAATATGCCTTCTTTTATCCCCAACATAGTCTCTGATTGTCTCTAAAGGAAGGTATGTAGAACCATCAGTAATGAATGGTGTGGAGCAGATATTGAGTAGACAAATAAGCCAGCAGCCTGAGCCAGGTCCCAGGATGGAGCCAGGTGCCTGAGAATGAGGAGGCAGTGAGTTTTGTTACCACTATCATCCCGAGCCAGGAGGTTTGTATAGCCCAAAAGGAGAACGGAATGAGAAAAAGCAAAAATCAGATGTTCAGTTCAGGCATGGGAGAACAGGGGTTATAAATTCCAAGATAAGCATCACACAAACAACATCTTCCCAAACCTCACAGAAAGGAGTGGGACCCACTGATATACCAGAGCTCTGACACATGGCCTAAAAGTTGATCACTTTCCTCCCTCCTTGAATTGCCTGCTCAGGGCATCTTGAGTTCCCTCAGAAAGACAGATCCCTCAGTGTTCAGTGCTGGAGAGCAGATCCTGAAAGAAAATGACACCCTCCCAAGAATTTATGTAGGACCAGGAAGCAAGTACTCCCAGGTGTTTTGGGTAGGCCACTCCTGGGTAAAGCTACGACTCGTGGGCTTATAAGCAAGCAAAGGAGGCAATGACACAATGATTCTAAGAGTAACATAGTAATAGCTGGGGAGCTCATAGAAGCACTTTAGTGAGCCAGACAAGACATAGGGCTTTCATTGCATAACTGCCAGGATTTGAAAGAGGCTGGAAAAAACATTTCCTGAGATAACAGGTATGTGAACATTGATGGGTAATTGACTGTTACTTGGGTTGATGGTTGGCTCCCAACCTGTACTCAATCCTCATGCTCAAACAGGGCAGGGTAACTCCTCATCTCCTGGAAGGAAGGCAGTGAGGAAATGACTGACTGTGATTATTCAGACTTCCCTCATTCTGCTCCTGGACAGTACAGACAGGATAAAAAATGGTGAGACTCCCATTCATATCATTGAATTTTCAGGCATCACTTACCTGGTTGTCTTGGTTAGTCCGTTCTGGCTGATGAGGTACTTTGTTACTGTGCTTGTGAGTAAGAGAAATGTAGTATCAGTCCAACAGTATTATGGAATATGGACTGTCAGGCAGTTCCTGACTGCTAGGAATTCAACATCTCAGGGGAAAGGTGGCATTAATGAAGTGATATAAATACAAGTGTTACAGAGGGAAAGCACGGGGCTCATGGTGTAGAGTTTTGAAGGATGAAGGGTATATTAATCCACATTTTCTTAACCTAATGTTACTAAAAACAGAGTCAGAAAAAAAAGAAAAGAAGAAAGGGAGGGAAAGGGGAAGAAAGGAAGGGTAGGAAATATGTTTAAATAAGCATAAGGGTAAGTGGCATTGGTCTCTGGCCTTAGAGATAGAGAGTGGTAATGAGTATGCTAAACAGAGAGTTCATCCCAAATGTAAAGGAAACTAATTTCCAAGTGCAATTACAATACTATTGTTTCCAGATCTACTATTTAAAGAAAAAGCAAAAAATAAACAAAAGAAAACTCTGACTTGTTTTAGGTGCACTCGCCTGATTTTTACACATTGACTCATATTTAAAAGTTAATAAATTTTATTTCTATTCAGGGCAAACCAAACACTCTGGCAGATGGGAGTCAAACTTTGAGGAACCAATTTGCAACGTATGCTTTAAATGGTCTTATGGAAGGTTACAGATCTCAGAAAGCAGGGCCAAACAGACCCATTGTTCCAGGCCCTGCACTTCCTCTGCAGCATGGCAAACAGCTCTCACCAAGTGCACATCCCTTGTATGTTTCTGCCATAGGAATGGATTTAGCATTTTATCTCAGCTTTTGCTAATGGAAGAGCTGTCCTGGGACAGGACTTTGGACTAGGTGACCCCAAAGGTCACTTCTGAATCTAATTGACAACCCACATCTTGAAATTAGGAGAATAATGACAGCATAACAATGACAAAGCCAATGACCCATTAAATGCTTCATTTCCAATGAGTTCACTTGTGCTCTCTGGCTGAAATTACTCATAGCATTCAATCATCTCATTCCATTCGTGTAGGAAAAATTATCACCGAATTAGAAACCATGAATATGTACCTGTTTTTCTCCCCATCCACTTTCTTTGACACTTATGTTAGAAATCACAGACATCCCTGGTAAATAAGGGTATCTGACCTTACTGACTTCTTATAAATGTCACCCACAGGTTGGGCACATACAAAGTAGGGTGAGCTGTGCGAAAAGAGCAACCTGGGATAGCTCTGAAGTGGACACAGTTTCTTCCAGAAACTCAAAACCCACCTAGAGAGAGAGAGAAATCATCCCAAGAAAACAGCAGAAAAGCAAGTGCTGAGGAGTGAATTCAGCACTTCAGAGAGATGACAAGTGTTGCTGGAATTTTTTTAGCAAAGGTGGATTGAATTGGGCCCCCAAGGAAGTGATTAATATTTGAAGAGTCTGAGAGGAAAGAGTGAAATCCACATCATTTTCCTCTTGGCTTCCAGGTTTTATCTCCATCAGCAGCCTGAGGGAATGCAGAAGGGAAGGACTGGGGAAGGGCAATGAGGAAAGGATAGGAGAACTTAGAGCAACCCAGTCTTCTTCACATTTTGCACCACTGGGGCCAGGTGCACATGCAGTGATCTGAGTAGTGCATGGCAGTGTGGGGTAGGCAGGACTAGCAACTCTCTCTTTGTATCTCTGCTGCCTGGTTGTATATCTCTGGGCCTCAGGGCAGGTGCACCAGGTCTCCAGAACCTGGCTTTGAAGGCTCCCCTCAGAGGCATAGTCTGTAGGAGGGTCCTGCTGCCTGAACTTGGCTCCTGGCCATAGGCAGGTAGCAGAGCAAAAGGGAGGCCCAGAGCACAAAGACCTGGAAACCCCCCTCCCCCATTTGCCTGGAGGTCTGGGGAGCATTTTCCCAAACCACTTCAGGCCAAACAATGCAAGTTGTTTGCAGGAGGCAGAAGCATAAAGGGATGTGAAGGGTTGCAATGGGAAGCCCAGTGGAAAAGGGAGAGCAGGGAGGGAGGTTCTACTTGAAAATGAGGAGGAGGCTTTCAACTTGCAGATCTCTCCAACAGAGGCAGAAGCCACACTAACCCAGCCCCAGCTGGGGGCCCACAGAAATGAATAAATGTGAAGGGGAGGACAAGATGACAGCTTCCCGCCCTTAATGCATTCACCCCTAGGTGCTGCTGGGCATCTGTTCTATAATTAACCAGGCTCTCTCCTCCACCCCATGCCTCCTCCCCCTTCACCTCCTCCTGTGTCTGCTGAAACACTTGCCGTAATTATTCCGTGTCTCTAAGGAGCTCTCTGGAAGGAGTCTGCTGTTTGGCCCTTTTCTCTTCCTCTATCTCCTCCATTCTGGGCAGGGTAACAGCAGTCCTTGGCTGCAAGGAGTTTGGAAGCATCTCATATCCTGAGGCTCTTGCAGATCCCTTGCTTCCTATCCTAGCCCATGGGTACAACACCTGTTCTTCCCTTGACAGGACTCAGTAGGGCAGGAAGGAAAAAGGTACATCACAGAGTATATGAGAAAACCATGTTTCATCAACCTATAATCCTTCCCCCTGTCTCCCATGATCTCATGTATCTGTGGGTTGAAAATTATGACAGTAATGAAAATAGATAGGATGATGTGGTACATAGAAAATGGTGAGATATAGCAGGGCATGGCACACACCTGTAATCCTAGCACTGTAGGAGAGAGGACTGCAAGTTTGAATCCAGCCTGGATAACTTAACAACTTAGCAAAACTGTCTCAAAATAAAAAATAAAAGGAGCTGAGGATTAAGTCAGTATGAAGGCCCTATGTTCAATCTCCAGTACTGTAGAGAAAAGAGACTTCCAATAATCACGTCACATACGTCTAGATAGGACAGCAAGGGGAGGTGTCTGTCTGGTTTATGAGCACATATTGTCCATACTGGGCATTCAACAGATACTTATTGAGAGATGGATTGCTACTTTGTTACACACTTCACAAAAGCTGCCTCTAAACACAACACTCATGAGAAATAATAACACCTCCATTTGAAGGTGAAGAAAATTGAGATACAGAGGTTTAGCAACTTTCCCATAGTCACACAGGCAGTAAGAGGCCAAGTCAGCATTTGAACACAGACCTGACACCAAGCCAGCGGTCTTTCTCTTATGCTTTATTGCCAGGTCACTTTCCTGCATAAAACACTTAAGGATGTCCTTGATAGTGAGTTTGGTGCATCTTCTAGCTACAGCAACCTCATTTTACTGACTCCCACACATTGCTCAAGTTTAGAGACTCAGGGAAGAGACCTACATTGTATGAATCTTTTATTAGTATGAGTCATATTTTGTTTGACTCAGTGTCACTGATGTATAGATCAAAAATACTTAGCATATGGTAGGTATGCAGTAAATGTTGAATTTCTATTTTACAGATAATGCTCCTGAGATTCAAAGATGGGACTAATGTATTCAAGACCTATAGCCAGGATATGTAAGAACTACAATTGAATCTAGAGCTTTTTACTGTGAACACAGGGACCTCTCTAGTAATCCATCAACTGCTGAGCTATATGGTACATAATTTCATTTCATATAACAAATGAAGTTCTATAATTGTGGTTATTTCCATTTTTTCTGACAGCTTCTTAATATATATGACCAACTAATAATCATAAACTTGAGTTATTTCAGTTTTTATAATGAAAGTAATGCAAGCTTATTATAGAATATTAGAAGAGAACAAAGAGAAAAGAAATTAAATTAATAATCCCAAAACATTTAAATTTAATATTTTCTTCCACTCTGCTTATGCCTTTTTACATAATTGAAATAATATTCTTTATATAACTTTGGTTCCTGTTCTTTCTAAATTAAATATTGTAACAAACATTTCTCTATTTACTTCAATAATTTCCCTGTTTACTGTTTAATGACTTTAAATCTTTTTATATGATTTGATAATTATTTTTAATGAATAAAAATAATCTATTGCATAGACTCAGTCAAACACTATCTCCCAATTTTTCACTTTTAAAAATAATATTAGAGAACACCTTTTTTTCTTTCTGAATTTCAGGATAGGTTTCAGAGTAGTTCTCTAGGAGAGAAATTATTGAGTCAACGGCTATGAGCATTTTTGAGGCTCTTGACATAGATTGCCAAATTGCTTTCCAAATGAGTTGTGCTAATTTTTGTTCCCACTAACAGTGATTTGGATATTCCTATCATTTTAAATTTGGTAATTTCTTTAAACATACACACACACACACACAATCACAATGTTTTGAATTTCAATATGAAAGAAATTTTAGAGATGATTTAGCTGGTCCTCCCTTCTCCTTCTTTTATACATCAGGAAACTTAAGTCCAGCCAGTGCAATGGATTTCCCAAGGTCATGTTAATATGGGGTAATGAACTGGACTACAGCCAGGTCTGCTGAGTCCCAATTCTCCACACTGTCTCCTAGGAATCTGGAAAGAGTTTTATGATCTATGTATCCAGTCAACCAAGTGTTGTAGAGTTGCTATCACTTGATAACTTAATTTTGATTATACCTTCAAGGGAAGCAGCTTTTGAAATATCTGGACTAGGCAAGAAAAAAAATTTCCTCTATGGCAAGAAAAGGGAATTTTATGATGATACTCTTCCACCTGCCAGAGTTCTGCAGGGAAACTTGTATCTACTTATCACTTCCTCTTCCTGGCTCAGGCCCCTGAAACTCTTAGTCCTGTTTGACATGTACCTCGGCAGCCTTCACAGCATCCTTCCTGTGGGCCTCTGCTTTCCCCATCCCTTCCCAGCATGATGGCAACCTACCTCATTTTCAACCTCAGGCCAAGCAGAAGTGTTGCTCCTACCCATCTGCCATGTTGGCCACATTTCCTGATTGCTAAGTAATTCCAGAATCTTCCCAGGAGGGTTGAGTGAGCTGTAAGTTAAGCCTCTCCTCCAAGGCCCTGCACTGTTTTCAGTCATTGTCAGAGATGTAGTAGAGGACACAGATGCACATCCTTCACTGCAGGCCAGACGGCTCCTAACTGGGTTGATCCTAACTGGATTGAAAGTATGGCCTGCATGGTACTGTGAGAGGCAGCAAGCATGACACTAACATCATTTTCTACTTGACATTCTAACACCTGGCTTCTTCCACTCAACCCATGTTATATACCACAGTCACTCAAATCTTTCTGTAATATTGCTTACATTGACTAAATTTTCTACTGAGAAACCTATCTACTATCACAAGTTGAAAACAGTTCTCTTGGCTTTCAGGTCTCTTCTTTTACATAACATCTGTCTTCCACTGATTTTCATCCAAGTTAATTGTATGCTAGCCTAGCCAGGAAGGCGTACTAAGGAAGGGAAGATGCTGAAGTTATGGGTGAAGTGAAGATATGATTAAAGGTCTGTTGTAGGAAAAGTCATGCTTGGAGTGTAACAAGGGCTTTGTGCTGTTTAGTTTGGCTAAAATGTACTTTCTCATTTCTCTCTGGGGGAGCACTCATCTTTTACAGCCCAGTTCATATGGCACCTCTGGAGTTTTCTATAACCTACCTTACCTTCAAATGTCAATCCTTTGCTCACCAGTACTAAGTCATTTGGTCTATACCTCTGCTGTTCTGTTTTTCCCACTGAAATGGCAAATTTTTAAAATGCCTAACTCCTCTACAACTAAATACACATACTATTTTTTAAATGGGGTTTGGTCTGTCTTTTTTATCTTCAGTATATCATCCTTCCCTGTTATTTGATAGGTGATCAAACATTTCTTGAAAGAATGAAAACAGTGTGTAAGTGAGAATGCTAGATGGAATGAATGATAGATGGGCCATGGAGGTATAGCTGCCCCGCCTGTTTGCCACAACTGGACTTCTCACACACATATGTAGCCCAAATTGGCACTTTTAAAATCAGGATATGCACATGCAGCTATCTGATTGGTAGTTTTGGTAAGATATTGGTAGTTTTGGTAAGACATTGAACATAGGAAATGATCAATAAATATTAATCAATAAATAACTTGAAATTTTTTTCTCACAATAGCCCGAATATTTCACCTGACTTTGGCCAGCCAGAAGCAGCTCTATACTTTTTTTCCATGACAAAGCACATATCATGAGCCATAGGTGGTTGCTTCCTAGCCACTATGATATTCCCATAATCATTCTCATATCTACTAGGGAGAGGAAGGTTTGAGTGCAGGGCTAACCATTCAGTACACAGGGAGACACACAGAGCTTGAGTTTCTAGCCCTTTCTTGACCTGATCACCAACTGATTTGCCAGTGCTGAAATTTAGGCAGATTTATGTTTGTCCAGGCATTTGAAGACTCTGTATGCTGTAATTTGAAGATCTTTGGGAAAATATGACATCATTATTTACCACAATCTTTAAGACGAATCATCCTTGCTAAGTGCCCTAAGAACTGCAGGTGGAACATCTATCATTTTGTGCTCTTCTCTTCTACGTACATGTCTGTGCTTTGTAATTGAATCTAAATATGGCACTGGGGTATTTTTAAAATGTAGAGATTGGAAATACTTATTGGAAGTGGCTAGTTTACAGGTTGGGGGCTTGGCACTGGCAGCAGCTAAGGGACTGAGAGAATATGGCAGGATTAAGGCTGACCAGAAGCAGAGGGAACATGGAAAAGGCTAGATTTGGCTTAAGTGCCTTAGCATCAGCTGCTGTAACCTGGAAAATGGATAAGTAATTTTTTTTCACAGCCAGCAATAAAATGAAACTTATGGAAACAATAAAGTAAATGTTCTGTCTATCCAGTAAGTCAAATTAGAAAGAGTAGATTTTTCCAACCAGGCCTAAAAATCAATGTAGTTTGGTGGCCCAAGAACAGCCAGGAAGTTAAGGGCATTTCGAGGTCTGAGTTCATAGTATATATCAGAGAATGGCAAATGGTGGCCTTTAGACCAAATCTAGCCCACTGTCCATTTTTGCAGGCTCACCGTAGAATATTGTTTTTTTACATATTTAAAAGACTGAAAAAAGCCACAAGAAGAATACTGTTTTGTGACACATGAAAAATTATACAAATTATGAATTTCAGCCTCTATAAATATAGTTTTATTGGAATTCAGCCACACTCATTTTGTTTATGTAGTTTCTACAACTGCTTCTGTGCTGTGGTGACAGAGTTGAGTAGCTGCAAAAGAGGCCACATAGCTTGCCAAACTCAAAATGTTTATTTACTATCTGGCCCTTGTCAGAAGTTTGCTGACCTCTACTATACACATCCAGAGAAGAGTAATGCCAGGCCTATTCCCAATGAGATAAAGACAACACATAATACATCACAAGAAACAAACCTTAAAGTTGGAAGAGGGTTGGGAAGATTCCTGGCCCAGCCTCCTGTTTTGTAGAATGTCTTACAGGAGCCATCCGAGAATGAGACTAACAATTCCAAGAAGCCCATCACATTATCAAACACCTTGACTCTACTTTTAGAGAAAAATGCTTTTTTTTCTTTTTTTATACCAGGGATCAAACTCGGGACCTTATGCTTGCGAGGCAGATGCAGTGGCACTGAGCTAAATCCCTGGCCAGAGAAAAATGCTTTAAATGGTGAACTAAACCATTCTTTCCTGCAATCCGATTTAGGCTATCTTATCTATAAACATTTTCTGTGCTGAGAGATTACTGATCATAACACTTCTTTGTCTAAGATTGGGCTCCTAGTCCCCTTCACAGTTTTTTTGGGGTTTTTTTTGTATTAAATTCTTTTATTGGTACATTGTAGGTATACAACACAATTACATTTCTCATTGGGAATTGTACCTTTACATAATGCATCTTGGTTCTTATTTTTTCCCCATTCCTAGCCCTCCCTTCACCCCCTCCACCCTTCCCTATTTACAAAGACTTTATTTCCATTTTTTCCATTTCTCATCATTTTTTCCTTTCCCTTCTTTCCTTTCCCCTGTGCCTCCCACTACCCCTACCCCTTTGGACCTTTTCTTCCTATTTTACATTATCGATTATTCATTCTAATCATTGGTACATTTTAGGTATACAATATAATGACATTCATCATTGGAAATTTGTACCTTTAGATAGTCTCTCTTGGTTCTCATTTTTCATCCTTGCCCAGCCCTCCCTTCAACCCCTCCAGTCCTCCCTATTTACAAAGATTTTGTTCCTATTTTTCCATTTTCTCACATTAATCCCATTCCCTTCTATCCTTTCTCCTAGCCCTCCCACTTCCTTCCCCTTTGCCCCTTTTCTTCCTATTTCACATGACCTATTATACATTTAGTCCTTATTTACACTTTCAGTTTCTCACACCAGAGAAACTATTCGGCATTTACACATCTGTGTCCTATTTATTTCGCTTAAGAGTATTGCCTCAATGTGCATCCACTTAGCTATAAATGTCTCTAATTTCTCATTTTTTATGGCTGAGTAGTACTCCATTTTATAAAAAAACCACATTTTCTTTATCCAGTCTCCAGTTGATGGGCATTTGGGCTGTATGAACAGACATTTCTCAGATAAAGAAGTAGAAATAGCAAATAAATACATGAAAAAGTGTTCAACGTCACTGGTCATTCGAGAGATGCAAATGAAAACAATGCTGAGATTCCACTTCACTCCAGAAAGAATGGCTGCTATCATGAAATCAACCAATAACCAATGCTGGCGGGGCTGTGGGGAAAGAGGAACCCTGCTCCACTGCTGGTGGGAGTGTAGACTGGTGCAAGCACTGTGGCAATCAGTATGGAGATACCTCAAAGAACTAGGACTGGAAATCCCATTTGACCCCGCTATTCCACTGCTGGGGATCTTCCCCAAAGAATTAAAAGAATCATACCACAGTGATATATGTGCACCCATGTTCATAGCAGCACAGTTTGTAATAGCTAAAACTTGGAAACAGCCCAAATGCCCATCAACTGGAGACTGGAGAAAGAAAATGTGGTTTTTTTATAAAATGGAGTACTACTCAGCCATAAAAAATGTGAAATTAGAGACATTTATAGCTAAGTGGATGTACATTGAGGTAACACTCTTAAGTGAAATAAATAGGACACACATGTATAAATACCAAATAGTTTCTCTGGTGTGAGAAACTGAAAGTGTAAATAAGGACTAAATGTATAATAGGTCATATGAAATAGGAAGAAAAGGGGCAAAGGGGAAGGAAGTGGGAGGGCTAGGGGAAAGGATAGAAGGGAATGGGATTAATGTGAGAAAATGGAAAAATAGGAACAAAATCTTTGTAAATAGGGAGGACTGGAGGGGTTGAAGGGAGGGCTGGGCAAGGATGAAAAATAAGAACCAAGAGAGACTATGTAAAGGTGCAAATTTCCAATGATGAATGTCATTATATTGTATACCTAAAATGTACCAATGATTAGAATGAATAATCAATAGTGTAAAATAGGAAGAAAAGGTCCAAAGGGGTAGGGGTAGTGGGAGGGGCAGGGGAAAGGAAAGAATGGAAAGGAAAAATGATGAGAAATGGAAAAAATGGAAATAAAGTCTTTGTAAACAGGGAAGGGTGGAGGGGGTGAAGGGAGGGCTAGGAATGGGGAAAAAATAAGAACCAAGATGCATCATATAAAGGTACAATTCCCAATGAGAAATGTAATTGTGTTGTATACCTACGATGTACCAATAAAAGAATTTAATACAAAAAAAAAGAGAGAGAAGGGTGAAATTCTAGAGAGAGGACATGTGCAAAGACTCTGTGGTAGCAAGGTGTTCAAGGAAACAAGAGAGGCTGAAACCGAAAGAAATGGGTAGTAGCATGAGGTGAGGCTGAAGAATCGACACGATTTCTTATGGCACTACGAGCCATGTTAAGTAATCATGTCTTTCTTTTAAGAGCATTAGGAAGCATTAAAGTACTTTCAATGGAGGAACGGCTTTTTAAGTTTTCCAATTAATTCTGCCATGTGGAAAACAGACTTGAGAAAGTCAAAGGGTTTCAGGAAGACCAGTTAAGAGACAACTGCAGTAGACAAACTGAGAGATGCTCATAGCTTGGACCACCTAGGCTGTTCTAAAGACATAGAAAAAGAAATGGTGATGAGAGCTATTTACACAGTAAAATCATGTACTATGAAGTTGGAAAGAAGATGTTAAGATGTTCTTGATCTCTGTACTGTTGATAAGATGAATGGGATGACAGTAATCGCTGAGATGTGACATAGTTCAAGAGAATGTAGATGCCAACCAAAGACCAGAAGAAATGTTCCTGTAGATGAGTACAGTTGGGCACACTGTCTTGTGGCAACAAAGGAAAATGCTCACAAAGAGAAATCAGAGTGTCTCAGTAAGAGAGGTTTTTTTGGTTTTTTTGGTACTTGGGATCAAACTCAGGACCTTGCACTTGTGAGGCAGGCAGCAGGACAACTGAGCTAAATCCCCAGCCCACTAAGAGAGTTTTCTAAAGGATATATTATAGAATTGGGGTTTCTGCTAGATGTTTGACAACACTACAAGAAAATGAAAGTTTGCTGTTTTGGTTGCTGTTGGGAAACAGAGATAATTGTATGTTAAGTACTCTCATAATTTTTACCTAGAAGAGCATGAGAATGGAGTGAAACTAAAACTGGGATCAGTAAAGACAACATGAGCTTACAATACCCAGGAGATAATGTTTGTTCATTTTTGTATTGGGCACAATGTTTACATTTTTGTTTATAGACAGACAAGATTATGACGTGATCTTGGTTTTGTGTTAACTGAGTGGCTTTACCTGACAGTGTTCTATGGAATTTTTCATTGTCAATAAGAGAACCCCACGGCCTCACTATGAATAGCAAGAAGCACCTAGCAATAACACAGCCTAAGGGACAGGAACAGGTGAGTCCTTGGCTGTCATGGCTGCTTTTCTCTATCTCAGCTCCCCTTTAGGCCACGGGAAGACAAAGGTGAGCATAGGACCTTTATCTAGAAGAGTCTATGTCACTATTACTGATTTGGAAGTTGTACAGACTGTGTAGTCTGTACTGAGATCAGGGTTTACCTCTCCTTTTCTCCTTGTGGAAGGTCAACATGCTTACCATCTGACAAGCCAAGGGCTGCACAGTAGCATTTATGGCTCTGAGTAAGATACATCAGCCAAATGCAACACAGGCAATTACCAGAAACAGAAACAAAAATGGTTATTAGTTCTTGTAATAATCCCTCAAGTCAGGAACTTAGATTATCAAACCTAGGCAATGAAAACATGTCCACCATTCCAAATGGTCTCTTCCAGAGATCTAAATGGCTTTTTAAAGCCTAATTATAAACTGTTCTACCTAGGTGCAACTGAAAGTATTTGCAATAGCATAAATTTTCCCATAGCTAGCTAAGAAAAAATGAAGGGCTATGTGATTGCCCAAGACAACATAAGCTAATGAGTTTAAATTTAAAACTGTTTTGTTGGGCTTCTGGAGTAGAAGTTGTAACATTTATGGTACCTGGGTCAAAGACAAGTTCCAGACCACCTTTTCTACTTATATTATCCCTACTCTGAAAATACATCACAACAGAAATTACACATTTTTTTCCACTCTAAATGGAAAGGTTTCTTAAAAACAGATTTAAGAAGTCCTGAAAAGTAAGCTGGTGAGTCTATGAAGAGGACAAACTGACACTGTAGCAATATTTGTTCCCCAATATTTGTTCCATTTCTAAAAGGCAACCATTGCCAACAGGATTGTCATGATGCCAGCAGCAACACTGTATGGGAGTGAGGTCCAGGTTCACTCTTTATGACCCTGAAGTGTGAGATGAATTATATGAGGGAAATTTAAGTACCAAGATGGACTTGTTAAAAGAAACCTACCTTGTGAAGTTTTTAAAGGACTCACTATTAAGTTTTTGGCAGTAAGCAGTCATACTTAGAGTAGCAGCTATGGTATGAGAAAAATACATCAAAGGAGTTTGACTTAAATGGTAGAAGATCATGCGAAGTCAAAAGAAACAGGATAAATATAAGGCCAATTATATCAGTAAAACTTTTTGTTAATAAATGTTGTCAAAGTATAATAATAGGCAAGATTAATGGCAGAGAAAGGGGGAAGAAGAGTGTCAAAGGACCTAAAAGTTTATTTTGGTACTTCATCCTAGGGGACACTGTCCACCTCTGCTGTCAATAGCTGGTTCTAGCATCTTGGCTTGAAGAAGATGAGTTCAAGGTGCTTTGAGGCATCTAAGACAGGATGTCATTCAGCAGTTAGACATCAGGTTAAAGGGTAAAAATGGAGCTCTGAGGTACAGATATAAACACTGAATGGAGCCAGGGACTCCCTTAGAAAGTAACACAAGAGAGAAAAGAAGAGGATTAGACTGCCAACTACTGTGAATTCCATTCCACGATGCTGTTTGCTGGATCCACTCTAGATTTCCTTCTTCCTTTGGCCAGGGGGAGCCAAGGTAGTATCCCGAGCATGCACAGACTACTGTTTCTCTTAAAAGCCAGGAATCCTCCCTTGATCCCATCCTTCTCACTTATTTTGTAGGTTGAGTAAACAAAGACTGGGTTAGAGACAGCAGCACCAAAGACTTTCCGCTTTCATGCACATGTAGTAAACCATTTCTGAAACTACCACAGAGTCATCACTTGGCCAGTATCCTCTTCTGTGCTCCAAACTTTTCAAACTTGTATCCACCCATCATAGACCAAAAGTTCACCATAGTACATTCCCTCATCTTCAAGAATAAATCAGCATACACAAACTATATAGAATCTTAGTTTTATTGTTCAAGTTTTATGACCTTTGTGTTGAACTACACAGGTATATTAGATTCGTGTAATGGAAATTCCAGAGACACAGTGAGTTTTGGATTACTTAATCAAGAGCCTAAATGATATCATTAAAACACTCTGTCTTTAGGTCTCTTTTCTCTACCTTCAGTGGCAGCTTCATTGCTAGATTGGCTGACCTCAGGAAACCAATGGATGCACTCGTTCCAGGCTTCACATCAACATATTGGACTATTGCAGAAAAAACAAGAATATTTCTTTCTGAGAGCCCCTAAGCAGACCTTCCTTTGCATCTTTCTGCTTATACTGGCAATATGCTCATTTCTGTGCCAAGGGGACTGTCATGAGTGGCTTAGCTCTGGGTCACCCAAATCATTCACTAAGTGAAGGACACACGATAGTCCTGATACATGTGGATCTTTCAAGGCCCTGCCCTGGCTCTGGCACTCAGTCTCCCCTCATCTGCATGGCCTGAAAACTAACAACCAGTTCAAGTTATAACTATTCATGTCCACATATCCTATATGTAAAGTGGAAAAGACAATGTGATAGGAAGACTAAATGGAGAAAGAGAGAGGGAGAGAAAGGTAGGAGAGAGAGAGAGGGAAACCAAAACTTAACACGTGTTAGACATTGTATAAAAATTTTCTTTTCTCACTCTTCCTTGCTCAAAGTTGTTTCAAATGACTTCTGCTCATTGGTTCCTATAATTACCTAACATAATTATCTAACAAGCCTAATTTTTCAACTAGACTCTGATTCACACTCAATATGAAAATCTGAAACTAAAATAAGTATGCAGAAATTTTTAAATCAGCTGGTCCTCATGAGCTAAAACAGTACTCTGCCTTCAAGCCCCATGACTTTTGTCATTAACATCACTATTATCTTTAATGGTATCTTCATCATTACCACCACCACCAGTAGCAGCAGAAAGCATAGCTTCTTTTGCTCCACTAAGAGTCTGGCTACAGTTTTCTGCTCAGCCCTGGCCTGGGGAAGGTTTGGAGGAGCAAGGCCATATTCTTCAGTAGCCTCTTGCCCAAGAGACAATACATCCACAGGAACATAGTATACAAGTGGATAGATTGGTTGTAGTAAATACTCAGACATCATAAAATGCTTATAAACTCTTTGCTTACCTTCCAATAGAACCTGAATACTTCATTTGTGGAAGAAAAATTCCACTGTGTGCATAGGAAGAAAGTGAGATTGTATATATGGGGTTGTGAAGCCACCACACATTATAGTTTAGATAAAGAATGACCCCAAAACTCTCATGCACTCAGAGGTTGGGCTTTCTGAAGGTGACCAGATCATGGGGGAGCTATAGCTGACTTGCTGTTAGGAGCTGGGACCTGGTTGGAGGGGGTTCACAGATGCCCCCCTCTCCCCAGAATGGAAGGGAATGTTTCCCTCCCTGGCTCTTCCCTTCTGTTTCCTGGCCACCATGACATAAGCAGCTTTCTTCCACCCAAGTCCTTCCACTATACTCTTCTTGCCCTGGAGTCAGCCAACCATGGACTGAGAACATGAGTCAAAAGAAACCTTTCCTCCTTGAAGTTGTGAGTGTCTGATATGCTGTCCAGCAACAAGAAAGTGGCTAAGACAACTCTCAATGAGCATCATTCTGGGCATGGATCCACCTTCTTGTGAATGAAACAAGTCCAACCACTTCAAATCTCATGGGAGGGGCCTGGCCCCTCCTGTGGCTGTGGAGGAGAGTGGGGTGAGTGCAGAGAGGGATTGTCAGCACCAAAAAATGCAGCCAACAACCTCTTGTTGGAGAAGGGCTGACTAAATCTGCTTCAGTTGAGGGTGAGTTCTGCTAAAATTATCCCCTTTGAAATTATATATTCCAGTTTTATGTTTCAAACCCCCGATTGATTGTCCAAGTTAGACCTATGATAACAGTGGTTGTGTTCTTCAAGAGGCTGAAAATGCCAGTTCTTGGGAAAATGACAGTTCTTTGAGAAATAATCAGGTTCACTGCTCATTTCTCTACAATAGGAAGATTATTGCTGGGTTCGAAAAATGACCTGTGATAGCCTTTTCCCCTAGCACTAACAGCCCTTTACTACTAACTAAAGATCCTGTGAAAAGAGAGGAGGCATTTCTTTTTAACTTCCTATTGATGTCCATTATCCTTTCACTATCCATCTCATCACAAGGAATATTTTGCTTGAAAATAATTCTTTGTTTGAACATTTCTTTTCTGTAGGGTGCTAGTATAGATAACATCTCCTGATGTCCATTTGTCCTCTTGGAATCCTGTAATTCTAGGATTCCTTATCTGGAAATTGTCAAAAACATATAATGTAACACCACTTCTGCCACATATTAAGTTGATCAATGTTCATAGTGAGACCCATAGAGATGGAAGATGTGATAGTAATGGATGTGCTGCTGCTGGTAATGATGGGGGGAAATTCTACATTGGGGTAGAAGTGGGCAGGTTTAAGGTACAGGAATCACTTATATTTAATTTTCAAAGAACTTGCTGAAAGTTGATTGCTTTCAATGGAAATTGGAAATAAAAATTAAACATTCACAAGGATAGAAAAAATGGCAAAGATAAGAGTATCAGTTTTGAATAGTTGTAAAATAGAGATTAGGTTCAGGACTTCCAAGCCTAAGATAAGGCTAATGCATTTGAAATCTACTAAAGGGTCAATACTTTTTGGCTCCCCTAAAGTGTCAGAGAAGTGACTGTTTCTTTAAAGTTTCTGAGCTCTTGTCAACTATTTGGGGCGGTGGGGGGGGGATAAGGTGAGTATTCTCTCCCTCTACCACAAAAGGTGCCTCCGTGTAACTGAAATGACAATTACACATGGGACTGTATGGGGATATTTATAATTGGTATGATGAAAAGCTCTTTGTTTAAATGTTAAAAGCAAAATGATTCTACCACATGATAAGTGAGCACAAGAATAGATTTATGAAGCCAAGTGATGGGAATAAATTTAATAATAAATTTAATAATAAAATCCCACCAGAAGAAATAACTGCTCATCTGATCCTAAAGGAAACTTTTCCTGCCATCTGCTGTTGTTAGTGTTTCATATTGCCATATTTGCCTGCACTCTTCCAGACCCCAGTGCTGCTGAGCTCTTCACTGTGAGTAAGCTGCTAGGCAGGAAAGCAGAGCAGTTGGAGGGGTGGGAGTTATTACAAAAGGCACTTCACCCTTGTCAGAGTCAGTGCGCCATCTTCACCAACAGGGTCGATATCAACAATACAGTAGAGCTGGACTTCTTCAGAAAAGCTGTCATAACTGCAGTACAGGACAAAAAAAGATTAAAAAAAAAAAAAAAAAAAAAAAAAGAGGCTGTGAGGTACAGCCACACAGCCACACCAGTATCCCATAGCTGCCCAACAAGTATCATATAACGTGAAACCCAGAAGTGATCAGATCTAAAGACTGTGACAGATAAGGTCTGCCCAGAGTCAGAACACATGTGCTATGGAAGGACTGTCAGCAAATACACTTTAACCATTACAGGTGTCCCAAGGCCTGGGACAATGTGGAATCCATTAGAGTGAAACAGGACTCTCAAAAATGGAGACTTTGACATTGGTGATGGTGGCAGAGTTGAGGGCAATGCTTGGTATTTTTCTATCAAGAAAAGATCTGAGGAAACAAGAATTTGGGTGATTATGGGTAGTTTGCAACTGACAAACTCAGAAACAGGGAAAATATAATTAAATGAGCTGTGATTAGAGAGAGAGCTGCACGCAAGCTCTGTCCACCAAGCCCAGGGAGCCCATTTGTTTAGACTGTGTTCCCTGGAAAGGAGGAAAGAAAACCCTATCTTGGGTTAGGCTCAGCTGCCATGCACACAGATTTCTCAGTGGGCAAAAAACAAGGCTGAGAGTGGAAATCAGACTTTCCCTAGGAAAGACAGTTTGAACTCCACGAGTTCTCCATGCGAACCTGAACTCCTCACCATGGATCTTAGCAGCCTGAAGAAGGCTTGATGAAATATCATCCTTGGATATCAAGTAAGAACCACACAGGAACCATAGCAGGGTTTCTCCAATCTGTGCTCAGTAAAGGCCCAAACCAATGGGAGATCAGTTGAAGATAAGGTGCATGTGTGTCTCTGAGCCTATGCTTTCCTGCAGCAGTGCCTCACAAAGAACCATGTGTTGGCAATATAAACTGATGACATTTTATTTGGGGGAAATCAGTCCATGAAGGGACAGACTAGTCATTCACACAGGTTTATCCCAATAGTTATTATAGAAAGACCCTAAAGTCTGGGGTGGAAAATGGCCTGAGCACGAAGATACAGTTCTTAAAGTTTTAGTTTGGTTTGGCTTTCAGTGAAAGGTAGTAGTGGGGCAAGTGTGTCCATGGACTTATATAAAATGAAAGTTAGAGTCAAAGTCCTCCCCAAAGAAATGCATGTACCTATGATTTGCCCTCAAGTTCGGGATCCTGAAGTCTGCATGTGTACTTAAGGTTAAGAATCCCTGCTTAGAAGCATTTTTAATAGAATAGATGCATTTATTTCTAGGACTTAGCAATTTCAATAGCTGTTTCTCAAAGTGTGGCTTCTTACAAAACTTACAGCAGAATCACCTGTTGCCGTCACCTGGTACACAGTTAAAATGTAAATTTCTAACCCCTTTCTCAGAACTGAAGATTCAGGATCATTCAGGATGGTCCCCTAGCATCTACATTTTTAATACTTTGAAGCATTCGAGTAGTATAGTCATGCGTCATTTAATGATGGGGATATGTTTAAGAAATGCATTTTTTGACAATCTTGTCATTGTACAAATAGCAGAATGTAGTTACACAAATTAAACCACCACTGTGTCATTAGACAATATAATCTTATGGGACCACAGTTATATATGAAATCCATTATGGATCAAAACATCATTACACACTGCATGGCCATACTTACAGCCACAAAAAAGAAGTCTTGAGAGGCCAACCAAAACTCAAGGCTTGTCCAAAAATGTATCAGAAACTGATCACCAAATTGATTAAGGACTGAAGGGATAATGTGGAGCTCAGGATTGTTTGACTGACAGGAAGGAGGGGAGGTTCATACTCACTATGAACCAACACTGGTCCAGCACCTCCTTTGGTCCAAAAACTCCAGCATATGCTTTATATAATTTAATTCCTCTCTTTTACTCTCATCTTGCAGATGAAATCAAGGTTCACAGAGTTTAAAAAGCTTGCAGAAAGCCATGTTTCAAAATAAAGGTGGAAGAAATGGAGCCAGGCCTTAAAGTCTGGCAACTTAATTTCAACACATTTTTTCAAAATTATGCCACACAGTCTTGCCTTTTATGCCAAACTTAGATTACACAAAATAAAAATATTAATTCATTATATCCAAAAATCTAATCATGTATTCCCTTCAATGATAAAGGAATATGCTCCAGAATAAAAGACTTATTCAAATGAAACACAAAGAAATTCAGATCTTGATGTAAATCAGTTGACAGCAAGTGAAGTTTGGGCCCCATTTGCAAGGGGCAGCCAGGAAGGGGGATCATCACACAATGTGGAATAACTGGAGAGGCTTCTCAGAGAAAATAATGGTATGAATCAGCTCTGAAGATCAGTAGAATTTTGAATTGACTTGCCCTTATAGAGAGCAGGGGTTTAAGTAGATAAAAATCTTCTTAAAATCAACCACAGATATTACTTTTATAAGCAAGATTAATTATGAAAGGTGGAAAAGAAAATTCCTGAAGAAATTTTCAGTTGACAATGAACAATTCCTAGACAACTCTGGAATGATACATAATGGCTAACTTTCTGAGCGTGTATTATGTGCCCTACACTATATTCAGTGAATCTTTATTAAAACTATCCCAAAATTGAAAACGATATAAACTTAGTCAAGCTGTGACAGGTAGGAAATGGTGAAGATGGGATTTAGGCCTTGATAGTCTGTCATCAACATGCTTCCTCTAACCACAGGTTATGCTGACCATCTGGCATGGTTAGGGATTTGGGGAGTCTGACCCAAACTACCACACTGGGGTGCATAAAATGATTATGTTTTGAAGGTAAAAGGGATCGTTTTTCGGTAAACTCCTGAGTGACTAAGTTGAAGGAGAAGGAATATTCATCTGTCTCTTTCCATCTACAAATAACCCCATTCCTGGAGAAGGGGGTCTTCACATTTGAAAACAAATTTATTCCAGCCTTGCACAATATTTAATTCTCTTAGAGTCTAGGGAATCATCCTGAAGGGCCCTGACTTTGTTTTAAGGGTTCTCCTCTTTGTGACTCTCCCTGACTTTATCCCCACAGCTTAATCTTTGAAAACTCATATTTTAAAAGCTGCATCAACTGTCACAAATCAAAGGGAAAGAGAAAGGTTTATAAAGATAAATGCCTATGTCAATCCATCTTGGAGAATGGTGCACATGTCCAATTCCCTAAGAGAACAGAGCACCTGTACAGGCAGCTCAGACCAGGGCTACAATGTCTCCACAAGATGCATCCCCAAAATCATGCTCAGCTGCCCTTGAAACAAGGGCAATATCATATTACATCATTTACATCATTTTACATTTATCATTTTATAGTATCATTTCTCCAAATTCTTCTTTCAGAAGTGTTCATCTGTTTCCCAATGCAATGACATCCATTTATGCTTTCTTGTCAACATTTTTCAGGGGCTTTCTTTTCTTCATTTTCTATAGCCTTGTTTATCCCTAAGGGTCTCTCAGTGTTTTTTCAAATATTGCGGCTTACATGGCAGCACTGATGCCGCTGGCTTCTCAGCTCTGTGTTCACACAGAGTATCCCTCAGCATGAACATAGAGAAAAGTCAGTGCTGACTGAGTGCCGGGTGATGGTCGAAACAGTCGCATGTATTCACTCAGTTAAATTTCTGTAACAATCTCATGAATGAGAAGAGTTTTATATTAAAGAAATGGGAACACTGAATGCTCTAGCCATTTGCCAAAGACCACAAAGCAAATATGTGTACTGCAGGACTCTGAGTCATCTAGCTTAGCATCAGAACTCGTAGGCTCAGTCAGTATGTTATTTGCCACCAATGTATTTAAACTTCAGTCCAAATGTTACCCATTATAGCTTTAATTTATTCCCTCTATACTGCCAACTCACACACATATAGCAAAAATATTAAAACATTTCCCAAAAGATCAAAAAAATTATTTAGACAGTAATAGTGGCTACTATATTTTGAGATAATGGCATTTTGTATAGCAACCATGCAAAGTAATATAATTGACTTGATTTTTTAAAAACTCTATTAGTCAAACAAGTCCAGTAGTTTGCTCAGGATTATCAGCCAGGCCATGGAGATTTGAACACAGAGGTGCTCAATTCAGAAACCACTGCTCTTTCATTACATCTCACGGCCTTGCTACTAACATGCTGGGCACAATGAGCCTGGTGCAGTCAAGGAAACACATTAAGTGTCATTGTGGAACTTTTAACATCCAAAGAAAGGAGCACTGGCCAGAATTAAACATGAATTGTGGGTCTTAGGGAAAAACAGTAGCTTCTAAAAGTTCAGAGAAAAGGTAGATATGACTCCTGGTGACCCAATAAAAGTTAAAATACCTAAAACAGAAATGAAGGTTCAGACAAGAATTCCACCTAAATAATAATAAATGACTTTAATCAAGAAAAAAAGGAACACCTAAAAAAAATCTCTATGGGGAGCTCTCTAATTGCACATTTTTAAAGAAATGCCTGAAATACAGACAGACACAAATAACCAAGCAATACAAATGAGCGGTAATGATACTAGGAAAAATAAAGTGCAAACCTCACAGGGACTTAAATGGATAGTGTAAGGGCACTAAAATGGATCTCTGCACCAGGATCAGAGCAGACAGAAGAATGAGGAATAGAAATGCCCACCGCTGGGGGGCAAACGGTGTCATATTGAAAGTTAACAGAAAAACAGGACAATTCAACTTCTATATTGCTTTCTCTATCACGAAAGTGATCTTCAAACTAGAAAGGCTAGAACAAATATGGTTAGTAGGAAATTGAAACCTGAGACAGGCAAGAAGACAATAAGAAAACATTTGGCCACTCTAAATGATTTCAAGGCCACAGCCCCAGGTGAGTGACATTCCTCTCCCCCAAAGGAATTGTGGAATGTGGGAAAGCAGCAGGGAGAGCTGGAAGGTTTGAGAAATTTGGGGAGAACAGGAACAGGCTTCAACTTGTGAAAAACACAATGGATGTTTCTTGATAAAAAGCTGCAAATTATCAATGCCTGGAGAAACTTTAAAAGAATAAATATCTGTTGATGATTAAAACATAATTATTCAATATAATTACTTGTGCGAACATGGTTCTTATAAAAATATGCTTTGCCAAACTACCTTTTTTCTGTGTTGCAAAGTTACTGTGGGAAGTCAACATATTCTCCTGGGTCCAAATTTCAAGATGTCATTGTCAAACTATCTCTATAGATGATATGGAGTGAATGGCAGTTAGGTAATGAAGAGGTTTCTTAATGAGTTGAATGACTGGAGGAAGAAGCTGTTATAAACTCAATTCTGTCCACAGATAATCTACTATACATCAGTGGAATTTTTACTCACTCTGGAAAGTAATTTCTTATATAGACTACATTTTTTATGAATCAAATGACTATATAGAAATTAGATATATGATATTTTGATGTAGCCATTTTGAAGACATTTTGACAACCCTGAAAAAAATTTAATTTTAAGAAACTTTATAAAGTGGCAATTAATGTAATTACTCACAAAGTACTTCCCTGATTTTCATTCCATTTCAGATTGATTTTTAGCAACACAAGAATTTCAATGCCAAAAATGGAGCAAGACACCGAAATATCCATTGCCACATAAGTAGGGAAAGAATGAGGCATTTAAAAATATTTTTAAAAACTAAGCTATTTTTGTTATGACCAAATCAATTAGTTGCATCAAAATGACTGCATTAAAAAAAATCTTTTCTCCAGATCTGATTTTCACACATTTATCTTTATCACAAGGTTGGAACTTCTTTGCAATAAGGCCAGAACTCTTTAACATACCACCAGAACTTTCCTTTCCAAGTTTACAGTACTTCATTTTCCTTGTAATATTTTTGAGAATAGAAAGATGGAGGGATAGCTGGTATGCTGGCTTTAGCGTCTATAATTGCTCCATCTCTACCAAGTCAAACCGCACTTTCTTGCCTGTAGAGTATACAAGTGAAGACTGCATGTCATTCCAGGTTCTTCAGTTTTGAGCAACAGGAAAAGGTCCTACATCCTACTTAACCTAAGCAAGGAATGACTTTATAAGGAGGATACTGGGCAGTGCATACAATACCAGAAAAAGTCAACAACCAGGTCTCAAGAGAGCTCCAGGCTGTCAGTAGAGAACCCCAAGACTGCCATGACAGCTTTGGTTCCACCAGCCATCTGTCCCTCAGTTCTCAGCTCAAGTTTCAAAGCTCCTCTCACATACCCTCACTGCAGTCAGGGTTGCTGGGGTCATGAGGCTGACTGACAAGCACATGGGCTGAGGAAAGCAGCTTCTCCAAGGGAAAAATAAGCACTATATTCAGAAGAAGAGAACAGTATCCTAGGAAAGAAAAAAATTATATACCTATATAGGGAACATGAGATCTGAACTTCAGTCAAATGGTCATTTTCAAAAATATAGGATGTTCCTGACCTTCATGTAAATAAAGGGTGTAGTTGACTGAAAGCTCAGGAAGGAAGAACAGTGCATTGCATCATACTATGTATTTGTCTTTCTAATCACTCTATGATCAAAAACAAGGGAGTGAATAGCTCCACTGCTCAGCCTTCTCCCATCTTATGTGGAATTTAGTCCCAATTCTTAACTTTACAGTTTAGAAAGGACACTGTGGAAGTATTGGTCCTAGTTCCCATTCCTCTCTTCTGTCCTCTGCTCTATAATCTAGAGAGTGGGAGACCCTAGAAACTCAATTTCCACAAGTCTCTTATCAGCTGGCTTCCAGTTACCCTCTGCTAGTGGAAAGCCATGGCAGGAAACTGGGATGTGGGAGGAGGGGAAAGCAGCTTGCTTCCAAACTCTGCATCCTCTAGGCATCCCTCCAGCCACAGGTGGCAGCTCACCTCTAATGTCTTTTGACAGTTTCCACATCTGCATTGAGAAACTTCTTCCTAGGTGGCAGCCCCAGGCTCATCTACTGAGCTTCATGTTAGTGGTAGTAGGTACACTGGCAGCCCCAGCGTTAGCCAAGCAGCACTTCTTCAGAGGTCAGCACCAGTGGCCAACACCCTTTGGCAGCACCAGCGCTGTCCATGGTGCCTCTCCAGTGGTTCCAGCTCTGGCCCAGGAGACCTCCTCTGTGATTCTGAGTTCTGGGACAATTTCTTCCATTCATTCACCAGCTGTAGGGATGGTAGCTGCTTCCAAAAGTTACTAATTCTGGTTATCTGCCTTTCTGGATCCCAAAGGATGCAAATGCCAAAAAACCACATTATATCTAGAGTAGGATGAGGAGAGAGCTTGCTACCATGTCACGCTTTGAATGTGCATCTTATAAAATGGAACACTTGGGGAACACGACAGGCAGCTTCATCTACCTGAAAAGATTTCACATGAAAAGAGGATTTTATTTTTCCTGTGCAGTCCCAGAAAGCAGAACTAGAATTCATGAGCAAAAGTTTTTAGGAAGCAGATTTCAGCTCAAAATGAGGAACCTTCCTCTAAGTACTTGAACTGCCCACAATGAAATGTGCTGGGCTCCCTCCTTTGAGGGCTAGTGAAGCAGAGAATGGGTTTCCATCCCTCAGAGCAGCACACCAAAGTGTCAAATTGGGTCAAAATAAATTCTCAGAAGTGATAGTCCCCTTGAAGAATCTATAAACTTTAAAGATTTTATCATTTTCATTTGAAGCTGGAGGACAAAACTAGGATGTTTAATGAGCTGCAGAAAACAGTGACAATTATCCTCTAAAATCTATCTTCGCCCAGAGTAATTTGAAGTGATGATCTTAAGACTGTAACGCTCAAGAAATTCAACCTGCCACCATTTTACACCCACCTGAAAGATAACTCCCATTAGTAAGGAGACGCCCCTCACTTTCTTTCCTGTCTGCATCCACTGGGTCTGTTATGTGCCTGGCACTTATGCCCAGGGGTCCTTGGGAAGGAATAAAAATGACTAAAGCTATAATTAATGGAATTCAAGATTCTAGTGTTTGAGCAGAATTGTTCATCATTGTAGGTCTTGTTTAAAGGATCCAAATGTCTGAATCTTTCTATCCCAAATCAAGGTATCCCTTCCCAGCTATGGAGTCACAATGGACAACCAGTTATGAGAGAACAAGATAAGACTCCAAAATTCTAACAAGATTATCTTCCAGCCACCTTGACAACCCCACCACCCTTCTGATTATTGACATAGCTGTCAATAACTAGTACACATTTGTATGGCTCCAACCCTTCTGATGTTGGGATACATTAGGATGAATTCCAAAGCAGCTGTTCTTCATTACCCAGTTTTCCTTTCTGGTACAAAACTACCTTCCATTACACTGTGACAGTTATGGGATGGCTGGGGGAGAAAGTCATTCTCCCTTGGACATGGTTCCATAAAACAGAGATATAAAATTCCAGCCTGTAATAGCCTAAGAAAATGGTGTCTTCTAGCACACTAAAAGAAGCATAATCTCACATGTTCATGTCAATATGGGGATACTGGAGCAGAGAAGAAATACAATGACTGATTCAAGGTAATATACCACAGATACAAGGAACCAGAAATGAACTAAAGTTCATTTTGACCGAGTCCAGGGCTGCTCACCCCCACCCCCATCCTGACTTTATTGTTTCAAACAACACCTTGCATTACAAAAGATAAAACCATGGAAGAAAGTATTTCAGTGGCTCATGTCAGCTTCTTAGCAAGGGAGGGTTCACACTGACAAAGGATTTCATTGACCTAGAGGTTGCATCTTTAGCTGACACATCCCCTTGTGGATGATTTTACTCTCCTTTCTACTTCTCCTTAATTTGATCCAACATTCTTCCTATTTGTCTCATGTCATGTGGTGATTACCCAGAAGACAAAAGAGAAATACCCAAGAATCAGCAGACAGACCTGACTTTCATGTAAGCAAGTACACACCTCTCTGGCCACCTGCCCTGAGTTAGGGACACCATGGTATGTGACAATGTTAAAACAGACACATGCCTGGAAGCCTAAAATTTCAAAAATAGAAAATAACAATTTTGAGTCAAGCATTCTTTTTCTAAAGTCCTTGTACTCCCAACCCCAACCCCTGCACACACACTCACTCTCTCTCTCTCTGTCTCTCTCTCTCTCTCTCTCTCTCTCTCTCACACACACACACACACACACACACACACACACACACACACACAATTCAGACTCTAAGGCCATGATCTAAGTTTGGGCAGAAGATCATGCTGAAGCAGAAGGAAAGGGCAGGAGCACAGACTACTATACTGTGGGGAGAGGTGGCATGTAAGAGCTAGCGTTCTCTCATAGGTGTACCAACTATGGCATTAACTCTCCTGCTACAGGTCAAAAAAAACCCTTCCTTATCTTTCAGTACAAGTGATTTGAATTTCAAAGTTCATCCAGTTCAGCCTTCTATTTCCTTTCCCTCAGACTGCTCTCTTACTACTCTCTATGTTGTTTCCCTCCTTGTCCCTTTATGTCCTTCAACCCCCTTCCTTCACACCTCCCTTCTAGTCTGAGGCAGCCACCTGGGGACCCTGCTATCCAATAATTAGCCAAGGCAGCTGCTAAACCAAACTAACTCCAGAGATCAGCAGCTGGCAGAGCAGGGTCCTGCCTGGAGGACGGGTAAGCCTGGGAGGCCTACCGAGCCTTCTCAGGTGGCCAGATGACGCTTAATTAGGCCCCCTGCTCTGAAGGCCTTACCAGATGCACAAGTGCCTGGAAGCCTCAGGGAGCCAGCACAATGCTCTGGGAACTCCCAGGGTGTCTTTTCCTTTCCAGCTGCCTCTGGGGCCATGGGTGGAGAATGGGAGGGTGGAGAAAATAGTAATTGGTGCCTTGGGGTTAAAGGGCCATGCCTTTCCCTGCCAGGAGGGGAGAAGCTCTGCTCTCCACCAGGGCAGTCCCCCATCTATGCACCCTCCTCTACTAGCCTGAGGTCTGAGTTGCTGATGCTGTTGATTGAAAAAATAATTTTTTAAAGATGCACACCAAAGGAATTGGCACTGGGAATGTTTTTCTAAATCTAAACAATCCACAATGTGAATTCACAAGAGGCCAAATTGAACCGGAAGGGAAGAAAATGCAAGGGTTTCATTCTTTTAGTCCCCACAACCTGTACAAGTGAGCTACAAATGGCATGGCAGAGGGAGGGTGAAGCAACTAATCATTTAATTTTGACAGATTACTATTTCTAGGCAAGGGAAAAGTCAGGAGCCAAAAAAATAAGGAGAGGGGGAATGCTGTGGAAGGTGCGGGCTTTACATTTCAGAGCACAACCAATGCTTGCAAGGGTTGGTTTTGCTAATCAACCTTCCATACACCACTTGCTACTCTCAATATGGACCTATCTATAAGTAAAGGTGGTCAGAGGGGATACAGTGAAGCAGAATCCTGTAGTGTCCTGCTCCCTCAAACTTCTGTCATCATTAGGATAAATTTACCTTTCATTTGGGTATACATGGAAATAGTGACAATGAAGATTCCAAACATTAAAGGAGGAAATGGAAAAAACAGAGCTGAGACTGGGCCACACACAACCGTTTTGCCCTTTTTTTCAACTTACACTCTTAACTCTCCTCTTATATGGCAAAGAATATCTTTGCCTTTTGATGAAGAGAATGGCATCTTCAGTTTTTAGGCTTTTGACTCAAATAGCCTTGTTATAGAAAAATAAAGGTTGAAAAAGTCAAGAAATCTGCTGCCATCACAGCCTTTGCAACTCCACTATGATACCCTACAAACAACCATATGGGTTCAGAGAAGCAACCCATGTGTCTCATCTGGTAGTTCCTTTTTTAGCTGTTTAAGAGTGAGCTCTCATCAGAATGGGTTTTACCTTATAATCACCCTCTAGCCTAGTAATAACTATTTATATTACATGCAGAAAAACTTTCAGAAGGGAATACAATAAAGCTAGGAAAGTAAGTACAAAAGTCATTTATCATAATATTCCATATTTACTCTTTAGTGTTCCTTATTGGTGAGACCAATCTGGGAACAGGTTAAGAGTATATAATGACAGTTTTGGCCAGTGCAGTTTGGGGCTGGCAGAAATCTTTGAGGAATCTCGGTCCTCTGTAGTTTCTGGAGTATAACATATTTTGTACAGGTTTTGGTTGAAACAGTGGACATTGTTAATTCTCCAACAGCCATCTGCTTAAAAAAGTAGACTCCCTGGAAATGTGGAGAAATGGCGCCATCTAGCAGCCCTTGCTCTAAGTGCTACAAAGCTAGGTTCCTTTTCGCCTGGACCATAGCATACCATAGCATAGCATACCACAGCATACAGTTCCTTGAAGGTAGACTAAGTTGAAAAGATGCTTCCCACAAACCCACCTCTGATGCCAGAAAGCACAAACAGTTTCAAACAGCTTGGGATCCATTTTGCTTCAGGAAGTCACTGGACACATATGCAGTTTTGTAAAATTACATTGATATTGACCATTTCTTCTGGAAATTAGGAAATTCCTTGAGAAAATGCAGATGAAAAAACTGATCCCCAGGGTGAATAAGGCACTTCTTCACAGTCACATATCTAGTTCGTGGTTGTCAACTCAAAAACCAGGATTATTTTCATCAATCTCAGAATAGGAGCAACAATTTATCAAAGGCTAGCTAGAGATGAAAAAGGAATAAGACACAGAAGTTAGAATATCCATCAATAAGCAGAAGGGATGGGTAGATTTCTGAATATATAGCACACTATTTCCCTCTTTTCCATGATTGATAATCCCAAGAACCTCAGTGGCTGCCTGACACTTGGACAGTACTAAATTCTATGCATGCTATGTTTTTCCTATAGGTATGTATCTGTGATAAAGTTTGATCTATCAATTAGCCACAGTAAGATTCACAACAAATGATTGTAAAGCAATTTCAATAATATGCTGTAACAAAATTGACAGCATTACTATTTTGAACTTTGGAGCCATTATTACATAAAATAAGGGTTACTTGAACACAAGCACTATGATATTTTAACAGTAGATCTGATAACCAAGATGGCTTCTAAGAGTCTAACAGGAGCAGTAGTGTATACACAGTAGTGAATATGCTGAATAAAGGGCTGATTCATGGAACAGAACTAGATTTCATCATGTTTCTTGGTACAGCATGGAATTTAAAATTTATGTTTGTTTCCGGAATTTTTCATTTAATATCTTTGAAACATGATTGACCACAGGTAACGGAAACCCAAGAAGGTTAAACCACAGTTAAAGGGGAGCTGCTACATAACATCAGGAGTATAACAAGGTGCAGATTAAGCAGCGGAAGTGGCACTGTGTCTGGGCTGTGGGCACACACTGTGAGCAAATCTTTGAACAGCCCTCCATAACATCATCAAAATGGCTAAAATAACTATTTGGACTTGTCTTAGACAGTTCAAGCTACAATAACAAAATTTCTTAAGCTAAATAATTTGTGAAGAATAGAAATGTATTGCTCACAGTTTTAGAGGCTGGAAAGTTCAAGATGAAGGCACTAGCAGATCTGGTGTTTATTAAGGGCCTGTTTCTCAGAAATGCACTTTCTCTGTGCCCTCACCCAGCAGAAGAGACAATGGGGGCTCCCTCACTAGAGCCTCTTTACAAGACCACTGATCTCATTCCCAAGGCTAAAGCCCTTATGAATTAATCACTTCCCAAACACACCGTCTCCTAATATCATCATATTAGGTATTAGGTTTCAACATATAAATTGGGGGGCAACAATATTAGATCATAGCATGTCCATTCCTCAACCCAGCTTCTCTGTGGTCTGACCAGTCACATTTATCCCTCAAAAACCAAATATTGTAGATTGTAATTTTGGGATACTGTGGGCCCCTGACTTACAAATTCAATTCATTTGAGAGGGCTGGTTGTAACTCAAGTTGGTCAATTAAAGGCTCAGGCTCCTCTTCAAAGCCTTTCTCCTGTATAGAGGCAAATCTCAGTATCCTTAGAGAGACACTGGCCCAGGATTTCTCAATTAACCCCACACAGGAAAGGACGTTGTAATGTTTCTTCTAGAACCCTTTAAGGGTTAAATCTGTATCTGAGACCATCTGGAAGCACAAGCGGCTGGCTTTTGGGTTATAACTCAAGACTTTTGTCTTAAGTTAAAACTAAAATAGGGCCGGGGATTTAGCTCAGTGGTGCCATTGCCTGCCTCGCAAGTGCAAGGTCCTGAGTTCAATCCCTGGTACAGGAAAAAAAAAATCAAAAACCAAAAAAACTAAAATAACCCAAGTTGTTCATATGTCAAGTAGGTTGTAACTTGAGGGTCCGCTGTAGAAGTTTCAGGTTTTTCTCCTCTGAAGTTCCTTTGGAAGTTTGACTTCAAATATGTCAGACACTATTTCTCTCCCTTTCACAGCAAAGAAATATTTTGTAGATTCTATCTGTCAGAGCTGGAAGGGACTTTGGGAATGACTTCAACTAGAAGGGCTCATCCCTGAAGGCACATTTAAACCACCAGGTGAGACATGAAAAACACCAGTGCTTGGCTCCACCTAGGCCAATTACATCAAAATCTACAGTGTACGTTTTGGGTATGAGCATGTTTTTCACTTCCTGAGATGACTTCAATCAGTAGACAAGGTCAAGAATCGTTGACTTCTCCTCTTAAAGAGCAGAAGACCAAGGCTCAGGAAGACAACACATTCAGGAACGTAAAACTAGATAGGCTAGTGGACTCTAATGGATATAGGAACTCAGCCTACATTAATATTATTTCTTTTCAAACTATAATTTCTGGAATTGGAGATATAACCACAGAGTGGATTTGGGGACCACACCAGGCCCACCATGATACAAATAAAATTCAAACATCATTGATCACCTACTTGGTGAATTATAATGGTATTCTGGATCTCCAATCCAGGATTCTCCAAAAGCTGTTTATATCCCCTTCCATAAGAACACTCACTATTAAGCCTCAAGTTGCTTTAGAAAAGGTTAGAAGGAAGAATGACAGTATACATTTTTGTCTGTGCCAAAGGATTTCCTGAAGAAGCCTTGACTTCCCCTTCATTGCAGAGGGCCTGGGAACAGGGTGAAGGATGTGACCTTCTGTTATAATGATTCTATTTACCAGATGTAGACCTCTTCTGTCTACATAAAACAAGTGAGACTTTCCTAGGCTGCCCATCTATTTCTGCTCAAGGAATATCATAACCAAAAGCCATACTATTCTGACAACTTCAGCTTTGATTTCCCTTACAGTAACTATGCCCATCTTGCCTTTGTCAATTAAATAACCTCTTACTCTCTGCCAGCCTGGTCTCAGCCCCTCTGAAGTGAGAGCTTCAAGTACAGCCAATGGCAGCAGTTCCCACTGATACTCCTAGCCCACAGAAAAGAGCCACCACAGAGCTCCCCAGGGATGTCAGCTCCCTTTATGAGTGTGTCTCTCCCAGTTTTAGTGAAAGGAGAGCCCTCAGAATCCTCTGTGGGACACAGATCAGGGTGGGCAAGATAGTTTTCTGTGATCAATCTGCTCTAGAACTACTATCTCCCTAAACCTTTGCATACTTCTTCTGCCTCACTGGGGACATCCAGGAGAGGCCATTCTGCCCATCCCACTTGTTGGAAAGATCTGATCCAGGACTTGTTCCCTTCTTGTCTACATGGCAAATTTAAAACCCAGAAAGTCCAGCATGTTGTATACAAACTACATCTCCTGGGTTATTTTTCAAATTTTAAAATAGATCAGAAATCCTTTATTAGACGAATTGCCCAAGGTTTTACATAAATCCCTGTTCACAGGCCATGAAAATGAATAATTGTGCCAATACTAAAGGTTTAGAAGAGAAGAATGACTCAGGCCATCATAACATATGTTTCTTTGGCATGAAGTCTGTTGTGATGAGGAATATCCCAGCAGGGTATTAGCACAGATATTCCAGGTTAAGCCTCCCTGAACCACTTCCCAGTTCTATTCTTGTTCTTCAATTATGTAAGTAAAGAAAGAGGGACAGGGTGAAAAATCTTGACCTTCTTGGAAGAAACATGATTTCAGAACGAATAACCGTCTCCCTAGGTTTTGATTTCTGACACTCCTGAGAGTGAAACACGGAAGTTTTAAAGGGTCATGGATGTTAGTAGCATATACAGGAATTTAAGCCTGAATACTCAGGGGCAACCTTTTGTGCAAGCTCTTTTATGGATGTGGATGTTCTGCCCAAACTAACAAAAGCTGCCAAATGATTCAGTCCAGGCCTTCCAAACTGTGAGTCAGACCACGTCACTCTGTGAAATCCTGGATTGGCTTCATGATTCACTTAGCATAGAGCACAGAGGCCCTTCCATTGGGCACAGCCCTGAGCAACCAGCAACCTCCTTTCCTGGCTCCCAAAGGTTCTGACACACTGGTCTCACATACCTGGCCCTTCCACTAACCATTCTTTCTATTTAGCATATCCCTTCACTCACTCTCCACTGACCTCCTTTACTCTTTGTCCAAATGTCACCTGAGAGTCACCCTAATGACCACCCTTTAAACTGCATTCCCATCTGCATGACAGATGTCACTTTCTAATGTAACTGTACCCTTTACTTTGAACTTGTGTACCCCCTCCTTCTGTAATGAAAGGTCCACAAGGGAAAGAATGTGTCTCTCTTCTGTCTCTGGTGAATCCTTAGCCCCTAGAACCTGGTTAGCATGCTAAGTGACTAATACCTATTTTATGTATCAATATGAATGAGACCACTAAGGTTGAGCAATCACAGCTTAATAACTGACCCATGAATAAGCCGCTTGTGTCCAGCTGCTTTTCTTCTCTATCAAAGTGGAATAATCTTACAATGATTTAATCAACTCCCTAGAAATTGCCCAGACTAGTAAGACATACCAACCCAGCCAATGACATGTCTACTGCAGTTCTTTCTTGAAACATTTAATTAAAAATACATATGGATGGTTAAAGCAAAAAGTTTTCACTCCACCTAAGATTGCCATATTTTTGTAAAAATAAGAGAATTTTCTCTTAATTGTGGCCTTTATCATTTTATTTGGGGAAAGCTCAGGTAAAAAGGAAATGATAATTGTGACTCCTTTTACATTAAATTAGTGACATTACAAAACCTGTCCACATTTAACCACACAGATGTGCCTCAAAGCGGAAATGTTAAAACACCTGAAAATAAACGCATCAGTTTACAATGGTGGTGAGGGGAGCCTCACCAGTAGGCCCCTTTTAGTATTATTCTCTTTGCCTAATGAAAGCTTCAGCCAATGAGAAGTTAGGTATTACAGTTAATTCTGAATTCAGACAGCTATCTTATATTTTGGAAATTATTACAAAATGGATGCATTCATCAGTGGGAAATTCAGGGGGTGGGGGTGTATTTCTTCATTTACCAAACATTGACTTAGAAGCTTATAGGCATGCTGGACATACTGAGAAAACACTTGGAGACATTACAGGTGATAGAAGGGGGAGTGTGTTCAATACTAGGAGGGAAGTACTCCTGTCAAGCCTCCCTGGTAAGGTGTCCTGAGGAATGAAGAAGCCTGGAGATTCAGGAGGTGAAAGAAAGAGCACAGGCAAAGATCTGAGGTAGAAATGAGCTTGATTTATCAGGGTTCTTTCTGCCTTTTGTCTTTCCTCCCTTTGGCTAGAACCCAGACCCCTCATCCTAACCCGGAAGCTAGCCTCCCCTCTTCCGGGACATTCAGGGACTCCCCAGGCCTTAGTAAGAATTAAACATCTCAGAGTAACCCACTCCAAAATCCTTTGTTCTCCCAGGTAAACAAAACCGCCAGACAGGAAGCTGCTGTCCTTTCAACACAGGTTTTCCTCTGCTGACAAACTCCACTGTCAAGTAGAGGTAGTGGCCAGACTCCATCTGTCTCCAGGTAGAACCCACTTCTTCCCTTCTCACAAACCCACAAAGGACCTCAAAACAAGAAAGAGCTGAGTACCATGAAGGTCAGGGTGGTGACTTTCATTCTGTCCCATTTCTCTCTGGTCTGACACAGTCAATGAGTGAGCTGCCTCCCCACCTCACCCTTGCCCAGCTGCAGGGAAGGAGGGGAGCAGCAGTGAGAAGAGGGCTGGGATTAGAGTTTAGGGACTTGCAGTCCAGGCCAGCTCCTGCTCCTACAGTTCATCCCACCCTGGAAGAACAGCCCAGGGAAGGAGGGGAGAAAGAAGTTTGGCTGTGGCCTCAGCAGCATCTGCAGCCTGATGTGACCAGTGTTATACAAAGTAAAGGCTGCAGGCTCTGCTGAAATGGATCCAGGTGTATAAATGTATTAATGTTCTTAATTATTGTATTCTATTCAGCTCAGCCTCATTTCCAGGAGTTCCAATTCCATGCTTATAAGCAAAACTGGCCATTTATTTGAACAGAAATGGCCTACACAGTTAATTTAAAGGATGCTCAAGAGGCAAAGTAGGTAAAAATGTCACTGAGTTACCCACCTCCTTCTCTCTAAAGTCATGGTCCAGTGGGATACGGCAATGTGCACTGTGCTTGGTATTTTCCATGTCATTTCATTTAACAGTCATTATAATGACATGAAGGGGGTTTTAGTACTCACATGTTACAAATGAAAGAACTGATGCTCAAAACAGTAGTTACTGAGGCTCAAACAGGTAGGTTACATAGCTATAAAAGAGCCAGAGCGGGAGAGATATTTTCATGGTTTTAGAGTCAAAGGGACTGTCTTTCTTCCAAATCCACCCCAAGATGCCTGAAAGAGGAATGAATACTGTGTAACCTGGATCATTGTGAATGAGTTAAAGTTTCTGATTCCCTCTGTTAAGATAAGAGCATGGGGCATGAAGATTCCATTATGTTCCTGGTAGGGGGAGGGTCAATAGGGGTAGGAAGAGTGAGGAAAAGATACAAACCCAGAAAAGGATTTTGCTGAATTCTCTTTTGTATTTGCCCCAGGCTGCCTGGGCTTGATTTTTCTTTGTAAAGATAAAAAGAATGATGTCTGCATTAGTCAGCACCTGTACCTAGCCCAGCTTCCTAGTCCTCCTGGTAACAGGATACCCTGATGCATATATAAGAGGAAGCCACTCAAGAAGTACAAATAAAATGGAGCCCACAGGATGGCCCTTAAAAATCTCAAGACCTGAAATTTCCCTTCATTTCACAGGTGCAAACACAGAAGTACAGAGTGAAAGAAACGATCTGGAAGACATCATCAGTCAGGGCAGAGTCAGGACTGGAAAGAGCAAAACGACTCATGCTTGGTTCATTCATCCATCCATTCAGATTCATCCAAAAAGCAAAGGTCTTGCCCTCATGGAGCTCATGGACTGTAAGTGAGTAGACTCACTATAATACAGCCTAAGGAGTTAGAGAAGACCATTAGGAGATAAAGGGAGATTTCCATGAGGTGTCTGAGCAGAGGCCTGCACGAGGGGAAACAGAAAGCACATGTTTATTAAGAAGGGAACACTGTGTGTGCTACAAACAGCAAGAAGGTTCCAATGCCTGGGTTGGATTAAATAAGGAACAGCAAGGCAGAAAATGATGCTGTGGCACAATTGGTGTTAGATCAGAAAGAAAATGTACATGCTAGGGACAGGACTTTGGTTTTGTTTTCTTAAAAGAAAAAAATGAGTAATATAAAGCTGTGGAAGAGTAGAAACAAAGAAAGTCTTGGCCTCCTTTATGTTGTTATTGAAAATGTATTATTGGGTAAAGAGGAAATGAGGTAAGGGAGGGGAGTAGGGGATGGATATGATCAAAATGTGTTATGTTGTTGTATGAAAACACCACATTAAAGTCCAATATTTGTAAAAATTAATAGGCACTAATAAAAATATATATTTTTAAACATACATATTCTTGCTACAGTATGGAGAAGAAACAGTGGAATGATGTGTGTGGAAATGATGGTGGTTCAAATTAGGATGGTAGTAATGGGGAATATGAGTAAGAATTGGAGTCAGGTAGGGCTGCAAAGGTAGACCCAAAATGATTTCCTGCTGGATCACATATAGGATGTATGAGAAAGATATGATTCAAGGATGACAATGCGGTTTTCAACCTGAGCTTCTGGTTGAATTGTGGTGCCTTTTACCAAAATGGAGTCTCTGGCATAAATGTCAGCATCCTTGCTCTATTTAATTCTTCATCTCTAATGCTCAGAGTTGTGGATAGCACCTAGGAGGGGTTTAATGTATTTAAAGGCTGGGGATGTATCTTAGTGGTAAAGCACCTGCCTAGCATGTGCAAGGCCCTGACCCTGATCCCCAACACTGCAAAAATAAAAATATAAAAATAAATGTAAATGATCAGTTGAATGCAGTGATTAATACACACATATACACAAATATAAACATTTAACTGACCTGCTTCACTTTGACTTTTGGTAAGATTTTCAGTTATTTTAGCATTTTCAAATAAAATCATAGTTGGAATACCAAAATGTAAAACAGACAAACTGCAAAGTTTTTACTAGTTAAAATTACACTTTGAGTTCAGTTGTGACATTTGCCTATTATAAGGTCAGTCAACAGAGCCAAGTGGGCCTGATGAACACAGACATTTGAAATCAGATGTTGTGGATGACCGTTGCAGTTTCCTATAAACTAATTTATATCTGTTTTGCTTAATCATACCTTACAAATGGTAAGTTTTAAATGTGTTCTGTGCCAGTTAGTGATGTCTTTGGAGGCATGTCAGAGTTAAATGTCAGTGGCTTAACCATAAGGATATTTATTGCTAATAAAAGTCAGGAAACACAGAAACATGCTCCACTTAGAAATAGCACTTAGAAGACTTGAACCAGTACCCCCAAGGCAATATGGAACTAGTTCAATAGTTCAACAGAATCTTAAATGACCCAGTCTTTCTGACCTTTCATTCTATGTCACAGGCCGTCTTTCTACCTCTAGGGGACCACTTCATGGTCATCAGTGATTATAATGCCATTAGAAAGAAGGAGCAAAGAGGCAGCCAAGAAAGAAACAGACATTCTCATTTTGTTTCTCTCTTGCCTAATTGGCCACATCTGGGCCACATGTCCACTCCCAGACCTTCACTAAGATATCAGACTTTCTGCCTAACAATGGAACATGACCAGGCAATGATTTCTAGAAACTTTTCAATAAATAATCTGGAGGCTTGAAAGACAAATGATAGAAACATTTTGTAAAAGGAGAATAAATTTTAAAAACTGGGCCATCTCCTGTTGTTCTCAGTGGCAAAAGGTAATTCTTATTGGATCTTCTCTGAAAATTTTAAAACATAGAAATAAGTTGGGGCTGAGGATTTAGCTTAGCCACACCACATCTGCCTTGAAAGCACAAGGTCCTGTTGTTCCATCCCTGGTACCACAAAAAAAAAAAAAAAAAAAAAGGAAATAAAGAAATAAGTTACCTGGCACAAAGAAAAACATACTAAAGGTATTTTCCCATTCTGTCCTCAGAGTTTCATTCTCTGTGGACACTGTTCCCCCAGAATTTCTCTTCTCTCTCTCAAAAACCCACTTGAAACGTGTCTGCTTCTGACTCCTCCTCCTACCACGCTCTCTCCACAATCACTGGGCCAGTGGATTTATCCATTGGCTTTCCTCTCATTACCTTGATGTATAAAAGGAGTTATAAAGACAAATTTGATATTTACCTAGAGGTAAGCACAGAAGAGGTCATGAGAAGTCATGATTCAATATTTTTAACTCGGTCACACGATAACATTGAACAATAGCTCCCACTCCTCAGTCAGTCAGGCCAGTACAATAAGGTCGGACCACTACAGTCAGACCAGTACAATAAGGTTTAAAAAAATGATTTACCACTCAGTGTCATCAATATGTCATATTTTTGAGTTCACTTGTTATTCATGAATGACTACAGCAACATGACATGAGCAGGCTCCAAGCAATGAACCTGGCATCTACTGGCATGACTCACATGACTTTAGGGATGAACTCTTTGTACAATTATCTGTGATTAGTTAGATGCTGGCCTGAATTTTTTATAAAGCTAACAGTATTTTATGTGGAAAATGTGCACACAGATAGTAGAAAAAGCTTTATCCTGAGAGCTGCACCCTCCTACACACACACACACACACACACACACACACACACACACACACACAGTAAACCTGACAACAGGAGGAAAGATATCAGTCTCCAATGGTAATTTTTTAAAATGGAAAATATTTAGTATGAGTCCTTTTCTTGGTCTATGACTTTCAGATGTCTTATACTATTTACTTATTTATTTATTTTTCAGTACTGGGAATCAAACTCAGGACCTTGTGCTTGCCAGGCAGGCACGGTGCCACTGAGCTACATCCCCAGCTCCTGTTATACTATTTAAAACTAATAATAAACCTGATTCACCCTATGGTAAGTTAAACATGTGTAGTAAACAACTAGTTTTTCACATTATTTTTCCAGGACACCCTGTAAATATGTAAATACATTAGCCAAAATTATCACATTGGCATGTTAGCAAGAAAAACAGGTCTCTGGATAAACTTCCAGCCTAACCTGTATGCAGGGTCTAAAATGAATCCAGGCAATTAAATCCATGAACTCCATGCAGTTGATCCCTCATAACAGCCTTGCCAATCCCCTCCTTGTTGGAAGAATAAAAATACCTAAATTCAGCAAAAAAAGGATTCTGTTTGAGAGTGGAAAAGAACATGACTCAAGTCAACAGAAGACCCCATTCCACACCATGAATGGGCTACTTGGAAAGACACTTCCTGAGATTGTGATTGTCTATCTCACAGCCAGGACTTTTTCTCTCTTTTCTCCTCTACCCTGGACAGGATAAACTAGTAGTAATCATAATAATGTCAATAAGGCGGCAGTGGTTGAACTACAGAAGAGTCTCATTTTCAGTTCAATTTTCAGCATCAGGAGCTCAAATTATGGAGCATCACCTCTGATGAAACTGAAAACCAAAAGACTACCTGTGATTTCAAGCCAATCAGAATCGAAATTCTCTGTCTTGGAAACTCTTCAGGAATTCTTTATGCAATTTGACTTGAAATAATAACTTCATTTTAAAATAAAATAGCTATAAATTTTGAGTTTGGCTTGTTTTTATGAGTATGGGTTTTCTCAGCCCAAGGCAGGAAAACTGTCGCTGCCTTAGTCACTACACCAAAGAAGGTTATTAGATCCACAGCCACCATCCCACCTCTGTTCTTTAATATGAATGACTGATAAAAAACATTCTTTGCAAAAGCAGCTCTGAGTCCCAACTTGAGTACAACCCTTAAACCTTCCTGCACTGCTGTGACCCACACAGCCTAGAGTCCGAAGCCGGGGAGAGTGGTGGGAGATGAAGAAAATTGAAAAACAACAAGAAAGATACATACCAAAATTATGCTTGAAAGCTGGGACCAGGTGGAACCATAGCCTGTTGAGCCAATGGCCGCCTGGAGTCCAGCATGCTCTTTATTTATAGTGTAAGACAAACAAGAAGAGAAGGTAGGGCAAATAGTGCTACATGACCTACGCTGAACATAGTGTGATTTTCTTGTGATGGGGCATGTGCAGAAATGGAATAAGGAAGAAGGATACATAAATGTAACTGTCTCCTGGGGCTAAGCCATCTAGGGTCTACAATCTGGTCTATGGAGGAGAAAGGGAGTAGGGATTAGGTGAAGAGACATCTTCAGGCTTGGCCTGAAACACTGCACTACTGTCTGGTCCGGCTTCTTCCCAGCTTCTTAAGCTGGGCCACTTGACACCCCTTCCCCTTGCAAGTTCAAGCCTTTTTCACAGCCAGGAGAAATGTATAATTATGGTATTTCTCTCACTATCTGCAGATGTTTTTGTTTCATTTGATTTCCATATTCTACTCATCTTCAGTTACCAGGGTCAAAAGTAGCTATGTTCCAAGACATAACAATATAAACTCCCTTTGATCACATTTCATAGTTTATAAAATTAAGTGGCTTCCCTGCTTTTACAATCATGGATCCAGATGACTAAAGTTCATCACTAAACTATGGCTTTGTTCATACTTTGGTAATCAACCTAATGCCTTGTTTATTTAATATTCTTAGTTATGAGTTCTTAACACATCAGAGACCTGGTAAAATGCATTTATCTGGCAGCATGATTTGGGAGGCAAATAAGAGAAAAACCAATTCAAATGGCTTGAACAATGAACAAAATATATGAACTTAACTGGAAGCCTGGAGACCAATTAAGACATGAGAAGTCAGATGTCTTCCTTTTTTCCATTCTGCTTATTTCAGTAAGTCAGCTTATAAATTTCCTGATCATAAAATGGCAGTTCCAAGTATCACAGTGCTCCATGACATCAAAAGCAGCAGCACGAGAGAAATTGTTGCTTTTCCCTCAGCCTACAGTTTCTTTTGATCAGCTGAAAAATCTTTCAAAGGAATTCCAAGCTCATTCCCAGCACCTCTCATTGGCTAGAATTGCCCTACATTCTTAATCTCAACCAATCACAAAAGGAAAATGAGACTGCCTAATAATCTTAAAGACAATTTGTATTTGCCTTGGGCTCAGACTATGGTAGACTTTTCCAGAAAGACAAATGAACAGAGGAAAGTGAATCATAAGAAAATAAATAACAAGAAAAGAGAAGGGAAAATATGGAGGCGAAGTCAGCTAAAATTGATATTAGAGATCAAAAAGTAAATAAAAGTACATCCATCAGTTACTTTGTTCTCAAGCCACTATTTGGTATGGTTGGAGTTACTACTTCAAAGTGCTCTCACAGTAAGGGTAGAAATGTCAACAGAACCACAAACAATTTATTTGATAAACAGTATTAAAACTGTTATTGAGTAACATTGATATGTTTGTATTTTAAGGTACATTATTACCCTGAAAAGTTTCTGAAATCAGATTATTTCTCATCAAACGTAAAATCATGTTACCATCAGGAGCTCTAGAAGCAGTTTTTCTCAATTGTAAGGAAGTTCATAAATGCATTGGTATTATAACTTGTGTCTAGATGTCCCCCCAAAGCCGCATGCAGGCATAGGTGGGGCTTTTCAGAGGTAGCTGGATCTAGAGTGTGTGATACTGAAATTAAATGTGTGATGCTGGGATTAAGAGTGTGTGATTACTGAATTACTCCACTGGTTTGGCATAGTTCTGGTAGTGGATAATGAGAAGGCCCTCCCTGGGTGTGAGTGCTACCTACCCTGAGGGACAGAAAGAGGGTTGTTGCTTGTTGCTTGCTGCTTGCTGCCTTCTGCCTACCGACTCTGTGATGCCTCTCTGCCATGCCACTTTGCCTTGGAGCCAGCCAACTATGGACCAAAACCTCTACAAACTTTGAGCTACAATAAGTCTTTCTTCCTTTAACTTTGAGTGTTGGTTATTTTGTCTCAGCAATGACAAAACTGACTAAGACAACTGGTATTAGCTAAATGTAAATAAATGCTCACTACATCATTTCAAGACTTATTCTAATATGACAGTAATTAAGACAATGATGTAAGAGTAAGGCAATCAATAGAACAGAATAAAAAAACCCAAAATAGATACACAGTATATAGAGCTTTTGTCAATGATTGGTTAAGATATGGAAATGTGGTACAATTCCAGCCAAGGAGGGGGGTGGGGAATGAGCTTGAAATTCATTTGAAAAATTTTCCAGCTAAATAAAAAGAAACTGTGGGTGGAAGACAAAGATAGATAGAGAGGTAGAGGTAGATGGGGTAGGGGTGGCGATAGTACTGGTTGCTCTCCAGTAGATGAGGCAAAATAATCCAATGGGGGAAGAAAAGGTTTTGTTCAGCAAGTGAGGCTGGAGCGACTGGATGGCCAAAGTAGGAAAAGTGAACCTTGAGGTAGGCTGCTCAGTATTCATGAAAAATTTCAACAGGTTATAGACATATATATTAAAGAAAAACAAAGTTTCTAAAAGAAAATAAAAGAAACACTCTTTGTAAACTGAAGAAAAACACAAAGACTTCTCAGGCAGGCTACACAGTTCAAGAAGAACTAGTGCAAAAAATCTTAAGCAGTTTTCTTCAAAATAACTCCAGTTGGAAATAACTCCAGTTGGAAACAACTCAAATATCCAATAACATGGAAATGGATAACTAAATTGTTGCATATTAGTAAAATAAAAATTAGGGCTGGGGATGTAGCTCAGTGGCACCATGCCTATCTGGCAATGCAAGGCCCTGAGTTAGATCCCTGGTACCACCAAAAAAAAAAAAATCAACTACTAGAATATTCAACAACTTGGATGACTATCAAAAACATTATGCTAAGTAAAAGAATATATAGTCTATATATATTCTATATATATTCTATATATAACTATATATAACTATTTTATTTATCAGAAGTTCAAGAACAAGCATAACTAACCCACTGTGATACAACTAAAAACAGTTGGTTCCTCCAGAGTTGAGAGTGAGGCTGCTGAATAAAAAGAACCACAAGGGAACTTGAAGCAGTGATAGAAATGTTTTGTATCTTGGTTGGGGTTTTGAATATATGGACACATGTATCCATGTATCAAAACTTGTTGAATTGCATATTTAATATCTTTGCATTTTTTTTCATAGTTATACCTAAATAAAAACAATACAAAAATGAATGAATATATAAGTAGTGAACTATTTTAAGTTGTATTTTCTTTTGTCTGCATTGTAGGATTTCTAAACTCATGATTATGTCTTTTAATTATGTCCTAAAGAAAGTTTCTAAACACCTGTCATTAAATTCTACAAAATAAAAGTTATTTAGGAAACATTTACTAAAATATAACATGTATGCAGAGGCCTTTAGTGTACAGCTTCATCATTTTTGTTTTATTCATTAAGTTTATTGGTACATTTTAGGTATGCAGTACAATGACATTCACCATTGGGAATTTGTACCTTTACATGACATATCTTGGTTCTTTTTTCCTCATTCCCCTGCCCTCCCTTCAACCCCTCCAGACCCTCTCTATTTATAAAGACTGTTTCCATTGTTTCCTTTTCTCATATTTTTTTCTTTTCCCTTCTTTCCTTTCCCCTACCACTCCCAGTTCCCCTTCCCCTTTAGACTTTTTCTTCCTATTTGACATTATTTATTATACATTTTGATCCTTGTTTACACTTTCATAACAGACTCACTGAGAGATAAATTGAGGAAACAATTCCTTTCACAATAGCATCCAAAAGTATTAAATATCTAGGAATCAATCTAATAGAGGAATTAAAAGATCTCTACCTTGAAAACTACAGCACTCTGAAAAACGAGATTGAAGAGGATATAAGACAATGGAAAGACATCCCCTGCTCCTGAGTAGGAAGAACCAATATAGTGAAAATGGCCATACTTCCAAAACTACTATATAGATTCAATGTAATCCCAATTGAAATTCCAACAGTATATTTCACAGAACTAGAGAAAACAATTCAAAAATTCATTTGGAACCAGAAGAGACCTAGAATATCAAAAGCAATTCTAGACAACAAAGACATGACAAAGGGTATCACAATCCCCAACATGAAACTATACTTCAAAGCCACTGTGATAAAAAAAAAAACAGCATGGTATTGGCAAAGAAACAGACCTGAGGATCAGTGGAACAGATTAGAAGATGTAGAAACAACTCCAGACATACTCAGCCATTTCATCTTTCATAAAGGAGCCAACCACGCTCCTTTGATCATGGATCAAAGGATCCAATGATCATTGATCATTTTTTATGAAATAAATTCCTCCATGTAACCACCTCTCAGATCAAGATATAAAACCCAACTGATCACCAGCACCAACAGGTCTCCCACTACTCCCTCCTTGCTGCACAGTGTTTGCTACATGAATACACCACAATGAGTTTGTCCATTCTGATACTAATAGACATTGAATTGTTACCAATTTCTGTTTCTTATAAATAAACTAGCCAAGAGCAATGCTGTACATTTTGTTTCACTCACATAGTTATGTGACATAAAGTATATGTTCAGCTTTCACAGATATTACATAAAAGTTTTCCAAAGTGGTTGTGCCAATTTATATCATCATCAGGAGTGAGTAAGAATTCCAACTCTTTCACATCCTTACCAAGACTTGGTACTTTCACACTTTTCAATTTTTTTTTTGGTTGATCAGTTTTTGTTCTCTGTATTTCAGGGAGGGGTTATGTTTGCCTTTGTTTTTAATATCCAGATGGGAGGTAGTATCTCATAGTGGCTTTAATGTGAAGTTACATTTTAACTTGAATTTGGATCACTAATGTTGCTTAAAATGTCTTCATAAAGATTGCAGGGTGGGACCATTGCATATGCCAGAGAGGAAAAAACAGTAGCGGGGAATATGGAGATGCCATAAATCAATATTTTCCTATAAATCAACAACCTAACAACAGGTGCTATAAATGACTTATATAAGAGTTGATGAAGCTGTATTTATCACTGAAACATACAAAGACAGGAAGACATTAGGGAAACTGCTTGTCATTACTCCAGATAATGCAATTAAAAATAATGAAATTGTCCAAGTCATCATGATATCCTCAAAAAAAGATACCATTATGTCCATTTCATAGATAAAGAAACTGAGTAATTAGCAGAACAAGAATTTAAAACTAGGCAGGTCCAATTCTAATACCTATATTATCTCTTTTAAGATAAGCAGAATATAAAAGAAGCAAAGAAAAATCCATAGCCCTTGCCCACTTAGTCATCAAAATCTATAAATCTATTATCTCAAAATCCCCCTTGCCTATTATTATAACCATATGAATACATTTTTTAAAAATAACAAGATTGAGAAGTTGACCTATTCACATGATGTCAGAGCCAGGACCAGATTGGGAATCCCTTTCTCCCCAGAATAGGTCATTATGTTTCTCCTATGTCACAGGAGAAATCAACCAAACCCACTTTTCATCATCTGTGTCTTCCTGGAGCCTGAGCTACAGAGTGTGGGTGGGTGGGACACAAAGATATCCTGGTCTCCTCTCCACCCCTACCTACATACTGCATCCCATTTCCTCAAATAACTTTCACTCTGGGATTTAGTGTTCTAATTGATTTCTCCTCCTCTGGATTTATCAGTTTATAAAGGGGCATTACTTATGAATTTACTTTACCCCTATGAAAAAGGGTAACTAAGGATGACAGATTCTACTTAATGAGGGACAGATTATTTTAGAGGTGATAAACTTCTAGAGGCTACATAAGCCAAGCTGATGATAAGGTCCACAGATTCAGATATGCAGCAACACAGTAGGAACTACCTTGCTATCCATTTCCCCTCAGAGCCCAGATTTTCTTTGAACCATATTACTCCTGATAAGGATAAAGATTTCCCAGCCCATTGAATAACAAAGTGTTTAAGGGGCCTAATTATGCCTAACACAGCAAATCACCCTTACAAGAAATCTAACGCTTTTTGCCAACATAGAAACCATCCAACTATTTCTTTGTCTTACAATGATTGGGTTAACTAGGCAGGAAACACCTTTAAAATCAAGTTTGTGTACATCTTGATTCATTATAGCTATCTAAAGTAGAACTTGTTTTCCTAACTATCAGGAGGAAAATCTTAGCAACACAGTCACCTGGTAGAGTAAAACACATGCTCCAAATACATGATAAAAAACTGATTTCCAGCCAGGCATGGTGGCACACATCTGGAATCCCAGCACTTGGGAGGCAAAGGCAGGAGGAATTTGACGTCAGCCTGAACTGTCTAGCAAGATGCTGTCTCAGAAAACCTAAAAAAAAAAATTGATTTCCAAAGGTTTTAAATTAAGGATTATAATCTCTGCAAAACAAATAAATAAATAAACTAGGCATGGTGCTGCATGTCTGTAATCCCAGCACTTGGGAGCCTGAGCCAGGAGGGTTGCAACTTCGAGGCCAGCCTTGGCCACACAGAGAGACTCTGCCTCAAAAAAAGATTAAATAAATAAATCTTCAACCTGCAAACAACTAAAACATGAATAATGTGATTATATTGATGACTAACTCCCATTAAGCAGTGATTCCATTCCTTTGGGTAAGTCCTCCTCACCCAGCAAAGGAGGCCAGAGGGAGGGTGAAAGAGGAAGATGTCACATCCCCAAGACTAGATATGCTCAACCTGCTGGGCAGTCCATGGAGAAAGGGAAGAGAATGGGTCTCAATAATAATAGAAGGACAAACAGTCTTGAAAAAAAATATTTCTCTTTCAATATATACATTTTTATTAGTACATATTCACTTTTTAAATACTAGTTTTAATTGTAGCATTTCACACACACATATAACATATTTCAATTATCTCTACTCCCCATTACCCATTCTTACAACCCCCTTCCCTCCACCCCTTTATTCCCTTAAAGAAAATACTTAAAGTCACTAAAAAGCTAACAAATTGCTACAAAACTTAGAGAAATTATTGTAAAACCAACTTTTTTCTTTTAAAAATAAACCCTGGGAAGAATGATTTTGTAACATGAAGAATTCTCTCTTGTATGAATAGCTCTCCTCTCACTTTTATGCTTTATATGTTTGGTTTTCCAGGTATTGACTTTTTCATAAGGCTGTGTTTCACAAGATGGAGAATAAAACATCATTATATGGATGTAGAGAAGTCAATAAAAGTTATGGAAATGGCATCAAATTATTTACAAGCACTCTCTTTGATAATTCCCTTTCCAGATGATTATATACAATGTACTCTCCATTGAGTAAAGCCAAAGTTTCCTGTTGGAAAATAGTGAAATATCGACCGGCTTCTTAGGAGTCATAGATCTTAGATCTCCTTTATGGTAAGATTGTAGGTATCTTAGTTACCTTTCTCACTGCTGAAACAAAATACTTGACATCCAAAGTTAAAGGATGAAAAGTTTCTTTAGTTCACAGTTTGTAGAGGTTTCAGTCCATAATTGGCTGGCTCCAAGGCAGAGCGGCACATGGCAGAGGGGTGTCACAGAGGAGAAACAGTTCACAGCATGCAGAAAACAGCAAAATAAGAAAGGGAACCTTAGGAGAGTCTTTCTGCCCCTTTTATCTTATCCAGACTACTTAGGGCAAGTAGCACTCACATCCTTAATCCTAGTGCCCTTGAGTTTAGCATTCCACCATGAATCAATTCCAGCATCACACACTCTAGATCCAGCCACCCCTGAAAAGCCCGACTTATGACTGCATGAGGCTTTGGGGGGACATCTACACATAAGGCATAACAGTAGGGTTTGAAAGACATTCAATCCTTTCTTCTAAAATGATGAAACACCGTCTTTTACTATTCTACTCATAAAGACAAAAGAACCTTGGTGGATTCTAATGCTGTCACAAGATGCTCCTCAAAAAAAAAAAAAAGCTTTCTTTGAGATAAATATTTGAGAATGCTTCATATTAAATTCCCTTATTAGAGTCAAAACACATCTCTACAGTGGAAACCACAAGAAGTTCTGACATAAATAAAACTGTTGAGCTGGGGCAAGGGTGGTAGAGTGCTTTCCTTGCCCAGCATGTGCCATGCCCTGAGTTTCATCCCCAGCACCACAAAGAAAAAGGAAAAACTAGTATCCTTGCTTCATGCACGATTTCACAAACCATTTAATGATAGACTCCCTTTTTATTGTAGCATCTAAAAACTTCAAATGTAACACACTTTGGAAAATTTCAATCTGATAATGAAAATGTTGTGATAGCCCAACTTCCTCACTTACTTGATGGAAAAAAAGAAGTTAGAGCCCAAGCATGGCAATAGAGTTTTTAAGTTGACTAATTAACTAGACAAAGAATTTGACCTAACTTCTAGCCAAGTCCCCTCCCCACTGCATGATTCCAAGGGCCACACTCATAAAAGAAGCCTATCTAGAGTTTTCCCATTAATAAACGGTAATACAGAAAGTATTTGGCTTGGAAACAGCCCAAGTGCCCATCAACTGGAAACTGGATAAAGAAGATGTGGTTTTTTTATAAAATGGAGTACTACTCAAACATAAAGAATGAGAAACTAGAGACATTTATAACTAAATGGATGCACACTGAGGCCATACTCTTAAGTGAAATAAGACACACATGTGTAAATACCGAATAGTTTCTCTGGTGTGAGAAACTGAAAGGGTAAATAAGGATTAAAATGATTCAAGGAATAGTTGATAAAGTGAAATAGGAAGAGAAGGTCCAAATGGGTAGGGGAAGTGGGAGGGGTAGGAGAAAGGAAAGAAGAGAAAGGAAAAATGATGAGAAAAGGAAAAAATGGAAAAAAAGTTTTGAAAATAGGGAAGGGTGGAGGCAGTGAAGGGAGGGCAGGGAATGGGGAAAAAATAAGAACCAAGGTACATCATGTAAAGGTACAAGTACCCAGTGATAAATGTAAATGTACTGTATACCTAAAATGTACCAATAAAAGAATTTAAGAAAAAAAAAGAACGTATTTGGCACTGCTTTCCCTGTAGAAAAGCGCATGTCACAAAAAAAATCTGCTAATTTGTTCCTCAACCTAGTGTCTCTCTTCTGGGAAAAATCAGGCAAATCCCTTTCCAGTATCTTCACAGCTTAAGTCAGAGAATGGGAGAGAATAACAAGTATCTGATTTTCCTGGCTCTCAGTGTCACATGAGGTGAGTTCTAGGAATTGATATCTTTAACTCAAGAATTAGACTGGTGTACAGTGGTCTGGTCCCTGGGTTGTCTGACTTACTTGAAGGAAAGGAGGCCTTGAGCACTACTACTACTGTTCCACTACTGTTGACACAGGAAAATATCATTCCTGATCAGATAATGTTCAAATCAAGGACCATGGGAAATCAAAGGTCAAATCTAAGCTAAGAGGTTTTATTCAACTAAAATTAACACAAGGAATTAAATACAATTAAGTGGGCCGGGGATTTAGCTCAGTGGTTCCACCACCTGCCCAGTAAGCACAAGGACCCGAGTTTGATCCTCGGTACCGAAAACAAAAAACAAACTACAAAAAAATACAATTAAGTGTTCTCTTAAATTTTAAGTAAAATTAAACATAAAACCTCATATGTTGTCATTTTAAATCCAAACTAAGAGGAATTACACAGATTTCTGCAGGACCACTGACATCATGTAGGATCTCTGAAAACACATCTCCCCATCAGTACTCTCCATGACAGAGTTCTCTTCACATTCCCAAAAGGCTGAGGACATCCCTTCTTCCCCTAGGGAACACAGTAGAAAGAGATGAGGTTTTACCAATAGGGTTTAGGACTCCTGATATCTTCGCTGGACAGCTTGGGGCTGGTGTTCCATTGCATCTGAGCCTCTCACAGTCAGTGTCCCTCCTTGTACATCCCCATAGAGGGTCAGAGAGTCTCCTAAAAACAAGATAAAGCCTCAAATACTCCCAAGAAATCCTTGGCATAAAAAAAAAGTTCCATGTAAATCCACAAGACCTGCAAGATATTTTATCTGCTGGACTCTAAGGAAAAGCAATGCATTGCTAGAAATCTTATTCCTGGGCTAAAATGCTAGAGAGGAAACTAAATTCACTTCTTAATCACCCTCTCGTCCTGTCTGCAAAGGGGAAATGCTGTTTTCTGAATATACTAAGGGAGAGATGGAAGTATTAAAGCTACATTAATACTTTTTTGAGGAGAGAAAGGCCTACAATTTTACATTCATGCTATGATCATAGCTTAAAAACATCACCATAACCTATGAGACTATCAGAAAGCATTATTAAGAGCTCATCCCCTTCAATCCTATGAGCCACTCTCCCCTTCTTCTTCCTTCAAACCTACCATAAAGAAAGGATCAAATATATTAATTCTTACTTGGAAGTGACTGTCATGACAAGATGGCAATCACCCTGAAAGTATCTGGGGCAACTGTCAATTATTGTTGCTAACATCATTGTTGTTTTCAATAGCACTTTTTGATTTAAATAAATTCAAGTGAAACTTAGATCCAAACACAGCTAAGTTCCAGTCTCATTTTATGATTTACTTACTGTATAAATTTAGTAATAAGAAGGATAATGTATATTTTCATAATAATTATTCAGAAAGCACTGGCTGCCAAAACATACCAAATCAAATTGAACAAGTGTGCGATCACAGACTGATCAATCACAGCCTGGGGGAATAAACTATAAAACTAACCTTGAGTTATTATAATATCATGATTTAAAATAGAGAAATCATCTTTCAGTCTTTTTCAGATAGTTTCATTGCTTGGAGATTACAGTGTTTGGACTACCAGATATGATATCTTCACCCTAGCCTTTGAAATCTGGGTTATATTTTTATTTCAGCATAACATTATTGAGCCTCTACTGAGTTCTGAGTGATTCCCACAGGAAGTGGCCTCAGACTGTTGGGGTCATTCATTGTATTCCCTCTCAGCAGGCTTTCCAATCAGTGTTTTGTAGGGAAGACTTTCCACTGGGCCACATAGCCCCAAGGAGAAGCAGCAAGATGAAGTCTCTCTGCCACCTGGACTGTGTGGGCACTGAGGGGTCCAATTCTGTGGGAACATGACTGTGGAGGTGAGCTAGAGCCAGGGAGGAAGCCAGGGTAGCGACTAGAGCATACTGAACTGGACCTTTCCTATGCTAGGATTCGGGAGGTAAAAGAGACTATGAGCTTTGAAGAGGACAGGTCATTTCAACAACCTGAATTTTGTGACCTATTTCCAATATTTTCCCTGTGTAGCCCTGCTGATATTCACTTATTTTAAAAAACAGTCAATTTTTAAATACCCTGACTTGTCTCAGTCATGATGAAGGGGATTTACTCCTGTTCTGCTACACTTCCAAGATGATGCCTACTTCCAAGAGGCCAAGGAAACAGAAGAGACAGAAATGGAGAAAGGAACATCCTAAGGGGAAGTAGAAACTGAGGAGAAACTGCCAGATCCCTTTGGTTCATCCTCCTTGAATGTATGAAGATCGCTCTCATGCTCAAAGTGCAGAGGTACTGAATTTTAAATTTTGTATTTTCCCTTATACAGATCCCATTCCTTTATTTGACAGCAGCGAATCTAAAATGCTAACATTCTCCTCTACCATTTTCACACTAGATGTCTTTGGTTCCTGTTTTTCAAATAATGTGGAAGTAACTAAGCATGAACTTCTTCAATTTTCTTCTCTGCTGTCTTTCAGCAACATAAGCAGATTCATCCACAACTGCTTTTCCTGTCCTCTATGTCCCTGTGAAGTATTTCCTAGTCCTTTCTCAGACTAATCCTTAATCTTAATCCACTTTTCTCCTTTTTTTTCCAGAAACTTGTGCACTGAATTACCCCTCTTCTCTCAAATCTTCCTTTAAATAATTCTTTCATTACAGGGGGAAGGGTACTTTTGGATATTTTTCCCTAGATATAACCATCTGTTTTCCTTCCAGTCTGTCAAAAAAATCTAAAAGTATAAATTACACTTACTATATTTATTTTTCTTTACCTCTTTTCACCAGGTGGTTCAAGAAGCAAACTCCTACTCATTCTTCAAACCCAGCTGAATTTTTTACTATCACTGTGAACTTCTCACAGCTCCTTCCTCTCTTCTGTCATGAAGAATGGACCCTCTTTTCTGTACCAAAAGCCCCATGCTGCTTCCTCCATTGTACCCCCTTCCATGATCCATATTATAGCATCTGGTGCTTAGGTCTATTTCTCCACAACATTCTACATCTCCTGAGAACTGCAACTACATCTTGTTCTTTTTTAAAAATAGTTTTTACCACCTTATATGATGTTCAAAGCACAGCAGGAATTCCATAAACATTTATTTGATGAAAAGACTATCGTTCTTAAATTCTGGGTCCCCAAGAAGCACCAATACCCAAAGATAATGAAGACGAGCAAACTTTTTTGGGGCCAGAGCTATGGAGTAAGAGAAGGTCTTCATCAGAGTCAATACAAAGCTCTGAATCAGAAGAAAGAATTATAAGAGCCTTAAATGTGTACAAATGCCACTGTCCAAAGTCTACAAGGAACTCCTGGGACAAAAGTGAAAAAAACTGGAGTTACTTGGGTTATAGCTGAGAAAGTACATGCCAATTTTGGTTTCTTAGATAACTAAGTTAGTCCACGCCAAGAAATTCTCAGTCCCTGGCTGTAAGAATCCACTAGGTGTCATCACCAGATACAGTTGGTGTTTAGATGTCCCTGGAATGAATGGGAGACCTAAGGCAGGAAAGAAGGAAAAGGCTGACCATCTTTGCCAAGTAAAACTGTTTGCACACAGACTTAAAATCTGAATTTCAATGACTGAACTCTTTTGACTTTTAAAGTACCTCCCACCCACAACAGAAAAAGCCTACAAATATTTTCATTCTCACAATCTTTGCATCTCGTTTTCTTTTCTCTTCAGCCTAATGGTGTTTTGGAATAAAAATCTGAAATTCTATGTGTTTAATCAAATACCACTTACAGAGGACTAGGAAGAGCTCCCTACCCCACCCTGAGTCCATCCTTCCTGACCCTCACCGACCCACTTTGATTCTACTCTCAATAGCAATTTTTTCTTGCTTTTTTCAAATTGTTCAAATTAAATCATGATCACTAACGACATTTTTAGGGTCAAAGGAGAAAAGAAAACACTGGAGAAGAAGCAATAGCTGTCAAAGGAGTAAAGGTTTTTCCTGGGGCAATATAAAAGAAAATAGAGATGGAAAACTACACAGCTTTAAATTCCCAAAGAAACTGAGGGAGGGCTGATGAATATCGGCTGTTGAGAAGCTTTTTCCCAATAAAGTGAGAAATCTATTCTTTTTAACTTGATCCCAACAGGGAGATATCGCTGAGGCTACTTTCAACAGATGGAAACACTCCACCTGCCTCAAGGATATACTACAGCATAAACAGCTACTGTTTCTCATGTGTCTTGTTAATGTGTTCTGTACACTGAAGTCCTACACAATTACACAGCGTATTTCCTTCTAGGAGCTTAGGGCCCTTTATGGAGAGCTTAATGCTTTAGAAAGCAATTTCCTGGCTCCCTCAATGAAGTTTGAATATTGAAGGGGCTGTCACAATCTAAACAGGTCTATTCTTGTTCTCCTGTCTGGACTCAGGCATGTCTTCTACCAGTCTGCATGGGCCCACCTTTTCCTACAGCCACCATTCCAGAAACCAGCATTGTGTAGGTGCCTGTGGATGGGTGTCAGCTGAGCTGCATTGAAAACCCCTCACTTTAGACTGCAAGCATCACTGATGGTGATGGGAGACACAGTAATTATCATTAGCCCTCCGTGGTTTGAGCAACAGGGGATGTGAGCCAATTGATAAAGGAGATGAGAGCTGATTAATAAACTCTCTCTGTGTAGTAGACAGGTGGTTCTCAAATGTGAATATCCATGAGAATTTACCCAAAGTGTTCGCTTAAATATAATATCCTGCCCCTCCCTTCCTAAGACATTGATTCAAGAAGTCAGAGTGGAGCCCACAAATTTGCATATATATATAACACAGTCAAGGGCAGCTGGTCCACACTCAGAGAATGCTGGGATGCACAATACTGACACATGTTCTACATAGTCCTCAGAGCCTCCAGGCACAATTAAGCTCCAGTCAGCCATGAAGATAGCCAGTTCTTAATGTGCTTTGCCCTTCCATTTTCCACCTCCATTTTATACTCTCCATCCCTTGCTCCTGTTTCCTGGGATCACTTCTCAAATGAACTACCTGAAATACCCTTGTTTCAGGCTCTACTTTGAGAAGAAATCCACCTTAAGGCCTGGGCTTTTTGCCCCCATTTGTCATCAATACTCCTATTGGATTCACTCAGCCTTGTTCCCTTGGACAGTATAGTTATAAACTCTGCCTTCTTATCACAGCATAAAACAAGATCAGAACTAACACCTTATTCAGCCATGCAAGCCAGTAGAGCTTTACTGAGATCAGACATTTAATAGGAGTTAGTACTGGTGGCAGTTGTATTCTATGTATTTAAGTCAAAGGCTTGACCTTCTCACCTCTATTTTGTTCATAAGCTTACCAGGGAATCACAGATTTCCTAAGGATCTCTCATAGCAGTGGAGAGAAACAGTTTTGTGGGATGTGATACTGACATGTTGGGTGCCTGTCAAGCAGCCATTCCTCTCTTTGAAATCAGAGCACCTGTGTTCATGCAGTGTGCCCAGCTCTGTGGTATGAATCATGATTGTTTAATTCAATTATGTCTACAGTACAGTAAGCTATTGCCTAATGCTCATTTTCTCGGCCTTCTTGTCACTGCAGTGTTTATACTGGACACTTAATTTTGGCCAACAGGAAATGAGAGGAAGTTTGAAGGTGCTTCTGAAAAACAATTTTTATCTCTATTGAAAAAACGTAGTAACAATATCTTCTTTTGTTGCCTGGGTGGTTGCTACTCTCCTGCCCTGTGAATGCAGGTGTCCTGCTTGACTCAGTGACAGCCACCATGCAACCGTGAGGTTACAATATCAGCATAGAAAGCTGCCTGATTCTGAATACTTTGCTATATCGGATGATTAATATCACTTGAGTCACCATTAGTCAAGTTCTTTTTTTTGTATCCAAAGATATTCTTGACTTATATGTGACAACTGCATCCAGAATATATAAAGAACTCCTACGAATCAATAATAATGAGACAAACAAATCAATAAAAAAAGGGAAAGATCTACATAGTCACTTCACACACACAAAATGACACAAATGATCAATAAATCTATAAAAAGGGTGCTCAATATAAGTATCCATCAGGGAAATGCAAATTACAAACCAAGAAAGACACCACTACATACTCACCAGAATGGCTAAAAATTATAAATAATGGTAATGGGAATATTTGCAAGATGTATTTTAAGTGGAAATTTCTTACAGAGCTGATGGAAGTTAAAACACTCTTGTTCCAAATGGCAAGGATGTAGATTAGAAGATGAATGGCAGCTTCAAACTGTAGCCAAACCACAAGGCTGCACCCCACCTACCCACCTACCCACTGCATAAGCTACCCACTTGGTCACACTCAGAAGTGGACAGGAGAAACTCTGTCTCTGCAGGGGAACCAGACTCTTCTATCCCACAAACTCGGCCACTGATGGGGAGCTGCCAGACACTTCTTTTATCCTTCAGCATTTCATGTGTGACAGCCTCAAGTGGTTTCAATGATAGATATAGTTCTTAGATTATTTTAACTATTTCAAAAAACAAAATTTGGTACTTAGGTTGATGAGGATATGTGTAGTTATGGAGATAGTAAGTAAAAGTGTTTTATATCTAGACTTCTCTGGATAATCTAGGGCTGGAGATAAGCACTTCCATTACTTTATAACCTTGTAACTCCTTACTAAATAAATATGTATTTTATGGATTCTAAATAAATATCTGTTGATTTGAATTGATTTTGCTATTAAATCCTCAAAGAGCAATACTAAGATTCATAGATAGCTATGTCCTGGATGTACACACACACACAAACACACACACACACACACACCCCATCATTTTCTTCCTTTCCATGTCACAACAGAAAGTATACCAAAAAAAGGAGGGGCAGAAGTCATGCCTCAAGTACCACTTACTCTGAAATCTTAGCCATGTTGTTTTACCAAAAAGTCCTTGGTTTTACCACCAGCAAAATGAAAAATACCAATAGTTTCCCTGACCCAAGATTGGAAACAAGACCAGTGATCTCTCAAGGCTGCTTATAACTCAAAAGAGAGCAAAGTCTTTGAGGCTACTTCAGTCAAGTTGTCTCTCATTTCTTTTGCTCTCTCATGGTTTTACAGGTCTCATCTTTCCTTTCTTAAATTATATCTCCTTTCTTTCAGCCACCTTTGTCCTTCACTTTATACAAGCCACAGGCCCCATTTCCATCCTTTTCTTCCCTAACATGAATCCATTGTCCATTCCCCTCTCCTGAACCCATAAAGAGATGAATTATAATACTTCCCATATATGTAAAATCACAGAAAGCCTATCCTCTTCAACACTCCACAAAGGAAATGCTGAATTCTTTGGAAAAACAGGGAGATATTTACTTAAATGTATTTGATAATATATTGTTAGGATAATAATCAGTGGGGATAAGGAGTTAATGGATATTTTCCAACCATAAAAGATAATGATACCCATAGACTAAAAGAAAAATATTATATACAAAAAGAAGATAATTCTTTCATAATAGGAGTTCCATTTTTCATTTTTCTACCATTGTAGGTTAACCCTACATATATTTTAAGGTCTCATAAAGTATGTGACATCTAAGTGGATACTGCTGTCCCATAGGAATTATATTTTAATGGGGTGAGGTGGATAGTATTATCTAACATAAACATTAAAGACTAACATTTGTCTCATGTGTAAAAGTTCTAATATTTATGATCCTCCATAATCACAATTATTAAAAATAGTAAAATTATCCCAAGATCCACAAAGCAGATATAAAACACTAGACAAGTGAGTAATAGAAGGGGTCTTATTGTATTGTAAAATAAATTAAAAATCCATCATAAAAACAATTTCAGGAGCTCCGCCATGGCCATCCCACGCTCCTAGGGCAGAGAAGCTGAGCTGGTCCCAGCACCCAGAAAGAAGCTCTCAGGCCACCATCCCACGCTCCTTGGGCACAGAAAGGCAGAGAAGCTGAGCTGGTCCCACCACCTGGAAAGAAGCTCTCAGGCCACCATCACATACTCCTAGGGCAGAGAAAGTGAGCCAGTCCCAGCACCCGGAAGGAAGGTTGCCCGCCGCAATCCCACACTCCTAAGGCAGAGAAGCTGAGCTGTTCGGGCACGAGAAGCACAGCCCGCCCCCCTCCCGCACCATTGAAATGAGAAGACACTTAAACAAGCCTAAAAAACAGACTTCTGGATCACCTACAGCAAACCCAAAGAGAAACGAAATGAAACAATCTGATACTCAACCACCTGGACTCTCTGAACTGGCAACAAAAGAGGATCTGGGAAAAATGGAATCAGACATAATTACTCAGATAACAGCAAAGATTTTGCTCATGGTGCAAGACATGATTAATAAATCTAGAGAGGACACAGATAAAAAAAAAATAGAGGATCTGAGGAACATGATGGAATCCCAACATAGGAAACAAATGGAATCCATAAAACAGATGCAAACAGATTTCCAGGAGATTAAAAACCCCAACGAAAGTCTGCCGAGCAGAATGAACCAATGTGAGGATAGAATTTCAGATATAGAAGATAAGATTGCAATTAGTGACGAGGAAAAGAAAAGTTGCTTTAAGATTGTAAAGGAGAGTCGCTTGGAAGACAGCAAATCAGCCCACTGCAGACAGGCAGGTCTGTGCACCCCCTACCCAGGTCCGCAGTTGCACCGAATACTGAATCAGCCCGCTGCACACAGGAAGGTCTGTGCATGCCCTACCCAGGTCCAGAGTCGCGCGGAAGACGCCAAATCACACCGCTGCAGACAGGCAGCCACCTGGTTCCACACTACAAAGGTACAGAGGACACAAGACCACCAGACCAAGGTACTGAGTCCCGCCGCTCCCGGCCCAGAGGCAGGGGCTTCTGAGCCGCCGTTCCACTGCTCCTGGTCTAGAGGAAGAGGCTTCCCGGTCACCATCCCTCCCACTGCTCCCAGCCCAGAGGAAAGGGCATTTGGGCCATCTTCTGTCCCCCTGCTCCTGGCCCACAGGAAGGGGCTTCCAGGCCGCCATCCCACCCACCACTCCCGGGCCAGAGGTAGGGGCTTCTGAGCCACCATCCCACTGCTCCTGGTCCAGAGGAAGGGGCGTCCCAGCCACCATCCCTCCCGCTGCTCCCAGCCCACAGGAAAGGGCTTTTGAGTCACCATCCCTACCGCTGTTCCTGGCCCCTGCCCCACCTCTCCCAGCTCAGAGGAGGTAATCCATACAGGAGCTAACAGCCCCCTGCCCCAGTTGAAATGAGAAAACAAGTAAATAAGTCTCAAAACCAGACTTCCAGATCACCTACAGCAACCCCAAAGGGAAATGAGATGGAACACTCTGATACTCAACCACCTGGACCCACTGAACTGGCAACAAAAGGAGATCTGGAAAAAATGAAATCAGAAATAATTTCTCAGATAACAGGAGAAATTGTGGCCCTAGTGCAAGACATGATTAATAAATCTAGAGAGGAGCTCAGGAACATAATAAAATCCCAACATAAGAAACAAATGGAATCCATAAAAGAGATGCAAATAGATTTCCAGGACATGAAAAATTCCACTGAAAGTCTACGCAGCAGAATGAGCCAATGTGAGGACAGAATTTCAGATATAGAAGATAGGATTGCAATTAGTGATCAGGAAAAGAAAAATTGCTTCAAAATTATAAGGGAACATGAGAAATCAATCCAGCAGCAGCTAGATGATGCAAAGAAGAATAACATAAGACTGATTGGAGTCAATGAAGAAACAGGAGAGAGTGTAGATGACAAAAAATCTCTTCACAGAAATAATGGCAGAAAACTTCCCAAGCAGGGGAAAAGAGCTTGACATAAAGATAAGTGAGGCATACAGGACTCCAAATAGCCTTGATCAAAAAAAATCTACACATAGGCATATAATTGTTAAGATTCCAGAAACTCAACAAAAGAACAAAGTTCTCCAAGCAGTCAGAGAAAAGAAACAAATGACATACAAAGGAAAGCCCATCAGAATCAAAGCAGACTTCTCAACACAAACCATCAAGGCAAGAAGAGCTTGGAGTGACATATTCCAAGCCCTAAAAGAAAACAGCCTCCAACCCAGATTGATGTACCCTGCAAAATGAGCTTTCAAAATTGATGCAGAAATAACATACTTTCATGACAAAGAACACCTTAGGAACTTCATGAATACCAAACCAGCACTGCAAAGAATTTTACACAATATCCTAGGAACAGACATTGAGGATCACAACCCCGGGAAGCAAAGCAGAATGAACCCATCTGGCATGACAAGAAATTCAATGTAAAGGGGGAGAACTCAACAAAAAGAAAAGGTCATGGCAATGACAAGTCAATGCGTTTCAGTTATAACCATCAATGTTCATGGTCTCAATTCACCAATCAAAAGAAAGAGACTGGCAGAATGGGTCAAGAAGCAAAATCCAACAATATGTTGCATACAAAAAACACATTCAATTCAAAAGGAAACTCATAGACTGAAAGTTAAAGGGTGGAAAACAATATTCCATGTGACAGGAACCCGAAAAAAAGCAGGAGTAGCTATCCTCTTTGCAGATCAAGTAGATTTCAAACCAACACTGATTAAGAGAGACGAAGAAGGACACTACATCCTTGTGAAGGGAAGAATCTGAGAGGAAGAGATGACGATCATAAATATCTATGCACCAAACACTAGTGCACTCAAATAAGTAAACAAATACTAACGGACATGAAAAGTCATATATGCAGTAATACAACTGTAGTGGGGGACCTCAACACCCCACTGTCACAAATAGATAGATCAACTACACTAAATATAAGTAACGAAATACTAGAACTCAATCAAACTCTTGAACAAATGAACTTAACAGATGTTTACAGAGTCTTCCACCCCACAAAATCAGAAGACACATTCTTCTCACCTGCACATGGGTCATTCTCCAAAATAGACCACATACTCTCACATAGAACATGTTTAAGTAAATGCAAAGGAACTGAAGTTATCCCCTGTATATTATGACACCATAGTGCGATGAAATTGGAGATCCACAGCAAAAGAAACTCAAAAGATTTCATAAACACGTGGAAATTGAACAACACACTTCTGAATAACCAATGGGTCACAGAGGAAATTAAAGAAGAAATCAGACAGTTCCTTCAATTAAATGACAATGACAATACAACATATCAGAATCTATGGGACACAATGAAAGCAGTCTTATGAGGGAAATTCATAGCAGTAAATACGCATATTAGGAAAACAGAACGAGCCCAATTAAACAACCTGATGCTGAACCTCAAACAGAATGCAGACGATCATCAAGAAGATCATACACCCTGATCAAGTGGGATTCATCCCAGGGATACTGGAATGGTTCAATATATGCAAATCAATCAATGTAATACATTATATCAACAGAGCCAAGGACAAAAACCATATGATTATCTCCATAGACGCAGAAAAAGTATTTGACAAAATCCAACATGCATTTATGATAAAAACCCTACAAAAAATTGGAATAGATGGTCTCTACCTCAAACTGATAGAAGCCATCTATGAAAAACCAACAGCCAATATCATACCAAATGGTCAAAAACTGAAATCCTTCACACTAAAATCAGGAACAAGACAAGGATGTCCACTATCACCACCCTTGTTCAATATAGTTCTGGACACATTAGCCATGGCAATGAGACAAGAGAAAGAAATGAAAGGAATAAAGATAGGTAATGAAGAAGTCAAATTGTCATTATTTGCAGATGACATGATACTCTATATAGAAGACCCCAAGAACTCCACCAAAAGTCTTCCAGACTTAATAACCAAATTCAGTGGAGTAGCTGGATACAAGGTCAACACACAAAAATCAATAGCTTTCCTTTACACCAATGACAGACTCACTGAGAGAGAAATAGGGCAAATAATTCCTTTCACAATAGCATCCAAAAAACTGAAATACCTAGGAATCATCCTAACCAAAGAAATCAAAGAACTCTTCTCTGAAAACTATGGCACTCTGAAAAGAGAGATTGAAGATGATACCAGAAAATGGACAGACATCCCCTGCTCCTGGCTAGGAAGGATTAATATAGTGAAAATGGCCATACTTCCAAAACTGCTATATAGATTTAATGCAATTCCAATTGAGATCCCAGCAGCATACTTCATGGACCTGCAGAAAACAATCCAAAAATTCATTTGGAACAAGAAGAGACCCAGAGTAGCAAAAGCAATTCTAGGTAACAGAGACATGGCAGGCGGTATCACAATCCCCAACCTGCAACTCTACTACAAAGCTACTGTGATAAAAACAGCATGGTACTGGCAAAGAAACAGACTTGAGGACCAGTGGAACAGATTAGAAGATGCAGAAACAATGCCAGACACACTCAGCCATCTCATCTTCTACAAAGGAGCCAAACACCCTCACTGGAGGAAAGATAGCCTCTTTAATAAATGGTGCTGGAAAAATTGGGCTTCAACTTGCCAAAGATTCAAACTAGTCCTGTATCTCTCATCATGCGCTCAACTAAAATCAAAATGGGTTAAAGATCTAAATATTAAAATAGAAACTCTGAACCAGTTGGAACAGAGGTTAGGTAGAACCCTTGAAGACATCGGTGTAGGAAAAGATTTTATGAACAAAACCTCAGTTGCCCATGAACTAGCACAAACAATCAACAAGTGGGATCTCTTCTTATTGAAAGGCTTCTGCAAAGCAAGAGAAACCACCAGCAGTGTGAAGAGACAACCCACAATGTGGGAAAAAATCTTCACCTGCTCTTCCTCAGACAAAGGTCTACTATCTCGAATCTATAAAGAACTTAAAAAGATCAGACCTCCCAAATTAAAAGACCCTAAAAATGGGCATCTGAAATGAACAGAAATTTCTCAGACGAAGAAGTAGAAATAGCAAATAAATACATGAAAAAATGTTCAACGTCACTGGTCATTCGAGAGAGGCAAATGAAAACAATGCTGAGATTCCACTTCACTCCAGAAAGAATGTTTCTGACCTCATCTATATTTTTATCTGTTTCTGTTCTAGGGCTTCTAATCATGTCTTTCACTCTGCTCACCATCTCTGTAGATATCTGGGAGATTATTTCTGCTTTGAATTTTTCTAGAGCCTCATTCATCTGTTTTGTTACTTCCTGAGCTATCAGTTCAGGGTGTTCAGGTCGTTGGTTTTTGGACTTGTCCACCTCATTTCTCCCAGGGTTTACCCTTGGTGGGGTGGAAGTCTGAGTTTGTGCCTTGCTTAAATGTCTTCTCATTTTTCTTTTTGGTACTGTCTTTCGTTTAACTCCTGGGTTGATACTTTGAAATTGCTTATTGTAAGTATCTTTGCTGCTTGTAATTAGAACCCTTATGGAATGATTGCTTCTCAGAGGTGACTTCCAGATATAGCTGGTCTTTAAGTTTTGAGTCTCTAATAACTCTGAGGCTATCTCATTTTCATTGTACTAGGAAGGATCCCTGACTAGATCAATAACAACACCTTAGCCCAAGTGATACAATCAGCAACACCATTGCATCAAGTACATCTTAGAAAATGACATTTTGTGGTAGTTATTAATCTATCTCTTTAACTGTGTGAATTAAATCAAGGTCAAGGAGCAACCCAAGATATGTTTATAGTGAATAAACTCTTCAATATAACAACTTTACCCTTCAGGATGGGGAGTTGGAAGGAGTTGGGGAGGGAGGGACAGATAGGTAGAAGGATAGGGGAAGGTTTCCAGTGAGGCCAGAGGACACAGGCGAGAAGGAAAAAGAGAATAATAGAAAAATAAAGAACTCTGATTGAGGGCCAGAACAGGGACAAAAAGGGAGATTAATAATATGGGACAGCAAGAGAGTGAGTGTAAGAGAGAGAGTAGGGAAAGAGAAAAGAAAGAAGAAAAAATGAAGAGAAAAACAAAAAATTGCAAAGAGTAGGAAAAATATTAAAGATAAGTGAAAAAAAAGGAAAGAGGAAGGAAACAAACCAATAATACTAATTTTGGAAACAAAAAATAGAAATAAAAATGAAGGGCCTCTTTCAGGGTATGTCTCTGCTGTCACAATAGACAACATGGGTAGCAGTGTGCAGATATGTCAATGAGTCTCAGCAAGCCAGTCACAGACCCATGAGATTCAGGCAGATTTCTGACTGCAAGTCCCAAGTTCAGCTCCCTGCCCTCCTGTAGGGTTGAACGCTGCAGGGTTGTACTGCAGGTTCCAGCTGCCCTTCACCTGAAGATAGTCCTGATTCCAATGGGAGGTGATGATTGCTCAAACTTACCCAGTACAGTGGTCTGGTGGTCTGGTGGTCTCTGTGTCTTTGAAGTGTGGAACCAGATGTCAGTACAGCCAAGAGGCCAGAGAAGTTGTGTGTGTGTGTGTGTGTGTGTGTGTGTGTGTGAGGTCCAGTGGATTGCTGCCAGGGCATGGGTTGGATTGGCGCATTCCATGGATGAGGACCCTCCTACTGCGTCCACAGAGGTGCCTGTATGAAGTGGGCTGGATTGGTGCATTCTGTGTGGGCGGGAACCCTCCTACTTGATCACAGAGTTGCCTGTTTGAAGCAGGCTAGAGTGGAGCATTCTGTGCAGGCAGGGACCCTCCAACTGCGTCCGCAGAGGTGCCTGTGTGAAGCAGGCTGGATCAGGGCGTTCTGCAAGGGCAGGCTATCATAACTTCTTAATGAAAGGAGTTACAAAGTTACACTGCAGGGATCTGACTATAGAGAAGCAAAGATTTGGGCCATTTTTGCAATTTTTCTACCATGTACTATCTTTTAGAGTCCAAATAACCTTGCGTGCTGGGTGTGGTGAAGCATGCCTGCAATTCCAGCACTCTGGAGGTTGAGGCAGGAGGATCTCTGAGAGTTGGAGGCCAGCCTGGGGCTATACAGTGAGGTCAAGGCCAGCCTGAACTAAAAGGGAAGCCCTGTCTCAAAAACCAAAATAACAACAACAAAAACCAAATAAAATTGCTCAAATTCCCACCCAACTTCCCTAAAATCTCCTTAGATTTTCAGTGTGTATGTGCTCCCTTGTTAATACACTCTAAATTCTTCTCTTGTTGAATTCTCTATCACTTTGCTAATTATCTGGCCTCCCCTGCAACTGCTGCCATCTCTCTCTAGGCCCATCTCTTCTCCTATATTAACCAAGGCACCATTACAGCAAGACTCTTGGGCAATAAACTGCTGAATGTTTGGAGATAATGGGGTGAAAGTAGTGATTAGTACACAGTGCAGAACAGAAAAAAACCTAAATGGAACACTAATACAACTCTTCTTTAAAAATTCCTCAGCCATAGTCACTGGCCAATTTGTTTTAGATTGTTATCTTTGTTCTCACCAAATCTCTGTAAAAACCCTCTTCTCTTTTGAACAGTCAGGATACATGCAACAAACAGTAAACTACATCATAAAATAACTGAAAAAACTTAAAACTCAAGGACGTGGGAGCAACTATAACTGTCTGTACACATATATGGAAATGTTATGGGCATTTCAGGGGGCAAATTTAGATCTTATGGTTGGAAGTTACAGGTTTATCAGACTTCAACTAATTACAAAGAAGATATTTCTAAGTTGTAGAATTGTCCAAATACATAAAAAACTATAAAGTAAATGTCGATGAAACCTGGAGATGGACATAGAGATATCTCTTAGTGCATGTAAGCCTACAAGAATACACAATCTCTCCCAAATTTTACATTCTGTAATTTCTCAACATAAGAGCTTCCCACCATCAAACCATGTACTGCAACTGAGCAACCATATCATGTAAAACTTTGAACAATTTCTAGGAGCTATCAAGTGTAGTGACTTTTAAAAATGAGGTTCACATTCCTTTAAGGTATATAGGAACAAGCCATTGGGGTAGAGAAAAAACAGATATTTTTTTCTCTAAAGTGTAATGAAGAAATTAAGCATTTGTAATATTTCATATATGAACAGTATCCCTATTTCAACAATATCTTTATTCTATAATAAATATGGATATATTAGAAATACATGCACTTTTTGGACCACTGAAATGAACTTTATACTTTATACAAAGTTTTTATTGAGTGCTTAGAATATGACAGGCATTGTTCTGAAATCCTGAGGATATAGGAGAGAATATACAGATAATGTCCATGGTATCTCATAGAGCTTTGCTTAGAATGACTAATGATGACCAAAGAAATGAGCACAGTAGATTCTTTAATTCATGGTATTATGTTCTATTAAGTTGTGATAAACACTGATCTCGTGAATAATGAACTGTTGCTCTTAAGAGAAATAATATTAAGAGGTAGGTTTCTGTGAGACTTTGATCACATTTTCAACAATTGATCAATGTGTAATTTTGTTTTATACGTGCTTCTGTTTAAAGGAACTTTATCCAGTATCATTAATAACATAGCCAACAGCCCTGTAACTCATGCCTAATATTATATAACACACAGGTTTTATCCACACGGCATTTCACACAGTATTTTTGCACATAAAAACTCTGACAGAACTTTGACACTATGCACAGGGGTCATTTTAAACAGAGAAATCACCAATAAAAACATGGAAATGTAAAAAAATGTACCACACAAAAAAGGACACTTGTATACAGTTTGAGCTGAAAACAAGAAAGCCAATGGTTCCAGTGTTAAAATTCACCTGGGAACATGTGCATCAAGAGACTCACTTTGCCTCTGTGAACATCTGCAAAGGATAAAAAAAGAAAAAAACTTAAGTATTGACATGGGGGTTACAAATAAATTTCAATGAGTAGGTGATCCTACAAATACAGAGTCTAAGAATGATGAAAATAATATATAAAAGATCAAATGGTAGTACATTCTATGAGGAAATAAGTAAATCGGGGAAAGGGAGGAGAGAGTGTTGGGCGAGGGGGTCATAGGGTCACTGTTAGACTTTAAGTAAGGGAGAGACCTGAAGGAGAGTGAGAGAGAGCCACGTGGATACCTGAGAAAAGCACCTTCCAAGCAGAAGGAGTAATGCTGCAAAGGCCAAGAGACAAGTGTGACTTGTAAGGAACTGGTAGGAGGCCTGTGTAGCTGGAACAAGTGAGGAAAGGAAGATGATTTTTTTAAAAAACAGGTTAGAGACAGTGCATGGGAGAGAAGGGGCACAGATTATTTAGGGACTTGTGACAGTGGTAGCTGACTTTAAAAATAGCATCTTTTTAAAAAGACTACTCTGGTCAGTGGAGAAAAGACTATAGGGCTACAAGGTAGTTGTGGTGATGGTTGGGAGGACAGTGAACAGGGATGCCAGTAAGGACAGTATTGTAATAACCAGGGTGAAGGGCGGTAACCGCAAGGACTACGGTGGTCCTGGTAGAGATGAGAAAAACCAGAGTCTCAATTTATAAGGTGATGGGGGGATTAGCTGATGGGTGGGATGTGTAGTGAGACAAAGGAAGAGATAAAGGATAACACCAAAGTACTTGGCCTAAACAGTTAAATTACAGAGTTATCATTTGCAGAGATGGAGAAGACTTTGAAATGAGAAAGCACAGAACAAGTGTGGAGAGGTAAGCAAGAATTTAGGCAATACACTGTCTGTTGGACACTCCCATGTAAGTGTTGAGAAGACAGGAAGGAGGCTGGAACTCAGGGGGAGGTACATATATAACACCGTCTCAATGGTGAAAGTATTTAAACTCGAAAGGCTGGACGACATTACCCAGAGAGCGTTGTAACAGAGAGGAGAGATCCAAGAGTGCCCTGGGGTGCTTCCATATTGAGTCATTAAGGTAAAGAAAATCCATCAGAGAAGAAACTGTGAGGTAGGAAGGTAAGCAAGACAGAATGGTAACCAGAAGAAAAAATGAAGAAAGTAATTTAGGAGTAGATGATTCACTGAGTCAAATTTTGTTGAAAGTTTTTTTATAATATCTTTTATTAGTACATGCTTAATTGTAATGGTCACATTTCTCGTAGGGAGTTGGTATATGTACATAACACATTTTAATGTTGTGGAAAGTTTAAAACGAGAATTAAGGAGCACCTATTGATCTTTTGAGAGGATTGATAGAGATATCAGATTAAAGTTTGAGTGAAGTAAGTTGAAGATAAAATGTGATGAAGTGAAATGAAAATAGTATGGACAAACAATTCTTTCTAGGAGATTTGCTAGAATATCAGGTGAAGGAGACCTGGTGGAGGGATATTTCACCATGTCTGTGTTGTAGGAATTGGTCAATAGAGAGAAAAGGTCGGTGATACTGCAGGAAGAATGTATAACTGGAGGAGCAATGTCTTTGAGTGAGGGTGAGGAGAGAGAATCCAGTACACATATGAAGCATTTGGACCAAGAGGGCTCATATGTAATTCATTTTAAAAGAAGATAGCCAAGTAAGTGGGTAAAATGTGAGTAGTTTAATTTATTTGACGGTAAAAACGTGAAGATATTCAAATTACTGGTGTTAACAGATAACATTATTCTGGTATATCTATAAGGCTGTTTGTGGAAAACATGGACATTTGAATTGTTAGAATGAGTAAAGAAAATCACTCTCACCAATGTGAGTGGGCATCATTCAGTCCACTGAGCACATAAACTCAACAAAAAGGTGGAGAAAGTATACATTTTCCTTCTTTGATAGAGCCGAAATATCTGTCTTCTCCTGTCCTTGGACATCAGCACTCCTAATTCTTGGGCCCTCAAGTACAGATCAGAATTTACACCATTGGCTTTCCCAGTTCTTGTGCATTTGTTTTGGACTGGAACCCCAGCTTATATGAAATGGCAGATAGATAGAATTCTCCATTTCCATAACTGTGTAGGCCAATCAATTATATCTGTCTGTCTATCTATCTTTTTCTGTCTATCTATCTCTATGGGTTATTTCTCTGGTGAGCACTAATTTACCATATCATTTACTTTCCAAAGTGGAACATTTTGAAAGCAAAGGAGGATTTTATTAATAATTATTCAAGATGGCAGGAATAAGCTGGAACTGTCTCAGTCTAAAATGTGTCATCATCCTACTGCTGACTGACCTTGAAGAACACCCCGGCTTCAACTAAAGAACACTAGATGTTCCTTGCACTGTATCTGCCACTGTCCTTAGACCGAGAGCTGCTTCTGCCTCTGCTGCCAGATAGACTCTGCATTGAGCCTACTCTTGTTCTTCCTTTAGCAGTGGTTGGGCACAAAGTACTGCCTGATGGATTGAGGCTCAGAGTGAGGGAAACTAGGAAAAAATCTTGCCTTTCAGCTTGCTATTCTGCCACTTTCCTTAGTAGAAGAATCCTGCCTTCTGTCCAAACTCATAAGGCAGGGGAGTCCTAAAACAAAGGAAGAGGTGGAAAACTGAGCGGCCAAAAAAGATAAAACATAGGTAGGATATTAATTATCCTTTAAGGTCTCCATTTCCTCCTCTTCCTTGCTTGAGTCTTTGAAAAGCTGCCAGCATCCTCTATATCTTTTTGTTTAATCTTAAAAGACACTATTAGGAGTTCAATTTTGGAGTACATGAATAATGATATAGGTTCAATCAGAGTGCATTTACTACTAATACTGCAATAATTTCACTTTGAAAGAGGCAACTGTGAGCAATAAATTCACTTTTTAAAATGCCAATTTTACACAAATAAAATCAATTTGAAATTGATTAGCTCATAACCACTGACATTTCCTAATAAAATGTGAATGATTTAAACTACGCTTAATCAGTATTATAGAAAGTTTGACGTTTTCATGGATTTTCCCATAAAACATTTTACAGCTTCATGCTTCTCCATCATTTATGAACAGTGTTGCTGAGACTTCCCAAAGCTCTGGGCAGACTCTCTAATCAATGTTCCCAATTAGGGGTAGCACTAATACTACTTGGCTACTCTTTATAAGTACAAAAAGGCACTTGCTAATTTAAAGCTTCAGTTTGAGGTTTATTCAGCGCAGGACTTGCAACAGAGAATTGCTCTTAAAATAATACCAAAAAACAATAATATCTTCACTCTGTGCCAGATGATATATCATGTGCTTTCTAAGAATAAATTCACTTAATCTTCCAACAACATTTTACGGCAAATGAGATTATCAACATTATTTTATAGATGAGAAAAACAAAGCTTAGAAGGTTAGTATCTTCTGCAAAGTTTAATAGTAGTAACTGATAGAACCTAGATTCAGACCTAGGTCACATTCATAGCAATCCCTCCTCTGACCATTCAACATACACCACACATTCACACACAGTCTTGGTTGTTATCACATAGCTAGATTCCAGACTGGGCTATAATGGTAAATTAAATACATATACTTACAGTTTTCAATCTAGACCCAATGTGTACAGTCAAATTTTCCTTGTAAAAGATCAAAACATTCTAATAGAAACCTAGCCAGAAGCAAAATTACATTGATAGGTAGGCCTGGGTGTATTTCTTAGTTGCCTACCAGCTTCCTAGTCCTCTAAATATCCCACCAAGGTTTGAACGAAAGAAGGCTCCCCTAATATGAAGATCCTTCAATATGGAAGTCCCCCAAATCAAACTACTCCTTTGAGAAAAATAGAGAACCAGATGAACAATCTATAAGCCCTATTCATGCATCCTAATTTTCTTCTCATGTATCTGGCAAAACCTTAAAGCTGATTCTATCCAAGTGTAATCTTGAGATCAAATGAGAGAAACCATAAAATCATGCTCTGACAGAGCTGCTGATTTTCTGCTCCAGTAACTCTCTTTTTACCTTAGTAGTATCACACCTGAATTTTAGCTGGGTTCATGGCTGTGTAGGAAAAACTTCTGCCCATTGACCTATAAGCAGTGCTTTACTCTCTTCATTTAAACTTTTCATCTCTGCCACTACCTCAAGCAGTTATTACTTTCCTTTCTGTTTCCCAAATGTCCTCTTTGAATCATCCACTGCCTTCATTCCCAAGCCTCAACTTGTTTGAAAGCCACATCTCTGTTTTGGGACCTCATCTTCCACAACTTTAGCACCAATCCTCTCCATCGTTGTCTCATCATTAATTTGGTGACTTCAGCTTTCATAGGAATCATCTCTATGACTCTTGGCCTCTCAATTTCTTGACCTCTCTATTGACAATCATTTTAGTCTACTGTATCTTAGTTACAAATTCACATGATCACATCTGAGCCCTGTGCTGTTCCAGACAATAGTCATTGTGCCTGCTTAAATTTCAACAGTCTAGATATAATTTAAAATCCAGTTTCTCAGCTGTACCAGCCACACTGCAAGTGTTCAATAGCCACAGGAGGCTGATGGCTGCCATATTGGACAGTACAGAAAAGACTGTTGGATACTGCTGATCTAGACTTTCAGAATCCCGCCACAGAGAACACCATTTCCAATTATTATACTTCTCTTTTTCAACCAAGTATTACTTTCCTATGGCCACTATAACAAATTACCTCCAAGTTAGTGGCTTAACATTACATACGTGTCTTCTCTTACTATTACGGAGTCAGATATCCAAAATTCCTTTCATTGAGTCAAAATCAAGGTGTGGAAAAGGCCATGATCCAGTCCTTTTATATATGCTACCTCTCCCCCTCTTCACAATAACCTTACAAGGGAGGTGATTCATTATGCCCCACCCCTTTTTGACAGGAAAACAATTCAGAAAAGTGACTGGCCCCAGAATGCATCACTGTCAAGGAATTTGGGGCTTCATGCTCTGATTCCTTCCCTGTGTTCTTAACTTGTGTTCTGACACTGTAACACCTCTCTTGTGTAAAAGTTCAGAATATTAAGTTGAATCCACTTATTTCTAGCCTTTTCTCATGGCTGGTAGGATATTGTCTCTGGATTACAAGAAGCCTGGCAGTTCCAGGTAAGACTCTCAGCGTGAACCTTCAATCTGTTACTAGGGATGGGAAGAGTATCCGCATCATACTTCAGAGACCTCTTCTCCCTCAGAACTTCTCACTTTGTTGGCTATACATGCAATTGGAGGTTCAGGTTGACAACTCTTACTGTCAAATGCCAATACCTGGAGTTAAGGAATATGCTTCAAAACACTGACCTCCACCAGCAGAGCACCGTTTGCATATATGTGGACATATTTTTTATGCATACAATGAATTTGAGATCGATCTATCTATCTATCTATCTCCCTCCCTTTCTCTCTCATAGATTCAAAACCTCATATCAGCATTTGTCTGGGACCCTTTCGCAGATATGCCTGGGGCATTCAAAGAAACACTTAACAGATTTTTTTTTATTAAATTCTTTTATTGGTACATTGTAGGTATACAACACAATTACATTTCTCATTAGGAATTGTACCTTTACATGATGCATCTTGGTTCTTATTTTTTTTCCCCATTCCTAGCCCTCCCTTCACCCCCTCCACCCTTCCTTATTTACAAAGACTTTATTTCTATTTTTTCCATTTCTCATCATTTTTCCTTTCCCTTCTTTCCTTTCCCCTGCCCCTCCCACTACCCCTACCCCTTTGGACCTTTTCTTCCTATTGTGCATTATTGATTATTCATTCTAATCATTGGTACATTTTAGGTATACAATATAATGACATTCATCATTGGAAATTTGCACCTTTACATAGTCTCTCTTGGTTCTTATTTTTCACCCTTTCCCAGCCCTCCCTTCAACCCCTCCATTCCTCCCTATTTACTTAACATATTTTTCATTGGATTATCATAACAATAGTGGCAAAGGCTGAAATGAAATATTTATTTCTACATTTTTCAAGGAGAGTAATATTCTGGCATCCCAGCAAGACCAGCCAGCATATGTTCCAGTATTTACCCTTGTCCCCTGGCCCAAAGAAATTGCATTATCGGTTGGTTGATGTCAACTAACGCTCAGGTGCTGAAATTGCTGAAATATATGATTTCTATGCCATATGCAAATAGAATGAGATATATTTTTCAAAAGCCAAGAGTGAAAAGAACCATGCTAAGGAATCAATTGCTATCAACAAATGAAGTAAATGTGAGTCCTTCTGTCTCAACAAGACTGTATCTTTCATGAAACAAAAAAGAAAAGAAGTGAATGAGCCTAATAAAGTATTACCCTTTATGACAAATATTTAGATCCACATATAGAGATAATTGTCTACTCTGTGTAGCTTTCTTGGGGCCTTTGCTTAGTGGCACCATGACATCATCAAAATTACTAATACTATTGGGTGATCCCACAATCTTGGATCAAAGGCCAGAGTCTGAGTGAAAGACTCAGAGTTTCTTTGGTCTGGTATTTCTTTTTTTTTGGCACTGGGGATTGAACTTGGGACCTTGCGCTTGCGAGGCAGGCGCTGGAACCACTGAGCTAAATCCCCAGCCCTTGGTCTGCTATTTCTATACAATGATTAGTACATATCTAGTGATGCTAGACAGACACTAGAATCATTTCTTATTGTAATGATCCTTGATTAATTCACTCCATGTTAGTTTTCTTGCATATGTTGTTTTCTGGCTTTTTTTGGTCTGACCACAGAGAAATCTGATTTAAAAATGAAAACATATATACATATATAGTTTATCTTTCCTCTTCTCTTCTTCTCTCTCTCTCTCTCTCTCTCTCTCTCTCTCACACACACACACACACACACACACACACACACACATTTATTTCTTGGCATTCTGAGATCTCAAAACATTTAAGAAAACCTATTTTATGCTGAGTGAGTAGAAATCTGATTACGCTGTAGGGACCAGGGGAAGAAGATAATTTTGGATTCCGGAACACTTTGAGGGAGAACAGTGCAATACACACCTGGTAGGAGGAGGGGGCAACCAAATGTGAGCAAGAGGAAGCTAAGGGCATGGCAGGGAGAGGCAAGGGAAGAAAGAGAGTATGGAGAAGTGAAAAATGGGCCCAGAAAAGCAAGAAGTGAGACAGATTCCACCTTCTCTAAAATGGCTTCAGGCATCTCTCCTTAATAAGTCTATGCACAATAAATCTCTATTTCCAGGTCTGCTCAGCAAACCGTGGATCACTCTCTCTACATTTTACAGTTAAGCAATAGCTTGCAGTGCTTTTCAGACTGCTCCTCCAATTTTTAATTAATTGACCAAACTGTCCTTAGTTGAAACCTAAATATATCTGAACCCTGCTCTACCTCCAGAACAGGGAAAACTCTAGCCTGAGGGCTGTATAATGATGCTTTTTTGTTTTCAATACTTTTGATGCTTCAGCATCTTTGGACCTTGCTGACCAGGAGGTAGTGCCTCTCCCAGGCAGATCCAATTGCTATGAGCATATGTCTCCTATGCAAATGCACCATCCCAGCCCATTTCACCATGTCTTTTATGGGACTCTTACACTCAGGGTCACTATTCCCATGGTCTAATCACCCCAAGACAGGTTCCCAACCATGAGCAGAACAGCTACTAAGGCCCAGGGCCTGCATAAATCAGTGGGCAAGTCAATCCTAAACCTGCATATCCTGCTTTACCCAATCTTTTCCATAGAAAATAGCAAGGGCTCTTGCCCACATTTTCCCACCTGACTCAGTCTGGGGTTTTCCTGTGTAGCCCTACTTGGAGCAATATGCCCCCTCCTCTTGGGAACTAGGTAAAAAGAACTATCTTTCTCCTGATCTGCTGACCTCAGGATATCTGAATAATAATAAAACCTATGTTTAAAACAAGGAGTAGCAAGTCACAGACAGAAGGTTAGAACCCAAGGCTTCTACACCAGTCTAGTCATATTCCCCAGACTTGCTACTGGTCCTTCACAGTTGAGCTTTATAGTTCTCCACAGAAAGGGGTTCAGTAACTTTAGGTATTTTCAGAATAATCTGGTTTTTATTCAATACTCCAAATTGAAGGAGGGACAATAAGGAAAAGAAATGTATGTGGACTGGTAAAGGAATAGCAGGAGCAGACCTTGCAGTGGAACTGTCTCGTGTCTTGGCTGTAGTGATCTGGCAAATGTAAACCTGGGGTAATATTCATAGAGCTAACTGTGCACATAAATGAAGCATATAAAGCAAGTGAGATCTGAGTATAATGATATAATGATTAATATAATGATAATATGATCATTGATATAATGAGTTATATTAATGTGAATTTCCTGCTTGCCACATTGTATGATAGTTATACAAGATGTTATTACTTGAAGAAACTGCAGGAAAGGTATACAAGGAGTCTTTATTTCTTATAATTACATGTGAATCTACAATTATCTTAGAATAAAATTTAAATAAATCTCCTAAAAAGGAAGTCAAGAAGGCAGAATTTTCAGTTAGGGAAGGAAAAGAAAATGAGGAACAATCTTGTAGCTGAAAGATCTGCATGGCTCATCTCAGGTAGGAAGGATCCTCACTCCACCTCCGAAGCTCTCTGCCTGGCTGTGTGGGACCTGACTTAGGGAAGGAAGGCCTTCAGTGAGGCACTCTGAACCATCTAATCCTCTACCAAGGTTTCTCTTGGAAATCAGAGCTTAGGGACCAGTGCAGCCTCAGTCCCAGAGCGCTCCTGCAGTCTCCCAGGGAATCCCACAGGGTGGAGGGCAAGGTATAGGCACTCCTCATATTTCCCTTCTCCCTACAGTTTGAGTTGGGACCAAGAACAAGTCACAAAAGCCACTGACTTAACATGATTATGTAGCTTGAGATTATGCTGAAGTATTGGGCAAGACACCTCTGGTGGTTTGTTATGGGAGTCAATTGTGGGTAATACTCTGTCATGTAACATTGCTCTCATGTTCCAGGAGTCTCATGACTAAAACAAAGGTCCTGTTTTTCATATCCTCACTGTCTTCTGGAAGAATCTCACACTCTCTTCGCACTCCTTTCTCTTCTTAATTAGAAGGGTTAGAGGAATACAGACCTGCTGTAGATCCTAGGGTCATGCCTGGATCTGGACATACAAAAGCCAGATGCCCCATTCCAGTTGGCTCTGAACTGAACATAGCTGATGACACCTGTCTTTGCACCCCCAATTTCTGGGCTATGCCTCTCTCACACTTCAGATGCTCCCTCTACCATTCTGGGTTTCTCAAGTGCCCCTTTCCTCTCAAATGACCCCTTAAAAACTTCCATGCACTAGCTTAATAATAATGTCTCTACTTTGGGAAAGTGCTTTTTTGGCTTGAGGAATCTCCCAATAGCTCTAGAAGTAGGGAAGAAAAAAATGAATGATCTTTTTCATTTTATGAATGTGAAAATTTTGTCTCTGAGAAGGTAAGAGAGTAGTCATAGCCCACAGAGTTAGTCAACAGTAAATCCAGAACTCAAAAGTATACTGAGCTTGTGATGTACTAGGTTAAACTTCACAGTCCATTGCTTCATCCTCACACCATATAAGATGATTCAAGCTACTGTAAATAATGGGCCCAAACTATATGGTAAACCAAACATAATAGAAATGCACATTTTCTATCTTATTCCACCCTGCAGTGCTCTGTGGGCAAATAGTTCTGTGAGGTTGCTTGCCTCTGTGCAGTCATTGAGGAAACCAGGTTGACCAAAGCCCAGCTACCTTCACTACATGGCTGTGAAAGTCATCTGGGGTCATTTCCTCCCAAACAGACAGAAAAATCTCATTGATGAGTGGATAGGAGAGGTTTGGGGAGAGTTGGTTGCTTGGCTTAGTTTGCAGTACTAAGGATTGAACCCAAGGCCTTTGCACCAAGCTACATCCCCAGCCACCACCTACCCCTTCTTATCAAGACAGAGTCTTGCTAAGTTGTCCAGGCCAGGGTTGAACTTAAGACCCCTACCTCATCCTCCCAGCATGCTACGATTATAGGCATGCACCACCACACCTGCTTGAAAGGGTTTTTGGAAGAAGCCTGTTATGGTCTAAATGTTTGTGCCCCACAAAATTTATATGTGGAGATCCTAATCCCCGAAGTTATGGTATTAGAAGGTAGGGCCTTTAGAAAATGATTCAGTCATGAAGACAAAACCCTCGGAAATGAGATTAGCGCCCTTATAAAAAAGACTGCAGAGAAATCTCTTGTCCTTTCTGCCATGTGAAGAAACAGCAAAAAAGGCTATGAACCAGGAAATGGGCCCTTACTAGATGCTGAATCTACTGATACCTTGATCTTTCCAACCTCAAGAACTCTAAGAAGTAAATTTCTGTTGAATTTTTTCTGAGATTTGACTTTTCCTGGAGACATTTCCACTTTAACAAAAACTGAAAGCTTAAGCCAAAAGACATGCAGTGGAACTCCAGTTGTCTGCCTTTCACCTGGCAGTCCTCCTGGGGAGCTGAGAGACCCCTGCTGCTCTGAAACCTCTGCACAGAGTTTCAGCCAAGACACAAGCCCAGCTCTGTCTCCCCAGGCATTTGAACATATAAAGAGAGACCACTGTGAAGGAGGCAAGAATAAAGTCTTATTAGACCGTGGCCATAACCCCGATTGTGTCCTCAATTTCTAAGGGTATTTGAGCACTAGCTTAAACTTTCTGAAATTCAGTTTTTCCTTTTATGAAATGAGAGGAATAATCCAAATCCCAGAGTAAGCTTCAACCTGGGAAGAAGCCTCCAGACTCGTCATCCCATTGGGAGTTCTTCATGGGATTGAACTTTGATGTGTTCTTTGGATTCAAGAAAGTAGATGTTGCCAACATCCTCCCCCTCAGTAAAATACCCTCACTACTCACTAAACATTCGAGGGCTATATGGACGATTTTTCCCACAGCTGTATGCTCCTCTCTCTCTCTCTCTCTCTCTCTCTCTGTCATATTCACCATTTGACTACATAATTAAAGAAGACTGGAGAAGCACCACCACCATTCAACAGTCAATGTAGAGTGAGTGGGATGTTCCACTTAGAAATACTTCTTTGCTCTTCTGCCCCTTTGCCTTCCTGTGTCCTCCTCCCTCATACCCTACTCCCTAGTGGTATTCTTTTATAGCCTCATTTTGCACCATAAGAAAAAATTAGTATGCCAGGAAAATAAACTTAATATTATTAATTGACTCACAGAACAATGAAAAGCTTATTGAAGACTAGCTATACAGCAGGAGGCAGGTACTGCCCAATCCAAAAGACTCATCAAGGGCTCATTCTGCCTCAATATTCATTTCCACGCTTCTCAGGGAGATTAATGTTAAAGGTGGTGATGGTGTTTTCCACTGTGAACCACTGACCCATTGAAAAATCAATGGAGACATACAAACAAATAAAAAGCAACCTAATTCTTTATTTTCCTTGGAGAAATATAAAGTACTCAATTCACTTGCTTCCTAAATTATAAATAAGGAGTCAATGGAACAATTCAATAAACTAATAACAGGAAAAAGAAGAGAGATTCCTAAGGCTTGAGAAAGATGGAGTTGTTTCTTTTTAACCCTTCTTTCAAAATTAATCAACTTGCTAACATTTTTGACTTTTAGGTCAACCTTAACATTATAGCACAGTGGTTGTTAAAACCAGAGGGTGCACACCTGTGTGAAGTAGCAAAAATGTGCATCCCTGGACCCCCTACAAGATTTTGATTCATTAGACCTTTATCATATGCATTTTCTAAGAGTTCTGTAGGTAATTCCTATCCTGGTTCAGAATCTCAGTTCTAGCATATGTTCTCTACAGGGAAGCTCTATCAGCTCACAAAAGGATAAAGAATTCTACTTCTTGGCTGAGTATGGTGGCACACACCTGTAATCTCAGCTACTGGAGAGGCTGAGGCAGGAGGATAGCACGTTCAAGGCCAGCTTGGGCCACTCAGAGTGACTCTTTCAAAATAAAAAATGAAAAAGTGTGGGAATATAGCTCAGTGATTGAGTCCCCTGGGTTTGATCCACAGAACTGCAAAAGAAAAGGCAGAGAGAATTTAACTTTTCTACTCCCGTCAATATCATGTTTAGCCATGTGACTAAATTTGAACAATGAATTGTGGGCAAAGTGATAGGTGTCAATTTGAGTAAAAGAGCCAGCTCTACCCAAAGTTCATTAGCTTCTCCCTTCTACCACCATAACTATTATGTCCCAGATAAAGACTCTTCCATCCTTCTGGATCCATAATAAAGAGGAAGAAAGATGTAACTAATCCACAGTGGACATATGGTGTGAGCTAAAAATAAGCCTTGGTTTTTATAGCCACTGGTAATTAATTATGATAGTTAATATTAGGTGTTAACTTTAATGAATTAAGGGATACCTAGAGAGCTGGTAAAGCATTGTTTTGAGGTATGTCTGTAAGGATGTTTCCAGAAAAGACTGGCATTTGAGTCAGTGGATTGAGTAAGGAAGACCTGCTCTCAAGTGGTACAGATAGACGCCAATCAGCTGAGGGCCTGGAGCACTGAGACATTTTGTTCTGCCCTTAACCTCAAAAGTCAAGGTTCACCAACCTTCAGACTCCAGGACTTGTACCAACTACATGTTGGGTTCTCAGGCCTTGAGATTTAGACTGACCCATACTACCTTCCCTGGTTCTCTAGCATATCACTGAGACTTTTCAGCCTCTGTAACTACATGAGCCAATTCCCCTAGTGTATCCTCTGTCACATATCTATATGTTTCCTGTGGATTCAGTTTCACTGGAGAACTCACTAGTACCAGGATGTTTGTTGCTGCAGCATAATCTAGCCTATCCTGACTGAATAGAAGATTAATGCTGGATCTCTTTTGATAGCTGGAAGATCCTTGCCTATGCTTTAAGTGAAAGCAGGAAATACTTATCTAGTGACTACTACTTGCCTGGGGCATTACATACAGTGTCTTTTCAGTTTTTTAACATAAAAACAAAAGAAGTATTATCCTTATTTTATAAATAAGGCAGCTGTGTTTTAGAGAACTAAAGGAATTTTCCCAAGGTTAGCAGTAAATAATTGATCTTGGCATTAAACACACCATATCTAATTCTCAAATCCATACTCTCCACTACAGGAAATTATTCCAAATATATACATATATCATTCAGGCTTTAATTTATTTTCTGGTCTAGTAGGGTTTCTGTTTATGATAGTAGGAAGGGAAAAGGCTCATAACAGGAGGGAGAACCAGAAACAAAGCCTTTCTCGTGATCATACCCAAAGCAGGCCAGACTGTCTCAAGGAGAGGGAGATATTAACGCTGAGTCTGTCTCAGTGGGAAGCACTCACTCCATGGTGTCCGTGACCCAGCCTCTTAGAGTGGCTTTGAAACAGATGACTGTTGGGAACATGTCTTACGTGTCCCCAAAGAAAATGCTGATAATTCAATGAAAATGAAATCATTAATGCAAATTGCATTAAAATGTAATCTACCTTATTTCTGAGAGAGGGAGGGTGCTGGTAACTGATTATAAAATATACTCAGAGAGCTCTGATTTCTTGCTTAAGGAGTTACATATTTATAAATCCTTTAAAAGTAAATTGTCATGCAAGCATCACGCTGGGTTCTGAATCTCCATTGTTCCCAAAATAAACATAGGAATACAGCCCAGAGAAAGCTACAATGGTCCCTAATAACAGCAAAGCCTTCCTCAAGATCAAATCCAAAGCAGGCCAGGGGCACATAGCCATCCTGCATGCTGCAGTCCCTCATGTCTGCTCTGTCCATTTGGTGAGCCATGGGCTGCATACAGGAGTGAGAACACACTCATCTGATCATGACAATCCATCCTGAGGACAACATGGCTCTGCAAGCTAGAAGTCACACAGTGCTAGCAACAGCACAATACACACACACACACACACACACACACACACACACGCAATATATATATATATTTAAAATGCACTATGCCAACAAATACTTATACTGCTTTTCCAACAAAGGTTATACAAGGGGTTTCTGCCATGTTACAAAGCAGAAAACATTGCTTTGTCAGATACCCAACCCTCTTCCCTGTGCCACCAGTGCCAGCTTACAGGCCTGTAGCAGGTGGTTTGTCCTTGACTAAATCTTCTTCCTCTTTTGGAACTCTTTCTCCCACTTCCTTAGATAGCCACTTTTCATTTCCGAGATTTAACAATGTTCTTTCCTAACTTTATTATTATAACCTTCCAAGGATCTGATCTCATTCATAAACATCATAACATGAAAGAATTTCTCACAAAGCCCTCAATCTGGAAATAGTCACATCAGCCATTTCATAAGCATTATCTGGTTGGAGTTATTTCAAGCATTAGACAGTGAGTAAGCAAAGGTCTGAGAAGATAAAGGCCTCCATTCCTCAGCAGTCCTTGCTTTACCAGTAAGGAGAGCTCATTCTAAAATTTTTCTAGTCCATTCACCTCTAGTCACCAAAACCTCCACCATATAATAGGTCTCAGATTCCCAAGATACACACACTGCTTTGATTTAGTTCTGAGGAAACTCAAGGAACACTGAAAAGTAACACATCACAGGTCAGTTGACCGAAAAATAATCCCAAAGGCAGGGAGTTTTGTTTTATACTTTCCTGTTTAAAATGAGCAGTGCTATTTCCTTTGTATGACTTCTCACAGCTCAGGCTTCCTCACTCCATTTTCCTGTCTTTGTTTTCCCACTGTTTAAAGCTTTCTCTAAAATCCAGAACAAAGAGCACCTCCTGTATAAAATGTTCTCTCACTACCCTCATCTTGCTGTGATTTTCCTTGTGTGGAGTTCCTTCCACATTACCCTTCTGGATTTAGGGTCTTGCTATTTCATTACATGCTTTCTGGTGTTGTTTATTGTTTCTCATTGTAATATCATACTTCCTAGAGCAGACAAATGGGGATTTGTTATCTCTGCAGCATCCTTTCCTATGAGAAGCAGTTTTCCCCATTGTAAGGTAATTCTGCTTTATCTCTACAGCTGAAGTGGAACTAAACCTGCCCTATGCACATATTTGGTTAAACAGTGAAATTATGCCCTTTCCAGTGAGCAGATCTGGAATTAAAAGTATTCTAAGCTGTGAGCATTTCTAGAGCCTTGTCCAAAAAGTTTCAGGGGCTATAACAATAGCATAGTCCTGGGACTTCCAGAAGCTGTAACACTATTATAGCCCAAAAGACAGGGCAGGAAAACAGAGCTAAGAGATGAGAAGAGAAAGATTATATTTCTCAATATCCGGCATGAAACTAAATGTACTTCTTTTGAAATTACTACTTACATGAATTAACCTTTTTCTTCTTCCCAATTAGTTGACCTTCTGCTACTTGAAACAGTAGGAGTCATAACAAATATACCTTCCCAATATAATTATAAACTCAAGACATTTGTCCATGTCATAATTTTTTGTATTATCTTGTAGGAAGAGAAAGTGGAAAACATCCCCTACACTGACCATCATATTTGAGGGCATAGGAATATTTGAATAGAAGAGAATAATGAAAACTAGTGCTTCAGTTTCTAAGTAGCAACATAAATGTGCCAGACATTCATAAGTAAGACAAAGAAACCCTTGTAAGGCAACATAGACCTGAGGAAGAAGTCAAATTCTCCTTAACACAGTAATGTTTAGTATTTCAAAAGATGCAAGGTTACTTTCACGTTAACTCTAGGAGTCTGTCCATGAGTCTTTTAGTACTCTTGCTTTGATAATGCATGATTGTTTCCTAGATGAACAATGGAAAAATGGCTGTCATTACTTGGACTAGAACCTATTATTCTTAATCAATCACAGCTAAAACAAGGAGCACTTGTGTTAATAACTTACTAAGATAAATTAGCTTCCTAATTTACAAGAATTTATCTAATTTACAAAACAGAGAGGGACCAAGGATCCTACTTTTCCTTCTGGGGATGGGATGGAAGAGAGAAGGCTTTTCATGAAGCAGAGGGTGGAAAGATCCAGGTTGGTCAATTTAAAAAGAGGGAAAAAGGGTTGAAACTGAGATAGGAGAGGGACCAGTCATGGAGTATCCTCCATTCAAAGGCCTAAGCCTGAACCAACTTTCAGAAGACTGCCACAGTTTCAGCCTCTGACATCCCAAGCTGCCTTCAAGGTCTTTACGCCTGAGGATTCTTTGTACCTTGCTACAGTTCAGCGTACTTGATCTGAAGATGTCTGCTGAAGTAGGAAATGGACACTTATCTAGTCATCTTGGATTCCTAAGAAACTCTAGGAAATTTCTTCAAAGGACAAAAGGCAGGAAAATGCTATTTCCTGATTACCAACCCCTCTCTACTGGGGTTAGCAAAAATCACCCTTTAAAGAAAAGAGAAAGAATAGTGCTGTAACCAGGTCATACACTTCCTAGTGCAAAGCCGATATGCAATGGCTACTCATTTTTCCCATTACTAGTCAGCACACAACCAGTCAGAGCCAAAGGGCAATGTCTTTATTGGTAATAACTGTCAGTTCAGTCCTCTCCAAACAATGTTGCTGAGTCATGTGGAATTTTCACTATAGGATATTATAATGTATTTACGGAATGTGAAAACATCATACAGAGAAAGTATGGTCTTAATAATCAGAAAATCATTGAAAGAATGGAGCATTTTTCATTGGAAAACAAGAAGAAACATATTTGTTTAAAATATGGCTTTTAAGGAATTTATTTTTTTCATGTAGTTTAAAGTATTTGAACTGAAAGTCACATTTTCATCCCTGGATAGAAGTAATCTCTTTAAAAACAAAATTCATTATTTCAAGATAATTTTTACATGGTGATATTAAAAATGATAAGGAATTCAAGGAAATGACAGGTAACCCAGAAATTATACTTAACCAAAGAAGAAAAATAGAACATTCACAAATTTCAACTTGGAAGCTGCAATTTTCAATAAATTTTATAGAAAGTATTTGATAGCACACTAACATACAAGTGAAAAGACTTAAAGTTTAATTTATCTGTGCCAATAACTGCATCTGTGACCTTGAAATTTTCACTCAATCTCCCCAGAAATCAGATATGAAGATCTCCAAGAGCATTCTACACCTACCCTTCTAAAAATAAATGGAAAGTAATTTAAGTTATGGAAAAAGTATCAAACTTAAAGAAATTTTGAGCTGGACAGTAACATGTTAAAGAGAAAAAACATTGCCAATGATTTTATTGAGAGTTTTTAAAACCTACTTATTAATATGAACTCATTATATACAAAGTCATACTTATGTATCAGCTGTAATCATTAACCTTATGAAGAAATATTACTATCCCTATTTTACAGATTCAGAAATCTAGGCACACAGAGTTCAAGTAAATTGCCCAAGATTTATATAATTATTAAATATTGGAGCCAGAATTCAAACATGGATCTAATTCAAAATTATTTTCCTCTGTTTTTCCTATAGCTGTCTGCCAGTTCTATTATTCATCACTCTGTGAACATTCAAGCAGAGTCAGAGGACGTTCCTGAGAGCTATGACGTGAAATTTCTGAGAACTATATGCTTGACTATGACAGAGCTGGATAGCTGACCATCAGCTAGCTCTATGCCCATCAACAGGAGGAACATTGCTGGGAGGTGGATGCACAGCCAGATACTACATTTTCTAGCAATCCTACTTGTTTCAATGTGGGGTCGACAGTTCTGTCTCTCCAACAGAATATAAAGGAAGTGACATTTTTCAATTCCACAACATGACTTTTGAGAAGTACATGGGACTTTTACACACTCTATTTCCTCAGCCCAGCCCTGAGAATTCCAAGGTCGTTATAGATGTAAGCCACAAGACACTAAGACCCTTGGTCTTGAATCATTATGCACAAGTCAGCATGCTCTCTGGGAACACTTACATTTTTTTTTCCTTAAATTATTTTATTGGTACATTTTAGGTATACAATACATTTACATTTATCATTGGGTCCTTGTACCTGTACATGATGTATCTTGGTTCTTATTTTTTCCCCATTACCTGTGTGCCCTTCACCCCTTCCACCCTTCCCTATTTAAATAGACTTTATTTCCACATTTTTTCTTTTCTCATAAATTTTTCTTTCCCTTCTTTGCTTTCCCCTTCCCCTCCCACCATCCCTACACCTTTGGACCTTTTCTTCCTATTTCAAATTATCAATTATTCATTTTAATCATTTTAATCCTTATTTACACTATCAGTTTCTCACACTAGAGAAACTATTCAGTATTTACACATATGTCCTATTTATTTCACTTAAGAGTATGGCCTCAATATGCATCCATTTAGCTATAAATGTCTCTAGTTTCTCATTCTTTATGGCTGAGTAGTACTCCATTTTGTAAAAAAAACCCACATCTTCTTTATCCAGTTTCCAGTTGATGGGCACTTGGGCTGTTTCCAAGCTTTAGCTATTATAAACTGTGTTGCTATAAACATGGGTGCACATATATCTCTGTAGTATGATTCTTTAAAATTCTTTTGGGAAGAAAACCAGCAGGGGAATAGCTGGGTCAAATGGGACTTCTAGTCCTAGTTCTATGAGGTATTGCCATACTGATTTCCACAGTGGTTGCACCAGTCTGCACTCCCACCAACAATGAAGAAGGGGAGAATGCTTATGTTAAATTGTCCTATGTGTGAGAAAATAATTCTTATTATGCATGAGTTTAACATTCTATGGTTTATTTGTTACATCACTTAGCATTTCCCTAAGACAGGAAATCAAATAAACTGTGCAGTAATCTTTTCATCTCTTTGCCCCTTCATTGTTCTACCATAGATTTTCATAACCTGTGTGTCGAGGACAGCTGAAAGAGTTGGGATTAAAGAATGGGGAGGTCTAGAAAAGAGAATCAAGGAAAGAATCAAATTACCTCAGTGCATTCACAATGTGATCATGACAATGATGGTATGTGTCAATACACACAATGTAACTTTCCTAACACCTCAGCTATGCTTAGCAGCTGAGAATCACTATTCTAACATTTAAAGATAACTATACCTTTTGGTTCCACCCTTTACCAGTCTTTTAAGATAACCCTATCCAAAAATAAGAACCAAGAGAGATTATGTAAAGGTGCAAATTTCCAATGATGAATGTCATTATATTATATACCTAAAATGTACCAATGATTAGAATGAATAATCGATAATGTAAAATAGGAAGAAAAGGCCCAAAGGGGTAGGGGTAGTGGGAGGGGCGGGGGAAAGGAAAGAAGGGAAAGGAAAAATGATGAGAAATGGAAAAAATGGAAATAAAGTCTTTGTAAGTAGGCAAGGGTAGAGAGGGTGAAGGGAGGGCTAGGAACGGGGAAAAACAGAAGAACCAAGATGCATTATGTAAAGGTACAATTCCCAATGAGAAATGTAATTGTGTTGTATACCTACAATGTACCAATAAAAGAATATAATACAAAAAAAAGATAACCCTATCCTCGGGGGCCGGGGATTTAGATCAGTGGTTTCGCTGCCTGCTACACAAGCTCAAGGACCTCAGATCATCCTCAGCACCCAAAAAAAAAAAAAAAAAAAAAAAGATAACCCTATCCTCATGCAGAGAAATATAAAATTATCTGAGTTATTGTATTATTCTTAGGTATATTGTAATGAATTAGTGCAAAAGTAGCAGTTTAAAACAAAAGAAATTTGTTCTCTCACAGTTCCAGAGGCCAGAAGTTGGAAATCAAGATAAGATGGGTTAGTTTCTTCTGGGTGTTAAAAGATAAAATTTGTTCCATGCCTCTCTTCCAGCTTCTAGTGGCTCCCAGCAACCCTTAGCATTCCTTAGCCAGTAGACACAGGACTCCAACCTCTGCCTCCATCTTCCTGTGGTCTTCTTTCTTGTATGTCTGTATCTAGAATTCCCTGTTTGCACAAGGACATTTACTAGTCAGGTGGCATTTAGGGCCCACCCTAATCAAATATAAACTTATTTTGTTTGGTTATATCTGCAAAGACTTTTATTTTCAAATATGATCACAGACACAGGTTCTGGGGTAAGACTCCAACAGATATATTTTTAGAGGACATAATTCAACCCACAGAAGCTACTAAAGCAGTTCTCAACTTACAGCCAGCCTCTAATAAGTAACATCCAGTTGCTTAATCTTCTAAAACTAAGCCTTGAACTCAGCCTTGAAAGAAGTTTCAAATCTTATCCCCTTGTGTATGGGTTCCAGCCTTGCCTTTCTCTTATATATTCCCACTAGAACTGGTGTCCTGTCTCTATAACCCCAGCCATTGTGGCCCTTTCTACCTGCCCCCGAGTCCCTTTGATGTAACTTCCTAAGTCTCTGGACTTCAGTGTGTTTCCTACTGCAGTATCTCCTGATGCTCTTTATTCATCCACTTCTGCCACTGCTAATGAGCCAGACTTCCCTATCTCTCTCAGCTTGATAAATTATTCCCCTAACCACCTAACTCAGAGATCAGTTTCAGGACTACATAATTCACCTCATCTTAGGGAGGGAGCCACAAAGACATACATGAGATTCTAGAAGGTTGTTAAGAACAGGTAAAACTTCTCTAGAAGAGCCCAGAACTTGCTGTTGGGTGGAAAAAATCATTTATGTACCAAAGACTCTGTGTTGAGCATGGTGTGTAGCCCTTGAGCATGTTGTGTGGGCCTGGCTACAGAGCCCCACTGAGTCTGGCACAAGTACTGGATATACAGTTACCAGAGGACAGCAGACTGTGGCCAGAAACCTAAGACAACCAGCCCAGGTTAGAAGAATGCAGGTATCTGTATTCAGATTTGGAAAGAGGTTGGGAGTCCCATACCAATTAAAGTCCTTCATATCTAATAATGACTTCAGCTAAATCTAATAAAAGGCAAATTTCCAGCTCAACTTCTCATGAACTTCTTGTTGGGGCAGAAACACATTCCAAGGATGGACAGCCCTGAGTTTGAGGAGTATAATCTGTAGATGAAAATTGTTAAAATAGAAACAAGCCAGGAGGTAACTTAAGAGATCACCTTCCCTTCTCTTATTTTACAAATGAAGGACCAAGTTCCATTTGTCTATTATCCAGTATTAGCAGGCTATAGTGGCACAAGCTTCTTGCCCCTCCATAATTCGGCTGTGTTACATTGAAAGTAGCAGAGCTTGGCTGAGTTCACTCCCAGTCAAGGTCAACTGACTCCAGCTAAATTCTTCCCCTCTGAATTAATCATTTGTTCTCTTCAGCAAAGATATGTTTGTGCCCTCATTCTACAGTCCTGCCTGCTTGGTACTTGTTATAAGCAGGTGTCCCAAGGCCTGCCCAGCTCCACCCCCCCAACACACACTTGTAATGAATAAACACTGGATGTCCTGGGAATTCTTTGTCTTTGCTTCCCAGAGCAGCTTAGATCAGCCCAAGACTCAGTTTCTCTCAAATATCTGTCTCTGTGCTTCTTTTAATTCCCACTTTCCTATCTCTCGGACATCATACTGGCTTTCAGGAGGCCAGGACCACTGCAGGGGTCTCTGGCAACTCTCATTACCCTTTCCCTATATATTATAACCCAATGTGTGTGTTTGTGTGTGTGTGTGTGTGTGTGTGTGTGTGTGAGAGAGAGAGAGAGAGAGAGAGAGAGAGAGGTCTATGGTCACTTCCCTGCTGAATAGGAGCTATGCCCCAGTAGACCCTCAGAGAGTCCCAATTTGGTCTCCATTTTAAACATCTAGGCCTAAATTCGATGACCTAAAACTATTCCCCATTTCTTACTAGCAGGTGACTAGCACTGATCCCTCCCAGTTTTGGGTGGAATCAACTTCCATCCTCAAACTACGTAGCAAAAGAAAAACAGGACTAGGGGGGAAAAAATCAACTACCCTTAGTTTGGCTAGGTTGCCACAAATGCTGCTGAGCTCCACAATTTTTCCAAGATGTGCTTGAAGCAGAAGAATACCCCAGACTGGGCCAACAGGAGGCACTCAGAGGCTGGGGTGCAATTACACTCCACTAATTAGCCAGCCTGACCCTGAGGACAATCAGAGCCAAGAAATTTTCAGACTAGAGTTTTGTGTGGCAGCCATGGTGTTTAATCAATCAGCGGGACAAGATTGTTAGATTCTCCATCACAGCAGGAACCCAAGGTGCCTGACAAACCCTTCCTGAGAGGAGCTTTGGAAAAGAGAAAAAGGACAAAGTAAGGAAACAAACACCAGCAAGCTGTGCCTGCATGACAAAAAGGGGAGCACAAGGAACTGAGGGCAACTTTGCAGAGGGGGGAAGAAGAAGCTTAGCCAAGGCAGACCTCAAGGCTGACTCAGAGTCTCTGAGTTACCTGTCACCTGCTCTTCAAAGAGATGTGACACGCAAGCATGCTGGACCTCGAGAGAGGCCTGCACAGCATATCTAGAGAAGGGCTTCACTCCGAAACACTGGACATGATAGACACTCCATGTTGCCAGGCCTTCTCCATAGACTGTCAGTTGCAGCTTGTGTGTTCACTGAACTTCAGTTTCCAGGGTGCTTAGCTTTGAATGGATCACTCTCCAACCCTCTGCCTGATTTCATTATCAACAAGCCTCATTCCCAGAAACTTTGGAAACTGGGATATTAGGATCAGAGAATATACTCAAATGACCCTTAGGATCGAGTCCAGCCCCATCACTTTTCAGAAGGGAGAACTAGGTGACTATAATAAAGTCCTAAATATATTATGTGTACTGAGTCTCTTATGCTAAATAGTAAAACATTAAAGCCATAACTTTTGAAACATTGAGAGTAGATATCAAAAAGTTATAGAGATATAAAATGAGGGTACTGCTCGGGTTTGGATATGGTTTGTACCCCAATGGTCCAGTGCTAGAAACCTGGTTCCCTATTTGGTGGTGTGAGATGGTGAAGCCTGTAACAGGTGGAACCTACTAGAAGGCAGCTAGGCATCTTCTGCATGGGACCCTCCTCTGCATCAATGGATCAATGCTGGTATTGTGGGGAGGGGAGGGAATAGAATAGAATTAAAATAAAATTTTAAAAGCAAAGAGAAAAATACAAACAATCAATGAAGGCAAGAGTTGGTTCTTGGAAGAATAAACAAAATTGACAAACCATTAGCAACCTTATCAAAAAAAGGAAAGAAAAGGCCCAAATCCATGCAGTTAGGAATGAAAAGGGTGAAATTAAAACAGACCAAGCAGAAATCCAGAGGATCATCAATACCTACTTCTAGAACCTATTCGCCAATAAGATTGAAAACACTGAAGAAATGGACAGATTCCTAGATACATATGAATTAACAAAGTTGAACAAAGAAGACCTAAAAATTCTAAACAACCGGTACCAACCAATGAAATTGAAAATACAATTAAAAACTTACTAACTAAGAAAAGCCCAGATCCTGATGGCTTCACTGCTGAATTCTACAAGACATTTAGAGGAACTACTGCCACTAATGATTAAACTCTTCAGGGAAACTGAAAGGGAAGCAATACTCCCAAATTCATTCCTGGAAGCAAGCATCACCTTGATCCCCAAAGCAGAGAAAGTCCCAACCGAAAAAGAGAACTATAGGCCAATCTCACTAATGAACATAGATGTGAAAATCCTTAATAAAATACTGGCAAATAGAATGCAAAAGATCATCAAGAAGATCATGCACCCTGACCAAGTGGGATTCATCCCAGGGATGCAGGGATGGTTCAACATATGCAAATCAATAAATGTAATACACTACATTAATAGAACCAAGGACAAAAACCATATGATCATTTCCATAGATGCAGAAAAAGCATTTGACAAAATCCAACACACATTTATGATAAAAGCCCTAAAAAATTGGAATAGATGGTCTTTACCTCAATCGGATAAAAGCCATCTATGAAAAACCAAAAGTCAACATCATACCAAATGGTCAAAAACTGAAATCCTTCACACTAAAATCAGGAGCAAGACAAGGATGTCCACTATCACCACTCCTGTTAAATATAGTTTTGGAAACATTAGCCAGGGCAATTAGACAAGAGAAAGAAATAAAAGGAATAAAGATAGGAAATGAAGAAGTCAAAAATTGTCATTATTTGCAGATGACGTGATACTCTATATAGAAGACCCCAAGAACTCCACCAAAAGTCTTCTAGACTTAATAACCAAATTCAGTAGAGTAGCTGGATACAAGGTCAACACACAAAAATCAATAGCTTTCCTCCACATGAACAACAGACTCAATGAGAGAGAAATAGGGCAAACAATTCCTTTCACAATAGCATCCAAAAAATTGAAATACCTAGGAATCAACCTAACAAAAAAAATGAAAGACCTCTACTCTGGAAACTATAGCATGCTAAAAAAAGAGATTGAAGAGGATATCAGAAAATGGAAAGACAACCCCTGCTCCTGGGTAGGAAGAATCAACATAATGAAAATGGCCATACTTCCCAAACTACTATTTAGATTCAATGCAATTCCAACTGAAATCCCAGCAGCATACTTCATGGACCTTGAGAAAACAGTCCAAAAGTTCATGTGGAAGAAGAAGAGACCTAGAATAGCAAAAGCAATACTAAGCAATAAAGAGAAGGTAGGGGGTATCACAATCCCCAACTTGAAACTATGCTACAAAGCTACTGTGATAGAGACAGCATGATACTGGCAAAGAAACAGAACTGAGGACCAGTGGAACAGATTAGGAGATGTAGAAACAACTCCAGACACACTCAGCCACCTCATCATTGACAAAGTATCCAAGCACCTCCACCGGAGGAAAGAAAGCCTCTTTAATAAGTGGTGCTGGAAAAATTGGGTTTCAACTTGCCAAAGATTAAAACTAGACTTATATCTCTCACCATGCACTAAACTAAAATCAAAATGGATTAAAGATCTAAATATTAAAACAGAAACACTAAACTGGCTGGAACAGAGGTTAGGTAGAACTCTTGAGGACATTAGTATGGGAAAAGATTTTATGAACAAAACCTCAGTTGCCCATGAACTAGCGTAAGCAATAAGTGGGATCTCCCTATTAAAAAGAGTCCGCACAACAAGAGAAACCATCAACAGTGTGAACAGACAACCGACAATGCGGGACAAAAAATTTTCACCAGCTGTCCCTCAGACAAAGTTCTACTATCTCAAAATCTATAAAGAACTTAAAAAAATCACACCTCCCAAATTTAAAGAACCAATCCAAAAATGGGCATCTGAAATGAACAGACATTTCTCAGACAAAGAAGTAAAAATAGCAAATAAACATATGAAAAAATGTTCAACATCACTGGTCTTAGAGAGATGCAAATGAAAACAACACCTCACCCCAGAAAGAATGACTACCATCATGAAATCAACCAATAACAAATGCTGGCAGGGCTGTGGTGAAAGAGGAGCCCTATTCCAATGCTGGTGGGAGTGCAACCACTGTGGAAATTAGTATGGAGATGCCTCAAAGAACTAGGACTGGAAGTCCCATTTGACCCAGCTCTTCCCCTGCTGGGTATCTTCCCCGAAGAATTAAAAGAATCATACCACAGTGATATATGTGCACCCATGTTCATAGCAGCACAATTCGTGATAGCTAAAACTTGGAAACAACCCAATTGCCCATCAACTGGAAACTGGATAAAGAAAAGGTGGCATTTTTATAAAATGGAGTATTACTCAGCCATAAAGAATAAGAAATTAGAGACATTTGTAGCTAAATGGATGCACACTGAGGCGATACTCTTAAGTGAAATAAATAGAACACACGTGTAAATAACGAAGTTTCTCTAGTGTGAGAAACTGAAAGTGTAAATAAACATTAAAATGTATAATAGATAATGTGAAATAGGAAGAAAAGGGGCAAAGGGGAAGGGGAAGTGGGAGGGGTAGGAGAAAAGAAAGAAGGGAATGGAATAGGAGAAAAAGAAGAAATGGAAACAAAGTCTTGTAGATAGGGAGAGGTGGAGGGGTTGAAGGGAGGGCAGGGGAATGGGGAAAAAATAAGAACCAAGATTATGTAAAGGTGCAAATTTCCAATGATGAATGTCATTATATTGTATACCTTAAATGTACCAACATAATTAATTTTAATTAAAAAAAAAAAAAAAAGCGAGCCTGGCCCTTGCTCACATGTGCCCCTTCTACGTGTGGCTGGTTTCCTTTTCATTTTTCCCACTTCTTGTGACACAGCCAAAATACCCTCACCAGAAAGCAGGCACCATGCTGTTTGGTCTCCCAGCTGTAAGAATTTTGAGGCATATAAGCCTTTTTGCCTTACAAAGTATCCAGCCTCAGATATTTTGTTACAGCAACACAAAAGACAGATAAAATATATTAGTTCTCTAAGGCTGCCCTAACAAAGTATCACAAACTGAGTTACTTAAAACAACAGAAATATGCTCTCTTGCACTTCTAGAGGTAGAAGGCTAAAAATAAAGGTGTCAGCAGGGTTGTTTCCCCCTGTCCTAGACTTTGGTGATGGCTGGCAGACCTTGGCTATCCTTTTCCTGTAGGTGTACCACTCCACTCTCTATATTCATGGTCACACAGCCCTCTCCCTGTGTCTCTTTATATCACTTTCCCTTTGTGCAACAGAGGGACAACAGCCATATAAGATTTGGAGTCCAGAGTAACCAAATATGACTCAATTTTCATTTAATTACACCAGCAAAATTCTTCTTTTCAAATAAAATCACATTCACAGGTATCAGAGGTCAGGATTTCTACCTTTTTGGAGAACACAACTCAACCCATAAGAAGCAATAATAACTTTCCTAACTACTTGCTCTTGAGGATAAGAGATGCTCATGGGCTTAGAAAAGTGCAGCTTGTACAGACATTTCTAAACTTTGCTTGCAAACTTAGTGGTTTTCAAAACATTTTAACTTCTGTTTTCCTCAAAAAGAAGAGATGTAAAATATGTTCTGATCTCCAATCCAGCTCCTTCCTAGAACCTGTTCGTTTCTTCAGAAACCCAACCTGTGCAAACATCATGACTAGCAGTACCTAGGGAGAAGCTCTTCTGAAATCAGGTTAACTCACTTAACGTCACACACTCAGCAAACGCAACTGGGGTTCTGCCATCTTTCTGTGACAGTGAGGTTGTGAATGTGTGTTCTGAAAGACTGGAGAGGAATATAAAGAAGCCTGAAAGTAAACATTGCATATTATAAGAAATTTGAAAGATGGAGAAATCCCGGCCCTTGCCTCTTGTCACTGTTTTTCTGAATTTCAACCTTGTTTACCTTTTCTCTTTAGCAGCAGAGTAACCCATGACAGCTTTAATGATGAGATGATTCAAGTTCAGAGGCTTTTACTGGCTCAAGATGCCCAAGCTGTTACTAGCCAAAAAAACCAGACTGTCATATAGGGAGTAGAATGTCTGTTGTTCAGGTTCATCGCTCCCTGATATATGTTTTGGCTCTGTAGAGGCATTTCCAGAAATGTAGTAAGGTACAGAAATTCCAATAAGGGAGAGTTTGGATGGTTTCTGGATCTGGAGTTTAGATAATAAGTCTACGGGAAGCCAAAGTCTAGAGGAAAAGTTAAATAAGGATCCTGTGAGGGGTTTCAGTGAGTCTAGTAACTCAATGAATGTTGGCTTTAGCTTCTGCCCCAAATGAGATCTTTCTTAGGATGAATCAAATTTAAGTTTAATTCATTATCTTTTCCTCAGATTGAACCAAAGTCTGGAGCCCCAGGTATGACTTCCAGACCAGGAGACTATTTGGTGCCTGCCAGGTCATATGCAATTAAATCCAAATGGGTGATCAGTGCTGCCATTCCCTGAGCACTACAGAGGCCACTGAAGCAGCCCACGACTTAACTTCTTCCCTCAAGGAGTTCAGAATAATATTATGCGAGGCTTGATTTACATACTAGAAACAAAGACTTTAAGATGATAGCATAAAATTCAGTGCTAAGTAAAATATAATCAGTGGTCAAAATGTTTAGTACTAGGAGCCACAGGCAATCTGTATAAAGATCAAGCAACATTTCATGGAAGTACAAAGAAGACTCTCCAAGGAGTAAGTCCTGTCCATCTCTGATCTGAAAATTCCGAATTTGCAGTTCCAGAATAATTCCACCTAATATCTCATCCTAGTTTCTCTCGAACTTTTTGACCACAATAAACAGCATGAAACATATTATCACTATTCAGTACACACATAAAAAAGCTCTAAGGAGCATGACTATTATGGACTGGTTCCCTAGATTCACTCTCCACCCTTATCCATCCTGCTCTTTTCCCCAAGTGACTATGCAAATGGGCCACATAAGTGGACTCTCCTGTCCTCTGCACAAAGGTGCATTTGGCCAAGGGGAGGCACCAGCAGATGTGTTTGGCAGGATGGGAGCAGGATTAGGCTTTTGTTCCCATCTGCCAGCTGGTGGGGGGACATCTCCCTCCTTCTTGGGGAGATTATAGTTCCGGTCAGACAGCCCTCTCCTGACAGTATTCAGGAGGCATCTTTCTCTTTACCTCTTCAGACCTAGAAATGATAGTCTCTCTGCTATTACCAAGACCAGCTACTGCACATTTCTTGGTGCTTTTGTTATTGCAAATAGTCTTTTTATTAAACTCTCCTGGGATTATTCAGTTTGAGTGTCATCTGTTTCCTGACAGTACTTGCTGATCCAAATCCTAACCCGACCATGTGTGATGCACCCTGGTGTTTTTTATTCCATTCTTTCAGATAACACTACTGTCTCTCATTTAATTGAATTCACAACCAACTACTGGGTAATGACCATTAGTTTGAAAACATTGCTTACCTTTCTTAACAATAATTGGGCTTGTTGTTCTAACATAATAAGCCTTGTGCCTGTCAGGGAGATGCTTAGACCTATTCTCATGGCCTGGGTCAGCCCCTGGGCAGCCTGGCATACAAGGGCCTACAGTCTCTCCTTTAGATATGTCCGTTTTTAAAGTCCAATCCTTTTAACAAGGCTTCTTTGGCCCTTATTTTGGTTACCTAGTCACTAGTGGGCCTGTAATGTGGCCTGAGTCTGATTTCTGTGGCTTGGTATATTAGTTTCCTAGGACTACTGTAAAAACCAAACCAAACTGGCTTAAAACAATACAAACTGAGGCTGGGGATTTAGCTCAGTGGTTTCACGGCCTGCTGCACAAGCACAAGGACCCAAGTTCAATCCCCAGTACAAAAAAAAAAAAAATACAAACTCATTTTCTCAGAGTAGGCCAGAAATCTGAAATGAAGATGTCAGCAAGGCTGCACTCCCTCCAGAGGCTCAGAGAGAGATTCTGCTCTGGGGCTATAACATCCATTGGCTCCTGGCTACATCACTCCATGTACCTTTCTCTGCCCCCACTTCACATACCTTTCACTGATTCTTCTCACATATGTGTCTTTTAAGAGGAAACTTGTCACTAGATTTAGAGCCTATTCAGATAATCCAAGATGATCTCACCTCAAAATTCTTAAGTAAATTATTATACCTCCAAGGCATCTTTTTTGATATAGGGTCACTTTCACAGGGTGCATGGATTAAACACGTCACTAAGACATGTCTTTTGGAACACCACTCAACCATTTACACCTGGTCACCTGACAAACCTACCAGCTCCCTGGCAGAGCTCATTCCTGTACATTCGACTTGGACAGATCCTCAAGCCCAAGATACTAGCAACCATCTCCCTGGGTGGGTCATCACAGTTAAAAGGCTGCTGGGAACAACCCCACCAAGGGGACCAGCACCCATGGATAACACTGTCCTAGAGGTGAGGCCTATGTTTTGGGCTGGTGGTTACATTGTTTGGAAGCTAACTTCCTAGGGTTCAGTGTCTCTCCTCTAGTAACAGCCAAAATTTCTTATTCTCCCAGCAGCTGCCTCAAGGCAAGATAAGGCATTAAACTATGGAGCAATGAATATGGTCCTATGAAATAGAAAGAGTTTGACAGTAAAAAGAAGACAGAGCAAGAGCCAAGATGCCCCTGCTCTTCCATCAAACAACACAGCTGATGTGAGGATCAGAATGAAAGTAACACACTCTTTGTATTTCTCTCACATGACTCAAAATTTCTGAGACTAATAATCCTCTAACACAAAACAATTTCCCCTTTCAAAAATAAAAATTTCTGCTGGCTTCTTTCAAAGATTATTTCATTCAACTAGCTGCTCACAGGAATCTATCTCCCTCTTCTGTCCAGGATGTTGAGGTCAGTTCATCCTCAGCGCCAGCAGCAGGGCTTTGCCAATCAGCCCACTGCATTTTGCTGTGGAGCTGACACTGTGAAGCTTAGACTATCAGACATGGAGCTCAAGAAAAAATGGGTACTATTTGCATAAGCTTTATTCTACATCTCGTTGTTTAAATGTGAACGAATAAGTGAATTTAAAGGTTTATAATCCCAGTAATCCACTTTGCATTTATTTTACATGGAGCTTAGAAGCCACAGATAATGAATATTGACTGCCAGGTAATGACACAAAAAGATGGTACTTAGCCAAGGGTTCAGAATGTTGGCGGCTTAAGAAAATTGTAGTTTTCATTTTACTGGTCTCATTGGGACTGAGGAAAAGGGCCAAACCAGAGAAGAAAATCTCTTCCCTTTCTCTGTGGCATGTACACCCTGCTGCCCTACTCACTGTGGGCTCCAGCTCATCTGAAAACTGTTGAAGCAAATGAAAAAGACCTTACTGTTTCCATGAAGAAGATGATGTTCATCCACAGGTTTCTGAGTCACTTTGGCTGAGTGTGGCCCTCTTGCACCATAATCATGCTGCATGATTTGCCTTTGAAGTAAGTTCACCTGGCTCCCATGACTGGCAATTAGCAACACTGTAAAGCAGTGTGAATAATACATTTAGAGTAAAGTGACCCTTGACATGTGAAGGCATGGATTAGAATATTCACCTTCTTACGTACCATCTACTGAACCTGGGTGAGCCAGTTATGAGCTCTCTGAGACTCTATTTTAACATTGTAATCCAGAAATAACAGGGCCCCTTCACTCATGTATATGCTACAAAAGTTAAATGGGAACATTCAATAAAAATTTAGTGAGCAAAAATCATGTGTGTGGTACTGACCTAACCATTAGCGTACATCTAACAAAAAAGTGATGCTTCCATTGAGATTACGTTTTAGTGATAGAAGCTAAACAATAAACTATAAACATAACAAACAAGATTATATTGAATGTCAGAGGCAGAAAACATTTTGCAAACTATAAATTGCAGAACCAATATAAGTAATTTATAATGAGAGTCATGTGCATTTTTTACCATCTCACTTCCTTCTCACCGCTTTCTTTTTTCCATTTTATTTTATTGGTACATTTTAGGTATACAATATACATTTTAGGTATACGATAGGTATTCATCATTAGAAATTTGCAAAGTTACAAAATCCGTCTTGGTTCATATTTTTTCCCCATTCCCCTGCCCTCCCTTCAAACCCTCCATCCCTATTTACAAAGACTTTGTTTCCATTCTTCCATTTTCTCTTATTAATTTCATTCCCTTTCTTTTTACCTACTCCTCCCAGTTCCCCTTCCCCTTTGTCCCTTTTCTTCCTATTTCACATTATTATACATTTTAGTCCTTATTTACACTTTCAGTTTCTCACACTAGAGAAACTACTCGGTATTTACACATGTGTTCTATTTATTTCACTTAAGTATTGTCTCAATATGCATCCCTGTAGCTATAAATGTCATTAATTTCTCATTTTTATGGCTGAGTAGTACTCCATTTTATTTATTTCCCCCCCCATTAACTTTATTGGTACATTTTAGGTATAAAATACAGTTACATTCATCATTGGGATCTTGTACCATTACATGAGTCTCTTGGTTCTTATTTTTTTTCCAGTTTCCTTGCCCTCCCTTCACCCCCTCCAACCTTCCCTATTTCCAAAGACCTTGTTTCCATTTGTTTTCCTCTTTACTCATTTTTTTCCTTTCCCTTTTTTCCCTTCCCCTAGCCCTCCCAATTCTCCAGCTCCTTTAGACCTTTTCTTCCTGTTACACAATATCAGTTATACATTTTTTAAATTAAAATATTAAGATCTAGGAGACATTACCACAGATTTTACAGAATTTAAAAGGATATAGAAAGCATATTACAAAAATCTGTTTTGAAATAAATTTGACAACTTCTAAGAAGTAACCTGGAAGACAAATTAATGAAACTAACTCTGGAGGAAATACAAAATTTCCATAGCACCTATTAAACAAAGTATATTCCTAGCTTGAAAATCTACCTATATGACAATAGCAGGCTCATAAACATTTTAACTGATAAATTATATCAAACAATTAAAGCAGAAAAAAGAACCAACACTTCTCCCCTCCTTTTAGGAAATCAACATTGTGCTAACCCTAAAACTAGATAAAGATAATAGAAGAAAAAAGTATGAACACAGATAGAAATTTGTTTAACAAAACAAACTATTAGAAGTCTGATCTGGCAGGATGTAGAAAGTGGTTTTGTTATAGGGATGGCAGTGTTGGTTCAGCATTGGAAGATCCAACCCCATAAGTCATCATTTAAACAGAGGAAAGGAAAGAGCCATATGATCCTGTAAACTAGTTGGAAAAAAGTATTAGACTAAATTCTACAGCTGTTCGTGGTAAAAGCTATCAGGAGACTAGAAGTAGAACAGAACCTTCTCAATAGATTAAAGACATGTACTCCATACTTGCAGCAAAAATGACTTACATAAATGGAGAAGATACAATACTTTCTCCTTAAGGTGGGGAACAAGGGCAGATATGCTTACTCTTTATCTGTCCATTAAACTTTGAAACCTAGGCCCCACCAAAATAGTCTGGCAATAAAATAACACAACTAGGACAGGATTGGCACGGCAGAAGCAAAATCTTTATATGTAGATGAAATGATCATCTACAGAGAAAATACTAAGAAATCTCTAGGAGCCCCTAGAATTTGTACTTGAATTTAGCAGGATTAGAAAACACAAGGTATATATAAAAATTCAGGTCTGTGTATGCTTGCTATAAAGGAAGAATTGGATATTGAAATTTAAAAGTTATGTAGGAGTACAAAGGACCTAGAAAAGTTAAAAACAGTGCTGGAAGACTTTAGTACCTAATTTTAAGACTTCTCCTAAAGCTACAGTAATCAAGGCAGTGTTGGTGTAAGGAAAGACATATAGATCATTGGAATAAAACAGAGAATCTAGAAATAGGACCACACATATATGGTCCACTGAGTTTTGAAAGATTATTTAACATTAGCATTTTATAGAATATAAACTCAATTCAAGAGCCGAGGAAGAGATAAGTGTTTTCAGCAAACGGTACTAGAACACCTGGTATCTATATATAAAAAATTAACCTCAATACTTTTTTCCATACATGAAAATACCTTGAAGGGACCTATGAACCTAAATAAGAAAGCCTAAAAGTAAAAACATTAAGAAGAAATTATAAGGGAAAATATTTATGAATTCAGGGTAGGCAAGAACTACCTAGGATACAAAAAACATGATGTATAAAAGAAAAAAATTGATAAATGAGAGTCCATCAAAATTTAGAACTTTAAATGACATCATTAAAATTAAAAGTAGTCCTTAAACAGAGCATATCTACAATGCATATAACCTATGACCAGAATATATAAAGAATTCTTAGAGCTCATTAATAGACAACCCAATTAAAATGTAGACATAAGAAGATGATAAATTGGTCTATCCCTCAAACTGATAGAAGCCATCTATGAAAAACCAACAGCCAATATCATACTAAATGGTCAAAAACTGAAATCCTTCACACTAAAATCAGGAACAAGACAAGGATGTCCACTATCACCACTCTTGTTCAGTATAGTTCTAGAACTATTAGCCACGGCAATTAGACAAGAGAAAGAAATAAAAGGAATAAAGATAGGAAATGAAGAAGTCAAATTGTCATTATTTGCAGTTGACATGATATTCTATATAGAAGACCCCATGAACTCCACCAAAAGTCTTCTAGAATTAATAAGCAAATTCAGCCAAGTAGCTGGTTACAAGGTCAACACACAAAAATCAATAGCTTTCCTCTACACCAATGACAGACTCACTGAGAGAGAAATAGGGCAAATAATTCCTTTCACAATAGCAACCAAAAAACTGAAATACCTAGGAATCAACCTAATGAAAGAAATCAAAGACCTCTTCTCTGAAAACTATGGCACTCTGTAAAGAGAGATTGAAGATGATATCAGAAAATGGACAGACATCCCCTGCTCCTGAGTAGGAAGGATTAATATAGTGAAAATGGCCATACTTCCAAAACTACTATATAGATTTAATACAATTCCAATTGAGATCCCAGAAACATACTTCATGGACCTTGAGAAAACAATCCAAAAATTCATTTAGAACAAGAAGAGACCCAGAATAGCAAAAGCAATTCTAGGTAACAGAGACATGGCAGGGGGTATCACAATCCCCAACCTGCAACTCTACTACAAAGCTACTGTGATAAAAACAGCATGAAACTGGCAAAGAAACAGACCGGAGGACCAGATTAGAAGATGCAGAAACAATGCCAGACACACTCAGCCATCTTATCTTCGATGAAGGAGCCAAACACCCTCACTGGAGGAAAGATAGCCTCTTTAATAAACGGTGCTGGAAAAATTGGGCTTCAACTTGCCAAAGATTCAAACTAGACCTATATCTCTCACCATGCACTAAACTAAAATCAAAATGGATTAAAGATCTAACTATTAAAATAGAAACTCTGAACCAGTTGGAACAGAGGTTAGGTAGAACCCTTGAAGACATCAGTGTAGGAAAAGATTTTATGAACAAAACCTCAGTTGCCCGTGAACTAGCACAAACAATCAACAAGTGGGATCTCTTCTTATTAAAAGACTTCTGCACAGCAAGAGAAACCACCAGCAGTGTGAAGAGACAACCCACAATGTGGGAAAAAATCTTCACCTGCTCTTCCTCAGACAAAGGTCTACTATCTCGAATCTATAAAGAACTTAAAAAGATCAGACCTCCCAAATTTAAAGACCCAATCCAAAAATGGGCATCTGAAATGAACACACATTTCTCAGACAAGGAAGTAGAAATAGCAAATAAATACATGAAAAAATGTTCAACGTCACTGGTCATTCGAGAGATGCAAATGAAAACGCTGAGATTCCACTTCACTTCAGAAAGAATGGCTGCTATCATGAAATCAACCAATAACAAATGCTGGCGGGGCTGTGGGGAAAGAGGACCACTGCTCTACTGCTGGTGGGAGTGCATACTGGTGCAACCACTATGGAAATCATTATGGAGATACCTCAAAGAACTAGGACTGGAAGTCCCATTTGACCTAGCTATTTCTCTGCTGGGTATCTTCCCCAAAGAATTAAAAGAATCATACCATAGTGATATATGTGCACCCATGTTCATAGCAAAACAGTTTGTAATAGCTAAAACTTGGAAACAGCCCAAATGCCCATCAACTGGAGACTGGATAAAGAGAATATGTTTTTTTATAAAATGGAGTACTACTCAGCCATAATAAATGAGAAATTAGAGACATTTGTAGCTAAATGGATGCATATTGAAGCGATACTGTTAAATGAAATAAATAGGACACACATGTATAAACAACAAATAGTTTCTCTAGTGTGAGAAACTGAAAGTGTAAATAAAGACTAAAAGGCATAATAGATAATTTAAAATATGAAGAAAAGGGGCGAAGCAGAAGGGGAAGTGGGAGGGTTAGGAGAAAGGAAAGAAGAGAATGTAATTAATAACAAGAAAATGAAAAATGGAAACAAGGTCTTTGTAAATAAGGAGGGATGGAGGGTTTGAAGGGTAAGGGGGAAAATAAGAACCAAGAGAGTTTATTTTAATGTGCAAATTTCCAATGATGAATGTCATTAGATTGTATACCTAAAATGTACCAATATAATAAAATTTTTTAAAAAATAGATAAGATCTAGAATCAGTAATCTGAGGTCCCACTTTATAAAAATAGAACAAAGAGAGTAAATTAAACTCAAAATAAGTAGAGGTAAGAGAGTAATAAATAGCAGAAAATAACAAAATAAAATTAGCCTAAAATAGAAAGGTTAGCTGGGTGAGGCAGAACATGCCTATAATCCTAGCACTTGGGAAGTTCAGACTGGAGGACTGCAAGTTTGAGGCCACTCTGGGCTACATAAAAAGAAACTGTTTTAAAAACCAAAGGAAAAAAAAGTGAAAACAAAACTTGGGTCTTTGAAAACATCAATAAAACTGCTAATTTTCAATATCAAATCAAGTGTGAAAAAATACATACCTTTAGTTTCAACAATGAAAAGAAGGGTGATAACTAAAGAGCCTATGAACATTAGAAAGATAAGGGAATATTTTGTACAAATTTAAGCCAACAAATCTGACAACCCAGATACAGTGGACAAATTCTTTTACTGACATAAATTAAGAAAACTCAAGATGAGAAAGGTGACTTGAATAGCTCTATAGCAGTGTAAGAAAAGTGAATTAATGAATTAAAACATTCCCATAAACAAAACTCTGTGCTAAAATTGCTGTAGTATTACTAAACAACACATTATCATACACAAACTCCAGAAAATAAAGAAGAATCTCTCTAGATCTATCAAAGTTAAGCATGAACAAACAAAAGGATGGAAAACACAGAAAAATAGGAAAGAGAAATATACAGTGAAAATACAGAACATGTAATTAACTGTTATCCCCCTCCCCCCCAAAAAAGAGACAAAAGCAACATTTGAGAGTATGAAATTGAGAGTTTTCCAAAACTGATTAATTTAAGAAGCCTCAGGGGCTTAAATTGTCCTGGACCATTCTAATCCAGTTTCAAGGAATGAGATTTTTGTGGTCCATCCAGAGGACTGGAGCCAAGCTATGGTGCATGTGAGAACTGTTTTATTTCTGATTAACTCCTACTTCCCAGGATAAAATCCTTGACTGGTCCTGTATTTTTAATTTTTTCTCCAGTCCCAAAATTTTGCCAAAGTACAATTCAGAAGTGCAGATGTTATATTAATTAGTGACCAATGAGAAAAAAGAAATCACCCTAGGTATTTCTAGCAAAGAGGGACTTTGCTGTTTAACAGAGAATTGGTTGTAAAAATGTTGGAAGACCTGAAGAAACAAAAGGAAAGGGGAATGACACTCAGAGATCTGGAACTGTTTCATTCCCTGGGCTATAACCAACCAGCCTACACTGCTGCCACTTCTTTCACTGCTGTTGAAACTAACCTACCATGTCTAATCAGAAGCTCAGGAGTTAACCTTTGAATGCTTACAGACACTAATGCCAAAGCTGTTGAAGGCTAGAGCAAGTCAATGTCAGAAATAGAAAAATAGCTCCCTCCTCCCCAGGCCCTACCATACCCACACCACCAGGGGTAAATCTATAGCTCTGCAAAGTCAGATTTACCAGCCTGATTGCAAGAAGGGAAACACCAGAGAATCACAGAGTATCCTTCAAACAACAGGAAAAATTAAGTTATAGCAAGATCGGGGTACAGGTGAGTTCAGGTGAAATTTAAGTGAAACAGCAGTGTTTGGGTCTGCAAAGCAAGGCTGTGTAAAATGAGGTCAGCATGTCTGGGCTGCAAAGTGGATCTTGTTTTCTTAGGAACCAAAAAGTTAAGATAGATGTGGAATGTTGTGTTCAGAAATCCCTTATTGGAAACTCTGCATATAGATTAGATATCAAGACTACTTTTCTATATCAAAGTGGCTAAGCTCCCTCAGGCAAAAGTGAGATGTTTCATTCTTATAGATATAATTTCAAACCACAAATGATTTTAGGGAAAAATATTTTCCACTGAGTAAAATGCAGTAATCATTTAAAGAAGGCATGATGACACCTTACAATGGCAGCATAACCTTCAAAAAATATTGTTACTCATTAACTCTGTAGACAACTTTCCCCTTGGCTATTATCCTAGCTTGATGAAAGGTGGGATAGACCTTTCCTTTCTCATCCTGGATTAATTTTTATACTTACATACCTTTCTTTCACTCTTCTAGTAGGTTTTCCCATTGCCAGAAGCTAAGTGGAAGTCACCTACCAAGGGAGCTTTGTACCTCTGAATTATAAGACAAAGAGACATAAATGGAGCTGAAAGCCACAAGAAAGAGCAACCCACAGAATGTTACCCCTTCAAGTTCAGCAAACGCCATCAAGAACAAAGTGATCCTGTAGGACGATCTTATCTTTGTAGTCTTTCACCTCTGCCAAGATCTTACCTGATAGTTCCTAGACACTTTTTTAGTTCTTTGAGAATTCAAGAAAGTGATTTCAAGATTTTTCAGCTATTTTATATATTTTTTTTAATTTTTTCATTTTTTTCATTGATTTCATTGGTACATTTTAGATATGCAATATAATGACATTCATCATTGGAAATTTGCACCTTTACATAATCCATCTTGGTTCTTATTTTTTTCCCATTCCACTGCCCTCCCTTCTACCCTTCCATCCCTACTTATTTACAAAGAATTTGTTTCCATTTTTTCATTTTCTCATATTAATTCCATTCCCTTCTTTCCTTTCCCCTACCCCTCCCACTGCCCCTTCCCCTTTGCCCCTTTTCTTCCTATTTCACATTATCTATTATACCATTTAGTCCTTATTTACACTTTCAGTTTCTCACATTAGAGAAACTATTCTGTATTTACACATGTATGTCCTATTTATTACAGTGAACAGTATCGCCTCAATTTGCATCCATTTAGCTATAAATGTCTCTAATTTCTCATTTTTATGGCTGAGTAGAACTCCATTTTATTTTTTAAAAAACTCATTTTCTTTATCCAGTCTCCAGTTGATGGGCATTTGGGCTGTTTCCAAGTTTTAGCTATTACAAACTGTGCTGCTATGAACATGGGTGCACATATATCACTGTGGTATGATTCTTTTAATTCTTTGGGGAAGATACCTAGCAGGGGAATAGCTGGGTCAAATGGGACTTCCAGTCCTAGTTCTTTGAGGTATCTCCATACTGATTTCCACAGTGGTTGAACCAGTCTACACTCCCACCAGCAGTGGAGCAGGGTTCCTCTTTCCTCACAGCACTGCCAGCATTTGTTATTGGTTGATTTCATTATAGCAGCCATTCTTTCTTGGGTGAGGTGGAATCTCAGTGTTGTTTCATTTGCATCTCTAGAATGACCAGTGATGTTGAACATTTTTTCATATGCTTACTTGCTATTTCTACTTCTTTGCCTGAGAAATGTCTGTTCATTTCAGATGCCCATTTTCAGATTGGGTCTTTAAATTTGGGAGGTCTGATTTTTTTAAGTTCTTTAAAGATTCTAGATAGCAGACCTTTGTCTGAGGGACAGCAGATGAAAATTTTTTCCCACATTGTGGGTTGTCTCTTCACACTGTTCTTGCTTTCTCTTGCTGTGCAGAAGCTCTTTAAGAAGAGGAGATCACACTTGTTGATTGTTTGTGTTACTTCACTAGCAACTGAGGTTTTGTTCATAAAATCTTTTCCCATACTAATGTCCTCAAGAGTTCTACTTAACCTCTGTTCCAGCCAGTTTAGTGTTTCTGTTTTAATATTTAGATATTTTATCCATTTTTATTTTAGTTCAGTGGATGGTGAGAGATATAGGTCTAGTTTTAATCTTTGGCAAGTTGAATCCCAATTTTCCCAGCACCATTTATTAAAAAGGGTATCTTTTCTCCAGTGAGGGTGTTTTGATACTCTGTCAAAGATGAGGTGGCTGAATGTGTCTGGAGTTATTTCTGCATCTTCTAATCTATTCCACTGGTCCTCAGATCTGTTTCTTTGCCAGTACCATACTGTTTTTATCACAGTAGCTTTGTAGCACAGTGTCAAGTTGGGGATTGTGATACCCCCTAACTTCTCTTTGTTGCCTAGTATTGCTTTTTCTATTCTAGGAATCTTCTTCTTCCAAATGAATTTTTGGACTGTTTTCTCAAGGTCCATGAAGTATGCTGCTGAGATTTCAACTGGGATTGCATTGAATCTATATAGCAGTTTTGGAAGTATGGCCATTTTCACTAAGTTGATTCTTTCTACCCAGGAGCAAGGGAGTCTTTCCATTTTCTGATATCGTCTTCAATCTATTTTTTTCAGAATGCTATAGTTTTTAGAGTATAGGTCTTTGAATTCTTTTGTTAGGTTGATTCCTAGGTATCTCAATTTTTTTGGATGCTATTATCAAAGGAATTGTTTGAATATTTCTGTCTCAGTGAGTTTGTTCTTTATGTAGGGGAAAGCTTTTGATTTTTGTGTGTTGACCCTGTATCCAGCTACTTTACTGAATTTGGTTATTAAGTCTAGAAGACTTTTGGTGGAGTTCTTGGGATCTTCTATATAGAGTATCATGTCATCTGCAAATAATGACAATTTGACTTCTTCATTTCCTATCTTTATTTCTTTTATTTCTTTCTCTTGTCTAATATAGTTTCCAAAACTATACTGAACAGGAGTGGTGATAGTGGACATCCTTGTCTTGCTCCTGATTTTAGTGTGAAGGATTTCAGTTTTTGACCATTTAGTATGATGTTGGCTGTTGGTTTTTCATAGATGGCTTTTATCAGATTGAGGTAGAGACCATCTATTCCAATTTTTTGTAGGGTTTTTATCATAAATGCTTGTTGGATTTTGTCAAATGCTTTTTCTGCATCTATGGAGATGATCATATGGTTTTTGTCCCTGGCTCTATTGATATAGTGTATTACATTGATTGATTTGCTTATGTGGAACCATCCCTGCATCCCTGGGATGAATCCCACTTGAACAGGGTGTATGATCTTCTTGATGATCTTCTGCATTCTATTTGCCAGTATCTTATTAAGGATTTTTGCATCTGTGTTCATTAGTGAGATTGGCCTATAGTTCTCTTTTTCACTTGGGTCTTTCTCTGCTTTGGGGATCAAGGTGATGCTGTTTCCAAGAATGAATTCAGATGTATTGCTTCCCTTTCAATTTCATTGAAGCATTTAAACAGTAGTGGCAGTAGTTCCTCTCTAAATGTCTTGTAGAATTCAGCAGTGAAGCCATCAGGACCTGGGCTTTTCTTAGTTGGTAAGTTTTTAATTACATTTTCAGTTTCTTTGGTTGATATGGGTTGTTTAGAATTTTTAGGTCTTCTTTGTTCAACTTTGGCAATTCATATGTACCTAGGAATCTGTCCATTTCTTCTGTGTTGTCCATCTTATTGGCATATAGGTTCTGGAAGTAGGTATTGATGATCCTGTGGATTTCTGCTGGGTCTGTTGTAATTTCACCCTTTTCATTTCTAATTGCATGGATTTGGGCCTTTTCTTTCCTTTTTCTGATAAAGTTGGCTAATGGTTTGTCAATTTTGTTTATTCTTTTGAGGAACCAACTCTTGGCTTCACTGATTTTTTGTATCATTCTCTTAGTCTCCATTGCATTGATTTCTGCTGTGATGTTAATAATTTCCTCCCTTGTATGAGCTTTGGGTTTGTCCTGCTCTTCTTTTTCTAGAAGCTTGAGGAGCAGCACAGGTTGTTTAATTGGGCTCACTCTGTTTTCCTAATATGAGTATTTACTGCTATGAATTTCCCTTGTAAGACTGCTTTCATTGGGTCCTATAGATTCTGATATGTTGTATTGTCATTGTCATTTAATTGTAGGAAGTGTCTGATTTCTTCTTTAATTTACTCTGGGACCCATTGGCTATTCAGAAGTGTGTTGTTCAATTTCCAAGTGTTTATGAATTTTTTTCAGTTTCTTTTGCTGTTGGTCTCCAATTTCATCACATTATGGTCTTATACAGGGGATAACTTCAGTTCCTTTTCATTTACTTAAACATGTTCTATGAGTGAGTATGTGGTCTATTTTGGAGAAAGACCCATGTGCAACTGAGAAGAATGTGTATTCTGATTTTGTGGGGTGGAACACTCTGTAAACATCTCTTAAGTTCATTTGTTTAAGAGTTTGATTGAGTTCTAGTATTTCATTGCTTATTTTTTTGTCTAGTTGATCTATCTATTTGTGGCAGTGGGGTATTGAGGTCCCTCACTATTATAATAGTGCTTATAAGATTTTTCTTGTCCATTAGTATTTGTTTTATATAGTTGGGTGCACTAGTTTTTGTGGCGTATATATTTATGATTGTTATATCTTCCTCTTGGCTTCTTCCCTTACAAGTATGTAGCATCCTCCTTTGTCTCTCTTAATCAGTGTTGGTTGAAATCCACTTGATCTGCCAAGAGAATAGCTACTCCTGCTTTTTTGGGGGTTCTTGTCACATGGAGTATTCTTTTCTACCCTTTAACCTTCAGTCTATGAGTTTCTTTTTGAATTGTGTTTTTGTATGCAGCATATTGTTGGATTTTGGTACTTTTTTCCCCCATTAAGATTATTGGTATATTTTAGGTATAAAATACAGTTACATACATCATTGGGATCTTGTACCTTTACATGAGTATCGTGGTTCTTATTTTTTTTCCCTTCCCTTGCCCTCCCTCCACCCTTCCCTATTTGCAAAGACTTTGTTTCCATTTTTTTCCTTTTCTCATATTTTTTCTTTTTCCTTCTTTCCTTTCCCCTACCCCTTCCACTTCCCTTGCTCCTTTAGAACTTTACTTTCTATTACACAATATAAATTATACATTTTTAAAATTAAAATATCAAGACCTAGGAGACATTACCACAGATTATACAGAATTTAAAAGGATATAGGAAGCATATTTCAAAAATCTGTTTTGAAATAAATTGGACAACTTCTAAGAAGTACCTTGAAAGACAAATTAATGAAACTAACTCTGGAGGAAATATAAAATTTCAATAGAACCTATTAAAGAAAGTATATTCCTAGCTTGAAAACCTACCTATATGACAACAACAGGCTTGTATGCATTTTAACTGATGAATTATATCAAACATTTAAAGCAGGAAAAAAAGGAACACTTCTCCCCTCATTTTAGGAACTCAACATTGTGCTAATCCTAAAACTGGATAAAGATAATAGAAGAAAAAGTATGAACAAAGATAGAAATTTATTTAATCAAAAAAGTATTAGAAGTCAGATCTGGCAGTATGTAGAAAGTGGTTTCATTATAAGGATGGCAGTGTTGGTTCAGCATTGGAAGATCAACCCCCCAAAAGTCATCATTTTAACAGAGGAAAGGAAAAAGCCATATGATCCTGTCACTAGTTGGAGAAAAAGTATTGGACTAAATTCCACAGCTGTTCATGGTAAAACCTATCAGGAGACTAGAAGTAGAACAGAAGCTTCTCAACAGACCAAAGACATGTACTCCATACTTCCAGTGAAAATGGCTTATATGAATGGAGAGGATACAATGCTTTCTCCTTAAGGTGGGGAACAAGGACAGATATGCTTACTCTTTATCTGTCCATTAAACTTTGAAACCTAGGACCAAACCAAAATAGTCTGGCAATAAAATGACACAACTAGGATAGGATTGGCAAAGTAGAAGCAAAATATTTACATGTAGATGAAATGATCATCTATAGAGAAAATAGTAAGAAATCTCTAGGAGCCCCTAGAACTTGTATTTCAATTTAGCAGGATTAGAAAACACAAGGTATATAATAAAAATTCTGGCCTGTGTATACTTGCTATAAATTAAGAATTGGATACTGAAATTTTAAAGTTATGTAGGAGTACAAAGGACCTAGAAAAGTTTAAAAAAACCAAAAAACAAAACCAGTGTTGGAAGACATTTAGTACCTAATTTTAAGACTTCTTCTACAGCTATACTGGTCAAGGCAGTGTTGGTGTAAGGAAGGACATATAGATCATTGGAATAAAACAGAGAATCTAGAAATAGAACCACACATATATGGTCCACTGAGTTTTGAAAGATTATTTAACATTAGCATTTTATAGAATATAAACTCAATTCAAGGGCCAAGGAAGAGTTAGTGTTTTCAGCAAATGGCACTAGAACACCTGGTATCCATATATTAAAAATTAATTTCAACCCCTTTTTTCTATACATGAAAATAACTTGAAGGGACCTATGAACCTAAATAAGAAAGCCTAAAAGTAAAAACATTAAGAAGAAATTATAAGGGAAAATATTTATGAATTCAGGGTAGGCAAGAACTACCTAGGATACAAAAGACATGATGTATAAAAGAAAAAAACTGATAAACGAGATTCCATCAAAATGTAGAACTTTAAATGACATCATTAAAATGAAAAGTAGTCCTTAAACAGACCATATTTACAATGCATATAACCTATGACCAGAATATATGAAGAATTCTTAGAGCTCATTAATAGACAACCCAATTAAAATATAGACATAAGGAGATGATAAATAGCCAGTACAGCACAAGGAATGGTGTCCAACTCTAGAATCTGAAAAATACTAATCAGTACAATAGTAAGATTGAATTATACACTCATTAGGGAGATGAAGTTAAAAGTTTTAAAAGCCTTGTCATGACATTTTCTTTTTGTTGGATTCTCCCCCTTTGCATTTAATTTGTCACGCCCAGTGGATTCATTCTGCTGGGTTTCCTGTTGTGATCCTCATTGTCTTTTCCTAGGGTATTGTCTAAAATTTTTGGGAGTGCTGGTTTGATACTCATGAAGTTCCTGAGGTGCTCTTTATCATGAAAGTATCTTATTTCTCCATCAATTTTGAAAGACATTTTTGCAGGGTACATCAGTCTGGGTTGGAGGCTGTTTTCCTTTAGGGTTTGAAATACATCACTCCAAGCTTTTCTTGCCTTGAGGGTTTGCATTGAGAAGTCTGCTGTGATTCTGATGGGCTTTCCTTTGGATGTGATTTGTTTCTTTTCTCTCACTGCTTGTAGAATTTTGTTCTTGTTGGATTTCTGGAATCCTAACTACTATATGCCTATGTGTAGACTTTTTTGGATCAAGGCTATTTGGAGTCCTATATGCCTCACTCATCTGTATGTCAAGTTCTTTTCCTCTGCTTGGGAATTTTTCTGCCATCACTTCTGTGAAGAGTTTTTTTATGTCATCTGCACTCTCTCCTCTTTCTTCATTGACTCCAATCAGTCTTATGTTATTCTTCTTTGCATTGTCTATCAGCTGTTGGATTGATTGCTCATGGTCCCTTACAATTTTACGCAATTTTTGTTTTCCTGGTCACTAACTGCAATCTTTTCTTCTATATCTGAAATTCTGTCCTTGCATTGGCTCATTCTGCTGCATAGACTTTCGATGGAGTTTTTAATCTCTTGGAAATCTGTTTGCATCTGTTTTATGGATTCCATTTGTTTCCTATGTTGGGATTCCATCATGTTCCTCAGATCCTCTATTTTTTTATCTGTGTCCTCTCTAGATTTACTAATCATGTCTTGCACCATGAGCAAAATCTTTGCTGTTATCTGAGTAATTATTTCTGATTTCATTTTTCCCAGATCCTCTTTTGTTGCCAGTTCAGAGAGTCCAGGTGGTTGAGTATCAGATTGTTCCATCTCGTTTCCCTTTGGGGTTGCTTTAGGTGATCCAGAAGTCTGTTTTTGAGGCTTGTTTACGTGTCTTCTCATTTCCCCTGGGTGGGGGGTACTTCTGGCGCCCATGCAGCTCAACTTCTCTGCCCTAAGAGCTTTGGATGGCAGTGGGAAAGCTTCCTTCTGGGTGCTGGGACTGGCTCACCTTCTCTGCCCTCGGTGCACCCATATTCATAGCAGCACAATTTGTAATAGCAAAAGCGTGGAAACAGCCCAAATGCCCACCAACTGGAGACTGGATAAAGAAAATGTGGTTTTTTAATAAAATGGAGTACTACTCGGCCATCAAAAATGAGAAATTAGAGACATTTATAGCTAAATGGATGCACATTGAGGCGACAGTCTCAAGTGAAATAAATAGGACACACATGTGTAAATACCAAATAGTTTCTCTAGTGTGAGAAACTGAAAGTGTAAATAAGGGCTAGAAGGTATAATAGATAATGTGAAATAGGACGAAAGGGGCAAAGGGGAAGGGGAATTGGGAGTGGTAGGGGAAAGGAAAGAAGGGAATGGAAGTAATATGAGAAAATGAAAAAATGGAAACAAAATCTTTGTAAATAGGGAAGAATGGAGGGGTTGAAGGGAGGGCAGGGGAAGGGGGAAAAAATAAGAACCAAGAGAGTATGTAAAGGTGCATATCTCCAATGATGAATGTCCTTATATTGTACACCTAAAATGTACCAATAAAAGGATATACAAAAAAATAAAATAAAAGGTGAAAACCTTGAGGAGAAAAAAAAAAGATTTCTGCAGTAAACTAGTTTCTCAGAGGGGCAAATATATTATTCCAAATTCTCCCTTCTGTTATAAGTGACAAAATTCCAACATGAAATAGCTCATGCTAAAAATAAGAAATAGCTACCTTAGCAAAATCACAGATAACTTGTTAACAGAAAGTAGTTGCCTGACAGAAAATTCAATTCAGAAAAAAACATATTTTCTCTCCATACTCACCCCTGACCCTTTCTCCTTGCCCTTAATTTTTGTTGCCTGTTGTCAAGAGCAGAAATTTAAGCACTTCTGCCCAACGAATCTTGGTGTTAGAGTAGAGAAAGAAAACAATTCAAGTAAGCACTACAAAAAATTTAATCATAAAATAAAATCAGCTTCACTAGTGGGTGTCAGTCCTCTATAGCCACTAGGTTCCTCCTGGCATCTATTCAAGGCAACAGAGCTGCACACATCCCTCTTGCTGCAGCAGACAGAGCCCCTCCACTCCCCACAGGGAGCAGATACAGTACTGCGGTTGGCTAGCTGCCATATGATGCACCTAGCAGAATAAAGAACACCATGTGTCTGAATCAGGGAAAGATATTCCCACACAAGGTGATAAGCCCAGTACAGGATACAAGAACTCTGTCTCTTTGTAAGGAATCATTTCAGGCCTAAGGCCCATTCTTATGCAGCCCAGAGGGGGTCAAAAGACTAAGAGCATAAAAGGCCTTTCCCCAACAACTTCATTCCCTCAGATCAGCTTCCTTAAAGTAGAACATATAGGACTGGGCAATGCTGGACTCATATCTTAACAGCAGGAAATGTGAACTGTGTCTCAAGCTGAACTGAACATTAACAAAAGACTGTGATTGATCTCACTTGATACAAATGTCTCTGCCTGTGTCAGTTAAGGTTCACTAGAGGAACAGATTTATATGTGTGTGTGTGTGTGTGTGCATGTGTGTGTGTGCACGCATGTATGATTTACAAGGTAGGCTCACAATGGCCACCTGTGAATTTAGGGATGAAAAACAATAAAGTGGCCATCTTTCTGTGCATCTATATGGAGATCCAGAGGATTGGTAAAAGGTCGAAGACCTGGAGCTCACTGCAAAGTCCAGCACAAGTCCATGTTGGAAAGCCAAAGGGTCTCTGTTAGAAGCCTAAAGAGTCTTCACAAAAAGCCTGAAAGAAATGGAGATGAAGGAAAGGGAAGGCTTCCTTCTTCTTTCCCTTTTTACTCCATCCATGCTACAAGACTACTGGTTGGTGTCACTGGGAGGGGGTCTTCCTCCTCAGTTTGTAGCCTACATGTCAATCATCCAAGGCACACCCAAAGCTTTATTAATCTGCTAGATGGTTCTTATTCAAGTTGACATATCATAATTAATGTTCACACTCCCTGACTCGCCTGTGTCAAGGGGTAGGGATCCATCAAATGGCCTAACTTAATTATGTGACCATCCATGAGACCATCCTCTGAATGGCCCTGACTGCAAAATGTATCTGCTCCTCTGAGACATGGGGAGTGAATTACTGTCAGCCTTCCCAGAATTGAATGGAGTGGGAGAATAGGTTTAAACAGTCTCTCCTTCCTGCTCTGAACAGAAATGCACAATACATGTATGTTCCCTGGCCAGGCTCTTCCCTGTGGCCCTGGCTTTTTTTTCCAGGCTCAGAATCCCATTAGCTCTGGCTGATCCAGATACTATTACAGTAGTCAGGACCAAAGGTCCTACAGAGCTCAGTACACATGCAGGACTCCTCTGGAAATGGCCATTACTTTTCCTACACCCACACAAACTCAATTTAAAATAAGTATGTTTTTACATCCAAGACTTTAAAACAGAAGCCTTTTTTGTGGGACCAGTGACCAAACAGGACAACATGGCATTGTCTTCCAAGTTCCTTCTCCATTCACCAGCACAAGAGTAGGACATTTATTACAGACAATATGGTGAAAAAGAGCAAAAGGCCACACATAAGTTCAAGGAATCTTCTAGGAGAAGCTAGAGTAAGATCCCATAGGAAATAAAATCAGACAGAAGAATAAATTTAATGCAATAAAGTCTGAAACCTAAACTCTAGTCCCCATACTCTCATCAGTTGCACTGTGCCTCTGGGCAAGTCACTTTCCTTCCTGGCCTCATTCTCTTTGTATTATAGGGATTCCATTACAAAATACCCGAGCCTGGTGGTTTAAACAATAGGCATTCATTGTTTCACAGTTCGGAGAGTAGGAGGCAAGATCACAGAGTTGGCAGGTTTGGCTTCTTCTAAAGCTCCTTTTCTTGGCCTTCAGTTGGCTGCCCTCTTGCTACCTCTTCATGGGGCTGTCCCTTCATGCATGTGCACTCCTCACATCTCTTTCTGTGTCTAAATTTCTCTTTTTATAAGGACACCAATCAGATTGGCCCCATTTCAACTAAATCTTTAAAAGCTTTATCTATAAACAGAGACACATTTGGAGCAACTGGAGGTTAATATTTGAATATATCAATTTGAGAGGGACACAGTTCAGCCCGTAACATTTATCTACAAATTGGGAAGCCAGCAAACTGAATGGACCCACCATAAAAGCAAAAACATTTAGCATAGGACCTCAGGAGGTCTAGGTATCCCTGGAACCCTACCTGAGTTTCACCCTTTGTCCATTCAAGTACTAAGTAATCCCTCTCCAGACTCTAACAGTTATGATCCTGTGACTCCTGTAATAGAGGAGTCAAGTGAAAACTGTGACTATGGGCAGAAAAAGGAATACAGAGATCAGAGAAGTCAAAGTGAGCACTGGAAAATACATTGTGATTATGAGGTGGTTGTTTGCAGAGCTAGAGGCTTTGCCTGGCTCAACATGTGGCCTCAAACACTATGCACTCAGCATTAGGTCCTCATCTTCTATATTGAGCTGCAACAGTCAAGAGGTGGGCCCAACATGAGCAAGTGATAAATGATACCAGCAATTTGTGGGCAAAAATACCTCACCTGTGGATAAGCCCTGATGCTGACCTGAAGACTGGCCTGTGAGCTCAGGACACAGGGCAATGTTTCATAATTTGGTGCAACTCAAAATACAGGTTTCCAATTTATGCATTATTTCAATATAATTGAATCCATATAGTTTTAATTCATAGACAATTAACTAATAAATTGTATGGTGAGAACAAGTTAGTGACCTGAAGCTTTTCAAACCTTGCTTGTTTGAAGGCTTGTTTCTTCAGTTATTTTCCTTAGAAACAAAAAAAAGCTTATTCTGTAAAAATAAATTAATTAATTAACAATCTAATTCCAAACTCCACATTGTCTGAATCAGCCTGGGAGGGATGTGGTTGAGTGGGGGCGGGGAGTGTTTGTGGCCTGAATAGCCCATGTTTCTCTCTTTGTGAGAATAGAATTCTCCACTGCCTTTGATTTTCAGTCCTCACCTCTAGAAACATGACATCAAATTTTTAATCCAATATGTTTTACAGTTAACATAGGTCTTTTTAAAGCATTTCCTCACAAAGTCCTTAGTATAGCCCCAAACATCATAACCTCTAGCCAACAATTTTCTCCCCATTTCATAGGAGGAAATATGAAACTCGGAAAAGTTAGCTGTCTTGCCAAAAGGTTTAGGGTATAATAATGACCCTCCAAGATGACCCCTAAAGAAAGATTCCTACCTCCCATGTTGTACTAGTGTTAGGCTGCATGGCCAACATCAGTCAGCAGAAATAATGATATAGCACTTCCAAAACAAAGTTTTGAAAAAACTGTGGCTTTGGTCTTGAGATTCTCTCTCTCCATTTAATCTTGAGGAGGCCAGCTGTCATATCCTGAGGGTACATACTCAACCTATGAGAAGCCCATGTGGTAAGAAAATGAAATCTGTAATCAACAGCTAGCCAGGAGCTGATTCTTGCCAAAAACCATGTGAATGAGCTTCAAAGTGGCTCCTTCAGTGCCAATCAGGCCTTCCAATAACAGCAACCCTGGCTAGGATCTTAGCTACATCCTCATTAGACACCATGTTCCTGGACCACTCAGCTACAACATTACTGGGCCCTTTACCCTCAGTCCCTATCTTTATCCTATAATCTCTATGGGATAATGTTTGTTATTTCACACAAAGTTTCACGGTAATGTGTCACATAGCCATGGATAACTAACACGCAAGGATATATATGTTGCCTGATGACATGGCACAATAGAAATCATGCTTGTGTATGTTTCTATCATTTTTAGGTGGAGACATATATTCCTCAAGATATATAAGCAGCTTTTAAACATAAGGCACATTAGACTTAGATAGTGGGGAACGTTAGCAGAGAAATATGTAAGTTTTGCATTTGAACATGCAGAACACACTATTGCCTTTATAAAGCACTTTTTCATGCTCAAGAAATTTTTGTAGGAGGTCCTGAGTCGCGCGGAAGACGCTGAATCACCGCACTGCAGACAGGCAGGTCTGTACACGCCCTACTGAGGTCCTGAATCCCGCGGAAGACACCGAATCACCCCACTGCATAGAGGCAGCCACCTGGTTCCACACTACAAAGACGCAGAGGACACCAGACCACCAGACCAAGGTAATGAGTCCCGCTGCTCCCGGCCCAGAGGTAGGGGCTTCTGAGCCGCCGTCCCACTGCTCCTTGTCCAATGGAAGGGGCATCCAGGCCACCATCTCTCCCACCAATCCCGGCCCAGAAGGAGGGGCTTCTGAGTCACCATGCCAATGCTCCTGGTCCAGAGGAAGGAGCTTCCCGGCCACCATCTCTCCTGCTGCTCCCAGCCCACAGGAAAGGGCTTTTGGGTCACCATCCCTCCCACTGCTCCCAGCCCAGAGGAAAGGGGCTTTTGGGCCACCTTCTGTCTCGCTGCTCCTAGCCCAGAGGAAGGGGCTTCCAGGCCACCATCCCTCCCACCAGTCCCGGCCCAGAAGGAAGGGCTTCTGAGCCACCATGCCAATGCTCCTGGTCCAGAGGAAGGAGCTTCATGGCCACCATCTCTCCCACTGCTCTCAGCCCACAGGAAAGGACTTTTGGGTCACCATCCCTACCGCTGTTCCCGGCCCCTTTCCCACCTCTCCCAGCTCAGAGGAGGTAATCTGTGCAGGCGCTAATAGCCCCATGACCCAGATGAAATGAGCAAATACATAAATAAGTCTCAAAACCAGACTTCCAGATTACCTACAGCAACACCAAAGGGAAATGAGATGGAACACTCTGATGCTCAACCACCTGGACCCACTGGACTGGCAACAAAAGGAGATCTGGAAAAATTGAAATCAGAAATAATTTCTTAGATAACAGGAAAAATTGTGCCCCTAGTGCAAGACATGATTAATAAATCTAGAGAGGAGCTCAGGAACATGATGGAATCCCAACATAAGAAACAAATGGAATCCATAAAACAGATGCAAATAGATTTCCAGGGTAAGAAAAACACCACTGAAAGTCTACACAGCAGAATGAGCCAAGGTGAGGACAGAATTTCAGATATAGAAGACAAGATTGCAATTAGTGACCAGGAAAAGAAAAATTGCTTCAAAATTATAAGGGAACATGAGAAATCAATCCAGCAGGCGCTAGATGATGCAAAGAAGAATAACATAAGACTGATTGGGCTCAATGAAGAAACAGGAGAGAGTGGAGATGACATAAAAAAATCTCTTCACAGAAATAATGGCAGAAAACTTCCCAAGCAGGGGAAAAGAGCTTGACATACAGATAAGCTTGACATATCAGATATCATACAGATACAGAGACATATAGGACTCCAAATAGCCTGAATCAAAAAAAATCTGCACATAGGCATATAATTGTTAAGATTCCAGAAACACAACAGAAGAACAAAGTTCTCCAAGCAGTCACAGAAAAGAAACAAATCACATGCAAAGGAAAGCCCATCAGAATCACAGCAGACTTCTCAACACAAACCATCAAGGCAAGACGAGCTTGGAGTGACATATTCCAACCCCTAAAAGAAAACAGCCTCCAACCCAGATTGATGTACCCTGCAAAACTAGCTTTCAAAATTGATGGAGAAATAGAATACTTTCATGACAAAGAGCACCTTAGGAACTTCGTGAATACCAAACCAGCACTCCAATAAATTTCACACCATAGCCTAGGAACAGACATTGAGGATCACAACCCCAGGAAGCAAAGCAGAATGAACCCATCTGGCATGACAAGAAATTAAGTGTAAAGGGGGAGAACCCAACAAAAAGAAAAAGTCATGGCAATGACAAGTCAGTATGTTTCAGTTATAACCATAAATATTAATGGTCTCAATTCACCAAAGAAAAGAAAGAGACTGGCAGAATGGGTCAAGAAGCAAAATCCAACAATATGCTGCATACAAGAAACACACTTCATTCAAAAAGAAACCCATAGACTGAAAGGTAAAGGGTGAAAAACAATACTCCATGTGACAGGAACCTGAAAAAAAGCAGGAGTAGCTATCCTCTTGGCAGAACAAGTAGATTTCAAACCAACACTAATTAAGAGAGACGAAGAAGGACATTACATCCTTGTAAAGGGAAGAATCCAAGAGGAAGAGGTGACAATCATAAATGTCTATGCACCAAACACTAGTGTACCCAACTATACAAAACAAATACTAACAGACATGAAAAGTCATATATGCACTAATACAATTGTAGTGGGGGACCTCAACACCCCACTGTCACAAATAGATAGATCAACTACACTAAAAGTAAGTAGTGAAATACTAGAACTCAATCGAACTCTTGAACAAATGAAATTAACAGATGTTTACAGAGTGTTCCACCCCACAAAATCAGAATACACATTCTTCTCAGCTGCACAGGGGTCATTCTCCAAAACAGACCACATACACTCATAGAACATGTTTAAGTAAGTGCAAAGGAATTGAAGTTATCCCCTGTACATTATCAGAGCATACTGCAATGAAATTGGAGATCCATAGCAAAAGAAACTCAAAAAATTTCATAAACATGTGGAAATTGAACAACACACTTCTGAATAACCAATGGGTCACAGAGGAAATTAAAGAAGAAATCAGAAAGTTCCTTCAATTAAATGACAATGACAATACAACATATCAGAATCTATGGGACACAATGAAAGCAGTCTTACCAGGGAAATTCATACCAGTGAATACGCATATTAGGAAAACAGAACAAGCCCAATTAAACAACCTGATGCTGAACCTCAAGCTTCTAGAAAAAGAAGAACAGGACAAACCCAAAGCTCATACAAGGGAGGAAATTATAAACATCACAGCAGAAATCAATGCAATGGAGACTAAGAGAACGATACAAAAAAATCAGTGAAGCCAAGAGTTGGTTCCTCAAAAGAATAAACAAAATTGACAAACCTTTAGCCAACCTTGTCAGAAAAAGGAAAGAAAAGGCCCAAATCCATACAATTAGGAATGAAAAGGGTGAAATTACAACAGACCCAGCAGAAATCCACAGGATCATCAATACCTACTTCCAGAACCTATATGCCAATAAGATGGACAACACAGACGAAATGGACAGATTTCTAGATACATATGAATTACCAAAGTTGAATGAAGAAGACCTAAAAATTCTGAACAACCCAATATCAACCAATGAAATTGAAAATGTAATTAAAAACTTACCAACTAAGAAAAGCCCAGGTCCTGATGGCTTCACTGCTGAATTCTATAAGACATTTAGAGAGGAACTGCTGCCACTACTGTTTAAATGCTTCAATGAAATTGAAAGGGAAGCAATATTCCCAAATTCATTCCTGGAAGCAAGCATCACCTTGATCCCCAAAGCAGAGAAAGACCCAACCGAAAAAGAGAACTATAGGCCAATCTCACTAATGAACATAGATGCAAAAATCCTTAATAAGATACTGCCAAACAGAATGCAGAAGATCATAAAGAAGAGCATACACCCTGATCAAGTGGGATTCATCCCAAGGATGCAGGGATGGTTCAATATACGAAAATCAATCAATGCAATACACTATATCAATAGAGCCAAGGACAAAAACCATATGATTATCTCCATAGATGCAGAAAAAGCACTTGACAAAATCCAACATGCATTTATGATAAAAACCCTACAAAAAATTGGAATAGATGGTCTCTACCTCAAACTGATAGAAGTCATCTATGAAAAACCAACAGCCAATATCATACTAAATGGTCAAAAACTGAAATCCTTCACACTAAAATCAGGAACAAGACAAGAATGTCCACTATCACCACTCTTGTTCAATACAGTTCTGGAAACATTAGTCACGGCAATTAGACAAGAGAAAGAAATGAAAGGAATAAAGATAGGTAATGAAGAAGTCAAATTGTCATTATTTGCAGATGACATGATACTGTATATAGAAGAGCCCAAGAACTCCACCAAAAGTCTTCTAGACTTAATAACCAAATTCAGTCAAGTAGCTGGTTACAAGGTCAACACACAAAAATCAATAGCTTTCCTCTACACCAATGACAGACTCACTGAGAGAGAAATAGGGCAAATAATTCCTTTCACAATAGCATCCAAAAATCTGAAATACCTAGGAATCGTCCTACCGAAAGAAATCAAAGACCTCTTTTCTGAAAACTATGGCACTCTGAAAAGAGAGATTGAAGATGATATCAGAAAATGGACAGACATCCCCTGCTCCTGGCTAGGAAGGATTAATATAGTGAAAATGGCCATACTTTCAAAACTGCTATATAGATTTAATGCAATTCCAATTGAGATCCCAGCAGCATACTTTATAGACCTCAAGAAAACAACCCAAAAGTTCATTTGGAACAAGAAGAGACCCAGAGTAGCAAAAGCAATTCTAGGTAACAGAGACATGGCAGGGGGTATCACAATCCCCAACCTGAAACTCTACTACAAAGCTACTGTGATAAAAACAGCATGGTGCTAGCAAAGAAATAGACTTGAGGACCAGTGGAACAGATTAGAAGATGTAGAAACAACGCCAGACAGACTCAGCCATCTCATCTTCGATGAAGGAGCCAAACACCCTCACTGGACCAAAAATAGCCTCTTTAATAAATGGTGCTGGAAAAATTGGGCTTCAACTTGCCAAAGATTCAAACTAGACCTATATCTCTCACCATGCACTCAACTGAAATCAAAATGGATTAAAGATCTAAATATTAAAATAGAAACTCTCAACCAGTTGGAACAGAGGTTAGGTAGAACTCTTGAAGACATCGGTGTAGGAAAAGATTTTATGAACAAAACCTCAGTTGCCCATGAAATAGCACAAACAATCAACAAATGGGATCTCTTCTTATTAAAAGGCTTCTGCACAGCAAGAGAAACCACCAGCAGTGTGAAGTGACAACCCACAATGTGGGAAAAAAATCTTCACCTGCTCTTCCTCAGACAAAGGTCTACTATCTCGAATCTATAAAGAACTTAAAAAGATCAGACCTCCCAAATTGAAAGACCCAATCCAAAAATGGGCATCTGAAATGAACAGACATTTCTCAGACAAAGAAGTAGAAATAGCAAATAAATACATGAAAAAATGTTCAACATCACTGGTCATTCGAGAGATGCAAATGAAAACTATGCTGAGATTCCACTTCACTCCAGAAAGAATGGCTGCTATCATGAAATCAACCAATAACAAATGCTGGCGGGGCTGTGGGGAAAGAGGAACCCTGCTCCACTGCTGGTGGGAGTGTAGACTGGTGCAACCACTGTGGAAATCATTATGGAGATACCTCAAAGAACTAGGACTGGAAGTCCCATTTGACCCTGCTATTCCACTGCTGGGGATCTTCCCCAAAGAACTAAAAGAATCATACCACAGTGATATATGTGCACCCATGTTCATAGCAGCACAGTGTGTAATAGCTAAAACTTGGAAACAGCCCAAATGCCCATCAACTGGAGACTGGAGAAAGAAAATGTGGTATTTTTATAAAATGGAGTACTACTCAGCCATAAAAAATGAGAAATTAAAGACATTTATAGCTAAGTGGATGCACATTGAGGTGATACTCTTAAGTGAAATAAATAGGACACACATGAATAAATACTGAATAGTTTCTCTGGTGTGAGAAACTGAAAGTGTAAATAAGGACTAAATGTATAATAGGTAATGTGAAATAGGAAGAAAAGGGGCAAAGGAGAAGGAAGTGGGAGGGCTAGGGGAAAGGATAGAAGGGAATGGGATTAATATGAGAAAATGGAAAAATGGGAACAAAATCTTTGTAAATAGGGAGGACTGGAGGGGTTGAAGGGAGGGCTGGGCAAGGATGAAAAATAAGAACCAAGAGAGACTATGTAAAGGTGCACATTTCCAATGATGAATGTCATTATATTGTATACCTAAAATGTACCAATGATTAGAATGAATAATCGATAATGTAAAATAGGAAGAAAAGGTCCAACGGGGTAGGGGTAGTGGGAGGGTCAGGGGAAAGGAAAGAAGGGAGAGGAAAAATGATGAGAAATGGAAAAAATGGAAATAAAGTCTTTGTAAATAGGGAAGGGTGGAGGGGGTGAAGGGAGGGCTAGGAATGGGGAAAAAATAAGAACCAAGATGCATCATATAAAGGTACAATTCCCAATGAGAAATGTAATTGTGTTGTATACCTATGATGTACCAATAAAAGAATTTAATCCAAAAAAAAAAGATTCATTATGTAAAGGTACAATTCCCAATGAGAAATGTAATTGTGTTGCATACCTACAATGTACCAATAAAAGAATTTAATACAAAAAATAAAATAAAAAAGAAATGGAGAGTTGTGGCGGTAGAATGGAAAGTCTGAGTTCTTATGGGAATTAGATTATCCAAGCTATCAACTGGTGCCCAATCCCTTTCATTGCTGTGCAAACAGGACCACTCAACACAGCAATGAACCAATTCCCATGTACACAACAGTTCCCAAATCCTTCTGGGCACCCAGAAATAGCAGAAGAAATAGAAATTGCATCCCCACAACCTACCAGACTTAAATCTAAGCTGCTGGTTTCATAATTTACAAAAGTCACTTTAATTCCATAGCCGCAGAAATATGAGTCAGGAATTTTTCCTAGAGAGATCTTTATCAAATAGAATGTAACAACTCTGCTGTAGCATGGTACATGAAAACAGCTGGACCATGGGAACAGACAGATATGGATGTAGTTTCTATCTTGACATGTCCTTCATTCCCTTGTATAAGTTTCTTGCGCTCTCGAAACCTCAGTTTTCTCAGGAAATGCTTCCCTGAAATATTGCCATTGCTCTTTTAGGGGTTTTATGGGGATTAAAATAAGTAACATATGTGATAACAAAACAAGTTTCATGGTATGGTGAGAAATGAATCTATTCAAATTACTAATTTGCTTTGACAAAAAAGAGATTAATGCTTTCCACTAAGTCTATTCTTGTTCTATGCATACTAAGGTAGCCAAATAAAGTCAATGTCATAAAGAGCAAGTTGATCATCATAATATGCATATTAAAATTGAAGTGAACTTTTCCAATTTCTAGGACTCTTTAATAATTATACCTTCTTGGAATGGAATTAATATGAGAAAATGGGAAAAGGTTAAGAAAATCTTTGTAAATAGGGAGGAATGGAGGGATTGAAGGGAGGGCTGGGCAAGGGTCAAAAATAAGAACCAAGAGAGGTTATGTAAAGGTGCAAATTTCCAATGATGAATGTCATTGTATACCTAAAATGTACCAACGATTAGAATGAATAATCAATAATGCAAAACAGGAAGAAAAGGTCCAAAGGGGTTGGGGTAGTGGGAAGGGCAGGGGGAAGGAAAAATGATGACAAATGGAAAAAATGGAAACAAAGTCTTTGTAAATAGGGAAGGGTGGAGTGGGTGAAGGGATGGCTAGGAATGGGGAAAAAATAACAACCAAGATGCATCATGTAAAGGTACAGGTTCCCAAGGAGAAATGTAAATGAGTTGCATACCTAAAATGTACCAATAAAAGAATTTAAGTAAATAATAATAATAATAATAATTATACCTTCTTCTTGAACTTATAATGAATAAATAAAATTACTTTAATACATGTAAAATTTTGCATTAATTGTAGCCTGGTGGTTAAGAGTAACATTCCAGCACCTCCACCAGCACACAGGAGGTGAGCCATGCAGGTGCCAGCAGAACTCCCCACCTTAAACAAGTCTCAAAACCATACTTCCAGATCACCTACAGCAACCCCAAAGGGAAACCAGATGGAACACCCTGATACTCAACCACCTGGACTCCCTGAACTGGTAACAAAAAAGGATCTGGAAAAAATGAAATCAGAAATAATTTCTCAGATAACAGCAGAGATTGTGCTCATACTGCAAGACATGATTAATAAATCTAGAGAGGAACTCAGGAACACAATAGAATGCCAACATAGGAAACAAATGGAATGCATAAAGCAGATGCAAACAGATTTCCAGATTAAAAACTCCACTGAAAGTCTATGCAGCAGGATGAACCAATGTGAGGATAGAATTTCAGATATACAGGATAAGATTGCAATTAGTGACCAGGAAAAGAAAAATTGCTTTAAAATTGTAAGCAACCTTGACGAATCAATCCAGCAGCTGCTAGAAGATGCAAAGAAGAATAACATAAAACTGATTAGAGTCAATGAAGAAAGAGGAGAGAGTGCAGATGACACAAAAAAAACTCTTCACAGAAGTGATAGCAGAAAGCTTCCCAAGCAGGGGAAAAGAACTTGACATACAGATAAGTGAGGCATATAGGACTCCAAATAGCCTTGATCAAAAAAAATCTACACATAGGCATATAATAGTTAAGATTCCAGAAACCCAATAGAAGAACAAAGTTTTACAAGCAGTGAGAGAAAAGAAACAAATCACATACAAAGGAAAGCCCATCAGAACCACAGCAGACTTCTCAACACAAACCCTCAAGGCAAAACAGCTTGGAGTGATGTATCTCAAGCCCTAAAAGAAAACAGCCTCCAACCCAGATTGATGTACCCTGCAAAACTAGCTTTCAAAATTGATGGAGAAATAAGATACTTTCATGACAAAGAGCACCTTAGGAACTTCATGAATACCAAACCAGCACTCCAAAACATTTCAGATATATCCTAGGAAAAGACAAGAAGGATCACAACCTCAGGAAGTCCAGCAGAATGAATCTATCAGGTGTGACAAGAAATTAAACACAAAGGGGGAGAATCCAACACACAGAAAAAATCATGACAATGATAATTCAATATGTATGAGTTATAACCATCAATGTTAATGGTTTCAATTCACCAATCAAAAGAAATAGACTGCCAGAATGGGTCAAGAAGCAAGATCCAACAATATGCTGCATACAAGAAACACATCTAATTCAAAAAGAAACTCATAGTCTGAAAGTTAAAGGATGGAAAACAATACTCCATGTGACAGGAACCTGAAAAAAAGAAGCAGGAGTAGCTATCCTCTTTGCAGGTCAAGTGGATTTAAAATGAAAATCTGAAACACTCTGGTCACAAGAATTTCAGATAAGGGATACTCAACTTGTATGTATAAATCTATTGTTAATATGTGTTTTTATTCCTCTCAAGTAAAAACTTAAGAACAGCACTGTTGGTTCTTAACAGTAATACAAGAAATTTCTATATTGTTTTCCAAAATGGTTTTATCATTTTACATTCACATTAACAGTATTAGAAAGTTCTTACTGGTTCACACCTAAGCTGACATTTGTTCTTTTAAATCTTTTAACTTCATCTCCTTAATGAGTGTATAATTCAATGTTGTTATTGTGCTGATTAGTATTTTTCTGATTCGAGTGTTGCACACCCTTCCTTGTGCTGTACTATTTATCATCTTCTTGTGTCTACTTTTCAATTGTGTTGTCTATTAATGAGCTTTAAGAGTTCTTTATATATACTGGTCATAGGTTATATGCATTGTAAATATGGTCTGTTTATGAACTACTTTTTATTTTCTTAACCATGTCATTTAAAGTTCTAAATTTTGATGGAATCTCATTTATCAATTTTTTTCTTTTATACATCATGTTTTTTATATCCTAGGAAATTCTTGCCTACCCTAAATTCATAAACATTTTCCCTTATAATTTCTTCTTAATGTTTTATAGTTTTAGTCTTTCATATTTAGGTTCATAGATCCTTTCAAGTTATTTTTATGTATGGAAATAAAGGGTTGAGGTTAATTTTTTATATACAGATACCAGGTATTCTAGTGCCATTTGCTGAAAACACTATCTTTTCCTCTGCTCTTGAATTGAGTTTATGTTCTATAAAATGTTAATGTTAAATAATCTTTCAAAACTCAGTGGGTCATATATGTGTGGTTCTATTTCTAGACTGTTTTATTCCATTGATCTATATGTCTTTCCTTACACCAACATTGCCTTGATTACTGTAGTTTAAGAAGAAATCTTAAAATTAGGTACTAAATGTCTTCCAACACCGTTTTTTTTTCTTTTTACTTTTCTAGGTCCTTTGTACTCCTACATAGCTTTTAAAGTTCAATATCCAATTCTTCATTTATAGCAAGTATACATGGACCTGAATTTTTATATGTACCTTGTGTCTTCTAATCCTGCTAAATTCAAATACAAGTTTTAGGGGCTCCTAGAGATTTCTTAGTATTCACTCTGTGGATGATCATTGCATCTACGTATAAAGATTTTACTTCTACCTTGCTAATCCTATCTTAATTGTGTCATTTTACTGCCAGACTCTTTTGGTTTGGGCCTGTGTTTTAAAGTTTAATAGACAGATGAAGAGTAGGCATATCTGCCCTTCTTCCCCACCTTAGGGAGAAAGTATTATATCTTCTCCATTCATATAAGGTGTTTTTGGTGGAAGTATGGAGTACATGTCTTTGATCTGTTGAGATGATTCTGTTCTTCTAGTCTCCTGATAGTTTTTATCATGAACAGCTGTAGAATTTACTCCAGTACTTTATCTCCAACTAGTGACAGGATCATATGGCTTTTTCCTTTCCTCTGTTAAAATGATGACTTTTGGGGGTGGATCTTCCAATGCTGAACCAACACTGCCATCCCTATAATAAAACCACTTTCTACATACTGAAAAAAAAAAGAGTTACATTCCATAGGAGATAGCAATAAATATTTGTGCTTGAATGACAGACCATTACAGGAGATGTCATTCTTTTCTGCAATTAACGTAGTAAGACATTTAGTTTAATAATTCACAATATGTACAGATATCATTTGAAAAGCACATTTGTCCCACCTGGCTAAAGTCCTGTCTTAATTGCCATTTTGTAGTAGTTGATTTGTTAATATTTCTTACGCTCTTTGTTCTATTAGACAAAAGGTAATGAACTAGCCCACTGCTTTGTATTCCCATAGTCACTTAGGATAACAGTCTTCTTTTTCTTCTCCTATTTTCTTTAAATCTATTGGGATTCTGTAACAAGAGTTCAGCCACAATTGTGACCTAGAAAAACTGTGACTAGAAAAATTATAGCAATCACATACATTCATATACATATATATCAAAACATCATGTTGTATACTTTAAAAAAATATGGCTTTTCATTTTCAATATGTACCTAGCACAGCAGCTAGCCTGAAAGATTTCAGACACAGGCAAAATGAGGCTTCTTCTGCTCCTATCTGTTGTGTGATAACTGAATTAGTGCACTGATTGGTTTAAAGTAGCTCTGGGTGTGGATAATGAGAAGACCCACCCTTCCACATGTGGAATAGCTACTCTCCTCCTAAAAGAAAGATAAGTATTTTCTTGCAATGTCATTCAGCTAGCTTCTCTTTGCTCTAATAGACTGGCTGAGATCAATTTAATGACGGGAACGCGCCATTCAGGTAATTAGAAGGAAATAATTAAATAAAATTAGTATAATAAACCTTCCCCAATTTCAAATTCACATCACGTAATTCTCACACAGGGCACCCTGGCTTTAAACATCCTGAACTTGTATTGTCCCCCACTTTACGTTACAGTAAAACCACATCTGATAAAGATGATCACTAATTTCTGCAAGCAATGATTTGATGTTCTGACTGGCAGCCTGTTGTGCTCACTAGGGTTGGCAGTAACTCAGCTACACCATCTACAGATGCACTTAGAGTGAGTGAATCTCATTCAAACCAATCTATACTTTATCTTAGCATATTTTCTCTAAACTGTTAAATGCTTTGCTCTTTTCCATGTCTAAGAAAAAAAACTGATAGAATACACAGAATGTCAGATCTAACAAAAAAAGGTAAGATAATCTATCTCTCTGAAAAAGAACTGTGAGAGTTTAACTTAACAACAGGAGGCGTGAATGGGAATGAGTAAACTTTCACACTGAATGCATAAGCACAACTTTGAGGTGCAAGGAAGCATCTCTGAAGACAGCGAAAAGTGATGAACCACTGCAATAGGCAGTATTGTAAAATCAAAATGAAACAATTTATCAGATGGAAAACCTTACACTGTGTGATGCCTCTGACACCTTTCACCTCTTTGCCTAGCTGGAAAGAGCAAGTCAATTTTGCAGAGACTCCCTTAGTTAAGAAGAATTTTAAGGGGACTCCCTTATCTAATAGGTATTCATTGTTCTAGAACTGTGCATAACAGATTTTTTTAATGTTCCAACAAAGCCCATAGACTGTGGAACTGGCGCTGAGAGAAGACATACCAACTAGAATGATTTTTCCCTATGCTTTACTGGAAGGAAGGAACAAATACCCCAACACCTCCTCTCTAAAAACCAAAGATAAGAAAAACCACTAAAGTAATTTGGTTTTGTTTTGCAGTACGGGGCATCAAACACTGGGCCCCATGCATGCTAGGTAAGTGCTCTACAACTGAGCAACATCCTCAGCAAGAAAAAACTACTGAAGTAGACTAGAGTTGGCCTGACCCAATTTCTACTGGACAGTAGATTTCTAGAAATCCCAGGGATCCTAAAAGAGAATTCACCAATAGGACTGTGTTAACGTCCAGTTCCAATAGAAGAATCTAAAGGCTCTGGTCCAGAATAGAGCCAGAAGCAAATCTAAACAGGCACCAGGATTCCTGCTTTGAAAAAGTAACAGTTGAGTTTGTAAATACAAACAACACCAAAAAGGCCCTTGCAGTCAAGCATATGGCCCAACAGGCAGAATCTGGATAAGCAAAAGCATCATCCTGGAGTGTAGAGGAGTCAACTGGAACATGCAAGCCCAGTGTTAAATATAATAGTATAAAGCAGTCACAAAAGCACCAGTGAGGCTGACCTTTCTCTAGTTATTGCACTAGAATTTCAAATGACTGGAAAATTGGAAACAGAGGAAAATATGTAAGATGGAAACATTAACTGTTTGCTAAAAGGATATGTCAGGATTCAACATTTAATTCAAAGTAAATTTAATGAATTCAACAATTAATTCAAAATCATTGTTTCTATATGCCAGCAACCCTAACCCTAACCTTAATGTGTAACCTTAACCCTAAACAATCTGAAGATGAAATTAAGAAATAATTTCATTTACAATAGCATTAAAATAAAATATTTAGGAATAAGCTTAACAAAAGAAGTGTAAAACACATACTTAGAAAACTAAAAACATTGTTTAAATTCATTAAAGTTCTAAATAAATAGGCATTCCACAAGTAGATATCCTATTTTTCGAGAACTATTATTTAAAAACGCTACTCCATTTAATGGTCTTGGTACATATGTTGCAAATAAACTGCCCAAAGCTGGAGTAGCATTTTTGAATAATAGTTCTCGAAAAATAGGATATCTACTTGTGTAAAAGGAGAAGAAAGAGAAAGAAGAGGAAAAGGAAGAGGGGGAGAATTTAGACCACTGCCTTAGACCATATACAAAAATTAACTGAAAATGAATCAAAGACATAAATGTAAGGGCTAACACTATAAAGCTTATAGAAGAATACATAGGAGTAAATCTTCATGATCTTGGTATGCGCCATGGTTTCTAAGATATGATGCCAAAAGTACACAAAACAAGTAAAATAAATGAACAGATTTGACATCACTCGAATTTAAAATTTAATTTTTTTAACATTAACTTGGTTTTCTCCACCAAGAAAATGAAGACACATCACAGAACTGAAGAAAATACAATCATATTTCTGATTTAAAAATCTGGAATCCAGAATATATTTTTAAATTATTATAAAGTCAACAATAAAAAGATAATTCAACTTTGAAAGTGGCAAATATTAATAGACATTCCTCCAAAGAAGATAGACAAGTTACTACATAACATATGAAAAATGTTCAGCTTTGTTAGTCATTTAGGAAAATGCAAATCAAAACCACAATGAGATAATACTTGGTACACATTGTGATGGCTACAATAAAAAATGTGTTGATGAGCATGTGCAGAAATTAGAATCCCCATATAACGCTGGTGAGACTAGAAAGTTATATAGTACAGCCACTGTGGAAAACAGTTTAATGATTCCTTTAAAAAATTAAACACAAAGTTACCATATAACCCAGCAAAGAGAAATGAAAGCATATGTTCACATGAAAACCTATACATACATATTTATAGAAGTGTTCTTCACAATAACCAAGAAATCATTCAAATGTTCAACAACTGATGAATGTTTAAATTGTTATATATCCATACTATGGAATATTATTCAGCCACAAAAAGGAATGAAGTATATATGCTAGAACATGAACTCCAAAAGCATTATACCAAGGTGTTATGGTTTAGATCTAAAATGTTCCCCAAAAGCCTTTTGAGTTTGGAAGGCGATTGGATCATGGGAGCATTATACTCATCCATGAAGTAGCCCACTGATGAGTTTATAGCTGACTAGCTGTTAGGAGGTGGGACCTGGTTAGAAACTGGTCACTGCAGAAATGACCTGGAAGTATGTATCTCCCTCCCTAGCTCCTCCTTTCTTTCTCTGCTTCCTGGGTGTCATGGGGTGAGCATCTTGTTGCTGCCTTGGAGCCAGGCAACTATGGACTGAAACTGTGAGCCAAAATAAACTCTTCCAAGTTGCAAGTGTCATGTACTGTGTCTCAGTATCAGGGAAAGTGACTAAGACACTGAGTAAAAGAACTCACTACAAAAGGATATATATTAAAGGATTACATTGACATGAAAAGTCCAGAACTGGCATTAAATCTATTGAGTCAAAAAAATATGAGATATGATCACAAAATACACTGAATATTTAATTTTTTAAATTTATCATACTAAAAGCCACATTACCATTAATCCACCTTAAGATCCTCCTTCTCACTTCAAACACATTTATCCCAACATTTTCCTACTTTCTGAAACAGTTCTGGAAGTCCTCTTTCATGAGTGTCTTTAGTTGCACTGTCATGGCTGCCTCAATGTCCTGAGTCAATTCAAACTGTTTACCTCTCAAGACCATTTTGACTTTGGGAAAGGCCCAGAAGTCATGTTTTTTATCACACCTCATAAAGACATAAAAAAAGACAGCCAGAACTTCAGAATGTGGCAAGAACTATGGGATAAATGTGTTTGAAGCAAGGGGGAGCAGTCTGAGGGAGATTAATTACAATGTATCCTTTACTATAATTTTTTTAAACACATACCAGCCAGGGATTTAGCTCAGTGGTTCCTGCACCTGCCTCACAAGCGCAAGGTCCTGAGTTTGATCCCTGGCACTAAAAAAAAAAAATTCCACCACACTTAAACACATACCATATTATTTGTTCAGCTCTTACATGCTGGTGGTTGCCTAGAAGTTAGGGGCAGAGAGTGAGGTGGGAGAGGGTGAAAAGTGACTGCTACTGGGTACAGGGTTTCTTTTTGGCAAGATGAAAATGTTCTACTTAGATTGTGGTGATAGTTGTGCATCTGTGTGTACACACCTTAAACCATTAAACTGTATATTTTAAAGAGATAAATTTGATTGTATGTAAATTATATCTTAACAATGATGTTTACAAAAGAAATACACAACTAAATCTTATTTTCCCTAGAGAAATGAAGATAATTTTCCCCATGTGGGCTTTTCTTTTAAAGAATTGACTTATATGTTTCTCATTAAAGAATTGACTTATATGTTTCTCATAAAAAGATTTAGCATAAAAAAACAATATATTGTAAGAACATGGGATCTACAGTTGGACATTCTGAACCAAATATCTGTGTTTTGTACAGTTGTGTGATCCTATATCTCATTTTCCTCATTTGCAAAATAGCAGTAATATTAAACCCAACCTCACTGAACTGTTGGAATGATTAAATAAATGCTGTTTAGCCTAGTGCCTGGCCTGAAGTTAAATGCAAAACATTTAATAATCAAAAGAATTTTTAAGAACACACATTTGCTTGTCTACAAAATACTCTCTCCACAGGCTTTAGGAAACTGATAAGGTTGATTTTATGGGGAAGAGAATCTGGAGCTGAATGAAGAATAGAGGAAGGAGATATTTTACAGTATCGTCTTTTTATATTTTTGAATTTTGAATCAGGTACTATGCATCTTATACATGAACTGAAATTAACTAAAAAATAAATCGGACCATAATTGTATCTCCAAACTAGTCTGACTGGCTATACTATTTATACATTCATGACTATAGGATCAGAGAGAGAAAATCCAGCAATCTTGGCAAAGGCACACATCTCACCCACATGGGCATCATACGTGTGTTGGAAGACATGCAGCAGAAAAATCTTTATTGCAATAGAGTCACTGCTTCAGATAGAAAACTTGTTGATATAAAATGGTAGAGGCATTGAAGTATGATGGTTAGAAGCACGGAATCTGGACCGACACTACTTGGTTTGAATTTGAAATTTGTGGCTTATGACCTTGGACAAGACCTTTAACCTCTCTAGCCTCTCTGTACCTCAGTTGTCTTTTCTGTAACATGGGAATGCTATCAAAGGGCTTTGTGATGATTGGAAGGAGTAACACTTAGACTACAACGTGGCACACAGTAGTGGTACATAAATACTACTGTAATCATCATTGGGGTCCAGAAAATTGCAAGCACTGGCACAGAGACATTCAGAAGAATTATCTAAAACATTAAAGTAAAATATTGAAAAGACAGGCTATCAGTTGAGAAACTTGTTCTACACTGACAGAAAAGAAATATTTCAGAGGCAAAGAGATAATGCATGAACAAGGAAGAAAAATAATAAGTATAAGGCAACAAATCATCAGTAATTTAGTTGAGGTTAAAGAAAATAAAAAGAAAAGAGGGAAAGAATATGTTCCAGGAAGAGCCATTCTTCTGGTTACTTACTATTCAAGAATTTCAGAGGCATTATTGAACACTGAAATCAGAAACAAAGCAACTCTAAATTTGGACATGTTTAAAAGATGCTCAGAAAGGAAGAATGTCCATGGTGCTAGAAGACAGTCCAGGTGAAAAGAGATGTATTTTGTTCAAACTTCACTGGACACTTACTTGAAAGCTACTTGTTCTTCCTATCTAAGAGCTTTGGAGAAAAAATATATGTAAGATTCCCCACATAAAGGATTCCTTCTTGCAACAGGAACAGGAACAGGTATTAACTTAGCACTCCCTTAAGAGACTGAGTATGGCCAAAGTACCTCTCTGTACTCCTTCCCTAAGCCACTTCTCCCCAGCTTCTTCTCAACATACTGTCTAGTTGTTCTTGTTTCAAAACATCTTAAAATAGTGTCATTCTATGTGTATTATTCCATAATTTATTTGTTCATTCCATATTATTTTTCAAATATTCATTCAAAGTGACATATGAATGTGAAATTCACTTATTTTTCCCTAGCATGCAATATGCCGTTTAAAGATAGTCTACAGATAGCTGTTTTCCTGTCAATAGGCATTTGATTGTCTCAGAATTTTTGCTCTTGCCCACAAAGGTTCTATGAACATTATCACATGTCTTACTATACATAATTTTTCATAATGCTTATGACCAAAATTGTTCAGTTTTAATGACATGTTCAGTTTCATAAGAGAATAACTGTCTTCCAAAATGGTTGTACCAACTAATTCCTGCCCATCAACATTCTTACTTACACTTGGTTTTTGGCAGACTTCTTAGGTTTTTAGCTCTTATGTAATTAATTTGCATTTTTCTGGTAACTAATGATGTATCTTTTCTTTTGTCTATTTGCTATTTGTGAAATGGCCTATGATCTTTTACCCATTGACTGTCTTTAAGCTATGTATTACTTTGCAAACAATATGCATTGCTATGCATGGCTTTCTCTGTTTTGTGACAGAGGCTGCTGATTTCTTAATTTTAATGTAATATTAATGGATCAATTTTTTGTTTCTTTTAAGAAATTTTTCCCTATCAAAGCTTCTAATGAACTTTAAAATTTTTACTTTTCACATTTAGGTCACTAATCAACTGGGAATTGATTTTTGTGTATGAAATAAGGAACTAATTTCATGAGAAAGCTAAATTAATTTTTCCTTATATGGGACATTAACCCTCCCAGCACCATTCTTGGCTATCCTCTATTTCCTCTGTGATCTGCAACACCACCTCTGTCAAATATAGAACCTCCCAGTATACTCAGGTACCCTTCTGATCTCTTATTTCTCTTTCACTGGACATTTTATCTATCACAATAACAACACTAAACTATTTTATTTATTACAGCTTTATAATAACGTTTAATAGGAAAGGAAAATCTCCCTAATCCTTTACCTTACTGTCTTTCAGGACTATCTTGGTGATTCTTGGGCTTGGCAGTTCCATACAATATTATTACAAGTAAACTAAGTGAAGTAGCCTCATTAAGGCTAATTTATGCTATAGTAACCACCAACCCCAGCAGTCTAAATATAAGTGGTTTTAAAAAGACAAGTTGATTTCTTGCTCATGCTACATAATTCTTTGTGTCAACTTTTTTTTTTTTGGTACCTGGATCGAACTTGGGACCTTGTGCTTGCAAGGCAGGTGGCAGAACCACTGAGCTAAATCCCTGGCCTTGTGTCAGCTCTTTTATATGACATATCATTCTAAGAAGCAGACTAACACAGCAGCTGTATGAAGCGCACTGTTTTTCCTCTATGACAAACAGAAAGGGATCTCAGAGAACGGCACATTGTTAACGCAATGTCCCATGAAGAAGTGACACATGCACTCCAAACATGATGGATACCTCGTTGGCCAGAAAAGGTCATATGGTCCCACAAAACTTCAAGCAGGCCAGGAAATGCAATCTACTATGTATCTTAAAAGCAGTCAAAAACATTTACTGAACCCATGAATACCATATGCAGTTATCTCTAAGACCTGTGCCTCACAGCACTTCCACCAAGTTTTCAGAATAGTACCAAAGGAAACACAGCATAGTCAGTACCTGGATTCAGAATCTGAACAATTCTACTTCATCAGTAGAATTTATCAATACTCAAGGTGAACACTGCCATTTATTTTGTGGAAGTTTAAATGTAAATCAAGAAAATGGCCTCACATTTCTTACATTAAAGGAAAACTATGACAATCTAATAAAATCTAAACTCTTGCCCCAGATACTGTGTTGTAAGCCCCTTCCCTGTGGTAGCTACACAGAAAACTTACCTGTTGACTAATCAATCCCATGGAGAAAGATGCTTTGAGTAAAATAAATTCATACAGCCAATCGGCGCAGGATTCCATAGTCCCTAAGCAATAAGCCATGAATCTCCTGACTCTCAGCTGTCTGTTCATCTGGTGGAAATATATGTAAACACAGACGAAAATATAAATATAGTGCAAAGAAGCTGTGAGAACCCTGAGTGAGACTGTCTGAGTTTGAGTCTCCAGTCCTTCACCTTTCAGTTGTACGATATGGGACAACTATAATATAAAGACCAAGAGCATGGATTCTGGAGTTAGGCTGACCAACCCTACTTCTTGCTGGCTGTGCTTATTTTGGACAGTTACTTAACCTAAGCCTCACTGTCATCAGTAGTAAAATGGGGATGATATTAATAGTTACCTCATAGTGTTAAAGTAAGTGTTATATAACACTTTTAAAGGTCTTAGTATAGTCCCAAGTACATAGTAAGAACTCAATAAGGAGGGATATTATTGTATCACTGCAATAATGCTGATATCATAAATTTATGTTTACTTACTATAGGGGAATTTTAATTATACCTCTCATTATAGACAACCATGAGTTCATTCATGACATAGATTTTTTTTATTCATCTTCCAAAGGTCACATTTTTTTTTCTATTCGTTCAGCTGGACAATATAGATCATACTAGAAAAATGTACACAGCATCCTAGAAATGCAATCATCCTCTACTGGTAGATATATAAAAATTCATCTGGCGATTCAGGTCCTCATAGAAATGGAAAAGACTTTACATGCACAGGAGTGAGAATTTACAGGTCCACTGTTCTGATCACTGGCTCCATTACCTGATCTAGGGAATACTCCTGTCCAAGGTTCCCGCAGGTTGTCCCCCACAACACCACCTCAAGAACACAGCCTGGCTTCCAGGAGATGAGAATCCTTAACTGCTTTGTATGAGGACACATAGCTGTAGTACAGAAGGAGGCAAATTTGATTATCCATACAGCCCTCCCAAGTTCAAAGGGAGGGCTTCCACTGGGAGCAGAGGAAAGAATCTTGCCCAAGTACCCACAGGAAGCTGGCTGCCACCTTATTCTGAATTCATAAAAAACCACAGTCACAAGAAATTTCCAGACTTTCTATTTTCATGGAACTTGAGCATCTAGTAATGTTATTTCTATTAAGCACTATGGAACTTCAAAGACTGGCTGTCTCCTTCCAGGACTGAGAAACAGTGGGGAACATCAACTGAAGAGAATGAGACAATAACAACATTAGCCTTTCTCAGGCCCAGCATTAGGGACAGATGTTTTCCGTGGTGAGAGGACTCAGTAGTAAATGTAATGTAGGACAAGTATGATCCACAGCCCAGCTCCATCAACACTCAGAACCATGTTAATTGGTAACAGTTTGCAACCCTTCATTTCCTTCTCACTCACCTTCTACAAGCACCTTTGGCCTTCTTCCTCACACTAGTTTATGCTCACTTGTTGTGAGGACAGATATCCCTTCCACTCTCAGAGGCGAGCTTGGCATGGTCAGCTGAACTCCCCCACTTCCTACCCAGGTGCCCTTCCATGAATAGCCCCATTCATCCCACGTATGGGAAAAACTGGCTGATCCTTAAGTGCTGATTAATGCAACCTCCAATGCTAGTTTCTTCTCAACAAAGCAACCTGGTTTCCTCACAAAAGACCAGCCCATGAACTCTAAGGGGCATGTGTATTTTGTGTGTGTGTGTGTGTGTGCGCGCGCGCGTGCATGTGCGTGCGCACAAGGGAGAAGGGAGGAGCTTAAAACAGCAAAAAGACCAAGAATTTGTTGTTCAATTACCTATTCGGTAACTACTTGTGTAACTTCCTCCTTTTCTCCTTTTTATTTGGTTAGTTGGATTTTTCCCCTTACTGGCGAAAATTCAAGGTATAATCAACTAGACAGATTTTTGTCTCATTTCAATAATAAGAGAAATGATAACTTTTTCTTTTTTTTGAGACAGGTCCCACTCTGTAGTCCAGGCTGGCCTGGAACTGGCTGCCAACATCTGCCTCCCGAGTGCTGGGATTACAAGTGTGTACAGATGGGCCTATGTATATGGTTAATCTGAGGGGCTCCTAGCTCCTGAGAATGTAGGAAATTCCCTCCTTCTCTCTTTAAGTAACTCATAGGCCCCAACAATGGTCACAAATTTAATAAGACTACAGACTATAAGGGGTATGCATCAAATTAATATAAACTACAAACTTCCATTATTGGAACTAAGACCTAGCTTAATTAAAGATACTTACTGATTTCCTAGCAATTATCAGGCACTGTTAGTTGCTATTGAAAAATAAAAAATTATCACAATGCCCATATAACCAATGGATTTATAATCTATGTCACAATGGAGATAAATATAAAAGAAATCCAATTCAAGGAAAATGACATAAATGCCTTACATATACAAAGTAAAAGAAGCTGTGAATTAAAAGGGAAGCAGAGAAACAAGACAAATGAGAACTTCATAAAGAAAGCTGGAGCTTGGGGAAAGCCTTAGACTAACAGTAGAAATTAAATAGAGACACTTGCACCTGTTTTATTTATCTTCATAAGGTGAATCATAAGGTTATATGATGCTATACATCATGTCTATCTCTTGTCTCCCCAACCGGGAAAAATGTAAGCTTACAAAGTCAGAGACTTTGTGTGTCTTGTTTTTGTTCCAACACCAAGAGTAGTGCCTGCAACATAATAAACATATAATAACCACTTATTGTCTATATGATAAATGACACCAGCAACAAAGTATTCCAGGGAGAAGGGACAGAGCAGGGAAAGGAAAATAGTAATAAAAATAGTCACACTTATTGGCCATTTATTCTCTGTCAGGAAATATGCAAGTGCTTTTGATGTATTTGTATTTACTTTATGTGCCTAAAGTAAAGTTGCTCAGTAAAGGGCCAGATAGTAAGCATTATAGACTTTGCAGACCATATGGCTTCTGTGGCAACTACTCAGCTCCGCTGTTGCAGTATGGAAGCAGCCACAGACAACATGTAGAGGAATAAATACAGCTGTGATACAGTAAAACATTACTTACCAAAATAACCAGTGGGCTAAATTTGACCCACAGCCAATCCCTGCCTTTATAAATCATAGAAAGAAATTATTGTGCTATGTATAATTGTCCAGTTGACGTAAATGTGAGTAAACAGAAAAAAAAAGTGCATTAATTATCAATATACTATGGGGTGAATGTTTATTTCCCCACAAAGTTCATGTGTTGAAATGTAGGCACCTATGTGATAATGTTAAGAGGAGGAGCTTCTGGGAGGTGATCTAGTCATGAAAATGGAGCCCTCATGAATGGAGTTCCTACCTTGATGAAAAGGAACCCCAGAGAACTCTTATCCTCTGTCTGCCATGGGAGGACAGAACGAGAAATCAGCAGTCACAACTCTAAGAGGGCCTTCACCAAAACTTGACCATAACTTCACCTTAGTCTTGGACTTCCAGCCTTGAGCATAGTGAGAAATAACTTTCTCTTATTTATATAAGACATAATATTTGCAACACTGATTATCCAACTGCACACATTATACTCTCAGATTACCACAAGGAATAAAGTTTTTATTGTCATACTGACTTTCCTAGGCCTCAAAAACCCAGCTCAAGTCTCTCCAAAGCATTTTGAACAGTTACCAAATATGATGAGCAAAGTATTAAACATGTGGCAGAGACACTGGAGCAGATGTCCCCAGGAGAACTTCCTTTCATGATTTAAAATAAATTTTTATTTGAAATATCTAGATGACTCAGCATTCTTTTCATCAAGTGAACACATATACTTGTGCAAATGGACTTAAGCATTTTGTACAGAAATCCCAACTACTGGTACATCTTGTCACACTGAAATGAAGATAACAACAGAATACTGGCCAGGAGATACCATGTCCCAGGTACAGAGGAGGTAACTCTATGTGCTCAAACAGGCTGGACAGTAAGTTTATGAAGGCACAGGTCAGACTAAATAATTTAAACAGAGAAATCCAGGATGTTAAGAAATGAAGCCCAAGAAAATCAAAGCATAAAGAGCCAAGCAAGTTCCCAAGGTAGAAGGAGGTCAAAGGTCAAATATAGCAAACTCAAAATCTGAAGACTCAGACATCTTTACATTGGCTCCAACAAGCCAGAAAAGACAGCTGAAGGACAGGTGCAAAGCTAATTATTGTCTTTCTTGGCCACACACCAGGATACTTATCAATTGGAGACTTGGCAGTCCTCCCAATTCATACAATTACTCTGCTAGTGTTAATCTCCCTTGTTTTCTGAAAAACAAATGTAGGCGAGAAAGACTTTTAAAATAAAAATCCAGGTTCTTTACCTAAAGATAGTACTCAAATATGTCAAACATATCAAGTTAAATCGAAGATCTACTTCCTGCCACCTTCCTTAATCCCCGTGTTTCTACGCTTCATATGACTGAGATCGATATTAAAGAATCAGTAAGTGAGGGAGGTCCTGAGTCACGAGGAAGACGCCAAATCAACCCGCTGCAGACAGGCAGGTCTGTGCATGCCCTACGAGGTCCTGAGTCACCCGGAAGACGCCAAATCACCCCGCTGCAGACAGGCAGGTCTGCCCATGCCCTACTGAGGTCCTGAGTCACAGAGAACACGCCGAATCAGCCCGCTGAAGACAGGAAGGTCTGTGCACGCCCTACCGAGGTCTCCAGTCGCGCGGAAGACACCGAATCACCCCGCTGCAGACAGGCAGCCACCTGGTTCCACACTACAAAGACGCAGAGGACACCAGACCACCAGACCAAGGTACCGAGTCCCGCTGTTCCCGGCCCAGAGGTAGGGGCTTCTGAGCCATCCTCCCACTGCTCCTGGTCCAGAGGAAGGGGCTTCCCGGTCACCATCCCTCCCGCTGCTCCCAGCCCACAGGAAAGGGCTTTTGGCTCACCATCCCTTCCGCTGCTCCCGGCCCCTGGCCTGCCTCTCCCAGCTCAGAGGAGGTAATCTGTGCAGGAGCTAAGAGCGCCTCGCCCCAGTTGAAATGAGAAAACACGTAAATAAGTCTCAAAACCAGACTTCCAGATCACCTACAGCAACCCCAAAGGGAAATGAGATGGAACGCTCTGATACTCAACCACCTGGACCCACTGAACTGGCAACAAAAGGGGATCTGGAAAAAATGAAATCAGAAATAATTTCTCAGATAACAGGAAAAATTGTGCCCCTAGTGCAAGACATGATTAATAAATCTAGAGAGGAGCTCAGGAACATGATGGAATCCCAACATAAGAAACAAATGGAATCCATAAAACAGATGCAAATAGATTTCCAGGACATGAAAAACTCCACTGAAAGTCTACACAGCAGAATGAGCCAATGTGAGGACAGAATTTCAGATATAAAAGATAAGATTGCAATTAGTAACCAGGAAAAGAAAAATTACTTCAAAATTATAAGGGAACATGAGGAATCAATCCAGCAGCTGCTAGATGATGCAAAGAAGAATAACATAAGACTGACTGGGCTCAATGAAGAAACAGGAGAGAGTGGAGATGACATAAAAAATCTCTTCACAGAAATAATAGCAGAAAACTTCCCAAGCAGGGGGAAAGAGCTTGACATACAGAGAAGTGAGGCATATAGGACTCCAAATAGCCTTGATCAAAAAAAAATCTACACACAGACATATAATTGTTAAGATTCCAGAAACACAACAGAAGAACAAAGTTCTCCAAGCAGTCACAGAAAAGAAACAAATCACATACAAAGGAAAGCCCATCAGAATCACAGCAGACTTCTCAACACAAACCATCAAGGCAAGAAGAGCTTGGAGTGACATATTCCAACCCCTAAAAGAAAACAGCCTCCAACCCAGATTGATGTACCCTGCAAAATGAGCTTTCAAAATTGATGGAGTAATAAGATACTTTCATGACAAAGAGCACCTTAGGAACTTTGTGAATACCAAACCAGCACTGCAAAGAATTTTACACAATATCCTAGGAACAGACATTGAGGACCACAACCCCAGGAAGCAAAGCAGAATGAACCCATCTGGCACGACAAGAAATTGAATGTAAAGGGGGAGAACCCAACAAAAAGAAAAAGTCATGGCAATGACAAGTCAATACGTTTCAGTTATAACCATCAATGTTCATGGTCTCAATTCACCAATCAAAAGAAATAGACTGGCAGAATGAGTCAAGAAGGAAGATCCAACAATATGTTGCATACAAGAAACACACTTAATTCAAAAAGAAACTCATAGACTGAAAGTTAAAGGATAGAAAACAATACTCCATGTGACAGGAACCCGAAAAAAAAGCAGGAGTAGCTATCCTCTTTGCTGATCAAGTGGATTTCAAACCAAACTCTGAAACACTTGTGGTCACTTGTGAAATTTCAGATAAGGGACAGTCACCCTGTATGTACAAATCTATTGTGAACATGTTTTTTCATTTCTCTTAAGTAAAAACTTAAGAACAGAATTATTGGTTAACAGTAACAAAAGAAATTTCTGTAGTTTTCCAAAATGGTTTTATCATTTTACATTCACATTAGCACTATTAGTTCTAACTGGTTCACACCTAAGCTTAAATATTTTAACTTAATCTCCCTAATGAGTGCATAATACGATCTTGTTATTGTACTGATTAGTATTTTTCTGATTCTAGTGTTGCATACCTTTCCTTGTGATGTACAGGCTATTTAACAGAGCTGGAGATTTAGCTCAGTGGTTCTGCCACCTACCTCGTAAGCACAGGGTCCCGAGTTTGATCCCCAGTACCAAAAAAAAAAAAAAAAAGTACAATTTATCATCTTCTTGTGTCTACTTTTTAATTGGGTTGTCTATTAATGAGCTTTAAGAGTTCTTTATATATTCTGGTCATAGGTTATATGTATTGAAAATATGGTCTGCTTAAGGACTACTTTTCATTTTCTTAACAATGTCTTCTAAAGATCTAAATTTTGATGGAATCTCATCAATTTTTTACTTTTATACATCATGTTTTTTATATCCTAGGAAATTCTTGCCTACCCTAAATTCATAAACATTTTCCCTTATAATTTCTTCTTAAAGTTTTATAGTTTTAGTCTTTCATATTTAGGTTCATAGATCATTTCAAATTATTTTTGTGTATGGAAATAAAGGGTTGAGGTTAATTTTTTCCATACAGATACCAGGTTTTCTAGTACCATCTGTTGAAAGCATTATCTTTTCCTCTGCTCTTGAGTTGAGTTTATGTTCTATAAAATGTTAATGTTAAATAATCTTTCAAAACTCAGTGAGCCATATACATGTCATTCTATTTCTAGACTCTGTTTTATTCCATTGATCTATATGTCTTTCCTTACACCAACATTGCCTTCTTTACTGTAGCTTTAGAGGCAGTCTAAAAATTAGGTCATAAATATCTTCCAACACTTTTTTTTTAATTTTCCAGGTCCTTTGTACTTCTACATAACTTTTAAAGTTCATATCCAATTCTTTATTTATAGCAAGTATACACAGACCTGAATTTTTATATATACCTTGTGTTTTCTAATCTTGCTAAATTGAAATACAAGTTCTAGGGGCTTCTAGATATTTCTTAGTATTTTCTCTGTAGATGATCATTTCATCTACATATAAAGATTTTACTTCTGCCTTGCCAGTCCTATACTATTTGTTTCTTTTTTATTGCCAGACTATTTTGATTTGAGCCTAGGTTTCAAAGTTTAATGGACAGATGAAGAGTAGGCATATCTGCCCTTGTTCCCCACCTTAGGGAGAAAGCATTGATCTTTTCCATTCATATAAGGCATTTTTGCTGGAAGTATGGAGTACATGTCTTTGATCTGTTGAGAAGGTTCTGTTCTACATCTAGACTCCCAATAGCCTTTATCATGAACAGCTATAGAATTTAGTCCAAACATTTTCTGCAAATACTGGTAGGATCATATGGCTTTTTCCTTTCCTGTGTTAAAATGATAACTTTTGGGGGTGAATCTTCCAATGCTGAACCAACACTGCCATCCCTACAATAAAACCACTTACTACCTACTGCCAGATCTGACTTCTAATAGTTTATTTTTTTAAACAAATTTTTATGTATGTTCATACTTTTCTCTTCTATTATCTTTATCCAGTTTTAGTATTAGCACAATGTTGATTTCCTAAAAGGAGGAGCGAAGTGTTCCTTCTTTCTTCTGCTTTAAATGTTTGATATAATTCATCAGTTAAAATGTATATAAGCCTGTTGTTATCATATAGGTAGGTTTTCAAGATAGGAATATACTTTCTTTAATAGGTGCTATTCAAATTTTATATTTCTTCCAGAGTCAGTTTCATTAATTTGTCTTCCAAGGTACTTCTTAGAAGTTGTCAAATTTATTTCAAAAAAGATTTTTGTAATATGCTTTCTATATCCTTTTAAATTCTGTAAAATCTGTGGTCATGTCCTCTAAATCTTGATATTGTAATTTTAAAAATGTATAATTAACAGATTTTTGATACTAGAAATTGGCATGTCCTTGGCTTAAATCATGTAAGGAAATCATGTAAGTCAAAATCATAGTTTGTTCTTAGCATATAAATAACAATACTGGGCCGGGGATTTAGCTCAGTGGTTTCACCGTCTGCTGCACAAGCGCAAGGACCCGAGTTCAATCCCCAGTACCAAATAAATAAATAAATAAATAAATAAATAATACTTGGAAACTCCTTAATGGGCTAGGCCTTCTGCATGAATCTAGAAGATCCAGACAAATCAAATTTTGAGGTATATTTATTAAGAGTGTAATCATCCTGCAGTTAAAAAGGAGGTAAATCTATACTAACTTGAAGAACTCTAAACCACTTGCATGAGTGAAAAGGAAAGTTATGGAATAAAACATGTTGTGAACATCTGTCTTTATTTTGTCTGCTCAACTATAACAAGAATGTCCTATTTGGGTGGACTTCCTGACTGCAGGTATAGTTGGGAGGCAAGTCGTTGTCTTCTGCTCAGGACTCAAAGGAGCAGATCTCTTTCCCCATCCCTGGCACAGGTAGTAAGTTCCAATAGAAACTTCCCTCCTAAGACTTTTATACTCTTTTTTTTTGTACTGGGGATCGAACTCAGGACCTTACACTTTCAAGGCAGGCAGCAGAACCACTGAGCTAAATCCCCAGCCCTCTCCTAGGACTTTTAATCTCAAGGGAGCAGTGAAAAACTGTACAGATAATCTGGATCATCATCTGACCTTTCCTGCATTTGGACTGTTGTCATAGCTGGCTAACTGACCTCTCCTCCTTTTGGAAAGACTGTCCTCTCATGGCCTCATGACTCCACATCTCATTTTCCTGGCCCCCTTCATGCTTTTGTAGATATTCCTCTTACTCTGTTTGGCTGAGTCTCTACCCCTCCCTCACTCTCACCCAACTCACTCCACCAACTCAAAATCACAGGAATTGATCAGGATTGGGACCTGGGCTCTCTTCAGTCCTCATTCATCATTTCTCTCTTGGCAATCTCAGACATCCCACGTTGTTCAGGAGCCAAAGACACCCAAAAACATATCTCCAGCCACGCACGCCCTTTCTTCTGCACTTCAGACAGGAATATAAAACTGCGTATCTGTTCTTTCCACTTTGGAACATTCAAACTTAACCACTCTAAAGCTAATTTCTTTATTCTCCCAGACCCAAGTCCTCAGTCAACTCCTCTTCCAGCCTTTCCCATCTCAATAAATGGCCCCTTTGTCCACTTACTGGCTCATACTGATATGAGGGAAAATACAACTCCAACCTGCTAGATGTCAAATACACTAAGTTCCTGTTCTCTGAAATTGAAGAATGAATTCCAAAGGACAAAGGAGGTTAAGAGTAGGAAAGGTTTATTGGAGAATAGGAACAGCTCCTGAGAGACAAGAGAGGACCTGGAAGTGGGTTGCCACCAAGGCCACTTCTCTAAGAATGTTTTACAGAGCAAAACCACGAAGCGAGTACCAAATCATGAGGTGAGTACAATGTGGGTCAAACTATAATCAACCAATAAGATTACAAGTATAGCTGCTTAGCTAATATTGATCCTATAGGGAAGCAGGTCACATAGCAAGGGTACATGGAAAGAACAAAGGCATTTTTGGGAAGGGATGGGTCTGGAGGTTCTGGTCACCCACTTGAGTGACTGATGTCTATCTGGACATTACTGGACCACACAATGTGAATTATAGTATAATTCCAAGTTACTGCTTATCTCTTAGGGAGGCATGTAGGCCTGGTCATTTCATCTTTATCTTGAGGCCTGGTCTTCTCCAAATGCACCTCCAGTGACAATTCTGATGCATTAATTTTTTCTGCTGACTTCCTTGACAGTCCAGTCACTTTCTGACTGTTTATCAATTTCTATCTAATTTAGCTGCTTATAAAAACTCAATAAAACTAAGAGTCATGCTTCCTTTCCTTTCCCTCAATGTTTAAATCTAACTAGGGACCAGAGCCTGTAGATTCTATTTCCAATATAAGTTTCAAGCCCACCCATTGGCACCACCCCACCCCCCATCCCTCTCCCCTGGACTATTAAAAACTCTCCTATCTGGTTTCCTCCCTCTACACATTCTAGAATGGTTTTTAATTAACAAATATTGTATTTTAACATTTCTCTGCTTAAAACACATTAATGGCTTTCTATCATACTTGAGATAAAAATCCAAAACCCTTGACAAGGCCTACAAGATGATATATGATCCAGTCCCTGCCTAATTCACCAGGCACAACTCCTGTCATTCATGTCTCTACCTGACATCCCAGTCACAATGTCCTTTTTTCCCTTTTGTGAAAATTACAAAGTACATTCCTGCCACAGGGTCTTCACATGTTAATCCTATATCCCTCCATCTTTCCCCTGGCTAGTGTCTACTTAACCTTCAGCATCAGTCCCAAATGCCCTTCACACCAAAAGAGACTGCCCTCCTCTCTCAAGTTAAACATGATCTTAATTAAGTACCATAATTCATACTTTCTCATTTATTCATGTGATTACTTATGTAGTAACTTCAAACTTCATGAGAACAGGAATTATACTTACATTGTTCAGCTAAGTCCTAATGTCTAACCCAGATTCTAGAATGTAACAGGTATTCACAATATAATTGTTGAATGAATACAGACAATGGGAAGTTACTAGATGTATTTGTACAAGAGCTGACTATATGAAGTCATTATTTAAGAACCTCAACCTTGCCAATGAACAGAGATAAATTCAAATGGAGTAATGGAGGGGAAACTAGAAGTTAGTGACCTTGTCAATTTGACTTGAGTATAATTTATAGGGGTGTGGTATGAACATTAATTATGATATTTCAACTTGACTTAAGTGAACCACCTAGCAGATTAGTGAAGCTCTGAGTGTGTCTGTAGATGATTGAAATGAAGGCTGCAAACTGAGGAAAGAAGACCCACCTTAAATATGGGTGTTACCAACCAATAGTTTACAGCGTGGATGTAATAAAAAGGGAAAGAAGAAGGAAGTCTTCCTTTTTCTTCTTCAGAGCTCCAGTCTTCACCATTGCCTTTGTACATTCATCTCCAGTTCCTTCAGGCTTTCAGTAGACCCTTCAGCTTTCTGACATGGACTCACAGCGGACTCTGTAGTGAGCTCTGGCCTTTGACCTTCAGCTGCCCTCCAGAGTGCAGTCATTTTGCATTCTTCCACCTCTGATTCCACAGGCAGGCACTGTAAGCCTACCTACTTAGTAAATCCTTTATATAAGCATATATATTTTATATTAAATCTATTCCTCTAGAGAACCCTAACTAATACATATGGAGAGAAAATTTGGATGCCATATTTAAAAGGAAAAAAAAGGACTATAGCTACCTGAAAAGAGAAATATTTAAAGAGGAATATCATTTACTGTTATGTAACAAACTGTTATGCTAGCTGCTAATAGTACATAGATAAGAATACTCTGGCCTGCAACAGAATGTTGCAGCCATAAAAGGAATGGATGACTGATAAATGCTTCTATATGAATGAGCTAGATGCAGGAAGCCATACACTGCATGATTTTTTTGTTTGAAATGTCTACAATAGGGAAATCCTTAAAGACAGAAAGCTGATTAATGGTCACTAAGGGCTAAGAGAAAAGGATATTTGGGATTAATTGCTAATGGGCACAGGGTTCCTTCTAGGGAGATGAAAATGTTCCGGAATTAGTGATGATGGTTGCACCACTTTGAATATACTAAATACTATCTAGTTGTATATGTTAAGCAGAAGGATTTCATGCCATGTGAATTATATCTCATTAAAAAATTTTAAGAAACAATAAAAGGAGGAAGAAGATAACACTGCTCCTGCCCTCAGAAATTCAGTGAAGATATTACACAAATTCAAAACAAAATATGCTAAGTACTTTGAGAAAAGGAACCAGTAAGTCTCCGCAAGATACTTTGACCCAGGGTTTAATCGGGGTCATGTAGATTGCTGACATCAGGAGGAGGTTCTGACCTGATTAGATTGCCACTGGAGGATGAACCTTGATTGTGAGAGAAAGAAAAAGAGATGCTACATAGTGAAGAATCCTTTCTTCTCCTTCCATTCATCCCCTGGTCACTACACAAATCTAAGAAAAAGCCTTCTCTTAAACAGATATATGTCTCCCTGCAAATACACATTCCAATGACATTATCAGCCCATGAAAAAGACAAACAGCCCAATGCACTGCCTCCAACCTCTGTTTTCACCCCCAAGTGAAGACTGATAGGGTCTGGAGAATTGCTAGTATTGAACAGCCAGCGACAAGCAAATCTTCATTCCAGATCTGTCTCTAATTGCTTATTACAATATCATGTCTGATCTTTGCATTATGAAAGTGTCGATGTAGTGATAACCCTTTTCTGTGCAACAATTTATTTAAATATAATAATACTATGTCTATAATTTTAAATTCCATACTGCCATATACCATTATAGCATGAGTATTTAACATGTTATGTTCTACTTTCTTGAGCAACTGAATAAGTTTATGATGTTCCATTAAGTTAGATATTTAATAGTCAACTAATCCCCATGGTAAGACATTTAAGAGAGCCCCAATCTTTTATTATTATGATAATGCAACAACAAACATATTTGTACACAAAGTGGTTTCCCTACTTATCTTTATTTCACTGAAACGGATTCCCAAAAGTGTCGTTTCTATTTCAATTTCTTTTACTTGTTTTAGTCCCCTAGCACATGCACACTATTTTGTTTATATTGAGCCCGCAGATCAGACCTTACAACTATTGTTCCTCAAGAGAACAATGCAAAAATTAAAACAGTGGGACCAATACTCATACCATCTTGACAAATTTCATACAATTGTGTGGGATAAAGGAAAACATCCCTTTCACACTTAAATTGGTCCTATGTTGTGCCAAGTACTGAATTAAGCGTTTCAAAAATATTAACTCATTTAGCCCTTTCAACTCCAAGAAGTAGTCACTATCATTCTCTTTATTTTAGCGATGAGGACTCCGGGTCATACCTGCACAGCCAGTAAGTGACAGAACCAGGGCCAAAGACACTGAGCGGTCTGGCCCTAGAATCTGGATTCTGGAACATTAACTATGCTGACCCAAGTTTGGAGTCAGAAGCTCTAGGTTCATTTTCTAGCTCCACCATTCATTGACCTCTGGAATGGTCAGTAAACTCTTCTGACTAGTTTTACCATCTCTTATTAAAGCATAAGCACACAAGATTTTATGTAAAGATATGCTACATGTTATTATAGCATTCATTTTAGTAGTCTTTTTTTCTTCTTTGCTTAGCTTAGTCCTTCCCCTTTTCCTACTCCTCCCCCACTCCATAGGCACTCATAATTACTATCACATTCTATGATTGTTTTCCTCAATCAATATTACCTAGAGGAAATTTCTCCAAATCAACAGGTCCACCTCCAATATGTTCTTTTTGTGGCTCCTTAATTACTTATGTGATTATTATGCTATTAATGAGTATTTGTATTCTCATATTCTTAAATGTAAACTGCTTTTATACTTCATACTAGTTTATAGGTCAGAAACTTGAGAAGCAGAGTATGTCTTATTAGATCAAGTATGTCACTGTAAAATGGTATTCACACCGATTGCTGGAAACACAATCTGACTGGAAATTCCAATCTAACCAAAATGGATTGCTACTCTGGGTATCAGAGAAATAGCCATGGACCTGTACCTTCCCTCTCTTAGAAGGTATGTCCTAGACTTCCCTCTGTCTTCTCATCTTGCCCTGCCTCCCAGAGTGCTGTTTCCTCACTTAGAATAAGAAATACCTGATGCCAGATATATACTTCATAGCAGCACTGTCTGTAGATTTTCTGTGATGACGGAAAAGTTTTATCTCTGTGCTGCTGGAAAATGTCAGCCACTTGAAAGTGGCTAGTATGAAAGATTGACCTGTAAATTATAAAGTACACTTCACCCACTCCCAACTCTCCACTCCAAGGACTCTCCTTGGATCTTATTTTTATACAAGGTTAATAAAGATGCTTACAAGAAAAGAAAAGAGAGTGGGAGGGAAGAAAAAGGAAGGGAAGTGAGGTTAGTATCACTGTGAAACTGAATTTTCAGCTTTATTTTATTTTAGTTGATTTAAATTTAAGTTGTCACATGTGGCTAGTGGCTATTGCATTGGACATTGTGACTTCAGAGCCTCACAATTATCTCACAAGAGGAGTCCTTCTTACCCAGGATGACATGTGAGAATCAACTGAAAGTTTTTCCCGATGCACATACTTAAAACTTCACACTAGATTTATTGAAACAGAATCTCTGGAATTTAGACTAGAATAGTCTGTTTAGTTCCCTGAAGTTCTAAATTCTCCGTAAGAAGGAGGAGAGATGTGCAGAAGATGCCTGCATGATGTTACTTTGTAAGATGAATACATCAGCTCACCTACTGATTAGTGGAGTTTAAAATTCTTTGGACTGATTTATTGTTTAGGGTTATTGCATGATGGGGGGAGGAGTTTTGATAGAGTAGAAAGCAGCCAAGAAGTTCTCAAGAATCTGATAATTCTCCTGGGACCTCTGTGTTTGGCATCTCTGGACACCCCAAGTTCAGTGTAAAGGCACCAGAAAGAGAAGCACACCGTCAACAACTTTTATAAACTTTGTCAGGGTCATCTTGATAGTCCAGGAAGAAACATGAGAGGATCTGGAACTCAACAGGCCTACAGTGTGAAAGGGCAGGGGGACTATGCCAAGGTGCATCTGTACTAATTAGGCAGACTGCTGCTGCAATTGCACAATGGGCTAGATAACATGCTGCTGAAAGACATATGATGAGGTAAAGCACTTATTAAATATAAACACCACATTGGAGGTGAGGTGTTAATTTTCAAGACAATGGGTAGTTATTGAGTCCTGTCACATAATTCCATTCTACATTAAATGTACTATGGACCATAATATAATAATGTCCATGACTCACCTCTGTTCCTCAACAGCAAGGAAATTGATGGTAAACTAAGACATTTTCAGCCCTGAAGTTAGTACATGGCTTGAGGGGATAAAACTGGAATGGGGAAGATATGAAAAATTCAGAATGAATGCTTATAATGCTATCTTGGGCACAATTGCTCGATGTTGCTAAGAAAGCATTAGCATGCCCAGGCTCTGCTGTGGGTTCTGTCAGCAGCAAGAGGGAAAACTTTCTGCTCCTCATTACAATGTCTTTAATAAGTACAAGCATGGCTCGGAGGAGGCTTAAACACTCTACCTTCCCCCATTTTCCCTGAAGAAGGGATACAATCTAATAAACAACCAACTGTCAGGATAAAGTTTTCTAATTCACCTTTTTTATTATATCATAAGCTTCATTCCTCCACCTCCCAAACTAAAAACTTCAAATGTGTTTTCTTGCCTCTACGATGAGCTCATGCTCCTCAGCCTGACATCAAGTGTTTAGAGAATGGGCTCAACCTGACCTTCCTGTCTAATCACTGTATTGTTTGCCTTCCTTGGACTTCACAAGGTTAACAGGGAAACATACTGCCAATGGGACCATCGGTGAGCTAACTTTTACGAACTGCTTCTTGATCTGTAAAATGGGCCAAGAATAAAGGACATGATGGGATTACTATGCACACTCAGTAGAGCACCTGGCACAGGGCCTGGCTTTGTAAAATACAAGTTCTCTAGTCAGATTTGCCTTCTCACTATTTCTAAAACACACCTAATAAATTTTTCCTTACAGCATTCCTTCCCTACAATTGTGCTAGGATATGTATGGTCTCCATTTCTAAATTCTCTGTTACCCAGTCCTACTCTCTCTAAATTCCAGGGCCATCTGCCATATTCTGAGGGAAAGCCAGGCTTGGATCCTGCACTAGAGGAAGGCCTAGACAATCTTAAATATTTTCTCCAAGGCTAATATTGCATGATACAAAGAATATTTCAATTTTGCTTTGAAAGCAGGAAAAATTAAACCCTCAGACTCTATAAAGAATGTAATACGACTCGTCCAGAATTCATGGGAACAATAATAACTGAAAGGGTAAAGATTTTTGTAACTAAGAGCTTGTTTCATGCCAGATATTGAGCTTTACCGGGTACATTATCTTAAACTCCCCTGCAACAAGGTCAATACTAGCACCCACTGTTTAGATGATCAGAAAACTGAACCTCAAGGTCATTCAGCTTCAAAAATTTAGATGACAAAATCTAGATAAACCAAGACTATGATCTTGTACAGAATTCTGAAATCACTTCCCACTCTGTTCAGCTCCCTCAAGCCTACCCATTTATCTAGTGCTGTGACCTACAGAACATGCAATATGTAAGGAGCACTTCTATATGTATAAGATATATTTCCTTCTCTTAAAGAGTTTACAGACTAGAAAGAAAAATAAAGCATTATATAAATATAAAATAGATGGAAGTTTCAGGATATATCATATTGGTATAGTGTTTGAGAGAAATCAAAGCGGGTGTTCCTTGGATCTAACTTGATCAAACAGCTCTGTCCAGAGACCTACTTTCCAAAGCTGTATCTGTCTGGCTCTAGAAAAAAAGGGCTTTAAAGCTTCTACAAGTTTCTCTTAAGAACCTCACAAGCACATTTTTTATACCTTCATCCTCACTCTTTGAAAGTTTTAAAATCTACTCCCCTGTAATAATTCTTTTGTAATTTCTCACTTGGAAACATGCTTAAGATAGACTCTTAAATCAAAGCAATAAAGTTGGAATATATAACTTCAGACTGAGATATAAAAGTTAATAATTCATCTTAAAATGACCATGACATACAAAAGAATATGAAATATTTTCTCTAAATGGACTACAGAAATTTCTATTTGCACTGAATTCACTTTTGATCTTCTTTCTTACACTCAGAAACTAAAACAATAATAATTTTACCCAAAACCCTGAATTTAATCCTTTTCTAAGTTTGAAATGCATCTTTCAGAACACTATGTGACTTGTTTCAGCCCTGTATGAGTCACATTTACACTCCAGCCTTATCCTTTGGCAGTCACAGCCTCTGCAGAAATAGCTACCATGGATCAGAATTGTCCACGTTAGTAAGAAAAACTTAAATTTATTTTTTACCTTGTTATGAAGTATATATTTAGGTCAACTTCAAAACATTTGGAAACTGAGCCAACCTAATAGCTTCTGTCACTTTAGAAAAGAATAAAAAGAATATATAACAATAAAAATAATAGTAGATTGTATCTATTGAGCATAATCTGGCATAAGCACTTTACATGTTTTATATTATTGAATGAGGTTTTATATCATTTAATCCTCATAAGTAACCCCATGATACCAGAAGTATTGTTACAGCCATTGCACAATGATCCTGAGGCCAACACCTTGGAGAGATTAAGGGCAAACACAGCACTTACATACCTAAAATTCACTATGGCAAGCTGAATAATGACCCTCAAGGATATCCATGCCCCAATCCCTGGCTTCTGACCAAGGGACTCAGCTAATGTAATTAAAGTTGTGAACCTAAAGCTAATGAGACTCTCCTGGATGATGTCAGTAGACTCATCTAATCACAAAAGCTTGAAAAGCAGAAAACTCTCTGGCTGGAGTGAGAAATGCAACAAAAAGGAAAGCAAAGTGAGTCCAAGCATGAGGAGGAGTCCACAGCGCATTGCCGGCTCTGAGCAATAGAGCCCAGAGGGGAGGACCGGAGGCCTCATGGAGCCAAAAGCAGCCCCCACCGTATGGCCAGAAAGAAAACAAGGACCTTGACCCTAAACCAGAAGGAACTGGATTCTGCCACCACCTGAATGATCTTGGATGGATATTCTTGCCAACAGGAGGCCAGATGGCCAACACTGTGATTTTAGTCTTGTAAAATCCAGCTGAACCAGCCCAGGCATCTGACTGACCTACAGAACCTTAATATAATAAATTTATGCTATTTAAAGGAACTAAATTGTGATAATTTATCATGGTACCAACAGAAAACTAACACATTCTATTGCTTGTTGAATTTGTGGCATTATTCTTTTTTATCCAAAAAGTAATTCCACAAATTCAACACATTCTCTAAAAAAACAAAAACTAGGAGAAAATAAGATGCAAGTAAGCCTACACTGGCGATAGTAATTCTAGCTCCTATAATCAGTGGGACCTCTTTGACTGAGTATGAAGCATCCAGGAAACGAAAAGTTCCAGAAAGGCAAGAGCTATCAGGCTGTTGATGGTACCTAGAGATAACAGCCAGGTACCCATCACTGTTGGCTAAATCAAGGACTGGCAAACCACAAGCCATTCTACTATCTGTTTTTGTAAGTCCTAAGAATTAAATTTAAGTTTTAAATATTTTTAAAAAGCAAAAAATAAGTGATATTTTATAACAAGAAAAATCATGTGCATTTCAAGTTCTAGTGCCCATAAATAAAGTTTTATTGGAACACAACTACACATATTCAGTTACGTGCAGTCCATGGCTACATTTTACTACAATCGCAAAGTTGAACAGTTGCAATGGAGATCACGTGGCATACTTATTACCTGACCCTTTACGAAAAATATCTGACATCCCTATGTTAGGGAATGCTAAAATGTAAATATCCCTGAGAGCATTCAGTGTCCTGTGCATGCACATCTCCATCATCGGCATGGGAGGAGGTAGAGTTCAAGAGTAGCCATTTCCTAAAAAGGCTTGGAGAAGCATGGATGAGGACTCTGAGGAACAGAAGGACAGATAGCCAAAGTCTAGCTTTTCATACTTGGTGTTGCAGAGATAGCAGCAGAGATTCATATGAGGAGCAGTTCCCTTACTTCCTATTGTGAATCCCGAGAGAAATGCACAAAGCCCAGGTACTTGTGACTATCCTTTCTGGGCAGCCAGGAAGAAACCTCTGGCTTTTTTCTGCACTGTCCCTCGTGTTGAACTAAGTGGGGAGCAATGAGGCAAGTTGACTTTGTAGGATTCAGGCGGTGCCCAGATAATAATGCAAAGTAGAGGAGCAGAAACTGTGTGGTTTCTAGTAATGAGAGAGTAAAAAGCAGAAACACGAGGCTCAAGACCAATGGCTGAGATGATAGGAATACACCCCTCCTCTAGCACAAGCCAGAAATAAGAGCTGGACTATTAAAAGGAAGCTCTAAGTATCACTCAGAAGAGACAAACTTTCCCAGGCTGATGATTTTTCTTCCTTAACTGTGGTCTAGATGGCCAGGTCAATTCTGGAATATTCAAGTCCTTAACACTCTAATTAAGAATTAGTGAACAGGTTTATCTGCACTCATGTGAGGCAGGGGTCTCTGGCAACTGTCAAGAGGTGGAGACAGAATATGATCTAAGCTACAATGAGATGATTTAACAACTAGAGATGATGAAATATTTTAAAGGTTGTGACTAGATGTTCTCTGAATTTCCATGAGGTCTGACTGTTTAGAGTTAGCTTTCCTCTCGAGTTTCTTAGGCTTTCTTTTACTCTTTTCAAAGTAAAAACACAAGCTAGAATGGGACTAGGTCTTTGTCAGTAATTGAAGAGGCTGGGGGGAGGGGTGTTAAAGGAAGATTTTAAAGAGATTGAATCTGCGAAATTTGCTGAGTCCCCATGTGGAACTGTCATCCTGAGCTTACTCAGCACCTTAATAAGTCTCAATATGACCATAATGAGACCATCAGGTGTCACAACTGGTGTAAACAAAATAATTTAAATAGAATCCAACAGACTCCCTGAAGGGAACGGAACACCTCAAGGGAGATGGCAGAGTTAAAGATCAGCAGCTGAGTTAAGATTACTTCTGTAATCTCCCCACCAAGGCAAACCAGAGCTGAAGCACAGTGACCAATTCTAGTACTTGAGTGAAATCAGAGATATTGAGTCTAAGCAAAATCATAGGAACCCAATGAGGAGAACATTAAATAGAAAGGTGAATGCTGATTTTGTGATCTAAAAAGGAAAGATAAGTTACAGAAACCTAGAAAGTGAGAGGCTGAAATAACACATTTCTAATTGGGACCCCTGACGAATATGTCCAAAAGTCTGGGAAACCCAGGTCTCTGGATGCCCAGTATGTGTTCTTTGCACAGTGCCACCAGCTCCACTCTGCTTTCTCCTTTTGAGCATCTGAGACTGTCCCAGGGCTGTGTATGTTGAGAGGGAGGCAAAGCTATTGTCCTGGATGAGTGCCATCTACTCTAGCCATCTGTGTCAGGCTGACCCAGCAACCTGCCTTCCAAGGGCCAGCTTGGATATTCCCCTCGACCATTCTTTTCACCATAGACAAGGACAGTGTTGATCATCTAGGGAACACTTTCCCTAATTAACACACAAATCCCCATCTCCCCCGGCACGGCCAGGAGGTCAAGCAAGATTATGATGATTCCCTAACTTGTTCTTAACCATCAATACTGCACCAGGCACTGAAATCAGATGGTCTCTCCCCTACTCAAGTTTTTCCTTTAGAATAAGAAATTTTACAAATTCATCCAGGAAACATCAATGTCATGGCTTGTGATAAGAAAAAAGTAGAATTTGTTAAGAGAATCAAGGAAGAAGCAAGGCCAAAAGCACTTGATTTTGGAATGATGCTGTAGGAAGCACAGGAGACTTCATCCTCACCTGAAATCCTAGCTCCTATTATCAGTAGTGTACCTCATTATTCTAAGCTTGCAAGATAGGGGACAAAGTTTTCACCCTGTGTATGTAGCACCAAAAACACTGTTCATGGAAGGGTTCACTACACATGAAGCATCTGGGGATAACTAGGTAATGCCAGTGATCCAGTGGATATGAGAGGAATCTAGTTCTGCTTGTTCCTCTGCCCTTGCCTCAGCACTGAGGCAACAGCTGATCACTTTTGCTAAGTTGCTACCTCCTGCCTTCTAGTTCTTCTGATGTAAGAGTGGAACTAACTGAAAAGGGGACATCAGCAAAATAGACAGTGTACCAGTGTGTGACTGAGCTGGATTAACAGGCTTACTTCTGGTAGCCTGTATCAATGTAAATCGATACTATCCTCTATCGATGTAAATCATTCACGCCACCTGGAGGATTGCTCAAGTCACAATCCGCCCAACCATAATGTGGTGAGCTGCTCTGCTGGGGAGAAACAAAAGTTCTGATCCATGACTCAAGTTGCAGAGAAAGAAGTGGCTTTTGGATTCTAAACACTTTAAGGGAAGGAATGCTGGTCAAGTGGACATAGTCCCTGAATATACAGACACCAGAGACAGTATGAAACAGAAGGGGGACAAGAGGAAGCCAGATGCCAAGAAAGAAGGCTTAGAAAAAGGAACCAAAAGAGCCCAAGTTTTGTGACTGTGACAAAAGTCACATACAGACAAAAGCCTGGTGACCACAGTGTTGATGTTCACAACCATTTACTTGTTGACCTTGAACCCTAAGATGGCCTGCAAAGTCTATAGTAGGGTCACTGCTGGACATGGAAAGTCATGTAATTTCAAGCAGGAAAACCCGGATTTCAGTACTGTTTCCACTTCTTTTTGATTTTGTGACCATGAACAAGTTTAGTCCCTTCCTGTGCATCTTAAGGTCTTCATTTACAAAACGAGGGTGAAACTAAGTGAAGTCAAAGCTTTCTTTAGGCTCTGGTTCTGAGTTTCTGGAGAAAGTATATGACTAGAAAGAAAGTTTTCTTTCAAAACAGAATCTACTGGAATCCTTGTTTACATTTCTCTGGGGCAGGGATAATGATTTTTTTCTAAAACTCTTGAGTCAAGAGAATAATTATGTAACTGAGAATGAGTAACTGTTCTTAGTGGCCAAGGAACTCGGGTTGTGACTTCACCCCACCGAGACTGTACTTTAATGATCTCTACAGACTCACGGCCAAAGAAGAGTGCATTTTCTTCAGCTGATCTGGAGTAATGAGTGAGTGAGTTGGCCAACCCCTACTGTCTTACAGCTCCTAGTACATCTGTGTCCTTGTGTTTCTCCAACATGTGCCCACTGCACGCTTGCCAATTCTCATGACTTTCAGGACTAATTCTTGATTCCTGGACTGTTTCAAGTCCCAGCTGGTATTCTTTTCCCCACCAGCTGCCTCAGAACACCCAGCCCTGCTGTTTGTCCACCCACCTCCCCAAAGCTACGTTGTTTCCCCAAAAAAATGCCATGCCACTCAGTCTGAGGATGCTGTTATCCCAGTGACACCAAGAAGTGTGAAGCCAACCCGCGTTCCCTTCCTTTCCACCAGGGCACATGTACCAGAAGATAGGTTCACATGGCCTCTGTTTCTGCCTTCTCTCTGTCCTGTGACAGCTTTTTCATCTGGATTCTTCTTCAAAATGAGTCCACATGGGTTGTAAAACCAGAATGAGAGTCTTGTCTCTATCCTGTACAAATGATATGACAGTAAATTAACACAACATGAATCTGTAACATGCCTTCTCCATGTCAGGCATTGCTCTGGTTAGAATTAGTAAAAATGAAGACTCAGGCACAGACCAGAGAATATTAAAAAACAAACCACTGATTAATGGAGTGATAGAAACCGTTCCTCCAACCAAGTTAGCCAACCTATCCAAGTTAATGGTCTAAAGGAATCTTGTCAATAATTCAATTCTGCTTCTGACTGACTGGGAAACACTACTACTCCAGTAACTGAAAATTGAAAAAAAAAATTGTGCTAATAAAAGATTCTTCTCATCCTCATCCCTACCATTTAATTATTTGTGCACCAAGGGTTTCCTTAAAGTTGAACATTCCTGTATTTTAATTGTTCTCATGGTGAAAAAAAAATAAAGTATGACATTTTGACGTATGTGCATTTTCAAGTTCATAATAATGGGCCAAGGGAACCTGGCAGTATTCAAACCCCAGCAGGATAGTGGCGCCCCAGAAAAGTGCCTTGCAAGTGACCTAGATGAAGGATCAAGTTTAAGCTGTATTACATAACTGCCAGCAAGATGTTCCCATGTAGTGAGCAAGGAGCTACTAGCTACTGAATGCTGCCTCAGGCAGGGTGAGAAACTCTGAGAGGACAGGTGCTTACACCTTAGGTAAAGAAAATCTTGAATCAAGTTGAAAGAAATCATAAAACAGATTGAAGTTATATGCTGAAATTATGCATAACTGTGCCAGATTTTGAGTGTTGCTGAAACTTTGAGAAGAACAACAGAGGGGGTCAGTGTCACTAAAGAAGTGAGGAAGGATTGCTGGAGGAACCTTGAAGGATGAGCAGCTTGGACCAAGAGAGAGAAATGATGTGTTAGTTTCCTTAGGCCTCTGTAACAATGTGCTGCAGACTAACTGGCTTAAAAGAACACAGCTTTCTTCTCTCACAGTTCTGGAGGCTGGAGCCCAAAATCAGCATGTCACCAAGGTCATGATCTCTCTAAAGCTTATAGGAGAGAAGTGTTCCTTGCTTCTTCCTAGCTCTTAACATTTGTCAGCAATTCTTGACATTGTTCAATTTATAGGTGCATCATTCCTATCTCGACCTCTGTCGTTACATGGCTATGTTCTCCCTGAGTGCCTCTGTGTCTTCACAATGGTGTTCTCTTTTATAAGAATACCACTCAAGAGGGATAAGGGCCAACTTTGTTTCAGTAGTGCCCTAACTAAATGTATCTGTGATGACTATTTCCATATAAAGTCATTCTCTGAGGTACTAGGTGTTTAGACTCCAACCTGTCTTTTTCATGGGCACAATACAATCCATAACAAATGGCAAAGATTTTCTACATGGCTCCATTTCCCATCTGCCTCAACTTCTGCCATCACTCAGGCAAGTTAAGTGTCCACAGAACCTGATATTCTCCAAGGAACTTCACCTCTCCTGCAGAACCCATTTACATGGAAATCACTTATTATAGAACACCTTATCACCCAGGATTGCTCATTCTGCAAAATTCCACAGTCTGTGATGCTCTTGTCTAAGCCACTTTTGCCCCTGTGCTCTGCCTGCTCCCTCCTTCCTTCCTCAAAGCCCCAGTCTCTGGGTTTCTTCTTGGAGTCTGCTACCCAACTCCTAGATTAACATTCCTTTTCAAACACATAGGACCCACAGTTCACCTGAATTATCAGTAAATCTGTCAATGTCCCTGCCCTCTTGACAGCCCATGTGCCCAACATGCACAAGGGCTGGCCCCCCAAACATGAATCCATTCTTCAGAGTTGGAATTTAAAAAGGCTTGTGCGCATCTCTAGAAAAAGAATGCCATTTCAATCCTAGTTGTGTTTTAGTATGCACATTCTTATACTCATTTAATTTCTTGTCCCTTTCCCCAGTTCAACTTTCCAAACTCCTCACCCCTCCCAAGTCCAAGCCTTGTCCTCATTTCCTTCCCTCCCTCTGGAAACAGCACTGTCCTATATTACATGGAGTAAATAGAGGGCATCAAATATAAACTTGTTCCCCCTCCTCCTGCTCAAAATGTATACCTAAGTCTTCTTGCCATGTTTATCTCCTCCTCTGAGCTTCCTTCATAAGAAAGAAGTTACTGATATATTTGTTGAATCCTTCCCAAGTGCCGGGCATCATGCTAGATGTCTTCATATGTTAACCCATTTATGTTCCTACCTTGACACTTAGGTTATTCTATTTTTTGCTTGTTTTTCCCTTCTACATCACCCTCTAATTACAAGCTTTTTGAGAAAATCTCTTGGACATCTCTGGCATGTGTTTTTCATTTATACCTCTCAAACTTTACGAACTAAGAGAACTTCTAGTATTTCCATGTTATATATGAGGAACCAAAGATCACTGAGGTAAAGCCACTTGAACAACCTACAGTGCTAGGAAACAAGGAGCCAAAAAACTGTACCTTATGCCAAAACCCATGTGGGACCTACCAGGGGACTTTGAATGAAGTGAGGGGAACTGCACTAACCAAGACCTAGAAGGGAGGGGAAATAGAGCCTGCTCCTATTCCTTCCAACAAATGTCTCCCTCCTCTCTGACTAGGAGCTACACACAGAGTCTAGAGTGGGAAACACGTAAAATTCTCCAAGCTCAGTCAGTGAAGCACCTTTCATTCATTTCAGTCAACAGATATTTAATGAGTGCTGTGTGTGTGTCAAGACCTGTGCCAGAAGCTGTAGACACAATTGGGATGGAAACAAATTTGGCCTTTCTTCTGTCCCCTGTGAATCTTGAAGCCTAAGGATTCTCTCTAGAAACAAAAACAAAGACAGAAGAGGTCACTGTAGGCCTTGTACATAGCCTTTCATTTAGCTCTGGACATTTGGACTTGAGGTCAGGTACATCAGCAGATCCTAGGGGAAAGAGAGAAGCAAATTGGATAGTTTTCCCTTATCCTTGGAGGGCAAATGTCAAGCAGAACTTCTTCCCATCATAAGATTTATGTAACAGCTAGAATTCAAAACTGCTGCTGAGGCCCCTGAGAAGATACAAGTCTACATCAAGTCCAACCATGACCACTCATTTGTTCCAGATGTCTGAGATGTGTGCTTATCTTCCAACCAGCATTTACCATGGGTGACTTCCCTGTGCACTGTAGGATGCTTAAGAGCTTCCTAACTTTTACCCACTAGAGGCTAGTAGCAACATCATCTTCCCCCACCTACACCTTCAGTTACGACAACCAGATATTGCTAAATGTTCCCTTGTGGTGGTGGTGGTGGTGGTGGTGGTGGTGGTGGTGAATCAGTCCCAGTTGAGAGCTATTGCTCTTGTGCATTTAAAAGCATTTGGATGGCCTCCAAGGTACAAGCTGAGGACCACATCACCTGAGTTCCACAGAGAAGTCACACTGGGGGCAGGCCTCTGTGCAGCCAGGAATCTCCATCAGACCACAACTACAGAGATGACACTGCAGCCAGGATCCATAGACAGCTCAGATTCAACATGCCAACTGGAGACTTGGAAATTGCTTCACTGTAACTAGAGTCTCAAAACACTTGTAGCAGGGCCCATAACAACAAAAGGTGTGTGTTAATCCTCCAAAAGTCTCTAACCTGAGTGGTTCCAGCACATGCTTTAATCCCCAGCTATTTCATGCTGGCCACCTTTTCCCTGTCACATCCTGAAATGCTTCTGTTAGAGTATTGTCTTTTTTTCCTATGCACTTGCCTTTAAAACATAAACCTCTCAAAGACAACACATTAAATAATGGACTTTTTATCTTGAATTATCTGACAAATATCTTAACTTCAAGGTCCTGTGGAAATTAGACACATGTCAAACAGCTTGACAAAAAGTTTTCTGTCTCCTGAATCTTTTGAATCAGTTGCTCTGCAGCTGTATCTTTTACATGCCAGAGCAAAACTGGCTGAACTAACTTGATTGTGCCAATTTGAAGAGAGTTTTCCTAATTCTGCTGTGCAGCTCAATAAACCCCAGAATTTCCTGACTAGTGTACGGTTCCTGCATGAGAGCACCTCTTTGCTTCCAACCCTTCCCTTTCCGCATTCCTCAGAGATGAAATCTGGCCCTGGAATCCAAACCACTAGGAAGCTAAAGTCTACCCTTATGGGTACCCTAGACAAAAAGATCAACCCAACTTAGTTAACAACCCATTTTCTGTGATAGATTCTCTGTCTTGCAAAGCCCTAGGTGGCCAGAAAATCACTTGGCCATTGGAATAAACAATCTCCAGTGTTTCTTAGTATGTACGATTGTCTTATACTCTTTTTTTTTTTTGGTACCAGGGATCGAACTTGGGTCCTTGCGAGGCAGGCGACGGAAACACTGAGCTAAATCCCTGGCCCAATATGTATGATTGTCTTAGTCCCGATAGTTGCTATAAGAGAACACCATACAGTATGTGACTTATAAACAACAAAAATTTATTTCTTATATTTCAAAATATTGGAAAGTACAAGACCAATTCAGTGTCTGTTGAGGGCCTAATTCCTGATTCACTGACAGCCATCTTCTCACAGTGTTCTTATATGGTGGGGAGGCTGAGGGAGTTATCCAGGTTCTCTTTTTACCAGTAAGGGGACTAACCCCACCACTGGACTAATTAATCTAATCTAGGGTCTCTTTTATAAGGGCTTCACTTTCATCGCCTCCCAAAGGCCCCACATTCTAATACCACCACACTGAGGTTTGGCTTTAACATATGAAATCAGGAAAACAAAAACTTTCAATCTATAGCAATGGAACTTCCTAGGCTTTAATAATGGTGCTACCTCCAAAATTCATGCTGTGAGGAGGAGGCTTCCATGGCCACCATACCACCTACAGCAATCCCAAAGGGAAACCAGATGGCATACTCTGATAGTCAACCACCTGGACTCCCTGAACTGGCAAAAAAGAGGATCTGGAAAAAATGAAATCAGAAATAATTTCTCACATAACAGCACAGATATGATTAATAAATTATTACTCAAGATATGATTAATAAATCTAAAGTGGACACAAATTCAAAAAATAGAGGAGCTAAGGAACATGATGGAATCCCAACACAGGAAACAAACGGAATCCATAAAACAGATGCAAATAGATTTCCAGGAGATTAAAAACTCCATTGAAAGTTTATGCAGCAGAACGAGACAATGTGAGGACAGAATTTCAGATATAGAGGATAAGATTGCAATTAATGTCTAGGAAAAGAAAAATTGCTTCAAAATAGCAATGGAACATGGGAAATCAATCCAGCAGCTGCTGCATGATGCAAATAAGAATAACAGAAGACTCATCAGAGTCAATAAAGAAACAGGAGAGAGTGGAGATGACATAAAAAAAACTTCACAGAAGTGATGGCAGGAAACTTCCCAAGGAGGGGAAAAGAACTTGACATACAGATAAGTGAGGCATATAGGACTCCAACTAGCCTTGATCAAAAAAAATCTACACATAGGCATATAATAGTTAGGATTCCAGAAACTCAACAGAAGAACAAAATTCTACAAGCAGTGAGAGAAAAGAAACAAATCACATACAAAGGAAAGCCCATCAGAATCACAGCAGACTTTTCAACGCAAACCCTCAAGGCAAAAGAGCTTGGAGTGATGTATTTCAAGCCCTAAAAGAAACCAGCCTCCAACCCAGATTGATGTACCCTGCAAAACTACCTTTCAAAATTGATGGAGAAATAAGATACTTTCATGACAAGGAGCACCTTAGGAACTTCATGAATACCAAACCAGCACTCCAAAACATTTTATACAAAAATCCTAGGTATTGGCAATGAGGATCACAACCCCAGGAAGCCAAGTAGAATGAATCCGCTTGGCACAACAAAAAAATAAAAGCAAAGGGGGAGAATCCAACAAAAGAAAGAGTCATGACAAAGATAAGTCAAGACTTATCAGTTATAACCATCAATGTTAATGTTCTCAACTCACCAATCAAAAGAAATAGACTGACAGAATGGGTCAAGAAGCAAGATCCAACAATATGATGAATACAGGAAACACATTTAATTCAAAAAGGAACTCATAGACTGAAAGTTAAAGGGTGGAAAACAATACTCCATCCGACAGGAACCTGACAAAAAGCAAGACTAGCTATCCACTTTGCAGATCAAGTGAAACCAACAATGAATAAGAGAGAGAAAGAAGGACACTATATCTTTGTAAAGGGAACAAGGCAAGAGGAAGAGATAACAGACATAAATACATATGCACCAAACACCAGTGTGCTCAACTATAAAAAACAAATACTAGTGGACATGAAAAGTCATATAAGCACTAATACAATAGTAGTGGGGGACCTCAATACTCCACTGTCACAAATAAATACATCAACTAGACAAAAAATAAGCAATGAAATATTAGAACTCAATCAAACTCTTGAACAAATGAACTTAACAGATGTTTACAGAGTGTTCCACCCCACAAAATCAGAATACATTTTCCTTTCAGCTGCACATGGGTCGTTCTCCAAAACAGACCACATACTCACTCATAGAACACATTTAGCTAAGTGCAAAGGAAGTGAAGTTATCCCCTGTATATTATCAGACCATAGTGCAATAAAATTGGAGATCAATAGCAAAAGAAACTGCAAAAATTACATAAACACATGGAAATTGAACAACACACTTCTGAATAACCAGTGGGTCACAGAGGAAATTGAAGAAGAAATCAGAAAGTTCCTTCAATTAAATGACAATGACAATACAACATATCAGAATCTATGGAACACAATGAAAGCAGTCTTACAGGGGAAATTCATAGCAGTGAATACTCATATTAGGAAAAAAGAGTGAGCCAAATTGAACAACCTGATGCTGAACCTCAAGCTTCTAGAAAAAGAAGAACAGGACAAACCCAAAGCTCATACAAGGGAGGAATTATAAAGACCAGAGCAGAAATAAATGCAATGGAAACTAAGAGAATGATACAAAAAAATCAATGAAGCCAAGAGTTGGTTCTTTGAAAGAATCAACAAAATTGACAAACCCTTAACCAACCTTATCAGGAAAAGGAAAGAAAAGGCCCAAATTCATGCAATTAGGAATGAAAAGGGTGAAATTACAATGGACCCAGCAGAAATCCACAGGATCATCAATACCTACCTCCAGAACCTATATGCTAATAAGATGGAAAACACAGAAGAAATGGACAGATTCCTAGATATGTATGAATTACCAAAGTTGAACAAAGAAAACCTAAAAAGTCTAAAATTGAAGATGTAATTAAAAACTTACCAACTAAGAAAATCCCGGGCCCTGATGGCTTCACTGCTGAATTTTACAAGACATTTAGAGAGGAACTACTGCCACTACTGTTTAAACTCTTCAGTGAAATTGAAAGGGAAGCAATGCTCCCAAATTCACTCCTGGAAGCAAGCATCACCTTCATCCCAAAAGCAGAGAAAGACCCAACTGAAAAAGAGAACTATAGGCCAATCTCACTAATGAACACAGATGCAAAAATTCTTAATAAGATACTGGCAAACAGAATGCAGAAGATTATCAAGAAGACCATACACCCTGACCAAGGGGGATTCATCCCAGGTATGCAGGGATGGTTCAACATTTGCAAATCAATCAAGGTAATATAATATATCAACAGAGCCAAGGACAAAAAACCGTATGATCAGCACCTGGATAGAAGCCCCCCCCCCCCGCCATCCCAGGCTCCTAGGGTAGAAAAGCTCAGCTGCGTGGGTGCCAGAAGCAACCCCCCCCACCCCGTGGAAATGAGAAAACACATAAACAAGCCTCAAAAACAGAGTTCCAGATCTCCTAGGGAAACTCCAAAGGGAAACGAGATGGAACAATCTAATATTCAACCACCTGGACTCTCTGAACTGGCAACAAAAGAGGATCTGGGAAAAATGAAATCAGAAATAATTACTCAGATAACAGCAAAGATTGTGCTCATGGTGCAAGACATGATTAATAAATCTAGAGAGGACTCAGATTAAAAAAATAGAGGATCTGAGGAGCATGATGGAATCCCAACATAGGAAACAAATGGAATCCATAAAACAGATTCAAACAGATTTCCAAGAGATTAAAAACTCCATCGAAAGCCTGAGCAGGAGAATGAACCAATGTGAGGATAGAATTTCACATACAGAAGATAAGATTTCAATTAGTGAGGAGGAAAAGAAAAATTGCTTTAAAATTGTAAGGGAACACAAGAAATCAATCCAGCAGCTTCTAGACGATGCAAAGAAGAATAACATAAGACTGATTGGAGTCAATGAAGAAAGAGGAGAGAGTGCAGATGACATAAAAAAAACTGTTCACAGAAGTGATGGCAGAAAACTTCTCAAGCAGGGGAAAAGAACTTGACATACAGATAAGTGAGGCATATAGGACTCCAGCTAGCCTTAATCAAAAAAACTCTACACTCCCCCACCCGATGCTCTCAAAGCTAAGGACCAGCGACCAGCCCCGGTGAGACAAGGCAAGCAGCTTAGGGTTCCTGTGGCCATCCTGGGCCACACCCATGGCACGGTGAGGTCCGCTTAGCCACACAGGCGCCTCCAAAGCTCAGTCCCCCCACCGCTGTGCATGGCCTACCTTCTGGCTTTACTGCTACCTGGTCCCACACTACAGAGGCACAGGAGATTATAAATACCCTTGTCCTGAGCGCCACAAGATAGAGCAGAAGTTAGTAACAGAAAGAGGGCTTCTCAGGCTTCTGGAAGAAAACTGAAGCTCAGCAGAAAAGTAAAGAGAACCTCTACAATAAAGGCACATCAGACCACTGTACTTGGTCTGCTGCTGGCTTGCTGAGACTCACTGACTTGTGTATGCACAGGGATTCCTACGTTGCCTACTGTGACAACAGAGACATACCCTGAAGGATACTTTCCATTGCTATTTGCAAAAAAGAAAAAATTTTTTTTCTTATTTTTAATTCTTAATTTCTACTTTTTTTCTACTCTTCAAAGTTTTACTTTTCTTTCTTTTCTTTCTTTTTTCTTTTCTTTCTCTCTCTTTCTCATTCTCTCACTGTCCCACATTGCTCCTCATCTCCCCATTTGTTCCTTTCTGCACTGAATTCGGATTTCTCCCTTACTGTTCTTTTCTTCTCTTTTTCCTTCTCTTGATTATCATTAGGTTTAAAGGAAAGTAAATTTGGTATCTAGCCTCCCTGTTGCTGTTAGGTGGTTCTATTCACATCTTTGTTATTTCATTCTGCCATTTTCTCTTGCCTTTAACAACTTCTTAGAGTCTGTGTGATCTTTCTGTGTGTTCTGGCCTCACCACTAATCTTACCTGTTCTTTCTACCTGTCCCTCCATACCCAACTACTTTTAGGTCTCCACCCTGAAGGGGAAAGATGCTATATTGAAGCGTTTATTCATTATAAACTTACACTGGGTTGGTCCTTGGTTTTAATTTAACTCACATAGTTAAAAGTGATAGATTAATAACTACCACAAATTGTCATTTTCTAAGCTGTGCTTGATGCTGTGGTATTGCTGACTATATCATTTGGGCTAAAATGTTGTGATTGATCTAATTAGTTTTCCTTCCTGGTATAAGAAAAATATAATAGCTTCAGAGTCATTAGAGTCTCAAAACCCAAACACAAGCCATATCTAGAACACATCTGAAAAGCAATCATTCCACAAGGGTTTTAAACACAAGCAACAAAGATACCTACACATCAAGCAATCTTGAAATATCAACCCAGGATTTAAATCAAGGACAGTACCAAAAACAAAAATGAGAAAACACTTAAGCAAGGCACAAACACAGACTTCCACCCCACAAAAAGGAAATTCTGGGGGAAATGAGGTGGAAAACTCTGATAAGCAACCACTTGGACACCCTGAACTGATAGCACAGGAAGTAACAAAGCAGATGCATGAGGCTCTAGAAAATTTCAAAACAGAAATAATCTCCCAGATAAATATGGACATGGTGAGTAGAGTGAAAGACATGATTAGAAGCTCTAGAGCAGAAGTAGATAAGAAAATAGATGACATCAGAAACATGCTGGAACCCATGAATGCCCAGCATAAGAAAGAAAGGGAAAACATGATCACTCAACATAAGAAAGAAATGGAATCCATGAAACAGATTCAAGCAGATATTCAGGAGATTAAAAACTCCATTGAAAGCATACAGGGCAGACTAAGAGAATCTGAAGACAGAATATCAGACATAGAAGACAGGTTTTTGGTTAAGGACCATGAAAACAGAGATTTCTTAAAGATAGTAAGGGACCATGAGAAACCAATCCAACAGCTGCTAGATGATCCAAAGAAGAATGACATAAGACTCAGAGGAGTCCATAAAAAAACAGGAGAAAGTACAACAGACATAAAAAAAAACTGTTCACAGAAATAACAGTAAATAACTTCCCAGACAGAGGTAGAGAGTTGGACATACAGATAAGTGAGGCATATAGAACTCCATCCAGCCATGACCAAAAAAAATCTACACCTAGACATATAATAGTCAAGATCCCAGAAACCCAACAGAAGAACAAAATTCTACAGGCAGTTAGAGAAAACAAACAAATAACCTACACAAAGGAAAGCCCATCAGAATCACGGCAGATTTCTCAGCATAAACCCTCAAATCAAGGAGAGCCTGGAGTGAACTATTTCAAGCCCTAAAAGAAAGTAACTTCCAACCTAGACTGTTGTATCCGGCAAAATTATCTTTCAAAATCGATGCGGAAATTAGATACTTCCATGACAAAGAACACCTGAGAACTTTCATGAACACCAAGCCAGCACTCCAAACGATTTTAAGCAATATCCTAGAAAAAGACAATGAAGGTCACAACTCCATGAGGTCCAGCAGAGAGAAGGCACCACAAAAGGTAAGACACTAAAGCAAAAGGGGGGAAAATAAGAAAAGAGCCAACAACAGTAAAACATCATGACAAGGATGAGTCATTATCTGTCAATTATAACTATCAATGTTAATGGCCTCAATTCACCAATCAAAAGAAATAGACTGGCAGAATGGATTAAGAAGCAAAACCCAGCAATATGCTGTATGCAAGAAATACACCTAACTCAAAAGGAAATCCATAGACTGAAAGTAAAAGGATGGAAAACAGTTCTCCACGCAACAGGAAGCCAGAAAAAAGCAGGCATAGCAATCTTATTTGCAGACAAAGTAGATTTCAAACCAAAACTAATTAAGAGAGACAAAGATGGCCACTACATCCTTGTGAAAGGTACAATCCAAGAGGAAGACATGACAATCCTAACTATATATGCACCAAATACAAATGCCCCCAACTATACAAAGCAAATATTAATGACATGGAAAACCAAATAAGCACTAATACAATTGTAGTGGGGGACCTCAACACCCCTCTATCACAAATAGACGATCAACTAGGATAAAAAATTAACAATGAAATTCCAGAACTAAATGAAGCTATTTAACAAATGGACTTAATAGATGTTTACAGAGTGTTCCACCCCACAAAATTGGAATACACATTCTTTTCAGCTGCACAAGGGTCATTCTCCAAAATAGATCACATGCTAGCTCATAGGACATATCTAAGTAAATGTAAAAGAATTCAAGTTATCCCCTGTATATTATCAGACCATAGTGCAATACAATTGGAGATCAATAACATAAGGAACCACAAAACTCCCACAAACACATGGAAATTGAACAACACCCTCCTGAACAACCAATGGGTCACAGAGGAAATTAAAGAAGAAATTAGACAGTTTCTACAAGTAAATGAAAATGCCAGTACAACATACAGAAATATGTGGGACACAATGAAAGCAGTTCTGTGTGGGAAATTCATAGCAGTGAATGCTCATATTAGCACAACAGAGAGATCTCAGTTAAATAACTTAATGCAGAACCTAAAGCTCCTAGAAAAATAAAAGCATAACAAACCCAAAGCTCATAGAAGAAAGGAAATTAAAAAGATCTGAGCAGAAATCAATGCAATGGAGACTAAGAGAATGATACAAAAAAATCAATGAATCAAAGAGTTGTTTTTTTGAAAGAATAAATAAAATTGATAAACCTTTAGCCAACTTTATCAAAAAAAGGAAAGAAAAGGCTCAAATCCATGCAATTAAGAATGAAAAAGGCAAAGCCATAACAAATCCAGCAGAAATCCAGAGAATCATCAATACCTACTTTGAGAACCTGTACTCTAATGAAATGGAAAACACAGAAGAAATGGACAGATTCCTAGATACATATGAATTGCCAAAATTAAATGAAGAAGATATAGAAATTCTAAGCACCCCAATTACAATAAGTGAAATTGAAAATGTAATAAAAAACTTACCAATAAAAAAAGCCCAGGTCCTGATGGCTTCATTGCTGAATTCTACAAGACATTTAAAGAAGAACTATCACCATTACTCTTTAAACTCATCAAGGAAATTGAAAGGGAAGCAAGGCTTCCAAATTCTTTCCTGGAAACAAGTGTTACTTTGATTCCAAAACCAGGGAAAGACCCAACCCAAAAAGAGAACTACAGACCAATCTCCCTAATGAACATAGATGCACAAATCCTCAACAAGATATTGGCAAGCAGAATACAGAGTGTCATCAAGAAGATCATACACCCTGACCAAGTCGGATTTATCCCAGGGATGCAAGGATGGTTCAACATTCATAAATCAATAAATGTAATACACTATATTAACAGAGTCAAGGACAAAAACCACATGATCATCTCAATAGATACAGAAAAAGCATTTCACAAAATCCAACACCCATTCATGATAAAAACGCTACAGAAAATTGGAATAGGAGGTCTTTATCTCCACCTGATTAAGGCTATCTATGAAAAATCAACAGCCAATATCATACTAAATGGTCAAAAACTGAAAACTTTCACACTAAAATCAGGAACAAGACAAGGATGCCCACTATCATCACTCCTGTTCAATATTGTTCTGGAAACATTAGCCATAGCAATTAGACAAGAGAAAGAAATAAAATAAATAAATAACGTCTGTCATTATTTGCTGATGATATGATACTTTACATAGAAGACCCAAAAAACTCAGTCAAAAGTCTTCTAGACCTAACTGACAGATTCAGTACAGTAGCTGGATACAAGGTTAACACTCAAAAAACAATAGCCTTTTTATATGCAAATAGTAGACCCATTGAGAGAGAAATTTGGGAAATAATTTCTTTTACAATAGCATCTAAAAAATGAAATATCTAGGAATCAACCTAAGAAAAGAAGCAAAAGACCTCTACACTGAAAAGTACAGCACTCTGAAGAAGGAGACTGAAGAGGGTATAAGAAAATGGAAAGATATCCCTTGTCCCTGGGTAGGAAGAAGCAATATAGTGAAAATGGCCATACTTCCAAAACTACTATATAGATTCAGTGCAATGCCAATGGAAATTCCAACAATATACTTCACAGAACCAGAGAAAACAATCCAAAAATTCACTTGGAAACAGAAGAAACCTAGAATAGAAAAAGCAATTCTAGGCAACAGAGACATGGTTGGGGGCATCACAATCCCCAACTGGAAACTCTACTACAAAGCTACTGTGATAAAAACAGCATGGTACTGGCAAAGAAACAGACCCAAAGATCAGTAGAATAGATTAGAAGATGCAGAAACGACTTCAGACATACTCAGTCACCTCATCTTTCACAAAGGAGCCAACCACCCTCATTGGAGGGAAGATAGCCTATTTAATAAATGGTGTTGGAAAAACTGGATTTCAACCTGTCAGAAATTAAAACTTGACCCATACCTATCACCACGCAATAGAATAAGATCGAAGTGGATTAAAGATCTAAGTATTAAGTCAGAAACGCTAAACTTGCTGGAAGATAAGTTAGGTAGAACTCTTGAAGACATTGGCATAGGAAAAGACTTTATGAACAAATCTTCAGTAGCATGGGAGCTAGCACAAAGAATCAACAACTGGGATCTCATCATATTAAAAAGCTTCTGCACTGCAAGAGAAACTACCAACAGAGCTAAGAGACAATCTACAATGTGGGAAGAAATATTTAGCAAGAAATATGTAGCTCAGACAAAGGTCTACTATCAAGAATATACAAAGAACTTAAAAAAAATCAGACCTCCCAAATTCAAAGACCCAATTCAAAAATGGGCATCCAAAATGAACAGACATTTCTCAGACAAAGAAGTAAAAACAGCAAGTAAATATATGATAAAATGTTCAACATCACTGGTCATTCGAGAGATGCAGATGAAAACAACACTGACGTTCCACCTCACCCCACAAAGAATGGCTACTATCAAGAAACCAACCAATAACAAATGCTGGCGCGGGTGTGGAGAGAAAGGAACCCTTCTCCATTTCTGGTGGAAATGCAGATTGGTGCAACCACTGTGGAAATCAGTATGGTGATACCTCAAATAACTAGGACTACAGGTCCCATTTAACCCAGATATTCCCCTACTGGGAATCTTCCCCAAAGAATTAAAAGAATCATACCACAGCGATATATGTGCACCTATGTTTATAGCAGCACAATTTGTAATAGCTAAAGCTTGGAAACAGCCCAAATGCCCATCGACTGGAAACTGGATAAAGATGATGTGGTTTTTTTACAAAATGTAGTACTACTCAGCCATAAAGAATGAGAAACCAGAGACATTTATAGCTAAATGGATGCACATTGAGGCCATACTCTTAAGTGAAATAAATAGGACACACGTGTAAATACCGAATAGTTTCTCTAGTGTAAGAAATTGAAAGTGTAAATAAGGATGAAAATGATTAAAATGAGTAAGTGATAATTTGAAATAAGAAAAGGTCCAAGGATTTGGGGATGGTGGAAGGGAAAGGGGAAAGGGAAGAAGGGAAAGAAAAAAATTATGAGGAAAAAAAAATGGAATCAAACTCTGTGTAGATAGGGAAGGGTGGAGGGGGTGAAGGGTGCACAGGTAATGGGAGTAAAAATTTTAAAAAACTAAGATGCATCATGCTCTGGTACAAACACCCAATGGTAAATGTAAATGTATTTTATACCTAAAATGTACCAATAAATATATATATATTTTTAAAATGAAAAAAATAAAAAGAAACACAGAAAATAAATCTACACATAGGCATATAATAGGATTCCAGAAATCCAACAGAAGAACAAAATTCTACAAGCAGTGAGAGAAAAGAAACAAATCACATACAAAGGAAAGCCCATCAGAATCACAGCAGACTTCTCAATGCAAACCCTCAAGGCAAGAAGAGCTTGGAGTGATGTCTTTCAAGCCCTAAAGGAAAACAGCCTCCAACCCAGACTGATGTACCCTGCAAAAATATCTTTCAAAACTGATGGAGAAATAAGATACTTTCATGATAAAGAGCACCTCAGGAACTTCATGAATACGAAACCAGCACTCCAAAAAATTTTAGACAGTACGCTAGGAAAAGATGATGAGGATCACAACCCCAGGAAACCCAGCAGAATGAATCCATTGGGCGTGACAAATTAAACGCAAAGGGGGAGACTCCAACAAAAAGAAAAAGTCATGACAAGGCTTTTAAAACTTTTAACTTCATCTCCCTAATGAGTGTATAATTCAATCTTGTTATTGTACTGATTAGTATATGTTTCTGATTCTAGAGTTGCACACCTTTCCTTGTGCTATACTGGCTATTTATCATCTTCTTATGTCTACATTTTAATTGGGTTGTCTATTAATGAGCTCTAAGAATTCTTTATATATTCTGGTCATAGGTTATATGCATTGTAAATATGGTCTGTCTAAGGACTACTTTTCATTTTAATGATGTCATTTAAAGTTCTAAATTTTGATGGAATCTCATTTATCAATGTTTTTCTTTTACACATCATGTTTTTTGTATCCTAGCTAGTTCTTGCCTACCCTGAATTCATAAATATTTTCCCTTATAATTTCTTCTTAAAGTTTTATACTTTTAGGCTTTCTTATTTAGGTTCATAGATCCCTTCAAGGTATTTTCATGTATGGAAAAAATGGGTGAAACCACTGAGCTAAATCCCCGGCCCCTGAGGTTAATTTTTTATATACGGATACCAGGTGTTCTAGTGCCGTTTGCTGAAAATACTATCTCTTCCTCAGCTCTTGAATTGAGTTTATATTCTATAAAATGCTAATGTTAAATAATCTTTCAAAACTCAGTGGACCATATATGTGTGGTTCTATTTCTAGATTCTCTGTTTTATTCCAATGATCTTTATGTCTTTCCTTACACTAACACTGCCTTGATTAGTGTAGCTTTAGAAGAAGTCTTAAAATTAGGTACTAAACGTCTTCCAACACTGTTTTTGTTTTTGTTTTTAACTTTTCTAGGTCCTTTGTACTCCTACATAACTTTTAAATTTCAATATCCAATTCTTCATTTATAGCAAGTATACACAGACCTGAATTTTTATATATACCTTGTGTTTTCTAATCCTGCTAAATTCAAGTACAAGTTCTAGGGGCTCCTAGGGATTTCTTAGTATTTTCTCTGTAGATGATCATTTCATCTACATATAAAGATTTTGCTTCTGCTGTGCCAATCTTATCCTAGTTGTGTCATTTTATTGCCAGTCTATTTTGGTGGGGACTAGGTTTCAAAGTTTAATGGACAGATGAAGAGTAGGCATATCTGCCCTTGTTCCCCACCTTAGGGAGAAAGCATTGTATTAACTCCATTCATATAAGTCGTTTTTGCTGGAAGTATGGAGTACATGTCTTTGATCTGTTGAGAAGGTTCTGTTCTACTTCTAGTCTCCTGATAGCTTTTACCATGAACAGCTGTAGAATTTAGTTCAATACTTTTTCTCCAACTAGTGACAAAATCATATAGCTTTTTCCTTTCCTCTGTTTAAATGATGGCTTTTAGGGGCGGATCTTCCAATGCTGAACCAAGACTGCCATCCCTATAACAAAACCACTTTCTACATACTACCAGATCTGACTTCCAATAGTTTGTTTTGTTAAACAAATTTCTATCTATGTTCATACTTTTTTCTATTATCTTTATCCAGTTTTAGGATTAGAACAATGTTGAGTTCCTAAAATGAGGGGAGAAGTGTTGGTTCTTTTTTCTGCTTTAATTGTTTGATATAATTTATCAGTTAAAATGTTTATGAGCCTGCTGTTGTCATATAGGTAGGTTTTCAAGCTAGGAATATACTTTCTTTAATAGGTGCTATTCAAATTTTATATTTCCTCCACAGTTAGTTTCATTAATTTGTCTTCCAAGATACTTCTTAGAAGTTGTCAAATTTATTTCAAAACAGATTTTTGTAATATGCTTTCTATATCCTTTTAAATTCTGTAAAATCTGTGGTAATGTCTCCTAGATCTTAATATTGTAATTTAAAAAATGTATAATTGATACTGTGTAACAGGAAGAAAAGGTCTAAAAGAGCAGGGGAATTGGGAGCAGTAGGGGAAGGGAAAAAAGGCAAAGGAAAAAATATGAGAAGAGGAAAAAAATGGAAATAAGGTCTTTGCAAATAGGGAAGGGTGGAGGGGGTGAAGGGAGGGCAAGGGAAGGGGAAAAAAATAAGAACCAAGAGACTCATGTAATGGCACAAGATCCCAATGATGAATGGGATATATTTTATACCTAAAATGTACCAATAAAGTTAATGGGGGGGGGGACCATATGATCATCATCAATAGATTCAGAAGAAGCATTTGACAAAATCCAATCATGCATTTATGATAAAAATACTACAAAACATTGGAAGAGATAATCTCTACCTCAATCTGATAAAAGCCATCTATGAAAAACCAACAGCCAATATTACACTAAATGGTCAAATGCTGAAATCCTTCACACTAAAATCAGTAACAAGACAAGGATGTCCACTATCACCACCCTTGTTCAATATAGTTTTTGAAACATTAGCCACGGCAATTAGACAAGAGAAAGAAATAAAAGAATAAAGATAGGAAATGAAGAAGTCAAATTGTCATTATTTGCAGATGACATGATACTCTATATAGAAGACCCTAAGAACTCCACCATAGTCTTCTAGACTTAATAACCAAATTCAGTAAAGTAGCGGGATACAAGGTCAACACACAAAAATCAATAGCTTTCCTCCACATGAACAACAGACTCACTGAGAGAGAAATAGGGCAAATAATTCCTTTCACAATATCATCCAAAAATCTGAAATATCTAGGAATCAATCTAACAAAATAATTCAAAGACCTCGTCTCTAAAAACTATAGCACTCTGAAAAGAGAGATTCAAGAGGATATCAGAAAATGGAAAGACATCACTTCCTCCTGAGTAGGAAGGATCAACATAGTGAAAATAGCCATACTTCCAAAACTGCTATATAGATTCAATGCAATGCCAATTGAAAGCCCAGTAGCATACTTGATGGACCTTGAGAAAACAATCCAAAAATTCATTTGGAACAAGAAGGGACTCAGAATAGCAAAAGCAACTCTAAGTAACAGAGACATGGCAGGGGATATTACAACCCCCAACTTTAAACTATGCTACAAAGCTACTGTGATAAAAACAGCATGGTACCGGCAAAGAAACAGGCCTGAGGACCAGTGTAATAGGTTTAGAAGATGCAGAAACAACTCCAGACACACTCAGCCATCTCATCTTCGATAAAGCAGCCAAACACCTTCACTGGCGGAAAGATAGTCTCTTTAATAAATGGTGCTGGAAAAATTGGGTTTCAACTTGCCAAAGATTAAAACTAGACATATCTCTCATCATGCACTAAACTAAAATCAAAATGGATTAAAGATCTAAATATTAAAACAGAAATGCTGAACCAGTTGGGACAGAGGTTAGGTAGAACTCTTGAAGACATTGGGGTAGGAAAAAATTTTATGACCAAAAACTCAGTTGCCTGTGAACTAGCACAAACAATCAACAAGTGGGATCTCTTCTTACTAAAAAGCTTCTGCACAGCAAGAGAAACCACCAACAAAGTGAAGAGACAACCCACAATGTGGGAAAAAATTTTCACCTGCTATCCCTCAAAGGTCTACTATCTAGAATCTATAAAGAATTTTTAAAAATCAGACCTTCCAAATTTAAAAACCCAATCCAAAAATGGGCATCTGAAATGAACAGACATTTCTCACACAAACAAGTAGAAATAGCAAATAAACATATGAAAAAATGTTCAACATCACTGATCATTCAAGAGATGCAAATGAAAACAACCCTGAGATTTCACCTCACCCCGGAAAGAATGGCTGCTATCATGAAATCAACCAATTACAAATGCTGACATGGCTGTGGGGAAAGAGGAACACTGCTCCACTTCTTGTGGGAGTGTAGACTGTTGCAACCACTGTGGAAATCAGTATGAAGATACCTCAAAGAACTAGGACTGGAAGTCCCATTTGACCCAGCTATTTCCCTGCTGGGTATCTTCCCCAAAGAATTAAAAGAATCATACCACAGTGATATATGTGCACCCATGTTCACAGCGTCACAGTTTGTTATAGCTAAAACTTGGAAACATCCCCAATCCCCATCAACTGGAGACTGGATAAAGAAAATGTGTTGTTTTATAAAATGGAGTACTACTCAGCCATAAAAAATGAGAAATTAGAAATATTTTTAGCTAAATTGATACACATTGAGGCAATTCTCTTAAGTGAAATAAATAGGACTCACATGTGTAAATACCAAATAGTTTTTCTAGTGTGAGAAACTGAAAGCGTAAATAAGGACTTTCCTAGAGGAAAGGAAAGAAGGGAATGGAATTAATATGAGAAAAAGAAAAAATGGCACCAAAGTCTTTGTAAATAGGGAGGGATGGAGGGGTTGAAGGGAGGGCAGGAGAATGGGGCACCAATAAGAACCATGAGAGATTATGTAAAGGTGAAAATTTCCAATGATAAATATCATTATATTGTAAACCTAGCATGTACTGATAAAATTAAATTTTAAAAAATTCAGGTTGAAACGTAATCCCTTATACAACAGTACAGTATTAAGAGGTATGGCCTTTGGGAGCTGATGAAGTCATGAAGGCTTAAACTTCGTAATTTGATTGGCTCTCTTGTAAAAGGGGTTGGAGTTGAACAGAGTCCTCTCAGGCCTTTCTGTCCCTTTCACAGTATGAGGACACAGTGTTCTTCCCTTCTGGAAGATTCAGCCACAAAGCATCATCTTGGAACCCGAGAGTGGCCCTCACCAGACACCCTTTCTGCCAGCACCTTAATATTGGGACTTCTAGTCTGCAAAAGCATGAAAAATAGATTTCTATTGTTATAAACTACGCAGTTGGTGGTATTTTATGAAAGCAGTACAGACCAAAACAGTACTTCAACTACCTGCATACAGTCACCTGTGCAGTGTATTTTAAAAGTATATTAAAATGTACATCCCAGCTCCAGGCCTAACTAATGACAATCCCAAAGGAATAGTTACAAGGTATCTAAATTTTTTTATCATATTTGCAGGTGATTCTTGTGCATGCTAATTACAGAATCATTGGCAAGGAGAATAGAACCCAAATTTAGAAGCCAAATTAACCCAGATTCAAGCCCAGCCCAGTAACATCTAAACTATGACCCTAGGCAAGTTATCTAACCTCTTCTCCATTCTTAATGAGGAAAAATGGGGAATAATCTACCTAGTAGGAATTTTTTAAAGTCTCAATACAGTCTGTGTCCTTACATAACAAGTACTCAATAACCACTGACTGCTATTATTCCATGGTTTTGTGGAATTTAGCCTAATGGGCAAACTTATTACTGATCCTTCACACTTACTAAATCTTTCTGGAATCCTCCACCCACATTCCTCCTATAAATACAATGGCTCAAAATGGGAGCTCTGTGTTACTCTCCAGTGGAAGCCCCAAGGCAAGATCTTTTGTGCAGAGAACCCAACAGAACAATAATAATTCCTTCTCATAGAGCTGGGAATGAAAGGCAGGCAGTCTGATGGGGGATCTCACTACCCATAGGCTCCTTCTTAAAACCTCAAGCACCAGGACTTATGAGGGCCCTCCCTGATTTCAGCAGCACATACACATCACACAGAACCCCCCTCACCCACAGCCCCACTGTGCCAGGCCTGGCACCCACAATGCAGCTGACAGGCAGAATGTCATAAGCAAACAATTTTCTGAATCTGCACAAAAAGAAATGTTTCATATTCCAGAGCTCATACAAATGGAAGAGGCTGCTAAACAGCAGTGTCAGAGAGTTCTGCATAAGAGAATTATGCATTTTGCAAGGAAATTATTTTTAAAAGCTTTTCCACTGACAGTTTCTTCAAAGAGAGTCAATTGTTCCTCTTGAAAGTTCCTATTTTCTAACATAGATAAGCAACTTAGACCTGCTTGTAGGGTGACTAAATGCTCCTTTACACTTTTACTTCTGCACTGGATTATTCCAAACCCTCAGTTTCTTGGAGAAATCAACTGCCAATCTTGGACATTAGACAAGAGGACTCCTGATTCCCAAGTTCTGAGATATAAAAACAAGACTACATTGTACAAGGAAGAGTTTCCTCTAATTAAATATTGAATCCCCTGATTTCATAGCTCTTTCACCCATCACAATGTGAATTCATCCAGGGGCCCATAAGTGTTAAGGCCCCATAAGGAATCATCCCAGCTAGGTTCAGAGATGTTCCCACATGTGGAGCCATGGTGTTTTCACTAGCCTCCTCAAAACCAAACGTAGTCAACAAAAATTCATAAAAACAGTGTTATTTCCCTCCAACTTAGGCTGTGCTTAAAAAATAGTGGAGGGGGGGGAACTACAGCAATTGTGCTGAGAACCCCACAATGCTCTCAACTTCTCACTGTTTAGCTTTTACACAACAAAGGTCCCTGGGCTCTACAAGAGTAGTTGGGTCAATATAGCTGGATTAACAGCCCACCAGAAATAGTTGTTCCTCTCTGATCATCACACCTTGTTGCAGGTCTGGCTCACCCTCTAGAACAACTTCTTCCTTTACAGTCAAATTTCTCCAGGTGATACTTTTTACTTTCCTGTCCTATTGCTTGCCTGATGTCCCTACCCTCTACACCCTTTCCTCTTCCTCAAAGAGTCTGTGTGTATCTTGAGACCCGTTTTGGACAGTTTAGCTTGTTGTGGTCAGTATTATTGTTGGCACTGTCTATCCAGGAGGCTCTCAGTGACTGTAAACACCTCTCAATTAGCTCTCAGTTCCCAGGACTCCAGCTGAAATACAACTGTCCCCCAAATCTAAAGTCATGAAAATAGGTTTTCTCCTACAGTGTGGATTAAAATCAAATTCAGAAAATAATACCTTTAATCATCTAACTCTCATGTGACCCTAGATTGAGCAGTATTCTTTGAGGTCTAGGAAACAATTTTTCTGGAGATTAATTCACTGGCAGCTTTGTCCAATTTTGAACTAGAGTGTCTCACATGTGATCATTTTTCATCCCAAGGAGAGAAAGCAATCTCAGGAAAGGCTTAACTCAATAGCTTTGCATCATACTCCTCCAAGGTGCTCAGGAAGAATGAGTGAACTTCTCAAGGCCAGATGTGCATTATTAATACTGACTCCACATGGGAACACATCCACTCCTACAAGCAATAAGCATTGTTTCCTTCCCTAAGAGTTTTATCTCAGTCTCACTGGTCTTTCATCAAGGGTCACTGAGAATTAAGAACCAGAGTCAAAATCCCAACAGAAGAGATTCAATAATATATATAACTGAAAAACTATTTTAAAAAGTTAAAATAAATTGATGCTGAATTTAGAAAGGAAAAGGAAAAAAATTACAAACATTTCTCCGTTAATAAATTCATTAATAGAATGCTGATCATTGAATGATGAATATGTCATTCATTCATTAAGGGAATTCATATCCAACTGTTTTACTTGAAGAATTTGGAAATTAGAATTGCTTTTAGTATAAGAGTTGGCAAAGGCTAATCCCACTAGTTAATTAGTACTTAGATGGCAAGAGAGATCAAAAGATGAGGTCTTACATTCAATGCCTTGAAGCTGACCCCAAGATATAGATTTATTAAGAAAGTAGTACTAGGAAAAATCAAGAAGAGGTAAAATAGAACATCCATCTAGTAAATAGAGATAACTTTAGTTTTTTTTTAAAAAATGTGCTTAGAGCTTGATACTCTAAGTGTGGTTCTCAACAACTTTGGCAACACCCTCAAGACTGTTAGAAATGCAGAATCTCAGGCTCCATTCTAAAGCTAGTGAATCAGAATCTGAATTCTGAACAGATCTGCAGCCAGTTAGAATCCATATTAAATTTTGAGAAGCATTTCCTTAAAGAAAGCTGGATACAGCTAGAGTCAGTGTAAAGGGAACAAGAAATACTAATGTCTGCTGCCAGAAAGAGCCATTAGCCAATTCTATGTCCAAGTTTTGTTTAAACTTCTGTGAGTAATAATTATTTGTTAAAATATGCTTGTAGCAAACAATAAACTCTGAGAGCCAGAGACAGGTGGAACACGCCGAATCAGCCTGCTGCAGACAGGCAGGTCTGTGCATGCCCTACCGACGTCCTGAGTCATGCGGAAAGACACCAAATCACCCCGCTGCAGACAGGCAGCCACCTGGTTGCACACTACAAGGACGCAGAGGACACCAGACCACCAGACCAAGGTACTGAGTCCCACTGTTCCCGGCCCAGAGGTAGGGGCTTCTGAGCCATCGTCCCACTGCTCCTGGTCCAGAGGAAGGGGCTTCCCGGTCACCAATCCTCCCGCTGCTCCCAGCCCAGAGGAAAGGGCTTTTGGGCCACCTTCTGTCCTGCTGCTCCTGGCCCAGGGGAAGGGGCTTCTGAGCCACCATCCCACTGCTCCTTGTCCAGAGGAAGGGGTTTCCCAGCCACCATCCCTCCGGCTGGTCCCAGCCCACAAGAAAGGGCTTTTGAGTCACCATCCCTACCACTGCTTGCGGCCCCTGTCCCACCTCACCCACCTCAGAGGAGGTAATCCATGAAGGTGCTAACAGCCCCCCACCCCAGTCGAAATGAGAAAACACGTAAATAAGTCTCAAAACCAGATTTCCAGATCACCTACAGCAACCCCAAAGGGAAATGAGATGGAACACTCTGATATTCAACCACCTGGACCCACTGAACTGGCAACAAAAGGGGATCTGGAAAAAATGAAATCAGAAATAATTTCTCAGATAACAGGAGAAATTGTGCCCCTAGTGCAAGACATGATTAATAAATCTAAAGAGGAGCTCAGGAACATGATGGAATCCCAACATAAGAAACAAATGGAATCCATAAAACAGATGCAAATAGATTTCCAGGACATGAAAAACTCCATTGAAAGATGACATGATACTCTATATAGAAGACCCCAAGAACTCCACCAAAAGTCTTCTAGACTTAATAACCAAATTCAGTCAAGTAGCTGGTTACAAGGACAACACACAAAAATCAATAGCTTTCCTCTACACCAATGACAGACTCACTGAGAGAGAAATAGGACAAATAATTCCTTTCACAATAGCATCCAAAAAACTGAAATACCTAGGAATCATCCTAACCAAAGAAATCAAAGACCTCTTCTCTGAAAACTATGGCACTCTGTAAAGAGAGATTGAAGATGATATCAGAAAATGGACAGACATCCCCTGCTCCTGGCTAGGAAGGATTAATATAGTGAAAATGGCCATACTTCCAAAACTGCTATAAAGATTTAATGCAATTCCAATTGAGATCCCAGCAGCATACTTCATAGACCTCGAGAAAACAATCCAAAAATTCATTTGGAGCAAGAAGAGACCCAGAATAGCAAAAGCAATTCTAGGTAACAGAGACATGGCAGGGGGTATCACAATCCCCAACCTGCAACTCTACTACAAAGCTACTGTGATAAAAACAGCATGGTCCTGTCAAAGAAACAGACCGGAGGACCAGATTAGAAGATGCAGAAACAATGCCAGACACACTCAGCCATCTTATCTTCGATGAAGGAGCCAAACACCCTCACTGGAGGAAAGATAGCCTCTTTAATAAACGGTGCTGGAAAAATTGGGCTTCAACTTGCCAAAGATTCAAACTAGACCTATATCTCTCACCATGCACTAAACTAAAATCAAAATGGATTAAAGATCTAACTATTAAAATAGAAACTCTGAACCAGTTGGAACAGAGGTTAGGTAGAACCCTTGAAGACATCGGTGTAGGAAAAGATTTTATGAACAAAACCTCAGTTGCCCGTGAACTAGCACAAACAATCAACAAATGGGATCTCTTCTTATTAAAAAGCTTCTGCACAGCAAGAGAAACCACCAGCAATGTGAAGAGACAACCCACAATGTGGGAAAAAATCTTCACCTGCTCTTCCTCAGACAAAGGTCTACTATCTCGAATCTATAAAGAACTTAAAAAGATCAGACCTCCCAAATTGAAAGACCCAATCCAAAAACGGGCATCTGAAATGAACAGACATTTCTCAGACAAAGAAGTAAGGAATAGCAAATAAATACATGAAAAAATGTTCAACATCACTGGTTGTTCGAGAGATGCAAATGAAAACAACGCTGAGATTCCACTTCACCCCAGAAAGAATGGCTGCTATCATGAAATCCACCAATAACAAATGCTGGTGGGGCTGTGGGCAAAGAGGAACCACCCTGCTCCACTGCTGGTGGGAGTGCAGACTGGTGCAAGCACTGTGGAAATCAGTATGGAGATACCTCAAAGAACTCGGACTGGAAGTCCCATTTGACCCAGCTATTCCACTGCTGGGGATCTTCCCCAAAGAATTAAAAGAATCATACCACAGTGATGTATGTGTCCCCATGTTCATAGCAGCACAGTTTGTGATAGCCAAAACTTGGAAACAGCCCACATGCCCATCAACTGGAGACTGGATAAAGAAAATGCGGGGTTTTTTTATAAAATGGGGTATTACTCAGCCATAAAAAATGAGAAATTAGAGACATTTATAGCTAAGTGGATGTACATTGAGGCAATACTCTTAAGTGAAATAAATAGGACACTCATGTGTAAATACCAAACAGTTTCTCTGGTGTGAGAAACTGAAAGTGTAAATAAGGACTAAATGTATAATAGGTAATGTGAAATAGGAAGAAAAGGGGCAAAGGGGAAGGAAGTGGAAAGGCTAGGGGAAAGGATAGAAGGGAATGGGATTAATAAGAGAAAATGGAAAAATGGGAACAAAATCTTTGTAAATAGGGAGGACTGGAGGGATTGAAGGGAGGGATGGGCAAGAGTGAAAAATAAGAACCAAGAGAGACTATGTAAAGGTGCAAATTTCCAATGATGAATGTCATTATATTGTATACCTAAAATGTACCAATGATTAGAATGAATAATCGATAATGTAAAATAGGAAGAAAAGGTCCAAAGGGGTAGGGGTAGGGGTAGTGGGAGGGGCAGGGGAAAGGAAAGAAGGGAAAGGAAAAACTGCTGAGAAATGGAAAAAATGGAAATAAAGTCTTTGTGAATAGGGAAGGGTGGAGGGCGTGAAGGGAGGGCTAGGAATGGGGAAAAAATAAGAACCAAGATGCATTATGTAAAGGTACAATTCCCAATGAGAAATGTAATTGTGTTGTATACCTACAATGTACCAATAAAAGAATTTAATACAAAAAAAAAAGAGGCCAGAGACTATGAGATGTGATATATTTACATAATGACTGCAAATACACAGCTAAGTATATATTTTGGATTCAGTAAATATTTTTACTTTAACCTCACTACTTAGTAAGAATATAAAACAAGTAAAAATGAATATGCCAAAATTAAACCACATATATTTTAGCAATGACACTGATGGTTAATTTTGTGGACGAACAATAGCGAGATATCTATCATGTTCCAAGCGCCAGGTCCCATTTTCAAAATAAATAAGATGTCACCTGGCCTGAGCAGGGAGAGAGAGTCTGGTGAGTTCATAAATAAGTTTGTAGACAGTCTCTGTTGTCTCTTGTAATATGCTAAGTTGTCTAATGTGTAAATGGAGTTGGAAAGCAAATTTTGTGGGATTCCAAATTCAAACTGTGGTGGAAGTGGAGACCAAAGAAGTAACTCTGCCTTCAGACATGAAGGATTAAGGGACAAGAGAAATCACAAAAAGCAATTGGAGAAAGTGTTGTAGGCAGATGGAGAAGCACGAGAAAAGTTACAAAAGCAGAAAACTCTGGCTCATGTAAAGGATAAGAAGTTCTTCAGAAGAGTTAGACTCTGGATGCTTGAGAGGGAGAAATAAGAGATGAGCCAGTAAGAGGCAAGAGTCATACACACAAGGTGTAGTATGTTGAAATGGGAGGTATGGTGACCATTCAGAATCCCTCCATTCAGGACCTAGGAATTCATTCTACTAACTGCCAGGAGTCTATGATAAAGCTAAATCCTTCTGTGGACATTAACTGATTCAACCCAAGGGGGCCTCATCTGAGGTTAAGGCTCCTGGTTGAAGACATCCCATATCCAAAAACTAGTTTTTATCCCATAGGAAATGAGAAATCATCTGTTTAGTGCCTGGATGAAGAATGGACTCAAAAGGAAAGGAAGATTTGAGGCTAAGAAATAATATTAATATTATTAATATTATATTATTAATAGAAGCTAGAAATGAATGATTAATTGGTTCCCAAGGGACAATGCTCTATCCTGGAGCTAATTATACTAAGTTTGGATTGCCACCCCTAAGCCAGAAAAAGTAAGAATGAGAAGAAAACTTATTGGAAACCAGAGACATAAAGAGTCGCTGAAGAGGACTACCTCAGAGATACCTTTGAATAAGAGATAAAACCAGCATTTAGGAAACCACAGGGAAGAAGCTGGGACAATAAGTACCCCCGACTACAACTCTTTACGCCCGCCAATCTGTTACCACTTGCCATTGGCCAAGTTCACATGAGAAGCAGAGGGCCAGAAAGCAAATGGTCGTGTGCCCAGAGGCCAGCCATCCAACCCCAGAGCAGGTAAAAGAATGGTGAGGAGGGACTTAGGGAAGCAAATGGAAGACACTTGGCATTGCTACATGGAAAACAGGCCTCAACACACAAAATAAAGGAATTCAGAGGAAATACAGACAATGGACACAAAGAAAGAAATACAATCATTATCATCTTCACTGAGATAAGATACTGTATTCATGAATAAGAAAAATGTGCTATCAAAAAGAAATATTCAGGGCCGGGGATTTAGCTCAGTGGTTCTAGCACCTGCCTCGAAAGCCCAAGGTCCCAAGTTCCAACCCCAGTATCAAAAAAAAGAAATATTTAGAAACAAAGAGCTCTTAGAAGTTCAAGTTCTGATGGCAAAAAAAATTTAGTAGAAAGTCTAAAAAGCAAAATTGCCACAATCACATAAAAATTAGAATGAAAAGATGAAATGATAGAGTATAGAAAAGATAAAATTAAGAATCATTCCAGGAAATACAACATTTAAAGAGTAGAAGTTGGATAAAAGTGTAACAGAGAAAATGGAGAGGAGGAAATTTTCAAGAAAATAATTTAAGAAAATTTTCCCAGAACTGAAAGGCATGAGATGCTACTGATCAAAAAGACCCACTGAATTTCCAGTGGTCACAGCACTAGAAATGAAGAAAAGACTCTACAAGTTTCTAGATGAAAATAGCAACTTACACATAAAAAGTCTAAAAGATGAACATGGGTCTAGACTTTTCAAAAGCAACATTAGAAAAAAATTATTTCCAACTTAGAATTCTCTACTAAGCTAATTTTTCAATTAAATACAAAGGAAAATAAAGGCACTTAAAGACATGAAATGTCTCAAAAACTAAACCTCCCAATACACTCTTCTCCAGATGCTACTAAACAGCAACAAGAGAACACTGTGGAGTATATAACACTGGAGAGCAGTAAATAAAGCAAAGGAAAACAAGGAGAGTTACCAGGAAGTCAGTAAAGAGACATTCCAGAATGACTTCTGTATCCAGAGAGGACAATGAGGACAAATTACAATGGGATGACTCAAGAGACTGACAAGACAAGAATGCTCACTGCCATTGTACCTCCTAATAACCACAGACAAAATGCCTAGGTGAGTCCAATCCACACTCTAATCTGTGCTTGTGTGGACAATGTACTAATGAAGTCCTGCTCACCACACCACAGCCACAGCCTGAATCAGCTTAGAACATTCATATTCTACATAAATTTTCTGCTTTGGCCTAGCTGTGAGAGTTTAAGATAGGTCATGAGGAACTTTGAAGAATAATAACCATAGCATCCCACTTTCCCTGCCTATAATCCTGCTGGACATGCGGCACTGGACTCACACTAGAGCCCTGCCAAAATACCCAACTATGGTGACTCCTCTGTTTCCAGAATCTCTCATGATTATATTCTTTGAATCTTTCTAAAAGAGAACCTGTCAGCCCATAGGTTTCTCAGGGAATCTGACACACTGTACACTATCTTCATTATTATTTTTAACATATATTGATTGTACAAATTAATGGGTTTTACCATGACATTTTCACACATGTATATTTGTGCCTTGATCATGTCCACCCTCGCTTCTACTTTCTCTTCTCCCTTCTCCCCCTTGCTTTCCTTCCCATTCTCTAATAGTTCCTCTTTGACTTATAAGTCATTGTTTTTGTTTTTCTGTTTCCATATATAAAAGGAAGTATGCAATATTTGTCTTTCTATGTCTGGCTTATATATTTCACTTAACATGATATCCTTCAGTTCCATCTATGCAAATGATGTAATTTCATTCTTCTTTATAGTTGAACAATAGTGCATTGTGTATATATACCATATTTTCCTGTTGACAGACACCTGTGCTGATTCCATATTTTGTTTGTTGTGAATAGTGCTGTAATAAACATGGGTGTGCAGGTATCTATTTTGTAGGCTGACTTCATTTCCTTTGCATGCACACCTAGGAGATAGCTGAATCAAATAGTAGCTATATTTTTAGTTAAGGAATTTCCATGTTGGCTACACTAATTTTCTTTCCCATCAACAGAGTATATGGGTTCCTTTCTCTATTTTCTACTGATATTCTTCATCTACTGCCTTTTTCTTGCACAGATGTGTTTTCTCCTGTTACTATGTATCTCAAAACTGCACAGTGTATCTCTAAACAATACTTAACATGGTAATAAAATTATAAATAAAAGCCAAGGAATATTTAAAACAAAAATCAAGACAACAGGTACCTCTAGTGAGGGAAGGAATCAGCTCTGGTGATGAAAGATACAATAACAGAGAGGTTTTTCTGAAAGAGTGTAATATATTTCCTAACCTGAATGTTGCATTGTTCTTTAAACTGTACCTATGCATTATGTGCTTCATACTATATCTTGTAATGTTGGAATACTGTGTCACAACAAAAAACTTAAAGTAACAGAAATGGATTTAAGAATTTCCTAATAAATGAAAATAGTAAGTGGGATATGAGGAAGATGAAGATAGAGAGAATTTAAGGATAAAGTTTGACTAATGAAATGAATAACGGCTCTACTCAATGAAATGGGATACAACTGTAAGAATAGATCTGAAAAACATATACAGTAGGCAACAAAAATATATGGATTTGGAACTCAGGAGAAGAGCCTGGGCTGAAAAACTAGATCAAGTACTGTGAGGATATAGTTAGCAGTTAAAGCTGTGACACTAGATTAGATTGCTTAAGAAGCATGTCGAATGAGAATAGAGAGACTCAAAGGAATATTGAGATTTAAGAGCTAATTAGAGAAAGACTTTGATTCAAAGCCCTAGAGTTGAAAAAGGAAGTTAACAATTTACTAATTGATCTGCCCTGCTAAGGACATTAGTTTGCATCTGACTTTTTTTTTTTATCAGACTACCTTCCAGTACATTTGTTCTTCTGGGTTTTGGGAGGCTATGACCGACTGCATGGAGAAAAACATAAGAAACCATGTCCTGGGTTCTCTTGATAAAAGTATAAGGTCCTAAGCTCTTGAGAAGTTCAGCCAGAAGTCCAGTACTAGCAAATAAGAATCAAAAATGGGAAGGTAAAATTTAGGGGTAAGATGAACATAGGTAAAGAAAGAAAGCTTAAGAGTAGGTATCCGAGCAGATAAGACCGTTGAGGAGCCAGCAAAAACAAAAAGTAAGCCAGCAATGATTTGGTACTAAAACCATACCAAAAAATTACAAGAAAAATGAAACTACAAACCAATATCATTTCTAAACATAGAAACAACAATCCTGAACAACATATATATATGAACAGATAGGAATGTGAGATAAGGCAACCACTTCAAAAAAGTTTGGCAGATTCTTATAAATTTAAACATATACAAATCATGTGATTTAGCAATCCTATACTAAGGTATTTACCCAAGAGAAATGATAATATATGTTCACTCAAAGACTTGTACACACATGTTCATAACAGCTTCATTCATAATAGCCAAAAATTAATAGTGGACAGCTAGCTATTTCAAATACGGATTTATTATTTCCATGAACATAGGGATGCACTCAACATTTTTTTCCTTACAGTCTCAATTTATTAGAGAGGTCAGGCATTTGCAATTTCTTGTTGGATAAAAAAAAATCTTTGAAGACAAGCACTGCACTTATTTAGTTTTGTGTTTGTAGTATCTAGTTTATCATTTAGCACATAGTAAATGCTGAATGAATATTTGTTGGTCATGATACAATTCAATATAATATTAGGTTCTCCAAAGACCATATTACTTTAAGTCTCCAATTTATGAGAGATATATTTTCTCTTCATCCTCAGTTAAGGAAATTATAGAACGTTCTTAGCAATCACATGTCCCACAAGGGTTGAAGTTGGCTATCATATAGTAGCTCTAGCAAGAGGCCTGGGGCTTCAGGAGGAGAAGTTTGCCTATCTTCTTCTTTTTCCCCTAGTAGACTACGATTGTGCAATCATAGATGAGAAAAACATGAAGCACTATAATTCCTCCAATGAGAGAGTTCTAGATCAAGCTCCAGAGGGAGCTGACAAGTCCATTATTTCCTCTGACTTAAAGGAAATTTGAGTGCAGAAATAGGGAGCCTGGTGTAATGAGGAAAAAGACAAAAAATTAGGTACCCAGAATTCCCCAGGTGTATCATTAATGTCAAATTCAGCCTAATTCAATAACTAGTTTAACCTTATGATGCAAGAATTAATTTCTAAGCATTACTGGGTGAATACATTATAAACTTAAAGTGGCAATACAAATTGTATTTCACTTTGTATTTGCATTATTTGTTCAACTAAACTCCAGCTAAACTAAAGAAAATCAAAAGCATAATATTCCAAACAGCATGCAAACAATATTTTTTTTTAAATACTCCTTAAACATAAACCCCAAAGCTGTTCACACTTTGTTTCCAATCAAGAAGAGGTTTGGAATGTCAGCAGGTGAACACATTTAATTGTGCCATTCATTGCAGCTACCCTTATTAGAGCTGTCCTTGTAAAGGCAATGAAAATGTCAAAGTTCAAAAAATGTTTTAAGATAACATGTGTGCTCCAAATTCCCTTGAGAAGATTAAAAGTCATTATCAAAACGAAATATACAATGGGCTAGGATTTTTTCAGAGCAATCACTGCATTGTTTATTTCTTTTATTTCTTGTTCTCTTTTTATCATAATTGCTGATTCTGGCCTTTGAAAAGATATTGGTGCTTGATAAAATAAACAAATAAAAACAAAAAATTACGAAGGGCCTAGAAGTTCTTTCCTGCAAATTTTTCAAGTTTTAGCCATTGCTTTTTCATATAATTGTATCTGTTATAAAAGAAAACACCATCTTAACTTTCTAGAAGTTATCTAACAAGTTTCAGGAACATATAATTTATTTTTTTCAAGTGCTTAGAAAGATGCATAGGCCTCATTTTTGCAGATCAGACTTAGTAAAGCTACCTATGAGATGATGAGGGAAATACTTTGATTAAAGACTAGGAAATAGGGGGAAAGGTGGAAGGAAATGGGCAAAAAAGCCAGGTGAGGCTGAGGAGCAGGAAAGTAATGGGGAAAATTTTCCAACACAGCTCCCCCATCCTAAAGGTTTAATCAGTTAACACACTGTCAGGCATTATTCATTTGCATGTATGTCCTTTGAATTAGACAAGTTCCCTGAAGGGAAATTTTTCTCTTTGTGTCCCCAATACCTGGCACCAAGAAGTCTCAAAGATGTCTTGAAATAAGTTAAGTCTACAACAGCATGAAGCTCAGCGTAGAAAAACAACCAAGAAAAAGTTAAAAATCGTTTTCCATCTTCTAGGAATCAATACTCTAGAGTTGGAAAGACAAGTGCAGACTACACCAGTCTGGAAAGACTCCAGATTTGCTCAGCATGGACAAATTGAAAAAGGATCCTTGGGGGCAGGGGGCCATGAGAGCCTTATGAAATGTGCAGTTCCTACTAATACTGACTCTGAGGGACAGTGGCTCCCAAGTGGAGTAGAGGTTCATGGAACCTTGGGAAACACCATCCTAGACTACTGTAGGATGAGCAGATGAGCCAAATGACCCTTAAACTGCTACATTTTTCAGAGAAGAATGTTAAGACCTAGAAGGATGAAATTATTCCCTCAAGGTTGCACAGTAAATTTATACCTAAGGACCCCTGACTTGGAGTTTTTGCTATTTTTGCTACTCCACAGAGGCTCATTTGTTTGTTCAGGAAAACTCCAGCAATTAATTGTGTACCTGCAACCCAGGCTCTTCCATTTGATTGAGAAGCCACTGCTGGTGATTTGATAACTCCACATCCACTGCTATCTTTTCAAAACACCTTTCTCTAACTGGCCCCCTTTAACATTGGCATCTGCACCTTCAGTCCATCTAGAGGGACTATGGTAATTAGATTACCATATTAATAACTTCAGATGCAAGAAAACAGAGGAATAAGTATTGCTCAGGAAAAAATATCTGAATAATTTGTTTTGTTATTTTTCACATACACACAAAGCAGTCCTTAACATTCTGCCCCAGTCTGCCTCTCCCCAAACTCCTCAGTCACTTTCATCCATCAGTCTTTGTTCCAGCTCTTTCCTTGACTCACAGAGTCCTTCCTAACCCCACTTTAACTTCCTCTTCATCTGCTTAACCATTTACATTTACTTTAAAGCTTCTAATTATGACAGGCTTTCAGATTGCCTCCAGTCATAACAAATTGTTCTTTTATCAGAGACCACAAACTCCCAATGTGCAGCCTCTGCCTCCACTTCAGTTCTCAGATCCTTAGATGCTCTTCTGGTCCCCTTCCAGATTGAAAACCTCCAGAAAGCAGGGATAAGATTCTTTTTTTTTTTTTAGTTTTTCACTAAACATCTCAGAATAGGCATTGAGTAAATGCTTGTCAAATGAAGAGATAAACAAAATATCCTTTCCTGGCTGTATATTTGCAAATATTTACTATAGCTAAATTTTGTAAATTGCAATATATTAAAATTTTATTAGTAAAAGAAGTTATACAGTGACAGTGGAATTCAACTCAAAAAATAAGCTCATTATTATTTTAGGAAATAATAAATGTGAACTTTTTATGAAGTGAGAAAATAATTTTTTAGAAAGCTTAACTAAAACAAGACAGTAATTGGGACTTGAGGTTCTTAAACAGAGCATCCATGATGCCACATGGTGAAGGAGAAGAAGAGTACAAGAAAACCACCCTGACAGCACTGGAAATTGGTACAGCTATGGACCCACAGCATTTGGGAAGAAGGGATGGGGAGAAGGAGAAGATCAGAGTGAGTTGTGCTTTGAAATACTTGTATTCAATATTTTTATCCCTACTTATTTACAAACAAGTTTTAGGGATGCTGGAAGTGATATCAAAAGGAAGTAGGGTATACAATAGGGCAATAATCATATTTTTCAATTCCTGTCCATGTGTGTGAAAGATAATAGAAAATGAGGACTTGGCACAGAAACCATTTTTACAAAGACATGGATATTAGAAGAAAAGCAAGAGCATCTGCAGATAATCTCATACACCTGCAATAACGGTGAATAACCAGCAATAGGTTCAAACAAGCTCCATCAGAAGAGTAGTTATATGTCTATAAAGGTGATAAGCACCTAGAGATGCTGGGAAAAACTAAAGTCAAATAGCCTCTCTGAGAAGCTCAGGTGATCATAAGTCATTTATTTAACAGATATTTATTTAGCATCAAATGAGTATAAGGCACAATAAAGTGAATTTTTAAATTTGTCCTTAAATAGCTTATAACCAAGAAGGAAAAGAAAATCCACACATATTATATAACAAGCCAACAACTATTAATTAAGCACACACAATTTCTCAAAATCCCCTAGATAGTAAAACCAGATAATACATTAAAAAGATACTATTTGTCCCCAAGGCACTTATACTCTAGGTAGGTAAGGAGGCACACAATGCATATGAAACAAACTGTGAGCTATATAAAGAAGCAGGTAGCTTAGCCCAGTAGAATGGCAAATAAATACCCCCTGAATTTTAAGAATGAAGACTTACCTTATACCTTAAGATAACTGGAAAAGGAGGAGGAGTAGAAGAAGCTAAGAAATTGAGATAATTCTTGAAAGATGAGGAGGATCAGGATCCAGGGAAAAATGGGGTAAGTTCAACATCAAAACTAAAACATGCAAAGAAGAGAAGTGATTGATTTGAAAGTGTAAAATTTGCTCATGACTGAGTAAGAAAAGTTACAGTTCAAAATAGGAGTGAGGAAAGTTTTTTTAAGTATATTAAATCATACTCCAGAGCTGAGTGTCCTCAAATTTATCAGATGCCTATTGGCATGTGACATTATATCAATGCATACAAAACCAACATGATCCCCTTAACCCCTGAGGCTAGGTCCTAACACATCAAGAATGACACACAGTAGCATGTATGCTAATCCTCTCTCCCCCCAGATAAGAGTTTCAAAATCCCTTATCTAACTCCAGGAACCAAGGATTTCAAGGACACAATAATCAAGACAGAACAGAGAAAAAATGCAAAACATAAGAATGGGAAAGTTAGATGCTCAAATCATGAGCAGCCTCATCTACAGCATCCTTAGAAGTGACTCCATAAAGAATTTTTTCCCCTCAGCTATTCTTAGTGATTCTATACAGCTTTGAAAATGAGGTCTTTCTGCCTCCTTTTTCACAATTTCACAATACAGAATAAAAAAACTTTCAACTTTTTTGGAAACTGAAAAAAAAATATGCTTACATTTCTTCCCATTCAACAATAACTCAGAGGCAGCTAATGAGATTTTTCTTTCCTTCCCTGTGCTCCCAGAAGCCATTCATTCTTCACCTGGCAGGGTCTAGCTGTGAAAATTTTCACCCAATTTATAGTTCTTCAGACAGCTAGGAGAGGGATGAAAATGGTTTAGTAATGGGAGTAGCCATAAAGCTTATAATTACTGAATTTGTTACAGTGAACTTTATAGTGGAGTGTTTGTTTAAATCAAATATCCATTGACTCTGAAGATAAATGATGTATTCTATATACCATCTTCCCTGAATGTACTAAGACAGCTTTTTTTGCACAACAGTGGTTCATCCATCTTTCTTTGGTTCACCAGCTTGCCTGGCAGTAGCAAGTACCTTTACCTCACTCAGGAACCCACATCCAGACCCTGAGTACACATCACCCAGTATGTAAGCCCAGCATCAGCCAGTAACTTAACTAATCCACTTTCTTAAGACCTTCAGGGAAAGCAGACATCCTATCTAACAGAAGTAATACTGAGGGCAGGCCAAGGAACAAACCAATGTAGCCCTGTGTGAACTTCAGATATGCCTCCCTTTCTCTGCCTTAATTTTCACATCTTTGAAGTCAAGGGGTTGACTTTATCTATAAAATCTGAATCCTTGAAAATTCTATGATTCTAAATTGGAAAGAAAACTAAGATTAGAATTAAGCTCATACTCAAGTCCTCAGACCGAGTTGGCTCCACAGTTTAACCCCTAAAACCCTGCAACAAGGCCTTTGATGGAGAACTTCATTAGGAGACAGGTGGATTTTTCTCTCAAAATCTCTCCACTCTCATCTCTCCCTTGTTCTGTATTTTAGCTGGTAGCAGGAAATGTTCTTTGAAGCCCGAAGACACTTATGAAGAGAATAAGAATCATTTTTATTCTCTATCCTATTGTTAGCCAACTAGTAACTGTCCCCACAGGACAAGAAGTGTTAAGAGGATTAATTAGTTAATCTTCATGGAGGGCTTGAAGAGGAAGAATGCTCCACATAATGCTCAGGAGAATTAGGTGTAGACTAATTTTCACACCAAACAATAAAAATCCTTAAAAGAACACATTTCAAGATTTAAATTGAGAGAAGTAAACAAAAGTGGAGAAGGGAAGGATGGACTGAGGTAATTCTATTTTGCGTCACTGGGGACACAGGGAAACCCAACCTACAAAGATGGGACATTAATCAAAAGACCCACAACCAAGCACTAGAAAGTGTACATGCTTTGTTTTGTTTGTTTGTTTTTGTTGTTGTTGTTGTTGTTGTTGTTTTGTTACAGGGCCTTGCTTTGTAGTTCAGGCTGGTTCATAACTCACTATGTAGCCCATACTGGTCTCAAACTCGCAGCAATCCTACCTCACCCTCCTGAGTGTTGGGATTACAGGTGTGCACCACCACGCCCCACATGTGTACATGCTTTGAAAGAGGAAATGGGAAAGGTAAAGAGTAATAGACCCAAGGCCTACAGATGAAAACCCCCATCCTGTGAAGTAGAGATCTCTGAAGGCAGCTCTTTCATGGGGGCCATATGAAAGAAGACCTCTGGGTCTCATCCTCTCAAGCCTTCTTCAAATCTCTCCTAAAGAGCAACCTGCCCCCACAAACTAGCTGCCCGGTAAACCTGCTGCAAGAAAGGAGCTGTCCACAAAGGATCATCACTCAGCTCTATGGAGGACCCCCACACCACTGGAAAAATCCCGGAACTATTAGAACCAAGAATCCTAGGCTGTTCCCATCTCTCCATAGAGGACAGCTTTTCACAATAAAAAGACTTAAAGCTCAGACTAAGCAACCTAGAGAACTGAAGCATTTATCCTGCCAATCCAAACCAAGCACAATAAAATGTTGCTTTCTTCCAGGCAATTTGGGGGAAAATCCAAGGCTAGCACTGTTCCTTGATATGTATTCTTTTTGCATCTCAGAAGTTGTCAAATGCCTCTGCCACCTGAGCTGAAATTCTAGCCAATGCTTTCCTTAAACCTGAGCAGGTATTGGCAGCACACTCAGGTCACATTCAGAGCAGCCTCTGCTAGTCCAGACTCTATTTTGTAGATCCCTACTTCTTCAATGCATTTCATTAATTACTGGTGGACATTACACAGAGTCCTAAGTATTTAATACCCTGAAAATGACTAATGTATGTCAATCAACTAAAATTCTTCCATGATTAGAAAAAAAGTCTGTGTAACACAGCAGCAAGTAAAATGGATTGGACTATTTCGTAATCTATAATCCCTTTTAAGGACACAATTAAAGAATTGTTGGTTTCTAGGATAGAAGAAGCAGAACATAAACCCAAGTCCACCCTGACTGGACTTCTAGCTAGAGGAAAAGTTTTTTTAACCATCCTAAGACATGAGGTTCTCCTCTGCAAAGTGGTAATTCTAACAGTATGTGACTCATAGGGTTAGGAACAAATGAACACAATACTCGTGCTCAATAAATGTTCACTGGTGTATTTGAGTCTTAAATTTTACTAATTCTATCTGCTATGGTTTCAATATGATTTGTCCCTTCTGAAACTTGTGTTGGAATTTAATGCCCCCCCACTGTGAAGTGAGACCATGTGTGGCCTTTGAGAGGTAATTAGGACTCTGCCCTCGTAAATGGATTAATCCATTCATGAAATTAAAGAATTGATAAATTAATGGGTTATCTCCAGCATGTGTCTTCTACAAAATCCAATTTGGCTGGGTCTCTCCCATGCTTCCTGTCTCTCACCATGTGGTGTCCACTATTGTCTTGGGGCTCTGGCAGCAAGAAGGTCATTACTTGATGCAGCCCCTTGATCTTGTGTGAGAACAGTGAGACAAGCCTATTTTCTTTATCACTTACCAAGTTTGTACTGTTACTAGCAACAAAAAACAGTAAGATAGAATTTATAGTAAATAAATATATGAAAATGTAGTTCTAATTCCAGTAATACAAGTTTTCATTTTTTCATTTTCCTTTTTGATGTCTATCCTTAAATATATATGTATTAAACATCTATTAACATACTATACATAAAACTTTTTTGTTTTATATTGTGACTTAAATTTTGCCATGAATGCTTTTCCACTCTGTTTCCTGACCTCTATAATTCAAATCTGTAAAGACCCCATGATGTTCCACAAGTTGGCACACCACAGATGAATAAAAAGTCCTTCCACTGGGAAATGGTGATTGAATCACTGAACTTGCAGCCTAAAGACCTGGGTTTTTCATTTCCTCTTTCAAAACACATATACTTGCAGGTACTTTGTAGTGGATGTTTTTGATGAGTGTTCTGTCTCTTGGGTGGGTTTTCCTGTTCGCACAACTAACCAAAACTTTCCAAAATCTGCCACCCACTTAACCGGGCAGCCTTAAAGAAATCATATCACCTTTCATAGGCTGTTTCTTCATTTATAAAATAAGGAGAAAAAAATAAAGCCACCTACTCTGGAGAGTTGTTATGAAGAGGAACCGAGATAATATGTATGAAATGGCACTGTAAACTATAAACTGCACCCCTGTATATTAAAATTACACCAATGTATGTTGATGGGAGTGCAGACTGGTGCAACCACTGTGGAAATCAATATGGAGAAAACTCAAAAACCTAGGATTAGAGGACCCATTTGACCCAGCTATTCCCCTGCTGGGTATCCTTTCAAAAGAATTAAAAGAATCATACTACAGTCATATGGTCATTTGAGAAATGCAAATGAAAGCAACGCTGAGATTCCACTTCACTCCAGAAAGAATGGCTGCTATCATGAAATCAACCAATAACAAATGCTGGCATGGCTGTGGGGAAAGAGGAACCCTGCTCCTCTGCTGGTGGGAGTGTAGATAGGTGCAACCACTGTGGAAATCATTATAGAGATACCTCAAAGAACTAGGACTGTAAGTCCCATTTGACCCAGTTATTCCCCTGCTAGGTATCTTCCCCAAAGAATTAAAAGAATCATACCACAGTGATATATGTGCACCCATGTTCACAGCAGCACAATTTTTAATAGCTAAAACTTGGAAACAGCCCAAATGCCCATCAACTGGAGACTGGGTAAAGAAAATGTGTTTTTTAATAAAATGGAGTACTACTCAGCCATTAAAAAATGAGAAATTAGAGACATTTATAGCTAAATGGATGCACATTGAAGCAATTCTCTTAAGTGAAATTAATAGGTCACACATGTATAAATACTGAATAGTTTCTCTACTGTGAGAAATTTAAAGTGTAAAGAAGGACTAAAAGGTATAATAGATAATGTGAAATAGGAAGAAAAGAGGCAAAAGGGAAGCAGAAGTGGGAGGGGTAGGGGAAAGGAAAGAAAGGGATGGAATTAATATAAGAAAATGAAAAAATGGAAACAAAGTCTTTGTAAATAGGGAGAGATGGAGGAGTTGAAGGGAGGGCAGAGGAAGGGTGAAAAATAAGAACCAAGAGAGATTATGTAAAGGTGCAAATTTCCAATGATGAATCTCATTATACTGTATACCTAAAATGTACCAATAAAATAAAATTTTAAAAAAAAGAATCATACTACAGTGATATATGCATACCATGTTTATAGCAGCACAGTTTATAATAGCTAAAACTTGGATACAGCCCAATTGCCCATCCACTGGAGACGGGATAAAGATGATGTGGTTTTTCTATAAAATGGAATACTACTCAGCCATAAAGAACAAGAAAATAGAGTCATTTATAGCTAAATGGATGCACATTGAGGCCATACTCTTAAGTGAAATAAACAGGACACACATGTGTAAATACCAAATAGTTTCTCTGGTGTGAAAAACTAAAAGTGTAAATAAGGTTCAAACAGTATAATTGATAATGTGAAATAGGAAGAAAAGGTCTAAAGGAGTTGGGGAAGTGGGAAGGGGAGGGGAAAGGAAAGAAGGAAAAAGAAAAAATATGACAAAAAGAAAAAAGGTACAAGATCCCAATGATGAATGTAACTGTACTGTATACCTAAAATGTACCAATAAACTTAATGAAAGAAAAAAAAATTATACCAATTTATTTTATCACTTTTCTTTCTTTTACAGGATTTCATTGGTATAATTTCACAAAGAGGAATTACTGTTTCCAAGAGTATGTCCATTTTTATGGGCATAATAGATACACCTAAAGTGCTTAAAGAGGGAGGGAAGCTTGAAAACAAATGGATAAAGGCAAGCTCAGTCCCTTGCTTCAGTGCTCTCATCAACCACACAACCACATTCCAAACACATACATTCTATAAGGGTTTGTTTTTAACAGTGTCAAACCCACCACTACAGAGTTGGAGATGAACACAAAAATGTAAATACAGCTTTTCTGTATACTTTGTGTTCTTACCAGTACTATGAATATCCATCTAAATTTACAGCATTAAAAGGAATGAGAAAGCCATCCTTTGTCATCCATAAAGAACAGCCTTTGAACATAAAGTGAATACTCACGTATGTGATCTGGCACTAGTTCTTCTACCCCATCTGCAATCCCTGAGCCCTGGAGGGACAGGCACCACAGACGGAGGAGCCAGGGGACATTTCCAAGGTTAGGCATTGGAACAGTGTCCCTTAGGCAGGATGAGAATGAAGAAAAATGAGTTGTGACAACCAAGCTCATCTGAGACCAGAGATACTTGTGCTCAAGGCACCTCTTATTTATAACTTTTCATCTTTTGTAATAACCTCCTTAATAAACGCCCTTGTGAATATGTTCAGTTTCCTGTCAAGGGTTGGGAAGCTAAGGGGGAATGGGGCTGTATCCACTCTATGGGGTCAGTGTATGAGTGATGGCTGGGAATTCAGTGGTAGCCGAAGTATAGGGCTCATCAAGTCCACAAGGGCACCCACTGAAGAACATCTGAAGCCAGTGTCAGCCTCTGAGCTGGGAAGCAGTAATAGACAGACAGTGCTCGGACTCACAGAGAAGACCCTTAGCTGGCATCTAGATGGATTTCATGGATTCTCATCTAAATGACTGTACAACACCACAGGCTGAGTCACAAGGACAGGGCACCAACACTAAATCATGGTGACCTCTAGTCTGTAGAATAATCTTTCCAGTTGGAACTTCATTTCTGAACCTATCTACACCTTATTTAACTTATTTTGTGGAGCTTATCAGTCACTAACAGCACCCTCCTAAGGAAGGGGGAGGCCCATGAATGTCAAATCGGACAAGATACACTTTGAATTTTAGTTCTGACTGAGAAATTTTGGGCAAGTACCTTAACTCTCCTGTCCCTTAGTTTCCTCATTTATAAAAATGAGCAAATTCAAATCCCCTCCTTAAACAATCACAGTTATACTGAACACATTTTCCTAAAACCAGCATTTGGAGTTGCAATGGCTGTTTTTTATTACCATTTGAAAGATCTGCATGCTCATAAATATTAAGTCAATAGCATAATAAAATTTTGGATTCCATTGTTCTTTTCCATGAAATTTCTAATTTAATTTAGTAGCATTGTGGACATAGGAGTCAAGCTCTGGTCTCAATTACCAAAACACAACTTTCAAATGCAGACTGAGGATCTTCTGAAACCCACTTTAACTCCAAAAAGCAGCAGGCCAGAACATAGCCTCACCATGTTTATGATTTTTTAAAAAGGAGACTATGAAGAAATTGCCCATACACTGGTTTTTGCCAAAGAATGACTGGATTAAAAACATAAGGTGAGTTTTTATGACTGACTTCATATCCCATACTGCAAATTATTTTGATTCAGAGGAGTTATCAAATCCTTATCTTCCTATCTCTTTTATCTTCATCCTAGACAAACATGAATATTTATAAGGGGACTGTATAAATAAACACTGAGTTAAATCTCTGACATTCATAGTTCATCTCACAGATTAATGTTCTTACACTTTCTCCAAGTTACAGAATTCTGTTCCCCTGTCTTAGTTCCCTTAATGTATTATTGAAGCATTTTACAAATGTCTCAGTCAAGTTGTGTATCCCACTAATTGTTGGTAGAAGGGGAAATTCCAGCCAGTGAGACATGAATGGAAATTTGCTAGGGAAGCCTCTGGGAATGCATTTGTAATTCCTGACAAAAATTAATGTTAACCTTCCCTCTTTCTCCTTCCCTTTCTTCCAGTCTTGTTGACTAGAGCTGCAGCAGCTGTTTTGCAACCATGAGGAAATTTTCTTTCCCTCAAGATGCTTTTAGTGCAGATGTTCCCTTTTAGAAGTTCACAGAAGAGGTTTCCACTCTTCCACAGACTCTAATTATATCAGGCTTCAAAAATGACAGCAACCATAACTCAATAGCCTCAGTTTCCTTATATCCTACCATCAACAACCGCATGTCCTATAAATACATGTGCAAATAGTGTCACAAAAATGTCTGATAAACTCACTGGCAAACAACACAAACTCTGCTTGAGTTAGATTAGCATGCAAACAGTATCAGGATTCTACTAACTACAGCATTCTGTAAGGTAAAACATTCATCATCAATCTGGGGGGCGGGGGGAGTGGCAAAGAGAAAAGAATTACAAAGAGTTACCAAAAAAACGTGCCAAACCTTTATCTTTGTCTTCATTATTAACAGGCACCATGGCAGAATATAATCCTTGCTCTTTACAAATGTGATGGGAAAGTTTCCAAAGAGAAAACATTTAACTGGTTTTGGTTATTTCTTTACTATAGGTGTGCCACTAGGACCAGGCCCACCCCCTTTTCCATCGCCTCTTCTCTCCCTCTCTCTGTCTCTCTCCTTCCTGCCACAATCAGTGAAACAGAAAAAAGCCTGTCCCTTCCATTGTTCCAGCTCCTTCATTATATTCATCAGTGTAGAATACTAGAATTTTTGAGTCTGGAAGAACTTAGCAGTTTTCTAATCCAACTTAATTAATTTAAGGATCTTCTCTAGCTCCTCTTGAAATGTGGTCACTCTGCCCGTTTGAATGATGCCTTCCTATTGCTTTCTTAGCAGCCAAATTTCATGATTTAACAGCACTCTTTGCTAGATAGTTTCCTTGGACCAAAGTCTGCTTTCTTGTAACTACTTCCAATCTTTCTTAATGGCACCTGTAATGGCATCATATAAGCCTAACCTCATTGTTGTATAACAGCCCTTCAAAGGACCTTTGAAAATTATTTCCATAAGTTCCATTTATTTTTTATTCTGTGGTTTATCTACTACATATAGCTTAATGATAGCACTGAAAATGAAATGAGATAAAGCACATAGAACATGACCAAAACATAACAGGAATTCGTTGTACAAGTACACTTCCTGACCACAATTTTGCCGGGATCTGTCATTTATATGAAATTCCAGGCTTGGCTTTTCTGAATCAAAATTCACAGATAAAGCCAAGCATAGTGGCATGTACCTGTAATGCCAGTACTCAGGAAATGAAAGCAGGCAGATTGCAGCAAGTTCGAGGCCAGCCTGGGCTACATAGTGAGTTCAAGGCCAGCCTGAACCACAAAAGAAGAACCTGTCAAAAAAATGTATAGATGAATTGTTTCCTACATATAAATTTAACAAACCTTCTGAACAGCAGAGGAAATCACCAACAGAATGTAGATACAAGCTACAGAATTGGAAAAAAAAATTTGTCAGCTACTCTTGAGACAAAGAACTAATACCTAGAATCTATAAAGAACCTCCCAAAAAGTTGGACCCCACAAATTTAAAGACTCAATCAAAAAATGGTCATATGAAATGAACAGACACTTCCAGGTGTAAAAGCACAAATGGCCAATAAATACATGAAAAACTGTTCCACATCACTGGCCATTACAGAAATGCAAATTAAAACAACACTGAGATCCCGTATCACTCCCAGAAAGAATGGCTATCATCGAGAAATCAAACAATAACACATACTGGAGAAGCTGTGGGGAGAAAGGAACAATTTTTCATTGTTGGTGGGAGTGTAAGCTGGTATAACCATGATGGAAATCAATACTGGTATTTCTTAAAAAATAAAAGGGGGTAAAGGGAAAAGGGGAAAGTAATTAAGATATATTATGTACATGTACCAATTCCCCACAATTAATGTAATCATTATGTACTGCAAATATGTACTAATAAAAGTAAAAAATTTAAAAATACATGTAGTCTATTTTTGCTTAATTTACTTCCAGTTAAAAACCCTAAGAATATATGAATATAGACATACCTGTGGTAAAAATGCATGGAACTATAACACATATACAAATGAGTGTAAAAACTGTTGAATCATCAATTAAGGTAGCTATAGAACACAAATGTCAATTTTTCTGGTTTTAACATTGTATTGTAGTTATGTAGGATGTTCCCATTGGGCTTTGAAATGAATACATACACAGGACTTCTCTACACTCTTTGCAAATCACTGCACACCTATAATTATTTCAAAGTTTAAAATTTTCTTTAAATATTGTCAAGTAGCCAATAAAAAAACTAAGATCAGGCTGGCTTTCTTGGTATTCCTTGCACACCATTAACTCAAAGTTTGTTGTATTTATTATTTACCTGGTATGCCAGGTTTTCTCATATGTCTTTCTTTACTTGAACTTTCAAAAAAGTACAAATCTGTGATTTATCTCTTTCAAATTTGACTTGTTAAGTTTTAAACTCAATGTTATGGCCTGTTTAGATTTTGAATCTTGATTCTACTATCTGGGAAATAAAACACCCTACCTTGATCTTTCTGTTCTCTGGAAATATGAAAATCAAATCCTCTATCTTCATCAAGCCTAAGAAAATCGAGGCTGACAACAATCCATCAATCAGCACTCTTCATGTACATTCATTGAGTAAACTGTAAAGAGGTTTTGATGTATATCATCATCCAGCTTTATTTCTCCATTTTTTCCATAAGGATATTTTGGCAAATTTTTCAAAACACATAGATGAAGTCCTCATGAAACATATTTAGGCATTTCTCTTATCTACCAATTTAGAAGCCCCATTTATCTCAGAAGCCACAAAAGAAAAGGGCAATAAATTTAACTACATTTTTGAAAAATCACTTGACGAAACAAAAAATCAAACGCAAGGTTAAGAGGACAAATTACAAACTGGAAAACTGCTTGAAACACATGGCAAACAATGGACAATTTAATTATCCATCATTCAAAACAATGCTAAAAAGTTAAACAACATTAAAATGAACAAAAGATATGAAGTTTTTAAAAAGAAAAATATGAATGTAAAAAACTTTTGAAATTTCCCTTAACCTTACTAATGAATACATGCAAATCAAAAAATAAAAATATGATTCTTCCCCTGTAAAGTTGGCAGGTTTTTTAGAAATGTTAAAGCCTTTTATGGAGAAACAGGCCATGCTCAAGTTCTGCTTGAGTTAGAATAATGTGACAGAACCATCCTCGAGGGCCCTTGAGCAATATTAAAATGCATATATTTAAGTCTACTTGTAGGAATTTATCTTACAGGTGTACTTGGAAATAGATACATAACATGTGTGTGAAATAGGGTATTGCATCATTGCTAGAAATAGCAAAACAAAAATAAATAACATCCACAATCAGTAAAATATGTAAAAGAAATCTATGCAGTCATCAAAAATAATGAAGTAGCACTATGGTTGTTAAGATGGAAAGATCCCCACAATATACAATTAAATTTATGTTAAAAGGCAAAATGTAGAAAAGTGAGGCCGGGGATTTAGCTCAGTGGTGCTGCTGCCTTGTAAGCACAAGGTCCAGAGTTAGATCCCCGGTACCTCAAAAAAAGAAAGAAAAGTGCACCTGCAGAAAGAGAGAGGAGGCAATTATTTTATGTATAAATTTTCTCTTCCAGAAGAAAACACAAAATCTTATAGAAAGCCTTGATGGCTGGGGAGGGGATCTCAGTTATATGGGATTCTGGCCTGTTTTTGTTTTCTTCTTTATACCTTTTGGTATTTAAACATATGGGATGTTATTTAGTAGCAGCAATAAAACAACACAAAGTCCCTGGTATATTTGGATATTAGTAAACTACTCCCAGCTCTTCATACTCACTGCTTTCCTTGTTAAAAGGAAACTTACTGTTTATTTGGTTCACACCCCAACCATATAATGAAGCATTCTACATTTTTGAAAGAGATTATTCCCAGGCTAATCAGACCAAGGTTTTCAAGATCAATTTGATTTTGATTTTCAAAAACTGGGAAGATTTCATTTGCCAGACTATGAGTCTCTGTGATTTCTCCCAGCACCATCAGCACTTTTGTAATAGCAGCCACAACTTGCAACACATAGAAGAATGACTCTGAGACTTTTGAGGCCTCCAATCTTTTTCAGAATCTGATGAAAGCCATCAACTGTATTCCCCTTTTCTCTCCTCCAAAAATGCACACTGGCAAAAATATTTGTTTCCAACTATGAAGGGCTCACTACTCTCAGAAGCCTGGGTTATGAATTTCTATTCTGGATTTGATAACAGAATCTCCTGAAGGCTTGTTAAAATGTAGATTACTAAACCCCAAGCCCACAATAGCTGATTCAGTAGCCACAGGACTGATCCCAAAACTACCAAGTCTTAAGAATTTCCTAGAGTATTTTGAAGTTTCTAGCCCAGGGATGCACCTGGGAACCACTAGTACTCGAGGACATACTCCATCTGGCCCTGGAAGTCTGAACATATTTGAAAACCACCAGGAGTCTCCTTATTGCTTTCCCTCTTCACTTTGATCTCATTTCTGTTATAATCATTGTCCCTTTACAATCTGACCACTATTCTCCATAATAGCGCAATGTTGGTGGTTGCATCATCTGACCATTCCTAATTCTTCTTCAGGCTCCACCAACACCTCAGATGCTATTTTTCTTATTCTTGGCATTCTGTTACAAGCTCCTGTTTATTTTCCTCAATACCTTTCCTGCCACTTTTCTCAAATGTCTCTCTTTAGTATTTATCCCGACATTTGGAGGTGGGGGTACACATACCACCAAAATTCTCCAAGGAGCTCCTATACCATTGCTCTTTTAGAGACTCTGGCCTTTTGTTTATCTTCCCTTTACTCTTTTTTTTTTTTTTTTCTTTTTTGGTACCGAGGATCGAACTCAGGACCTTGCGCTTGCCAAGGCAGGTGGTGGAACCACTCACTGAGCTAAACCCCTGGCCCTTTCCTCTTGAATCTTGCTTTTGCAAACTCTAGGGCTTGTGCACAACGAATCCCTGAGTCCATGCCTCAGCAGCTGCACACTGCACAGTGACTCCTTTCCCAGGGTCCTGCAGTTTCACCAAGCAGCTCCCCTCTCTTCCTCAAAATTAAGTCACTAGAGAAGCTCTTCTATTGTCTCCTTCCTTCCTCCTCTCTCTTTTTCTTCTTACAGACAACACTGTCCTTCAAGAGCACCAGGAAAGAACTGGTTGTGAAGAATAGGGGGGAAATATCTCTGACTAGTATGAAATCCCCATTAAGACTGTGTCCTCCTAGCAGTTTTATAATTCACTTTGGAAAAGCATCACCATATCCTCTAGTACCCACACGAGGCTGTCTATAAAATGCCTCAAGGAATGGATGTCCCAGAGTGAGGCCAGATCCTCCCATATTTCAGAAAAGCACACATTGGGTGGAAGGAGAACTGTCACCAACTAGAAGAGTTAGTGAAGCCAGGAGCTAACACACCCACATCTGAGCCGAGCAATATTGAGCCTGGGAGCCTGGTCATCCAAAGACACACCCCAGGCTCTTTCTTTATCTGGGCCTCTATCAGTTTTCTCTTGTTCCAGGGACACATTACCATGAAATGTACCGCCTTACAGTTATGGAAGGCAGAAGTCTGAAATCAAGATGGCTCAGGCACATTCCCTCTGGAAACCCAGGAAGAATCCATTTCCTTCCTTTCCAGCATCACGAGACCTCCTCATCTCCCTTGGCTCACAGTCCCTGTGCACATCAGTCTGAGCCCTGCTTCGATCTTCAAAAGTCTTCTGCCTTTTACACTCCTACTTCATTCCTATAAGGACCTTTATGATTATACTGGGCCCCAATAATCCATACTAATCTCCCCATCTCAAGATTCTTAAGTCAATCATATCTGCAAGCTGCTTTTGACATGTAAATTACCATATTCACAAGGCCAGGCAAGAGGACATGGGCAACTTGGGTAGGGAGAGGGAGGCATCAGGCTGCTGCACCTTAAGACCTTAAAGTGAAAATACTATAGCTTCAGATGTAAGAACTCCCTCACTCTCTTATCTTGAACTAGGACATCGTGCCCTTGGAGGATGGGTCCCTGATTCTCTGCCTTTGGACTTACAGTGAATTACGTCACAAGCTTTTGGGGATTCCAGCTTGCAGAGGGCACAATGGGAGACTTCTTAACCTCTATAATTATGTGAACAATTCCCACACTAAAACCCCTCTTCTATCTCTGTGTATATACACATATCTCTCCTATTGGTTTTCTTTCTCATAAGACTCCTGACTAACACAGGGCCAACATTCAGTTTTTGAAGGGACATAATTACCTATAAAAAAACATCATTCCTAGGGTGCTCACAAGAGGCCACCATGAACAAGGACAACCCCAGCAAAGGCCTTAAACAGGAGAGAATGGCCAGCCAGGGCAGAGTGGTGCTGGATAAATTCAAGAAAGAGATCACAGAAGCCAAGGGAAGAAACACAATCAAAGCCCAGAGAAGAAGAAAAGCCCATGGGCTGAGGAGAAAATAGAGTTTCTAAGGGTAGGGTGTGAGGCTAAAAGGGACAAAAGAAAAGCAGATCTCTGAGAGCTTGCAAACCTGGCAGAAGGGCTCAGGGCTGAGGTGCAGCCTGACAGGGAAGCGCTGCAGAACTGGAGAGCATGTGGATGAAACTGCCAATTTGGGAGGATTTCTCTAGAACTGGCACTGAGGTGGGTGAGGGCTGGCAGCTCACACACAGGAAACATGAAACAGAGGGACATGAAACAGCTGTATTGACTCAGAAATCAAGACACAGAAACCAGACACCTGCTCAGAGAAAATGACTGAACAGTGAGAATGAAAGAGAAGTCATGCACTCCTCACTTGGAGTTCTCCAAGACCTTCACAGCATCCACTACCTGCCTCCTCACCCTTTCATAGATGTGCACTCAAATTTAATGAATTTTGAATTCTCCAGAATTTTGAAATCATTGCAAAAACATTGCTTAACTGGTCCAAATTCTGCATAAAATCATTATTGTAGGTTTTTGTTCATTTGCTTTGCATTAGTAGAGATTGAACTCAGGGTCTTCATACTGAGCTACAACCCCAGTTCTTTTTGTATTTTTTATATTGAGATAGGGTATTGCTATGTCACTAAATTGGCCAGGCCTGGAGTTGAATTCATGATCCTCCTGCCTCAGCTTCTCAGAGTGCTGGGATTATAGGCATGCAACACCGTGTCCAGCTGTTGTAGGTTTTTATTAAAAGAGAAATATCACCCAAACCAACAGGAAGAGGTAAAAAGGGTCAATTTCTGCCCTTCAAAACCAGAGAAATAAAAAAATTATATTTTCTTATAACTAATACACAACCACCAACTCCAGTCCCACCATCCCAGAGCTGATGCACTATCTCTGTGTAATTTACACTGACTGAGCCCACCAGGCAAAAAGCCTAGTTCCACTTCTGTTCTCTGACAGCTCTCAATGCTCTTCATGGACACAATTAGTGTTAGAAATATGTAATAGTGGTGGCATTAACTATTCCTGCATGTCACACTCTGTATGGGCCACAGCACCATCCAGAGTCAAATCACAAGTGAACGCACACACCCATATGGAAACTCAGTGCTCAGAAAGATGGTGTGAGACAAGAGAGTAGGGTCTACCTTGGTCTCTGTGGGTCAATTCCAGCCTGTGGAGCCCTAAACAGGGTCTCCCAGAGGTCGCCTGCTGATCTCTACTTAAGCAGTGTGTGTGAGGGGTACAGAGGTTAGGACCCTCACCTCCTACTGTGATCAGGAGTGAGGGACTATGTCAGGGGCATTCCTAGAGTAGCCTCATCTTCCCTGTCATTTGAATGAGGCAGCCACAGGTAGAGTTAAGCTCTGTCAGGCTTCTCTATGACCACTGCTGCCATTTGAGTAACAGACTTTAATTCAGTAGCTCCCAGAATGGGCCTGACAGTGATTCCTCTAAGAATGGATCATTGCTAGAAGTGCCTGGGGCGACCTTGCCTTTGAGTTCTACTCCCTGTCCCAGTGTGAGAAAAAAGCTAAAACAAACCTGTGTTCAGAGAAGTGGATGGCTCAGGAAGGTGAAACAACTGCTGATGTCAAGATCCACAGCAAAGTTGGAGCTAGGTCAGCCTAGAGTATCAAGCTTCCTTCCAGCAGAGTCTCAAAACATTTCTTTGGGGCAAGTCTGAGCCACTGGCCTGCTGAGTATACTCCTACATCCTGCTTCCTGAGTGTTCCCAGTCCTTCAGGAAGGCAAGATGGCATAGTGGTCAAACAGGTGGGCTCTGCAGCCAGATTGTCCAAGTTCAAATTCTCACTCAGTGCATGAACTTGAACATAAGGCTTTACATTTGTCTCAATGCTTTGAAGTCCTCGCATGCCACTGAATGTAAGTTTGGTAACCCCCTTAAACAGCCTTGTGAAGCAGGCAGGCCACTCGACTTTATCTACAAGCTGATGGCACCCATGTCACAGGGTTGAATGAGTTCTAAGTGAGATAACATACACAGCTCACTCCGCACCATGCCATGATAAGCCCTCAATTGTCAGTAAAAATTTTATCTCTATTAATGCCTCTTATCATATCACATTCTAATTATCTGGCATATTTCTATTTTTCCTAGTAGTGTTTCTTTAAATAAAATGTGTTTTCTCCAGTTTCCAGCACTATATTTTAGTAATGGGTACATTCCAGTACCTAGCACTGCAGAACGTTCTGGGCTAGCTAGAAACAAATAAAGAAGTGGTGAATTAATGAGGAATCAAAGAAATCAGGGCTGACCAGCCTGGAAGGAGAAAACAGCCAGGAATAAAGCATTTGTCTCAGAAATATAAAGGGAGGACTCTTCTGCAAAGGAGGGAGTCAGCTAACTCTGGGGTTTCCAAAGAGAACACCAGGATTAGAGACAGAAAGTTGTGAGGAAATTGATTTGAGATCCAAACAAGAAGGCAATTTCTCAGGGTGAGACAGGTGGAAAGGCTGCCTTGGAAAACTGGCCTCTGTAGAGGGAGATGGTTCTGCCCCAGTCAAATCAGGGCTGGGAGTCCTGATGTCGGAAGATGCAAGGTGAAGCAGAGGCCTCCAACACTGAGGTGTAGCTGTCTACACCGGAGTATGTGCTTCAGGGGAGCATTTTATGTTCACTGCTAGGGCTGAAAAAAAAGTCTGTGGACTCTACCTTCTCCCTCTCAGACACTAAACTCGCGCGCACGCGCGCACACACACACACACGAAGAAGAGAAGGTCTGGGAACACTTTCTTTCCCATTTCACTGGAAATAGTTTTTAAAAGTTAAAATGTCCCCACATGCAAAATGAGCAGAAAGCTAGAGGTGGCTCAGTTCAGGCTCTAGCATTGTGACCAGCCTTTAGAAAGATGCTCCAAGGAGATGAGTCCTTGAGAAAGCACTGCCCTCCCTTGGGGTGCTACCAAGGCCAGCCCACCCTGATCCCTGTCTGCCAAGGCAGTGTCATTCCCATACTGGAGTTGCCCCTGGAGCTGGAGAAAACCTGGCATGAAAGATGTTTGCCCAGACAGGGCTGTGGCCAGGGTGACCAGCTGCAGGCACTGCCCAACCACCCCCACAGCTAACCCCCAGCTGGCATTTCTACCATCTCCATGCACTGCCTGTTTTCTATCGCTGCCTCCAAGCTCACCCACCTCAAGGGCACGTAGCGTTCAAGGCTCCGGGTGGGTGCTAATTATAGTCAGGCCTGTCACTGGCACTTCCTTTCACACAGGCAGGGAGCAGAGCTGAATCGCACCTGTGCTGGTTGCAACAATTTCCTGGGACCCCGCTCCTCCACTGTGAATTAAGGGCAAAGCTACATAAGGCCAACAGCTGAGAGCAAAAGGGCCCCAGGATGCCTGTGACACAGCTGCTCATTCCTTGTCTGCCTCTGCTGGCTTTTCAGGTCCTCTGTTGTTTTTCCTTCCCCTCTTCATTTCTGCTATGTTAGCCTAACCCACACTCTCTTTCTCCTTTTGTACTCTTCCTCCCTCTAGACCTCTTTACCTCCCTTCCTGTGCTTCAGGGCCTAGAGACAGCAGGTGATATTTTGACCCTAGGAGATAGCTGACCTTCACTGGCAGGACTGCACCTTTATTTAAAGAAAATGATGATGTATGTAGTGTGTGCCAGGCACTGTGCCCTGCCACACTTTGTATGTGTGTTTCTTCCCAAAATTCTGCCAAAATCCATAGGTTTCACTTTCCCCAAGTCATTCTTGCTCTCCAGTCCAGAATCTCTAGAAATGGGTGTGTTATCAGATGAGGTGGGGACCAGCAGTGTTTTCCAGGTGCTTATTTGTCCCAATCAATGAATTGGTCAGGACAACTGGTAGATGTGAAAGATTGCCACTTATTCTAGGACAGAAATAAGAAAAAGAAGAATCACAAAAGAAGCGCTCAAGGGAAAAGGGGTGCTTGGAAAAAAGATTCTTCCTGCAAGCAGACTGGACCACTGCAAGAACAAGAGGGCAGTGTGGCAAAGTCAATTCCTGCTGTCTTTTTATATCTTCTTTGATAGTCAATCCAGGAGGTCCTACTTGACCTTGTGCTAGAAGTTTTATATCAAGTGCCAGGTTCAGTGTGTTCTCATATCAAAAGATTGGGACAGGGTGCAGGGCTCAACTTGATCCTGTGCTGCAGTTCTGTGCCAGTAGTTAATAAGTCTCCTCAATTGGGAGGTCGTACCCAGCTGCTCCAGCCACTCTTTCATGCCCTGGCCTCCTGCTACACACCCGCATTCTCTTTCTCTCTGCAGCAGCCTCACAAACACAGTACTACCTGTGAGCTGCATCCTGAGCCCCTCATCTCCTCAGGGACTTCATACCTGCAGTTATTGCTTCTCCCTCCGGAATCGTCTCTCCCTCTTTTTGATCCTTCCCATCAAACTACAAATACGTTTTGATTTTTTTTCCCATTTAAAGAAAAGCAAACACCCTGGACCCCACATTTGCCTTGAGCTATCAGCTCTGGTTCCTGTTAAAGTTAGCAGACAACTCCTGAAAATGCAGTCTACACTGACCACATCCTCACCTCCCATGCTCTCCTCCACCCCCTCCCTCATCCTCACCCAATTGCTCCAGGAGGTTGAAACTACTTTCACCAAACCACAGTAGCCTCCCTGCTGCCAAAGTAAGGCCTCCCTGTCCTTGTCTTACCAGTCCTTTCAGTGGCAGTGGATGGCAGCCATTCCTTCTAGGAACTCTTTTCTTCCCTAAATTCCATGAGTCCACATTTTCTTCATTTCCTTTCTAACTCTGTCCCCTTTTCTTGGTCCTCTTGTAGCTGCCTTCAGAATTTAGGAGCCTCTCAGTAGAGTCCCAGATCTTCTCTTCTCTCTCCCATCTCTCTCTCTCTCTCTCTCTCCTTCTCTCTCTCTCTCTCTCTCAGATCTCATCTATCCTTACGGTTTTCTAAATTATGATGTCAAAACTCCTTTCCAGGCCTCTTCTGGCACCATCAGAAAATAGCAGCTGAACTCACTTCATTACTTGGGGCACAAACCTGTATCTCCCTTTCCCTCATATCCACATCTAACCCACCATCAAGTCCTCATTGTCCAGCCTCAAGCACCCACCAAATTCTCTTACAGCTCCACAGCCTCCATCCTAAGAAAAGCCCCTTCTCCATGAAGCTGGCTCCAGTGCACACTCCCTCATTCTTCAATTCCATCTTGCCAGGCTTGAAGCTGTTCTGCACAGCACGGAAAATCAGAGAGGCCTTTGTAACATATGTGTGTAAGCATGAGACTTCTCTGACTACAACCTTCCAGTGGCTTCCTGTTACGCCTAGAATATTACCTGACATTAAGAGCTCAAAAGTAGTTGTTGGGTGAATGAATAAATGGACACTTGGCCAGGTTCACATGACCAAAATGTAAGAATAGATGGTTTGAAGCTTTAAGTTTCCCAAGGGAGTTCCTTCTGCTGTTCTTTGAACATTGTTCAGGATTGGTCATTTTTTGCTCGATAAATAGTAGCTACAATTTGTTAAATGTGTCCAACATTAAACTGTGGAGTTGGGTTGATCCACTCCCTTATTTACAGGATGATCCAGCTAATGCCAGAGCTGAGATTTACACACAAGGCAGTCAGACTCTAGAGCCCACGCATTCTCTTGGCTCAATTCTGTCACTCATCCAACCATAGTTTCTTGAGGACCATTACACAAGGCCCTCTGCAAGGCACTGTGGAATACAAGAGACATGGTTCCTTACTTTAAGAGCCTTGCATTCTGAGGACCATCTTCTCCCAAAAAGGAATCAACAAATGAATGAACAAAAGAACTAAATTTACAAATAGCTTTTGCTGTACATGTCAAATAAAGCACTCGATATAGTGACTATACCCGAGAGTTGCTACCAACTAACCATTTTGTAAGTTTCCTTTGACCTACTTATTTATCCTAATCAATTTTTACCCTTCTCCTTTCATCCATCACAAAATTATAAACATGCTGTTTGCATAAAGTCTTTAAGGACTGAACCATGCTGTTTACATGCAGTGTCTAAACAGATGTGTCCATATGCCCAAGCGAGTGCTGATCCCGCAACTCATAATCGGGGATCCCCTTAACCATAGTAAGGACCAGATCCCCAGGACCAAGGATGTCCCCCTCCTAACCCCCTCTGTCTTGTGGAGGCAAGACTTGCTTATCTTTACCTACCTGCTAGCCCCAGAGAGCTGTTCAGCACCAGCAGCACCAAGAGGCAGCTGCAGGGCTCTGAGAAATCATAACACACTCTTATTTCAGGTGAAGTTTCAGGGGTGGCATCTGACTGGGGCCTGGGTTAGTGGATCAGACTCAAAACCAGATGCAGTGATATTATCCCAGGAGACATGAAGTATGAACTCTCTTCTTCTTTGGCTGTTAGCATAAAAAGCAGTGGTGAGCTTCCTGCCACTCCCAGCCCAGAGGAGAGGGCTTCAGGGCTACCGTCCATCCTGCCGCTCCCGGCCCAGAGGAAGGGGATTCTGGGCTGCCATCCATCCCCCGCTCCCAGCCCAGAGGTAGGGGCTTCTGAGCTGCTGTCCCACTGCTCCTGGTCCAGAGGAAGAGGCTTCCTGGCCACCATGCCTCCCACCACTCCCAGCCCAGAGGTAGAGGCTTCTGAGACGCCATCCCACTGCTCCTGGTCCAGAGGAAGGGGCTTCCCGGCCACCATCTCTCCCACTGCTCCAAGACCAAAGGAAAGGGCTTTTGGGCTGCCTTCTGTCCTACCACTCCCACCCCAGAGGAAGGGGCTTCCAGGCCACCATCCCTACCACCGCTCCCGGCCCCTGTCCCACATCTCCCAGCTCAGAGGTGAGCTGGGTGGGTACCAATAGCATTCCCCACACACCCCCAGTCAAAATGAGAAAACACATAAATAAGTCTCAAAATCAGACTTCCAGATCATCTACAGCAACACCAAAGGGAAATGAGATGGAACACTGTGATATTCAACCACCTGGACCCACTGAACTGGCAACAAAAGGGGATCTGGAAAAAAATGAAATCAGAAATAATTTCTCAGATAACAGGAGAAATTGTGCTCCTAGTGCAAGACATGATTAATAAATCTAGAGAGGAGCTGAGGAACATGACGGAATCCCAAAACAGGAAACAAATGGAATCCATAAAACAGATGCAAATAGATTTCCAGAAGATGAAAAACTCCATTGAAAGTCTACACAGCAGAATGAGCCAAGGTGAGGACAGAATTTCAGATACAGAAGATAAGATTGCAATTAGTGACCAGGAAAAGAAAAATTACTTCAAAATTATAAAGGAACACAACAAATCAATCCAGCAGCTGCTAGACGATGCAAAGAAGAATAACATAAGACTGATTGGAGTCAATGAAGAAACAGGAGAGAGTGCAGATGACATAAAAAAAAACTCTTCACAAAAGTAATGGCAGAAAACTTCCCAAGCAGGGGAAAAGAACATCACATACAGACAAGTGAGGCATATAGGACTCCAAATAGCCTTGATCAAAAAAAATCTACACATAGGCATATAATTGTTAAGATTCCAGAAACTCAATAGAAGAACAAAGTTCTCCAAGCAGTCACAGAGAAGAAACAAATCACATACAAAGGAAAGCCCATCAGAATCACAGCAGACTTCTCAACCCAAACCATCAAGGCAAGAAGAGCTTGGAGTGACATATTCCAAGCCCTAAAAGAAAACAGCCTCCAACCCAGACTGATGTACCCTGCAAAACTAGCTTTCAAAATTGATAGAGAAATAAGATGCTTTCATGACAAAGAGCACCTTAGGAACACTTCATGTATACCAAATCAGAACTCCAAAAAATTTTACACAATATCCTAGGAACAGACATTGAGGATCACAACCCCAGGAAGCAAAGTAGAAAGAACACATCTGGCATGACAAGAAATTAAATGTAAAGGGGGAGAACCCAACAAAAAGAAAAGGTCATGGCAATGATAAGTCAATATGTTTCAGTGATAAACATCAAAGTTAATGGTCTCAATCCACCAATCAAAAGAAAGAGACTGGCAGAATGAGTCAAGAAGCAAAATCCAACAATATGCTGCATACAAGAAACACACTTAATTCAAAAGGAAACTCATACACTGAAAGTTAAAGGGTGGAAAACAATACTCCATCAACGGGAACCCGAAAAAAAACAGGAGTAGCTATCCTATTTGCAGATCAAGTAGATTTCAAACCAACACTGATTAAGAAAGACAAAGAAGGACACTGCATCCTTCTAAAGGGAACAATCCAAGGGGAAGAGATGACAATCATAAATATCTATGCACCAAACACTAGTGCACCCAAATATATAAAACAAATACTAACGGACATGAAAAGTCATATATGCACTAATACAATTGTAGTGGGGGACCTCAACACCCCACTGTCACAAATAGATCAACTAGACTAAAAATAAGTAATGAAATACTAGAACTCAATCAAACTCTTGAACAAATTAACTTAATAGATGTTCACAGAGTCTTCCACCCCACAAAATCAGAGTACACATTCTTCTCAGCTGCACATGGTTCATTCTCCAAAATAGACCACATACTCACACATAGAACATGTTTAAGTAAATGCAAAGGAAACGAAGTTATCCCCTGTATATTATCAGATCATAGTTCAATGAAATTGGAGATCCATAGCAAAAGAAACTCAAAAAACTTCATAAACATGTGGAAATTGAACAACACACTTCTGAATAACCAGTGGGTCACAGAGGAAATTAAAGAAGAAATCAGACAGTTCCTTCAATTAAATGACAATGACAATACAACATATCAGAATCTATGGGACACAAGAAAAGCAGTCTTATGAGGGAAATTCATAGCAATGAATACTCATATTAGGAAAACAGAACAAGCCCAATAAACCAACCTGATGCTGTACCTCAAGCTTCTAGAAAAAGAAGACCAGGACAAACCCAAAGCTCATACAAGGGAGGAAATTATAAACATCATAGCAGAAATCAATGCAATGGAGACTAAGAGAACAATACAAAAAATCAATGAAGCCAAGAGTTGGTTCTTCGAAAGAATCAACAAAATTGACAAACCCTTAGCCAACCTTGTCAGAAAAAGGAAAGAAAAGGCCCAAATCCATACAATTAGGAATGAAAAGGGTGAAATTACAACAGACCCAGCAGAAATCCACAGGATCATCAATACCTACTTCCAGAACCTATATGCCAATAAGATGGACAACACAGAAGAAATGGGCATATTCCTAGATACATATGAATTACCAAAGTTGAACGAAGAAGACCTAAAAATTCTGAACAACCCAATATCAACCAATGAAATTGAAAATGTAATTAAAAACTTACCAACTAAGAAAAGCCCAGGCCCTGATGGCTTCACTGCTGAATTCTACAAGACATTTAGAGAGGAACTGCTGCCACTACTGTTTAAATGCTTCAATGAAATTGAAAGGGAAGCAATACTCCCAAAATCATCCCTGAAAGCAAACATCACCATGATCCCCAAAGCAGAGAAGGACCCAACTGAAAAAGAGAACTATAGGCCAATCTCACTAATGAACATAGATGCAAAAATCCTTAATAAGATAATGGAAAACAGAATGCAGAAGATCATCAAGAAGATCATATACCCTGATCAAGTGGGATTCATCCCAGGGATGCAGGGATGGTTCAATATACGCAAATCAATCAATGCAATACACTATATCAATAGAGCCAAGGACAAAAACCATATGATTATCTCCATAGATGCAGAAAAAGCATTTGACAAAATCCAACATGCATTTATGATAAAAACCCTACAAAAAATTGGAATAGATGGTCTCTACCTCAAACTGATAGAAGCCATCTATGAAAAAACAACAGCCAATATCATACTAAATGGTCAAAAACTGAAATCCTTCACACTAAAATCAGGAACAAGACAAGGATGTCCACTACCACCACTCTTGTTCAATATAGTTCTGGAAACATTAGCCATGGTAATTAGACAAGACAAAGAAATAAAAGGAATAAAGATAGGTAATAAAGAAGTCAAATTGTCATTATTTGGAGATGGCATGATACTCCATATAGAAGAGCCCAAGAACTCCACCAAAAGACTTCTAGACTTAATAACCAAATTCAGTCAAGTAGCTGGTTACAAGGACAACACACAAAAATCAATAGCTTTCCTCTACACCAATGACAGACTCACTGAGAGAGAAATAGGGCAAATAATTCCTTTCACAATAGCATCCAAATAACTGAAATACCTAGGAATCATCCTAACCAAAGAAATCAAAGAACTCTTCTCTGAAAACTATGGCACTCTGTAAAGAGAGATTGAAGATGATATCAGAAAATGGACAGACATCCCCTGCTCCTGGCTAGGAAGGATTAATATAGTGAAAATGGCCATACTTTCAAAACTGCTATATAGATTCAATGCAATTCCAATTGAGATCCCAGCAGCATACTTCATAGACCTTGAGAAAACAATCCAAAAATTCATTTGGAACAAGAAGAGACCCAGAATAGCAAAAGCAATTCTAGGTAACAGAGACATGGCAGGGGGTATCACAATCCCCAACCTGCAACTCTACTACAAAGCTACTGTGATAAAAACAGCCTGGTACTGCCAAAGAAACAGACCTGAGGACCACTGGAACGTATTAGAAGATGCAGAAACAATGCCAGACACACTCAGCCATCTCATCTTCGATGAAGGAGCCAAACACCCTCACTGGAGGAAAGACAGCCTCTTTAATAAACGGTGCTGGAAAAATTGGGCTTCAACTTGCCAAAGATTAAAACTAGACCTATATCTCTCACCATGCACTAAACTAAAATCAAAATGGATTAAAGATCTAACTATTAAAATAGAAACTCTGAACCAGTTGGAACAGAGGTTAGGTAGAACCCTTGAAGACATCGGTGTAGGAAAAGATTTTATGAACAAAACCTCAGTTGCCCGTGAACTAGCACAAACAATCAACAAATGGGATCTCTTCTTATTAAAAAGCTTCTGCACAGCAAGAGAAACCACCAGCAATGTGAAGAGACAACCCACAATGTGGGAAAAAATCTTCACCTGCTCTTCCTCAGACAAAGGTCTACTATCTCGAATCTATAAAGAACTTAAAAAGATCAGACCTCCCAAATTGAAAGACCCAATCCAAAAACGGGCATCTGAAATGAACAGACATTTCTCAGACAAAGAAGTAAGGAATAGCAAATAAATACATGAAAAAATGTTCAACATCACTGGTTGTTCGAGAGATGCAAATGAAAACAACGCTGAGATTCCACTTCACCCCAGAAAGAATGGCTGCTATCATGAAATCAACCAATAACAAATGCTGGCGGGGCTATGGGGAAAGAGGAACCCTGCTCTACTGCTGGTGGGAGTGTAGACTGGTGCAAGCACTGTGGAAATCAGTATGGAGATAGCTCCAAGAACTAGGGCTGGAAGTCCCATTTGACCCCGCTATTCCACTGCTGGGGATCTTCCCCAAAGAATTAAAAGAATCATACCACAGTGATATATGTGCACCCATGTTCATAGCAGCACAGTTTTTAATAGCTAAGACTTGGAAACAGCCCAAATGCCCATCAACTGGAGACTGGAGAAAGAAAATGTGGTTTTTTTTATAAAATGGAGTACTACTCAACCATAAAAAATGAGAAATTAGAGACATTTATAGCTAAGTGGATAAACATTGAGGCGATACTCTTAAGTGAAATAAATAGGACACACCTGTATAAATACCGAATAGTTTCTCTGGTGTGAGAAACTGAAAGTGTAAATAAGGACTAAAACGTATAATACGTAATGTGAAATAGGAAGAAAAGGGGCAAAGGGGAAGGAAGTGGGAGGGTAGGGGAAAGGAAAGAAGGGAATGGAATTAATATGATAAAATGGAAAAATAGGAACCAAGTCTTTGTAAATAGGGAGGAATGGAGGGGTTGAAGGGAGGGCTGGGCAAGGGTGAAAAATAAGAATCAAGAGAGATTATGTAAAGGTGCAAATTTCCATGATGAATGTCATTATATTGTATACCTAAAGTGTACCAATGATTAGAATGAATAATCGATAATGTAAAATAGGAAGAAAATGTCCAAAGGGGTAGGGGTAGGGGTAGTGGGAGGGGCAGGGGAAAAGAAAGAAGGGAAAGGAAAAATAATGAGAAGTGGAAAAAATGGAAATAAAGTCTTTGTAAATAGGGAAGCGTGGAGGGGGTGAAGGGAGGGCTAGGAATGGGGAAAAAATAAGAACAAAGATGCATCATGTAAAGGTACAAGTTCCCAGTGAGAAATGTAATTGTGCTGTATACCTGAAATCTACCAATAAAAGAATTTAACAACAACAACAAAAAAAGCAGTGGTGAAAAAAAGTCGTCAAGGTCATACAGGATACTGGACATGAATACCGAAGTAAAGCACTTTGTAAATTATAGAACCCTGTACTGGAGTAAGAAATTACTGGCATTTGCTTAAACTTCACCCTGAAACTCACTCCTCTAGGTTGCTTCTTCCATGATTCTGCTTGAAAGTAAATACATCAGGAGAAAGAGCACTTAAACTGCTTATTTCCTGGAGGAGTTGTTTTGTTTTCCATTTCATTCTTTAATTAAGGTAAAAAGTCACATAACAAAATTGAGCAGTTTAAAGTGGACAAGTCAGGAGAATTTAGTACATTCACAATGTTCTACAAACATCACATCTATCTACTTCCAAAATATTTTCATCACTTCAAAATAAAGCCCCATATTCATTAAGCAATATCTCTCCACTTATACTTCACCAACCCTAGACAATCACCAGTCTGTTTCCTGTCCCTATAGATTTGTTTATTCTGGATATTTCATATAAATGGAATCAATCAAAATGTAACATTTTGTAACTGTCTTCTTTCACTTAGTACAATGTTTTTGAGGTCCATTCATTATACAACATAAATACATGAACTAGTACTTCATTCCTTTTTATGACTGAATAATATTCCATTATATGGGCATATAAAAATTGGTTAACAATTTATCTATTAATGGATATTTCAATAGTTTTCATCTTTTAGCAATTGTAAAAAGTACTATTATGTGCATTCCTATACAAAGATGTAGTGCAGTGTGTGTTTTCAATTCTTTGAGGTATATATCTATAAGTAGAATTGCTGGGTTATATGGTCATTCTAGGTTGAACTTTTTGAGCACCTGAAGGGATCTACTGATCCTCTAGCAAATCCTAAGAATATAGGATACAGCTTACAGTTGCTGTGATAGATAAAAGAAAGCAGCTGGGGATGTAGCTCAGCAGTGCTGCATCTGCCTGGCAAGTACAAGGTCCTGACTTCAATTCCCGGTACTGGAAAAAGAAACAAAGCAACAAATTTTTGAAATTCTGAAAAGGATGGAAGGTAATGCTGTCCTGAGTGAAGTGTCAGGTGTAGGAGGAAAAGGACCCAGTTATCATGAAGGCCACTAAGGAAGAGAACCAAAGCAAAGTGTGCATGTGGAGCACATGGGAGTTGTTCAAGAGTATGAATGATGGAAGCTCAATTATAGGAGTTAGGAAGCAAAATACATCCTAGTCCCCATCAAGCTGTCCTTGACTGTGATAACTTCTATAAAGATGAGACTCTTACTCTTTCAGGACTGTTTAAATTCCCCAGGCCCAAATGCTTTGCTCTGACTTGAATTTCATATACTTATAACCTCATGCTGCTAGTCCCCATATACTCATTACATTATATGTTTCTAACTTATCTTCACAACCCCTTCTTAAGTTTTTCAAGAGCAGTGACCCTGACAAGTTTGTTTTTTTCTTTATCATCTCTACTGTCTGATAGAATGCCTTAGAGAGAATGCCCTGAATAAGTGCAAGGTGCTTGCTTGCTTGACTTTCAAAGTTCCGTAGATAATGAGTACCTCTTTGGTACAGAGGTTAGCTACTGCTAAGTTCAGTTTTCAGCACTTAGCTGTGCAACCTGCCCCAGACACTTTTGTCAAAAGCTGCAAGGCTGCTCCTTATAAATCTTTGTCAAAAACCTTCACACTTAAAGTGAGCAGTGTGCTATGACAGCCCATCCCCTCATGGTCAGAAGGAGGGTGGAGGTGCTGACCAAGATGCCTGAGGCACACTCTGGTTGTCATTTATTTCATATGCATGGCACTTGAGCCTGAAAACCACAACTTACGTCTTCTCTTCTATTCACTAGTATGTGGGGGGGGCTGCACAACACAGATTTAAGTTTGAAGTTCTTAGAACATATCCAAATTATCATATGGCACTTGCTTTTTATTATCCCATGAAAATGACAAATTCTTATAAAGAATTATTGCTGTAGATTGATTAAAAGAGGCCCATATACGCTAAAACTGAAGGTTAAGGACAAATGAGACTTATGGCAATCATTTCTCCGAAAGTGGCACAATCTGAGAATATGAAAAAAGGAAAATATTTAAAAGTATTTATCAATGATCCATCCACCATGAATAATTAAAGAGTCCCACTAAGTAGCTGTATATGTGGACACTCCTTACCTCTCAGTCTAACAGCCTGCAGGCTGAATGGATACATTCTTTCTACAATGCTTCATGATAGGTCCCTGTGATAAAGACATCTGAACTGTGGGAGAAAATATCCTTGGATCTGTCCAGGACAATATCCATTTCAAATTTATGCCTTTTTGCCTTAAAGAGGGCTAGAGGTTGGCCCTCTGTACCTCCACTAAAGGTAACAGTTTTATTAGAGAATAGAATGAAAAACTGACTTGTTATCTTCTGTGTGTGTGTGTGTGTGTGTGTGTGTGTGAGAGAGAGAGAGAGAGTGTTTAAGAGAGCACCAAGTGTGTACTTGCATTCATGAGCTTCAGAGAAAGATAGGAAGCTCATCTCAGAAACTGTTGCTGAGAGTTAATTTTGATACACCCCTAAAAAGCGAATTTGACAAAATGCACAAAATTACAAGTGGATACACCTGATACAGTGCTTCCATTTAAGGAATTGAGTCTACAGGAATCCTCTCACATTCAGATTATGATGTAAGTAATTATTCAGTGTAATAGTGTTTGTAAAAGTAAAAAACTGGAAACACCCTACATGTCCTTTGTCAATGGATTGGTCTTTGGTTTAGACACCATAAACAGAGGCTTTGTTGATCAATGTCCAACACTGCAGTCCAGCACCAAACCTTCCCACAAGCCAAGATCACCCCAACTTCTCAGCTTCAACTCCCAATACTCTCACCACAGACTCAGACTCTTCCTTCCATTTGAATTTTGAACTACTGCAGTGCAGAGATTCTGCCACAGGCAACTCCATATTCATCCTATGACTCCATAAATATTTGTTAATAAATTGTGAGGAAAGGAAAAAACTTGAAAAGTCATCACCAAGTCATCTCCTATTAGCTCAAAAATATAATTCAGCATTTTGACACAATGAATTTTATTTATCTTATAAATCTAGAGATCCTGGCCTTTGGGATTGTGATAATGAAGCAAAAATACCTCCGTGGGGGGGGGGGGTAGGAGGAGGAGGAGGCATGGGGCTATTTTATTATTTCCAAAACTAACTTACTCTGAGACGAACCAGAATTAAAAGAGAAATTTTTTTGTCATTGGAGCTTCCCATAGTCCGTTATTGGGATGTGATATCTCAGCTCCAAATCCCCTTAATCCTCCATAAGAACACTGAGAAAATGAGGAAACCCAGGGGGGGAAACCAGCCGAGTTGTGGGGAATCCCTGAAGTTGGGGAAGCTGGCTCAAGTTGCCACAACCACAGTGACTAAACAATGAGCTTGTTCTCCCCTCTCCTAGTTGGGTTGGAGAAGACTTCTAAGGGACAAGGGAAGGCAAGAAGCCCCAGCTCATGCAGTGGACACTAATGCTGGAGTGATTTCCATTGCTATCAGCATCTTGGCCAGGTAAACACTAGAAACTTTCTCCATGAGGGGAGCAGTCCTGACTGACTGGCTAGTGGCAGCAATTTAGTTGATTTATTTATGAAAAGCCCATGTGAATGTACTCCCTAAATCACTGCTAGCTACTCCAAGGTTACAGTTTTAATGTTATCACTGCCTATTCAGCCAGAGAGACAGGAAGACTTCCCCATAAGTCACAAAGCTCCCAATCCCTAAAGATTCATCACATTTGGATCCATAGCACCCCCACTCTAGGAGGGAACAAAGCCATCTTTCCAATAGATTCATTGTCGGTTCACTCATTCTCTCATTCATTTGTTGATTATGCTTTCTGAAGCATCTTCCATTGCTAAGCACTATGCCTGGCATTATAAAGCAAACAAAAATTTAAAAGGCAAGGTTGCTGCCTCCAAGCAACTCTCCAAATCAATTAGGGAGGGTAAAACATGAACATAATTAATCCTAATTGATGGCAGTACTATGGACTACAAAAGCTTTTCATGGCTTCAAAAAATGCTACATGGGATTTCAGAGTCCTCTTATGATTGAGTCCATCTATAAAGCTTTGTGAAAGAGACAGCATTTAAACAAAGCCAGAAGAAAATGAGGACTTTTCATGTAGCATGCTGGAAGTTTCTGGAGTCAAGACAGTAACTGAAATAAGCATAAGCTCATAATGAAAGTTCCTCAAATTAGGACAATAATGATCTGGGATCTTGCTTCATCCTTTCTCCTTACAGGTGTGCAACCTTGAGCAGTGGTTTCAGGCATTAGTGCCCTCATCCAGAAGATAATGGGGAAAGCAGATCACCTACCAACCTCATGTAGCTCTGCCACTCAGTTTGGCCCATTGAGCTCCTAGATCTAGAGGTAAGGAAGATGGCATGAGCCAGAAGTCAACTGCATGTGTCTGGTCAGAGACACCATCACTGAGGTGCAATACTTCAGGCGTATGCCTGTGGGTGCCCAAACCTCACACTCACCAGTCAGACATTAAGGTAACATGGAGGAGCAGGTAGGAAGGGGGAAAAAAAAGATTAGTCCATTTAAGCAGGTTTCAACTAAGTCCTTGGCTGGAAATCTCTGAAAAAGGTGATATCTCCATTCCACTCGTTTGCAGAAGCAAAGGAGATTTGAGATGGCTTTTGACTTTTACCTTTTCTTGTCCTAAACTGATAGGGTTGTGATAGTATAGTAAAGGAGGAGTACATGTCAAACTATATCTCTGCACTGCACCTCAAGAGCTCCAGGTGTCAGGTATCACCAGAAAATCACAGTCACAGTCCCTAAGAACCACCCATAGTGGAAGGAGCAGGATGGTAATGAGCAGAGAAAAGAATATAAGGCTAAGTATTGTAGAAAAGAAAGCTTTAAAGTAACTTCCACTTTTGGAAGAAGATAAAAACCTCTAGCGATCACTCAGGGTTCTCAAAATCCAAGAAACTGGTCAGTTTTCCTCTTTTCTTTTTCTCTTCTCTCTCTCTCTTTTTTTTAGCTGCAGCAGGATTATTTCTGAATCTTTGCACAATATACAAGCAACTTTACGACAATCTGCCAAAGACCCTCCACCACTACTCATCACCTGCTCATCTGCCTAATCTACCTTCCAAACTCAGCATCTGTGAGAGTCAAGCAATTATTTTTGCTGATTCCATTCCAGATACTCTGGGAAAGAGGCAACCATGAGTCCTCCTGTGGATACACTGATTTACTATTAACACCAGTCACAAATATAAAATTAGACAGCACTGTCTAACTTAACCAGAGGGTGTTATTTTTCTTGATGCACAATTTGATGGTGAAGATCATCTGTATAATGAACTTGGAGGAAACAACCCAAATAGAAAGCATCTGATTAGGAGAGCCAAAGTGGAGGAGAAGGGAGTTGTTTGGTTTTCTTGATACCTGGGTGGCAGGTAAGCATTGTTGACTTAAAGTGGATAGTTTTTCTTAAAGACATATGTATGCATATTCAGGAATGTTTCTGGCTGACTTGGTTTTAGATTTATGCTATGGACTGGCAGGTTGAGTCTTCATTCAATTAGTCCCTATTTGAGGACAGCTGTGGCCTCATTGGATGCAGCCTCGATATCCAGTCTCTGACCAGCTGTCCATTAATTTCCAAAGTGTTTAAAATCTCAGTTGATATGTAACTTTACACTCTGCTACACCCCACCACCACCATTACATTATAATATTATTCCATAGTGGTCTTAGTTATCAACTTTTTTACAATGGCAAAGGTGTTCATGAAGTAAATTACCATATTTATAAAACTGTTCCCTTTGATTAAACATTTATATCACTTGCTCTATTTATTGAAAATAACAAAAAGTAACACTGTGGAGTTTGTGCACTAAATAAAGAATAAAAACTACCTCCTCCCAAAAATGATGAGAAATGGAAAAAATGGAAATAAAGTCTTTGTAAATAGGGAAGGGTGGAGGGCTTGAAGGGAGGGCTAGGAATGGGGAAAAAATAAGAACCAAGATGCATTATGTAAAGGTACAATTCCCAATGAGAAATGTAATTGTGTTGTATACCTACAATGTACCAATAAAAGAATTTAATCCAAAAAAAAAAAACTACCTCCTCCCAAACTTTAGAGAAAAATTTCCTACTGCCTTCCACTTAACTATGAAATCCTCTCTGAGAGCAGAACTAGCAATCAGTATTTAATTTAGTACCTGCTAAGTAACACAAGAGAACTCTTCAGAACTTCCATTTTTCAAACTTTCTAAGAAAAATAATATGAATCAAGATCCTCCTTTTCATTTTCTCATCTTTCAGTTTTGATAAGACGGTTTTTAGGACCAAAAAAATCTGAGATATTCCTGTGTTTCTTAATATTTTCATCTCAGCTGTAGCAAAACAATATTTTGAATGTCATCTATTGCTCTCTCTATATATATATATCTCCATGTGGAAGTGAGAAAACTTATTAAAAACTTAAAATTACAAAATTGGGATCCTGAACTCTCAAATGTGCCAAAGTAAATGTACCTGCTGTGTGTAGATAGCACTGGAAGGCAATCAACAAAAGCCAAGTAAAATCAGAACTCAGATAAAAGGGGGTTAGCACAAAAAGCACAAGATTCAAACATGACATCACAGTGGCCAAAAAAACTCCAGATTTTCCTTCTTATCTTATCAGAAATTGGGAGACATAGATTAAACTGCAAATAGGCAGATAAATGAAAAACCTTTACAATAAGGTACAGGCAGCCCCCAAATGCTTTGCAGTGCTCACAGAAGAAAATCCAAATTCCTGAGCTATGTAAACAACCCTATCCTACCATTATCCCTCTAAATGCTGCTTTTACATTAGCCCCAATGGTCTCTGGCCTCTTACTCATCCTTCCTCCCAAGCCTCTACCTACCTAGTCTCCTCCACCACCAAGGCTCTGGCCCTTTATCCCTAGCATCCAGTCAAAATCTCTGCAAGCCCCATTCTAAAGCCGCTCCTTTGAGCCTTCCCAAGACCTCCCAAATGAAAGCAGTGTCTCTAGCCAATGCACAACGCTGCTTCCCTCTTCACCTGCCCACACATTTCACGAAGCTTTGCCTCTCTCCACGGGGACACTAGACCCAGTGCCCACTCCTAGTTATTCCCCAATAAATGTACACTAATTTTCTGAAATCAAACCAAGAACCAGACAAAACAGTTATCAGGTCAGTTGAGGTGGAAGCTGTAGCATGAAGACTGAAGAACTTTCATAGGATAAGAAGGAGGTGCTGATTTGATTCATTTTTACTACTAGTTTATCTTACTTCATACAAAAGAAAGTTTTGTGTTATTATCTGTTTGTTTCTTGTATGTAAGAATCTTTTTGGTCTATGTCTTGTACTCTGAGTAACTACTTTGAAGATGATACAGTTTACAATCTATTGTTTTTCTCTTATTATTTTATTATGAAATTTTCTTTTCTTTTTTCATAAAATAAAAATAAATTTAAAAAGAAGAAGAGAAAGATGGAGGCAGCCTATAAATATGGCCTCAGGGGACAGTCACTTTGTGAGAAAATGATTCCTGTGGGAGTTGGGTAAACTTTCTGACCTCCTACCTCTCCTGCCCCTCACGAACACCCTGGGGAAAAAAACTCTTCATCCTTCTCTCGAACCAGATAACAGAAAGTTACCGAAAGTTGCAGTAGTCACTCTGGAAATTTCTGATAAGGAATGAGTGGTTTGAGTTATCTTTTTCTTTCCTCTTCCTCCCCCTTTCTTCTTTTTTTCTTCTATGTTTTATTTCCAAGATTATAGAATCAATTCAAATGGGAGATATTAAAGCCAAAATCCTATGAACTATGTCTCAAGAAAATACTTTTAGCAAGAGAAAGCAGAGCAAGGGAAAAGACAGAGTTCAAACTAATATTAGAGACCAGGTTTGCTGGCAGACACACCCTACCCTTTGAGTACAACCACCCTCACAGGTGTGCATACCCGGAGGTGTCAGGAGCACGGTCCTGGTAAGAGAGAGGGAAGAGCTCACCTTTTCCCTGATGTCAATGGCCCAAGCCCCCCACCTTCTCCATGACGTTTTAAGAAACACTTGACCCATATTCACTTTACCTTCACCTGCCACACTTCCACCACAATCACACAAGCCTTTCCTCTGCCCAAGCCTCCAGGCCGACCCCTCCCTGCATCTCAGGAAGACTAGAGCCTTTCCTTCTTTCATATTTCAAGACCATCTAACAAAGCCCCTGAACTCTGTCCCCTGCAGAACTCCCAGTGCATATGTACAGTTTCCATGCCTCCATTCTCAGAGGAAGAAGTCTCCAGGTACACCCTGGTTCCAGCCCTTTCCTCATCTTCTGGCTCCCTTGGTTCTCCCACTAACACCTGAAATCTGGTTTTTCTATTTTTTTTAATATATGCTTTTGGCTGCTTAATTGTATCTTTCATTTATTCATTTATAAGAATTTATTTATACTGATCTGTTATAGTATTTTCCAAGTCTCATCTTCACCTAACATATTGTATATAATATTGAGCATGGACTTGCATTTAGCCTCGTTACAAATCAGCCAGGGTAGCTGACCTTTGGTCCACCTTATCTTCTTTGTGAAGACTATAATTTCACTGCTACTTTAACAGGAAAAAAATTAAATTACAATTGCAACTTTTCTGCATTTTACCCCTATCAGTTTTCACTAGTCTTTTCTCCATCTTATAAATAAATCCATCACAAGTGAACAAATACTGTCAAATTTTCAATACATTTCATTGTTTCTTTTCAAATTTGTTTGCAAGAAAGTAAAATTCACTTCCTTCAAGCCTATAATTTATTATGCACCCAAAATTTACCTTTTACAATCTTTTTTCACATTTATACAATCAGATATTTTCTACTTTAAGACAAAACTGCTTCCTACTCTATTTTTTATTCTTACCATCAGTCAACTTGTCTCCCTTCTTATTTTTCAAACAAACCTAAAATTTCCAATGATTGTCCTATGGCAGTTTATTTCACTAGTCTAGAATACAGCATTTCATTTTATATATATTAATCAACTCAAAGTGTTGCATCTTAATAACTACAATTTTTAATTGTCAAAATAGTGTGGCTTAGTTTCACTTGGTAAAACTGATATAGTCACACACATTTTTAATCAAAAAAGAAAAATACTTTATACACAAGCCCATTGGAAAAAGCAGCAAAGTAAAAAATAAAATATTAAATCTACTTTACAATAAAAAATAATAATTACTGCGCAAGCGCAAGGACCCAAGTTCGATCTCCAGTACAAAAAAAATTAAAATTAAAATTAAAAAAATAACAAACAGGTTAATAGATGGAAAATGAGGAATATGCCAAAAGTCAAAAAAGCATTCTAGTGAATTAAACGGAAAATCCTGTTAAGTTACATGATCTGTTCTCCAAAGCAGTTATGTTTTAATGTGAAGTTTTAAATACCACACACATACATTCAATGTAGAATTTAGACGGTGATATTTAAACTTTAAATTTTATGTTCTAGGTTTACTGAAAAAACACTAATAGCCTAGTATTTGCAGAAATCTAAGTTTAGTTAAATATTGTATGTTATCACAATTACTTGATACTACAAAGTCATGATAAATTCAGAATTAGGAGAAAATTCATCTTAGTAATATTTCATTTGATTAAAATACAAGGCTTGCATTTTCTAAATGAATCCCCAAAAATCTTTATGATCACCAATTAAACATAGTCTGTATACCTTTCATTGCCACAGAAATCAAAACAAAACGACACAAAATGTTAAGGCTTTTATACCTCATCATGTAATTCTTCCGCACTTACATTACAAGCAAGAACCTGTGTGTCTTTGTAAATAGTCTAGCAGTTAATGCTAAAACTCTCCTGATACCAAAATTTCCTTGTAGTGACCACTTAACTGGGTTTTCCTGGCTTTTATAAACCCAGATCATGTACTATGTATTTTTATACTTTTGGTGTCTTCTGCTTTCTGCACAGGGGAACCATATCCTGAAGCTTTTCTTTCTGTTTGAGTTACATTAGAAACTCGGGGTACCTGTCTCAGGCTTTGCTGGTTCAGGCAGAGGGTGGGTCTCTTCACACTCCCTAAAGAGCTCTGGCAAGTCCGCAGACTTTGTTGGCCAGGTGGTCTGCTGTAAAGGGTAGCAACTATTTAAATACAACTGAACCACTGATGATTATGAAATGTCTTGTAGAACGTGGGACTGGCCCAGAAAAGGGTGTTGGAAGGGAACACCAAAGACATTTTTAGCTTTATCTGAATTACAGAAAACTCTTCAAAAAGACCTTCCCATTCTCATATCTCCAACTCACAGGTCTTCAAAGACTAGGTCTTTGAAGCTCTTAGACTAGAGTTGATTGCCAGTAAGACTGGTAAAGGTAATGTTCCTTTCATGTTTCATGTAACAGGTCAAGTCAAAACCAAGAAGTCCAGAAGCAAGGACCTGTTAAGTCAATGTCCATACTATTTTTCCATTCCACATGGGAGAGCCATACTTTGCTTTTTTCAATTCCAGGGTCTTTCCACTTTGTCATCTAAATACTCCAGTTTGTCAATATAATATTAGAATTCTGATTCGCCTTTCTTCAAGTAACAGCAGAGGTAACTCTTGTGTTATTAATACAACATTCACTAAAGCTCAACAGCAAGGCCTCTCAGAGCATGTCTAATATTCTCTTTGAACACTAAAGACTGTTTAAATAGTCAAGGTTGAGGAACATCTAGGAAGTTCCTAAAATGTTGTTTTCAACTGAAAGGAGACTCGAGATATTCTCAAAAGTCAATGACTCCTGGATCTTGTTTCTTTTGAGAAAGAACTTTGACCACCAGCTTAAACCACAGTAGTCTTTAGACACATTTAAATTTGGAAACCGGTTCACAAGCAAGGACACAATCTGTTCCTCTATTCTACCAGTTTTGATTGTTTTTCCTATTCTTGCCAACAAATCTTCATGCAGAGGTATGGCAGCTTCAAATCACCAAATATATTCATGAGTTCATCCTCAGAAACAACAGGCAACTATAATATGAACACATGGTGCACTTTCTTGCAGCCTCCAGACCTATTATGAACCCTTGCTCCCCTCAGGACATTTCTCATGTTAGCATCAAAGTTTGCATTTCTCAGTAATTAAAGGTTCCCCTACATGATTATGACAGCCCTGGCCACTATGCATTTCTTAGTACGCGTTGGAACCACCGATCTGCTAAATGACTTTTGGGCTCAAGCCTGGACTGTGTTGAGAGAGAGAGAAAGAGAGAGAAAGAAAGAGAGAGAAAGAGAGAGAGAGAAAGAGAGAGAGAGAGAGCGCTAAAGCTCATGACCTCACCAACTTTTTATCTTCATTTTCTTTTCAGAATGAAGTCCAAAGTGGATGAAGGCATTTAAAAATGTGAAGGAGCTACCTCTCCAAGACAGAAAAAATCTCTCGTCAGGATCCGGTCCTGACTTGAAGTGTTGGTTGAAGCCTCAATGATACCAAAATACCAAGCCCTGCGATCCAGAGGCTTTGTTTCTGTGGCTGAGCTACTATCCTTTTGTTCCCATTTTTTAAATAAAGAATAACTTTTTCCAGTTCTCCAATCCCCCTTTCCTTTACTATAAATCATCTTAAAAAGTAATAATGATAATTCCTCATACTGTTGTCAATTTTCTGATGTTTCATTCACCCTCCTCACCTTCTCTAGCAAATATAAACTATATTCTTAAATTTTATGCTATGATTTGCTTACTATCCATTGTCATAACCCAGGCTTCAAAACACCTGACTCCACAGCTTCAGAACAGTGCTATTAACTTCCATCCCCAAATTCTCCCCTCCCTGTACTATCAGAAGACAATGTCACATTATTGTATTCTGACCTCCCTTCCTCCTTTAATATTATTCCTGGGTGATCTGTCCTCAACTACTCTTTCCTTTTCTTTCTTATTTTTTATTAGTACACATTTGTGGTACATAATGTTTACACTCCTTGGGGGAGAGTTGGTACATGTACATAAAACATCTTAATTCCTTCTTCCCCAATCTCTTCTTTGCCTCTCCTTCCATCCTTCTCTTCTCCCTACTTCCTACTGTCTATCTCTTATTTTGCTCTTTATTTATATTTTGGGTTTCTCATATAAGAGAAACTATGCAATATTTAAGCTTGTATGTCTAATTTATTTCACTTAACATTATGGTCTCAAAGTACATTCATTTTCCTACAGATGACTCAAGTTTATCTTTCTTTATGGCAGAGTAGTACTGTAATGTGTATAAATACCATACCTTCTCTTTTGACGCTCTCTTCTCTATACACTTTAGTCTGATAAAGATTTGCACTGCAATCTTTATGAAAAAATATTATCAAAATCCACATCAGTATTGTGTTTTATGAATATTCATGGGGAAAAAATGGTCAAATGCAGCAGGGAGGGCAAACTCAAGAGAAGTGGTATTATGGTTTTCATCTGGGGTGTCACCCAAAAGCCTCATGTGTTCAGTTCAGAGGTGGGGCTTTTGGAGGTTGATTGGATCATGGAGGCACTGTACTCACTGGTGGATTCACTGACTAAGTTTGCTGTTGGGAGGTGGGACCTGGTCAGAAGAGGCAGTGGTCACAGGGGATGTGGCCTGGAAGAGTATATCTCCCTCTTCACTCCTCTCTTTTCTCCTTCTCTGCTTCCTTCCCCGCCTTGACATGGGCAGCTTTCTTCTAGGCAGGCTCTTCTTCCATGCCATTTCTGTGCATTTCAGCCTGCCAACTATGGACTCAAACTTCTGAAACCAAAATGAACTTCTCCTCCTTTAAATTGTTGGTGGCAGTTATTGTGTCTCAGCAACAAAGAAAGTAGCTAAGACTAGTGAATTCCCAAAGAGACAGTGTTATCAACCCAGATGTCTGTGATGAGGTAAGGCTATGTAATTCACAATGAGCTATCACTTCACACCCAGTAAGAAAACTATTATTTAAAACATGGAGAAAAAATAAGTGTTGGTGGACCTGTAGAGAAATTTGAACCATTGTGCATCACTAATGGGAATATAAAATGGGGCAGCTACTGTGAAAAATAGCTTGGAGCATAAGATTTTCATATATTCCAGCAATTTTATACTCAAAAGAACTGAGAACAAGACTCAAATACTTATGCATCAATGTTCGTAGCATCACTGTTCAACAGCCAAAACATAGAAATACTTAAATGCCCACTGACAGATGAATGCAATGTTTAAAATGTGGTGTATACATACAATAAAATGCCATTCAGCTATCAAAAGAAAGGAAATCCTGACACATGCTGCAGTGTGGATGACCCTGAAGATATTATGCTAAGTGAAGTAAGTAAGCCAGGCACAAAAGGACAAATGTTATATGATCCCACTTACAGGAGGGACTTCAAACAGGCAAATCCATAGAGATATAAAGTAGAATAGAGATTACCCTCGTCTGGTGGGGGGGCTGTACGGATTTGTTGTCTAGAAGACACAATTTCTTTTGTGGATGACAAAAGTTCTGGAAGTGGGCAGTGACAATGATTGGATGACACTGCCACAATTATGTACTTGTCATAATTTCATATTACATATATTTTATCATAATTTATTTTTTATTTTAAAAAGCAAAAAGCAGACTATGTGAATGGCAATAGAAGTAGAGGGCAAGATATATCTGAAATGATTTCAAAGGAAAAAAAGAGTTAGTAGCAGATAATCACACAATCATACAAAAATACTATCTGTCAAGGGGTAATAAATACCCTAAACAAATTACAAAACTAGGAAAGAAGAAATGAAAATAATGGACGGGGGAGTTGGAATGCTATTTTATACACTGTAGTCAAAGAAGACCTTTCAGTTAAGTGGCCCTGATCACAGGGGAGCAAGAGAGTAAGTCACATAGATATTTGAGTAAAAAGCTTTTCAGGCAGAGGAAATAGTAAAGGCAAAGATCTTGAGGTTAGAGAGTTCAAGGAAAATAGCAAAGAGCCCATGAGTCAAGTCTGTGAGCAACAGAGAAGGAAGAATTGAAGTCAGAAAGGAAGTGAAGAAGAGATGGTGGTGCAGGATCCTGTGGACTTTGGCTTTCACTCTACAAGAAACTATAATCTGATTCATATTTAAAAGCTTGTTATAAAGAAAATGCATTGTTGGGGGGGTTCAAGGTGATCTTTCATGACCACTTTTAGACTCAGTGATTTGTTAGAAGTACTCACGGGTTTTAGCAAAAAGGTTATACTCACCATTATGGTTTATTTCAGTGAAAAAATACAGATTAAAGTCAGAGCAGTGAAAAAAGGCCTAAAAAGGGACAGGCTTCCATTTATCCCTTCCTTGTCAAATCATACCAAAATTAATTCTTGTGGCAACTTTGTCTGAATTGAAAAATCTCTCAAAGCATTGCCACTGAGGGAAGCTCACCAAAGCCTCAATGTTCAGGGTGTTTAGTGAATGTTGGCCCTGTAGTCATTGCTGACTACCCACGTAGCTGACTTCAATTACTCAATATATTAGTCAATGTTCTCCAGAAAAACAGGACCAACAGGATGTGTACAGATAGACCTATTTTAAGGAAGTGGCTCATGTAATTGCAGAGGCTTGGTTGTCCAAAATCTGATGGGGTGGTCAACAGGCTGTAGACTCAGGAAAAAGCTGAGGTCCAAGATTTGTCAGCAGAATTCTCTCTTGCTCCAGAAAGGTCAGTCTTTTTTCTACTAAGATCTTCAACTGATTGGATGAGGCCTACTGACATTATAGAGGGTAATATGCTTTACTTATCGTCCACTGACTTAAAAGAAAGAAAGAAAGAAAGAGAGAGAGAGAGAGAGAGAGAGAAAGAAAAGAAAGGAAAGAATAGAATCTGGCAAGAAACATCCAGAATAATGGAATAATGTTTGATCAAATATCTGAGCTGTATGTAAATAGACCAACTCCCCATGATGAATGTAATCAACACGTACTGAAAACATGTATTAATAAAAATTTCAACTTTCTTTTAAAAATGAACAAATAAATATTTTAAAAAACAAATATCTGGGCTGGGCAGTAGACCTGTCAAGTTGACACACAAAATTAACCATCACACAGCCTCTGTTCCTCAGAAGCAAAGTTCATACCGATACTGTGTGGCTGAGGCTACCTCCATTAATCACGTTGTTAGTATAAATTATGTACAGGCCTGAGATCTCAGATAAGCAAAGGCACTATTATTAAGCAGGATATTCCAAAGGCTTTAGGTTATTTCCTAGCAGCCAAGCAAGGGCCAGCTGTTCTTTAAAATGCACAAGTTTTGAACAACCAAATGTGCTGTGTTGATCCTCTACCACTCGGGGGGGGGGGGGGTAAGGGAGAAATAGAGGGGTGAGTTAGGTTTTTATCCATCTATTGAGAAAAATTCAGCTGAGAAATGACAGTACTGTAGTTTGAAGGAGGGCAGTAATGATGAATATGAGAGTGGACAGATCTTAGATACATTTTCCTTGTACATGTGACAGGGTTTGCTGTTGGACTGGATATGGGATGCCAGAGAAAGGTTCAGGGATAACACTAATGTTTTTAGTCCACACAGAGACTTGGACTAAGGCTAAAGAACACAGATTTGGGGCAGCAGGAGAAGGAAAGATAAGTTTGATTTGGACATGTTAAATTAGCCTAATCTCAGAGGAGATCCAGCAGTTGCAGTTGCAAGTGAGAAGAGTTTGGAACTAGAGACAAAAATATTAGGAGTCATTAGTCCATAGGTTGAGTAGGAAGAAAAATGTCTAAGGATTTGCATTCTTGACCACACCAACAGAAAGAGTGACTCTCAGATATTCAAAAAGAGCACCCAGGAAAGCAAGATTGAATATATTTACAGAGAAAGGAAGATTTTCCAGAAGCAAATGGTCAGTAGTGTCAAATGTGTATGAATGGGTCAAAGGGAATACCTTCACATTCATCACTGGACTTGGTGCTTCATGTGTCCTAAGTGACCTTGGCAAGAGCAGTGTTAAGGAATAGTAGAGACAAAAGTCTGACTGAAGTTGGCTAAAGAGAAGAGCAGAAATAGGGATAGTAGCTATAGTTAGCTTTTGTCTTTGTCTTGTTCTTCTCCCTCCAGTATCTTGGCACCTACTCACTGCCCTGTGCCATTTGCCTGGACTTCTATAATTTCAGCCTTTAACAAATGCTGTATCAGACCTGTTGGCCTGTGCAGCAGAGTCATTTTAAGGAAGCCACACTTCTCTCTACTGCTGTGCCATGCTCCCCTCATGACACCATGTAAATACACTGTATGTAAGTAATAGCCCTCACTGAGGCACAGGAGCTAGTCAATGAACGATGACACTGAATGTCAAATACAACTATTCCCAGAGTCCAAAGGAAAAAGACTAAAAATTAAACTCTTCATAGGAGGTTACCTTCATTGGCATACCCTAGTTTCTGATCTTTCTCTATCTAGATCTTCCCTTCCCTCTCTCCTCTCCCAATGAGCTACTGTTATAAAGACGGTCTTGGCCCAAGATTTATCCTCCACCACCAGCACTGCAATCCATAGGACACAAAAATTCCTCTGCTTTGTAATATGTAGTCTTCATTTTCCAGTTGAGAATAATACCATTGAGAACTACCTAGAGACATGTTGCTTCAGCTTTAAAAAAAAAAAAAAAAGCTTCATATCTGAGCTATTCCAGGATTTAAAGCAATGGTTCTCAAAGGTTAGTCTTAGAAGCTTAATATTCATTTTAGGATTTGTGCATATTCCTGAGCTCCAGCCCCCCACAAATTTTCATTCAGTGAGTTTTAAATGAGGCCTGCCATTTTAAAGTCATACCTAAACATTTCTTTTGCAGATATTCCCCTGGTTTCCCCAGTTACAGTGCTGTGGTCTTCAGAAGTTCATTGCGTCATCAGTGGTCCTGTTTTCCTTCATTGTGTGTGACACCCTGTTCCATCTGGTTGGGCCTACAGAACCCTGTACAAGAGACGGGAGGGTGAGCTACAAAGGCTCCTCTTCCCTCACTATCCACAGAGTGTGCATTCATCAACACAGAAGGGAAACACACTAAAATCAAGCACTAATTAAACTTGGGTCTGGTTTCTTGGCTGAAATCTAAATAAATTCATTTCTCTGTCCCTGGGGCCTGCTCAATTTCATACATCAGTCACTTGGTGAGTCCCACTTACAGAAAATTAAGTGAAATAAAATAACCATCCTACTGAAACCAAACATCTGTTAGATGATATGCAAGACTCGAATCTGCATGTCTGCCCCATATGACACTTGTCCCTGGATGCTCAAGTGGCACATGTGGCTTCTCCTTAAGGATCCTGTCTCTCCTAGAGACCCGTCCTTATATCACTACTTAATACCTTGACTTCCTCTTCCAAAGAAGCATTTCCTTGTCCTCTTTCATGGCTCATTGTGACATCAGTGACCCATGGCATCCAGAGCTAATGGGGTTTCCTTGAGAGGTAGGAGAAACCCTCCTTGTTCAGACACACAGACATGTTCAGCTTCCACCAGAGTAGCTTTTGTCTTCTTTGAAATAGCAGGCTGGAAAAGTACTTTCTGAGGAAAGATTTCTAGCCTCCTAATGTTTTAGCAGCAGAATGTCTTCCCTCTCAAGTCTTCTACAAAACCTGCTATCCACTTGTACAAAAGTCAGGTAGAAGTCATTTTTATGATTAGAGCAGAGTTTGGAGCTGAGAGCCTAGTCCAATCTGCCTGTTAGCTCTGGATAGTGGTCCAAATAAAGTAGCTGGACAAGTCCCTGTTCAATGTGATAATGATGGCTTCTAGAAGCTTCACAACTTTGGGCCATAAAACCTCCCAGCCTCAAGTCTTATCTCACACACTGAAGCCAACTGGATTCTTGTCTTCTGCCTGAATGAAAAACTTTGCACATCTGTGAAGTCCTATACTTTCCATGTTGCTACAAACTCCTAACATTGGGCCAGACACGGCTAGAGAGGAGGCCGTACTCCCCACAGCTCCTCATGCTCAACTCCCACAACCACGGCCCCTTTCCTGCTGGCACCAGCACCACATGCCTCTCACTCACTCCAGTGTCAGTAACATTTCTTGAACCATCACATTCTTCTCCTTTCTGCCTCCCTTCTCCAACTATATTTCTCTTTCTCTTATCTTTGTCCTTCAAAGCTTTACCCAGCAATCCTTTCATAAGTTAGTAAAAACAATTAATGTCAAGGTTCATCTATAAACAGCGATAAAATAAGACACTGAAAAAAAAGCAGCACTGAAAAAGGCCAGAAATCTCCACTAAATACACAGAATTGTTATAAAGGTCAATAATACACATTCACATAGAAGTACAGTAAATATATATATAGTACATATACACTACATATATATATATATATATATATAGTACATATATACTATATATATATATATATATATGTGTGTGTGTGTTTTAAGATGTTAAGACCCAAATCTTTAAACAGCAGATAGATAGATGCAATATTATAAGGTAGCAATAAATTAACTCTGACTTTCATTTCTTTAAGTATTTAGTGCATGCACAAAATGCTGAAGCATAAATTTAAAATACAAAAATGTTCTGCATGTCTGGTATTTCTTCCTATTTTTTACTTCTAATTACTTATTTCATGACACTAAGAAAGTCCAATGAGAAAGAGTATCTATTCTTTCAGATCAAACAAATGGAGAAGAAAAAAGTCCAATTATATTCCAGAGAACATTTGCTGTGTAATGCATTTTTTAAGTGCTGGGAATCAAACCAGGGCCTTGCCCATGCTAGGCTGCACCCTACCACTAAGTTACAACCACAGCATATAATGCATTTTTTAAAAATCAGCAAATGCCCCCAAAGTTTGGTAATATGTCACTAATATAAATTAAGAACTTGAATTTTTTCTTAGAAGGTATCTTTAGCCAATGTAAAATATCCACAATGCTAAAACTACTAGCCTTGAAATTAATTAAATTAGTGTGATAGGCCATTAAATTAATTCCCCCAGAGACAGCTGACCCACACTTTGAAACTTTCCCAGGTATTCTAGTTGTACTGATAATTCTTATGTCTAAATATTTACTGCAAAAAATGTTGAAGTGTATAATAGCATGCCTGACAGACAATGTAGAAAGGTCAAGTATGCTCATGGGAATCAGAGATAAATGGATCTTGGCATGTGAATGCTGCCAAGTATCCCAGTTGGCTCATCCCTTTGTGTGAGCTGCATTCTCTTCTATCAGGTGCCACCTTCCACATGTCACCAGACACAACCACCTTATCTCTGGCTCTAGAGAACATGTGGAACCCAATGTCTGGGTTCTCAATAGTCAGGAATCCATCCACAAACTGGTTGTTTTAGGGGCTCCATGGAAGCATGCCTTTAAGTGCTACCCAAAACACGTGACTGGAAGGAGCACTCCTTAGTAGCAGGGAGTGCTGTTTCTGGGCACACAAAACCACAGACATTAAACACAGTCCCTAGGTACTGATGGTTTGTTTGGCAAGGCTGTAACACAAAGAGCAATTAAGCACAGGAGCTCTCCGGAGGCAACACAGGATCTCTTAGGAAAGGGACATCATAGAAACTTTGAAAACATTATGCTAACTGAAAGAAATCAGTCACAGAAAAGCACATATTGAAAAAGTCCATATATTAAAAATGTCGAGAATAGGCACATCTATAAATATAGAAAATAGATTAGTGGTTGCCTAGGGCTGAGGTGAGGTGAGGAGACATTTGGAAATGACAACACTGGGAGTCACTGTTAAAGGTAAGGGGTTTTCTTCTCAGGGTGATGAAAGTGTTCTGAAATTGGTTTTTGTGATGGTTGCAGAACTCTGTGAATATACTAAAAGCCACTGAATTTTACACATTCAATGGGTAAACTGTATGATATATGAATTTTACCTAAAATTGTTTTTAAATGAAAAATGATATTATAGAAAGGAACTGTTCAACTTTAAAATGCAGACTGATCATCGCTAATCCGAAAATCTGAATTCCAAAACTTTTTGAGCACCAACATGATAGCATATGATGGCAAAAGTGTAAAATTCTACACCATGAAGCTGTTTCACATACAAAATTCTTAAAAATATTGGATAAAATTACCCTGAGGCTATGTATATAGGGATATACAAAACATAAATAAGTTTTATATTTAGACTGGGGGCTTATCCCCTAGATAGCCTACTACATATACGCAAATACTCCAAAGTCCAAAATCTTAAAACTTCTAGTTCAAAGCACTTTAGATAAGGGATAACAACCTTTAACAGAACTTTTGTCTTAAAGTGATGAAACTGAAAATGGTAAGTTGTAACAAAGAAAATAATTTAAAACTAATTTATATTTATAAATAAATCAAAGATCTCTACTATAGGAAATAAGATGACTAAAACAGGAATTTTAAAGTAATTAAATATCAGGGTGATACATTTAAAAGTAGAGACTAAATTTTGAAATAAATTTTAAATCTGCTCTTCTATTTTTACATTGTTTCTCAATCAATATTAATTTGCAAGAAGTTTTTAAACTTTATTTCCTACCCTCATGCTGGTAACTTGATGGCACACACTCTGAATGTTGTGGCAAAGTGGAACAGCTCGGTGCTATAGCCAAGTATTACAGTTCCGAGGCACCGGCACAGCCAAGCGCCATAGCTCAGTGTCACAGCTACCGAAATTTGAAGACTCGAGAATCCGATGGTCACTCGAAGACGTGGAAAAAAGCAGCAGCTGGCTCGACTGAGTCTGTTCACACTCTGATATCTGAGTGCCTGACTAGAACCGGAAGCCTCCTTATATAGGAGTCTAGGGTTACGTGAGCACGCTCACTGAAAGGCGAGGGAGGGCGGAGTTATAGAACGTTCCTGAAAGGCATAGTGGGCGAGCATGCTCACAAAGGCAGAGGAGCGGAGCTAACAGAACATTCCTGAGAGGGGCAGAGCTAACAGAACATTCCTGAGAGATCTCCTTAAAAAAACGTTTTGGTACCTTGGGCAGAAGCGCTACCCAGCAACACAAATTTACATTTCTGGAACAAAACATTCTGTGGAAAAAAACATGGAGGCAAGGTAAGAGCCTGTCTTATTGTATACTATTGCTCTATCATGATGACCTGTGAAAGAATATGCTGCTACACAGTGGAATTTGGAGGAAATAAGAACGAAATAGGGCCAGGGATTTAGCTCAGTGGTTCTGGCGCCTGCCGCGCAAGCGCAAGGTTCCGAGTTCGATCGCCGGTACCAAAAAAAAAAAAGAAAGAAAGAAACTGAAGTACATCATACAGGAACTTAAAAAATAAAACCTTATTTCACAAAACATGTCTGATTTCACTTGTGAAAACTTTTCAGCCCCCTAGCCACTCCTGAAAAACACTAGAAGGACCACCCAGAGGTCTTTTTTTTGCCCCTGCCAAGCTGGGACTGAGACTCCCAGGCACTGTATGCTGGGATTCCCTGGCCTTTGATTTCTCAGTTTGTAAAGCAGATTTCCAGCCATTTTCTTTCCATTGAACAAAATTCTTAAAAATATTATATAAAATTATAATATTTTGTAAAAATTAATAAATGTAATGTATAGATTTAACAATTTTAAAATTATATTACAATTTAATAAGAGTGGGAAAAGGCACAGGGCAATCGCTATTTACACAGTGTATCACAATTTTTTGTTGTTGTTCGAGGGATCGAACTCCGGACCTTGGGCTTGTGAGACAAGCTGCAGAACCACTGAGCTAAATCCCTGGCCCGGTGTGTCACAATTTTAACAGCACAGGCATCCTTCAGGTGGATTCCCATGCAGCACAGATCACACACACACACACACACACACACACACACACACACGCCTGATATTAATAGTAACTAAGTAACAATTATGACTTCTGAGGTTATGTACAGATAGTAAAAAAATCTAGTTATTCATGGGCCTGAATCATATAAAGAAGTTGGAAAGGTTTGTATCCCCTAATCTAATCAGCAGCATCTGTTATACAGCTGCATCCTTGTTGGGAGCAATGCTACATAATTTTAGGGAAAAATCCTAGTTCTCCTGCCTACAGGCCAGCTATGGCATTTTGAGACATAATTCCATTTTGCCGCCCCCCCCCCCCCCCCCCCCCGGTCACAACTGAGACCTCAGTGATCCAGTGATGGTGTGTTGCTCCAGGACAAGATTACGCCAGCTGAAGATATCCTGGGAGGAACAATTGGATTGTTACACCTTGTTTATCCCGATGTACTGAACTCTGCAAGTCATTTATTTCTCCGGATGTACTGAATAAAAGGTGTGGCAAGCTCGGGTGCTTTTGTCTTTGCCACCCAGAGCAGCACTGATCAGACCCAAAGCTCAGCTTCTTCTCAAAGTCTCATTTTTCTACCTTTGTTGTATAATAAATTAATTCACCTTGTGCTGCCATGGCTCACAGGAGACTAGGACTCACTGCAGAGGTTTTAGTAACATCCCCTTTCCCTGTTCCCTACACATCCTCATCTAGCTGACACAATGATATCAGCCAAAACAAAGCTATTAAAGATTATTGACAACAGTAGTCTTCCTAGTGCATCAAAAGATAAATCGGTCTTGAGAATTATGTGACTAGTTCATTGTACGAAGCACAAAGTTCATTGCACAAAGAGAAGGGCTGAGCCTCTGGAGTCAGACTGTCTGGGGTGCAACCACAGCTCAGTCTCTTATCGGGTGTGCCTGCGTTTCCTCATTTGTAAAATGGGGATCATAGTATCTGCCTCATAGGATTTTTCCAAGAATTAAATAAGTGCATGTCAAACACCTGAGACACAGTAAATGCTCAATAAATGTTAGATGTTATTAATTGTAAAGAACAGTCCAGTAAGACTGGGGAATTCCATCTAGAGGCCCAGAAATGGAATTATAGTAATAATTAATGTGATCTGTAAATAAAACTTCTAATTGCTACCCTGCCCAAGATAAAGCTATTTTCATTCCCAATTTTATTTTCCTTTTCTTGTGTACATCACAAAGTCCAAGGAGGCATTGGTAAATACCCAATAAACTAGGTAATCAGAAATTTCCTATAGCTCATAAAATGAGATTTTTTTAAATGTTTCCCCCAGGTTTGTTGATATAATGAATACATCCTATTTGTTACTAAACAGGAAAAAAAAAAGAGTCTAAAGAGTAACTTAAAGACAATTAGCCTTTCTGACAGAAGCTGGGAGGAAATTTTACTTGATGGATAGTATTGGATGTTATTATCTCTTATAAATTCAGATGAGATTGGGCTCGTTCAGGGTGGTATGGCCGTAGACAATCTTTTATAAATTCAGAATGCTGCTTTTTGGGCAAAATTTAAAACGTAAAAAGCATTTTTATGGACCATTGAAATTGATATGCCCAAATGGCAATGTTTTAAAACTCAAAATGGATTGTATGACCAAAATTAAGGTCTATAATAAAACATTCTAAATTCTATAGTAAGAACATACCTGAAGTGTCCTGCAGGGTGAGGTGGGCTTCAGCTAAAAGTGCAGTCCAGCAAGAATCAGCTCACATAGCCAGATGAAAACCACGCACCCAATATCTTTCTTCCTCTGTACTTACTAAAGGGATTCAGGGGAACCAAGGAGGCCACAAAAAGCCTGACTGATGCTGAAAGACAATCCTCTGTTTGCAGCAACTGATTTTCAGTGTTCAAACTCTCTAAAATATTACTGTGGCTCTAAAATGTTATATTCTGCTCTGGTGCCCAGGAAGAACATCACTCCAATCTCAGGCTAATCAAGCTTCTCTTCCCTGATGCAAACAAATATGCCAAAGTTGTCCATCAGGCAGGAATTACAGTGGACCTGAAAAAGTGTTAGACAAATCGGTCTCAGAGTGCCTTAGGGAATTCTAGAGGCACTGCACATATGTGGTTCATTGATGATAAGTCTAGTTGCTATAACAAACAAACCTCAGATTGAGTAATGGCACCAATACAATGAAAGCTGATTTCTCTCTCAAAGTCCAACTAGGAGTTACTGATTAGATACAACCTCCTTATCTTGTACTTCTGACTATAGACAATACTGATAAATAAAAAATTATTGAGTGATCTTGATAAAAACAATAAGGCAAACTTTATTCAGAACCATGGCAATGAGTATAAGGACTATTTGCAATGAAGTCTGGTTTTGGGGAAAAAGATTGGATTCAGTTCCAAATACAGCATGGGCAAGTGAGAATTTATGGGTAAGTGGGAGCAGTGGGAGTTGAAGTAGAGTCAGTGAGTAGAAATTTACGAAGAGGAAATATCAGAACCAATGGGATTCTAGGCAAACTAACCTAATAGGATTTTTGTCAAAGGCAGGTCTGGGTGATCAGACATTACTTGAGTGATGGTAATGAGGAACATGATCAGATATGGAGGATGGGTTTTTTTCTTTCTTCTTTCTTTTTTTCAAAAGTGTATTAGTAGAGTTCTTTACTAAACCTAGATTTTATGGGAAAGTATACAAATAGGCCTAGGAAAAGGTTCAGAAGCCTGACAGAAGTTTGACAGGCAAAGACTCCTGTCAATACATGACTTTCAAGTTTTATAAACTTGTCTCATCAAGCCAAAGAAAAGAGAAAAATGACGCAGAGTTCCCATCAGAAATTTTTATGGGCCAACTCATTTCTGCCCACATTCCCTTGGCAGGGACTTGGCCAGATATCCAGACATTACTGCATCAGAGTGGCAAGGAAATCTGGTCTGCTGTGAACTTCAGGAAGAAGAGGAAACAGTCAGGTGAATGTGTAGGCAGTTTGTGTATGATATGATTGTCCCTTCTTTTTCACCCCTCCTTGTACTGAAGGTCTTTTCTATAAAGCCTTGCAGTGCCCCTCCAGTGTGGTGGCCTGCTCCCCCTACTCTCGCCTCTGAGAATGGCCTTATCACTTATAACAGAAGCAACAGTTTGCTAGGTCTGAACCTTGGCCTTCAGAGATTTGCACCTACCTGCTCTCTTTTTCTCTGTCATTACCGTGGAAGAACCACCCTCAGCAAGCTTGCCAGTCCTAGGAGAAGGGTCAGAGACATGGAACAGAGCCACTCCAGTCCAGCACAGCCCAGATCAGAACATATTTAGCCAACCTCGGATCTATGAGAATAAGTTTTTGTTTTAAGCCACTGAGTTTTGTAGTAGTTTGTGAGGCAGCAGATTTTGACTGTAGCTGATTGTTACATTTTGCCACAGCACTGCTGAACAACAGGTTTTTCTAAACTCTAACAGTTTCACCATAAATATCACAATTAGGGCTGGGAATTTAACTCAGTGGTTCCACTGCCTGCCTCGCAAGCGCAAGGACCAGAGTTCAATCCCCAGTACCAAAAGAAAACAAAACAAAAAAACATAAATATCACAATTAAGGGTCATTCCTTCCTCTTTTCATGTTAAAAAATATATGATAGTCCATTTCAAATGCATCTATTACAGCCAAATTTAAAACTATATATTACATTCCATTTAAAAAGCATATATTTCAGTTCAAAATTAAAATGCATATAGTATAGTCCACAATTAAACTATAGTTATTTTAACTTTAGATTACCTCACACACAATTGATAATACTAAATTTGAATAAAAATGTCTGCTTTTAAATGCATCACTGCTTATATTGATAGTGTATGATTTGGTTGAAGGAACTAATGCATATTTCCTGCCTATCATACTGAATATTTGATTATACATAGCATTATTTTAAGACATAATTTTAATATACCTGATGAAGAAAACTTATAATGATAAAGGTAAGAGCATTGTTCGTTGTGAGAACTCAAAAAATATACTCTAACTTGAGATCCAAGAGAGTAGTAATTCTTTATTCATTCAACAGACAGTGCTTCAAAGCAATTGCTGTACCTTTTACTTTGTCTTCTCTAGAGAGATCTGTAGAGAGACACAGTCTGGTTGGTTAATGACCAGCTGGTGGTATGTGCAACAGTTGTCCACCCTGGTTGCAATCAAGTATACAGGGGTAGGGAAGGGAGAGATGGAGAAAATAATAAAAGGAAAGAGGAAAAGAAAAGGAAAGGATGGCAATAACACAGTACAACTATGGCATGAGATGATAAGGCTGGGTAGTTCCCAGAGAAAACATATAAGAAAAACAGGCACCTTGAAATAATCCTTCCTACACTACCTGAAATGCCTGGTACAGGTCTCCAGGCAGGGGCCATAGTATATGCCGGAGCCTGGAGTGAAGAGAAGATGCCTTTGAAGTTGCCCTTCAGTGTTCTTTCAGCTCTTTCTGTGGTAGTTCTTTATGTCATAATCCACTATTTCCTGATAGCCAAGACTGGAGGAGGTGACTTTGTCCCACCTTTCCAAGCTCCCTAGAATTACTTCATTCTGTTATCTAGCACACCAAATAGAAATTATCTGTCTGCACATCTGGTATACACTATGAGCAGCAGGAACTGTGTCTATTTTATGCATTGGATCCCCAGAATTAACACAACACCTGATATACAGGAAGGAGGCAATAAGCACTGTCCAAGTCAAGAGCATCAATTTGCCTGTAAGCCCTTGTGCTTGAGGAATCATAAATATGCACAATAGATACACACATTTGCAAACATCTCATACTCAGTTTCAAGAGAGGTTTTTTCATTTTGTTCCCTGAAATTTCTTGGAGATTCTGAGCCCAAATGTTAAGAGATACCTAGATAAATAAAAATTTAAAATATATAATAAATTCTTGTCAGCCTTGAATCCATTCAAAATGACTTTGAGAATAAGTCTGCTGATATGATGATCATAATTATATTTCATTTTTATACATTATTTATCCATGTAATTATGAAATTGATGAAATACAATATAAGAAATTAAATCACAATGTGTTGCCTCTGAGGATTTCATGAATTATAATAACTATATTTCCTTCTGAAGTATTTAAAAGTTTATGTCCCTGAGAAATTAATTGTTTATATAGAAAACACAATCTTTAGAGGAATCTGGCTTTTTCCCCTTTTGATTTATTAAAGTAAAACCTATTTATATAAGCTTTGCAATAATAAAAACTATTGTAAAGTAATACATGGAAGATTAGATTAAAATAATGAACTAAGAGCAACTCCATTATAATTCAACATCTTTTGAAATGGTAGCTATATAAAATTTTAAATGAATAGGCACATATAGTTCTAAAAAATCAAAAGGCATACAAAAATTCTTATAAAGTAACAAGCATAAAATCAGACTGGCAAAGATATAAGCATTCAAAAACAGGTCAAAAGAATGTGACTGGAAATCAGAGCATTTCCAGAAGCCATACCAGCAAAGTCTACATATTCTAACAGCAAGAATGTTACAGTGAAATGTGATAGCTCAGTGTTACAGCCAAGTGTTATAGCTATCCGGAGGTGAAGAAGGTGAGAGGCACTCAGAGAGATGGAGGGAACCACCAGCTGGCCTAGAGGAGTCTGGACTCCAAAGTCTGAGCCCCAAACAAAAATGGAAGCAACCTCATATACAGATCTATGGGGTAGGAGGGTTGGGTACAAGTGCCAGGCAAGTGTCTTTACAGAAGCAGAAGGATGGAGTTAGCAGTACATCTTGAAACATCGGATAGGAACATCTTACAGCTGGCACAGTTACACTGCTTGAACTGTTGCATTTGCAGTGCGGGTACCTTTAACAAATCATGATTCTTGGCAAAAAACATGGGGGAGGCGGAGCTTGAGAACAGACAAGGGTCTGCCATGTTGTGTATTATTTCCTTATTAAGAAGAGACATGGGGACAATAAACATTCAAATTGTTTTTAGGACAGCAGGCCTGAACAGTAGCCACTAAGTCTGAGGTCTGCTGGTGCCAGAGTTGGAAGCAGAGAGAGAACAAATTCATTTCTATCCCTCGAAGGCTACAAAGAGTACAACAAGAAGCAGCATGGTTCCCACATTGGTTCTCTTGATCAGTCCATGCAAAAAGTGCTATAAACTGAATCTTCTGACTCTGAAGTCCCTTACATGTCCTGCAGCTTGAGAAACAGGGTAGAGCTTCTACCAGTTGAACTGGTCCTCTTCCCAAAACCAGAAGACAGGCTTTCTGCACCAGCTGCTTGTTACAGACCACCCCAGGCAATGGTGAAAAATATTTTTTTCAAAATTACTGACTATTGTACCAGTCAGAATCCAACCAGGAGGGAAAAAAATCATACCACTTATTTGAACAGAGAATTTAATATGAATTAAAGAATTGCTAACTAGATAGAAGGAATTGCCACACATACCTGGAAAGGTAAAAAGAGAACTCTAACTCAAGTACCCATTGATGAATGGATAGCAAAATATGGTATATGCATACAATAGAATATCAGTAAGCCTTGAGAAGGAATGAAGTACTTTCATTCATTCATGTTACAACATGGATGAAGTTTATTGTGGCTTGAATGTCCCTGCCAAAAGTCATGTCGAAATTTAATCCCCAACCTTGGTATTTAAAAGGTTAGAAACTTATTCTATGGTATTTGGAGGTGGAACCTTTGAGAGATAATTAAAGTTAAATGGGATCATAAGGGTGAGACCCTAATCAAATGAAACTATAACTTTGTAAGAAGAGGAAAGAACTGAGCTAGAACGTTCTCTCTCACCATGTTATGTCCTGAAATCACTTTGGGACTCTGCAAAATTCACACCATCAAGGATTTCATCAGATGCAGCTGCCTGACTGTGAACTTCCAAAGGCATTAGAACCATGAGCCAAATAAACCTTTTTTCTTTACAAATTACTCAGTCTATAGTATACAGTTAGTAGCAGAATGGACTAAGACAATTCTTTCCTTTTTGGTACCAGGGATCGAACTCAGGACCTTGTGCTTGGGAGGCAGGCTGTGGAACCACTGAGCTAAATTCTTGGCCCAAGACAATTCTTGAATATAGGTTAAGTGAAATAAGCCAATGGACAAATATTATATAATTCCTCTTACATGAGATGACTAGTCAAATTCATAGACATGGAAAATAGAATTGTGGTTGCCAGGGACTAGGGTGAGGGACAAGTGAGTTACTGTTTAATAGGTTTCAATTTGGTTGCACTTAACACTACTGAATCTTACACTTAAAAGTGGTTCAGATGCTAAATTTTATGTTATATACATTTGTCACAATTATTTTAATTTGGGGAATTTAAAAAATTTAAAAACAAATATAAAAGTTCAAAGGCCTCATGGAGGTATCTAGTATAGGAAACAGCTACTGACTGTAGGATTACTAGAATCAAAAGGAAGAAACTAGGCTGAGTGTGGTGGCACACACTCAGTACCCTGTGAGGCTGAAGTAAAAGGATCACAAATACAAGCCGAGCCTTGGCAAATGAGCGACTTAACAATACCCTCAAAATAAAAAACTTGGGGGGATACCAGGGATCAAACTTGGGACCTTGCACTTTTGAGGCAGGCAGCGGAACCACTGAGCTAAATCCCTGGCCCCAAAATCAAAATTTTTTTAAAGAGTTGGGGATGTTACTCAGCGCAAAGGCCCTGGTCTCTCTCCATACACACATACTCAGACACACACACTCACACACACACACACACACACACACACACTGGAATTAATAACATTTGAAGGGCTTCAAAAGCCTTAAAAGAAGGGATGCCAGAAGGTACTTCCTTTGGTGCATCAGAGATGGGACATCACAAGTCTGATTCTACCAGGGTTGGAAAACTGCAAACTGGAATTAGCTGGGAGGAACTCCTACTGCCAGGATGTGGGAGCCCAAAGTGACTCTCATAGGAAGAGTAAGAAAACAGAAAATAGCAAGGCCTTTCTTTCTTCTCCTACCTTTCCAAGTCCCTCTAGCACCTCCACACACACAATTGCATAGACTAGCAAGAAGCTAGCTGGAAAAGCACAAAAATATTTTTTAAAGTCCCAGCTCTAGCACCACAAAGCCAAATACTAAAGAGTCTATTTGGAGCTGAGAGACAGTAGCTTAATACCAGACAGTAACATTAAAGAATAAAAGTATAGAAGAAAAAACATTTTCCTTTACTGTCTTTGATTCTAAGACTGAGGATCAGTGAATTAAAATGACTAAAGATAGATTAACTGAAGCAAAGGTATACAAACTTTATTTGGTGCTAGTATCTTAACTTTTACACTCATGGAAGCCTACATAGAAAAGAAGTGAAGATCCAAAGTAGTTAACCTTAAGGAGCTTATATACCATTTCAACAAAGGGCAGTAAACTATAGAGAAGTAACTAAACAAAAGAAAAGGGACTCAAGTTTCTAGGGGAGATAAATTGTGGAAAGGTAAATGGATGGGGAAACTAATAGAAGAAAGGATTATTGTACTAAAATGTGTTTGTATAGGCTGATTTCATTGCCAACTCAGTTCCAAATGATAAGCATTGTCCTCTTGGTAGGGAAGAAGGAAGGAGGAAAGCCCTCACAAAGGGAAATTTATCTTTGTTTTTGGGAAGACAGGTAAAAGACAAAGGTTCTTTCTGTGTTTGTGGCTTTTTAATTTCTTTTAGCTCAAAATAATCCTTAAGCCAAATTCATATATTTTGAGTGGCATGCAGTACTAGCTTTTCATTGCTGTGAACAAATACCTAAGGAAAATAACTTAAAGCAGGAAATATTTATTTTGGCTTACAGTTTCAGAGATATCTTTCCATGGTCAGCTGGACCCAAGGCAGAAGTGTCACAGCAGAAGAACATGGCAGAAGAAAGCTTCTCATCTTATTTCATCCAGGAAATAGAAAGAGTGAGGAACCCAGGGAGGAAGGGAGCAGAGACCAGGTACAGTCCCCAAGGTCACGCCCACATGATCCAGTCCCTTCAACGAAACCCCATTTTCTCAGTTTCCATTACCTCCAAATCATGCTGTCAAATTATGATTTCATCAGTGGGTTAATCCATCGATGAAGTTTAGAGCCCTCATGGTTAACTTCTAAAAGCCCCATCTCTGAACACATGAGACGTTTGGTAGACATTTTGTATCTAAACCATAGCAGATCACATATTCTGATCTTTTTTAACAGCAAGAAAAAAGTACCAAATGTACTTAGGATTTTCACCATATTCTAAGTTTCTTAAATTCTACTTTAAATTTTTTCAATAGTAAGCAATTATAAAGAAAACTAGAAATAGTATTACATAATAGCAATATATTACAGTGGTTTTAAATCTACATTCACTTGTAAATATGTCTTGTCTATAATGTTCAAGAAATATTCAGTCTCCATAGAAATAATCTTTATAGATGTTAACTTTAAAATTGATATGTAAATCTCATGTCTTTCACTCATTGAAATGTTTTTGTTTCCTTATATATTTACTGCAGTGTTATTTTACTGCATATTTCTCACATCAATTTGATTCAGAAAAACTTTTCTCCAGGCTTTTTAAAAAATATTTTAATACTTTTAAAAGTGAGTAGCTAAACTTGTATGGCTTTGGATTTTTTGTAACCTTGGAAAACATCGTTTATACTAAGTGATGGTCAACAGTATCAATTGAATGTTAATTTCTTTTTCTGCCATAGCTCATAATCACTAGGTCGAGAATCTTCTCTTTCTCTGCCTAAACCTTCTAATGTACTTTCTATACTATCTAAATTAAATCTAGTTGCTTTCACAACATTTCCCAACCATGTTATCTGACAGTGGTTGCAAGATAAAATTTGACATGAATTTCTTTAAAATATGCCGATTTTCACTGCTCCAGAGATTATCAGAAATTATCTCTTGAATTATGGCCCCAAAACGTGATTATGTTACGTCTTCTACTAACAAACTCTAACTGTGCACATTAACTGACACAAAGAATAGTTTTGGATATTTCAAGCCAAAGTCTAGCTCACCCATCTCTTTACCAATCATGTCAATGTGATTGCTCTGGACTGCACTCCTCAGTCTTTCAAATTAATACCTAATGTCTAAAGAAGACTTTTTTAGTTCTTCAATTAAGTTTTTCTTTTTTAAAAAGGTACTCATTACAACTGTCATAAAATCAATAAAATACTCATTTTGACCTCCGTATTTTTGTCTCTTGGTCCAGCAATATATACAATAAGTGTTTAACATTTTGTCCTTTCCACAATCTGACTGAATTGAGTTATATAGACCTTTTAAATTTTTATGCATGGCATTCTGTCCTACTTAATTACCTGTTAAATTAATAATTGCACGTTAAGCTGTCTACATAGTGACAATTTGTTTTACAATTGCTTGTCAATCTTATATGTTTGGCCATCCTAGCAGTAAATTTTGAAATTATTTCTAGTGAATTCAGGAAATTTTCTATTCTTCAGTAAATGCTGTGCCACAAAAACCATTGTGCTTTGTTGTAAAAACATCATGCCAAAATTCTCTATCACCATTTACTTGTCTGTATGGAGTACTATTGATTGCTATTTATTTGGTCTTCTTTGTTCCGTTTAGTAATTATGTGTGAGGATTTTTGAGTTAAAGTGGCATTTATTGATTGTAATTAAATCTTCATCAAGGAAGAAGAGAAAGTTGCAACATTGCAAAGATTCTTCTGATCTGCTATGAATTTCCTTAAAACAATTTTCTGTCATTCTTTCTTTTAATCATCGTAAAAAATTTAATGGCCTGTTTGCAATTCTTATCTTGTTGTATTCAGTGGAAATCTGTTGCTCATTGTTGTCATTGTTGTTCATCTGTTGATGAACATTTAGGTTGTTTTCACCTTTTAGCTGTGTGAATAATGCTACATGAACTTTGGTGTGCAAGTATCCATTTGAGTGTTTGTTTTCAGTTTCTTAGGTGTATACTTAGGAGCGGAATTTCTAGGTCAAATCTATGTTCAACTCTGAGGAACTCATGCTTGCCTTTTGCACCTAAATTTTCTTTACTTTAAGTTTTCTTAAAGGTGAAGTTCTTCAATCCACACAAAATATTTTCCTGATAATTATGTGTGGGACAGAGCTAACTATATTTTTACATGAATGTATAGTCAATTATGCTGATCTCTATTTATTGCATAGTATACTTTTTTCCACTGCTTTGCCATACCCTAAATTTTCATATAAAACTTGAGATTCTTTCTGAACTCGTTCTTTCCACTGAGCCCATCCACAGCTGAACAGAAGCCTGCATTGTTCTTTTTTGAAAGTATTCTTACCTTTTCTCATACATGTTTTCCTCTAGATAAACTTTAAAAAGAAGGGCAATCATTAGGGGCACGGTAGACTAGGGAATTTCTAACTTCAAATTTATAGAGTTTAATTAAAACTTTCTATGGACATTAATTGGAATTTTGTTGATTGACAGCTGTATGGCTTTTTACAATATTAAGCTCTTGCACCCAGAACCTTGGTCTTTCCTCCATTTATTCAGGTCACCCTTCAGTAAAAACCTGCATTCTCTTTACTTATTTCTAAATTTTGTTGCTACTGTGAATAAAGCATAAAAATGTCTGTCTTGGCTGCAGTCCGACCGGGAGGAGGGCAGTGTAGTCTCCTTGGTGCTACGGAGATCTCCAACCAGGACAGTTCTCTCTCTTGGGGCCTCTCCTGTCCTGCCCTTGAGTGTCCTCGCCTCCTAGGCCTCTCGTATCCAATACCGTGGGGCGAGGTGAGAGCAGGCCCGGGGAGGGTGATCAGTCGGAGGAGCTGCAGTCTCTACGAAGATGATAGAAGTACTGTCAACAACTGACTCCCAGAAACTGCTACACCAGCTGAATATCCTGTGGGAACAGGAGGCCAGATGTCAGCCAAAGGTCTGCCGCTTGAGACTAATTGAATCTGCACATGATAATGGCCTTAGAATGACTGCAAGACTGAGGGACTTTGAAGTGAAAGGTCTTCTTAGTCTAACTCAGTTCTTTGGCTTTGATACAGAGACATTTTCTCTAGCTGTGAATTTACTGGACAGATTCCTGTCTAAAATGAAAGTACAGCCCAAGCACCTTGGGTGTGATGGACTGAAATGCTTTTATTTGGCTGTAAAATCAATAGAAGAGGAAAGAAATGTCCCATTGGCAACTGACTTGATCTGAGTAAGTCAGTATCGGTTCACGGTTTCAGACTTGATGCGAATGGAAAAAATTGCATTGGAGAAGGTGGATTGGAAAGTCAAAAGCTACTATTGCCTTTCAATTTCTACAACTCTGTTATTCACTCATTTAAGAGAGCTTGCCATTTGAAAGGAAAAATAGCCTAACTTTTGAAAGACTAGAAGCTCACCTTAAGGCACCCTTCTGTGTTGGCCTTATCTATCATTAGAAATCCAAGCACAGAAATGTGTAGAGTTAACAGAAGGAGTAGAATGTCTTCAGAAACATTCCAAGATAAATGGCAGAGACCTGACCTTCTGGCAAGAGCTTGTATCCAAGTGTTGAACTAAATATTCATCAAACAAGTGTTCCAAACTGAATGTTCAGAAGTTGAAGTGGATTGTTTCTGGGCTTACTGCATGGCAACTGAAGTATAGCTACTATAGAATAACTCACCTTCCAACAATTCCTGAAACAATTTCTTAATTAGTAACTTTGGTTGTTATTCTCCATATAAAAAAATTGTATAATTTTCTTCTACAATTGAAGTATTAAAATATTATCTTCAAAATAAACCAACTGGATTTGGAATAGCAAAAGGGAAAAACTGATATCACCAATCTAGTCCACTAACATTTGAAGACATTTGCTATATATAAGGTACAATACCCAGGCATGGTGGTGCACGCCTGTAATCCTAGCACTTGGGAGACTGAGGCAGGAGGCTCGCCATGAGTTTGAGGCCAGCCTGGGCTACATAGTGAGTTCAAGGTCAGCCTAAATTACATAGCGAGACCTTGTCTCAAAAAAAAATTTTTTTTAAAAACACCCTTAGAAGTTTCCAATCTCTCATATATATATATCATATATATATATATGATATATATATCTCATATATATATATCATATATATGGGATATATATATATCTCATATATATATCATATATACGGGATATATATGATATATATATACCATTTACATTAAATAAGCAGCTTAGAAAATAACATCTTCTTTAATAACCTGAATTTTTAAGGTAGTGCTGAAGTAATTTTTTAATTGCACATTTTGCTAAATATAGACCTAAGCTCTAGCTCATTTAAAGTTGTAATAGAACCAAAAGGTTGATCGATATATGAACTAATTTGAGACTGTTAGCTTATAAGCAGAATCATTATGAATTTGAATGTTACACCTAAAGAAAAGGTAATACGAAGCAGATGATCTCTTTTGGGTTTCTGAAAATTGCCAGTATGTCTCAACATACTGCTATTGCAATTAGAATAATAGAAAATAATTCTCTTCGTAAAAAATATAAATTCAGAATGAAGAAGACCTAAAAATTCTAAACAACCCAATATCAATCAGCGAAATTGAAAAATATAAATTCAGTCACTGTATATATTCTATATGTTCTTGCCATCTAAATTTATTAACTTACAGCAATGATTTATCTTTTCCTACTCAAAACTAAATGTTAATATTTAACACATATAAATATGATTATGAAACTTAGGTATGAAAAATTTACCATTAATAGCTGGTAGTATTTTGATAAAGTTTTGATAAGTTCTTTACATAAATATTATTATTGCGGCAACAAAAAATTTTCTTTGAAGCCTTCCTCCATAACCCTAAACTATGGATTCCATAATGTTATAATGGATTTAAGTTATGAACCCTCAAAACATCACAACTATAGGGCCGAGGATTTAGCTCAGTGGTTCCAGTGCCTGCCTCGGAAGTACAAGGTCCCAAGTTCAATCCCTGGTACAAAAAAATAAAAAATCACAATTACATTAGTATGATGTTCTCCATCTTTGGAAAATTGCCTAATTAATATAATGCTGCAGTAGGATTATTTAGATTTGAACTGATCTGTAAAGCTAAAGGCATAAATGTGAAACACTTAACACATGCCTGAAAAGGTAAACTTTTCAGTTTACCAGTCTTCATTTCTAACATTAATTTAACTTTCTATATTGGATCGATATATTATATTTAGGTGATATTGAAAATGGTAACCTACTTAATTTAAATGTTAAATTTTAAATTATGAGGTTTACATCAAAACCAACATTTCACACATGCACGTTTTTAAGGCATGATAAAGGTTATGTTCTAGATAATGTAATGGTTTCTTGGCCCTCATAATGCAAGTAATAGATAGCTCAGAGATGAGAATATTATTGCTATATGGGAATTACATTTAAATTTAAAAACATTTTGTATTAAGCCAAAATACAGGCCTACTAAGTTTGGCATATTCATTGAGCTGTTTCTTCTAAAAAAAACAAGTGACATTTATATCAATGATAAAAATTTCTATACAGAATCTACTCCCTCAGTCTATCTAGATCCATTTAAAAAATGTTATATTACAAAGTCAAAATCAATCATCACTCTGAAAATTTGCTTTACCCTAAGTTCTGGCTAGATAAAGCACTCCAGGTTTTACTATAGACTGTTTCTATAAAACTGCCATTGCTTCCAGTTTTTTTTTTAAAGAATAGAATACACTTTCACATATTTCCATAATGTGTCTTAAGAAAAGTAAGGAGGCACCACTATAATTATAAGATTGCTGAGGTAGTGTTTGGAATTCTCCATGTGAGCCAATCAATGTAAGGAGCTGTACATACATTGTTAGTGTTGTAGACAGTTAGTGCAGCCTGAAGCTGAGTCTATCCAGAATGGCTGTAATCAATTTTGACATCATGTTAGAGATAAATAAGCATTGAAAAATAAACCAAAGAATCACAATATATTCTACCTTTAACTTTTTGTAAACCATGTTTTGTGGATATTTTCATTTTTATCATAAAGCTGATCTATTTCAACATTTTGAAAACATCAGTTGGCAGAGGTAACCTAATCGACTACCATTACATTTGCTACTAAGAGATATACCTTTCAATAAAATTATTGAAAAGCAAAAAAAAAAAGTCTGTCTTTAAATGCTTTAGGGAAATATCTATTTAGTAATAATAATATTACTCCTTTAATAGTTCTTACATTTTTAGACATTTAAGCTTTTTCAACTTCCTGCTGTTATAATTTAGGAGTATGTTACACATGAATCTTTAATGACACTGTAGATTTTCCCTTAGAATATTTAGAACAGACTTCACATTTTTGGACAATCGTAAGGTTCTTGAGGCACATTCTTGACATACTGATTTCCATTACACTAAAAATAAAATTCAGATTCTTCACCATTGTCCATATAGCCAACCTTACACAGTTTCTACCACCCTCTCTAACGTAATCTCCTGCCACTTTCTCTCTAGTCCACCATGACCCAAATGATTGCCCTTCTCTTTTTCTAGAATAAACCAAGCTTATTACCCAAACTTCAGAGGATAAATGCAATAAAAACTTATCTCACCCTCACATAAATCCACCATATTGTAACTAGAACATCTGGAACACGTGGTTTCCAAAACTATTGGAAACTATTCCAAAACTATTTCCAAAACTGTTGCAGGTGTGCAAAGAGAGTTCTTAACTGTCTTGACCCACATGTCATATATGTCATAGTCCATTAATCCAAACTGGTCACATGATCCAGCCTGACTGCTAAAAAGGCTTGGAAGTGCCAACACAGACATGGAAAATTAGCTGAGCACACTTGTCTCCGGCACAATGACCAAGTAAATGCTTTTACCTTTCTGTCGTTTTTCTGGAAATTAAATACACTCTCCTATATGTTTATTAGCTGGCAGTATCATGCTTTTATGAATCACTTTTGCATGTCTTTTCCATAATTATCCATAAAAATTCTGGCTAAATTCTTATTTGACCACTAGACCTATTTATATATGAAGGCTTTTAGGATTTTAAAGATTCCATTGCCACCTATTCCAAATATTTTTTCTGCATTTACTTCGCATTTTTAATGTTACATATTTTACTGGTAAAAGTATGTTTTATGTTAAACTAATAATCTATATTCTATTTGTTTACTTTGACTAATAATCCATTCTGTTGTTTTCCTTTTTAAATTTTTCCATTGCTTTTAAACTTGAAAAGCCCTTTTCTTTCTAAATACCAAATTCACTTATTTCTTATTTTTTATGCTTAGAAATAATTTGTTGCTAGCACATGAGGGGAAATGAGGAACTCCCCAAAAACCTAAAAATGAAATCACATAATAGACCAGAACACAGACATGCATCATTCCACTAGACAAATTGGCTACTAAGCCAGAGCTTTATCACATAAGGATATGATAGAAGCCAAAAAGACATAGTCCAAGGAAGGAGTGCCACCATCAGATCTATGTGACAGCTGCTTCTCTTTGGAAATAGACACACCTGGTTATCACCAGCCACTAGAACATCCAACTCTGTTTATGATTTCAGGGTCTCAATGCTCACTTCTAATTATGAGCTGTCTTTCCATATTGCTTGCCTCCAGTGAGAGAACACACTGATTAAGGAATACAAATATCCAGTCTACCTGACAGCTACATTTGTGTTGCAAATGATGGGGCTGACACTCTAATTTACACAGCACTGTGTGTGTCTACTTAGAAAAAGTCAGTTCTCAGAAGCTAACTTTTTGGCTTATGATCAAAGTCAAATTTCAGAGCCTTGAACACAGAGACAACGCTCAGAAGCTGTTCCTTATTTGGACTGGAAAGCTATCATCGTCCCCAAGTGGCACCTGTGTATAGCTCAATGCACGATTACTCCACAGACCAGCACACTTCCTGAATCATTTGTATTTTCCTACAATAAGAACCATACTAACATTGTCTAAATTATTGCAGTTTCAGTATTTGTGTTACTGAAGCAAATTCATTTAAAGTCTAAATCAGCATCAGCAAGTGGGCCAAATGAGATCTGCTGTCTGTGTTTGCAAATAAGGTTTTCTTGAAACACAGCCATACCTATTCATTTTGATATTATGTATGGCTGCTTTCACTCTCAAACACTAGAGTTAAAGTAGTTTTAACAAAAAGACATATGGCCCATGAGCCTAAAATGCATTCTATCTTGCCCTTTATAGAACAAAGTTTCTGCCCTAGTGGATGGCATAGCAAAAAGATTTTTAAAAAAGAAATAAAACCTGGATCCCTGGATGAGCTGATGGAATAGAGCCTACATGCCCATCTTCAACTAGACATTAGAAATGCATCTTGATTATACTACTGAATTTTTGTGGTGTCTGACCATAATTAACCGTCATCTAACAATTCATCTTGCTAAGTGATTATACCTGGTGTGATCAAAAGATATGTGAATGCTTAAATTTTTTTAATGCAGTGAATGTTTAAATTTAAAAATTAAGTAAAAGCCAAGCTTTGTGGTGCATGCCTATAGTCCCAGCACTCAGGAGGCTGAGGCAGGCAGATTGCCTGTAGTTCGAGGCCAGCCTGGGCTACAAAGTGAGCTCAAGGCCAGCCTGAATTACATGGTGAGACTCTGTCTCAAAAAAAAGAAAAAAGAAAAAAACCCTAAAAACTAAGTAAAAGACACATTGCTGTTAATAATCCTCCAAATACTTCCCCTTGCTTTGAACACTCTTATCTCATTGTTCTTGCTACTTTTCCGAGAAATTTACAGTTTATGTTTACGGCAATTTCTATCAAATAAAAATATTACATTGTGTCCTCATCCACATTATCCACCAGATCTGGCACCATGCAATTTCTGACTCTTCCCCAAAGTCAAAATGACTGTGAAAGGAAACATTTTGAATCAATTCAGGACACTCAGGCAGCCACAACAGCACAACTAAAGACACACATGAAAGAGAACTTCCAGAACTGCTTCAGAATGTGACAAGAATGACGGGATAAGTTTTTGAAGGAAGAGGGAGTATTCTGCGAGGGATTGATGGCAATGTGTCTTTTACAATAATGAAACTTTTAACATATATTCACATATTTTTATCACGTCTCATCCTTATCAGGTTAGGCTATGTTATGCTGCACTACTCATAACCCTTAAAATTCTAAGTGCTTGTAAGACATAGCTTTATTTCTCACTCATGCTATATGTCTGTCCCGTATAAGTCAGCTGCCAGTTATGCTTCACATCTTCTCACTCCAGGACAAGCAGAGGGAGCCCCCATCATTTGAATCATTATTGTTACTGTGAAGGGGGAAAGATAGGAAAATCATGAACCATTTCTTTAAGCTTCACCTGGAAGTGATATTCGTCACTTTTGCTCATATTCAGTTGACCAACACAAGGTCTGTGCCATCACAGATATGAGTGAGGCTCTGTCCATTCTCCTCAGATACCAGGGCTGGGCTGAAACACAGTGCAGTTCCCAGCAAGCTGGCAGCTTCCCACCTCAAATGTCTGCTTCTCTGCTGTTTCCAAGTCCTGCCCCAACACTTGAGCTTGGTCCCCACCTATGGATCCAACCCAGAGACACAAGGATGCTAATGCTGCTGGAGCAACCTTCAGCAACTGGAGGATGAGAGTTAGCCATACGTACCCAGCACCTCCTTCCTTTGATAGCACAAATCTTAGGCATGGTTCACTTGATCCCTCAGAGGGACCGCAGCAGAACTGAGCATCAGCAGAACTGAACATCAGCTTTGCCCCCATTCCTGACTCACATCCTCATTTACTCACTTTTGTTTCCTGAGGTCACCCTCACTTCACTTAAGTCTTTGTCTCCAGGCTGGATTTTTCCCCTTTATTTCTATGGTTAGTCCCTGAGAAGCTCGGACAACATGCTCCAGTCACACTGAAGCATGCATTGTTTTCTTGCACAAGCCTTAATTTTCTACATTTATGCCATTAGTCATTTTTCTGTCTGAATCAATCCTTCCTGTTTTTAACATTTTTAACTCAGATTATTCCTCCTTTCTGGTGGGAAATGATTGATTTCATGAGAGTGAATTTCATGTTATTACATATTTTCTATCTTCCAGAATGCATGTTTTTTTTAGTATTATCTTAGCTCATGCAGGTCCTTGTAACAAAAATATCCTAAACTGGGTGGCTTATAAACAACAAACATTTATTTCTCATAGTTCTGGAGTCTAGAAGTTCTAGGTCAAGGCATCTACAGATTCAGTATCTGGTAAAGGCTCGTTCCCGGCAAGTGAGTTTCCTCAGGCCTCTGCCTTCATGTCGTAGTCAACTCCCAGAGGCCTCGCCTCTTAATACCTCTTCATACTTGGGCATTAGGTTTTCAGGTATGAATCTGGGAAGGATATAGTTAGGCCCATAGCAAGTACATTTGAATGTAAACTTTCTTCAAGACAGATGACAATGTCCTCCCCTATGTGTGCAATGTAGGGGTCCTAATACAAAAGATTTAAATAACAATAAAACTTTATCTTTTAACACCAAGTCTGCTTAATAAATTTGGAATGCAAGATAACCTAGAAGAGTCTAGTCTACTGCATGGTTCAGCAGTGATGAATTAATCAGTCATAATTTAACACTGACTATGATCAAATCAGAACTATGATTAGGAGATAGGCAATGGAGAGTACATACATGGTAGGCAGAAGGAAGAGAATTCAAAAGATATTGCCTAACACTGAAACAGCAGAGGGTAGCCATACAACATGTTAAACTGAGACAAATTAGCCCAAGCATTGAAAGAGACTACCTTGAAGCAGGAAAAAATAAAGAAGAGCAAGCGGGGCAGGAGAGCTGCTGGTTTTCATAACAAACATTGCAGAACCGTTTGTTTGCAATACATGATAACTTATTTTTTCCCAAAATGTAGGATATAAAATGGTTTTTTAAATAAATAAATAAAACTGTTTCTAAGTGTCTATCTTTTAGGTTAATTTTCTTTATGGCTCATATAAATGAGAACCCCTTCCACTTTTCTGGATCAAGAAGGTGACTGCTAGTTTCTACTGTGTAGAGTATCAGGCAAAGCTGGTTATTCATACGTGGTTACAGGATCAAAAGTCAGCCTTTCAGAACCACGATGCAATTAATTACTGTTAAGTGCTGTATATTACTGTTTAAAGTATTATGAAAGCATAAGTTAAATAGTGATTATATTAAAATGACTTATAGAGGTGGCACAGTAGTATGTACCTATAATCCCAGCTACTCAAAAAGCTGAGGTAGGAGGATCATTTGAGCCCAAGAGTTCAAGGCCAGCTTGGGAAATATAGTGAGAAGCCATTTCAAAAATAAATAATTAACGGGGCATAGTGGCACATGCCTGTAATGCCAGCACTCAAGAGGCTGAGGCAGGAGGATCGCCATGAGTTCAAGGCTAGCCTGGGCTACATAGTAAGACCTTGTCTCAAAAAAATAAATAAATAAAAATAAATAAATAAATAACAAAAAAGATAACCTAGAAGATAATAATCTCTTTTTGAACTCCATGGCAAAGTTCTGAGAAGTCCAGGTATGTTCTACACTTGAAGAAGTTGTCACCTCTCTTGTGTTCCAACTTCATAAATGGGGGAGTAGATGCAAATGCAAAACCAACTATGAAGCACATAATACCCCTACACTTCTTGGAAATAGTCCTGCATTGTGTTGATGATCTAACATTCTCAGGTTCAGAGAAATGTATGCATTTAAAAAATACTGGTTGAATTCCTATTATGTGCCACAGTATGTGCTAGGCCCCAAGAATATGAAGGCATACAACAATCATACTTCCTGCTATGGAAAACTAACCTCCCCATGTGTGCATGGCTGGGGAGGGAGATATCGTAGCTCAGTTCTTTTTTAACTAAATGATTTTGGGTAAGTCACTAGGTATATTGTGTATTGTGACCAACATTTGTGTGTGTGTGTGTGTGTGTGCATTTTATAAAGATTAGATAATGCTCAGAGCCCTGGTCTTCTTGCTGAACAACTCAGATGACCATAGACTTAGCTATCACTGAGTGTGAGTGCCCAGGCAGGGAATGAATAACTGGATGGAAACCATGATGTGCCCAATGGAGTACTAGAGCTCTTTGCACATTTTCTCCAATGTCAAGGGCAGGTAACACCCCTTTGGGCATACCAGGAAAAGAGAGGCAGCTGTCTCAAAAAACTATGACTGCCTGGAAGGAATCATATAAAAATTTTCAAGGAAGAAAAAGAAAAAATTTATTGTATATGTATTTACTACATAAATAATAAATTTTTCATATATATATGAAGTTTATAAGACTCAATTTTTCCAAAGTCTGGCCATGATGGGAATTAGGTCAGGGTCATGTGAGATTTTAGGCTGATGCTGCATTCAATTGTCTATCCTCAACACCTAGGGAAGGTTCTTTCCCAATTGTTTCCTAGGTATTCATTTTAAGAAAGCCACCATGGGAAACACTTTTTCAAATGGTTTTTTATCTGAGGGGAGATAACAAAAAAAATATGCATCTGTTTATCGTGGGCAGTTTCCAAATCCACAAAAGAAATGTGTACTCTAGAACAATATTTCTCAGGCTTTTCTCTTTTCATTGTCACCCAAAGGAGAAAATAAATTTAATTTAAAGTTAATTTAAATTAATTAATAAACTTTAACTTGAAAGGAAATTTCTCCCCTAAAGAGAGAAAGTAAGTACTAACAGCACAATGTTTTCAGGTAGCTTTTGAGCTTTGGTATGGGGGACACAAACCATTATAATATATAAAAACTTTAATCCCTTAGAAACCAATTTTTGCCTCCTTAAGGACAGTATTATCCCTGTTGAAAAGGCATGCTCTGTAGAAGCATAGAGAATTCTTTAATATGTTGAGGAAATATCCTCTGGGGCCCTCCCAATCACTTTTCCCAAGTCTTGGGCAACCTAGTGTACTGAGTGCCTTAATATGTGCCTGAATATGTGACGCTAAAGAGAAGGCCCTCTGGATGCCAAGCGACCACTACAATGCAAGTGTCTTGTGAGTCTCTGCCTACAACACCCACAATCTTAATATGGAAAGAATAAAGTAGCAGTGAAGTCAGCAACCCAAAGAGTTTTCACCAAGCAATTCAAGTCAAATGCCAGACTGACTGTTTCATATTTATTCAACACCTACTCTGTGCAACATTCTGGGATAAGATACTCAGTGGGGTTTGTGGATCTTAAACAATGTCTGGTTTTCTTTAGTCACCTGCAGTGAAAACATCAGGGAGTCCTACAAGCATGGAGGTTGAGGTGGTCTTCACACAAGAAGGACTTTCCATCTTCACATGCAGCAATTCACTCTTCTAAAATATCTTACTCTATAACCCTGAATTAAGAACAGTCTTCAGGGAAACAAAGGTACTAATGTACTAAGTACTTTGTAAAAAGGTACAAAGGCACTAAACAAAGATACCTATAGCTCATCTTTCTCCCAGAAAACTCTTAACAGGGAATGAATCAAAAGATGTAACTGAGTTAATAACACTTTGGCATAGAGGACCAAATGTCCTCACGGCTTACAATGATTTGTCACTTTATATAAGTTATTTCTGATTTGGAATCCTGTTTCTTCATCCTTCTTAGTCTCTCACTGAAATTTCACACTTTTGCCAAAAATCTAATACTCAGGAGAAATTAAAATCAACAGAAAAATTCATAGGTCAGATCCTTTAGAACTATGCAACTCTGTGAGCCAATTCTACTGCAGAGAAAATTGGGCTGCTTGAGGGTGTAATTAAAGGCAATTCAAATCCAGATGTGGGGCAGGGTTAGGAAGATGAGGACAGATGCTCAATATTAAATCTTCTAGGAAGGGTGGGAAGGAAGGAGAGAGGAGGAAACTGAAGGGAAGGCAACTTAACAAGATGATAAATACTTAAGTGAAATTATGTCACCAAATGTACCTTGGCCACATTGTCTTATTTCACATCATTGGACAAAAAAATTTTTAAATTCATATATAAGTTCGTAAAGCTAAGAGAAACCAGACTGCCAAAATTATTCAACATGAATCTCCAAAATTTAAGGATGAGGCAGGCAACATTTCATTATCACAGTCAAGTGCAAATCAGACCATAGAGAATATCTTCTAGTTGAGATTTCAGCTGTATTTTATTAGGAACTGAGTAGAATTATTAATCTGCACAGACTTGAGAGCTGTTTTGCATCTTCAGCTAGTAGTTATTCAAAATGTCAGAGGGAAAACCATCAGACAGCTTTTCCAAATGAGCAGAACAAGCATATTGGGATATCATAGGTGTTTGTATTGGGCCAGAAAATGCAAGTAAGGGAACAAATTTAAGCATTTGTTTATATATGGGAAAGTGGTGATGATTTATTTGCAGAGTTTTTGCAGTTCGCTTATGAAATTGATGGAGAAATAAATATGAGTTTACTGGCTTTTAACCAGTATTGGACCACTGAGACTTATATAAAACATGTAGGTACACTCCAGTTTCCCACCCTGGTACTTTCTGGAACTGGCAAGATTCCTTAAGGAAGAAATCTTGAAATTATTTAATTTCTTTGTTGATGTTGCTTGTATAGTTCCATCAACATGATCATGCACATGGGAAAGAGAGAGATAGAAAGTGTCAGGTCAAATTCAGCTTTGTAACGCATACACTTGGAGTCATAAACAACTAGAAAAGAATAATTTTTCAGACACTTCAGCTGATTTGACATAATACCAACTGAAATGAATACTTGAAACAATTTGATTAGTGTAGAAAGCCAGTTTGAATAATGCTTGAATCAGGAAGTGTTTTTAAACTGAATATATTCTGGTCTACTTGTTTTAAATCCACTAGACATTTTGTCAAATCTCTGCTGCATTTTCTGTTTTGTGAACATGGTGTTATTTGCATCACCTTTTCATGGGGTCCATCCAAGGCAAGTGGTGAGAAGATAATTGACATTTGCCAACTAATAGGAGTTTGGGTTTGCAGGAAAAGTCCTATGAACCTTAATATTCCAAAGCAACTGGATTTTAAGTAATTGTTTCATTAAAAGTGAGCTAAGCTGAACATGGTACTCAGGAGGCTGAGGCAGAAGGATTTCAAGTTCAAGGTCAACCTGGGCAACTTAGCAAGATGATGTCTAATTTATAAAAAAGGGCTGGGGCTCAGTGGTAGAGCCCTTGCTTAGCATGAACAGGCCATGGCTTCGGTTCCCATTACCACAAAAAGGGAAAAAACAAAAGCAAAAGTAATCTGTATGATGTATGTTGCCAAATGTAATTTTGATTTCATACATTTAACTTACAGCTTAAAACATTGTATGCATTTGTGTGCAGTATGTGTGAATATACAAATCAAAGTGTGGAAAGTCCTTTATCAGACCCATGCCCTGGTTTGGAAAATAGTTAATTCTTAAGTATTATGTAGATAGCCCAGAAGCTACAATCCGTCAGTGTCAATATCTTAGGTTACAGCAGTGGTGTTCAGTGGGAACACCTGGCGGTGTCTGGGGACATTTCTGGATATCACAGTTGTGCAGGTGTTGGCATCTAGTGGGTAGAGGCTAGGGATGCTGCTTTAAAAATCCTACAGTGCACAGGACAACCTGCCATGACAAAGAACTATCCAGCTCCAAATGTCAATAGTGTCAAAGGCAAGAAACTCTGGGTCATGACAAAGAAAATGAAATTAGACTTTTTTCAGGAATAACTGCTGAGTCTCAGAACATTTCTCCATATGATTACAAGGTGGAGGGAAAAGAAAAGCACTGAACAAGAAGTTATGAGTTATTTCTACTCATTTCTCTGTCAATGTGGGTAAAAGAAAAGGACAGAACAACTTAGAAGTAGTAATAAGTTACTTAGACAAATTATTTATATGATCTTCAGTTTCCTTATATGTTAAATAAGGATCTCAAAGTATTACATCTACAAACCTTCCAATTGTGCTTTCCAATCAAGCCAGAACTCAATTTCATGTAATAGTTTGCCATTTTTTAATTTTTTTCTACATTCATCATTGCATTTACTTAAATAACATTATTGAGTAATTAATAGCATTGACATAATTTGGATTCTTAGAAGAAAAGCACAATCCTATAAATGCTTAGAACTCTCCAAGAGACAAATTTTGCCCTGCTGTCTACCTCTGCACCCCCCACCAAGATTCAGAGGCTGCATCCCCTCCCCTTGAGTCTGGGATGGGCTTGTGGCATGTTCAGGCCACTGCAATCAGTACCAGTGCTGTGCCAGTCCCAGGTCCAGGCCTAAACATGACCAACGGCTTTGGGATATTTTTTATTATTAATTTTATTGATACATTTTAGATATACATAATAATCACATTCATCGTAGGAAATTTATACCTGTACCTGATATATCTTGATTCTTCTTTATTCTCCTTTCCTTCTCCTCCTTTCAACCCCTCTTCCCCTCCTTATTTATGAAAGCTTTGTTTCCATTTTTTTCTTCTATTGTGTTTTTTTTTCCTTTTCCCTTCCTTCTTTACACCCTCCCCCCTCACTAGTTCCCCTTCTTATTTGAACAAGTTCTTCCTAGTTCACAATATCTATTATACATTTTGGTCCTTATTCACACTTTCAGTTTCTCACACCAGAGAAACCCTGCCATATTTGAACATGTGTGTCCAACAGCTTTGTTTTTAAACTCTCAGATCCAGCTGTGGCCCACAAAGAAGTCCAGACAGAGTCATATGGGAAGAGTCCTGGAAGATGAGAGGACAACTTCAGTGCTCATCACTGGCTAAGTCCCCAGCTGAAGACAACTATAGGAGAAAGCCAGTCAACAGCTCACGGAGTAGAAGGACCCTAGGTAAACCCTACTGGATCCTGACTCACAGAACTCAGAGTCATGCATCACAGTTATTTGAAGCCCTTATGAGGGGATTTTTTAATCTCATTGCAAGAGAGCTCTATCAGAGGTCTGGTGGCAACTCAAAGAAAGCCTCACTTCAGCCTCATATTTTAGAGACCATTTTCTCAGTCAGAGACAAAAACAGACACATGATTGTTCCCAGGCTGTTCAGTGTCCCATCGCTACCTTTTTCTATCTTTCACTTGTACTAACCAGAACAAATTTTAATCACAACCAACTTACTTTCCTCTCCAACTAATCTAATTAGCATTACTGACAAAGTTAGCATGATGTGATTAGAGAAATCAAGAAATCACACAGGCCTATTTTCCCAACTATAGCAAAAATTGTGCAGAGTTTTACCTGCTTCTAATGTATGCAAAATTCAGCCAACTCACAAAACTCAATGAACTCAGTACAAACAACTCAAAAAGGCTGCACCCTGTCTGGGATTCCTTGTTAGTTTCCAGGTAAAATACAGATTCCCAACTGTTGGAACACTCCCTTCTTCAGACTAGCTTTGGCTTGAATAATGTTGGGAAAGAACAAGTGAGGAAAATATATAGTATGATTCCAGGTACACTTGGGTCTTGATTGGGGTGATTCTAGGTCAGCTGGTTAGGGGCAGGCCTTGAGGATGAGTCACCAGGCCATACTCACTTCTTCTAGGCTGCCTTTCAGTTTTCTGCTTCTCTTAGAAGAAAACTTTACCACCTAGACCAGTGACCAGCTACCCTGAGTACAGAGAGAAGGGAAGGACACTCACTCTTGCCAGTCACCTAACTTTGTCCATTCCTTCTCATTATTTTCCAATAAAAAGTTTTGGTGGGGTGATATAATAACTAGAACACTGGGAAAGAGAGTCTAATAAAAATATGGATCTAATAAAAATCTCAGAGTCAATGTAAAAGGCCCTCTTTCTAGTATCCACAAAGCCCCAGCTCTAAGCACAGAGGAAATCTGAACTTTGAACTCCGCTACTGCTATGATGCCCTACATCCTACCTCCTTATCCTTATACCCAAACAGCTTTATTTTTATTTCTCAGAACATTTCAAGTGTATTCAAACATTGTATGATAGTCCTTGTGTTTCTACTATAAAAATAGCCCTTTGAATGTTGCCAAAGCGTGTCCTATGAAAGTATTTCAATTTATGCTGCTACCACTTTCGCCAAAATATTACCAACACAAAAAATAACTACCTTAATGATTAAAGCTGGCTTAGCAGTTGAGAAATTATATTTTATTATTTTTTAATTCCCCTTTTTAAAACAGGGATGTTTACAGTGTTTGTCCCATAGGAATCATTTCAGAATCAAACACATAGACATTGAATACTTTTGGTAATGAAAATCAAAAGAAACCAAGATCTCCAAAATTTCCATATTTTTGCATTTAACAATTCTTATACCTCATACAACTAGAAATGAATTCATGTAAAATAACTTAGAGGAAAAATCAAAGGGCTAAGAGTGTTGATTAATTCAGTATATCATTATTTACTAAATGCAGTCAGAATATGAGCAAGTCACTTTTAACTTAATTCTTTGACATTTGACAAGAATTTTTAAAAGACTATTTTAGTAGTGGGTAACTACAATAATACTAGGCAGAGATAAAGAAGCCGTGTATTTTTGGATTTCAAAATTGTGACAGCAGATGAGATTACGCAAAAGATTATACAGGTGGAAACCAGCCCAGGAGTAAGCCAGCAGTGACAGTAACACAATGTGGACTGGCTTTAAAAAAATGCTGAAAGGCCAGAGATAGGCCTACAAACAGGGCCGGGAGAGGACAGGCTTTCTGAGCCTGAGAGAAAGGAATTTAGGAAGAGATTGGGGCAGGAGGTGTGTGTGGGGGCGGGGGGGATGTCTAGCCATAACAAGCAGAGATGTTAAGGGGCTTTAAATGGCAGAGGAAGCTTTTCCACTTGAGTCTGAAGGCAGAATGCTAATGGTGAGAATTGAGAAGTGACTTAGTCATTGGAGGGCAGGTGTGAAGGATGCAGGACAATGAACTATCAAGTTATTTTCAATGATTAAGAAACAAATCAAGGCCATCACAAGGTTCAAATCCACAGTGTTCCAACAAAGCAGAGATGCAGGTCTGTGTCCATGGAAGTTGGAAAGTGGGAAGTCAAGAAGAACAGTGAGAGGACCTCTAGACAGGGACATCCAGGCATGAGTTCTAGTCCTTCCTTCCTGATCCCTGCTCTGGCAATATTGGGTAAGTGCAGCACTTCTGGAAGGATTGGGGTGGTGTCCAACTCTAAGGTCACTCCTAGCTCCAAATACCTATGTGCTAAGGGAGACTTGCACAGGAGGAGAGATGGGGGGAGGGGGCTGTACAAACCAACACATAAGGTGGTAAATTAACCCCCTTCTTTTTGAAACGAGATAATGGACAGCAATTTAAATTGGCATTCAAGGACCGGGGATATAAATACATAGTAGAGCAATTTCCTAGCTTGTATAATGCCCTGATTTCATCCCCAGCTCTACAAAAACATAAAATAAATACACTGTGACTCAAAATGCCTATATCAGCCACAATACTCATGAAAATATTCCCCTCTTTCATACCTGCGTATCTGAGGCTCTACATAGGAAGATGAAGCTGTTGAAAGGAAGTGTAATCTGTTTCCCTAAATCAAGGGTCAGTCAATAAACTAGAGCCTGTGCACAGACCAAATTCAGCTGCTGCCTGATCTTGTAAATAAGGTTTTATTGGAACACAGACATGCCTACTCATCAACATACTGAGGATGGCTGTTGTCCCACAGTAAAAGCAGCACTGAATACTCTCAACAGAAACAGTATGGCCACAAAGCTAGAAATATTTACTACATACCATTTTTAGCAGTTTACCAAACCCTACCCTAAACCAATGGTTCTGAACCCTAACTACATATTGCAATCACATGAAAAGCATTACTAAAAAAAAAAAAAAGTACTAATGCCCACATCCTACTGTCAAATTTTACTTAGTTGGTCTGAGAAATAATCTGAGCATGAGGTTTGTAAGAAACATCCATCTATGTGATGTTAATGTGCAGACAGGATTGAAAAATCATTACTGTCATTTCCCTGAGCCAGATGGCATTAGGTTAAAGATTAGATCTACAGAAGGCAACATACTCACATTATATTTCAGTTTCCCCTAGAAAAGAGCTAAAAGCTAATACTGCTATTGATATCTCTGTTTTCAGAGAAAAATGATGTGACAAGTGTCTACATAAAGAACATTTCTCTATCTTTTGAATAACCAAAGCCAAGCATTGACCAATCCTCTTCTGAATGGCCCTGATGAAAGGGGCCATTCGGTAAAGTCTGAAATTCAGTGTCAAGGGGAAAAAGTAACTCTCCTGATAAACTTGCAACCTTTCTTTTACCCAGCAACTGGAGCTACAAATACCAATGTCCTATGTGCTTTACCTTCCTGGCCAGGAAGTAAATGCGGTGCTAAACAGAAGGAATTACAATCAGCCCAGGTGTCTGGTATATCTGTTCATTTGGTTCATTTATTGGGTTTTGCTTCAGTCATATTTTAATTATTCTATTAGATTTATCATAAATCAATTATTTAGATCCCTATTCTAAAATTTCAAATATTAGTAAATGGAAGTATACACAGGCTTACTTCATAAAAATAAAATAATTAAAACAGGCCTGAAAATCTTTTAGCATTCCTACTATCAAGAAGTAGGATCTAGGTCCTTCCCCCTAGAATCTGGGACAGCTTTTGTGATGAGCTTCAAATAGAGTACTGTGCTAATGATGCCATGTGTCCTCCAAGGCTATGTCCCAAAAGACAATGCTGTCTCATTGGAAACATGAAGCAATTCTGAGCCACTGTCTTCACCCATCCAGGCTACTATTACACAGTACCATAAATAGAGTGATTTATAAACAATAGCAATTTATTTCTCACAGTTGTGAAAGCAGGGAAGCCCAAGATCAAAGCACCAGTAGAGGGGCCAGGGATTTAGCTCAGTGGTTTCACTGCCTGCTGCACAAGCGCAAGGACCCAAGTTCAATCCCCAGTACCAAAAAAAAAAAAAAAAGAAAAAAAAAACACAACAAAGAACCAGTAGATTTGATATCTTCCAAGGACACACATTCTGGTTTATAGATGGTGCCTTTTCATTGTGTCCCTCCATAGTGGATGCTTCCTGGGGAAAGTTCTTTCTTGTCCCTTCTTATAGGGGTACTAATCTCATTCATAAAGGCTCCACTGTTCTGACCTAATCACCTCCCAAAGGCCCCATCTTCTAGTTTAATCACTTTGGAGAATAAGATTTTAACATATGAATTTGAGGGTAAGGGACACAAACGTTCAGACAAACATTGCAGCCACCATGTAAAAAAGTCCTACATGCCCTGAGCCTACCACATTGGGGATATTCAAACTAACCCTGCAGAAATTCAAACTAACCATGCAGAGAAACTACACAGGGAGGCCTTGAGATGACAGAGCAAAAGAAATTCCTAGCCAGAGTCCAGATTTCTAGTATCCTATTTTTAAAGCTACAGACCCATCTAACAATAATCACATGAGTAGCTCCAAATTAGGAGCATCCAATCATGCCCTTCCTGAATCTCTGACCCATAGAGACCAAGATAGATAAAATAATTATTGTTGTTTAAAAATCAGTGTATTTTGAGATCATTTGTCAGGCTGCAATACACAAATGAGCATATGCATAATAAGTATATCCAGGTTCCACCACTCCCCGTCCAGAGGAAGGGGCTTCTGGGCCAATGTTGCACTGCTTGCAGCCCAGAGGAAGTGGCTTCTGGGCTGTCCATCCACTGCTCCCAGAGCAGAGGAGATGAGCCATATGAGCATCAACAGCACCCCACCCATCCAAATGAAAAGACATATAAACAAGTCGCAAAAGCAGACTTCCAGATCACCTACAGCAACCCCAAAGGGAAATGAGACGGAACACTCTGATACTCAACCACCTGGACTCCCTGAACTGGCAACAAAAGAGGATATGGAAAAAATGAAATCAGAAATAATTTCTCAGATAACAGCAGAGATTGTGCCCGTAGTGCAAGACATGATTCATACATCTAGAGAGGAAACAGATAAAAAAATAAAGAAGCCGAGGAACATGATGGAATCCCTACATAGGAAACAAATGGAATCCATAAAACACATACAAACAGATTTCCAGGAGATTAAAAACTCCATTGAAAGTCTACACAGCAGAATGAGCCAATGCAAGGACAGAATTTCAGATATAGAAGACAGGATTGCAATTAGTGACCAGGAAAAGAAAAATCACTTCAAAATTCTAAGGGACCACAAAAAATCAAAACAGCAGCTGCTAGATGATGCAAAGAAGAATAACATAAGACTGATTGGAGTCAATGAAGAAATAGGAGAGCGTGCAGATAACATAAACAAAGTGTTTGCAGAAGTAATGGCAGAAAACTTCCCAAGCAGGGGAAAAGAACTTCACATACAGATAAGTGAGACATACAGGACTCCAAATAGCCTCAATCAAAAAAAAATCTACACATAGGCATATAATTGTTAAGATTCCAGAAACACAACAGAAGAACAAATTTCTACGAGCTGTTAGAGAAAAGAAACAAATCACATACAAAGGAAAAGCCCATCAGAATGACAGAAGACTTCTCATCACAAACCCTCAAGGCAAGAAGATCTTGGAGTGACCTATTCCAAGCCCTAAAGAAAAACAGCCTCCAACCCACATTGATGTAACCTGCAAAATGATCTTTCAAAATTGATGGAGAAATAAGATACTTTCATGACAAAGAGCACCTTAGGAATTTCATGAATACCAAACCAACACTACAAAACATTTTAGATAATATCCTAGGAACAGACAGTGAGGATCACAACCCCAGGAAGCACAGCAGAATGAATCCATCAGGCACAAACAAGAAATTAAATGTGAAGGGGGAGAATCCAACAAACAGAAAAAGTCATGACAATGATAAGTCAGTAAGTATCAATTATAACCATCAATGATAATGGTCTCAATTCACCAATCAAAAGAAGTAGACTGGCAGAATTGGTCAAGGGCAAAACCCAACAATATGCTGCATACAAGAAACACACTTAATTCAAAAAGAAACTCATAGATTGAAAGTTAAAGGATGGAAAACAATACTCCATGTGACAGGAATCCAAAAAAGGCAAGAAGAGCTATCCTCTTTGCAGATCAAGTAGATTTCAAACCAACACTGATTAAGACAGACAAAGAAGGACACTACATCCCTGAAAAGGGAACAAGCCAGGAGGAAGAGATAACAGTCATAAATATATATGCACCGAACACTAGTGCACCCAACTATATAAAACAAATACTAACAGACATGAAAAGACATATATGCACTAATACAATAGTAGTGGGGGGACCTCAATACCCCACTGTCACAAATACATAGATCAACTAGACAAAAAACAAGCAACGAAATACTAGAACTCAATCAAACTCTTGAACACATGAGCTAAACAGATGTTTACACACTGTTCCACCACAAAGAACCAGAATACAAGTTCTTTTCAGCTGTGCATGGGTTATTCTCCAAAAGAGACCACATACTCATGCATAGAATGTGTTCAAGTAAGTGCAAAGGAAATGAAGTTATACCCTGTATATTATCAGACCATAGTGTGATGAAACTGGAGATCAATAGCAAAAGAAACCGCAAAGATTACATAAACACATGGAAATTGAACAACACACTTCAGAATAACCAATTGGTCATACAGGAAATTAAAGAAGGAATCAGACAGTTCCTTCAATTAAATGAAAACGACAATACAACATATTGGAATCTATGACACAATGAAAGCAGTCTTATGCGGGAAATTCATAGCAGTGAATACACATATTAGGAAAACAAAGCAAGCCCAATTAAACAACCTGAAGCTGCACCTCAAGCTTCTAGAAAAAGAAGAGCAGGACAAACACAAAGCTCATACAAGGGAGGAAGTTAGAAAGCCCAGAGCAGAAATCACTGCAATGGAGACTAAGAGAACGATACAAAAATTAATGAAGCCAAGAGTTGGTTCTTTGAAAGAATAAACAAAATTGACAAACCCATAGCCAACCCTATCAGAAAAAGGAAAGAAAAGGCCCAAATCCATGCAATTAGAAATGAAAAGGGTGAAATTACAACAGACCCAGCAGAAATCCAGAGAATCATCAATACCGACTTTGAGAGCCTATATGCCAATAAGATGGAAAACACAGAAGAAATGGACAGATTCCTAGATACATATGAATTAACAAAGTTGAACAAAGAAGACCTAAAAATTCTAAACAACCCAATATCAACCAATGAAATTGAAAATGTAATTAAAAACTTATCAACTAAGAAAAGCCCAGGCCCTGATGGCTTCACTGCTGAATTCTACAAGACATTTAGAGAGGAACTACTGAAACTACTCTAAACTCTTCAACAAAATTGAAAGGGAAGCAATACTCCCAAAATCATTCCTGGAAGCAAGCATCACCTTGATCCCCAAAGCACAGAAAGACCCAACCCAAAAAGAGAACTATAGGCCAATCTCACTAATGAACATAGATACAAAAATACTTAATAAAATACTGGCAAATAGAATGCAGAAGATCATCAAGAAGATCATACACCCTGATCAAGTGGGATTCAACCCAGGGATGCAGGGATGGTTCAACATATGCAAATCAATCAATGTAATACACTATATCAATAGAGCCAAGGATAAAAACCATATAATTATCTCCATAGATGCAGAAAAAGCATTTGACAAAATCGAACATGCATTTATGATAAAAAAACCCTACAAAAATTTGGAATAGATGGTTTCTACCTCAATCTGATAAAAGCCATCTATGAAAAACCAACAGCCACGCCCTACTGAGGTCTTGAGTCGCCTATGAGATGCTGAATCAACCCACTGCAGACAGGCAGGTCAGTACACGCCCTACCGAAGTCCGGAGTCACATGGAACATGCCGATTCAACCAGCGCCCTGGCAACAATCCACTGGACCACCCCCACTCCTCTGTACAGACACCTGGTTCCACACTACAAAGACACAGAGGACACCAGACTACCAGACCAAGGAACTGAGTCCCGCTGCTCCCAGCCCAGATGTAGGGGCTTCTGAGCCGCCGTCCCACTGCTCCTGGTCCAGAGAAAGGGCCTTCCCAGTCACCATCACTCCTGCTGCTCACAGCCCAGAAGAAAGGGCTTTTGGGCCACCTTCTGTCCCGCTGCTCCTGGCCCAGAGGAAGGGGCTTCTGGGCCACCATCCCTCCTATCGCTCCCGGCCCAGAGGGAGGGACTTCTGAAACACCATCCCACTGTTCCTGGTCCAGAGGGAGGGGCTTCCCGGCCACCATCCCTCCCCCTGCTCCCGGCCCACAGGAAAGGGCTTTTGGGTCACCATCCCTACCACTGCTCCCAGCCCCATCCCACCTCTCCCAGCTCAGAGGAGGTAATCCATGCAGGCGCTAACAGCCGCCTGCCCCAGTCGAAATGAGAAAACACATAAATAAGTCTCAAAACCAGACTTCCAGATCACCTACAGCAACCCCAAAGGGAAATGAGATGGAACACTCTGATACTCAAACACCTGGACCCACTGGACTGGCAACAAAAGGGGATCTGGAAAAAATGAAATCAGAAATAGGTTCTCAGATAACAGGAGAAATTGTGCCCTAGAGCAAAACATGATTAATAAATCTAGAGAGGAGCTCAGGAACATGATGGAATCCCAAAATAGGAAACAAGTGGAATCCATAAAACAGATGCAAACAGATTTCCAGGATATGAAAAATTCCATTGAAAGTCTACACAGCAGAATGACCCAATGTGAGGACAGAATTTCAGATATACAAGATAAAATTGCAATTAGTGACCAGGAAAAGAAAAATTGCTTCAAAATTCTAAGGGAACATGAGAAATCAATCCAGCAGCTGCTAGATGATGCAAAGAAGAATAACATAAGACTGATTGGAGTCAATGAAGAAACAGGAGAGAGTGCAGATGACATAAAAAATCTCTTCACAGAAATAATGGCAGAAAACTTCCCAAGCAGGGGAAAAGAGCTTGACATACAGATAAGTGAGGCATATAGGACTCCAAATAGCCTTGATCAAAAAAAATCTACACATAGACATATAATTGTTAAGATTCCAGAAACACAACAGAAGAACAAAGTTCTCCAAGCAGTCAGAGAAAAGAAACAAATCACATACAAAGGAAAGCCCATCAGAATCACAGCAGACTTCTCAACACAAACCATCAAGGGAAGAAGAGCTTGGAGTGACATATTCCAAGCCCTAAAAGAAAACAGCCTCCAACCCAGATTGATGTACCCTGCAAAACGAGCTTTCAAAATTGATGGAGAAATAAGATACTTTCATGACAAAGAGCACCTTAGGAACTTCGTGAATACCAAACCAGCACTCCAATAAATTTTACACAATATCCTAGGAACAGACATTGAGGATCACAACCCCGGGAAGCAAAGCAGAATGAACCCATCTGGCATGACAAGAAATTAAATGCAAAGGAGGAGAACCCAACAAAAAGAAAAAGTCATGGCAATGACAAGTCAATACGTTTCAGTTATAACCATCAGTGTTAATGGTCTCAATTCACCAATCAAAAGAAAGAGACTGGCAGAATGGGTCAAGAAGCAAAATCCAACAATATGCTGCATACAAGAAACACACTTAATTCAAAAGGAAACTCATAGACTGAAAGTTAAAGGGTGGAAAACAATACTCCGTGCAACAGAAACCCAGAAAAAAACAGGAGTAGCTATCCTCTTTGCAGATCAAGTAGATTTCAAACCAACAATGATTAAGAGAGACAAAGAAGGACACTACATCCTTGTAAAGGGAACAATCCAAGAGGAAGAGATGACAATCATAAATATCTATACACCAAACACTAGTGCACCCAACTATATAAAACAAATACTAACGGACATGAAAAGTCATATATGCACTAATACAATTTAGTGGGAGACCTGATTACCCCACTGTCAGAAATAGATAGATCAACTAGACTAGAAATACGTAATGAAATACTAGACCTCAATCAAACTCTTGAACAAATGAACTTAACAGATGTTTACAGAGTCTTCCACCCCACAAAATCAGAATACACATTCTTCTCAGCTGCACATGGGTCATTCTCCAAAATAGACCACATATTCACACACAGAACATGTTTAAGTAAGTGCAAAGGAACTGAAGTTTCCCCCTGTATATTATCAGAACATAGTGGGAGGAAATTACAGATCCATAGCAAAAGAAACTGGAAAAATTTCCTAAACACATGGAAATTGAACAGCACACTTCTGAATAACCAATGGGTCACAGAGGAAATTAAAGAAGAAATCAGACATTTCCTTCAATTAAATGACAATGACAATACAACATATCAGAATCTATGGGACACAATGAAAGCACTCTTACAAGGGAAATTCATAGTAGTGAATACTCATATTAGGAAAACAGAATGAGCCCAATTGAAAACCTGATGCTGCACCTCAAGCTTCTAGAAAAAGAAGAGCAGGACAAACCCAAAGGTCATATGAGAGAGGAAATTATAAAGATCAGAGGAGAAATCAATGCAACGGAGACTAAGAGAATTATACAAAAAATCAGTGAAGCCAAGAGTTGGTTCTTCAAAAGAATCAAAAAAATTGAGAAGCACTTAGCCAACCTTGTCAGAAAAAGGAAAGAAAAGGCCCAAATCCATACAATTAGGAATGAAAAGGGTGAAATTAAAACAGACCAAGCAGAAATCCAGAGGATCATCAATACCTACTTCCAGAACCTATACGCCAATAAGATGGACAACACAGAAGAAATGGACAGATTCCTAGATACATATGAATCACCAAAATTGAACGAAGAAGACCTACAAATTCTGAACAACCCAATATCAACCAATGAAATTGAAAATGTAATTAAAAACTTATCACCTAAGAAAAGCCCGGGCCCTGATGGTTTCACTGCTGAATTCTACAAGACGTTTAGAGAGGAACTGCTGCCACTACTGTTTAAATGCTTCAATGAAATTGAAAGGGAAGCAATACTCCCAAATTCATTCCTGGAAGCAAGCATCACCTTGATCCCCAAAGCAGAGAAAGACCCAACTGAAAAAGAGAACTATAGGCCAATCTCACTAATGAACATAGATGCAAAAATCCTTAATAAGATAATGGCAAACAGAATGCAGAAGATCATCAAGAAGATCATACACCCTGATCAAGTGGGATTCATACCAGGGATGCAGGGATGTTTCAATATATGCAAATCAATCAATGTAATATGCTATTTCAATAGAACCAAGGGCAAAAACCATATGATTATCTCCATAGATGCAGAAAAAGCATATGACAAAATTCAACATGCATTTATGATAAAAACCCTACAAAAAATTGGAATAGATGGTCTCTACCTCAAACTGATAGAAGCCATCTATGAAAAACCAACAGGCAATATCATACTAAATGGTCAAAAACTGAAATCCTTCACACTAAAATCAGGAACAAGACAAGGATGTCCACTATCACCACTCTTGTGCAATATAGTTCTGGAAACATTAGCCACAGCAATTAAACAAGAGAAAGAAATAAAAGGAATAAAGATAGGAAATGAAGAAGTCAAATTGTCATTCTTTGCAGATGACATGATACTGTATATAGAAGAGCCCAAGAACTCCACCAAAAGTCTTCTAGACTTAATAACCAAATTCAGTCAAGTTACTGGATACAAGGTCAACACACAAAAATCAATAGCTTTCCTCTACACAAATGACAGACTCACTGAGAGAGAAATAGGGCAAATAATTCCTTTCACAATAGCATCCAAAAAACTGAAATACCTAGGAATCAACCTAACGAAAGAAATTAAAGACCTCTTCTCTGAAAACTATGGCATTCTGAAAAGAGAGATTGGAGATCATATCAGAAAATGGACAGACATCCCCTGCTCCTGAGTAGGAAGGATTAATATAGTGACAATGGCCATACTTCCAAAACTGCTATATAGATTTAATGCAATTCCAATTGAGATCCCAGCAGCATACTTCACAGACTTTGAGAAAACAATCCAAAAATTGATTTGGAGCAAGAAGAGACCCAGAATAGCAAAAGCAATTCTAGGTAACAGAGACATGGCAGGGGGTATCACAATCCCCAACCTGCAACTCTACTACAAAGCTACTGTGATAAAAACAGCCTGGTACTGCCAAAGAAACAGACCTGAGGACCACTGGAACGTATTAGAAGATGCAGAAACAATGCCAGACACACTCAGCCATCTCATCTTCGATAAAGGAGCCAAACACCCTCACAGGAGGAAAGATAGCCTCTTTAATAAATGGTGCTAGAAAAATTGGGCGTCAACTTGCCAAAGATTAAAACTAGAACTATATCTCTCACCATGCACTAAACTGAAATCAAAATGGATTAAAGATCTAACTATTAAAATAGAAACTCTGAACCAGTTGGAAGAGAGGTTAGGTAGAACCCTTAAAGACATCAGTGTAGGAAAAGATTTTATGAACAAAACCTCAGTTGCCTGTGAAATGGCACAAACAATCAACAAGTGGGATCACTTCTGCAGAGCAAGAGAAACCACCAGCAGTGTGAAGAGACAACCCACAAAGTGGGAAAAAGTCTTCACCTGCTCTTCCTCAGACAAAGGTCTACTATCTTGAATCTATAAAGAACTTAAAAAGATCAGACCTCCCACATTTAAAGACCCAATTCAAAAATGGGCATCTGAAATGAACAGAAATTTCTCAGACAAAGAAGTAGAAATAGCAAATAAATACATGAAAAAATGTTCAACATCACTGGTCATTCGAGAGATGCAAATGAAAACAACGCTGAGATTCCACTTCACTCCAGAAAGAATGGCTGCTATCATGAAATCAACCAATAACCAATGCTGGCGGGGCTGTGGAGAAAGAGGAAAGCTGCTCCACTGCTGGTGGGAGTGTAGACTGGTGCAACCACTGTGGAAATCAGTATGGAGATACCTCAAAGAACTAGGGCTGGAAGTCCCATTTGACCCCGCTATTCCACTGCTGGGGATCTTCCCCAAAGAACTAAAAGAATCATACCACAGTGATATATGTGCACCCATGTTAATAGCAGCACAGTTTGTAATAGCTAAAACTTGGAAACAGCCCAAATGCCCATCAACTGGAGACTGGATAAAGAAAATGTGGTTTTTTAATAAAATGGAGTACTACTCAACCATAAAAAATGAGAAATTAGAGACATTTATAGCTAAGTGGATGCACATTGAGGCGATACTCTTAAGTGAAATAAATAGGACACACATGTATAAATACCAAATAGTTTCTCTGGTGTGAGAAACTGAAAGTGTAAATAAGGACTAAATGTATAATAGGCAATGTGAAATAGGAAGAAAAGGGGCAAAGGGGAAGGAAGTGGAAGGGCTAGGGGAAAGGATAGAAGGGAATGAGATTAATATGAGAAAATGGAAAAATAGGAACAAAATCTTTGTAAATAGGGAGGACTGGAGGGGCTGAAGGGAGGGCTGGGCAAGAGTGAAAGATAAGAACCAAGAGAGACTATGTAAAGGTGCAAATTTCCAATGATGAATGTCATTATATTGTATACCTAAAATGTACCAATGATTAGAATGAATAATCGATTAGGAATGAATAATCGAAATAGGAAGAAAAGGTCCAAAGGGGTAGGGGTAGTGGGAGGGTCAAGGGAAAGGAAAGAAGGGAAAGGAAAAATGATGAGAAATGGAAAAAATGGAAATAAAGTCTTTGTAAATAGGGAAGGGTGGAGGGGGTGAAGGGAGGGCTAGGAATGGGGAAAAAATAAGAACCAAGATGCATTATATAAAGGTACAATTCCCAATGAGAAATGTAATTGTGTTGTATACCTACAACATACCAATAAAAGAATTTAATTAAAAAATAAATAAATAAAACATTAGCTAAATATTAAAAAAAAAAAAAGAAAGAAAAACCAACAGCCAGTATTATACTAAATGGTCAAAAAATGAATCCTTCAGACTAAAATCAGGAACAACACAAGGATATCCACTATCACCACTCTTGTTCAATATAGTTTTGGAAACATTGGCCACGTCAATTAGACAAGAGAAAGAAATAAAAGGAATAAAGATAGGAAATGAAGAAGTCAAATTGTCATTATTTGCAGATGACATGATACTGTATATAGAAGACCCCAAGAATGACACCAAAAGTCTTCTAGACTTAATAACCAAATTCAGTTAGGTAGCTGGATACAAGGTCAACACACAAAAATCAATAGCTTTCCTCTACACAGACTTAGACTCACTGAGAGAGAAATAGGGCAAACAATTCCTTTCACACTAGCATCCAAAACACTGAAATACCTAGGAATCAACCTAACTAAAGAAATCAAAGACCTCTTCTCTGAAACCTATAGTACTTTGAAAAAAGAGATTGAAGACGATATCACAAAATGGAAAGACATCCCCTGCTCCTGGGTAGGAAAGATCAACATAGTGAAAATGGCCATACTTCCAAAACTGCTGTATAGATTCAATGCAATCCCAGTTGAAAGCCCAGCAGCATACTTCATGGACCTTGAGAAAACAATCCAAAAATTCATTTGGAAGAGGAAGAGACCCAGAATAGCAAAAGCAATTCTAGGCAACAGAGACATGGCAGGGGGTATGACAACTCCCAACTTGAAACTATACTACAAAGTACTATGATAAAAACAGCATGGTACTGGCAAAGAAACAGACCTGAGGACCAGTGGAACAGATTAGAAGATGCCAAAACAACTCCAGACACACTCAGCCACCTCATTTTTTACAAAGGAGCCAAACACCCTCACTGGAGGAAAGATAGCCTCTTTAATAAATGGTGCTGGAAAAATTGGGTTTCAACTTGCCAATGATTAAAACTAGACCTATATCTCTCACCATGCACTAAACTAAAATTGAAATGGATTAAAGATCTAAATATTCAAATAGAAACGCTGAACCGGCCAAAACAGAGGTTAGGTAGAACTCTTGAAGACATTGGTGTAGGAAAAGATTTTATGAACAAAACCTCAGTTGCCCATGAACTAGCACTAACAATCAACAAGTGGGATCTCTTCTTATTAAAAAACTTTTCCACAGCAAGAGAAACCAAAGAGTGTGAACAGACAACCCATAATGTGGGAAAAATTTTCACCTGCTGTCCCTCAGACAAAGGTCTAATATCTCGAATATATAAAGAACTTAAAAAAATCAGACCTCCCAAATTTAAAGACCCAATCCAAAAATGGGCATCTGAAATGAACAAATATTTCTCAGGCAAAGAAGTAAAAGCACCAAATAAATATATGAAAAACTGTTCAACATCACTGGTCATTTGAGAGACACAGACAAAAACAACTCTGAGATTCCACCTCACCCCAGAAAGAATGGTTGCTATCAAGAAATCAACCAATAACAAATGCTGGCAGGGGTGTGGAGAGAAAGGAACCCTGCTCCATTGTTGGTGGGAGAGCAGACTGGTGCAACCACTGTGGAAATCAGTATGGAGATACCTCAAAGAACTAGCACTAGAGGTCCCATTTGACCCAGCTATTCCCCTGCTGGGTATCTTCCCCAAAGAATTCAAAGAATCATATCACAGTGATATATGTGCACCCATGTTCATAGCAGCACAGTTTGTAATAGCTAAAACTTGATAGCAGCCCAAATGCCCATCAACTGGAGACTGGATAAAAAAAAAGTGGTTTTTTTAAATGAAATGGAGTACTACTCAGCCTTAAAAAATGAGAAATTAGAGACATTTATAGCTAAATGGATGCACATTGAGGCGATACTCTTAAGTGAAATAAGCAGGACACACATGTAAATTCCGAATAGTTTCTCTAGTGTGAGAAACTGAAAGTGTAAAAAAGGACTAAAAGGTATAGTAGATAATGTGAAATGGGAAGAAAGGGGGCAAAGGGGAATGGGAATTGCAAGGAAACAAAGTCTTTATAAATAGGGAGGGATGGAGGGGTTGAAGGGAGGCCAGGGAAAGGGGAAAAATAAGATCCAAGAGAGATTATGTAAAGGTGCAAATTTCCAATGATGAATGTCATTATACTGTATACCTAAAATGTACCAATAAAATAAAATTTAAAAAAATAAATAAACATAGTAAGTATATCCATAACAGTAACATGAAGAATAATCTACAATAGAGAAGACTTTGTGTTTTTCTTCTCAATTCCTCTATAGCCTGCTCAGAAATTACAATTGGCAAGAAAGTTTATCCATTCAGGAAAAGATTAATAATGGATACTAAAATTATTAGGTGAATGTTTAATGGAAAATCACAAAGATGCCACTTTCCTTTAAAATGGAACAATCTGTCATCATCTTGAACAGAGTAACCAACAAAGCATCACAAATAGTGGGACAGTTGGCCAGATATTACATTTCTCCTTTTATGATGCAATATAAAGTATCCCTCATTGCCATCCATGAGGTATTAGCACCAACAACATCTAACTTGAATCCAACCAATCCTTTCAATTTAACATATATTGTATAGGAATCTCAGGAAAGAGAGAAACAAAAACAAAATATTATGAGAAAAACAGCAGACAAATCTAGAATTTATAATACATAATTCTATAAGACACTAGCCTAATTTTATTTTTAAAAGATGAGGAAGATAATGTACTAGATTAAGAGAAACCCAAAGAACATAGCATTGACAATCTAATGTAGTGTCATCTGCATTATATCCTTGCTTGAAAAGAAACATCCATAAAAGATATTCTGAAGAAAATTAGGACTACTTCAATATGAGCACTGTCTTAGTCACTTTCTTAATTTCCGGGGCACAGTACCCAACATCTAAAACTTAAAGAGGGAGAGGCTTATTTTGCCTCATGTTTCAGTTTGCTGTCAGCCAGCTCCAAAGAAGAAACAGCATGACCAAGGGAACTGGCACAGGAAAAGCTGCTCACAAAATGGCAACCAGGAAGCTGAGAGAAAAGGAGGAGACTGGGAGGTAGGTACACCTTTCCAGGTCACAGCCCCTGTGACCCTGTTCTTCAAACCAGACGCTGCTCCTAACTGCAAGTCAGCTATAAGCCCACATAATCCAATCTCCTTCCAGAAGCTCCAGCTGTGAGTCCATGAGACTTTTGGGGGACAGCTAGATATAAACCATAACAGACAAGTTATCAATGATATCAAGAAAATGTTATCAATTATATTATAAATGATAATGGCATTGTGGTCATATAGAGAACCACCCTCTTCCAGCGATGCATGAAATATTTAGGGGAAGCATAAAATCTGTAATTCAAACTAGTTCAGCTACAAAAGTGAAAAAGAAAGATAGAAATGAAGCAAATATGGAAAAACGTGGTGTTTTAGTTTTTGTTTTTGTTTTTTTGAGACAGGGCCGCACTATGGTGCCCAGGCTGGTCTTGAACTCCTGGACACAAGTAGTCCCCCAAGTGCTGGGATTACAAGTGTGCAAACCCACATTTGGCTTAGGAAAAATGATGATAATTGTTAAACCTAGGCAGGAAGTTGCTGGATGTTTGTACTCCTACTCTTGCTAGTTCTCTGTATGCTTGAAATTTTTCATCAAAAAGAAGTTTTAAAAGCTTAACATCTTGTTGAGAACAATATTTTTTTAAAGTTCATCCAGCTATTGTAACTTTTGTGACTCACTACAATTAAATATACATTCTCCAGACAGATAAACAGCTAACACATTCCCTGCCCTGTCACCTGCCTTATTCAGGCTAATTTGCTTGAAAGGAGCAGAAACACCCCCAATCCCTCAAGCTTGGTCAAGAACTCAGACTTATTATAGAGTTGTAATGATTTCATGAAGAGTCAAGGACAAGAATAGAGGAGACCCATCCTAGGGAATGAGAATTTAGAGTTTGAATGGAGCGTATTTCTGAAATCCATGTACTTATCTCCAGGGAAAGATATTCTTGCATACCTCTGCATCATTCTTGCTTGCTCTCGGGCTCCTTCTCCCTTTTGCTCTCCTCCTCAGTGTTTTGGCTTCTTACCATCAGTCTCTCTGGCCAATATTCTAATTGCAGAGATCTATGTCCCCCATCTAATTGGCCACAGTCTTCTGTATTTCTTAATTCTGATTCATCAGAGCAAGAACCTGACTAGTGCAGCCCATCACCATGTGCCCTGCAATCAGTCCAACTGGTTATGCCCACAAAGGAACTGGACCAAGTGATGAAAACCATGGCTGCTGATGCATTAAGGGCTCAAGGCAGGTAAATTCCCTCAGAGGGGAATGAGCAGAGTGCACAACCAGAGCATCTCTAAAGCTTTGCTGCTTCACAGAGATTATTTTGAGCCACAAGGAGATTTTTGCAATGTTCTAAAGAGGAAATTTCTGAGTTCCTGTATCTCTGCACAGGACCATTGTGTCCTGTGAGATCATTGTCTGGCTGATTAATAAAGCAGTTATATTTCAGAACACAGGGGTTACCTGTTGCTGCTCTGAACTGAGCACTTACGTGAAATTAGATGAAATGAAGTGGCCAATCTGCTTGGGTCTGAACCACACAAATCAACATAAACTTTCACTGAGACCTAATATTACTCTTCCTTTATTTAGTCAGTGAACATGTATGGGGTGAATGTCTACTGTGTGTCTCATACTTTGCTAGAAGAAATAGTGGTGTACAAAAGAAAAAGGCAAAACCTCTGCATATAATGATAGTATACGTGCATTCCAGAAAGTATAAATGACAAAAGCAATTGCATCAATGGGAGTGATCTTAAGTCAATGTAAGCTAAGTGTAAGGTGAGAGCCATGAATACCAAGAAAGACAAGAAGCCTTGAAAATTCAGATAAAGAGCTTTCTAGAAGGAGGTTGGCCTTGGAGGATAGCAAGAAATTTTAAGGAACACCCTTCAAGGTAAGGAGAACAAGAAGACTAAATATAAGAAATATACCAGGCAAGTCTAGAAAATAGCAGGTAAATAAGATTAAATAAGATAGTTTCATTGAAGGCAAGGGAGGTCTTTTTAAAAAGGTTGTGGAGACTAGGTTGTAGTGGGAGGGCCTTGAATGCCATGATGATGAGCTCCATCTTATGAGTAAGGTTCTGGAGTCAGGAAGAGACAGGATGAGATCAGGGTTTTAGGAAGTGCTGGTGTCAGGAGGGGGGATGAGAGGCCAAAGAGTTTTGCAATTTACAAAACATCTTCACATATGAGTCATCTAATTCTCTCTTGGCAAATGGTTTCTTATGAGGCTTTTAGAGACTGGTGCAGGGCAACATTCAGAAGTCTATGCAGACTAGAGTTACAGCAATTAAAAAGAATAAGTTACTGGCGCCACAATGGTCAGACAGATCAATGAAGCAGAATGTAATATCTGGAAATGGACCCAAATATTTATATTTATGCATAAATTTAATGTTTTATTATGGTGAAGAAAAGAGAATAATTTAATAAATGGTTTTAAGACAATTGTCTAACCACCAAGGGAAAAAATAGGTAAGATCCCTGCCTAACAATTTAAATAAAAAGTATTTTTGAATGGATAAACAGTGGATCTTGAATTTTGGCATACATTTAATAATCTGCAGAGTTTGTAAAATAAAGAGAGAAAGAGAGAGAGACTGCAAGACATTCTGATTCAGTAGCACTTAGATGGATCACAGGAACTAGGTTGTTGGACACAGAAATACACACTTAAAGATTTAATATAAAAGATAGAACTATGAAAGCATTAAAAATTAATATTTATCCTAATTTCCTCATCCCTCCCATCTGGATACTATTTTAAAAGCAAACACAAGAAGACAATGAAAGATGGAAACAAGGCAGCCTGGCTAGGCACCTCAGGAGCTGAGGCAACTTCTCTAGGCTGTGCTTTGTTTGGGCCTCATGAATTTCAGACTAAATGATAGAAAAACCAGAAATCCAGAAACATCATCAAGTGCAAACAAAAAAAGCCCCCAAATTTTCTTTCCAGCCGAAGGAAGAGGGAAGAGGGAGCCCAGCAGGTTAACATCTACCCTACAGGAGTCAAACGCCACAACAAACACCGTAGCCTCACCCCAGTCAAAAAAACAGAAGAGAGGACCCAAACTTTTATCCCCCACTCGATGGAGCCAAGGCCCTCTCTGTTGCAGTCACAGCAGAGAAAGCCTAATGGACAGTGGGCCCAGCTAAAATGAGCTATCCCCCACAGTGTCACTGGAGGCCATGTAGGGAGCAATAACTAGGCACCTTCCCTCACCCTGCCCCAGTAGAACAGCACAGCCCTGACAGCAACTCTGCTTCCCCCCTCACCCAGCAGTAACCAGGAGTCTTTCTTGCAGGGTACCAACAAAGGCCAGTGGGTAAACTGAATCATAATTACACATGACAATAGTCCCCCCCCCTTCCCTGCCAGAACAGTGTCAGGGGAAAAAATGCTACCACAAAATATTTAAATAAAATCTAGAGCCATACAGCATATGTATTCATCCATTTCCCATTATTATACTGAGATACCTGAGGTTGGGTACTTTATAAAAGAAAGAGATTTACTAAGCTCACAGTTTTGCAAACCGAAAGTCCAAACAGGTGTTGGCACTGGAAAAGGTCCTCTTGAATGCATCACACCATGGCAGATGACATCATGGCAGAGCATATATGAAAGAGAAATCACACATAAAAAAAGAAAGTTACAGCAGGAGTAGAGTGAGGGAGGCAGACTTGCTCTATTTTATAACAGCCCTCTTGCAAGAACTAACTCAGGGTCCCTTAAATGCCTTCATGTCTTCATATCTTCTCCAATGACCTCCCATTAATCTCTACCTCTTAAGGTCCACCACCACTCACATGACCATACTGAGAATACAACTTCTATCACATAAATTCTTGGGGGTCAAACTCAAGAATTTTGGTCATACCTAAAACACACCAACATAATTTCCAAAATATCCAGATTTAAGTTAAAAAATCACATATTATTGGTAAAAACAAAGAAGAGATCACTGCTTGGATGAGGAAAGGAAATCATCAGATGCTATTGTAGGTTGAATGGTGGTCCTCAAAAATGAATGCATCCATGTTCTAAAACCTTCACCCTGTGAATGTCATCTTATTTGGAAAATGAGCCTCTGCTGATGTAATTAAGGATCTTGAGATGAGATTATTCTGGATCACCCAGGTGGACCCCAAATCCAATTACAAGTGTTTTTACAAGAGACAGAAAATAGCACATAAACACAGAAGAGAAAGCTGTGTGAACATAGAGCACCGATTGGAATTACTCAACCTAAAGCCAAGTGTCGGGAGCAATGCTACATAATTTTAGGGGAAAATCATTTGGTTAGCTTAGTTCTGCCTACAGCCCAGCTATGGAATTCCAAGACATAATTCCATTTTGGCCTCCGGTCACAACTGAGACCTCAATGATCCGGTGATGCTGTGATTCTCCAGGACAAGAAACATCCTTGGAGCTGAAAACACCCTGGGAGGAACAAACATCTACTCAGTTCCTCCTTGTTCTTGGATTGTTACATTTTATTTACGCAGAATGTACTGAACTCTCTGTAAGTCATTTGTTACATTGTCTCTCCCAATGTACTGAATAAAAGGTGCGGTAAGGTAGGGGTTTTCGTCTTTGCCGCCCAGAGCAGCACTGATCAGACCCAAAGCTCAGCTTCTTCTCAGTCTCATTTTTCTACCTTTCCTGTAATTTGCCATGTACTGCTGTGGCTCGCAGGAGACTAGGATTTACTGCAGAGGTTCTAGTAACGTCCCCTTTCCCTGTTCCCTACAGCCAAGGAATGACTGGAGTCACCAGAAATTAAAAGAAGCAAGGGAAAATTCTTCCCCAGACCTTTTAGAGGGATCATGGCTCTTCCAACAACTTGACCTCAGATTCTGGCCACCAGAATGGTGAGGGGGAAGAAATGCCTATGTTGCATTAGGCTATAAATGGGTTGTGCTTTGTTCCCTTAGGAAATAATCCAATAAAACTACTGAAGACACCAACAAGAAGATGAAACAAATGCTAAAATTATCTGACAGGGATGTTAAAGCAGTCATCATAAAAATGCTTCCATAAACAATCATAAATATGCCTGAAACAAATGTAAAATACAAGATTAGAAAGAACCAAATGGAAAATTTAGAACTGAAGAACATAATAACTAAAACTTTTAAAACTTTATGAATGAGTTTAGTAGTAGAAGAGATGATAGGAAGAATCAGTGAATGTCAAAACAAAAATTACCACATTGAATAACAAGAAGAAAACAATCTGAATAAAAAACAAACACTGAGAACCTCAAAGACCATAGGACTAAAACAAAACATCTCATATTTGTGTCTTTGCAGTCCCAGAAAGAAAGGATCGAGAATGTTGCGCTAAAACACCATTAAAATGTTAAAGACAAAAGAGGGAAAAATAATTCCTTCTTATGATAGATGACTTAATATCCCTGGCCAAGATCTAGTTTAGGGTTCCTCTCTCCCCATATTCCTTCTAGAAATCCCTGTCAAAGGGATCTTTCCTTCTCATCGTCCATCTCTTTCTCAGCCAACTTGACTGGCCAGAGATGGTCACTTGATAAAGGGTGGTGTTATGGTTTGGGCCTAGATGTCACCACAAAGCCTCATGCAGTCATAGGTAGCTTTTTCAGAAGTGGCTGAATCTAGAGTGTGTGATGCTGGGATTAAGGACGTGTTATTACTGAACCAGTACACTGATTGGTTTGGCACTCAGTCTAGATAAGATAAAAGGGACAGAAAGACACTGTTAAGGTCCCTTGTTGCTTTTCTGCCTTCTGGCCACCATAAACTTTCTCCTCTGCCAAGCCACCCTGCCTTGGAGGCAGCGGGTTATGGACTGAAACCTCTGCAAACTGTAAGCCAAATAAACTTTTCCTCCTTTCACTTTAGGTGTCAAGTAGTTTGTCTCAGTAACCAGAAAAGTAACTAATATAGGTAGCTTATCCATAGGTTACCAATAACCCATGACAAATCTTTCCAGGAAGAAAAAGTGGTGACAGTTATCTGCCAAGCCATTCTCTCTTTTAACTGATGCTATAAACTATACAGATGCTCCTTGACTTCTGATGGGGTTATAATCTGATAAACCCATAATAAATTGAAAATATTATAAGTCAAAAATACATTCTGACCTAACCTAACAAACATCATAGCTTAGCAACACAGTACACTGCAGACCTAGAATATTTTTGTTTATCCTCATGATCCCATGGCTGATTAGGAACAGCAACTCATTGCCACCACCCAGCACTGCAGGACCACAGACCCACAAAAAGATCAAAATTCAAAATTTGTACTACAGTATTTGCAGAATCCATGTCACTTTTACACCATCATCTAGTCAAAACAATCATAAGTCAAACTGACCACGTGAACAGCTACAACAAATATAAATACCATATGGGAGCAGGGCTAAGATGAAGATAATTATTGTATTGTTAGAAAACCTTTACACCAATTGACAAGAAATTATGTTAATAATATATTGGTGAATATTAAATACAAAATCTAAAAACAAATATACATATATCAAAAATGAACAGGGTCGGGGATTTAGCTTAGTGATTCCACTGCCTGCCTCACAAGGACAAGGTCCAAAGTTCGATCTCCGGTACAAAAAAAAAAAAAGAAGAAAAGTGAACTAGAGTTAAATAGAGGGAAATTACCAGATTTGCTTTTTTTTTTTTGCTGCTATTGTTTGGTTGACTGGGTTTTTTTGCTTGTTTTTTGCTGACTTAAACCTTATACTGCTCTAACAACAACTATGGATTACTTCCATAAATGTTAGAGTAAAAATGTTCAAAACTGGAACAGTTTCTATTCTGCTTTGTTTGAGTTTAGTTATTTGAAATTCACATAACCTATAAATCCTAGTCTAGTTTTAGCTGAGAAATTAGATAAATTTTAACACTTAAATTAGAATATATAAGTCAAAAATGTCCCTTCCACCTACACACTAAGTGATGCTGATTAGAGTGAAGCCATTTTTTCCTAATCTATGTGTCCTATATTACTACCCAGCAAAGCTATAGTGAACATAATAAAGGAGAGCATGTTTATAAGAATATATGCTATTGAAAGAACATGAAGTTATCATATTTATTTTTTCTTTTGCCACATTCAAATAATAGATTATAAGACTAAATAATAAAATAGTAAAATTAACTTATGTGTGAACACATGCACATGCACACGCGCACATGGACACACACACACACACGTGAGTGCACACCAAGAGTCTCCTGCAATATCCAGTGTAACAGAGATGAATTCCCAGAACAGGATTCCCCAAGGCAACAATCACATAGGTTAAATTAAAACAATTCAATCTGTTGAAAGTCACACTGTAGCTTTTACAGGAATTTTGCAGAGAACTGGGAGAACTCTCAGAACCTAGAAAATCTCTTGCTCAGCTGTAACAAAGTTGTAATTGAAAGCTGTATCTTTAAAAACCACAAAAGAATTGTTAGAAGAACCACTGTTATCATATGAAGTTCCAGACCTACTAATTTATACTCAAACTCCACTTGCCCCTAAATAGTAGGTGTTAGCACAAATTACCCAGAAAAATACATAAGCCTCTCCATCTGTGGAGCTCGAAACAGCCACTGGCTGAAGTTCTGGCCCCTGTTCAGCATGACACTCGTGTTTCCTGTGCTTTGGATCATTTAATCCTCACTTTTATCTGGCAGAGTTCTCAATTTTCTCCAACATACAAAAGATAAGCAAAACTCAGAATGAAAGAAATTTGGGGGACACAATTTAATTTAAATTAGCTGAGTATTGAGAAAGCTCATAAAAGCAAAGACATTCACATAAGACTTCAAACTAGCAGATTTACATTCAATCCTTACACCCAGATGGAGTTCCTAAGTAGATGCTACCTGCTCCTTTCCCCTCTTCCTACCAAACCCATCATGCCTGCCTTCAGTTTCAGGCACGGTTTAGCACTCTCTCTCTCTCCACTACCATTAGAACCTCTTCCCCAAAAAAGACTGCTAAATTTGTTCTTTTAAAGCTTAGTAGATATTGAAAGTACTGCTCTCTCCCCTTGGAGAATTTTCATCAGGAACACCTTTGGCTTCCCACCACCAGTGAAACAGCAGCCCTTTCTATACTTTTGAGATCTCAGTAGCAGAAGTCACCAATGGACACTGCAGGATAAATAGGATGTTAGGAAAATGCACCCTCAGTACCAGCTATGTAATTTGCAGAACATGGTACAAAATAAAAATACAGGATCTCATATGCAAAAATGATTAAGAATTTCAAAACTAAAACAACAAAGCATGAAACCAAGCACAGGTCCTGTCTAAATTGGATAACTTGGGCAACTGTCTGACCATGAAGCTAGCCTGGCCCACTGGACTAATTTCTTCCATGCCCTGGGCTCCTGCTCAGGCTCAGAGCTGTACCTCAAGCTTGTGCTTTGGAAATGCAGGCCCACATCTTCCCCTGCCTTCCTCCCTTCTGCCTCAAGGCCAACCCGACTGTCCTCTGCATCTTCTCCCACAATCCTGCTGCACATGAGGGAGCACTGTCTATCTCACATCCCTGAAGATGAGTGCACAATGCCCTTTTCATACTAAGAATTTCACTCTTAATTTCTGGGCTGTGACAAAGGCACAGTGATAACAAGAAAAGAGGATATGGATCTTCCAAGAGTTACAATGGTAGGGTCCCCTGGTCTCCAGGGCCAGACTGCCTTTGGAGATGTCTCAGCTGAGATACTTTCAGCTTTTATTTTTGGAAATGAGACTCATAAAGGTGCCATACCCCATGGAAAGGCATTTGGTAGGCAGTGCTGCCTAGTGATTCTGATGCAGGATCCAGAGCAAGGAAACATGCAGTGAATGTTAGTTCATCATTTGGTACCTGTCTTTCAACAAGTTCTTTACATAGTTTCTCCAAGCCTCAGTTCCTAACCTGTGATGTGGGCATAGTAACATACTGAGCTAGGAAGAGCAGACTGAAACCTGACACTCAGTTTGAGGAGTATACAACTAAAATCACACAGCCTGGCATTTTCAACCTCTCAAATCCTCCCAACATAGGCATCTGTCCAAAATGTCCATAGTTCCAGGGGAATAAGATAAAAGATGAAAAGCAACATAACACACTTTTACAGTGACCATTCAGAAGTTGCCATTGGAAACCCCACCCCTCCACTTCACTGGACATCTAGACTACAGCTGGGATGAGGATCTTAAGGAGGGTATATAGTTCAATCCCTGAATTGGAAGCCAAACCACCTCCTCCTTTCCATGACACTAGCTGTTGCAACACTGGGGTAAAGGCCAACATAGGATATTTCACAGTGGTAAAGCCACAGTGAGTCCCCACACTAGGATCCAGACAGAGAGGAGTTACCAATGGGAGCTGCAGTAGCAGCAGCAGAAGAAGGCACTTGGTTTCAGAGTCCCCATAACACCTGCCTAGTCTATATTCCCTACCACTGTCCCACATCCCAGAGCAGAGGATGAGACAAAGGCTGGGGTGCCAATGGTTCATTTGGTAAGTGATGCTCAGGAGTAGGTTTGAAGGACAGGGAATGGAACAGAGTAAGACACTATCAACTTCCCAGGATTACTGTTTCTTGTGAAGTAAGTTTCAGCAGAAGCTACTTGGAGAAAGAAAGAGGGAAGCATTTATTCATTGACCCTCTTCCCTAATGGCCAAAAGTTAATTACCATTATCATGGCGCTTCTAGACGGAGCTCACACTCTTAACCAAGACATCAGAGAAGCCCAAGGGCAGAAAATGACTTGTTGACAACTTAGGCTAAGGAGCCTCCCTCTGGGTACACTTAAACAAGGCTAATTGAGGGTTGGGGTTGTAACTCAGTGGTGCCATGCCTGCCTGGCAAGCACAAAGTCTTGAGTTTGATCCTGGTAGAGAAAAAAAAAAAAGCCTGTTTAGCACTAGTCACTGCAATAGAAAATAGGGTTATTGTGAGGATGAACAACTAAAAGGTGAATGCAAATGCACTTAGTACAGAGCCTGGCATACAGGAAATGGGCAAATAATATTGGCTTTTGTTGTTATAGGTGGTCCTGCTAGACAGGCCCTTTCCTCCTCAAGGCTGAAGATATTACTTGGTAGAAAAACAGGTGCCATTTTCCCTCTACTTGACCACTTATACATTGGAGTCTCTGCAGTTTGGTGACACACAGACCCCAGGCTTCTCAACTGGGTGTACCCTTGCAGGGTGTTCATCCTGCTATTCTTTTCCATAGGGAGCCTTACATTTTAAATAAACAAAAGAACATAAAATATGTGCAAGTGAAAAGCTGGCCCAGAAGCTTTCGGACATTTTTCCTTTCTTTCCTTTCTAGGAAGGTGACTATTCAAACACGTCATAATCATAGAAAGATTTCTTCAGTCAAAATAGCCATTGACTTATAGCAAAAAAAAAATCAGGGAAATAAATGAGAAATTTAATCAGCCCAAGATGATCAAGAAAATCTTCCAAATCACAGGAGACATAGTGGTCATTCCCAACATCATTACTCTGATGTGAAGAACTCATGTGAGACATTTGATTTAAATTCATAAGTCACTAACTTCAAGCACAAAGAGAGAATCCCAATCTCAGATAATTTATTCCTAAAATCCTTGGGACTCTCAGACTACTTTGTACATTCTCTTTTCCAAAGCAGTCCTCTCACTCTTTCCCTGTGGCATAGTGTAACAATTAATAGAAGCATGAATTTATTGTTTATCTCTAGATGTTTTGAAAGAGCCACATGTGCTCATAGGTGGGTATTTTGGAAGGTAATTGAATCATAGGGCTTATAGCTGAGTTCCTATTAGAAGGGAAGGTCTAAGGCTGGGGATTTGGCTCAGTGGTGCCTGTGCCAGCCTTGCAAATGTAAGGTACTGAGTTCAATCCCCAGTACCAAAAAACAGGGGGAGAGGGCAGAGGAGGCTTCCAGCCACTGTACCACCACTCCCAGTGCAGAAGAGGTAAGCCTTGTGGGCACCAGCAGCACACACACACACCCCACCCCACCCCACCCCACCCCCGGCAAAATAAGAAGAAACTTAAACAAGGCTGAAAACGAGACTTTCAGATGACCTACAGCAACCCCAAAGGGAAACGAGATGGAACGCTCTGATACTCAACCACCTGGACTCCCTGAAATGGCAACAAAAGAGGATCTGGAAAAAATAAATCAGAAATAATTTCTCAGATAACAACAGAGATTGTGCTCATAATGCAAGACATGATTAATAAATCTAGAGAGGAGCTGAGGAACATGATGGAATCCCAACATAGGAAAAAATCGAATTCATAAAATAGATGCAAACAGATTTTCAGGAAATGAAAAACTCCATTGAAAGTCTACACAGCAGAATGAGCCAAGGTGAGGACAGAATTTCAGACATAGAAGATAAGATTGCAGTTAGCAAATAGGAAAAGAAAAATTGCTTTAAAATTGTAAGGGGCCACAAGAAATCAATCCAGTAGCTGATAAACAATGCAAAGAAGAACAACATAAGACTGATTAGAGTCAATGAAGAAACAGGAGAGAGTGCAGACAACATAAAAAAAGTGTTCACAGAAAAGTGATGGCAGAAAACTTCCCAAGCAGGGGAAAAGAACTTCACATACAGATAAGTGAGCCATACAGGAATCCAACCAGCCATGATAAAAATAAATCTACACATAGGCATATAATTGTTAAGATTTCAGAAACCTAACAGAACAAAGTTCTACAAGCAGTTAAAGAAAAGAAAAAAATCACATACGAAGGAAAACCCATCAGAAACACAACAGACTTCTCAACACAAACCATCAAGGCAAGAAGAGCTTGGAGTGACTTATTCCAAGCCCTAAAGGAAAACAGCCTCCAACCCAGGTTGATGTACCCTGCAAAACTATCTTTCAAAATTAATGAAGAAATAAGACACTTTCATGATAAAGAGCACCTTAGGAACTTCATAAATACTAAACCAGCACTCAGAAAATTTTAGGCAATATACTAGGAAAAGACAATGAAGATCACAACCCCAGGAAACACAGCAGAATGAATCCATCAGGAACAACAAGAAATTAAATGCAAAAGGGGAGAGTCCAACAAAAACCAAAAGTCATGACAATGATAAGTCAATGTGTATCAGTTATAACCATCAATGTTAATGGTCTCAATTCACCAATCAAAAGAAATAGACTGACAGAATGGATTAAGAAGCAAAACCCAGCAATATGCTGTATACAAGAAACATACCTAACTCAAAAGGAAACTCATAGACTGAAAGTAAAAGGATGGAAAACAGTTCTCCACATGACAGGACCCCAGAAAAAAGCAGGGGTAGCAATCTTACTTGCAGACAAAGTAGATTTCAAACCAAAACTAATTAAGAGAGACAAAGATGGTCACTACATCCTTGTGAAGGGAATAATACAAGAGGAAGAGATGACAATCCTAAATATTTATGCACCAAATACAAATGCCCTCAACTATACAAAACCAATATTAATGGATATGAAAAACCAAATAAACAATAACAAAATTGTAGTGGGGGACCTCAACATCCCTCTATCACAAATAGACAGATCATCTAGGAAAAAAATTAACAATGAAATTCTAGAACTGAACCAAGCTATTGAACAAATGGACTTAATAGATATTTACAGAGTGTTCCACCCCACAAAATCAGAATACACATTCTTTTCAGCTGCACAAGGGTCATTCTCCAAAATAGATCACATGCTAGCTCATAGGGCAAATCTAAGTAAATGTAAAAGAATTCAAGTTACCCCCTGTATATTATCAGACCATTGTGCAATACAATTGGAGATCAATAACATGAGAAACTGTGAAACACCCACAAACACATGGAAATTGAACAACCAATGGGTGACAGAGGAAATGAAAGAAGAAATTAGACAGTTTCTACAAGTAAATGATAATGCCAGTACAACATACAGGAATCTGTGGGACACAATGAAAGCAGTTCTACGTGGGAAATTCATAGCATTAAATGCCCATATTAGGACAACAGAGAGAACTCAGTTAAATAACCTAATGCAGAACCTCAAGCTCCTAGAAAAAGAAGAGCTTAACAAACTCAAAGCTCATACAAGAAAGGAAATTATAAAGATCTGAGCAGAAATCAATGCAATGGAGACTAAGAGAATGATACAAAAAATCAATGAATCGAAGAGTTGGTTTTTTGAAAGAATAAATAAAATCGATAAGCCTTTAGCCAACCTTATAAAAAAAAAGGAAAGAAAAGGCTCAAATCCATGCAATTAAGAATGAAAAAGGTGAAGGCACAACAGATCCAGCAGAAATTCAGGGGATCATCAATACCTACTTTGAGAACCTGTACTCTAATAAAATGGAAAAGACAGAAGAAATGGACAGATTCCTAGATACATACAAATTGCCAAAGTTAAATGAAGAAGATATAGAAATTCTAAACACCCCAATTACAATGAATGAAAATTGAAAATGTAATAAAAAATTTACCAACAAAGGAAAGCCCAGGTCCTGATGGCTTCACTGCTGAATTCTATAAGACATTTAAAGAAGAACTATCACCATTACTCTTTAAACTCATCAAGGAAATTGAAAGGGAAGCAAGGCTTCCAAATTCTTTCCTGGAAGAAAGTGTTACTTTGATTCCAAAACCAAGGAAAGACCCAACCCAAAAAGCGAACTACACACCAATCTCCCTAATGAACATAGATGTAAAAATCCTCAACAAGATGCTGGCAAACAGAACACAGAGTGTCATCAAGAAGATCATACACCCTGACCAAGTCGGATTTATCCCAGGGATGCAAGGATGGTTCAACATTCGTAAATCAATAAATGTAATACACTATATTAACAGAGTCAAGGACAAAAACCATATGATCATCTCAATAGATGCAGAAAAGGCATTTGACAAAATCCAGCACCCATTCATGATAAAAACGCTACAGAAAATTGGAATAGGAGGTCTTTATCTCAACCTGATTAAGGCTATCTATGAAAAACCAACAGCCAACATCATACTAAATGGTCAAAAACTGAAAACTTTCATGCTAAAATCAGGAGCTAGGCAAGGATGCCCACTATCACCACTCCTGCTCAATATTGCTCTGGAAACATTAGCCATAGCAATTAGACAAGAGAGAAAAATAAAAGGAATAAAGATAGGAAAGGAAGAAGTGAAACTGTCGTTATTTGCTGATGATATGATGCTTTGCACAGAAGACCCAAAAAACTCAGTCAAAAGTCTTCTAGACCTAATTGACAGATTCAGTAGAGTAGCTGGATATAAGGTCAGAACTCAAAAAACAATAGCCTTCTTATACACAAATAGCAGACCCATTGAGAGAGAAATTCGGGAAACAATTCCTTTTACAATAGCATCCAAAAAAATGAAATATCTAGGAATCAACCTAACAAAGGAAGCAAAAGACCTCTACACTGAAAACTACAGCACTCTGAAGAAGGAGATTGAAGAGGATATAAGAAAATGGAAAGATATCCCTTGTTCTGGGGTAGGAAGAATCAATATAGTGAAAATGGCCATACTTCCAAAACTGCTATGTAGATTTAATGCAATACCAATTGAAATTCCAACAATATGCTTCACAGAACTAGAGAAAACAATCCAAAAATTCATTTGGAAGCAGAAGAAACCTAGAATAGCAAAAGTAATTCTAGGCAACAGAGATATGGCTGGGGGTATCATAATCCTCAACCTAAAACTATACTACAAAGCTACTGTGATAAAAACAGCATGGTACTGGCAAAGAAACAGACCCAAAGATCAGTGGAATAGATTAGAAGATGCAGAAACAACTCCAGACATACTCAGCCACCTCATCTTTGACAAAGGAGCCAATCGCCCTCATTGGAGAAAAGATAGCCTGTTCAATAAATGGTGTTGGAAAAACTGGATTTCAACCTGCCAAAGATTAAAACTAGACATATACCTATCACTGTGCACTAAACTAAGATCGAAGTGGATTAAAGAGCTAAATATCAAGACAGAAATAGTAAACTTGCTGGAAGATAAATTAGGTAGAACTCTTGAAGACATTGGCATAGGAAAAGACTTTATGAACAAATCTTCAATAGCACGGGAGCTAACACAAAGAATCAACAACTGGGATCTCATCTTATTAAAAAGCTTCCGCATTGCAAGAGAAACTACCAACAGAGCTAAGAGACAACCTACAATGTGGGAAGAAATTTTTAGCAGCTGTACCTCAGACAAAGGTCTACTATCTAGAATACATAAAGAACTTTAAAAAAAATCAGACCCCCCAAATTCAAAGACCCAATTTGAAAATGGGCATCTGAAATGAACAGACATTTCTCAGGCAAAGAAGTAAAAACAGCAAATAAATATATGAAAAAATGTTCAACATCACTGGTCATTCGAGAGATGCAGATGAAGCCAACCCTGAGATTCCACCTCACCCCACAAAGGATGGCTGCTATCAAGAAATCAACCAATAACAAATGCTGGCAGGGGTGTGGAGAGAACGGAACTCTTCTCCATTGTTGGTGGGAGTGCAGACTGGTGCAACCACTGTGGAAATCCATATGGAGATACCTCAAAGAACTAGGACTAGAAGTCACATTTAACCCAGCTATTCTCCTGCTGGGTATCTTCCCTAAAGAATTAAAAGAATCATACCACAGTTATATATGTGCACCTATGTTTATAGTGGAACAATTTGTAATAGCTAAGGTTTGGAAACAGCCAAAGTGCCCATCAACTGGAAACTGGATAAAGAAGATGTGGTTTTTTTATAAAATGGAATACTACTCAACCATAAAGAAAGAGAAACTAGAGTCATTTATAGCTAAATGGATGCATATTGAGGCCATACTCTTAAGGGAAATAAATAGGACACACATATGTAAATACCAAATATTATCTGTAGTGTGAGAAACTGAAAGTGTAAATAAGGATGAAAATGATTAAAAAGAATAATTGATAGGGGGTGAAGGGATGGCTAGGAATGGGGCAAAAATAAGAACCAAGATGCACTATGTAAAGGTACAATTCCCAATGAGAAATGTAATTGTGTTGTATACCTACAATGTACCAATAAAAGAATTTAATAATGAAAAAAGAATAATTGATTATTTGAAATAGGAAAAGGTCCAAAGGGGTAGGGGTGGTGGGAGAGGAAGGGGAAAGAGAAGAAAGGAAAGGAAAAATTATGAGAATGAAAAAAAAAAGGAAACAAAGTCTATAAAAATAGGGAAGGGTGGTAGGGGTGAAGAGCACATAGGTAATGGGAGAAAAAAATAAGAACTAAGATACATCATGTTCAGGTACAAACACCCAATGATAAATGTAAATGTATTGTATACCTAAAATGTACTAATTAATATATAAAATTTTTTTAAAAAGAAAGGGAAGCAATACTCCCAAATTCATTCCTGGAAGCAAGTATCACCTTGATCCCCAAAGCAGAGAAAGACCCAACTGAAAAAGACAACTATAGGCCAATCTCACTAATGAACATAGATGCAAAAATCCTTAATAAGATACAGGCAAATAGAATGCAGAAGATCATCAAGAAGATCATACACCCTGACCAAGTGGGATTCATCACAGGGATGCAGGGATGGTTCAACATACTCAAATCAATCAATATAATACACTATATCAATAGAGCCAAAAACCATATGATCATCTCAATAGATGCAGAAAAAGCATTTCACAAAATCTAACATGCATTTATGATAAAAACTCTACAAAAAATTGGAAGAGATGGCCTCTACCTCAAAATGATAGACGCCATCTATGAAAAACCAATAGCCAATATCATACTAAATGGTCAAAAACTGAAATCCTTCACACTAAAATCAGGAACAAGATAAGGATGTCCACTATGACCACTACTGTTCAATATAGTTTTGGAAACATTAGCCATGGCAATTAGACAAGAAAAAGAAATAAAAGGAATAAAGATAGGAAATGAAGAAGTCAAATTGTCATTATTTGCAGATGATATGATACTGTATATAGAAGACCCCAAGAATGACACCAAAAGTCTTCTAGACTTAATAACCAAATTCAGTCAGGTAGCTGGATACAAGGTCAACACACAAAAATCAATAGCTTTCCTCTACACAGACTTAGACTCACTGAGAGAGAAATAGGGCAAACAATTCCTTTCACACTAGCATCCAAAACACTGAAATACCTAGGAATCAACCTAACTAAAGAAATCAAAGACCTCGTCTCTGAAAACTATAGCACTTTGAAAAAAGAGATTGAAGATGATATCACAAAATGGAAAGACATCCCCTGCTCCTGGGTAGGAAAGATCAACATAGTGAAAATGGCCATACTTCCAAAACTGCTGTATAGATTCCATGCAATTCCAACTGAAAGCCCAGCAGCATACTTCATGGACCTTGAGAAAACAATCCAAAAATTCATTTGGAAGAGGAAGAGGAAGAGACCCAGAATAGCAAAAGCAATTCTAGGCAACAGAGACATGGCAGGGGGTATGACAACTCCCAACTTGAAACTATACTACAAAGCTACTATGATAAAAATAGCATGGTACTGGCAAAGAAACAGACCTGAGGACCAGTGGAACAGATTAGAAGATGCCAAAACAACTCCAGACACACTCAGCCACCTCATCTTTGACAAAGGAGCCAAACACCCTCACTGGAGGAAAGATAGCCTCTTTAATAAATGGTGCTGGAAAAATTGGGTTTCAACTTGCCAAAGATTAAAACTAGACTTATATCTCTCACCATGCACTAAACTAAAATTGAAATGGATTAAAGATCTAAATATTAAAATAGAAACACTGAACCAGTTGGAACAGTGGTTAGGTAGAACTCTTGAAGACATTGATGTAGGAAAAGATTTTATGAACAAAACCTCAGTTGTCCATGAACTAGCACAAACTATCAACAAGTGGGATCTCTTCTTATTAAAAAGCTTCTCCACAGCAAGAGAAACCACCAACAGTGCGAACAGACAACTCACAATGTGGAAAAAAATTTTCACCTGCTGTCCCTCAGACAAAGGTCTACTATCTAGAATCTATAAAGAACTTGAAAAAATCAGACCTCCCACATTTAAAGACCCAATCCAAAAATGGGCATCTGAAATGAACAGACATTTCTCACACAAACAAGTAGAAATGGCAAATAAACATATGAAAACATGTTCAACATCACTGGTCATTGAAGAGATGCAAATGAAATCAACACTGAGATTCCACCTCACCCCAGACAGAATGGCTGCTATCATGAAATCATCCAATAACAAATGCTGGCATGGCTGTGGGGAAAGAGGAACCCTGCTCCACTGCTGGTGGAAGTGCAGACTGGTGCAACCACTGTGGAAATCAGTATGGACATACCTCAAAGAACTAGGACTGGAAGTCCCATTTGACCCAGCTATTCCCCTGCTAGGTATCTTCCCCAAAGAATTAAAAGAATCACACACAGTGATATATGTGCACCCATGTTAATAGCAGCACAGTTTGTAATAGCTAAAACTTGAAAGCAGCCCAGTTGCCCATCAACTGGAGACTGGATAAAGAAAATGTGGGTTTTTTTATAAAATGGAGTACTACTCAGCCTTAAAAAATGAGAAATTAGAGACATTTATAGCTAAGTAGATGCACATTGAGGCAATACTCTTAAGTGAAATAAATAGGACACACATGTGTAAATGCCGAATAATTTCTCTAGTGTGAGAAGCTGAAAGTGTAAATAAGGACTAAAAGGTATAATAGATAATGTGAAAGAGGAAGAAAAAGGGCAAAGTGGAAGAGGAATTGGGAGGGGTTTGGGAAAGAAAAGAAGGGAATGAATTAATATGAGAAAATGAAAAAATGGAAACAAAGTCTTTGTAAATAATGAGGGATGGAGGGGTTGAAGGGAGGGCAGGGGAAGGGGGAAAAATAAGAACCAAGAGAAATTGTGTAAAGGTGCAAATTTCCAATGATGAATGTCATTATACTGTATACCTAAAATATACCAATAAAATAAAATTAAAAAAAAAAAAGAAGGGAAGATCTGGTCAGCAAACATGGGTATCTTGGGGTGTGGCCTAGAAGGGTTTATCTCCCTCAGTCTCCTTTTCTCTCTCTCTGCTTCCCACTGCCATGATGTAAGCAGGTATTTGTCTGCCGTGCTGTCCTGCCTTAATGCACCAGACTATGGACTGAAACCTCTACAACTGTGAACCAAAATAAACCTCTCCTTGAATTTGTGGATGTTGGGTATTGTGTCCCAGGGTGAAGAAATTGACTAAGGCAATGGGGAATGGAGTGGTCTAGCTAACTAAATTTTCTAGTTACAAAAAGGCTGATTCCTAACAGCCTCGTCTGTCCCATGAAATTTCCAGAACATCTGAGTCTCCTTCCCTACATCCCAAGGTAGATTTTAGAAGCCAGAATGGATCCTTCGTTTTAGGATTCAGCCCCTTCTATTTTTTAGGAATTTCTTCATTCTGAACATTAAAGAGAAGCAATACTATGAACAGGAAATGGCACTATTCAAAGTCAGATGTTCAAATTCCCAATCTGCCACTTACTATCTAAGTGACATTAACCAAATTACCCACGCTAAGCCTCCCTTTCTTTCTTATGAAGTGAAGGTAATAACATCTATACTACATACTATGGTTTGGATAAGGGCCCCCCAAAGGCTCATGTGTTAAAGGCTTAGTCCCCAGCTTGGTGCTACTGGGAGGTGGCAGAACCTTTATCTCAGGTGTTTGTTACAGTAATGCAAAGCTAACACACCACAGATGTTTCACAAGGGTGACACATGTCTAATATACATGAGGCCCTCGATAAATGGCATCAGCATGATGCTCACTCTCAAAGCCATAAAAGCAGATGGTGCTGGGTCTATAGTGATGCAAAAGGCTTTCTGGGAGTTTCTTTACCAAACAAATTCTTCAATATCTGCCTATTTTTCTCTTACTTGCCTTTTTAAAATAGAGGACAGGAAGGACTACACTTTGCTTAGATAGTCTCAAAAATGATGAATTTACACATCTTGAAAATGTCTCTGTTTATTCTCTGTGAAAGAGAAGAATAGCTCTTAACAATTGAGAACCCAGAAGGCAGCTTCCAGTTCACAAGTTCACAGTGGCTTATGAGATGCCACAGGCAGTTCTCCTAGGAATTAATCCCTGCTCTTCCATATAATGCTTATGGGGTTGCTGATTGGGTTCTAGCATTGAACTCTGAACATATAAGAATCACAGATCTAAAAAGTTGAAAGCCATTTTAAAGGACATCTAAAAAGTAATTCTCAATGTTGTTCATTTCCATGATTCTGAGGCTTGTAACATACTATCATTCATTATAGTGATTATAGTGGCTAATAAAAATAAGTAAGGGTACTTCAGCTAAAACTTGTGACTCCAAATGAGAATTGGGTGGTGTTTGTGGTGTATGTAGGCAGAGAGAGAAAGAGTAAGGGGTGGGGGAAGGAGAAGAAAGAAAAGGAGGGGAGAGGAGGAAGAGGAGAAAGAGAAGGAAGAGAAGGGGAGGAGGAGGAAAGAAAGGAGAGGGCAAAGTTTGGAGGCACATAAATTTTGAAATCCAGACAATTCTGACAGGTCTTCCAACAGATATGTACCCCAGCTCTCATCATTCTAGAGATCAAAGATGACTTCCCTAAGAAAGAGCTCTTTGAACTAAAATTTGGAGTTTGCTTAGGAATTAACCATATGAAGAGAAATGGGATTGAGAAGAGCATTTTATCCTATGGGCAAAGCTTTTCTAAAGGCCTCTAAGTGGGAGGAAGATATGGAGAGCAGTTGAGTGAATGAAAGGTAGTGTGTGGCAGGACAGACAGCTGAAAGCTGAATCCCAGAAGCTTAATATACTACATTAAGCATTTGAAATGTCATTCTCACCACAACAGGAAGACATTGAACAATCTCAGTTGGAAGAGGAGATTCTCTTTTTCCAAGAATGAACTTTGGCTCCGGTGTAAATGTTGTGGGAAAATGAGACAGCTCAGCATTACAGTCAAGTGTTATATCTCTGTGTTACAGCTACAGCAATTTGAAGACATGAGAATCTGAAAGTCACTCAAAGAGGTGGAGATAAACCAGGCTTTATTAGGCCAGCTGGCTCAGAGGAGTTTAAGCACTCCAAATTCTGGGCCCTGAGCTGTATTGAGAGTGAGTTTTTATGCAGTTGGGAAAGGAATTTGATAGAAACCTTTTAGGGCAGAAACATAGCAAGAAGCAGGTATCTCTCAGGGTGGAGTTAGAAGAATATTCTTGAAACCTTAGAACTATTACCCACCAGGTACAAACAGTTACAGTATTTGAACAGAACAATTTGACACACTGGGCAGGAACATTATGCAGCACAGTTACATCTCTTAAACAAAAAATTTGATACATTGGGCAAGAATATTGTGCTGCACAGTTACATTTCTTGAACAGAACATTTTATGGCAAAAACATGGGAGGAAGGTGAAGGCAAGGGCCTGCCATTTTGAGCATTATTTTCTTATCAGAAAGAGTAGATTTGGGGGATATCATCTAGGTAGTGTTTTCCCAGTGAGAATGGGGTATCAGATTCCATTAAGAAGTAGCAGTGGAGATTCAGAGAGACAGATGAATTCAAGACCCTCAGTGGATCAAATGGACAGGAAATGAAGGAGACATATGAGTAAAGGGTACGTGTTAGATCTTTGGCCTTTGTAGTTGAAATGTTCATGGTATCAGATAGGAACCTTGCAGTAGTATATAAGTGGAATTAGTTTGTACCTGATTATTATGAAGTGTTTGTAAGACATCTGCAAGGAGATACTACACCCTTGAAGGTCTGAGTGTGGCATTTGGAGGAGTGATTTGGACCCAAATTAGAGATTGGTGATCCAAGCTACAGGCATGAATGAAAACACCTAAGCACAGACTATAGAGTGAAGGGAGGCACCAAGAATTTTGACTAATCTGATAAACTAATTCTTGCATAAATCTCTTGAGAGGAGAGATTACTATTCTCTCTCCAGGCAACACACAGAGCACCCTGGAAAAACACTTTAACTCAAAATGATGACTTTGATGGAAGAAGCTAGAGTCAATTAGGAGGGCAGTATCTTTAGTGCATGAGGAGAGAGAGAGACATGTAAAATATAGGATATCAGTTAAAACTGAAGTTCAGATAAACAACAAATAACTTTGCTAGGACGTGCTTATGCTAACAAAACTATTTACTATTTATCTGAACTTCAGCTTCAAGTAGCATAGAGTTTTCCAAAGCTGCTATGACAAAATACCACAGACTGGATTAAAAAAAACTTTTTTTCATAAACAAAAAAATAATTCTGAAGGCTACATATCCAACAACAGGATTTTATCATGCTTTATTTCTTCTGAGGCCTCTCTTTTTGGCTTGCAGATACCCACCTTCTCCCTTTGTTCTTGCTGGCCTTTTTTCTGCAAACACACATCCTTCATAACTGTATTTCCTATCCCCCTGATCCTATAAGGAAATTTATAGTAATGGATTAGGGCCCCACCATTTTGACTTCATTTAATCTTAATTTCTTCCCTCAAGGCCTACTTCCAAATACATCACAGTGAGGGTAGGGATTCAACATGTGAATTTCAGGGCCACAATTCAGTCCATAACAAACACATACAACATTTTACTATTGATATTTCTTAATAATATGCACAGAACAATAACTATATTATATAAGAATATATATATATATATATATATATATATGTAGTAAAATATAACATTATGGATGGGAAGAAAACAAACCAACATTAGAATGTTGGTTATTTGTGGTAAGAGAAAAAGGGAAAGGAGCAAGGTTGTAGTCAGTGTAAGGAAGCCTTAATTATTCAATATCTTTTCTTATGGAAAAAGCTCTCTGAAGCAAATACGATAAAATTTTTCAGTTAAATCTAAATGGTGAGTATGTGTTATGTGGTTGTCATTTCATACTTTTTAAAAAAATCTATTTACATTTAAAATAAGGGTGGAGATCAGATTTTTGTCACTTACAAAATGGGCAAAGCAAGTAGAGATTGATTTCAGCTGCACTGTAAAAGGTAAAAGCTGTAAAACACCAAAATGAATTGCCCAGAAAGAATGTAAAATCTCTCTCTATCTTTTAACTACTATCCACAGAACATATCATAGGTGGAAGACATTGCAATAGGCACTTTGGGAAAGATAAGCATACACAAAACAGTCCAGTACCAAAAAGAGTTTATAAACTGGATGATTTTACTTGCAAAAGAATTATATTCTAAATATTTACTCATGTATCTGTTGGTTACACTTCACACCTCAAGGAAGATTTTCCCATGGTGGAAAAAATATATTATCAACTGTGATTAAGTTCATAACTCTCAAAAGGCTTTTTTGTTCTATAATATAAAATTATTGAATCCCAGGGTTTGAGGAGATCTTAATGTAATTGAAATTCTGCACATTTGCAATGAAAAATAGTAGAAAATAGCATGTTTCAAAGATGTTAATGAAACAGTACAGAAAAACAATAGAGTTGAATAAGAAATAGCTTTTTTATTATCTTCATTGCTGAAATCTAAGGAAAAGAAGAACTAATTAAAAGAAATTGGAAAGGAAAAAAGGGAAAGGAAAAAATGATGAGAAATGGAAAAAATGGAAATAAAGTCTTTGTAAATAGGGAAGGGTGGAGGGCGTGAAAGGAGGGCTAGGAATGGGGAAAAAATAAGAACCAAGATGCATTATATAAAGGTACAATTCCCAATGAGAAATGTAATTGTGTTGTATACCTACAATGTACCAATAAAAGAATTTAATACAAAAAAAAAAAAAAAGAAATTGGAGAGAAAGGAAGCTTGTAGAAACTCTGAGGGGGGCTTCCTGGGCACTGTAAGGGATTTTAATGTGGATGACACTGATTCTGATTCTTTTTTTTGTTCATAGTTTCTACATTCAGTTTTAAACAAAGAACTTTTATTTCCCCTGATATTCAAATTGTTACTGATGATTTTCATTTATCTACCATAATTAGGGATCTATAATTCAATGAACTGAGAACCAGACAAGACAATGTATTCATGCCTTAGTCAAAGAGATATTCTTACGGAACTTAAGTAAGTTCTGAGTGGGCTGGCAAAGAGACAAGGACAAACAGACGTGCACTGTGGGTTAGAGATATAACCTTCCTAAGGGAGAAAAAAAATAAGAAACAATTACAAATCTGACAGGCCCTGTATTGGCCACTGGCCAGAGATAGAGAGGTTGCAATCAGAGTAGAAACAAAGTACAAAATACACTCATCCCTTTAAAACTAAAAATAGAATTACCATATGATCCAGCAATTTTAGATCTGGATATATACACAATAGAATTGAAAACAGGGTCTTGAAGATATATTTGTATTCTCATAATTGTAGCAACATTAATAACAATAGGCAAGAAGTGGAAATATCCTAAGTATTTGATGTGAATGAATAAACAAAATATGGTATATACATACAATTTTTCCAGGCTTAAAGTGGAAGGAAATTCTGGCACATCCCAAAATGTAGACGAACTTTAAAGACGCTATGCTAAGTGAAATAAGCCAATCACAAAAGATAGTGTACAATTCCACTTATACACAGTATCTACAGTTCATAGGGATAGAAGGTAGGAGGATAAGTGTCAGGAGCTGAAGGGAGATGGGAAGGAGGAATGGTCATAGATTTGCAGTTTGCAAGATGAAAAGGTACAGTAGATCTATTTCAAAACAATGTGAATATTCTTAATACTACTAAACTGTATGTTTAAAAATGGTTCTAAATGTGAATTTTATATTATGTATATTTTACAATTTAAAATTAAAAAATAAAAGTGAACAAAAGATTTTAAAATGCACACACCACAGCAAGGGAAGGATATTGATGAGGCAGATGAAGTGGCCTCGGGAAAGATGAGAGAATGGACTGAGAGCTTAATAGATCAGGTGAAGTCATTCACAGCTTCACCACCACTTCACAAGCACAGCTCTTGGTGCTTCTCAGCACTGCTCACCAGTCCAATGGGACATTCACATGACAATATTCTGATCTCTATCTCCACTCCCAACTCCAAGGTGCACAAGGCAGGAGCTTCATCAGTATGCCCATCTCTGAATTTCCCCAACATCCTATTGGCTGATGTCTCATGAGCACTTAACATTTATGGAATGAATATATCAACGAATAAATACACACCACAGGAATCACCATCCCTTAAACTCAAATTACAAAAGAAAGCCATTTCAAAAGACAGAATACAATTGAAAATAAATGTCACAGGTGATAAAACCCAAGAGTCTAAGGTAGGTAATGCCATTTTGACTTGGGAAATCTATATGGAGAAAGGAGAAAGTCAAGTTGAGTCCTGATCTTATCCCTGTTCCACTTTGCTGTGTGGCACCCAACTGAACTTACAGACATTTCGCTGCTGTCCCACAATGAATATGACCCACTTTTAATAATTAAATATAGATTACAACATTTTTGAAATCTTTTGATTTTACTTGTGAAGTTTCTTTTTTGCCCTGTGTATCTCTGAACAGGAAAAATAATCAATGTGACTCAGAATCTAAAAGTTCTGAATCTACAAGTATCAATTTCTCTGAGCTATATCTTTCACTTTAAAATTGGTATAGCCTTAAAATTAAATTTCTAAACACCCAAGTCTAATAAAATAAATTAAAGCTCTTTGTAAATAACCACACACACACACACACACACACACACACACACACGAGAATAAGACCTTGAATTGCAATAACTTCAAAAAGTGTGTCTCATTTACTTACAGAAAGAGAGAGAGAGAGAGAGAGAGAGAGAGAGAGAGAGGGAGAGGCTCTTTGGGTCACAAATGGATAAATACCAGCACTATTATTATCTTTAACTATGTAATGAATAGAAGAAGCAAAGGAAGGTCAGGTGCCTTTCCCAAGGTCACTCCAGAAGTCAGTGATTGAGATGAGAATAAAACCCAGGTTTCCAGGCTCCTGGCCCAGTGCATTTCTCTAAAGTGCATAAATTACAAGACTATTCAGGTCCCTAGATTCTCCAGATGTTGCCATCTCCTTGATGTCCTTGCACTGTCACCCAATGGTTTCACATTTTTTATCGAGTTAGATGAAAGTCTCCCTCCTCCTGACAGCTTTATTACCCCAAGAAACCATTATCTCTCTCTAACTCAGAAAGTTATACTCAATTGTTGGTGCAGTAACCAAACAGGAGTCAAAGACATTTCTGTGATTGATGCATCCTTCAGTGGAAAACAGCTGAAAATATTACTGCTTTGATACTCCCATTTTTTTCCAGGCCTAAAGGTTAATCAGTTGACAATGTTACACAGAAAGTCTTTTTAAGAACTTCAACAATAAAGAGACCATGTAAGTTGGAGAACTCTTCCTAGGCCGAGAATAATTATTAATGCCCAGAAGAGAAGTGTGAACAAATGGGAGAAATGTTAAGCATTGTTAAGGTCATGGGATGGTTTGGTGGTACTTTATGCAAGTTGAAGGGTCAGAACCTAAAGAACATGCATTGCTTATGAGTATGATTGTCAATTCCAAGAGAAAAATGAAGAATATATATATATATATATATATATGAAATGAAAAATACAGAAAGAAAACAAAAGATATAGAAGTGAAGAAGAAAATGAGAGAGGAAGAAGAGTTATGTAAAAAGGAAAAGAATAAAAGAATCAAGTACAAGTTAATAACTAATAGTTTTAGTATTTATCGCTTTAAACAGTTCTACATTTGTCTTTTTACATATTGCTCCAAAGCTACTGCATGGTAGAAAACATCATTTCAATTTGACAGTGAGGCTCATATGCCAAAGATTTGAATGTTCAAATAGAGTTTCCTTTGCCATTTCCACAAAACACCTAAGGCAAGTAAAATTGTACTGGATATCAGGGACCACTAAGCCTAGTCTCTGACATTGGCCCCCAAGAACTCTTTGGGAACCCTCAGTTGTGTAACATAATGGAAAGAGCCCCACAGAGCCTTCACTCCAGATTCTGTACAATTTCTCCCTCCTCCAAGAGGGAAAGATGAGAGAAAAAATACAGGAGTAACTGCTCTGCAAAAATGAAGATGTGCAAGTGTCCTGCTTTTAGAAAGGATAGCCCATGCCAACATAGTGAGGTACCAGTAATGCCCAATATTAAAGAAAGTGAAACATGGTCAACCCGGATAAAACAGATGGTGAAGGATATAAAATGAAGATGATCTTTAAGTCACTGAGAGAGAGATTCTGGAGAGCCTTCTAAATCACACTAAGGAACATAAAGCTTATTCTATTGGCAATAGGAAGCTGAAAAGCTTTAATGATTGGGAGGGGTTGCAAATGATATGATTGTTTCTGTTTGGGGAAAATAACCCTGACAGCATTATGGAAGAAGAGGAGAGTGCCTATGACACAAGACAAGACATGAGTTAAGTCTCAGGCATGAAAATATAAATTAAGAGGAAAAAGGTGTGGTCTAGACATTAAAAGTAGAATCAATACGATGGAGCCCAAGAAAGGAAGAAATCAAAGAAGATTCTTAGAATTCTGTCTTCTCTAACTAGATAAATGGTAGTGACATTTATGAAGATTATAAATTTTTTTTTGTACCGGCAATGAAACTCGGGTTCTTGCACTTGCAGGGCAGGCGGTGGCACCACTGAGCTAAATCCCTGGCCCAAGAAGATTATAATTTTTATTTAAGGCATATTAAATTTGAAGTATCTGTGAACATGTAGGTATATATGTCCAGTAAAGTTATGGGAATATGGTTCTGAAGATTAAGAGAGAGTTGACTGATAAGATAAATTTGGGATATACCAATTTATAGATGATAGTAGAAGCCATGGCAGTAGAAGCAAGTACTTGTCCAGCATGGCTCAAACACTTTAAGGGCCCAGTCCCCAAACTGATCTCCAGGCTATACGCTAAAAACATTTAAAATGTCCATTAGATAACTTTTACGGAATTACTTTTCAACCAGCTTCTAGACTCACTGTTATCTATTTTCACTCCTGCTTACTTTCTACCCTTTCTTTGCATGTTCTTTACAGAATACCACAGCATTTAACAAGTTTCCTAGGCTCTAGAACCTCCTGTTTTGTTTCCCAGTCCCCCAACAAACATGTCTCCAGCTGCAGGATTTCCCACGAATGATAACCCAGTAATCATTTTCACACGGCCTTGCGAATTTTTATAGGTGTACTCCTCTGCTATAGCATTGACCTCTGAAACTAAAAAGGAGTCTGAATGGCCAAAGTGTGGAGAAAAAATACCCAAAATGTGGAAACAATTACAGAACAACAATTGCTAGTTTTACATTCATAAAATTGAATATTACACAATGACAAATTACATGCTATGCACATGTTATATACAAAGCATAAATAAATCTTACATTTATAATATTGAGTGCACAGAATATATTCTGTCTATCTAACTTCATTTATATGACATTCAAGAACAACAAAATATAATCTATGGTAATAGAAGCCATAATAGTGGTTATCTTGAAGGAGGGTATTTTTAAAGGAAGGGGTTAGTGTGTGCTGGAAATGCCCCATATCATGATCTGAGTGGTGATTACATATGTGTATACAGATGCAAAATTTAGAAGATGAACACCTAAGATATGAGAACTTTATGTAAATTATATCTCAAATTAAAAAATAAAAGATAACAGGATAACAGTTGTCTCCCCTTATCTATGAAGGATATGCTCTGAGAGCCCCAGTGAATATCTGAAACTGCAGACAGATATATTATGGTTTTTTCTATACATATATACCTATGATAAAGTTCAATCTATAAGTTAGGCACAGAGATTAACAACAATTATAAGATAGAACAATTATACCATTGTACTGTAATAAAAGCTATATGAACCTAGTCTCTGTGTGTGTGTGTCTCTGTCTCTCTCTCTCTGTCTCTCTCTCTCTCTCTCTCTCTCTCTCTCACAAAAGTCAAGATAAATATGAGTATTTGGGGGCTGCAGTTGATCATTGATAATTGAAACTATGGGAAACAAAAATCTCTGATAAGAAATAGCCCCAAAATTTTGTTTCAAAAATTCCAAGTTTATTCATCTGCTAGCTGAAATCAGCTGTAACATGTTGAGGCAAAACTTCTCCTCTTACTCAAAACACTTCCAACACCAAATTGGGATGGGGAAATCCCCAACACCAAAAAATTCTCCAACTCTCTAGATACCAATTGGATTTCCTATAATTTCATTTAATTCTAACTACTCAGAATTAGCACAGATCCACAGGTTGGGGGCTCATCCATAAGACAGTCCCCCCAAATTCAGGTGCCACCTGCACTTCTGAGCCACCTGCATTTCTGATCAGCCAGGCATAAATGGGGACTTTCCCTACCCTTTTCTTGGGTTCAGCAATTTGCTAGAAGAGTTCGCAGAACCAGAACAGCATTTACTTACTAGTTTATTATAAGGGACATTGCAAAGGATACAAATGAACAGTCTGATACAGAGGTACATGGGACAAGGTGTGGAAGGGTCCCAAGTGCAGAAGCATGTGTCCCAGTGGAGTTGGGGTACACCACCTGGGCTCCCAGCATGTGTGCGTTCATCAACCCAGAATTCTTCCAAATCCATGAGAACAACTGATTAACAGTTCAATATCCAGACCCCCTCTTCTTCCCTGATGATGGTGTAGGGGCTAAAAGTCAAGCTTCCAATTATGCCTTGGTCTCCCTAGTGACCATTTCCCATCCTGAAGCTATCTGAGAGCTCACAGAGAGTATCTGTAGTAAAAATAAAGTTGCTCCTATCACCCAGAAAATTTCAAGAGATTTAGGAGCACTATATAGGACACTTCTATCACCCACATCGCTGAAGAAATTACGAAGGTTTTAGGAGCCCTGTATCAGGAACCGAGGATGAAGACAAATGTATATTTCTTATTATGTCACAATATCACACATGTAAGTGAAAGTTGGGGTTCAAAAGGAAAATAAATAATTTGGGAGCAGTGGAGAGGGCATTAAGTTTTAGAGGGACAGGTACAAAATAATTGCCATCATAGGGTTTAGGGGAGAGGGATTACCATTTTATTTCAAAGTTCAATTCAATAAATCAATTAATAAATCATTACTGAGCACCAAGTACAAAGTTACAAAGTTGTAGGGGAATTTTCCAACTGCCTCAGAATCATGTAGATTGTTTAAAGTACAGATTTTTGGGCCTCACCCTAGATTTATTGATTGAGAAACTCAGAGAGCTGGATCCAGGAATCTCACTTTTAAGTCAACCCTAGGCACCCCCATACATTGCAATGTTTTATACAGTTCTGCAATGACCTCTCTGCCCTCTAAGGGGTTGAGGGATGAAAATGAGACACAGGATCAGCTAATTTCCATTCCTCGTGGCAACTTCAAAGACTGAGATATGCAGAATATGCTAAGTAAGCTTGGGAGAAATACCTAAGGGTTAAGGGTGGCAAGAGGAGTGATATCAAATCAGGAGAGCTAACACCTGTGCTGAATCAAAAAGGCTATCTAGCAATTCAGAGGGCAAAGCAGGATGAAGAAAGGGATGGAAAGGTGATTGCTGCAAGAAGTGTAGCCCCCTAAGGGGAAGTGGGAAGGGTAGGGGAAAGGAAAGAAGGGAAAGGAATAAATATGAGAAAAGGAAAAATGGAAACAAGTCTTTGTAAATAGGAAGGGTTGGAGGGGTTGAAGTGAGGGCAGGGGAATGGGGAAAAAATAGGAACCAAGATATGTCATGTAAAGGTGCATATTTCCAATGATGAATGTCATCAGATTGTATACCTAAAGTGTACCAATAAACTTAATGAATAAAAAAAAGAAGCGTAGCTCCCATAGAACAACATCAGCATACCCTGAGAGCTAAGAAGTGCAAATTCTCAAGCCCCACCCCAGACACACTGAAATGGAATTCCTGAGGGTGGGGCCCAGAGATCTGTGATTTTAAATCCTCCGGAGGATTCGGATAAAGCACTCAAACTGGACCACCTCTACTGGAGACAGTGGAGGAACTGGGGCAGGAGGGGAGGGGTGTTAGGGTTGGGAAAGCTGCTTCAGAGACAAGCTGCCTGGGTCCAAATCCAGGCTTTGCAGCTCACTAGTTGGGTGATCTTATGTGAATTGCTTAGTCTTTTGAGGCTTCAGTGTCTTCATCTCTGTAATAATAATACAGAACTCATATAGTGCTTAGGACAGAGCCTGACCCATAGGCAGTGTGTGTTGTTATTAATAGCAGCGTGGGCAATGGGACCTACAGAAGTCGGGGCAGGGCTATCTTACAGATAGCTCTGTTATCTGAGCATCAGGCATTATACAAGGTGTGGCAGGAGTGCTAAGGAGGTCAGCAAGGGACAGACCATGGTATTTTGTGTCTAGGAACTTCTAATGCAGTCGGACCACTACAGATATAAGGGATGGGCCAACTTCTGGGCTTTTAGCCTGTTTTCCATTAAATGCCATTTTTTGCTTAAAAAGGGGAGGGAGGGCTCTTGTCCTAAAGATGCTCAATAGATAACTACAAGCAGAACAAAGCTTGGCTTTCATTTTATAAACCTTGAAACTTTGGATCAAAACACTTCTGGTCTCTGTATACAAGTATGTTAATAATTTAGGGCAAAACAAGGTTTATCAGCCCCAAATTTACACCCAGATAAGGAATTTATAGAAACATTCAACTATGCCCCGAGCCATGAACCAGGATTGGTGGCCAACACCTATAATCCCAGCACTCTGGGAGGCTGAGGCAGGAGGATCACAAGTTTGAGTCCAGCCTGGGCAATTTAGTGATTTAATGAGCTCTGTCTCAAAATAAAAAATTTTTTAAAGCTGGGGATGTAGCTCAATGTGTAGACCCTAGACTCATTTCCCAGTAGTAAAAAATAACCCCAGACATTGTCCTAACCTGATTGTCTGGGATCCAGGAAAAGCAGAGTCTACCTTCAAGTCATGAGGATTCCTTCCATGGAAACAGAATTGCCCCTCAAGTCATAAGGTCTCCTCCCATGGGAACTGAACTGCTCCCCTAGTCACAAAGATTTAACCTGAACACAAAAACCAGGACCCTGGCCCACTTCAACTAATCCTTAAAAGCTGGCCTCCTGCTTTTGGGGATGGGCCAGTCTGATCTCTTTCATCAGAGTATGCCCAATGTGTTACTGAGTTCTGGAGTTCTGAAGTCTCCTTCCAGAAGTACTTTCTAGTATTGTCTTGTCTTAAACAAAGAACTGGACAAAACAAGCACAAAAGATAGACAGGTTTATTAAAAGAAGGAAAAGAAATATGCTCTACAGAATGAGTTTGGGCCAAGTAAAGTAGAAAAAAGTACACTCCACAGCGTGAGAGCAAACTGCTGTGAAAGAACACAGTAGCTGAGATCTTAATAGCTACTGTCCTTTGTATCTCCCACTCCAAAAGCTGAAGTCAGGTCTAGGTAATCCTATGGAAAACTCTCGAGTTCTTGAAATGAAGATTGCATGCACTCTGTGATTGGTTCCATGTGCAGGGCTTTGGGAACTGTTCTGTGCATGTGTCAGAGGACTTTGCAATTAAAAGATCAAGCCCAACTCTGTATCTAAAATGTATCAATAAAATTAATAATAAAAAAAAGATCAAGCCCAATTCCTCAGTCAGTTTGTCACATCCTAATCTCCTGTCTTCTCCAGCTACTCAAACTGGAGTCTTTTCCCTATATTCTCTCCTTTCTAATTAAAGCTTTTGCATGTAAATTTGTACTTTAGTTTTAATTTCCATTATTATGCACATGTACCAACTCCCCAAGATGAACGCCATTATGTACTGCAAATATGTACTTCTAAAAATTTTTAAAACTCAGTAAAGCAAAGACCTACACTAGCTAATAACACTTCTACTTCCAAAAAAGGTGGAGATACACACTTTCCTATTCCTTCTACTAAATACAACTAAAAATCCTGGGCTTACACATAAGAAGATTCCAAAAAATGAAGAGAAGTCAGGTCAGCAATAACTCAAAGAATGAGACAGTGATAAATTCACTGGGTTGGGGGTTTTACTTTTTGTTGTTGATGTTATGTTTTGTTTTATTTGGACTCATATACATAAGACTTGGAGTTAATACATCCAGCAACCTAAAAATGTCAACAGGTGCAGATAAAAAAGTCCAACCAAAGTCTGCTCTAGTCAAAGGACCAGAAAATGGGAAGCTTAGAAAGATAGCATGGAAATAAACCAAGACCAACCAACTGAAAAAAGCAAATGCTATTTAGTCAGAGCTTGGCTTTGACAAGGGAGTCGGCTACAGACACTTGCCTCTTGGCAGAGATTCAACAACAGGCAGAGGAGAGGGAAGTTATTGTTTAGTTTCCTGAATTGTCCCAAGAGATAGTAACCTGACTTCCTGCAAGTCTGACTTGCAACAGGCTGGCTTCCTGGGTTGTTTATTGTAGATAAGGATTTGGTTCCCTGGGCAAGCTGCTTCAGGTCAAAGTTCTATTTTTTTATGTATAGTTTAGTCATTGTCCATTTGTATATTTCACTGATAAGACATGAAGTAAGGTATGACCAAAGTGTTAGAAAAGTCAGTAGGACACAGATCTTGGTATTACAGCTGTGAATTTCCCCTTCCAAAAAATAAGATGGATTTACTTTTTCCCATTTCTCCATTTAGGTCACCCAAAATCCTGAATATTACAAATAAGAAGAATCCAAAAAGCTCAGAGAAAAATAAAGACATGTGGGGCCTCAGGACCCAAAAAATTACACAGTAATGAGTTCCCTAGATTTTCTTTGGCCTCATATACCTCAGACTTGTTGCTGATGTACCTGCCAACCTAGAAATTTCAATGACAACAGACACACAAAAAAAGTCCCAACAAAAATCTGCTCTAACCAAAGCACCAGGAAAAGGCAGCCTAGAAGAACAAAACGTCTAACAATAACTGCTCTACTCCAGTCAAACATAACAGAAAAAAACTGGCTCACCTATGCCAGTGAAAGCGAAGGGAGAGCCCAGATTCTACCTTCACCAGGACATAACAAGGAGCCCCAAACCCACACTGGCTGGGGTCAGAAAGGCCAGTGGGGAGCTGGGTCTTGAATCCTCACTGGGTGATAATTAACTCCCCCTCCACTTCCTCTGGGGATCTTACCCAGGAAGCCTCCCATAAGTAAGGGCCCTGGACTTCTCCCTCCTCCCACCAATAACAAGGTGGGACCCACCCTTTCTCTGCTCAGCACCCAGCCTGTTCCAGTGGTGAACAGCCACCATCAGGGAGACTTGATAGGCAGTACAGGGGCTCTGCCTACATTATTTCTTAAAAATTGCATGTGCATCTAAAATAGATAGTAGAGTTAGGAGACATGGGACCACTCCCCCTCCACTCGCCTGAACCTGGGCAACACTCTAGGGCCAACCCCCTGACCTTTGTCCTAAGGCCCACTACCTAGAGGCAGAGATAAAACTAACAAACATCCTTGGAAATTCCAAACCAGGACACATGCATGTTAGATCTGTGGGCATGACCCACAATGACTTTTCTTCACTTGGAACTTGTTAAAGGTTCATACATATGGACTGCATCTCATACATCCTATTATAACAGAGTGAAAAGACATGTGCAGTGGGTACAACTGCTATGACTCAGCACCCTGTCAGTCATGTTGTCAGTCATGCTTTGAAAGACCCAATAGGAAATGCCCTAGGCCTGGCTCATACTTTCAAATCCTTAAACCCATCACATTCTGCATTCAGTGCCATTTCCTTTTCTGCCAGCACAAGCCCACTCGCTCTTGGTGTACCTTCCCCCCTTTAAAATCTGCTGCTTTTTCCAGTTCTCTTTTTATTGCACACAAGTACCTAGAAACCTGTCCCAGAACCCCATCACCCATGGTAACACATCTACAATTATCTCAAAATAAAAGGTTTAATCTTTTTTAAAAAATTAAACAGGAAACCCAAACTGACTCTATGTGAAGGATGTAAGGGTATTAAGCAGAGTGACTGATGAGATCTGTATCATCTTCAACATTTCTAAGTGCATATTCACAGAGGCCCCCATCATGACAACCTCTGATGACCTCTGAAATTCACTGAAGAGGAAACTGTGACATATAGTGTAGACTGCCTGCTCTGGAGAAAGAATCTTCTACTGGGCCATCATCAGGGCTCATGTCTGGTTACTCTTTACCATAAACTGTAGGTGTCAGAGAAGCTCAAAACACACTTTAAGGTTTCCAGATTGCTGGGGCGATGAGCCTAATACCCTGTAGGAAGTCTTGAGGGGAGCAGGAAGACATGGATGTTATTACTGATGGAGAAATGGATTTTGATTGGAGAGGCTCTTGATTCCAACAAATATGCTTGTGAACATCCTCGGTTAACTCTGGTAGGATCTGGCAATCTGAAAGGATAAACACAAAACAGAATGATCAATGCCCAAGGCAGGCTGTGGGGATACTTTTCAACAAGAGGCTTTTGAAAATGAAAACTACAAGGCACTTATACTGTGCAATCAGTTTGTTTCCACTTATGCCACTCCGGCTCCAGCACTGCAAACCCTCATGCTCAGGAGGATGGAGTCACCCTTGCCAGGAGTGGGGTTTGTGCAGGAAGGGAGAGGAAGAAAGCCATTTGGTGATCCCAAAACACTTGTGGAAACTCTGCAATGAAGAACACAAAAAAATACTTGATGGGAAGTATACAAGGGGAAATAAGAGGTAGAAAACAGGGAGAGCCGAGCTCACAGGTGAGGGAGGTTGTGGTAGGCTAGAGAAGTCAGGGCCAGTTTCTGGGAGGAAATGGGACTGAACTGTCCTCAGAACCTACAATACCAAGGCAGACCCGACAAATACAGTGCAGCCTCAGGAGGGAAGAAGGGAGAGACCCAGAGTGTTAAATTTGGACTAGTCAGCTCAGTTAGCAAATTTCAGTTAGCAAACATGAATTTAAGGTAAAGTTACCAGATTAATTTTTTGTGTGCATGAAAAATAAATTAAAATTAGTAAATCAATTTAGAAAAGTTTTAAATTCCATTCATGCTGCACTGGAAGCATAAAGGGCTCAGCACAAATCCAGTTCTGAAAGATCTTATATACCCACAGTAGAGACACAGAAATATACTTTCACCACTAACAAGAAATTGTCCTCTCTGTCAGTATGTAAATCCTGTACAGAGTGCCTAGGACAACCTGATTATATATTTATTTCTTGTTTTAAAATGTAAATTTTATTATTATTCAGGTACAATGAGGCCAACAAGTCAGGAGACAAGTTCCATTGAAGAAACAAATTTGTTAATCACAGTTCCAAAAAGAGGGAACAGTGCCACACCAAACAAGGGCCACACAGAGAGGTTCTTGGGCTGGTCAGGAGGTGGAGGGCACAGGAAGAAAACAAGAGCCCTGGCTGTGGTGCCCATGGGAGGAACCAGCAAGGCAGAGTAAGCACCTTTGAGATTGGCTAATGTGACCAATTTCAGTGGTTACACAGTGCAGGGGATAATCTCTAGTTATCTGATATCTGTCTGGCCCTGGGTAACTGGAGAAAAAGGAGAGTGGTACAGAGTGGAAGTCAACAGTTTAGGTTGGGGAGAGATTGTGGATTGGTTGCTCAACACATGAAAAGTACACTCACAGGGAAGTTGTTTGCTATTTCTAGGAATTATGTGGCACGTCTTCAGAATTGGTTAGATCCTAGGTGTCAAAGCAGCAGAAAACGAAGACATGATTAAAACATTCTCTAGGTCTTTACTGGGTGCCTCCTGGGTGCCTAGCCCTCCCATTGGACCTGTGGATATTCAGAAAGTTCATATACTTAAACTTTACCCCCAGAGAGCTCCCACTCTCTTTAGAGGTAGTACACATACCTCACAGTAGTTGTATTTGTGTGTTGAGCAACTTATATTTGTCAGATTGGACTGTCAAAACAAAATACCATATGAGAGTGCAGACGGGTACAACCACTGTGGTGATCAATATGGAGATACCTCAAAAACCTAGGATTAGAGTTCCCATTTGACCCAGCTATTCCTCTGCTAGGTATCTTCCCAAAAGAATTAAAAGAATCATACCACAGCAATATATGTGCACCCATGTTTATAGCGGCACAGTTCGTAATAGCTAAATCTTGGAAACAGCCCAATTGCCCATCAACTGGTGACTGGATAAAGAAGATACGGTTTTTTAAATAAAATTAAGTACTACTCAACCATAAGAATGAGAAACTAGAGTCATTTATAGCTAAACAGATACACAATGAGGCCATACTCTTAAGTGAAGTAAATAGAACACACGTGTAAATACCAAATAGTTTCTCTAGTATGAAAAACTAAAAGTGTAAATAAGGATCAAAATGTATAATTGATAATGTGAAATAGGAAGAAAAGGTCTAAAGGGGAAGAGGAAGTAGGAGGAGTAGGGGAAAGGAAAGAAGGGAAAAGAAAAAATATGAGAAAAGGAAAAAATAGAAACAAAGTCTTTGTAAATAGGGAGAGGTGGAGAGGTTGAAGGAAAGGCAGGGGAATGGGGAAAAAATAAGAACCAAGATACATCATGTAAAGGTACAAGATCCCAATGATGAATGTAACTGTATTGTGTACCTAGAATGCACCAATAAATTTAATGGAAAAAATAAATTTAATGGAAACAGATGATGGTAGACATCACCTATGATGATGATGTGAACAACAGACACAAATCTCCCACAGTTCAGGAGGCTGGGAAATTCAAGATCAACATGGCAGCCAATTTAGTTTTCTACTGAGGGCTCCCTTCTGGCTTAGCCACATTTTTACTGTGTCTTCACATGATGGAGAGATCTTTCTTCTTATAAAGCACTAATCCCATTATGAGAGCTGCACTTTAAGGCCCAATCTAACCCAAATTACCTCCCAAAACCCTCATCTCCAAATTTTAACACATTAAGAGTTAAGGCTTTAACAAATGAGTTTGAAGAACACACATTCCGTCAATAACACTAGTAATTACAAAATAAACGTATCAATCTGAACATTACAAATCAGTATTTCTCAAACTTGAATAATATATGGCTAGACCCCTTTTAAAGGCAAAAAGTTGTTGGCTTTTATATTTATTGTTTAAATCTATGCAAGTGGGAAATTAGTTCTAAAAATCCTTATACTTACAACATTTACTGCAAAATCATAACAAATTTAAAAATTATTCTCAAATAAGAGCAAAAATTTTGACATTTAAAATAGCATTTATTTAATATAATAATGTTTTACATAAATCTGATTGCTACTATTTGGGCATAATTGTAGAACAATTAGTTTAAACATTTTGTTTTCAGAAATTCATTATCATCATTGCTGTGCATAATTTCAGTGAACTCACTTCTATCCATTGATACACAATTCTGATAGACCAATCCATTTAATAAGAAATGTAAAATTAGAAAAATAAAGATCTCTATTGGAGTATTTACAAATCCATTTATAAGTTGTAAATTATTTTAAGTTGGTACAAACCAAGGCAGAACCCATGTAACACATCTGCTTGCAAGACTAGCATGGCCCCTTTGATCATTTTATTTTCCTTCCACTCTTCTGCTCAAATGTCCTCAAAATCTTTGTGTATGTTGCTTACCTGGACATCATTTGGCCTCAGATTGGAAGCAGAATGTTGCTGAAATTTTAAAAGGAAACTCAAACAAATGTATTCAGATGATGATGTAGTAGCCAGGCATGGTGGCACATGCCTATAATCCTAGCACTTGGGAGGCTGAGGCAGGAAGATCACCACAAGTTCAAGGCCAGCCTGAGCTACATAGTGAGACTCTGTTTAAAAAAGAAAAGATGATGGTGTACTCTTGTATTATTTTAAAGTTAGCATTGAAATTAAAATAGTCTTATGAAATCCCAGGATGCCTTCTCCAGGATAAGTCTATGAGTCCTCAGAGGTCCATGGATCCCATTAGAGGAATGTGGCACAACTTGGATAGAAGTGAGGGGTACATAATAGCTGCTGAGGTTGGGAAAGGTTTGGAGCCAAGGATGTTGTTGAAGCTGAGTGAGAAGATGGGAAAGATGTAGATCATCAAGCAGCAGGGAGGAATGAGTCTTCCAGCTCCAGACAGGGATATCTGTGAGTCAGCTAACTTCATCTGCTGCCATTTTCCTCTTGTTACCCTGCCCCACCTGTCTCCTTCCAGTTGTTGTAACAGACAGAACTATCTCTTCTAAGGTTGTTTCCAGTATCATTTCCTACATACAATTACTAATCCCTTCATTTTTCATAAGCCTAGTTCTTCCTCTGTTAGATCTCAGCCAAAATAAAGCTTTTTCAAAAATCTCTTCACAGATCTCCAAATCTTAATAAGGCTCCTATCACTATTGTTTCACATCACCCCCTCTTTTTCTTTTAGGCTTATGTAAGTTTCATATAGATGCTGCAACAAATTACCACAAACTTAGTTATTACAGTAAAAAATATATCCTGTCACAGGTCTGAACATCAAAAGTCCTAAAGTTTCAGGGCTACATTTCTTCTGGAGGCACAGTCTTTCCTTTTTCTAGCTTCTAGAGGTAACCTACATTCTTTGATTGTGGCTCCCTTCATATTCAGTAGCAGCAATGTATCTCCCAATCTCTGCCTCTGCTTTCATTGTTACCTTGCTTTCCCCTAGTATGACCCTCCCAACTCCTTCTTATAAGGACCGTATTGACTACATTGAGCCCAACCAGATAGTCCAGGAGAATCTTCACATCACAAGATCATTAATGAATCATAGCTGCAAAGTTCTTTTTGCCTTGTGAGATAATATAATCACAAGTTCTAGGGATTAGGATGTAGATGTCTTTGAGGGCCATTTTGCCTATCACAAGGTTCTTATTTCAAGCCATCATCATTTACTAGTTTACTTTTTTATTGTCCATCTCAATTTTTATTGTCTTTCTCCCGTGGGTGAAAGAACTATGATTGTACTACAGTGTTTAATGCATAGTGAATGATCACTAAGTATTTAATAAATGGATAAAGGAATAGCAGAATATGTAAAGAAAGGGGCATGGCCAAGATATCTTCTAACCAAGATGGACACGGCTATTCTGTCTATACCAAATTTCATTATGAAATAGCAGAAAAACAAGCCAACCTTGCTCAAGATGACTTCCTTTAGCTACCCCTGAGTATATACTATTATGTAGATCATAGATATAATATTATGTATATCATATATATGTATATCATATATATATTTCTCCCCTCAAAATCAAAAGAAAAGTAATGTATGTGCTGCTGCCAGACAGAAGGAATGCTGGGTAGATAAGTAAAATCAATTTCTGCCCAATAATATCCCAGCACTTACTGTTAATAAAAATTGTCACTAAATCAGCCCAAATTGTATTAGTCACTTTCCTGTTGCTGTGACAAAATACCCAACACCCACAATTAAAGAGGACAGGTTTATCTGCCTCATGGTTTCAGAGGGTACAGTCCATAGTCACTGGCTCCAAGACAGAAATGACATGGTAGAAGGGCCTGATAGAGGACAGCTGCTTAACATGTGGCAGGCAGGAAGTGGAGAGAAAGGGAAGAGCCAGATCAAGAAGTATACTCTCCAAGGGCACTCCCCCAGTGACCCACCTCCTCCAATTGTGCCTCACATCTTAACAGCACATTTAGCTAAGAACTCAGCAATGGATTAATCTATTGATGAGTAGAAGGTTCCCTTGACTCCATCACCTTCATTTTTTTTTTCCTTAAGTTCTTTCATTGGTACATTTTAGGTATACAATTCGTTTACATTTATCATTGGGTGTTTGTACCTGTACATGATGTATCTTGGTTCTTATTTTTTCCCCATTACCAGTGTGCCCTTCCCTATTTACGTAGACATCATTTCCACTTTTTTTTCTTTTCTCATAGTTTTTCCTTTCCCTCCTTTCCTTTCTCCTTCCCCTCCCTTCACCCCTCCGTCTTTGGACGTTTTGACTCCATCACCTTCTAAAAGTGCCGTCTCTGAACACACAAGACTTTAGAGGATGAGGTTCTAAAGCATAACACAAATCATTTAGCCCTCTCTGTTTTCATCTATATATATCTGCCATTTCTAAATTTCTCTGTCCTTAAATCAATTTTTCTCCAACCTCTGTCTTCTTCACTTTTGTCTCTCTCTTATGTTCTATATACCAAATAGTGTTTTGCTTTCCTATCTCTTCATTTACAATAAAATAAATTAGAACATTCTCTACTTAAGGCTGGAGTGAAGAGAGCCATTGTTTAGAATCCTGAAGCCTTGCAATGTGTTATCAATTCTTTAACTAGCTTCAAAAACTGAAAAAAGTTACTTACTCATATTTACCATTAAATTTCTTTCCATTTCATTTCTTTCTAAATGACTTCTAAGGTTACTGGGGTTTTTTTATTTTGTTTTTGTTTTATGGTGCTGAGGATTGAACCCAGGGCCTCATGTATGCTGGTCATGGTCTCTACCACTGAGCTACACTTCAGCCCAAGTTCTAAGATTATTAACCCCTCTAAGATTCTGATAAAAGTAAAAAATAAAACAGGAGGAAGATTGTTCGTAATCAGAAAGGTTGATTGCCTATAAACTGGGAATTGCTTTGTTCTTAGAAATCATTACCATTCAATAATAACAGTAATGATAATACATGACATTTATTAGACGATTACTATATCCTGGGCACTGTTCTAAGCAGTTTACATGCAGTGACTCATTTAATCCTCATTTGGGGATAAATAAAGCACAATCAGCAGAAAGAAACTGTATTACAGATTCCTGACAACAGTCTCTGCCAAATAGAGTTGATCCTCAATTCCGAAGGAATATAACCACTTATTGACCTGCCCTAAAAGCTGCATTTGCATCAATCTCATTTAATCTCCCTAACAACCTACAAGATAAGTATTAATGTATTTCTCTCCCTGGCAAGCAATCAGTACTTTTTTGAAGAGATGTGATAAAGATGGGCACAAATTATTGGTTGCTCCTCCCATCAAGAAGCGGGACTATTTGCCTTTTCCTTGAATCTGGGCTGGCCCCATGCTTGATTCTGGCCAATTAAAGGTCACAGAAATCTCAAGGGGATAGTTTTAGGCCAACGTCTTGTCCTGATGGCTTCTCCCTTTGCATTTTGGGAACCTTCCTGATGTGTTGTAAGAAAGACCAGGATAACCTGGTAGAGAGAAGAATCATAGGGAAAAGTCTAGGAGGAAGTGATAAGAGAGACAGAGAGAGGGAGAGAGAGAGAATAGAGCCATGTAGAAGAGCATTCCAGCCAACTACAGTACTCAAGCCCCTAGTAGGCAAGAGAAGCCTCTGGAATCTTCCAGAAGCCTGTCTACCAACTGAATTAAACTACATAAGAGACCACTAAAACTTTTAGTCAATCTTTAACCATGCAAGAAAAAACAATCACTGTTGTTTTAAGATACTAAGTTTTGGGGTAGTTTGTTACACAGAATTATACATATGAAACAGGGACAATGAAGATTTTCCCATCTCCTCTATTATATAGGTGCTTCAATAAGGACAATATACTGTATATAAGAGTTACTCAACACAATTATGTGTATCTGAAGGAGATACAGGTAAAGATGCACACAGATAAATATAACATGAGGAATACTGTTCTCTCAAAGCAAAAGGGTTCAGCCTGCCGTCAAATGGCAATGACATTGGATCTTATCTGTATATGCAAACTAGGCAGCAAAGGTGCATTTGGCTATCTCAACCACCCAAAGGGACTACTGTACCCTCACCTGGGCACTGCACTTAGAATCTATCACAAAGAGAAGGAACATTTGATTTGCCTTGCTATAGTCTCAGCAACAAGTCATCCTCACCCTTTGATTCCACTGGGATCTCAGGGGTCCGGCATCTTTGGTCCTATGTGATGGTAGGTAACCGATGGTGACCTCACAGTCACCCACATGCAATGGGAAGCTGCATGCTCTGGGGTCTGCCTTACTAGGTCCACCTTCTGGAATTGTTCTCAACATCTTGAACCCCTGGATTTAGATCTCTGTGTAGTCCATGAGTGATTTTTCCCGACTCACAGATTATTGCAGCCTGTTCAGATCCCATCTATATGACCTTTCTAGCTGAACAAGAAGATCCAGGCCCCTGGTTTGGACCTGCTCAGAGAATGATCCTCTGTCAAACCTATAGCCATGCATACCCTACACTATTCAATTGCCAACAAAGACTCTCTAAGCACCTACTAAGTGCATCAAAGAAAAAAAAAAGCTTTCAATTCGAACCCTCTCCTGCCATCAGGAGCTTCAAAACTGAAAATTTTCTGTTTTCAGTCTCGCCAATAAAAAGTATTGGTTTTCACTTAATAAGTACTCTGATAAATAGAAAGTTATATCCCATACATGGACATCTAATTTGCAGAGAATCAGAAAATCCTAAAATATACCTGACACTAAAATTATACTGCACAGAAGTCAACCATTGTTTGAGAATTCATGACACCCTTTAGGAGCTTACAGAGCCTTCGACTATCATTATGAATGCAAGTTATTCTGCTTGCAAAACAGAGAAACACCAATTAACAGAGATTTCTGATTGATAGAAAACTAGCTAAGCCCATTCTCATTTGAGAAAAAAAATCATTAGCAAAATAGAGAAAATGAACAGAAATTAGAAAGCAGAGGAGATGGCATGCAATTTTTGGAAATGCAAACTTTAATCCTTCCAGTCCCCCCACCCAGGCTTGGGACCAGGCCAGGTGGAGAGTGCTTGGTATCTCCAGTGGAGGCTGTGTCCTCACCAGAGCTTCTGTTTCAGGCTCAGGCCTGGGGCGGGGTTGTCTATCACTTCCTTCTTTGGGGACAAAGGCTACTGGTAATTTGGAAAAGATGAAATCTTTCTTAAATCCTAGGGATGGGAGGCAGAGGTAGGTAATTACTGAAAGGAGATTTACACTTGAATGTTAGAAATGCAAAAGCCACTCCAAAGAGGCAGGTGTAGATCACAAAGTTGCCACAGCCATTGCACCACCCTCTTAATGGCACCCAGCTGAGTTCTGGAAATATGTTTCAGACAAATGTCCAAAAACTGGAGTGAGAAATTTGTCTTCCCACAGAATTATTTAAAGCCATTAATTTGTTGAGAAAGGAATTACCGGCTCAAGACTTCGCAAGGCTGCAGTAATTAAACTAACAAATTATAAGTACATTTATCTGAATAAAAGCTATTCATCACCCGGAAGGTGTGACTCCTATATCCCACATGCTCGGCATTCACAATTTTTCTCACTAGGCACCTATTTGCTCTGTGCTGTGGAAACCGTTCCCTTAGAGAGGAAGGAACCTAACTTAGTTCTATCTTTACATACCCTGAGTGACAGGCCACACAGAAGATTTCAGGTTTCAGGGAGAAAAGAAAGAGAAGAGGAGGTCTGATCCATTTTAATGCCTGCAGCAGCAGGAAATTAAATCTTCTATGCAAAGCTCTGTGGCCAGCATAAGATATGAGAAGAAATATCAAAGTGTGGATATAAACGAGAAAGGTCAAAGACTTATTTTTCTTGTTCACCTTCATGCAATTTATTGGAAAGCTGGCATATCATTACTCAAAAAGATAGAGATGAGACCATTACAGTTTCTTTTACTTTACTGGCTGAATCAAACTTTGCATTTCAGAGCAGTTTCTCATGCCAGGGTTGAGGGCATTTATGCTGCCAGGTTTACCCAGGGGTGAAAATAAAAATGATTAAGTCTAGCACCCTATCTACGTTCCTGGTTAATGATTTGCCTATTATTTAATGATGTCCACAGTGTCACCATCAGACCCAACATGCCCACTTGCTATTTCATCATCCTGATCACTGAGAAAATATTAAATAAAAGTTTCTACTTAGGGTGTCCTTTGGGTTGACCCAGAGTCTTAAAAATTTTCTTGTATGTGAAAACTTTATCACTGGTTCCTTGACCCATCTCAGGGTAATCTGTAGCCTGACCTCTTTAGAAAGTAAGAATGAGAAACAGAATGAATGCTTAGCATTGTAAGTGCCATCATTTGCCTACTCAGTCCTAGTAGGGTGATTGAAAAATGCAGTAGTGAATGTCTAAGTTAAAAACACCTATTACAGTAAAAGATGCATTTTCATCAATATCACTCAAAATACTCCCTTTCACTTCAAACACTTGTCACTTTCTGGAAATCCTCTTTCATGAGTATTTTATGAGGTATAATCAGAAATCTGTGACTACTACTGCTGGTGCTATCCAATGGAAAGGCAGCAACATAAAAACATGGTGTTTCACCTCCCCTATTCACTGGATCTGGCACCATTCAACTTCTGGCTTTTCCACAGAGTCAAAATCACCATGAAAGGTAAACATCTGGAACTGATTCATGACATTGAGGCAGTCACAACAGCGTAAAGACAAAGCTTTTGTAAACCAGGAAGGTTGAAGGGGAGGGAGGGGAATGGAAAAAAAAGGAAGCAAAATATATTATGTACAGGTACAAATTCCTTTTGATGAATGTTATCATTATGTATCTCTAAAATGTACCAATAAAACATAAGCATTAAAAAAAGACATTCACGGGAAGTGCGGGCACCGGCAAGATGGCGGCTGCAGCGGGGCCGCCGCGGGACCTTCGCCGCCTGTGCTGGTTGCTGCTCTTCCTCTCCCAGTTCTACATTTTGTCGGGTGGTGGTGAGTTAAAGGCCGGGGGCTACTGCAGGCTAAGTGGTAAGTGGGTCCCCGAGCCGTAGGAAGGTCTGCGCCGGGCCCAGAGCTGACGGTGGAGCCGCATCCTGGCCGAAGGGGAGCAAGCTCTCAGGACTCGGCCTGGGCAGCGGAATTGGACCTGGTACCACCCTGTGTCCCCCGGTTGCCCGGAGACCCGAACCAATGTCAGCCCTGTCGGTGTTTCCTCCTCTTAGCCTCCTGTCTTTGGGCAGTCAAGCCTGGAGGTTGTCACGAGGGTCGTGGCTTGGTGTGGTCCCTGCGTGTCAGCCGCAGCCAAGGCTTCCACACCCGGGCTAACGTGTTTCTCTAACTGTGGATCCTTAAATTTAGAGCGCTCACAGCCGCTGACTCAGGCAGTAAAGGATCCGGGCCCAACACGCACATTCACAGTAGTTCCCAGGGCAGCAGGTACTAGACATTTTCCATTCTAGTAAATGTGCATATTTATCTCAAAAAAAAAAAAAAGGCATTCACAAAAGAGAACCTCCAAACTGCTTCAGAAAGTGGCAAGAATGATGAGATAAACTGGGTATAATGGTACACATCTATAATCCCAGCCAGCACTCAGGAGGCTGAGACAAGAGGACTGTTGTTATAGCGTGTGCTTAGATGCCCCGCAAAGCCTCATGTAGTCATAGGTGGGACTTTTTCTGGAATTGGTTCAGGGTGCAATGCTAGGCTCAAGAGCACTAGGGTTTAGAGTGTGAGTGGTACTCACCCTAAGTAGTCTGCACAAAAGGGCCAGAAAGATGCTGTTGAGGTAGGTCCTTCCATTGTTGCTTTTGCCACTTTCCACTGCCATGAACTGTTGCCCTCTGCCATGTGCCACAATCCCTTGGAGCCAGCTGATTATAGAATTAAACCTCTAAAAACTGTGAGTTATATAAACCTTTCCTCCTTTAACTTTGGGTATCAGATATTTTGTCTCAACAGACAGAAAAGTAACTAAGATGATAGTTGAGAGTTCAAGGTCAATCTGAACTACGTTGCTAGACTCTTGTCTCCAAAAAAAATGAAGAGAGTGTGATTTGAAGCAAGTTTGAAGGTTAGGGGGATGAATGGCACTATGTCTTTTATTGTAATAATTGTTTTTTATTTCAACATACACTGCATTTTTCTATCAAACCTCATACCTTAACTGGTTGGTTGATGTTAGGAATTGAACTGTGCTCCTCTAAAATTCTTATGTTGAAGTCCTAACTCCCAGTGCTGCAGAATGTACCTATATATGAAGAATTCATCTTTCCAGAGGTAAAATGAGGTTATCAGAGTGGCCCATAATCCACTGTGATTGGGGTCCTTACAAGAAGAGATTAGGGTCTTGATACATACAGAGGGGAGTCCGTGTGAAGACAGAGAGAAGGTGGCCATCTGTAAACCAAAGAGGCCTCAGAAGAAGCCAAAAGAAGCTTGGACTTCCAGCCTATCAAACTGTGAGAAAATAAATTTCAGTTGCTTAACCTCAGTCTGTAGTACTTTAAGACAGTGCCCCTATGGAATATATAGTTGGTTTGCTGTTCAGTATCCCTGGATGAGTTTACCTTCCCTGGAATATAAGCTTGGTTCCTGGCTCTGAAGGGCAGGCCAATTAAATCAAAATGATCTAGAAGGAACAGCTGGAGTGACATTCTGAGCTGATCAAGGAACCACAATTTTCAGCTCCCTCTGGGTCAGTACCTGCTGGGCTGCTGGAGGGTTTTCCAGGAGACTCATTGGGACTGAGACCTGTGACCTAATTGGACCCCTTAATTAAACTCAAGCCACATGCTAAAGGACTAAAAAGTAGATGAAAGAGTATAAACTGGCCTTTGCAGCAGAGTTCTGTGCTGATTTCTGTTCGGGATGTCTGTAAGGAAGAGATTGATACTCACATATTTGCATGGGTGATGGTGAGATTGTCAGATAACTGAGCCCTGCCTCAAGCTGTAGCCAGTCACAGAGGGCAGAGAGGAGGGCATAAGCAGGAGCCAATCAAGAGTATTTCATATCAGGCATAGTAGCACATGCCTATAATCTCAGCACTCTAGGAGACTCAGGCAGGGGAATCACAAGTTCAAGCTGAGCCTGGGAAACTTGGCTATTTAGCAAAACACTTCCTCAAAATACAAAAATTTTAAAAAGGACTGAGGATATAGCTGATGGATTCAATCCTCAGTACTATCAAGGAAAAAAAAAGAATGTGTCACACCCCTAGCCACAGTGAGTCACCAGGAAGAATGGATAACCCAAGAAAGTCCAAAGAGGGCCTCCCCTGACTAAATTTATAGCCATGGAGGGATGTCCGAGCACACTTGCCCATGTGTGCACACACTCACCCATATACCTTTCCCAAATGTTTACTGAGGGGGAAGATGTAAACCTGGAGCCTTGAGAAGCCATTTTCCTACTAGAAAGACCTGAGAAGTAAGAGGTGAGAAAGACTGAAAATACTGTCTGAGTTCCCGCATCCTACCAGTGATTCCTCACTCTCTTTGTGTCGGGAGGGGCTGTCTTGTACTGTATTTCTCTTCCTTTTAACCAGAAGAGTCTTGACTAGCACGAATTGATATTTGTTGGAAAAATAAGTTGCTTTGGAGGAAATTAAGCAATATAAGACATCATCATTACATCAAGGATTCACAAAATAGACTCAATAAGTACTGTTAGATAGAATAGACAGATAGATGGGGAGTTGGAGTAGTAGACAGTACACGTAACAACAGTTCAGAGAAAAGAAAAATCTCCATAAACTATAGTGTTAGGAATGGTTTCAGGGAAGAGGGAAAATTTGAAGAGCCCTAAAAATACGTAGGATCTAAAGAGGCCAGTGGAGGAGAAGCTGGTGGACAGAGAGGGATACTCACCCTGAGCAGAGCAATAGGAGTAAGCAAAGACCCAAGAAGAACACGGAGTGTTTGCACATCAGAGAGTAGAGCTGGTTCTCTGGAGTTGAGGATTCATACAGAAAGCAAATGGAAGACGATCTTGGAAAGGTACATTGAGCCCAGCCTTGAATTCTTCAAACACTAGATGAAAGTGTTTGAAAAATTTCAAGCCATTTGGACAGAGAGCAAAGTGATGAAAGTGGAAGTTGTGGGTGAGAAACCTGATTAAAGTATGGGTATGAATTTGGAAGAAGTGAGGTTGTGAAGAAGAGTGCCCCATCCAAGGAGCTGATTCAGTCTCATATTGTGAATATGAAGACCTGAGCTGACAGGACCCAGTGCAGAGGAAATGAGGGGTTCAGCCAAGGCCATCAGTTTGTCCCATGTCCCTTAAAAACATGCTTCCAGAACTCAACAGCACACAAAAACCCAAAGGCCACAACAAGGTGAATTTCATTTTAGGTCTTTCTAGAAATAGATTAAACTGTGCTCATTTAGCTTTTCTAGCAGCACCAGCAGGACCCAGTCCCCCATCAGGCCCCACAGATTCCCAAGTGAGGGAACATACATAATCGGGAAAGAGTTATAAAACATTGGCTCCATTACTGTGGATTGCATGTGCCTATCCTAAACAAATAACCAGTCACTTACCTTGGCACTATGGAAAGAAAGCGTGATGTCACTTTGGAATTATCTTCTGGGAATACAAATGAATAAACATTAACAGTCAAAATCCACAGAAAATACTATTTGGATACTGCTGTGGGACTCAGAAGCTGATTCAGAAAGAAGTGTTTCTGCATTCAGCCACTGCATAAGAAAACATTTGATGAAGATACACAATGAGTTACACTAAAATACAACAAAACATTTGTAGAGGACAGTACAATTCCCAAAGCCATCACACTGTCAATAATACATTCGGTTACAAGAGCTGACATGATCACTGCAGCTTTGGGGTGAGGACAACTTGAGGCTACGAGAAGTAAAAGGACTAATCCAAAGTCTCTCAGGAGGTGGTGTTAAACCCAGGCTGGGAATACAACTGTTTTGACTTTGAGTCTAGATGACTTTATGCTTCACCAGCAGCACATAAGGCACGGGAGCCAGGGTATCGCCACATACACCTTCAGTAGGGGTGGGACACACCCCACAGTGCACAAAGAAACAGAGATGGAAAAGTGGACCAGACAAAAGCTAGTACTAGCTCTGCTACAGCCAGCTGTCTGATCTGGGGTAAGTTATTTACCTACTCTGGTATCATTTGAGAAAGGAGAAAATGAGGTTAATACACAATAGGCCACAAATATCAGAGGAAGAGTGCCAGGAGGTTCTGTACTCTTACTACAGAGGAGTGGGGACAAGTAGGGCCAGGTTGTGAACCTCAGAACCACAGCAGTATTTGACCCCAAGTGCCCAAAAAGCCCCATGAAGAATAACTTATCCTAAAGAAGAGAGCCTAGAGCATTCACAATGACCTATTATATATTTTATGCAGACTAGAAGAGCAGGGCTCAAAGGCTCCAAACAAAAGGAAATAAGGACACAAGAAGTGAAGAAAAAAAATATATATATATCACACTGTACTCCATAAATATGTCCAATTATTACATTAATTAAAAAGAAAACTTTTTAAATTTTAAAAGAAGAAAGGCTGCATGTCAAGAATAAGCATTAGAAGAGTTTGCTGATTTTGAGTAATCACCGTGTCAGTCTCTGAGCCTCCTCCAATTCATGCCTGAGGTGTAAAGAGAACACAGAATACTACAATCATAGTCCTAATAATGAGCAGGAGGACTGCATAAAAACTGAAAGCACTATTGGTGTCAGGTCTCTGTAAGACAGGCAGTACATTGGGCAAGCCATTCACCCTCAAGCCTCCAGTTTCTCACTGTAAAATGGGATGCCTAAGCCTAAGCCCTGTAGGATTGCTGAAAGGATGAAATGCAGGAATGTATAAAGCATTTAGCAAAGGTCTGGCTCATGGTAATATACGATCTTGTATCTGATGATATTGATATTAATCTGGCTTCCAGTTTTGTTGCCTGGATACAAAGTGTGACACAAGTGGTCCCTGTTTGGGGTTTCCAGTAGACAGCTCTTCTTTTTGCCGTTTTTTCACTACAAGACCTCTTTCCATAGGAAATCTGTTCTGGTGTGGACAGAATCTGCCCAGCACCTTCTTCAGCCACAGGGAGGTAGTTGGTCCAGCCTGGCCAATCAGAGCTCCCAATTCCCTGGCCACAGGAATGAGTTCTAGAATGGGCAGATGACCTCAGCAAAGCCCATCCAAATCCCCTCATGAGAACTGATATATGGATCTAGGAGACAGAAGGTCTTTCTTTTTCCAAGGCTGAAAGCTGAAGTTATGATACGGGTTTGAAGCAGCTCCAAGAACAAGGCTTTGTAAAAAAGAAGAGAACAAAGTTCTGACAGAGTCGAGAGAAGAAGCACTCGGTCTGATGAGCCCTGAGGCTCAGCCCACTAAGAATCTGGCTCCATGCTTTGGACTTCCCCACTGGTGAACCAATAACATCCTATCAAGCTGAAAGCAGCTAAAACTGGCTTCTGTGTCTTCCCCCAAGAGCCCTATACTAATTCAGCCTCTGCCGGCACAGCTGGAGCAGGCCTGGCAGCCTGTGCACCAAGGCAAACTCAGCTCTGTCTGGATCCGAGAAGGCACATGTTGATGAAGGGCTGAGGAGGCCACAGCATCCAGGCTGAAATTTGGCAGACTCTGTAGCACAGAGCACTCCAGCAAAGGCTGAAGAGGAGGGAATGGCAGATTTCATTTGAAAGAACTATCTGCTAGAGGCAAAATTTAAAGCATATTTGGTTTTTAAATCACTTTTTTCTTATAAAATGGATCTTACTTAACCCTCTCTTATTTTATTTCCACTTTACAAGCCATTTGATTCAGCCTTTGGCTGGGATTTGGTGTTAACGCAAAAGAAGACTAGCCAGGCAGGTGGCTCATGCTGTAAGCCCAGCATTCTGGGAGGCTGAAGCAGGAGGATTGCAAGGCCAAGCCCAGCCTGGATAACTTAGTGACTTAGAGACACTCTATGTCAAATTTTTTAAAAAAGTTAAAAGGGTCAGGGATGTAGTTCATTGCAAAGACCCTGAGTTCAATTCCCAGTTCTGAAAACAAAAAGAAAGAATAGGCTGAAAGTGTCTTTTCTCTGTTCATCTCCAACACCCTGTTAAGGTTGGCCCCTATCTCCAAAAGCCTTTCTTAGCCTTCAGGGAAGGGACACAAGTTTTGCTGCTGAGATTTGGAGCTCTGTCTATGCCAATTATACTCCCCTGCACCTCACTTAGAACTACACATGCAATAGGAAAGAAAGAAAGAACATTTTTGCAGGTTGGAAGAATAAAGAGAATTGGACTGGAACCAACCAGAATAGTAATGTGCCAAATAAAAAAGTTTCTCTATTAAAATTTAGAAACTTTACCATTGTTTGAGAGTAGATGTATTCCCTGGGAAGCCAGAATTAGTAGCCAGGCTGGGAAACTTCAAAGAAGGACACTATGAGAGTGCTGTGACAGCAGGAAAACCCCAAGCCCTGCTTCTGGCCACCTACACCACGGACATTTCTGGGTTACTGCCCATGGGTGAGCAGAAGCACAGCTCAGCCCTCATTCAGAGCTCACCAGACCTCCAGGTCTACCATGAGATGCAGCCAAGCCCTGCCTGTGCCTGAGTCTTGAGAGGCTGCACAATTGGATCACTATGAAGATCCTGCCCACAGTGCCTCAATTCTCTCAGAGGAGAGAATATTATGGAAAGGAACTCCCACTCCTGACTTCAGGCTACAGTGGGGACCCCAGGGTGTGCAGAACAGGGGGGCTACAGCAGACTCATAATCATCAGATGATTACTGGTAAAGCATGGAAAACACTTGCAGGACACCCAGAGGGCAATCAGCAATCTACAGGCATTCTGCATTTACTGCAATTTCTCATTACTTAAAGCCTAAACTCTAAAATTGTGTAATTGAAACCCCACTCAGTAAACATTTTAAACAATCATCCCCGAATGATATGTATTTACTTGCTCATGAATTATGTATATGTGCTATTGTTCTAACAATATCATGTATATTATAAAACATAGAAAACATATTTTTAGGGCAGGGGTGTAACCTAGAGATAGAGTATTTGCCTGGCATGTGTGAGGTACTGGTTTTGATCTCCAGCGCCCTCTCAAAAAAACCTAGATATTTTTAAAAGGTATGATAAAGTAACAAATAAATTGTTACAAATTATCTTGACCAACATTTAGAATGGATAGCTGCAGTGGATACAAATTCATTTTTAATAAACTTCTTGATTTTGACTTCATGGGCCAATCTTTTGCTAGATGGTGACACTGTTGCCGTTTTCACCTCATGCTGTGTTTGATGAGGAACTTGCACAAGTAGAAGTGTGGACTCTGCCATCTGCCTATGTTCTGCTTCTTGTCTGCATCACTAGCACCATCTTCAATCCTGAGTTTCATTTCAGAACTCTGTACAACACCCATCCATTTTGCACATGTTAATTGTGATATCACTAAATAACATAATCTGTAAATCCATTTAATCAGGGAAATGTACAGAAAAACACACTAGACCCAGCAAAGGAGTGGAGTCCACACTGTCAGCCATGAGGGAGTCACTGTTCATCCCAGAAGTTGCTGCAAATCCCATGACAAGTGACCACCTGCCACATGGGCCAAAGGAAGTGAGGATGAATTGTCCCTCTACATATAAGTACAGTGGACCCCTGACTTATGAATTCAATTGGTTCCCAAGGGCTGGTTGTAAGTCAAGTTGGTTTTAAGTCAATACAGCTGAGATCTGGATGTTTACCTGGATATGCACTATAGATGTTGAGAGGTAAATGAATCTTCCATTATCCGAATTACCTCAAGTTGTTCGTGTGTCAGGCCGGTGGGTTCACTGTACTAGTAAATGTTTTGTTTGCTTTTTATTGTTTGGGGTTTTTTGTTTTTTGTTTTGGTACTGGGGATCGAACTGGGGACCTTGCACTTTTGAGGCAGGCGGTGGCACCACTGAGCTAAATGCCTGGCCCTGTTTGCTTCTTAGATTATAAATAAAAGGAATATTTTGTGGATCATTTGCCACAGCCCAACCCACCCTTATGACACCATTATGGAGACCACTGGTCTCAGCTCTGGCATTGTACATAGATGTACAACTAGTACTTTTCCCTTTCTTACCACCCACAACTAGAGAAACACAGTTCCCATCACCAAATCCTTCCATTATTTATAAGGTATTTATAAGGTAGTGCCCAAACCAGGCACAGTGGCACATGCCTGTATTTCCAGGAGGTTGTGGCAGGAGAACCAAAAGTACAAGATCAGCCTAGTCAACATAGCAACACTTTGTCTCAAAATAAAATAAAAAGGGATGGGGGTGTAGCTCAGTGATAGAGTGCTTCCCTAGCACATGTGAGACCCTGGATTCAATCTCAGCACTGAAAAAACAAAAGGGAGTTCAGATTCCTTTACATAGTACAGAAACCTTTGCACTATATTACTATACCTTTTCAGCTTATACCTTTTTCTTTCTCCCTCATAAATTATACGGACAGTATCAGCCATCTACTTCTCCAACAGACGAGATTCTTTTAGTTCTTGGCAATCACTCTTTTCTCTGACAAGACTGTCTTTCTTTCGCTTTGCTTTCCTAAAAATCTGCAATTCATCTTGCCAACTCCAAATTCACATCTTCCCTACTCTGTAACATAGGGAATTGTCTCTGCCAACTCAAGGAACAATGACAGTCACATTCTCTCTTTCCCAGTTAATTATTTCAACATTCACCTTCCTCTTGAGACTTCTCCACAACCTTGAAATTTTTCTAAGAAATTAAAGAAGTATAATTTATTTCAGAAAGGTCAGTCCACTACCTAGCCATGTAGAGAGAACTGGAGTCAGATCCTTCCTACTGCTGTTAAAGTCCCCTTGCCTTGTTGTGTTGTCTTTAAAACCAAGGGACACTTGTCACTGTGTACACATCACTTGTTCTCTTTACATGTCCCCCATGAAAACTGCTCTGCCAAGGTGCTCCAGCTGGTCCACACCCTTCCACAGGCACCATACCTATACCCTAATTCAGGTTCCTTAGGTTCACACACATGCAATTATCTACTGCCCTGAAACTTACATCCTAGAAAGGTAGTGGGTCCTGAAAGTATTCTAACTTCTGTCACAGCTTGGGCCAAACTAGACACCCATCAAAAACATGTGGCTCAACCCAGATGTGATGGCACACACCTGTAATCACAGCTTCTCATGAGGCCAGGGTAGTGGGATAGCAAGTTCTAGGCCAACCTGGGCAATTTAGCAAGGGCTTGTCTCAAAATAAACTGAAAACAAAGGGAGGGGGACTGGGGATGTAAGCCAGTGGCAGACCGCTTGCCTTGCTAGTATACATGAAGCCTTGAGTTCAATCCCCAGTAAAGCAAGGAGGAAAAAAGAAAGAAAGAAAAAAACCGTGTAAAAACTTGGCTCTTTGGGATGAAACAAGCATGGAAAACTCTTTTTTTCAAAGTTATTCTATTTTAGTGGAGAGTTATCAAGTCCTCCCAACACCACTACAGCTACCAGGGTAGTTCCCTCACTACCCTGGCTCTATTAGCAAATGAATCATGGTTTTCCCAATGACTTTTATAACAAGGGGTGAGCAGCGCCTACTAAGCAATCAAAAAATAGGTGTTTTGCTATACTTTTACCACAGAGCACGTTTAAGATCAATCAAGGCCTTGGGTCAGCCAGCTCAAGTTGCCATAACAAAATACACAAACTGAAAAGCTTAAACAACAGCAATGTATTGCCTCAGAGTCTGGAAGCTAGGAGTTCAAGATCATGGGTCCTATAAATTCAGTGTCTGGCAAGGCCTCTCTTCCTGTGTAGATAGTCACCTTCTTGCTATCCCTCAGGTGACCTCTTTGTGCATATGGAGAGCAGACTCTGGTGTCTCTTCCTCTCAGAAGACCAGCCCTATTGGATTAGAGTCTACCCGTTTGACCTTATTCATCCCTAATTACTTATCTAAAGGTTCCATCTCCAAATATGAGGTTAAGATTTCAACATAAGGGTACATTAACACACTCGAGGACAAAAACCATATGATCATCTCAACAGATGCAGAAAAAGTGTTCCACAAAATCCAATACCTAATTATGATAAAACCCCTACAGAAAATTGGAATAGATGGTCTTTATCTCAATCTGATAAAGTCTATCTATGAAAAACCAACAGCTAACATCATACTAAATGGTCAAAAACTGAAAGCTTTCGTGCTAAAATCAGGAATAAGACAAGGATGTTCACTATCACCACTCCTTTTCAATATAGTTTTGGAAACATTAGCCAGAGCAATTAGACAAGAGAAAGATATAAAAGGAATAAAGATAGGAAAAGAAGAAGTTAAACTGTCATTATTCGCAGGTGATATGATGCTCTGCATAGAAGAACATAGAGAAACTCTGCTAAAAATCTTCTAGACTTAATTGACAGATTCAGTAGAGTAGCTGGATACAAGGTCAACACTCAAAAATCAATAGCCTTCTTATACATAAATAACAGACTCATTGAGAGAGAAATTGGGGAAAAAATTCCTTTCACAATAGCATCCAAACAAATGAAATATCTAGGAATTAATCTATTGAAGGAAGCAAAAGACCTCTACCTTGAAAACTACAGTACTCTGAAAAAAGAGATTGAAGAGGATATCAGAAAATGGAAAGACATCCCTTGTTCCTGGGTAGGAAGAACCAATATAGTAAAAATGGCCATACTTCCAAAACTGCTATATAGATTCAATGCAATCCCAACTGAAATCCCAACAGTATATTTCACAGAACTAGAGAAAACAATCCAAAAATTAATTTTAAACAAGAAGAGACCTAGAATAGCAGAAGCAATTCTAGGCAAGAAAGACATGACAGGGAGTATCACAGTCCCCAACATGAAACTGTTACAAAGCCACTGTGATAAAAACAGCATGGTACTGACAAACAGACCCGAAGATCAGTGGAATAGATTAGAACATGCAGACATGACTCCAGACATATTCAGCCATCTCATCTTTGACAAAGGAGCCAACCACCCTGACTGGAGGAAAGATAGCCTCTTTAATAAATGGTATTGGAAAAACTGGATTTCAACCTGCCACGGATTAAAACTAGACCCCTATCTTTCACCATGCACTAAACTAAGATTGAAGTGGATCAAAGATCTAAATATTAAAACAGAAACACTAAACTTGCTGGAAGATAGGTTAGGTAGAACTCTTGAAGACATTAGCATAGGAAAAGACTTTATGAACAAAATCTTAGTAGCACAGGAACTAGCGCAGAGAATCAACAACTGGGATTTCATCCTATTAAAAAGCTTCTGTACTGCAAGAGAAACCACCAACAGAGCTAAGAGACAACCTACAATGTGGGAAAATAATTTTGCCAGCTGTTCCTCTGATAAAGGACTATCTAGAATATATAAAGAACTTTAAAAAATCAGACCCTCCAAATTTAAAGACCCAGTTCAAAAAGCGGCATCTGAAATGAACAGACATTTCTCAGACAAAGAAGTAAAAGCAGCAAATAAATGTATGATAAAATGTTCAACATCATGGGTCATTCAAGAGATGCAGATGAAAACAACAGTGAGATTCCACCTCACTCCAGAAAGAATGGCTGCTATCAAGAAATCAACCAATAACAAATGCTGGCGGGGTTGTGGGGAGAAAGGAACCCTTCTCCATTGTTGATGGGAGTGCAGACTGGTGCAACCACTGTGGAAATCAATATGGAGATACCTCAAGAAATGAGGATTAGCAGTCCCATTTGACCCAGCTATTCCTCTGCTTTTAATTCCAAAAGAATTAAAGGAACCATACCACAGTGATATATGTGCACCCATGTTTATAGCGGCACAGTTTGTAATAGCTAAAACTTGGAAACAGCCCAATTGCCCATCAACTGGAGACTGGATAAAATGGAGTACTACTCAACCATAAAGAATGAGAAACTAGAGTCATTTATAGCTAAATGGATGCACATTGAGGCCATACTCTTATTGAAATAAATAGGACACACATGTGTAAATACCAAACAGTTTCTCTGGTATGAGAAACTGAAAGTGTAAATAAGAATCAAAATGTATAATAGATAATGTGAAACAGGAAGAAAAGGTCTAAAGGGGAAGAGGAAGTGAGAGGAGTAGGGGAAAGGAAAGAAGGCAAAAGAAAAACTATGAGAAAAGGAAAAAATGGAAACAAAGTCTTTGTAAATAGGGAGAGGTGGAGGGGTTGAAGGGAAGGCCGGGGAATGGGGGAAAAATAAGAACCAAGATATATTATGTAAAGGTACAAACTCCCAATGATGAATGTCATCATATTGTATACCTAAAATGTACCACTAAACTTAACGAAAAAATAAATAAATAAGGCATTCTCCCACACACACACAAAAAAATATTTCAACATAAGAATTTGGAGCAGAGGTGGGGCCGGGGATTTAGCTCAGTGTCACTGCACCTGCCTTGCAAGCACAAGGTCCTGGGTTCAATCCCCAGTACCAGAAGGGGAGATAAAAAGGAATTTGGAGGGTGTGGCACATAGTTCATAACAGTTACATAGTTCATAATAGCTACATCAAGTTGTGCCTGTACTGAGTGCAGTTAGTAGCTTATCCAAAGGAAAAGAATGAGAAATTAATGTTCAAAAGGCCTCCAATCCCCATCTCACATATGCAAGGCTTCCCTGACCACCCTCAACATGTAGCTCACAAGGAATTGGATGCTCCATTTTCCATGCAGCCATAGCCCTTGGGTCATAGACCACGCTATGGGCTAAACTGTGCCCCCCATATAGATATGTTGAAGTTCTAACCCCAGTACCTCAGAATCTGACTGTATTTAGAGACAGGCCTTCACGGAGTCAATTGAGTTAAAATGGAGAAGGGCTGGGGTTTTAGCTCAGCAGCACCGCGCCTGCCTCACAAGCACAAGGTCCTGCATTCAATCCCCAATACCAAAAAAAAAAACCAAGTTAAAATGGAGTCATGTGGGTGAGTCTTAATCCAATAGGATAGTGTCCTTAGAAAAAAAATTATGCATAGATACAAGGGTTAATCAAAATATATAATAAATGTTTTAATTTTTTAATTTTATTACAGTAGAAGGCAATTGCCATTAATTTCCCTCAGAAAACTCCCCCTTACTTTGAACACTCTTATTATTCTTGCCACTTCCTGAAACAGTTCTGGAAGTCCTTTTTGCTGAGTGTCTTTACAAGACATGATCAAAAATACTGTGAATGTTGCTGCAGAATACCACCCAGTGGAAAGACAGGCTCATAAAATGCTATGGTGTATCCTCATCCACCAGACCTGGCACCATGCAACTTCTGATTCTTCCTCAAAGTCAAATGACCATGAAAAGTAAACATTTTTAATCAATTCAGGACATCAAATCAGACATGTCGCACAACTAAAGATGCTTACCTAAGAGAACTTCCGTAACTTCTTCAGAAAATGGCAAGAACAATGGAATGAATGTACCCTGAGACTAATGACAGTGCATCTTTTACTATAATAATTTTTAATTTAAATATTCAACCTATATTTTATCATACCATGTACACACAGAAGGAAAACAATGTGAAGACACAGGGAGAAGGCAGCCATCGGCAAAGAAAAAGCAGCCCTGATACAACTTGATCTCAGACTTCCAGCCTCGACAACTATTAGAAAAAATTTCTGTTGGTTAAGCCCCCGATCTGAAGCACCTTGTTCTTGCAGCCTTAGCAAAACAGATCAATTTTCTCCATCAAGGAGTGAATTCTATAAAAATGGGTCTTGTTAAATCTTTGTGATTTTTATGTTCCTGCATAGAACCTAGACTATTCTAAGTGTTCCTGGCATGTTTGTGGATGAAACCCGGGAAGAGTTCAAGGAGGGGTGACCCTGACCCCTGAAACTTGTTACTTTATGATCTGTCTTCTGTGTTTTTTGAACTCTATTCTACTCATGATGAAAGGAATCACTTGGCATTTTATGTTACCATTTTTCTTTTTCTCTGCCCTCTAACTATGCTTTACATAAATCACTGGTGAGCCAAAATGTGCTGAGGGCTTGCTGTAGGCAGAGAACTCTGATAGAAAATATAGGTACTGCAACAGCAGGTCTAGCAGCACTATGCAACAGAAATACAGTGTGAGCCACAATTACAACACCTAAAATTAAAACTGACAATCTCTGTTAACCACATTAAAACAACTTGAAAAGAAATAGATGAAATTAATTTTAATAGCCTGTGTTTATTTAACCCAATGTACCCGAAACATTTTAAATTCAATGTGTGATCAATATTTTTAAAACAGAGATATTTTACATTTACTGCTTTCTACTAGGTCTTCAAAGTCGTGTGCATGTTGCACTTACAGAAAATTTTTTCAAGTCCAGTTGTGTAATATTTGATTCCAACTGGCTACATTTCAAGTGCTCAGTACCCACTTGTGGCTAGTGGCTATTGTATTGGACAGCACTAGAGTTAGCAGTTAATGGCATAGATTTTGGAAACAGAAGGACATGGGTTTGTATCTTGATCCATCACTGACTAACTTAACCTTCCTATGCTTCATTTCTGCATCTCTAAAATGAAACTAATACTACCACTTCCTAGAACTAACGTGAAGATCAAATAAAAATATACATGAAAAATTCCCGCACAGAAACATATGACAGCATGGCCACCATGTGCCAGGCTCTGTACTATGTAATTTACAAGGTTAATTCTCAATAAATTGTAGTGGTTATTATTCTTAATTAGTGCTGATTTAACAAGAGCTGAAGCAATTTCCCCATCAAATGTCAGATGAATAGTCTCCCCCCAGTTCAGTTTTTCACCCTATAAAATGGCAATAATGAATGAATCTGCCACTGAAAATAAAATGATCTTCCTGCTTAGGTAGTATGATACCTTAAAATAGTCACATCATTTTGGGACTCTTTGGCTTAAAATACTAGACCACAGCAATAAAGACAAAAGTTATATCCTTCTCTTCTTTGTGTGTACTTTCTGATTAGTTCACTTCAATACTCCCCTAAGTAGAGAATCATTCTATGCATTCAAAGCCCCAAGCTGATCTGGGTCTTATGGTGCTTTTTTTTTCTTATAAAAAGAGCTTTTCCAAATTCATTCAGCCACTATTTCTGAATTATGAGTGCATAAAAAGAGATATACCTTTTTTGTAAGGTCTCATAATTCACCCTCATATAACACAAGTGATAAATGCAAGAAGGCAGCTCCCTGTTAAAATATGTATAATAGATATATTACTGTATCTACTGTATATTTTCATGTTGGCATGTAATGAGCTCTCCTTCACCTTATGATAATAAATTGCATAACCTCAGCCATATCATAACATTAAATAACAGAACACAAGTAAATCACTGTAATAATACTTTATGTCTTGTAACTACTTCCAGTTTTGGATCTCAAAGCCCTTTATAAACACAAATTAATTAGCTCCAGGCCTATACGTGATTAGCTTTAATATACTTCTAGAAATTAGAATACAGAAATAAGAGGAACTTGGTCATAAACACTCATTTTTTTAAAGGTTCAAAGAATGGAAACCAGTGGCTCTCCACAGGAGGTGATCTAATTCCCCAGGGGACATTTGGTAATATCTAGAAATATTCTCAATTGTCACAACTGGGTAAGAAGGGAGGTATTACAGTTTAGATGTAGAAAGTTCCCCAAAAGCCTAATGAGACTGGGCTTTGGGGAGATAATTGAATCATGGGGGCACTATAGCTGAATGTGCTGTTAGAAGGTGGGGCCTGGTCTGGAGAGCAGGTTCACAGAGGAGAGGGAGATCTGGAAGGGTTTATCCCACTCCCTGACTCCTCTCTTCTCTCTCTGCCTTCTGGCTGCCATAATGTAAGTAGATTTCCTTCCCCAGACCTTTCCACCATGCTGTTTCTGCCTTGGAACCAGAAAACCAAGAACTGAAAATGTGACCTAGCCCAAATAAACCTCTTCTTTTAGTTTCAGGCCTGTGGTATTGTGTCTCATAGATGGGAAAATGACTAAAACAGGAGGTACTACCGGCCTCTAGTGGGTACCAAAGATGCTGCTAAACATTCTGCGATGACCAGGACAGTACCTCACAACAAAGAAAACACTAATTTAAAAAAAATGGTTTCCTTCCCCAGGGAAGAGTAGGAGATTTCTTTATGTTTCCCATTTTGCTAAAGATACTTCCCCATTTCAGGGGAAAAATGAGGCAATTCTCACTGAGAAATAGCTCAACTAGCTCTGAACATGAATTTATTAACTATGAAAGCAAATCTAAGAGAAAAACTGTAGAATAAATTAAGTTACTGAATAAAAAGGTCCCATTATCAACCAGTTGGAGAATCAGAGAGAAAAGAGCATCTTTCTCCCTCTTCCATCATTCCCTGCAAACAAAAGAAAGGGAAAAAGAAATGACCATTGTTTTCACACAAAGAATAACTTTTTCCACTCACCCAGAGGGCATCCTTGATGACAGTTACCTCAGAATGTGTGTCATTACTTATCTAGAAACCAGGCACAGGAGTGGGGTGTATCCCACATGGGCAAACTAGGCCTTTGCAAAAGTTCTGCCATCTACTGGCAAAGGAACAGACCTGAGGATCAGTGGAATAGATTAGAAGATGCAGAAACAACTCCAGACATGCTCAGCCACCTCATTTTTGACAAAGGAGCCAACCACCATCAATGGAGGAAAGATAGCCTATTTAATAAATGGTGTTGGAAAAACTGGATTTCAACCTGCCAGAGATTAAAACTAGACCCATACCTATCACCATGCACTAAACTAAGATCGAAGTGGATTAAAGATCTAAATATTAAGACAGAAACACTAAACTTGCTGGAAGATAAGTTAGGTAGAACTCTTGAAGACATTGGCATAGGAAAAGACTTCATGAACAAAACCTCAGCATCACGGGAACTAGCAGAAAGAATCAACAACTGGGATCTCATCTTATTAAAAAGCTTCTACACTGCAAAAGAAACCACCAACAGAGCTAACAGACAACCTACAATATGGGAAAAAGCTTTTAGCAGCTGTACCTCAGACAAAGGACTACTATCTAGAATATATAAAGAACTTTAAAAAAATCAGACCCCCCCAAATTCAAAGACCTAATTCAAAAATGGGCATCTGAAATGAACAGACATTTCTCAGACAAGGAAGTAAAAGCAGCAAACAAATATATGAAAAAATGTTCAGCATCACTCATCATTAGAGAGATGCAGATGAAAACAACCCTGAGATTCCACCTCGCCCCAGAAAGAATGGTTATCAAGAAATCAACAAATAACAAATGCTGGTGGGGGTGTGGGGAGAAAGGAACCCTTCTCCATTGTTGGTGGGAGTGCAGACTGGTGCAACCACTGTGGAAGTCTGTATGGAGATACCTCAAAGAACTAGGACTAGAGGTCCCATTTGACCCAGCTATTCCCCTGCTGGGTATCTTCCCAAAAGAATTAAAAGAATCATACCACAGTGATATAGGTGCACCCATGTTCATAGCACCACAGTTTGTCATAGCTAAAGCTTGGAAGCAGCCCAAGTGCCCATCAACTGGAAACTGGATAAAGAAAATGTGTTTTTGTTATAAAATAAAGTAGTACTCAGCCATAAAGAACAAAACCCTGGAGTCATTTATAGCTAAATGGATGCATATCGAGGCCATACTCTTAAGTGAAATAAATAGGACACACGTGTAAATACCGAATAGTTTCACTAGTGTGAGAAATTGATAGTGTAAACAAGAGTTAAAATGATTAAAATGAATAATTGATAATTTGAAATAGCAAAAAGGTCCAATGACGAAGGAGTGAAGGGAGGGGAAGGGAAAAGGAAAAGAGGGAAAGGAAAAACTATGAGAAAAGAAAAAAAATGGAAATGAAATTTATGTAAATAGGGAAGGGTGGAGGGGGTGAAGGGCGCACAGGTAATGGGGAAAAAAATAAGAACCAAGATGTATCATGTACAGGTACAAACACCCAATGATAAATGTAAATGAAATGTATACCTAAAGTGTACCAATAAAATGTACCAATAAAATTAATTAAAAAAAAGAAGTTCTACCATCTTCACGACAGGTAGCACCCTATTAGATTAGAACACTGAGGTCTTTTTGAAGAGCAAGGAGTGGTTGATATGGATGTGTATGTTTGAAAGTATGAGTAATTCTCTCTGATTTCTTTCTGCCTCTTCCTGTGTGAAATATTTGCTCGTCTTGCTAGTGAATGTGAAAGTTGCTATGAATTTCTTTCTCATGTAGTTGCAAATCACCTCTCCCACACTTTCCAATGTTCTTTTCTGATTATACGGGCAAATAGATGATTCATTACCGAGGTAGACTATAAAGAAAAGAGACAGAAGTCATAGGAGAATTTAAATATTTGGAAAATGGAAATCTTCTTCAAATAGAAATAAAACATCTGACTTGCTTAGCAATCTATTTCCCAGCAAAGAAGGGAAGCTACTGAGTAAAAGAGCCACTAATTCTGACTGACTAAAAGAAATCTACTGGCAAAACAAAAGTGTGGAACTTCTGAGCAAAAAATAGTCATTTTAGAACTAGAAAAGGGACTTTTAGGCATGTGCTTGAGAATTTTAGATTTCAGAAAGCTAAGAAAAGATGAACTCAGTTTCATGGTAAGAGTTTGAAAGAGACAATGGCTCACAGAGACTAGAATGTTCTCAGAAACGTAACTCTGATTTGGTAATTTTAAAATTATCCCAGTGAAAAAGGAAAGATAACATTCACAGTGTGCTGAGTGTGATGGCACACATCTGTAATCCCAGCACTCTTGAGGTTGTGGCAGGAGGATTGCCAGCCAGGGCTACACATAGTGAGTTCAAGGCCAGACTGGCATACATAGCGAGACCCTGTCTCATAAAAACAAAACAAAACAAAATCAGAGAAATCAAGGTATTTTTTATAGGAGCTGAAGTTCTAAAAGAGGTACAGCAAAACCTTGTTTTGCAAGCATAATTCATTCTGGAAATATCCTTGTAATCCAAAGTGCTTGTATATCAAGTGAATCTCCCCACAAGAAGTAATGGAAATTCAGATGATTCATTCCACAACCCAAAAATGATTACAATACTATAGTATAATGTAAAATAATAAAGAATATACAAAGTATAAAGAAAAATAAACAAATTAACCTGCACTTACCTTTGAAAACTTTCCTGGCTGGTATGAGGGAAATGAAAGGAGGGTTATTGTGTAGCATGACTTTCACTATCACTAACAGAATCACTGCTACTGGTTTTTTTTGTTTTTGTTTTTGTCTTTTTTTGGTACCAGGGATTGAACCCAGGACCTTGCGCTTGCCTGAAAGGCGCAGGAACCACTGAGCTAAATCCCCAACCCCACCGTTACTTATTGGCTCAATGGAATCTTTTTCTTTTCATGCAATTTTAACAAGAAACCTATCCAGTTACACTTGCTTTTGCCTCCTTTTGAGAATTTTGCGGATATGTGACATTGCGTTGTCATCAGATTCATCACTCGCCTCACACGGCTATAGCCTTATTTAGGTGGAGATTTTCTACAGAATTTTTGCACTGTTTTCCATATTTTACACATTTCCCTAATGTCCTTTGAAGTGACGGATTCCTCCACCTTTTTCTCCTCCTGTACAGACGAGATCTCTTCCATACCTTCTTTGTGTTGAGAGACCATAATCCACAATCCCTCAGAGGGAGAGGAAGGGGGGGAGAGAGAGAGAGAGAGAGAAATCTTTGGCTCAGTTGTGTTTTGTTTTGTTTTGTTTTGTTTTTCTTGTATATCCTTTTATTGGTACATTTTAGGTGTACAATGTAATGACATTCATTATTGGAGATATGCACCTTTACATAATCTCTTGATTCTTATTTTCCATGTTCCCCTGCCCTCCCTTCAACCCCTCCATCGCTCCCTATTTACAAAGACTTTGCTTACATTTTTTCATTTTCTCATATTAATTCATTCCCTTCTTTCCTTTCCCCTACCCCTCCCACTTCCCCCTCCCCATTGCCACTTTTCTTCCTATTTCACATTATCTATTATACCTTTTAGTTATTATTTACATTTTCAGTTTCTCACTCTAGAGAAACTATTAGGTCTTTACACATGTGTGTCCTGTTCATTTCACTTAAGAGTACCATCTCAATGTGCATCCATTCAGCAATGAATGTCTCTAATTTTTCATTTTTGATGACTGAGTAGTACTCCATTTTATTTTTTAAAAAACACATTTTCTTGATCCAGTCTCTAGTTGATGGGCATTTGGGCTGTTTCCAAGTATTAGCTATTACAAACTGTGCTGCTATGAATATGGGTGCACATATATCACTGTGGTATGATTCTTTTAATTCTTTGGGAAAGATACCTAGCAGGAGAATAGCTGGGTCAAATGGGACTTCTAGTCCTAGTTCTTTGAGGTATCTCAATACTGATTTCCACAGTGGTTGCACCAGCTTACACTCCCACCAGCAGTGGAGGAGGGTTCCTCTTTCCCCACAGCCCTGCCAGCATTTGCTGTTGGTTGATTTCATAATAGCAGCCATTCTTTCTGGAGTGAGGTGGAATCTCAATGTTGTTTTCATTTGCATCTCTCCAATAACCAGTGATGTTGAACATTTCTTCATATGTTTATTTGCCATGTCTACTTCTTTGTCTGAAAAATGTCTGTTCATTTCAGATGCCCATTTTTGGATTGGGTCTTTAAATTTGGGAGGTCTGATTTTTTTTAGTTCTTTATAGATTCGAGATAGTAGACCTTTGTCTGAGGGATTGCTGGTGAAAATGTTTTCCCGCATTGTGGGTTGTCTCTTCACACTGTTGGTGGTTTCTCTTGCTGTGTAGAAGGTTTTTAGTAAAAAGAGATCCCACTTATTGATTGAATGTGCTAGTTCACGGACAGCTGAGGATTTGTTCATAAAGTCTTTTCCTACCCCAATGTCTTCAAGAGTTCTACCTAACCTCTGTTCCAGCAGGTTCAGCGTTTCTGTTTTTATGTTTAGATCTTTAATCCATTTCGATTTTAGTTTAGTGCATGGTGAGAGATACATGGCTAGATTTAGCCTTTGGCAAGTTGAAACCCAATTTCTCCAACACCATTTATTAAAGAGGCTATCTTTCCTCCAGTGAGGGTGTTTGGCTCCTTTGTCAAAGATGAGGTGACTGAGTGTGTCTGGAGTTGTTCCTGCATCTTCTAATCTGTTCCGCTGGTCTTCAAGTCTGTTTCTTTGCCAGTACCATGGTGTTTTTATCACAGTAGACTTGTAGAATAGTTTCAAGTTGGGGTTGTAATACCCCTGCCATGTCTCTGTTAACTAGAATTGCTTTTGCTACTCTGGGTCTCTTCTTGTTCCAAATGAATTTTTGGATTGTTTTCTCAAGGTCTACGAAGTATGCTGCTGGGATTTCAACTGGGATTGCACTGAATCTATGTAGCAATTTTGAAAGTATAGCCATTTTCACTGTGTCTATCATTCCTACCCAGGAGCAAGGGATGTCTTTCCATTTTCTGTTATCCCCTTCAATATCTTTTTTTCAGAGTGCTATAGTTTTCAGAGAAGAGGTCTTTGATTTCTTTTGTTAGGCTGATTCCTAGATATTTCATTTTTTGGATGCTACTGTGAAAGGAATTATTTGCCCTTTTTCTCTCTCAGTGAGTCTATTGTTCATGTAGAGGAAAGCTATTGATTTTTGTGTGTTGACCTTGTATTCAGCTATTTTACTGAATTTGGTTATTAAGTCTAGAAGACTTTTGGTGGAGTTCTTGGGGTCTTCTAAGTAGAGTACCATATCATCTGCAAATAATGACAATTTGACTTCTTCATTTCCTATCTTTATTCCTTTTATTTCTTTATCTTGTCTAATTGCTGCTGCTAATGTTTCCAAAACTGTACTGAACAAGAGTGGTGATAGTGGACATCCTTGTCTTGTTCCTGATTTTAGAGTGAAGGATTTCAGTTTTTGACCATTTAGTGTGATATTGGCTGTTGGTTTTTCATAGATGGCTTTTATCAGATTTAGGTAGAGACTGTGCATTCAAATTTTTTGTAGGGTTTTTATCAAAAATGCATGTTGTGTTTTGTCAAATGCTTTTTCTGCATCTATTGAGATGATCATATGGTTTTTGTCCCTGACTCTATTGATATAGTGTATTACATTTATTGACTTGTGTATGTTGAACCATCCCTTCATCCCTGGGATGAATCCCACTTGGTCAGGGTGTATGATCTTCTTGATGATCTTCTGCATTCTATTTGCGAGTATCTTATTAAGGATTTTGGCATCTATGTTCATTAGTGAGATTGGCCTATAGTTCTCTTTTTGGGTTGGGTCTTTCTCTGCTTTGGGGATCAAAGTGATATTTGCTTCCAGGAATGATTTCAGGAGTATTGCTTCCCTTTCAATTTCACTGAAGAGTTTAAACAGTATTGGCAGTAGTTCCTCTCTAAAGGTCTTGTAGAATTCAGCAGTGAAGACATCAGGACCTGGGATATTCTTCGTTGGTAAGTTTTTAATTACGTTTGCAATTTCATTGATTGATATTGAGTTGTTTAGAATTTTTAGTTCTCCTTCATTCAACTTTGATAATTCATACGTGTCTAGGAATCTGTCCATTTCTTCTGTGTTTTCCATCTTATTGGCATATAGTTTCTGGAAATAAGTATTGATGATTCTCTGGATTTCTGCTGGGTCTGTTGTACTTTCACCCTTTTCATTCCTAATTGCATGGATCTGGGCCTTTTCTTTCCTTTTTCTGACAAGGTTGGCTAAGGTTTGTCAATTTTGTTCATTCTTTCAAAGAACCAACTCTTGGCTTCATTGATTTTTTTGTATTGTTTTCTTAGTCTCTATTGCATTGATTTCTGCCCTGATCTTTATAATTTCCTTCCTTGTATGAGTTTTGGGTTTGACCTGCTCTTCTCTTTCTAGAAGCTTGAAGTTCAGCATCAGGTTGTTTAATTGGGCCTGCTCTGTTTTCCTAACATGTGTATTCACTGCTATGAATTCCCCTCGTAAGACTGCTTTCATTCGTTGTGTCCCATAGATTCCAATATGTTGTACTGTCATTGTCATTTAAGTGAAAGAACTGTCTGATTTCTTCTTTAGTTTCCTCTGTGACCCATTGGTTATTCAGAAGTGTGCTGTTCAATTTCCATGTGTTTATGAAGTTTTTTCAGCTTCTTTTGCTGTTGATTGCCAATTTCATCACAATATGGTCTGATAATATAAAGGGGATAACTTCAATTCCTTTGCACTTACCTAAATATGTTCTATGAGTGAGGATCTGGCCTATTTTGGAGAAAGATCCATGTGTAGCTGAAAAGAATGTGTATTCTGATTTTGTGAGGTGAAATGCTCTGTAAACATCTGTTAAGTTCATATGTTCAAGAGTTTGATTGAGTTCTAGTATTTCATTGCTTGTTTTTTGTCTAGTTGATCTATCTATTTGTGACAATGGGGTATTGAGGTCTCCCACTACTATTGTGTTAGTGCTTATATGGTTTTTCATGTCCATTACTATTTGTTTTATAAGGTTGTGTGCACTAGTGTTTGGTACATAGATATTTATGATTGTCATCTCTTCCTCTTGGATTGTTCCCTTTACAAAGACATAGTGTCCTTCTTTGTTTCTCTTAATCAGTGTGGGTTTGAAATCTACTTTGTCTGCAAAGAGGATAGCTACTTCTGATTTTTTTTGGTTTCCCTGTCACATGGAGTATTGTTTTCCACCCTTTAACTTTCAATCTATGAGTTTCATTTTGAATTAAGTGTGTTTCTTGTATGCAGCATATTGTTGGATCTTGCTGCTTGACCCATTCTGCCTGTCTATGTCTTTTGATTGGTGAATTGAGACCATTAACATTGATGGTTATAACTGATACATAATTACTTATCATTGTCATGACTTTTTCTTTTTGTTTGATCCTCCCCCTTTGCTTTTAATTTCTTGTCATGCCTGATGGATTCATTCTGCTGGACTTCCTGGGGTTGTGATCCTCGTTATCTTTTCCTAAGATTTTGTCTAAAATTTTTTGGAGTGCTGGTTTGGTATTCATAAAGTTCCTAAGGTGCTCTTTGTCATGAAAGTATCTTATTTCACCATCAATTTTGAAAGATACTTTTGCAGGGTACATAAATCTGGATTGGAGGTTGTTTTCATTTAGGGCATGAGACACATCACTCCAAGCTCTTCTTGCCTTGAGTGTTTGCACTGAGAAGTCCACTGTGATTCCGATGGGCTTTCCTTTGTATGTGATTTGTTTCTTTTCTCTTACTACTTGTACAATTTTGTTCTTCTGTTGGGTTTCTGGAATCTTAACAATTATATTCCTATGTGTAGATTTTTTTTGATCAAGGCTAGTTGGAGTCCTATATGCCTCATTTGTCTGTATGTCTAATTCTTTTCCCCTGCTTGGAAGGTTTTCTGCCATTACTTCTGTGAACAGTTTTTTCTATGTCATCTGCACTCTCTCCTGTTTCTTCATTGACTGAAATCAGTCTTATGTTATTTTTCTTTGCATCATCTAGCAGCTGCTAGATTGATTTCTCATGGTCTCTTAAAATTTTAAGGAATTTTTTCTTTTCCTGGTCACTACTTGCAATCTTGTTTTCTATATTTGAAATTCTGTCTTCACATTGACTCATTCTGCTGCATAGACTTTCAATGGAGTTTTTAGTCTCCTGGAAATCTGTTTGCATCTGTTTTATAGAATCAATTTGTTTCCTATGTTGAGATTCCATCTTGTTCCTCAGCTCCTCTATTTTTTTTTCTGTATCCTCTCTAGATTTATTAATCATGTCTTGCACTATGGGCACAATTTTTGCTGTTATGTGAGAAATTATTTCTGATTTCATTTTTTCCAGATCCTCTTTTGTTGCTAGTTCAGGGAGTCCAGGTGGTTGAGTATCAGAGTGTTTCATCTCATTTCCCTTTGGGGCTGCTGTAGGTGATCTGCAAATCTGATTCTGTGGCTTGTTTACCTGTCTTCTCATTTTGATGGGGGGGAGAGGGGTGATCCTGGCACCCATGTGGCTCACCCCCTCTGTGCTGGGAGCTGCAGCACACTGACCCCGAAGCCTCCTCTACACTGGGAGCCATGGCACCCCTACCTGGAAGCCTCCTCTACACTGGGAGCCATGGAACCCCTACCTGGAAGCCTCCTCCTGCGTGGGAGCCAGGCACACCTGGCTCAGTTGTGATCATGTGACATCTAGTGTCACGAATTACTTATAAGACATTGTTCATTTATCAAGTTAAAATGTAATAGAGATGTTTGCTTCTCTTCAGAACATTCAAGAACAAGTTACAATTCAAGAATTTACTGTATATGAATTGTGGAAGGACATATCACATGTGATTGTGTTGACCCTATTGTACTTGGAAATAAAGGTGAATGTTTACAAGGCTTTCAGGAGTACAATTTGTCTAAACAAGGTGATCACCATTGTTCCTAGTCTCTGACTTGATCATTAAGTCTTAGTTTATAGTACATCTCCTTAAATGCATATTACAAGGTTTTGAGAAAATTATGGATCTTCATCTGTTGTGGAGGTGAGTTAAAAAGTGAAATAGTGAGCCCAGAAAAGGGGCTTCCAGGCCGCCATTCCACCACTCCCAGCCCAGAGGAAGGCCCTTCCAGGCTGCTGTTCAACCACTCCTAGCCCAGAGGTAGGGGCTTCCAGGCCGATGTTCCACTGCTCCCTGCCCAGAGTTGAGACTTCCAGGCTCCCATTCCACTGCTTCCAGCCCAGAGGAAGGGGCTTCCAGGCCACTGTTCCACCATTTCCAGTGCAGAGGAAGTGAGCCATGCAGGCACCAACAGCACCACTGCATATCGAAATGAGAAGACACATGAACAAGTCTCAAAACCAGACTTCCAGATCACCTACAGCAACCCCAAAGGGAAATGAGTTGGAGCACTTTGATACTCAACCACCTGTACCCACTGAACTGGCAACAAAAGAGGATATGGAAAAAATGAAATCAGAAATAATTTCTCAGATAACAGCAGAGATTGTGCCCATACTGCAAGATATGATTAATAAATCTAGAGAGGACACAGATTAAAAAAAATAGAGGAGCTGAGGAACGTGATGGAATCCCAACATAGGAAACAAATGGAATCCATAAAACAGATACAAACAGGTTTCCAGGAGATTAAAAACTCCATTGAAAGTCTACACAGCAGAATAAGCCAATGCAAGGACAGAATTTCAGATATAGAAAACAGGATTGCAATTAGTGACCAGGAAAGGAAAAATTGCTTCAAAATTGTAAGGAACTACAGGAAATCAATCCACCAGCTGCTAGATGATGCAAAGAAGAATAACATAAGACTGATTGGAGTCAACAAAGAAACAGGAGAAAGTGCAGATGACATGAAAAAACTGTTTACAGAAGTAATGACAGAAACTTCCCAAGGAGGGGAAAAGAACTTGAAATACAGATAAGTGAGGCATATAAGATTCCAAATAGCCTTGATCAGAAAAATCTACACATAGGCATATAATTGTTAAGATTCCAGACACCCAACAGAAGAACAAAGTTCTACAAGCAGTTAGAGAAAAGAAACCAATCACATACAATCATAGCAGACTTCTCAACACGAACCCTCAAGGCAAGAAGAGTTTGGAATAATGTATTCCAAGCCCTAAAGGAAAACAACCTCCAACCCACATTGACGTACGCTGTAAAACTATCTTTCAAAATTGATGGAGAAATAAGATACTTTCATGACAAAGAGAACCTTATGAACTTTATGAATATCAAACAAGCGCTCCAAAATTTTTAGATAATATCCTAAGAACAGACAATGAGGGTCACAACCCCAGAAAGCACAGCAGAATGAATTCATCGGGCACAAGAAATTAAGTGTAAAGGGGGAGAATCCAACAAAAATAAAAAGTCACGACAATGATAAGTCATTATGTATCAGTTATAACCATCAGGGTCTCCATTCACCAATCAAAAGAAATAGACTGGCAGCATGAGTCAAGAAGCAAAATCCAATGATATGCTGCACACAAGAAACACACTTAATTCAAGAAGAAACTCATAGATTGAAAGTTAAAGGGTAGAAAACAATGCGCCATCCAATGAGAACCAGAAAAAAAGCAGGAGTAGCAATCCTCTTTGCAGATCAAGTGGATTTCAAATCAACACTGATTAAGAGAGACAAAGAAGGACACTACATCATTGTAAAGGGAACAATCCAATAGGAAGAGATGACAATCACAAATATCTATGCACCAAACACTAGAGCACCCAACTGTATAAAACAAAAATACTAATGGACATAAAAAGTTGTATATGCACTAATACAATAGTAGTGGGGGACTTCAATACCCCACTGTCACAAATAGATAGATCAACTAGACAAAAAACAAGCAACGAAATACTAGAAATCAATCAAACTCTTGAAAAAATAAACTTAACAGATATTTACAGAGTGTTCCACCCCATGAAATCAAAATACACATTCTTTTAAACAGCACATGGGTTGTTCTCCAAAATAGACCACGTACTCACTCATAGAACGTGTTTTAGTAAGTGCAAAGGAATTGAAGTTATACCTTGTATATTATCAGACCATAGTGTGATGAAATTGGAGACAGTAGCCAAAGAAACAAAAAATTACATAAACACATGGAAATTGAACAATACGCTTCTGAATAACCAATGGGTCACAGAGGAAATTAAAGAAGAAATCAGACAGTTCCTTCAATTAAATGACAATGACAGTACAACATATCAGAATCTATGGGACACAATGAAAGCAGTCTTACGAGGGAAATTCATAGCAGTGATTACACATATTAGGAAAACAGAGCAAGCCCAATTAAACAACCTAATGCTGAACCTCAAGCTTCTACGAAAAGAGAGCAGGACAAACCCAAAGATCATACAAGGGAGGAAGTTATAAAGACCAGAGCAGAAATCAATTCAATGGAGACTAAGAGAACAATACAAAAAATTAATGAAGCCAAGAGTTGGTTCTTCAAAAGAATAAACAAAATTGACAAACCCATAGCCAACCTTATCATAATAAGGAAAGAAAAGGCCCAAATCCATGCAATTAGGAGTGAAAAGGGTGAAATTACAACAGACCCAGCAGAAATCCACAGGATCATCAATATGTACTTCCAGAACCTACATGCCAATAAGATGGAAAACAAAGAAGAAATGGAGAGATTCCTAGATACATATGAATTACCAAAGTTAAACGAAGAAGATCTAAAAATTCTAAACAACCCAATATCAATCAATGAAATTGAAAACATAATTAAAAACTTACCAACTAAGAAAAGCCCGGGCCCTGATTGCTTCACTGTTGAATTCTATAAGGCATTTAGAGAGGAACTACTGCCAATACTGTTTAAACTCTTCACTGAAATTGAAAGGGAAGCAATACTCCCGAAATCATTCCTGGAAGCAAGCATCATCTTGATCCCCAAAGCAGAGAAAGACCCAACCAAAAAAGAGAACTATGGGCCAATCTCACTAATGAACATAGATGCAAAAATCCTTAATAAGATACTGGCAAATAGAATGCAGAAGATCATCAAGATCATACACCCTGACCAAGTGGGATTCATCCCAGGGATGCAGGGATGGTTCGACATACACAAGTCAATCAATGTAATACACTATATCAATAGAGCCAAGGACAAAAAACCATATGATCATCTCAATTGATGGAGAAAAAGCAATTGACAAAATGCAACAAGCATTTATGATAAAATCCCTACAAAAAATTGGAATAGACAGTCTCTACCTCAATCTGATAAAAGCCATCTATGAAAAATCAACATTCATTATCATATTAAATGGTCAAAAACTAAAATCCTTCACACTAAAATCAGGAACAAGACAAGGATGTCCACTATGACCACTTCTGTTCAATATAGTTTTGGAAACATTAGCAGCAGCAATTAGACAAGATAAAGAAATAAAAGGAATAAAGATAGGAAATGAAGAAGTCAAATTGTCATTATTTGCAGATGATATGGTACTCTACTTAGAAGACCCCAAGAACTCCACCAAAAGTCTTCTAGACTTAATATCCAAATTCAGCAAAGTAGCTGGATACAAGGTCAACACATAAAAATCAATAGCTTTCCTCTACATGAACAACAGACTCACTGAGAGAGAAATAGGGCAAACAATTCCTTTCACAATAACATCCAAAAAACTGAAATACCTAGGAATCAACCTAACTAAAGAAATCAAAGACCTCTTCTCTGAAAACTATAGCATTCTGAAAAGAGAGATTGAAGATGATATCAGAAAATGGAAAGACATCCCCTGCTCCTGGGTAGGAAAGATCAACATAGTGAAAATGACCACACTTCCAAAACTGCTGTATAGATTCAATGCAATCCCAATTGAAATCCCAGCACCATACTTCATGGACCTTGAGGAAACAATCCAAAAATTTATTTGGAACAAGAAGAGACCCAGAATAGCAAAAGCAATTCTAGGTAACAAAGACATGGCAGGGGGTATCACAATCCCCAACTTGCAAGTGTACTACAAACCTACTGTGATAAAAGCAGCATGGTACTGGCAAAGAAGTAGACCTGAGGACCAGTGGAACAGATTAGAAGATGCAGAAACAACTCCAGACATAGTCATCTCATCTTTGATAAAGGAACCAAACACCCTCACTGTAGGAAAGATAGCCTCTTTAACAAATGGTGCTGGAAAAATTGGATTTCAACTTGCCAAAGAATAAAACTAGCCCTGTATCTCTCACCATGCACTAAACTAAAATCAAAATGGATTGAGGATCTAAATATTAAAATAGAAATGCTGAATCAGCTGGAACAGAGGTTAGGTAGAACTCTTGAAGACATTGGTATAGGAAAAGATTTTATGAACAAAACCTCAGTTGCTGCAAGTAGGATCTCTTCTCATTAAAAAGCTTTTGCACATCAAGAGAAACCACCAACAGTGTGAACAGACAACCCACAATGTGGGAAAAAATCTTCACCTGCTGTTCCTCAGACAAAGGTCTACTGTCTCAAATCTATAAAGAACTTAAAAAATCAGACCTCCCACATTTAAAGACCCAATCCAAAAATGGGCATCTGAAATGAACAGAACTTTCTCACACAAAGAAGTAGAAATAGCAAATAAACATATGAAAAAGTGTTGCACATCACTGGTCATTCAAGAGGTGCAAATGAAAACAACAGTGAGATTCTGCCTCACTCCAGAAAGAATGGCTGCTATCATGAAATCAACCAATAACAAATGCTGGCTCAGCTGGGTGAAAAAGAACCCTGCTCCACTGCTGGTGGAAGTGTAGACTGGTGCAACCACTGTGGAAATCAGTATGGAGATACCTCAAATGGAAGTCCCATTTGACCCAGTTTTTCCCCTGCTGGTTATCTTCCCCAAAGAATTAAAAGAATCATACCACAATGATATATGTGTACTCATGTTCATAGCAGCACAATTCGTAATAGCTAAAACTTGGAAGCAGCCCAAATGCTCATCAACTGGAAACTGGATAAAGAAAATTTGGGGGTTTTTAATAAAATGGAATAATAGGCAGCCATAAAAATGAGAAATTAGAGACATTTAAAGCTAAATGGATGCACATTGAGACCATACTCTTAAGTGAAATAAACAAGACACATGTGTAAATACCTAATAGTTTCTCTAGTATGAGAAAGTGAAAGTGTAAATAAGGACTAAATGGTATAACAGATAATGTGAAATAGGAAGAAAAGGGGCAAAGGGGAAGGGGAAGTGGGAGGGGTAGGGGAAAGGAAAGAAGGGAATGGAATTAATATGGGAAAATGAAAATATGGAAACAAAGTCTTTGTAAATAGAGAATGATGGAGGTGTTTTAGGGAGGGCAGGGGAAGGGGGAAAAATAAGAACCAAGAGAGATTGTATAAAGGTGCAGATTTCCAATGATGAATGTCATTATATTGTATACCTAAATTGTACCAATAAAATAAATTTTTAAAAAAATAAAATAAACAAGGAGTGAAATAGTACTGGGCCTGATGGTGGACACCTATAATCCCAGCACTCTGGAAGTTTGATGCAGAAGGATTGCCTGGGTAAATTTGTGATTTTGTGAGGCCTTATCTCCAAATAAAAATAAGTGTGTGGGATGTAGGTGAAGAACCTGGATTCAACCCCTAGTATCATAGTGAAGCAAATTTAAAACAGCAATGAAAGAGACAAATTGTGGAAGTAGTTGTATTGGGAAGTAAGCATATTAAAGTAAAAAGAAGACTTAAATAAGTGAGAAAAGATACCATCTTCATGGATAGGAAGATTCTGCATCGAAAGGTTTCAGTTCTCCCAACAAATTAAATACAATTCCAACTGAAATCCCAAAAGAATTTTTTATTATTTTGAACTTAAATTATGGTCTAAAATGATTTTAAGTTATACTGAAATCAATATCAACAAGTAAAACAACAAGAATAGTTAAGACAATTTTGAAGACAAAGAATAAAGTGGAGAATTCTTATTCTACTACATGTTAAAACTTGTAAGTATGTAATACTTCATGTTGTATTGATCAAAGGTAGTCCAATAAATTAGTGAAATATCAAAGAGCCCAAAATAAAACCATTTATTAAGCTCATATAAAGCTTCTAAGTAGAACAGAAGTATAAATTAGTGCGGAGAAGATTGAATATTTAATAAAAGGTGCCAGGACCATTGGTTTTCCCATTCAGGGAAAAAAATGTAGTTTCTTCAACTCATACAAGTTAATATTAGGGTTATTAAATACCTAAATACTAAAAAGTTAAGCATAAAATCTTGAAGAAAATTTAGGGGGAAATGTCTTTACTTCAGAATAGGGCAGCATTATTTAAACAAGATTCCCAACACAAAAACTATTTTAAAAAGGATGACTGATGTAATTGACTCATTTATTCAAAACAAAAGACACTAAAACAAAGTAGAAAGGTAAGCCACAGACTGAATAATTTGATTGTAACACAAGTAACCTAAAAATAAAATAAAGGCCGGGGATTTGGCTCAGTGGTTCCACCACCTGCCTCGCAAGTGTAAGGACCCAAGTTGATTCCCCGGTACCAAAAGTAAATAAATTAAATAAATAAATAAAAATAATTAATAGCTAATTGCAATAAAAACATAAAATTACCAAGAATACTTAATATTAGTACCTAATAAGTACTTATATCACATAAAAGGGGAAAATCTCACCTGAAGATTGGGTCAGGATTATAAATAGCAAAGGCCTATAAAAGAATAAATCTCACTAGTGGTCAGGTAAATACAAAAGAAAGTAACCATGTAAAATACCATTTCACAACTATTAAACTGTCAAAAAATAAAATTCATCAATACAAAAGGTTGAAAAGATGGAATACTCACATACATTACTGAAATAGGAATATAAACTTGACTGGTGGCTTTACAGGGCAACTTAGAAGCATCTAATTAAATCAAAGGCACTCATACCTAAGACCTACACAATTCCACTGCAGGTGTATAGGCTAGAGAAACTCTCAAATGTTCTCGATAAGTTATATTATAGTGTTTATAATAGCATAAACACTAGAAACATTCAAAGTCCATCAATAAAAGAAGTAATATAAAAATAAGTTTTTAAATTTATACAAGTGAATATTATACAGCTTTCAAACTAAAGAGCAAAATCAACCTGGGTGCATATCAAAGCTGAATAAAACACAAAAAAGTAGATATACTGGACTTCATCAAAATTAAGAACTTTTGGATCCAGAAATACCACTAGTCAGTATATATCCCAAGGAAATGAAATCAGTATGTCAAAGAGATATCTGCACTCTCATGTCTCATAGCCAAAATTTGGAAGCAGTCTAAATGTCCAACAATGAACGAATACATAAAGAAAATGTAATATATAAACACTTCATTCAGCTACTCAAAAAAAGAGGAAATCCTGTCATTTGCGACAACATGAAAGGATCCAAAGGACATTATGTTAAGCAAAATAAGCCAGGCCCAGAAAGATAAATACTGCGTCATCTCACTCATATATGGAATCTTAAAAAGGTGACCTCAGAGAAGGAGAAAGTAGAGCAGAGCTTAACAGAGATGGGGGTAGTGGGAGAGGTTGCACAACAAGTACAAAGTAATACATAGACAGGAAGAATAATTTCTGGTCTGTTATTGTACAGTACGATGACTATAACTAACAATGATGTTCAGTATTTTTCAAAATAGCTAATAGAGAAGTTGCTCATCACAAAGAAATGATGTGTATGAGGTGATGGATAAGCTAATTACCTTGATTTTATCATTATAGAATGTATAGGTGTTTCCAAACATCATACCATACCCATGTACATGGGCAATTATTACATGGAAAATTTTTTTTGAGTCAGAGTCTCCCTTTGTAGTTCAAGCTGGCCCTGAACTCACTATGTAGCCCAGGCTGGTTGAACTGACTGTGATTCTCCTGCCTTGGCCTCCTGAGTGCTGGGATCACAGGCATGCCCCACCATGCCCGGCTTATTAAATGGAAATTTAAAGAATACCTTTATAAAGACACAAAAATTAATTTTTGAGTTTCCCAACACACCATCAGGAAAGGAAAAAGCCTTATATTTAGAAGGTATAGAGAACTTTACCAATTTCATAATAAAAAAGCAAATAATCCAAGTAAAATACAAACCATTTTAATATAAATTTTTCCAAAAAAGATATAGAAATAAGCAATAAGCATATGAAAGGATTCTGAATGTTGTAAGTCATCACATGTGGGAGGATGGCTTGCATCAAAAAAGCACATAATAAAAAATGTTGGTGAGGATATGGAGAAACTAAAGCCCTTGCACATTGCTGGCAGGAATGTAAAATGGTACAGTCACTTAGAAAAACTACACAGAATTCCTCTGATAAAAATAGCATTACCATATACCACCCAGAAATGCTGCTTCTAAATATGTACTCAAGAGAAATGAAAATATGTGTTCATGAAAAATTCTGCATGAGTGGTTATAGTAGCATTATTTATAAAACCAAAAAAGTAGAAACAGCTCATCTATCCACTGAAAAACTGATAAACATTGATAAACACAAGGTGTACATCCATACACTGGAATATTATACAGAAGTAAAAAAAGAATGAAGTACCAACTCATGCCACAAGGATGAATCCTGAAAACAAGAAAAAAGCCAATTGTATGATTTCCTTTATATGAAAATCCCCAAATAGGCAAATCTATAGAGGCAGAAAGTAGAATAGTGGTTCCCTAGAGCTGGGGGAAAATGGGATGTGATTCCTAATAGGAGCAGTGTTTCTTTGGGGGATGATAACAATGTTCTAAAATTGATTGTAAATATACTAAAATTATTAAGTAAATTTATGAATTATATATCTCAATAAAACTATTCTTTTTTAAGACAAGGAGGCTAAACACAATGTGGTTTTGTATCTCAGAACAGAAAAGGAATATTAGTGGAAAAACTAGTGAAATATGAATAAAATCTGGTTTAGTTAATAGTAAGGTAGCAATGTTGTTTTCTTAGCTTTAAGAAATACATGTGGTAATATAAGTTAGTAACAGTGAAGGAAATCAGGTGATGAGTACTCTATACTATCTTTATAAACTTTCTGTAAATCTAAAATCATTTCAAAATGTGAAGATGTTTTAAATGTTCAACATAAAGAATGATAATTTCATTATAGCAATATTCAAATAACATTTATAAATATGGAAGACTACAATATATTACTTGGGGACACCTGTAAGCAATAGGATATGAAAATGTTTATGGGTATGATAAACCAAATTCAGAACAGCAGTTATCTCTGGGCAAAAAGACAGCAGACTGGAACTGGAAAATATTTTAAGACTTCTTTTTTATTATTTAAGAACATTCTAAAGCAAGTACAACAAAATGTGAAGATGAGTTAAACCTGGTGGTGTATATTCAGGTCTCTGTTGTATTACTCTTCATATGTCTTGATGTGTTTGAAGTATTTTCTTTTAGACAAAAAGCATGAATCTGGAAACAGCTGAGATACTTTGTACCACAAGTAATAAGGTTTGTGGAATGTAAATGTGTGGTAGTGCTTTTCACTGTTATTATAAAGGCAATATAATGATTGCATGTGGCTAGAATTTAATTATTGTTTTCATTAATTATGATATGCTAACTTGACTTGAGTAAGAACTGCCTAGCAGAGTAGTAAAGCTCTGGGTGTTTGTGGATGATTGGCATGAAGGCCAGCAAAGTGAGGGAGAAAAACCCACCAAAAGGCTTGAAGCTTAGATGGAATAAAAAGTGAAAGAAGAAGGCAATGTGCCCCTTTCTTGGAGGAGCCCTTTCACCATTGCCTTTGGATGACAGTCTCCAGTTTTTTCAGCTTTCCAATACAGACTCTTCAACATTCCAATGCAGACCCCTCAGCCTTCCAGCACAGACTCACACTGGTGACTCTGCAATGAGCTTCCAGGTCTTCATTCTTTGACTGCTATTTGGTCCTCAGGCTCTCCAGCACACAGATGGCCATTTGGGGTTCTTCAGCCTCTGACTTCTCAGATGACTATTGTGACTTCCCTTTCTGATCCTGTAAGCCTACCTAATAAATCCCTTTGTATAATTACACATATATTTTATATGGATTTTGTCCATCTAAAGAATCCTAACTAACACAGTTATGTAAGAGGGAGTGTCACACTAAGAATGGCTAGTCATTCACAAGAACAGCCCACAGATTTGTCCTAATAGACCACCTAGCTTTGTGATTAGGCCTTTCACTGGTTAAAATTGTATATGCTGTGAACTTGTGCAAGCCATTTCAACTCTTCAATTTTTGAGGTGCTCATGGTAAAATGGAGATAATTACAGTGTCTCTCACAATATGTTGTGGGGGTTAAATGAGGCAAACCATGTGGACCAGTGAGCTTCCCCCAAGTGACATTTGGAAATGTCTGGAGATACGTGTATTTGGAGTTGCCTCAAGTTGGGTAGTGAGGGTGCTTCTGGCATCTAGTGAGCAGAGAGGAAGGATGCTGCTGAATATGCTACAATGCTCAGGACAGCTCCCAAGAAGGAAGAACTATCCAGTCCCAAAATTTAATAGTGCTATGGTCAAGAACCCCTAACTGAACCTTTGACACAGTCTCTGGTGTGCAGACGGCACTCTGCTGTTAAGAGCCATTGTATTGTCATAGTTACTGTCATAATGCAACATCAGGAGAGACCTGAACACATCAGTACCTCGATGGATCTCCTTTTGCCTTTGTAATAAGTGTTTAAATTGGCCCAACACAGTCTGTACCACAGCTGAATGACTAGCTTGCCTTTAGAATAGACGAGGTGTCATCTCTCCTCTGCTTACGGCTCTGAGCTGCTCTTCTCTGGCCCTCTACTGTCATTTCTTATTTTCACTTTGTAGTTGCATTAATTAACCCTGGGAAGGGTTTGAGAGCCCACTGATAGGAAAGGACATTTGCTTTCAAAGATAAAGCTGTATCATTATCAACCCTCTGCTGCATAGCACAGGAAAACAGCCTTCAGAAAGACTGTTCTGGACAAACAGAGACAAATTATCCATTCTTAATCTTGGGCTGCCTTTTGAAAGAAAATATTTTAAAAGAAAAGAAAAACAGAGACAAAACAAACAGTAGCCAGATAAATTTTGTATCCATTTGCAGGGACAGAACAAGAAAGGTCCTCTTTGTTTGGCCTCAATATTTAAACTACTGAACTAGTACATAGTAGATCAACCACCCGTCGCACTAAAATGGTGTGTAGGTCTGGGTATATAGTCAACTAGCCCTGTTTCTATAAAGAGATGTGCTTCTCTACAAAGCAACAGCAAATCTGACAAGCAAAGCTGCCAACCCCTCACAAAAAGAGCATTTTGGACAATATATAAAAATGAGTTTTATAATCTTAATATTTCCATCTCTTGTTCTCTACCTTCTCTCACAAACTACAACAAACATGGTACTTGAGCCTATGAATTTTGACTAAGTAATGTTTCACTAGGTAAAGAGAAGTATTAATACATTCTGGGTTTGAAAGACAAGTTATGAGACCAACTGTTAGGTCAGGAATGCTTTTCATTCTGTGACAAATGACTTTGAACAATGAGCTCTCCACTGCTTTTCTTCCCTTCTTGTTTCTAGAGCTGGGTCTTAGGAGACTCCCTAAAGAGGATAGCTTGACCCTTAATGACTAGGTAAATGTGTTTCCAGGAAGTAATCATATTTTTCCCCAGAGGAGATGAGAATACACTTAGAAAAAGGAGCTCAGAAATTCAACTCACAAGTGGGTGAAGTAAAGTGAACTAGGGTGGTATCTGAATTAAGGTTAGGTCAGCCTCAGAGTTTAAAATTTGCCTCATCAGTTGCAAGTCTTCACATATACTTTCCCACTGTCAGAACTGAAGGGAACCTGATAATTGCAGAGTATTTTCTTGGGATTCATCACCACTTGACTGTCACTAAACAGAGCTGGTAAATCAATACAGAGTTCTCCCTGTTTCTAAAAAAAAGGGTATAATGACTCTACACAGCACATTATTTCAACACTTACATTCCTCCCTTTCTCCTCCATGAATATTATTAGGTCTACTTTCTACCATCCCCACCTGGATTTCTCCTTTCTGGTTCAATTCTCCCAGGAAGCCTCTATAATCATCTCAGCCAAGACCATTGAGCTCTCCTCTCTCCAACATCTAGGAGATTATGCTAATTGATTATATTTGAAGGTGATTACATCTGACTTGGCAGTTGCTTATATATTGACCAATATTGTTCTCTGATTCTTTTCTCCCTCTCTCTCTCTCTCTGTCTTTGGTAGAACTTGTCGTCTCATATATTTGCAGGTCAAAAATTATCTCCTAACTTTTTACTCTCTATTCCTTAGAACACAATGCTAGCTAAAACTCTAAAATATTTGAAAACTTTTATTGAATTGAATAATCTGGGGTCCCACAGCCTCGCTTTGTCCTTTATCATGCAAGTGTGAGTACACATAAATGTGCTTTGAGAAACAAAGAAGAAAATACAATATGGACATCTTTTGAAGCCATTAATTATTGGACAGTTCTCTAACAGGTACCACAAACCCAGAAATTGTCAGAATGCCATATCAAAAATTTCTACCATTAAGGCCCCTCTTACAAAATGAGGAAATAAAGGAGAGCAATGGGAGACAAAGGAGAGGAGGAAAGAATTAAAGGAAGTTATACCTGCTTCTTCATGTCTTTCCAGAGCTCCAACCTGGGCTGGGCATTTCCTTTGCTGTGATAGAAAAATGGCTCCCAAAGATGTCCACATCCTAATCCCCAGCATCTGCGAATAAGTTCTATTACATGCAAAGGGTAACTGATGTTGCAGATAGAATTAAGATTGCTTTTCCACTGACTATTACATAAGGAGATTGTTGTGGGTTCTATAGGTGAACCTAACATACCCTCAAGGATCCCTTAAAATAAAAGAAGAAGTCAGTCAGAGGTAGATTTGAACATGCTGTGTGTGTAGCATTAAAGATGGAGGGAGGGGCTACAAAACCAAGGAATACTGGTGGCCTGGAGAAGCTGGAAAAAGCAATGGAATTAGATGCTCCCTTAAAGCCTCCAGAAGCAACTAGCCCTGCCTATGCCTTGATTTTAGCCAAGTGAGACTCATTTGGGACTTTTGACCTCCAGAAGGATAGGATAACTGTGTGTTGTCTCAAGCTACTAAGTCTGTGGCAATCTGGGACAAGAGCAGTAGGAAATTAATGTATTTTCTGACCCATCAAACTCACTATGTGCTCCTCTAAAATTAAGAGGGAGGCTATACAAATACAGGGCATGAGAATGAATTTGTCGGGCGTGACAAGAAATTAAATGCAAAGGGGGAGAACCCAGCAAACAGAAAAGTCATGACAATGATGTCAATACATGTCAGTTATAACCATCAATGTTCATGGTATCAATTCACCAATCAAAAGAAATAGACTGGCAGAATGGGTCAAGAAGCAAGATCCAACAATATGCTGCATACAAGAAACACATTTAAGTCAAAAAGAAACTCATAGGCTGAAAGTTAAAGGGTAGAAAACAGTACTCCATGAGACAAGAACCCCCCAAAAAAGCAGGAGTAGCTACCTCTTTGCAGATCAAGTGGATTTCAAATGAAAATCTGAAACACTCTGGTCCCAAGAATTTCAGATAAGGGATAGTCAACTTGTATGTACAAATCTATTGTGAACATGTGTTTTCATTCCTCTTAAGTAAAAACTTAAGAACAGAACTGTTGGTTCTTAACAGTAATTCGAGAAATTCCTATATTGTTTTCCAAAATGGTTTTATCATTTTACATTCACATTAGCAGTATTAGAAAGTTCTAACTGGCTCACACCTAAGCTGACATTTGTTCTTTAAAACTTTTAACTTCATCTCCCTAATGAGTGTATAATTCAATCTTGTTATTACACTGATTAGTATTTTTCTGATTCTAGTATTGCACACCTTTCCTTGTGCTGTACTGGGTATTTATCATCTTCTTGTGTCTACTTTTTAATTGGATTGTCTATTAATGAGCTGTAAGAATTCTTTATATATTCTGGTAATAGGTTATATGCATTATAAATATGGTCTGTTTAAGGACTACTTTTCATTTTCTTAACGAGGTCATTTAAAGTTCTAAATTCTGATGGAATCTCTTTTTTCATTTTTTTCCCATTTGCTGAAAACACCATCTTTTCCCCTGCTCTTGAATTGAGTTTGTGTTCTATAAAATGTTAATGTTAAATAATCTTTCAAAACTCAGTGGACTATATATGTGTGGTTCTATTTCTAGATTCTCTGTTTTATTCCAATGATCTATATATCTTTCCTTACACCAACACTGCCTTGATTACTGTAGCTTTAGAGGAAGTCTTAAAATTAGGTACTAAATGTCTTCCAACACTGTTTTTTTTTCTTTTTACTTTTCTAGGTCCTTTGTATTCCTACATAACTTTTAAATTTCAATATCCAATTCTTCATTTATAGCAAGTATACATAGACTTGAATTTTTTTTATATACCTTGTGTTCGCTAATCCTGCTGAATTCAAATACAAGTTCTAGGGACTCCTAGAGATTTCTTAGTATTTTTTCTGTAGATGATCATTTCATCTACATATAAAGATTTTGCTTCTACCTTGCCAATCCTATCCTAATTGTGTCATTTTATTGCCAGACTATTTTGGTGGGGCCTAGGTTTCAAAGTTTCATGGACAGATAAAGAGTAAGCATATCTGCCCTTGTTCCCCACCTTAAGGAGAAAGCATTGTATCTTCTCCATTCATATAAGGCGTTCTCGCTGGAACTATGGAGGACATGTCTTTAATCTGTTGAGAAGGTTCTGTTCTACTTCTAGTCTCCTGATAGCTTTTACCATGAACAGCTGTAGAATTTAGTCCAATACTTTTTCTCCAACTAGTGACAGGATCATATGGTTTTCTCCTTTCCTCTGTTAAAATGATGACTTTTGGGGGTGGATCTTCCAATGCTGAACCAACACTGCCATCTCTATAACAAAACCATTTTCTACATCCTGCCAGATCTGACTTCCAATAGTTTGTTTTGTTAAACAAATTTCTATCTATGTTCATACTTTTTTCTTCTATTATCTTTATCCAGTTTTAGAGTTAGCACAATGTTGAGTTCCTAAAATGAGGGGAGAAGTGTTCCTTCTTTCTTCTGCTTTAATTGTTTGATATAATTTATCAATTAAAATGTTTATGAGCTTGCTGTTGTCATATAGGTAGGTTTTCAATCTAGGAATATACTTTCTTTAATAGGTGCTATTCAAATTTTATATTTCCTCCAGAGTTAATTTCATTCATTTGTCTTCCAAGGTACTTCTTAGAAGTTGTCAGATTTATTTCAAAAAAGATTTTTGTAGTATGCTTTCTATATCCTTTTAAATTCTGTAAAATCTATGGTAATGTCTCCTAGATCTTGATATTGTAATTTTAAAAATGTATAATTGATACTGTGTGATAGGAAGAAAAGGTCTAAAAGAGTAGGGGAAGTGGGAGGAGTAGGGGAAAGGAAAGAAGGGAAAAGAAAAAATATGAGAAAAGGAAAAAAATGGAAACAAAGTCTTTGCAAATAGGGAAGGGTGGAGGGAGGGCAAGGGAAGGGAAAAAAAATAAGAACCAAGATACTCATGTAAAGGTACAAGATCCCAATGATGTATGTAACTGTATTTTATACCTACAATGTACCAATAAACTTAATGGGAAAAAATTAAAATTAAAACAATAAAAATAATTTTTAAAAACTACATGGCATGGCTTTGAAACCTGGACCAGCTGTCCACCTGCATCAGAACCACAGGGGCATGACTATAAATCCTGGCCCACTTCATATCCACTTCTTTGGAGTTTCTGGGAAGTAAGACCTCCGTGGCCCTTCTGAGTCTTTTCCACACTGAAGGTAGGCAACACTAGCTGGGAGAGAGGGCCTGGAATACCAGAGACTTGCCCCTATCAAGCAGTTGTCACTTCCTTTATCCAGGTCTGTTTCTTCTTCACAGCTCAAACATGCTTATCCATGTTGTCTTTCCTTTCTTTTCTTAATACTCTTATTTAACAAAGTTGCAGTCAAACCTAATTTCAGCACAAATTTTAATGCTTCTTTGCTTAAGTGGTCTCTGTGTAGCTACAATGTGAACTGTAATTCCAAATCTAGTAAAATGTAGACCACAAGACACATAAAAAGAAGTTCAATATCACTAATCGTTAAGGCAAATCAATACCACAATAAGATATCACCACACATCCATTAGAATGGCGAAGAAAGAAAGAATGGATGCAAGGAAGAAAGGGAGAAATAAAGAAAAAAATGAATGAGTGAAATAAAAAGAAAGGAAGGAAGGGAGAAAGAAAGAAATATTGGTAAGAATGTGTAAAAATTAGAGCCTTTGTGTACTGATGGTGAGAATGCAAAATGTTACACCCACTGTAGGAAACAGTATGACAATTCCACAAAAACTAAAAACAGGATAGTTATATGATCCAGCTATTCCACTTCTGGCTATATACACAAAAGTATTAAAAGCAGGAATTCCAAGCCAGGTATGGTGGTACAAGGCTGAAATCCCAGCACTCTTGGAAGCTGAGGCAGGAAGCTCACAAATTCAAGCTGCGGAGCTTAGCAAGACTCTGTCTCAAATTTTTTAAAAAGAAAATCAAAAGGTCTGGGCATATAATTCAGTGTGAAAGCCCTGGGTTCAATCTCCAGGGGGAAAAAAGCTAAAATTCTAACAGATGGTTGAACATCCATGATCATAGCAGCATTATTTGTAATAACCAAAAGGTAGAAGCAGCTCATGTGTCCATCAATAGATGGATGGCTAAATAAAATGTGGTGCATACGTACAATGAAATAATATTCAGTCTTAAAAAGGAAGGAAATTCTGGCACATGCTGCAACATGGATGGTCCTTGTGGACATTATGCTAAGTGAAATAAGCCAGAAAAATACCATATGGATCCCACTCTATGAGATGCCTAAAGTGATCAAATTAATAAAGACAGAAAGTAGAATGGTGGTTGCTAGAGGCTGAGAAAGGGAATGGAGAGTTACAGCCAAGTGAGTAGAGAAATTCAGTTTTATAAGATAAAGATTTCTGAAGATGGAAGCAGCAAAGCAGTGTGAATGTACTTACTACTGAACTGTACACATGATGGTTAAAATAGTAAATTGTATGTAATGTGTATTTTATTAGAATCTAAATTTTAATATAGAATCACCAAAAAGTGGGCTAAATAAGTATATAAGAAATATAAATACTGAGCATTTGCTTCTGCCAGAATAATGTAAAAATGCGATTGAGCCCACATCACACTACTGTGCTCATGTCACCATCATCACACAAAGACAAGGACAAACGTCCTTCCGTGTTTTCTGTCACCCAATTTAGGTCTGTATTTATGCATTATCTGCATCCACAGGGAACCAGTACTCCCTGCTGCAGCTTCATCATGCTTGTGGCACCGTATGTCTGGGCTCATTTCCTTCAGGAGTTTCACACTGGATGGATGGGAGCCCATGGTGCTGGATGAGATCACTCCTCCTGGCTTCTCCAACTCAGACACCCTATCCATCCACGACGATGCTCATATAGTGCCACCTCCTGCTCTCTAATTAACCTCTTAGCTTGCCCAAGTTAAGAGGTAAATTTACTTACAGTCCAAGTGGACAATGATACACCAGTTTAATTAGACATTTTATCTATTTCCTGCATTGAGTTTATCCTTGTTGGAAAGAGCTATTAATTTAACCACCATTTCCCAATCACAATCAAGAAGACTTTAATCACTATAGACACATAAGTCCAAAGAAGAGGAAAAAAAAATCTATAGATCTTCAAATCAATAAATACCCAATCCTAAGTTCAGTTAACAAAGCACTCAAGGGATAAAATTGGACTAAAATGGACAATAGATAAATGAAGCTCAGTGGAGCTGATGATGACCAGCGAAATAGCACTGAGAGGTGACTGGCTTGATGAATACCTTCCCCATGGCTCTCCTCTCCTTGGCCTTGGCAATCTATGCTGGGCTGCCTTATTTCCACATGCTTTCTGGGCACTATAGATGACTCAGTGCCCTCCTTAAACAATACAGTCTCCCACAGCCAGGACACAGAGAGAGCGTTAGAGACAGCAAGCAACTTGCCGAAAGTCTGGATGTGCTCAGTGACAGAAACAAAACTTTATTTATTTTCCCATTTTGATCAGAAGAAAGAAGGATGGATGAGTATAATGCCCTGCTGGGAAGTTAAATATGAATGTGTGCAGCATGGGACACTCGCCAGAACCGGGTAGCTCATCATCACAGAGCAGGAAAGTCGGGGTGGGGTGACCCACTCCCCCCACACTCAGGAGACCACTCTGCCCTCAGCAGGTCAGGCACCTGATGGGAGGAGGGCAGGTGTCAGATGAATCCACTGCTGCTGCAGTTTCGGTGCCCTCTCCACTTATCAGCACCAAATCAGACAGAGCCAAGTAATTGCTTTTCTAGGATTCATTTCAAAAGAGTAGATTTCTTAAGATAGTGAATAGTAAGAGAAAGCCACTATCCTGGGAATAGAACTGTGCATGTGTGCATGGGGCGGGGAGGAGACAGAGAGAGAAAAATCATTAAGATTCTAAAAAGTGCACACTTGGAGCTAATTCACTGGCTGGAACCAAATGCTGGTGATCAAAGGGAATGCCATTAATGAGTCCTGAGCACACACAGTTAATCAGAAATGTAGAACTTAAGGTCTGTATTATAGCCTTCACTCACCACCCGTTTCATGCTTCATTTTCAATTACCCCTTAGGCAATTAACTATGCAGCTTAAATGAAATGTGTGGAATTCAGGAAAGATTAAAACCTAATACAGTCAGCTAGCTAAGCTTTAGCATTCAGGAGCTTAATAAGATGATAATGGGGAAGAAACTGCACTAACCCTTGCTAAACCAGGCTACATCAAGTCTGTGGCACACTGTCAAAAGCATGCAGCCATGCAGCCGTGACAGTGCATCCACATGCTTTAGAAAGCCAAGGGGATCCAATCTTCTAGAAGCTGCTTGTTCTCATATACCCATCCCAACTCCAGCTTTCTCTGACCCTCCCAGGATGACAGAAAATATAGCAAATCTTATTATTTGGAAGCTATTGCTTGTTTTTTTTATTTTGGCAGAGCTACTCAGAAGACTGTCTTTTCGGACCAGGGATTTAGCTCAGTGGTTCTACCGCCTGCCTCAAAAGCACAAGGTCCCAAGTTCAGTCCCTGGTACAAAAAAAAAAGAAGACTGTCTTTTCTTCTCCCAAATTGTTTAATATTTTTCTTACTCATTTTTACTAAATTACCAAACAGATACGACAATGAACTTTTAAAAGTGAGACATTTGTCAATTATCCTTAATCGAAATGAACTTCTTAGAAACATACAGAGGCAGAAGAGAAACAGATGGTTTCTCTTTCAACTCTATCCATCAAATAATCTGGATGATCTTGCAAAAGTCACTCATACTTGTTTGTTTTTCAATCATACATTTATTCAAGCACCAAATATTTACCACACACCCCATAAGCAAAGAAGGCAGTGCTAGACATCATGTAGAAACACAAAGATGTATAGAACAGGATCTCCAAGGAGATCAAAGTCTCTGTGTGAAGTTCAGAATGTGCTAAATGCCCAAAGTCAAGTGCAAATAAAGGGCCACAGGAATTCAAAGAGAAACTCCTTTGGTTTGTGGGGGGAAGGGGTCCCAAAAGACATAGTGAAGGAGGCCAAATTTGAACTGGGCTTTTTAAGGATGTGTGAGATTATATAGGGAGAAAAGGGAGTGAAAGATCAAAGTGAAGCCTGGAGCAGGGTGCTATAATACAAAATGTGTTCCGGAAGTAGGGGCTCATTTGATGAGTTGGCAGAAAGGCAAAACAAAACCAAAGCATGGGGAGCCTTTCAAGTTCAGGCTGAGGATATGAGGCCCATCTTCCATCAAGCCTGGTGTTTCAGACAGAATAAAGCAAAGAAAAGCGGATAGCAGGAGACCAATTTGAAGGCAAAGACATGAGCTAGTATGACAGCCATAATAACAGGAGAAACTATGCACTGAAGCAAAACACCTGAACAAAAGAAATGTCCTCCAAGTTCCAGAGTTCACCTTGGGGATAAGGAGGATATTAAAGATACCTGAGGTTACCAGGAAGATGCCAAGGATAATGATAATGACATAAAGAATTAAAACTAATGGGAAAGGAACATTTTTCTGTTTTAAAATGTTTGAGTCTTCGGTGTTGGCCAAAGCTCCAGGTGGAGGCCAGTGGGAATGTAAATAAAGGACTATAGATGGAGAGAAATCAGAAGGTTCTCAGCCTCAGATGTGCATTAGAATCTCCTGAGAACTCTCTGAAAACACAGATGTTCAGGTAATAGCTCAGGCCAATGAAGGCAGAATACTGGGGAGGATGGGTGGCTGGTGAGAAGTTGCACAGAAGTAGGTTTCCAGCCCATTAAGGAGACTCCCTTTCCATCTTCTGGTGGATACAATGTAGGAGGAAAGGAGCTCAATGGATTTGACTCAAACTGACAAAAATGTAAAACAAATTTACACTTGATCAAGAGTCCTCAGCAGAGAGAAATGCTCTGCTATGTTTTTCAATGAGGGCCATCTTTGTCCCAGAGAGAGCTACAGAAGAGAAAGAGTTAAAAGGAAAAGAAGCCTGAGTCTGGAATCTTGAGGTTGTGGCAAATCAGGGCAGGCTGGGACTTGTGCTTCCAGGACCAGGCAGTCCAACACCAAAGCCTTGCTAACATCCCACACACATTAATTATCCCTTCTAACCTAGAAATCACTTTCCATCTAGCTTCTCATTGAATCCTACAAGTACCCTGTGAGCTACATGGAGCAAATATTATCAATGTTCATTTTATAGATGGGGAAACAGAGTTCTGGAGATGGAAAATCAATCTTGCCCACATCTCCCAGCTGGGCAAATCTAGGATGGGAAAGAACTCAGGACTCTGGTCAAGATTCTTCCCCCAGGTTCTGCTCCCTCCACAGAATGGAGAATACATATGGGGAACCTAATGAGACACAGGTGAGGATTCAGATGTAAAGATGTTTTACTTAAACATTCTCTCATCCAGCAAGCTGTTTCCTCCACCAAACTTAGAGCTGGAACTCAAAGAATAGAGTAAGACTAGCTGGTTTCAACTTTCCACTGGATTTCCTCTGTTCTTTCCTACATCCAATGGCACAACACTGAACTCAAAAAAATGCAATAGAAACAAGAAGACAGAGGATCAAACAATCTGTGTCATCCAGAAACTGGACAATCCAATTGTAGCTATATAGAAAAGTTGATGGAATGGCTGTCTAAAGTGTTACAGAGGTGTCTCTCTGTCACATGGTAGTTACAAAAATTGCTGTGGCTGACCAAGAATTGGTAATTCTACTCTGGAGACTTCACCTGGCCCTCTCGTCAAGAAAAACACACAAGGCTTCTACTTTTATAAATAGTAGGTCATTTATATCAATTAACATGCCAAGTATAAGTCAATACATATTCTCACAACCAGATTGTGTGTTTCGAAGAACAGAAATTCACTTGAGCAAAAAGGAATGTGTTGTAGGATACACAGAAATCTCCAAACTAGAAACTGACCCCACAATGTTTCTCCAGAGCAATGCGTTCTTTCTCGGTCTTTCTAGATCCTCTCCATTTCTATTTGAACTGGATTCCCGTGCATTATAGACACAAGCCTAGGTCAGTGGACTTTTCAGGGTTGCTTTGCTCTGTGTCTCCTATTTCTAAGTCTCAGAAGAGAAAAGGCTAACCAGTAGATGGGCTGGACCCTGGCAAAGTATTCACCCCTGGTCCAATCAGGGAAGGGCAGTTAGCCTGGAACAAGAATAGCCTCCCTGAACTCTGCCAGTTTCCAACTAGGCTATTGGTAAGGGGAAGCAGTTTCTAGGAAAAGCAGCTGTAATTAGGATGAGCATCCCCCCAAAACACATATTATGAACATTATATAATTCTGAAAGGGCATTTTAGTGAAGTTACCTAAAATAAAGACCAAGTTTGTGAGCCCCTGTGTCTCCATGAATCTGTATCCCAAATAGGCATGTACCTTATACTGTGTCTCTCAGAACACATCAGGAGATGAACTGCTTTTTAAAGCTGTTAATGTGTTTCAAGTGATTTGTATCTTCAGCATTGATTGCAGTAGGGAGCTTTAACCTTTTAGTATTTTTTCTTTGAAATAAATCTATTTATGTTCACCATGTTAATTGAGGAAAATTACATATAATTTAGAGATTTGTTTTCCTGTCAAAGAGCAACTCTGTTTTTCATAACACAGCAACTAGAGAAGAACCCCTAAGTTTTGTCCCACAAATATTTGAATACCTACCACTTGCCAAGTACTATGCTAAGCTCACTTTATCCTCATAACCTCACCCAGGAAGGCATTGTGATCACCACTGAACAAGCTCAGTAATGTGAACATATCCTCACCTCTCGGGGACCTCAGCGTTGCCAACTATAAAGTGGGACCGTGATGCTTGAGCATCTATTCACAATATCACTGTGAGTATGGTATGAAACAGCAGACCTCTGAAAACTAGCCAAGTACCACAAGCTGTTATGAATACACATGGGCTGTGATGTTCAGAAAGGGGCAATGAAGTTGCAGGTGGTGTCCTGGGGTCAGGCTTCTCTTGTCTACTAGCTATGTGATGTTGGGTGGGACACTATCCTGCCTCAGTTTTCTCACCTGCAAAATGGACAAACTACCTAAATCATAAGGCTGCTTGTCAACTCAGGGAAATCATGTTCAAGACTGTTTATAATTAAGTGTGGAGAGAGACTGTAAAACCTTAATAATAGTAATTCTTTAAAAATTCAAGTTAGAAAAAAAACATGAGGTAGGATTTTGACAGAATCTTGAAATGTGAATGTAACATCGCTTCTTTGAAAACTCAAGTGAGAAATATATATATATATAATATTATATATATATATAAAATTTGAGATTCAGCGAGAACCTCAGAACATGGATAAAATGTAACCCTGATTTGAGTTCAAGAGCATGTCCAGGGCTTTTCTGCCCAGCTAGTAAGTGTGTGGAGGGAAGCCACTCAAAATTCAGGAAGTCTGTTGAGAAGACAGGCCTGGGAGGCGTGGATGGCCTGCAGGCTGGAAGGACACATAGCCTCTGGGAAGCCCAAGGCCACACTGCAGGTGAGGAAGACTCACAAGCTTGTGAGACCAGCCTCTGTCACTCAAGGGCCTGGGTTTAGGTGTGTGCTATGTGGCTTTACAGGGAGGCTTTAATGAGATCATTCTTATACTTACCACAGTACTTGATCAGAGAATGCATTCAACACATGGTAGCTATTGATACTTGTTTGAGTCAATAAGCAACAGAACACTATGCCAGGCACTGAATAAGAACGTGAGCCCTTGAGAAGACATGCACATAAAGTATTGGGGAATCCATCTCCACACAAACCCACAGTGAAGCCTATTAATTTATACAATTAGTATGCAGTGATAATCATAATTTTTTTTAAAAAGTAATTTTAGAAATATTCTCTTGGGAGAACGTTTCAACATGGATTAGACTGAGTAAAGCATCTTAAGAGTACAATGAAGTTCAGACAAAAAAATGACATTTTTTTCCTAGAAAATCCCCCTAAAACAAGAGTAAGCATTTTTTTCACCACCCCCAGGATTTCCAAACCATATTCAAAATTGAGAGTTATGTGACTCAAAAAACTTTGGCATTTGCTAATATCACTGAAAGTCTATGAACTATACACGCTGGGGAAGGAGCACCATCCCTGAAAACTTTTTCAGTGATCTCTTATTCCTTTCATAGATGTTAAAGAACAGCTTTAGCCTCTAGGTGATTCTAGCTCTTTCAAGTATATTTTTACTATTAACTCATTTGTCTCAATTAAGCAACTTCCACAATTCACACAGCTGAGTACTTAATATCTCTGTCATCATTCTCTCACCTGGAAAATGGGGATATAAATAGTAATTAACACATAGGAAAATTTTAGGATTAAATTATTATGTACAAAGTGTTTGGAACAATGCCTTGATACTAAATGCTTAATTAGTGTTAGCTATCATTACTACTATCATTATAATTGTTTTTGTAAATTCTTCCAGGTTTCTTTCTATATTTGAATTTGAACTTTTTTCAAATACTTCAAATAGGCCAATGAATTCTGTTTCTTAGGTAAACAAACTATCATTCTTTTCTGTGTAAAAATATCTTTCTTTGATGTCTTACCAATTTGCTCAAAAGCATTTTAAAGAAAAGTTATAACCTTTTGCTAAAGCATTTGCTTACTAAAAAGTCATATGAAATTTTCTCCCTCATGAAATGGTTCATTGCATTTTTATTGCCAATGGTTGTACTGAAAATTGGAGGAAGTTTTATTGTAATTTTTTTAATGCCAGAAAATCAGAAGTCACAAGTCCAGAAGTTAGAAGTCAGTGTACACAGAGCAAAGAGGCTAAGGGATGTCAGTGACTGATAGGCCTGGAGAGTAATTAAGGGCTTCCAGAGTCATCCATCCCAGTCCCTTGCTACTACTCCAAATGCTGCCTGGGACAGCAATAGTAGCAGCAGAGGCTGGGAGCATGTTAGAAATGCAGAATCTCAGACCCCTAAACTTACTGAATCAGAATCTGCATTTTAACAAGATTCTCAGGTAATATGGGTACGCATTAAAGTTCAAAAAGCACCACCTTAGCCAACTTTTTAAAAATACTACTGTCTTGAGCCAGACATGGTGGCACATACCTATAATTCCAGCTACTGAGTCAGGAAGATCCCCTGAGCCAAGGAGTTCAATGCTAATATATATATAATCTATATATAAATATATAGATTATATATATATATATATTCTCATATTCTCTGGGGGTAAGACCTGGGTGGTGGGTAGTGGTATCTTTTGAAAGCACCCCCCAGATGACTCTAATGTGCAGCTAGCATTGACAACCCTACGGAAGAGAATAGCAGAATACCATGTAGTGATATGGCCAGGCATCGATGTGGTAAAGGAAAGAACAACAATCTAGGCAGAAGGATGGATGTGAGCACAAATTCAGAGGGATAGCAAAGCAAGATGCAAGAGGTTTTTTGAGGTTGAAATACAAAGCAAAGAGTCAGGAATGGGAGATACCTGTAGACAGAAGACAGGTCATATGTTTGGGTAAGGACCTTAGGGTGTACCCTTTACAGGGAGTCTTTGAAAGATTTAAATAAGCATTCAGTTTTGTATAGTAGAAAAATTGCTCTGTGAATGTGAATGAATTTGATGAAGAAAGACAATTGCTTCTCGGCCTTTTGGCTAAGATCAAGTGTTGATGAAGAAAGACACAGACAGGAAGATAGCAGCAAAGATAGTGAATCATTCTAGATAAAGACAAAGGACCTAGATTAGACTCACAGTATTCAAGTTAGAGGTAAGGAAACAGATTCCAGAATGAACAGAGGCAAAGCAGGCAGGATTTGATGTGGGAACAAAAGAACTTTACTTCTACCAGGAAAACTGAAAAGCAGAGATGAGAAGTTACAGAGAAAGAGGCTAACACCCCGAGGAGGTGGCCATACCTACAATTGGAGCAGAATGACCTAAAGCTGGCCAGGAAATGGGGTACAGAAGGGGTGAAGGTGGGAGAGAGCTGGAAAGTATATGACTTGACTGTGGAAGACACAACTCCCACAGTGGTTATCTCTGTTCCTCTGGCTTATTTTCTTCAAGAGATAAAAGATTAAGACTATGAGCAGATGAGACCAAGGGCTATAAATGGTGCAGAAGTGAAAATCAGACCACTGTGTCTAAAGGGGGGAAAAAAAATCAAAGTATTCACTGGGCTTCAGGAGTAGCACAAAGAATCAACCTGCAGGGGAGTGGTGTGAGGGAAGTCTCAGGTTCAAGGGGTTCAAGTTAAAGTTCAAAGGGAGTGCTGTATGTAGAGCAGGCCTAACCCCAGCTCTCTGCCTTCAGCAACAGATTTTCTTGCCTTTTTTCTCCCTGAATTCTCCCGTCTCTGCTGAAAACAGGATGAATACAGCCTTTCTTCCTGCCATTTCTGGAATCTGTAATCTTGTCATTTATTTAAAATGCATCATGTAACCAAGTTCAGTCTGGCTGTCACAGCTAGAGACAAGAGTCTGATAAGAGAGGTTCCTTAACCTCCCTCAGATAGGAAATGGAATTTTGGGCCAGTGTAAAGCAATAAAATAGCTCCTTTCAGCACAATGCTCCCCAGACAGTTCTCACAGTGACTTTCTGCTTGCAACATATCCATGTGGCTTCTGGCCAGTGTCTCCCCTATCAAGGTTTGCAATATACCAGTGAGCTTCTGGTGAGGAGCCTGGGCTCGTAGAGAAGCAAATTAATCATTTACTTTTAAGACTCCTCTACTGAGCTTTCAAGATCATTCCTAACCTAACTTGTGTGACCTCACCCCCTGCCCCACACCAAAGCTCCAGCTCATTGCTATGCATGTGCTTTTTATCCTTATTCTTTCTTCAGCTTGTTTGGATTCCCTCCCTCTGCCTATTCACTATTCCAGGTTGCTGCTCAAGGCCCACCTTTTCCAGGAAACTTCCACAGTCATCTGTTTCAAAGTCATCTGCCCCTCCTACATGCTGCACTGAGCCAGCAACTCAGGACTTCATTACACCAGGCCCCCAGAGAGTTTCCTGTCTGTCTACAGTTTCTCACTCCCTTGTGACTATAGATTCCTTCAAGTCAAGGACTGAGCCTCGTTTCTTTTGTATTCTAAACAAAACCTAGTAGGGTAATAGACCATCACTCTGAACCCAGTAAGTTTTTTCTCATTTATTTCTTTACTCCTTATATAGGAGTTTTTAGGTAGAGGATTTGATACAATAGACTTTTTTTAGTAGTGATTTTTAAGAAACAAAGAACAATAGGCAAAATTTTCAGTTAGACTCCAAAGGAGGAAAAAGCTCTGAGATTCTATTACACAGTAGGGTGACTATCATTAATAATAAGGCATTATGTATTTCAAAATACCTAGAAGAGAAGATTTTGAATGTTCTTACCGCAAAGAAAATACGATAAAAGTTTGAGGCAATGATATGCTAATTATCCTTATTTTATCATTATACAATATATTCACATACATATGAATAAAATATACCCTGTAAATAGTACAATTACTATGTGTTAATTAAAAATACTAGTAACTTTGAAGAGTTGAGCTACTAGATGCAAACTTACTTCTTAATTTTACGGTTCCTCACCATATCTCTGTCCTTCTACCAATACCCTAAAATAATAGAAGAATGGTAATGGCAGCAAGTTACAGCAGCATTATTAATAGTAACAGCAGCATTAGTAGTAGTAGTATGAAGCATTAGTCGCAAGAACACTAACAGCAACATTAGTAAAGCAGAGCAGCATTAGTACTAATAAAAGCAGCAGCAGTAATAGTAACCACAGTATTAGTAGCAACAGCAGTAGCAGCATAGTAATGGTGGTAGCAATGGAAGCAGATCAGTGTGGTATCAATAGAACTTACCTGACCTGCCACTCCTCGTTACTTTTCTAACTTCTCTCATCTGCCATCTTCCCCTCATTCTCTGTATTCCAGACACATCGACCTCCCTGTTGGTCCTTGAACATGTCAGGCATACTCCCATCAGAGAGTCTTTGGACTTGTTCTTCCCTTAGCATGGAAGATTTTTCCCCAAATATGCACCTGACTTATTCACTCACCAACTTCAAAACTTTTCTCAAAGGGACCTTTCCTGGTGAGGTCTTCTTGACCACTATATCTAAAATTGCAAGCCATGTCTTAACCTGCCCCCGGGACTCCCAAGCTCCTTTCCCAGCCTGATTCTTCTCCACAGGGCACATCACCATCTCACAAGCTGTAACTGTTGTGTCCCTTTATTTTGTTTGTTATCTTGCTAGAATGCAGGGCTGGGGATTTACCTCAGTGGTTCCTTCGCCTGCCTTGCAAGCTCAAGGTCCTGAGTTTGATCCCCAGTACCAAACCCCCCCCCCCAAAAAAGAAGAAGTATCTTGCTAGAATGCAATCTCCATGAAAGAAGAAATTTCTTTATGTTGACTTTATTGCTGGACCTCACTGCCTAGAACACTATTACATAGCAGGAGGACAAAAGCACTTATTAAATGAATAAAAATAGAACTTCCCAAAGTATATTATGTGAACCACTAAAGTACTCAAGATAATGTTAGATGACATATGAAGTAATTTTTTATAATCACTGTCTAACAAAAAGTGTTTTAGAAATTAAGAAAGAATATAAAGAATGATGCTTTGAAAACAGTTACTTAGGATGGAAATTATGGGGTTTTTAAAAAGTGGGTATACTTTAAATTAATTGGAATTAAAAATTAGGCAAATAATAAAGAAAAATATTAGGTAAATAGAAATATAGCTTCCACACAGGTGTTAGAGAATCATGATAGGGACCTGCAAAAGATGACACTTGACTTCTACCAAATTAACAACACTCCAGCTGATTGTGTTGATACTGAGATTTTTGTTTGTTTGTTTGTTTATTTGTTTGAGACAGGGTCTCACTCTGTAACTCAGGCTGGCCTTAAACTCACTATGTAGCCCAGGCTGGCCTCGAACTTGTGGCAATCCTCCTGCCTCAGCCTCCCAAGTGCTGGGATTACAGGCATGTGCTACTACACCTGGCTAGAGCTCAGTTTTAACAATGATTTTTTTGCTTTTGAATAATATTTCTAATATTTATTTATGAAATTTTAATATATATTAGAAAAAACAAACTTATTTCTCTCTCTTTTTAGGAAATCTCCTGGCTCTACATTATGAATAAAGATAAAATTAATATATTTCCTCCAACTATCTTTATCTCCCCTCTATCACCTAGCTTTGATTGGTTATATTCTTTTTTTTACTTTATATCTGTATGTGTACTTATATCTTGTTTCTTGACTTAGTCAATTTAAACAATACCTTTGTATCATTTGCTAAGAAAAATGAGAAAACCTGTAAAGCACTTACTCTGTTGTCCACCCTCTCACTCATTGAATGTTTTCAGTTATTATTATTCTGCAATGCCTTTCTTTATATATAGTAACTTACACACATGTTCTGTAACCATGATTGCCACTCTTGTACTTATTTTATTCTTCAGTGTAGATAAATTCAATACTCACTGGCAATCTTTTTGCTGTAGCTTCTCAATTCATCTTTTGAACAACTAAATTTTATCCTTGTGTAGTTTCCCAAGATCATATGAGAACCACATTCAGGACCATAATGTATACCTGTGCAAGTTGCACACTGAACATTTTCAGGGAACATCATTCATGTTGTAGTCTATGTAATGAACATTCATATATGGCAGCCATGGTCATATTCTTTAAGTTCTGTCATATTTGAAAATATTTATCAATTGCTTATTTACTTTTGCACAATTTAGCTAGGTATAAAACGATGGTATCATTCCCCCTGAGAACATTATATTCATTGATGTAATCATTGCTGCAGTATTCTCTAGCATTGATTAATACAAGGAAGAAATGTGAAGCCAATGTATGCACTAGACTTGATTGTCATTGTTTCTTAAAATTCAGAGGATTAGAGTTTTGCCAGTATGATGAGTGAAAAATAAAATCTTATTTAGTATTAATGGATATTTCCTAGTCTTTCTATTATTTTATATATGTATATATTAATAATTATATGTAATTATGCATATTGTGTGTAATTATATACATATGTAAGATATTTTATGGATTTGTGTATTATAAGTAAGATTGACCATATTTTCGTGTATTAAGACTATTTTAACTTTTTGAGCTGTTTGTTCATGTCTTTCGTGGACTTTTCTACTGGTTTCTAGGCCTTTCTCTTCATGGTTTCTAACAATTTTTTATATATTAGAGATTATCTTCTTGTAGTTCAATACCTGTCTTCTCTGGGAAGTTTCTCTTGATGCATATACTAAGATGAACTAACAGTTCCAGCAAAGTAATAGAGAAAAGGTTTGATTTGGGGAATATAGTATAAAATAAACTATTGCAAAGAAGGAAGGAGTTAGTCATATACTTGGAACTTTTTATTCAGGGCCTTCAAAGTCTTTAGCTTGTAAGGGCAAAATTAAGTTCACTGTGTCCTAGATGTGATCCTCAGTGCTGTCAGTCCTATAGCCCCCTTAAAAAGCAGTAGCCAAAGTAACAAATTGCTTATGGTACAGGTAACCCCTACCCTCAATAACGGGCCACCTGACTCAGAAACAGTGCATAACATCTGTTAAGCTCTACCCAACAGGAATATTTTATATTGACCAGGGATTGACTGAACCGATTAGATTCTCTTTCATAGTGAGTCTGGTCATAAGGGTAGCAGACAGGGAACAGAAATGGAAAAGTGTACAGAGGAACCATAGAAGCAAATAGAAGCAGAGAAAAAGAATAGCTGACATGTGAGTGTGGTTCTAATGGTAGAGGAAGGAATGACCAAATGGCAAAATGACAGGCAGTCACAGAACCCTGGTGGTCAGGAGAATTCTGTATACCTTGAACTATGTTCCCAGGGTATGGGATCAGACTGTGGCAGCTGAGATGATTTCTTCATCTTCCTCACAATCAATTTCCACTGCCCAAGATTAGCTTAGCCTTGCTCTATTCCTCCCAAACCAGAATCAGCATATTATTATTTCAATGAAAGATGCAATCAGAACAAGTACTGGAAGTGCCAAATCTTCTGTAAAGGCAGAATTGTTTTACGTATTTATTCAATCTGGGTGTGGAAAAAGAGCCCAGTCATATAAATTCCTTTTGGTGAGGTGGATGCTATTTCCCACCCCACCAACTTTGGGCTTGATTATGTGGCTTGCTTTGACCATTAGAAGAGGAGCAAGAAGGACATCAGGATAGACATGAGTCCCATCTTGAAAAGGCCTCATATTCTCACATGTTGTCTTGCACTTTTCCCCTTACCCTGAGAAGCTGCTGCCACCTTTTCAGTCTTGACCCAGAATAAACACTGGTGGAGCAGAACTGCCCCCATAGACCCACATACCTGTGGAACAAAAGAATTTTGTTATAAGCCACCTATTTTAGAGTGCTGTGTCATACAGGTTACTGTTGAAATAGTCAACAGTTGTAATAGTTTGTTTTGTTTTGTTTTGCTACCAGGGATTGAACTAGGGTCCTTGTGCTTGCACAACAGGTGGGGAAACCACTGAGCTAAATCCCCAGCCCAACAGTTGTAATAGTTAACACTTCCATGGTTCATGATGCCATAAGACAACCAGGTACCATTTCAAAAATCCAGCATATTGTTGAGAGGTTATTCACTTGGAGAGTGTTTGTTTAGCACACATGAGTCCCTTGGTTACATCCCCCATACCAGAGGGGAGGAAGAGGAAAAGGGAGAGATATAGGAAGAGAGAGGGGAAGGAATATAGCATAAAGATAGAAAGAAACTGTGGAGTTAGAACATATCTCCGCAATGAAAACAGTGAGCATTTTGTGACCTCAAAATGAGATTAGGGGCTAGAAGACAGGAAAACAATAGATTTCAGACACTGTTGGAAGGAAAAGGGTAATGGAAAGAGACCAAATAGAGAAAGTAATAGAAAGTGATGCATAGAGAGAAAAAAACATCTGTCTACAAAATAGTTGTGCAAGAATGTTCATCATAGGTACATTCATAATAGACAAAATACGGAAACAACTCAGGTTTCCAACAACAGGTGAATGGAAAAGCCAATAGTATTATATTTACATAATTTCACAACATACAGGAACAAACTATGAAAACTTAGAATAACATAAAGGATTCTCAAAAGCACACTTTTGAAAGAAAACTTTACGCAGAAGATATGTACTTCATACAAGATGTTTGAAGTAATATTCAGTGAATAAAACTCAGAATTGTGGAGGGTAGGGGTGTCACTCAATGTTAGAGAATATGCTCAGTATCTGTGAAGCCCTAAGCTTAGACCCCCAACACCCAAAATCAAAAAATTAGACCTATAGTTACCCGTGGGAAAAGTGGGTACAGCAAGTTTTAGGGGGAAGGAGTAAAGAAACTTTAGGATGATATTCTTTATTTTTTGAGCTTGTGAATTGTATTCTTTTTTAATATTATATATCTTAATGGGAAGTTAGAGTTGTACAAGTGCAGCAGGTATTTGTCAAAACATCAAATGGTAAATTTAAGATGTATTTCATTGTATATAAATTTTACCTCAAAAGAAAAAATTATTATAAACAAATATTAAGCTTTAATATTATGCCACCAAAGTGTTTAAAGGTGGTGGACACTGATGCCTTTAAACTGAAATTCATCAAAAGAGAAAGAGGTTTGACCAATGGGAAAAGATGAGCAGATAGATGCGTAGATTTGTGATCAATTAAGTACACTAAAATGTCAGTGTTGGTCTCTGAGAGGTGGGTATACTGGTGTTCACTATAAAATTCTTTTAAATTTTATACATTTTGAAATTTTTTATAAATCTCATGAGGAAATAAATATAGTAAAGTTATAAAATCTTATAGGCAAAAACTTTGAGGAACAGCTATCTCATGGAAAGAACAAGAAATAGTCAACTATATTTGAATGAGTCTTCAGAGGAAGAAAAGAAGATAACAGAGGAATTAAGAAGAAGAAAGCCCAAAGAAAATGAGAACCTTGTGTGCAATGTGGACAGAGATTGGAAGCAGTGAGATAGAACAAACCAAAGGAAATTTTGTTGGTCTTAATAGCATCACATCCATATAGAAATAAAGCATAATTTAGAAATATAGTAAAATGAAAACCATTAAAGTCACAATTGGTATGACACTGAGAGAGAAGAAATTGGGTGTGATTTTCTTACAAGAAATAAAACTTAATGCCTGGGGAGAATTTCATTGTACATAAAGAGAGGGGGGGTTCAGGAATCATTAATAAGGAAAAAGAATTGTGTGAAGTAGAGTTTTGTTTAATATACAAAATGAAGACATTTGAATAGAAGCCTGGGAAAAAACAAAATGTATAACTGCCTCTCCCAAATAAGCTTTCCTTTGTTGCAAGACTATTTCAATTGTATCCTTTTAAAAGGTATACAGATATACACATGTGAAGTCATCAAAAATCAACCTAAAATAAATGGGGTCTCTGGGCTGAATTTGAGAAATCTGACTGAAGAACTAAAGATAAGTGGGCTACTAGCCTAGTCAAAACTGAACATATTCCCTTTGTTTACTAACAGTAGTCAATAAGATTATAGACAGAAGGGGATATATAAAGCTGCTTACATAACTTTTTACTTATGAAACTGGAAACTTTGACCTTTGATGTCCACATTTGTAAAACAAATAATTCTCACATTATCCAGCACATCATAAACCCTCAATAATGACTTCTGTTGATTTTCAAGGACACAGGAATAAAGGTCATGTACCCACATACATGTGCCTGGAATATACACATCAGAAATACAATTGAATTGGCAGACTTTTCTGTATCATAGGAGAGAAAGATGAGATATTAGGAAGTATAAAGTGTAAGTTAAGGCCTTTTTACTATGCCATAATAATAACTGAAATTAATTTCTCCATATCTGAGAAATATTGCAGAATTTGGGATGGGCTATATTTTATTATACAAAGAAGGATTTTTCCCCATTAAGTTTACTGGTACATTTTAGGTATAAAATACAGTTACATTCATCATTGGGATCTTGTAGCATTACATGAGTATCTTGGTTCTTGTTTATTTTCCCCTTCCCCTGTCCTCCCTTCACCCCCTCCACCCTTCCCTATTTGCAAAGACTTTGTTTCCATTTTTTTCCTTTTCTCATATTTTTTCTTTTCCCTTTTTTCCTTTCCCCTACCCCTCCTACTTCCCCTGCTCCTTTAGACCTTTTCTTCCTGTTACACAATATCAATTATATATTTTTTAAATTACAATATCAAGATCTAGGAGACATTACCACAGATTTTACAGAATTTAAAAGGATATAGAAAGCATATTACAAAAATCTTTTTTGAAATAAATTTGACAACTTCTAAGAAGTACCTTGGAAGACAAATTAATGAAACTAACTCTGGAGGAAATATAAAATTTGAATAGCACCTATTAAAGAAAGTATATTCCTAGCTTGAAAACCCACCTATATGACAACAGCAGGCTCATATACATTTTAACTGATAAATTATATCACACAAAGGAGAAAAAGGAAGGAACACTTCTCCCCTCATTTTAGGAACTCAACATTGTTCTAATCCTAAAATTGGATAAAGATAATAGAAGAAAAAAGTATGAACATAGATAAAAATTTGTTTAACAAAACAAACTATTGGAAGTCAGATCTGGCAGGATGCAGAAAGTGGTTTTGTTATAGAGATGGCAGTATTGGTTCAGCATTGGAAGATCCACCCCCAAAAGTCATCATTTTAACAGAGGAAAGGAAAAAACCATATGATCCTGTCACTAGTTGGAGAAAAAGTATTGGACTAAATTCTACAGCTGTTCATGGTAAAAGCTATCAGGAGACTAGAAGTAGAACAGAACCTTCTCAATAGATTAAAGACATGTCCTCCATAGTTCCAGCGAGAACGCCTTATATGAATGGAGAAGATACAATGCTTTCTCCTTAAGGTGGGGAACAAGGACAGATATGCTTACTCTTTATCTGTCCATGAAACTTTGAAACCTAGGCCCCACCAAAATAGTCTGGCAATAAAATGACACAATTAGGATAGGATTGGCAGGGCAGAAGCAAAATCTTTATATATAGATGAAATGATCATCTACAGAAAAAATACTAAGAAATCTCTAGGAGGCCCTAGAACTTGTACTTGAATTTAGCAAGATTAGAAAACACAAGGTATATATAAAAATTCAGGTGTGTGTATACTTGCTATAAATGAAGAACTGGATATTGAAATTTAAAAGTTATGTAGGAGTACAAAGGACCTAGAAAAGTTAAAAAAAAAAAAACAGTGTTGGAAGAAGTTTAGTACCTAATTTTAAGACTTCTTCTAAAGCTACAGTAATCAAGGCAGTGTTAGTGCAAGGAAAGACATACAGATCATTTGAATAAAACAGAGAATCTAGAAATAGAACCACACATATATGGTCCACTGAGTTTTGAAAGATTATTTAACATTAGAATTTTATAGAATATAAACTCGATTCAAGAGCCGAGGAAGAGATAGTGTCTTCACCAAACGGCACTAGAACACCTGGTATCCGTATATAAAAAATTAACCTCAACCCTTTTTTTCCATACATGAAAATAACTTGAAGAGATCTATGAACCTAAATAAGAAAGCCTAAAGGTATAAAACTTTAAGAAGAAATTATAAGGGAAAATATTTATGAATTCAGGGTAGGCAAGAACTACCTAGGATACAAAAGACATGATGTATAAAAGAAAAAAATTGATAAATGAGATTCCATCAAAATGTAGAACTTTAAATGACATCATTAAAATGAAAAGTAGTCCTTAAACAGACCATATTTACAATGCATGTAACCTATGACCAGAATATATAAAGAATTCTTAGAGCTCATTAATAGACAACCCAATTAAAATGTAGACATAAGAAGATGATAAATAGCCAGTACAGCACAAGGAAAGGTGTGCAATTCTAGAATCAGAAAAATACTAATCAGTACAATAACAAGATTGAATTATACACTCATTAGGGAGATGAAGTTAAAAGTTTTAAAAGCCTTGTCATGACTTTTTCTTTTTGTTGGATTCTCCCCCTTTGCGTTTAATTTGTCAAGCCCAATGGATTCATTCTGCTGGTTTCCTCATTGTCTTTTCCTAGGGTATTGTCTAAAATTTTTTGGAGTGCCGGTTTGATATTCATGAAGTTCCTGAGGTGCTCTTTATCATCAAAGTATCTTATTTCTCCATCGATTTTGAAAGATAGTTTTGCAGGGTACATCAATCTGGGTTGGAGGCTGTTTTCCTTTAGGGCTTGAAAGACATCACTCCAAGCTCTTCTTGCCTTGAGGGTTTGCATTGAGAAGTCTGCTGTGATTCTGATGGGCTTTCCTTTGTATGTGATTTGTTTCTTTTCTCTCACTGCTTGTAGAACTTTGTTCTTCTGTTGGATTTCTGGAATCCTAACTATTATATGCCTATGTGTAGATTTTTTTTGATTAAGGCTAGCTGGAGTTCTATATGCCTCACTTATCTGTATGTCAAGTTCTTTTCCCCTCCTTTGGAAGTTTTCTGCCATCACTTCTGTAAAGAGTTTTTTTATGTCATCTGCACTCTCTCCTCTTTCCTCATTGACTCCAATCAGTCTTATGTTATTCTTTGCATCATCTAGCAGCTGCTGGATTGATTTCTCGTGTTCCCTTACAATTTTAAAGCAATTTTTCTTTTCTTCCTCACTAATTGCAATCTTATCTTCTATAGGTGAAATTCTATCCTCACATTGGTTCATTCTGCTGCGCAGACTTTTGATGGAGTTTTTAATCTCTTGGAAATCTGTTTGTATCTGTTTTATAGATTCCATTTGTTTCCTATATTGAGATTCCATCATGTTCCTCAGATCCTCTGTTTTTTTTATCTATGTCCTCTCTAGACTTATTAATCATGTCTTGCACCATGAGCAAAATCTTTGCTGTTATCTGAGTAATTATTTCTGATTTCATTTTTCCCAGATCCTCTTTTGTTGCCAGTTCAGAGAGTCTAGGTAGTTGAATATCAGATTGTTCCATCTTGTGTCCCTTTGGGGTTGCTGTAGGTGATCCAAAAGTCTGTTTTTCAGGCTTGTTTACATGTCTTCTCATTTTCACGGGGTGGGGGGGGTACTTCTGGCACCCGTGCATCTCACCTTCTCTGTCCTAGGAGCTTGGGATGGCAGCAGGGGAGCTTCCTTCCGGGTGCTGGGACTGGCTCAGCTACACTAGAAGGATTTTTTTAAATAAGAGGAATGATGAATGAGAGAATTCCAAGCAGACTTTGGGGTTTAGAATTATGGGTTATGAAAAAAAAAGAATTATGGATTATGTTAAAATAGGCACATCCTCATTTAGCTAAAATACACTTAACTAAAAAGTAAGTATTACACTGTAAGTCCTCTGGAGAAAGTTTGATCCATAATATACAGACCACACGAATTAAATCTGAAGTCTGAGAGTGCAGCTAGGTGGCAGTAGTTACTAAATCTCCCCAGGTCATTCCATGGGCAGGTGACTTTGAGAACCAGAACTTAGACCAGTGGTCCTAGATATGGGATCCTCAAACCAGCATGTCTTTTTAGAAATGCAAGATTTTGGCCTCTCATCACAGACTCACTGAATCCAAACCCCTAGGCTGGGTCCAGTGATCAGTACTTTAAAAGCCCTTAGGCAGTTTTATGCAGCCTATGATCAGAACCATAGTCCTGGTTTGCAAGAGGAAAGAGATGGTAAATAATGAGTTGAACAAAGTAAGATTGGCATGATATTCTACAGTTTGAGTGTCACTTGCATGATAAAAACTATAAGTAAAGTGCATTTTTATTTTATCTTTCACTTTCCATTTAAAAAGTAGGAACAAATTTCACCTAACCCTAAATGAAAACATGGACAGGTCTTATGACTTTTCATTCTTAGAGAACATCTCCCAACTCAAAGACACCTTCAAAGATGAGACTTGTTTTACAACCTTCCCAAGCCCTAGAGGGCAGCATAAGGTTGTTCTGACAGGGTGGCTATAGGAAGAGAAGAGAAACATGTGATATTTAATTAAGCTGTTTGTTTGATTTATTTCACTTAACATTATGGTTTCAAGGTGCATCCATTTTCCTACAAATAACTCAAATTTATTCTTCTTTATAGCAAAGAAATGTAGAAAATACTTTATATGGTTAGCTTATGAGTAAGGCAGTTAGTTAGGGGAAGGCTCTGAGACAGAGTTGGGTGACCAGGCTCCTAGGGCAGAGAGGGTGAGCTGGTTCCAGCACCCGGAAGGAAGCTCCCCCACCGCCATCCCAGAATCCTAGGTCAGTGAAGCTCAGCTGATCCCAGAACCCGGAAGGAAGCTCCCCGCCTCCATCCCAGGCTCCGAGGGCAATGAAGCTGAGCCGGTCCCAGCATCCAGAAGGAAGCTCCCTGCCTCCATCCCAGGTTCCTAGGGCAGAGAGGGTGAGCTGGTCCCAGCGCCCGGAAGGAAGCTCCCCCACCACAATGCCAGGCTCCTAGGGCAGTGAAGCTCAGCAGGTCCCAACACCCGGAAGGAAGCTCCCCAGCTCCATCCCAAGCTCCTAGGGCAGAGAAGCTGAGCCAGTCCCAGCACCCAGAAGGAAACTCCCCCACTGCCATCCCAAGCTCCTAGGGCAGAGAAGCTGAGCCAGTCCCAGCACCCAGAAGGAAACTCCCCCACTGCCATCCCAAGCTCCTAGGGCAGAGAAGGTGAGCCCTGTGGGCACCAGAAGCACCCCATCCCCCTGTGGAAATGAGAAGACACATAAACAAGCCTCAAAAACAGACTTCTGGATCACCTACAGCAACCCCAAAGGGAAACAAGATGGAACAATCTGATACTCAACCACCTGGACTCTCTGAACTGGCAACAAAAGAGGATCTGGGAAAAATGAAATCAGAAATAATTACTCAGATAACAGCAAAGATTTTGCTCATGGTGCAAGGCATGATTAATAAATCTAGAGAGGACATAGATAAAAAAAATAGAGGATCTGAGGAATATGATGGAATCCCAATATAGGAAACAAATGGAATCTATAAAACAAATACAAACAGATTTCCAAGAGATTAAAAACTCCATCAAAAGTCTGCGCAGCAGAATGAACCAATGTGAGGATAGAATTTCACCTATAGAAGATAAGATTGCAATTAGTGAGGAGGAAAAGAAAAATTGCTTTAAAATTGTAAGGGAACACGAGAAATCAATCCAGCAGCTGCTAGAGGATGCAAAGAAGAATAACATAAGACTGATTGGAGTCAATGAAGAAAAAGGAGAGAGTGCAGATGACATAAAAAAAAACTCTTCACAGAAGTGATGGCAGAAAACTTCCAAAGGAGGGGAAAAGAACTTGACATACAGATAAGTGTGGCATACAGGACTCCAGCGAGCCTTAATCAAAAAAAATCTACACATAGGCATATAATAGTTAGGATTCCAGAAATCCAACAGAAGAACAAAGTTCTACAAGCAGTGAGAGAAAAGAAACAAATCACATACAAAGGAAAGCCCATCAGAATCACAGCAGACTTCTCAATGCAAACCCTCAAGGCAAGAAGAGCTTGGAGTGATGTCTTTCAAGCCCTAAAGGAAAACAGCCTCTAACCCAGATTGATGTACCCTGCAAAACTATCTTTCAAAATGGTTGGAGAAATAAGATACTTTGATGATAAAGAGCACCTCAGGAACTTCATGAATACCAAACCGGCACTCCAAAAAATTTTAGACAATACACTAGGAAAAGACAATGAGGATCACAACCCCAGGAAACCCAGCAGAATGAATCCATTGGGCGTGACAAATTAAACGCAAAGGGGGAGAATCCAACAAAAAGAAACAGTCATGACAAGGCTTTTAAAACTTTTAACTTCATCTCCCTAATGAGTGTATAATTCAATCTTATTATTGTACTGATTAGTATTTTTCTGATTCTAGAATTGCACACCTTTCCTTGTGCTGTACTGGCTATTTATCATCTTCTTATGTCTACATTTTAATTGGGTTGTCTATTAATGAGCTCTAAGAATTCTTTATATAATCTGGTCATAGGTTACATGCATTGTAAATATGGTCTGTTTAAGGACTACTTTTCATTTTAATGATGTCATTTAAAGTTCTACATTTTGATGGAATCTCATTTATCAGTTTTTTTCTTTTATACATCATGTCTTTTGTATCCTAGGTAGTTCTTGCCTACCCTGAATTCATAAATATTTTCCCCTATAATTTCTTCTTAAAGTTTTATACCTTTAGGCTTTCTTATTTAGGTTCATAGATCTCTTCAAGTTATTTTCATGTATGGAAAAAAAGGGTTGAGGTTAATTTTTTATATACGGATACCAGGTGTTCTAGTGCCGTTTGGTGAAGACACTATCTCTTCCTCGGCTCTTGAATCGAGTTTATATTCTATAAAATTCTAATGTTAAATAATCTTTCAAAACTCAGTGGACCATATATGTGTGGTTCTATTTCAAGATTCTCTGTTTTATTCAAATGATCTGTATGTCTTTCCTTGCACTAACACTGCCTTGATTAATGTAGCTTTAGAAGAAGTCTTAAAATTAGGTACTAAACTTCTTCCAACACTGTTTTTTTTTTTTTAACTTTTCTAGGTCCTTTGTACTCCTACATAACTTTTAAATTTCAATATCCAGTTCTTCATTTATAGCAAGTATACACACACCTGAATTTTTATATATACTTTGTGTTTTCTAATCTTGCTAAATTCAAGTACAAGTTCTAGGGCCTCCTAGAGATTTCTTAGTATTTTTTCTGTAGATGATCATTTCATCTATATATAAAGATTTTGCTTCTGCCCTGCCAATCCTATCCTAATTGTGTCATTTTATTGCCAGACTATTTTGGTGGGGCCTAGGTTTCAAAGTTTCATGGACAGATAAGCATATCTGCCCTTGTTCCCCACCTTAAGGAGAAAGCATTGTATCTTCTCCATTCATATAAGGCGTTCTCGCTGGAACTATGGAGGACATGTCTTTAATCTGTTGAGAAGGTTCTGTTCTACTTCTAGTCTCCTGATAGCTTTTAGCTTGAACAACTGTAGAATTTAGTCCAATACTTTTTCTCCAACTAGTTCCAGGGTCATATGGCTTTTTCCTTTCCTCTGTTAAAATGATGACTTTTGGGGGTGGATCTTCCAATGCTGAACCAATACTGCCATCTCTATAACAAAACCACTTTCTACATCCTGCCAGATCTGACTTCCAATAGTTTGTTTTGTTAAACAAATTTTTATCTATGTTCATACTTTTTTCTTCTATTATCTTTATCCAGTTTTAGGATTAGCACAATGTTGAGTTCCTAAAATGAGGGGAGAAGTGTTCCTTCCTTTTTCTCCTTTGTTTGATATAATTTATCAGTTAAAATGTATATGAGCCTGCTGTTGTCATATAGGTGGGTTTTCAAGCTAGGAATATACTTTCTTTAATAGGTGCTATTCAAATTTTATATTTCCTCCAGAGTTAGTTTCATTAATTTGTCTTCCAAGGTACTTCTTAGAAGTTGTCAAATTTATTTCAAAAAAGATTTTTGTAATATGCTTTCTATATCCTTTTAAATTCTGTAAAATCTGTGGTAATGTCTCCTAGATCTTAACATTGTAATTTAAAAAATGTATAACTGATATTGTGTAACAGGAAGAAAAGGTCTAAAAGAGCAGGGGAATTGGGAGGGGTAGGGGAAGGGAAAAAAGGGAAAGGAAAAAATATGAGAAAAGGAAAAAATTGGAAACAAGGTCTTTGCAAATAGGGAAGGGTGGAAGGGGAGAAGGGGGGGCAAGGAAAGGGGAAAAAAAATAAGAACCAAGAACTTTGAACCAAGAATGAACTTCCTTGGGTAATTTGGGATGAGGACCACTCCCTACTAAAAGGAATTGCAGTCACTGCTTACTAGGGTCCTGAGGTTCGAGGAACTTAAAATGCAAAATAACCAGTTTTTTTTAAATCTAAAATCTGTTTCCTTTAAACCCTACATGTTGAAGAACTGGGCATGGAGCCACCTCTGATAGGTGGCCACAAAACAATTGAGCAATTCCTGTGCTCTGCTTATCTATAATTAGCTCTGGATTGAGGGGCCAGGTGGCCATGTGGGCACCCACTTGGGGCCCCAGGAGTTTTCTTCTACTTATTAGCAAGAAAACTCCTCTAACTTCCCCTTTTGGTTTGTGACTTCATCCCTCAATGTGTGTGAAACCTTGAGTTGGTATATATGGTAAGAGTAGTACTTCATTGTGTATAAATACCACATTTTCTCTATCCACTCTTTTGTTAATGGACATATAGGCTGCTTCCAAGATGTAGCTATTACATGTGCTGCTACAAACATGGACGTGCATGTATCACTGTAATCTGATGTCTTTAGCTCTTTTGTGGAGATACCTAGAAGGGGAATGGCTGGGACAAATGAAATTTTTAGTCGTAGCTTTTTGAAGACTCTATACTAATTTCCATAATGGCTGTACTAGTTTACATTCCCAACAATGCAGAAGGGTTCATTTTTCCCTGTAGCCTCACCAGTGTTTGTTATTTGACTTCTTTTTGGGGGGGGGGGGGGGGTTACAGGGAATCAAACTCAGAACCTTGTGCTTGAGAGGCAGGTGCAGTGCCACTGAGCTAAATCCCCAGCCCATTATTTGACTTCTTGATGGTACCCATTCTTTCTGGAGTAAGGTGGAATCTCAGTTTTGTTTTCATTTTCATTTCTCTAATGGCCAGCGATGTTGAACATTTTTTCATGTATTTTGGCTATTTGCACTTCTGAGGAGTGTCTGTTTACTTCAGGTGCCCATTTTTTGATTTGGTCTTTTATTTTGGGAAGTATTGCTTATTAAAGCCAACTCCTGGTCCCCAGGAACCCTTCTACAGTCATCCCTCAGTATCTATGGGTAATTGGTTTCACAAATCAAGGTCTTTAAATGGTCAAGTCTCTAACATAAAATAGCATAGTATTTGCATATAATTTACCCCAAGTGATGATTGCACATATATCATAACTGCTATAGTAACTACTATTTTCACATCCTGTCATATAAAGAGGTTCTTGTGTGATTCTAAACAACTTGATGATAAACAGCCTGATAACCTGCTTCCTGGTTATCATTATTGTCCAAAGTCACATATCTAGAACCACACTGTGGACACAGGTCTTCCAACTCCACACTGTCCTCTTTCAACTGCCCCATGAGATGGACAGAACTACTGAAAGAGCAGTGGGAACCAGTAAGACATAGATGGTGAGATCTCATAAGAGCTGAGATCCAGAGTGAACAAGCAGCCTCAAAAGGCAGAACCAGGAAGAGCTCCCTGCAGACAAGAAATGGAAAAGAACCTACCTTACTTAAGTTTCTTTTGATTGCAAATACAATAAAAAGGCAAATATGTTCACTATCTGCACTATGGTGATGATTTCATAGGTTTATATACATGCCAAAACATGTAGGTGGTCACTTTAAAATACATGCAGTTTTTACATGCCAATTATACCTCAGTAAAATTATCTTTTACAAACAGCAATAACAAACAATAAAATGAGACATTATCAAAGAGATATTAATTAAGGATAAAGATGCTCTGGGATAACAGGAATGTGTAAAGATTAGGGGGAGAATTAGATGGAAATACAAAAACACATGCCCAGGGCTGGGCATAGTGGCACATGCCTGTAATTCCAGCACGTGGAAAGCTGAGGCAGGACAATCACTGTGAGTTCGAGGCCAGTCTGGGCTACATAATGAGTTCAAGGCCAGCCTGAACTACATAGTGAGACTGTCTCAAAAAAAAAAAACAAGGGCCGGGGATTTAGCTCAGTGGTTACGGTGCCTCCCACACAAGCGCAAGGTCCTGAGTTTGATCCCCGGTACCAAAAACAAAAAAGAAAAAAGAAAAAACACAGACACACATGTTAAAAAATAGTGTTGTGGGCTGGGGGCACAGCTCAGTGGTGTGTGCTTAGCATGAAAGTAGAAGAAGGTCCTGGGTTCAGTACTCAGTAGCAAAAAAAAAAAAACAGGGAAAGACAAACAATATCATGAGACAGTAAAAAGGAAGAGTAAAACATCTAAGGTTTACTGTTTCTAAGATATTAATATTCTGTTTCTGTGGGCATTTTATTGGCCTTGTTATATGATAGTATAACATTCATAAATATTTAAATATATAATATAAAGCAGATTTTACAGTAAAATTCTTATAACAATCAACTGAAATTGAGTATATATTATCATTTTAAAAGATATAACTTGCTTGACCATTGTGTTTATTAGTAATAGAAAATGTTATTTCAATTAATTTAAAGTTTCCCCAGTAGACACCTTCTCCCTTTCATGTGAAATTGGGTATTATGCATCTTCTTCTCTTCCATAGGCTAAGAACATTTCAAAAAACAGTTGAGATATTGGGTATGGTGCTGCACTCTTGTAATCTGTTACCCAGGAGGCTTAGGCAGGGGGATCACAAATTTGAGGCCAACCTCAGAAACTGAGTAAGACCCTGGCTCAAAAAATAAGATCTGAGGATGTAGATCAGTGCTTCCTGGGTTCAATCCCCAGTAACACACACACACACACACACACACACACACACACACAAACACTGGAGACTCAGACAATAAGTATAAGATTGTACTGTGCTGGGCCTCTTTAGCCATGGCCTCCTCTGCTGGGGTGTCCCTGCATGTATCACCAGCAAGATAACTAAATGACAGGAGTAGGAGCTGGCCAAGTCTTGACCCATGCTCTGTTGGGTTGATTAACTCATCCAGCCATCTGAAACAGGAAACAAGCTTCCGGCAAGTGTGAGCAGAGCCAACAGTTAAAGGAGAGGAATGTTCCAGTACTTCAAGAGGCATGGGACTTTTTTCTCTGAGCAAACTTTCACAAGGATAGCTGGCTATTTGAACATATTTTCTGAAATCCCCCAACTCTTTGCAAGCCACCAGTGCACTCTTTGCCTGGCTGCTTCCAAACAGGCAGGGCTCACTGCAGTCACAATTCTACTCCAGCACCTGGTAGCCAAGCTTTGGATTTGCTCAGCAAAGGAGAGATGAGCGTCTATCTGTGTACCTAAGTGCCTGGCATGTTGCCTGACACAAATCAGAGACTTAAGCAATATTTGAGGAGAGGAAGAAGGAAGAAAAGGAGGGGAAAAGGGAGGTAGTTAGCCTTCTTACTGATCATCTTTCTTCCCTTCATGCTATAATATGTGATTACTGAAGGTAAAAAGAGTCATCTGGAAATCATGCAAACAAAAGCTATCCACCATGGATGGCAAAGCAAGAAAATGAAGCTTGGGTCCCGGATACCATTGTGAAGACATTTTATCAGTTGTAGACTGTCTTCTCCTAAATTTCCTTCTGCATGAGAAAAATAAAACCTCTATTTGGTTAGTCACGATCAGATTTCTGTTCTAAACTGTCAGATGTAATTATAACTGATGAGTCAAAAACACAACATGGATAAGTGCACACAAGCTCCCTTGGAAACCAATCCACTGGGAGGAGCATCACAGTGCTGGACTCCCATGAGTGCGCTCCCAGGAGTTAGAGTTACTATGAATTATGGTGCCCCAGACTCATAAGTAAGGGACCAAAAAAGAGAAATCAGACAAGATATTATCAGACACTACTAAGTTTGGCCCAGAAAGGCTGTCATGGAGGCAGGAATGTGCCCGCCTGAAGACAGGCTTCACACTCTATCCAAGGAGCAGCTTGGATACAGGTACAGTAGGAAGACAGCTTTTCAAGGAAACACTGAGAAGAACAGAACAAGTATCAAGGCCACCAGACAGACCAGACTACCATCAGACCAGCACCTATAATTTAGGCTCTGCCACTGGAGCAAACTAATGGCAAGAGATGGTGCACATGAGCTAGAACCAAGAGCCTCCACATTCCACAACAATTTCCAACATGAGAGAGGACAGCAGGATTTGCTGGACTCACAAGACATTGCTGTCAGTGGCCCTGACCTGATGTTTGGAAATCTAGACACCCAGGAAATACAACAGATGTTCATGGTTTCCTACCCAACATGCATCCCCTTGATCCTTCTTTGCCAAAGTCCATTGCCTACTATAGCGATGAAAATGTCATTCATCCACTTTCCAGCTATCCTTGCAGCTGGAGAATGAGCATAAGACCTAACTCTGCCTATGCAACATAAGGGGAAGATTTTTCTCCAAAATAATGCATTCTTATTTTCTTGATGAAGAAATTCAACGTATGGTACTTTGGACCCATCACTTTAAGGGAAGACATCATCAAAATGCACAAGAGGACAAAATGAACAAATGGAACGCATGTGGGTCTTGAAGACATGGTGAAGCCACTGCACCAACCGTGAAACTGCCTGCTTCCATACAACCTCCAAGATAATAAATGTTCTTGGATTTGTGTCACTTCTAGTTGTGTCTTCTATTACTCACAGCAGCTGAAAGCATTCTTGCTGATACAAGGGAGACAGGAGGGAGTCCAGTGGGATCCCAAACTCATTGGAGGGAGTAGAGAAATAATCTCACCTTTTTCATTTGGGGACTACATACTCAGAGGCCTAAAAAAGAACCATCAGCATTCAGAAATTGAGATTTTTAAAGATTAATTTTCCCAGCCCTATCACCCTCCAAGTGTCTGTTCTGCTGCTGTTAAGGACACAAGCAATGTGAGAAAGAAAGTAGTGTATCAGGCAGTTGCCAGGGAATCCACTCATTCAGGGGCCCATGGTCAAAGAATCCCAAGATATTTTCCATTTGAGCAACAACAGAGAGGAGGGCAATGAGGTCTCCATTCAATGTAGTTTGTAAGCCCCACCCCCAAACACACAAGAACTAGGACTGAAATCAGGGTCTTGCACATGCTAGGCAAATGCCCTACCACTAAGCTCAGAACTTTTAGTTTTGGTTTTGATTTTTGGGTTTTGCTTTTGAGACAGTGTCTCGTCAGTTGCTCTGGTTGGTCTTAAACTCATGACCCTCTTATGTGCCAGCACACTGAAACAAATAGTGAATCTTTAAAAAATTAAAAATAATACTCTATAGCTAGATAAATCATTTTGGAGGAAGACAGGGTAGAAAGGGACAATTTTTTTCAGTACATATACATTCAGTAATGCATTATTTATGTCAGCTCATTCTTAGTTCTCATAAAATACTGTGTTAATGAGTTTTCCTTCACTCTGACAAAATACTTGAGATAATCAACATAATAAGAGGAAAAAAGTTTAATCTGGCTCACAGTTTCAAAGGTTTCGGTCCATGGTTATATTGCTGTGGGCTTCTGACAAGATGGAAACATCATAGCAGAAGGGCATGGTGGAACAAAGCTTTTTATCTCATGGAAGCTGAGAACCAGGAGTTGGGGAGGATCAGAGAGGAAGGGACTAGGGACAAAATATGATCTCCAAGGTCCCACTTCTATGACTCACTCATTTCAACTAGGCCTCCACCTGCTAAGTTTTCATTACTTTTTCAATAATACCACAACTTGAGATCTCATCAATGGATTAATCTGTTGGTGAAGTTAGAGCCCTCATGATGCAATCATCTTCTGAAAGGTGAACCTCTGAACACATAAGACTTTTAGACAATATTTTAGATCTAAACCATAAGAAGTCTCCACCTTTACCACCTTTAAGAGGTTCTATGGTAGTTGGGCACAGTGGCACATGCCTGTGACCCCAGCACTGCGGGAAGCTCAGGCAGGAAGACTGAGAGTTCAAGCCCAGCCTGAGCAACTAAGAGACTTAGCAAGACACTGTCTCAAAAAAAAAAAATTAAAAACTTAAAATAGGTTGGGGACATAACTCAGTGCAAAAGCCCTGGTTTCAAGCCCTAGTACCAAAGGAGAAAGAGAAAGGAAGGAGGAACAAGGAGAGGAACAGGAAGAAAAAGAGGAGGAAGAAGAAGAGAAACAGAAGGAGAAAGCATTTTGTTCCACTATCTTCAAAAAGCATCACAGGCTAGAGACCAAGCTTTTAACATTTGATTCTTTGGGGAACATTCAAGATTAAACTATAGCAAATTCTATGAATGTATGTTGGGTTTGCTGGTTTGTTTTGTTTTGTTATGCATTTGTTTTTGTTTTGCTGTGGCTTGTGTTTCTTTGTTTCCAGATTAAGAAACTGAGGCTGTGAGAAGTTAACATGCCCTAAGTCACACTGCCAGTTTGGCTTAATTCTAAGACTCTTTCCATTGTACCACACTGCCTATGTGTGAGTGTGTGTCAAAGGTGGAAGGAAATGGTGCATATGAAAGAGTGTTGTATACTCCTTATGTGTGTAAGGGCATAAGTTGTGATGTGAGTGAGCAAATGTATGTCTGTGTAGGGAAATGTGTATGTGTATGAGTCTAGCTACCTACCATAAAGAGTGATAGGCAACAGCAAAGTCAATTATTTTTATCTTCCAATCATCAGCAAATACCCTTTCTATTAAGTGTTCAGTTAGTCATTTCAAAGCCCTGAGGAATATGCCCAGGTAATAAGACAAGTTCATAAAAAAAAATTTAAAAAAATGGCCTCCTCCAAGTGTCCTTGCCTAGGGAAGACAAGTGAGAGCAGCCCTCATCTGCCACCCATTGGGATGATTCTGAAAGGCAGAGGGGAGGGTCTCTAGGCCCAGCCTCTCATCCTGGCTCTCCCTCTGCAGCTCACACATACCAGCATTCCTCATAGCTGCTCTCTAACTGGGGAAAAGCTATTCCCTAAACCTGCCTTCATGGAATTTCCATCTCATGCTCATCAGAGCTAACCCTCAGCGTACCCACATCACATACACACAGGGTCATGGGGTTCAAATGCATCCTAAGGACAGACCAGATCTTGAGAAGACTCCAAGTAGTGTGGCCAGCTTTCTGTCTTCCTAGCATGACAGTTAAAAGAATATTTTCTCTGCCGGGGATTTAGCTCAGTGGTTTCGCCGCCTGCTGCGCAAGCACAAGGACTCGAGTTCAATCCCTGGTACAAAAAAAAAAAAAAAAAAAAAGAATATTTTCTCAGTGAATGAGTATTTGCTATGAAAGGTAATTCTGTGAGAATGGCTCATGAAAGTAGTAGGTTAAATGTAGTTCTCCGCAGGCTGATGGCCTCCCAGGGAAGTCAGAATGCAAGCAAGTGTGACTTATTCTATCAGATACATATCCCTGAATCTACCCTGATGAATATAAAGCCACTTATTTATAAGCTAAATTTAACAAATGTATGTACCAAATCATTTGTACTACTCCCTACACCTGTAGTAAGAATGACTTTAGAAGTGAAAAGATTTTAAATAAGCCGTCCTCTAAATTTCCTGCAGACCCATGCCAATTGGAGCGAGAGAGAGAGCTATTCTCTAAAGCTACTTGATGGAATTTATGTGATGGAAAGGGGAGGAAAATTTCTTTCCTTCACCTATCTTGAGTTCTCCAGGTAGGGCCCTATGAATAAGACTAACAACCTGGGGATTTAGCTCAGTGGTTCTGCTGCCTGCCTCGAAAGCGCAGAGTCCTGATACCAAACCAAACCAAACCAAACCAAATCAAACAAAGCAAAACAAAACAAAAAAGACCTCTGTGTTGAATAAGACTAATAAAAGACAGATTAACAAGAGAAAAAAAAGCAGAAGCTTATTAACACATGTATCATGCACACACATGACAGTATCCAGGCATGAGCAAATGAAATGGCAGTTAGGAATGGGTGTCTATATAACACCTTAACAAAGAACAATAAATTTCAGAGAAGTTACAAGACAAAAGAAAAGGACTTTGAGCTTATAGGGCAGAAATTGTGGGAAAGCAAATCCGTGGGGAATCCAATAGAAGATAAGGACTAGTTAACAAGCTTTGTCACCAGGATCTTCTGGTGCCATCTCTGGGTTGAGATGGATCCAGAGTCATATCTGGTAATTAGTTTCTGGTTTGCCTCATAGGAAGGGGAGAAGAGGCCCTTTTATAAATTTATGCCCTGCTGTTAAGTAAATGGAGATGGGGTGAGCAGAGAACTCTCCACATGTCTAGTTATCAGTTGCCTTGAGCTCAAAATAATCCTATGCCACAGGAGCATTTGGGGGGCCACCCTTCAATGCCAACCTGAGAATTCTTGCCAGCCGGCACGCACTGGGCATCCCTTCTCTACTCATGCTGGGAAATTTGCTGCTTGGCTCTACTAAGAAGAATGTCTGCCCTCCATGAACCTGAAATTTCTTTGGTAGAGAGAAGGCTTTCTAATGTAAAATGGTAAAAGGAAGATTAAAAGTAATTCTTTGTGTCCAGAAAAAAAGACATTAAGTGAGTTCCTGCCAAGCCTGCTTTTCCACTCAGCGCTCATGGAGGCTTAGAGTTCTTCACTGTCCCCCGTGGCTCACTCCGTACTCTCACTCAAGCTGCTCCCTCAGCACAGCATGACTCCACCCATCCTCTCTCTATAGATCCCCTCTTCAAAGGTCACCTGCTTTATGACATTCCCAGACACCTCACTCAAAATAAGTGACTTCTTCACTGATCTCTCACTATGAGCCACTTAGGCTTGGAATCAGGAGTTATTTACAATGATTTCATGAGGAGAAAAAAGGAAATCAGAGTAGAGCTCCTTGGAGTTCATTATTCTTTTCAAATTTTTATTACACATGAAATATATTTTTATGGAAGAAGGAGAGGAGGAAAAGGAAGAAGAGAAGAAGAGGAAGAGGAGGAGGGGAAGGAGGAAGAAGGAGGGGAGAGAAAAACAGGGTGGGGAAGAGTCAAGCAAACAAAACATTCAAGAAAAGACATGGTTCTTATCTTGAAGAAAATGATAATCAAGTACAGGAGGTGACTTACATTCAGATAAAAGATAATGAAACATAGCAGCATTTTGTAAATCCTATAACAGAGTAAAGATAGTGTGTCATGGGAGGCCAATCCCAGTCTGGACAATTGAAGAGGATTTAATGAAGGAAGTAGAATTTAAACCTATCGGAGAAGAGGGAAGGAAAGTCCCAGAAGAAGCAACAGTCTAAGTAAAGGCACAGAAATGGGCAATCACATTCAGGAACTGCTAAATCCCATTTAGTTGATGATAGAATGTCTGGAACCCTAATCCCAATGTGACATTATTTGGAAGTTTAGCCACTGGGAGGCAATTAATCATGAATGGAATTCTTCAGGGAAGCTTCTCCCTTATAAAGAGAAGCCAGAGAGCCAGGTAGTTGTCTTTCTGCCGTGTGAACACACAGAAGCTGCTTGGCTGTAAACCAGAAGGAGAGCCTCACCAAGAACCCATCCTTTTAGGTACCCTGATCTGACTTCTATTTGTCTATGTGCCATGCAACACAATAACAAATATGTCATTGCAATGTGAGGATGTTATTCACTTACAACCCAGAAAACTTTATGTGTGTTCAATCTTCAGTGTGTTGTATGGGTCACTCTGTAAGCTGGTATCCTCCAAGATCTCAAAGCAGAGAGAAAGGCAAGTGCATCTCCTACACATAGATCCTTAAATACATCTGGGGAGCACCTGCTCTCACCCCTCCCCATCCCTGATTTTATCCCCATAGGTCAATAAAACCAAAGCCCTTCCTTTTCTCCTCTCCATTTCTCCTAAGCTCCTCCTTTCAGCCCATGAAAGGTCCTTACTGCCCTTATATCAGGTCCTACCTACTTCGCTTTTCATTTGTTAATGTAGATAACTCAAAGCACTAATCTTCTGGCTTTGACATCTATAGAACCATAAATTTCACTTTTTTTAGGGAAACTGAATTTACACATAAAAATCTTGGAAATGATAAACACAATGGTTGTCTCTGAAATACACTTAAGATCCTATCTGGGAAGTCAAAAATTGAAATCGGTCTCTACTGTTTGGCTAGATCCTGCCAAGCCCCTGTGTAGTAAAGGATTTAACTTTGCCCAAAGCACAATTTGGTCTTGTCTTTGGCCACTAGCACCTCATCTCCAAGAGTCTTTGTTTATAGAGAGGCTTGGCACCACAACAAAAAGTCTAATGATGTAACATATGGTGGAGATTTTGAGTTTTAGGATGTTAGTTCAGTCTCTGAAGGAGCTAGATCCTGAGATCAGCCATGTGTGCAGTCAGCCACAAAACCCCAGTTCAACCCAGTAAAATCCCAGTCCAGGGCTGGGGAAGTGGCTCAGTGGTTATTATTACCTTATTAGCACATTCAAGGCCCTCAGGTAAATCCACAGCACCACAGAAAAGAAAAACAACAAAAGCACCTCTGGACACCAGCTCAGGTGTACCTCCCTGGTATGCATGGCAGTACTCCATACATGTTATCATGCCTCTTTAGTGGAAGAAGTACACCACCCATGATGCAAGGAGAGGATGGCTGAATGCTCCAGTTTTGGACATTTCCTTGACTCTGCCCTTGGCTGATGTGGGTTTTTTCCCCTAGTACTAGGGATTGAACCCTGAGCCTTTGCACTGAACTACACTCCAGCCCTTTTTTATTTTTTTTATTTTTATTTTTTTTGAGACAGGGTCTTGCTAAGTCACTAAATTACTCAACCAAAGTTCAAACTTGATCCCACTTCAGCCTCTTAGAATACTGGGATTACAGGCATGCACCATAATGCCATATCCTTTCTCTATCCTAAGCCATAACTTTGAGTGTAAAGCCTTTTGGTGAACTCTGTGAGTCTTTCTAGCAAATTATAAAAACTTGAGACGCCCCTGAACTTACATTGGTGTCAGAGCAATTGGGGACTATTTGTCTAACTAACTCTTTACCCCTCAGTTCAGTACATGCTTCAACCTTGATGGAAAGAAAGGACTACAGAGCAACAAAAATTACCAGTGATGAGAACTGCATGTGATAATTCAAAATATCATCCCATTCACACATATAAAAAGGACACTAACAGTGCACTTGGGGTAAATGTTAATATGAGACTCTTAGTATGAAAATTCAGAAGAGGGAACAGTGACTCTAAAAAGAAGTAATCAGGAAAGGCTTTCTGGAGGAGGTTGGATTGAGTGGGATCTTGAGAATGCAGAGAAATGAAGCAGGCAGGGTGAAGAAGCACATCCAAAATAAGGAGTGTCTTATGCCAGCTTGCTAAATTGGCATATCATTTAGAAGTCTTGGAAAGAAGGCCTGCCATAGTAAATCAGGATATGTTTAGCCTTGAAGATTTACTGATATTATTTATCTCCCTATCATTAGCCAGTTAATGTAAAAATCTTTTCAAAATAACAAGATTCACCTGGATAAGGTAGAACACAGGCAAGGTTTGTAGGCTTGATTCTTCTTTGATCTATTCCACACCTCATACTAAACACATTTCTGAAAGAATAAACTGGCCAGAAGGGTAATGGTGTCAGAGAAGACCTCATGGCCTTTGTACTCACAAGACACCCTTGGTATTCAACAAGACTGCTGCATTGCCCAGCTGCAGGAGATGCCACTCACTGAAGGCCATAATATAATTGAGGCTAAGGAATCACTCTACATACTACACACACAGACACACACACACATACACACACACACACACACTCCATATGACAATAGATACAACCTCTTGGAAGTGCATGCTGAAGATCAGAGATCTGTGTTTGAGGAGGTATCAGAAGACCAAAAGGTTGGGAGGAAGGAGAGTCATAGCTATTCTCATCAATTCAGTCTGGCTTGGAAAAACTACTCTCCACCAGCAGCCTCGGCTCTGTGTGGCAGAAGAATTCAGAAGCAGTAAACCTGAACTTTCAAGTAGTCTCACTTTACCTGGATTCCTGGGCTTTTCCCATCTGCTTCTTCCAAAACACAGTAGCAAATATAGAAAATAGAATTTTTTTTCTCCTGCTACATTTCTTTTCTATTTCTATCCTTTCTATTTTCTACTCTATTTTTGTCAAATTCTATTTCTATTCAAAACAATATAGAAAATAGAATTTCTCTTTGCAACATGGCTTATAACTTTTTTAGGTAGATCACAAACTTGCTGAAAATTTGACAAAAAGTTCTGAACTCTCACCCCAGCAATACACACACTGAGTTCTGTGAATAGCTCCAGAAATCCTGACACTTGTCCCTAAAAACCTCTGCCTCCCAGAACCAAAATGTGATCCTGCTATTATTACTTTATCTCTGTCAGGAGCTTTTGGATTGCAGCAATGCCATAGTGAGGTGATGCATTTGTGAAAGACTTCAGTATGAATTATGTAATGTGTGCAGATGAAGGTTATCACATGAAGAACTCTAACCAAGAATCCATAATCCAGGGGCAGCTAGGAAGCCCCTCACATGCTGACTATTACTTAAATCTACTCCACAGATCTATAAGATAGCATTAAGAATACTAGAGATAATTTTGACAAATAAGAGACATTTGAAAAACATGATTACTATAAAAATCATACAAGTTCCTTGAAGATACTGATGCTAAATAAGCTAGATATCAAAGGACAAATACTGTATGATTCTCCTTATAGGAGGTACCTAGAATGACAAATGCATACAGACAGAAAGCAGAAAGGCAGTTGCTCAGGGTTGAGGGGTAAGAGGTATGCAGCATTAGTGTTTACAAAAGATAAAGCTTCAATTTGGGATGATGAAAACTTTTGGAGATAGATAGTGGAGATGGTTGCACAACAATGTGAATATAATTAGCACCACAGAATTGTGTAAATGGTTAAAACAGTAAATCATATTTTGCTACATTAAACAAAATTATACAGGTCCTTTCATGCCTACATGAAAGAAGAATAAGGATCAAGCAAGCCCAGGGCCTGACATCCTGAGAGAAACGAGATACTCTGTTCCCATCCTTCAGGAACTCCATCAAATACCTGGGCATCTTAATCTTAGGTGGATGCATTGAGCAGGATAAAAAGAATAGCCACGATAAGACCCTAAGCTTTACTTGAATTCAAAGTTACTAGAAATCACAGAATTCACCTTGAAATAACACCTTCATGAAAGCAAAGATATGCATGTCACTTGACTGATTTTATTCTTATAAATCTGGCAGAATTTTGTCAGAGTTTTTCTTTCATTTTATTCTTTTTAAATGTTTTATTTTTATTAGTACATGTTTGCAGTACAAGATTGTACTCATTGTGAAGAATTAGTTCATGTACATAATACACTGCAATTCCTTTTTTCTCTTTCCCCTCCACACTCCTATTTTTGTTTGTTTGTTTGCTTGCTTTTTGTTATCTTGAGACAAGGTCTCACTGTGTAACCCAGGCTGGACTTGAACTTGTGGCAATGTTCCTGCCTCAACCTCCCAAATGCTAGGATATTAGGTGTGTGCCACCATGCCTGATATTACCCTCTTTTTTTAAAAAAAAAAAATTTTGCCAGCATCAGATTCATTTATTTTATAAATCCCTATCAAGTTAATTATCATATTAGATACCTGTTCATGTTGTATTACCACAAGGCAGAGTGCAGAAGACTCTTTTCTTTCTCTTCTACTCACCAGAGGCTGCTAGTCTTCCAAGGAACCTGACAATTTTGGAACAGTTTTCATTGGCCCAAGCCACCACTCGAGTTCAGTAGAAACTCAGGGTTTGGCCTCCGGCTAAGAATACAGCAAAACAGTAGCTCAGTCTGCCACTCAGGCCCCAGTGAAGCAGACAGCTGCCCAAGGGTTTACACTCAGATAGGACTGCTTGGACTTTGAGAAAAGCTACAGAATGAGTAGAGTCCCATTTAGTTACTGCCCAGATCCAATAAGAAACTTTAGCCATATAAAGACCAGCTGCTGAGGAATGTGAGGAGAAAAAGAAAAAATGTCTAATTAAAGAATTAACCCCATTATTTATCAGGAAAAATAAATGCGTGTCACAGTATAAATAAATATGTACCATAAAACCTTGGACCACATCATAACTGAAGCTTATAAAATTTTTAAAAAATTTTTAAATTAAAAAATTGTTAGTTCCCGCTGTTTTAGCTCCATCTGCTCACTGTGCCGCCTCCTGCTCTTCCTGTCGCTGCGGCCACCCTTAGTCACTCCCTGCGCAGCTCCGGCCACCTGACTCTCCGAACTAGTTGCTGATATTTGCAGTTGTTACATGGCAGACATTGACAGCAAAGAACAGTCTGCACTTGATCAAGATTTGCATGATGTTGAAGAAGTAGAAGAAGAAGAAACTGGTGAAGAAACAAAAATCAAAGTGCATCAGCTGACTTCAGATGATGCAAAATCCTCAGATTCTTGCAGCCCTTCAAGAAAGACTTGATGGTCTGGTAGACACACCAACAGGATACATTGAAAGCTTGCCTAGGGTAGTTAAAAGAAGAGTGAATGCTCTCAAAAGCCTTCAAGTTAAAGGTGCACAGATAGAAGCCAAATTCTATGAGCAAGTTCATGATCATGAAAGGAAGTATGCTGTTCTCTACCAATCTCTATTTGATAGGCAATTTGAGATCATTAATGCAATTTATGAGCCTGCGGAAGAAGAATGTGAGTAGAAACCAGATGAGGAAGAAGAAGTTTCGGAGGAGCTGAAAGAAAAGGCCAAGATTGAAGATGAAGAAAAAGATGAAGAAAAAGAAGATCTTAAAAGAATTCCTGAATTTTGGTTGACTGTTTTTAAGAATGTTGACTTGCTCAGTGACCTGGTTCAGGAAAGTGATGAACCTATTCTGAAGCATTGGAAGGACATTAAAGTGAAGTTCTCAGATGCTGGCCAGCCTGAGTTTTATCTTAGAATTTCACTTTGAACCCAATGAATATTTCAAAAATAAAGTGTTGACAAAGACATATAGGATGAGATCTGAACCAGATGATTCTTTTTTCTTTTCTCCTTAAATTCTTTTATTGGTACATTTTAGGTATACAATACATTTACATTTATCATTGGGTGCTTGTACCTGTACATGATGTATCTTGGTTCTTATTTTTCCCCCATTACCTGTGCACCCTTCACCCACTCCATCCTTCCCTATTTACATAGAATTTGTTTCCATTTTTTTTCTTTTCTCATAATTTTTCCTTTCCCTTCTGAACCAGATGATTCTGATCTCTTTTCATTTGATGGACCAGAAATTATAGGCTGTACAGGGTGCCAAATAGATTGGAAAAAAGGAAAGAATGTCACTTTGAAAACCATTAAAAAGAAGCAGAAACATAAGGGACTTGGGACAGTTCGTACTGTGATTAAAACAGTTTCCAATGATAATTCCAAGATCGGTGTTGTACTTCACTGGAGAAGCTATTGAAGATGATGATGATGATTATGATGAAGAAGGTGAAGAAACGGATGAGGAAGGGGAAGAAGAAGATGAGGGAAATGATCCAGACTATGACCTAAAGAAGGAGCAAAATGCAGCAGAGTGGAAGCAGCAGTGAAGCAGGATGCATGTGGCCTTGAGGATAACCTGCACTGATCTACCTTCTGCTTTCCTGGAAAGGATGACTTTACATCATTCGATGAGCCTATTTCACAATTTTTGGTTGTTTGTTTGCTTATTTTTGTTTTTTGCAGTCTAAAATAAAAATGTTAAATGCAATTTTTTTTTAAAAATTGTTAGTTCCCAAACTTCAAAAGTATTGTGCCCTAAAGGAAAAAAGACTGAAATTGCAGTGGTCAACACAAGGCCCATCAGCTCAAATGCACTCCAGATATTAGTTCCCTTTGCATTTACAAATATTTAATATGTACAATATGCTAGGAAATTCTGGGAAACCATGTGAAGATGAAGACAGCATGGTCTTTCTTTAGTTGTTTCCCTGTAAGAGCTCATGACTATTAAAGGGGAAGCAGAAACATCAAAAAATAAAATATTTTTGATAGCTGGAAGAGTTTTTCCTCTTAACAACACTTCTGACACCAAGTGTGGAAATTTTCCATACAAACAGCCAATTCTGTGACAACGACTGGGTATCCTACAATTCAATTCAATTCTGGTCCATTTGCCTGAAGATAGCATCAAACTCCACAGGTTAGAGCTCAGTTCCATGAACTTCCCCGACTTCCAATGCAACTTGCAAGTGTTGGATTCCCAGGTTACCCACATAAAGCTACAAAGTAGGCAGTTCCCTCAGCCTACCCCACTCAGGTCCAATAATTTGCCAGAATGGCTCACAGAACTCATTAAAGCACTCTACTTACATTTACTGGTTTACTAGAAAGGATACATTCAAGGAATGACCAAGTGGAAGAGAGGCATGGGAGCTTCTCTGCCCCCAGCAGGCAAGCCACCCTCCCAGTACCTTGATCTGTTCACCACTCAGGGGCTCTCAATATTGGTCAGTGGCTTTTATGGAACTCAATCCCCAGCCACCCATCTCTTCCCTTTCATGGGTAGAGGTCATGGATAGAACTGGAAGCTCCAACCCTCTCCTCTAATAATTTGGTCTTTTTGATAATCAGCCTCATCTTAAGGCTACCTATGGAAGCCACCCTAAGTCACCTGACTAGCATAACAGATGTGATGGAAAAGGACTTGTTATGAGTAACAAAAGACATTCCTTTTACTCAGGAAATTCCAAGGGTTTCATGAGCTCTGTGCCAGGAACAAAGACCAAATATATTTTTGTGTAATACCACAGTGGTAAAATAAAATATTCAAAATTATTTTCAAATGGGCACAAAGGAATACTGAGCAATGTTATTGGGGGTAATGAACCAAGAAAAGCCTCAGACAGAGTCATGACTGTGTCTTAGAAAATGACAGGTATTCCCTGGATAGACAATGAGAGTAATGGTAAAAGAACCACAGACAAAGAATGGTCCTGCATAGCCCACTGAGAGATGCAGAAGCTCAAAGGGAATTCTGCAGGCACTCCTGATCCGTCTCCTTGACTCTTCTGTATCCCCATTCATCATCCAAAAGCCAAAGGAACTTTCAAAAAACATTCATCAAATCTGATCACTCTCCTGCTTTCAACCCTCTAAGGATTTTTCATCTCTCATGAAATAAATTTCAAACCCCTTACCCTAATCAGCAAGATCCTACTTGATCTGCCCCCTGCCTACTTCTCTGTGGTAAAATAACATTTTCCCCTTTTGTTGGCTCCATTCAAGTCTGATGGCTCTCATAGTTATCTTTCAAACACACAATGCTCCTTCCCACCTCCAGATCTTCATATTTTCTGTATCTAAGGTTGACAATGAAAGCCCTTGTCAACAGTGCAAGAAGTATGGAGGCAGGTTAATGAAGGGTTGACAGCACAACCTCTGATGTCAGATTGTCTTGGTCAAGGTCTTGCTCTTCCTCTTATTAGCTATGAGAAATTAATTTCTCTGTGTCTTGTTTTCCTCATGTGTAGGATGAGTACACTAGAGAAAAATAGTGCTGACATAATAGGGTTGCTCAAAGAATCAAGTGAGTTTATTTATGCAACCCATTTAACATAGTGTTTGGCACATAAGATAAATGGAAACGTTCTTTTCCTATAGGGAGAGGAGGAAGGAAAGCAGTGAAGGACCATGAACAAGAGAGCAATAAGGTCATGGTTCCTCTTTATCATATCTGCAATTTGGTGAAGGAGGGACAGAGTCGATTTGACTAGGAAGGATATTTTTGCATTCCTTTATCCAGTAAACTTTGATTCTAGACAAAGTTCTAGACATTAGGAAAGTTACTGTTATAATGACAGGGCTTTGGATATAGCCTCAAACACCCAAGGTGGACTTTTTCTCAATTCCTACAGGACCACTCATTTAAAATCTGCGCGCGCGCACACACACACACACACACACACACACACACACCAGGTAGATTAGCCCAATTTCCAGGAGTGAGTCTTCCTTAACTGCATAGTAAGTGGAAAAGCATGTTAGGGTGGAATTTGAGACTTGAATTCTGATCGTCATCTGAAAATGAGGATGGTCACAACTTTCCTAATGACTTCACAGAATTATCTCATATATGAAATAAATAAAAGGCAGGAAATTAAAGTCTTTTTGTGCTGACTCCCCCTCACTTCACATTTCCTCTCCTCCTACTCCTTAATAGTTTTTATTTATCCTCTCTTTTAAAAAATCTTGTGCATATCTGTATTTTACATTTGTGTTTTTACATTTTTACAAAATGGGATCATGGAAATTTTCAAACATAAACTCTAAATTCTTTAACACTCATCCTATCAGGAGGTAGAGTCTAAATCTCCTCCTATGCTTCTGGGCTCACTGACTGTTTGACTCAAGTCCAAATAGAATATGGTAGAAGTGATGTGCCAGGTTCTTGGCCAGTACTTCAGAAACTGGCAGCTTCCACTTCCTGTGTCTTGAGATGCTTGTTCTTGGATCCCAGTCACCATGCTGGAAGGAAGCCAAGCAACCATATAAAGAGGCCACCTTCAAAGCGACAGTCAACTTCAACTGCCAGACATGTGAATGCAAATACCTTCAGATGATTCCAGCCCAAACATCAGGGTACCTCAGCCTTTAGGGTATCCAAGTGACTCCAAGTGTAGCGGAGGCAAGCTCTTCCTGCCAAGCCCTCCCAATTTGCATGTTTGTGAAGCAGAGTTAATGATTGTCATAGTTTGAAGCCACTAAATTTGGGATGACTTTTACAGAGCAATAGGTAATTATAATTTACCCCCCCCTTGTGAAAATTACTCATATATTTTCAATAAAATATTGTTGAGATCTTTCAATAGTAACACATGCATATCTAAATAGTTTATTTTAATAACCTAGCCCTCTATTGTATGGATATTCCACATTAAATCAACCAATATACTGTTGATGTCGTTTCTAGACTATAGGTTGGTTGTTTCTAGATGTTGCCAGTATAAACAAGACTATAATAAGCATTTCAACATACTTTAGGAATGTATCTGTCAGTTAAACTTTTAAGTTAAATATTGAGTCAAAAGGAATGAGCATTTTATTGATTGATTGATTGATTGATTGATTGCAACAGGGTTTCACTATGTAGTCCCAGCTGGCCTCGAATTCCTGCTTCAGCCTCTGGAGTGCTAGAATTATAGGAATGAGCCACCATGCCTGGTTCAGAATGAGTATTTAAATTCTGATAGATATAGGCAAATTCTAGGTCCCTTTTCCACTCAAATGTTAAAGGTTGCATCAGCTTGTACTCCTATCTTCCGCTCTACATCTTAAATACTGGATTCATCAGAATGGTTAAACTTTTGCCAATTTGATAGATTTGTTTACTTTCCCTTAATTGTGATTGAGAATATTCTGGTTTAGGGGCCAGGGATTTAGCTCAGTGGTTCCAGTGGCTGCCTCACAAGCGCAAGGTCCCAAGTTCAATCCCCAGTATCAAAAAAAAAAAAAAAGAGAGAGAGAGAGAATATTCTGGTTTAAATTCTCTGAAAAAGCACAAAGCAAATAAATTTTTGGTTAATTTTGGAAAAATAATCAGGGAATTAGGGATGCCAGGAAAGTAGGATGGTGCCAGAGAAACCCTGAAGACTTCTCTTCTTTCCTTAGAGAACTCAAGTTTTGTTCCGGTGTTAGGGATCCCTGTGTTTCAGGGAAATCTGGACTTGGTTTTCAGCCCAGGAGCTGATCTTTGATTACCTTAAGCCAATGGTCCTCAAACTTTTGAACTGTCTCAACTCCCTTTAAACTCTTAAAAATATTGAGGGTCTCTGGAGCACTTTGTTTATGTAGATTGATATTTACAATTGATATTTACCTATTGATAGTTACAATATTAAAAAGTCAAGGTGGGAGTCAGAGGGAAAATCCAGGGCCTTGAATATGCTAAACAAGTACTCTACCACTGAGCTACACCCCCAGCCATTAAGCATGTATTAATTCATTTAAAATACCAATAATAAACTATTACATGCTAGCATATTTTGTGAAAATAACTAATTTTCAAAATTAAAAAATAAATGACAAAAGAGACAATGTTTTACATTTGTTTTGCAATTGTATGTGTTCCTTAATAGAAGAAAGTTAGATTCACAACTATTCTTCTCCATTCAAACTGTTGTAATATTTCGGGGTTTTTTAAATAAATTAAGAAAATCCAGCTTCTCACAGATACAGAATAATAATTTTTCCAGTAATTGTGAATATTATTTCCTGACATTAGGCTAGAGCTTGATAAGAAATATATTCTTTGGGAGAAGTAAGTAGCATTCAAGCAACAAATATTTTCTCACACATGTGGAGATTTAAAGTCAAAGGTCAAGGTGCCAGCAAGCCTGGATTCTGATGAAGGTCTGAGAAGTTGTCAAGAACACAGTGGCAGCTGTAAGTTTTTTAAAATTCTCACTGTTGCTTAAAATTCTAATTTTATCATGGACAATACATGTTGTTTTCCTTTTATTTATAAATTTCATTGTGTATTTTTAAAGTATACAACATGATGTTATAAGGTTCTGTAGATCTGGCATGTCCAGATCACCTTTTATTTCCTTCTTTTGAGTGAAAAGAAACTTCCTTGGGTCCCATATAAAATAGTTTAGTTAATGCACATAAGTAACAAAACTTCCTTTTTAATATATTTTATTATAATGTTTTTTTTTAAAAACGGGCCGCAGCTTGGACACACTGCTATACATAGTAAAACGATACCATACAGAGACAAATTAATATATCCATCATCTCACAATGACCTGCTATAGTTCAGGTGTAAAATAGAACCTAAAAGTTCCATATGTAAAAGACTTTGTTCCCAGGAAACTTGAAGAGGTAGGGCTGGTGGGAAGTCTTAACTCCTCTCTCTTCCCTTCTCAGCCAGGAGGTAAACAGCTTGCTCTCCCAAGTGCTCCCCACCATTGCCATCCAGCACCCCCAGTAGAGGCCTAAAAGCAGTGAATCCACCTGTTCATGAATGGAAATCTCTCAAACCAGGAGTCCAAATAAATCTTTTCTTCTTATAACTTGCATGTCTCAACTGTTTGTTATAGTGATGGAAAACTGACTAACACATTACCCTTTCTTCTGTGGCAAGAGCAGCTACAATCTATTTGGCAAAATTGCTGGCACAATGCACTATTATTAACTAGACTCTGTAATTGCACATCTTACATTTCACCTAGTTTGTATCCCTTATATTTCTCCCCACTTCCCAGCTCCCGTCCTGCCACTGGTAACCACTATTTTAAGTTCAATCTTTAAATATTTGACCCTTTATTCAGTTTTTATATAGAAGTAAGTTCATACAATGTTTTTGTGTCCTGTGATTTCACTTAGTACAATCCTCTCCAGACTCATCCATGTTATAGCAAATGGCAGAATCTTCTCCTTTTTAAAGACAAAATAATACAATAGTTTTTTTAATCCATTCAATCAATGGACATGTAAGTTGTTTCCATACCTTGGTTATCATGAATGATGCTGCAATGGACTTGAGAGTGCAGATATTCCTATATGAGGTAATGACTTCATTTCTCTTTGTATATAGAATACCTTGAAGAGAAATTGCTGGGTCATACAGTAATACTGTACTGTTTTTTTTTTTTGTAAGATAATACAGCCTGCCATGCAACGGTTCCATATCCAGTGCCTCAGTGTTATCTAGGTAGCAATATTTCAATGCTTATTTGGACTTTTTAAATTTTCTGATATTTTTTATGACTTGATTAAAACATTTCTAATCCTAGTGTAAAACTGAATAGATTTCATCAATAATATAATCCAAACACAGATGGGAATTTTTAAATATATTAATAACGATGCAAATGTGAGAAAAGCTATACACTCCACCAGGGGAAAAAAGAATATAATTAAAGAACACCTATCCTACATTCCATCAGTCACAAGCAGGCCATCTTAGTGGCAGGAAAGACACAGAGGTGAGTAAAACCAGATACAGCCACTGCCTCGTGTCATTCACAGTTTAGTGGTAGAGAAGGTTAATGAAAGAATCACACTGTGGCAGGTGCTACAAGTGAAAGGACCATGGTGCTAGGAGTACTAATAACGACAGGATTGACCTCCTCAAGGTCTTCAGAAGCTTCCCCAAAAAACAATATTTGCATTGAGATCTGAGAATGAATAGGAATTAACAAAAGAAATAAGGGGTTCAGGGCTTACCAGATGTTATCAGTGCCCTGCCTAGATCCTTTGTCACCAGATTCCTGGGTAGTATGATAGCTCCTTCTTGCCCACATCTATTACTTTCTACCAAATTGCTTTCCATGGCCATAGGAGCAGTCTTAGCCCATGCACAGGACAGGACAGGACAGGACAGGACAGGACAGGACAGGAGTACTAGGAAGCTGACAATCCCAACCAACTATCAGTAGGAATTAGGGTACAAATGCCTCAACTTCCACACCTCTCCGTTTGTATAACTCTGAGGTGTGTTCTATACCATTTCCCATGAGTTCTCCCATGAGACTGAGCCTCACCTGTTCTCAGCAGAAAGTTGCTTATTATTATACCTTGTATTGCTCGGTCCTTTTTCCCCCAACTCATCTCATATTCCTCATTCCCTTACCAATGTTTTCTGGATCATTCAAATAAACTACCAAACTTAAGTACCAGTCTCAAAGCCTGCATCTGGGGGACCCAACCTAAGCCAGAGTTAGAAATAAAGATGGAAAGAGCACTCCAGGCTGGATGAATGGTGTGTGCAAAGGCACTGTGGTAGAGGGAATGAAAGCTGGCTACTGTCATTGGTAATAGAAAAAATGAGAGGAAAGTGGGAGGAAATTTTCTGGAGAAGTACGCTCATCCTACAGGCCAGGTAAATGACTTCTGCCTTTATCCTCAGCAGGTAAAAGGCCATCAAAGGGTTTTATCCTGGAGCTGATATAATATAATTGGTGTTTTGAGAGAGGTGACCCTCATTTCAATGTGAAGAAAGGGCTGGAAGGGACCAGGGCAGATAGGTTTAGAGTAGTTGAAGTAGATCACTGTGGTCCAGGATGAGGTGATAGCAATTTGGCAGAGGTGAGGTTAAAAGATTGATTTGGGGGCCAGGGATTTAGCTCAGCAGTTCTGCTGCCTGCCTCGAAAGCACAAGTACCTGAGTTCAACCCCCAGTACCCAGAAAAAAAATCTCTTAAAAGATAGATTTGGACAATATTTTGGAGGAAAAATTGACAGGACTTGAGGACAGATTAGATTGGAGGATAAGCAAGGGGAAGTATCAAAGGTAAAACTTCAGTTCTGGCTTTCATGTTTAAATAATTGATATATTTCTAGCTTAGAAGACATGGTTGAAATAAATTATTAAAGGTTGGTCTTAAGGGAAAGGTATGGTGTGTTTTTGTATCTCTGGGACTAAAACCTATGTTTAAATATATGTTTATTGTGTTAACTTCACACATTAAACTTCCATACAAAACAAGAACTGTCCTGATGGGGAAACATAAGGAACAAAACCTAACAGCAGCTAAAAACTAAAGCTACAAATGAAATACCATCTTATTTTAATACTGAACTGTGACTTATACTTACCCCTTTCTGGTAGCTTACATAATTGCAATGGTTCACAAATGGACCCAAAATATGAGATGGGAAAAGTTTGGCCGCAAAGCCAAAATGGATTAAATGTCTTTCTCCTTCAAAACAGGATGATGTCACCCAGAAATTAACCCATGTTAAAATGTATGTTCTTCTTGGGCCGGGGGTTTATCTCAGTGGTTCTGCTGCCTGCCTTGCAAGCACAAGGACCCAAGTTCAATCCCCAGTACCAAAAAAAACAAAACAAAATGTCTGTTCTTCTTAAAGTTGTCCCAGACTATAAAAAGACTGGGAAAGAGAGAAAGCTTTAGAGGCACCAACTATGAAAGGAGAAGGGAGAAATTAAACAAACTCATCACAGTTTTTTGTTGGACCCAGGAACACCCATGAACCACACCCATGAGAGGCTGAAGGGAGAAACTGAAGTAATGGAAGGTAGCCATGGCATTTGAGAGATGGTAGCAAATTTAGAATCCAACTAATCCAGGAGTTCTCAACCCCAACATTGTTGACATTCGAGTGAGAAAGTTCTTGGTAGGGTGGTGGTGTCCTGTGCATTATAGGATGCTTAGCAGCATCACTGAGCTGTCCTCACTAGATGTCAGTAGCATCTTCAGCAGCTATGACAACCAATGATGTGTTCAGACATTGGCAAATGTCTGCTGCAGAGCAAAACTGTTCCTTCTGAGAACCATTTAACTGATCCAATTTCTCTACTTTACAGATGAGGAAACCAAAATCCATAGTGGGAGGGACTTGCCCAAGGCTATACAGAGTCAAGCTAATAATAGATTATCCAAAAATAGTAACATTTTTAACTAAAAGGCCATGTTTTCAGACAAAGGCTACTGTTTTAAATAAACCTAACTCTAATTTAAAGTAATAAAGGAGCAGGCAAGGTGGAACACACCTGTAATCACAGCCATTATAGAGGCTGAGGCAGGAGGATTGCAAGCTCAATGCCAGCCTGGAAATTTAGCAAGACTCATTCTCAAAAATAAAAATTTTATTTAAAGAGCTGGGATGTAGCTCAGTGTTACAGAGTCCTTGGATTCACTCCTGCAACACAGCAAATAATAATAATAATAATAATAATAATAATAATGTTACCAGATAGCTCCTTCTATAAATTACTCAACAAATAAGCATTACCAGGTTTTGGGGTGCTCACTTCTCCTTCTGGAGTTGGTTTCTAGGTTCTTCCCATCTTGATCAAAGAATTGAAAGAAATGGTAGCAAAGTTTTATTAAAGGTAGGAAAAGAAACAGGCTCTACAGAGTGAGTGTGGGCCAAGTAAAAGTAGGAAAAGAAGTACACCCTATAGCATGAGGGCAGGCCACATGCAAGTGAGAATACAGTGGCAAAAACTCAATGTGGACTGTCCTTTTTGTATCACCCACACCTCAGGCTGACAGGTATAGGCCATCCCATCAAAAACCTGCTCAAGTTCCTGCAAGAAATCCACTTGTAGGGCTTTGGGAACTGTTCTGCTCATGTGTTCAGAGATCCTGTAATTAACAGGTCACGCCTAGTTTCCAGCCAGCTTTGCCATGCCCTAATCTCCTGTCTCATTTCCCTGAGAGACACATATCCCCATAATTCTCTATGGGGTGCTGAGGGAGTGAACGTCTCTGTCTTCTATGACTTCTTCAAACTGAAAGGGGCTGTAGACCCTACATACTGGGGAGTATGTGCTTTTCAACTACCTTGGGGTGTTGTGGCCCACTGGCTGGGTTGATAAAAAGAAAGATTTGTCAGAAGAAAATGAGAAAAGAGTTAGTGACCATTGAGCTGTCTTTTTGACAGGAGAAAGAAACTTCAATATTAGCCCAAACATGAGGAACAAGTCAGATTTCCACATTTCTTGTAACAGCACTGGAGTCTTCCTTTTTGAAGAGAAATCTCAAGTGTTCCAGAGGTTCACAGGAGTAGCTTTCTCTTTCTGGGTGATCTTATTCTTCAGACAGTTGAGGTGAGACTGGCTTTATTCTAGAAAGATGAATCTAATTATCTCTCTGTCACCTTTACTACAGTGTATATGACAAAGTCAAAATTAGGTAGCCAGCTCCTACAAAAGCCAGTCATTCCCAGGAAAGAATGAAAATGTTTGGTGGTTGGAGGCCCAGATCCAGTCCCTAGATAGCTGTCATTTCCAAGGTGTAAGAATATATTTCAGATATTGAACTTTTTGGAGGGTTTTCCAAGGCTTTTCTTTAGAGACTTATATCCCTTCTTAGCTAGAAAGTTGAGAGTCTGTACAGTGTTATAGTTAGATGATTCCTGAGTTGGGCTACAAACTAGAATATCATCTACATACTATAGGATGATGCCTTGTTTAAGCTTTAAGTTCTTCAAGTCTTTCTCTAGTGCTACAGCAAAAAAGGTGAGGATTATCTCTAAACTCCTGTGGAAGAAGTGTCCAGGTATTTTGCTACTTTTCTCTCGCAATGGGATTTTCCCATTGAAAGGCAAATCAGAACTGAGAGTCTGGATTAGGGGGATGAAACAAATGCTTCTTTTAAATCTAAGAATGAGAACCAGTTACAGTAGTTTCCCCTGGAACTTGGAAGAGAATTGTATATGGATCAGCCACTAGAGGATGAATTGTAATGATGGCCTTGTTAAATCCATTTTGGCTTTAGCCAGAATTTGAGATTTTTCCCCAATTTTGCTAGTAAATCTCTTCCTAGCAAGGGAGTAGGTCACTGTGAGACAATTAGAAACTCATGGTTCAACATTTGGCCTTCAAAGTGATACATCAGAACAGAAGTAAAGAATCTCCAACTAGGGATCCCCTTGATACCAACTATAGCTATAGATCCAGAGGAAAATCTTCCAGAGAATGAAATCAAAACAGAATGAGCCACCGCTGTAACAATAAGTAGTCAAATTGGTTCACCCATGATGTCTGAGATTATCCATGGCTCCTCAGAGGAGATGATGATGTCCATGGACAGGGGCACTGCAGGTTCCCCTGGGCCCCTTCAGTGTCAGAGCAGGAAATGAGGGTTCTGGCTGGCCTAGGCCCTCTCTGGGAGTAGGGGCATTCAGACCTCTAATTCCCTGAGTCAGGCACATTAGCTGCCTCACATTTGGAGGAGGGCTCAGGTGATGGCTTGTTGCAATCTCTCGTCCACTGTTCAATCCTCTCCCACTTGAAACAGGAACTCTTTCCCTGATTGCCCCTGGAATTTTCCATGGATGACCTGGGTGAGTTTAAAGCATCACCAATTGCAACAGCTATAATCCTAGCCTTTCTCTTTTGTCTGTCCTCTGGGTCCCAATTGTTGGACACAAAAAAAAGCCATGTCCCACAATGGGGCCATAGGTGTCTGTGGCCCCATTTGAAGTTTTTGTAGCTTATACTGAATATCTGGGGCTAACTGACAGATGAAACAGTGTTCCACTAGTGCTTCTTTCTCCCTGAAAGATGGATGTGTTAGTTTATTTACAAATACTTCTATTAATCAGTTACAGAAGACAGCTATATTTTCATCTGTATGACCCCACTCACTTTATCATAGTTAACAGACTTTTTAATGCACCTCTTCATCCCCATGGTAAGAGTAGCTAGCATATTAGACATCATTTCTAATCCATGATTAATATTATAGTCCCAGTTTTGTTCTGTTGAAGGGAGAATAGCCATTCCAAAGTGATTTCTTTTCCTTTTCAAAGCAGATTTGTTCATCTGCCATTCCTAGCTTCTTGTAGGACTCTTTGTCTTTCATCTGGGGTACAGCAAGTGGCCAAGATAAATTGGACATATCATCATGATAAATCAAAAGCAAGGGTCAAAGTTTGAAGCCTATCTTCAAATGTGCTAGGGTCTTCTGACAGTTGGCCTAGTCATTCTTTGCATTGCTGGATATCTGCAACTGAAAAAGGGACCAGCACTTGAGTATTCCTTTCCAAACCTGGGACTTGTCTTAGGGGCGGGATAAATTGTGAATTAGAGTAGAAAGAAGTATCACTTTAGCTTTGACCTGCAGGCCTTAAAGCTGTCTGTGTGTACCCAGTGGAAATTAAGGCTATCTGAGGAGCTTGATGAGGGGCCTGAGGAACACTGGGATCCTCTGGTGCACTAGGCTCTAATGGAATTCTAGGCCACATGGAGGAAAAAGCCCTGATTTATTGGCCTGGGGATTATAAGGAAGAGGTTGAGAACACTCCCAATATCATCAAACAGGTCAGAGAGACCCACATCCCCCTGAGAGACAAGTGATCTCTCAGGATCATCCAGAATATCTTTCTCCTACTCTGGTCCCATTCTAAACACCATAGTTCCTGAGGATTCTCTTTGATAGACACTCACAAAAGTCTGAACATAAGGCATTTCATCCCACCTTGTTTATTTTAACCAGAAACACTGTAACCAGAGAATAGCCTCACAGTTTAAAGTACATCCTGTACCCATCTCTCACCACCTCCCAGTTCATACTGGACCCAAACCATATTGTAATAATAGATAAGCTTTTCCTATTTTAGATTGTCAGGATCAAACTTTTCCCACTCTTCAAGAATACAGCCTAGGGGTGAAATTGGTGAAATCCATGTGGCATGGTGAGGTTCAAGGTGTTTCCATTGACTGGCTTGGGGCCTATAGAGAGAAGGAGACAATGAGGTCTTGACTCCTTAAAATATCACTCTGTGGCCAGGGATTTAGATCAGTGGTTTTGGTGCCTGCCTCAAAAGCTCAAGACCTTGAGTTCAATCCCCAGTACCAAAAAAAAGATAATCACCTTGTGCAGAAGGAGGAGACCTCAGGTCCTCAGCAAAGCATTCCTTGTGAGAGTCTAACAAAGACTAGACAGAAGTCTCTGTCTGAATGATGTCAGCATTGTTAAAACAGAAGAAAGACCCCCTGAGGGCTTCTGTCTCCATTTTGAGACCCATTAACTTCTTAGGGAGGTGACTAAGCTGCTCAAGGGCTTTACCTAGTCCTTTGATTCCCATGAGATAAGGGTGGAAATTTTCTACAAGCAAAGTTACCTTAGCTATTTGAGCCCCTTGATGGCTCAGCTTGTATTCTGAGCCCTTTGATGGCTCTACTTAAGCAAAATGGAGCCAATTGAAAAAATTGTCTCTTGCACTTACTCCAACAAAAAGGGTAAGAACAGGATGGCTCTACTTTTGTATACTCACAGTCATTTTATTTACATTTTAAACACTATTTGTTTTCAGGTCATCAGGCATAGGGTTTTTTAATTACCTGCACAGATGGAAGAAATCCAGTGAGGAAGCTATAGCTCCAGGTGAGGTTTCAGGCAGGGAGGAAGAGAGTCAACTAAAGCCAGCTTGGCTGTCACTGGCTGCCACTCACCAGATGGGAACAAGCCCTCCGAGTTGTTTCCCATCCTGGCAAAAGCCTCAGGTGTTTCCTTATAGAATGGACAAATTTGTCTCTTCCATGTGAGAAACGCCACTGTACCAGTTACAATAATTCAAAAAGAAAAGAGGTTCATCCCCGTTGTTCTCTAAAATCAGAGGCTTAATTCATAAAGTCAGTAAAAAAGAAGGAAAAGGTAGCAGCAGTTGATATAAGCCCATGTCGAGCTGCATGATTCCATGCAAGCTCTAAGCCTATTGATTGGTCCCACATACACCCAGGGTGGGGCACTTTTAATTCTAGCATCACTCCCTTAATCACAGTATCACACCCAAACACAAACCAAGAAAGAAAAAGCCATTTACAAATTGGGGCAAGTGGAGACCAGGCTAATTTCCCAAAAAATGGAGCAAATAAATGAGTGGACAAGGCATACCATAGAAAGAAAGGGGGGGGGGGGGGAAGGAAGGAAGAAAGGAAGGAAGGAAGGAAGGAAGAAAGAAAGAAAGAAAGAAAGAAAGAAAGAAAGAAAGAAAGAAAGAAAGGAGAGAGAGAAAAAGAAAAAGAAAGAAAGAAGAAAGAAAGAAAGAAAGGAAGGAAGGAAGGAAGGAAGGAAGGAAGGAAGGAAGGAAGGAAGGAAGGAAGGAAGGAAGAAAGAAAAAGGGAGTCCTTTGTGACTGGAAGAAAAACAAAAGCCATATATTCCCTTCCAGCATTCTCCTCAGCCAGAAAAGCACCAAAGGCTCTCTGCTCATCATTGGAGGAGTCCCCTGAATTCCTGGCCTAGGGGAAAGAGTGAGGGAAAGAAGGAAAAAGAACAAAAACCTGCATGACATTTTAGAGAGCAACAAAGTTTGCCAATCAGACCTTACCTGGTCTCCTCCTGGCTGGGTACACCAAATAATGTTACTGGGTCACTCCTTCTAGAAATAACTCACCAAAAAAATGTTACCAGGTATTGGAGTGCTCACTTCTCCTTCTGGAGTTGGTTTCTAGATTCTTTTCATCTTAATCAAAGAATGAATAAAACAAGTGAAAAACAGCAGCAAAATTTTATTAAAGGTAAGGGAAAAAACATACTCTGCAGAGCGAGTTTGAGCCAAATAAAAGAAGTACACCCTAAAGTGTGAGGGCAGGCCATGTGAAGAGAGAACACAGAAGCAACAATTCAGTGTGGACTGTGCATTTTGACATGTCAGGCTGATGTCAGGTCTAGGCCATACCATCAAAAACTTGCTTACATCGCTTCTCGGCCCTTTGGCTAAGATCAAGTGTAAAAACTTGCTTACAAGGCCGAGGATTTAGCTCAGTGGTTCCGCCACCTGGCTTGCAAGTGCAAGGTCCCAAATTCAATTCCTGATACCAAAAAAAAAAAAAAACCTGCTTACATTCTCATGAGAAGTCCACATGCAGGGCTTTGAGAACTTTTCTTTTTTTCCCTGGGATTTTGTAATTAACAGGTCACACCTACTTCCCCAGCCAGTTTTACCATGCCCTAATCTCCTAGTCTCTAATAATAATAATAATAACATAGTAATATAAAGAAATAATCAAGCAATATTGGGAACACATCAGAAGGTAAAGAGAGCCATCCTTAGGTGTGAGTGAGCACTGGGCCAATCTGTTCAGTGTTTCCCTGTGCAAACTGTGAATCACGAGCAAGAGCACCCGCAGCATCACAACAAAATAGGTGAGTTTTAATTTTATTTGTATCTAATTCAGAAAAATTCCAGTTTAAAACACAAGTCAAGGAATATTATTCAGCCTTTTTGAAAAAATCTTGTCATATGTTACAACATGAATGAACCTTGAAGACACTACGCAAAGTGGAACAAGCCAGTGATAGAAGAACAAATATTACATGGTTCATTATTGTATCAAACTCATAGAAGCAGAAAGTAGAATGCCTGCCAGAAGCTGGGAGGAGGGCATGGGGAGATGTTATGTGTGCTAGAAAGTTTCACTTATACAGTTCTAGAGATCCACTGTACAACAGTGTGCCTTGTAGTTTACAGTACTGTACTGCACACTTAGAATTTTGTTAATAGGGTAGATTTCATAGGATTTTTTAAAGCCACAAAAATAAGCATACAAGTCAAGGACTATTACTGTTCTGTCTCCCTATTTCCTTCTTGTCAGATCCTATCTGGAAAAGTTTCCAGTATTTGATTGATGATAAACTGGGAAATGCTAGTCCCAAATGCCAGGCCTCATTTATAAAGCTCAAGTAACACAAAGTTACAGAATACAAAATGACTTTTAAATCCAGTGTTAATTACCACCAAAGATCCACATTTTCAAAGATAAATGTAAATTTCACTTCATATAGGAAGCTGGTTTTCGTAAACATCATAGAACATTAGTCCTGAGAGGTCTTATTGGTGCAATCCTTAAAGATAAAGGCCTGAGACTTTAAGAAGTTGTGATTTGCCCAAGGTCCTCCAGCCAGTGAGTGACCAAAAAAAGAAAAAACAACCTGCACAAAAACCCAGGCTGCCTAAGCTGTAATCCGAGGCTTCCTCTGCTTTCCTGTCACCCCAAAGACCCCAATTCTACACTGCCATTAACATGAATTATTGAAATATTACTGAAATCCCAGAAAAGAATGAAAGAAGGCCTAGATAAGGAAAATGTAGAGAGATTTCAAAGAAGAGAGATGTGATTAAAAAAAAAAAAAAGTAAATCTGCAAAAACGGAGGCAGAAAATTCAAAGGAAAAGAAAAATATCACAGAAAGAAACAGGCTCAAAAAATACATTTGCAGAGATAAGCTTCTGGTTATTCTTGGTGCCCCAAGCAGTGTTTGAATGGCTGCCAAAATTGCTTTTGACCTAAATGGAAAATAAAAAGTATTTTCTTTATCTATTTAAAGTAAAATCAAATTTCATGTTAGGAAGCATTGGTTTGGATGAGGTGAGTTAAAATATTAGGAAATAGGATAAGATTAGCCAAACGTAGGCTAATCGGGGCACTCAAGAGATGTTGTTGCTTAAAAGAATATCTAGACTTTACTAATGTATACTGAGGTGCACGGAGTTCATTATTTTAATCTTGCTTCTAAATAAAACTTCTGACCTCCCTCCATCCCTAACCATGTGTATGTACACACATTCATATTAACTCCCTTTAGTTTTGTGCTTTTACACACACATACACACACAAACACACACACACAAAGGTGTGTGTATCTTCACACTGAGAAGAGATCTTGCTGAGATACTAAATTGCCCAGACTGAGTTTAAATCTGCTGTCCTCTTGCCTCAGCCTCCCAGAGTCCAGCAATTAGAGGTGTCCACTGCCATGCCAAAGCACACCAATTTTTTTTTTGCTTAAATTCTTTAATTGGTACATTTTAGGTATACAATACGTTTACATTTATCATTGAGTGCTTGTATGTGTACATGATGTATCTTGGTTCTTATTTTTTCCCCATTCCCTGTGCTCCCTTCCCTATTTACAAAGACTTTGTTGCCATTTTTTCTTTTTCTCATAATGTTTCCCTTCTTTCCTTTCCCCTTCCCCTCCCACCTCCCCTACCCCTTTGGACCTTTTCTTCCTATTTCAAGTTATCAGTTATTCATTTTAATCATTTCAATCCTTATTTACACTTTCAGTTTCTCACACTAGAGAAACTATTTGGTATTTACAAGTGTGTCCTATTTATTTCATTTTAGAGTGTGGCCTCAATATGCATCCATTTAGCTATAAATGTCTCTAGTTTCTCATTCTTTATGGCTGAGTAGTACTCCATTTTATAAAAAAAAAAACAAAAAAAACCCCACATCTTCTTTATCCAGTTTCTAGTTGATGGGCACTTGGGCTGTTTCCAAACTTTAGCAATTACGAACTGTGCCGCTATAAACATGGGTGCACATATATCGCTGTGGTATGATCCTTTTAATTCTTTTGGGAAGATACCCAGCAGGGGAATAGTGGGGTCAAATGGGACCTCTAGCCCTAGTTCTCTGAGGTATCTCTGTACGGATTTCCACAGTGGTTGCCCCAGTCTGCACTCCCACCAACAATGGAGAAGGATTCCTTTCTCCTCACATCCCCGCCAGCATTTGTTATTGCTTGATTTCTTGATAGCAGCCATTCTTTCTGGGGTACCATACCAATTTTTAACCTCCCCTTTCTCTTAGGCATTCCCCTCCATACACTAGCCAAGTTAAAGTAAATTAGAAAAACCCTCTTCCCACACTCACATCGATTTCCTTCATTGTTTATATATTTTTTATGGTACTTTGGCCTGCAAGGATGCACAAACCCGAATAAAAGTAGCTTTGAACCACCAATACATTTATTATTCCCCATATCAATAAGTCCCAAGAAAGAACCATCAGGAGCAATGAATGTTTGTTGACTTGGATTGCCCTCCAGTGTCTACTCTAGCATTGTCCTGGAAGTTTATAGTGCAGCAGGGACATGGTCACAACCCCAACACAAGTCAGTGTAACACACACCAAGTGTACAGACTATACATAGTTCCCCAAGTGCTAACAGCTCTGGAGCTCCAATGGCCATAAATTTATTACTCATAAGGGCATGAATGTGGGTGAAGTTTTCAAGGATGGGAAACATTCTAGTAGGTGGAGATGGTGGCATAAAGGATCTCTCAAGGTACAGAAGTAGAGGAGAATGTGAATTTTCTGAAGCATGCAAATAAACTGATTTGATTGGAGTAGTTTGTTCCTCCAGGCACAGAGAGAGGTGAAGGGTGGTAATATCCACTCCAGCCAGGAAGGCTGGCATCAAAACAAGTGAGAATCTCTACCTAGGGTGGAGCTGGGAAGCATATCCCTCAAGTGGTCCAAGTATGTCCTGCTGAATGAGGAGATAAAACATGTCCCAGAAGTTGAACTTTCTGCCAGGGAGACCAGACTGTGTTAAACCTGAATTACTAGGTTTAAAATAAAATGGAGAACAGGAAGTAAAGTCATTGCTTGGAAGAGTCTGGAACTGGGCAGGGTGAGCTGTAGGTGTAGGTAAGTGAGCAGCTCAAGGGCACTGAACAAGCAAGTTCAATGGCCTTGTGGCAGCAGAAGTACAACCACAGATGCTCACAAAAGACAGGCATGAGGAACAAGTCCAGGCAGAGAAAGAAGGGATAGACTTGAGCCTTTCTATAGTCTTAACTCTCATCTGCATTTTCTGAGCCAACTCACTGAAGAAAGGGGATGTTAGTTCCCCTAAGACTTGGTTTGATCGAGGGATAGCCAAGGTATCAAACAGAATGCAAGTAATAAAAGACCTAAGTAACTGTGGCTTTTTCAGTCTCTTATTTGATCATTTGTTGTTAGACAGATATATCTATAGTTATATCTTGTATAACTACGAGTCCAGACACAAGATATTCCACAGCTAGTTGAGTTAGTTCAGTGATGCCTGGCCAGTGTGGGTCAGCTCCTTTGCGATGCCTTAGACTGATCACTCAGCATCCTCCAAAACAAGAAAGAAGGTGGAAGGGCCTCTTCATGTCTAGCTTTTTGTCTTGCAGGAAGAAAGATCTCTCCTAGAGCACCCTGTTATACCTCACTGCAGACTTCACAGGCATCATGCTATGGGCAGTGCCAGCTCACAAGCCTATACTCTAGGTTCAGTTGTGCTGAAAAAAATGAGTGTTTGGTACTTTCATCCTCTCTAATTGGTTATGGGCTCTGCCAGACAGAAAGCAGGAATGCATGTGGGCAGGCAAACAATTGAGCCCGGCACAGCCATGGCAGAGGAGGCCAGGAGATGATGTCAATAGACATACTCAGGTTAGACCACAGAGTACTTGCAGTGCCTTCCTGAAGAGTTTAGAATTTATTTTATAACCTTGAGAAACCAACCTAAGTTTCAGGGTGGGGGGTGTTCCTGAGATTTAGAATAATAACTCTGTCAGCGAAGGTAAATGAAGATTTGAAAATGATTGGGCAGGTCAGTATAGTATATAGATTGGGCTGTTAGAGCATCTTGAGGTCTCATGAGGTAATTGTTAGTTTACCCCACATCTAGGAATATATAACCAGGCTGCTCAGAATTAACCAGCATATATGTAGTACTTGGCAGAAACAATATACACTAGGCCCAGGTTTGTTCGTTTGTTTTGGTTTTGTGAGACAGGGGCCCACTGTGTAGGTAGTGAGATCCTCCTGCCTCCACAAGTGCTGGGATAACAGGCCTGCATCATCACTCCCAGCACTTTGTTTGTTTGTTTTGTTATTTTTTGGGTTGTACTGACTATTCTGTAGCCCAGGGCCTTTATACTGAGCTACATCCTTAGCTGTTTGTTTGCTTGCTTGTTTGTTTGTTTTAAAACAGGGTATTATTAATTTGGCAGGTTGCCCAAACTGGGCTCAAACTTTCGATCCTCCTACTTTAGCTTTCCAGAGTGCTGGAATTCCAGGTATGCACCATTGTGCCTGCCTCCAGCTTTTCTATTAACTGGCTGCAGCACATAAGGTCTTTTTCCTTCCTTGAGCCATAGTTTCCTCATCCCTAGAAGATCATTGGACTAAACATTCTCCACACCCCTCTCTCCTTCTATAGCCAGGAGTGACCCTCTATATAAAGATGTCTCCTTAAGCAGATGCTATCCATATGTCTTATAAACAAGGAAACTTGGCTGGTTGAAGGTGAGTCATTTCTACTCTGTCACCAGCTGAATGTGGCCACTTTTTTTCCCACAAACATCTGCACCATCATTAGTTGTATCTATACTTCTAAACACAATGGAGTTTATTATCATTAATGATAATTACCATCATTATTGAAGAATCCCAGAACATTTATTACATACTGATATTTTATGTCATATCTTATCAAGCCTCTTCTTCCCAACAAATCCCTATTCATATTTAAAACGTAGACAGAAGGACATGAAATTAGGAATAATTCTCTCTGAGTAGTTAGTTCAATCTTGTGTGACATTGGGCAAGTCAATTCACTTTTTTGAGTTTCACAGTGCACAGAAGAGTAGATTCAATTGTATTTCTGGTTCTAACTCATGAAAGAGCCTCAAAATCACATGGGCCTCTTTTAAAAGGCAGATCTGAGAACCCCAGACCTAGAGAAGCCACATGTCTCAGGATGGGGCCTGCAATGAATATATTAAAAACTGTACCCAGGAGATTCTGGTGGGCCCTCTATGTTCTCTTCACTAACCTTGGGCAGCCTGCATGTGTGCCACCACCAGAGGGACCACCCGCATGGGGCCCAGCATTGGAGGGAGCACCCACATGTGCGCCACCAACGGCAGGACTATCCACAAGAGCGAACCAGATCCAGACAATAGCAGAGAGCAGAAAGACCATCAATCTGAGCTCAGGAAGATGACACAGTGGTGAGCAGCAGAGAGGGCCTCTCCGAGGCTTGTTGTTGATAACTGAAGCCCACTGGATGAGCAAAGAGAGTCACTGTAATAATGATGCAGGGAACTATGTTGGTTGGTGAGTGGTTAGGATCAGTACCTTCTACTAGAACCTGGACTTGCTGTGGGAGGAGGCAGCTCAAACCTGCAGTGGAACCTTGCAGAGTTCAAACTCATGGGAGGGCAGGTGCTCAATTCTGTCTCACAGCCAGAAATTAGCCTGAATCTCAGTGGATTATGGCTGGCTCACTGAGATTAAGCAACTTGGATCTGCATGCTGCTGCCCCTCTCCCACGGCAAGTCAGGTTCTATTCCTTTTTCATTTCTCTCTTTTCTTGTTCCTGTTTGCTTTTGTTTTGCTTTTTCTTGATTGTTCTTATTTCTAAAAGAGCATGAATACAGTTTCCAGTTTTCCTGTTGCTATTAGTTTGTTCTGTTCTTGGTTTTGTTCCTTTCTTCTCTCTTTTCCTCCTGTCTTCACCAGTTTCCCAAAGTTTACATAATTTTCCTGTGTCCTCTAGCCCTACTTCTAACCTTTCCCTCTCTTTCTATTTCTCTATCCCCACTGCCTACCCCCAGCTTCTTCTAAGTCTCCTTCTCGAAGGATAAATTCATTATACTGAAGGGCTTATTTACTGTAAACATATTTCTGGTTTGTCTTTGATTTTGATATGTAACCACAAGTCTAGTTCTTGCAGTTAAAGGTGACAGATTAATAGTTACCATAATTTGTCATTTTCTAAGCTGTGTTTGTTGCAATCAGCAATCAGCAATAGCTGATGCTGAGTGTATTATTTTGGCCAAGATGACAGGATTGTTCTAGTCAGCTGTCCTTCCTGGTATACCAAAACCAAGATTGCCTAAAGGCTGACAGTTGCTTGCCTCTCCTAGCCTATTATAGATGGAAGGAACTCCAGAGAGCACTAGCCCAACCCCAGCACTGACAGATGATGGGAAAACTTGAGGCTCGGAGAGTGAAGTGTTAACAGAATACAAATGAGTCCTGGATCCATGCTATAAATTGAATGTTTGTGCCCCATCCTTAAATTCACATGTTTAAAGTTAATCCCCAATGTGATGGTAGTTGTGTGCCACAGAATGACATTTTTGTAAAGAATAGACCATATATACAATGGGAGTCCCATGAGGTTATAATGGAGCTGAAATATTCCTACTTCCTGGTACATGGCAGTTGCTGTAACACAGTAGTGTTCTGTACTACTTGCATTTGTGATGATGCTGGTGTAAACCTTCTGGTTGCCAGTCATATAAAATTACAGCATATGCTATTATGTACAGAGTACTATACTGATGATGATAATAAAAGGCCATTTTACTGGTTTATATATTTTCTATACTATACTTTTTTTTTGTTATTAAAATGCACTCATTCCACTTCTTAAAAACTGTTTCTTGTAAACAGTGTGATGTATTATGCCAGCAGCTCCCTCATCCATTTTATGTTTCCATGCCACTTGAGTGTGTCTGGAGGCCATGTGAAGTGATGGACCTATACCATGTAGGTTTGTGTAAGGAGACTCCATGATGTTCACACAATGAGGAAATTGCCAAATTGTAAGGAATAGGAAAAGGGGACGTTACCAGAACCCCTGCAGTGAGTCCTGATCTCCTGTAAGCCACAATAGTACAAGGAAAATTAATGGATAAAGACAGGAAACAAGACTTAGAAAAGAAGCTGATCTTTAGGCCTGATCAATGCTGCTCTGGGCAGCAAAGACAAAGGTACCCTGAGCTTGCCACACCTTTATTCAGTACATCAGGAGTAGCAGATGACTCACAGGATAATGAACTTATGCTGATGAAGATTCTAGGTCAAAGAGGAACTTATGTTGTTTAGGAATTTGTCCCTCCCCAGGTGAAACCTTTCTCTTACTACTTGGTTCTCAAGGAACCAGTATATTTTAAGCAGAGGAAATCCTGCCCTGCAGTGTCTCAGCATTGCAGGACCATTGAGGTTTTAGCTGTGACTGGAGGCAAAAATGGAGTTATGTCTTGACATGCCATAGCCAGCCTGTAGGCCAGAAAACTGAGCCTAATCATAATTTGATTATGAAATGATTTTTCCCCAAAATTATGTAGAATTGCTCCCAACACCAAATGATCCATTTCTAGGAACATATCCTGTCATTATGAGACACATGTTTGTATTTGGAGGTAGGAGCTTTGGAGGTATTAGATCTTGAAGGTGGCCATGAATGGAATTTGTTCCCTTATCAAAGAGCCCTGAGGGAGCTCATTTCACAGCAAGAGTCACTGTCTATGAGAAAGTGATCTGCTAGTACCTTGATCTTGGACTTCTAGCCTCCAGGACTGTGATACATAAATTTCTGTTGGTTATAAGCCACTCTATGATATTTCATTATAGCAGCACTAATGGAGTAAAACAGCTACCAAACCCATTGCACCACACAGTGTCTCTCCATTACACTGTGTTCTTCAGGATCAAACTTTAAAGAGACTGTCAGGACTGGGAAGGGCAGGTGGTGCTCGGGACACAAGGAAAATCAATAAGGGACACAAAAAACACAAATCAGAGAAATTACACCTGGTTCTTCTTTAACCCATTATGGAAAACACTGGACAAAACAACCTATGACGTATTTCAGAATGACTAGAAGAGTACAAAATTCCCAACACAAAAAATTGATTAATGATTGAAGAGATGGAAATAATTATTACTCTGATTAGATTAATAAACATTGTAAACATGTATTGAATGTATCCTATATTTTCTAAACTAAAAAGTAATAATAAAATTTTTAAAGAAAGTCTTGATGTTGCAAGTTACAAAATCAAGCTTCGTTTGGAAAAGATTTATCTTATTTTCCCAAAATGTTGAAAGTTTCCATTTTGTCTGTAGATGTGTGTGTATGTGTGTTGGCACCTATCTGCAACACCAACTCCCCTCTCTCCAAGAAGAGAGACTTCAAAAGATCATCTTGCCAGACCCCAGATTGCAGACAATATAGGTGAAATGACTGTCCAGGGCCACACCTGGCTACTAAAGAGGAGATCAAAAGAACTTGGCATTTCATTCAACCTTGAGAATTCCAGTTTTCACACTTCCACCTTGGGGAAACTATGACTTATACCACTGTGTCATTGATGACCCTCCTATTCCTGACTGGAAACTCTCTATTTCTGGACAAATGATCTTAGTCCTGCCTGTGTTCTCCAGTGGATGGAGAAGCCAATCAGAACTCCACTGATGGAACATCCTAGAGTGTGGCTGTGGACTCTGGGGAATGGCCAGCAGCAGGGCCAAAATTTCACCTGTCTCTGTGGTTTGGATGAGGGAAAGGCCAGTTGGGAAAGATTGCTGGAATAACAGTTAGGAAAGCTGACTGACCAGTGCTAGAATAAGGCAGTTGGGAAGGAAGGATGTGAACCAAGCAATCTGGAATCACAGTATGAGTGAGCAGTTACCTAAGGCAGGGGCACTGGGGTTAAACTGGAAATTAGAAAAAACAGCAGTAAGGACGGAAGCCCATGAAGGGATCATGGGACAGAAATGTGGATGAAAATGAGCTAAACATTTATAGTCTGTTCAGTCCTTTGCTCTACCTTCAAAATGACTACAGAATCCAGCTCTGATGAAGGAAGAAATTTCACAATGGGTTAGGTTGGCTGCACTACAGTAAGGTCCAGAAACATTAGGATGTGTAGTCAGCCACACAACCTGTCAGCCTTGCTTGTGTTCAGGGTACAATGAAGAAGATTTAGGGACCCTAAACAATAGTCTAGTTACAACTCTGATTTGCTAGACTCTGGGACCCTTCGGGGAATTTTTTCCCCCTGGGCACTCTTTTGAGACCAAATAACATGGAAGGGCCAATTGTGTGGGATCTGCTGGCCTGAAGTGCCTGATAGAAGCCAGAAAATAAAGACAGCAAAAGTTTACTGAAAGAAAAATCTCCCTGAGTAAGACACAAGTTTGTAATGGTTGGTTAGGCCAGCACTGAATGGGAGTGAGACTTTCAGTACAAAGTGAGACAATTTATTCTCCTTCCCCAAATCCTAAGCCTGAATTCTTTCTGCCCCAGGACTTGTGTGCCTTAGGAAAAACAAATCTGAATAGTAAAACACAAGACATAGGTCTCTGTGGGCTCTAGTTCCTCTGTTGGATAACCTCTGCAGTGGTTTCTACTCTACTCATTTCCCAAAATAGACCTGACCAATTTGCAAAGGAAAGCTTTTATTTTTTTTAGTTTTTATTTATTTTCTTTTAGCAGTACTGGAGATCAAACCCAGGAATATTCTACCACTGAACTATATCCCCAGTTTTGTTTTGTTTTATTTTGTTTTTCTTTTTGTTTTTTTGAGACACAGTATGGCTAAGTTTCCCAGGCTGGCCTTGAACTTGCTATCCTGCATTAGCCTTCTAAGTAGATAGGATTGCAAGTGTGTACCATCACACCCAGTGAGGAAGGCATTTTTTAATCAGAGGAAAGAAAGACAGAGAGGTGCACATAAACTAGAGAGGTGGTATCAAACCCCAGACGGCCTCAAGGAGCAAATTCCAGATGACAAGTCCAGAGAGTTCCACCACAAAGCGCCATTAGCAATGTGCACTTCTGAGTGAAGTGAGATGAATTCTACCTTCTCAACTAACTGTATGTTACGAATTGGATTAGGAATCTCCCCCAGAAAGTTCAAGTGTTCAAAGGTGGGCTTTCGGAAGGTAACTGGATCATAAAAGCCTGAACTCCATCAGATGGATCTTTGTTGAAGGATCATAAGGGACATAAACTTGGAGGCTATATATTGTCTTTGACCTCTTCCTCTCTGGCTCTTTCCCTTTATCCCTGTTTTCTGGCTTCCATGATGTAAACGTGCCACACCCTTTCCTCCACCATGTGCTTCCACCATGAAGTTTCTGCCTCACCACAGGCCTAGAAGCAATGGAGCTACACAACCATGAACTAATACTTCTGAAACCATGGGCCAAACTAAACCTTTCCTCCTTTAAGTAGTTTCTTCCAGTAATTTTTTCACAGCAAAGAAAATCTGACTAATACTAGTCAGGGTTCTTCAGAAAAACTGAACCAATAAAATATATAGACATAAATGAGATTTATTATGAGAATGGGCACACATGATTATGGAGGCCGGATAACCCACAACATGCAGTCTAAGGTAGAGAACTAGGGAAAGTGGTGGTGTAACTTTCAGTCTTAAGAAGACGGCTCAAGAACTTAGAGGGAGTAAAGGGAATGCTGGTGTTAAATCCCTGAGTACAAAGACTTGAGCAACAGCAAGTTCCAAAATCTGAAGGTGAGAGAAGATGGATGTCCCAACTCCAGAAAAGAGAGCAAATTTGCCCTTTATCTATCCTGGCTTTTTGTTCTATCTTGGCTCTCAATGGATTGAATGATGTCTGCCCACATTGGTAACAGTGAACCTTCTTTTCTTGGTCAATTGATCTGGAAACATCCTCACAGACAAACCTCAAAAATAATGTTTTGCCAGCTGTCTGAGTATCCCTTAACTCAGTCAAATCAACACCTAAAATTAACTGTTATACTTCCTGTCTGCCTGTATTAGTTAACTATCTGTCACTATAACAAAATACCTGAGACAATTAACTCATAAAAAGAAAAGATTTGTTTTGACTTGTGATTCTGCAGGTTCCAGCTCAAGATAAGAGGCCCCATCCCTCTGGTTAGTACATCATAGTGGGCACAGGTGATAGAACAAAATTGCTCATCTCATAAGCCGGCAAACAGGAGAGTAGGAGACTGAGGTAACAGTATCCTCTTCTATAACAGGTTCTGTTAAAACTACTTCCCCTTCTATAACAAGGTAGAGAATATCACTCGTTTGTATGACTGTTGTCAGGTAGTTATGATAAACAGACCCAGAACAATATTTAGCACCAGCTGAGTGCTCCATCATCACCAATTCTGCTCAGTCATTCCACATTTCCTGACCATGTGCAGCTTGTGAGGTGCTGGGTGACAAAGTACAAAGCAATTCCCTTTGAGGGCAACCCCACTTCCTAAAGGTCCACAGAACCTCCCAATAATGCCACTCTGAGGACTAAGCCCTTAATAGATGGGCCTGGGGGAAACACCCATCCAAAATTTAGCAGAGAAGTGTAACCTCTCTGAGCTTCAGTTTCCTCATTGATAAAATAAAGTTCTTGTAAAGGCTAAATGAGATAACTCCACCAAAGCACTTAACCCAGTGTTGGATACATAATACACTCTCCCAGAAGGGGGTAGATATCATCATCACAGATTGGCAGAGTCGAGTGTCTTAGTTACTTTTCTCTTGCTCAGACAAAATAGCCAACACCCAAAATTAAAGGACAAAAGGTTTATTTAGCTGACAGTTTGTAGAGGTTTCAGTCCATAATTGGTTGGCTCCAAGGCAGGGTGGCACATGGGGCATAGGGGCAACAGTTCATGGCAGCAGAAGACAGCAAAAGCAACAAGAGATCTTAACAGCATCTTTCTACCCCTTTTATCTTATTCAGACTATTTAGGGTGGGTAGTACTCACACCCTTAATTGTAGTGCCCTTGAGCATTGTCCCATGAATCAATTGTATGCTTTAGATTCAGCCACCTCTGAAAAATCCCACCTACAACTGCATGAGGCTTTAGGGGGACATCTAAACAAAAACCATAACAGTTGAGATTAAGTGACCAGATATAGGCAAAATATGAAACTCCAGACAGGGCTGAATGGCAACAGACACCCAAGAAAAGCAGAGATGAACAGAGGCTGGTGGTCAGAGTAGGCATCTGGAGGCCAGATGGGCATTTTCCCATTGGCAGTGTGATCCATGTTCATTCAGTGAGGAAGAAGGAACAGCATGAGCAGAGGATGGCAAAAGAGCCTGCATGGGGCTGAGTACCCTCTGTCCAGGGGAGTTCTTGAGGGCCCTAAGAAGAGGGAACTTCTGGGCAATCACTCAGTTAACAACATTACTAGAAAGGAAGGCTGAGGTTCTGCCCATTGACAAGAAGCTACCGACCCAGCAGGCCTATGGACAAATTAAATCCCAGAAGACATTTAAAAATACTAATTTTTTACAATTGACCAGAAGTGATGGTGCCCCTACAGCACTGCCAGTAGTTGTAGCCCCCATGGCTGCTGTCTTTGGCTGGGTTTTCTCACTCCTTCCAGCTTCCTTTGGACAATCCACATTCCTGTAATTCCAGAACTCTTGAGGCTGAGGTAGGAGGATTGTAAGTTCAAGGCCAACCTGCACTACATAACAAGTTTAAGTCTAGCCTGAACTACACATAGCAAGTCCCTCTCTCAAAAATCATGTACAAGAGCCCGGCCCAGAAGTAGGGGCTTCTGAGCCATGGTCCCACTGCTCCTGACCCAGAGGAAGAGGCTTCCAGGCCACCATCTGTCCCGCCACTCCTGGCCCAGAGGAAGGGGCTTCTGAGCCACCATCCCACCACTCCGGGACCGGAGGTAGGGGCTTCTGGGCTACCATCCATCCCTCCATTCCTGGCCCAGAGGAAGGGGCTTCTCAACTGCTGTCACACCTCTCCCAGCTCAGAGGAGGTGAGCCACGTGCGTACCAACAGCACCTCCCCGCCAGGTCAAAATGAGAAAACACTTAATAAGTCTCAAAACCAGACTTCCAGATCACCTACAGCAACCCCAAAGGGAAATGAGATGGAACACTCTGATACTCAACTACCTGAACCCCCTGAACTGGCAACAAAAGAGGATCTGGAAAAAATGAAATCAGAAATAATTTCTCTCATGGCAGAGAGTATCACAATCCCCAAGCTGCAACTATACTACAAAGCTACTGTGATAAAAACAGCATGGTACTGGCAAAGAAACAGACCTGAGGACCAGTGGAACAGATTAGAAGATGCAGAAACAATGCCAGACACACTCAGCCATCTCACCTTCGATAAAGGAGCCAAACACCCTCACTGGAGGAAAGATAGCCTCTTTAATAAATGGCGCTGGAAAAATTGAGCTTCAATTTGGCAAAGATTAAAACTACACTAATATCTCTCACCATGCACTAAACTAAAATCAAAATGGATTAAAGATCTAAATATTAAAATAGAAACTCTGAACCAGTTGGAACAGAGGTTAGGTAGAACTCTTGAAGACATTGGGATAGGAAAAGATTTTATGAACAAAACCTCAGTTGCCCGTGAACTAGCACAAACAATCAACAAGTGGGATCTCTTCTTATTAAAAGGCTTCTGCACAGCAAGAGAAACCACCAGCAGTGTGAAGAGACAACCCACAATGTGGGAAAAAATCTTCACCTGCTTTTCCTCAGTCAAAGGTCTACTATCTCGAATCTATAAAGAACTTAAAAAGATCAGACCTCCCAAATTGAAAGACCCAATCCGAAAATGGGCATCTGAAATGAACAGACATTTCTCTGACAAAGAAGTAGAAATAGCAAATAAATACATGAAAAAAGGTTCAACATCACTGGTCATTTGAGAGATGCAAATGGAAACAATGCTGAGATCCCACCTCACTCCAGAAAGAATGGCTGCTATCATGAAATCAACCAATAACAAATGCTGGCAGGGCTGTGGGGAAAGAGGAACCCTGCTCCACTGCTGGTGGGAGTGTAGACTGGTGCAACCTCTATGGAAATCAGTATGGAGATACCTCAAAGAACTAGGACTGGAAGTCTCATTTGACCCTGCTATTCCACTGCTGGGGATCTTCCCCAAAGAATTAAAAGAATCATACCACAGTGATATATGTGCACCCATGTTCATAGCAGCACAGTTTGTAATAGCTAAAACTTGGAAGCAGCCCAATTGCATATCAATTGGACACTGGATAAAGAAAATGTGTTTTGTTTATAAAATAGAGTACTACTCAGTCATCAAAAATGAGAAATTAGAGACATTTATTGCTAAATGGATACACATTGAGGCAATACTCTTAAGTGAAATAAATAGGACACACATGTATAAATACCAAATAGTTTCTCTGGTGTGAGAAACTGAAAGTGTAAATAAGGACTAAAAGGTATAATAGATAATGTGAAATAGGAAGAAAAGGGGCAGAGGGGAAGGGGTAGGGCAAAGGAAAGAAGGGAATGGAATTACTATGGGAAAATGAAAAAAAGGAAACAAAGTCTTTGTAAATAGGGAGGGATGGAGGGGTTAAAGGGAGGGCAGGGGAAGGGGGAAAAAATAAGAACCAAAAGAGTATGCAAATTTCCAATGATGAATGTCATTATATTGTATACCTAAAATGTACCAATAAAAGGATATACAGTTAAAAAAAAAGGATACACCCACTTTCCTACAAAAGACTCAAATTTATCCTTCTTTATGGCATAGTAGTACCCCATTGTGTATAAATACCATATTTTCTGTATCCATTCATCTGTTGATGGACATATAAGCCACTCCCAATATTTAGCTATTATAAACTGTGCTGTTATAAACACAAGTAATCTGCTTTACTCAAAGTCTGCGGATTTAAATGTTAATCATATCTAAAAATACCCTCACAGTAATTTCTAAATTGGTGCTTGAACAAACAACTGGATATCATAACCTAGCCAAGTTGATGCATAAAATTAACCATCATAGGCTTAACAACTGGCAAATTGATGTCTATATTGTACAGCAATATCTTTCCCTCTCCTTCAAGCAATAATTATAATTATCTCAGCCACTTGATACATGTTATACAGTGATTTGCTTCATTGTTTATCTTCAATTTCCATTTGTCTTTACACTTAAAACTCCTTTAAGTGGTTTTTCAATTGTTTGTATCCCCCCGCCCAGTGTCTTATCCAAAGATAAACACTCAGCAGAGTTCACAATGTGTGAAATAAAAGAGCAAGTTGGAGGAAAATGATAAGTATAAATAAACTGGGAAAATCTTGGGATAGACCAATTGATAATTGTTCCATTATGGAACAAGATTTGACCAACTGCCTAAGGCTGCCTATTTTAAACATTAAAATAAACATCCTGTCTCCTGCCCTTTCCAGGTTACATTTCCCTCTCTAGATCTTCTTACTATTGCTAAAGGGTGTTTCTCTCCAAAGGGTCTGGGAGTGGAGTGATGCTGGATGGAGCAGAGAACTCAAAGTGGTCTGTGACCCAGAATGCATCAACCAGCAATAAGAATGGTGGAGATTACAGTACAAAGAACATAGATCCTCCATCCACAGGACTTTCTAGTCAGCAGTGCCTCCCCCTGGAATGAGGAACTTTTTAGATGTGTGTGATGAACTCTCAGAACATTTGAGTTCGAAGAATGGCAAACTTGAGCAGAATCCTTCTTGCCAGGTCTCCACATCCAACACTGCCAAACTTTTCCTGATCCTCCAGTCACATTGAAAGGCCCTTCTCCACTGCTTTTTCTGTCCTTTTCCATTCTATATGTACCATCTTCACACTGTCATAATTGCATGCTTGTTTGTCAGGGTCACTTATTAGACTGTAAATCCACCTTGCTCATCTTTGTATCTCCTCACACTTCAAACAGTGAGGATATATATACTATTTGACCTTTGTTTATGGAAGAGTGAGCAGACCACAGGACATGTACCTCAGGAACCAACTGAAGGAAGCAGTGCTGTACCACAAAGGACACTAGAGATTAAGGACCTGATTCCAACTGGCCCAAGAGAATGAAAGTGAGCTTGGAACTGGGACTATTTGAGGTTCTGTTTAGAAGACACAGAGTTTGTGTCTTAGAACTAGATAAAGATGGAAGGGGAATACTAGTTTAAGGGTTGAAGGGTTTTGTTTTGTTTCATTTTGTTTTTAACATGCTTGTGCAAAAAAATAAAACTAGAACTGGGAGCATACCTCAGTGATAGAGCCCCTCCTTCATATGTGCAACACCCTGGTTTTGGTCCCCAGCCTCACACAAAGTAAAAATTTTTATAAAAACTAAATCCAGGACAAATCCTGTTTATTTCACAGGAAGGAAAGAAGAGAGGGAGGGAGGAAGGGTACCACAGCAATGTTCAGCCAAACTTCATTAACTGAAATTTGGTTGAGAAGAAATGTGTGATGTAGGATGATTTGTTCTTAAGTGCAAAATAACAAAGCTATATTTATAGTACTGAGCATAGAAAAATGCAAAATTTGAGAGACTTCTGGGAAGATAGCAGAGTGATGAACAGCAGAGAAACAGCTTCTGAGATTTGGTTTCCAGACACTGGAATATAGCAATGTGAGGAAGAGAAGAAGAAGGAAAGTGGGTCCTCAGGACTCAGCAAGGATCTGAAGTGAGAACTGAAGCCCACAGGGAGTGAAAAGAGAGACCTCGATGTAGAAAAAAGGAGGTGGCAAGTGGCGCTTTCTTCCTCAGCTCAGACTCACTGCATGGGAGGAGCAGCTCAAACCTGCAGATGCACAGTGACTACTGGCAACCCCAGAGGCCACCACAGATAAATGCACCAGTGAAACAGAGCAATGGACACAGCAGACTACAATGGCTAGTGAGTTATTCAGGTTCAGACACCCCCCAGGAGAGGGCAATTGGCCATAGCCATCTTGGAGAGGGGCCAACTGAGCTAGGAACTCAGAGCAGCTGCAGGCTGGCTCCATCTAGTGGCTCCCAGTTTCAAAATGAGACAGAACTGAGTTTAAGTCAGCAATGGGTCAGGGAGCTGAGTACAAGCTGTTAGGGACCTGAGTTCAAGCCAGCAGAAGGCACACACAGTGTTGAAAGCTGAGCAAATCAGGTTCCAGGCTCACAGCCAGAAACCAGCCTGAACTTCAGTGGAACTAAAGGTGCAGGTTTCCTGGGATTATCCACTACCCCTCCAAAAATCTACAGCTGGCTTGCTGCAATTAATCAACATGGATCTGGGGTCTAACTGCCCATTCTATCTACCAGTGACAGCAGAGACACACCCTGAAATGGACATTTTTTCTTCTTTTTGTTTTCTTTTCTTTTTTCCTGATTTTTTGTTTTCTTTCTATATGAGTATGAGCATTGTTTCTAGGTTTTTTTGTTGTTGTTCTGTTCCTGTTTTTATTTCCTCTTTCACTCTTTCCCTCCTGTCTTCTTCACCACTTTCCCAAAGTTTCTATAATGTTCCTTTTTCCCCAAGACTTGCTTTTTAGCCCCTTCTTATTCTTCTACTTCTCTATTTTCCTCCTTCATCATTTTGCTTTATTTTTTTGTACTTGGGATCGAACTTGGGTCCTTGTGCTTGCAAGGCAGGCAGCAGCACCACTAAGCTAAATCCCTGGCCTCACATTGCTTTTAAATTTTCTCCCCTAAGGGTAAGATCACTATATTGGGGCATATATGCTGTACAAGTAGTCTGGTTTGTTTTAGATTTTTGTTATAGAAACAAAAATATAGTTCATACAGTTAAAGGTGGTTACCGCAGTTTGTGATTTCTAGGCTGTGTTTGATGCTATTGTTACTGCTGATTGTACTACTTTAGCCAAGGTGACATACTTGTTCTAATCAGTTGTTTTTCCTGTTATGCCAAGACTGAGACTGCCCAAAGAATCATAAACAGTATTATAGGCCAGAGCTAAAGAACCATGGGCTAGGCCAAACAGGCAGCAACTTCTCATCTCCAATAAATTGAAGAGGTGGGATTTTGCCTCAGACTCAAAACCCAAAAGCCAGCTACACCTGGAAGACATCTGTGAGAACTAGTCATTTCCTAGGTATTCTCAAAACTAGCAATAAAGCTACCTGCCAAAAACAATTTACAAGCATCAACCCAGGAATTAAACTAAAAAAAAATGAGAAGACATGGAAGCAGATACACCCTAGATTTCTAGCTCACCAAAGGCAAACCCAGGGGCCAATGAGTTGAAACAATTTGAAATCCACTCATCTGATCTCTCTGAAGTGATAACAGCAGAAGTAATAAAGCAGGTGAATGAGGCTATAGAAAAAAATCAAATCAGAAATAACTTCTCAGATAAACACAGAAATGGTGACCATAATGAAAGATGTGGTTAGTATCTCTAGAGCAGATACAGACATAAAAAAATAGAGGAACTTAGGAAAATGATGGAAACCATGAATATCCAACATAGGAAAGAAGTGGAATCCCTGAAACAGATTCAAAAAGATATACAGGAAATTAAAAATTCCATTGAAAGTATATGCAGCAGAATAAGCCAATGTAAGGTAGAATATCAGATATAGAAGATAGGATTGTGGTTAATCATCATGAAAAGAAATACTCCTTCAAAATACCAAGGACCAGGAAAAATCAATTCAACAGCTGCTAGATGCTGCAAACAAGAATAACATAAGATTGATCAGAGTCAGTGAAAAAGCAGGAGATAATGCAAATGACATAAAAAAAACTGTTCATAGAAGTAATGGCAGAAAACTTTCCAACTATGGAAAAAGAATTGGACCTACAGATAAGGGAGGCATATAGAACTCCAATTATCCATGAAAAACAAAATTTTTAAACTATACCAAGGCATATACTACTCAAGATTCCAGAAACTCAGCACAACAACAAAATATTAACAGTTGCTAGGCTGGGCATGGTGGTGCACACCTGTAGTCCCAGCATTTGGGAGGCTGAGGCAGGAGGCTCATCATAATTTTGAGGCCAGCCTGAACTACAGAATGAGTTCAGGTCAGCCATACCAAGACTCTTACCTAAAAAAAAAAAAAGTTGTTAGAAAATAAATAAATAAATAAATCACATTTAAAGAAAAGCCAGACTTCTCAACACAAACCTTCATGTCAAGGAGAGCTTTGAATGAAGTATGTCAAGCCCTAAAAGAAAACAACCTCCAGCCCAGATTGATGTACCCTGCCAAACTATCTTTCAAAATTGATGGAGAAATAAGATACTTCCTTGAAGAAGAACACCTGAAGAAATTCATGACCACCAAACCAGCACTCCAAAATGTTCTGAAGGATATTCTAGAAAGAGATAACAAGGACTACAACTCCATGAACCCCAACAGAATGAATCTACCAGGCAAGGCAAGTAATTAAACAGAGAGAGAGAGAAAAGGGAACTAACAACAGGAAAATAACATGACAAAGATAAGTCAACACATATCAGTAACAACCATCAGTGTAAATCATCTCAATTCACCAATCAAAACAGACTGGCAGAATGTAGTAAGAAGCAAGATCCAACAATATACTGTGTACAAGAAATATATTTAATTGAAAAAGAAACTCACAGACTGAAAGTCAAAGGATGGGAAACAATACTCCATATGACAGGAACCTGGAAAAAAGCAGAGGTAGCTACTCTATTTGTAGACAGAGTGGATTTCAAGCCAAGAATTTTAAGAGAGATAAAGAAGGTCATTACATTCTTGTAAAGGGAAAAATCCAAGAGAAAGAGGTAACAATCATAAATATATATGTACCAAATACTGGCACACCCAACTACATACAACAAATATAAATGGACATGAAAAATCAAATAAGCACTAATACAATAGTAATGGGGGACCTCAATACTCCACTGTCACAAATAAACAGATCAATAGACAAAAAACAATCAACAAAGAAATATCAGAACTGAACCAAACTTTTGAACAAATGAACTTAACAGATGTTTACAGAGTGTTCCACCCCACAAAATCAGAATACACATTCTTTTCAGCTGCACACAGGTCGTTTTCCAAAATAGACCACATACTCGCTCACAGAACATGTTTAAGTAAGTGCAAAGAAATTGAAGTTACCCCCTGTATATTATCAGACCATAGTGTGATGAAATTGGAGATCAATAGTTTAAGAAACCACAAGAATTTCATAAACACATGGAAATTAGGGCTGGGGATTTAGCTCAGTGGTTTCACCACCTGCCTTGCAAGCACAAGGACCCAAGTTCAATCCCCAGTACCAAAACAAAACAAAACAAAAAACATGGAAATTGAACAATACACTTCTGAATAACCAATGAGTCACAGAGGAAAATAAAGAAGAAATCAGACAGTTTCTACAATTAAATGATAATGACAATACAACATATTGAAATCTATGGGACACAATGAAAGCAGTCTTATGAGAGAAATTCATAGCAGTGAATACTCATATTAGGAAAACAGAGTGAGCCCAATTAAACAACCTGATTCTGAACCTCCAGTTTCTAGATAAACGAAACCAGGACAAACCCAAAACTCATACAAGGGTGGAAATTATAAAGATCAGAGCATAAATCAATGCAATGGAGACTATGAGAACAATACAAAAAGTCAATGAAGCCAAGAGTTGGTTCTTCCAAAGAATAAACAAAATTGACAAACTCTTAGCAAATCTTATTTAAAAAAGGAAAGCAAAGACTCAAATGCATGCAATTAGAAATAAAAAGGTTGAAATCACAACAGATCCTGCAGAAATCTAGAAGATCATCAATACCTACTTCAAGAACCTGTATTCTAGTAAAATGGAAAACACAAAGAAATAGACAGATTTCTAGATACATATGAATCACCAAAGCTAAATCAAGAAGATATAAAAATTCTAAATAAACCAATATCAGTCAATGAATTAAAGGTGTAATCAAAAACCGACCAACAAAGAAAAGCCCAGGTCCTGACGGATTCACTGCTGAATTCTACAAGAAATTTAGAGAAGACCCAATGCTGCTACTTCACAAACTCCTCAATGAAATTGAAAGGGAAGAAATACTCAAAAAATTCATTCCTGGAAGCAAGCATTAACCTGACACCAATACCAGAGAAGGATCCAAACAAAAAAACAGAACTACAGGCCAATTTCCATAATGGACATAGATGCATAAATCCTCAATAAGATGTTTGCAAACAGAATGCAGCAAATCATCAAGAAGATTATACACCATGACCAAGTAGGATTCACCCCAGGGATGCAGGGACAGTTCAACACACACAAATCAATAAATGCAATATACCATATTAACAGAGCCAAGGATAAAACCATTTGATTATCTCAAGTGATGTAGAAAAAACATTTGACAAAGTCCAACACCCACTCATGATAAATACCCTACAGAAAATTGCCATAGATGGTCTTTATCTCAATCTGATAAAAGCCATCTATGACAAACCAACAACGAACATCATACTAAATGGTCAAAAACTGAATGCTTTCATCTAAAATCAGGAACAAGACAAAGTTGCCTACCATCACCACTCTTATTCAATATAGTCCTGGAAACAATAGCCAGAGCAATTAGACAAGAGAAAGAAATAAAAGGAATAAGGAGAGAAAAGGAAGAAATTAAATCATCATTATTTATGGATGACATGATACTCTACATAGAAGATCTCAAAACTTCACCAAAAGTCTTCTAGATTTAATAATTAAATTCAGTAATGCACCTGGATATAAAGTCAACACTCAAAAATCAATAGCATTTCTGTACACAAATAACAAACTTACCGATTAAAAAAAATTAGGAAAACTATACCTTTCACAGTAGCATCCCAAAAAAATGAAATACCTAGGTATAAATCTAATGAAGGAAGTAAAAGACATTGAGTACTACAGTACTCTGAAAAAGGAGATCAAAGAGAATATCAGAAAATGGAAAGATATCCCTTGTTTTTGAGTAGGAAGAACCTATAGTGAAAATGGTCATACTTGCAAAATTGTTATACATATTTAATGCAATCCCAATCAAACTACCAATAGCATATCTTACAGAATTAGAGGAAACATTACTAAAATTCATTTGGAATCAGAGGAGACCTAGAATAGCAAAAATAATTCTGGACAACAAAGACAAGGCAGGGAGTATCGTTATCTGGACTTGAAGTTATATTACAAAGTATTGTGATAAAAACAGCAAGATACTGGCAAAAAAAAACAACCCAAGGATGAGTGGAACAGATTAGAAGATGCAGAAACACTCCAAACACACTCAGCCACTTTATCTCTGACAAAGGGGCCAAACACCATCACTGGAAGAAAGAGTCTCTTTAATAAATGGTTCTGGGAAAACTGGCTTTCCACATGTCAAAAACTAAAACCAGACCCATATCTCTCACCATGCACTAAACTAAAATTGAAATGGATCAAAGATCTAAATATTAAAACAGAAACCCTAAATCTGTTGGAAGATAGAATAGGTAGAACTTTTGAAGACATTCATGTAGCCAAAGACTTTATTAACAAAACCCTGATCACATGGGAAACATCACAAAGAATAAACAACTGGGATCTAATCTTATTAAAAAGCTTTTGCACAGCAAAAGAAACCACCAACAGAGTGAAGAGACAATGCACAGTGTGAGAAAAAAATTTTGTTAGCTGTTCCTCAGACAAAGGACTATTATCTAGAATATAAAAAGAACTCAAAAAAATCAGACCCCCCCCCCAAATTTAAAGACTCAATCCAAAAATGGGCATCGGAAATGAATAGTCACTTCTCAGATGAAGAAGTAGAAACGGCAAATAAGTACATGAAAAAAATGTTCAAAATCACTGGTCATTCAAGACACTCAAATTAAAACAATGCTAAGATTCCATCTCACTCCAGAAAGAATGGGTATTATCAAGAAATCAACCAAATGAAAATCAGCAAATCCTGGTGGAGCTGAGGGGAAAAAGGAACTCTTCTCCACTGTTGGTAATAGTCTACACTGGTACAACCACTGTGGAAATCAGTATGAAGATTCCTCAAAAAACTAAAATTAGAGGTTCTATTTGACTTAGCTATTCCCCTTCTTGGTATATTACTGAAACTATTAAAAGCATCATAGTACAGCATTATATGCACACTCATGTTTATAGAACACATTTCATAATAGCAAAATCTTGGAAACAGCTCAAATGCCCATCAACTGATGAATGGATAAAGATGTGGGGTTTTTTATACAATGGAGTATTGCTCTACCTTAAAGCAGGGTAAACTTGAGAAATTTCTAGCTAAATGGATGACCTTGAGACCATACACTTAAGTGAAATAAATCAGACACATATGTTTAAATACTGCTTTGATTATTTTTTTTGGTATGAGAAACTGAAAGTGTAAATAAGGACCAAAATATATAATAGATATTGGGAAATGGGAAGAAAATGTTCAAATGGGAAAAAGAACAAGGTGGGGGAGGGGGAATGGAAGGAAGGGACAAGAAAAAAAGAGGACAGAAGAAAAATGGAAACAAAGCTTTTGTAAATAAGGAGGGGAAAGAAGGGTTGAAGCGAGGGGAGGAGGAGGGGAAAAAAAGAAGAAACAAGATACATCACATACAGGTACAAATTCCCTATGATGAATGTAATCATTATGTATATCTAAAATATACCAAAAAATTTTTTAAAACTAAAAGAAAAAAAGTAAAATTTGAGAACCCAGAGACTATAATCATGAATTTGCCTAAGCAACCACACTTTAAAGAAAATGAACTCAATACTTTATTTCAGAGAATTTAAAAAAAGGAGGGGGAGGCGGGGATTTAGCTCAGTGGTTCCGCCGCCTGCCTCACAAGCACAAGGTCCCAAATTTGATCCCCAGTACCAAAAAATTAAAAATAAAAAAAGGAGAGGGGAGCTCTTAAGTTATTTTTTTGAAATAAGCATTATAGCGATAATAAAGCCAAACAAAAAGTCAAGACAATGCTTCACTTCAGTCTCACTTTTAGTACCAATTCAAATACCAGGCAGCCCATAAAATAATAATACACTAAGTAGGCTTATTGCAAGAATGCAAGGAAAGCTCACTATTGTAAAATGTCATATAATTTTACCATGTCTTGGAAATAAAAGAGAAAACAATTTTATGATTATTTCCATTGATGTTGAATTGATATTTAGTTCTTAAAATGCAATGTCTATTCTTAATAAATCTTACTAGCTGGTTTCTTTAATTAAACAAATACGGTACTTACTCAACATTATAAGCCATACAGGGTTCTAGGCACGTGAGTTAAGACAGTGCAAAAAATAGAAGTCTGTACCCTCTTGAGACATACATTTCAGTGGAAGAGACAGGTAATAAGGAGTAAGCATCATAATTAAATTACCTAGGATGTTAGAAGGGAGTAAGCAGTATGGAAAAAAAAGCAGACCAGGGTAGGGAAGTGAGAACTGCTCAGAGTGGGAGGCAAGAGTGGTTTTAAGTTGAGTAGTTAGGGTGCCCAATGAGAAAGGGGCTTTCAGCAAAGGGTGGAAGGAATCATGCAGCTCTCTGGGGAAAGGGGGTTCCGAAAGGAGGGGCATGCCAGTTTAGTTGAATAAACAGCAAGGAGGCCACTATGACTGGAATTTGATTAGTGTAAGGTGTGAGAAAAGGTGTGGTACTTGAGGGTGTCACAACTACACCCTCTCAGAACCACATCAAAAGACAGAAAAGACAATATCTACTACCAAGTTTCTTTTCATTAGGAAGGAAAGTACCATAGGTCCTAGAGCTCTAGCAGGCTTTATAAACTATTAATTATCCTCTACATTAATCCATATATTTAAAGCAATCTCATCTTTATGTTTTTTCTGGTACTCAGGTCCTTCTGCATGCTTGATAAGTACTCTACTACTGAGCTATACCTCCAGCTGCACAATCCCATTTTTTTTTTTAAAAACCAACAAAATTTTCTAATATGTCAGCTGATTCTCAAGTTCACATAGGAGATAAACAAGCAAAAATAAATACCAAAACTCAAAGAAAGAAGCACAAATAAGGAAAGCACACCCTATCCCACTAGTAGAATAACTAGACAAGTATCTGAAAGAAAATAAAGTTGGATCCCTATTTCACATCTTAAGTCAAAATAGATTCCAGATTGGTTGGAAGTGGTGGCACACATCACTGGTGGTGTAATTCCAGCACAGAGAGGCTGAGGCAGGAGGACTTCTGTGAGTTCAAGGCTACCCTGGGCCACATAGTGAGACCCTGTCTCCAAAAACAAACAAAAGATTTCATCTTGATCAGAAGGAAGAGACCTATGTGATTAGAGACAACAATGGACAGGAGACTAACTTTTCACTATAAACCCATATGTCTTTTAAGTTTTGTAGTACATGCTCTGCATATTTAAAATTAAGTTTTAATGTGCAGGCTCTTACATGAGCAATATAATATAGGAGAATGACCATAGACCTGAGACTTTAGTGGCACTTTCTGGTACTGACTTTGTTTTTAATGAACTTGTGACCTTTGGCAATTCATTTCATCTTCTTTTCTAGAGTAAAGAGTTAGGATTAGGTCAGATGGATTCTAGATTCTTTGACTTCTAAAGATCTTTAACACTATATGCTAAAACTTATAAACTTACCCAAGAATCCTTTTATCCACTGTAACTAGTTTTGATGGTTTCTCTAATAAGCACGAAAAAGTTATTGTGGATTTAGCAGGAAACATCATTCAGTGCCCACTCCACATCATTACAATGGCATTAAGACAACATGAAAAGTATATTTAGGGCTCAGCCAGGAATTTCTGGGTTGTTAATAATGAAAGTAATTGGTCCTCTGTCATACAAAAATAGATAAGGGAAGGGTTGCCTAATAGGATGGGATGCATAGGATGGTGAAGCTTGTGGCTCAGACCAGAGGTTACCAAAGGGACACGACAGTCCACGGCCATTTAGCAGTCTATAACTCAGAGGCCCATTTTCTCATTTGGGGTTTAAATCTTTGAACTTTTCTGAGCCTCATCTTTTGGCTGCTCTGTAAAATATTTCCACCTCAAAAAAAAGAATCAAAAGAAACATGTCAATCTAACATCTTTACTAAATAATAGCAATTAATCACTTTCTTAGCCAATAGATCAATTATTTGATATGTCTCAAGGAATTTAAAATCTGGTAGGCATCTTACCTATCATATAGTCTAAATTTCCATTTTACAGATTAGAAAAGTGAAGATTAGAGGAGGCTTAAGATAAATAGCCAGCCATATGATCATCTCAATAGATGCAGAAAAAGCATTCGACAAAATCCAACACCCATTCATGATAAAAACCCTACAGAAAATTGGAATAGAAGGTCTCTATCTTAACCTGATTAAGGCTATCTATGAAAAACCAACAGCCAACATCATACTAAATGGTCAAAAACTGAAAACTTTCACGCTAAAATCAGGAACAAGACAAGAATGCCCACTATCACCACTCCTGTTCAATATAGTTCTGGAAACATTAACCACAGCAATTAGAAAAGAGAAAGAAATAAAAGGAATAAAGATAGGAAAAGAAGAAGTGAAACTGTCATTATTTGCTGATGATATGATACTTTACATAGAAGACCCAAAAAACTCCGCCAGAAGACTTCTAGACTTAATTGACAGATTCAGTAGTGTAGCCGGATACAAGGTCAACACTCAAAAAACAATAGCCTTCTTGTACACAAATAACAGACTCACTGAGAGAGAAATTAGGGAAACAATTCCTTTTACAATAGCATCCAAAAAAATGAAACATCTAGGAATTGATCTAAAAAAGGAAAAAAAAAGACCTCTACACTGAAAACTATAGCACTCTGAAAAAAGAGATTGAAGAGGATACAAGAAAATGGAAAGATATCCCTTGCCCCTGGGTAGGAAGAACCAATATAGTGGAAATGGTCATACTTCCAAAACTACTATATAGATTCAATGCAATGTCAATTGAAATTCCAACAATATACTTCACGGAACTAGAGAAAACAATCCAAAAATTCATTTGGAACCATAAGAGACCTAGAATAGCTAAAGCAATTCTAAGCAACAGAGACATGGCTGGGGGTACCACAATCCCCAATTTGAAACTATACTACAAAGCTACTGTGATAAAATCAGCATGGTACTGGCAAAGGAACAGACCTGAGGATCAGTGGAATAGATTAGAAGATGCACAAACAACTGCAGACATGCTCAGCCACCTCATCTTTGACAAAGGAGCCAACCACCATCACTGGAGGAAAGACAGCCTATTTAATAAATGGTGTTGGAAAAACTGGATTTCAACCTGCCAAAGATTGAAACTAGACCCATATCTATCACCATGCACTAAACTAAGATCGAAGTGGATTAAAGATCTAAATATTAAGACAGAAACACTAAACTTGCTGGAAGATAAATTAGGTAGAACTCTTGAAGGCATTGACATAGGAAAAGACTTCATGAACAAAACCTCGGCAGCACAGGAACTAGCACAAAGAATCAACAACTAAGATATCATCTTATTAAAAAGCTTCTACACTGCAAAAGAAACCACCAACAGAGCTAACAGACAACCTACAATATGGGAAAAAGCTTTTAGCAGCTGTACCTCAGACAAAGGACTACTATCTAGAATATATAAAGAACTTTAAAAAAATCAGGCCCCCCAAATTCAAAGATCCAATTCAAAAATGGGCATCTGAAATGAACAGACATTTCTCAGACAAGGAAGTAAAAGCAGCAAACAAATATATGAAAAACTGTTCAACATCACTGGTCATTTGAGAGATGCAGATGAAAACAACACTGAGATTCCACCTCACCCCACAAAGAACGGCTGCTATCAAGAAATCAACAAATAATAAATGCTGGCAGGGTTATGGGGAAAAAGGAATGCTTCTCCATTGCTGGTGGGAGTGCAGACTGGTGCATCCACTGTGGAAGTCTGTATGGAGATACCTCAAAGAACTAGGGCTAGAGGTCCCATTTGACCCAGCTATTCCCCTGCTGGGTATCTTCCCAAAAGAATTAAAAGAATCATACCACAGTGATATATGTGCACCCATGTTCATAGTGGCACAGTTTGTAATAGCTAAAGCTTGGAAGCGGCCCAATTGCCCATCAACTGGAAATTGGATAAAGAAAATGTGTTTTTTTTTATAAAATGGAGTACTACTCAGCCTTAAAGAACGAAAAACTAGAGTCATTTATAGCTAAATGGATGCATATTGAGGCCATACTCTTAAGTGAAATAAATAGGACACACATGTGTAAATACTGAATAGTTTCACTAGTGTGAGAAATTGATAGTGTAAACAAGAGTTAAAATGATTAAAATGAATAATTGATAATTTGAAATAGGAAAAAAGGTCCAAAGAAGAAGGAGTGAAGGGAAGGGAAGGGGAAAGAAAAAGAGGGAAAGGAAAAACTATGAGAAAAGAAAAAAAATGGAAATGAAATCTATGTAAATAGGGAAAGGCAGAGGGGGTGAAGGGTGCACAGGTAATGGGGGAAAAAAAAAAGAACCAAGATATATCATGTACAGGTACAAACACCCAATGATAAATGTAAACGAATTGTGTACCTAAAATGTACCAATAAAAGAACTAAAAGGAAAAAAAAAAGATAGATAGCCAGTTCCTGCAAATCCAAGATAAAAATTCAAGTGTTTCAGCATTTGGTCTGAAGCTGTTTCCAATATGTCATCTTTTACCCTTATATTATTCTCCAAACTATGTTGTCACTTACATGTCAGAATATTATCAGCTTACTAAAAGTATGGCAGTGGTAATGGTGATTTTTTTCAATAAGGGTTTGGTTTAATCCACTCTACCTGGACCTTGGTATTCTTTAGACCTATGACCTTCGGTATAGAGCTTCTAAGCAGGCAACTGAAGAAGGGGACTACATAGAAAACCTAAACTCCATTTAGAACCACCCTTGAGAAGTTGTCTCTTAGCCAGCCCTCCCCATCACTGTCAGTCTCCAATTGCTTTCTCAGGAACATTTGTCTGACACATTTTCTTGGTAACCTTCTGTCCCCCATTTCCCACTTCCATTCCCAGCCAAAATGATTCTTAGAACTCACAAACTTCTCTCAGACACAAGCACAGCCTAATTCTACCCAGGAAACAGCTTTCCTTGGGGATTTGTATTTTCCTTTAACTTAAGTAGGTCATTGCACTAAAGGAAGTGTAAAGACAGAATGAATGAAAATCAGCGGCTAGATTTGGCTTGTGCTTGTGTGCCATCTGTGGAAAATGCAGGGAGCTGGGTGAGTAGCAGGGCTGCAGGCTGGCCAGGGAAGTCCCTGCGAGCCTTCTGATGACTCAGACCTTACGGCGTTACTAGTCAGGCAGACAGAGGGAACGTTTGAGAGACCTTAATCCTAAAGATGTGAAATCACTGTCTTGCCTGCATCTACATGTAATTCTTCTCATTGAGAGAAGAACTCAGCAGAGGACAAGAGATAAGCTGCATGAAAGAATGCCATTTTGCACACTGAGAAGTGGTGTTTGGGGCTGAAAAAGTGGAGATGAGTAACATGAAATGCAGAGGTCTTATTAGCATAACTGACTTTCTTTCAACAAAAATAGAATTACCTAATTCTCATCCCACCCAAGCTGCCCCATCTCCCTTTAAAGAATCCATTTGAGTAAGCAGAGACCTACTCTCCACAAAATAAATACTCCCAGGTGGATATGGGACCTTAGGTAAGACAGCCTGTATAATTAGATGGGGTGAACTGGGAGTAAAATTACAAGAGTAACCTTGCTAGGTAAAAGGAAGGAAGAGAGGGCTGGGGCATAGTTCAATGGTAGAATGCTTGCCTAGTGCACACAAGGCCTTGAATTTGATCCTCAGCACCACAAATAAAAAAATAAAGTGAGAAGAGTGGTCAAGAGAAAACATAAATATTGTGGGGAGTGAATGTTCCTGGCAGGTAGCAACCCCGCTGTATTCTTATGTATGATAGCACAGTTTGTCCTCACCTTTTCTGGAAACCACCTAGAAGTTTACTTCCTACAACATGCAGCAAAGTCTATTCTGCTACTACTACCAGCAAACACCCTACCCCATCACCAAGCATGATCTATGTCATTGCTTGGGCATTGCCACTAAACCTAACAGGCTGTAGGTATTGGTATCTTGAATCTTCCAGGAGGTAAAACCACTCTGGAACATCATGAAATTCACAGCTTTTATCATAGTTGCCCTTTTTTTTTTTCTTTTGGCTACGTTGGAGATTGAACTCAGGGCCTTGCACATGGCAGGTATGTGCTCTACCATTGAATTTTAACCCTAGCCATGCACTTAAACCTTTCACTGTTAAGATATAGTAATGGACTGAACATCTGTTGGTACTCAATGTGAGGCTGCTCCCTAAGACCACTCTGCTCTGTTGGAATGTATACACTTCCATTTATTCACTCATTCATTAATATTTGTGGGGCACCTAGGAAGCAAGTCAGTTTCTGAAAGGACAGAACATTGAGAAAAGCGCTGTCTTGAACCTAATGTTCTAGAAGCACTGACCCACAGAGCTAACGATGTGAACCATACATATAATTTTAAATCTCTAGTAGCCATGTTTTAAAACTGTAGAAAAGATGCTGAGCACAGCGTCACACATCAGTAATCCCAGCACTCAAGAGGCTGAGACAGGAAGATCATAATAAATTCAAAGCCAGTATAAGCTACAAAGTGAGTTCAAAGCCAGTCTGAACTACATAATGAGATCCTGTCTCTAAATAAATAAGTTAATTATAAATAAAAAGGAGATCTGAGGAGATATTAGAAAATAGAAACATATCCCCTGTTCCTGGATAGGCAAAACCAATATAGTCAAAATGGCTGTACTTCCACAACTGTTATACAGATTTAATACAATGCAAATAAAATGTAAATAGCATTCCTCACAGAACTAGAGAAAGCAATCCTAAAATTCATATAGAACTAGAAGAGACCTAGAATAGCAAAAACAATTCTGGGCAACAGGGGGAAGGCAGGGGGCATCACAATGCTAGACTTCAAGTTATACTACAAAGCTACAATGATTAAAACAACATGATATTGGCAAAAAAAACCAGACTTCTTGATCAAAGAAACAAAATAAAAGATGCAGAAACAACTCTGGGTACACTCAGCTACCTTATCTTTGATAAAGGGGCCAAATACTCTCACTAGAGGAAAGACAGCCCCTTTAGCAAATAGTACTGCTGAAACTGGCTTTCCACATGCCAAAAAGTAAACCCTGGCCCATACTCTTACTATGCACTAAACTAAAATCAGAATGCATCAAAGATCTAAATATTAAAACACAAACACTGTACTGGAAGACAAAATAGGTAAAATGCTTGAAGACGTTGTTATCAGCAAAGACTTTCTGAACAGAACCCCAGTTGCACAAGAAATAATACCAAGAATCAATCAATGGGATCACATCAAATTAAAAAGCAACAACAAAGCACACACAACAAAGCAAACCACCAACAGAGTGAAGAGACAAACTACAGAATAGGAAAAAATATTTGCCAGCTACTCCTCAGGCAAAGGACTAAAATATATCTAGAATATATACTGAACTCAATAAAATTAGATCCCCAAATTTAAAGACCCTATCAAAAACTGGGCATCTGAAATGAACATATGCTTCTCAGAAGAAGCAGTACAAATGGCCAATAAATATATGAAAAAATGTTCCTGAAATTTGAGAAATGCATATTAACACTGAGATTCCATCTCACTTCAGAAAGAATAGCTATGTTCAAGAAATCAACCAATAACAAATACTAGTGAGGGTGAAGGGAAAAAGGAACCCTTCTTCATTGATGGTGACATTGTAAACTTGTATCATCACTAAGGAAAATATTATGGAAATTCCTCAAAAAACTAAAACTAGAAATTCCATTTGACCCAGCTATTCCCCTAAAAGTATACCTTGATTTAGTAAAATTGTCTTATATGTTTTACATTTTTTGGCCTGTTAGTTTAGCTGCACATGTCATAAATAAATCTATAAGGATTTATAAGGTAAATACATGAATCTGATGCTGGTAAAAAAGGGGGGTGGAGGGGAAGAGGAAAGAAAGAATTAAGATGTGTTATGTACATGTACTAATTACCCACAATAAATGCAATCATTATGTACTGCAAACATGTACTAATAAAAATAAAAATTTTTGAAAAAAGAATAAATTTTTCCCATATAGTCCAACAAAAAATTTATTAATGAGGCATTTGACATTCTTTTTTGTACTAGGTCTTTGAAACCAAGTGTTATTTTATACCTACAGCCCATCTCTATTCAGACACTGCTATAGTTTAGAACTGGAATGACTCACAAAGGCATGTGTACTAAAGAATTGGTCCCCAGCCTGCGGTACTACTGAGAGATGGTAGAACCTTTACACAGTGGAGCTTAGTGGAAGGAAGTTAGGTCACTGAGGGGATGCCTTTGAAAAGGATATAGGGACCCTTGGCCCTGCCTCTCTATTTCCAGCAGCCATGAAGTGAGCAGTTTCTTCTGCCACACAATCCTGCCATGATGTATTATGCTTCCATGGGTCCAAAAGGATGGGACCTACCAACTATAGCCTCCAACCTCTGAAATCAGATGAAAATAAACCTTCTTTCTTTTTAAGTCGATTGTCTCAAGCATCTTTTTCCAAATGGAAAGCCGACAAACACAAATACTAAAGTTTGTAAGAAATATTCAATCTAGAATGAATAATTGATAATGTAAAATGGAAGAAAAGGTGCAAAGGGGTAGGGGTAGTGGGAGGGGCAGGGGAAAGGAAAGAAGGGAAAGGAAAAATGCTGAGAAATGGAAAAAATGGAAATAAAGTCTTTGTAAATAGGGAAGGGTGGAGGGGGTGAAGGGAGGGCTAGGAATGGGGAAAAAATAAGAACCAAGATGCACTATGTAAAGGTACAATTCCCAATGAGAAATGTAATTGTGTTGTACACCTACAATGTACCAATAAAAGAATTTAATAAAAAAAGAGAAATATTCAATCTATATTTAGAACTCATAAATTTTACAGTTGATGTATAAAGGTGCATGCTCAAGTAGTTACAAACATGGTTACAAGTTTTCCAATAGCTTTATGCTTAGTTATTAAATATGAATTAAGTAAAATTAAGCAAAATTTAAAACTCAGTTATTTGAGGGCTGGGGATTTAGCTCAGTGGTGCCATCGTCTGCCTCACAAGTGCAAGGTCCCAAGTTCGATCCCCAGTACCAAAAAAAAAAAAACCCCAAAACTCAGTTATGTGAATATGCTAGGCACAACTCAAGTGTTAAGTAGCCCCATTTAACTAGTGTCTGCTATATAAGATACTGAAGCATTAGAAGGAAAAGTAGTCAAATGAACTCATGTACAACTATAGAGTTATAATTGTGATAGGAGAAAAGGAGTATAACTACATTGTATACTATTTGACTATGAGGGGAGGGGAAAACGTTCTTAAGAAAGTGCTATTTAGCCATTCTGAATGTTAATAAAGGGAGAGAAAACATCTGAACCAAAGGGTTTTCCTGGAAAAATATGCAGCATTTACTAAGACCCCAAGGCAGAAAGGAATAGGATGAAGTCTGTATTAGTCAGCATCCTGTGGGGAAACAGATGGCCCTTTTTGACTGGGCAACTTCAGGAACATTTAATAAAGAGACTATTTAACTAAACAAGACAAAGCTATGAGAAAAATAGTGTAGAATATGTAGTACTTTAGGTTAGAAATAGCAGGGTGCCACTAGCCACCACCTCTACCCCAACTTAAAGGGGCAAAGGAAGAAAGCAGTTTTTAAAAGCTGGAATGTGTATGGAACATATTTTTAATTTGAGACATGGTCTCACTAAATTGTTCAGGTGGGCCTTGAACTTATGATCTTCCTGCCTCAGCCTCCCAAGAAGCTGAAGTTACAGTGTTACGGGCAAGCGAGTTAGAACTATATAGATGTGCCATATTGCATCAGATTTGAGTCTGTTTGTTAAAGCCAGTAATTGAGGGGGGCTAGGGCTCAGAAAGTTCTCTCAGCACTGAGAAGCAGTTTGATTTCTCCTTTTAAACCATGCTTTCAGTTGGGGAGGGCTCAAGGGGAGAGCAAGCAGAATTTTACAGAAACAGAACTGTACCAGGTTAGTGGGAGCAAGAGGAAGTTTCACACACTAGGTGAGCTATAAAACATTGTGCAACTGCAACAAGATTGCTACCAAACAGAATGTGGGTTTTGGGTGCTTTGTCCAAGCGTAAGCACACAATAGTGGTAAGGTTCAAGATGGAGTCGGGTTGGCTGTCACAGGCAAGTGTTGTGACACACTAAATTCGATCTTACAGTTTTGAAGTCCTAAAACTGAAGTGTTGGCAGGGATGCATTTATTCCAGAAGCTCTGAAAGGATCTATTTCTTTTCTTTTTCCTGCTATTAGAAGCTTCTGCATTCCTTGGCTCACAGACTCTTCCTTACATCACTCTGGCCCCTGCCCCATCACATTTTCTTCTCTTCCTTTAAGCCTCTTGTATGCCTCTTACAAGGACCCTGGGGATTACATTTGGCCTGGTGAAACAATCTAGAATCTTCCAGGAGCCCCATCTCAAAAATCCCTAACTTAATCACATCTGCAAATTCCCTTCCACCACATAGGGCAACATATTCCAAAGTGTTAGTAATTAAGATTTGGACATTTATGGGGTTGAGCTTATTCTATCTGCCATGGTGTGTTAAGAAAGGGTGTAAAAGCCACTAGGGTGGATTGCAAAGAGCAAGGAGGGAATATGAGAGTTATGATGAAGAATGGAGTGCAGCAATGTAGGGTGTAGTTCATGGTAAGTATTTCCTTCTTATACCCAATGAAAAGTTATTAAATTTATATTTTGAAAAATTGTATTTTAACTCCAAAATGAAAAATAGATTGAAAAAATCACAAACTCACTTAAGATGAGTTGACAATTGTATAGTAATTAGATGAAGGAAGAAAATGACTTGGACTAAGGACATGGCTATAAATGTAAAAAGAATTGAAAAAAGTAAAGTTTGTAGAACTTGGTAATCATCTGAGCAATGAGGGGTGAAAGTTAAATATGATGCTTATGTTTTGTCTTGCTGAAAGGGATCATGAGTACTACAGTCCACTGCAATAAGAAACAATGTACTTGGAGTACATTTGTTTGAGGGACAGGAGATGTGGTTTAAACATCGTGAGTTTGAAGTGATTTTAAGAAAAGCAAGTAGAAAAGTCAAATGGGCAATTGTACAGAGGTAGAGAGTATAGGATTTCCTCTGGTTTTGAAAGAAAGCTTCAAATCTTGGTTTTTAGTCATTAAAGTCTTGGGTATGAATGAAATCACTTAGAAGGGAGTCCAAGTAAAAGACTACTTAGCACCTCACCTTGAGAGACTGGAAGAGTTAAGGACCAGAAGAAACAGGGAGAAGGATTCTGAAGCATCATAAAAACTAAGGAAATATATGAAAAGAAGATGTGGTCAAAAAGGTTGATAGTTTCTTAGAGTTTGGTAAGTGAATGTCTGGAAAAGCAAATATTAATTCACCCACACTATCAATTCATGAGATTCTGGTGAAATAGTTTACATTTATTCCTGCTCTGACTCCCCACCCCTTTTAAATCATGATGGCCATGGTGACTGGTTTAGGGGTAGGTACATAACCTCTGAGGGCTAATGAAATGCACTGACTGAGACTTAGAGGAAAGAGAGTATCATTCTTGCTGCCTTGAAATTTGAAGAGATACAGATCCTGGGACTGTTGCTATCCTCTTGCTGCCATGTGACATTAGGACTAAAGGCAAAAGATAAAGATGATGAGAAATCAGTATGTGTGGTATGGAGACGGAACACAAGGTCTTTGCACTGAACTATATCCTCATTCCTTTTTTTTATTATTATTTATTTATTTATTTATTTATTTATTTATTTTAGTCTCACTAAGTCACTAAGTTGCCCAGGCTTGGCTGAACTTGCCATCACCCTGCCTCAACTTCCCGGGCTGCAGGGATTACAGGCTTGCACCAGCATGCCTGGCTGAGAAACCATTTATTACGATATCTTCTGAGTTCTAACTCCACCTGTGCCTGAAGCTTGATCTAGCTCTAAACTTTCAACTTAAAATGACCCAATAAATTAACTTTCTGCATAAGCCAAGTATTCTGTCACTTAAAATAGAAAGAATCATAACTCTAGGGAAGAATAAGTAAAATGACACCTATGTCTAAGATCTTTAGAAGGAAAATTCTTTATATATCAAGTTGATCGGAGTTGACTAAAATTCTCATTAAAATCATAATAAAGCTATGAAAATAGAGAGTCCTGAGCACAGAAAAATAAGATGTAAATACCAGAAGAGTTTCTATGCTCACCAGCTGCAATTTAAGGCAAAACTCTGAAGTAAGTAGGAATATATGTAAACAGTATTAAAAAGTATAGTCCTAGGGCTGGGGATTTAGCTCAGTGGTTTCGCTGCCTGCTGCACAAGTGGTAGGACCTGAGTTCGATCCCTGGCACAAAAAAAAAAAAAGTATAGTCCTAGACTGCCTTAAATAAGTAGCTTTTTTTTGTGTGTGGTACCGGGGATCGAACTTGGGTCCTTGAGCTTGCAAGGCAGCAGAACCACTGAGCTAAATCCCCAGCCCAATAAGTAGCTTTTTTATTGTGACCAGGAATCTGGTTCCAAGGTTTTCATATTCTCTTTTGTCTTGAGCTTGTCTCTTTCATGAACCCTGAAATGGCAATTTTACAGATGCATGAATTATAATATTCATGATTTCCACAGCATTGTAATTGTGCTCAGTAATTCTAATTTTCATTGACATAAAAGTTACAGACTCCTGGGACTTTCTCAGTAAAACCTAAGACTGTTGCTAGGTACCTCACAAAAATGAATGTCCCCTTTTGGGGAGCTGAAAATTTTGACCTTGAATAACTTTTACATTTGGAAGCTAAAATTTACAGGCCTTGTCTCCTCTGAACCCGTTTATTTAAAAACTCAACAAAATGTAGCTACTGCTTATAGCTACTGCTATAAGGGAAGAGAATTAATCTAATAGAAGGAAATCCACAAATATTTGTCAAGTACCTGCCATACACAAGACAGCCTACTAGGCACATGCAGAGGCTTGAGACATGTGTTACCCTTAAAGAGCTTGGACACTTGTGGTAGAGATAAGACATACTCATGAAGCATCAGATATAATGCAATATTTAATAAGTATCCAGAAAGGTGTAGTACAAACAATAAGAACTTACTCATTAGAACAGCAAGAAATTAGTGTGGACTGGAATACCTTTGAGTAGGCGTAACTAAAGGGAGACGAAATAAAGATCTGTTGCAGAAAGACCTGGATAAACTACCATGGGGGATGGTTATAGGTAACTGTGTTATACAATCTGGCTGTAGCAATGATTCTTGTAGGGCTTTACTGTGGGGTGGGGGTGGGGGTTTGAAGAGGGAGGGGAATTAGATAACAACCTAAAAAATGTAGACTTAGGGTCGGGGATTTAGCTCAGTGGCACCATGCCTGCCTCACAAGGGCAAGGTCCTGAGTTTGATCCCCACTACAAAAAAAAAAAAAAAAATGTAGACTTAGTCTTAAATGAAGTATTTAAGACTGTGTTGAGGACTAAGTCAATGGGAACAGGCCACCTCTTTCCTCAGTATCAAAGCCTTTGCAGCTATTGACGCAAGAGCCTGAACTTGGTTTGAACGTGGAATAATTAGCCTTTATTGATCAATGAAATATAAAATGAAAAACTGAAGAGGGTGGGACTGGGTCCTGGGAAACTTGGGCATTGCACTAATAAAGTGAGATTTGCATTTCAGATATCCTCCTCTAGCGCTATCGGAGAAGGGATTCAACAAGGATGAGACTGAAAGGAGGCCAGGTAAAGGCTATGGCAAACCCCAGCCAAGAATTAATGGTGAACTGTACTAAAGGAGTGACAATAGGAAAAAGCAGAAGGATATAAATCAAAGGGATATTTAGGGTTCAATATTAGGACTGGTGATTATCATTGAGTGTCAAGGTGATGAGAAGGGAAAATTCCAGAATGATCCCCAGGTTTTTTACTTGGAGAATGCTATGAACTGAATTGTATGCTCCCGCACCCTAGTTTTCATATATTGAAGCTTTCACCCCTAATGTGATGATATGTGGAGATGAGGTTTTGGGAAGTTAATTTAGATCATAAGCATGAAGTCCTCATGATGGAATTAATGCCTGCAAGAGGAAACGCCAATTTTCCCTCTCCTTGTGCCTCTATCTCCTACTTTGTGAGGGCACAGGGAGAAGAGGATATCTGTAAGCCAAGAAGGGGACCCTCGCCCTCACCAGGGGACAGACCTGCCCAGAACCTTGGTCTTGGACTTCTCAAACTCTACAGCTGCAAGAAATAAATTTTTAGACTGAGGCTGTAGCTCAGTGGCAGAGCATTTGCCCAGCATGCACAAGTCCCTGGGTCCAATTACCAGCACAGAGAGAGAGACAGAGAGACCTACAGAGAGAGAAAGGAAAGAAAGAAAGAAAGAAAGAAAGAAAGAAAGAAAGAAAGAAAGAAAGAAAGAAAGAAAGAAAGAAAGAAAGAGAGAGAGAGAGAAAGGAAAATTCCTGTCATTTAAGCTATCAGACTAGGGTATTTTGTTATGGTAGCTAGAGCTACCGGGTGGAGAACCAGGTGGAGAGTAGTACCATTAATCAGGATATAGGAGACTGTTCCTTTGGAAAAGGTGATGAGTTGAATGTTAAACATTTTGTGAATCAGGTCTATTTGGCTGCAAGTTATGGAAACCTATATCGAAGTATCTTAAATAACTTCATAAGGTCACAGAACCAAGTAATGGAAACACAGGCAGAGACACTTCAAGATGAAATTCTAAAACACTAGAACTTGTTCTCTGTCCTGCTCACCCCGCACGCACGCTCTGTCTCTCTCTGACTCTCTCTTTCTCTCTCTCTCTCTCTCTGTATGTATATATATATATACATGTATATATATATCACTCCCCCTCTACACTTGGCTTCTGCTTGACATTTAAAACTACCGTAATGATGACTGGTTTTTCTTCATAATTATATTGAGTTTCCCTGAAGGCAAAGAATAGTCAGACACCAGCTATAGTGATCAACAAAGGCTAAAGTCAGACTTCAGTCCTACAGAGTGTGTCTTCAATATTGTAGCATGTAATACTATTTGCCTGTTGTCTAAACTTCAGTATGCTTATTCAGTTTTATCAGATGCTAATTTTTTTTTGTTAGTAGTGGGGACTGAACATTGAGCTACATACCTACTCCCCCCACCAGGGATCGAACTCAGGACCTTGCACTTGCAAGGCAGGTGTGGCAACACTTAGCTAAATCCCCAGCCCCCTGGCCCCTTTTATCCTTTGATACAGGGTCTGGCTTAATTGTCCAGGCTGTGCTCAAACTTGTGATCTTCTTGCCTCAGCCTCCTGAGTGGCTGGGATTACAGACATGGCCACCACACCCAGCTAGTTTTATCAGATGCTAACTATATTTAATTTCATTTTATTTGTTCAGGCTGTCAGTAACAGTTACTGGTGGCTAATTTATGCATGTTGGAAGCATCAAGGGATATATATTTTTTAAAAGCAGCCACTTTTCCTTAGGGAACAATCAAAGTAGTGACAAGAACAGTGTATTGGTCTGCTTTCCTGCTGTTGGGACAAAATAATTGACACCCACAACAACTAAAGCTAAGAGAGGTTTATTAGGGCTCACAAATTCAGAAGTTTAGCCCATGACCGGCTGGGTCTAGGCAGGAACATCTTGGTGGAAGGGCATTGCAGAGAACAACTGCTTACTTTGTGGCAGCTGGGAAACAGAGCACAGAGAAAGAGCACTGGTTAGAAACATACCATCCAAAGGAAGCCCCCTACCTCCTCCAATTGGGCCCCACTTCATAACATAAAATTCACCTATGACTATCAGTGGATTAACCCACTGATGAGTAGAGCACTCCCATGATCAAATCACCTCTCCAGGAGTGTCGTAATCCAGTCAGTTGACAATTGAGATGAACTGTCACAACAGTAATTATTGGATAAATCTGGAGGAGGTCTCTCTCAATCTCTGGACCCCAGGTCCCCTGAACATCTTTCTTATCCTATAGGACCCCACACAGATTGGCAAGTGGTCACAACCATTCTTTCACCCACCTTGCAGTGATTTCTGGTTTACTCATTCCTTCATAAGGTTCCCCCCCCCCGCTTTTTTTAGGTTTTTTTTTATTAGTAAACGTTTGCAGTACATAAAGATTACATTTATCATGGGAAGTTGGTACAGGTACATAACTCTTAATTCCTTTTCGCTTTCTCCCTCCTGTATCCCTCCAAGAGCACATTAATTTTGTTCTAACTGAACAACTGAGGTTGGTGCTCATCTTCAAGGCACTCCAAATGGCAAGGAAAGTGTCCGCCAGCAGTTTAGAAATCTAAGAAAGATAGCTACACTTTCCACTGCCACTTTGAACAATTCAAGAAATGAAAACTTATGGGAAGCAAAAATGTTGATAACACACACACGCGCGCGCGCACACACACACACACACACAGAGCTGTGCTCTCTTATAATTACAAGATAACTCCACCCTTGGCCTCCATCTCCTGGAGAACTCTAAAGATACAATTCTTTACTTTTGGTTACAACTTTCCTGTCAATGGCTCTGGCACAAGTCTACTAAAGCGAACTGAACATTGCAACACTGGTAAAATCTCTAGGAGCTGGGCCAAAGGCCTCATAGAAACCAGCATTCTTGCCTACCCTGAACCTCCTGCTCCTCCAAGGTCTTGCACCTACCTGTGCATACTCACCCCTCAGGCCTGTCATTTCCCTTTGGGGCTGCTCACTCTCAGGAATCCTGGCTTCCCTCACAGCTCAGGAGCCTTGAGGGGTGAGCACAGCCTCTCAATGGGATCCACAGCAGACAAACAATTTAGGCTTATCCCCTGAGGCTCCCTCTGTATGAAGATAATGTATGGATGATTGTTAGGAACTCAGAGCCATCTTTCAGTACAAGTCAGGAGAACTGACCAAAGTCCATTTGAGCCATGCATCTCATCTGAAGTTCTAAACAAATTATAGAATGTACCTAACAGTACACCACAGTTTCCATGGGGAAGTGAGTTTTGAGTTCCAGCCATGAACCTTCCTTTGTTGCTGCCGCCAGCAGAACAGCCTGGCTCTCGCTGCCATAGCCTGCCAGCCCAATGGTAGGGAAATACCTGATTCTGCATAGTTTTATATCTTAAAAAGTAATGGGGGAGTGAGGACGGCATGGCTCAGGGGGGTGAAATAAGCTGTGGAGAGAAGAGAGAGGGGCAAGGGGCAGAAGAGCTTAGCTGCCTCTGAAGGTCAGGACCTTCCAGAGACTCATGCTGGGCTTCAGCCCTAGCCAGGCCCTGGTCAGAGAGCCTACACCCCAGCCTTGCTGCTGCAGAGAGCAATAGAGTCAAAAGTTTCAGTAGAAGAGGGCTAGGGAGTAAGAAAAACCTGTCAACCCTATCAGTGAGTTTCTATGGAAGTCAAATAGGATTTTTTTTAAAAGTCCTTTTAAACTAAAGGTAGACCAGTACTGTGATCAGTACTGTTCTTAATGAGGTCAGACCCAATCGATACACTATGTCATGGACTTCTGAAATAATGCAGCTCACAGAAATATTCAGTGTTTGTCAGTTCTATTGGATGTGGCCCTTTTGTGGACTGGAGAAAAACCCTTGATCTCGATCTAATTTCTCTCTCTATTTGCACTTTAATTGATATTTGGTATATGTGGAATCGGGATAAATTTACTTATATTTTTTAAAAATTAAATGTGCAAAAGCACATGGGCCTCTAATTTATTTTATCTCATCTGTTCAGAGAGATTAAAAGAGATTTTCCTAGGTGGTAGAGTAAGAGGAGGTATGAATAAGTTTCCTATATTTTTAATAACCCTTGTTTGGAGACTCAGAAGTAATTTTTAAAATGATAATAACCTGGAAATGTTTCTTTTCATTGCAAATAAATACACATGGATTTAAGTTGGGGGTTTTATCTAAGTTTACCATCATATTCTATTTAAGACATTATGGTGTTAAATTATTTTCACACGATCACATAATCTGAAGTGAAAAAAAAATAAAAAAGGGTAAAGATGATTTAGAAAATTTACCAGGTTCAGGAAAAGAACCAATGGCCTGATTTAACTTTCAGCATCTTGAAGCTTTGGTAATGAGTTGTCAGATTAAATAGGTCCATGATAATTATTTAGATACAATCAATTCAATAGTATTTTTCTGATGTCATGTGCTGACTAATGTAGTATGTCACATGAAGATATACCCATTACTTGTGCAGTATAAAATTCTTGACACATGAGAAAGAAGATAACTATTTAACATGTAATCAACTACCAAACCAACAGCTATTGTCCTCAAATGAGAGAAGGGAGAGAAAACAGGGACCCAGGTGAGCTCCAGGAAATGGTAACAGCTTAAACTAAAAGTTGCTTTGAGGTGTTGGAAATGAGCAAGAGCCCAAGAAAAGTTAACCTTGGCCTTGTAAGAGACAAAAGAAAATTGTCCTGACCCATTCTGGGAGTTGTTTTGGAACAGCTGAGGAAAGATGAACAGAGAGAAGAGTTTTGAGAAGATGGCCCTGTCAGTGGTATGGAGCTGGATACCAGGAAAACACATCAATTACGAGGTCACTGCAGTCTTCTATGGGAGAGGTGATGCGTGGGCACTACTATAGGAGGACATGAAAATGAAGAGGGAGAAAGACAAAAGGCATTTCCACAGATACACAGATATAATGTCTGACTCATTAGACATAAATAGGAGACATTTCACTTCCCTTTTGATTTGTTTGTGAGCTTGTTTCTTTTTTTTTTTATTTAGTTTATTATTGGTACATTTTAGGTATACAATACAATTACATTCATTATTAGGACCTTGTACCATTACAGGATGTATCTTGGTTCTTTGTTTCTTAAGACAGGGTCTCACTCTGTAGTTCAGGCTGGTCTCGAACTCTTTACAACCATCCTTGAACTCAGTAATGATCAAATTCGTAATGATCATCCTTCTGAGTACTATACTAGGATTGATATAGGGGGAAGAGATGTAACTCCCAAACCTGCTAGGTATCTGAAACATGAGTTCGAGTTCTCTAAAATGGAAGAATGAATTCTAGGAACAACAGAGGTTAAGAGTAGGATAATTTTATTAAGAAAGGTTCTAAGAGAGACAGAAGGGGGACTGGAAAGTGGGTTGCCTGCTCACCCCACTTTTCAAAGATGTTTTACACAGCAAAGCCATGTGGTGAGGTGGGTACAAAGTGGACAAAACTATAAGACTTAATGGAAATTTACAAAGTAGGCATGAGGTGGGGCAAAACCATGATCAACCAATAAGATTACAAGTACAGTCACCCAGGTAATATTGATTAAATGGGGAAACAAGTCACGTAGAAAGCATACAAGGAACTGAGCAAGGATTTTCAGTGGAAAGGGGTGGGTCAGGGATCTTTCTTGGAAGATCTTGCTCCCCCACCCAGGTGATTGATACCTATTTAGAATATCAATCACTGCTATTCATCCTACATGCTTGTGGTAGTTTCTCTCCTTTTACAATTCTGGCCTTCAGTAAATGTGTCTTGACTGTCCTCTATGTTGGCTCCTTGACTGTCCTCCATGTTGGCTCCTCCTGGGCTGCCCCTATCCAACTGCCTACAAAATATCTAACTTACCTATCTGCAATAGGATTACATAGGCATGTAAGCCACACCTCTCCCTTTTAAAATTTTCATCTTGGTTCTTCTCTATTTTTCTGGAGCCATTTCCTCTACACCCTTTACTAATATGTCTTGTCTTTTTGTGGTGTTGTTCTGTCTTGTCACTTAATTTTAATTTTTTAGTTTTTAGTTTGTTTTTCCATTATAAAAGTATACATATTTATTTTGAAATATTTGAAAAATATAAAAGAAGCATTAAAAGTGCCTTAATACTGTCTGTCACCACTCAGAGAGGATTCCAAATACATTTTGATGGATGCATTTAGGAGTGACTATTAAACAGGCTGGGCTACGGGGAGATCAAAATGAAGCAGCTACTACAGATTTTTGTGATATCCAACATTTCCTTCAAGTAGGCTTCCTCTGTTCTCCATTCTCTGCCCAAACTTTATTACCCTATTTTTCACCTGTGCAATTTGATTAGCGAAATATTGTATCATATTTTATTGTTTTTGTATGTGTTACTGAAGCACTCTTATTTTATTAACTCTGTATTTCTTTTTCTGCAAATGGTTCATTCATGACTGTAAGACCGAGGGCCTTACCAAACGCTCCGAGGAGCTGACTACAGCGACGATCACCCGGGAAGGAACACACCGGTCAAGTTGGAAAGTAAAACAGACCTTTATTAGTCTGGCCAGACGGCACTCCCAAAGCAAAGTAGCTAAGAGAGGCAACTGGCTCAGAGTCCAAGGCTATTTTTATAGGGGGTTGAGGGGGAGGTTAACATGTAGATTTACGGGAAAAAAGGAACAAAGGTTGGTGGTCGACTGTCACGTACTAACGGTCAGCAGACACACAGTAATGGTCACGACCATATGGTCACGACCGTCACGTACTGATGATCAGCAGACACAGTGATGGATTGTTCTACCGATAGTGGGTCCGGGAATTTTTGTTCTCCGGACAAACAAGGGGTTGAATGATTTACTTAGGAACTTTGCTTTGTTACAGATTTTATCTACTATTTCAAGACTAACAAGCACATTCTAACCATTAAATTTTAAACATAACAGAGGCTAGGGGAATAAATGAATTTTGAATCATACAATCCCACATTCCCCACTGATTTTCTGTAATCTTACGCATAAATGTAGGCATCCATTGTATATAACAGCATGATAATAATAAGCAAATACATATGATTATAATGGCAATGAATAGTTGTTTTAACCATTGTAGGTTGGGTAACCACGAAGTTAACCATTTAAACAAGTCCCCGCCATCCTCATCATGTACTTTTTGAGCCAGATCTTTTAATTGTTCTATCTCTTCCTTAATTTTTGGACCATTATCAGTTAGATTGAAGCAACACATATTTTTTACTTTTTCACAACCTTGGTGTTGGAAGAGCAACAGGTAATCTATTGCTGTTCTATTGTCTAAGATTGTCTGCCTTTGCTCTTGTAATTCTTGGTTGATTAGCACCAAGGCTGACGAAGTGGCATTTAACCCTTTTACTACTTTACAAGCTAATTTTCGTACTGCTTTTTCAGCATGTACTCCTATAGACGGCAAGGCAACAAAAGATGCTATCATGGTTAATACTTCTGCATCTGTTAACAGACCCATGTCATCATCGCATCCTGGTGCAGTGTAAGGTGACCACCGTTTAGTTCTGTTAGGCACAATTAAATCAGTTCTATCTGGTAATACTACAGCTAATCGACTTAAACAACAACGAGTTTTAGTCAAATTGGCTGGAATGTAGTTGAAAGTTTCTCCTTCACAGGTATAAAACCATCCCATTGGCAGGGAAATATGGCAGTTGTTATATACAATTTTCTGTTCTACTCGGCAGGACATTTCTTTTAACCGTTTGATCTTCAAACATTTAGTTGTACAATTTTTATACACAGCACATTCAGTCTTATTTGACATGATCACTTTAGGTGTATATAATTTGACAGCATTTTTAGGCTTATGACATGTGACAGGTCCCCAATTATAACTATCTACATAAGCAAGTTTCTTTTGTGGAATATCTTTAAACAGAGTATAAGGCCGTATTGACTCTAAAGGGGTGCATACCGGGATAAGACAACTTCCTAATACATAATGAAAATTTACATCAACACTTAAACAGAATTCAGATAGGTTAAGCGAGTTTGCCAATTGAATCCATATATTTTTTGTGTGATCTAACTCTCCTGAGGGCAATACTGTCAATATCCTGGTAAATATTATCATGAAGGTGAAGCATTTCCAACCCGCTCCAATCTTAGCTTTTGGTCGCCCGGTTGGCTGATAATCTTCCATTTGTCCTTTTTGATGTCCGCGGCGGGTCCTGGCTTTAGATGGTTGTGATGTATCCAGGCAGAATGTCCAGCCACCTTCATCGCCAAGGGAGTTGACAGGACAACAGGAACCGGTCCCTTCCAACGGGGTTCCAGGGTCTTGGAATCAAACCTGTGAATAAAAACCAAATCTCCCGGCTTATAGGGTAAAGGTTGTAACGGTTTTTCATTTGGACTAGTCATTTTCCTTCGTAATGTCTCATGTAGCTCTGACTGAAGCTGATGAACTGCCTTCAAGGATTTAAGGAGCCGAAGGTGGGAAAACTTTTCCTTTAATTCTACATCTATTAATGGAATGATTGGGGGAGATCACCCATAAATAATTTGGAAGGGGGACAGATTGAGGGGAGGCTTGGGAGTACATCTCGTTCGGAGGAGGGCAAAAGGGAGAAGCTCTACCCAACCTAGTTCAGTCTCCAAGCATAATTTAGTCAAAATTTCCTTTAAAGTCCTATTTGTTCTTTCTACCTGTCCCGAACTTTGAGGCCTATAGGCACAGTGTAGGTTCCACTTTATTCCAAGGGTATTACTAATTAATTTAGATATCTTGGCTGTGAAGGCCGGACCATTGTCGGACCCCAGAGCTAAGGGCAAACCAAATCGGGGAACTATTTCTGTCAAGAGCTTTTTGACGGTAACTTCTGTTGTCTCCCTCTTAGTGGGATATGTTTCTACCCATCCTGAAAAGGTGTCCACAAAAACTAGTAAGTATTTGTACCCGTACATGCCAGGCCTCATTTCAGTAAAGTCCAATTCCCAATGTTCTCCTGGAGTTAGTCCTCTGTGTCGGACCCCAGGGGGCCCAGTTACCCGATTAGCATTTACCTTGAGGCAGGTGGGGCATCGTCTCACCATGTCCTGGGCCTTTTGAGCTAATCTCTCGCTGACAAAATGAGGTTGCAGGGCAGCCATCATCCTTTTCTCACCGAGGTGAGTGGACTCGTGTAGTTCTCGCAGCTACGTATCTGCCACAGCGGCTGGGAGCACCACCTTTCCATCTTTAGTAGTCCACCATCCATGTTCTCCTCGAGTCCAACATTTTCTGTTCATTTCTTTTATTTTCTCATCTGTGTATTCTGGTTTCTCTGGGAGCATCGGCGTGGGAAGCAGAACCATTTGTTTCCCCACTGATTTTTGGGCAGCTTGTTTGGCTGCCTGGTCAGCAGCATTATTACCAATTGTTTCGGGGCTAAGCCCCTTCTGGTGCCCACGGCAATGGATGATGGCGACCTCTCGAGGTAACCAGATTGCTTGTAGCAATGCCAATATCTCAGTCTTATTTTTGATCTCTTTTCCTTCAGAGGTCAACAGTCCTCTATTTTGATAAATTTCCCTGTGTACATGGGCAGTAGCAAAAGCATAGTGGCTATCAGTGAATATATTTATCCTTTTTCCTTTTCCCAATTCCAGAGCCTTGGTCAAGGCAATCAGCTCTGCTCTCTGAGCTGAAGTCCCTTGAGGTAGCCCCTGTTCCCACTCTACCTGTTGGTCCTGGTTGACTACCGCCGCTCCAGCATATCGTACACCATCTCGGACGAAACTGCACCCATCAGTATAGAAAGTTATTTCTGCGTGGGGGAGGGCTTGGTCCGTCAAGTCCGGACGCCCTCCTCTCAAATTTTCAAGAGTCTCGAGACAATCATGGATGGGCAATTGTTCGTCAGACTCCGGGAGCAGAGTGGCCGGATCGAGGCTAGCAGTGGTGGCATACTTAATGCGTAGCTGTTCTAATAAAAGTCCTTGATATTGTAGCAGTCTGGCATTAGACAGCCACTTGCTAGGTGAGCTATTCAACAAGGGCTCAATGGCATGGGGAGTGATCAAAGTTAAATCCTGTCCAAAGGTCAATTTGTCAGCCTCTTGGGTTAAAGCAGCAGCTGCTGCTATTGTCCTCAAACAGCTAGGCCAACCTCGGGCCACTGGGTTGAGCCTTTTTGAGAGGTATGCCACGGGCCATTTCCATGGCCCCAAAAGCTGAGTAATCACTCCCTTAGCCACCCCATTTTTTTCTGCCACATACAGGATAAAGGCTTTATTCAAGTCTGGCAAGGCCAAGGCTGGTGCCGAGGCAAGTGCAGTCTTAAGCCTTTGAAATGCCTGCTGGCAAGCCTCAGTCCATTCGAGGGGTGTATTCCCTCCTGCCGTGGCCTCATGTAGGGGTTTGGCAATTTCAGCAAAGCCAGGAATCCAGATCCTGCAATAGCCAACCGCCCCTAGGAACTCTCGCACCTGTTTCTTTGAGCCTGGCTTTGGAATCTGGAGAATTGCAGATACTCTTGATTCTGCCAGCCTCCTCTTTCCCTTTTCAAGAACATAGCCCAAGTAGGTTACCTTGGTCCGGCAGAGCTGAGCCTTCTTCCAGGAGACCCGATATCCTAGTTCTTGGAGGGCTTCCAGGAGGCCCTCGGTGGCTGCAACGCATTCTTTATCGGTCGAAGTCGCCACCAGGAGGTCATCAACATACTGAAGAATAGTTGCCTGGGGAAACATTTTTCTTACCTCTTGCAGATCTTTGCTGAGAGCTTCCCCGAACAGAGTGGGGGAGTTTTTGAATCCCTGCAGCAATCGGGTCCATGTCAGTTGTCCCATAGTTCCACTGTCTGGGTCAGTCCATTCAAAAGCAAAGAGGGGCTGGCTCACAGGTGCTAGAGGCAGACTAAAAAATGCATCTTTGAGGTCTAATACTGAGTACCACACATGACCGGGAGGGATGAGACTCAACAGAGTATAGGGGTTTGGTACCGTTGGGTGGACAGTTTCCACCTGGCTGTTTACCTCCCGCAAGTCTTGTACCGGTCTGAAGTCTGAGGTGCCGGGCTTCCTTACAGGGAGCAGGGGTGTATTCCAGGCTGACTGGCAAGTGACCAGGATGCCGGCTTCCTGGAGTCGGTGGATATGCTTGGATATCCCCATTTTGGCCTCCAGTCAGAGGGGGTACTGACGTACACGGGCGGGGGTGGCAGAGGCCAGCAATTGAACCACCACAGGAGCATGGTGTTTGGCCAGACCGGGTGGATTTGTTTCAGCCCATACTCGGGGAAACTTCCTCTTTAGATAGTCCCATTTTTGTTCAGGAGGTTCTGAGCCCTCTTTCAACAATTTGAATTCATCTTCAAGGGGAACTGTTACCATAATGGCAGAGGGCGGGTTAAATTCAAAAGTCCCTCCCTCAGGCTCAAAGGAAATAACAGCTCCCAATTTTCGTAGCAGATCTCTTCCTAGCAGTGGGTATGGGCATTCTGGGATAACTAGAAAAGAATGAGTAACCGTGCCTTTTCCCAGATTTACAGTTCTTTTAGTGGTCCAAGAATAGGAGGCCGACTTTCCTGTGGCCCCAGTGATGGAGGATTTTAGGGAAGATAGAGTGCCAAGGGGGGTCTTCAGGACAGAATGGGCCGTGCCAGTGTCTACAAGGAATTGGACATCTGTTCCCCCTATTTCCAAAGTTACCAGAGGCTCATTAGGGTCAAGCGGCCATGAGCCCTGGCCCCGTCAATTTTCTTCATCTACCAATAGAACTCCATCTCCCTCTTTCTTAGTCACCTTCTTTCTTCTTTTCTTTAACTTTTTACAATCTTTTTTGTAATGGCCCTTTTCCTTACAATAGGCACATTGATCCTTTTCTACTGAGGGCCACTCTCTACTTTTACCCTCCCTTTTGTTCTTTCCTTCCTTCTGGACAAAACCTCCCTCCATCAAGGCAGCAATATTTGCCTTTCCTATCTTTTTGGCCATTCTATCCTCAAAAGGATCTCTGTTGTTAAATACCTTCATTGCCACACTCATCAACTTTTCCCTATTTTCTCCCTCAAACCCTTCCATTCGCTGTAATTTCTTTCTAATATCTGGGGCCAACTGAGTAACAAAAGCCAAATTAATTGCCTGTCGATTTGCAGGGGCGTCTGGGTCAATTGGAGTATACGTACGGTATGCTTCCAACAGATGCTCCAAAAAGGCAGAAGGGGATTCCTCAGGCCCTTGAAGGACCTCGCTTACCTTGCTCAGGTTGGTAGGCTTCCGTGCGGCTCCCCTCAGGCTGGCTAAGAGATGCTGACGGTAGTTGTGGAGAGCTTCTCTCCCACCCGAGGAATTAGCTTGCCACAGGGGACGGATGGACGGGAGCTGTGCCTCAATACGGGCCCGCTGTTGTTCATCAAGTGGGCCCTCTGATCCTCCCAACACTGATTTTATGGCCTGTCCTCGAATTCTTTCTCTCTCCTCAGAGGTAAAGAGGGCTTGGAGAAGTTGCTGGCAATCATCCCAGATTGGGTCATGGGTATTAAAAACAGATTCTAGGAGGGAAATCAAAGCTTGGGGTTTTTCTGAAAAAGGGGGATTTTGATGTTTCCAATTATACAAATCACTGGTAGAGAAAGGGATATAGACATAATGACCCTGTTCTACTTCCCTAAGAGGCAGAAGAGGAGCTGAATTAGTCCCTTCAGTGGGAGCCCTGCTGGGACCATAAGCAGCTCCTGTTCGCGTGTGGGAAGGGGAGGTTACAGAATCTGGAGATTTTTCTTCTTCAGGAAGAGGAGGATAGAAGGGGTTCCGAGATCTAGGGCGGACTTTGTCTGAGGAGGATGATGGCTCCACATAAGGTGGAGGTCTTATTTCAAGATCTAAGGGGTCAGGATCTTGCGAGAGCACCGGCTTGGGAGCTCAAGCTTTTGTCTCTCGAGGTTTACTTGGGGTCATGACCAAAATGCCAGAGCTTGTTTGTAGGGAACAATGCTGCAACCAAGCTGGAGGCTCCTGACAAGCCTGAACCCAGATATTTATATATGGAAACTGATCAGGATGGCTAGGGTGTCCAGTGACCTTTTTCCGTACTGCTCGGCAGAGACTTAGATCAAAGGAGCCCTCTGCTGGCCATCCCACTTCAAAGGTCGGCCACTCCAATTGGCACAGGGAGCGAAGTTTTCCACGAGAAAATTTAACCTTATATTCGTCCTCCTGCTCGGGGGAAAAAGCCAATTTAAAATTAGTGAGAAAACAATCCAACGGAGTATTCTTGGAGCCGGATCCTCCCATCTCTGCCCTTGATGGTTTGAAAAAGAAATTAACACAGAACGGACAGGACATTAACATATAACGAATAAGACAGACGGGCGCCACAACAAAATCGAAACTAAACCTTCCCTTGTTCCTCGTCAGGAACCTTGGGGTTAGGGGAGGCTTTCCGGCTCGTCAGCTACCTCACTCCTAACAACAAACGGTTGCAACCGGCCAAAAACTTACCTCCGGAGGTTTTCTGAGGTCTGTGCCTGAGTCTCCTGCTGGATCCCGCCACAGAGTCCCGGCTGAACCGGGGTTCCTTACCCGGGGATCTCGCTGGGGCCTCCAAAACGTAAGACCGAGGGCCTTACCAAACGCTCCGAGGAGCTGACTACAGCGACGATCACCCGGGAAGGAACACACCGGTCAAGTTGGAAAGTAAAACAGACCTTTATTAGTCTGGCCAGACGGCACTCCCAAAGCAAAGTAGCTAAGAGAGGCAACTGGCTCAGAGTCCGAGGCTATTTTTATAGGGGGTTGAGGGGGAGGTTAACATGTAGATTTACGGGAAAAAAGGAACAAAGGTTGGTGGTCGACTGTCACGTACTAACGGTCAGCAGACACACAGTAATGGTCACGACCATATGGTCACGACCGTCACGTACTGATGATCAGCAGACACAGTGATGGATTGTTCTACCGATAGTGGGTCCGGGAATTTTCGTTCTCCGGACAAACAAGGGGTTGAATGATTTACTTAGGAACTTTGCTTTGTTACAGATTTTATCTACTATTTCAAGACTAACAAGCACATTCTAACCATTAAATTTTAAACATAACAGAGGCTAGGGGAATAAATGAATTTTGAATCATACAATCCCACAATGACCTCTGGTTATTCTTCTCTTACACTATTAATATTTTCTTACTGATACATGAACTTTCCCTATGCAATAAGGATAGATATCCTGTCAAACTGTATTTGTTACAAGTGTTTCCCCGTTTATTTGATTAATTCTTTTTGCTCGTATTTTGATGTGCAGAAAATGTTTACTTTTGTAAAAAAGTTAAAAAGTCAGATCTGTTGGCATTCTTAAATGGAAAGAAATTTATCAGAAGGATAGTAGTTAGCTCACAGAAATTTAAAAAGATGTCTGGCAGAAACCAGTGCAACTCTGTGGGTCTTAGGAAATAAAACTACCCTCAGGATTACCTAGCCTCTGTCTTTCTGTCTCTCCTCTATGTTATCCCTTGTGATCTCTATTTGGCTTCACATACTTCCACCACAGGCTTTCTCCTGATTGAAAACCTTCTAGCTTCTGTATGCAGAGAGGCCAAGAGGATGTATCTTCTGATAGAAAAATTGTGAGGAAAGATTCTGCCTGGTTGAGTCTTATGTTCATCTCCAGAACTAATACTGGTGCTAAGAAAGTTAAGATAATTAAGAATTCTGATTTACCAGCTAAAAGGTATGTAACCAAAGGGAAAAGAGAGTCACTAACCCAAAGGAAAGAGTTGAATAAGGTGCTGAGCAAAGAAAAACAAAAACAAAACCAATCGTTTATTTTAGGTTTTTCCTTAGTAGTTTCCTGGACTAGTTTGACGCTTCTTTCTTTATCCTGAAATTAATATATTTCCCTCTGAGTTTCATGATCTACATTTAGCTTTCCCTTCTCCAGACCCCTTCATTCTTTTCTTCCAATATACACATCATCATTGCCTATACTATGGCTAGCTCAAGCCCCCATGTCTTCATGTCTATTTCCCTTAGCTCAACACACACATGCTCCCTTATTCCATTTCATACTACATGCCATCACTAAGTTAATACTCCCAAGCCCCACACCCATCCCTTTGATGACACTGTTGCACTCAAGGCAGCCTCCCCACCCCACTCACCACACAGGAAATGACCACGTGCTGATTCAGGCTCCCTTGGATGAATCACAATGAAGGATTACTTCACGCAGCCCTCACAACTCTGCTTGGCAAAAATAATCTCTGAGATTCAAAAAAGTTAAAGCATTAAATACACAATTCTCACATGTGGCATATTTCTCATATGTAGTACAGTTGAGAAACTATCTCTATTCTGCCTGAATCCTTACACAAGAAATCAACTAACATGCAGTAGACAAGCCTCAGAGCAGGGTCTGAATACCCAACCATTTTCAAATTTTTGCAACATCTCTTTGCCATCTCTCAATCCCCAACTTTAATCAAATTTGTCTACTTATCTCCCAGTCCTACCACCACTACTCCCAATACTGAGCTTCTCTTTTGCCTTTGTATATTTTTACTTGTGCTATTTCTTACCAAGCAAGAAGTTGCCTTCTCCCTCCTTCTCACGTACAGCTGGTCCCTGTTATCTGCTATGGTTTCAGTTACCTGCAGTCAATTCAGTTCTGAAAATACTGAATGAAAGAGTCCAGAAATAAAAACTAATATGCTTTAAATTACTAGACATTCTGAGTAATATCATGAAATCTTATATCACCCCTCTCCATCATTCCTGGAACATGAATCATCACTTTTGTTCAGCATTTCCACGGTGTATACACTATCAACCTATTAATCACTGAGCAGCCATTCAGGTCAAGAGATCAATTACCATAGTATGATAGTCCCTGCGTTCAAATAACCCTTATTTTATTTAATGATGTCCCCAAAGTGCAAGAGTCATGGTGCTGGTAGTTTTATTAAAGTACAAGCGTATTTTTAGAATTGTCCTATTTTATTGTTAGTTATTATCATTAGTTTTTCACTGTGCCTAATGTATAAGCTAAACTTTATCACAGGTATTTATGCACAGGAAAAAACACAGATATAGTATAGGTTTGGTATTGTCCCCAGTTTCAGACATCCACTGGTGGGGTCTTAGAATGGCTCCTCTGTCGGGAATAAGGGATTGGGGGATAAGAGGTCACCTCCCCTAAATTTCTGCTCAATTTCACCCTTTCTGTAGTTTTCTTGATTATCCCACAAAACAATATTTCTTCTCAAATACCTAAAATGTTTGATATCCATTGATTATTTTTACCACCTGTTTATGTTATAACTTTTGACCATTCTGCCAACTAGAATTTGAGTCTCATGTGGTCTAGCTCATGATTTATATTTCTTTTTTTTTTATTAGTACATGTCTGCAGAACATAACAATTGCATTTACCATGGGGAGTTTGTACATGTACATAGCACATCTTAATTCTTTTTTGCTCCCTCCTCCTTCTATCCTTTCCTACTCCCACATATTCTTGTTCCCCTTCCCATCTGAAAAAAGCTCTATTTCCATTTATTCAATCCCTTTTCCCTTCCTCCCCTCTCCTCCTCTCTCTCTCCATCTCTTCTTTCCATTCCCATTTGAAAAAGATCTCCTTACTTCCTACTATCAATCCCTTATTTTTTTCTTTATTTATGTTTTGAGTTTCTCATATAAAAGAAACCATGTGATATTTAAAATTGTTTATTTGATTTAACATTTTATTATGGTCATGATTTATATTTCTTTGCATTCCCCATATGTTTAATTTAAACCCTTTTAAGAAGTTAGTCAATACTTGTTGAACCACATCCTCCTCTAAACTGCTGTATTGGGAGTCCTAATACTTTTGAAAGTTTTCCCCCCTTGGCAAAATATTCATTTGATTTTAAGTCTTTCAAATCTTTGGGCTTTCTTATTAGGATCAGTGATTTTCATGAATGCAGATAATAATTGTAAAATTTTGAGATTATTGATAAATACATTGAGAATTTTTCACTAGCATATATGTAGTTTACTTTGTAATAAACATCCAGAAAGAATTTACTACTAAATTCCACTGTATAGGAGGTTTTATTAATATAACTCAAAAATAGCTATTAGGGCTGGGGATTTAGCTCAGTGGTTCCACCGCCTTCCTCGCAAGCACAAGGTTCTGAGTTTGATCCCTGGTACCAAAAACAAAAAACAAACAAAAATAGTTTTTAGCATCTAAAAAGACAGGAAATCAATTTTAGAGGACATTAAACTTTTTACCTCATTGCTATTCACTTTCTAGTAGATTTTACAATATTATTTTACATAATAAATAGAACTTACTGGAAAAAGTTTTTTGGAGAATGTGGACATCACCTAAACTCTGATTTATACAGGATGGGGAGTGGAGCATCTGTTTAAACTGACATTGCTTTGAAAGTTGCATGAAACTTCAGAGATGATAAATGTTTACACTTTGCATCCACATTGTTACTAACACAATAGCCTATTAAATCCCTTGCCGGGAATGTGAGCACACTGCAGGCCATCCACATTATTTATCAAGGGGGGGAAACATTATTCACAAATTTTAATTGCTCCTGTGGCACCAAAAGGCTGAAAATGAAACATAAAAATGTGGCCTTGGGGAAGTTCTGCTGTGCATTGACTTTAGTGCAAACCTGACTGGAGGGACCAATGCCTCTATTACAACTGCCCAAGGGCCTGAATAAAACAAGTTAAAGGTTTCAACCCTGGCTGGCCCTGGTGGACAGTTGGCATATTTTAAAACTCATTTTATCCACTGTAAACTCAACTTCTACACATGACCCAAAACAAAAAAAGCTAGAGACCCTGCTGGTATGGACACTGTATTTCATGCACATCCTCAAGATGAGTTTTCTAGGTCAAGGTTCAAATACTTTGCTAAATACTAGAAGAAAAAAATGTTGTCATAGTCTCCTTATGTAGAGAACTTAAACCTCTACTGTTGCAAAATGAGCATCAAATGTGCTTTTAAAACTTTTAAGTTACAATAAAATATAGTTTTAGGAAAAAAATCAATTTTAAGGAAAAATAAAAGTATTAGAAGGATTATTTTTTTTCCACCTCAGAGTCATTCACATTTTCTCAAGGACCTGAGAGAAAACTTTTGGCAGAGAAATTTACAATTAGATGCTCAATTACAATTGGCTCAGCTAGCCAATAGGTTGCCTAGAAAATTAAGCTGCCCTTCTTGCACTCTAAGATTAAAAGATTTGAAAAAAAATTTTTAAAGATTTGCAAAGGAGAAGAGAGTTGGCAGGCTGGGGATTTAGCTCAGGGGTTTCGCCGCTTGGTGCAAGGACCTGAGTTCAATCCCTGGTACAAAAAAAAAAAAAAAATCCTGAGAAGAGAGTTGACAGTAGACAGAGTGAAAGCATCAAATTGGAGAAGAGATCTTTGGATTCAAACAGAGGCCATTTACCATGATAACCTTAAAACCCTAGAAATATTCATCCCAGATTTGCTCTGCCTATAGCCCTCCCATTGAAGACAACACCACCTTTCTGGTAGCACAGGCCAATCTTGGAGTCAGGTGGCACTGTCTTCAAAAATGTGTCCTAAACCCAGTTGTTTCTTGTCATCCTGCTTCTTTTTCTGCCTCCTACCGTCAATTCTTAATTCCTTTGGAATATCACTGCTTTGCTTAAAATTTAGGGATGACTTTTCATTTCATACAGAGTAAAGCTAACATCCTCTAAGTGCTAAGTAAAGCTCTGCAGGATCTGCTCCCATCTTAGCCTTCACCTTGCAATCATTGCCCTTCCTGGAACTCTCTTCCCCTGATAGCCACTTGGCTAATTCTGGAACCTCCAAATCTTTGCTCAGACATTGCCTTCTAGATCAGGCTATCCTGACCACTAGGTTTAAAAATAAAGCTTACCCTAAACCCCTGTGGTTAATACCTTCATGACCCTATTATACCCTTGTTTTTGGTTGGTTTATTTCTTATATGGTGGTAACACATCTAGGACACTGTATAAATTATTTATTTTATTACTTTTATTGTTTAATTTTGGTGTCTTCTCTATAGAATGTATAAATTCGAGAAGCAGGGACCTACATATTTTTGGCTCACTTATGTATCCCAGACATTTAGAATAGCACCTGAAACATAGTAGAAGCTAAGTAATTATTTGTCTGATAAATAAACAAATGAGTTCATTTTTAAATTTTTTTATTAGTATACATCTGTGATACACATGATTATATTCATTTTAGGGAACTGATACATATACATATTGGATTTTGATCATTTTTACTCCTCTTCTTCCTATCCTTCCCTTTTCTCCTTTCCCAGATTCCCCTTCCTATGTCAAAAAAAAAGCCCACCTTGGCTGGGGATTTAGCTCAGTGGTTCCACCACCTGCCTCGAAAGCACAAGGACCCGACTTGGATCCCCAGTACCGGAAAAAAAAAAAAGCCTACCTCTCTGTTTCTTACCATCTCTCCTTTATTTTGCTCTTTAATGTTTTGAATTTCTCACAGAAGAGAAAGCATATGATGTTTAACCTTCTGTATCTGATTTATTTCACTTAGCATTATACTGTAGTTTGAAGACCTATTTTCTTACAAATGACTCAAATTTACCCTTCTTTTTGGCTGAGTAGTACTTCATTGTGTATAAATACTACATTTTAATGCCTTCTGCTTTACCCTTTTTCCTCAGGGTTGCCATATTAGTTAAGGTTCACTAGAGAAGTGATCAATATAAAATATATGTATAATTATACAATGGATTTATTAGGCAGACTTACAGGAGCAGAAGGGGAAGAGTCCCAGGGGTTATCTGTAAAATCAGAGGTGGAAGACCAAAATGCCTATCTGTGCACTGGAGACTTGGAGAATCAAAGATCAAAGACCAGAAGCTCACTGTAGGGAATGGTGTGAAGGCCAAAGAGTCTGAACTGAAAGGATGAAGGGTCTCTGCTAGATACCAATGTCCAAAAGCAATGGTGAAGATCAGAGCTCCTCCCCAAAGAGAAAAACATTTCCTTCTTCCTTCCCTTTTTATTCTTTCTAAGCTACCAGCCAATTAATTGGTGCCACTCACATCTGGGGTGGGTCTTCCCCTTTCAGTTTGCTTGCCTAAATGTCAATCATCCACAGACACACCCAGAATGTATTAATCTGCTAGGCAGTTCTTACTCAGGTTAAGTTGACATATCACAATGAACAATCACAATTGCTTTGACTATTAAGTCTCTGATTCTACATAAGTTTTAGATTTTTTTTTTTTTTAGTTCTGTAAAGAATGTTGTTGGTATTCTGATTGGAATTGCATTAAATCTATATATAATTTTTAGTCATATGGCCATTTTGATTCTGCCTCTCCAGAAACAGGAGATGTCTTTCCATTTTTTAATGTCCCCATTAATCTCTTTTTTCAAAATACTATAGTTTTTATTACAGAAGTTTTTCACTTCTTTGATTGAGTCAATTCCTAAGGATTTAATTTTTTTGAACCTATAGTGAATGAAATTGTTTTCCTGATTTCTTTCTCAATGGGTTCATTGTTGGTATACAAGGACACTATTGATGAATCCATGTTTTATCTGGGAAGAAAATGAACCAAAGACAGGGTAAGTGATTTGTCAAGTTAAAAAATAGCATACGCCCCTTTAGCGCATGTTCCTCAGGGTCTCTGAATAACATATTCTGTGAGTTGGGTTATTATGAGAAAATGGCAGTTCTGTTAGAACAAAACTTGGCAATGCTGAGTTAAATTGGTGAACCTCACAAGTTAGGAAAACAACACTGCACAATGATTAAGTGTTAAAACAGCCAGGGATAGTGGCACACACCTATAATCCTAGCACTCTGTGGCGCTGAGGCAGAACAGTTGCAAGTTTGAGCCCTGCCTGGGCAACTCAGTGACTTAGTAAGCCCTGTCTCAAATTTTTTTAAAAAAGACTGGGTATATAGCTCAGTGAAAAGGTCCTGGGTTCAATCCTAATTACCACCAAAAAAACAAAAAACTAGAATTCTCCACTGAAACTTGGAGATGGGGGTGCTTTTCAATTAATTATAAGTTCACTTTCCTTACTATAGAACTATTGATATTATTTCATCTTGGTTGAATTTTGGCAGTCCATGATTTTCAAAGAATGGGTTCATTTATTTCTATGAACTTTTTACATATGAACTTATGAATACAACTACAGTTGTCTGTAATATTCTGCTTTTATTCTTTTAATGGCTGCAGGATCTATGGTGATATCCCCTATTTCACTGATGATATTTGTATTTGTGTCTTCTCTCTTACCTTTGTTGATCTTGTTAAAAGTTTGTCAGTTTTATTGAATTTTTTCCTAAGGATGAGGTTCTTGAATTGATTTTTCTCTGCTGTCTTCAATATCATTTATTTTTGTTTTTTATTAGTGCCTTCTATCTACTTGCATGAGTTTATTTTGGTGTTCATTTTCTAGTTTCTTGAAGTAGGAGCTTAGGTTAGTATTTATTTATTTGTGTGGGACAGGGTCTTGCTATGTAGTTCAGGCTGGCCTTGAACTCACTATGTAGACCAGGCTGGCTTTGAACTTGTGGCAATCCTCCTGCCTCAGCCTTCTGAGTGTTGAGATTACAGGTGTGTTCCACCATGCCCTGCTGTGAAGCTTAGTTTATTGATCTGAGATTTCTCCTTTTTTTCAATGTAACCATTTAGTGCCACAAATTTCTCTTTTAGCTCTGCCTTAGCCATGTCTAACAATTTTTATATTCTTTTTTCTTTCTATTTAAGTCAATGTATTTCTATTGTTTCTCTTGAGACATCTCATTGACTCCTGAATTTTTTACAAGTGTGCTGTATAATTCCCAAGCATTTAAAGATTTTCTTGTTCTCTTTCCATTATTAATTTCTAATTTGATTTTATTATGATCAGAGTGCATGTTCTATATAATTTCAATTCGTCTATATTTTTTGAGGCTTGTCTTATATCCCAGGACACGGTCTATGAATGATGCATAGACACTTAAAAGAAGCTATATTCTGCTATTATTGGGTGGAATCATCTGTAAATATCAATCAGATGGTGCTGTTTTTGTGTTCCCTTTTTTTCCTGATTTTCTGTTTAATAATAGTGCTACTAGTTACTGAAAAAGGGATGTTAAAGTCTTCAACTATAATTATGGTTTTGTATATTTCTCCTTTCAGGTTTACCACACTTCAGTTTTTATTTGCTTACTTTCCATGTGTATTTTAAAGCTCTATTGTTTGGTTCATACACATTTAGGATTACTGTATTATCTTGGTGACTGATTCTTGTCCAAATAGCATCTTTGTACCTCTGTGTGCCAAAATGAGATAGTCTCAGGCAGTTTGTGATCAGAGCATATAAATTATTCAAACTAAATATTTCAAATGTACAAAGTAGTGTTTTTCTTTTAGTAAATTTTATTTTTAACAGTAGCTTTAGGTTCCCAGAAAAACTGACTGAAAAGTAGAGAGTTCACATATATCCCCTCTCCTCACATAAGAGCAGCCCTCTCCAGCTACTATCAATATCCCACACCCCAGGGGTACAGATTTACAATCTACAAATTACACTGATAGATCATTATCAATCAAAGTCCATAGTTTTGTTTTTTGTTTTTCGCTTTTTGTTTTTGGTACCGGGAATCAAACTCAAGACCTCGTGCTTGCCAGGTAGGCACTGCACCCCTGAGCTAAATCCCTGGCCCGTAAAGTCCATAGTTTACATTAGGTTTCATCTTCAGTGCTATACACTTTATGAGGTTTGACAAACGTATAATAATACGTATCCACTTTTATAGTATCATAAAGAATAGTTTTACGGTCATAAAAATCCTTTATCCTCTATTCATTTCTTCCTCTTCCTTAACTACCAGAAATCACTTATATTTGTGCAGCAGGCAGCGAAATTTTACCATCAGCTCTTTTTTTTTTTTTGGTACCGGGGATTGAACTCAGGTCCTTGCACTTGCATAGCAGGTGGTGAAACCACTGAGCTAAATCCCAGCCCCTAATCACTTATATTTGTAATGTTTCCTCACAAACTAGAGAATTTTAACTTGGTATCTTATAAATAGATAAGATAGATTAACTGCTATAAAAATGTACACAAAAATATATATTTCAATGAAGAAATGCTCAACATCACTGGCCATTCAAGAAATGCAAATTAAAGCAACACTGAGCTATTCATCATCAAGCAATCCAATAGTAAGAAATGCTGGTGAGGACACAGGGAAAAAGAAACCCTCTACATTGTTGGTGGAATATAAACTAGTACAACCACCATGGAAATCAGTGTGGAGATTTCTCAAAAAACTAAAATTTTCTGACCCAGAAATTCCATCTGACCCAGCTACTCCCCTTTTAGGTATGTTCCCATAAGAGTTAAAGACATTACACCACAGTGATACCTGCATAGCCATGTTTTATAACAGAAGAATTCATAATAACTAAATCTTGGAACCAGCCTATATAACCATCAACAAATGAATGGATAAAGAAAATGTGGTATTTATACACACTGGAGTACTATTCTTCCATAAAGAAAGATAAATGAGTCATTTGTAGGAAAATAGATATACCTTAAGATCATAATGTTAAATGAAATAAGTCAGACACATGCTTAAATATTGCATAGTTTCTATTATATGAGAAAATCACATTATAAATAAAGAGGAAAATAAAAGCTATATAACAGGAAGTAGGGAGATAAATCTTTCTCAAATGGGAAGGGGATCATTCAAGCATCCAGAAGAGATACATATTATGTATGCTGTGTATGTTGCCTTCATGTGCATTTTCCTGGGGAGAGGTATGAAAGGACTATCCTTAGTTTTGTTGGCTATAAATTCATGTTGAAAGAAGTCAAACTTAAGCTGAGACCTAAACACTTGAGATGGGAAGGGTGGATAGAAGGTAAGGCAGTTAGTTGGAAGAGATAAATTACATAAGCAGAGGTACAAAGATAGAAAATTACAATGTGTATCTGAAAAAGAGCCAAAAGCTCAGATTAGTTGAATTATTGGTTTTATTTGGAAGATTATCCATTAATTTAGCCAGTCAATCAGAAAATACATACTAGCCCCTTCTATGTACCAGGTACTATGGAAGCCCCAGCTTCAGAGGGAGGAAAAACGAGGAAGAGAAATAAATAACAGAAGTGATGAGTGTTGCTGGGATGTACTTCATGAGAGCCTACTGCAAGGACAGTTACCTTATGGACTTTTAAGAAAGCCATTCTAGGAAAAGTGATGTTTAAGCTGAGCTCTGAAGAACAAATAGAATTTAATCATGGTAAACATGGAGAGTCAAGAGCCATATTGCAGGTCTGGAGGCATCAGGAGTACATAGAACATAGGAATATCAGGCCTCTCTGGCTGAAGTCAAGAATGAAATGGAAGAATGGTTGAAGGTACAGAGTCCAGATGCAGAAGACCTTATAAGTTTGTTAAGGAATTTAGACATTATCCTAAGTATGACAAAAAGCTGGAGAGGAACAAGACTAGATATAAGAATATTGCTTGGGAGGCTGGGGATTTAGCTCATTGGTTCTGGCACCTGCCTCACAAGTGCAAGGTCCCGAGTTCAATCCACGGTACCAAAAAAAAAAAAAAAAGAGAATATTGCTTGGATGACTATTGTAATAGGTCATCATCTAAATGATAATGGCCTAGACAATGGAAATGAGGTTCTGTGCTGCTTTTACTCTTATCACTTTTGACATTAAAGGTATAGGATTTTGTTCCAACACAAATAATTCTCCAACTTTCCAGACACTCACTAGGAGTCTTGCAATTCAATTCAATTCTGATCCTAACTACCCTGATGTATCATTGATCCCACAGGTTAAGAGCTCAGTCCCACAAGTCTAGCCCTACTTCAGATGCTAATTACAAGTTAGGGGTGTCTTTCTGTCCAACTTGGCTACAAAGTCAAGGGTTCTCACTACTTCTACCTTAGGTGTGAAACTTTGCTGGAACAGCTCATAGAACTGAAGAAATTGCTTTTCTCACTATCACTAATTTATTATAAAGGACACAGAGGCATAGCCAGATTAAAAGGTACCTCTGCTAAGGTCCAGAAGGGTCTCATGCACAAGACTTTCTGACCTGATACAGTTGGGGTGTGCTACACTGTATTCCAACCCAGAAACTTTCTGAATCCCATAGTTTAGTACTCTGTGTGACTGTTTCTGGGAATCAAGCCCAGGGCCTTGTGCATTGTAGGCTAGTGCTCTCTCATGGACCTACATCCTCAGCCCATGTGGGCACTTTTTTTGGAGGTTCCATCATGTAGGCACAATCATTCCCCACAGGTTGGGGTGGATGGTTGGGGTGAGTGTTTCAAACTTCTAATCAAGGTTTGGTCTTTCTGGTAACCAGTCCCCATCCTGAAGCTACATAGAGGTCTTCCAATAGTCACATTATTAGAAAAGATTCTCCTGTCATGCATGAAATCTCAAGGGATTTAGGAGCATTATGTCAGGGATTAGAAGGGAAAGACAATATATAATGAAAGATGCTCCTTTCACCTCAATCACTCAGGAAATTATAAGAGTTTTAAGAACTCTGCCAGGAATCAGAGAAAAAAAAGAAATATCTTATTATGTCAGAATTGTAAAAATGTAGAAAGATAAGCTCAGTGTGGTGGTGCATGCCTGTAATCCCAGTGATTTGGGAGGCTGAGGCAGAAGAATTACAAGTTTGAGGCCAACTTGAATGCCTTAGCCAGATCCTGTCTGAAAATAAAATAAATCACTGGAGGATGTAGCTAGAGTGCTTGCCTAGCATGGGCAAGGTCCTGTGTTCACTTCCCAGTACTACCAAAAAAGAAAAGAATGATGAAATGATAGATTTGAGCATTGAGAAGTATGACTCACAGGACTTATTATTTACCTGGCTATGGGGATTAGAAGAGAAGTTCAGAATGTCTATCGGGCTTTTGGTCAAAAGAACTGAGTAGATAATATTGCTACCTAGTACTAAGTTAAAAAGCAAATTTCTGTTTGGGATGATAAACTTAAGTTGAGGTTGAATTTGACTTGCAAGTGAAGATATCCATGACAGTAGAATTTATGGGTCTAGAAATCAATGGAGAGATCAGAAATGGCAATATAGATTTGGGAACTGTCAATAGGAAACTTTGGAAAGGCGTAAGATTTTTTAGATGGAAAGTATGGAATAAGCAAAAAACAATTCTAAATAGATCTTTGGTGGATACTCAACTGTGAATGATAGGAACACACAGCCTACAAAGTAGTTGGAGGCACCATTATGGAAGTAGAAAAGAATGCAGAAGAACATGGTCTCAAGAAAGGCAAAGAAGGGAGTGCTCTCAGGAGAATCCAACAGTACCAAGTCCTATGTGGAAAGGATAAGCTTGACAAGGATGAAAGTGCTCACTGAACTGAGGAACTAGGTGAGAATAATTTTAGTGAAGGAGCAAAAACCATGGCTACATTGCAGTGTACAGCAAAGAAACACTGAGTGCAGATAGCTATTGGAAAAGCTGATTTCAGTAAAAAAAGAGAGCACAGTGACAAGAGGGGACATGGTATTAGGAGGAGTTTCTGTTAATATAAGAGAGATTTGTACATGTTTGAGTAACAATTTTGAGCATCTACTAAAGTGTAGAAGGCCTGGGGAATTCCAGATAGGGGACTCCATTCTTAGGCACTGAGGGAACATTTTAAACAGAATGTCCTCCTATGAGAAGGTTGGTCTTCCAGCTGGTACTGCTGATTTCAGGGGACTTCGTACCTAAAGAAACTTACCCTAGCTACATGCAATGGTACAGACCTATAACCCCAGGATTTGGAAGGCTGAGCCAGCAGGACTGGAAGTTCAAACCCAGCCTGCACAATTAAGCAAGATCCTGTCTCAAAATAAATTTAAAAGCATCTGGGAATGTAGCTCAATCTAAAGGCCCAGGGTCAATTCCTAGTGCAAAGACAAATAATAATAATTATAATAATAATAATATGAAGTGTGTATTTAGTTTGGGTTTCTAGGTGACAGTCTCAGCAGAACCTTTCATGTGTCATGGCAGTCTTTATGGCATCAATTCAAACTTGTTTTTCTACAAGGACAAACATTAAGCTTTTAGTATACAATTGTTCCACCCTTAATACTACAACTGGATAGATTCAAAAGGGCCTGATAATTGATAAAGGGTAGCCAATTCTATAGTTTCTAGGATCCTTAAAACAACTCTTTTGCCCCAATCTATCAAACTACACCATAAATAGAAGCAAAGGAATAAAAAAAAAATCCTATTTGGGTACAAAATTAATGTGTTATATGGCTGTGGGAGGGTGGAAAGGATGATGAATTTAAATGAAAGCACTCCAATTATATATTTATAGCAAAAGTAAAGCTCAAAGTTGCTTTTCAAGCAAGATTTAATACAATAAATTTAGACCCAAGTGGGAAGGTTGGTGAGCTTCAATATCTCTGACCTTGTTCATAAATCACAATATTGATCACATACAAATGAATGCATAAATGTATATATTTGTGTTTGGGAACAAGTGGAAGCTCATTTATTATGTGAAAATGAAATAGAAAGCAATTTTTATAATATCAATACCTAAATTAAACTATTTAGCATTTTTAAACAATCTTCGTTAAATGAATCTGATCTCTGTATAGTTATCTATATGAATCTACACCTTCCCCCCTCAATGGACTGTCACTTCTATAGCTGTTGCTTTGGGCCCCTGGGAAAAGAATTTAAGACTAAAGAGTCAGCATCAAATGACAACTTGTGGAAGAAGGGATGCCAAGAATTTCAGTTTTTAATTTTCTACATATTTCTTTCTAATGGCTAATAAGACCTAGGAGAGGCTACTGCATGTTGTATTTGACTTTCTCCCTTGATTAGTTTTAGAAATACTATCTTTCAATAATGATTATCCTTTAAACTGAACTATCAGACAGTAAGCATGTTTGTATGTTCTATTAGTAAATATCTAGTTAAATCATTCACCGGTACATTTAAAAAGATTCTGTTTATTAACACACAGTGAAGTACTGCTTTGGCGTATATTTCAAAAAGGGTGTACATGTAGTAAATCAGTGAAGATCATGCTTCTCTGAAAAGATTACACTTCACTGCTGGGTTAATAGTGAGACTTCTGTGTAAACTCAAAACCTAGAACAGTGTTCTCACACTGACCAAGCTTCAAAGCAAACTGTATGCCTTTTGAAAAACATGTCCAGGCTTCCCACTCCAGATGTATTAAACCCAAATATTCAGAGTGTGCCCTTCCCCAATCTGAATTTACTTACTCCCCAATCTGAATTTATTTTTAAGTTTCTCTCCAGAGCTTACCTACAGATAAATTGTTAGGAAAAGCAACACACAGGATTATATGAGGGCTAGGAAAACCTTGGAGTAACAGGAAAGATTATTGTTAGCTAAGGGCTTTTGAGTAGAGGTGTGGGTAAAGAAAGATTGTGTAAATGGCCTCATGGGCATAATACAGTATACAGAAATCCAAGTCATAGTTCAGCCTTGTCTTGTACCTCTTTGTAACATCTAGAAAAAAAAATTTAAAATAGGTGCTCAAAGTTGACTCATAAGAAAGTTTCACACAACAAGATAGAGTGAATAAATCTAATATAGAAAGGGCCTCAAGCTATAATTTAAAAATCAAGAGATCTGACAGCTGCTACTAGCTACCCTGTACTTGAAATGTGGCTAGAGTGCAGCAAACTGAATCAATCTAAGTGTAAAATACACTCTGGTTTCAAAGACTTTGTGTGAAAAAAAACCTGTAAAAATCATAATAATTTAATATCGCTTACAGGTTAGTATTTTGGATATATTTATGTGTGTGTGTGTGTACATAAACTATTTCTACTTTAAGGGGGTCCCCAAGAAACTTCATTACATTGTTGCCCGCCTGCTATCTCCCTAGCGCCTGGGTAGAGATGAAGACTAACCTGGAAAGACTATCTGGTACTATAGGGAGGGGTAGGGCAGCCTAAGATAGAGAAAAGTAATAAAATGTTTTTAACTCATTTAAAAATAATCGCTAGAGGGCCGGGGATTTAGCTCAGTGGTTCCGCAGCCTGCCTCCAAAGCACAAGAACCCAGGTTCGATCCCTGGCACCAAAAAAAAAAAAAAAAAAAAAAAAAAATCGCTAGAAAATATAGCCAGGTGTGAGCTCGCCCGGGGAATACTCTGGGAAGGCCGTCTGGGAGGAGGAAACACTGAATAAATTTCCCTTAAAAACCCCCGGAGAATCGAAGTTCGGTACTTCCACGCCCCTGATGTAACAGACCAGCCCCGCCAGGGAAGCTCAGCCAGCTGGGCGTGCGAGGGCCCAGCCCCAAAGGGGAGGAGCGTCCCCAGATAAGGGCACGGAACGCTCGGGAGCCACGCGGCTCCGGAAACCACCCCCGCGCGGGGATAGGCTGACACTCGCCGGCTCCTCCTTCCATGACTCTTTTTAGACCCTCTTTCCGAACGGGACTGTTTTTTCCTCAACCCGGGGAACAACGCCCCGCTGGGCCCGCGCCTGCGGCACCTTCCAAGACTGCTCGCACGGCACCGCCCCTGAAAGGCCCGACCCAGGTGGGCTAGAGACGTACGGGGCGGTGAAAGCGAAAAACCCAGGTGTGCACCTAGCGAAAACCCCGCTGGGCCCTCATATTTAGGCTCCCCTACGGCGCCTTCGTCCCCGCCTCCTTTTCTCCGCCCCCACGGCATACGTCACAAAGAGTGACGTGTAAAGCAAACAATCACAGTCCCGCTCCTCACTCGTGAGCCCCTAGGGAAGGGAAGGGCGGGTTGACGACGGAAGGAGCCGGCTTCGGGGACCAGCTCGTTCCGGTCACCCAATCAGAACGCTCTGGGGAGGGGTGGGGTGGGGCCCGTGAAGAGGGTGGGGGGTGGGGCTAGGGAAAGCTGGGAGAAGGCTACCGGAGGAGAGGGCGGCCTCCCGGAGATTAAAGGCAGCCAATCGGAGAGCGCTGACTGCCTTCGGAGAGCAGCGTGGGGCGTCGCCGCCGCCGCCGCGCGCGCCGGGGGCTGGTTAAGGCCATGAAACAAAAGAAACCCTGAGAGGGGAGCCGCTGCCACCTCCACCAGCCCGCCCCGCCGCCGTCCCCACCCACCCAACCACCTAGTCACCTACCTCTGCCTCCTTCCCCTGCCCCTCCACCCCGCCCTCTCCGCTCTCCGGCGGCCCTGGCGCTCCTCCGCGCGAGTCGCGGGCCCCGCCGCCTCCCCACAGCAAGGGTTTTTGCGCGCTGAGCGGGGCCCGGGGCCGGTCCGCCATGGGGCCCGCCGCCCGCCGCGCCTGACCCGGCCGCCGCCGCCGCCGCCGCCGCCGCCATTGACAGCGCGCCGCCGCGATGCCGAGCGGCAGCTCCGCGGGCCTGGCCCTGGCGGCGGCCCCGGCCCCGCCGCCCCCTCCGCCGCCGCCGCTGCCGCCGCCCTCGGGCGGCCCGGAGCTTGAGGGGGACGGGCTGCTGCTGAGGGAGCGCCTGGCCGCGCTGGGCCTCGACGACCCCAGCCCCACGGAGCCCGGTCCCCCGGCGCTCCGGACCGCGGCGGCGGCGACGGCGAAGCAGGGCCAGGCCCGGCGTGCGGCGGGGCTGTCCCCGGAGGAGCGGCCCGCAGCCCCCGAGGCGGCCGAACCGGAGCTGGAGGAGGACGACGAGGAGGGGGAGGATGCGGATCTGGACGGAGACCTGCTGGAGGAGGAGGAGCTGGAGGAGGCCGAGGAGGAGGACCGGCCGTCGCTGCTGCTGCTGTCGCCGCCCGCGGCCGCAGCCTCCCAGACCCAGCCGATCCCAGGCGGGCCTCTGGGGTCGGTGCTGCTGCCGGCCGCCGGCTTCGATGCCCGGGAGGCCGCGGCGGCGGCGGCGGCGGCGGGCGTGCTCTACGGCGGGGACGATGCCCAGGGCATGATGGCGGCGATGCTGTCCCACGCCTACGGCCCCGGCGGCGGGGCGGCAGCAGCAGCCCTGAACGGAGAGCAGGCGGCCCTGCTGCGGAGGAAGAGCGTCAACACCACCGAGTGTGTCCCGGTGCCCAGCTCCGAGCACGTCGCCGAGATTGTCGGCCGCCAGGGTGAGTGCGGGGAGCGGGCAGGTCCGCCGGGCACGGCCCTGGGCGTGGGTGGGAGGACGAGAAATGATCTTGAGGCACCTCGAGCGATCCCAGCAAGTCCCCCAAGGCCATCGAGAAGGGGTCTGGGAGGAGCCGAGGATGGACGAGGAGAGGGGATGAGTCACCTTGCGAAAGCCCACGCTGTTTTGCTCGTTCTGTGTGATAAAAAGTGTTAAGTTTCTTGGGCCACCCAGTCCGGCGGTGTTCACTTTACTTCGGCTGGATTCTTGCAACCCCAGCCTGGCGTGGCACCAGAAACCTCAGCGAGGTGGTAAAAGGTCGGGTCAGAGGAGTTGCGGTTTCGGTGTTGTGTACAGAAAGGGAGCCTGCAAGTTTGCGCGGCCGAGTGTCTTGTAAACGCTCTCGGCTTCCCGTGGAACAGCTTATTCGGATGAGAAATGGACAGAAATGGAGGGTTGTAGAAAGCACTTATTCGAGAGGGAAAGGGATGTTCAAACGTTGGTACTACCACCCCACTCTGCTATTCAGAAACTTAGCTTTTGAAGAGCAGCCTAACTAATTCTGTTATTGTGTTTCCCTCCGTGGATACTTTATTCTTCAAAGGCACGCTGGCTATCTTATCTCCTAGGACACTGTAGTGTGTACGATGAAGAAAAAATTGGACAGTAAGGGAAAGAACTTTATGTTTTTATTTAGTTTTCAGGAAATTCTCTTTTTCACTTGCCAGCACACGAGTGCTGCAGACAGACTCCTCCCACACTGTTCAGACAAAGGACCTATGTCTCAGATTCCAGGAGTGGATTTGTGAAGGTGGGGGAAGGAGATGCCCGGAGTACCTCTGTATCTTACATTTTTAGGGGAGGTTCTATCTTGTTTTTAATGTACCTCATTCCTTCTTCACAAAAAAGGGTAAGTAATACTCACTGCTGCTGTGTTCAATATGGTTTAGCCTGGTGGATACCTGGTTCTTTACTGTTAGGTTGAGAGTATTGTTGGGGTCAAATAAAGAGGGATAATGGCGCTGCTGCTAAATGATCTCATCTTTCCCAAGTGGTCTGAGGTACACATAAATAAGAGGCTTGTCAAAGTGGTGATTTCACATGTCAGAGGTGGCTTATTTCTTATCTCTAGGATTTTAATAAGAAAAAACCCAAGAAATCTAGATGGAGGCCATAACTTATTTCAAACTGCCTGCTTAATCAGTTTCACGTGTTTTATTTGGCTGTTTTATATGATATTTGGGATAATAATCCAGAGAGAACTTTTTCATCTACATAAGATAAAAATTACAACATTCCAATTTATAGATCTATAATGAGTGATCATTTGTTTAAGAACATTGACAGATTGTTATGTGTCAGACTTGTATTTTGCAAGGTACTGAGTTTATGATGATTTATTTCAGAATATACCATTGATTCAGAAAAACTTTGTCATTTTTTAGAAACCAGCAATCTGATAAATGGTAGAATGGCACTAAACTAATGTGAAATTGATGGTACTAACTTATAAGAAGTGACACACAGGAGAACATCAACCCTGGAGAGCCTTGGCAAGTGGGTAGGGGTTTAACAATGGAGGCTGAAACTGAAGAAAAGCAAGAACAGTGTGGAGCAAGGTGTGGAGGAATAACCTCTAGGTGTGATGGGCAAGTCACATTGAGTTTTGTTCATACTTAGGATCTAGTGATGAGAGTGGTGGAAAAGAGCTAGGAAGGCAGTTGTTGAGCCCAGAATACAAACCCTGAATGCCATACTAGGATGCCACTTCCTGGGCACAGACTGCTTCTTTGTGCTTATGGTGGCAGTCTAGGAATACCAAGGAAAAGAACATTTACGTGCTTAGTTTCACTACAGGACAAGGTAATATATTTTGTAGATTTAGTTTAATACAAACTTTGGTCCTTCATTATATCATTCTTATTAAAGCACTGTACAATGGTCCTTAATTGTATATACTCTACTATTATCTTGATACAAATCTAATAAACTGAATTCCAAGTTTTTATTCGTACCATTTATTGCATGGTAATAAATGAGAAAAAAATCTTAGTTTTCTTTTTAGGGGTGTGCTTATTGGTGAATCCGTTTATGTCTGAGAACATGGAGACAAATTGCTGACTATTCCTTTTGCACTTAATATTTTCCCAGAGTTGACAGTACTGTTAAAAGTATTTCATCTTCCTCTATCTTATCTTAAGAGCAGAATGTCTTGCCCTTTCCTTGTTTTGAACTGTTCAACTAGTGGATCATTGATTGACCCCTTTGCCACCTCCGCACCCTAGTAGCATGGTAATAAAACCTGTAAAGTATTTGTTCACTCCTGTGGGGAACTAAGTGACTTCTAATAATCACATACTTTTATAGTGCAATAATTTCTTCCGTGGGAGAATACCTGTCCTAAGTGAGTTAAACAGGGCAAATCATTTCGTTTTGTTATTTGCTTTGGAGGAGCTAAATTTTCATCCTTAAGAATTATCCATCCCTGCCATTTTATTCATTACCTGAAGTCATAATTTTCTGTTTGACATCTCTTAATTGGTTTTGGAAATAATTATGTCACAGATGGAGACATTTATGACTTCAGCTCTGAAGCAAGAATAAGACAAGTGGAATTCTGAGTCACATAGACTAGCAAGTAATGTAAATGGCCTCTGGTTCCAGTGTCTTTCAAAATAAACGAAACAAACAACCACTGCTAATGATGAAAGTTAATGTGTTTAACCTCATATTTTACTCACCAGTAGCCTATGATCTTTGAAAATGTTAAATTGGCCCCCTTTTTAAAGCCTTGCGTCTGTTGTGAAATGAACAATATTGTAAAAGTCAGGCACTAAAGAGGATTATTGATTAAAGAAGCTGTAGAATATAGACTCAAAAATAAATCTGACAGTGAATTTTAAGACCTAATTTTATAACTCAGAAACATCTGTTTTAATTGTAGTGCCCTGTGCAAGATATGAACAGTGGTTAACAGCTTTAGTTTGTCATAAGTTATGTTCCATTTTATGTAATCTTTGCTATCTGTAAGACTAAAATGTGAATTAAAGTGAACTCTTGACCCATTCTCAACATCACTATAATATTGAATGTTATGAATTCAGTTGTTTAGGGAGTTGCAACCCAGTTTTTTATTACTGTTTAAGATAAATGTACATCTTCAACTATTTTCATCAGTGACTTTAATTGATGGTGTGTGTTCTCTAATCTCATAGTCTAGAAAAGTCATCTGTAGCTTTTTAGAATTGTATACTGTCAAAAAATTTAGGGGCCGGGATTTAGCTCAGTGGTACTGCGCCTGCCTTGCAAGCACAAGGTCCTGAGTTCAATCCCTGGTACTGGAAAAAAAAAAAATTTAAACTGGTACTCCCAAAATCTGTATATTTATGTATGAATATGTATGCTAAAGTATTGTATATTTAAAAACACATAAAAGTTTTATAGAATGAGGTAAAAATGAAAATAAAAGTTTTGAGGTTTATTTCCCCCTGCACTCCAGTGGATTTTCTTATGGTTTACTTTGTCACTGAGTTAGACCATTTAGGAAATTTTTTCTTACTTATTGAGCTGTGTTGTCTGCCTTGATTTCCAGTAGCAGTGTGTATTATTCATTTTTAAAGTTAATACTTTACATTGTTTCAAGTTGCCTTCAGTGTATCCTTGTGGCAGTTTTTCTCAGTTGCTTAGAGTGAAACCATTCATCAGTCTTAAACACAACTGAAATAAAGCAAACATATGTCTGATCAGGAGGAAAAAATATGATGTGGGTGTACATAAATTTCTTATTTTAAAAGAAATGTACATTTCATGGAAAGAAACAGTTTTAGAATAATGCTAAAGCATGATTTTATTTATTTATTTATTTATTTATTTTCTTGGGAATAAGGGAGTTGGCCTTATTTTTGCCTAGTACTCTGGCTTTACCAGGGCCATTAACCCTGCTGGTCAGTTATAGCCATTTTGCAGATGTAGAAACTGAGGCCCTGGAAGATAACTTGGGAACTTAGATTTGGACCAATTCGTTTCAAATAAAAAACAAAATTCCCTTCCACATTGATGTCTCAGTATTCCATTTTGTTCTGGGAGGTTAATACTTTGGGTTAAGTTCTTCCCTAATCATCTGAGTTGGGATACTCTATTTGTAGTGTTGCATAATTTAGAATGTCACTATCCAAATTGGTTTACTTAATAGAATTTTGGTTTCTTTATTATGTAGAAGACACAGTTATTATAATTCCAATTTGTCCAAAAATTTACTGTCATTTATAAATCAGCAACTTAATTTGTTTGCATATATTAGCTTGAAAAAACATGACTTCCTAGGATTTAGATTTTTAAATTTAGTTTATAATAGTTTGTATTAGCTCTGGGACCATTGGGAAAGGTTCAATTACTATAATTGCTTTACAGATGGGTGGAGAATCTACTACTGCCTTTTTTTCCTGCCTATTCAGCTAATGAACCTGACTGACTAGGGAGGAAATGGGAAATAAAGTGGTAACTTAAGGATGTATTTTCTACCTCCTGGTTACCAACAACCTAAAAATGATCCAGGGAACCATATTATTCTTACTCTATTAGAAATTTGTACCCAGAAAAAATTTCCTAATGGTGTTTATAGGTGGTGGTTCTCCATCTTAAATTTTCAAGAAAACTAGCATTAATGCTAAGATGATACTAATTATTGATTTGGTTTTGTATATGTTTTATGTTTGTACAAATTGAACAATTTAAGCCCAGTGCATGGGAGGCTGAGGCAGGAGGATCACCACCAGTTTGAGTTCAACCTGGACTACATAGCAAGTTCAAGGCCAGCCTGCACTACATAGTGAGACCCTCTCTCAAAAAACAAAACCAAAAAAAAATTTTTTTATTAAAGATTTAATACTTTTGCCTTTAACTGAATCCAAAAAAAAAAAAGTTTTAGAATGCATGTTGTTTTGTTTTCTCCAGGGTTTGTTTTTGAGGCTTTGAAGTGGGATCTCACTTTGTTGCACAGTTCTGGGCTCCAGATGATTCTGCCACCTCAGACTCCCATCTTCCAGTGACTGGGACATATTGTAAACTATACCAAAGTGGCTGTAACAGTCTCTGTTCAGCTTTGATATACTGGAAAGAACTGGCAATCAGAAGTAGATATTAATGATTTCTGATTACTCTGTACCGGAGATTTACTTTGTGATCAAGTTACTTAAGCTCCCTAGGCTTCAGAGAGCTTGGTAGCTTCAGAGACTTCTGTTTGGCACATCTGAATAATCATATCTACAATACCCCTACAGACTTTGAATGATACACAAACTGGAAGTGATAAACATGTTACTTTTGTCAAAATAAATATGAAATTAATGTGGAGCCATTCTATTTAATACTGTTCACCCTTTTTTCAGCTTTCACAGATAGTTTCACATTTTATTCTTCAAATGTAGTAGAGCTAGAACCAATTGATAATTAGATGCCTAGCACTTTTGCTGTGGTAACAAAGAACCCCAGTGTCTCAGAGTTAAAACAACCAAGATTTATTTATTTCTTGTTCACAGGGCTCTGCTCATTTTAATCATTCGGCAGTACATACCAACAGAACAGCCACCATTTCAAGTATTACAGGTCTCTCTTTGAGCCTGGGGATGGGACTGTTGCATAGCACACAGTTAGTTGTCTTTAAATGTTAGACCCGGAAATAATACAGTACTTATCACATCTGGTCATATTACATTAATCAAAGTAAGTCATCTGGCCACACCTAACTTCAGATGGTCTAGAAAGCATTTTACAATCAAGTATCTAAAAGGAGAAAACCAGAATATTAGAAGACTTCCACGGTACAGTTTTATACCCTAGGCTAAGGTATTGTTACTAAATTTTAAGCAATGTAATTTCCACCATTTGAAGTTTGTAATTGAAACTAAAACATGGAAAGAAAATAATGTTCATAAGATAAGTAAATATATTTGCAGTTTGAAAAAAAACAAAACTTCCTTAGGAAGTTCCAAATATACCATGGTTAATCTACTTTTAAAACCCCATTGATTTGCAGGTAATTCTAAATGATTTTTTTTTAATTAAACTGCATCCTTAATGCTTCCCAGATAGCTATTATACTTAATTTCTGGACTTACCCTTAACTTTTCCCATGATACCATTAGTTACTATATAGAGACTTGCAAAGATTAAACCTGATATTTAACCCTTTAAAATTTTCTAATGTTAAATTACTAAGCCCAACTAAGCTAAATTGGAATACCGATCCTAGCACTGGGAGGCTGAGGCAGGAGCATTGAGAATTGCTGGAAGTTCAAGGCCAACCAGGTCTATAAACTGAGTTTAAGACCAGCCTGTACTACTACATCGTCAGACTCTTTATCTTAAAAAAATAAAATAAAATAAACCAGCTATGCTAAATTCAATATGCATAGCTTAATGATGTTTGAATACTTCAAAGCTTGAGTGTATGACTGATTGTGAGAATTTCAAGTTATGCTACATAAATACAAAACCTCCTTAATACCAATATTTGGGATTTAAGGACAATTCAAGTATATGTAGTTTGTTACCTTTGTTCAGTATGCAAGGACTAATTCATTGCATGTAGGGAAGCCTTATTGACCACAAGTTGTGTCACAGAAAAATAAGACTTACATAATGAAGAAAATAATAATGAAAATTAATTAAAACTGCAGATGCACATAAATATAATGAATTTGGTTGCAAGCATTGTACCCCCTCTCTGAACCACTAACGTATGAGTTTTGTTGCCTGTGACTTTGGACAAATCACTTACATATTCTAAGCCTGTTTCCTGTTGTGGAGTAAACCTGTTTCATTTTACTTATTCTTTCTGGTCACTCCCTTATCCCCCCCCACCCCCTTGTACCCTCCTCCTTCTTCCAACTTGTGAGGGTCAGGTTTGAGAAGATATCATTAGTATAAATTTATTGTAAAATTGAAAGTATAGAGATGACAAATTGCATATGAGGTAAGGTAGTGTGGGGGGCTGTTTTCTTTTGGGGGGCTGGTTGGTTGGTTGGATTTTGTTTTTGTTAGGTGACATCTCACTGTGTTGCATAGCTGGCCTTGAACTCCTGGGCTCAACATTCCTGCCTCAACTTCCCAAGCAGCTGGGTTTTATAGGCATGTGCTACTGGGATCAAGTTTAACCAATACATTTCTTTTGTATTCTAAACCAATTCTAATTAAAACACAAAATTGTCGTTTTTATTAAGTTTTTCCTGCAGTATAAACTAATTTAAATTTTTAAAAGTTTACACTGTGCCTTTTTTCTTTTGAACTTTGGAAATGTAATTTCTGACATACAGGTTCCACTATATGAAACCTATTATATAATAACCTAACAGGTCATTCTAGGATTTTTTCCTCCTGATGCTGGATATGAAACACTCAGCTTTACACATTGAATAGGCAAGCATTCTACCACTGAGCTATAGCCTCAGCCTGGTGATTCTGAGATTTCTATTAATATCCTCTAAAGAACCTGAACATAATTTTAGCTTCCTACTTAAGAAATTTTGTCTTTCCTTTCTAATTTACACCCTTTTCTGATTGGTTTTTTTGTTTTGTTTTGTTTTGGTACCGGAGTTGGAGGAAGGTGCTGGAACCACTAAGCTAAATCCCCGGTGCTGATTGTTTCAGTTTTAGTAAAAGGTCAAGTGTAAACTTTGAAAACTTTCATATTCAATATATTTGATCCTCTTGTCTGATATAATTAAGTGAAAAAGATTTAATATGTATTTTTAAAAATACTTTACATGCAAAGCCTTCTCCTCCACTCCTGGAAATCAACTAGGAAAATAATAGGTTGGGACAATGGTGATTTTTAAGGATAACCCTAACTTTGGGGAATTCTAAGCTTTGGTTTTCTTCATGTGTAAAATGAAATTGAACTGTATGGTCTCTCAAAGCTCTTATATTCTGAATTTTATCCAAAGGGAGTCCCAAAAATCATGTAGAAATAAACTAATTTCAAATTACCAGTTAGATTTATTTCACATCTGCCAGCTTTGCAGAGTTTATATTTTAACATGTTTTATAATTGTCTAGTTTTATCTTTAGGAGATAGGGTCTTTAAATATTTTAAACTTCTTATAGAAAATCAGACCACCTATCTTTTAAAAAATAACATTTAAGTGTGTTAAGACCTGTGCAGATTACATCCCTCATTTGATCTAGTCTTATTTCCATCATATACATTCAAGGCAACAAGTCTTTGGAAGTATAAACAGCTTGCCCAAGGTCTCAAACTATCTAGTGGGAGACTTCAGCACTTCTGTTCCAGTAAGTGGTAGAGCAAGGAAAACGAAAAATCAGCAAGAGAGTAAATGATTTAAACACCATCAACAACATAAGAGAAAATGACAGATCAGTATCTATACATAAACATGTACAAACACTAAATTCTTCAGAAATTGCTACAAAGCACTGAGGGCAGAACTAAATCTTAGTCATTTTTGCCTTCTTCATATCAGTTAAAGTACCTGAAATTAAGCAAATACTTGCTATTACTTAATTGAAATGAACTGAATGAGAAATTTTACCATTTGCATTCTATGCTATAGTAATGTCATCTTTCCTCTTGCCTTACTTAAGAAGTTGGTAAATGTTGGGAGCTTTTATCTGAAGGATAGTTAGATGCTGCTTAATTGAAGTCATTAAATGTCCCTATGAATACAGATAAAAAAACTAAAATCACATAATGAAGCTGTCTGAAATACAACCATAGTGATCTCTAAATTGAGATTAACAAAGAATTTTGACCTTAAAAAAAGCTACAGGACAATTGAACCCTAGAAAGTTATTACTATATTTGGTATTTAGGGATACAATGCAGTCTTAAATTATTTATTTAAAATATTGCATTAAATTGTGTGTAGGTACCTGGGAGTAAAGGATGATAAGTTCAAGCCCAGCCTGGACAACTTAATGACTTACCAAGATACTGTCTCAAAATAAATATACTTTAAAAGGGTCTGGGAATTTAGCTTAGTGCAGAAGCCTTGGGTTCAAAGCCTAGTACCACCTCCCCACCCCCAAAGTGTGTGCATCACATTCCTTCGTTGGCATTTAGCTAATATTTGTCAGATTATGAGGATAAAATAATGCTGAAATTGAGTTCTTGTAAAATAAAGCTTTTTGGATAGTCTCCCTTTCCAAGAGGGAAAACACCTTATTTCATATAAAATCATTAAGTAATATGACCTCCTTGTTAATTTTAATTTATCATAAAAATGAGAAATGATGTGCCTTTAGGGGAAAATAGTGCTTTTAGAGAAAAGAGTATAAAATGAAGACAACTTAGGTTTGAGATCTGCCTTAACAGCTGAGAGGTCTTAGGCAATTCAATTAAGCTCTTTTCCGCCCGTTATAATGCAATGTAGAGAGCGTTCTCCTATGCCAGTATTTCTACAGAATCAATTCTAAAAGTCAGATTATAGAGGTGCAAGGTAATTTTGATAGATGTTGGAAATTGCTGTCTCTGGGTAATGTTCAGACCAGCTGAGTATGAGAGCCCTTTTCCCCCACTCTCACCTAGAGTGTTACAAGGTTTTAAATATTTGACAGTCCTTTAGATGGAAATGATAGCTCAATTCCTGTGGAAATAAGAATTTCTATCTTCAGGGCCATTTGTATGCTATTCTGTTTTTTTGTTTGTTTGTTTGTTTTTGAGACAGGGTCTTTCTATGCAGTTCAGGCCAGTCTTGAACTCACTATGTAGCCCAAGCTGGCCTTGAACTTGCAGCAGTGCTCCTGCCTCAACCTCCCAAGTGCTGGGATTACAGACGTGTGCCATCACGCCTGGCTAGTATGCTTTCCTGAGTTTTTTTTAACTTATTTTTCTCTTGGATTTGTAGTGTTTTAATTTGTTGGGAAGGGACATAGGGATATGTGTGAAAGAGGAGAGAAAGAAATTAGCCATTTGTGAGATGAATTATAAATATTCTAATTTTTTAAACTATTTTTGAAGTAAATAATTTATCAATACTTTATGGCTTCTAAGTCATGTCACTCTGGGATTATAAATTCTTCCATTACTTTTAAAAAATCTTTGGCAGGGGATTTAGCTCATTGACGCCTTACCTGCCTTGCAAGCATAAGGTCCTGAGTTCGCTCCTCGGTACTGGGGAAAAAAATAAAATAAAAACATTTTAAAATAAATTTAAAAATCTGAATTTTCAAACAGGAGCACAATCTAAAATGATCCAATAAGCTATTTGCCTCTTCCACCCATAAAATTAAGTTTGTTACTCCTCCTCTAGTTTGTGTCGTCTTTTAAAAACTCTACTTCTTCGAGTAGTCCCCAACTTTAGAAAGTGTTTTTATTCTAGAAATTATGTTAGTTGTTTGGAACTCAGAATATATATGTCCTAAACAAATAGTGTCACAGTGGGGTTTTCTACAGTCCTAATATGATTTAAGGTACTGTGTTAAAACTGTTGTATACAATTTAGGGACAAAGAAGTACATTCCTCTATCTTATTAGAACAATGGTCTGAAAGGGGTTGTCTTTGCCATATTCACCGTCTTCCTCTTGCCTCTTTCTCTGATCTCCAAAACCTAAGGACATAGTCATTTGGGTAGTATTGGCCTTTCTCCCCTACCTCAGAAGTGATTCAAGCTCTTAACCTTTTGTATTCTCTATTTCCAGTTAGCCAAGTATCTGACCACAGGCAGATAGTGTTCTGTATACTTTAAAGCGTATGTTCTTAGTTAACAATATCTATGAAGTATTACACAAAAAATATTATATGGTACGACCAGATTTTATGTGTGTGTGGTACTGGGGCTTGAATCCAGGGCCTTTGCAGTGAGCTACATCTTCAGGCCATTATTTTTTATTTTTGAGACAAAGTCTTGCTAAATTGTCCAGGTTGGCCTCAAACTTCTATCCTCCTGCCTCAGCCTCCCTGAGAGCTAGGATTACAGGTATGTGCCACTACACCCAGCATATAACATACTGTATACCAAAAAGTTAACACCATCCATTTAATCTTTGTGCAGTTCATTGTAGATATAAACTTAGAGTAGCAATCTATAATAAACATTTTCGTTTTAATAATAACAGAAATTTGACTTGTAGAAATTTCTTGATAGACTCCAAACCACCCCCTCTTTGTATCCTTTGCCTCATTTAGTTCTTACATTGATTTTCTTGCAGTTTTGGTTTTGGCCTTTTTCCTGACTATAGTCTTCTCAAAAGAATATGGCCTTAAAGTTATATCTCTAACCTTACATTTCTTCTTTAACTGGTAGATCAGTCTTAAGTTCAAGTTTCCTTTTGCTTAAACTAGCTCTGTAGCCAGCAGTGAGATTTTTTTGAAAGTATAATAAAATGAAGGAAAAATGAGACACGTGGAGAAGCTCTGTGAGGAGAAGTGATACCATTTGATGTCAGAACACTGATAATATGCTACCTTGTTGGCAAGAAAAACAGTGTGCAGGTAAAACATTTAACATTTATTGTCTCAATCTGCATAATAACTTCTCTGTTTTCATGGTACTGTACCCTAGAATCCAGCAGTGAAAAGCAGCCATTTCTTTATAAATTCTAGTTTGTTAGAAGGAAGAACAGAATCTTCATTTGTGGTGTTGAGATCCAGGAGTTGAATAGTAGATTGAGTAAAGTTGTTTTGAATATGCTGTAATTGAAATTAGTGTAATCAACTGCCTTCAGTAAGATTGGATTAGTAGTATGGGACCAGAATTTGAACATTGTGAAAGCTAGTTGTCAAAAGAAAAAAAAATGATAAAAAAGAAAAGATTAGATCCAAAGCAGTGCACATCAGAAAGGCCCAGCATTCTTGCATAGAAAAACAGCCATCTTTCATTCAGCAATTGTTACCTGGCCAGCCTTTGATATATAAAGATATCTAACTGCCCCATGCTTTGGGAATGCAGAGGAAGAGCTTATCAAGTAGTCCTGGGGGAGAGGAAGCCTCATAGAGGATGAGGCATCTAAACCAAAACCTGAAGGATTACCAGGAGTTAAGCAGAGCTGGGAGTAAAGGAGCAAAGAAAAGAAGATACTAGTCATGGAAGCAAAGAAGCATGTGAGGTGTACTATATGGAGTTTAAGGAGTGAGGAAGGGGAAGAGCAGAGGGAGAGATGAAGCTAGTGAGAGGCAGTCAGGTACCAGCTACAGGGGCCTTAAGGTGCCATATTGTTTGGACTTTGCCTTTAGGGTGAAAGCCAATAAAGCACTTTTTGCAAAGAAGTAATCATGTGACCTCTGCTGTACCAAGCATCATCTCACTAAAGAGAATATAGAGAAGCGATTGGAATAAGACAAGACTGGAGGCAAGGAGACCTATTTGAGTTTATATGGAGGAAGGGACAATTAAAGGTATGCAGGCTAGAAATGTATACAGAATCTTAGTTTTTATATGTTATTAGTTGGTTGTGTCCCCAAAAAAGGAAGGGAAAGTTTAGGAAAAAGACCTACCCAAATTGTAGCTCCTGTCTTCAATAGCACTTAGCTTCTTTCTTTTGAACAACTAAGAAAAGTATGATGTATTCATGAGAAGAAATTTATTCCAGAAAGCTTCATGTTAAGAACTTTGAAAAATACAACCCCAGAGTTTTATGCCTTTGTTGTGTATTTGCCATTCTAAGTTATAGCTTGAAGCTATCTAATCTTACACAGTTGGTACTAGTAAACAGTGATTACTCAAAAATAAAAAATTCATTAAAGTTCAGAATTATGATAAGTTATGTATATGTATCTTTGATTTTTATCTTAACTTAGATATAGGGTCAATACCTTTTAATGTAATTTGGGTCTGCTGATCAGAGTAGTCCTTGAATAAAACCACATTCAGCCCCCATGTTCCATATAGTCTCTAGTATCTGTTTCTTTTGAATGGAGCAAGAACTTTACAGTGAGTGTAAAATCATTCTATATTGCTTTTTTTAATCCCAGGCGTTTATGGTCATCTCATCCATACATAATTCAACATCAGCTTTTTTTCTCCCTGAGGTACTCATTGTTATTAAAATTTTCAAAAACATTCAACTTAGTATTTATAGAAAATTTTTTATTCATATCTCCCTAGTTTATATAGTATACTAATATAGATGAGTTAGTTACCAACATGAGTATAGCTAGCATAAACAAGATGGAAATAAACACAACCGACTGTTGATTAGCCTAGAATTCAGTAGGTGGGAGAAGTGTGATGACCTTGAGCATCCAATTTGTCCTTGTTCTCAACTGAGTTTTATGAAGGAAAGAATAATGTTAAATTCAAATTGTAAGAGAATTAAGTGAAAGTCAGCTAAAAAATTTCTATCAGGTAGTTATGTGATAATTGAGCTATGTTTGAGCTAACAAAAGGACTATAAATTTTAAATTGGTTTAATTCTGGCTGTCCTTCTTGCTGTGTGAGTTTTGACAAGTTAAAGACAATTTTTTTCTAAGCTTCAGTTTCATTTTCTTAGTAGTAAAAGGAGTGTAATAACCCAGTTATTAGAGTTATTATGTAGATTAAAAAACAATAAATGTTAAATGTCTCACCTGCACATTGTTTTTCTTGTTAACAAGGTAGCATATTATTAGTGTTCTGAAAATCCAACCCAGTTATGGTGCAGTTTACCTCTATGTGCATCATGTTCAATAACTAATAAGGAAACAGTGAACCCAGTATCTGAGTTACACCTTCCCAGTAGGGGTAATCTCTTCCTAGCTGAAGACCACCAGACAAGTATATTGCTACATTTAGCACCATTAGTGGGATAAGGAAGGTTTTATCATTTAGTGATGTTTTATGGTAAATAAACTCTATTATTTAAAAGTGCTCATTAGCAAATACTTAGTTTGACAAGAGCTTTCTATGCTTTGTCTTGACAAGTACCTTTGAAGTAGATATTGATTCTTATACAATATTTTCCTTCTGACAGGTTGTAAAATTAAAGCACTGAGAGCCAAGACGAACACTTACATCAAGACACCTGTTCGTGGTGAAGAACCCATTTTTGTTGTCACTGGACGGAAAGAAGACGTTGCCATGGCCAAAAGAGAAATACTCTCCGCTGCTGAGCACTTCTCCATGATTCGTGCATCTCGAAACAAAAATGGCCCTGCCCTAGGAGGATTGTCATGTAGTCCTAATCTTCCTGGTCAAACCACCGTCCAAGTCAGGGTACCCTATCGTGTGGTAGGATTAGTGGTTGGACCCAAAGGAGCAACAATTAAAAGAATTCAACAGCAGACCCACACATACATAGTAACTCCAAGCAGAGATAAGGAGCCTGTTTTTGAAGTGACCGGAATGCCTGAGAATGTTGACCGAGCAAGGGAAGAAATAGAAATGCATATTGCCATGCGTACAGGAAACTACATAGAGCTCAATGAAGAGAATGATTTCCATTACAATGGTACTGATGTAAGCTTTGAAGGTGGCACTCTTGGCTCTGCGTGGCTCTCCTCTAATCCAATTCCTCCTAGCCGTGCAAGGATGATATCCAATTATCGAAATGATAGTTCCAGTTCTCTAGGAAGTGGCTCCACAGATTCTTACTTTGGAAGCAATAGGCTGGCTGACTTTAGTCCAACAAGCCCCTTTAGCACAGGAAACTTTTGGTTTGGAGATACCCTACCGTCTGTGGGCTCAGAAGATCTTGCAGTTGACTCTCCTGCCTTTGACTCTTTACCAACATCTGCTCAAACTATCTGGACTCCATTTGAACCAGTTAACCCACTCTCTGGCTTTGGGAGTGATCCTTCTGGTAACATGAAGACTCAGCGTAGAGGAAGTCAGCCATCTACTCCTCGTCTGTCTCCTACATTTCCTGAGAGCATAGAACACCCACTTGCTCGGAGGGTTAGGAGTGACCCACCTGGCACAGGCAACCATGTTGGCCTTCCAATATACATCCCTGCTTTTTCTAATGGTACCAATAGTTACTCCTCTTCCAACGGTGGTTCCACCTCTAGCTCACCTCCAGAATCAAGAAGAAAGCATGACTGTGTGATATGCTTTGAGAATGAAGTTATTGCTGCCCTAGTTCCATGTGGCCACAACCTCTTCTGCATGGAATGTGCCAACAAGATCTGTGAAAAGAGAACACCATCATGTCCAGTTTGCCAGACAGCTGTTACTCAGGCAATCCAAATTCACTCTTAACTATATATATATACGTAAATACTATATCTCTATATGGACTCATAAAGGCATGGGTATAATGGTACCCCCAGTAAACTTCCTAATGAATTCTTATGACTGTTATCAGGCTTTCTTGGGATTAGGCTAAAGTTGTCAGTAAACTTATAAAAGGCTGCTATGGTAACACTAAACCTAAGTGGTCTCTTGTCTGTTAGTTTGGTTTGAATTATTAATACTATCCTGTAGACCCAGAGACATAGCTCGTGTAAGAATTGCTAAAGCTGAAGTTCAGCTTGGCTGAGTGAAGATCATAGGTTGTAGGACCTATGAGGAAAATGTATATGTTTGAGATTCCAGACAGTGGGTCCCAAAGCCTAACCACATTAAGAGTTTATGGAGGGTACTTGGCATTACAGATGACTCAGACACTTCCAGTGCTGCCTTCTTTACACTGCCAGTTTTGACAAAACAGGTTTTTTTGTTTTTTTATTTTACAACAACTTATGCCTAATTCTGCAGGATCGCAAGTAACTTTTTAATGCATTGTGAATACTTACTGGTAATAATAGGGCTGATGGCAGTTTACTAGATCACTGGTTATAATTTGGGACAAAAACTGCTACATTGACCTTCATCTCGCCCAATGTGTTCAAGGCTGGTATGATCAGAGGATCAGGAATGCAATTGTCTCAATTGTGAATTCTTACCCATTGCCTCCCTTCATGAATGTGGAAATGGCCACCTGGGTTTTCCCATTTCAGGAAGGGCTTTGGGATGGACCTTTATTGGCTGATAATTGAAGATGCGAACATTCCATTCATTAGTCTGATCAAGCTATTAATTAATTTTTAGACTATAGAACAAAATGTGAAACATTTTATGTTCAATCCATATTTGTCTTGCACATTATAAATATATTTTTATTTTTTAGTTATGTAGGGGAGGGGAGGGAGATAATAATGCCCTTGGCATAGTTCATGAAAGCAGCTGTGACCTCCAATCAGTTTACTTCATTTCAAAACTGTTTCCAATCACAAGGAAAGATTTCTTTAAAATATACTTGTACATTTCACCTGTGGATGTCTATAACTTCATCCTCAGTATGTTCCCAAATTTGTGCTGGCATTGAAAGTACAAAACATTATACTGGTGGGTTTTTCTACTAATTATTTTTTGAAGCATTATTTTCCCAACACAAAAGAGCTTTTTTTCTCAGTATAATGAAAATTGAAATCCTATGTGTATTCAATAGTAAATAGACAAATTTTATTTTTTATTTCCACTTGAAGAGTTACATTTCGTATAAAAGTTTACAAATAATGGTTTTTATTTTGATTTTTTTCAGTATAAAAAAGTTGCCTTGATGGCATATTATGATGTAATGCTAATTGCTTGTAGGATAGTTAAATGTCAGTATTGAAACCTAATCTCTAGCTGCCGTATTGTAGATATGAACGAATGTTCACCAAGCATGTATTTTGTATTTTGTTGCATTGTACACTGCAACTAATAAGCCAAGGAATCGACATATATTAGGTGCGTGTACTGTTTCTAAAAACCACAAACTAAGAATGATAAATTATCAATATAGTTTAGTATTTGCTAATTTTACTACACTCTTTTGTTATGTATATGTAGGGAAGTCATAGGGATTATAAATTCAATTTGAGTAAAGTTTAAAACCATATATTTTATGATAAAGGGCCTTTAACTTAAGATGGCCAAAGCACTGATATTATATATTTGCTGTAAAGAGAATTATAAGAGTTTTATTTTTCTGATATTAAAAGTTACTTAATAAAGACTTGTTTCCATTAACTTGAATATATTCTCCTTGGTGTTTTTCATATGGTCATTAGTAGTGTATCTTAAACGAAGAGAGCTACTTAAAATTAAGCTTCCTATTGCCAACTTTTCCCACTCCTCAGTTTATGCCCTTTCTTGTGTGACTTTTTAGCATGCTCTTGGTGTTGAATGTGTCACTTACGTTCCAGTCCAAATTTTGTTTTGTCTTTAAATGAGTGTTACAGAAAGTTGGAGGTGGAGCTGGTTATAGATTTGATTGCATGTTTGTGCAGTTAACCACAAATAATCACTACTGATCTGGTTGTAATAAAGTAGTAGATGACTATTTTATACAGTTAATTGAATCCTGAATTTCATTTAGATTCCACTTATTTTATAGCCTTGTTTATGGGATTTTTGCCGCCTTAACCACCAAATCTATAAAACTAATTCTTTTCTAATGTGAAAGTACAAATTTTAAACTTTCAGGGGCCAGGGATTTAACTCAGTGGTGCTGCTGCCTGCCTGCAAGAGAAAGGTCCTGAGTTCGATCTCCGGTACCCCCTCCAAAAAAAGAAACCCAACAAATTTTAAACTTTCATTTGAAACTGCCTTCAGAAAGGTTTTGTGGTTAACAAAATATTACTCTATTTATGAAATTGATTGGAGTAAATTGTTGTCCTTCAGTCAAAAGGAATAAAGACATTTCTAAAATCATTTTAAAGAAATTAAATTTATTCATTCTTAATTCTTAGAAGTATCTCACAGCCAGAGTAAGTCTTTCTGTTGTAGTTTATAGACAATCTCAGGCTGTGCTAAAAGACTGGAGTGTATGGATTTAGTGATGGGCAAGATCATTGCCCTAGAATTATATGTAAGAATTACTTTTAAGATTTTAAGATTTGCTTCTAGAAGTATGAAAGTTAAATTATTTGAATATGTTACCATGTATAATTCCAGTTTAGATTGGATGACCCATAAAATGAACTTCTTAACTTAATACAAGGTCAGAATCTTCCAGGGCACCTTGAAAATAATGTTTTAAAGGCTTTCCTTGACACTGTTATCCAGAACTTTGTCTGGAACCAGCGTTAGCAAAACTGATAAGAATTTACCCTGGTTCTTAGTTTGTACCCGCTTTTCCTTGATTCCACATGAGTTGTCTTGCTTATAAAGCACTGAAGAAGAGAGCCTTCCAGAATTCTGGACCTGTATTACAAGGAATAGCTGCAGGTTGGATAAACTGCAGCATGGATAATTAGGAATTCAGTATACTTGCTGGGGAGGGTTTTATTTTGTTTTCAGGGACGTTCGATGCTCACCTGAAAATGTTTGGTTCACCTAACAGTTTAATTATTATAAAATTATGTAGCAGTTTCTATAAAGAATTTTATCAGAAGAATCCCCATGCAAAGTAAGCTTTTAGGAAGAGTAAAGAAGGCAAAAATAATTGGATTCAGAAAATAGATACAGAATAAATAAAATAAATGTGTTATTACAGGTTAAATTATTGTGTTCAATGGGTCAGTCAGACACTGGTTTTCTCTGCCACACTTCCTCTTTCTTAAATTTCTTTTTTTTTTTTCTTTTGGTACCGGGGATCGAACTCGGATCCTTGCGCCTGCGCAACAGGCGACAAAACCACTGAGCTAAATCCCCGGCCCTCTTAAATTTCTACTTTCATCCTAAAACTTTATAAATACTAGGAGTTAAAGATGTTTATAATATACTGTGAACATCTTTTTCATGTCAGTATACAAAACCTTGGTTTGTGAGAATTTGTTCATAATCCAAAGCACTTGTGTATCAAAGCAGAGAGAGCGAGAGAGAAAACCAGTTTTTATCCTGTGACATTTGGCATGACGAACCATTTGTATTGCAAGACATCGCTTGTTTATCAAGTTAAAATTTCTTAGAAATATTTGCTTGTCTTCCAGAACACTCATGGACCAAGTTACTCGCAATTCAAGGTTTGTACTTCAATGTGATGATTTTGCTAGTATTCTTTTGTGGCTATTCCATAACTCAGCCATTTACTATTAGTGATTAAGTAAATTTGGGCAGTGGAGCACTGACAAAATATAGGAAGGGACATTTAGAAGTCTGATGAGATTTTATTTAACAGACCTTAGGAATAGCTGTTCTCTTTAAGTGGCATAGCTCCACACTTCTTATCCCATAGTAATTATTCTTACTAAGTTTCTTCAGCTGACCAGGTGGAATCAGTAATTGCAAGAGTGTGTCCTACCACTCAGATATGTATTTCTACTGCCTCCATATTCTTTTATTTTTCTGTTTTCATTTTAAAGTACATCATTTGCACAGTGCAAGTTTAATAGGAAGAATTAAGTGGTCATATATTTAAAGTATTAGAATTCATTACTCAGAGATGAGTCTGGGAGGCAAAAGAGGAAAACAGCTAGAGAAACCACATAATTTTAAGCCCTTGGGTTTTTTAGACCCTCATTCATAAGTCTCATGATAAATGAGGATATTTGTAACCAAATTGAGTCAGGAACACTTTCCTGCTGCCTTTGAATATGTTTAAAATTATATATCTTTGAACTTTGTAATGACGTACATAAATAACTTTTTAAAATATGGAAGGTGTAAGAAGGAACATAGCTAAATTCACAACAAACTGAAAACTGGCTAAGTAACAAAAAACTTGTTAAAGCAATAAATGAGGGTCAAGATTAAATCTCAGTGCCTACTGGCAATATTTCAGTGTGTATTCAAGGCTTCTAGCAGTGTTACATAGTTTACTGCATATATTATTATTGAACATCAGAAAGGTTCATTTCCTCAACCTCTTAAGTCACACTGTCGTAAAGTCTGCACAAGACATCAAAATATAAGATGACCTTAGCCTTAAAGACAGAGGAAGTTTCTGCTGAATTAGAACATTCTTGGATAAGTTAAAAATAGCCTGTCTTCAAAACAAAAATTTGAGTTTTTTGTGAAAAGCTATGAATGTAATTACTTTAAATTGGAAGTTAAATTGTAGGTATTCCCCTATGTTAAGCACCAAGGCTCATATTTGTTTTGTGACTTTCCTCAATATCAAAATCAGTGAAACTTTGATCCAGTCTGTTCCTGCAATTTCAGGGGGATTACCACAGCATTGCAATGAGACACAAAAGAAGTAGTGATTTTAAGTCAACTTGAGTCAGATGTGAAGTACTGAATGAGCTATAGAAACTACTAGGCATTGTAGATAACTAATTTTAAAGACAAACTAGTGAGCTAACATTTTTTAAATAATTGAAGGAACTTCTGGATTTAATACTGCACATTTGTAAATTACATGGAAAGTCAGATTTATTAGATAATCATTAAGAAAATATGATAATAGAGTTAATAAATGGCCATACCTATTAAAATGTTCTTAATAATTTCTTATACCGTAAAATTTTCTGAAAAACCATTTAAAGCCACAAAAAATTGGGGAAATACGCTAATTCATTTCCATGTTTGTGGAGACTGCAAAAACTTGCGTAGGTGTCTGAAAGCGTGTCTTACCAGATACTTGCTTAAAATACCCTGTACTGCCTTGATTAAAGACTTCTATATATCCAGGTTACTGATAAAAACTAGACTAGACTGTAAATGGGTTCTTAGTTGTGTTTGGATTAAATAGCAACTTTCCTACTCTATATGTTACTGAATTGAAACTTGGCACATTTGTTGTCATCCAGTGGTGTTGCTTCTTAATTCAGGAAGCTCCAGTTAACCTAGAGGCAAGGAAGATCTTCCTAGGTTTATATCTTTTTGGTGAATGGAAGATGATTTTCCAGATTCATACCTTGAGCTGCTCTCTTATTTGAACTTAAGAAAGTAGACTCCAAAAATGTGCTTTTCCTTTCCTGATTTGCATGTAAACCAGTAAGAAGAGATCAGAGTCATATTTTTTCTTCCCAGCAGGCAGTTTTCACTTCTTTTTTTTTTGGTACTGGGGATCGAACTCGGGTCCTTGAGCTTGGAATTTTCAGTTCTTTTTGTAAAATACATCCTCTTGTCAAAGATTGTATTTGTGATCAAAGATTGCAGCAATGGTCTCTTTTTTACTTTTCTAGTAACTAGGAACAGAGTCTTTTTATTGATAATTTCCCAACATCTTTAAATATTGGGCACAAAAATCATTAAACTGTTTTCCAAGTGGCTTGGGTTACTTGGCAAGTAGGACCTTTGAGAGAGCCTTTCTGTTCTTTGATATTTATATCTCATTTCCTCACCTTTTAAGTAACCTCCCTTGAAGCTTGCTCTTCATGTATTCTTTTCTGAAGATTTGGTCTTTTTTAATCTTCCCCAGGAGTAGCATTCTGCTATCCCTTCCACCACCAACAACATTTGAACATGCTCAGATTTAACCTGTTCCCAGGCAAAAGATGAAATCATTTGAATCCCATGTCTCTTTCTCACTGAGGTCATAAACTCCAAGTAGATCATTGAAAGGAATTATGTCACCTTTTGGAGTGCATCTGATTTTTCAGTCATTTCCCATGCTTTCCCAGATTTGGTAATTTAGCCTAGGATACTGGTCCTGGACTGGTCTACACATCTTGCAAGTCACATCAGTTGTGTAGAATTTCATTACTGTTAAGCTTCAGACTTGCATTGCAATTCAAATTCCCTCCTTTTCTGCCTTCATTTAGAGGATATCTGATTCCATATTTGACAGATTTTATACTTGAATCTCATTTTCTTTATTCATGAAATGGAAATAATTACCTCTGAGGACTGTATGAAACTCAAGAAGCTAAGGCCTAGAGATGTTGTGAAGTAACTAATTTGCTCTCCTAGATAGCATCCTTGTTCTGGTTCTTTTACAAACCCAGCATGACCCTGAAAAATATTGTTGGAAGTGCTCCTGAAGAACAGTGTAAAGTAAGAGTAAAAGGCCTTCAGATTTTGGAACACTTTAGTTGTGTGACCCAATTAGTACAAAGTAAATACAGGTGCATAATTTATTTAATATTTATCCAAGCCCTAGGATGCAGGGACTATTATCTATTTTGTAGAGAATAAAGCTGAAGCTTAAAGACTTTACTTGGCTTAAGGTAAAAAAAAATTCTAAGTCTTAAATGCATTTTCAGAAGATTCCATAGAAAATGTCTCATTTGTTGCTTACAACAACTATAAGCATTTTTCCTTGAATTCATTGGTTCTCTTGAATCATGGGCATACCAATCAAAAGATCTCAGTAGCTCTTTTTAATATTATAGGGTTAATTTGTATTCTCAGACTTCCATGACCACAAAAGGCTTGGGCTAAGTTAAGGGACCAATTCTTGTTTCAGAACTGATTGTGGCCTCATCAAGCATTAAAGTGTTCTGCCAGGCAAATGAAATTGTCACAATTGGCCAAAACTACAGTAGAATCAGAATTTTTATTTAGTTTGTTAATCTTGGAGGCCATAGAATGAGTAAGCAGTGGACTAGGCAGATAACTTTGACTTTCTGAGGAGTTGGCCCTTTTCCAGAATCATGCAGACTCCCATTAACTTAGTGTTTATTGCCTGTTGGTGTATAATTCGCCTTATCCTAGAAGAAAATCAACAATGAATGATGAACAAATATACGTTTACTACTATCTGATTCCCTACTTTTATTTTCCTAGACAACATTTCAATCACTAGCTACTTTTCCATTCTAATAAATTTCTGTTGTGTTTTCACATTTTACCAAAAAGATACTTAAATTGATCCACTGATTTATGAGCCTTAATTCTTTTTTTTTTTTTTTTTTTGGTACCAGGGATTGAACTTGGGACCTCGTGCTTGCCGAGGCAGATGGTGGCCCCACTGCGCTAAATCCCCAGCCCTATGAGCCTTTATTCTGAATCTAGTATATGTAACTGTTCCAAGAGTTACAGCTGCTAAAAGTATTCTGAGAAGAGGGTTTCTGTTTTGCAAAGGTTGCATTTGTTTTCAGATGCTGGTAATCTTTGCTTCCCCTCTTGTCTGAGTCAACGAAGCCCAGCTTCTCCCTTTATGTCCAGGGTTCTCAGCTTCAACACTGCTAATATTTGGGGCTGGATAATTTGTTGAGGCATAGGGTGAGCAGAGACTATTCTGAACATTGTATAATGTTTGCCAATATCTTTGGCATCTACTCAGTAGATACCAGTAATACACAAAAAACCAGTTGTGGCAATCAAAAATGCCTTCTGACATTGCCAGTTACACTTGGGGACTGGGAGGTAAAATTACCCTGGAAAAGAACCATCACTTCATTTAAATGGGAAATCAAGCCCTCTCTTAGCCAGTTGCCTTAAGCAAGTCCCCGATATTACAGGCAAGTGACAGGAAAACTATTTAATTTGCAGTACTGGGGATTGAACTGGGAGAACATCGAGCTAGGTACCCAGCTCCTTTTTTTGAGACAGTATTAGTTTTTCCAATGATGGGACTAAATACCTGACATCCACTTAAAGGAGAAAATGGCTTATTTGGCTTCTGGCTTCAGAACTTCCAGTCTGAAATTGGCTGTTCACAAAGCAAGAACATCAAAGCAGAAGCACATGGCAGAGCAAAGCAGCTCAACTCAGTTCATGGTAGTCAGGAAGCATAGCAGGAAAACAGTACCAGAGAAAAGGGGATCAGAGATCAGATATAGTACCTAAGGTCACCCCTCTATGACCTTCCCAAACACTCAGAAGTGTCCTTTGTTAATGCCCTCAGTGGCTGCCAAGCCAATCAAGTCGACAACTGTCACATCCCACCTTTTGTCAAAACATCTTAAAACCAAGTTAACACATATCTAACATACAGCCGTCTTGCGTACAACTGAAAACAGTAATCACTTCCCTGAAGTCTGAACAGTTCCAGCACTGCTCAAAAGTACATGTCCAAAGTCTCTGGGACTTGAGGCAAACTCATAGCTGTGAATCTCTACAACAACCAAAACCAACATTATCCCAGGATATAATGGCACAGTGTAAGTATTCCCATTCCAAAAGAGAAGGAAGAGGGATAGAATCAGCCTAAAGCAAGGCTGAAACCTAGCAGGGCAAACATTAAGCCCTGTATGTAGCTCCATGTCCAGCATCTGGGGCACAAGGTAAGATAAGATCTCCAATCGCTTGGGGAGCCCCTCCCCTCTGGCCTTACTGATTACAGCCCATATGGCACCTCTCTTCAGCTGGCTACACTCACTACCTGCAGTTTCACTTGGCAGACATTCCACATTCTTGGCATCTCCAGTTTCCTGGGGTCTCCACAGCACCTTTAGCTTCACTGTCACAGCTTCATGCGTAGCCTTCTCATTGGCTCCCTGCCTGACTTTCCAGGCCTTACTCTTGAATCGGTGAAAGCCTCCATGGCTATTGGGTTCTGCATCCCTGTAAAACCATAACTAGTGGATGATGCCAAGGTCTGCCGCCTGGTCAAGCAATAACCAGGCTTCCTTGGACCAAGGTTGCTCTAGCCTCTTGAGTGCCTAGATGACTGAATTCAGAGACTCACCTTCCTATGTGGACCAGAGACAGCAGGGCACTCTGGGAATCCCTTTTCAAAACAAAGCCTTTCAAAGGAGTTTAGCCTTTTTCACCCTTGAGCCTGTGATGAGTAGGGTCTTGATGAAAACTGGGGTGTTCTCAAGGCATCCTTTTTCTTGCCCCCATTCAAGTATCTGGTTTCTTTTTAATAACCCTAAACTCTTTAACAACCACACTTCCTTTGATGCTAACTTGATGTGGTCCTTTTGGGGCCAAAATTTCAAGTTTTTCAAATACTTCTACTCTTTTTGTTCCCTATCAATCTGGCTAAAAGCAAACAGTAGTACCTATGTTAGAGCCTGAATGTTGAGTAGCTTTGAAATTTCCTCCGCCACATAAGTGAGTTCACTACTCTTAACCACTTACCAGTCCAATTATTTAAATACAAGATGACCAAGATTTGCATTTTTGTTAATTTTTATAAGATAATAAAGATAAAAATGACAATTTTATCAAATTTGTTCAATAATTTTTCTGTGTATAGTATATTTTAAAACATTCATTACCCAATGCAACATTACAATGTGGACAGTAGTATCTAGTCTCTTTCTGAGTTCTTTTTGTATTATTATTTTTCTTTGCACAACACACTTTACACTGTCATGTTGGCCTTTCCTTTTTTCCTGTGAGTAGTATAATTTTAATAAAATGTCTACCCACTAAACGTTAATGGTGAAGACGTCGATGATGGACATCCTGGTTAGCATATTGCTTTCCCGTATTCTTCAGTTATTCGGCCTATTAGACCTAAATTGTAAATGACTTTTTGAACATCCTTGTTTTGAATAAATAACAAATCAAGTTTCATGTTGTTTGGTCCAGAAGGTGCATAAATATTTTATAATAATATTTTTCCCTCACTTTTTGATTATAGGATAGCTTGTTAGATATTGGTCAACTCTGTCAACACCACCCATAGAATTATTATAATCATTGACTACTATTGGAAATTTTTTAGTTTTGTTCCTTCTTTCAACTTCTCTCATTCATGTCATATAGTTGACAATAGGGAAACCTCTTTTTTGTATTTCCATTTCATAACACAGACTTTTCTTCTCTGATATGCTAACTTCTCCTTTATTCAGTTTTTTCTTTTGCAGATCTTTTGCCACTTCCTTCTGATTCACTCTCAGTGTTCCAAACATGTCTATTTTGTATTGTAAAAGAATATCACTGAGTTCTGGAGAAGTATAAAAATTATATCTAATGTACTTATAATAAGAGTTTTTATAGATTGTAGCACAAAATTATAGGATTTTACAAATAAACATGAGTTAGTAAAAGAAAATAACCAGAAATCATTGGATTTCACTAGAAACAAACATTGAAGGCAAACACAATGTTCTAAATAAAAAAGTATACTAAAAATATTTGATATAAAACAGACATATGAGTGTATCTCAAGCAAACAATCGACTGGTTGAAATGACACCTGCCCAAGTGACACTCAGGAGAGTCAGCACATAAACAAATGCACTGCCTGTGTGGCACTTGGGGAAAACTATTAAATGATTAAACATTCAATCTCCAACAAAGACTTAGGACATAGACAAAATGTAGACAAATATTTTGCCAGAGTGTAACATGCATGGCCTCTAGTCTACTTCCCAGTAGAGTCCTCATTCCCAGCTGAAACCTTATGAGCCTAGCCTTTACTGTCTGATTCTTCTCAGCAGTCTGGGAATCACCCATCAGACTGTTTTACAGCATTCAGGAACAGTCACCACAACAATCTCATTTCTCTGGTACCAGTTTTCTGTATTAGCTTTCCTACTGCTGGGACACAATACCTGATACCCACAACTTAAAGGAGCAAATGGTTTCTTTGATTCGTAGTTTTAGACCTGCCAGTGCTTGATTGGCAGGTTCCAAGGCAAGAGCATCTTGGTGGAGGGAATGGCAGAGTAAAGCTGCTCAATTCATGGTGACCAGAAATGGAGCAGGGGATCACTGCCAGAGAAAAAGGGACCAGAGACCAGACATAGCATCCAAGGTTACCCCTCCATGACCCAGACACACTCAGAAGTATGCTTTACTAATCCCCAAACCAGTCAAGTTGCCAACTAAGTTTAACCTTCACAGATACAGTCACTAAGTTACCCAAGTTGATCTGGAACTTGCCATCCTCCTGCCTCAGCCTCCCAAATAGCTAGGATTACAGGAATGCATCATCACACACAGCCAGAAAAATATTTTTAATCAGCTAAAATAACCACCATTTTGAGTACTTGAGTTAAGACCATCTCAGAGATGAATGGACCTGCCCAGTGTCACGGTAAGGGACAGAGCTGCTATTCAGTCCAGGTGGGTGGGATTCTGATACACATGGTTTTTTCCGGGGCTCTATCCTATTTCCTGCCCTTGAACAGTTTACATTCGCATTGAGATGCTTGAGCCTGAGACTCTACGGAGTTGTCTCTTGCGGTTTCCAGGTATTCCGGGCCTTTCTGCTGCAGGTTGCTGGGTCATGGTATCCTGAGAACATGCCTTATAGTTACGACGTCCTCCACCTGCTGTGCTCCCTACCTGACAGAAACTCCATTCCTGGCAGCCCCATCAAGATGCCCCCAAAATCTGATGAAAGATGTTGCTTATGTAACAATGACAAATAAGCTCCCCAAGAATCCATTTTCTTAGGTCCCAAATAAGATTTTATCTGAAATTTTTTTTTTTAAATTTAGGACATCTGTACCTTTCTAGGAAGTCTTATTTTTCTCTGGCTTTCCCAAAGAATTTCAGAAACATTGCCTCCAGACCCTAGAAAAGGCTGGGGAATTCTGTATCAGGAGGTTTTGAGAAATTCCTCTAGGCTAAGTCCTAAGGGTTTAGAGTGATAATCTTTAGTTTACTCCCCAGTCAAACAAGGGGAAAAGATACCTAAGTATGAGTTCATGATCCTCTGCCAGACTGTATCAGTCTCTCAGGGTACACTGGGGACAGCACCAAAACCATGTGGAGCTAACTCGTGGACCTCTTGGGCTTTCATATTAGCACTGGTTTGATCCAGCAAAGCTGTCAGTTGAATTTGTCACTAAGTAACTCAAATCTTGAAGAAATCACTTTATTTCATCTACAACGAGACCAGAACCAGGATCGGAGTGTGCTCCAGATTTAACTACCTCCCACCTGAGTTTCAGAGCAAACACACCCTTAGGTGCTGCCTAATCCCTTTGAACCTTGGAGTCACCTCAGAGCCCTTTTCTGGTACTAGATGGAGCCATCCACAGAGGTCCTTACTCAGTCTTGGGCCCTGGCAGGGCTGTGTGGGAGTAGAAGATGTTCAACTCTCCGAACCAGTTATGGGTGACTGCTTTAAGCTGCAACCCTGAAATGAAGGCTGTGTTTAATCAGTGAACAGTTGGCATTTTTTGAACAACATCCATTTTTTATATTAAACTGCCTTAAGTTACTTAATACCTCATACACCCTTTCAAAAGTAAACCAGTGCTCAGGAAGATGTTTATCACCTACTTCCTGTGTTGCGCCTTAGTTGGAGGCAGATGAGGGCCTAGAGGCTGTGTCACGGGTTGCTTTGGACTTCTGGCTGTCACAGTCTGTTTGAACCCATGTGTGATATGGTGTCAGATCCTTGGGGGCTTTGAGGGTGTGGTGAGAGTTGCTTCTAGACTTGAGTAAAAGAAAAACAAAAAGCTCTGTGGTCAAATACTCTGTTTTGGCCAGGAAAGATGGCACAAATGGAGGAAAACCTTGCCATTGGTCAGCAGAGCACCCTAAGGTCTAAGCCAGGAGGGCACCTTCTCTCTGTAGTTCTCATGACTGAGGAGTCTTAGTGCTCACACTTAAATGTCTCACTGTCCTTTCATTCCTGAAAGATTTCCATACAGTATTACATTTGACTTTTCTGCCAATCCCATGAGGCAGGACAGTTACCCCATTTTATGAGAAGATAAGAGGGGAGACAGGTGGCTCAGCGGTTGTCAGAACTGGAGTCTCAGAGGCTGTGGTACCAGAACAATGAAGGGGGAAGCTAACCCCACACATGCCCACTTGGTTTGGGACAGCACCCCCAGTGCCAACATGGAATCTTGGGTGCTGCCAATGTGGAACCTGTCTTTTCTCAGAACCTTTTCAGCATTTAAAGCGCTCTGATTTCACAACTTGTATCAACTATGGTGAAATGAACTCAACTGGGTGTGAAATATTTCATTCATAAAAACTCTGTCTGTTCTAAGTTGTTCATAGTAAACTATCTTGTACCTCGTGTTTATCATTCCCCATCACTGAGCCCCCTGTATACATATGTATTGTATTAGGTCTTAATACAAAACCTCCTTATGGAGGATGGAGCACCCTGGCCCCTTTAGCAGACACAAAACGGCATGGGGCTTTTATTAGGGTAGAATTGATCCCATACCAATGCCTCTAAGAGGCACTCTGTGCTTGGACAACTTGAATGCCTTACGGGGCACTTGGGCCACTATACTATCCCAGGGGCCCATAGATGACCTCCCTTTTGACTAATTGGCATGGCACTACTCTGAAGTGGGAGGCAGGCTAGCTATGTGATCACCTAAACAACCCAAGAAGTGTAGCCAGTGGGAGGTGTCAACATGCAGGGCATCCAGCCCAGCCCAGCCCAGGCTTGGGTGAGTTTAGAGGGCTCTGCATGCCATTTCAGAAAAAAAGCAGGGGCCTGGCAAAGGAAAATTATATTAATTTTGAGTCTGACCAAGGAGACAACATAGAAAAAAGGTGATCTTCAGCCCAGCAATTGAGATTCTTGCAAGGAAGGTCCAATAATAAGAGTCATTTGACCTGGTATGGTTTATGGTCAGGGATAGGGGTTATGGTGGGGATAGGGTGATGATTGGTCTCACCTGTAGCCTTTTCTGTCAGGGCCAGCAGGACCTGCCCAAGCTGGAAGGCAGGGTTCTGGGGGTGGCAGCTGAAAACTCTAGCCCCTGATAGATCCTCAGGAAGTACTTCCACCCACTCTGCATCCCCAGGCCTCTACCCAGACCTCTCCTTGTATCTACCCACCCTCCCCTGTTAATCCCTCCTACTGACATTTGTCAGCTGTATCCAGTTTTCGCCTTGGGGAAACAGACACATAAAAAGAACTGTGTCCTCAGCTAGCTGCGTCCTCCTCACCCACTCATATCTCCCCTGGAGCTTAGGAAATAGGACTTCAATGCATTCTTCTGATGCTGATTGAATTCCTCCTTTCTGGGCAGCTTCATGTGCCATTGGCACAAATTGGGGAAAGGAGCAGAAAAGGTTTTAAATAGCACACAAATGGCCAATTTGCACTGCTGACATTGGCTGGTTATTATAAACAAAAAATCCAGGTGATGCAATTTGTTGCAACTGTCTTTGGCATGGGATTGGATGTGGGTTTACATTTTTTGAGAGCACACATGCTCCATTAGTGGAATGGAAATAAACCTACCTACCAAGTGCCAACTCTGTTTTTGTTACATGCTTTGGGACCATTGCAGGGTGTGGTTGCAATTCAAACTGCAATTTGCTTTAGTGTCCAAATAAAATGTAGTTGTCATCCATTCCTGGCCTAGGCAGGTGACTTGTGGGCACTGGGTGCTGTTGAAATCAGCAATTTCTAGGAACTGGAAGCTGAGACTGCCATAAAAGGAAGCCACTTCCGAGGGCTATATTTAGACATGTTAGTTTCTAGAAATGGCCACTACAGGCCACAGTCCTGGATTGCAAATAAATACTTTAAACTCATGTCACTCATAGATAGTCTCTTCTGAGACTTTTGAGAGGGTTAACATCATGAAACCACAGCTTTTATTTACAAACATTATTAGGTCCTGGGTCTCTTATACCCAGGAGAGAATAGCTAACTGACCTGGACCCTGGCCACCCACTAGCTTCACTACTAGTAGATGAAGAACTTGGATCTGTGCCTTGGTCAGATAACAAGTATGCAGATCAGGGACCTTCTCGGTGGCTTAGGAATGAATGAAGTGTCACTTTGCACAAATACCAAGGGTCTACAATACTTTGTCAAACCAAGTACTTTGAGGAGAGCAGGGTTTATTTCATCCACAGACACTTGAAATAGACCTTAACAGAATGCTCTAGAATTGGCGAATTTTTGTGTTTGAGTGACCCTTTAGGCATTAGCATTTCATAGCTATTGTCTTCCTTTTTAAGGCCAGGAAGACAGATCTTGGATGGATGAGGAAAATAACAGCACATGAAAGGACTTTTTGTCCAAAACCACAGTATTAGTTGAATCTGAAATTAGAGGCCAGGATTGCTATTGCCTAGCTCCAGGGTTCTTTACATCTTGCTGCCTCTCTGTTACTTGTTTCTAATTTTTCTCATCCTCTCCCCTGGAGAAGTCAGCCAGAGGAAACCACCTGTCATAGACATGTACCTGAAATTCCACCATTAGAACTTGATGCTCGAATGTGAATTAAGAGTGCAGGTGCTTCTGAAAGGAGGGTATCTCTAACTCAGGGATTTTCTACCAAGTGCCAAATAAGAAGTATTTTAGGTTTTGCATGCCATACAGTCTCTGTGGCAACTACCCATTTAATTCTGCTTTTCAGTACAAAAGCAGCCATATGCTACATAATAAATAAATCATTTCTGGAGACCATACTTTAATTTCTTATAATTTCACATGTCACAAAACTTGATTTTTTTGAACTTTTATAAATGAGAAAACTATTCTTACTTCTTAGGCCATACACAAACAGGCTTGGGCCACATTTGGCTAACAGCTGTGGCTTATTGACTCTTGCTTTAAGGTGTCCTCTGTCGGTGCTTTGTGAATAAAGTTCTGATGAAAGAAATGGATGGGGAAATTGAGCATGCAGGAAACCGCTGGTCACCCCAGACAAGTCTCCTGAGGCCTTCCATAAGGGGGCAGCTCTCTCCTGGGCTGTCTGTGCAGCCACTGCATTTGGGGCACACCATGATAGCCCTTCAGGCCACATAAGTGCTGGCAACTGCTGGCCAGCTGAGAGTGAACCAGATGTTGCCTCACCCTGCATCACACCTGTACCAGTATTCATCTCTCTTTTCCTCCCCACACATCTCTTTCTGAGGATTTCCACCTTATCACAAAGGGGCTACAAGGTCAAATTGTTCTAAGTTGCTCTTAACATTTGCGGGATTTGAGCCATACCCTCAAAAAAGTTTTGGATTTTGGAGCATTTTTTATTTCATATATTCAGATTAGGGACATTCAACCAATAAATTTTATGCAAATATTTCAAAATCCAAAAACCTTGGAAATCTGAAACACTTCTGGTTCATTTCAAAGAGACACTCAACCTGTATCTCATTTAGTTTTCCTGGGCAGAACGTATAGCAAGGTGCAATTATCACTATTTTACAGATGGGAAAAACTAAGGCTCAGAGCACAGAGGGACTTACTCAGGGCACGGCAGGGGACCAGGGTTATGTTCTAGGTCTGATTCCAAAGCCTGCATGCAGTTGGCTTAATGGGAGGGATTTGTAGAGAAAGCTCCCACAGGCACCAGCATCATTTCATCCTCCAAAAAAAGGAGACTGACCACCCCTCTGGCCTCAGTTTACCCTTTGTCTCACCCCAGCTAAGCTTAGGCCTGACAGCCTCTCTGTGGTCCTTCTGCCACTTTGCCTGGGTAAAAAAGAGCTTCCAACTACTGGCAGTAGCCACCACCTACTCCACCCTCACCTATGGAAGAGCACAGTCTCCAGAGAGACCTGTCAGAACCAAAGGCCCTTTTGCATGCATAGACCTGAGAGAGATTTTGTATTTATTTATGATGTTTTTGTATACATATTTATTAGCTTGTCTGACAAGCAGACAGTACTCAGTATATAATTGTTGAAGGAATGAGTGAATGAGCTAATACCCCTGGAATTCCTGGATAGGATTCCCTGAGTTTAATGTCAGTAGAGTAATCTACAGGGGTTTTCTGCCATATAGATTGGATCACCATGTAATAAGGATCCAGAGGAGCGTCCCATGGACTCAGCTCTTTGCACACATTCATTGCATCCTCCTGGGTATCTTCAGTCAGCACCCTCATTACTCCATTTTACAGAACAAAGGACTGAGTTCAGTGACATCAAGGAACTTTGCTCATGCTCACCAAGCTGGTCAGTTGTGGGGTAAGTTTGGACCCTCCACCGCCTGTTTTCTCCACACACTAAACCATGCCAATAAAGAAAGCTCCAGAACTAACCCTAAGGATAAAATCTGGGCCTCAAGTGAAGCTGTGCTGAGAAAGGAGGGAGCCCAGAAGCCCCCTGCTTCCCTGCTGAAGCACCAGGCACAGCTACACTGGGACTAGGCCGGAACCACTTGTGGTTGTCCTCACTCCCTGCTGGCTGCATGCAAGGGCTGCAATTCTAATATTTTTCATTGGCAGGCACTGCAGACAGATACACAACTGACGTCACTGGCGACTTTCTCTCAGAAGGGCATGGCCTGGATGTACCTACTTCTCACTGACTGTCCTGGGCTGGAAGTCCTGCCACAGAGGCCAGATCCCATGGTATGTTACTGCATCTGGCTTTCAAGAGTCCCCTATAAAAAGGCATACATGAAAAGGGCAATTGAGGTCAGATATGTGAGAAGGAGCTGCAGGGCAGAGGGAAATGGGGAAGGTCCTTTTACTTTCCTGGCAACTCTACCCTGTGGCCAGGTGACCCCTGTGTCTGCCCTTTGCTTGTGCACATCAGATTGCTGGGCCCAGCGTCATGGATACGCCCTTGGAGGAGAAGATGGTTTATGGGCCCAATGAGCAGTGTGGAGGCAGCTCTGGCCTACAGCAGCCTCCTCATAGGTCTCCAGTGAGGACTAGCCACCGCTTCCCTCAGCTCGCCTAGCAGTTCCAGCTCCTGCTCCCAGCTCCTTAAACATGTACCGCCCTCGATGAGCCTTCAGCTGCCATGACCTCCTTCTTAGAAAGCAGCAAGAGAATTAAAAACAATAAGGCTTTTTTTCTGATGTACATACTTTATCTTTTGTGGGAGTTAGGGGTCATGGAGATTGACCCCAGGGCCACACACATGCTAAACAAGAGCTCTACAACTGAGTTACAGCCCTTTTTATTGTTTCATTTTTTGTTTTGAGATAAGGTCTCACTAAATTGCCCAAGCAGGCCTCAAACTTGCAATCCTCCTGCATGAGCTTCCTGAGTAGCTAGGATTACAGGCATATACACCTCATAATACTCATCTTAAGGTTTGAGGTCACAAACTAGTGAGGGGCTGCACAGGGAGACCTACTGAGCTCTCCCCAGCATCAGAGCCTGCAGGGTCCTAACCCTTTCCCTTGGCCATGAGACTAGCAGGTGGACTCTGCTTCCCCACCCTCACCCAGCCCTGCATAGCCCCTGGACACACTGTTTCCAGCTCCACTGTTTCCAGCTCCACTGTTTCCAGTGCACAAGGCTCAGGAGTGCAACTACAAGGGTGAACCTCAGGCAGTGCAGTACACTACAGGGGAGAGAACCTTGTCTTCATATGCGAGGAAGGCTGACCCTGGCAGCAGTGGGCCTTGTTCAGCTTGCTTCCATTTGAGCTGTGGTGGTTTCCATAAACCACAGGTCCCGGGGCCAGCAGCATTGGCATTGCCCATGAGCTTGTTAGAAATGCATATCTGCTCCTCATCCTAGACCCAGTGAATCTGACTCTGTGAGTGGGCTGGGTAACTGACGGCCAGGAGGTTTAACAGACCTTTTAGTGACCTGCCACCCCTAATGTCAGAGACCCACCGATTTTTATTCCCCACCATTCTGAGGGACACAAAGTTGTTCATGCACCCAAAAGTTCTTTTCTTTTATTTTATACAATATATTACATCTATGTACTATTATTTTAAAACATCTAGAAAAAAAGTTACAAGGATAAGACCAAGATGAAATGAATAATATTTTTCAATGTCTTGTTACTCTCTGATAACACAGAATGCACTTTAGGCAACATTAGACATGAGTGATTATGGGTGTGTCAACCTAAAAAACAAAACAGATTCTCCAAAGAATACTGAAATTTATTTGGTCATAGCACAACAATACAATGGGAATACACATGCCATTGTAAATGGGAGGCATAGTTAAAGAGGTTGAGGCAAGGGGAAGCTTTTAAAGCAAATGTGAGGAAAAGTACATCAGACACCTTGAGACAATAATCCTTGGCCACAATGATCAATAGTGAGAGTGGCATTATTAATGAGAATGGCAAGATTGCACAATCCTGGACAGTTGCTGGGCACATGTCTTTGTGGAAGTGGTTTTTGTATAAGGTTGTGGTGGTCATTATATAAGCATATGATTCTGGAAGAGATTTTTGTGATAGTTAATATCAAGCAATCATGTGTTAAGACTTCCTTCATGACCTTCTAGCTTTATTTATTGTTAGGCTTGACACAAGTGACTCCATTTTGACTCTAACAACTCACATTTCTTTCAAAAGTGTAAAGCCATATTTCATTAGTCTTTTGGCTAATTCCCATTTTGGCAAACTCTGCCAGAACTAATCAAAATGCTGATATTTTTACTGTGTGATGTGGCTGAGGGTGAGCTCACACTGGGAGTGGAAGGAGGACAAGGCTGCCATTTGGGGGCTGCTTACTGTGATTTCCTTATTAGTGTTATCTTCAGTCAGAGATCTCTTCAGCATTGGTTTAAAGTTGCTTGTCCTTTTTTACAAGAGTAAGTTTACTTAAAAGTAGATAACAGAATGTCTAAATCCTCTTCATGGGTACATGTAAGCTGCAATTTGCTGACTCCCTCCACCCCACCTACACACACAGAATGCCCTCCACCTGCATGGCAGTCTAGGGCTCCAGAGTCCATCTGCATGAATGGCACTGCAGAGCTTTCTTTCTCCACCTCTTCTAGAAGTGAAATATTGGGCTAAATGGATGAACTTTTATATCCTTTCCTTGGCCCCATGGCCCATCTTATACTCCCTCTGGGATGCATGTCCCCCACTTTGGGGACCCCTTCTCCCAACTAAATGCAGTACTCCTCTGCTTTCTCTAAAGGCCTTATAGAAGCTCTTAATGATATCTTAAATCAAGAGGATCTGCTCATAGCTGTAAAGTCCATATAAGAAAGGTTCAATCCAGGGGGTCGGGAGACCACATGTTTCCCTCTCCTCTGTGACTAGCTCTTCACCTGAGAGGTTCAAACCCAAGAGTGTAGAGTGTTGCCTGAGGGCAGCATGGCAGACACAGGTACTGGGCAGCTCAAAGCAGGCCACACTAGGCCCTGACCCTGCACCCCACCCACCAGCCTGACCCACTGTGGGCACACTCCTTCAGAACAAAAGCAGGGGAAGTAGGAGGGAGGGGCCACTGCTTCACCAGCTTCTGTGGCATTTCTGAAATCTCATTTCCTCTCATAACTCTGAAGCAGGTGCATCTGTTTTTAAGTATATCTTCACTTGCTATTCTGATTGTGTGAGTTGCAAGGTTTTTTCCAAGGACTGACCTCCTATTTTTTCCTCTGGTGGAGGCACTGAGAGCAGCCAGTCCTTCAGCCAGAATCAGCTGGGTAGCAGGAGCACCCCCTCATCCAGCCCTTGGCAAACATGTGGGGACACTCCACAGACCCGAGCTGGTTAAGCCCCAGTGGAGCAGGGAGTAGTCCCTAGAGAGGTTACCCAGTGCTTTGTGTTTTGGCTCCAATCCTGCAATGAAGTGTGTGCCTGGCCCCACCCAGGAGAAGCAAAAACAAAAACAGGCCAGCCCACACACCTTCTTGGGGAACCTCAGCTCCTCAGGGAATTGGGAGTGGCTGGTAACAAACCCAAAGGAAGCAAATAGCTTCTCAAATAAAAAACTAGAACTCAAATCCAGGCATCTGCATCTATAGGCACCCCAAGAGAACCAACAGATACAATTAGGAGGCCCAATGCCTGTGTGAGAATTTCAATTTTCATTTGAATGGAAATCTTTAAAATTAATGTAAACATATTCCACATCATAGAATGATCATCTCACAACTGTTTCTAGAGATTTCAGAATCAAATAGTACTGATTTAAAAAAACTGAATAGAGCTGGGTATGGTGGTTCATGCCTGTAGAACCAGCTACTCAGGAGGGCTATAGTAAGACCCCTTTTCTTGAAAGAAACAAAAGGAGGAAGGGAGGGAAGGGGGGAAGGGGGGAAGGAAGGAAGGAAGGAAGGAAGGAAGGAAGGAAGGAGAAGGCCTTGAGGGAGGGAGGGTGGGAGGAAAGAAGGCAAGCATTTCATTCATAAATGCCATGCTGGTGTTCTGTCCAAGTGAAATGTGTCGGTGCCTCCAATATAGGAACCCATGGAGAAAACATATCATCCTGCCTCACCCTGGGGAGGCGCCACTGAGCACAATCTTCTTAGCATTTGAGGTCAGAAAACACTGGTCACATTAAAGGAAGTGTGCTAACTTGCATTTGGGGTTGGGATTATAGAAACTTTTGCTATTTCATTTGTACATTGATTTTGATTTTACAAATAACTTCCTTTCATTTTTTTTGTTTTGTTTTTTGTTTGGGATTTTTGAAGGGTTTGGTTTGTTTTAGGGAAGGAGAGAGTTACAGTGCTAGGGATTGAGCCATGTCCTTTGTATTGAGCTACATTCCCAGTGCCCACCTCTTTTTTTTTTTTTTTTACTTTATTTTGAGACAAGGTCTAACTGGCTGGCCTCAAACTTGTGATCCTTCTCCCTCAGCTTGCCACAGTGCTGGGACAAAAAGCAAGTGTCACCATACAGGGCTGATTTTGATTTTCAAGTTATACAAGAACTATTGAAGTATACAGAGTTTAAATAATTTTATGTTAATTTATGTATATGTTAAATATTGTTTATGTTTAAGAAATATGATAAGCAAAATAATGTAAATCAGTCTTCAAGGATCATAAGACTCTTGATTTTTTTATTAAAAGAGGTTTGTACATGACTTAGATTTAAATATCACTACTCTCACCTTTGAATCAGGTAGCCAGCACTGTCAACAGCAAAGGTGAATGCTAAAAGAATTTAGAGAAGTCTTTTAAGGCTGAGGTCTAGCAGAGAGAGGGACGCCAGGGAGGTATTTCATCACATGGCTATTTACCAGGAGTGGCGACTAAGCTGACATGGAAGAGGAGGAAAAGGACAAAGGCCATAGCTGGGGAAGAAACAGCGAGCCTGCTTGCCCAGGCTACAGGAGGGGCTACTTACTATTGTACCAGCGTCATCATTTGCACCTGAAATTTTGGTTTCTGGCACTTTGTGGGCAATAAATACAAAGTGAATGTCATACGTGCTGTTGACTAACGAACAAGCTAAAATATGATTTGATTGCGCGCGCGCGCACACACACACACACACACACACAGGTTTTCCCAGGGAGCAACTGCAGATGCCTCAGAGACACAACAGGCAGGTGAGCTCATCACCCCTGGGAGGGAGGAAGTGGCTCCCTATCTGGATTTTACCTGTTCCATGGCCTTGGCTAAGGTGGTTGTGAAGTTCCTCACTCCTTGGTCTCCCTTGACAGTGGACTAGAGGATTACAGGGGTTAGATCTGGCCAGGAAGCCAAAGGTCACAGCTTTGTCTGGGTCAGTCCTCACTCTTCCCAGGAACCACAGTGTCTGCAGGAGCAGAACAAGAAATGCAGCAGTGCAAGAGGTTTAGAGTCAGAAATGGTAAAGTGTGTGCAAGTCAGCGAGCAAGCTCATAACACAGCAAGGACCGCAGGGACCTGACAGAGAAGCAAGACCAGTCAACAGCTGCATGGCACCTCCACCATTGAGCGAGGATGTCAGCTGCCTGGTCCCTTTAGACAGAAACCTCAGAGATCTGGGCTCCCTGCCTTCTGAGACAGGAACCTGCTAGAATCTCATGTGGAAGGGTATGGTTAGCGAGAGAAAACAAAATAAGAGACAGATCAAGACACACTTAGAAATAAACAGAAAAAATGAAGCACTGGGGAGTCACTTCCCAAAGCCTCAGCTTCCTGCCAACTCTGAGAGTATTTGACCCCACCCCAAGTGTACACACGTGCTCAGGCAGCCATAACAATGGTACGACATAATAAAGTACCACAGTTCTTGAAGCTGGAAGTCCCACTCAAAGTGTTAGCCATTTTGGTTTCTCCTGAGGCCTCTCCTTGGCCTGCAAATGACCACCTTCTCACTATGTCTTCACTTGGCCTTTTCTCTGTGCACAAGCATCCTTGGTGTCTCATCCTCTTCTTATAGACGTATGGGTCCAGGAGGATTAGGGCCAAATCTTTATGAACTCATTTAACCTTAATTATATCTTCAAAGGCCTTATGTCCAAATACAGTCACATTCTGAGGTGTTGGGGATTAGGACTTCAATATATGAATTTGGAGGAGGCACAGTTTAGTCCATAACAGCAATCAAGTGGCACCAAGTAAGGTTAGGGAGGTCAGGCTGCAGCCCTACCTGCAATAGCAGCTTCACACACATTTATAAGAAGACCATGCAGTAGCCTCAGAAATGGCCAAACCTCTCTCCTTTCCTCAGCCCCTGGTAGAGATGGATGAATTTGACCTTTGACCTAGGGTCCTGTCTACAGGCTATTGAACCAGCACCAAAAAGTCACCATATCCATCTTGGTGAAGGTGGAACAAAGAACTATTTCTCATTGACTCACAGGATCTAGGTGAGCCTCAGTGGCCCCATTGACCACTGATCCAAAATCTGCTCAGCATGGCGTAGGCCACCTCTGGTGCCCTTCTGGGGTATGATTACTCAGACAGCAAAGGAGTATGTGCAGCTCCTAGACCTGGCTAAAAACACACCTGATCCCTGGTGCAACATCACAAGCTGGGTCCATGAGTCGCTTACCCCAGACACTACATACACCAAAGAGCTGTGGGATTCAGACTGTGCTAGCACAGCAGTCCAGGCCTGCTCCCAGCATCTTCACCAATGGAGCATAGTTAGGAGTACTGATTTTCACTGCCATTAATGACAGAACAATTGTTCCACCAAGGACAACCAGGAGCTCTAAACAAAATACAACAGTTATTGAAGGTTTCAGAGAGCTAACATGAGAGTGAAAACTTACTGGGCCAAGGTTTCCAGAGAGCAAATGGTGCCCAGGAGGACTTGCTGATCACACAGAGAGCAGACGAGAGACTAAGTTCAGCTGCCAAAAGCTTCATAAGCTGCTGGGCAGGGCCTCATTACAATAGTGTATTAATCAGTAGAATAAATGGAATTGACTTTTTCTGAGGCACTCATATTGTCTGAGAAGAAATAAAAGTATTCATTTCCTCTAGGATTTGATTGCTCAAATATTTTGTGATATATCTAAGTAAGTTTGAGTTCTAAAAATTATATTTCTAAATAATAAAAATAATAACTAACAAGTTAAGAGAGGAGAAAATTAAATAATTTAAAAGGTATTGTCCCAGGGATGGTGACACATGCATATAATCCCAGCTACTTGGGAGGCTGAGGAAGGAGGATTGCAAGTTCAAGGCCCTTGTAGGCAACACAGTGAGACATTGTTTCTTTAAAAAGTAAAACAAGTTGGGGATTGTGATACCCCCCACCATGTCTCTGTTGCCTAGAATTGCTTTTGCTATTCTGGGTCTCTTCTTGTTCCAAATCAATTTTGGGGTTGTTTTCTCAAGGTCTGTGAAGTATGCTGCTGGGATTTCAATTGGGATTGCACTGAATCTATATAGCAGTTTTGGAAGTATGGCCATTTTCACTATGTTGATCCTTCCTATCCAGGAGCAAAGGATGTCTTTCCATTTACTGATATTGTCTTCAATCTCTCTTTTCAGAGTGCTACAGTTTTCAGAGAAGAGGTCTTTGATTTCTTTTGTTAGGTTGATTCCTAGGTATTTCAGTTTTTGGGATGCTATTGTGAAAGGAATCATTTGCCCTATTTCTCTCTCAGTGAGTCTGTTGTTCGTGTAGAGGAAAACTATTGGTTTTTGTGTGTTGACCTTGTATCCAGCTACTTTACTGAATTTGGTTATTAAGTCTAGAAGACTTTTGGTGGAGTTCTTGGGGTTTTCTGTATAGAGTATCCTGTCATTTGCACAGCAAGAGAAACCACCAACAGTGTGAAGAGGCAACCCACAATGTGGAAAAAAAATTTTACCTGCTGTTCCTCAGACAAAGGTCTACTATCTAGAATCTATAAAGAACTTAAAAAAAAATCAGACCCCCCAAATTTAAAGGCCAATTCCAAAAATGGGCATCTGAAATGAAAAGACATTTCTCAAAGTAGAAATGGCAAATAAATACATGAAAAAATGTTCACCATCACTGGTCATTCAAGAGATGCAAATGAAAACAACGCTGAGATTCTGCTTCACTCCAGAAAGAATGGCTGCTATCATGAAATCAACAAATGCTGATGGGGCTGTGGGGAAAGAGGAACCCTGCTCCACTGCTGGTGGGAGTGTAGACTGGTGCAACCACTGTGGAAATCAGTATGGAGATACCTCAAAGAACTAGGACTGGAAGTCCCATTTGACCTAGCCATTCCCCTGCTGAGTATCTTTCCCAAAGAATTAAAAGAATCATACCACGGTGATGTATGTGCACCCATGTTCATAGCAGCACAATTGGTAATAGCTAAAACTTGGAAGCAGCCCAGTTGCCTATCAACTGGAGACTGGATAAAGAAAATGTGGTTTGTTTGTTTTTTTATAAAATGGAATAGTACTCAGCCATAAAAAATGAGAAATCAGAGACATTTATAGCTAAATGGATGCACATTGAGCCAATACTCTTAAGTGAAATAAATAGGACATGCATGTGTAAATACCAAATAGTTTCTCTAGTGTGAGAAACTGAAAGTGTAAATAAGGACTAAAAGGTATAATAGATAATGTGAAATAGGAAGAAAAGGGGCAAAGGGGAAGGGGAAGTAGGAGGGGTAGGGGAAAGGAAAGAAGGGAATGAAATTAATATGAGAAAATGAAAAAAGAGAAACAAAGTCTTTGCAAATAGGGAGGGATGGAGGGGTTGAAGGGAGGACAGGGAAATGGGGAAAAAATAAGAACCAAGAGAGATAATGTAAAGGTGAAAATTTCTAATGATGAATGTCATTATATTGTATATCTACAATGTACCAATAAAATTAATTTTAAAAAAACTAAAACAAAACTAAGTAAGGAAAGAAAAAATAAAAGGGAACATAGATTACTTGGAACAAAGAGAAAGCAAATAATATTTAAATTTAAGTTTATCAATTATTACATTAGATTTAAGTGGACAAAACACTCCAATTAAAATAGAAAGATTGACTTGATTAAAACACCACATCTAACTATAAGCTGCTTACAAAACATACATTTTTAACAATTCAGACTGGTAAAAGTTAAAATATGAGAAAGATATAACAATCAAAACCCTAAAGGAAGCAAAGTGGACTTAACAGCAAGAAGCATTACTACAGGTAAACAGGTATTTTATAATAAAAAAGGTTTTATTCACCAAGGTTTTATTCACCTGAAAGAGCTAGCAAATCTAAATTTGTATATACATAATAACATAGCTTCAAAATAAAGACAATAAAAATTGACAACTAAAATAAAAAATAGGTAAATCCATGGCAGTGAAGACATAGTTCCACATTTTTCCCAGGAATCTTGGAAAAGACAAACAAAAAACTGGAAGAAATTAAAATGGTATATGGTTTAACTGAAGAAACTAACCCAGATAATTAATACTAAGACAAATTTTACTAAAATGTTGGACTTAAAAACAAAAGGAGAAAAATCCTTTGAATATCCAGTCCCTTCCAAAAAAAAAAAAAAAAAAAAGTAACTTGGAGGGGAAAACAATTTTGAATGCCAAAAAACCATTTTAAAACAGCAATGTTTTATGTCAGAAGAAAACAAGTAAAATATTTCAGTACTGAAGGAGAGAAAAATGAAAGCCAAGAATTTTTTTTAGTAGCCAAACTGGCTTTTAAATATAAACAATGCAGAAATACTGGGTCTAAAACATAAGAAAATTCAGGGAATATTAATTCCATACCCCTTTCCTAGTAAACTACTAGAGTATGAAGTTTTGACAGTTGTGGAGGCAGAGGATGTATATGTAAGACAAAGGCTGCCTGAAGGATATAAAAGATATGGTATAATATGTCATAATTTTTTGTTCCATAAAAGAGGAAAAGCAAGACAAGGAGGCAGTAGAATAGGGTAAGGACACACACACACAAAAAAATCTGCTTAGCTGTTTTCAGTAACCAAAATTGGGCATTAGTGTGTCATTTTCCACTAAGAGAAATCAGTGCTTCAGGGAGAGATGTCTAGGATAAGAATTCTACAGGATGAGCCTAGACTATCTTGTTATACCAGATAGAAAAAAAAGCTATCAAAGACCCAGGAGCTACTTGCAGTGCACCTACCCAGATATGGGACAATTTGAAAACCAAGGAGCATTACTGCAATGGATGAAACATATCAAATATGTTTAAATCCATTTCCTTATTATGACACAAAAAATAAAATGCTAATTGGTCATCCTTGAAGACTGCTAAAACAACAACTTTTATTTTGATAAACAGTAGGAAGGAGAAATAAAATTAAGTATTTATCCCGATTTTTCTATTGAAGCAGTAGTAGTTCCATTTCTAAGTAGTAGGGTTGGGAGTGTTACTCAGTAGTAGAGTTCATCCCTAGGATGTTCTGGATTTATTTGAAGAAAAAAAAAGTACTTAAAGTGAAATTTCTTTCTAGAAGTATTCCAACAAATGTAAAGAAGGAATAGTAGAGTCGTAATATCACTGTTTTGCAACCCTGAATGAATCAATGAACCTAGACATGGAACACCAATATCTTCCAAGTCTCATAAAGAGAAAATCCAACAACTATTTATGATGCAACCATTTATGAAGAGCAATGCCAAAAAACCCCAACAAAACCAACCTTATTCCAATTAAACCTCTAGATCCAATTAATAATTTATAGGAAATACAAATGTAATCAGCAAAACCTAGAATGTAAGAAACTGTACAGGACCTGCTTTTTAAAAAACAAATAGGAAAAGAAAGAGAGAGATTGGACAAATTATCAAAAGAATTAATCAAAAAAGAGTCAAGAGTTTAGGTATTTATACTTGGATGAAGAAATTATAAAATAAAAATGTAATTACCATAAAAGTCAACATTTCATTATCAGATTCTATTTGGGTGGGATGGTGGTAGCTACAAAGATGTTCACCTTATAAAAATTAATTAGGCTGTATATTGTTTAATGTGATTTTTTGAAGGTTGTTATATTTAAAAATAAAGTATTTCTCTTCAGTACCAAGGACTGAACCCAAGACTTCACACATGTCAAGCAAGAGCTCTACCACCATACCATATCCCAGCCCCTTATAGTCTTTCATTCTAAGACCAAGTCTTGCTGAGTTATCCAATCTGGGCTCAAACTCATGGTCCTTTGCCTCAGCCTCCTGAGTAGCTAGAATTATAGGCAAATGTCCCCACACCCACCTAAAATTTTTTTAAAGCTTTTTAAAGATCAAAATTTTAAATATTATTGATTTTTTTTTTTTTTTTTGGTACCAGGGATCGAACTCGGGTTCTTGCGCTTGCGCAGCAGGCGGTGAAACCACTGAGCTAAGTTCCCAGCCCCAAATATTACTGAATTTGACCTAATCTTTACATATAAAACACTAAACCCAATCACTACAGAATACACATTTGTTTTAAGGGCACATAAACCATTTACAAAAATTTACTATATTTGGGGTCATAGAGTAAGTTGCAACATATTTCAAAAAATTAAATCAGAATGTATTCTCTGGCCACAGAGAAAATAAGATTTTAATCAATAATAAAAGATAACTATAAATCTCTGTATGTTTGGAAATTCATAAAGTTCCAATAACACTCAGATCAAAGATAATATCACAAGAACTTAAGAAATATTTTGAACCAAAAATATAATATGATAAATCTCTAAACTTATATTATGTATTAAAAACTATGCCTAGAGAGATATGTATACTTTTCATTGCATAACAGAAAATAAGGAAGTTAATCTAAGCATCTTCTCAAAAAAGAATATATTTTTAAGAAAGCAAGTTAACCCCCCCAAAAAAGTAAAAAGAAAGAAATACATAATTATAAGAACTAAACTCATAAAATAGAAAGCAAACATAAGAGAGAAGATCAATAATACCAAAAATTGGTTCTTTACTCAAAATATTAAATTAATAATCTGCTAGAAAGCCTAATTAAGAAAGTGTGAAATCCAAACAACCAAAGTTAGGAATGAAAAAGAAACCATCAATATAGATTCCAAGCATATTCAAAAGATTAAGAAAGGAGTGTTATAAACTATGGGCATTAACATTGGAAAATCCTAACAAAAGATGGTTCAAGACCTCTATGCATTAAAAAAAACTATAAAGTATTATTTTAAAAACAGAAAAATTTAAAAACAAAGCAAGACCCTATGTCAGAAAAAAACAAAACAAAACAAAACATCTACAGGCCTGCAAAAAAGCAAAAATGCCCTATAATAACATTTCGACCCTGTATTAACCAGTATCAATGACTTGGCATTCATTACTCCAGATTTTGTTCTCTGCGCATGAGATGTGATCAAAATATATGGTGAATCTTTAAATTTGTTTTTTAAATGTATTACAATAAAAGACACATTGCCATTAATCCCCTCAGAATTCTACCCCTTCACTTCAAACACACTTATCCCATCATTCTTGCCATTTTCTGAAGCACTTCTGGAATATTCATGTCTTTAAAAGGTATGATAAAAAAGTATGATGAGCATTGCCAAGTGTCATCAACAGAAAGACAGGCTTGAATAGATAATGTGAAATAGGGAAAAGGTCTGAAGGGGAGGAGGAAGTGGGAGGAGTAGGGGAAAGGAAAAATATGAGAAAAGGAAAAAATGGAAACAAAGTCTATGTAAATAGGGAAGGATGGAAGGGTTGAAGGGAGGGCAGGGGAATGGGGAAAAAATAAGAACCAAGATGTATCACGTAAAGGTACAAATTCCCAGTGATGAATGTCATAATATCATACACCTAAAATGTACCAATAAACTTAATGAAGAAAAAAAAGTATCGTAGTAACAGAAAAAAACAAGCAACCAATATGATGTGATCATCTACTTTAATCACCAGATCTAGCACCATGTGACTTCTAGCTCTTCCTCAAAGTCAAAATGACCACAAAAGGTAAATTTTATTTTGAATTGATTCAGAACATCAAGGCATCCATACGTTGTCTATAGTGCAACTAACAACATTCACAAAAGAGGACTTCCAGAATGCTTCAGAAAGTAGAAAGATCAATGGGATAAAGTGTGTTCAAAGCAAGCAGAAGTACTGTATTGTGAGACAGATTAATGGCAATGTCTTACTATAATAAATTTTTAAAATTTTAAACACCATAGTTTTTTATCATACCTCATAATTATTTTTAGTTTAAAATATGCATTTTTCACACAAGCAAACTAATAAATGTTCTCTAGATCTGGGAGCTAATGCTGAACAAATCCAAATCCCATATTAGAAACGTGTGAAAAAATTTTGGAAACCAAAACCCCATCCCAGAGTCCAGAGCCCCTGCTGGCTGTGCAGGAGTAAGATGCCCATTGAGTGGTCAGGAGATTTAAGGATTAGGTCTCACTCAGGAATGAGATGCACTTTTGGGCTTTTCTCTTTTTCTTGACCTGCTTGTGACATTTTTGTTGTTTGTTTTATCATAGATTGAGTTGATTAAAAGGTCTTTCAGGGCCGGGGATTTAGCTCAGTGGTGCCACTGCCTGCCTCGCAAGAGCAAGGTCCTGAGTTCGATCCCTGGTACAAAAAAAAAAAAAAGGTCTTTCAGTCCAGGTGGAGAGATGGGTATTTGTGAACAGACATCTAAGAATTTCTGGCAATGGTATTCTCTAATCAATGAATCTTAACTACTTCCTGGGCCTCAGGTGTGAAGGAGGGAGGGCCTCCGTGTCTCTGGGCTGGAAAGACTTGGGGGTCATAACAGCAGCTAGCTTCACCCCTTGGCTCTGTGTGAACCTGGAGAAGTTGGTTCCACCTTTCTATGCCCTCATGTCCTCTTAGGCTAAGTGATCTGATAGTTTTCCTCACCCTTCATATCTCAGGCTGAGGATGAGGCTGAAGCTCTATCACCCTGAACCCTGTAGACCCCTCAGTTACAACGGCCAAGTCAGTGCCGGCTTTTTCCTGAAGGCTCGAGGTGGGAAGAGGACAGAGGCCTAGGCAACCTAATAAGGAAGTAGAAAGGAGCAGAGTGAACCACAGAAAAACTCTAAAAATGAACAGGAGCAGGTGGGATTTCCTGCTTCTCAGAAGGGGGCTTTTAATCACCATGGGCTCCTGTTGGCCACGGGATGCCAAGATGATCCTGTGGCCTTTACATATGGAGGCTGCTATGAATTTTATGTCTCTGTGACGGATCTAAGCCCTCCAATGACCACCCAGCCTGTCCACCCTGGCAGTAAATTCTCATGTATTAAAATTGAAACTGGCAGCCTGCTCATCCAGACCTCTGCTCGCCCAGACTGATGTGTCCAGCTGTAATGTCTTCGTGTCCATGGTGAGTGACCATCCTTAGAGGAGGGAAGTACCAAAGAATTGGGTTTTGAGAGAAATCTATTCAAGACAGCCCCTCACATCCTTAGGACACACAGGCTGCTATTTTTCCCCTTTCTATTTGTCCTAACTGGGAAATCCAACTTAGAATGTGTAGTTTAAGTCCCATCTGAGCCACTAAGCAAAAACTCAACCCTCCATGGCCTTCTACCTTCCAGTCTCTACCATGGGTCTGAAGTACCCCCTGCTAAGTTATGGAAAGAGACAGACAGGCAAAGTCAGGTATGGAAAGCACCTTGTAAATTCAGCCCTGTTGGGCCTTTTTTTTTTTCCCATTAACTTTATTGGTACATTTTCGGTATAAAATACAGTTATATTCATCATTGGGATCTTGTACCTTTACATGAGTATCTTCATTCTTATTTTTTTCCCCTTCCTTTGCCCTCCCTTCCCTATTTGCAAAGACCTTGTTTCCACTTTTTTTCCTCTTCTCATATTTTTTCCTTTCCCTTTTTTCCCTTCCCCTACCCCTCACAATTCCCCTGCTCTTTTAGACCTTTTCTTCCTGTTACACAATATCAGTTATACATTTTTTAAATTACAATATTAAGATCTAGGAGACATTACCACAGATTTTACAGAATTTAAAAGGATATAGAAAGCATACTACAAAAATCTTTTTTGAAATAAATTTGACAACTTCTAAGAAGTAACTTGGAAGGCAAATTAATGAAACTAACTCTGGAGGAAATATAAAATTTCAATAGCACCTATTAAAGAAAGTATATTCCTAGCTTGAAAACCTACCTATATGACAACAGCAGGCTCATAAACATTTTAACTGATCAATTATATCAAACAATTAAAGCAGAAAAAAGAACCAACACTTCTCCCCTCATTTTAGGAACTCAACATTGTGCTAATCCTAAAACTGAATAAGATAATAGAAGAAAAAAGTATGAACATAGATAGAAATTTGTTTAACAAAACAAACTATTGGAAGTCAGATCTGGCAGGATGTAGAAAGTGGTTTTGTTATAGGGATGGCAGTGTTGGTTCAGCATTGGAAGATCCACCCCCAAAAGTCATCATTTAAACAGAGGAAAGGAAAAAACCATATGATCCTGTCACTGGTTGGAGAAAAAGTATTGGACTAAATTCTACAGCTGTTCATGGTAAAAGCTATCAGGAGACTAGAAGTAGAACAGAACCTTCTCAACAGATTAAAGACATGTACTCCATACTTGCAGCAAGAATGCCTTATATAAATGGAGAAGATACAATGCTTTCTCCTTAAGGTGGGGAACAAGGGCAGATATGCTTACTCTTTATCTGTCCATGAAACTTTGAAACCTAGTCCCCAACAAAATAGTCTGGCAATAAAATGACACAATTAGGATAGGATTGCCACAGCAGAAGCAAAATCTTTATATGTAGATGAAATGATCATCTACAGAGAAAATACTAAGAAATCTCTAGGAGCCCCTAGAACTTGTACTGGAATTTAGCAGGATTAGAAAACACAAGGTATATATAAAAATTCAGGTCTGTGTATACTTGCTGTAAATGAAGAATTGGATATTGAAATTTAAAAGTTATGTAGGAGTACAAAGGACCTAGAAAAGTTAAAAACAAAAACAAAAGCAAAAACAGTGTTGGAAGATGTTTAGTACCTAATTTTAAGACTTCTTCTAAAGCTACAGTAATCAAGGCAGTGTTGGCATAAGGAAAGACATATAGACCATTTGAATACAACAGAGAATCTAGAAATAGAACCACACATATATGGTCCACTGAGTTTTGAAAGATTATTTAACATTAGCATTTTATAGAATATAAACTCAATTCAAGAGCCGAGGAAGAGACAGTGTTTGCAGCACATGGCACTAGAACACCTGGTATCCATATATAAAAAATTAACCTCAACCCTTTTTTTCCATACATGAAAATACCTTGAAGGGATCTATGAACCTAAATAAGAAAGCCTAAAAGTATAAAACTTTAAGAAGAAATTATAAGGGAAAATATTTATGAATTCAGGGTAGACAAGAACTACCTAGGATACAAAAAACATGATGTGTAAACAAAAAAAATTGATAAATGAGATTCCATCAAAATTTAGAACTTTAAATGACATCATTAAAATGAAAAGTAGTCCTTAAACAGGCCATATTTACAATGCATATAACCTATGACCAGAATATATAAAGAATTCTTAGAGCTCATTAATAGACAACCCAATTAAAATGTAGACGTAAGAAGATAAATAGCCAGTATAGCACAAGGAATGGTGTGCAACTCCAGAATCAGAAAAATACTAATCAGTACAATAATAAGATTGAATTATATACTCATTAGGGAGATGAAGTTAAAAATTTTAAAAGCCTTGTCATGACTTTTTCTTTTTGTTGGATTCTCCCCCTTTGCATTTAATTTGTCACGCCCAGTGGATTCATTCTGCTGGATTTCCTGGGGTTGTGATCCTCATTGTCTTTTCCTAGAGTATTGTCTAAAATTTTTTGGAGTGCCGGTTTGGTATTCATGAAGTTCCTGAGGTGCTCTTTGTCATGAAAGTATCTTATTTCTCCAACCATTTTGAAAGATAGTTTTGCAGGGTACATCAATCTGGGTTGGAGGCTGTTTTTCTTTAGGGCTTGAAATACATCACTCCAAGCTCTTCTTGCCTTGAGGGTTTGCATTGAGAAGTCTGCTGTGATTCTGATGGGCTTTCCTTTCTATGTGATTTGTTTCTTTTCTCTCACTGCTTGTAGAATTTTGTTCTTCTGTTGGATTTCTGGAATCCTAACTATTATATGCCTATGTGCAGATTCTTTTTGATTAAGGCTAGCTGGAGTCCTATATGCCTCACTTATCTGTATGTCAAGTTCTTTTCCCCTCCTTTGGAAGTTTTCTGCCATCACTTCTGTGAAGAGTTTTTTTTATGTCATCTGTACTCTCTCCTCTTTCTTCATTGACTCCAATCAGTCTTACGTTATTCTTCTTTGCATCGTCTAGCAGCTGCTGGATTGATTTCTCGTATTCCCTTACAATTTTAAAGCAATTTTTCTTTTCCTCCTCACTAATTGCAATCTTATCTTCTATAGGTGAAATTCTATCCTCACATTGGTTCATTCTGCTGCGCAGACTTTCAATGGAGTTTTTAATCTCTTGGAAATCAGTTTGTATCTGTTTTATGGATTCCATTTGTTTCCTATGTTGGGATTCCATCATGTTCCTCAGATCCTCTATATTTTTATCTGTGTCCTCTCTAGATTTATTAGTCCTGTCTTGAACCATGAGCAAAATCTTTGCTGTTATCTGAGTAATTATTTCTGATTTCATTTTTCCCAGATCCTCTTTTGTTGCCAGTTCAGAGAGTCCAGGTGGTTGAGTATCAGATTGTTTCATCTCGTTTCCCTTTGGGGTTGCTGTAGGTGATCCAGAAGTCTGTTTTTGAGACTTGTTTACGTGTCTTCTCATTTCCACGGGAGGGGGTGCTTCTGGCACCCACGTGGCTCACCTTCTCTGCCCTAGGAGCTTGGGATGGCAGTGGGAGCTTCCTTCTGTGTTCTGGGACCAGCTCAGCTTCTCTGCCCTAGGAGCTTGGGATGGTGGTGGGGGAGCTTCCTTCTGGGTGCTGGGACTGGCTCAGCTTCTCTGCCCTAGGAGCCGTGCGGCTGGACAAGTGCTCTGGTGGTGCCAGTGCTCAGGAATCTTCATAAAGCATTAGCTATTACACTCAGGGAACAAAAAGGACAAAGCATAAAAAATCAAACTTTCCTCAGGGAGGCAGAGAACCCCATGGAGGTCTCCTTGTGAGCTTTGCTGCCAGAAATGGGCTCCACATGAATAATGGCTCTCCTTGACTGGGAAAGGAAGTTAGCGGGCCTTTGGCCTAGGCCTCAGGCTCAGAAGACTCTGACTTCAGCTAACACACAGTGGTGAGTCACACAGAAGAGCCAGCAGGTCTTGTCCCAAAGGTCAGTAGTAACTGAAATCACTCACCCACACAGCTCCAGCTGCAGTGCCTGTGGTTCCAGCACAGGGACCTCAGCTTGACCAGGCAGATTCCTGTTCACACATTGAGATGTTATTCCAAACCTCCCACAGCACTTCATGAAGTGTGGGGGCCTCAACCACAGCCACCTGCCCTAGGCATGATTCCATGATCCAGCTTATTTATGAGAGACCAGGAGTTCATTTCAAAATGTCCAGCGATTCTCAGTGACTAATGGCCCCTACATTGCTCAGTATCTTCACAGACATTGTCCTTCTGTGCCTTGGAGGCACTGCACTCCAGGAACATCCATCATGGTGTCTGGGGTGAGGAGCTACTGTGTCATTAAGTCACCCAGAAAAGCTGAGGAGAAACTGATCTACCTGGGCCCTGCTGGGGTGAGTGCTGGGGAGTCTTAGCCAGAAGCTATGTCGGTGGAATGGGAACACAGAAATTCAACCACCCAGAAACAATAAACAGTACATTGGACAAGTGAATCTCATGGAGTGTGCTCAGAAAACACCTGGACTGGTTTATGATTTCCCCCGTCATTTGCCTGTTGAAACCACCTCTACAGAGCTGACTCTGATCCCAGCCATGGGTGAATCTCTGGCAGCTTTTATGCCTCTCTTATTCGCGCCCAATTTTAAAAATTCCTCTAGTCCAGTGATGTCAAACCTTTCAATGATAACAAACAGCTGGCTGTGGCACATGTGCCATAGGTTCGCCACTATGGCTCTAGTCATTTTATAAGCATTTATTATGGAAAATTCCACACATGACCAAAAAAAAAGACAATGGTATAATAAATTTCCATGTAACCAATCACAATCATGTTTGTTTTATTAATACCCACCTCCCCTCAACACACACTCTGTTTTTGGTGGAATATTTTAAAGCAAATTCTCTGATTATTTTCAGAAACAAAATGGCCTTAAGCTCAGTAATGAGTAAGTCAAGCCCAGTAAAAACTTCTGTGGCTCAAGCTTACTCTCCCACCCAGGAATGCTGTGGCTGTGGCCTGCCTTTCAAAAGGGGCCCTGGAGGGCGGGGGATTTAGCTCAGTAGCACCGGGCCTGCCTCCCAAGGGCAAGGTCCTAAGTTCGATCCCGAGTACCAAATAAAAGGGGGGGGGGTCCTGGTGGGTGACTTCTCTGTTCCTTTCCCCAAGTTTCTTCTCCTCCCCCTCACAGCTGCCTTTGACTCCTTCAGGTCTGACTGGGAGAACAGCAGAGGCTGGGCAGATCTCCTGCCACTTTCTCAGGCTGCAGGCAAGATCGGCTGAAAGTCCCCAAGTGGCTTTTTGTCTCTTCTCTGTAGGTTTTGCCTGTCCTCTCGCTGACAGACAATGGTGGAGATAGGTACTGTCTGATGCCCTGGGCTGAACAGCAGCACAATGCATGCTGGATAAATGAAGATGGCGTGGCCTCTTTCCCCATGAAGAAATGTTTTCAGTGGAAAGAAATTCAGAGAATGGGGAAAGTAAGGAGACTATGCACTGCTTTCACTCACTGGGGAAAATGCAAAATTCCCTTTTCTGCTTGGGTCACACTTGAGAATGTAGTGATTGTTGTCACTTCTTGCCTTGGACTGCCCTGTCCAGTATGGTAACCACTAGCCACACATGGCTAATGAGCACTTGGCATGTGCTGTAGAACACACAATGGATTTCCAAACCTTGGCATGAAAAAATAATGCAAAATATTTTGTTAATATTTTCATGCTGATTTCACACTGAACTGAAAATATGTTTATATATTATATTATATAAAATGTATTATTAAAATCTATTTAACTTGTTTTTAAAATTTTTTAATGTGAACTATTTGAAAATTTAAAATTATACCTGGGGCTCTTTCAGTGTGACCCTGAAGACTCAGGTAAAACTATGGAGTGAAATTATTACATTTTAATATGTTATAAAAATCCCTTGCAACTCCCCCACCCCGCAAAGGCCCTAGAGCCAATGAAGATTAGATTTGAATAAATGTCTAGTTGGACCTGTTCCTATCTATATTACACATTATGAAACTGAGGCCCAGAGAGAAGTGATCACCTGGTTTGCAGGCACCTCTGTGTTGCTACAGAGACTTAAAAATGTATTTCAAGCTGTCCTGGAGAAACACTGGGAAAGATTGGTGCCACTCCTCAAGAAAATCCCTCATATGTCTATGCCTCAGAATGGAATGTCTCGGCAACCCTTAGCTGCACAACAGCTGGGAAGCAGCAAGGTGAGTGTGCAGTCATTTTCCCACTGCCAGCAGAAAGGGCTGGTTGTGAGCCAGCAGACAGCACATGGCCCTGCAGAGGTCTGGGTCTGGGGTCAATCAACTGGCAGCCAGAGGCCTTCATCTGGCCTTCAGACCTGTTTGGATTGGCCTGCCGTGCTGGACAGTTTCTGGAGTCATATGCCAACATTTAAACATTGGGAAACATCACTAAAAATACGAGTTTCCAGCTTCCCTAATAATATTAGGTCTGGTGGCATGAGGCTTGTTTTCCTGCCTGGCAGTGGACCACTGGACTCAGCTGCTGCCTGCTGGATGAGGCACCACCCCCATTCTGCACATCCCAACCCTCAGACAGTCCCATGTGGGGCAATGGACAGCTGTGACCAATTTGGTCTCTAGTTTTTCTTACAGTGGAGGTGAGAAGGAAAGTGAAGTATTTTTCATACATATTTGCACAGTATGGTAAAAAATTAAGGTGTGTGGAGAAAGATATTGGGAAAATAATATTCACAATAGCGTCAAGAAAAATTACTTAGAACTTAACATAACGAAGGGAGTGAAAGACCTCTATAATGAGAACAACAGTACTCTGAAAAAGGTCAAAGAGGACATCATAAAATGGAAAGATATCCCATTGCTGGATAGGCAGAACCAATACTATCAAAATAACCATATTACAAAAACTGGTAAATAGATTGAATGCAGTTCCAATCAAAATGCCAACAGATTCCTCACAGAACCATGGAACCTGAAGAGACCCAGAATAGCAAAAGCAATCTTGAGCAACAAAAACAAAGCAGGAGACATCACAATCCTGAACTTCAAGTTATATTACAAAGCTACAGTGATAAAAACAGCATCATACTGGCACAAGAATAGACTTATTGATCAATGGAACAAAACAGAGGCAGCAGAAACAAACTTAGGCATATTAAGTCAGCTGATCTTTGACAAAAGGCAAAAACACATCCCAGAGGAAAGACAGCCTCTTAAGCAAATAGTACTGAAAAAAACTGGCTATACATATGCAGAAGTTTGCATCTAGACCCATATCTATTGCTATGCACCAAAATAAAATCAAAATGGATAAAAGACCTAGATATTAAAACAAGCACTTAATCTGCTGGATGATAAAATAGGTAAAACTCTTGAAGACACAGGTAAGGACTTTCTGACTGGAACCCAAATTACAAAAGAAATAACATCAAGAATCAACAAATGGAATTGTATATGATTAAAAAGCTTCTGTACAGGGCCAGGGATTTAGCTCAGTGGTTCCGGTGCCTGCCTCACAAGTGCAAAGTCCCAAGTTCCATCCCCAGTACCAAAAAAACCAAAACCAAAAAAAAAAAAGCTTCTGTACAGTAAAGGAAACAACCAACAAAAGAAAGAGACAACCTACAGAATGGGAAATAATTTGGCCAGCTACTCCTCTGACACAGTACTGATACCTAGAATATATAAAGAACTAAAAAAGAAAAAAAAATAAGGCCCCTCCACCAAAATAAAAAACCTAATCAAAAAATGAGTAACTGAAATGAATACGACACTTTCCAGAAGTAGAAATACAAATGGCCAATGTACACATGAAAAAATGTTTAGTGCCATCTCTAGCCATTAGAGAAATGTAAATTTAAAAACACTGAGATTCTACCTTATTTCAAAAAGAATGGCCATCAAGAAATAAAACAGTAACAAATACTAGAGAGGCTGCAGGGGAAAAGGGACCCTTCTGCAGTGTTGGTGGGAGTGTAATACTAGTACAATCACTATGAAAATCAGTATAGAGATACCTCAAAAACTAAAACTAGAAATTCTATTCAACCAAGCTACACCTCTCCTGAATATCTTCCCATGAGAGAAAGACATCATTCCTACAATGATGCATGCACACCATGTTTATAACAGCACAACTCATAATAGCTAAATCTTGGAAGAGGCCTATATGTCCATCAACAAATGAAGAAAATTGTTATTTATACACAAGGGAGTACTATTCTACAATAAGAAGGATAAATTTGAGTCAGATTTTGGAAAATGGATGCACCTTGAGACCATAATGTTAAATAAATGAAATAAATCAGACACACAAACTTAAATGCATAACTTCTTTTACATGAGAAATCCAAAGTATAAATAATTTAGGGAGCAAAGGAACCAGGGAGATAGATCTTTTATAAATGGGAAGGGGATCTAGAGATGGGGGAGGGGGGTAGGAGGATAAAAAGAATTAAGATGTGTACATGTAACTACTCTCCGCAACGAATGTAACCCTTAAGTACTACAAACATATATGAATAAAAAAAATGTTTAAAGATGGTGTCAGTTTAATTTAAATATTTATTATAGTGAAAGGCACACTGCTATTAATCCCCCCACAGAATACTCCCCTTTCTTGGCACACACTTATGCCATCATTCTTGCCACTTTCTGAAGCAGTTCTGGAAGTCCTGTTTTGTGAGTGTCTTTAGTTGCACTGTAGTGCCTCAATGTCCTGAATTGATTCAAAATATTTACCTTTCATGGTCATCTTGACTTTGGGGAAGAGCTGGAAGTTACATGGTGACTGGTGAGTAAGGTAGAGGAAGACACACCTTTTCCATTAATGATATTGGTACCAGCATTCACTGTATTTCTGGTTACACCTTGTGAAGACACTCAAAAAGACTTCCTGAACTGCTTCAGAAAGTAGCAAGAATGATGGAATGAGTGCGATTGAAGTAAGGGGAAATATTATGAGGGAGATTAATATCCATGTGTCTTACTGTCATAAACTTTTTTAAAGTTTATGTATTCACCATATTTTGTGATCTCCCCTTGTATGTCTCTACCAAAAGGATAGAAATCATATCTAACCTGAAAGAGCTTCACATTTCAAGGAAAAAAGTTTTTTTTATACTGAGCTGTTTCTCACATTGGCTGACCAGGCACCAACCAGTTTGTCATTCTGGTCTAATTTTTTTCTGCTGCACCCCATGACAAACAAGAAGGGAGGTTACCCATCAGAGGAAACTGAGGCGCTAAGAAGCAGCTATCCACTGAATACCAGAAGCAGGCTCAAGTGCCGTACCAGAGACTGAGGAGTCATGAGGTCTAGGTCTCTCTTCCAGTTCTCTAACATCCCAGGCCCAAGTCATCCAGATTTGTTGGGCCAGGCCTGCAGGTGCTTCTGCCTCCAGGACAGGTAATGGACCTCAAGAGAGACACTCACCCCAGGGCTCCTCCAAAGTGTCACCTCCAAAACAGAAAGCAAAAGGACACAATTCAAACTAAACTGAGGAGGAACAGGACACATCCCAGAGAGCAGTGGGCTCCGGTGAAAAACATTCTGCTAGGCATTTTGGTACTTTCCCCTACCAGCCACCTCTGTACTTGACCCTGTGATAGCCTGAGGCCCCTGAGGCCAGTCCTGTCTCCAGAGAGTGTAGGGGGCCACAGCCAACTGCTCCTAGCTCTCAGAACAGGCCTGTGCTGTCAAGTGGGTCCGACATCCAGAACCCAGAAGCCCCTAGAGCCAGGAGCACTCCTCTTCTCCTTCACTGAAGGGCCTGCAGGAACGATATATATTCTCTCTCTCTCTCTTCTCTCCCTCTCTCCCTCTCCCTCTCTCCCTCTCCCTCTCCCTCTCCCTCCTGTCTTTGTAGTCCTAGAGATTGAACCCAGGGCTTTTGACACTGAGCTATATTCTCCCACTCCCTTTTTGCTGAGACAGGGTCTCACTAAGATACTAAATTGCTTCAGCCTCCCAGAGTTCTGAGACTACAGTCCTGTGCCACCATCCCAGCCTGCAAGCTCTTAATTGTCGGGAGACCCAAGGATGATCGGTTCTTGCATCGAAACAAGCAGGCAGGGGGCAACCCACTTTCCAGTCCCCCTTCTGTCTCTCTTAGGCAGAAGCTTTCTTTCTCCCTGCTGTGCCTTTGCTGTTGCCGGCCAGATTCTGAGTACATGGGGGCTTGACTTAGTGACTGTGCAAGACCGAGGCTCCTGTGGAAGTAAAATGACAGTGGTCAGAGGTTCCGAAACATATCGGTAGCTGCGCCCTTTGTAGGATCTGGATATTGGGAGCCGACGCGTGGGCTTTGCTTGGCACAGGGCCGACCTTTAGGGCACCACCTTGGGAAACTCAAAGAAGAGACAGGCACATCTTCTGGGTGCGCTGGGCCGTGTCTATCTACAGAGGAGGGGACCAAGGAGGAGCCTCAAAGGACGGAGTCTCCCACGCCCTTGGCAGAGCAATGGCGACACCCAGTGGTGGCCGCAGGAAAGTGGAGGAGGGGCCTTTGGAGCCCTGAGCTGCACGCTGAGCCGCGCCCTCTCCCGGGTCGCCCCAGCAAGCAAGGCGTCTGGCTCTCAGGCTCTCCTTCCGCGAGGACGGCGCTCTGACGTCCTTTCCTAGGTTGCCCTCAGCGCTGCCACCTAACGGGCAAATCACGTCCACAGTGGGGCTACCTGGTTCCTTCCCGGGCTCCTGGGGTCGGGAGTGGCAGAGCCTTAGGTGGCCCTGAAGTCCAAGACCTGCCACGCATCTTTGTCTCCAGTCTCATTCTGGGATACCTGTCCTCTGGTTACCTGTTATATGGCTTTTGCAGTCCTTTCTTTGGGCTCCTGGGAAAAGGGGTGCCCTGGGGACTGAGGTCACTTCTGCCAGGTGGGCCCAGAGGAGCTCCAAAGCCAGGGCCACACCTGAGATTGCAGGAGACCAGCAGTCCCCAACAGGACACATAAATAGCCTCATTGTGGTGTATAATCCAGCTCATCCGTTCAAAAGCAAGGGACATCCCGACACATTCGGCACTAGGCCCATTGTTAAGAAAGTTTCACCAAACCTCAGACGGTTAAGTGTTCCTGTGTTTTGCTGACAAAGAAAATGAGTTTTTAAGATGTTAAGTTGTCAGAGGTCAACAATGAGTCACACGACTGCGATGTGACCCTGGGCTGACAAGCACTGGGACCCTCTAACCAGGATTATACACTGCCAGGAGTCTTGCCAGTTACTGACTTATGAAAGGGCAATAAGGTGGCTGTGGTAGCAGTGTTTTCATCCCGGGTAGGGTAGTTTGCAACTTTGTGACACCTCTTGTCTGAGCAGTACTTTGATCCTCAGTGTGTCAAAAAAGGGCACCTCCAGGAGCCAAAGAAGTGAAAGGCAAAGTCCTTGTGCCCCAACTCTGCCCCGGGGTGTTTCAAAGACTTGCTCCGATCCTGCCCCATGTCCTTGGCCTTCCAGCTTGAGGAAGCTCTGTTCTCAATGCTTCCCCCCAAGAACCTTGCAGCGTGGCCTTATGCTAACTTCTTAGATGCCAACCTGCCACACTAACCATGTTTATGTCCTCATGTGTAGCAGCATTTCACTCAGCAGTCGCCTGAAGCCACCAGCATGGAGCCTGGCACAGCAGGCATATGCTATGTCTGAAGAATGAATGTTATTATTTGGGGCTGCCATAACAAGCTACCACAAACTGAGGTGGTTAAACAACGGAAATTTATTCTCTCACGATTATAGAGGCCAGAAATCTCAAGTCAGATGCGGGCCACAGCAGAGGCAGCTCCTTCCTTGCTCTTCCCTAGTGGAGGGTGGGGGTGGGGGTCTTTGGTGTTCCTTGGCTCAGCATTCCCAGCTGGACTCTATGTGGTCGGCTGTCTTTCTCCTTTTCGTGTAAGTTCATCAGTCATATTGTACAGGGACCATCCCAATGTCCTCATCTTGACTTGATTACATCTACAATTGACTCTATTCCCACATCGTATCACAGGCACCAGAGGTTAGGATGTTAACATATCTTTTGTAGGGACACAATTCAACCCGTATCAACCATGAAGGGCAGTTTGTGGTCTGAGAAGAAAGCTCTCTGAGCTTGGTTCTTCACAGGAAGGTCAGTAGCATTTACGGGGTGGTGTTGCTTTACACACTGCAGAGGTGGACTTGTTTCTCCTGTTACTTTTTTCCTTTTTTAGTTGGCCTATCAGTGATGCTTTGTGGTCACCATGACTGTGTTTACTCTGGGCTTAAGTGCCAGTGTTTCTTTCCTATCAGGTATAAAATGGAATATTAACTTGGAATATAGCTTCTCCCTCTTAGGCCGTGGCAAGAACATTCTACTGTCAAAGTCAGTCAAGCTGACCTTACATTTTTACGGGAAGCTCATACTCCTCTGCCTGTTCCTTATGCCTCATCACAGTCCAGCCCCAACTCCCCTTCCTGGCTGCTCCTCCATTCTCAAACTCCAGGGGCTCCACACAGTGGCGGTTTGCCCTTCCCTGAAATGGTCCTTGTACTTCTAGCCTGTGCCTTTGCTGTATCCTTTCTGGAAGCCTCTTCCCATATCCAGTCACTCTTTTCAAATTCTCTCCAATCATTACACCCAAGTTCAAAGGCCATCTCCCCCAGGAAGCCTTCCCTGATCCTTCAGCTTCTCCCTCAGAAGTATGGTGGCCCTGGTTGACCTTTGGTAAAGCACTACCCACAGGCTACTTTGGTCAGAAAGACATTTGTCTTTCTCACCTCCTTCCCCTCACTAAGCAAGAATGAAGTCTGGAGGCCCTCATAAAGATATAGCTGAGCAGGCTGGGCCTGCTTCCTTGGAAGAGATGACAGGGAGCCACATGCCCCAAACTTCTTTCAACTGCTAAGACTGTCAGACTACAAGCTCCTTATGGAAAACTACTCCTGGCTTCCTTTGGCAGTCTTTTATACACACACACACACACACACACACACACACACACACACAATGTGCACGTCTGTGCCTGGCACAGCCATGCTCAAATTCAATCTCTTATCTGATGTAAATGTCATCTCTTTTACCGGCAGAATTCTAAGATGGCCCCAGGGTTTCCTGTATCCAGGTGCATTCGCCCAGAACAATCCCAGGACTGTGAAAGGATCTTACCTCAATGACTAAGCTATGTTGTATGGCATATTGACTTGAAAATAGGGAAATGACCTGAGTGAGCCTGATCTAAGCCCAAGAACCCTCCATAAGCAACTGGCCCAGGAAAGGAAACTTGAGAACTTCAAAGTGACAGATTTGACAGAAGGATGGCCCAGTAGCTGAGACGGAGGGAGCCACATGGTAAGGATCTGAGAGTGGCCTTTAGGAGCTAAGAGCCGTCAGACCCTACCTAAGGAGCTAAGGGCAGCCAGCAAGACACAGAACTATTTCACAACCCTAAGGAAATGAATTCTCCCAACAGTTCAAGTGGATCTCTACCTGGTCAAGCCATCAGATGCAGATGCAGCTAGCTAGACTCCTGACCATGGGAATGGTGAGCCAGTCAGTGGAGGTTATTTTAATTTGCTCTGTATGTGAAAAGTATCCTACTAGTAATGCAGAAATGCAAACTAAAACAGCAGCAAAATATCACTCTTAACGCACGACTGGCAGAAATTCCTAAACTTGTAATATCCAATGTGGGAAATAATAAGGGAATATATGACCATTGGCAATACACATGCAATAACACTTCAAAATAAGGCTTTCTCATGAGATAATTAAAAAGTTTAAAAGGCTGGGCAAGAGAATCACAAGTTTGAGTCTAGCCTGGGCAACATTTTTTTTTTTATTCTTTTATTGGTAAATTGTAGGTATACAACACAATTACACTTCTCATTGGGAATTGTACCTTTACATAATGTATCTTGGATCTTATTTTTTCCCCATTCCTAGCCCTCCCTTCACGCCCTCCACCCTTCCGAATTAACAAAGACTTTATTTCCACTTTTTCCATTTCTCAGCATTTTTCCTTTCCCTTCTTTCCTTTACCCTGCCCCTCCCACTACCCCTACCCCTTTGGACCTTTTCTTCCTATTTTGCATTATCGATTATTCATTCTAATCATTGGTACATTTTAGGTATACAATATAATGACATTCATCATTGGAAATTTGCACCATTACATAGTCTCTCTTGGTTATCTTTCACCCTTGCCCAGCCCTCCCTTCAACCCCTCCATTCCTCCCTATTTACAAAGATTTTGTTCCTATTTTTCCATTTTCTCTTATCAATCCCATTCCCTTCTATCCTTTCCCCTTTCTCTCCCACTTCCTTCCCCTTTGCCCCTTTTCTTCCTATTTCACATTACCTATTATACATTTTAGTCCTTATTTACACTGTTTCTCACACCAGAGAAACTATTCAGTATTTATACGTGTGTCCTATTTATTTCACTTAAGAGTATGATCTCAATGTGCATCCACTTAGCTATAAATCTCTAATTTCTCATTTTTTATGGCTGAGTAGTACTCCATTTTATTAAAAAACCACATTTTCTTTATCCAGTCTCCAGTTGATGGGCATTTGGGCTGTTTCCAAGTTTTAGCTATTACAAACTGTGCTGCTATTAACATGGGTGCACATATATCACTGTGGTATGATTCTTTTAGTTCTTTGGGGAAGATCCCCAGCAGTGGAATAGCGGGGTCAAATGGGACTTCCAGCCCTAGTTCTTTGAGGTATCTCCATACTGATTTCCACAGTGCTTGCACCAGTCTACACTCCCACCAGCAGTGGAGCAGCTTTCCTCTTTCTCCACAGCCCCGCCAGCATTTGTTATTGGTTGATTTCATGATAGCAGCCATTCTTTCTGGAGTGAAGTGGAATCTCAGCGTTGTTTTCATTTGCATCTCTCGAATGACCAGTGATGTTGAACCTTTTTTCATGTATTTATTTGCTATTTCTACTTCTTTGTCTGAGAAATGTCTGTTCATTTCAGATGCCCATTTTTGGATTGGGTCTTTCAATTTGGGAGGTCTGATCTTTTTAAGTGCTTTATAGATTCGAGATAGTAGACCTTTGTCTGAGGAAGAGCAGTTGAAGATTTTTTCCCACATTGTGGGTTGTCTCTTCACAGTGCTGGTGGTTTCTCTTGCTATGCACAAGTCTTTTAATAAGAAGAGATCCCACTTGTTGATTGTTTGTGCTAGTTCACGGGCAACTGAGGTTTTGTTCATAAAATCTTTCCCTACACCGACGTCTTCAAGGGTTCTACCTAACCTCTGTTCCAACTGGTTCAGAGTTTCAATTTTAATATTTAGATCTTTAATCCATTTTGATTTTAGTTTAGTGCATGGCAAGAGATACAGGTCTAGTTTTACTCTTTGGCAAGTTGAAGCCCAATTTTTCCAGCACCATTTATTAAAGGGGCTATCTTTCTTCCAGTGAGGGTGTTCGGCTCCTTTGTCGAAGATGAGATGGCTGAGTGTGTCTGGCATTGTTTCTGCATCTTCTAATCTGTTCCACTGGCCCTGAGGTCTGTTTCTTTGCCAGTACCATGCTGTTTTTTTTTATCACAGTAGCTTTGTAGTAGAGTTGCAGGTTGGGGATTGTGATACCCCCTGCCATGTCTCTGTTACCTAGAATTGCTTTTGCTATTCTGGGTCTCTTCTTGTTCCAAATCAATTTTTGGATTGTTTTCTCGAGGTCTATGAAGTATGCTGCTGGGATCTCAACTGGAATTGCATTAAATCTATATAGCAGTTTTGGAAGTATGGCCATTTTCACTATATGAATTCTTCCTAGCCAGGAGCAGGGGATGTCTGTCCATTTTCTGATACCATCTTCAATCTCTCTTTTCAGAGTGCCATAGTTTTCAGAGAAGAGGTCTTTGATTTCTTTCATTAGGATGATTCCTAGGTATGTCAGTTTTTTGGATGCTATTGTGAAAGGAATTATTTGCCCTATTTCTCTCTCAGTGAGTCTGTCATTGGTGTAAAGGAAAGCTATTGATTTTTGTGTGTTGACCTTGTAACCAGTTACTTGACTGAATTTTGTTATTAAGTCTAGAAGACTTTTGGTGGAGTTCTTGGGGTCTTCTATATAGAGTATCATGTCATCTGCAAATAATGACAATTTGACTGCTTCATTTCCTATCTTTATTCCTTTTATTCCTTTCTCTTGTCTAACTGCTGTGGCTAATGTTTCCAGAACTATATTGAACAAGAGTGGTGATAGTGGACATCCTTGTCTTGTTCCTGATTTGAGTGTGAAGGATTTCAGTTTTTGACCATTTAGTATGATATTGGCTGTTGGTTTTGCATAGATGGCTTCTATCAGTTTGAGGTAGAGACCATCTATTCCAATTTTTTGTATGGTTTTTATCATAAATGCATGTTGGATTTTGTCAAATGCTTTTTCTGCGTCTATGGAGATAATCATATGGTTTTTGTCCTTGGCTCTATTGATATAGTGTATTACATTGATTTTCGTATACTGAACCATCCCTGCATCCCTGGGATAAATCCCACTTGATCAGGGTGTATGATCTTCTTGATGATCTTCTGCATTCTGTTTGGCAGTATCTTATTAAGGATTTTTGCATCTATGTTCATTAGTGAGATTGGCCTATAGTTCTCTTTTTCGGTTGGGTCTTTCTCTGCTTTGGGGATGAAGGTGATGCTTGCTTCCAGGAATGAATTTGGGAGTATTGCTTCCCTTTCAATTTCATTGAAGAGTTTGAACAGTAGTGACAGCAGTTTCTCTCTAAATGTCTTGTAGAATTCAGCAGTGAAGCCATCAGGGCCCAAGCTTTTCTTAGTTGATAAGTTTTTAATTACATTTTCAATTTCATTGGTTGATACTGGGTTGTTCAGAATTTTTTGGTCTTAGCCTGGGCAACTTAACATGACCTTGTCTCAAAATTTTAAAAAAAAAAAAAAATCTTCTAAAAAGGGCTAAGGATTTAGCTCAGTGTAAAGGCACTTGGTTCAATCCCCAGGGGAAAAATGGGGATCTCCTTCGATATAAATTTTCATTTCTAAATATCTATCCTAGAAAAATACTCAATTAGACATGTGAAAGGGATTTATTATAGCATCTTTATAGTATTCAGAAACAAGGTTGAGATACATCAATAAAAAGGTGGTCATATAAATTGTGGTATAACTATTCTGGGAATACTGCAGCTTTTGTTTTAGAAAGAGGCAGGTCTATGTAGACTAACATGAAAAGATCTCTTGCACATATTAGGTAAGAAAAATTATGTTGCAGGAACAATACTTATAAACTAGTTTGACCTGAGACACACTTTGTTGCCTTTCAACCTCTCCGAAAATCAGAAGGCCCTTAATCATCTTTTAAGTACTATTAGTCAGTGCTGTCAAAATGTAGTTATCTTACAAACATACAAAGACTTCTTACAATTTCAGTTAACAAATCATTTTAAAGACAATTTGAGGAAGGAATAGGAGTCCTGTCTATTGTCTGAAAACTGTTAACACCTCATAAGATCAAGAAAGTGCCCACATCAAAAATTGCAGAACGTGTGTTAGCAACTTGGAAGAAAATCCCTGAGACAGCAATAAAGAAATCTTGGAAGAAATGCTGCATTCAATGCTTCTAGGGGTGTGAAGACAAACTGTATGAAAACAGGGATGTGGGTAATTCTGGTCAGAAGTCACTTAAAAGTCTGATTCTGATTTTTATTTATATTTTCCATTTAATGTATAGACACTCACTATATGAGACACACAAAGTTATATGCAAATAAGATTACATAAACCCTTTCAATAAATGTAAAATAAAAATTATATGTGAAAAGACAGCATTGTCATAGTTTACCAGGCAGTATATTCTCTTCTTGGTAGTATGTGGGGCATACTACTATTGATGTTATCTTGTGTCTGATAATCTGATGTATTATGATTTCATTAGTGCTAGCAGAAAAAATTAAGTTTATATGTGTACAAATGTACTGATACTAAATCCATTAAGACTCAATAGAAGCATATAAATCATCTGTGAAGAGTTAACTTTGGGTTGAGAGATGAGCAGTAAAGAGGGCTTTAACACTACTCTGTTACTGAGTCTTTACAACAAGGTACAGTACTCTGAAATTTAAAATATATAACATATTAATATACTACTATATATCACCATGTTAAATAGTGCATAAATAGTGCATAAAGCTGTGAGAATATTACCTCGGGCTGGGGATTTAGCTCAGTGCTTCTGCCGCCTGCCTCGCAAGTGCAAGGTCCCAAGTTCGATCCCCGGTACCCAAAAAATAAAAAAATAAAAATAAAAATAAAAGAATATTACGCTATTTGGCAGACAGATCAATGGAACTGAACAGAAAGCTCAGAAGTAGCCCAAATATTAAGTAAGAATTTTAGAATTTTATACTATTTTACTTGTGCTACTGGGGATTGAGCCCAGGTCCCTGAGCTTGCTAGGCAAGCTCTACCACAGCACTACATCGCCAGCCCGTAATTTTGAGACAGGGTCTCATTAAGTTGACCAGGTTGAGCTCAAAAAAATACCCAACATCTACAACTTAATGGCGAACAGGCTTACCTTGACTCACTGTTTCAGTCCATGACTGCCTGGCTCTAAGGCAGAAACAGGATGGGAGAGAGGTATGGTGAAGGGAAAAGTGCTCAGGCCATGGCAGCCAGGAAGGTACCATCCACCTTCCACACGCACAAGAATTTGGGGGACACATTATTTTTTAAACTTTATTAGCACATATTTGCCATACATATGCATCACATTCATCATAGAGAATTTGTACCTGTACATTTCTTTCTTTCCTTCTTTCTTTTTCTTTCTTTCCTTTCTCTCTCTCTTTCCTTTCCTTCCTTCCTTCCTTCCCTTTCTTTCTCTCTCTCTCTTTCTTGGTACCGGAGATCGAACTCGGGACCTTACGCTTGTGAGGCAGGCAGTGGAACCACTGAGCTAAATCCCCCGCCCAACCTGTATATATCTTTTTTTCCCATTCCCCTCCACTCCCTTGAACCCTTCTTCCACTCTCCATTTACACAAGCTTTGTTTCCGTTTCTTTCATTTCTATTCTCTTTTCATTTTCCCTTCCTCTCCCCCCCCCTTCCTTGTTTCCCTTCCCATTTGAACTTGTTCTTCCTACTTTAATTTGGGGGACATTTTAGATCTAAACCATAACGATCACCATTTGGTAAAGCTTTCCTCCATTAGATCGCTTTTGTGTCTTTGTCAAAAAAAAGTCTGCTATGTACATATGTGGGTTCTCTGTTCTGTTCCACTGATCTGTATCTCTCTCTGCCAATACCAAGCCTTGATTATAGTAGTTATGTAGTATCTTAAAACCAGGTAGACTGATAACCCTGACTTTAGTGTTTTTCAAAACTGTCTTCGCTATTCTGGTTTATCTTTACACATAAAATTTTAGTATAACCTTGCCTGTATTCAAAATTCCTGCAGAGGCTTTGGTATGCACTGCATTAGGCCCGTTAATTTTCATAAAATTTAGGGGAACTGACATCGGTACTGTGTTGTGCTCCCGTTCATGAACATGGTATATTTCTTCATTTATCTAGATCTTCAGTTTACCTGCATTGTGTAGTTTTCAGCATGTAATTTCAATAGATATATAAGTGATTATAAATGGGATTATATTTTTGTGCCTGTGCGTTCAGTGCTAATAAACTGCAGTTAATTGTTATATGAAGAGTTTGTACCTTATGACTTTGCTGGACTCTTACTAGTTTGAGGGCTTTTCTATATAGACCATCATGTCATCTGCAAACAGGGACCATTTTATTTCTTTAAAATTTACATGCTTTTATTTCTTTTACTACAGTGTAGCCTTGCTACACTGGCTAGAACTTTCAGCACTTGAACTACAAGCACTAAAGCTTTCAGACTGGTCGAGATAGCGACCACTTGGTTCTGGAGCTTGATCTTGACTTGTTCGGGATCTTACATGGAAAGCATTCAAGTTTGCACCATTAAGAATAATATTATCTATAGGGTTTTTTAATAGGTGTTTTTTAATGAAGTTTAGGCAATTTTTCTCTATTCCTACTTTCATGAGTTTTTATCAAGAATGGGTGAATTTTGTCACATGCTTTCCTGTATATCAACTGATACTAAGTTTTTTTTAAACTCAATACTGTGTTGGATTAGGCTATTCTCAAATATTGAACCCGTCCAGCATTCCTAGAATAATCCCCATTTGGTCCTGGTATATCATTCTTTTTTTATACAGTGGTGAATTAAATTTGAAAATATTTTGATAAAGATTTTTTTCAAGAATATACATGACAGATATGGTCTATAGTTTATTTTTTCTGAGTGGTGCTTTGTATCAGGGTAATGCTAGGATCCTAAAATGAATTGTGATGCATCTTCTATTTTTGGAAAATACTACAGGACCGGTATTAATTATTTGGTAAGAATTCTCCAGTGGAACCATCTGGGCCTGCAGTTGTTTTGCTTTGGTTTTAGATTTAAAAATTAATCTAATTTCCTTACTAGCTACAGGCCTACTCAAAAATACATTTCATATTGGGTTTTCTCTTTTTTCAAGAAACTGCTCTTTCATGTAGGCTGTCAAATTTGTGTGTGTAGCTGTTTACAGTATTCCCTTAACATCCTTGTAGTATCTGCAATTTGTAGTGCTATCCCATTTCATTCACAAATTGTATCTTCTCTTTTCCCTTGGTCAATCTTGTTAGAAATTTGTCATTAACTTTCCAAACAACCAGCTCTTTATTGAGCTGACCTTCTCTATTATTTTTGTTTCAATTTTGCTGGTTTCTGCTCATGTCTTTATTTGCTTCTTTCTGCTGCTTTGGTTTATTTTGCCATTCCTTTCCTAGCTGCTGAAAGTGGTAGCACAGAATACTGATTTGAAACCATGTGTAGTAGTGCAAGCCTGTAAACCAAGCACTCTGGGAAGAAGAGACAGGAGGAACACAAGTTTCAACCCAGCCTGGCCAATTCAGTGATTCATCTAGACCCTGTGTCAAAATAAAAAAGGGCTGGGGACATAATTCGGTGCTAAAGAATTCAACCCCTAATACTACAAAGCTGATTTGAGATTTTCTAAAGTCTGCATTTACCACTACAAATTTCTTTTGGCACTGTTTTAACCATATCCCACAAACATCAGTGTATTTTATTTCCATTTTCATTCAGCTTCGTGTTTTGTTGTTACAACTTCCCTTGACTTCTAGAAGTGTGTTGTTTATTTTCAAGTGTTAGGAAATGTTGTTACCTTTTTCTTCCTGCTAGTTTGACTACAGTGTGGCCAGACAACACTTTGTATGATACTAATTATTTTAAACTCGAATTTTATTACCCATGATAATTTGTAATGCTATATGTTGTGTCTGCACTTGAAATATATAGTTTTACATTTTTAAATGATAGTCACTACAAATTTAGGGAGTACAGTATGACATTTCAATTCATATATACAGAGTATAAGGATCAGGGTAACTGGCATATATAGCACCTCAGAATCTTCTTTTTGTTAGGAACATTCAAAATCTTCTCTATTAGCTATTTTGAAATATTAGTTACCTACTGTGGTAATAAACAGTGTAAGTTATTTCTTCTATCCAACTGTACCATGGACTTGTTAACTATCATCTCTCTGTCCCCCAGAAAAACCATGTTTTGTTGTTGCTTGACTTATCCGACAAATGCCAGTTAGATCTTGTCAGCTGAAGGTGGTACTGAGTTCTTATACGTCTTTGATGATTTTGTTTCATTTCCTATCAGTGTATTGAAAGAGGGTATTACAGTCCCCAGGTACAGTCGTATTTACAACTGTATTTCTATATTCAGTGTTTTGGTTTGTTGTTGCTTCACATTATTTTGCAACTCAGTTGTCAATATATGCCATTTAGGATTACTGTCTTTTTCATGAACTTTTAAGACAAGGTCTTGCTACATTGACCAGGATGGTCTTGAACTCCTGGGCTCAAGTAATTCTCCCACCTGAGCCTCCTCAGTAGTTAGAACTACAGGTATATTTTAACACACCTAATCAAACTTACCTTTATACTCCTGTATAATTTTGCTATCTCTGGTATTTTTCTTTGTCCTAAAGCCTACTAATATTAATACAGTCCACAACTGCTTTCCCATTTTTCCCCCAAATGCTGAGGGTTGAACCCAGAGTCTCATACATGTCAGACAAGCATTCTATCACTGCATTACATTTAACATTTACTTTGTATATCCTTTCCACAGTTTTTTCTTTTACTTTTTATATATTGTTTGAAGTGAGTTTCTGGTAGACAGCGTACTGTTGGGCCACATTTCTTAATCCATTCTACCAATTTTTTTTAAATTGTTGATGTTAGCACAGAAGTCTACCATTTAAAATTTTTTTTGTTTCAATTTTTGTTTCTATTTTCTTCCTGCTCAGATATTCTGCGTTACTTGAACAATTTTTAAAATTTCATTTTGATTTAGCTAGTGTTTTGGGGTGTATCTCTTTATATAGCTTTTTCAGTAGATATACTAGGTATTACTTTATAATTACTGCAGTCTACTGTAATTTTATCACTGAGTGAAATAAGGAAAACACACTCATATGTGACCCTTTTATTCTTCTGTTTTCAACTTTTAAATATTTCCTATATATACATTTAAAACCATCTTAGGAAGTGTTGTAATCTTTACTTCAACTATTGGACATAATTTAGAAAATTCACAGTGAGAGATCTACCCATATTGTTACTGACCATGTTTTTTCTTTCTTCCTAATGTTCCACATTCTTTATGACTTCCTGTTCACAGTACTTTCTTCAGTCATTCTTTTAGGGTGGCTATCCTAGCAACAATTCTCTGGTTCCTTTGAACCTATCCTATCCATATGTCTGTGACTAAGGTGGCCCAGCAGAACTCCATCAAAATATAGAACTGGATGCCACCCTAAAAGTAGGGCCAGAACTGATAGAATTACTTTTAGGACATAAAGAGGTGAAGAGAAAAAGCATAGCAATTTATTAGTGAAGCAATGAGGATGAGAAAGGTTTGGAAAGTTGGAAATATCCCAACTTTTGAGATTGCTATTTGTGGGAGCTGTGATGATTGGGGAAACTGAATAAAGCACAAAGAATCAAAAATCAAGAGTAAAGTATAGAGATGAATATATACAACTTCCCTTTCTCCTGAACTGCTCCATAAAGAAATGTTTTCTCTCAGAAAGAATTACTAAATGGCAATCTACTATCTCCTTCAAGTTCTAACTTAAAATATCATAAACTTTGTTAGCACAGACATCTCTGAAATTCATGCCAGCAAGTTCAGAAAGAAAATGCTGATGTGGTCAATGCTATTTACAAGCCATTGCTACTGAATCACTTACCTGATAACACACCCCACTCAGTGATGCCTATTTCATTAAGGAGGCAGCTGGGAGCTTTCCTTAATCTTTAAGTGGGCAATGGAGGATCTCCAACTTTTAGTTCTTTCTTTTAGATATCCTAGTTTTCACAATCTTCCAGTGCCCACATCTTCTCCAATCAATATCATTCTACCCCCTCCTTTAGAGAAATGAGAAAAGAATAAAGACTGTTATTTCAGGGTCATCTCTGGAATGCTGTATTTCCCATTTCAATGGCCACAAAGCAATGAAGGAAAATGTTGACCTCAAGTCTGAGAATTCTTTAAGTGATGAAGAACTCTTTCCATATAGATCCAAAACATCCACAACTTAAGAAAAAGAATGAGCACATAATTATTTAGTTGGCCTTCTTTTAATCAAAAACATACTTTGTTACAGAGTTCTCAAGAAAGGTTCAACTATTTTTATAGCCGTAGACTTCAACCAAGAAAAAGTATACAGAAAGCCACAAAGGAACTAACTGGGGCTTCAGCTACCAGTTTTCCCAAAAGTGGAAGCTAAGAGTGGTTCTTTGAGTTTTGGCATAGCTGCATCCCTTAGACTTCAGGGGAGGAGACAGAGTTGGGAAACACCGACACCAAATCTGTCCCCAACCCCCCATTCTTCCAAACTGGGCTCCACAGCCCAACAGGTTTTAATCATCTATAAGCATTCATATGTTTCCCATAAATCACATATCCAATGCATTGAAGAGAGCCACATATTTGAAAGAAGTTTGACAACTCCATGTTTAGCCTTTTAACCAATCCAAGCCCATGAGTCCTTCTACCAATGACAAGCAGCCTTAGCAATAGCAGCTGGTTTCATCCCTTCCTCTCCAGCTACCACAGAGCTGGCCTCTACCAGGACTCCCCAAGCCCCTCACCCTCAACCCACCCCAAAGGAAGACTCCTCAGTCCTTGAAAAAGGAAAGTTCATTAATGATACTCATCTAAAGGTAGGTTGGAAAGAATTCTAAAAGGAATGATCCAGACAAAAGTCATCTCATCAAAATGGACCTAAAAAGAGCCAAAAATAAAGTGAATTATCATTCACTGATCCTTTGAGTCATATAAACCATTTTACTTGATGCAGTTCAGAGGAATTTCCCTATTTTAAAGCATAGAAGGGTTAAGAAACCAAAGACCCAAATTAATGGCCTCTAACATCATTGGGCATTAACAACAGGTTTTCAATCCATTTTAGTTGAAAAAAACTATCAGCACACAGCACTTAGGAGGATGGTGTCACACATATACCCACTTGAAAGTCAGAAGATCATGACTCAGAAACTTTGATGACAAAAATAAAATGCAGACACCCCGCCTGGCCCTGCCCCCCCGTTTTTGTTTGTGAAGTACTTTTATTGCATCCCTAAGGTGGTGCTAGGCCTTTGGTTAAAATTAAGTCTTAAGGACATAGTATATAACTTCTTGTCCATAGGAAGAACAATAATAAAATATCAAGCCCAGTCTCACTTTAATAACATGGAAATAAGTAAAAAGCCCCCTCAAACAGCAGACCAAAGGTAAGGAAGAAATCCAAAACCACTGCAAGGTAGGCAAGGTCACTTAGAATTCAGAGGTGGAATAAATAATCTAGTCTAACTCTCATTTTACAGATGAGACAACTGAGGCCCAGAGAAGGTAAATGACTTGCCCAAGGTCACACATCAAATTACTGCCAAAGCACAAACTAGAGTGTGCAACTGTCTGGCCTAAGCCAGAGCCACTTGTTTAGGGTTGAAAAAGAATATCAACTCTGGACTTACTGAAAAAGCATTTTAAATAAACTGTGAAAAATATCCACCTCAACAGAAGAAATGATTGTCTTCACCAGTTTTCTCCTCAGTCCTTCCTACATTAAAAAAAGAAAAAGAACCTTCATTCATTCAAGTGTGATGTTAAAATCCCTGAAAGTATCAGCCATTACTTTAGCTATTCCTTGGGGCAGGATATACCCTCAATTTTCATAAAGGCACCAATAGGTCAAAAGTATCTATGGAGAAGGAAGGCCAGAAGGTAGCGCTAAAAGGACACACACAAACACACACACACACACACACACACACACACAAAGGCCTTCTTGTTTTCCAAGATTTGTATATGTGTGTTGTTTGCTGGTGTCCTCCAAGTAAAAGTAATGCCTCTGGCTGTTGATGCTAATTTAGCAACCCTGTAACCCCAGTTTTTCTATGAGCACCACTTAAGTGAAAGCAATGAAACCTTCTAAAACATTAGTCTGAAGGGGAAAATATGAGTATGACTCATTTCTCTCCACTCAACCACCTAAAACTCAGCAAGAATCAGGGACCATTTTATGCAGTCAAACCAGTATCAAATGCCAGTGCACTGAAGTCCTTTTCTACACTTGCCGGGAAAGCATCATGGGTTCTGCCACACGATTTTTCTTTTGTTTTAAAGAAAATTCTAATTTCAGTTGTCTTGGTTTCCTTGCTTAAGCAGTTAGAAATAATGAATCAGAAAGGGAAGACTAAAATACTAAGGGGAGGCACACTACTAACCACATAAGAAGTGGCAGTTGTTGGAAATGAAAACCAGAAGAGGAAGGAAGGTTAAAAATACTAAAATTTCAAAACTGTAGTAATTTATGACCATTTAATAATGGTAAAAATCCTCTGTCTTAGAAGCCCCTGAAGCCCACAAAGACAAGCACAAAAAGAAATGTTTTATCCAGTATATTTTCTGAAATACGTATTAAATAACTCCATCAAAAAACAAAAAGACAGTTTTCTTACTTAGGCAAGTTTGTAGAAAATTCATTTCGCAGTGACACAGGATAAACAACCTAGCAGCACTGAGGCAAGAAATAGAGATAAGAATGGGCCAAGAATGCTGCTATGAATAAAACCACTAACTTTTTACATCTCTCGATATAACAGAAAAAATAATCTGGTTATCAGAAGGAAAAAATGGAAAGACTCACACAAGATTCTCACAGCTATTCTCTATCATCTTGCAAAGGATTTAAGGGATTATTTACAGATCACTAGCAGCAACAAAATGGGTTCTGCCTTTAGGGGGGAAAAGTATTTCTTCAAGCTGAGTATTACCTGCCCCACTGACAAGGGTTATTAATTAACTTTACAGGTAATTGCTTTCATATACTTACTTCGGTAACCTAAATTCACCAGTTTACTAATCTGCTATCAATAAATTAATAAAATGACAACAAAGACAGCAACTATAGAAACTACCAAAAAAAGCTCTGCCTTACTCAGAATAAAACTGCTCCTTCCAAAAGGCTTTCAAAAAAGGGTCTGAATTAATCTGATTTTGCATAAAACAGCTAGTAAGTGACTATTAACCAGTTACCAAGAGACTTGGAGCAGAAATATTTTACCTCCAGATACTTAGGGAGCATTATGGGAAAATGTAAAATTTCTTTTTCCAGACAGCTGCAGTCAAAAAGATAGCTGCCAACTCACCTTCCTACCATTAACCAAAACCTTTTAAAATAAGGTATTTATAATCTGGAAGACAGAACATTTTATTTTGCATTCAAATTTTCTATTACAAATCACACCATTTCCCATAAAAATGGATTTTTAACTCTGAAATACAACACAGCTAATACTGTGCTGTTATTTGGATGTTCCAGGTATAGTTATCCTTAAGTCAGACCATCCAATCTGTAAACCTATAGAGTTTGTAGAAGGAATGGGTAGGTGCCCTAGTTAGGGGTAAAGGCAAAAGAAATGAGACAATGTTTCTGGAAAACCAAGGTTATATGGCAGTGATTTATTATCATTACCACTGTATACTAGCAGTAGGAAACTGTAAAAAACAAAACAGATTCTTGCAAAAGAATGTACTCCCTGACAAATAAAGGCAATACCATTAAGGACTCCCTTTGATAATGCAAAGAAAGGCACAAGACAAATCCTAACGAGTCTCACACTAGAAGTACCTCGTTCATCTTTCATTCAGCTTTTACTGAAATTCAACATTCTGAGAGTCTTTGAGATATGAATTAAAGAAAACCACTCTAAATCATATCCACATAATAATCAGACTCTACAAACTACAGAAACTATCCTAAAATAGACAAAATTTTAAACTAGTGAGATTCTTCAGTCTTACTCATCAAAGATGACCACCTCTAAGAAACGGAAATACAGTTTAATAACCAAGCTATCAGGAATAATTGATAATATACTAGATGTTTTCCCAAAATCATGTGACAATCTAGTAAAAATATAAGCAATTAATAACTAAAAGTACTTTTATATTTTATGGCTCTTAATAGAAAGAAACCAAGATAGGTAGCTTGGCTCCAAAGAGATACTTCATAGCAAATATTTTCCACACACTTTCTGAAAATGACTAAACATGAAAATCTTTCCTAAAGTAGAAAAAGAAGCAACAGATTACACCATTGCATGGCTAATGTTCTAATCAAGTAATTTGGGTTAAAAACTCTTATTCTAAAATTCTCTCCTCTCCTATTCCTCTTGCAGAGTCAAACCTAAAGACAAAAATTTCTAGAGACAGTATCTGTCTATAATTCTGCCAATAAAACCTTAAAAACCACCAAACTCACACAGATTAAAATTAGGACTTTACCGTTAAGTATTCGTGAGTACTTAAGACTAGAAATGAATTGTTGGAGAGGCTATTTAAAAAACAAGATGTGTAGCATGGATTGAGGTCTGTATTTAAATCACAGCAGTAAGCACTGAGTGGTTTCCAGGACATCTTAATTAAGACCTTCTGAGTAAGGCCTTACTTGTTCATTTCAGTTCATATGAAGAGGACTAATACATCCTAGTGTTTCTAGAGTTCAAATGCATACCATATCTTAAAGAATCTTAGCTTACAGAAGCCCTCAAGCAAAAAGTAAAAGCATCTGAAAGATAATATTTGATTTTATTTCACTCTATCTATCCTGCAGACAATCTATTTGTCTTATAATCAGGCTAACTTCTGCTATAGTAGAATAAAAGTTTAAAAAATTAAGCAACTCTGTAAGTGATACACATGTCCATGGAAAAGTCCTGGTAGAGTGTGAGGGAAAAACCAAAGCTGCCCAATACAACTGGCTATTGCCTGTCATTTAGCAGAAGGTGTCTTGCCACTGAAATTGGACTCAAAAGTGCAAAAGAAAAAATTTTAAAAATCAAACCTAGAATCCAACTGTGTATGTTGAGATTCAGTTTTATTTATGCTACTAGCTAGATTAAAAGCATACATATTGTGTCTGTGGTACAGTCGATACATCTTCAACTTTTCTACCTAAATTTTCTATACAAAGTCACTGCCGACTGATATGATCATTGATGCCAAAGGGCTCAGAATAACCAAAAGATATAAAAAAGTTTGCAGTCTTGCCCCAAGATACAAAAACTGAATTTTAAACATGGTATAACATACATGATTTAAACAGTATATGAAAAAAAGTTACACATCAAATCAAGTACAAAAATATCCAACTACCTATTATGAACTGTAATGTTTCCATTATTCTGCACAGTATTTAACATAGAATTTAGCAGTTTCCAAAATACTCATTATTTAAGCATTGCCACCTTTGCAGAACAGTGAGATATTAGGTAGCGTGACACTGCTTTTAGTGTTTTTAAAAATACAAAACCTTTCCCTACAAATTACTGTAGGAAAAGAAATTCCTCTTCTAGGCTTCTTAGTAAGTCCAACCTTGTGCCCAGAAATACAGAAGAATACATCTACTGTTTAAAGGGGCAAAAGTATACTTATTGATAAATATTCATCCAATAGGTATAACAAATGCAATTTTAAATGACATTTCTTTGTCTGGCAATTTTAAGGAATTCTCAATATACACACAGATTAGTGTTTTGCCTTGGCAAAATTAAAACTGAGGTTGCAATACAATCTGAACTGAAATCATCCACTAGTTTAACTTGCAAAAAATATTTTGGACAAAAGGTTATAATACATTACTGTTTTTTAAAAACAGAGTAAAGTTTCTCCTAATATTAACTCACCCACATGGCACAATATCTTGGAATAAAGTATGTCTGACAATAACAATATGCACATAAAATAAAACAGGTGAATTAAACTGAGAACTTCTCTGTTTAAAATCAGCAATATTGAATTTATTCTGTAGAATACCACACACACTGATGTTCTGCATAAAAAAGGCTCTAAGACATTTAAAAGGGTTAAATTTCCCAGCACTGGACTGACTCATTCATACATAACTGGTGAAGCTTTAATAAGAATGTGTTCTTCCTGATCTTCAAGTTCTGAGCCATGCCTGAAAAGTTCTAAATAGAATAAAATAAAAATGGTTTTAATCCAGTTTCTGTCTGCTAGGAGCAAGGCAGCAAACACATTTCTCAACCCTTTATGAAAAGATAAAGCAGAACAAAACTGAAATAGATTTTCAGATTATAAACAGGATTATATTTTATAGTCCACCATCCTGATAATGGTAAGGGGCCCCACAGTGAGAGGCCTCAGTCTAAAGGTTGTGGATCTGCAATAGGCATGGTATGAAGTACTTCATCTAGAAGTTGGAGGGCCCGGTGTAAGTGAATCTCAATCCAGCAAGGCGTTTCTTTGATACTCTGTCTTGGGTAATCAGGTCCCCAGCCTTTCACAAAGCTCATCCTGAGTATGCATAAGCGACGAAGGTCATCTACACCAATGCCGGCAGCCGCTGACAGACCTACCAGAAAAGTTTGGAAGACATCAGAGGGACAGGATGATCTCTTCCCATCCTCCCTACATTCTGCTTTCTTTATATTCCTCAGCATATAACTTCTCTGTCAAAGTGCCAAGAAATAACTGTAGGTCTAAACCTTATCGATAAGAACTGAAAACTTTTGGTTACGGTAGTTTACATTCCTTTATCTACTAGCTACCACCAATTATAAATTACCACAATCTACCACCACCCCATCTATTTTTCTCTTTAGAAGTGGAGGTGAAGAGGTAAGAAACAACTTGTTTTTAAGAAGTAGCACACATCCACAGGTTGGTTCTAAGAACCTTACTTAACTAAACAGCCTACTTAAGAGCTAAGACATGACTAATAACAAGACAGTTAATATGTCTGGCTAAGACCTCTTGGATGACCCAGATGATGTCTGCCTCTCAACTTCACAGTGTAACAAAGATAATACACAATGAGGGAAGTAGATGAGCTTAAAAAACTTAATACTAGCTCTGAAGTCTTCATCAAAACTAGCAAATTAATGGTTTAGATGCCCAATTTTTTTAAAAAACTCTAATGAATATATCTACATCTAATTTGTAAACTCCTGAACTTAAGTTACAACAGACTCTGCATCTAATTTTCCAGTCCAAACACACAGTCATATAGGCAATCTGCATTAATCAATATTACCGTAAAACTAATGGGAGGAATTTGCATGTACTGTACAGAAACCTGCAGGGCCACTGCAGTTTTCTTAGCCAGTGTGATTTGCTTACCACACTGAAGAGGTTAAGAACAGGGGTTGAATGAATCACTAGTTATGCCTTCAGACGTGGAAGATGGGTGCCACGTGTTTCCATCAAAAAGTCTATAGTCAGGAGTTTAACTCTGCAGTAAAAAATTCCCCATCAGTGTGAAACCTGGCACATAGTTCAATTTTACCCTAAAATTAAAAAAAGTCTACAAGTTATCAAAATACCACCCTCACTTAGTTTTCTCTCCATGCTTAGCATTCTACTTTAAAAAAAAAAAAAAACAAAAACTGGAGAGGCATCCAACTCTAAAATTGAAATATGCTTCCTTAATAAAATCAAGCCAAGTACTTCACTGATTACAACCCACCCTGGCGGGGGGGTGGGACTTAAGTAAAAGGGGAGATGAACAATATAACATAATAATGGTCCCCTTTATCTCATACTCTTTTTTTTGGTACAAAAAGAAAGCAAACAGGGTCATATCTTAGGCAAAGGGCAACTATTACAGAAGACACATTTTTACAAACTCAAAAAGGTTATTATTTCCAGTAACAATTTTAATTTCTATTATTGCTTAAAGGAAGTAATCAACTGAGTGAATCAAGATAAAATGCCACTATTAGACTCTAAGAAAAAAATCAAAAGCATACTTACTAATAGCCGGAGCTATTCCACCTACTGATCCAGGACCAGGGATGTTTCCTGCCACGGCTGCTGCTTGGGCAGCTGCTGCAGCTTGCGCAGTAGCTGCCTGCTGCTGCATCTGTCGATGACACTGACGCAAGTCAAAGACCTTTTAAAAAAAAATGTACATTTAATGTTATGCATCCACTAGGAAAGACTACATACATCAAAAATCACTGTACAATTTACTGAAAACTTGCAACTTCATTTTATTTCTCATAAGAAGAGAATTAAAAATTTCAAATTTCTATGTAGATTGTAACTGGTATAAAACTAATCAAGAAAGGTGGCCTGGAACTAACCAAGAGGTGCATTTCACTATCAAGATGACTGGCTGCAACATGCCTCTACATCCTTTATGTAGTTCAGTGTGAGCCAGTTGTCACTGTACTTGTGAAAAACCACCCATCTGTGGCAAATGAACAGTTAAGAAATCACACCATCCTTTCATAACCAAACTGCTGAGTTTTCTTTAGGCTGGAGTTGATGACTTTGGTCACCTGACCATTATCTTTTCTTAACATTCTTTATCATTCCTGCTATTTGAAAGAGTATAAGAAAACATCCACATTTTTTAGTGATGTATACTTAAGCATCTAGTTACAGAATAACAAGATTACCAAGAGTTATCTTCAATACTCCAGAGAAAGCAGAGAAAAGGACATATCAAGCAAATATAAAATCTTAACTACTTCATCTAAGTGAAAGGTATACAGAATTTCACTAAACGAGTTTCTGACTACTTTTCTATATGTTTAAAATTAAAAGAAAAAAACTGGCTTTATCTCATCACTGACATCTGCTAATTATATGGGTTAAGTTTCTTAAACTCTCTGGAGCCTTAAATTTCTTATGTATAAAATGAGAATGCTAAGTATACATATTTTCTTAGGGTACTGTAAACTTAGCATAGTACACAGTAAGCTGTCTACAAGTGTTACTTATTTTGATTTTGGCCTCCTCAGTAGCCATTTTTCTTTCAAGCTATGTTGGTTAGTAATTTCAGTGTGTCCCCCTATACCAGGGATCGAACTCAGGACCTTGCACTTGCAAGGCAGGCACGGCACCACTGAGCTAAATCCCCAGCCCATAATTTTAGCGTTCTTTATCAAGCAAGCCAAGCACTGGAATAGTAAAGAAAGGGTGGATATCACTTCTACTTCTATCCCCATAAAAGTGGTAGAATGTTCTTTTAATAATCAACAAATGATGGATAACTACATTTTTTCCTGGGAAAAACCCATCTTCCTAAAATAATATATTTGCTTACATTTGCATTTTTTAAAAAGCACCAGAAGATTACACAAAAAAACAGCAGTCACCTGCAAAAACTGTAGGAAAAGAGGACAAGGAGAGTAGAAGTGTGACTGCTCAGTCAACTAGGGTGGGATCTTGAGAAGGCATTACCTAGCACAGCACAAAGCTGGGGCATTTGAAAGGCTAAACAACTCTATAAGCACTTTTTCTTAAAAGAAAGACAGTGATAAACTTTGCTTTTTAGGGTTTAAGGTTTGCAGCAAAGCTGAGCAGAAAGTATAGAGTGCCTGCCCTCACATAAACTTCTCCTCTAACTATCAACATCTCCACACCACTGTGGTACATGTGTCATAATCAATAAAGCTGCACTGACACATCACTATCACCTGAAGTCAACAGTTTACATTAGGACTTACTCTTTAATGTTATACATTCTATGTGTTTGCACAAATTTATAATGACTATATTTTCATGTAGTAAAAATCCTGTGTTCTTTCTATTCATTGCTCCCTCCGCACTAACCTCTAGTAAGCCACTAAGCTTCTGTCTCTACAGAGTTTTGACGTTTCCAAAAATATCATATAGTTGGGATCATATAGTATGCAGACTTTGCAGATCAGTTTCTTTCATCTAATAATATGCATTTAAGTTTCTCTTTACGTTTTTTCATGATAGCTCATTTCTTTTTATCATTGAAAAACATTCTATTGTCTGATGTACTAGTTTGTCCATTTACTTACTGAAGAATATTTTTGTTGCTTTCAAATTTTGGCAATTATGAATAAAACTGCTATAAACATCTGTGTGTGGGTTTCTGTATGGACCTAAGTTTTCAATTCATTTGGGTAAATGCCAAGGAATCTCATTGTAAGATCGTATGTAAGAGTATGTTTAGTTCTATAAGAAACTGTGAAACTATCTACCAAAATGGCTATAACATTTCCATTCTCACCAGCAATGAATGACCGCTCTACATTCTTGCCAGCATTTGTTATTATCAGTATTCTATTTTGGCTATTCTAAGGCAGGTGTGTAGTGGTGTTTCTTTCCCTTTTTTTGACTTGCAATTCCCTCATGACATATGTTGAACATATTTTCAGATGTTTTCCAGCTGTGTATATTTTTCACTGAAGTGTCTGTTCAGGTATTTTGCTGTTTTTAAATCAAGTTGTTTCCTTATTATTAAGTTTTAAGTCTTTGTATATTTTGGACAACCTCTGGGAAATATTTTCTTCCTGCTGTGGCTTGTCTTCTCATTCTCTTGACACGGTCTTTTACAGAATAGAAGTTAATTTTAATAAAGTCCAGTAAATTGTTTTTCTTGACTCATGCCTCTGGTGCCATATCTAAAAACGTCACCAATATGGTCATCTAGGTTTTCTCCTGTTAGCCTCTAATTTTACAGTGTTACATTTTACATTTAGATCTATACAAACCCTGATTTTTTTGTTTGTTTGTTTTTAACTATTGTTAACTATGTATGATACATATGTAATCTCATTATCTGGGAGTGGAGTATAAAATTATTTATAAATCTTCAAGGTTCAAATATAATTGTCACATATGTATACAACACAATTATCTTGTAAATGTCATTTTAGCAAGCATGTATGGTAACATCAACAATATATATTGCAGGTAACCAAAAATAAAGATGAAATTTGACTTTTATATGAAAATGCAGTAAAAATGATTTACTAGGCACCTCAGAAAACTTTCACAGATTATCTATGTTATTACAACACTCAGAAGATTTAAAATTACTCAAGCTCATCTATGCTGAGACCTGGGTTGCCTCATTTCACACTATAATTGATACATGATACATGACAGATTTCATCCCTTATTCTGGATGGTAAAATTAAGGCTATCACTGAAACAGTACCATCTTCCTTTCAGAATTTGACTAAGTTGTTGATAAAAGCAATTCAAAGTAACCAAAGGCTTCAAATATTCTTTTTGGCTCAGATCCAAAACACATTTCTGCCCACCACTCCTAAGCTATCAACAACCTGACTCTGCTTTCATTTATTTAACTATGTTTCCTGTAGCTACTCATATAAGTTTACTACAAACTTATTAAAGCAGGTGAGTGTCTTACAAAGATCACTGCCAACATCCTGAAGATATCATCTTTCAATAAGAAGTCAAATTTTAGCATTTTTCTTTCATAAGGCTTAATTACAAATACTGACCACCAGGAAATAGTAATTTGGAAGGAGTAACACATGGTGTGGCTAGTATATAAGCACCTGAAGATAAAAATGCTTGTCAAGTTACCTAACTTACAGTAAAAGAATAGTATGTGGCAACTGGAAATAAATTTAAGTGGGGCTCATAATACCCTTTTAACCTAGCCCACTATCTCCTCTTAGAAGTATCCACTGTCTCTTTCCCTTACCTGATATGTAGTTCTGAACCTAATCTGATTCAGTATCATCAGAGAAATGAAAATCACTACAATGAGATTCTTCACATCCATAGGATGGGTTTTAAAAAAATAAAAAAGAAGTTTGAAAATACAGAGAAATTTGAACCTGCTAGTGGGAATCTAAAAAATGATGTAGTTATTTTGGAAAATAGTCTAGCAGATCCTCAGAAAGTTATACATGGCACTACCTTGTGATCTGACAGCTGTACTATTATATACCTGAGAGAAATGAAAACACGTGATCACATAAATATTTGCACATGAATGTTCATGGCAAGATCATTCATAATATAGTGAGGAGCAGAAATCCATATCTCTATCAACCTATGGGATAAACAAAATGTGGACTGTGAAATATTATTCAGCCATAAAAAAAGGAATGGTGCACTAATCTATCTTACATGGATGAAGCTTGGGACATTACAAAAGAACCAAGTCACAAAAGACTACATTATATGAATTCATTTATATGACATGTACTATTCTGAACAGGCAAATACATGGACAGAAAGTAGATTAGTGGTTGTCTAGGACTTTGTGGAATGCAGCCATAGCTAAAGGGACTGGGATTCCTTTCTGCAATAATAAAATGTTTTAAAACTGCATGTAGAGATGGCTGTATGATTCTGATAACATATTTAAAAAATGAGTTTTACATTTTAAATGGTAATTTGGGGGCTCAGGATTTAGTTCAGTGTTTCTGGCCCCTGCCTCACAAGCGCAAGGTCCCGAGTTCGATCCCCGGTACCAAAAAAAAAAAGGGTAATTTGCATGGGATGTGAATTATCTCATTATATCAGTCAAGCTGTTAAAAATCAGAATTCTCAGTGAAGCAACACCAAATAAAACAGTGGAAAAGGAGGGAAAGTAGGGGACAGTGTAAAAATGATCAAGATTTAATATGTATATGTACCAATTCCCCCAAGGTGAATGCAATTACTATGTATTGCAAATATACACTACTTTTTTTTTTAATGACTTCACTTTTAAAAGTAAAAAAGCAAGCCACCTAAGGAAAAGTCAATCACTTGCTTCACTGCAAGCTTATAAAATGCCATTTCATTATATTAGATTTTTATGAATGTAAGATGACCATATCAAGGGTCAATATCTAAAATATCAATATCTAAAAAGGGGGAAAAAAACCCTTAATTTTAGCTTCTTGGCTTGTCTTCCTCATTTTAGTAAAAAGAGAAGTATGTGTGTGTGCGTCTGTATTCTCAACGTGTGGGCAGCACTCCTTCTAAAGGATCACATTACTTGTATACAATTCATCCCAGTACAGTATTATCCATGGTGAGAATCTGTCTAGTAAACTAAATAATTTACATATTCTTTAGTTATTGCTGCCTCCCTAAAATTAACAAATAAGGAGAATGCCAATGGTTAGATTTAAGGTATACTTATATTTGTCTCTTTCTGGCTAATAAGATTCTTCTGATCAATAGTACAGTTGGTGAAAAGAATTCTGTTTAAATCTCAGTTTTTATGAAAATATCAGATACTTTTAACTCCAAATATCTTGTCCCACAAGATATTTATCTACTATCCATGAAAAAGTATGAGATCACTATAAAATCTGTCCACGGCAGTGGTTTATCAAGTGATGACTTGCCTCATACCTTGGAGCTTTTCAACAGCCATCTGTACCAAAACAGAGATGCTATATTTATTTGACCATCCAAGAAATCAGTTATGCCAAGACTCCACATTATTTAAGGTCAACTGTTTTAAATACTACTCTATATTTCATACATACTACTTGGCACATAGTATATAGATAATTCTATATAGTACCCTATAACATTTACTTCAAATTACACAAGGACCCAACTTTGATCCCCGGTACCAAAAAAACCCAAAAAACCAAAAAACAAATTACACAAGTAATCCAGAGATATCGAATCAAAATACATGATTGGGTACAGTCATCTTCTCTCTCTACTCCGGACATATACAACAGAAAAATTTAAAAACAGATCCATTCCAGGTCAATCATGAAACTCAGCTCTAGTACAAGGGTACAAGGGAAAAGCCAAAATAATATTTAAAAAAGAACTAACATTTCCTTATTTCCAAACTTATTATGAATCTACAGTAATGAAGAAATGGTGCTCCAGGCATAAGAACAGCTATAAGGATCAATGAAATGGAATTGACGGTCCAGAAATAAACCTTTACACTTACAGCCTAGTAACTACAAACTGATTTTTCATTCATGACCATGGATTAGGATCTTAGGTAAGACACCAAAAGCAAACAAAGATATAACAGAAAAATTGCACTACATCAAAAATTTAAAACTCTGGTGCTGCAATTCATATTATTAAGAAAATAGGGCCAGGTATTTAGCTCTGTGGTTCCGCTGCCTGCCTCACAAGCACAAGGTCCCAAGTTTGATCCCCGGTACAAAAAAAAAGAAAAGAAAAGAAAAGAAAATGAAAGGATTTCTTCCTCCACTGCATTCTTGCCATCAATCAAGAGAAGAAGTAATTCTGGTAGGTGCTGCCTGATGATAAGCCTAGAACATCAATTTCAGGACTACAGACTTTGTTGAATTCCTGAGGACCTAGAGGCAAGATCTGTAAGACAGAAAAAGCATGGTCCTTCAGCCACAGCTTTCCAAATCACCCCTCACTCTCACCAATAGGGCTTTTATTTGCAGTTTGTGGTAAGAAGGTATTTTAGTTACTTTTGTCTCGTTTATTTGGCTTACAGTTTGTAGAGGTTTCAGTCCATAATCAGCTGGCTCCAAGGCTGGGATGGCAAACAAGCATCACAGAGGAGAAACAACATGGCACGCACATGGCAGCCACGGTAGCAAGAGAGCTTCACCGTGTCTTTCTGCCCCTTTTATCCCATCCAGACTACCAGGATTAGGGTGGTGCTAAACCACTCACTCATGTGTAGTGGTTTAGTAATCACATGTCCTTAATCCCAGCATCACACATTCCAGATTCAGCTACCTCTGACTGAATGAGGCTTTGGGGGAACGTCTAGACCCAAACCATAACAGAATGTGAGAGCACTGCATACTCAGAAGTATCAGTCTCAAAAGCTCCCTGCTGCAGCTGCAGTGATTTAGAATGTCCCCTGAACCTCCACTGGGGATTTAATATCAATGGAGAGAAAATGACAAGAACATGATAGAAGTGAACCTCCTTGTAGCTCTGAAATTAGTGGAACCATGCAACATGAGCAGAAGTAACATGTCACTCCCATTACAAGCCTCTAACAGCCAGTGATCAATTTGCCTTTTCTTATCTCCAGATTCAGTGATACTAGAGATTCCCTAAGAGATGACAATATGAGAAGAATTCTTAGCCAACCCATGATAGACATGCAATATGACTGATAAATAGAACTATGGTACTTTAAGTCATTATTATTTTACAGTTGTACTGCCTTATAACCTAAATTGACTATAATATCCTAACTCACTACAATGGAATATGATTTTGAAAACTTGGAGAAAGGTGAGCCTATCTTGCATGTGGAAAAAATGTGCATCATTAGGGATGAGAGGGTGAACTGTGGTAAAGAGCTAAAATGGATCCCAAAGAGTCCCATCTCCTGACATTCACACTTGAATGTTGGTTGGATCTACCAGTACTAGTGACTTGCTTCCAACAAAAAAAAAAAAAAAGAAAGAAAGAGAGGAGGAAGGAAAAAAGGAGGGAAAAAGAGGAAGGAAAAAACTGACAATAGCCTAAAGAATGGAAAGAAGCATTTGCAAATCATGTATCAAATGAGACTAATACTCAGTATTAAGAACTCTTACAGCTCAATAACAAAAAGAACCTTTTTTAAAACCAATGATCTAACCAAACACTTCAAAATTATACAAATAGCCAATAACACGTGAAGAAATGCTCAACATTATTTGACATTATTAAGGATATGTTAAACAAAACATGGGGCAAGGGATGTAGCTCAGTGGTATAGTGCCTGCCTGGCAAGCACAAGGCCCTGAGTTCGATTCCTGGTACCAAAAATAAATAAATAAAAACCAACAACAAGAAGGAGATACCACTTTATATCCCTTAGGATGGCTAAATCAAAAAGGCAGACAATAACAAGTGTTGAGGAGATGTAGGCAAACAGAAATCTTCATACATTGCTCGTGGCAAAGTAAAATGTCATGGCCATTTTGGAAAACAATTTGGCATTTCTTCCAAAAAATTAAATAGTTACTCTATAATAAAGGAATTCTACTCCTAGGAATATGTCCAAGAAAATGAAAACACACATTTACCCAAAAACCTATACACAAATGTTCATAGTAGTATTATTCAGAGTAGTCAAAAAGTAGAAACAACCCATATGTCTATCAATGGATGACTGAGACTAAAAAAAAATGATACTAGGACTGCCCAGATCAGAAACAGAGGATAAACGACAATAATTCAACTTTCTGAGGACAGCAAGTATCAACGGCTAAACTTTCTTTCCACAAGTAGGCACCTATTCTTGAATCAATTGCTGGTAATATACTTTGATAGCCAATTCAGAAATGCACCAAGGAAAAAAAATACTAGCCCATAACAGAGTTGAGTATCAGTGAAACTTACGCAATGAGATTTAGGCCCTAAGCATTCCCTGAGCATAACTCAAATTCCTCAAAAGACAAAGTCCCCCTACCTCCAAATTAGAAGATTTGGTTCTGAAAACTGGATCCAAGATGCCAGGAAAAATTGTGCAATAGGGAGAAGCAATGACAGAGAGGAAAAAACAGAAATGAAACTAATTCTTTCAAAATAAACTTGCTAATAAATAACAAAATGGGCTGCAAAACCTATGAGGAAAGCCAATGCCATTGAAAAAAATAATAAAACACAATAACTAAATATAAAAGTTTTTGTAGAAAAATTGGAAAATACAAATAATTCCTCTCAAAAGTAATTCTTAGTAAAACCTTCACATACCATTCTAGATTGATGTATATATAAACAATACCTATGACATTTAACAAAAATACAATCATTCTTAATATGTTAAGAACCAACTTTTCTATACCATTAGTATCTTACCAATAACTACAACTTAATATTTTATTGTTCTATTCTATCACACTAAAACTATAAATTATGCTCATTTGTTAAAAATTTTAACTGACAGGCAGGGGATTTAGCTCAGTGGTTTTGTCACCTGCTGTGCAAGCACAAGGACCCGAGTTCGATCCTGGTACAAAAAAAAAAAAATTTTTAACTGACAATTTTGTGAGGTGTAAACAGCATTGTGATTATGTTTCTCAAGTCTTTCTAGACCAGATATTCACACTGAAGTATTTTATGGGCAAACTAATACGTTGGAATTAATTTTAAATTACCATAGGAAAAAGAAGTATGGGGACCAACAAATTAAAGATAGATAAAATGCTTCTTGCTGAAATTGGATGACGAGTATAAGGGGTTTTTTTCCTATACTTGGTATGTTTGAAATTTTCATATAAAAAAATAAAACAATCACTTTTTAACTGAATTGTAACTGAAAATGGCACAGTGGGTGGGGTTGCCACTGTAAGGCAATAAAGCAGTTTCATCTTTATAGATACTATTTGGTTGTACTATTTGTATCTTAAGCAACCTCTTGGGAACAGGCAATTCTTAGGAATACAGTTCATTCCACTATTATAACAAGGAAGATGTTTAGGATGATTGAAAAACTATGAAATTAATAATTAATGAAAACTATCACAATCTTCTCAGGGTCTTAATTTGAAAAATTATTAAATTTAGAATCCCCTTCCATAAAATCCTAAACATTAGCTAAAATCAAATTTCCTAGTCTGATTCTTATCAATTTTATGTCAAATAAATACAAGTTTGGAGGTTTTACTCAGTATTCTCAAAGGTCTACATGTTAATTCAAAACAATTAAAAATCTGATAACAACAACACTAGGGCAAAAGGGCAACCACAAAACTAACTGATCATATCAGCAAATGCCCTGAGGAAATGTGTTTTATGCTCAAAACAAACACAATTTATTATTATATATTAACATAAGACATTTTTTTATTCCTCTCACCACCTCAATTCTTTAACAAAGGTTTCTAAGTCTAAACTATTTAAATAAAATTGCAACTAACCTTTATATACGCACTTGGGTAGATCTTATGAACAGCATCTCCAGGTGCACGTCCAGCTTCTCTGTCTAAGTAGTAACTCTGTACAAAGACTGCATGGTCACTAAGGCACCTGACCCAAACATCACCTTCACCTTTACATTCCAACTGCACACCTTTGCCTATGTGCAACCTTAGGAAGACAAACAGAATTACATTTCACCTTAGGTATTTACAAATAAATTTTAGTTCAAGTTATACTACAGGTTCAATATTAAAAATTAAAAAGAATAAAAACAGAACAATGTAACACCAAAACCCAAAGATGGCCATTGTTAACATTTTCTATTTCCTTCTTTTTTCTATTCATGTACAATAATGATAAACACACATATAGTGATTACTATGTGTTGGGAGCACTTAAGATGAATTCTCATTTAACCCTCACTACTCAGTCGGGTTAAGCACTATAATTTCTCTTATGAGAAAACTAAGGCTTACAAACACGACCAAATCAATCATCACTACAATATGTGGCTCCTTAAATTTTAAAATCAGTTATGCAATCACATGAGTCATATTTTAGGTGGTCAAAAGCTACATGCAGTTAATGGCTACTGAACTGAACAATGCAGATGTAAATCATTTCCTACTCACAGAAAATTCTACTAGTGAGCAGTGCCATAGAGAGTAATGTGCCAAAGCCACATAGCAAGTAAAGAACTAAAGCTTTATGCTTATATACACATGCATTATTAAACAATTGAGTTCATATATTAGCTAAAATGTTTTTCTGTAATATGTCATCTGGAGCATTTTCATTTTGTTACATAAACTTTTTATTAATGTTTTAATTATATAAAAATGAAATTTTACCACAATTTATTTAATTTCTCCTTTGCCAATTTTTCAACATCACAAATAATTTTCAAAAACATCTGTGCTCAATAGGACACATATGTGTAAATAACAAATAGTTTCTCTGGTGCAAGAGACTGAAAGTGTAAATAAGGATCAAAATGTATAATACATAATGTGAAATAGGAAGAAAAGGTCCAAAGGAGAAGGGGAAGGGGAAGTGGGAGGGGTAAGGGAAAGGAAAGAAGGGAAAGGAATAAATAAGAGAAAAGGAAAAAAGGGAAGCAAAATTTTTGTAATAGGGAGGGGTGGAGGGGTCGAAGGGAGGGCAGGGGAATGGGAAATAAAATAAGAACCAAGACATATCATGTAAAGGTACAAATTCCCAGTGATGAATGTCATTATATTATATACCTAAAATGTACCAATACTTAATGAATAAAAAAAAAACTGTGCTCACATTACATTATTTTCTCAATAGATCTGTAGAGATAATTCATTATCAGAGAAAATAAAACCTAATTTCCAACTGGATTCCAAAAGCTCTAGCTACTATTCAAAACATAGAAACCTCATTATTTTTTATCATTATACATTAAGCAAACATCTATATTCAAAATAGAATGCTTACAAATTTTGAATTTAAAATGATCTTTATTCCTTTTTATTTAAAAACTCATATAATACACATGGGAAAAATAGTCTGAAATAAAAGACAATGTACTAGTAGTGCTCAATTTTTTAAAAAACTAACTACATAATCAATACCTTGCTCTCTCAATGGCTTCTGTCCTGTGGACATTGGAGAGTTGACCCAAGCAAAAGCGATCTCCTCCAGAAGGATCCACGTATCCATCAACAGTTACAATAGGGCAGCTTGAAGGAACCTTAAATGTCTCTCCTACCTGAACATCCATTTCAAAGTAAGCAATGGAACACCAATACTCAGGAGCTATAAGAAATAAATGAAAAAGAATCACCACCCACGTGAGAAAGATATAAGATCTTCAACCTTCACTCCACAAGACAAAGTTTTTCCAAAAATAAAAGCATGACAGGAAGGGAAAGGTAAATGAAAAGCACTCAAAAGAACTGGACTAAAATAACAAATGTATTAAACAGCAGGGATTTCTGTCTTGTCTTTTCCAACTCAGAACTGAGGGCTGTTCAGCAATTTGGTTCTTACCTCAAAAAGACCAAATCAACTAAGAATTTAAAGAACACAAGCAAACAAGGCATGGTGGTGGAGGCCCGTAATCTTAGCATTCTAGAAGGCTGATAAAGAAGGATTGAGAGCCTGAACCCAGCCTGAGTATCTTAGCAAGACCCTGTCTCAAAATACAATTTTAAAAAGGGATTGGGGATGTAACTCCACGTGAAGGTAGTGGGTTCAATCCACAGTAACACCAAAATAAATAAATAAATAAATGTTTTCTGCTATGATGTTTTATTTGACTGCATATATTTTCTATGTTGTCCGAACTCTGATTTTTCAAAAGTACAGCAAACCCCAAGATGTATTCCAAGGAAGTGTTCTTGAAAAACATCTATCTGTAGTATATTTTTAAAGGTCCCTAATTGAAAGTACATAAGCAAGTCAGCCATCACCTGAATCAAGCTTAATTACACTCTATACATAGGGATTCTCTATTACCTCTTGAGTGAAAGGCCATGCCATTATCCACACATATACATACATACACACACACACACACACACACACACACACACACACACACACATATATCTCTCAAGGGATATTTTTAGTAAAGTCAATTCATGTTACTACTATAATTTTAACTTTGAAAACGTTTAGTGTATTTATTTGAACAGTAAGTGATTTAGAGTAATTTTTAATGACTGGGAAAAAGGAGGCAGTACTTAGTTTGGATGTCAAATATAGCCAATTACTTCTAAGATTACTTGAAAACACTGAGCCCATATCCAGAAAACTGTTTTAGCTCAGGCGGTGGAACCACTGAGCTAAATCCCTGGCCTCGTTTTCCTTTTTTAAGTTTATGTAACATATCTAGAGAGCATCTAGGTATCATCTAGATACTGCATTCACAGAAGTAAATAAAACAGATAAAGTTCCCATCAAGGATTTGTAGGGGCAGACAAATAAGCAAACAAATGAATAACTCAGGTAATGATAAATTCTGTGAAGAGTATTTTTAAAAAGAAGAAAGTAAATAGAACAAAAGACGCCTGGAAGAACATTTCAGCCTGACAAGTAGGGATTATCCTATCTGAAACATTAAAACCTAAAAACGGTGTATCTATATGAAGACTGTGGAAGGAACATTTTAGAGAAAAAAGCAAAAGCAAAAGCCACATAGCAAGGAAAAAAAGAAAAGAACAGAACACAAGCCAGCTAGCCAGCCAGCCCAGTGCCTGAAAGGGAAAATGACAGTTTATAGGTTTATCTGTACTTCAATGTATTTATTCTGAACTAGAATTTGAAACAATAAAATTTTCAACTATCTGAAAAGATATTTGAATGATTTTCAAAAATCATTTCAACATCTTCAAGAAATTTCTAAATAAACTATTACTGAAACTTAAATTTATTTTAATTATACTTTCTTCTTATAAAAGAAAGTCATAGTTTTCTGGTGTATGTTGTGTGTCAGGGCAAAGTTCTAAGTTCCCTTAGAAGTGGGGCACAATTCATTTTGGCCATGTGAGCTAGCCAATGCTGTATAACTAAATATTTCAATCCAATTTTTTAAAGAAGAGATAAAGTATTTTTAAATGGATTTCTTTCCACATAAATCTTTAAAAAACAACAATAAACATGAGTAGATCTAAGAAACTTCTGTATTAAAAAACAAAATACATATTCTAGATTAGTAGTCCTCTGAGGGAAAAGCTGGTAAAAAATTGTTTCCCATTTTGTAGGTTGTCTTTTGACTCTGTCGGTTGTTTCTTTTGCTGTGCAAAAGCTTTTTAATTTGATATGACCCTATTTGTTGATTTTCGATACTATTTCCTATGCAACCAAGGTTCTGTTCAGAAAGTCCTTGCTTACACTTACAACTTCAAGAGTTTTACATGTCTGGCCACTAGAGAAATGCAAATTAAAACAATACTGAGACTCCATCTTACCCCAGAAAGAATGATCATCATCAAAGAATCAAATAATAATAAATGCTGGGGAGGCTGCAGGGGAAAAAAGGAACCCTTCTCCATTGTCACTGGGAATGTAAACTAGTACAACTACTATAGAAATCAGTATGGAGATTCCTCAAAACACTAAAACTAGAAATTTCATTTAACTCGGTTATTCCCCTTGTACGTATCTTCTGGAAAGAGTTAAAGACATCATATTACAGTGATACATGCATATCCCATGTTTATAGCAGCACAATTCATAATAGCTAAATCTTGGAAGCAGCCTTTACGTCCATCAACAGATGAATGGATAAAGAAAATGTATTTATAGACATTGGAGTATTACTCTGCCAATAAAGAAAGATAAAAGAGTCACCTGTAGGAAAACAGATGTACCTGAGACCATAATGTTATGTAAAATAAATCCAACACATAAACTTAAATATCACAAGATTTCTTATATGAGAAACCCAAATTATTAAGAGAAAAATAAAAGATATACAAAATAGGGTGATTGCTCTTTCTTAAATGGGAAGGTGATCAACAGACGAAGGGAGGAGAAAAGGGGAGGAAAGGGGATGAAAAAGGAATTAAGATGTGTTATGTACATGTACCAACTCCATACAAGGAATGTAAACATTACATACTGTAAACATGTCCAAAAAAGATACAATGTATTGCTGAATATAATAAAGTGGAAAGGGTATTAGTGTTTCAAAAACTACAAACAGTGGAGTACTTAAAGGAAATTGTAAGGAGTACTAATACCTTAATGTTGTCCACAAATATGTATGTACAACTGAGGACACTAATAAAAAAAATTACTCCCCCAGATTTCTTTTCTATGTTTATTAAATTTTATCTATTGGCACAAGTTTGTTATAGATATTCAAAATTTTTTTTTTAAAAAGGGCCAGGGATTTAGCTCAGTGGTTTTGCTGCCTGCCTCAAAAGCTCAAGGTCCTGAGTTTGATCCCTAGTACCAAAAAAAAGAAAAAAAAAGAAATCCACAAAGGCTAGGTGCTTTTCAATATGTTGTTAAGCAGTAGAGTACCTTCCTTCTTCCCTTTATGGTTCATGTTTGAGATACTACTACATCCATCGTGGGGAATTGGTACATAGATATATTACATCTTGAAATAAAGTACTTTCCAACAGTTACTAAAACAAACCACATAAACAGTGGGTAATTCAAATAAAATTCAAGTGCTTTGCCATGTCAGTCTAGTCAATCCATTACAAATATAAAATTTCTCCAAATATATTTGATTGTTCAGAACACTAAAAACTAGAGATATACTTGTATTTTCTTAATAAGCCAGTTCTGAAGTATTTATGACTTTTTTTATTAAAAATTTCTTATTAACGACATCACATTATGCTATGGACAAGAAGCATCAGTAAACAGGTTACGCTGGCTGAAGCTAAAACTAAAAAGACTAAGGTAATTACCCAATGGTCTAGCAGCAACAAAAAATAACAATACTTAAAATAGGTCTTAACTAGTCTAAAAGATAAAATTCACTACAAAATGTCTATAAAAATAGAGCTCTATAAAAAATAAAGAGGTCCAACTACAATGCATTTCCCAGTTTCTACTGAAACTGAAAGAAGTGAAGTTTCATGGTAAGCAAATTTTTTTTCTGTGAGAAATCAATGGTGGGATGAGGGGGCTCATAGGTTTCACGTTTAAGAAAAATGTATATTTGTCACTATCTGCAATCATACTGCAACATTACTATTTATCAGTCACCAAAGGACTTTTCTGCCTAGTATTTCATACCATACAATAATGGTTATATAAAGCTGCATCTCTGAACAGGTTAAATATGAATTGACCTGCTAATACTGAGAAGAAGTTTTAAAGACACGAAAATTAAACAGATTGGCACTGGAGATGTACCATAGACTAGAGATGAGAAATGAAGGCCTAGGCAAGCAGGAAGAAGGGAGTTATTATTTGGGAAGACAAGAGGACTTAAATAATTCAACCGGGTCCTCTAAAATTTGGTGATACAGGGCTACAAAATACATGTGAAAAACTTTTCTCCCATTCTCAACTTGCTAAATGGTCAGAAAAACACATTTTTAAAAACAGAAGAAGGTTGGGGCCAGGGATTTAGCTCAGTGGCACTGCGCCTGCTTCACAAGCACAAGGTCCTGAGTTCAATACCCAGTACCAAAAAAACCCCCAGAAGAATGTAAAAAGAAACACTCAGCAAATCCTTCTGGGTCCTCTCTTCAGCCCTTTGCCCCAAGGATCAAATATCATACAAATGACAACCCTGCAGCTTCTCAAAATTAGCACAAACAAAAGGATATAATTAGTTCAGAGGGCTTTCTTAAATGACACAATTCATTTGAAAGGGAGTGTGATTATTATGTGCTAACTCTGATATTTTAATTTTTTGCTCGTAAATTATTGAAGTCAATCTCATGAAGCCTATGGGGGTTCATCACTGGCCAGAAAAAAGGAAATATTAGCTAAAAACTTTTAACAAGGAAATGTTTTATAAAGCATAGTTTTTAACAAGTTTTGTTCAATTGTAATAGAAACTGCATCTCTGAGGCTTTTTTTTGGTACCGGGGATCAAACTTGGGTCACTGCGCTTGCAAGGCAGGCAGTGGAACCACTGAGCTAAATCCCCAGCTCTCTGGGGCATTTTTAACTTCTGAAATATTTATTCAAGAAAAAATTTTAAATCTGGATAATTACCTAAAAGATTATGAATTATTCCTTTTATTAATCAGATCTGAATGAGATGCTCTGTGAGAATCATTTTCGAGCACATAAAGGTACTTTCTTGAATGGTAAATAGCTCCAAAGTACCAGAACACACTGAAGTTGGAAAGTTGTGAAAGTTCTCAAAGACACTGAAGAAATCTTTTGCTAACTAGAAATATTTGATGAAAATATCACAGCTTTAAGAAAAGCAAAAAAGTATATAAAAAAAGAAAGCAGTTAAGCTTTTTCAAATATATGTAACTTTTTTTTTCTGTCTGTTCACTAAACAAGGATAGCAGACATGTAAACTAGTAACTGGAATGTAGTATGATTCGGAAGTTCTAGGTATCAGGAGATAAATGATGAAGGCGGCTTCCCGATAGTAGTGTGCTTCAGCTACATTTAGAAGGGAAGGGATGCATGGTACCTATCATTCAACATGGCCCCCAATCATTCTTGCGTCTTGATGTTCATATGAATTTTCATGTAGTCCTCTTCCACATGACATACAATCTTACAAAAAAGATAGCATGATTTCTGAGACTAAGTATTAAAGGATGCTGAGAGTCTGCTTACTGTCTCCTGGTCACTCTAGCTGCCATGTTGTGAAGATAGACAAGCAGCTCTACAGGGAAGTCTATGAAGAGAACTAGTTTCCTGCCAATTAATTTTCCAGGTATGTTGGTAAATCACCCTGAAAGTAAATTTCTTGCCCTCATGATGGCAACCTCAACCAACAACTTTACTGCAACCTCCTGAGACCTCCAGCCAAAACTACCCAGCTAAGCCACTCACAGCTCCCTACTGCAGAAAGTTACACAACAAACTGTTGTTGCTGAAACTTGCCAAGTTTGGAGACAATTTTTTGCCCAGCAACATATAACTGTAAGAGTAAGATACATCAAACAAAGAACAGCAAATATAAAATTAACAGAGAAGGATAAATCTAGAAAGTTTAGGTAAATGGTACAAGGTAATTAAAGTATAAAATGATGACACTAGAGAAGTAAGCAGACCAGGACCAGAGAATATTTTCTGCCTAGCTAAGGAACTGGGATCTTCTTCTATGGCCAATGAGTAAGGGAATTAAAACAAGTTCTTGAGCAGAGAAATTACATAACTTGATTCAAATCTTAAAACAAACACAAAGAGTATTTCTCTGAGATTAATTGGTACGGAGAAGGGTACTAGGACCTGAAGCTCTCTTAACCAAGAGACAAGTTCAAATGTTCATGAAACAACAGAAGCAGAGAAATGAAGAGGAACAGTTAGGAGGTAAAATCCCTGGAGGCCTGTTATTTTAGACCTAAGTGATGAACAGGGGAGTCCTAATCTACTGACTTCATCAAAAGTGTAATTTCCTCCTGCAACCAGCTACAGAGAGACCTGTTCAGGATTATCCTCAACTAAGTTACTTCCTTACTCTACTGAAAGACAGAAGCATCAATGCAAATACAAGCTGCTACAGACAAATATCCTCATTTAGTTCTTGTTATTGCTTAAGCACTAGTGGCTGTTCAGCCTAAACATCAACTCTACCACAAGAATGAGGAAGTAAATCTGTAAGAGCCCAAAAGCAACTGGTGAGTTTGCAACCTAGAATGAATTAATAAATGCCACTACCTCTCCCACCACATCATTCAGACAGAGATTTTTCTTCACAACCTTGATTACTCTTTCATGAAGACGATCTCCCACTTGACTATCTGAAACACTTAAGTCCCCTAAGGTTCCAGAAGCCACTTAGTGATTCTCAATGATGCTGCCCTGGTGCCAGCAAAAATTCTCATACCTGAGACAGCGTATTTTTCCCTCATCACAATATAGTTATTCATTCACAAAAATCAAGACCCTGATAGAATGATTCTATTTACATAATTTGAAAAATATCCACATCTTCTTTATCCAGTCTCCAGCTGAGAATGATTCTATTTACATAATTTTAAAAATATCCACATCTTCTTTATCCAGTCTCCAGCTGATGGGCAATTGGGTTGTTGACAAGCTTTAGCTATTACAAATTTTGCTGCTATAAACATGGGTGCATATATATCACTATGGTATGATTCCTTTAATTCTTTGGGAAAGATACCCAGCAGGGGAATAGCTGGGTCAAATGAGTCCTCTAGTCCTAGTTCTTTGAGGTATCTCCACACTGATTTCCACAGTGGTTGCACCAGTCTGCACTCCCACCAACAATGGAGAAAGGTTCCTTTCTTCCCACACACACCCCAGCATTTGTTATTGGATGATTTCTTTATAACAGCCATTCTTTCTGGGGTGAGGTGGAATCTCAGTGTTGTTTTCATCTGCATCTCTCAAATGACCAGTGATGGTGAACATTTTTTCATACACTTATTTGCTTTTACTTGTCTGAGAAATGTCTGTTCATTTTAGATGCCCATTTTTGAATTGGGTCTTTGAATATGGGGGGGGTCTGATTTTTTTCAGTTCTTTATATATTGTAGATAGTAGCCCTCTGTCTAAGGTGCAGCTGCTGAAAATTTTTTTCCTAGATTGTATGTTGTCTCTTAGCTCTGTTGGTGGTTTCTCTTGCAAGGCAGAAGCTTTTTAATAAGATGAGATCCCAGTTGTTGATTCTTTGTGCTAGTTCCCGTGCCACTGAGGTTTTGTTCATAGTCTTTTCCTATGCCAATGACTTCAAGAGTTCTACCTAACTTATCTTCCAGGAAATTAGTGTTTCTGTCTTGATATTTAAATCTTTAATCCACTTCGATCTTAGTGTAGTGCATGGGGATAGGAATGGGTCTAGTTTTAATCTTTGGCAGGTTGAAATCGAGTTTTTCCAAGACCATTTATTAAATAGGCTATCTTTCCTCCAATGAGGATGGCTGGCTCCTTTGTCAAAGATGAGGTGGCTGAACATATCTTTAGTAGTTTCTGCATCTTCTAATCTATTCCAGTGATCCTCGGGTCTGTCTCTTTGCCAGTAACCATGCTGTTTTTATCACAGTAGCTTTGTAGTATAGTTTCAACTTGGGGATTGTAATATCCCCAGCCATATCTCTGTTGCCTAAAATTTCTTTTGCTATTCTAGGTCCCTTCTGGTTCCAAATGAATTTTTGGATTGTTTTCTCTAGTTCTGTGAAATATATTATTGGAATTTTCAATCGGGATTGCATTGAACCTATATAATAGTTTTGGAAGTATGGCCATTTTCACTATATTGGTTCTCCCTATCCAGGAACAAGGTATGTCTATTTTCTTATATCCTGCTCAATCTCCTTTTTCAGAGCGCTATAGTTTTCTGTGTAGAAGTCTTTTGCTTCCTTTGTTAGACTGACTCCTAAATATTTCATTGTTTTGGATGCTATTGTAAAAGGAATTGTTTCCCTAATTTCTCTCTCAGTGAGTCTATTATTTGTATATAAAAAGGATATTGTTTTTTGAGTGCTGACCTTATATCCAGCTACTCTACTGAATCTGTCAATTAGGTCTAGAAGTCTTTTGACAGAGTATTCTGGGTCTTCTATGTAAAGTATATCATCAGCAAATAATGACAATTTAACGTCTTCCTTTCCTATCTTTATTCCTTTTATTTCTTTCTCTTTTCTACTTGCTGTGGCTGTTTCAAGAACAATATTAAACAGGAGTAGTGATAGTGGGCAGCCGTCTTCTTCTTGATTTTAGCATGAAAGTTTTCAGTTTTTGACCATTTAATATGATGTGGGCTGTTGGTTTTTCATAGATAGCCTTAATCAACTTGAGATAAAGACCTTCTATTCCAATTTTCTGTACGGTTTTTATCATGAGTGTGTGCTGGATTTTGCTGAATGCTTTTTCTGCATCTATTGAGATGATCATATGGTTTCTGTCCTTAACTGTTAATATGGTGTATTACATTTATTGATTTACGAATGTTGAACCATCCTTGCATCCCTGGGATAAACCCAACTTGGTCAAGGTGTGATCTTCTTGATGACCCTCTGTATTCTGTTTGCCAGTATCCTGTTGAGGATTTGTGCATCTATGTTCATTAGGGAGACTGGCCTGTAGTTCTCTTTTTGGGTTGGGTCTTTCCCTGGTTTTGGAATCAAAGTAACACTTGCTTCCAGGAATGAATTTGGAAGTATTGCTTCCTTTTCAATTTCCTTGATGAGTTTAAAGAGTAATGGCATTAGTTCTTCTTTAAATGTCTTGTAAAATTCAGCAGTGAAGCCATCCGGACCTGGGCTTTTCTTTGTTGGTAAACAGTTAATTACATTTTCAATTTCACTCATTGTAATTGGAGTGTTTAGAATTCCTATATCTTCTTCACTTAACTTTGGCAATTCGTACGTATCTAGGAATCTGCCCATTTCTTATGTGTTTTCCATTTTATTGGAGTAGAGGTTCTTGAAGTAGGTATTGATGATCCTTTGGATTTATGTTGGATTTGTTGTGACTTCACCTTTTTCATTCTTAATTGCATGTATTTGTGCCTTTTCTTGATAAGGATGGCTAAAGGTTTATCAGTTTTACTTATTCTTTACAAAAGACAACTCTTTGATTCATTAAATTTTTGTATCATTCTTAGTCTTGATTGCAATGATTTCTGCTCTGATCTTTATAATTTCCTCTCTTGTATGAGGTTTGGGTTTGTTATGCTCTTCTTTTTCTAGGAGCTTGAGGTTCTCCATTAGGTTATTTATTTGAGACAAATATTATTTGTCTCTTGAATCAGCAAACACTTAAACAATTACATCTACTGCGACTGACAGGGTAAAACTGGTTCCCATATTCTTGATGTTGACACTGTAAAGCAATTTGGCCTTCTGATCCAGAGATTTTGTCAATCTCTTAAACAGAAATAGGAGAAAAGTTAAAAGTGCAAAGGTCTTCCCTTCCGTTATTTTTAAGCAAGTACAAAAAAAATAGAATCAACATAATCAACACTATTATTATTATTATTTACACAAAATTAGGTAAATTATGTAAAACTATCTGGAACTTTAAGTTACCCTTTAAATTAATCGTTACGGTCACTGTAGCTATATTTCTTTAAAAAATCTTTTTAGAAATATATATAGTTGTCCATCAGTATTACTCACAGGGCACAGGTTCCAGGACCCTTTCTAGATATCAAAATCTGCTGATGCTCAATGCCTTTTTATAAAATACATGTAACTTATCCACATCTTCTAATGTACATTTATTTTTGATTTTTTTTTATTAAATACTTTTATTGGTACATTGTAGGTATACAACACAATTACATTTCTCATTGGGAATTGTACCTTTACATAATGCATCTTGATTCTTATTTTTTCCCCATTCCTAGCCGTCCCTTCACACCCTCCACCCTTCCCTATTTACAAAGACTTTATTTCCATTTTTTCCATTTCTCAGCATTTTTCCTTTCCCTTCTTTCCTTTAGCCTGCCCCTCCCACTACCCCTACCCCTTTCGACCTTTTCTTCCTATTTTACATTTTCGATTATTTATTCTAATCATTGGTACATTTTAGGTATACAGTATAATGACATTCATCATTGGAAATTTGCACCTTTACATAGTCTCTCTTGGTTCTTATTTTTCACCCTTGCCCAGCCCTCCCTTCAACCCCTCCAGTCCTCCCTATTTACAAAGATTTTGGTCCTATTTTTCCATTTTCACATATTAATCCCATTCCCTTCTATCCTTTCCTCTAGCCCTCCCATTTCCCTCCCCTTTGCACCTTTTCTTCCTATTTCACATTACCTATTATACATTTAGTCCTTATTTACACTTTCAGTCTCTAACACCAGAGAAACTATTCAGAATTTATTCATGTGTGTCCTATTTATTCCACTTAAGAGTACTGCCTCAATGTGCATCCACTTAGCTGTAAAGGTCTCTAATTTCTCATTTTTTATGGCTGAGTAGTACTCCATTTTATTAAAAAACCACATTTTCTTTATCCAGTCTCCAGTTGATGGGCATTTGGGCTGTTTCCAAGTTTTAGCTATTACAAACTGCGCTGCTATGAACATGGGTGCACACATATCACTGTGGTATGATTCTTTTAATTCTTTGGGGAAGATCATCAGCAGTGGAATAGTGGAGTCAAATGGGGCATCCAGTCCTAGTTCTTTGAGGTATCTCCATACTGATTTCCACAGTGGTTGTACCAGTCTGCACTCCCACCAGCAGTGGAGCAGGGTTCCTCTTTCCCCACAGCCCCACCAGCATTTGTTATTGCTTGATTTCATGATAGCAGCCATTTTTTCTGGAGTGAAGTGGAATCTCAGCGTTGTTTTCATTTGCATCGCTCGAATGACCAGTAATGTTGAACATTTTTTCATGTATTTATTTGCTAGTTCTACTTCTTTGTCTGAGAAATGTCTGTTCATTTCAGATGCCCATTTTTGGATTGGGTCTTTCAATTTGGGAGGTCTGATCTTTTTAAGTGCTTTATAGATTCGAGATAGTAGACCTTTGTCTGAGGAAGAGCAGGTGAAGATTTTTTCCCACACTGTGGGTTGTCTCTTCACACTGCTGGTGGTTTCTCTTGCTGTGCACAAGCCTTTGAATAAGAAGAAATCCCACTTGTTGACGGTTTGTGCTAGTTCACGGGCAACTGAGGTTTTGTTCATAAAATCTTTTCCTACACTGATGTCTTCAAGGGTTCTACCTAACCTCTGTTCCAACTGGTTCAGAGTTTCAATTTTAATATTTAGATCTTTAATCCATTTTGATTTTAGTTTAGTGCATGGGGAGAGATATGGGGCTAGTTTTTACTCTTTGGCAAGTTGAAGCCCAATTTTTCCAGCACCATTTATTAAAGAGGCTATCTTTCCTCCAGTGAGGGTGTTTGGCTCCTTTATCAAAGATGAGATGGCTGATTGTGTCTGGCATTGTTTCTGCATCTTCTAATCTGTTCCACTGGCCCTGAGGTCTGTTTCTTTGCCAGTACCATGCTGTTTTTATCACAGTAGCTTTGTAGTAGAGTTGCAGGTTGGGGATTGTGATACCCCCTGCCATGTCTCTGTTACCTAGAATTGCTTTTGCTATTCTGGGTCTCTTCTTGCTCCAAATCAATTTTTGGATTGTTTTTGCAAGGTCTATGAAATATACTGCTGGGATTTCAATTGGAATTGCATTAAATCTATACAGCAGTTTTGGAAGTATGTACATTTTCACTATATTAATACTTCCTACCCAGGAGCAGGGGATGTCTCTCCATTTTCTGATGCCATCTTCAATCTCTCTTTTCAGAGTGTCACAGTTTTCAAAGAAGAAGTCTTTGATTTCTTTCATTAGGATGATTCCTAGGTATTTCAGTTTTTTGGATGCTATTGTGAAAGGAATCATTTGCTCTATTTCTCTCTCAGTGAGTCTGTCATTGGTGTAGAGGAAAGCTATTGATTTTTGTGTGTTAACCTTGGAACCAGCTACTTGACTGAATTTCGTTATTAAGTCTAGAAGACTTTTGGTGGATTCTTGGGGTCTTCTATGTACAGTATCATGTCGTCTGCAAATAATGACAATTTGACTTCTTCATTACCTATCTTTATTCCTTTTATTTCTTTCACTTGTCTAATTGCCATGGCTAATGTTTCCAGAACTATATTGAACAAGAGTGGTGACAGTGGACATCCTTGTCTTGTTCCTGATTTGAGTGTGAAGGATTTCAGTTTTTGACCATTTAGTATGATATTGGCTGTTGGTTTTTCATAGATGGCTTCTATCAGTTTGAGGTAGAGACCATCTATTCCAATTTTTTGTAGGGTTTTTATCATAAATGCATGTTGGATTTTGTCAAATGCTTTTTCTGCATCTATGGAGATAATCATATGGTTTTTGTCCTTGGCTCTATTGATACAGTGTATTACATTGATTGATTTTCGTATACTGAACCATCCCTGCATCCCTGGGATGAATCCCACCTGATCAGGGTATATGATCGTCTTGATGATCTTCTGCATTCTGTTTGCCATTATCTTATTAAAGATTTTTGCATCTATGTTCATTAGTAAGATTGGCCTATAGTTCTCTTTTTCGGTTGGGTCTTTCTCTGCTTTGGGGATCAAGGTGATGCTTGCTTTCAGGAATGAATTTGGGAGTATTGCTTCCCTTTCAATTTCATTGAAGAGTTTAAACAGTAGTGGCACCAGTTCCTCTCTAAATGTCTTGTAGAATTCAGCAGTGAAGCCATCAGGGCCCAGGCTTTTCTTAGTTGATAAGTTTTTAATTACATTTTCAACTTCATTGGTTGATATTGGGTTGTTCAGAGTTTTTAGGTCTTCTTCATTCAACCTTGGTAATTCATATGTATCTAGGAATCTGTCCATTTCTTCTGTGTTGTCCATCTTACTGGCGTATAGGTTCTGGAAGTATGTACTGATGATTGATGATTGAAATCCTCTGGATTTCTGCTGGGTCAGTTGTCATTTCACCCTTTTCATTCCTAATTGCAAGGATTTGGGCCTTTTCTTTCCTTTTTCTGATAAGGTTGGCATTGAGAAGTCCGCTGTGATTCTGATGGGCTTTCCTGTCTATGTGATTTGTTTCTTTTCTCTCACTGCTTGTAGAATTTTGTTCTTCTGTTGGATTTCTGGAATCCTAACTATTATATGCCTATGTGCAGATTCTTTTTGATTAAGGCTAGCTGGAGTCCTATATGCCTCACTTATCTGTATGTCAAGTTCTTTTCCCCTGCTTGAGAAGTTTTCTGCCATCACTTCTGTGAAGAGTTTTTTTAGGTCATCTGTACTCTCTCCTCTTTCTTCATTGACTCCAATCAGTCTTATGTTATTCTTCTTTGCATCGTCTAGCAGCTGCTGGATTGATTTCTCTTGTTCCCTTACAATTTTAAAGCAATTTTTCTTTTCCTAATTGCAATCTTATCTTCTATATGTGAAATTCTATCCTCATATTGGTTCATTCTGCTGTGCAGACTTTCGATGGAGTTTTTAATCTCTTGGAAATCTGTTTGTATCTGTTCTATGGATTCCATTTGTTTCCTATGCTGGGATTCCATCATGTTCCTCAGATCCTCTATATTTTTATCTGTGTCCTCTCTAGATTTATTAATCCTGTCTTGAACCATGAGCAAAATCTTTGCTGTTATCTGAGTAATTATTTCTGATTTCATTTTTCCCAGATCCTCTTTTGTTGCCAGTTCAGAGAGTCCAGGTGGTTGAGTATCAGATTGTTCCATCTCGCTTCCCTTTGGGGTTGCTGTAGGTGATACAGAAGTCTGTTTTCGAGACTTGTTTACATGTCTTCTCATTTCCACGGGAAGGGGTGCTTCTGGAGCCCACGTGGCTCACCTTCTCTGCCCTAGGAGCTTGGGATGGCAGCAGGGAGCTTCCTTTCAGGTGCTGGGACCGGCTCAGCTTCTCTGCCCTAGGAGCCTGGGATGGAGGCGGGGAGCTTCCTTCTGGGTGCCGGGACCAGCTGAGCTTCTCTGCCCTAGGAGCCTGGGATGGAGGCGGGGAGCTTCCTTCCAGATTCTAGGACCGACTGAGCTTCTCTGCCCTAGAAGCCTGGGATGGAGGTGGGGAGCTTCCTTCTGGGTGCTGCGACCAGCTGAGCTTCTCTGTCCTAGAAGCCTATGTGCCATTTATATAAGGAAATTGACCATATGCAAATTTTGGTGAGGGGCTTCCTGGAACCCACCCCCTGAAGATACCAAGGAACAGCTATATTTGCATCTTTTTAAGCAAAGAAAAACAGTATGTAGGGAGAGAGAAAAAAAATTCAAAATCCTATGTGTTACAGAGAATCTTTATTTTTTTTAATTTTTAAAGCTTTTCTGCTTTATTACTTCTATGGTTTTAAAGTTATATATAATCTTTTGGTACAGGGGATCGAACTCAGGACCTTGCACTTGTGAGGCAGGTGGTGGAACCACTGAGCTAAATCTCTGGCCCTCAAAGTTATATATAATCTTATAGTTGAGGAAAACCATTTAGCTATTTACTCTTCTGAACCTAATTTAATCAAATAGTTAATAAATTCCAGTTAACCAAAGTCCTGAATCTTTCTTCTAAGATACAGCAAACTTTCTTTTCAGCATCTACTTAAGATTATTCCTTGGCTGTTTAAACTGTAGTTTACAGCTGTTCTATTTTGAAACCTAATTTTATTCTGGCACATATTTATGTATTCAATGTTAAAACCAGCACTTCTATAGTTTATATTTGATTGAAAACATCATTGTCTTTTCTTTCAGAGACAATTAAAATGAATCAAATACAGTTTGTGTATGACTATGTGTGTGTTTACGTATGTATATATATGTATATATTTAATTTGGGGGGGCAGTACTAGGAATTTAACCCAAGGCCCCTGCACTGAGCTACATCTCCAGACTTTTTAATTTTTTTTGAGAGAGGATCTCACTAACTCTTTAAAAGTTTCCCAAGCTAGGCTTAAACTTGTCATCCTCCTACCTCTCAGAGTGCTGGATATACAGGTATGCAGCACCATCCCTGGCTATATCCCCCACTCTTAAAGTGTTGATTAACTCACATTATAATAATTAAGTATTGTACATGTATGAGAAGTTGCTACCCTGCAATTATATTAAAATGTGCATGTGAATTCCAATTACCATAATGAAAATCTAAATACAAGAAATCAATTTTCAAATACACTTACCAGGATGATTGGAAATGGGAGGCTGGAATGCAAGCTCATTGTGAACTGGCCCTAAAGAAAAGACAATAAAAAATCCCATTTTTATTTATTAAAAGTTTTCCAATGTTAAGCTTTTAATATACCTTACTTAAATATAACTATCACACCTACAACTTATTTAGATCAAGCTTATGCAAAGTCTAAGAACTTAAAAGCTTAGTTTAGATTAAGTATTACTTTATAAGTAAGCATATACTCTTGAATTTTATGGCTATCTAATAGCTAACATTTTAGTACTACCAGCCAAGGGCTATTAAGCAATTTACAAATCATTTCCATACAATATTTAATGCAAGTTATAAATGATTTATAATATAACATGTAATACAGTATAATTTATAATACAATATATAAAAGTAATTTAAATTATTAGGACTATTCTGTTTATTAAAGGATATTTATGTAACAGAACATTACCTAAAATACTTAAAAGTTTATGTGTTAAGACACAGTGCTAAAAATCACAAATTAATTATTACATTCAAACTTATTACAAGACAATATATATACTGGTAGCATGATTCCCCCCCTTGGAGTTTGTATATACCCACTTATATAACTAGAAGAAAAATAACAAAGTATTAAAAATGACTATCTCTGGATGTTAGGATTCCAGGTACTATTATTTCTGCTTTTCAGTATTTTCTAAGTTTTCTTGATAATATTAATCTTCAAATGAGAGGAAAGGTATTTTACCTATATGGAAGATTTATACTCCTTTTACAAGCCAAATGAATAATGTTCCTATTCTGCCTGAAACTACAAGCTATGTGTAAGGTAGCACTTTCAGTTATGCCTGCAGAGAGCACTGTTAGATTCAACATCCAAGTATCTATGGCACTAAATATTATGGTAAGGGAAATCTTGAGATCACAGCAGTCAATGGGTTTCAATCCTCTATGAGTGGATATAAAAGATACACATGAGATCTAAGAACATATACAAAAACAAATGAATGGAAATCAATGTGATGTTTATGAAACATCAGCAACAGAGAAATAAATGTATTTAGTAAACACTCTAAAATAAAGGTATAATAAGTATAAATAAAAGTTTACCAAAAATAGTGAATAAAACAGTGAATATTTAATGAATATTTAATGAAACTAAACTGTAGGATGAATAAAAATAGAAAAATAAGTCTTTTAAAAGAAAAGACCTTACAACAAAAAAAAGAGCTTACAGTAATGTCCAGGATGGGGCGGCATAGGCGGGTGGTGCTGAAGATGGCCGTTTTGGTGGTGAGGCAAATTAGGTGTGTATGGTGCAGTTCTACTTCCAGTCCAGGTGGTAGTGCTGTCTAAAAATTAAGGCCCACATGGATTAATTTGCTTTTATAAAGGCTGCCTATTTTTCTCAACTCTGTAAAAGGTTTTAAAAAGCATGTACATACTATGATGGTAAGTAGCTGGCTGACCAGTAAATCCATTCTGCTGCTGTCCTGGCTGAGGCCCTGAAGCTATCTGCAACAGTCCTTCACTATGGCTGCCTGCCAGAATACTGGCAGGCTGACCTAGAGAAACAAGAAGACATTAACATAGTACATTATAGATGCAATCCCATCATTTCTTACAGTAGGTGAAGGACCAATTATATCTGATAATACGTAACTACCATACAAAGATGAGGCAAAAGTGGAACTCACCCACTGCCTATCAAGAAACTAATGGCATATTATGAGCCAACCCTTAACTTGAAACTAAGTAAATGTGCCTAGTTTTGGTGGCCTTTTTCTTTTACAAATATTTTCTTCAAATGCCAGCAAAATTCCATACATATCTAGCTAATCAAAACAAATTAGAAGCACATCAGTTCACCCCTGGCCACCTTACACAGCTCTCCGAACTTTTCTTACTAAAATAAAACCCCCCAAAAACACAGGCTCAAGAAAAAGTTGAAAACTAAAAAAGTTAATTATTATCAGCAAATGCTAGGGTTTGATAAAAGCAAAGCAGACAAACACATTAAATAGGAGGTAATAGGTAAGATGAGAAAATTTAAAAGATTCAGCTCCACTGTGCAATCATCATAGCATTTGTTTTTTTTAAACCTATCAATCTACTTTGAAATTTTTTCATATACATATAAAAACCTAGAATGATGTCTTTTCAAAAACATCATATTCCCAAATTTATGTAAAATCACTTGCCATCTCTTCATGTAATAGATCAAGAAGACTAAGATTCCTCTGGCTTTTACCTTACTCAAAAAACCATTCTATAAAAAAAAAAAAAAAACAAAAAAACCATTCTATGATATTTCTTACTGTCTCGCATTTTTCAGGCTATTTTTAACTGGAAAAGGATTTTTTCTTAAAGCATTAAGTTAACTTGTTTATCCCATTTAGAAAGCCCTGAGATACCATAATTGTTATCTGTCACTGGCATCACCTAATTTTTTTCTCACCTAAGTAGGAGTGTAATCAAATGGAAGAGTAAATGTCACCATTGCTCAGAGTACCAGATAAAAGAACATTTCTTTCCTCTCTATATCTCACATTTCTTTAAAGCTAAGAGCTGTAAAAAAGTTAAAGAAAATACTTCAGCATCCCCTAAGTTAATTATTTATAAGATGCTTTTATTTATTTTATTTTTTTGGTACCGGGGATCAAACTCAGGTGCTTGTGCTTGCGCAGCAGGCGGCGAAACCATATAAGATGCTTTTAGCAACTTCCCTTCCTACTCATCCAAAAAAATTCTACAAATTATCTTTAAAGGTTAACTACATTTTTGTTCGTTTTTAACACCTGTACATTCTATATATACTTAACTAATTTACAGAGACTATCACTACACAGCAGAAATTAAATGATTTGCATTTACACACACAGTATTTATAAAGGACCCCCAAAGACATTTTGTGCAAAGACATTTGTACCAAAATATGAATAATTTATAAAGTGACCCACTGCAATTATCTGTATTGAATAGTTCCATTACATAATTCCAAGACAGTTAATATGAAATCAGCTCATGTAAAATAACCTTCTAACTCCTCTAATTTAGTCCAATTTCTTTTCTTGCTTTTATATATAGATTTTGAAAACTAAGGGAATACTTTACCACTAGAGTTCTAAAACATACACTATTTATTATTCAATTATAGAGATCTATCCCAAAAAATAACAAGACAAAATTAAATACATTTCATTCATACTACTTCATCTGGTCTAGGATTCAGCCCACCCATGAGAACAAAACAGTCAAAATGAAGTCACTTTAGTAAGCATTAACAAAAACACAAAAATTGAATCTCCAGGTAACAAACAGAGGTAGATGGCTGTGTTCTAGCACTAATCTATGCTCAAGTAGCTGTCATCTTTCTTTTTTAATGGTCCATTAGTACTCATTCTGTTTATCAACTATAGTCTCAAAATACAGACAGATTACAAAAACACACATAACAAAAGCACCAAGTGGTTAAGGATTCTAAAGTAAATCTATATGAGCCACTTGAAAATACTCTATGCACAGTGAAATTGTCACTTCTCATGAAGCAAATCAGAAAGGTATCGGACAGTGAAGCTGTGATATGCTTGAGCTGAAAACTTACAGAAATCAATCTATTTATTCCAAAGATCAAAACATCAATGTTGAAACTGACCTGATATTAAAGTAAATAGAATAATAGTTCCTCTGGTAGCAACTACCAAAGAATCAGTCCAGATCAGTAATCTACTGCTGATACAGGCTTAAGTACAATCTTTTTATCAACCAGGTACAATTAATGCCATACACATACCAAAACAATGCTATACGATTCATTTAAAACAAAACACTACTCTACTTGCCAAGCACCAAGCTGTTCAACCTTTGGTGACTGAAAATAAAAAGTAATACAATGACAAACAGGTCATACTGTCTTAAGCCCCAAGAAAATGTGAACCTGGACCCAGAATGTAACTCAGTGGTAGGGTGCTTACCTAGCAACCTAGCCATGTAAAAGCCCTGGGTTCAATCCCAGCACCAAAAAAAAAAAAAACCCTGAATCTAAGAGCTCTCTGTTAACTCTTCTACTATGGGAAGAACTTTTTTAAAACAGACTTCTCATTTAAAAAAGAAAGAGGTTAAAAAATGAGAGAAAAATGTAAATTTTTGTTTTAAATAGTATCTAATTTGGGGGGGTTCATGTAATAAACAAGTTTGTCAAGATCCCTTTGTTCCTAAATTTGCACAATGGGAAATTGAGATGACTATTATAAAGTAATATTCTCTCAGATAAACCAAAATAAGAATACTGGACTAAAATAAAGACTGCAATCCTATTAACACCAATCCTTACAAACCTGATTTAAAACTACTTGTTCATTATTTAAATATTTCTCTACAGTCTACCTGGAAAACTTAAGATACTTCTTTCTTCTGCATGTACTAGTAAATAAAACACAAATTAATCATTAAACCAATATTATAATCAAAGTCATTACTTAAGTCCAAGTGATTGTACATCAATATAAGAACCTTTAAATAAATCATAAACACTATTTTCTCCAGGACCAACTCTAACACCTATGTCATGGTTTTTTTGGCTACCTCTAGAGCAGTGGTAGTGAACCTATGACACACGTGCTGCAGTGAGCTACTGAAAACTCTAAAAGGTGTCCCATCACTGCTCTAGAGGCTGGGGACATGTGGGCCCAGTGGTAAAGCACTTGGCTGGCAAGCACCAGGCCCTCTGGGTTTGAATCCCCAGCAAACATACACACACACACACACACACACACACACGCGCGCGCGCAGAGGGAAAGAGGGGGGAAGGGAGGAGATCAGAGGGGAGGGAAGGGGAGGAGGAGGGGGAAGGAAGAAAAGGAGAGAGATGTAAGCAAATTTATTTTTTACCTATGAAAGATATCACAGTACTTTCAATTTTTACTTACTTGGAGTTTCTACCAAGTGACTACCTATAAATATTCACTGATTAGGAAAAGGCAATTTGCTAATTATATTTGAATACATAACTCACTTGTAGAAGCCACAGGAATGTTGGGAAAGTTTGTGGTGCTGGTAGCATTAGACTCAGATGGGGCCAACAGAGCTGGAGTGCTGTATGTCTCTGCTGATGCACGATTACTTGGTGGATGCTGGATGGTTTGAATTGAATGTCCTTCAGTGGATAACGATGGCTGTCCCTCAAAGTCATGAACATATTCATCCTTCACCAACATACTTGGTGGAGCTATGCAGGAAATGAAACATATTTTAAAACTTTATAAGCTTCTATTCCCAGAAAAGAAATCTTACATGCAAGTAATATGACAACATCTAACATCAACCATATTTGAAAGCATATTACTTTATCAGAAAAAATTACTTAGCGACAATAGCATCCGATATATTTTATCAATGTGACTGAATGAAATTTGAAACTGGACTATATTCCAGTACCGTCCAGAAAAAGTCCTAAAGAGGTATTTATCATAGTACTTTCATAAGCCTACAAGTATTATCTAAGTTCATAAGATGAAGTGGGCAAAAATCAAATGTCTGGCAAAATATTTTATTGAAAAGACCAAACAGACAAAACTAAAACTGAATATATAGTTTATTTGAATTTCACACTATGGAGATATGAGTGGGATCTGACAACTATCCATTTCCAGGATCTAGAATTATTAACCTAATATATTCTTTGAAACTTAACTATATTAAATGTCCCCTACAGGTTTAGAACCAAACAAAAATCCTAAAAAGGTCAAACTGAAATTTTCTTCTAGAAATCTAATCCAAATAAGGATGCTCGATAAATATATGAAAAAACTCAATAATCAGTATCTTTCACATACATGCTTACAGTTTAATAAGCACAGCTAAACTTTAGCTGATAAAGCATAGTATCACTGCATTAACAAGTTAGAGAATAGTTTGCTTCGTTGAAAAAAAAGGAAACTGAACTCCATTCATAATGTTAGTTTTCTGCCTAGGACTTCCCCAGTTGTTTGAGTGCTATTGTTTTAGGGTTTGCTTTTTACCTTTAGCAAAAAAATCCTTTATTCTTTCTGAACACTACTCCAGAATTTTACAACCTACTGGATTCCGGTATTAGAGTCCACAAAGACATTCATTCCCCTTTCCATTAAGAACCAGCACATCAGCTGGGTGACATTGTGCATGTCTATAATCCCTGTACTGAGAGGCTGAAGCAGGAGGATCACAAGTTCAAGCTCAGGATCAGCAACTTAGTGAGAACCTGTCTCAAAAAATTTTAAAAGGCCTGGGTATATAGTTCAGTGCAAAAGCCCTGGGTTCAATCCCAGTATCAAAAGAAAAAGGGGAGGGGGAAGGAGGGAGGGGAAAAGAAGAGAGAAATAGTATCACTTCCCTTATTTTTCTCTATGTAGATCTTTGGAGAAAAAAGCCCTCACACATAATTATCAATTAGTTACATGGCTATTTTTTACTAAATTGAGACAACTCCAAAGCAGCGAGAATAATCCACTAAGTTTCTATGCAACCTTCTAAAATTTTTCTCATGCATCAAATTCTACTCCAAAGTTTGTCTTCAGAAAATTCTAAAGAAACAAATAGATCATCAAAAGGATGCTTAACAAATCATTATATACTGGCAAGAAATTAGTCCTAACCATTCATCATTAGCATTAACTAAATTATAAAAATAATTTTAAAAAAAGGTTATTTCAGGCATAAAGTGAGTATGTCTGCATTTAATGTTTTTTATTATAACCTTCAACAAAGTTCTGAGATTTTCTTCATTATAAATCCTGACACCTCTATTTAATTCCAGGACATTTTAGGGTTTTTGTTATAGTGACTGAGAACTTTTTACCAATATATTGGTGATGCTAGTGTAAGGATAAAGCTACTGGTTTGAGAATATAACTAGCCAACTAGATACTTACTGCTTCTGCCTTTCAGTTGACTCTGAAAGGGCTTAAAAGGCAGTCACAGCTTGTCCAAGTAACAACTGTTTCCTACTTTAAATAGCCTTAGAAATTTTCATTGCTTTAATATGTTGGCTAAATTTCCCCAAATGGAAGGTTGGAACCTCTACCAGTCTATGGATCTTTTTAATAAAATAATCTGAAGGTATCAACAAGGATAGAGGTCTACAACATATTCTTGCCAAGAGAATGAAGCAAGTTACAAAATATTACTATATACTGTGGTCATATGCATGCTTAAAAAAATCACATATTGTAAAACCTCAAGGTCCAGAACAGTGTGCACAGTATGCATTTTGTGTAAGAAAGGAGGGAAATAATACATGTATCTTTTGCATAGAGAAACCCTGGAAGGAAACACCAGAAACTAATAAAAGTGATTACCTGAGGTAGGGGGAAATGGGGGCAGGGGTGGGAGCACTTCTTTTCACTGTATACCTTTTTATAGTATTTTGATTTATGGACCATGTATTGCCTATTCAAAAAAATAAAATTAAAAAAACATATAGTATATATTTTTTAAAGTCTAAAAAAAAAACAGACACCAAACTGTTAAGTATTTCTCTTATGGGCTAGCATTCAACAAATTCATTCATTTAAAAAAATATTTATTGAGCACCTATGTTCCAGGTACTGTTCTAGCGCTTGGGATTTATATCAATAACAAAACAAGTATGTCTGACCTCATGGAATGTAAGTCTTTTGTAATTTTTCCCTGTTCTTTAAATATTTAACAGCAAATACATTATTCCAACTCCTCCCAGCTATCCTAATGTTGGGCAAGTTCCTTAACCTCTCCATATCAGTCTCTTCATCTGGTGAAGTGTGAATAATCCCACCTACTATGTAGAAGCCTTGTGAGAATGTTGACACCATACTCATAAATCATCTAGCTTAGTACTTGACACATAATGAGTTGTCAGTAAAGTGTTAGCCTTTATTATTTAAACATTTTTAGAACAGTCATACATATACAGTGACTGTAAATGTTCTATGAAGGGTAAAGAATGTATGCTCCACAGTTGACAAAAAAGCTGAAGGCACTGGGCTTACCCTCAGTCTATGTTATCACTACTAGCAGTCAGGCCACAGCACTTGTGTGATGGTGCTATTGCTTTCTTACTTTTCCTTCTCCCGTCAGATTACAAACTCTGAATGGACAAAACATCCCTTATTTATCTTGGTATCACTAGAACCTAACAAAGTACCAGAAGATACATGCTCATTAAATATTTGTAAAATAAATACACAGGTCAATGTGGTCATGGAAAGTTTCATGGAAAAGGTGAGATAGGCTGGAAATGATTACTACAAAACTCCAACTCTCCAAGTGAAAGAACCATTCCATTTTCTTAATTTTTAGTTACCTGGCCTTGTCCAAATCTGAAAGGATCTGTGAGAAATACCTGTTTTCTAAGGAAATAACCCATTCAAGACTGCCTTTATATAACTACCACTAAGGGGGCCCAAAAGGCTGAATATATAGCCTTAGAGCTCCTAAAGACAGGTTATCAAACCCATCAGTAACAAGTACTTTGAACAGCAATAATTTTAGAATAGGGAAAAGTACAAGGAGCCTTCAGAATTTGGACCTCTCTCACAAATACCCCTATAAGGTATTAATACAGTACTTTTTTTAACCCCTAATACCCCCTAAGCTAAATGCTTTATTTCTCCCAAAATAGGGATGGAGAATGAATGAACATCAGAAGAATGTTTACTTTCAAAGAAGTGACAAGATATCAATGTCTGTTTGGCAAAGAGGCAGGCTTCAAGCAACTTTAAAGCTTCCATTCCCAGACCACCATAGCTCCCATTACCAATGTGCATTTCTCAGAAATCTATGTTATCATTAACAATGATGTGCCCAAGGCACTACAGTCTTCCTCTATTATGGGAAGATGGAAGAAAAATGGAGACTAAAAATGTAGGTTTGCATGGTATTCTTAAGGTCACAAGGTATTTGTGGTCCACCTCTAAAATTCTCCGAAGAGATGCCAAGCCACGAATTTACCACCAGAACAGCATACCTTCCTATAGTAAGATGATTCTGATTATCAGAGCTTCCTGAAAATTAATTAGTTCTAAGATTTAATTTCATTAACAAGCTCTAAGAAACAGAGCTAAAGATTTAATAGAACTCCATTTTCACATATTACACTAAAAAATAAAAACACACTCCAGTGGTTTTCTCATTTCAAAACATTTTTTTCTTAAAGTTATGTTTTGTTTTGTTTTGTTTTTTTGGTACCGGAGATCGAACTCAGGACCTTGCACTTGCCAGGCAGGCACCAGAACCACTGAGCTAAATCCCCGGCCCTTTTCTCTTAAATTTAGATCAGCTGTGATAAGCATGTACTTTAAAATAGCCATGTTTTATTTACTTGAAATATAACAAAATTGGAAAAATACTAATACTTTTAATTTTAAAACATTCTCAACATTATCATTAATAAAAGTAAGCCAGGGGCTGGGTATGTAGTTCAGTAATAAGAGGCTTGCCTAGCATGTACAAGGCCATTGTTCAATCCCAAACCCCCAACACCACCACCCCCCACAAAAGGTAAGGGTTAAATGAAGAAAAAACAGAATATTCACATTTTTCAAGGACATGTTACCACACATTGCAGGTACTTACACCCATTTAAATTGGCTCTGTAAGATTTTCTTCCAAAATAGTTTCTATCAATATTTAAAATATTAAAATGAATATCATGGTAGTGGTTTTGGTGCCTACCATATTTTTTAGAAATCTTTAGTTAATAAATGGAAATTCAAATCCAAACAGCCAATAGCCAATTTAAGTAGTTTTAAATGCTGATGAATACTCCCAAAATAATCTACATCTTCAAAGTAATTTTTCTTGTTAACGTTACCTATACCTATTTTTACGTAATACTTCTATGTGAATATACACACACAAAATTAGATGGGTCAGGATAAAAGAAAATAGAGAGTTACAAGAAACATTTTACCTACCATTACTCTGCAGTGTTAATCCTGAGAGATCTTAATTTTTTAAAAGAGGGGGAGAAAAAAGAAACATGAATCATTACCATGAACATATCTTCCATTACATTTTAAATTACAGAATATAAATTCAAGCCAGAGATTATAAAACTTCATGAACCATTTCACTTCAGGAGAAGTAGCATAATTTTCATCTAACATATGTAAACTAAGTGTTAATATCTATAATGTTTTGCATCTTATCCTTCAGAAACAATGGTGCCAAATGGGCAAAATATCAATTATATGTACTTAATTTTAGCAGTCAAAATACAAGTTTGTTTCCAAGTTCAGATTTAAATGCTTATATTTAATTAAAAATGTCTGATTCTTTAACATTATTTGAAGTCCCAGGTAACGTCCAAATATATAATTAAATTTAGAAAAATTAAAACACAACTGGGGTCTTTTCCCTTTATGTGTCTAAGGATAAATGCAAACTCTACTTACCAATTCCAGGTGATACAACTCGTTCATAGTGATATGGATTCACACAGACACTATCACATTTTAAATCAAATGCATACTGACAATATTTAACGTGCTTCAGTTCATTTTTGTGAAGATCAGGCCACCTCCACAGTCGGGCATAGATCACATGAGGAAATCCTTTCCGACCAGCCACCTGGGAAAAATAAACAGCCATTTATTAAGCAACAATGGTGTGTCAGACATTATGTATGTTCTCAATCCTACAAAGTCAGTTTTTGTGATACTGTGAAATACCCATTTGATTTTGTCCTCATTTCCTGGCATAGAACTCCTAAAATCTTGATTCTACAAAGCTACATACTAATGAGTTCACTGATGACTGACAGCCCCTAGGAAGATTCAGGAGGGGGGAGTAGTCATAGGAAAGACCAACACAAGATCACTCCTCAACCTCCAGGAAGAAGAACAAGGCTCACACAGAGCTGATGACCACTGGACAATGATTTTATCAACCATGTCTACCTAAGGGAGCCTCCATGAAAACGCAAATGAGCACAGCTGGGAAATCCCCAGGAGATCTGAACAAGTGGCAGTTCCTGGGGGGTGGCATGCCTGGAGAGAGGCTTGGAAGTTTACTTCACCCTGAACATCTCCATTTCTATCCTTTGTGATATCTTTCATAATAAAATGGTAAACATGTTTCTGTGAGCAGCAAGAGCAAATTAATCAAACTCAAGGAGTGGGCAGAACTGAATTTATACCTGGTGTTTAATAATATGGGGGACAGTCTTGGGGAGTAAGCCCTCAATCTGTGAGATCCAACACTATCTCTAGGTAGACAGTGTCAGAGCTGAATTGAAGTGAGGACACCTACCTAGTGTCCCCTGCACAATTCCTTGCTTGGTTATGGGTATGAAGAAATGTTCACATCTTTGGGGTCACAGAAGTGATATGTGTCGTAAGCATATACCAGGAAAAACTGAGTTTTAAGGGCTTTTCCCCCTCCATTCAGAGTACTATAATCTCTATTCTACAAACAAGAAAATTAAAGCTCAAAATAACTAACTTGGCTATCATCATATTAGCAGAACTACAATTTGAACCTAGGTATAATTTTAAGGCCTGTACTGTGACTCAGGTTCTTAAAATGCAAAAGGTATAAATCTGTTATAGAAACTATGCCTGAAATCTAGAAATTAAATTTTTAAATCTATAACACAAGATCTCTAAGTTTCTTCAAACACAAATGTATTACATAGTTCTACATGAAAAATGTGACCAGTGAAATATTTGGTATCAATGAAATATTATTATCAGATCTCTAAATCATAAAAGGAGCAAGTATAAACCAGTTTTTTAAATGCATATACAATACCCTCCCCCCAAAAAAGAAAACAGGCTACAAGGATGAAAGTGCTGAAGGTTGCTCTATCAGAGTATGGAGTTTCTTATGTCTTTTATTATTTTCCAAATTTCTTCACTGAACTATTTTTGAGTCAGAATATCAAAAACTTCGGAGATAGATCTTTTGTATGTTTGTCCATGTATTCCCATAATGCACACTGGTACAGAATGTACCGTATCTAGAGGCAGAGCCTGCATTAAATTATCCTATAGTAACTAAAGGAGAAACTTAACATTTTTTAATCTGCCACCACAGAACACATAAAAAAGTCTACTGTAACACTAATTTAAAGGGCTAGGGATATACTCAGTGGTACAGCACATCCCTAATTTGTATGAGTTCCTGAGTTCAATCCCTAGTACTCAAAACAAAACAACAAACAAAACAAAAACACTCACCTGAAGCCTTCCATCCAATGTTCTCTGTATGGTAACACATTTGCTAGGATGAGCTCCATTTGTAGTTATAGCTGTTATTAAAGAATCCAATTCATCTTTTTTCTCCTTCAGCTTCTTTACTAAACTTTCAATTGCTCTTTTTGCAAATGTTTCACTTTCTCCACCCTGTCTATGGCACATCAAACTATGTACAATGCTCAGGCAAGCATCATTACTTGTTGGTGTATTCGTAATAGACATATTGTCCATTTGTTCAAGTTTTTTCTTTTAAATCAATTGTGTCACCAATCTCCAGAGTAAGTCTGATCTTTTTGAAGGCAGTAAAAAACAACAGCTAATGTTGGAAGAAAAATTGTTAGACATCTGGTATTCAGGATAACCTAAAAGAGAAAGAGGGAGAGAGAGACACATATATAATGAGAATACATTTCACAAAGAAGATTCATTTGTGAGAAGATAAAACTGCTATAGTCAAGTGACTCAATGCACATAGTTAAAAACTGATGCTTAAGAGTTTAAAAAGACTGAATTAAAATGGTGCTGTTCTTGACATCCCAGAAACATTAAAGTTAGGCCTTCTCATTTAGTACAAAGGCACACTCAATCAAGTCTTAACAACTGTACTATTCATGCTAAAGTACAATCCTTACCTTGGTTATTTCTGTCTCAACCTTTCTGTTCTCCCTGCCACTGTTAGTTCTGAGCCTTCTTAGAACATATATCAGCCTCCTGGTATTTAACACTTATTTTCCACTAACATGATCTCTTAAATCCTGTTTCCTCAACTAATGATAAGCCTCACAGAGAGGAGCAATTTCTCCTATGTCTTTCAATATTTATTACATGCCCACATTCAATAACTGTATGTGGAAGGCACACTTCACAAATAATCAAAGGGTTTGGAGTCAGAGATGGAGATTAGAATTTCAGCTTTTACAGTAAGAAGTTAGCCAAATAGTTACTGAAACGCTGAATCTGGAGTAAATAGAGGATATGCAGACCTCCCCAAAAGAGAAAATATAAAATGCATTGCACACAGTTTTCAGTAAAGTACTGTCTAAATACTAAGATATTGAAATTGTTTTTAAAAGATTATCCTAGGACTGGGGATTTAGCTCAGCAGCACAGCACCTGCCTGGCAAGCATGAGGTCCTGAGTTGATCCCTGGTACCAAAAAAAAAGAAAAGATTATCCTAAAACATGGATTTTTCTACATTTTATCTTATTTAAATTTATCTAAGAAAATGTAAGAAGGCAGTGACAGAACTACTGATTCAGGACTTAAAACTCACAGGCATACAAGAGGCAGGTAATTATACAAATAAAATGTGCCAGGTGTATTGAGAAACACAAATGTATGCCCTTCTAAAGTGGATAGCTACTACTCACTTTCAGAAGTAGCATCTGAATATGCTAGCCCACTCACTGCTAATACTTCTTCAATTCAAAGGCAGCAAGCAACTAACGAATGATCATAGACATGTGCTATTTCACTTTTAAATATTGGTGATTTATTTGTGGAGAAAAGAAAGAGGGAGAGGAAGCAAAAGTACTACAAATAAGAAAGAAAAACCACTGTGCATGTCAAACAAAACACAAGTTTAACTCGAATCTGACCCCCTCCCTCAAATTTAAAACACATCTCCCTTATAGTTTAGCACATTACTTGATTAAGTATTTGTTTCACAAATCTCAAAGTTGAAGAAAACAGCAAAAAAATCCAAACGTTCAAAACGAAAACAGCAATTCAAATCTAGAAGTTCATTAAAGCAGCAACATCCTCATCACAGAAATTCCCAGCATCAGAGTTCCTGACATATACCAGAAGAGTGATTTTTTTAAATCAGTACTGAGGATGGACCACAGGGCCCTGTGCATGTAGACAAATTGTCCACCACTGAACTCCATCTCCAGCCCCACAAATACTATCATTAAACTAACACTTTCTGATATTATATTCCAAAAGATCTGTACTAATTTATAACAGAGTTAGAGTGTTTGAGTACATCTATTTCACCAGAAACTGAACTGTCACCATCTCTAAAATTTATGCTGGGCGGGGGCTCTATTATCTCAAAGGCTGTTTAACCCCAAATTTCTCTGAACACAAATAAAAGTGACATTGCTTTATTGAACACAGCTTACTGGTAGTTGTAGTCCTATGACCATTAGTACTTGAAACATAATTTACGGTTCCCTATATTAAAAAAAAATACCAACAGGGATATAACAGACATTCCTATATTAATATAGCTCTGGATTACAGAAAGATGGTAGTCATAGGCATGCTATAAATAAAATTGTATGTTCCAATTAGAGCTCTAGATGCATGACTGGAACCTGTTAACATCTCTCTCAATTGTCTCATGTATAAAATGGGACAAGTATCTGCTTTATACGCTTAGTGTATTAATCAGATACAACAGTGTACACAAAAGTAATCTGGAAACCATACATTGACTAACTCAACAAACACTGTATCTATCATGTGCAAAATACTACAGATGTAAGCATACAATCGGAAAGTGGTACTCAATCTTATCAGACCAACATCCCTTTTCATAACAAATAAACCATCTCCTTAGCTATCCTGAAACAAAATCCTAACTTACACATTTTTAAAATTTAACAGTATCCTAACTGTAAGATCAAGGACGTAAAGTTTAATGTATCATAAAATGTAAATTTTAATATATAAATGACCAAGCCATACTAACTAACTTAGAATGCATAATAAAGAAGTCAGGGGAAATTAGGAATGGTGGTGCATGCCTGTAATCTTAGTACTTGGGAGGCTGAGGCAGGAGGATCACTATGAATTCAAGGTCAGCCTGAACTACATAGTGAGACCTTGTCTCAGTAAAACCAAGAAGAGGCCAGGGATTTAGCTCAATGGTTCCAACACCTGTCCCACGAGCACAAGGTCCTGAGTTCAATCCCTGGTACAAAAAATAAAATAAAATAAAACCAAGAAAAGAAAAGAAGTCAGGAGTTAGCGATATAGCTCAGTGGTAGAGTACCTGCTCAGCATTTGTGAGGCTCTAGCTTCAATACTCACCACCAAAGAAAAAAGTTTGATGCTTACATTTTTATGTAGAATTATAAATACAAATTCAGATCTACAACTACAAATTTGTTGCCTTGGCAATTCCAACAGCACAAAGGCATGTTAGTGACATGGATTTTCTCAAATGGTGAACTCTTAATAAAGTTCCAAGTAAAATAACCAATTAAACTGAATTAAGTGAAATTAATTTCTAGAAAACTAAAGAAGATAAATAGGAAGGAAGAAAGAAAGAAGGAATTGGATTCTAGGCTAATTATATATTTCCTTCCTTCATAAATTTCTGGAGTATTTTAAAGTCTTGTGGGATGCAAGGAGATTCTGCTGTCTCTTGCAGAAAGGCATCCCTGGCCCCAACCCCAAAGTTCTTCTCACAAACTTCTGCGACACCCTTTAAAGTACAGTTCTTTCTCCATTAAGAATTCCTGATCCTAGCTGGGTATGGTGATGCACACCTATAGTCCCAGCTACTCTGGAGGCTGAGGAGGGAGAATCACTTCAGTCCTGGAGTTAAAGACCAGCCTGGAAGACACAGCAAGATCTCATCTTTAAAAAAAAAAAAAGAAAAACTCATCTAGAAAATCCAAACATATTATCACACTAAGTAGTAAATGTTAAAAGATGCAGGTAGTGAAGTGATTTAAAGTGATTTGGGATTACAAAGGAAGGTGCACATGAAGTCCATAGGTGAGGTAAGTCTTGGCACAATGTATCAGTCAGGGCAGGGTCAAGCTTTTAGAGCTTTCAATAATATAAACAGTCCACTGCAGCACGTGTGCCATAGGTCCACCACCACTGGTGTAGGCTATGTTGCAGTTACAATCAACCCTCAAATTTTCAACAGCTTAAAACAAAGGTTTATTTTCTGGTTAAGCTATTTGTTCATCACAAATCAACTGGTGACACTATTCACTGTCATCTCTTAGGGACTGGGCTGTCAGAGGCTTCATGTCTACATATGTTCTTAAACAGCAAGGGGAAGGGATAGGACAGCTCAAACACTAGCAACGTCTAGACATTTTTGATAGTCATAACTGGAAAGGCAAGGAGGGAAACTGAGTACTAGTGGGCATCTGGAAGGTACAGACCAGTGCCACGGCTAAACATCCTGCAATAAACAGGACAATCTTTCAACACAAAAAATTGCCTGGCCCAAAATGTCAGTAGTGCCAATGTTCAGTAATTCTGGGCCATGCCTCGTTTCAAGGGTATGTGGAGGTGAGGGAGACAAAGAAATGCCAGAGGAGCCACTAAACACTGGTAGAACAAAACTAATGACTACCATATGTGAATAACAATTTGCTGAACTGAAGGAAATCCACAGGGGGGTGGGAATCAGAGAGGATTAAAAGTCAAAGATTCTGCCTAGAGTAGGTTCATGTTAAGAAAGACAGGAGAGGGCCAGGGATTTAGCTCAATGGTTCCGCTGCCTCCTCGTTGCCAGGTTCCGAGTTCGATCCCCAGTACCAAAAAAAAAAAAAAAAAAAAAGACAGGAGAAATAATAGCATTAGATTTGTAGTAGAAGCTTCAGTGAGCACATGAGAATTTTGGGAAAAACAAAAAAACAGAACAAGATAAGACAATGAGAAAAGTGGTAAAGGCCTACTTCATCACTTTACCATATTAAGGACAGCAGCAGGGGAGAATCGATGAGATAGTTACAGGTAGAACAAACTGAATTCTATAATCAAATAAATAAGGGGTGAAAAAGGAAAGTCAAAAGATGACCAATTTCCTAAAAAGGTTAACTGAATGATGAAGAAAAAATAAAGGTTTTTTAAAGGCGGTTATGTAACAAATTCAGTCTTATTTAAGCTGAGTTTGAAGAACTTAGAGAAGTTAGACCTATTTGAAAGTCATCTACATAATACAGGTATTAGACAAAGTCATGATAAGGATTAACAGGAGGTCAAGTCAGCAAATGAGACAAAGGTTTGTTCTTACATCTTGCTATTGTATTTTTCCTTTAGCTTTGCTATTAATCATAAGCTGTCACTTCTTGTAAGCCATAGGTATAACAACAGATCTATGGACTACAAAGTCAGATAAGCAAAGTCATTAAAATATTCCCTAAATTAAACAGGATGAGCATGAGTCTGAGAAGCTCTTGTGTAAATTCATAAATTTTAATGAATGTTGACATTTATCAGATGTTAGTTCACTTTTGAACTATTAAAGCTCTCCCCAATTCTCAACCTAACTACCCAGAGCCAACCCCTAGCTACATTATTATCCTACAGATGGAAAAGAATCCAAGGCAGGCCAATGATACAGCTCCAAAAAATCTGATGGGATTACAGGAGCAGCCTAGAAATTATCTGACTAAAACAGAAAGCAAAGCAAAAACACAGTCTTGATGATACTGGCTGAGAATCTGGATACAGCATCTGAGGGGCCAGCTCTATCTCCATATCTGGCCAATGAATTCCTCATGTTACTTAAGTTTGATTGCTATGTATTCCATAATATACAATAACAGAACAAAATATGAATTACTACCATTCTCAGAAATAGCATGAATGCAAATTACATGTGGAACCAATTATTTAGTCCAGCGGTGGTGAACCTATGGCACACATGCCGCAGTGGGCTGTTAATATCACTGAAAGCTCTAAAAGGTTCTTCATCACTGATCTAGTCAATAGTACAGAACTAGCCATCTTAAAATAGTAGTTATCAAACTCTCTGGTTCAAGATCTCTTTATTTAAATTCTTAATTAAGAAGCTCAGTTTTTATGTGGGTTATACTAGCATCTGTTTTATTAAAATTAAAACTAATAAAGTTTTAGATATTTTCTTAATTCATTTAAAATAATAAATCCACTACATTAATACAAATAAATTTTATGAAAAACAATCTTTTCCAAAACAAACACAAAATCTTTAAAAAGTTCTTCAATGTCCAGCTTAATTGAAGACAGCTGGATTTTCCTATCAGCTCCAGCATTCAATCTGCTGTTACTTTGGTTGAAAATGTGCCTCACATATATATGTAAGTGAGAAACAGGAGTATTTTAATAACCTTCTTAGATAGTAATGGATATTCATCTTTTATTCAACACCAAAATTCAACAAGTGGCAATTCTTTAAGTTGTAATATGGAATATGAACTCAAAATTTAATGGATTTTTGGGCTTGTTGTCTAAGAATCCACTTGTCGGTCTTTTACTTTGAATGGATATCCTACCCGTGTATGATTTTGTATCATGAACTAGTCATCTGAGAAAATAGTTTTAATGAGTTATACAGATTTTCCAAATGTTGACACATTTTTTTTACACAATACATTTTTAAAATCACATTACAAACCTCATATTTTATCATATTACCATCAATCCCTTTAGAAAAGTCTTTAAGCATTAGGAAACTGGTAATTTCACAGCAATAGATATATGTATCCCAAAAACCTAACTTTCACTTGAAAGATCAGATTTTATCTTTGGCAACAAATAGTTGTTTTACTTTAAGAGGTAGATTCATTTCATTTATTTTCAAGGAAATACCCACCAAATATCTAGGTGTAAATAGTTACGGTCTATTAGTTATTCTCAAGTAAAAATAAAAATGGTGTTCCAAGGGCCAGGGATTTAGCTCAGTCGCACTGTGCCTGCCTCGCAAGCACAAGGGCCTGAGTTTGATCCCTAGAAAGAAAGGAATAGAATATGAGAAAAAGAAAAACTGGAAACAAAGTCTTTGTAGATAGGGCGGGGTGGAGAGGTTGAAGGGAGAGCAGGGCAATGAGGAAAAAGTAAGAACCAAGATGGATTATGTAAAGGTGCAAATTTCCAATGATGAATGTCATTACACTGTATACTTTAAATATACTGATAAAATTAATTTTTTAAAAAATGGTGTTCTGTTTAAAAAGCAGGTAGGTCTGTTTGCACCTCAGTCACACAACTGGACTTCAATATGAAGAAATGTTTTAAGCACACTACCTAATCATACTAAATATTAAAGACATGCAGTGCAGGGCAGAGATTTTTAAAAGTAACAATTTTTACTGCTTTACCAAAGCCATTCCTAATGAAACTGGCATTTTTTTCAAATGCTTTAACATGTGTTTGGATGTAAAGAACACAGTAAGAACTCATTCAATTTGGATGCAACTACCTTGATTCATGGTAGGGTGTCTGCAGTTTACCCACCATTGTTCCTTCACCTTCAAGGCAAATGTCAACACAGGGAAAGGCCAAATAACATCTCAGTTATGCTTTTATACACATAAGGTTGATTTCATGAATGTCTCTAAAGGGTTCTACGGATCCCAGGAGTCCATGGATCACACTCTGGGACCTACCGTTTTAAAGACTGGAAATTAAGCTGAATTCTAATAACTGAAACATACATTTCATAAAACTTTTGTCCATCAAGTCAATCTAGCTTATTCTTTGAAAAGGAGCTGTATTACAATCCCATGCAGGTTAACCCAGCTCTACTTAATAGCTATCAAGGGGAGGGCCCCAGTTTTAAAAAGCACTCTAGAAGTCAGAATTGCCATCAGTGTTACAAACCTCTGATGTTGTCTACAAACTTCACTTTACCAAAAAAGAGTGAAACAAATTCAATGTCAAGAATATGCAACTAATTTAAAAGACTAATTAAAAAGGAATGATGTCACTTTCCTTTACAATTAGCTGCTTCACTTATATCTACATAAAATTCTTCCTGCAGCTAATTTTAGTAGAGATAGCTATGACACAGATGCGTTTACTGTGTTTAAATACAATGATTCTTGGCTTAGTTTTTCTAATTAAGTCCTACGTCCATCACCTTTTCAGTAATGATTCAATTGTTAAAATGGCTGGTCACGTATTGGTAACAAATACTCCAGAATTCACTAGTGAACATCACTGATAAAAAATCCTTAACTCAGTTTTACACTTTGAAATACATTTTGACTTGAAAAGACCTGAGGTGCCCACATTTATCCAATGTGAGACACAACAATCATACTTTACTAAAAACAAGTATTTAGTAGCATCCTTTTGTTTGGTCCTAAGATTTGCATTCAAAACACGTAAACTGAAGTTCAATAGATTTCAAATAAATTACTCCAGTGTATCAATGATGGAAAGGTAAAGTCTGTACTATATTAACACAAATAAAGCAATAAGGATACACTGTAAATAATCAAAAGCCTTTAAAGTCAAGAGGGGCTTTTTATAATACAGATTCCCATGCTTCCTCCATTCCATTTGCATCCTGAATCAGTGTATGTGCTGGGATTGGGTGGCAAAAATTACTTTTAGGACTTTTAGAAGTTTATTTAAATAACTTCTAGAAACAGAGACGCAACTACAGCTCTAGGAAACTACTTCAGGTGATGTAAATGGAGAATTGAACATGCTCCTGGATAATCTCAAGAACTGCCAGCTAGTTGGGCTAGCTGAGCAACTTTCTCACAGTGTATAAATTAAGATCTGACAGCAAAAGCTAAATGAGTGCCACTTGCCTCTCAGGAACCCTAACTTAATGAGTCTTCTGAAAGTACTGGCACTTTTTGTTTGCTTATTGTGATAGCCTTCACACTGAGCTACATTTACGGGCCTGGCTATAAAATTTTTTATTTTTAGGCAGGGTCTTGCCAAGGTCACTAAATTGCCTGGGCTGGACTCAAACTTGGAATCCTCTGGCTTTAGCTTCAAAAAGTGCTGGGATTACAGGTGTGCACCACCACACTGCAGCTGCCACATGTACTTTGTTTTACTGCCTCCCCCCCTCTCTCACCCTCCCTCCCTCCTTCCCTCCCTCTTCTCCACCTCATCCTCTATCCCTTTTCTCGGCTTCATTTACTTTTCAATTCATTCTGTCTGGTAGCAAATTTTAGGAAGCTATATTTCCCATGATGAAAAGTTGGTATATCATTATTTTAAACAGGAAGCTGGTTTTCTAAAACACTGTACTCTAAAATGTTTACTTGTGCCTCATTTAGGGGAGCAGAAAAATTGGTACTGGTAGCTCAAAAATTTGCAGTTTAAATGCTAATTTAGGGACTTGAGGTAGTTTCTTTTTGTCATCCCTCTGTGGTGGTCTGACCTGGATGCACCCTACTCCAACCAAATTAAAATATCTGGGGTCAGGACCCAGCCATTAATGTCTTGTAAAGCCTTCCAAGAACTCTCAAGGTATAGATAGCCAAGATTGAAAACTACTGCCCAGGTGAGAATGTTGGTGTGTTCCTGTAATCCCAGCTACCTGGGAGGCTAAGACAGGAGGATCACCAAGTTTGAGGCCATTCTGGTCAACTTACCAAGACCTCATCTCAAAATTTTAAAAAGTAAATAAAAAGGACTGGAGATGTAGCTCAGTGTTCCCTGGGTTTCATTCCCAGTTTGGGGGGGGGGGCGCAGTTATATAGCGATATAAAGGCTAGGAGTATAACTGAGTGGTAAATGGTTGCCTAGCATGTGTACATAAGGTCCTGGGTTTGATCCCTAGCACCACAAAGCGGGGAGGGGGAATAAAAAGATTCCCGTACTACAAAAAAAAGTCTTCCATTTAAAATGTTTTTTTAAAAAAACATAAATAGCAAGATACAGCTGAAAGGTTATTTATAACCATCACCAACTTTAAATTAAGACATAACAAACCCTCTTTACAGTCTCTGTTGTTATCTAGCCAAGTTACCAAGACTTAAACTGTAAGAACTTTACAGATAAAAATCTGACCACTTACCATCTTAGTTTTACTTATGTAAATACTACCCCAGTTTTCACTCACTTTCATGTTTAAAAATGTACTGGTTGCCAATTACAGCATGAACAGCATCAAAGTGACACAACCTAAAACACCTTGTTGCTGAGAAACTGGAATTCAGCCAAATTTCCCATCACCAAAATTACACATTTTTAAATGACAAATCTACAAATTCTAAATGTGACTCATCATATGTTTGAAATATGATACACACAGTATCATACTGAAAGTAGCTCAAATGATGTCCATACTTAGATGTCAATGGTTTGAATGTCTCATTTTATTCATTTATTTATTTTCCAGTACCAGGATGAATGTCTCATTTTAAATAACTGAGTCTTCACCAATTTTTGGGCAAAAAGCCTAAAATTTGATAAACCTGTACTGCTGAACACTGTGTTATGCTAGTCTAACTCATTCAACTTTCCTTTAGCATGGAAAATAATGAAATCAATAAAACTTTCAGTTTTATACATCATTAAAAGTCACCTCAAAATCACCATTCTTCCTAGCTTTAAGGAAAAAAATTCTGCCTAACTACACAATCTTGGTGGGGGGGGGAGTCTAAACATATACAATGAGCACTGAAATGGCTAATGTAAGATGCTTAAAGGACCATTCACTCTAAAAATCACAGAATGAGAAATGAAACAGCACGAACTAACGGGGGGGGAGGCAAAATACAACTGAAATAAGTCTGAATATCAGAAAAATAACGTATGTTCTCATCAGAATAGCCAAAAAATTAGATAAGACTATGCATTTTTTAAAAAGTGTATCAATTTTCTTCCCCTACTTTATTATTACTATTTTTTTTAATCTTTTGACATAGGGTCTCACTAGCCATGAACTCACTATGTAACCCAGACTGGCCTCAAACTTATGGCAATCCTCCTGCCTCAGCCTTCCAAGTGCTGGGATTACAGGTGTGTGCCACCATGCCCGGCTAAATATGCATTTTAAATGTAACGAACTCTGCAGATTCTGTAGAGTTAAGTGCTCTACTACAGGCCCCAGCAATTCACAGCTCAATTAGATCAGTGTCTAACCATGTTACTATAACACTGGCTCCATCAGGGGGAAAAAAATGCTTCTAAATGGGAGAGCTTGAGTATGACTGGGATGAATTAATTATTTTAATGCTTGCTCCTTCGTTGGGGGAGGGGTGTGCAGAAAAAGAACACACACCCAGAGAAATAGCTCAACTAAAATATAACTTAAGTAAAGCACTAGTTTTCAAAAATAATATATACTGCATCCTAGTATCCTTTGTTTCAACACCAAAGCCATCATAAAAGGTCAATGGTCCATACAAAACTTACTCCAAAATATTTCAAAGTGACTTTCTCAGTACACATTTTCATTTATTCTAAAACAGATTAAGTTTTTCTTTTTTCCCTAACCTCAAGGTTTACATTGAAGATATTTTGCTAAACAAAGAAATAGGGATCCCACTTCGAAAATAAAATAAAAATTAAGATGCAATACTACTTTAAAGCAAATTCCATAAACCTGGAAAGCAAACAAAATGTCACTTCTATTAACAGATTCACAAAATGTTATGTCAGTCTTCTCTAGAAAGGCTTTTAGTTTTAATTCTAATAACTTCAATGTACATAGTTCACCACTTTTAGACCTAAAGCTATTCCAAATCATAAATTTTTGGTGTGCCTCTATTTCATTAGTTCTGTGACAATCCCATTTGAGAAAACAAAACTGTGAAAGCATTATGGAAGAGACATTAAAGAGAAACCATATTTTAAAATGTTAACTATATCATTCATTTACACTTTGGAATATCATGTGCTAGTCATATCAAAAACTTCCAATACAGAGTAAGTCTTTAGCACTTTAGAATTTCCCAAGCTACATTTCAAGTCAAGTATATTTAGTCTTGATACCGCAAGGCAAAGGTAAATTATGAAATCTACAATAAAAATTATTTAAATGCAATGTCTAAATCTAATTACTTTGAGAATTTAGAGATTTCTATATTTTCGATCAAAACATGATTTCTGCCAACAAAAAGTACTGAACCTACTTGTTAAAAGACTCAAAGCTGCTAATGAAATAAAAAGGATGCTAAATCTGGCAAAAATCAAAGGCTGTTAAACCTTTCAAATTAACTAAACACACCCATGTCTTCGAAAATCTAGCCTGAGAAATCCTAACAGCAGTTTATGGCATGTGATGATGCCAACGCCCTCCATCCTACACCAATTTCACGCACCGTACTTGTAGTCCTAACAATAAGATAAACTAAGTCTTTTATTAGGAGACACATTTTATTAGGGAAGGGAGGAGTTTCAGTTAGGTGCTTCAATGTTTCCTGCATGCCGCCATCACTCACAATACCAAAAAAGTAAACAAATCAAAGCCAGAAACGTAAAGTGGAAGGACACAATCATGAGGAGAAAGTAAAGGACAAAAAAAACCCAAAAATCTGCTTAAGAAATTAGACAAACCATTTACTACTTTCTCTTGGACCTAAAGGCAACAAACACACTCCAGTAGACTCAACGCGCTCCGCCCGGACGAAACTACTCAGAACAACAAAGCGGAGAGGCGACTGAGGCAGAAGTACCCGTCCGAGTCTAACTGTATAGTCCGACGAACTGCGACCGAAGTTCGGGGCTGCGGAATCGACCCAGCAGTACAAGGGGCTCGGGCGCGGCGGTACGGCCGGCCCGCCCTGCCCAGCGCGGTGGCCCCCGCCCGCCCAGGCCCGGCCCTCCTGGCGGCGGTGCTCACACGCTAGGCGAACCCGCCGGCCTCCCGTGAGCTCCCCGCCGCCGCAGGGAGCCCGCCCCGGAGAGGAGAAGCCGCGGGCGGGGCGCGCGGGCCCGGCGGGGGAAGGGGAGGGGACATGGCGCGTTTACCTGGGCTCGGGCGCTGGGGAAGAGAGTCCGCTCTCCCGCCGCTGCTCGTCCGTGGACTAGTCGCGCCCGTCGCTTCCTCCGGCGGCCCGGAGAGCTCCTCGGCCCCACCCCGAGGTGTCCGAGCCAGGCCGCCCCTCCTCGGCCACACCGCTGCCCGCGCGGGCCGGGCCGCCTCGGGCTCCCGGGCCGCCCCGCGGTGGGGGGACCTCTCGCGCGGGGCGTCCGGCTCCCCTCACCCACTCTCGCCCAGTGGGCAGCCACGGAAACAAGAGGAGAGTGAGAAGGGCCTCCCGAGGAGAGCAGACGCACGAACGCAGGCTCCGCCACCCGAGCCGCTCCGTTACCGCAGCGGCGACGACGACCAGGGCCGTGTTGTTGCTGCCAACTTGTCGAAAGGACACTGAGCATGCGCGCGCGGAGACCACATCCGGGTAATTTCAGGGTTTGGCCCTCCCCCCCCGCAGCTCTTCTTTCTCCCGGGTGCCCCCGCCTCCTGCCCCAAGAGAGGGGAGGATCGTTCTGCGCAGGCGTCCGCGGCAGCGCCAGAGGACGAGCTACTGGGAGCCCCAGCCTGGGGCTGACCTAGCGGATCGCGCGGTGCAGCCTCCGAGACAGAGGCCGCTTCCGGGGGTGGTCTTTAGCGAGAAAGGCATCCTTTTGCAAGAGTTCCCAGGTAGGGCGGGAGAACTCCGTGTCCAGTACGAACTTATGATGAGCGCTCATCCGCACCTTTTTTATTTTTGTTTTGTTTTGTTTTGAGGACTTGCGTGGACACAAGGGTCTAACAGCCAAGCACTAACTCCTGGTGTTTGTGGAGGCTTACTTTGGGAAAAAACGCTGCACCTTCCTTTCCTTCCCTCCAGCCCCAAATCACGAACTCTAGTGTTTAAACTCCGGAAACACACTGGACAGGCAAGGAATCACATTCAGAAGCCTTGCCAGATGTCACGAAATGTGAGAAGTTCGTGTTGCAAGGGACTTGGGCAGAATCTCCGAGTTGGAAGCCACCGTAGAGATCTGTCACACTCTTATTAAGTAGGTTGCCCGTTGGGTAGGAAAAGGCATAAACTCTACTTTTGACTCCTGCCAACTTTATAAGATGCATGCATTTCTTTCTGGCTGAGCGTGTAGCTCAGCGATAGAGCCCATGCCTAGTGTGCAGAAGGCCCTGGGCTGCCACCCCAGTAACGCAAAAAAGTGATAATACGTAATAGTAGTAATAAATTGTTTCACAAAACAAGTCAATTATATGAGTATTTTTCACCAACCAAGAAATACTTCGTTGTGGACTCTCCAAGACTAAGTATTAGATAGTTCTAAGTCATTTCTTAGGTCGTGTTGCCCAGACACTTTATACGCTCTGCCTACCATTCAAGTAGTGTCCAGTTCTGTCCTCCTTGCCATCACATGCTAGGCTCTTGCTTCTTCTACCAGAAAGCCTCTAAAACTGTTGTATTCAAACTGGTGTTCCCTTAGCTCTAAGGTTAATAAAGACTTAAAAAGACTAGTTTTAAGGAAATTCATTTCCAGATCTTCCCTATATGTACTATTTTCTAAAATTGTCCAGCTTGAGATGACAGATGACACAGCATCTCCTTACAAAACTGTCCTCACATCATATAAAAGAAAGTCAAAATTGTCACCCACTACTAAAGTGACCCAAGAGGTCAAAACCTCCCAGGCAGTCCAGAGGCACAACTCAAAAATTGGTGTCTGTGCCAAGAAAGTAAATGGCCTTAAAGAGTAGATATTAAAATGTTTTGCAAATCAAGTGGTTTCCAATTCTTTGCTGTCAACAAAATTAAAGGAAGATCTGTCAGCTGGCAGATGATTAAAAATGACTTGGTAATAGACAAATATGTGATTCTGCAGTATTATACCTCAGGAGTTTTAAACATGAAGCAACATTACTATCACTAAACTTCTTCCCTTCCATCTGTATTCATTATGTATTACTGTATAACAATATTACCAGAAAGTTAGAATCTCAAAATAGCACACATTATTAACTTATAGTCTCTGTGGGGTCCAGGCATGGCTTTGCTGGGTCCTCTTCCAAGTAATGTTCTACTAGGACAAAGGATCCATTTTGGAGCTTGCATAGTTGTTGGTAGTTTTCAGTCCCTTACTGGCTGTTGCCTACAGGACCCCTCAGTTCCTTGCCATGTGGTCTTCTCCATAGGAAAACTCAGAATATGCAGCTTGCTTTTTCAAAGCTAGGAAAAGAGAGAGCCTCATCAAGACACTGGTTATGTTTTTTGTTTGCTTATTTGTTTGTTTAAGAAATAGTGTTTCTGTGTTGCCCACAGTAGCCCTGAACTCCAGAGCTCAAGTGACCCTTCTACTTCCAGTGTCCTGAGTTGCTGGGACTGCAGGTACTGTACATGCTACCATGCCAGCTTGGTTACAGTCTTATGTAACATAATCATAAACCCTAACCTAAAGTAAATCACAGGTCTTGTCCACTCTCTAGAGGAAGGGACTACGTAAGGGTGTGAACACCAAGAGATGGGAATCCTCTGGGTCTACATAATAATATGGTCCACCATACCATCCATTTATTTATGTAAATAGCATTCTCTATAAGCTCAATCTCTTCTGTGAATTTCCCTTCAGGTTTCCTTCACCTTTTTGCTTAAGGGAAACCTGACACTTCCCTGGGACACTGCTTCCCCTTCCACCTCTCAATAGTGGCACCTGTGTTTTCAGCCCTAAGAGTCTTAGACATAAGAGGTGAGGTAGATACCTTGGAGGTGTGGTAGGTGTCCTCTCTCCTCAACAGTGCTTCCAGACCATCTGCCTCCTCCTCCCTACAAACCAGCAACTTTATTCCTATGTAGTACTGCCATCCTTGCTCTCTTCCCTTTCCTTTTTCCACTATCTGCTGCTGTCTGTCACTCCAGTGCCATTTCTGTCCAATCCCATAGTAGTTAATATCCTTAGATGATCTTGTCCTCCACCCTAACTCAGCCATTGGTCACTCCATTGGTCATAATCACAGAAGCCTTGTCAAACTGCAGCTTCTTCATAATCACAATTTTAAACACCTTCCATTGTGATCATCACCTCCTATTTCATTTTCTGTAGTACTTTAACTGTAACAACTCTTTAACCCTTGCCTCTGCTCCTTCCCATTCTTACTAAGCTTAAACCCCTGCCCAGTCATAGTCACTCTTGCATATACTCAGAGTTCCCTAGTCTTTTTCCCCCTTTTCCTACTTGCTTGACAAAACCACAGTCCTCATTCAAGCCAGCTGTCCACCTACTCCACACCAGCACTCATGCTACGGATAAAAACACAGTCACACTAATTTAACCACCTTCAGATTGACCTTTAGTACTACACAGACCTACTTTCCTCCTCCATTCTTTACAGATTTCATACTTTCTCTGTAACCTATACATCCTCCCTTCTATCCTCATTCTCATAAGTACATGTATCTTGCTTCTTGATTGAGGAAATTGAAGCAAAGAGACAAAAACTTCCACAGAATCCAACCATCACATTTGCCCATACCCAATACTGTCCTTTCCCTTCCCCTCCATTACATATTTGAATTTCCATGCTCCTGGCTAAAGCCAGTCCTTCTGCTACGTCAATGGATCCCAATCCCCTCTTGCCTAATCAAGATCATGACCTTTACCACAGCAGTTATTCCCCCTTCTACAGCATCAATATTTTCCTCTATTGGTTCATTCCAATAAGCTTAGAAATACCTGTTATTTCTTCAGTTGCACAAGTTCTTCTCTTTGACCCATTTCCGCTGTCAGCTACTACCCATTTCTTTGCTTCCTTTGCAACAAAATTTCCAAGGAGTTTTCTATACTACACTTTGTCCCTAGTTCTTCTCCTCCTACTCTGTAGCAGTATACATACAATATGATGCCGTTTAGATAAAGGTCAATAACATGTCAAACACTATTTGTATGTGGAGATCACACATGTATAGAATAGAATCAACACATACAGTGTTACACATATAGCAGGTTGCCAGCTGAAGTTGTAGGTTTCCCACCCTGTATTCAGTCCTCTTCATCATGATTTCATCCTTCCCATTCTATCAAAATTAGTCCTATCACAGTCAATAATGAACTTCAAATAGGCTAAATCCAATGATTTAGTCCAGTGATGGTGAGCCTTTCAGAGCTTTCAGTGACACAAGCAGCCTGCTGTGACACACATGCCACAGGTTCACACCACTGATCTAGTCTTCATTCTCATCTTGATTGACTTATCTATAACAACTGACACAACTAATCACTTGACTCACTTTCCCCACCCTGGTTCTTCTCCTTTATCCCTGGTCCCTCCTTCCCTGTCTTCTTTGCTGGTTTCATCTCTTTTCTCAAACCTCGAAGTGAGTGACCCAGGGATTTTTATATTCGTTTCCTTAATCATCTCATCTGGTCTCCTTTCAGTACCATCTGAGATACATGATAACTGATCTCATTTTAATATGATCTAAGGTATATGATATCTAAGATATTTGATATCATCATATATGATGACAACTCCCAAATTTATATCTCCAGCTCAGACCTTTTAGCTGAACTCCACATTCTGATATCAATCAGTGTACAGTACATCTTAAACTTAATGTGTCACAAACTGAACAATATTCTCCCTCAAACCTAACCCACTAGCTTTCCTGTCTCAGTTGATAAAAACTGCATCCTTCAAGAAGCTTGGACCAAAAACTCTTGAGTCATGCTGGCATTCTTTCTTTCTCACACCCTGTATCTTGTCCCAAGTCAGAGCATCCCTTATCACCTCCCTGCGACCCCCTTGGTGAGCTACCATCATCTCATACTTGGATCAGTCTTTTCAGAGCTCTCCTGTTCTTGTACTAGCCCCTTCTCAACACATTAGCTAGAGCACGGATGGCGAACCTTTCAGAGCTTTCAATGATAACAGCCCGCTGTGGCACATGCACCATAAATTCACCATCACTGAGCTAGAGTGATCCTCTTAAAACATAAGTCATCTCTGTATTAAATGTTCCTTTTTTCATTCAGAGTGAGTCTACATCCTTACAACACCCTATAGGTTTCTCTAAGACTAGCCCCACCACCCCACCTCCAATCATTCCCTCCCTGATCTCATTTATGCTTCACCTTCTGTCACTCTACTCTAGCCTTCCTTGACTTCTTTTTTAACCCTAGAAGATGCCAGCCCTGTTCCCATGTTAACACCCCTGCAAGGGCTGTGCTCTCTGCATGGTGGGCATTTCCCCCAGAGACCCTCGTTGCTAAGTCCTTACCTCCTTTGAAAAGTCACCATCTCCATAAGACCCACCACGACCTTTTAAAAATAAAAACCTTTCTTTTTGTGTGTGTGATCACTGAAAGAAATTGTACATTATTATCAGATTATCAGAATCACTATTTTGTTGGCACTGATATTGGTATTTTTGTTATATACTTTACAGTTATTAAGTCCTTGCAGTTTTTGAGTAAACTAAATGGAACATGTATTACATGGAAACTTCTGTACCTCCATACCACTCTTCCATGGAAGAGCGAGCTTTTTGAAGTAACCTAAAAGGAGCCGTCAAGGAGATCACGTTTACAACATGGTGGGAGCACCCAGATAATGAGTCTACTTGACAAGGTGTCAATCAAGAGTCACCAAGTCCTACTGATTGCCCAACACCTATTCAGTTTCCTCTTCAGGTTGAAACTAGAAAGTAATCTAAAGATGCCCGTGATGTCTTTGTTATACAAACACATTCCCATTTCAGGAAAGAGGATGCCTAGGGTCAACTTACTGAAGGATCTGGTTAATTATTCAAATAAATACAGTACTTACATAAAGAATACAGTTACTAGCTTTCTTCATATTCTCACATTTTAAAAAGAACTACAGAAGTTTTGTTCATGTTTTAAGCAGTTGAGTTAGTAAAAATCCTTTCTCCATTTCAGAGAATTACATTCCATTACTCCTCAATGCCAAATTTAAAGGTTATTCCATTGTTTCAAAGTACTGGTTGGGCTAGCACCTGTTATGGTACCTAAATAAATGGAGTTCACCAAACATACTCAACCACCTCCTCTTTGACAAAGGAGCCAACCACCCTCACTGGAGGAAAGATAGCCTGTTTAATAAATGGTGCTGGGAAAACTGGATTTCAACATGCCAAAGATTAAAACTAGACCCATACCTATCACCATGCAGTAAACTAAGATCGAAGTGGATTAAAGATCTAAATATTAAAACAGAAACACTAAACTTGCTGGAAGATAAGTTAGGTAGAACTCTTGAAGACATTGGCATAGGAAAAGACTTTATGAACAAAACAGTAGCAAGGGAACTAGCACAAAGAATCAACAACTGGGATCTCATCTTACTAAAAAGCTTCTGCACTGCAAGAGAAACCACCAACAGAGCTAACAGACAACCTACAATGTGGGAAAAAAATTTTAGCAGCTGTACCTCAGACAAAGAACTATTATCTAGAATATATAAAGAACTTTAAAAAAATCAAACCCCCCAAATTCAAAGAACCAATTCAAAAATAGGCATCTGAAATGAACAGACATTTCTCAGATAAAGAAGTAAAAGCAGCAAATAAATATATGAAAAACTGTTCAACATCACTGGAGAGATGCAGATGAAAACAATGCTGAGATTCCACCTCACCCCAGGAAGAATGGCTGCTATCAAGAAATCAACCAATAACAAATGCTGCTGGGGGTGTGGGGAGAAAGGAACCCTTCTCCATTGTTGGTGGGAATGCAGACTCATGCAACCACTGTGGAAATCAGTATGGAGATATCTCAAAGAACCAGGACTAGAGGTCCCATTTGACCCAGCTATTCCCCTGCTGGGTATCTTCCCAAAAGTATTAAAAGAATCATACCACAGAGATATATGTGTACCCATGTTTATAGTGGCACAATTTGTAATAGCTAAGGCTTGGAAACAGCCCAAGTGCCCATCAACTGGAAACTGGATAAAGAAGATGTGTTTTTTTTTATAAAATGGAGTACTAATCCAGCCATAAAGAACAAGAAACTAGAGACATTTATAGCTAAATGGATGCATATTGAGGCTATATTCTAAAGTGAAATAAATAGGACACACGTGTAAATACGGAATAGTTTCTCTGTTGTGAGAAACTGAAAGTGTAAATAAGGATTAAAATGATTAAAACAAATAATTTATAATTTGAAATAGGAAGAAAAGGTCCAAAGGGGTAGGGGAAGGGGAAAGGAAAGAAGAGAAAGGAAAAATTATGAGAAAAGGAAAAATGGAAACTAAGTCCTTGTAAATAGGGAAGGGTGGAGGTGGTGAAGGGAGGACAGGGAATAGGGAAAAAATAAGAACCAAGATACATCATGTACAGGCACAAGTACCCAATGATAAATGTAAACGTATTGCATACTTAAAATGTACCGATAAAAGAATTTAAGCTAAATAAAAAATAAATAAATAAATAAATGGAGTTCAATATAACACCTACCAGTACCTTCTGCTTCACTTTTAAATCCTTTTTTGGTGTTTGTGTGTGTAACTCACAAGAGTGATGGACACACTCTTTCACCCAGCCCTTGTTCTGCTACTCCACAATATAGCAGATCACCTGGTCATTTCTCCTCTAGGAGCTGCTGGATAGTCTCTTGATTGGCTATGGCCTTGCCTTTCAGTCTGTACCATACAAAAGCCACCTACATCCCAAAAAGCTTCTAGGAACCCTACCCCTGGAACTGCCAACTGTGGCACTTCTAGACGAATGTAGTACCAAAATCACAACCATTCTTAACTCTGACTCTATATTACAAATCCCCTTTTTTCTCCTCTATTTTCCCCATAGCACTTATCTTGTTTATTGCCTATCACCCCTCCATACTAGAATGTAAGCTGCACGAGGGCAGGATTTTTATCTGAACCATTTGCTAATATATTCCAAGTGCCTAGAATAAGTACTCAATATTTATAAAATGAATGGACAAAATATTCATGCTTCTATCTGTAAAATGAAAATTAAGAGTAAAGTTGATTCTGAATACTATTTCATTCCAGAAAAAAATTCTATGCATTAATTTTAACAATATACAAAAATGTATAATGTTGTATACTGTTTAGATCAATTAGGTATTAACATTGTATTATTTATACTATCAATATGAGTTTTGTTTTAGTTTTTGTTTTGTAGTACTGAGGATTGAATCCAAGGCCTTCACACTGAGCTCCATCTCCAGTCTTTTTTTATTTTTATTTTGAGACAGGGTCTCACTAAATCACTAAGTTACCCAGCGTGGGCTCAAACTTGTGATCCTCCTGCCTCAGCCTCTCAGCATGCTGGGACTACAGGCCTATGTCACCATGCCTAGCTGATACACAGTTTAATTTTTTTATTTGTAGAGAAATATGATAGGCTAATCAATTATACAAAAAGCTTCCGGCCTAAAATATACTAAAATGCTCAGGGACAAATGTAATGGAAATATAAGAAAAGGATAAATGAGTGATATAAAATTTTATTTAAAGAAAATCTTTTTCATGCGATTTTTAAGTGGATGATAGATGCATTAGGATATTTAGGTTCCCTTGGATACACTTAAGAATGATGTCACAATCTTCTTTTAAAATGTCAATACTTAGGATAGAAATAACAAAGCTTGCCATTATTTAAACTTAACAACGAAACATTTTTAGATACGACCTTTAAAAGTATAAGAAGAAACACAGTTTTTCTAGTTTTCTTTACGTAAACAAGCAAGAAATTTTGCAGACCACAATCCTAAAGCATTCCAAGGGAGCTATGCTACCACCTTGGCTGGGGCTTTTCCTGGTAAAACATCTGAATTTGCACAGCATGCTTTCTGACCTAGATAGACAGACCCACACTTGAAAGCTTTCTTTTCATCTTGTATTTTTTTTTTTTTTAGGGGAGATTTTTTTTTGGTTTTTTGAGCCAGGATCTCACCAAGCTGTCCAGGCTTGCCTGGAAGTGAAGATCCTCTTGCCTCCGCCTCTTCCTGAGTGCTGGGACTACAGGTATTGCTTCCGTTCTTTAGCAGCTCCACCTCCTAGCATTAGGAACTTTCTTTGGGTGAGAAGAGTATAGAGCTTGAACCTCTTCATTCCAGGGGTAGAGACAGAGCTCCCACCTGTAGCACTGCCCACCTAGAAGTGACTATAATGAAATATATCATGAAAACAACCTAACATTGACAGCTTCCAGCATAGTTAGCATCATATTTTAGTGTTAACCAAATACACATAGTTAAAAGTAATCCAAGTTGCTTCTGAAAAAAATCACTTTAGGGCGGGGGATTTAGCTCAGTGGTTCCCCCACCTGCCTCGAAAATGCAAGGTCCCAAGTTCGATCCCTGATACCAAAAAACAAAACAAAACAACAACAAAAAATTCACTTTACATTGATCAACCTAAGCACTACAAGTGTTTTCCATATTTCTAAAGGTAACTTAGTAAACTCTGTCATCTCCTTGGGCTTAACATGTTTGAAAATGATTTTGATGTGCATTTGACTATCAGCCACTTGTCCTTTTAGCTTTAGAGGAGGCCAAAGACTTGACAAGGAAGAGAAAACAGAGCAGAGCCAGGGCTCCATCTTTGTTTTTCTTTCGCTTTAAAAAGCTGTCACAGGGCCGGGGATTTAGCTCAGTGGTTCCACTGCCTGCCTCATAAGTGCAAGGACCCAAATTCAATCCCCGGTACCAAAAAAAAAAGCTGTCATACCTGCTGTCCATACTAGACCGAGCATAGGCCACAAGGGCAGCTATGGACAGAATCCCGGGGGGGGGGGGGGGGGCGCAAAGCAGGAAGAAGGAATTAGGAGGGAGGGGAGGGAAAGCCACAGTGTACCCTCAGCAGCAGTCCTCAGTATTCAGAGGCTTGGAGACCTCCAACCAGGAGGGACACAGCAGTGCCACACCCCTCCATGGGCCTCAGACTTCCCAGTCATGCAGTGAAGGTTTCCTTCAGTTCCTGCCATGCGCTAAGTGCGGTACTGAGGGGTCCAGAGAGAAATCTAGCACAGCACATGTCTTGAGTAGCTGCCAGTCTAGAGTGGACTCTTAATGGCCAATTTGGAACATGTGGGAGGAACACTGAGAGAAAAATGAAAGAATCCTGCCCAAGGGAGTTCAAAAGTCTTCCCAAAAAGTGACATTTCAGTGAGGGGAAGTATAGGTTGACCAGCAGAAAAGGATGGAGTGAGAAAAGGATGAATGACTTTCAAAGGAAAAGAAACAGCCTAGAGATGAAAGGAGTTGGTGTATCTGGAATAGTTAGAAAAAAATTCAATATATAGCCGAGGATATACTTGGATCGTATATAAAACAAAACATGGTTACACATTGCATTATTTGCTATAGCAAATAGAAACAAATGTTTATCAAGAAGGGACTAGTTAGCCCATTGTGGTGCCATATGCCTGTAATCCCAGGTACTGTGGAGGCTGAGGCAGAAAGATCCCAAGTTTGAGGCCAGCCTTGCAATTTATCAAGAACCTGTCTGAAAATCTGAAAAAAGGGCTAAGGATGTATCTCAGTTGTAAACCACTTGCCTAGCATGCATGAGACCTTGGGTTCAATCTTGAGTACCGCAAAATAAATAAATAAAAAGGGGAGGGGACCAGTTGAACAAATTATGACATAGCTATATAAGAAAACACTACGTAATTGTAAGAGTAAAAATGTTCACTGGCCTTATATTGAAACATCTAAAAGAGTTACTGCCAAATGGAAGAGAAAGTTCTAGAATAGTGTGGCTATTATGCTATCTTTTGTGTTTAAGAGGAGGAGAAATAATATCTAACAATATGGTTGTATGAGATGGGGTAGGGATGGGGAGATGGAGAGGTGGGAAGGAAGGGAATTTTTCACTGTACAATTTCTTTTTTAAACCATGTAAATGTATTACCTATTCAGGAAAACAGAAACTTGATTCAGCCACTTGAAATTCCAAGACACTGAAACCTAGGCTGTCTGGGATGCATATTCGTATTCCTCTCCTTCAGGACTCAGTGAGGCTCCAACAACATTTGTTAGAGTCAGGGGCTTTCTTCCTGCTCTGACTAGGCCATGAGTTTCCTGATGACAGAAGTTCTTTTTCCCCAGGTTCTCTGGATCCTAACACTAGGCTCACACACAGCAAGTGTCAGAAAATATTTGTTGAATGAATGCATGGAGAAGAGAGACTGGGATAAGACTGGAAGATAGACGAGGGGCTAGACTATGAAGGACAACGTGCTGAGGTACTGAACTCCACTTGGAGCCATGTATGTTGGGCTTGTTTTTATTCTCTTATTGAGGTATAATTTACATATTAAAACCTCCCTTCAGCTGGATGTGGTGGCCCATAACTGTAATCCTAGCACTCTGGGAGCCCAAGGCAGGACTGCAATTTTGAGCCCAGCCTGGGCAATTTTGAGACACCCTGTCTCAAAATAAAAAGAGACGGGGATGGAGATCAGTAATAAGGCTCTGAGTTCAGTCCCCAGTACCACCACCAAAAAAATAAAAACTAACAAATAAGCAAAAAACCACTTTTCAATAGACAGTTTGATGCATTCAGTAAATGTCTATACAGTATCACACAACCACCACCACAATCAAGTTCTAGAACACTTTGTCCTTCAAAAAAGTCAATGCCCCATTGCAGTCAGTCCTCACCCCAACTCTTGGGCCCTGCTCCTTATTACAAAGATTTGGGTTCTTCTAGAATTCCACATAAATGGAATCATATGGAATTCAGTCTTTAATATCTACATTCTTTCACTCGCCATGTTGTTCTAAGATCCAAAATGTAACTGTGTATCAGTCTTTAGTTCCTTTTTGTCACTCTGTAATACAGGATAGGGTCTCTTTTTGGGGAGTGATAGAAATATTCTGGAATGAGGTAGTACTGAAGGTCATATAACATTGTGACTACACTAAAAGACCCCTAATTGTATACTTGAATTGGTAAATTCTCTGTTAAATAAATTTTATCTTTTAAAATATTACATTTTAGCCAGGCCTGGTGGTGCATGCCTGTATACCCAGCTATTTGTGAGGCTGAGGCAAGAAGATCACAAATTCAAGGCCAGTTTGGGCAATTTAACAAGACGCTGTCTCAGAATGAAAAATAAAAATGGTTGGGGGTATAGTGCAGTGGTAGCGGTCCCCTAAATTGAATTCTCAGTACTATACCATAATTATATTTTAGTAAGGATTGCAAGCATGGTTACTAAGTAAATAGTCTTTGGAGGCAAACCTGGTTCAGGTGTGCACTTCACTCTTCACTTAACATAAGAAGTTGGATAAATGGTTGTAAGTCTCAATTTCTTCATCCAAGAAATGTTAGTAAAATAGAGCTCCTCTCAGTGTGAAAACTGAATAAGGGAATGCACATAAAGCACTCCTCATGGTATGCCAGGTGCCTCATCAGTGTTGGCTACTCGTTAATCTACCTTGACTTGCTATATGTCACATCCATTGCAGGTATTGCTTGACTTAACACAAAGCAGGAACTTGTCTCAATCAACAGGTGGTAAAACTGAACCAGTAAGGGGTTAAAAAGTAACCTGTTGCCTACCATATGTAGGTACCACAAAAAAAAAAAAAAAAAAAGACAAAGACTGAGGAACTGTTCCAGATTAAAAGCACCAAATAGAAAGACAATGCATTGATCCAGCATTGGGTCTGGGAGAATTTTTTTTTTTCTGTATAGGACATTATTAATTGACAAAATTGGAAAATAGAGAATAGATTAAATAATACTATAGTAAGAAATTGATGTAGGGTTTTTGTTTTTGTTTTTGTTTTGTTTTGTTTCTCGTTTTTTGTTTTGTTTTTTTTGTTGTGTGTGTGTGTTTTTGTTGTTGTTTTTTGTTTTTGTTTTTGTTTTTTGACACAGGTCTCACTATGCTGCCTGTGTTGCCCAGACTGGCCTTGAACTTCTAATTCTCCTGCCTCAGCCTTCAGAGTTGCTGGGACTATAGGTGAGCACCACTATACCCACCCTAGTGGGGTTTTTTTTTGCAGGAGGGCACAGTACTGGGCATTGAATCCAGGACCTTCACACAGAGCTACATCCCTAGCTGTTTTTTGTTTGTTTGTTTTTGATGTTTGAGACATGGTGTTGCTAAATTGCTAAGTTCCCTAAGCTGAGCTCAAACTTGTGATCCTCCTGTGTCAGCCCCCCAGAATGCTGGGATTACAAGTGTGCACCAGCACACCCTGTTCTTGCTCTAAATTTCTTGATTTCGATAACTATAACGTGCAGGATGAGGACTGGGGTGGGGCAAGAAAGGCTCCTTGGTTGCAAAACTAAAGGAAGCCCTCTTGAGAGGCCTTGCTTGCCTTCCTCTTGTGCTAGCCTGGTGTTGTGGCTGCCCAAGAGAATATCCTGTTCTTAGGAAGTGCACACTGAGGTGTTAAGGGTAAAGGCATACCAGTGTGTAAAACTTAACGCTCCACTAGTTTGGGAATAATAATATAGGGTGGAGGGAGAGAATGTTAAAGGATATGTTGCAAAACATTAGTAACTGGTGAATCTGGGTAATTGGTATATGGACATTCTTTATATTATCCTTGCAAATTGTCTTTAAATCTGAATTGGTTTTAAACATTTAAGTCATTTATTCATATGATGAAGTTCCTTTAGCAGCAGAACTGGATTGGGTATGAGTGGTGGGGGCGGGGTGCTGAAGACTGAACCCAGGGCTTCACCAGTGCTAAGTGCATGCTCCATCACTTAGCTACACTCCCAGCCCCAGAGCTTGGATTTGAACTGTTTACAGCTCCAGCCTTCTACACAGTGTGTGGTGTGGTGCTACACTGCACCTAAACAGTTGTAGCCTGAAGACAAGGCCTCAAGGGGTCCTCCTGACTGGTGCCTCAAAGCAGTGTTTGTTCTTCAGCTTCACTACGCACACAAGTCACTTGGGGATCCTGTTAAGATTCAGATTCTGATGCGGTGGATGTGCTGAAGAGTCTACAGTCCTAATAGGCTCCTAGCCAGTGCTTCTGCTAGTCCATGGACCAGAGGTGCCAGAGGCATAGCCCCAGACTCTAGGGCCCAGACATGTAGGCCTTAAAATACAAAATTTATTGGAGGGGGGAATGGAAAGAAACACTAAATTATTTAGGGAAAGTGCACAGTAAAGATTCTACCCATTTGGAATGGTTTGCAAGCTGGATGTGGTGGTGCATACTTGTAATTGGCTCAAGCAGCACTTAGCTCACCACAAATTTGAGCTCAACCTGGGAAACTTAGTATGATCCCGTCTCAAAATAAAAAATTTTAAAAGGGCCAGGATATCTCTCAGTATTAAGGCCTTGGCTTCAATCCTCAGTACTATAATAAACAAACAGGCTAATAAGATGGTTCTTGATAAATTAAGCTTTTTTACTTTTCAAATATCCTTTCATTCAACAAACATGCCGAGTGAGCCTACTGGGTACCGTATTTTAGAATTCAGAACTGGATGGTGATGAAAATTAGCTGAACCAGGTCAAATTTAGCCAATATTTCCCTTCCTCCAGCAGACTCCAAATCAGCATTCAATCCAAGGAGTTTTAGTCCAACAAGTGAACTTGGCATCTAACAGTTTCACTCAGTGTCACAGGCACAAGAGAGAACATTACAAGCAGGGAGTGCTGGAAATGACAAGTTCATCAACAGCAAAAAAAAAAAAAAAAAGTTGGCAGTTGTGTTGTTGGCATCATTTTAGTGATAAAACACTCTTCTAATGAATATTTGTGTTGTATTTTTTAGCTTTCAACTTTGAGGGGGAAACTACCCTAGCTAAACAATGCCAAATTTTTTTCATACTTTATAAAACATTATTCTTGGGAGACAACTTGGAGGAAAATAATTAACTTTACCCAGGTCCAAAATCACAGTGCCTCTTTTCTTTGAAAGACTCAGGGATAATCCAGCAGCACAGTTCTGAGGTAGAAATTAGGCCCAGCAGACAAGTACCGAAGAGACAGCAGGAGGCTAAGAACATTTGAGTAGGCCACACACACACACACACAAACACACACAGGAAGAGCTGTATGAAGGGGAGGGACACACAAGGGTGGTCTCAGGCCTAACACAAGAGGGGTAGTTCTCACCTCTCTGAGGCTCCTGGAACAGACCCTTCTGTCTCTTTCTCCCTGCAGCTGCTGCCTGTCTGCATTTGCTTCTTCCTCTTCTTTCTTGGCTAACTTTCATTTCCCTGGCATTTCTGACCAGCTTCACCCTGTTGCTTCATTTGAGCTGTCCCCACACTTCCTTCCCTCTGTGCTGCCAACATCTGCATCATCCTAAGGAGCCAGTTCCTAAGGCATACTGGGCCAAAGAAGCCTCTGGGGTTGGGGTTCCTGGGCCTTCAAGGGCCTCATTTTTTGTTTGTTGGGTTTGTTTTGTTTTTGAGACAGGGCCTCACTATGTAGTTCAGGTTCACTTTGAAATCATTATGTAGCCCAGACTGGCCTCAGACTCACAGCAATCCTCCTGCCTCAGCCTCCTGAGTACCGGGATTACAGGCATGCACCACCACACCTGTCTCTCTTTAATCAGGAAAGAAATGACCACCAGACACCCCTAACCCTCATGCCTACCCCAAGACCACTGGTTGTATCTATTTCCCTTTCTCCTTTTCAGAGAGGTTGGGTACCAGGTCACTTCCCAGTGGGTTCAGCAATAACACTGATACTCTTTAAGAAAGATGTGCTGCATTGAGGCGATATTCTTAAGTGAAATAAATAGGACACACATGTATAAATGCCAAATAGTTTTTCTGGTGTAAGAAACTGAAAGTGTAAATAAAGACTAAAATGTATAATAGGTAATGTGAAATAGGAAGAAAAGGGGCAAAGGGGAAGGAAGTGGGAGGGCTAGGGGAAAGGATAGAAGGGAATGGGATTAATATGAGAAAATGGAAAAATAGGAACAAAATCTTTGCAAATAGGAATGGAGGGGTTGAAGGGAGGGCTGGGCAAGGGTGAAAAATAAGAACCAAAAGATTATGTAAAGGTGCAAATTTCCAATGATGAAAGTCATTATATTGTATACCTAAAATGTACCAATGATTAGAATGAATAATCCATAAGGCAAAATAGGAAGAAAAGGTCGAAAGGGGTAGGGGTAGTGGGAGGGGCAGGGGAAAGGAAAGAAGGGAAAAGAAAAATGATGAGAAATGGAAAAAATGGAAATAAAGTCTTTGTAAATAGGGAAAGGTGGAGGGGGTGAAGGGAGGGCTAGGAATGGGGAAAAAATAAGAACCAAGATGCATCATATAAAGGTACAATTCCTAATGAGAAATGTGATTGTGTTGTATACCTAAAATGTACCAATAAAATAATTTAACAAAAAAAAAGAAAAAAGAAAGAAAGATGTGCTGGCCAAAAGTCCCTCTCCGGCCTGGGCTGTCTTGCTCATAATAGAGATACGCAGTGTGATAAAAAAATACGGTGGATGTTAAAAAAAAATTTAAATAACATTACAGTAAAAGACACATTGCCATTAAACCTCTTCAAAATACTCTTTCTCACATACACAAATAAGTGGTTATTCTTGCCAATTCCTGAAGCAGTTCTGGAAGTCCTTTTTCATGAGTGTCATTATTTATGCTGTAATGGCTGCCCTTGTATCCTGAACTGACTCAGAATGTTTACCTTTCGTGATCATTTTGACTGTAGGGAAAAGCCAGAAGTCACCTGGTGCCAGACAAAGCCTGCCTTTCTGTTCGATGGTACTCAACAGTAACATTCACCATATTTTTTATCATAACTCCTAAAAACACTCATTAAAGAGGAATTCCAGAACCGCTTCAGAAAGTGGTAAGAATGATGGGATAAGTCTGTTAGAGGCGAGAAGGTTAATGGCAATACCTGTATGTCTTTTAGTGTAACAACTCTTTAATTTAAACATTCACTGTATATGTTGATCATACCTCATAATTAGGATAGCCACTGAGTTGTGAAGTTGGTCTGAACTTGCCCAGGCTACACCATTAGTTAGAATTCAGGTCCAGACTCTGGTCCTAAGCATAGTCTACAAAAGCTCCTTGGAAAATGTTCTTTGTTGAAAGGTTTGACACAAAGGTGTAGGAATGTGGACTTGTGAGTCCTGACCCTGCAGCCTGCTCTGCATCCTCACCTCTTCTAAGGGGAAAATCCAGACTGGATTCCTCAGCCAAAGCCACCCCAGAGTGAACACAGGCCCAAGCCTCTCCTCCCCTCTTCTCCCCCTCCTCTGTCTTTGCCAGTCTGATTCTTCCTGAGGTCCCCCTCTCCTCCTCCTGAGGACTCCACTCCACTGATCTCCTCCAAACAACCACAAGCCACTCCTCAGGCACCTGATTTTGTTCTGTCTTGTGTGTTTATATTCTACTTCATTAGAAGTCAGTAGCATAGAGACTTCACTATAGATGAACTTTGAGGTTAAGCAGAGAAACCATTCAAATCCTAACTCTAGCCAGGAGTGGTGGTGCATGGCTGTAGTCCCTGGGAAGCTGAGACAGGAGGTTCACAAGTTCAAGCCCAGCCTGGTCAGCTTAGTGATATAGCAAGACCCTGTCTCAAAATAACAAATAAAAAGGGCTGGGATGTAGCTCAGTGTAAAGACCCCAGGTTCAATCCCTAATACTGTAAAGAAAAAAAGTAATAATACATAATCAATCAATCCTATCAGCATATGCTCCTGGGCAAATTACTGAACCCATCTCAACTTCAGTTACTTCCTATACATAAGTAGGTATCATAACACTTGTTTAATTTTTCCCCTAAGGGTTTTTTTAGGAGGTCCCTCAAAGGTAAATGAAAATTCTTAACCAACAAAAATTTATTGAGTGTCTACCATTTGCTCAGTGCTGCCTTAGATAGGAAAATAGTGGTATGTGAGGTAAATTCCTTGCCATTTATTTTTATTTTTATTTTTTTGTTTTTTGGTTTTTTTCCCTTGCCATTTAAAGAGCTTACATTCTAGTGAGTAATACATATGATGAACATGTAACCAATATGGAAAATGTAACTAAATTATCCATATTGGATATATAATAGATACAGATAATATAAATAGCTGATCTAACTAAATTGGATAATTTAATCAAATAGTGGGCAATATAATTAAATTGCAGCCATTGTTATTTTTTTAAAGACCATTGAGAGTGATTAGGTTTGGAGAAGGAGTAGGATACTATTTTGAATAGGGCAATCAGAGGAGGTTCTCTGAGGAAGTGACATTTGAGCAGGGACCTAAATGATGTAAAGGAGAGAGATTTGCACTAACCTGGGAAGAGCAGATGTAAAGATTCTGAAACAGAAATAATTTCAGTGTACTCACAAGACAGGACATCACAAGAGACAAAGAAAACTTTATGTGTAGTGTAGGTTGAGAAGCTATACAGGGCTGGGAATATAGCTCAGTGGTAGAGTGATTGCCTAGTACATGCAAGGCCCTGGGTTCAGTCTCCAGTACTGAAAAAAGAAAGAGAAGGAGAACAGACTGAAATCCTTTGAGAAGCATCAATAAATTTAAAAACCCATAGGGCTAGCCTGCCTGCCTCTGCCCCTTTTGAGTGACTGGGGCTCCAGGCCCTGCCCAAAAGACCATCCACATCCAAGCTTTACATCCAGATGCTATACTGCCAGTGTTGACATTGGGACAGAGTGCTGCTGTTTCAGTCACCACAAACATTAAATCCAGGAAGGACACAAATCAAGGAGGGAAGAGAAGATCTGCCCCTCTGTGGGTTGGCGATTTCTTACACAATGTGAGGACTCCCCAGCCTTCCAAACTTGGTCTGGACCCCATCCTATTGGCCAACACATGGTAGATTCCCCTGCCTCAGCCCTAAGCTCTTACTGCTCTGTTGTCCAACAGAGATGGTGCCACCAGTATTAGCTTGCTGATTTATCTTTACATTTATGATTCTGTTTATAGGTGAGATATGTTTTAGCTGTTTTCTCTGGAACCCGTGCTTTTATCAAAACTAAATGTTGTATCTATATCCCTGATGCCAGTGTTAATATATCTAGTCTTATGCCACACGTGAAAGCCCAAATTAATACCTCTTCTGATCCTGTCCTTTCTAGAGGAGATATACTAACCCATTGATTTGGTTCCTTAGGCTCTTAGTGGGAAAAACTGATTGTTGTTTTCATTTGGATGGCTAATCTTTGTTTCTTTTTTACTCATGCACCCATTCCGCTGCTATACACTGTGTACAAGCCAAACAAATGGCCTCATGGCATACCATTTACACAGTGCCAAACCCCTCACAGCACATTACAGGAGAAGGAACTGAGTGAGACTGTAAGAGTCAGTTATGAGGATGAAAAATAGCAATTCAGCTTGACTTGACTGTGGCCATCTTGAGCAACAACTGCTCTTGAGTAATCTTTGTCTGTTTTCCCCAGTTTCCTAACATACTATAAGTAAACTAAACTATGAGAGTAGTATGTAAAGCTTTATTTCTGGATCCTGGTGCCATCAGTGCCAAGAATGTGCCTGACATCTTTGGTATAAACTTGAGATAAACCCAGTACATTCCAGATTGGATGTACTTTTATACTGACCCCTCCTTCTGATCAAAGCATGGTGGTCTTTTTTTTTTAAATTAAATTCTTTCATTGCTACATTGTAGGTATACAACACAATTACATTTCTCATTGAGAATTGTACCTTTACATAATGCATCTTGGTTCTTATTTTTTCCCCATTCCTAGCCCTCCCTTCACCCCCTCCACCTTTCCCTATTTATAAAGACTTTATTTCCATTTTTTCCATTTCTCATCATTTTTCTTTTCCCTTCTTTCCTTTCCCCTGCCCCTCCCACTACCCCTACCCCTTTCGACCTTTTCTTCCTATTTTGCCTTATGGATTATTCATTCTAATCATTGGTACATTTTAGGTATACAATATAATGACTTTCATCATTGGAAATTTGCACCTTTACATAGTCTCTCTTGGTTCTTATTTTTCACCCTTGCCCAGCCCTCCCTTCAACCCCTCCATTCCTCCCTATTTACAAAGATTTTATTCCTATTTTCCCATTTTCTCATATTAATCCCATTCCCTTCTATCCTTTCCCCTAGCCCTCCCACTTCCCTCCCCTTTGCCCCTTTTCTTCCTATTTCACATTACCTATTACACATTTAGTCCTTATTTACACTTTCAGTTTCTCACACCAGAGAAATTATTCGGAATTTATACATGTGTGTCCTATTTATTTCACTTAAGAGTATCGCCTCAATGTGCATCCACTTAGCTATAAATGTCTCTAATTTCTCATTTTTTATGGCTGAGTAGTACTCCATTTTATTAAAAAACCACATTTTCTTTATCCAGTCTCCAGTTGATGGGCATTTGGGCTGTTTCCAAGTTTTAGCTATTACAAACTGTGCTGCTATGAACATGGGCGCACATATATCACTGTGGTATGATTCTTTTAATTCTTTGGGGAAGATTCCCAGCAGTGAAATAGCGGGGTCAAATGGGACTTCCAGTCCTAGTTCTTTGAGGTATCTCCGTACTGATTTCCACAGTGGTTGCACCAGTCTACACTCCCACCAGCAGTGGAGCAGGGTTCCTCTTTCCCCACAGCCCCGCCAGCATTTGTTATTGGTTGATTTCATGACAGCAGCCATTCTTTCTGGAGTGAGGTGGAATCTCAGCGTTATTTTCATTTGTATCTCTTGAATGACCAGTGATGTTGAACCTTTTTTCATGTATTTATTTGCTATTTCTACTTCTTTGTCTGAGAAATGTCTGTTCATTTCAGATGCCCATTTTTGGATTGGGTCTTTCAATTTGGGAGGTCTGATCTTTTTAAGTTCTTTATAGATTCGAGATAGTAGACCTTTGTCTGAGGAAAAGCAGGTGAAGATATTTTCCCACATTGTGGGTTGTCTTTTCACACTGCTGGTGGTTTCTCTTGCTGTGCAGAAGCTTTTTAATAAGAAGTGATCCCATTTGTTGATTGTTTGTGCTAGTTCACTAGGCAACTGAGGTTTTGTTCATAAAATTTTTTCCTACACCGATGTCTTCAAGAGTTCTACCTAAGCTCTGTTCCAAACGGGTTCAGAGTTTCTATTTTAATATTTAGATCTTTAATCCATTTTGATTTTAGTTTAGTGCATGGCAAGAGATACAGGTCTAGTTTTAATCTTTGGCAAGTTGAAGCCCAATTTTTCCAGCACCATTTATTAAAGAGGCTATCTTTCCTCCAGTGAGGGTGTTTGGCTCCTTTGTCGAAGATGAGATGGCTGAGTGTGTCTGGCATTGTTTCTGCATCTTCTAATCTGTTCCACTGGCCCTGAGGTCTGTTTCTTTGCCAGTACCATGCTGTTTTTATCACAGTAGCTTTGTAGTAGAGTTGCAGGTTGGGGATTGTGATACCCCCTGCCATGTCTCTGTTACCTAGAATTGCTTTTGCTATTCTGGGTCTCTTCTTGTTCCAAATCAATTTTTGGATTGTTTTCTCAAAGTCCGTGAAGTATGCTGCTGGGATCTCAATTGGAATTGCATTAAATCTATATAGCAGTTTTGGAAGTATGGCCATTTTCACTATATGAATTCTTCCTAGCCAGGAGCAGGGGATGTCTGTCCATTTTCTGATATCATCTTCAATCTCTCTTTTCAGAGTGCCATAGTTTTCAGAGAAGAGGTCTTTGATTTCCTTCATTAGGTTGATTCCTAGGTATTTCAGTTTTTTGGATGCTATTGTGAAAGGAATTGTTTGCCCTATTTCTCTCTCAGTGAGTCTGTCATTCGTGTAGAGGAAAGCTATTGATTTTTGTGTGTTGACCTTGTAACCAGCTACTTGACTGAATTTGGTTATTAAGTCTAGAAGACTTTTGGTGGAGTTCTTGGCGTCTTCTATATAGAGTATCATATCATCTGCAAATAATGACAATTTGACTTCTTCATTACCTATCTTTATTCCTTTTATTTCTTTCACTTGTCTAATTGCCGTGGCTAATGTTTCCAGAACTATATTGAACAAGAGTGGTGATAGTGGACATCCTTGTCTTGTTCCTGATTTTAGTGTGAAGGATTTCAGTTTTTGACCATTTAGTATGATATTGGCTGTTGGTTTTTCATAGATGGCTTCTATCAGTTTGAGGTAGAGACCATCTATTCCAATTTTTTGTATGGTTTTTATCATAAATGCATGTTGGATTTTGTCAAATGCTTTTTCTTCGTCTATGGAGAAAATCATATGGTTTTTGTCCTTGGCTCTATTGATATAGTGTATTACATTGATTGATTTTTGTATATTGAACCATTCCTGCATCCCTGGGATGAATCCCACCTGATCAGGGTGTATGATCTTCTTGATGATCTTCTGCATTCTATTTGCCAGTATCTTTTTAAGGATTTTTGCATCTATGTTCATTAGTGAGATTGGCCTATAGTTCTCTTTTTCGGTTGAGTCTTTCCCTGCTTTGGGGATCAAGGTGATGCTTGCTTCCAGGAATGAATTCGGGAGTATTGCTTCCCTTTCAATTTCACTGAAGAGTTTAAACAGTAGTGGCAGCAGTTCCTCTCTAAATGTCTTGTAGAATTCTGCAGTGAAGCCATCAGGGCCCAGGCTTTTCTTAGTTGATAAGTTTTTAATTACATTTTCAATTTCATTGGTTGATATTGGGTTGTTCAGAATTTTTAGGTCTTCTTCATTCAACTTTGGTAATTCATATGTATCTAGGAATCTGTCCATTTCTTCTGTGTTGTCCATCTTATTGGCGTATAGGTTCTGGAAGTAGGTATTGATGATCCTCTGGATTTCTGCTGGGTCTGCTGTCATTTCACCCTTTTCATTCCTAATTGCATGGATTTGGGCCTTTTCTTTCCTCTTTCTGAAAAGGTTGGCTAAGGGTTTGTTAATTTTGTTGATTCTTTCAAAGAACCAACCCCTGGCTTCATTGATTTTTTGTATTGTTCTCTTAGTTTCGATTGCATTGATTTCTCCTCTGATCTTTATAATTTCCTCCCTTGTATGAGCTCTGGGGTTGTCCTGCTCTTCTTTTTCTAGAAGCTTGAGGAGCAGCACAGGTTGTTTAATTGGGCTCATTCTGTTTTCCTAATATGCATATTCACTGCTATGAATTTCCCTTGTAAAACTGCTTTCATTGTGTCCCATAGATTCCGATATGTTGTATTGTCATTGTCATTTAATTGAAGGAACTGTCTGATTTCTTCTTTAATTTCCTCTGTGACCCATTGGTTATTCAGAAGTGTGTTGTTCAATTTCCAAGTGTTTATGAAACTTTTCCAGTTTCTTTTGCTATGATCTCCAATTTCATCACGCTATGGTCTGATAATATACAGGGGATAACTTCAATTCCTTTGCACTTACTTAAACATGTTCTATGTGTGAGTATGTGGTCTATTTTTGAGAATGATCCATGTGCAGCTGAGAAGAATGTGTATTCTGACTTTGTGGGGTGGAAGACTCTGTAAACATCTGTTAAGTTCATTTGTTCAAGAGTTCGATTGAGTTCTAGCATTTCATTACTTATTTTTTGTCTAGTTGATCTATCTATTTGTGACAGTGGGGTGTTGAGGTCCCCCACTACAATTATGCATATAGGACTTTTCATGTCCGTTAGTATTTGTTTTATATAGTTGGGTGCACTAGTGTTTGGTGCATAGATATTTATGATTGTCATCTCTTCCTCTTGGATTCTTCCCTTTATAAGGATGTAGTGTCCTTCTTCATCTCTCTTAATCAGTGTTGGTTTGAAATCTACTTAATCTGCAAAGAGGATAGCTACTCCTGCTTTTTTTCAGGTTCCTGTCACATGGAGTATTGTTTTCCACCCTTTAACTTTCAGTCTATGAGTTTCCTTTTGAATTAAGTGTGTTTCTTGTATGCAGCATATTGTTGGATTTTGCTTCTTGACCCATTCTGCCCATCTATTTCTTTGGATTGGTGAATTGAGACCATTAACATTGATGGTTATAACTGAAACGTATTGACTTGTCATTGCCATGACATTTTCTTTTTGTTGGGTTCTCCCCCTTTACATTTAATTTCTTGTCATGCCAGATGGGTTCATTCTGCTTTGCTTCCTGGGGTTGTGATCCTCAATGTCTGTTCCTAGGATATTGTGTCAAATTCTTTGGAGTGCTGGTTTGGTATTCACGAATTTCCTAAGGTGCTCTTTGTCATGAAGGTATCTTATTTCTCCATCAATTTTGAAAGCTCGTTTTGCAGGGTACATCAATCTGGGTTGGAGGCTGTTTTCTTTTAGGGCTTGGAATATGTCACTCCAAGCTCTTCTTGCCATGATGGTTTGTGTTGAGAAGTCTGCTGTGATTCTCATGGGCTTTCCTTTGTATGTGATTTGTTTCTTTTCTCTGACTGCTTGGAGAACTTTGTTCTTCTGTTGTGTTTCTGGAATCTTAACAATTATATGCCTATGTGTAGATTTTTTTTGATCAAGGCTATTTGGAGTCCTATATGCCTCGCTTATCTGTATGTCAAGCTCTTTTCCCCTGCTTAGGAAGTTTTCTGCCATTATTTCTGTGAAGAGATTTTTTATGTCATCTGCACTCTCTCCTGTTTCTTCATTGACTCTGATCAGTCTTATGTTATTCTTCTTTGCATCATCTAGCAGCTGCTGGATTGATTTCTCATGTTCCCTTATAATTTTGAAGCAATTTTTCTTTTCCTGGTCCCTAATTGCAATCTTATCTTCTATATCTGAAATTCTGTCCTCACATTGGCTCATTCTGCTGTGTAGACTTTCAATGGGAGTTTTTCATGCCCTGGAAATCTATTTGCATCTGTTTTATGGATTCCATTTGTTTCTTATGTTGGGATTCCATCATGTTCCTCAGCTCCTCTCTAGATTTATTAATCATGTCTTGCACTAGGGGCACAATTTCTCCTGTTATCTGAGAAATTATTTCTGATTTCATTTTTTCCAGATCCCCTTTTGTTGCCAGTTCAGTGGGTCCAGGTGGTTGACCATCAGAGTGTTCCATCTCATTTCCCTTTGGGGTTGCTGTAGGTGATCTGGAAGTCTGGTTTTTAGACTTATTTACGTGTTTTCTCATTCCGACTGGGGCGGGGGCAGGGGCTGTTTGCGCCTGCACAGATTACCTCCTCTGAGCTGGGAGAGGTGGGAAAGGGGCCAGGAGCATCGGTAGGGATGGTGACCCAAAAGCCCTTTCTTGTGGGCTGGGAGCAGCAGGGGGGATGGTGGCCGGGAAGCCCCTTCCTCTGGACCAGGAGCAGTGGGATGGTGGCTCAGAAGCCCCTACCTTTGGGCCGGGTGCGGTGGGAGGGCTGGTGGCCCGGAAGCCCCTTCCTCTGGGCCAGGAGTGGAGGGACAGAAGGTGGCCCAAAAGCCCTTTCCTCTGGGCTGGGAGCAGCGGGAGGGATGGTGACCAGGAAGCCCCTTCCTCTGGACCAGGAGCAGTGGGACGGTGGCTCAGAAGCCCCTACTTCTGGGCCAGGAGCAGCGGGACTCAGTACCTTGGTCTGGTGGTCTGATGTCCTCTGCGTCTTTATAGTATGGAACCAGGTGGCTGCCTGTCTGCAGCGGGGTGATTCGGCGTCTTCCGTGTGACTGGGGACCTCGGTAGGGTGTGGGCAGACCTGCCTGTCTGCAGCAGGGTGATTCGGCATCTTCTGCGCGACCAAAGCATGGTGGCGTGTTCCGTGCGACCAAAGCATGGTGGTCTTGCTGCCACCCGGGACCATACTTCTGTCAGGAAGACCTGCACTGTGCACAGTCCTGGATCTGTCTACCCTTTCTTTGTCCTCATGGCACCTTGCAATCAGTTCTTATACACTGGGATGGGTAATTCTGGAATGGTTCTTTGAAAGAAGACCCAGAAGGAGTCAGTCAAAGAAGAACATGATAAAATGGTGGAAGCAGAGACTGATGTGACATACTTTGAATATAGAGGAAGGGGCCAAAAAACCCAAAGAATACAGGCGCCACTAGAGGTTGAACAAGACAAAGAAATGGATTCTTCTCTAGAGAAGAAACCAGTCCTGTCAACACCTCTCCTTTAGCCCTTTGAAACTACTTTTGGATTCTGATCTCCAGAATGATAAGATAATGAATTCATACTGCTTTAAACTGCTATGTTTGTGGTAATTTATGACAGTGGCAACAGGAAATGAATACATATGGGGTATAGATTCTGATTCTGTAAGTCTGAGTTGGGAGCCCAATAGTATGTTTTTTCCTCCGGCCAAATATCTCACCACCACTTTTCTGACAACACACTCCATCTTTTTTGACTACAAGTGTGAACATACGATCAAGGGTTAACAAATCATGGCACTTTATTGGCCCAGAGCTTGAGCCTGGTCCATAGGTGAATGTATGGCCCACATTGGGAGATCACAGTCCTTCTCTAGAAATTTACACATGGAAGCCAGAATGCATTGTGCTGGAATGTGGTTGAAGATTCAAAGATGTCACATTAGGAGAGAACATCAATTTGCTGTGGCTGGCAGTCATCTTCTCTGACTAGATAAAGAAAGCACATATACAGTAGGAAACAAGGTAATAAACAGAAGGAAGAAGAGTTGAATGTTGGAAGAAGAGTTGAATATTAGAAGAAGAAAGAAAGTCCTACTCCTTTGAATCCTTGGATCCAGTTATATGTGATGCTGCTGCCATCCCTGTTCTTTTGACATGTGAGAAATTAATAAATCTCATTACAGTATTGTTCATGCTAATTGAATTGGTCTTCAGTCCCTTGAAATAGAAAGCCTTTTAACTGTCATACTGAGGTGTTATCTGCAATAGCTGCATGAATCCCTTACATAGTCTTTCTCCTTAACCATTTCTATGTCCAATATCAACATTTTCATAATTGTTTATGTAATTTTACCCTAGATGGATCAGAATTTAAATACAAATTACTTAGAGACTTAATCTTTTTGTGTTTATCATTTGCACTAACTACTTTAGAATAAACATTTCTACGTATAAACCACTTTCTGTCTCAACCACATAGTCAGTCCCCAGCCACTAACTGCATGTTCAGGCTGATTCTCTTTTGATCCCTGCTCTCTTCCATCTATTCAATAACAAGAAATTCTCAAGTGATGGCTCTTTTCCAATGAAAACAAGTGCTGCAAAACCCATATGATTGCTTTTGTTCAAAGTAATGTCTACAAAATACCTTCTGCTCTACAGTATGTGGGGTTTTATAGGCATCTTTAGCTACAAGTGAACAGTGAAGAGGTTGAGTATTCACTAGAAGATTCTCCCTCATTATTCCAGTACTTCAACAATGATTCTTTTTTTAAGACATGGTTTCACTATGTATTCCAGGCTTGAACCCACTATGTAGCCTCAACTGGCCTTGAATTCACAGTGATCCTCTTGTCTTGTATTAGCCTCAAAAATGATCCTTACTTGCCTTCGAATTTCAAAGTTTCTCAGCTCTACAATATACTATTACAAGATACAAGAATGCTATTATCTAAAACATTTTCCTGGTGTAAATCCCCATTGCAGGGGGATGGGCCTATAGCATTTACCAGGTAGGATTAGCTATAGAGTTTGCTAATATCTCCTAACAGGTTATTACTGGCAAGTACTCCCAAGTCTTTCCTAGAGTTGGGCTGTAAAACTTAGTGGAAGAAAATAGGAATTCCTATAATTTCTCTCTGTCAAAAAAGAAAAAAAGGAAAAATCACTTGCTAGCAATCAAGAAACCTGAGTATAGTTACTTGGCTCTCTTACCATTTAGTAATCTTAGTCAAGTCAGTTAACATCTCTTAGTTGTAATTTCTTCATCTGTAAAATGGAATTTGCAATACTCCCCTGCCTTTTTAACTAGGTGGTCATAAGAGATAAACTATACAAATTTAAGGTATTGTTATATACTATATAAATGAAAGATAAAATTATGATATCCTAGTACTAGACATCTTCATTCAAACCTAGGACTGTGAAATTGTGACTATTCTATTTACCAAGATTGAAAAAGTGAATTGCAGCCACATATGGTAGTGCAGGCCTGTAATCCCAGCACCTGGGAAGTTCAGGCAGGAGGATCCCAAGTTTGAGGCCAATCTGGACTATATAGAAAGATCTGGTTTAAAAAAGATCTTGTTATAAAAAGAAAAGAAAAAAATTAAAAAGGAGCAAAATGAAACAAAAAAGAAAATGAATTGCTTTTTAGAAACCAATTTCTTTAATATCCATACGTTATGAATAAGGAATTATGCAAACCCATGTATAAAGTAGTCATCAAATTTGGAACATCATTTAGATAATGCTATGTGCAAATGGTTGAAGATTCAAAGTATGGATGTACATAATAATCTAGATAGATGCTACAGATCTTTACAAAACATGCCTAAAATTGGTCTTCAGCAGATGATTCCAAACTCTGAATTATAGCTTTTGAACAAAACAAAAAACCCAATGGATGTGGACTAGAGATCTTTAAAACCTTCTCCACCCCCACAACTGTCTTTACTTAGTACTAAATTTAGAGCAGATGGAGAAATCAGCAAGCAAGACAATGACTGCATCTGCTAATAAATTAATACTGCTGAGCCAAGCACGGAGAAAAATTTCACGTGGTCTGTACATGTTAGCTGAGCTCCAAATAATGCAAGAGTTTCTGCTTTTGAGGAATTTATAATTTATATAATTTAGACATAGTGTTTACTAACACTTATTGAGGACTTTCTATGTGTTGGGTAATTTTCTAAATGCTTTAATTATATCAACTTATTCCCCAAGCCCTGTAAAATAGATAGCTTTATATTATCTAGTTTATAGAGAAGAACATTAAGTCTCACAGAGATGAAATAATTTTGCCCAAGATCACATGGTTAGTAACAGGGTTGGGACCCTATAGCCCATCCTTCTAACCACAATGCTAAATTGCTCTTCTAGAAAGACACAGATAGGAAAGGATAGAATGTCCTATGACCTCATTTTATACTCATGATATGATCTTTATTATATTTAGAAGTTCAACATACCTCAGTTAGTATGCTCTATAGTTTTGTATCTCAGCACTTATGGTGTACCTTGTACATGGTAGGTGCTGAGTATTTATTTGATCATGGACAACGTTAATTTGTATACTTAGTTTGCTGCAAATGCAAAATCATCACAAGAATGAGATGACCAAAGTCATGAGATATGTGCCAGACCTCTAAATTCTTGCAAATCCCATGCCTGTGACTTGTGTTCATATTGCATTACAATTGTCATTTTCCCTCTTTGAGGGCAAGGATATGTCCCAGCCACATGTGCATCCTCAGCAACCAGCCCAGCCCCTGATACATCATACTAATAAGGAGTTTTCATTGTGAGTGACAGAAACTCAACTGGCCATTGTTAGTGTAGAAAGGAAGAACGCTGGAGAGCTCATGGAAATTGGACCCGGGGTTCCGTGCTACTGGGACTCCTGCTCTTTCAGCTCATCTTTCTTTGCCTGGGAAGAGCAGAGGCCCACCTCATCTGCTAAAGGCCTTAATTCACACCCTTCTTGATGAATGATGTGATACAAGTCAAGGGGCTTCTTCCCTTCCCCCAGCTCCAGCGAGAATATTCCTAAGGAAGTTGTGGATTGGCCAAGGAGAGGTCAAGCGCTCATCTCTGACCAAGCATTCTAATTCCAGTTGGCTATGCCTAAAGGATGCGTTTATCCCTAGGGGCTGGGAGTCACCTATCAGGTGGGACTAAGAGAAAGGAGGACATGGAAGAGTGCCAGGTGGCCACAAACATAGCTGTCACCTACCAAGTAACCCCTTAGTGATGATGATTAAGCATATGGAGTAGGAGTGTGAAGTGAATTATTTCCTTGAAGAACTGATTCCATACTGAAAAATAATAGGGCTCCCTGTCATTCATTCATTATACATTATATATTATATAATTATATTCATTCATTGATTCAACTAGCAGTTTCTGAGTGTTAATCAAGGGGCAGGCCTTATTCTAGATGCTGAGTATGCTTACCAGAAACAAAACAAATCCCTGTCCTCCCGAGTTTTACCTCTAAAGAAGGGAGATCAATGATCAACACACAGATGTGTAAATGCATGATATGTCAGCTGGTGGCGAATGTAATGGAGATAATTAAGGCTAAAGAGAGTAGGAAAAAGGAGGGACTGCAGGGGGAGTGTACTGCTTTTTATAGGGAGATTGGGCCAGGCTGGTCTGATGATGAGCCTTTTGAGCAGAGATTTGTAGAAGAGAGGGTAAGCTCTGCAGCTACATGGGGAGGGAACATTCCAAGACTAGGAAAAAGCAAATGGGAAAGCCTTAAGGAGGGCTCCTCAGTGCTACTGCACTGAGGACAAAGAGGCAGAGAAAGTAGGGAGGCTGCGGTGCAGCTCGGTGGTAAAGCACACGCATGAGGCCCTGTTCAAGCTACAGCACCAACAAGAGGGCGTGGGTGGGGAGATAGGCAGTGAGTTTGAGCAGAGAGGAATCTTACAGTGAAATTTATGCAAAGGCAAAGGAGTTTCTGGGGCTCCCTCAGCCTGGGCCTACGTTTTTGAGGACAATGCTGAGGTTGTGGAGAGTTCTAGGTGGGTAGGGGAACCAGGCTGCAATCTGGAAGCATTTCCTCATAAATGTATCTGGTAAATTGCCTAAAGAGATATCAGAAGAAAGGGACTTGACTTTCAAAGAGTCCAGGAAATTGTTGTAATTTATTTTCTCATTCTAAATATGTATTCAGGCATTTGCCTAATTATATATTTGTAACCTGTACTCTTCTTAGCAAGAACCCCTATCATTTCCTCATGATTTTATCAAAATCTGTGTCTGACCATGAGTGAAGAGATTGGGTGTAGATTGTGGGAGCACGAGAAGGACGGCACAGGATGTGGTGGGCTTGGTGAGGATTTTGACTTACCAGTATGTGTACCATGTGCCTGGAAGTTTTTGAGCAGAGCAATAACAGGTTGTGAACTGTATCTTCCAAGGACCCCTCTGACTGCTGGCATTGAGAGAGACTGTCTAAAGCAGTGCTATCCAGTTCAAATACAATGGGAGCCCAAATATAATTGTAAATTCTCCAGTAGCTATATTAAAAACTGTAAAAAGATAGATAAAATGAATTTTAATAATATATTTCTACTTAGCCTAATATTCTGAAATATCATTGCAACACATAATCAACATAAAAAGATCATTAAACTATCTTACATTCATATTTTCATACTGTCTTTGAAATCTGGAAACTATTCTCCACTCAGCACATCTTGCTTTAGACTACCCATATTTCTTTCTTTTGCTTTTTCTTTGCCAGTACTGGGAACTGAACCTAGGGGTACTCTACCACTGAGCTACATTCCTGGCCCTTTTAAAATAATTTTTTTTGGCTGGGGATTTAGCTCAGTGGTGCAGCCACCTGCCTCGCAAGTGGAAGGTCCTGAATTTGATCCCTGGTACAAAAAAAAAACACAAAAAACTTTAAAAACTAAAACATTTTCTTTTGAGACAGAGTCTTACTAAATTGTCCAGGCTGGCTTGAAACTCCTGATCCTCCTGCTTCAGCCTCCTGAGTAGCTGTACACCACACAAGCCTGGCTTGGATTTTTTAAAAGATTTTTTAATCACAAATTTAATTTAATAAAACACCTGAATACTTCAAAAATTTTCTTGCATCAGTTCTGACAAAATATGCTTTTGTTTTGTTTTGTTTTTTGTTTTGAGATGGGGGGTTCTCACCATGTTGTCCAAGCTGGCCTTGAACTCCTGGACTCAAGACATCCTCCTGCCTGGGACTACAGGCATGCACTGCTGTGACTGGCAAAATTGGGGGTTTGTTTTGTTTTGTTTGTTGTTTTTTTGTTTTGTTTTGTTTTGTTTTTGTTTTTGAGACAGGGTCTTGCTACGTAGTTCAGGCTGGCCTTAAACTCACTATGTAGCCCAAGTTGGCCTTGAACTTGCAGTGGTCCTTCTGCCTCAATCTCCCCAAGTGCTAGAATTGCAGGCGTGGTTTTAAATTGCTTTTAAAGAAAGTTGTTTTAGTAATTTTATTTTAAATTATTTATAGTGTTATCTTTTACCTTATAGGTATTTTGTACAAAATATTTTTTAACAATCTATCATTGGATCAACTGATGAATGGATAAATAAAATACAGTGCATCCAAACAATGAAATATTTCAGGTCATAAAAGGAAATAAAGTGCTCATACTACATGGATAACTCTTAAAAATATTACACTAAGTGAAAGAAGCCAGTCAAAAAGGACCACATGCTATGGAGCATTTCCATTATTATGAAATGTCCAGAATAGGCAATTCTATAGAGGTAAACAACAGATTAGAAGTGGTTATGATTGTACAACTTTATGAATGTATGAAAAACTATTGAATAGTCTGGCTTTTCTCTTTTGTTTTTTGAGACAGGATCTTGATAAATTGCTGAATTGCTTAGGCTGGGCTTGAACTTGCAGTCTTCCTGCCTCAGTCTTCCAGAGTGCTGAGATTACAGCCATGTTCCCACATGTCCTACTTTAATAAAGTTGTTTAAAAAATGTGTCATTATGGGTTTAATCACCAGCACTAAAAAAGTTTTAAAAAATCTTATCACTGGACAGATTATGTCCTCTCTCAGTTTTATTCAAAACAACAAATTTGAAACTACTTAACTTGCAAAAAAATTGTTACATAATCATTCCATTTTTTTTTTTTCAACCTCAATACTAGATACTAATATTTCAATTATCACTTTCTTTGCTTTCCTGGAGGGTTTTCATTCTGGACATTGATCACAGTAGTACTAGCAAGACACTTGACTACACAGGTTCTCAGGAAGATCAGTTTTAGGAAACACTTTATATGAAAGTATGCCTGTATGCACTTAGAAAAGTCTTTGCATATCTCGAGAAGTACAAATACGTTACCGTGAAGGCCACTGTCCCAGGCTGTACAACCTCTCAGGAGAGGCACCCAGGGGGAGGAAATGGATGGTGCTGTCTCTGTTGGCTTGTTCCATGGCAAGACCCTTAGTAAGGCAGTTAGAATGAACACTGGGGCTGCTGACCCAGACCTGGGTACTTCTACAAGGTCAGCTCCTGTCCAGAATGTGTGATGGAGATAGGGTCAGAAAAACCTATCATCTCTGAAAGCCACAACAATGTAGAAAACAACCTACACAAGATAACCTTGATTATCTGAACTAAATGTTGTTTGGCTGTGCCTGAGGCTGCCTGAACAGTTTCTGGCAGTTAAAGGGAGATTTATGTAGCTAGAAAACTTGATTCCTTGACTTTCCTCTTTTACTTTTTTGTGGGTGAATTTAATCTTTGTACCTGCCATGTCTGCTGAGTGTATAATTAGCATGCTGACATCTGAGCAGCAATGTTTCTCAGCTAGCTTTATTTAGGGGTGGAAATATTTTTTATTTTGGATAAACTTAGGCACCCTCCAACTTCCTTATTATCCTGAATATGATAGCTTTTTAACCTTTCAAATATATAGAAGACACAGAAATATCTGTATCGATGTCAATTGTAGTTACCCTGTCCTTTAGGATATACATGAAATCGGCTCAGTCTCTCCTCATCGGTCCATAGGTTATGTGAAGGTCAATGCCCTCTTCTCAATATTCTGAACATTTCTGGGAAATAGAGGGTCTGTGAACACCTCTGACTCCAGCTCCTTTGAATTATACTCCCTTTGGAATTGACCACTCTCTCCCTCCTGCTCTTTTACTCCCAACCCAGTTATGGAATTTGTCTTTGTCTGGTGATGTGGAGGCTCTGGATCCCCAAATCAGGTGCCTGGAAGACTTCAAAGAAAGTTTGGGGAACAGGGATATACCTCTGAGAAACAGGACCAGCATAAAATCTATTTGGTGAAGGCTTTCCCACCATTCTCTACCCTACATGGGGTTCTGGACTCCTGCCTTGGGCTCTGCCCTCTCCTTTTCTGATTTCTTACTTTTGTTCTAATATCCCTATATACAGCAAAAGCCAACAGCCACTTCTTAGGCAGAAAGAAATATATATATTTTACAACATTTTCCCTGGCTCTGGGTTTCTGTCTACATATCTTAGGACACCAAGCTGAAGTTTTAAAACTAGTACTTACAAGGATTTGCCCTTGTAAAGTCACTAGCCACCTCTCTCCTCAATTTTATCTCAGATAACAGGGATATAGATTTTGTTTGTAAAATGAATCAGAAAAAAATGCAAGGACAACAAAGTACAGTACATTAATAGAATAAAACAATGACAAGAATATTTGAGCCAGGTGATGCTATTTATTGTCTGCTATATTCCAGGCACAGAGCTAGGCACAAAGGGAAACAAAATCAGACATAGTTATGCCTTTGTGTAGCTTATAGAGCTATTGGCAAAAAGAAACAACAGTCAAATACAAAAGTAAAATGAAGCTATGAGTGACAAGCACCAGGAAAGTGCAGTGCAAGTGCTGTGAGCGTAATATGCTACCTAGTAGGGGGCCAGGCAAGCTATCCATGAGGTTATGACAACAGACCTGTGATCTGAAGGTCCAGGGTTGGTGAACCTGGAAAGAAGCAAAAGAGCACGCCAGGCTGAGGGAGCAGGCTGTGCGGAGGCTTTGTAATAATGGAAATCCCTGACAAAGGACTGAAAGAAGGCCCACATGGCTGGGGCTGCAAACCTAGGTAGCACTGATGGTTAAGAGTAGGTTGAAAAGGTAGGTAAGGCAAAAGCATTGAACAGTTTCAAGCTGGGGAATGCAAGACAGCTCCAATTTACATTTGGGAAAAAAATCACTCTGGCTGCAGTATAGAGAATGGAATGGAATGTTACAAAGACTTGAAAAGGAACTGTCAACTAACTGGAAAGCCCATGTGGAAACAAGCAGTGATTACTGATATGATTATTCAGAGCAGCTTATCTGTGTGTTTTAATTTTTATAGTAAATGAATATACACATACAAATCATTCAAAGCAGCAAACAGTATTACAGTATAAGGTTTATAAAAAAAAATGGCAGCCCTCCAAAACAAAACAACCCAGTAGTATCCCAACCATCCCTCCCCAATCCCTTTGCTCCTTCTAAGGACCCCTTCTTCCACTCCTAACTATTCACCTAGTATTTCCTCCCCCTTCTTGTTTTTTTTTGGAGGGGCAGGGTCTACTGCTGTGCTACATTCCCAGCCCTTCCCTTTGCTTTTTAAAATATTCATTTAAAGTGCTATTTGCTTTTCAGTTTTGTACACTGTTATTTCCTACTAGGGAAGAAAAAATTTTCACACTATTATTCCACGACCTCCCCTAACTCTGTTCTTACTCTGCTAAGAAGGAACATTCAAATCCATGACCAACACTTCCTTTTCAGTATTCCCATATAAGAAAAATACTGATATTCATTACCAGAAAAAAAGCATGAATTTGTAAGAACAGATACAATATATTTTACTGTAAATATATACCTCTGTGAGGATAAAAATACTTTCATGTGCATTTGTCATGGACATATTTGAAGCAGTAAAGATTTTTATCCCTTTAATAAAGTAAAAACTACCCAAATTTTAAGTTGGCACAAGAACATTCAACAAAATCACAGTTGCATTGTATGTCCTAGTTGAAAGACATAATAAAGTTATTTGTACTAGAAGCCAAAAATAATTTTTATTGTAAGACTAATGTCTTAGGGAAGAACTGCTAGAAAGGTTATAAATCAATGACTGTCCATACCATTTATACATAAGAGTCACGAAACAGGCCACTCCTACATAGAGTATGAACAAGCATGAAAACAAGCGGCTGATTCCTACCTTGAGCCTAAAAACATAAGTCAGATATTTTGACCCTCAGATGAATCAATTCCAAGGAAGGATATAACTCAGAGATATTTAGTATGAGAATACTCATGTAGAATTATGTATAACGGAAAACAATCTAAATGTTCCAGATAGAAAAATTGTCAAATGATATCATATCTATAGAATGCAATGATAGAAAATCATGAAGTTCATCATTTCAGAGGATATTTAATGCTGTGGGAAAATGCTCATGAGAAAAAAAGTTGAGGGAGGTCATTCTAATGTAAAAATAATCATATGATAAAATAAATAAATAAAAATAAGCATGTGTACATGTGTATAATATATATACAGATACAAACATACGTAAGCATATACAAAATACCTATACACATGCCAATTTAAGTTCACAAAAAAAGTTCAAGCTTTATTTCCTCTGGGCTGGTCTATCACCCATACATTTCAGAATCGCTGGCGGGAGAATTAAAATGCAAATTCTCAAGTTCTATCCTGGGAGACACTGGAAACAGAGCTCAAGGCTCTATCACTTATACATCCCTGACTCCTAACAGAGTTTGATTCAAAATTTATTAATACTACATTAATGAGGGATGAGTGGTCTATCTGGGCAAGTCAGAACAACTTTTGAGAACAGGAAAGTGTTTATTTTTAAAATCTAAAAAATAAAGTTATCTATGAATTCCTGAAAATTGTTTAGGCCAAAGTGCTACACTAAGTTCAAATATGGAAATCGTTACCTCAATAAACTGTTCGAGTAAAATATAATAATTTTTTCCCCAGTACCAGGGGTTGAACTCAGGATCTTGTTTGCGAGGCAGGCACATAGAGCCACAGAGCTAAATCCCTCGCCCCTAAAGTATAATAATTTTAGAAGTAAAAGGAATAGCATTTCTCAATGTTCCAAGATTTTTTTTTTTTGGTACCGGGGATCAAACTCGGGTCCTTGCACCTGCAAGGCAGGCGGTGAAACCACTGAGCTAAATCCGTGGCCTCCAAGATGTTTCTTGGCAAAAATAGGCTTCAGTGATCAAATAAGCTTGGAACAGAGTATACATATACTACCCTCTCCCCTTTAAGGTCATACAATCATAAGTAGATTATAGGTTCTGAGGAGTTTTAAGCTTTCTTCTTAATCCTAGCTCCTCGGTGTATTAGAATTCTCCTGTCATTAAAAACAAATTCTAGCCGGGGATTTAGCTCAGTGGTTCCACCACCTGCCTTGCAAGTGCAAGGACCCGAGTTCGATCCCTGGTATCAAAAAAATAAATAAATAAATTCTAGCAGGGGATTTAGCTTATTGGCACCGTGCCTGCATTGCAAGCACAAGGTCCTGAGTTCTATCCCCAGTACTGAAAAAAAAAAAAAAATCTAGGCCAGAAGAGGGTCTAGAAAGAATTCTCATCACGGACTGAATACTACACTTGACCTCACATCTCAGTTCTTTTCCATTGTCTTTGAGGGCTTATCATAGCTCAAGTCAGCTACCAAATAATGTTCAAGAGCAGCAAAACTGAGTGTCAGGCTACAAGCTTAAAACACCTAAAGGAAGTTTTACTTATCTATTTCTACCACTAGATTGTTAGCTCATAAAAACATATCTCTTGTCTATCCATTTATGTGAATATTCATTATGTATGTTGGGTATCCAACACAATAAATTCTGTCACTTATGTGGTACTCAGTAAGGGGACACTGCCAACCAGGTAATTAAAATTTTTTTTATAAGTAATGAAATTAATTAGCCATATAAGTTTTCTTATAATGTGCACAATCATAATATCAAGACTTCATCTCACTCAAAAATAATTTCTGAGTGCTTGCTATACATGGGCATTTCTAAGAATGTAGAGGGACCAAGACATAGTCTCTTCCCTTAAGAGCTCTAAGCAGTAGAGCTACTAGCCTAACTATTCTGTCTTATACATTTTACGAATATAGTAGATTTCTAATTAATGCTCATTTAAATTGAGTTTGGAAACCAAGATACATTTTTAGGTTTGGTCAAATTTGAGCAATTTAGAGGAAAAGAGACTAGAGTCAGAATCTGACCATTCTGGGATGCCTGAGAACTCAAGTAAACAGAGGTATCTTGGTCATCACTACTACAATGCAGACTCTACAACCAGCCAGGAATCAAAACCTTTGAGCAAAGAAACCTTAGAACCCAAAGGAATGTAAGAGTACACAGCTTGACAATGTTTCTAAATGTGTGTACTGCAAAATTCCCTAGGTTTTTGTGATATTAACATACAGAAAGGGGTTCTGTAGAGTTGACCGGTCTCTGTACTGCGGGACTTTTCACAATATGCTGCACGGGCCTTTGGCAATGTGCTGCATTCCTTATATGCATTACCTTGTATATTTTTCACAACAGCCTATGAATTAGGTTTTGTTCTTTTTTCCATTTTGGAGATAAGCAAGTTGAAGAAGCTATGAGAGACTAAGCACCTGCTCCAGACCACACAGGTGCCACTATAAGGTGGGACTCTAAAAGCAAGGCTTTCTGGTACAAAACTGGGTTTATGATCATTCCAAACAATACTTTGTGTAATATGTTGATGGGCATTAGCCCAGAAGACCACATAGTATATATAAAGTGTTTCCCAAACTGACTTGATTAGGGAGCCCTTCTGAGTGAATCCACCAGTCTTCATTTATTTTCCATAGAATGTATTTTGAGAAATACTGTGAAGCAAGTGAGTCAGCAAACCCATGGCAGCCAGAAAGGAGATGCAAGTTAGCTCTGAAGGAAAAGCTACTCTAGAACCACACCACCACCACCCCGCCCTCTCTCCCCTCTCTTCTTCCTCTCTCCCTACCCTTTGGAATGTAGGACCTTACCACTGAGCTACATCCCCAGCTCTTTTTTATTCTGAGACAGGCTCACTAAATTACTAAATTGCCCAGAGCAAGTGGTCCTCCTACCTCAGCCTCCCCAGTGCTGGGATTAAAGGGCTGTGCCAACATGCCTGGCAGAATATATTTTAAAATTGTGCTCAAAGAATTATTAATGGGGACATGTAAATTAAACCTTGGTTTAATAGATGCCATTTTTACCTCTAGATTCATAAGCTTAGCTTAATGAGTCATTTTCTTCAAATAATATTTGATATGGAATTTCAACTCCAGCATATTAGGATCTTTTGTAGAATCTGACTTACACAGTAATTCAACCCACTACATCACTAGGTGTGGTAAAGCATATTCACTTTGGGAGTATAAGTTTTAGCTTGTTGTTGATCTCATAAGGCCTGAAATTTGCATTTTGGGGTAAGATTTTTTCTTTTTGGTGGTACTAGGGATTGAACCCAGGGTCTCATGCATGCTAGGCAAGAGTTCTACCAGTGACATACATCCCTGTTGCCTTCTTATTTGACATTTGAGACAGGGACTCACTACATTATATAGGCTGGCTTCAATCCTTCTACCTCAGCCTCTTTGAGTAGTTGGGACTGCAGGTATGCAACACCATGCCCAGGTGGAGTGAGAGAATTCTTTATTGTATGGGACTAACCCAAACTTTGTAGGACATCTGGCATCCCTGACCCCTGCTGACTAAATACCAGTACTACCACCACCACCCCTCAGTCCTATGACGAGAATGCATCCCCACAATTTCTTAATTCCTAGGGGAGCACCCAGTTAAGAAACATAGGTTAAGTGCAAATCAGAAAGTTCAATAAAATACTACGACAAACTCCCAGCCCAATCGTGCGTTCAATATTCTAACAAAGCCATTATCATGCTATTGTTGATACCGCATATACATCTCTCTGTATTCTGTGAGTAACATGAATAGATTCAATGCAAATGCCAAAAAACCATTTTTAGCCAAGAGACTAAGTCCTGTGCACTTTGCCAATAACAGCAATAAAGATGGGCAAAACTAGGCCCAAGATTGCGTGGAATATTGGCTTGCATCTGTGGTAGTAGCCACAAAATGAGAAGTATATTTGAAAAATCTATCATTTTTCAAATTTGCACTTCAAGAAGGATGCTGGGTGTTTTTCATTTTTAAAAATGATTTATCGGGCCAGGGATTTAGCTCAGTGGTTCTGCTACCTGTCTTGCAGGCGCGTGGTCCCAAGTTCGATCGCTGGTACCAAAAAAAACAAAAAAAGATTATCAAATGCAAGGTCCTGAGTTTGATCCCCAGTACCAAAAAAAACCAAAGATTCATTATCAAAAAGTTTGCTCTTTCTTACTGTGGAGTCAGTTCAGCAATGCAGCTCCAATCCTTCCAGGATTATTAGGGCCAAAATAATTTCAAACAAAAAACAGAACACAAAAATCTGGACTGTAGGTTTGGCAACATATTCATAGACACGTCAATATATACTCAGGAACACTGGTTTCATTTCTTGATTGGAATGCCAATCACCATAAAATCTTCTGCTAGAGTCACTTCTTGGAGATCTAACACTGATTCTGCTTGCTTTTTCAGATCTGCAATGCCATCTGCTTCTCCTTCCCTGGCCAAGGCAACTGGTTTGTACCTCTGACTGAAGTGAGTCAGAACCAGCCTCTTTGCATGGCACAACTTTGCAAATGTTGCTGCCATCTGTGGTGTGCTGTGGCCATGCTCCTTTGCTTTATCCATCTGGGCATCGTCCAAGGTCGCCTCATGGATCAACAGGTCCGCATCAAAGCACAGCTTCATTCCTCCGTCACCCACAACTCCAGAGCAATCACCCAATATGCAGATTTTTCTTCCAACAATAGGCTTTTTTAAGACATCCTGGGGAGAAATTGTAATCCCATTTTCCAGAACAACAGAAATTCCATTTTTCAGCTTTCCATAGGCAGGACCTGGCGGAACACCTAACGATGAAGGCAGATAACATTACATCATGGATATGGAATTTATGACCTTTTAAAAGGGTACTTTAAAGCATAGAAAATAGCAAATGGGAAAGACATCCAATTCTTTTCATAATTGTTCTTTTACTACTTGTGGAAAACTAGAATATTTATACATTTTAAAAGTTCAGTGTTGGCTATTGATATTAACAATGTTTTTGTTCTTAAAACATTTCCTATGTATATTTGTCAGGCAACTTTTAAACTGCCAGATCCCACTAAGACCTTATTTCAGTCAAGATACAGCTTTGATTCTCTGCTGTGCGTTGAAATAACAGTTTTAAAAAGTGTTTTATTCAATAAGCTCACTTTTGGGTAGAATTAAAGAGTATAATTAAATAATAACATAATCAGTGTCTAGTCAAGATAGGTACCTACAAGTTAATTTAACAGAAAAATCATTAGAGGACTGTTTGGATCATAAGGGCATTTCGAGCACTCAAACATGATCAATCTTCTTGGTAGATGGGACAATTCCACACTTACCAATGTAGGCTTACATCTTACATTAATCTAGAGTAACATCTGATCATCACTCTGGACAATACTTAAAAACAAGTATAATCACCAAATCTAATAAAGATCATGTTTAAAGTTTCCAAATATCATACTACTTCCACAGGCTTTGAGATAATAAAACTAACTTTGGCCTAAGTCACATTTCCGCATTATCTAGCATCTTATTTTAGTAGGGGAAGAGATTCTATGCATAAAGAAACATAAAAAAAATGAGATGCCAAGGAGGGTGGTGAAGCTGGGGGTGAAAAGGACCTGGCCTCTCTTTCACAATAGGGGATGAGGACCCTTCAGTGAAACCTAAGTCTATCTTTGCATGCTTCCTTCCCACCACGATGAGCCCTAGAATATAAAACTGATTAAGGTGCAGTGTGGGTTTTTTTGTTTTGTTTTGGTGGTACTGGGATTGAACCCAGAGCCTTTACACTGAGGTATATCCCCAGTCCTTTAAAATTTTAGATATAAATATTATATTTATTTTTATATATTATTATATATTTTATATAAATATGTATATTTATATACTATTATATATTGATTGATTCATTGAAGAGGGTCTTCCTAAGTTACCCAGGCTAGGCTCAAAATTGCAGTCCTCCTGCTTTAGCCTCCCAGAGTGCTGGGATTACAGGCATGTAGCTAGGTGCAGTGTTCTGAAAACCAAATTAATTTAGTCAAGTTTGAATGAGTAGGCAAAATAGATACAGAAGGAACCCTGGAAAGTAGTCATTTACAGCTTTAAAGTTAAGAACATGGCAAAACTTCTCAGACCAAAGATGTCATTGAAAATATACTTCAGCCAGGAATGGTGATGCATGCCTGTAATTCCAACACTGGGAGGCTAAGATAGGAGAATTGCCTCGAGTTTGAGGCCAGCCTGGGCTACATATTGAGTTTAAGTTCAGCCTGGAAAACAGAGAGAAAGCCTGTCTCAAAACAAACAAATAAAAAGAAAATATACTCCAATAGGAAGATATGATGGCTGAGAGTATAGCTCAGTGATACAGTATTTGCCTAGCATGTGGGAGACCTTGGGTTCAACCCCCAGCACCACCCCCCCCCAAACAACTTTACCAAACAGACAGTATAAAGTGAAGATAAGACAGATTAAGAACATGAATCCGGGAATCTGAAGAGAGAAGGATTAAAAAATTACTGCATATTTGCCTTTTGTTCTGAATGGCATCTTTTGGCCCCAAAGATTTTCTTTAATAAGTAAACTTTGGGCAAAGACAGTGGAGAAAATGTTATTTTTAGGCCTGAAATACAGGAAAGGCAGGTTACTATGACACTTCTAATGGCTAAAAAGCTCAATTTCTGAGAAGGAAATGCACTCTCACACACACACACACACACACACACACACACACACACTTACCAAGATCTTTTAGCTTCTGTGCATTGAGTTTACCTGGGCGTTTCTTTTCCACAACTGAAAACCCAAAGGAGGGAATTCGGTGAAAGAGGCGAAATGCTTTTACAACAAACTGTTCATCATCAACCAGAAGGTATGAATTCTCTTCTGAGTCTAACAGGATAGTTCTTCCTTGTCCCTCTTTAGGAGTGCTGTCTGCTTTATCCACATGTGAAAACTCTTTTAGCTCTTCTGTGGGACACTGATCTGCTGTAGGCACCAACTCGTGGACCACATAAGGAAAGACCAACTCTGTATGAGAGAGCTCCATGGTTCGCCAGATAAAGTCCCGAAGTCCTACAGGGCCATAGATTTCAATAGGCTGTTTGGTGACAACAGAGCCACTCTGCAGGCTGATTGTGCATAGGAGGCCAGGAAGGCCAAAGAAATGGTCTCCATGAAGATGTGTGATGAAGATCTTGGTAATTCTCCCTTTTTATTGAGACAAGGAAATACATTTGGAAATTTTTCAAAAATAAAAACTCAAAGCTATTTGAACAAACCTAACACATTGCACTAAAAGTATTAAATTGAATTTACAAGTTTTATATACCATCATAGACTTATTCCTTTACTTTACTACATGGTTCCATAAGCAAGAATGGCTTTATTTCATTGGATGGTTTTAAATGATATGTTTTTTCATAAAACATTTTAAAATTACATAGTTTTGCATTTTTCAAGGTATTTTCCTATATATTCTCTCACTTTAAAAAAGTGAAATATAAAATTGAACCAAAATAATTCACTGAACTAGGTGGGACTTACGTGTCAAAAGCACCTGGCAGTTACACTGCCCCCTACTGCCTCCTCTGAGAACAGCAAACATGTACTGCATTTGGCAGCAAAACTGTTTCACTGATGCCAGCACCTACAGGACAGGGTTTTACCAACCAAGACAGAGCCTGCCTGTCCTGGTGAGGTTGTAGGGGAAGGAGAAAAGGGATGAGGGTGAAGAAAGGAGAGGAAAGGGAGGAGTGAGAAGAAAGGTGGTATGAAAGGAACCTGATAAGAAATAGGGAGGAGGTGGGCAACAGACACCAGAATGACTGGGGGACAGATCCCAACGATACTATGTGAAGGCACTTGGGCCCATCTCCTGCTTTCAATCCGAACTAACACAACAGCTTTTTTAGTGTTCACTGGCTTAGGTTATGACTCAATTTAGCCAATGGTGAACTGAATTTACTGCTGGTATGTGGCAGGATGCCACATCAGCATTTTCTGAGATGTACCACAGACATTTTGAAAGTAACAATCACAACTAGCACATTTCCAGTATAACAGGCTTCTGGGCCTTGCTCAAGGGCCACCTATTTTAAACATCTGATTCCATAAAAGTACAGGAGCAGTTTATTGATACCATAAAAGAACAGGAACCATTTATTGTAATGTGATTCCTGCTGACAGCAAATGTTCTCCCTGCAAGTCTGCCTAGAATGACTACACCCAGCCCAGGGGCAGAGCACAATGGATTGGACAAAGGCTGATTTTAGACTCTGAGAATCCCCAGGAGGAGGAGGCATTTTCCCACTTTAGAAGATTCTTTAATATGCTCCCTTTTCTTTTCCTTCTTTTCTTTGTCCTTATTTTTGCTGCTTTTTTACTTTGAAAGTCCTTTACTTTTCCCCTTTCCCCTTGCCCAGGCTGCTAAGCTATCTCCAAGTGTGACCTGAAGACTCATCAGACAAAAAGACTACAATGGCTGCTGAGTTCAGATTGTATGTAGGTCTCAAAACTGGCAACATCAGCCTTTCTGGGTCCTTTCCTATCTACTCCAAAACAAAATTAAAGCTGAACACCAAAACAGCCTGGGAACCCAAAGCAAGGGAGGCAAATTAAATAAGTGGAAAATTGCTTCCCACAGTTATCACAGTTTCAAGAGGGACAAACATTTCATTTTTCAAGAAATTTGATTTCAGAGAGAGAAGAAATGGCAATCACAGTTATCAAAGGTATGAGGAAGTTATCAAACGAAAACAGAAAAATGCATGTATTCTCTGTCACATGAGAACAAGGAAAAATCAGGAAATACTGCACACAGAGGAATGGAATGCTGAGCATCCTCTGAAAATGATGGTAAAGTATACTTTCTGCCATAGGAAAAGGTCTGTAATACCATATATATATGGTTTCAGTGAAAAAGCAGGTTATGCCAGTATAGTGTGATTCCATTTATGCAAAACTATACCTACATAACATGCCATACACACAAATACAGCCATACCATTACCACATCTATATGTATAGAAAATTTACCTAAGGGAAGAGAACTTGGGAGTTGCGTTCTTTTTTTTTTTTTTTTTTGTATCGGGGATCGAACTCAGGACTTTGAGCTTGCAAAGCAGGCAGCAGCAACACTGAGCTAAATCCCCGGCCAAGGGTAGTCTTTTTGAAAAATTTATTTATTTATTTATTTGTTTTGGGGATTGAACTCAGGATCTTGCACTTGCCAGGCAGGTGTGGCACCACTGCGCTATACCCCTGGCCCCGAGAGTTCCTTATTTATACTTTTCTGTTTTGTTTGAACCTTCACAATAAGCATATATACTTTTTATAATAATTTTTAAAATTTATATATTTATTGGCACATTTTAGGTATACAATACATTTACATTTATCATTGGGTGTTTGTACCATTATAATCATTTTTAAGTCATTTTACATGATTTATATAAATCTCTCTTGCTTTCTCTTTTTTGTGTGTGCCGGAATCAAATCCAGGATTTTACACATGCTCTAAACACACATTCCAGCATTAAGCTACACCTCCAGCCCCACATAAAATTTTTATAATCATATTAAGATCATGCTTTTATGATACTTTTAGTAATTGTTTTATAATCATTTTGTTTTGTTGTCTCTGTTTTTGGTGCTGAGGACTAAACCCAAGGTCTTGCACATGTTAAGCACATGATCTACTAGTTAATGCCCCCTCCTCTGTGCTTCAAAAAGTACTTGGAAAATACCCTCGTTGTTCTACTGGACATATTACATGCTTCAGGATTGTCTTCATGTCCGTTTCCATCACTAGACCAAGAGCTCTTGAAACACTGGAAGTATCTTTCCTTTGGACATCAATGATCTTTCCTTTGGACATCCAATGATGAATTGTGGGAATAACTGCAGTAACTACTTTTTATCAAGACTGAAAAAGTAAGAGGTACTGTACAAAGATGATCAACATCTTATCCATTCATAAAATGAACAGATAAGTACTAGGCATCTACTAGCTATTTAAGTGATCACCAAACTTACTTTATTGTACAGGGAGACAGAGAACACAGAAGCAAACTATTTAACTAACATAATTCCAGATACCACTGATGGTAAGGAGTCAATAAAAATAGGATAAAATAATAGAATGGGGTGAGGGAAGGACTGCTTAACCCAACAGGTTCAGGAAAGCCTCTGAGAAGGTGGCCTTTGAGCTAACATTTAACTGATTAAAGGAGGCAACCACACAAAAGAGGAATTATTATATTACATATAATTCTCATAGCATTCCTTCTAAGTAGAGTTTTCACTTCTACTTCCATTTTTGGCATGAGGAAAGTAAAGTTTAAATTTGCTAATCTGCTAAAGTCACAAGACAGAGAGAGACATGCTGGGGCTAAAACCCAGGTCTGCAAATCTAGGCACTACTGACTTCTTTATCTTCCAGGTGCTGGCCTTGGCTTACTGCATTCCTCTGACTGGAATTCCCTTCTCAGCCTGGGAATTCTTCCTACTCCCCCAACAGTCAACTTCTCTGAGATGCTTAACCTAATAACCCAAGTAGAAAAGAGTGTCTCCCTCCTCTGAACACCTACATCCTCTTATGACCACTCTCTCCTAGTAGAAATACAGCCACTGCTCCCTTGCTAGGGCAGTGTCCATCTAATATGCCTGATGTATCCCTCCCCATCCTCTACCCCTAAGCCTACAGAAATCCTTGCTCTCAACCTTTACAGAATGAATGAAAGGCAAATAAACAAGTACACCAAGTTCAGCAGGCATGGCCAGAATGCCTGAGGGCCTTCCAAGTCTTACCAGGGCTGTAAGAGCACTGAAGTGGGATGCAACTGTCAGGGCTGTTTCTGAACAACAGGCCCCAGGAGAGCCAAGAAACTGCAGCTAAACAAGAGAGAGAGCTGAATGTGCACTAACCTGCTTTAAGCTGGCTTTTCATAAGCTGTGTCTGTGTTCCTTCGCCACAGTCAAAGAGCCAGCACTCACCCTCACACCGAAGGACCAGGGCAGAAGCACCCCGGGTTGGGGATGGATATGCTGCACCCGTCCCAAGAAATGTCACATCCATAGACATCTTCTACCCTGCAAGAGAAAGATCACTTGGGGATTATTTCAAATCACTGTAATAAAAACGTGTTCTTACATGACTCACTGTTATTTAACCTGTGCCATGTTTTGAACCTAAGGCCTTACACTTGCTAAACATGTGCTCTACCACTGATCTATACTTTCCAAGTCCTAATTATTTTTAGCCATAGCTTTTTTTTTTTTAATGTTAGGAGATGGTGTGTTAGGCAGGCACTATACTGCTGAGCTCAACCCCCAGCCCTTACTATAACTCTTAACTGGCTAAAACTACAAGTCACCAAACCTTATGTGACTGCGCGCACACGCGTGCACACACACACACACAAAATTACCTAATCAATTAAAAACTAGTTGAGGAGCTAGAATAGAGCACTTGCTTAGGATGTGTGAAGCCCTGGGTTTAATCTCTAGCATCAAAAAACAAAAACTGTAATTGAATTTCAACTATATAACACTCTCAAAAAGGCAAATGTATATACAGATACTAAAAAGATCAGTGTCCATCAATAATATGGGGATGGAAGGAAGGACTACTAGATAGAATATAGGATTTTAGAGGGCATCAAAACTATCCTATGTGACACAGTAAGTATAGATGCATCATTATACATCGGTCAGCTGTACACAGCATATGCAACACAAAGAAGTCAACTTTAGTTAATAACAGGGCCAGGGATTTAGCTCAGTGCCTGCCTTGCAAGCCTGAGTTCAATCCCCAGTACCAAAAAAACAGAAAACAAATTTAGCTAATAACAGTGTCTCATACTGGCTCACCAATTGTAATAAATGTACCACCTCACTGGAAGATTTTAATATAGGAGAAACTGGGAATTGAGGGGTGAGAAGTCATATGAAAACTCTCTGTATCTTCCAGTCATTAATTTTTTAAAAAGTTCTAATAAACACAAAACCGCAATTCTAGCTGAGGTACTGAACAAGAGATGGGATTTAACTATGTTTACTGAGTGGTGCCAAGGTGATCAACCTTCCTTTGAACAATCATGCTCTGTTATATCCCATAATAATGCTTCTTCATAATAATGCTGAGGAAATGTCTCATTCCTCTATGACTGGTTACTGTACTGTGATTTTAAGTGATCAGCAATAACCTGTTGAATGTGCAGATTTCTGCCAACACCTGGCATAATTCCCTTCAATATTTCTGGACACATCTGTCATCTCTAGTATATTTCTATAATGGGGGATGTGTATCAAACAGAATAAATGAAAATGAACTGAAACTTAGACATAACTAGTTCTAGATTATCTACACTGGTCCACATTGATGGCAAGGAGGAAAAAAGTAGTTTAGAAAAACTACTATAGTTAGAAAACTTGACAGAGAGCTGGATATAAGATAAATATACAAAAGAATCAACAGGTAAAAGGGAAAGTCCAGAAATAAACTGATACGTAAGAAATCAATAGGGTCAAGGATTTAGCTCAGTGGTTCTGGCACCTGCCTCAAAAGCGCAAGGTCCCGAGTTCAATCCCTGGTACCAAAAAAAAAAAAAAAAGAAAGAAATCAATATATAATTAGATGAGAAAAGGTAGTTTATTTATTGAATAGTACTGACATAACTGGCTGTTCTTGCAGAAAAAGAAAGCAAAACAAAGCAAGGCCCCCATTTTACACTGAATATAAAAATTCACTGCATATGGGTTAAAATATGTTTTTTTGGAGACAGGATCTTCCTATGTAGTTCAAGTTGACTCTGAATTTACTATATGTACCCAAGGCTAGCCTTGAACTCCAAGCAATCCTCCTGCCTCAGCCTCCCAAATGCTGGGATTACAGTGTGTGCCACCATACCCAGTCTTGGGCTAGAAATTTAAATGTAAAAATCCAATGAAATATGTTTTAAAAAATTAAGAGGGTGGGAGGCTATAGCTCAGTGATACAACCCTTGCCTATCCCTGCACTCAATTCCCAACACTGCAAGGACAAAGTATCAGGAGACTATGTAGGTAACTCTGGAGATGGGAAAGCCCTTATTGTCAAGGCAAGAAGCCCAGAAAATTTAAAAACATAATTTTCATTTGATGTTTATATCATTTTAATACTTTTATATATCAAAGATTCATAAAGCCAAAGAACAAAAAAATGACTGGAAAAAAATGTGCACCACTTATGACAAGAAGTTAATGCCCCTTTAAAAGGTTTGTGTAAGCTAGGCATGGTGGCCCATGCTTGTAATCCCAGCACTTGGGAGGCTGAGGCAAGTTGTTTGTCTGAGTTTGAGTACAGCCTGGGCTACACAGTGTGTTCAAGTCCAGCCTGAACTATATGGTGAGGCCTATCTAAAGAATAAATATATATATATATGGTTTGTGCAAATGCATTAAAAAAATCAAAATACTGAAGAAAAAGAAAAATAGGCAAAGGATATATACCAGAATCACAGAAGAAATTCAAATGGCCAATAAGCATGAAAAGTGCTCAGTCTCTTAGTAGAAATGAAAATTAAAGAAAAAAGAGACACTATTTTCCACACATTGGCTGGCAAAGAGCAATGAAGCAATGCTAGCCAGGGCTACTAAAGATGAAGGGAAATGGGTAAGTGGGTGTCTATAAATTACTGATGGTGGAGGTAAGAATCACTATTATGCTTTGGAAGAATAATTTGGCAATAAGTGTTATCAATAACAATAAAGCTGTTGATAACAAACCTAGAAATTCTACTTTTGGGACTCCACCATACAAAAACAAAGTATCTAGGTACAATGTTTACTGTGGTGCTTTGGGGTAGCTAAAGTATTGAAGCAATCTATATATCCATAGGGAAATGGCTGAATAGTTTATTGTATATTCCTATTATTTTTTTTTCTATTAACTATTAACAAATACTTAGGTCTGTAACTACTGTCCTAGAAGGATGACAATGAGAAGTTACAGATGGCTATGGTATGGTCTCATCTTTATAACAATGCTCTAAACCCCTACACTTACATAAGACAGTCTGGTGTGGAAGGATACATACATACTCTCAATATTAGTTATTTCTGGGGTGATTAGAATGATAGGGAGGGGCAGGATAGAAATTTTTAACTCTTTTTGTACTGTTTTCAGTGGCAATGATTAGCATTTATTTCATTATATATTTAATACCATTGACTTTTAAAGAATGTGTCATAAGGCCAAACATGCTTTTCTAACTATACATGATCTAATCTTCCTCTCTTTTTTGGATAAATCAGCTCCCCACTTCTCTTGCCCCATACATCCCTCACACACAAGTGGTATACCTTAACCCAATCCAAAGACGTGAGGTTATCGCTAGTGTCCCTTCAATATATTATTCCACATTTTCAGCTCCAAGATCAAGTCTTCCTCTGACAATTAAGCAGCTTAATTTGCAGAGGGTTTCCTAGTAGATTGCAGTTTGCAAGAGGTGAGAATAAGCAGAATGTAAACATTAGAATTTAAAGGCTAATAAGATGCAGAAGAAATAATAGAACATAATCACTTTGCAAGCCCTAACAAACAATAGAGACTAGTGATACTGAACTCTGGGAGTATATCAGGATTATCTGGAAAGATTAAAAAATGTATCAGCGATTAGGCTCTATCCCAAAACAATTAAACAGGAAATTGTTAGAAATGTGCTTTGATATTTTAATAAGAGGGAAAGAGGGATCCTTCCGCTGTAATTCTAACATGGAATCAGATTTAAGAACCTGGGTATGAAAGAAAAATACAACATTTCATCATTAAAAAAAAAGAAGCTGGGTATGGTGGCACAAGCCTGTAATCCTACACAATGGAAAGCTGAGACAGGAAGACTGCAAGTTTCAGCCTATCCAGGACAATTTACCTATTTAGTGATACCCTATCTCAAAATAAAAAATTAGAAAGGGCTGGGGATTTAGCTAAGTGCAAAGACCCTGGGTTCAATCGTCAGTACCATACAACAAAACGAAATAAAGAACCATATAGTGATAGGCCAATGGAGAACAAAAAGCTAATTATCAAGCTGACCTTGACCTGAACTTAATGAGTTAATCTTTTTAAAAAAATATTTTAAGAAAAATTCGAAACACCTACAGAAGTAGGGAGGTCAGTATAATGCTTTGCCACACATCCATCATGGAGCTTCAGTAATTACAACTCATGGCAATCCTGATTCCTCTATACCCCCACCCTGCCCCCAATTATCCAAGAATAGTCAGTAAATGGTATGAGGTATTTCCATTAGGAGGCACACATCATCTGGCTGTCTCTCTCTTTCTGATGTTAACATCTACTAGTGATCACTGTCAGGATCCATTATTTCATTAGAGTTTGCCAAAGAGTGGTATTTTCTTTCCTTGTACAGTTATTAGCTGGCATCTCTCTAATTCCCTGGTCAATTACTTGGTTACCTGCGGTGCAATTTGTACATAAAAGGTCCACAAAGAGAAACAAGATCTTATCTAATTCCTGATGATGCAATATAAAATATACAGTAAGCCTTTAGGAGGTTATGTCAAAATGTGTAAGCAGAACCTGAAAAAGCTAACTCTAAATACCAGTTTATTACAAGAATCTAAAGGAATATCAGTTATTAAAGGAATTCCAGGAATGGAAAAAAACAATATTCAGGAAACTTTATAGGACAAATGACTTGGTTTTTTCAACAAGTAAAATAAAAGGAAAAAATGAGGGACTAAAGGAGATTTACGAGGTACCAAGCAAAGGTAACATATGTAGTTTATGTGTCTTGATTTGACCAAACTGATAAAGGGGAGGCAGGGAAAAGACAACTGGGGAACTGTACACATTGAGTGGAAAATAGATGGTAATATGAAATGCTAATTGGACTGATAATGGCTTTATGTTTAAAAATGGAGTTATGTTTTATAAACAAACTTTAGCAGATAGTACATTTCAGGTTTGGTTTACAATAATACAGTGGAGATGAGGGTAACAGATGAAACGGGTGATTATGAGTTGGGAGTTCAATACATTATTCTATTTTCATATGTTTGAAAGTTCCCACAATAAAAAAGTTTAAAAACAAAGCAAATAAAACCCTCCACTAGGTCAGGAAGTAATCAGAAATTATGTAATGAATGGTGCACGTTTGACATCCACCATTTTAGATATCAGGAATTAAAAGGGACCAAACCAGATTAGGTCTGTCTTCTCCGACAAAAAGAAACAGCTGTTTGCTTTTTCAAGACTGTGATCCACCCTCCAAGAAGAGCACATTCCGGGCATGATCATAATACTGTCATTTGACACCCCGGGCCCGCGGTTCTGGGTCCTGGGTGCAAATAACAAATCACCCGGTGACATGGGGCCTCAGCATTTACGTTTCCCAAGTGATTCTTATGGTTGCCTGGGTAAGAACCAGCGGTCCTTAGTTTTCAGGCAGACAGCATCAACCCTGTAATCACTCAGTAGTGTAGGTAAGGCAGATACCGCCCTCCTCCATTTTAGAGCTGAAAGAACCGGGGCCAGAGGGAGAGAGTGAATGGCCAAACACAGCCAGGGCCAGACGCCAGGCCTCCGGCCACCAGCTCGCCTAAGCTCGCCTAGGAGACTTTCACTTTCGTAGAAGTATAGGTGGGCGGTGGTATCAGCGCCGGGCGGCCAAGGATCCGGCCCGAGGCGGTGGTCGAGACGCGTCCTCACTCCCGGACCGGCTTCTCCGCGCCCGACTGGGCCAGGCCGGGCCGGGCCAAACCGAGGAATCTCGAGGAAGCGCGCCCGCCCCCCTTCGGCACGCCCTGCCCCACTCACCCTCTACCAGAGGCCCGGGTAGGGGCCGAGCGAGAAACAGGCCCGCTCCAAACCCCAGCGCTCAGCGGGGCGGCAATACGCGCAGTCGGAAGTGCGCTGCCGGCTGGGTCCAGCGCGGCCGCTCTAGGGCGCGCGGGAGGCCCGCGCTCGGTGGCGCCCAGTCTGGACCCGGCTGCAGGCGCTTCCTGGCTCCCGGGGGGGTCGCCAGGAAAATTCCTGCCGTTACCTGGTTCCTTCCCAGGTCGCTGTAAGATGTTTTGTTTTCCCTGTCATGTTTGTCAGTCAGGAATGGTCTTCCTGCTGTTTTGCTCAGGCGTGTGTTTGTGTATTTTAAATATATTTGCTTGGGATGAATCTTTCAGCCACTAAACCTGAAAATTTAAACTTGTGGTACCTTAGGAGGAAAAGTCAAGGGCCTTTGAGCCAATTCATTGTCAGCGTGACCATGTATCTTGATGAGCTCCAGCCCATATTTCCATTCCCTCTTCCCAAGGATATACCTTCCCATTTGCTTAAGATCTGAACCTTAGTGTGCTGTACTCGCCCCAAACCTTGCGGACCTCTTCTCTTATGAATCATTCCAGAAAGTAAAACAGCAAGTAGTGATTACAAAACACAAAGTGGGGGGAAAAAAAGCTATATGAGTGGGAATTGTTAAATACTCTTTTTACAATAGGTTTGTTGTTTTTTTGTTTTGTTTTGTTTTTGTTAAATTCTTTTATTGGTACATTATAGGTATACAACACAATTACATTTCTCATTGGGAATTGTACCTTTACATAATGCATCTTGGTTCTTATTTTTTCCCCATTCCTAGCCCTCCCTTCACCCCCTCCACCCTTCCCTATTTACAAAGACTTTATTTCCAATTTTTCCATTTCTCAGCATTTTTCCTTTCCCTTCTTTCCTTTCCCCTGCCCCTCCCACTACCCCTACCCCTTTCGACCTTTTCTTCCTATTTTGCATTATCGATTATTCATTCTAATCATTGGTACATTTTAGGTATACAATATAATGACTTTCATCATTGGAAATTTGCACCTTTACATAGTCTCTCTTGGTTCTTATTTTTCACCCTTGCCCAGCCCTCCCTTCAACCCCTCCAGTCCTCCCTATTTACAAAGATTTTGTTCCTATTTTTCCATTTTCTCATATTAATCTCATTCCCTTCTATCCTTTCCCCTTTCTCTCCCACTTCCTTCCCCTTTGCCCCTTTTCTTCCTATTTCACATTACCTATTATACATTTTAGTCCTTATTTACACTTTCAGTTTCTCACACCAGAAAAACTATTCAGTTTTTATACATGTGTGTCCTATTTATTTCACTTAAGAGTATCGCCTCAATGTGCATCCACTTAGCTATAAATGTCTCTAATTTCTCATTTTTTATGGCTGAGTAGTACTCCATTTTATTTAAAAAACCACATTTTCTTTATCCAGTCTCCAGTTGATGGGCATTTGGGCTGTTTCCAAGTTTTAGCTATTACAAACTGTGCTGCTATGAACATGGGTGCACGTATAACACTGTGGTATGATTCTTTTAATTCTTTGAGGAAGATTCCCAGCAGTGGAATAGCAGGGTCAAATGGGACTTCCAGTCCTAGTCCTTTGAGGTATCTCCATACTGATTTCCAGAGTGGTTGCACCAGTCTACACTCCCACCAGCACTGGAGAAGGGTCCCTCTTTCCCCACAGCCCTGCCAGCACTTGTTATTGGTTGATTTCATGACAGCAGCCATTCTTTCTGGAGTGAGGTGGAATCTCAGCGTTATTTTCATTTGCATCTCTCGAATGACCAGTGATGTTGAACCTTTTTTCATGTATTTATTTGCTATTTCTACTTCTTTGTCTGAGAAATGTCTGTTCATTTCAGATGCCCATTTTTGGATTGGGTCTTTCAATTTGGGAGGTCTGATCTTTTTAAGTTCTTTATAGATTTGAGATAGTAGACCTTTGTCTGAGGAAAAGCAGGTGAAGATATTTTCCCACATTGTGGGTTGTCTCCTCACACGCTGGTGGTTTCTCTTGCTGTGCAGAAGCATTTTAATAAGAAGTGATCCCACTTGTTGATTGTTTGTGCTAGTTCACGGGCAAGTGAGGTTTTGTTCATAAAATTTTTTCCTACACCGATGTCTTCAAGAGTTCTACCTAAGCTCTGTTCCAACTGGTTCAGAGTTTCTATTTTAATATTTAGATCTTTAATCCATTTTGATTTTAGTTTAGTGCATGGTGAGAGATACAGGTCTAGTTTTAATCTTTGGCAAGTTGAAACCCAATTTTTCCAGCACCATTTATTAAAGAGGCTATCTTTCCTCCAGTGAGGGTGTTTGGCTCCTTTATCGAAGATGAGATGGCTGAGTGTGTCTGGCATTGTTTCTGCATCTTCTAATCTGTTCCACTGGTCCTCAAGTCTGTTTCTTTGCCAGGACCATGCTGTTTTTATCACAGTAGCTTTGTAGTAGAGTTTCAGGTTGGGGATTGTGATACCCCCTGCCATGTCTCTGTTACCTAGAATTGCTTTTGCTATTCTGGGTCTCTTCTTCCAAATGAATTTTTGGATTGTTTTCTCAAGGTCCACGAAGTATGCTGCTGGGCTCTCAATTGGAATTGTATTAAATCTATATAGCAGTTTTGGAAGTATGGCCATTTTCACTATATTAATCCTTCCTACCCAGGAGCAGGGGATGTCTTTCCATTTTCTGATATCATCTTCAATCTTTCTTTTCAGAGTGCTATGGTTTTCAGAGAAGAGGTCTTTGATTTCTTTCATTAGGTTGATTCCTAGGTATGTCAGTTTTTTGGATGCTATTGTGAAAGGAATTATTTGCCCTATTTCTCTCTCAGTGAGTCTGTCATTCGTGTAGAGGAAAGCTATTGATTTTTGTGTATTGACCTTGTAACCAGCTACTTGACTGAATTTGGTTATTAAGTCTAGAAGACTTTTGGTGGAGTTCTTGGGGTCTTCTATATAGAGTATCATATCATCTGCAAATAATGACAGTTTGACTTCTTCATTACCTATCTTTATTCCTTTTCTTTCTCTTGCCTAATTGCCGTGGCTAATGTTTCCAGAACTATATTGAACAAGGGTGGTGAGAGTGGACCTCCTTGTCTTGTTCCTGATTTTAGTGTGAAGGATTTCAGTTTTTGACCATTTAGTATGATATTGGCTGTTGGTTTTTCATAGATGGCTTTTATCAGTTTGAGGTAGAGACCATCTATTGCAATTTTTTGTGGGGTTTTTATCATAAATGCATGTTGGATTTTGTCAAGTGCTTTTTCTGCATCTATGGAGATAATCATATGGTTTTTGTCCTTGGCTCTATTGATATAGTGTATTACATTGATTGATTTGCGTATGTTGAACCATCCCTGCATCCCTGGGATGAATCCCACTTGATCAGGGTGTATGATCTTCTTGATGATCTTCTGCATTCTATTTGCCAGTATCTTAGTAAGGATTTTTGCATCTGTGTTCATTAGTGAGATTGGCCTATGGGTCTCCTTTTCAGTTGGGTCTTTCTCTGCTTTGGGGATCAAGGTGATGCATGCTTCCAGGAATGAATTTGGGAGTATTGCTTCCCTTTCAATTTCATTGAAGAGTTTAAACAGTAGTGGCAGCAGTTCTCTAAACGTCTAATAGAATTCAGCAGTGAAGCCATCAGGGCCCGGGCTTTTCTTAGTTGATAAGTTTTTAATTATGTTTTTAATTTCATTGGTTGATATTGAGTTGTTTAGAATTTTTAGGTCTTCTTCGTTCAACTTTGGTAATTCATATGTATCTAGGATTTGTCCATTTCTTCTGTGTTTTCCATCTTATTGGCGTATAGGTTCTGGTAGTAGGTATTGATGATCCTCTGGATTTCTGCTGGGTCTGTTGTCATTTCGCCCTTTTCATTCCTAATTGTATGGATTTGGACCTTTTGTTTCCTTTTTCTGATAAGGTTGGCTAAGGGTTTGTCAATTTTGTTGATTCTTTCGAAGAACCAACTCTTGGCTTCGTTGATTTTTTGTATTGTTCTCTTAGTCTCCATTGCATTGATTTCTCCTCTAATCTTTATAATTTCCTCCCTGTATGAGCTCTGGGGTTGTCCTGCTCTTCTTTTCCTAGAAGCTTGAGGTGCAGCATCAGGTTGTTTAATTGGGCTTGCTCTGTTTTCCTAATATGCGTATTCACTGCTATGAATTTCCCTCATAAGACTGCTTTCATTGTGTCCCATAGATTCCGATATGTTGTATTGTCATTGTCATTTAATTGAAGGAACTGTCTGATTTCTTCTTTAATTTCCTCTGTTGACCCATTGGTTATTCAGAAGTGTATTGTTCAATTTCCACATGTTTACGAAATTTTTTGAGTTTCTTTTGCTATGGATGTCCAATTTCATTGCACTGTGGTCTAATAATATACAGGGGATAACTTCAATTCCTTTGCACTTACTTAAACATGTTCTATGTGTGAGTATGTGGTCTATTTTGGAGAATGACCCATGTGCAGCTGAGAAGAATGTGTGTTCTGATTTTGTGGGGTGGAAAATTCTATAAACATCTGTTAAGTTCATTTGTTCAAGAGTTCGATTGAGTTCTAGTATTTCATTACTTATTTTTTGTCTAGTTGATCTATTTGTGACAGTGGGGTGTTGAGGTCCCCCACTACAGTTGTATTAGTGCATATATGACTTTTCATGTCTGCTAGTATTTTTTTATATAGTTGGGTGCACTAGTGTTTGGTGCATAGATATTTATGGCTGTCATCTCTTCCTCTTGGATTCTTCCCTTTACAAGGATGTAGTGTCCTTCTTTGTCTCTCTTAATCAATGTTGGTTTGAAATCTGCTTAATCTGCAAAGAGGATAGCTACTCCTGCTTTTTTTCAGGTTCCTGTCGCATGGAGTATTGTTTTCCACCCTTTAACTTTCAGTCTATGAGTTTCCTTTTGAAATAAGTGTGTTTCTTGTATGCAACATATTGTTGGATTTTGCTTCTTGACCCATTCTGCCAGTCTGTTTCTTTTGATTGGTGAATTGAGACCATTAACATTGATGGTTATAACTGAAACACATTGACTTGTCATTGCCATGACATTTTCTTTTTGTTGGGTTCTCCCCCTTTACATTTAATTTCTTGTCATGCCAGATGGGTTCATTCTGCTTTGCTTCCTGGGGTTGTGATCCTCAATGTCTGTTCCTAGGATATTGTGTCAAATTCTTTGGAGTGCTGGTTTGGTATTCATGAAGTTCCTAAGGTGCTCTTTGTCATGAAAGTATCTTATTTCTCCGCTAGTTTTGCAGGGTACATCAATCTGGGTTGGAGGCTGTTTTCTTTTAGGGCTTGGAATATGTCACTCCAAGCTTTTCTTGCCTTGATGGTTTGTGTTGAGAAGTCTGCTGTGATTCTGATGGGCTTTCCTTTGTAGGTGATTTGTTTCTTTTCTCTAACTGCTTGTAGAACTTTGTTCTTCTGTTGAGTTTCTGGAATCTTAACAATTATATGCCTATGTGTAGATTTTTTTTTGATCAAGGCTATTTGGAGTCCTATATGCCTCACTTATCTGTATGTCAAGTTCTTTTCCCCTGCTTGGGAAGTTTTCTGCCATTATTTCTGTGAAGAGTTTTTTTTATGTCATCTGCAGTCTCTCCTGTTTCTTCATTGACTCCAGTCAATCTTATGTTATTCTTCTTTGTATCGTCTAGCAGCTGCTGCATTGATTTCTCATGTTCCCTTATAATTTTGAAGCAATTTTTCTTTTCCTGGTCACTAATTGCAATCTTATCTTCTATATCTGAAATTCTGTCCTCACATTGTCTCATTCTGCTGTTTAGACTTTCAATGGAGCTTTTCATCTCCTGTAAATCTATTTGCATCTGTTTTATGGATTCCATTTGTTTCTTATGTTGGGATTCCATCATGTTCCTCAGCTTGTCTCTAGATTTATTAATCATGTCTTGCACTAGGAGCACAATCTCTCCTGTTATCTGAGAAACTATTTCTGATTTCATTTTTTCCAGATCCCCTTTTGTTGCCAGTTCAGTGGGTCCAGGTGGTTGAGTATCAGTGTTTCATCTCATTTCCCTTTGGGGTTGCTGTAGGTGATCTGGAAGTCTAGTTTTGAGGTTTATTTACGTGTTTTCTCATTTCGATGGGGGGCGCGGGGGGTGCTGTTGGCGCCCGTGAGGATCACCTCCTCTGAGCTGGGAGAGGTGGGACAGTGGCTGGGAGCTGCCGTAGGGATGGTGGCCCGGAAGCCCCTTCCTCTGGGCTGGGAGCGGCGGGACAGAAGGCGGCCCAAAAGCCCTTTCCTCTGGGCTGGGAGCAGCGGGACAGATGGTGGCCAGGAAGCCCCTTCCTCTGAACCAGGAGCAGTGGGGCGGCAGCTCAGAAGCCCCTACCTCTGGGCCGGGAGCGGCGGGACCCAGTAACCGTGATCTGGTGGTCTGGTGTCCTCTGCGTCTTTGTAGTGTAAAACCAGGTGGCTGCCTGTCTGCAGCGGGCCGACCCAGCGTGTCCCGAGTGACTGGCGACCTCAGTAGGGTGTCCACAGACCTGCCTGTCTCTGTTGTTTTGTTTTTGATTGGTTGTTTTGTGATACTGAGGGTTGAATTAGGGATGCTGTATCACTGTGCTGCATCACCAGCCCTTTCTATATTTTATCAGGCGACAGGGGCTAGCTAAATTGCTCTGGCTGCCCTTAAACTTGCTGGCCTCCTACCTTAGCATCCTGAGTAGCTGAGATTGCTGTCCTCAATCCTGCTATTCTCCTGCCTCAGCCTCCACAGTACAGTAGCTGGGATTATAGGTGTGCACCACCATGCCCAGCAAGGCTGGAAGTTTTTGAAACTATCAGAAGAACAGAATCAAGAATCCCCATTCTCCCACTCTGTAGTTCATTCCAAAAAAAGCCTACTGGTCTACTTTTCTTGGGCTCTTCAAAGCCTTCCTTATTGAAGTATTGAGTTCCAGCTTTGTGTGTAGTATTGTTTTTGGTGCTGAGAAAAATTTTAAAATGTCATAGCCCTTACACGAAGGCTGGGAAAAGTTGTATCAGGAAGCAGTCATTTAACAATATGAGGGACAAATGAGAAAAAAAAGAGTGGTTAAGAATAGGGAAATATGCTGGGGTGGAATAGGTCTATGGTAGATACAGCGCTTGGCTGGCATGTGAGAGGCCCTGGATTCAATCCCCAGCCCTTCACAAACAAAAACAAAAAGAAAATATAATGAGCTGGATACACTGGTGCACACCTATAATTCCAGCTACTCAGGAAGCTGAGGCAAGAAGATAGCAAAAATATGAAACTGAAAATTCCAGAAGTAAACAATTCATGAGCTTTAAATTGCAAGCCATTCTAAGTAGTGTGAAATCTTGTGCTGTCTTGCTCCATCGTACTAGTGATGTGAATCGTCACTTTGTTCAGTGTATCTGGGCTGTATTTGCTACCTGTAGGTTAGTCACTGTGTTATCAGATTAACTGTTATGGTGTCACGGTGCTTGGATTCAAGTAACTATTTTACCTAACAATGGCCCCAAAGCACAAGAGTAGTGAGGCAAAGGAAGCCCCAGAACATAAAACATGAATGCAGGGTATATAGAGAAAAATTCTGTGTGTGTGTGTGCGTGTGTGTGTGTTGTGTATTTCAGTACTATCCACAATTTCAGGAATCCACTGGGGGTATTGGAATACATTTATTCTCCAAGGAATAAGGGTGAAGTGTCATACAACACAGGAAGAGAACCCTCACCAGAAACCCTTTTTTTTGAGTTTCAGCTTCTAAAACTATAAGAAAATAATTTGCTTTGTTTAAGCCACTCAGTCTCTGGTATTTTGTGATGGCAGCCTGAGAAGAATAAGACAGCAGAGTAGTATGAATTGTTTTGTGGCTGCTTATTAATCCAATATTTGCTGGCTGAATCCATATAAGGCAAAATTTGGTTCATTAAAACCTAGTGGTAGTGCTGGGGATTTAGCTCAGTGGTTCCAGTGCCTGCCTTGCAAGTGCAAGGTCCCAAGTTAGATCCGCGGTACCCTCCAAAACAACAACAACAACAACAACAACAACAAAAACCCAAAAAACCTAGTGGTAAGGTTGTGGGGCACAGCTGATCTTTTTTCTGTTTTTGTTAGTACCAGGGATTGAACTCAGGACCTTGCACTTGCCAGGCAGACACGGCACCACTGAGCTACATCCCCAGCCCTGGGACACAGCTGATCTTCAGGCCCCCTCAAACCTCTTTGGTATTGTTATTGAGCTGAAAGTATGGCATGAGGGTGTGTGTCCACATTGGCTTAGATTATTTCACAATCTGGTTTGAAGTTGGGATGGTATATCTGGGGGGAAAAACCCTCTCAGAAAATCCAGATAGTCTACCTCACCAAACAGCTCATAACTTCAGGGTTCATATTTCACAGAACTACATCCTAAATCACCTGCTGTGCTAGCACAGGTCTTCCAAGAAGCAGACAAGATTAAAGTTAAACCGGGGCCGGGGATTTAGCTCAGTGGTTTTGCCGCCTGCTGCGCACGTGCAAGGACCTAAGTTCGATCCCTGGAACCAAAAAAAAAAAAAAAAAAAAAAAAAAAAAAGATTAAAGTTAAACCCACTGGAGATACATTAGGGGTAATGCCGGTGAGCATGGCAAGGGAGCCAGCAAGACTATGAGAGCCCTCAAACCATGATCCAGGGGTGATCCAAAGTGAAGGAAAGGAAGAAATGTTATATAACAAGTCATCTTAGATTGAAGGACAGGTCTGAGCTCAGGAAGGCCACAGTGGAGGCCTTAAGCTCAAGTTATCTTTCAGGAAAGTCCCAGGGGCTCCTAGGAATGGGCCTGTTGTGTATGATCCCTGCTTCCCTAAGTTGCAGCCAGCAGGAGATACGGCTTTCCTATCAATGTGATGATGGCTTTCAGAGCTCAGCACTTGGCAGGTAGTTGTCTTTCAGCAGTGAGAGTTCAAACAGGCACATTTTTTGTGGTTGCTACACCTGTGATGTCTTGAGTGTAATTTTTGGACTGCCTTAAAAAAGAAAATTATTTGGGTTGAAAGTTACCTTCAACTTTTTTTTGAGGTCCAAATTGTTTAGTATCTAAAAACAGAGCAGCAAATTTTTGGAGAAGAAGGTGCTGAGCTACCCTTCTTGCAAATATGTCTGTGTTGTTGCTTTGGCAGGCGAGGGAAGGCCTGTATTGGTTGGTCTACCTAAGACAGCCTAGAGGAAAGTTGGGGCCTGTATTTCACCACACCAACCCTTCCAATAAAACAGCATGGTGGGCTAGTTAAAAATAGTTGTTCTTAACCTATCTTTGGTGAAGAAAAGCCCTCTTAGAAAATCTGATAAAGATGACTGGCTTTTTCCCTGCCAAAGGCATACACAGTCTCATATATTGTTTCAGGGGCTTCATGGACTTCTAGAGACTTCATAAATTCTCAGATGAAGAACATATTTTTTTTAACAAATGATAGACACTGTTCTTTCTAGGTGTCAGGGATAAAAAAAAATGAACAGAACAGGTGTGATATTGAAAATATGTATTTGGACTTCTTCCCTTTTTATCACTTGGAATCTTCAAAGTGGTAAGATGTTTTGTACACTAATGAGTTGACCAGTAGCTGCAGCTCCTACTAGCTTCAGGATGGGGACTGAAGGAAAGAGCAAAGCAAGTTTAGAACATAAGGACTTTCAGTCCCACCATCCCATCCCAAGTTCTGGAGAGAGGGTATGGGGTGAACATTGAGTTAACCCCTTGGCCAGTGATTGAGCCTCCATAAAAACCCAAGAGGACAGTTTGGAGAGGTTGTGGAGAGCATGTGGAGTGTGCTGGAGGATGGCACCTAGAGAAGCCTTGGATGCTCCATGCCCCTTCCCACAAAACTCTCCCTGTGCATCTCTTCTCTATCCTTTGTAATATCCTTCCTTCATAATAAACCAGTAAATGTTTCCTGTTCTGTAAGTCACTCAAATGACATAATCAAACTTGATTTGGGGGTGGGAGGTTGTGGGAACCCAGTTTGATAGACAGTTGGGGAGATGCACAGGTAAAACAATCTGGGGCTTGTGACTGGCATCTAAAGGAGGGCAGTCTTGGAGACTGAGCCTTCAGCTATAGAGGGCTCTAGGTAGACAGTGTCACAATTCAAATAGAGGACTCACAGCTGTATTATTGCTTGCCTGGGGGTAAAGGAGCCCTTCCCACACACATACTTGATGTCAGAAGTGTGTTGCAAGAGTATAATGGGGAAAACTGAGTTGATAGTTTGTTTTTTCTTTTTTTTGGTACCGGGGATCGAACTCAGGTCCTTGTACTTCGCAGCAAGCAGCAAAACCACTGAGCTAAATCCCCAACGCCTATAGTTGGTTTTTTCTTAAAAGGAAAAAGGCCTTGCCTTATGGATTTCATGTTCTGCTGGGGAGAGGCAAGAAACAAAATACCTAATATCACTACATCATCAGATATTAAGGTCTATGGAGAAAAATTAATAGGGAACATAAACAGGGTACTGGGGCTGATCCTAGGGAATGAACCCAGGGTTTTCACACTGAGCTATATCCCCAGCCTTATTTATTTATTTATTTTGAGAGAGAGTCTTGGTTAATTTAAGTTGCTAAGTTGCCCAGGCTGGGCTTGAACTTGCTATCATTATGCCTCAGCTTCCCAAAGTGCTGGGACCACAAGTGTGGGCCAACATGCCTGGCGTGGGCTACAATTTTTAAAGATGAGTTAGAAAAAGCCTCACTGACATAACATTTGCGAAAAAGCCTACAAGAGGTGCTGAAATAAGCCACGGAACTCTGGAGTGTTCTCAGTAGAGGCAGCAAATGGAGAGTTGTGAAATTGTTTGGCATGTATGTCAGGTGCTTAATCTTCTCTCATATTATTCAGAAAATAAACCTTTATGTATTTAGTGAGAAACTCGGAGAGAGGGAATGAATGATGAAACAAAATGGAGCAAAATATAAATAATTGGTCCATCTGGGTAAAGAAATTTGGAAGTTCCTGCAACTTCCCTATAACTTTGAAATCGTATCTACCAAACAGACAAACACACACAATATAAACAGAAAGGAGGAAAAGGTCAATTGTGTCAAATGATGTTTATGGGTCTAGTAAAATTTAAATTTAACATCAAGTTTGGCAATGTATAGGTCTCAATGGAGAGTGGATTTGAAGGCCTCACTAGAGTGGGTGCAAGAGAGAGTGGAAGATGAGAAATTGAAGTTAGGAAGCACAGAGTAAATACAGAACATCTTTTGAGAAATTTTGTTTTGAAGGACAGTGATTTAGAACAAAAGCTGGAGGGGAAGAGGAGCCAAGAGTCTTTAAGGGTGAGACAAATAACAGATGCTTGCATGCTGATGCTAGTAAACTGGTAGAAGAAAAACTGATGGTAGTGAGAAAGGAGAATTGAGGGGACAAAGCTCTTGAGGGAGTACCTACTAGCCAAGGTGTGGGTTGGCCCTATGTGATGCAAGCATAGTTGGTTCTTAGGCATGTGGGTACAGATGCAGATTGTTGATTCCCTCCAAAGACCCTCAAGGGCACAGCTGTAGCTGACCAACTTGAGTGTATCACTGCAATGAGGAAGGACACACATATAGTGCACAATTGGGGTATCTCAAAAAGAGAGCAGTTAGAAAGTACCTCTGACACTGTTTGGTCGGATGATTTTGCACCAGGACTATGGAAGTTGAAGTTCACTCTAGATTCAATATGTTGGGAAGCAGAGACAACTTTGCGGCTGATAGCCTCAATAAAACTTCTCTATAGAGAGTGCAGACTCATGAGTCAGGAACTATAATAAAGAGTCAGTAGTTAATCATAGGGGCCAGGATTTGGGGGAAGGGGTGTTTGGTCATTTTTGCAGTTTAGATAGTGCTCACATTTTATTTATATACAGACTTAATTACAGAGCAGCCGTTTTTATCTATATTCATCTTGGTCAGAGTAGCCTTATCCGATGTTGATGTTCTGTGAAGTGGTTTATATTCAACAGAATACCAAGGCCAAGTCAGGTTCTAAGCCGGCCTTTACCCAATGTAAGTCTGGCTCTTGGTGTCAGGCGCTGTTGCTTGTCACTCTCAAGACACCTGGATGGATGGGGGCAGGAGCCTGGGGATGTTCTCTTCTGATTGTTTTATTTCTCTGTGAAACTGGAAGCAAGGCAACTGAGGAATGTGAGGATGCAGGCAAACTCAGATTTGACAGTGGGAAAGGTGTAAGATTCAGCAGGTAGGGAAATGATAGGCATCAGGAAGTGATTATAACCAACTACACAGTGAGACAGACAGCATGACTGTAGTTTTCTGCAGCCTTGCTTTGCTGTATGGGCTGTAAGTCAGATTTGTGTGGAATCTGGTTTAAACAAGATTAACGTTTGGTCAAACCATGGTGGGAGAGGTTGAGTCCTGGCACTGCCATTTTAGTAGCTACATGACCCTAATCTCTGTGCCTAAGATGCTACATCTGTAAATAGAAAAAATATTAGTACCCACACCTTTTAAGGATATTTTACAGTTTTAATGAGTTATGTACCAGGTTCCTGGAATAGTATCTAGCTTGAAGTAAGCACTCAGTAGATATTATCTATTACATCAATCCCCACCTAGATCACAAAAATCAGCAGTTTTTCCTGATCTACTATTTTAACATCAGAATTTTGGTGTGAGTGTATGTGTGTGTGTGTGTGTGGGGGGGAGACAGAAAGAATTCCTTTCCTGTTGTAATTAAATAAACAGTAGAAAGCTGAACAAATGGAATTAAAGAGATGGGGAGCAATGTGTGCATTAAAGTCTAACAATAAACTCGCAAGGAGTCAAGGATTCTGGGGTGTGTAGTTTTATGGTTTATGATAATACCAAAGTTTTAGAAGTGGCCTATACACAGAATCCTTTAAAAACAAGGTGAGTAATTCTGGGCATAGTGGCATATGCTGTAATCCCAGCACTCAGGAGGCTGAGGATCACAAGTTTGAGGGTAGCCTGGACTACAAAGTGAGAGCCTGTCTCAAAAAAGCAAAACAAATACAAAAACCAAACCAAACCACAAAGTCATCAAGCATTTTTTTTTTTTTTTTTAAATCTAGGGCCTTATTTTTTTTTGGTAGCGGGGATCAAACTCGGGTCCTTGGGCTTGCACAGCAGGCGGCGAAACCACTGAAATCCCTGGCCCCTCATCAAGCATTTTTTATGCACAGGTAATTTTACTAAGAAAATATAAGAACACATATCTCATTACAATATATCACAAAAGGGAAAATAATTCACATAATTATGATGTTTTTAAGATTGTTCCTTGGACCATGTATAAGAAATCAATCTAGTGTATGCTCTACCCAAGGCATTCCACTTAAACTAGTTTTCCTGTAAACAATCACGAGACTAAACAGTCCATCATTTTATCTGAAATGCAAAGGTCAGAAAGGCTAAGTGTGGCTTTTATTTTTTCTTGAAGTCAGTAATTCTTGAGGTGTTATCCAAAGGAACACAAAAAACATCAACTGCAAAAATACAGTTTTAATTTAACTTTAAAGGTCATTAGACAAAGTATAATAAAAGTGGGTGGAAGTTTTGTCAAATATTTAGCTAAAATAGGTCTCTAGAAATTCCTTATTCAACAAACATAAGATTTATATTAGCACATTTTAATTGTCACCTTTTAATGGAAGATGTCTATGCACATAATACAGTAAATATCCTCTATACCTTATAATACAAATGCACATTGACACGTGTGGATTCACAAGTATTATAATTACTACTGAAGCTTGTTTACACAAAAGTGATAGCAGGTGTTAGGTCTATGAAAATTACTAACTCAAAAGATGTTAGTCTTTGATTTAACTTACTAAATTCAAAACCAAATTCTTTACGGACACATCCAATACTCAAAATGTTGAAAACTAACAAGTAAGTTTATAAACCCTTAGCTAAGGATTGGGAATAATTGTTTTAAAATCTAAGCACTAGTTTAAGTAATTCCCAGCAAGGATTAAGGAATTATCCAGTAAGACTCATGTCCTATGTAAGCGTGCCTCGATTTATTGAAATTCGAGAAACATGTTTTGCTGCTTACATTAAAAAAATTCTTATCCAAAGCTGAGCATGGTGGTACATGACTGTAATCTCAGCACTCTGGAGGCTGAGGCTGGAGAATTGCCACAAGTTCGAGGCTACCCTGGGCTACATAACGAGTTCAAGGATAGTTCAGGAACTACCTAGGGAGACCCTGTTTAAAAAAAAAAAAATCTTGGGGCCGAGGATTTAGCTCAGTGGTTTCGCCGCCTGCTGCGCAAGCGCAAGGACCCGAGTTCAATCCCCAGTACCAAAAAAAAAACCAAATCTTACCCTGATTTCAGATGAAGTTTTCTGTAGCTGAATTATCTTGAATATTTAAAATATTATAAAGCTCATCCGTAGAGGAGTTTAACATTTATATGTAAAAACATAAGTTGCAAATTAAGTGAGAGCCAAAGTAGGTAATGAATTGTGCCATGTTCTGGAGTCAGCAGTGTGCCTGCACTTGCTTATCTTGGATGGCAATACAGTGCTATTACATTCTTCAGGATTTCCCTTTAAATGGAATCCCAGTAAAGACCTTTGAGATGTGTATTAATCTTGTCAACTATTGTCTGCCCAACAGAGGTGATTTTATTTGTGAATTCAACACGATACTGAAGGTTTGTGAGTGTAAAAAATTTATCCTAGAGCCTGGTGTAGTTGCATATGCCTATCTCTTAGAGGAATTGTTTTGTTTTTGTACCAGGGATGGAACTCAGGACCTTGAGCTTTCCAGGCAGGCGGTGGCACCACTGAGCTAAATCCCCAGCCCTCCTAGAGGAATTTTCAATGGGCTTGAGAAAAAAGCTCTCCGAGCCTTTGCATGAGGTTTTTTTTCCAAGGCAAGGCTTTCTTCACTCCCTCACTGTCCTCTTTGGGCTTTCTGTTATCTGGGAACAACTAATGTTCCATACTCCTTAATAATCATTATATTGTCTTTTTTTTTAATGGTACCAGGGATCGAACTTGCGACCTTGCGCTTCCACAGCAGGCAGTGGAACCACTGAGCTAAATTCACAGCCCCAATCAATCTTAATTCATTAGCAAATCTTTTGCAAAATCGTAAAACCCTGTTTCTCCAGAGGCTGATAATTTAGAAAAAACAAATGATAAGGCAATCCTATCATTAGACAGTAAAATAGAAAACTGCCCCCAGATGTCCAGATAAATCTCTTACAAATGAATATTGGTCGCCAGATTTCACTTAACCCTTACTACAAATCCATAATTTAGAGTCAAATAGTATTTTAGATTTTATATATTTTCAGAAAAGTCTGTTTAAAAGTTCTATATTAGGGGTGGGGATTTAGCACAGTGGCACTGCACATGTTTGATCCTAGTACCAAAAAAAGAAAGTTCTATATTAATTTTTCTTGTAAACATCCTGTAAAACCTAAATCTAACAGAACCAGAAAGCTATTCTATGTAAGATGTACTCTTAGTTGATCATTCTCATGTAGACTGAAGAATATAGTTATAGAAGCACTAAAACTGCACACTTCTCAGCATGTTCTCTGTACAACATGGGCACTGCCAGGGAGCCTGTCAGAAAGGCAGGCTCTCAGCTCTCCCTCCCCCCAGCCCCCGGCATCAGCATGAGTTAGTTCTCCAGATGATTCTGTTGTCCACTCTAAGGCAGTGATTGCGAGGAAAACTGCCAAGTGTGTCAGAGTCACCTGGGAACCTGCTGAAAATACACCTGACAGGGCTCTGCCCCTGCTGGTCTAGAGGGAGGGGGTGCAGAGGCATCTCCATTTTAAAGACAGTTCACAGTAATTCTGAGGCAACCTTCTGGTTGAGAATCCACCCTTAGCTGGATTTGATGGTGCACACGAGCACAGCAGGAGGCTGAGGCAAGAGGATCCCAAGTTCAAGTCCAGGCTGGACCACTTAGTGAGACTTTGTCTCAAAATAAAAAATTGAAAAGGGCTGAGGATGTAGCTCAGTAAAAAGGTCCTGGGTTCAATCCATAATACTGGACAAAAACAAAACAAAACAAAAAAACCTCAACCAAAATAAATTTATCTTTGAAAAATCTTTTTTTTTTTTTCTTTTTCTTTTTTTTGGTACCGGGGATCGAACTTGGGTCTTTGCTCTTGTGTAGCAGGCGGCAAAACCACTGAGCTAAATCCCCGTCCCTTTTAACCAAAATCTTAAAAACTTTTTTCCCTATTATTGTCAATAAACATTTCTTCATTAGTTATCTAGTTTCTTTCACAACACAGGTGGTGAAAAATAGATGAGAAAAACATATATTTTTATCTTACTTTTCCCTATGAAATTACTAAAAATAAATTTTAGAATTTCTACTTTATTCAAAAGAATGAGAAACTATTACTGTTTTTCAAAATAGTTTTTTTCTTCCTAGGTAAAAGTTCCTATGGAAAAGTCTAAATGTTTACTCTCTCAATTTGATGCTATTATGGCCTCCTATATTCTTAAATATTAAAAAGTATAAATTTAATTTATAGCCAGCCAATAATTGATACTTCTTCAAATACTAGTTTATAAATAATAAAAATATGCAGGTTTTGAAAAGACTAATTCAGCGTATGTCTCTGCTTTTAATAAACACTAAGCAAAAACCAGGGTCTTAATTAGATTTACAATATTAAAATAAAGTACAGGTTTCACACAGAATACTGTTAGGGGTGATTTTATTTTCACAAAAACATGAAAAACACAAACCTTTCATCTTTAATTAAAATAATAATTTGAGACCTAATTCCTTGTTTTTTGAGACAGACTTGATTTCACTTATCTTTTAAATGGATTAACCAACTATGTTTTTCAATATTCCACATGGCAAGGCCATTTCAAACTTTTTTCCCCCCATGGTATACACTAAGCATTCTTAAAATAAGTTATATTCAAAATTTATTATGAATCAATCTCAATAGACAGAAGAGTAGGTGAGAAACAAAAAGCCTCTTTCTCCTACAGAGAAATATTAAATAATGTGTAAACTGATATATACCTATGAATAATTTTTTATTGTTGTTACTATTCTAGAAGGAGAATTTAGAAGTTTTATCCTCTTGCGGGGTGTGGTAGCACACATGTAATCCCAACTAATTAGGAGGATCACAACTTAGCAAGAGCCTGTCTCAAAATAAAAAATAAAGGGTTAAAGATGTAGCTCAGGGTAGAGTACCTCTGGGTTGAATCCACAGTACTGAATTCAAAGCATCCGTGATGAGTAGATACTACAGTCATACTATTTCTTAAGTTGTTTTCGAATTTTCCCCTAAAATCTTCAGTATATACTACACAATAACTGGTCTCTTTAGCCAGTTATTACCCATTTTACAGGATTAAAAATGGCATTTCCTGCTCAGAACACTATTCCTTCCCACTTAACTCTGAAAAGTATTAAATCCATCTTCAATACAAAAAGAGTTGTCACTAGTACTAATAATATTCAAAGGAATATATCATAAGGGAGTCACAAAATTATACCAAGTAATAAAAAGCATAACTGTTGGAATAAAAGTATACTCTCTATAATTAAATACAACTTATTCAGAAGTAAAACATAACTTATTTGATTTTTATACTGTTGCAAATGGCTGTTTTACTTTTCTAAAGGCAGCAGTAGTATAATTTCCATTATTCTCTCATAATGTTATAGATAAACCTTGATTTAGTTCCAAAATGGAAAAAATTTTCCTGTTTACTATAAATTTCAAAGCATTCAGATAAAATGAAGCAGATATTTTTAAAAACGTTTTAAATACTGGTAATTTTGCTTTGGAAATTTGGTTCTACTCAAAATCCATAGAAATAAATTTCAGTGAGAGAAGATTATTATCTGTAACAGCAAATAATAAATACCTTGGCAAGTATGAATAAGAGTGTGAGTGAAGGCATCCACAAAAGTATTTTTTACATCTCTTGGGTGTAGTAAAGGGCTACAAACTAGGACTGAAATACTATCTATGGTTACTTGATGATAGGGTACTGTGGACCTTAACAAGAGAGTCAACACATCTACCCCCAGCAGACATGTAGATTCATGGAAAAATTGGGAAGAACCGTTTTCTTAAAAAAAAGAGGTTCCTTAATGTATGGAAAGAATTTCGCAGTGTGATGCTTCTACTCTGTTATTGGAGGAGGTCTTGATGCAGATTCTGGCCATTCATACATATCTGGCAGCAAGGAATCATATTCACTTCGCCATATTCTTTCTTTAACATATTTGGCCTTGTCTTCAGGTTCTGGGTATCGGAAAGCCATTTTGTTAGCATATAAGTATTCTGTAACCTGAAAAATAAATAAGATCATTGTGTAGCTCTGAATATTAACCTATCGGAAGAAAGTACTGTTATTTCACAAATAAATGAATTTAGAAGAATGGTTCTTTTTCTTTTAAAAATAAGAATACTTTAGGGCCGGGGATTTAACTCAGTGGTGGCGTCGCCTGCCTCACAAGCATAAGGTTCTGAGTTTGTTCCCCAGTACCAAAAAAAAGAATACTTTAACTCATTTCAAGACAAAGTTAAATGATACAATAAAAATCAACTATCAGATCATGATATATTATCACAATATAATATCAGATCATAATAATGTACTTTAGTCACCTCCCTGATCCCAATAATCATATTTCCCCACTACTTCAACCCAATAAACAAATTTAAGTTTTACTATGTATCAGTTCAGCAGACACACCTGGGCGATTTGCCCTCCCTGTCATTCCTCACAGCCCTGCTGAAAGGTGGCTTAGAGGGCCATGGACTATAGGAGACTATTTCTGGTCATGACTGACTTGACTGGGTGAAAACCTAACCCAAAGTGAGCCAGACATTTCTGCTCTAGAATTGTGACTTGGAATCACAGGAATTATTATAAATCAGGTGTCAAACAGTGGAAACAAAGTGGCTTGAGTGCTTTTCTGATCTCTGCAACCAAGCTACACACTATGATGGATGATGAAAATAAATCCTCTGAGGCTTAGTCTTATGTAAAATGAGTGTGGAAAGCTTCCTCACAGGCTAGCACTGTGCCTGCCATACATTTATGTTTGCAAATTATGGTTTTATTTCAACTTGGAAAAAAAAAGAATAAGACAGGCATGTAACCCCAGCACTCTGGGAGGCTGAGGTAGGATCACAAGTTTGAGCTCAGCCTGGACAATTTAGTGACTTAGCAAGACCTTGTCACAAATTTTTTTTTTTATGTCTGGGCATGTAGCTAAGTGTGAGGGACCTGGGTTAAATCCCCAGTACGGCGGGGGCGGGGGGGGGGAGTGTCTTAAGACATGGTTAAAAAAATCCTCCTCTAATTCCCATCCCAAATTGTGACCACTACTAGTTTCTTCTTTCAATTTTCTTAAAGAAAAAAATTAGTAAAATGGTGCTTAAAAGAATAATCCTTAGGGCTGGGGATTTAGCTCAGTGGTTCCACTACCTGCCTCGCAAGCACAAGGTCCTGAGTTCAATCCCGGTACCAAAAAGAAAAATAATAATCCTTAATCCCAGCACAAGCTGAAGAAGCCAGCCACCTCTAAAGACTAGCAGCCATAGACAGAAGAAGCCTCAACAAATGGCTACTCTGTCCAGCCAAGTGAACAGAAGAGCAGTGTGACAAGAAAGAAAACTTTTAGACAATAATCATTCTATGCCAGCCAAACACCCCAGAAAATACAATACTGTGCTCCATTCCACCTATGTTAACACAGGCTGCAAAGAGTAATTCAACAACCCCACCAGGTGGGTGACAAAGAAGGCCAAGGAACAAACCAGAGCTTTCATCCCCACTGGTCAACAACAAGGACTCTGTGTGTGTGTGTGTGTGTGTGTGTGTGTGTGTGTGTGTGTGTGTTTTGCTCAGGCTGGTATCTCAACTTGTGGGCTCAAGTGACCCTCCCACCTCAGCCTCCCCAGTAGCTGGCAGAACAGGCACATCCCACTGTACCCAGCTAGCAACAGAGGTCTTGGTTCCCCCTCTAGCCTCCTTCCTACAGCAGCAGAGACCATGTGGGGAGCATGGATTTTTGCCCCTAACCAGGGAGTAACAAGTCACTCCTCCAGTACCAGAAGTATGGAACAGTCAGGACTTTGGTAATGAGGTCCTCTGGTAACAAGGTCACCAAACTGCAGTGTTAGTGGGGAAAAGCACTGACAAGGCACGCCCTTCTCAGGTGTCGGTGGAGACAGAGTACTTCTACTTCCCCCTGCAGTGGCATGGCATCACATACTCTCCCTTGCCACAGCAGTGTCAGAGAAGGTCATGTAAACAAGATTCAGAACCTCTTAAACATTTAGGTCTTAAAAAAAAAACCCAAAAAACTATGCATTATAACAAGAATCAGAAAGATATCAAATTATAGGAAAAAGAATCAACAAATGTCAAACTAACGGTGACAGAGATGTTAATATTATCTGACAAAGGTTTTAAAGCAGCCATGATAACCATACCTTGGAAAGCAATTATGAACATGCTTAATACAAATAAAAGTTAGGAGGTTTCTGGAAAGAAACAGAAACTATCATCAGTAAAGAACAGAAGACAGCTGGGGATGTAACTCAGTGGCGCCATGACTGCCTTGCAAGTCCAAGGTCCTGAGGTTTGATCCCCAGTGCCAGGAAAAAAAAAAAAAAGAAACAGAAGACATATAGAACCATACAGAAATTTCAGCTCTGAAAAGGCAAATAACTGAAAAAGAAAATCCAATGGGTTAGATCAACAGCCTAGTGGAGGAACACAGAAAAGAATGAGTAAAATAGAAGACAGAAAAATAGAAATTACCAATCCAGAAAACAGATAAAACAGATTGGGGGGGAACAATGCATCAGGGAGCCACAGGACTGTGACAAAATATTTACCATTCATACCATCAGAGTCCTGGAAAGAGAGGAAAGAGGCACTGTTGATAAATACTCAAATAATGGCCAAATCCCTCCACACAGGATATACCAAGGTAATCTACACCATAACATGTCATAATTAAAATTCTGTAAAATGAAGACAAAGAAAAATTCTTAAAAGCAACGGGAGTTTTTCCCTTACCTAGAGGGAAAAATAATGACAGTGGATTTCACAACAGAAACCATGAGGGCAGAAGACAATGGTATAACACTGTTCAACTTCTGAGAGGAGCTGTCAATCCAGAATTCTATATCCAGCAAAAACATCTTTCAGGAATGACAAGGGAAATCAAGAGAGTCTCAGGTGGAAGAAAGCTAAGGGAGTATGATATCATCAACAGATCGACCACAATTTCTACACTTGATCTTAGCCAAAAGGCCGAGAAGCGGTATGACCAGAATTTCTTTAACCACAAAGGGTATGGTAAGAAAAGGAACACCTTGAAACATCAGAAGGGAAGAAAGCACAGTGAACAAAAATACGATTAAATACAATGGGTAAATTCAGTCTGGTAAAATGACAATAATTATAGCTGTGATTATATATAATATATATGTATAGATGGGGAACAACCACTAAAAAGCTGTACAAAGAGATAAATTAAACACGTCTATAGTGGGACTGAGGATGTAGCTTAGTAGGAGAGCATTTGCTTACTAGCATATGTGAGGCCCTAGGTTTGATTCTAAGCAACACACACAAATGAAAACAGCAAAAACACATAGCAACCCTAAATGTGCACACAATCAACAATAGCTGAATGGAGAAATAAATGCACAATTACAGTTGGGATTATAACATTTCTCTTTCAACAATCCTTACGACACCTAAACAGAAAATCATTAAGAATTAGAAAACACAACAGCTGGTAAGATGTAGACATTTATAGGATAAGCCATCTAACACCAGCAAAATACATACAGTAATTTTAAGTGTGCACTAAACAAAAAATATTAGAATCGAAAAAGACAAATCCAGAATAGGGGGAGTTGGAGCCATGCTATCTTAAAATATCTAAGTCTGGTTTAGCCTTTAAATGGCTTGCCACTACTCTCAGAATAAATTCCAGACTCCTTAATGTGATTATAGATTCCCCTATCCCCCATCTCCTCCATACTTTCATTTCAGATCTCCCTCTCTCCCCTCCTCCCACCCTCACCCTTCCCAGGCAGTGTCTCACTTTGCATTCAAGGCTGGTGTGCCATTCATTGTATAGCCCAGGTTGACCTCAAACTCACCATCCTCTTGCCTCTGCCTCCTAACTGTTGAGACTTAATGATGTGCCACTATACACAGAACGATATAAACTCCACAGTCTCTCACATTTGAAAGTCCCCTGCATGAATCACCCTGTTCTCTCATCTAGCTAATTCTTCATCCCATGACATGTAAGCTACTGGTGGGATATCCACACTAACTCAAAGTGGAATGAAGATCTCTATGTCAATGCTACTCAAAGTTCCCAGACTAGGGGCATCAGTATGGCCTGGGAATTTGCTGGAAATGCAAATTTTGGGGCTCTATCCCATACCTAGAGAACCTCCATCCCAGTCCTACAAATTACCAGAGATTGGTAGTAAGGTCCTCAGCTCTGCTTTAAGAAGCTCTCTAGGTAATTTTGATGTATTTTTCAGCTTGAAAAGCATTGTTCCATGTAACAAATACTGTTGCCCTGCATATGAAGCACCTATTCTATATTTTTTAGTGTTTTTCATTTAAATATAAGTGGAGAGGAATTTTTATTTCTGCTTAAAATGTAAAAAGCTGCAAAGTGCATCAATTTTAACAAGAACTGAATAAAAAGAGGAACAAGACACTAAAAAAATAAGACACAAACTCTTGTCTCTGGCAGAGCACAAGAGAGAATGAGGTACAGTACTGTCTACTACATAAGCAGGTAAGTAGTGAGCTAAATTTTTAAAGAGCTGATAAAAGTAAACATTAGCTAGTATTTTAGCCACAAGCCTGACACAAGGATAGGGTGGCTTGCACTCACTGGCAATCCACAGATCTCACACAGAGCAAAGGTTAAGGGCAGGACATGACATTGAAGAGAGTTCCTGTTGGTCATGTGTTCATGCAGGCAGTTTGTTGGTGACCATAAGAGCACACACAGCCCTGTCCCTATGGTTAAATTCTCCAGCCCATAGGGCTAAAAGGAGGTAATTAGTGCTTATAAGTTGGGATAAGAACAGATCCTATTTTCCTGAACCTTTTCTTCTAAAAAAGAAAATCTATGCTACTGAAAAAGCAATATACCCTGCCCCCAAGGAAGGGAGGCAAGGGGTGTGTGTGTGTGCGTGCACGTGTGAGTCATAATAGGCCCATGATGCTATACGAATTGAAGCAAGTTTCCTTTTTTCTTTTTCCCCTTTGGTACTGGGAATCGAACTCGGGACCTTGTACTTGCCAGGCAGGCATGGTGCTACTGAACTACACCTCTGGCCCTCCTTTTTTCTTTTCTTTGCATTACTAGGGGATCAAATCCCACATCTTGAACATGCTCAAAGCAAGCATTACCCCTAGGCCTCCAAGCAGGTCACCTTCCATGGCCTCAGGTATTACCTTTCATTTGAAAATAACAGAGTAAGATCTTTGCTGATACCTTCCAAAGTCTGCTTCAACTGTATCATTCTATAAATTCTAAAGTTAACTCTATCATACTAATTCTGGATCTAAAATCTTCAAGTATTTTGCAGCTGTAAGGTAATCTGATTCCTTACTCTGAGACTAGTATATGGCTGTAATATAACTTTCAAATCTTCTCTTATGCCATTTTCTTACCTGTAAATTAGACTCCAGCTCAAACAGGACTGGCTTTTATTCCCTGAAAATATTATCCTTTACCAATTCCCAATCTTTGCTTACATGAAACATGAACATGAAAATAATGTAAAAAACGTTAAAAGTCAAAAGGATAAAAACTTAAGACTGTCTACATAGGTGAAAATATGCATAATAAATTCCAGATCTTATCCGGCTGTTTAAGAAAATCTTAGTAAATTAGAATACAAGCCTATTTCACTAGTTATACATATTAAAAATAATTTGCAGATGATTCGAAACTTAACAGTTCCAAAAGAACTGAGAAAACTATCAAAATAATCAAGATTGTTCAGTAAAGAAACTGGTTAATAAGTAAGAATAACTTTCCTATATATGAGAAATGATCATCAGGCATGGTGGCACATGCCTGTAATCCCAGCACCTGGGAGGCTGAGGCACAAGGATTGCTGTGAGTTCAAGGCTAGACTGGGGCTACATAGTGAGTTCAATGCCAGCCTGGACTACACAGTTAAGACTCTGTCTCAAAAAAAAAAAAGATTAGTGAGAAAATATGGAAAGAAGAAAAAACTTCATTATATGAGATAAAAATATTAAAATATTTAGGAATAGCGACAAATGCCATATCCACATGAAGAAAACAAAATATATTGAAAAGACTTTTAGTAAATAGAGATTGAGAATGACTAAAAAATAAAAAGATTCCGTTTCAATTTAATTTAAAAATGTGACATAGAAGCTGAGGGTGGTAGTGCACCTATATAATCCCAGCACTCAGGAGGCTGAAGCAGGAGACTGCTTTCTTTTTTTTGGCTTTTTGAGACAGGGTCTTGCTATGTAGCCCAGGTTGGCCTTGAACATGATCTTCCTGCCTCAGCCTCCTGAGTGCTGAGATTACAGGCATGTGTCACCATGTCTGGCTGAGGCAGGAGTTATTTTGAGTTTAAGACCAGCCTAGACTACATAGTGAGACTCAAAACAATCAAGCAAACAACAACAAAAACCAAAAAGCCATCACAAATGTACACATTTATCTGTACAGAGGATGTTCATTATAACATGTGTAATAAGAAATTAATATGTTCAAAAATAGAGAAATTATTAAACAAATTATGATATAACAGAGAGAATACCATGCACCATTAATGACCACACATGAGAACAATAAGAACTATTATTATTTTTGGGATATTACTGACTTTTAAAATTTTTATTAGTACATGTTTGCAGTACATAATGATTACATTCATTATGGGGAGTTGGTACATGTACATAGCACATCTTTTTTTCATTCCCATCCCTCACCTCCCTCCACTCTTGGTCTTCTTTCCTTTTGCAAAAGATCTATTTCTCTACTTCCTCTTATCTATCTTTTACTTTGCTCTTTAATTATTTATACTTTGGGTTTCTCATATAACAAATCATGCAATACTGAATTTTGTGTGTCTGATTAACATTACGGCCTCAGGGTCCATCCATTTTCCCACAAATGACTCAAGTTTATCCTTCTTTGTGGCAGAATAGTACCCCATTGTATAAAAATACTATACTTTATCCATTGATAGACATATAGGCTGCTTCCAAGATTTATCTATTATGAATTGTGCTGCTATAAACATGAGTATGTATGTATTACTGTAAAATGATGTCTTTAACTCTTTTGGAGAATACTAACACATAGAAAAGATTTACAATATATTAAATGGAAAAGTGAAGTAAGAAACTAATTATAAAAATAGGGACAAGTGACTACATGCAGGTGTGTATCATATTATGTGTTTTCAAAGAAAAAAAAAAAAGACTAGAAAGCAACAAACCCAAAATAATAATGTGTATTATATTCTGGTAGTAAGAATATGGGTAACCTAAAATTTCTTATTTGTACTTTTGCAAATGTTTCAAATTTATCTCCGATGAACTTGTATTACTTGCACAAGAAAATGTCATTATAATTTATGTGAAAGGTATACATTACTTACTTTAATAGCAATGTTAATAGAAACTTCCTGAATATTAGCAAGTGGTGGGTAAAGTCTCCCTTGGGCTAACTCTTCATTTGTCAGTTGACTTGTCAGTGCCTGAAAAGAAAACCAACATTTTACTTTTGTTCGTTTAAATAACAGAAGGATTTAGTGAAATGGAAAAGACATTGGGGAAACCAAAAAATATAGGTAACAAAGAAATAGCCAGGCTTAAAGACTTATTTATATATTCTATTTAATACATACAAAGCTTGGCATAATTACATAGCTACTCAGAAATTAAACATCAGTGTTTTTTATTAATATTAGTTCTTCAAAACTCCTATTGCAAAGTCTGGAGCTCTAACAAACCAGCACTCCAAATGATACCAGTACTTGTTTATTAAAAACATGGAAGGAGGGCTGGGGATTTAGCTCTGGCACTGCACCTGCCTCGCAAGCGCAAGGTCCTGAGTTTGATCCCCGGTACCAAAAAAAAAAAAAAAAGAAAGGAGTTATGTTTTATCTATGCTGTCACAATGCTACCTTCATATACAATATACACATATTTACACACATAAATAAGATACAGATACAGTTTAAATTATAAATATGATAGGATTCATAGCTTATAATCAAACATTTAAAAAGTCATGATTTAAAAAATTAATATAATGCAAAAGTAGATAGGCAAATCAAAAAGTACTGGATGGGTAACTTCTTTTTCATTAATAAGACAGATTTAACCCATTCTGTCTGCTTTTAAAATCTATCTATCTTTATAAAATAAATATTTAAAACATTTACCTTTGCAGCTTCAAGGAAAACATTGTCACTGATATGTCGGGTGTGACAGAGAATAACTGCTAAAGCCACACCTAGAAAACATTTTAAATAGTTTATTTACTAAGATGACTTTTTAAATTATGAAAGGAACTAAATTCCTAATCTGAGACTAATAAATAGTAACCCCTATTCCAAACAGTCTCCTAGAAGAAAGCAAAAATCTGAGTTAAATCAAATAATCCTTATTAACTTATTCATTAAAGAAACAATTTTAGAAACAAGTGGTTTTTCTCAATTCAGCTTTTATATTTATAAAAAATACAAATGCACACAATTTATCAACCCTTGTTATGAAAAACATCAGACCTCTATCCCTTTACTTCTTGCTCAAAAGAGGCAACTGCTTTCAATTATTTTAGCTGGTTATTTTAATATTTCTGTCACTTTTTTTTTTTTTGGTACTGGGGATCGAACTTGGAACCTTGTGCTTGTGAGTCAGGCAGTGGAACCACTGAGCTAAATCCCCGGCCCTATTTCTGTCACTTTTAACTCACATATTTCTTCTAATATTTGAGTTTTAGCACTCATTGATTCCTTCTTGTGGGAAATAACTTACTTAGCTCTCTCTTATACTTCCAGCCTTCTCTGTTCTTCCCAATACAGTACAGTGAGAGCATTATTTTGGTTCAATCAACATTGAATGCTTATGACTTTGTAGGTACTATTTATAACCGAGCCATGTATTAACACTGTAATGTAATTACTTTTCTACATAACTTCCCGTTTTCCCTGTTTTATTATCCTGTTTTTTTTACTTTGATTTTTTTTAGTACTTAACATTACTTCATCCTAGAACATTCTCTCATTATCTAAATCTTTTTCCATTCTGGTACCTCTTGTATTCTCTAATTTTATCCTTTAGTGTAAACCTCTGCTGAAGGTCCTGCCTGGTCAGATTGTTCTCCACTCCAGATGTGGAGCAGTCATCCTGGAAATCCTGTTAACAGCATGGGGATTGTTATGGTTTATATCTAGATGTTCCCTCAAAGCTTCACACACTCATAGGTGGAGCTTTTGGGAGGTGACTGGATCATGGGTTTTATACTGGATTATGGGTATGTGACACTGGATTAGTCCACTGGTGGCTTTGAGGGGTGAAGCCTGATGGGAAGAGGTGGGTCACTGGGAGTATGGCCTAGAAGTATGCATCTTTTCTCCTCCCATGACCCCTCACTGCTTCCTGCCTGTCATGCCAACTGTCTATGAACTGAAACCTCTTGAAACTGTGAGCCAAAATAAATCTCTCCACTTTTAACTTGTAGTTGTCAGGTATTTTGTTTCAGGAATGAGAAAGTAACTAAGACAGAGACTCTCCTTCTTTTTCAGTCCTTTTCCTAAGTCCCATGTCTTCCTAGTTTTTTGTTACTCTCTCTCTGGTGGGCACATTTTCCTGTGGTTTTCTAAAAAACAGTGCATGTAAAATATATTTTCTTGAAACCCTGTATTTCTAAGATGTGTTTACATCTTTCTACTTATGCGATAGTCTGTCTGGGTTTGGAATTCTAGTCTGGAAATAATTTTCCTCCAGAATGGTGAGTTACCATTCCAACACATCCTAGCTTGTGGTACTGGTGACAGACAAGTCTAGTAACAATCTGATCCCATGCCCTTTTTAGGTGATTGTTTTTTGTTTCACTTCAGGCAGCAGGTAGATCTTTGTTTTTTACCTGATATCCAGAGATTTCATAATGTTGTGCCTTGAGGTGCACACTTTTACCCATCATGTTTGACATTTAGTAGTGAACCTTTCCTACTGGAATACCTGAATCTTTCCCTTTTTAGAAATGTTTGTAAAGTCTTTGATGATACCTTTCCCCCATTTTTCTGTTCTTTTGTCCTGAAATTTTTATTTTCTGATATTGTATCTCCTAGACTAGTCCTCTTTCTTTGTTTTCCATCTCCCATCCTTTGCTCTATTTCCTCAACTTTCTTCTGTTTCTGCTATAAAACTTCATTTTTTATTTTGTTTTTTTGTTTTTTGTTACCAGAGATCAAACTCTGGACCTTGCACTTGCGAGGCAGGTGGCGGAATCACTTAGCTAAATCCTTGGCAAAACTTCATTTTTTAAACTTTTCATTTTTAAAAGCTTGTTTTATTTTCTAACTTTTAAAAAAGTTAAAAAACAAAATTTTGTCTGTTTTGGAATGTAATAATATTTTGTCTCAATGATAATATTGATAATTTTGGTTTCTTTTATGAAATCGATCTTTCTTTTAAGAGACTTTCCTTAGATGACTAGTGGTCCGAGCATTTTTTGGGTTTTTTTTCTTTTGAGACACGGTCTTACTATGCAGTTCAGGCTGGCCTTGAATTCACTATGTAGCCCAGGATGGCCTCAAACTTGCGGTGATCCTCCTGCCTCAGCCTGAAGTGCAGGAATTACAGGTATGAACCACCATGCCCAGCAAGAACTTTTGATATTTAAAGTTATGAGGCATAAATAAATTAATTAATAAAAATCTAGAAAGGTTGGTAGCTATGAGCACAAGGGCTCATCTACTCAGAGCATCATCACAGAATGACCTGGCTTTCTTTCATCTTACTACTTCTGGCACCTCTGTTATCAAAGGTATGTCTAGTCTCTCACTGTCCAGACATTTTCTGTTCTATTCAAAGAGTATCCTACCATCATTGGCCAAAGATGAGAAGGGTGATCACCTGATTGCCCAGGTATTAGAACAGGATTACCTGAATCCAGCCTGCCTTCCCCTTCCTCCCCACCACATTTATTCATTTATCTGCCTGTCTTTATTATGTATTTTAAATAGTATATAAGCATATGTTTGGGACTAAATGTTCTGTCTTTGGCCTATTCTATGTTCCTTTTTTTCTTTCTTGCATTTTGTGTTTTTAATCATTTCATTTTATCCCCTAATATTCATTTCAGGAATTGAAAGTTTTTGTAGTATTCTAATGATTATCCTGAAATTTATAGCATATATCCTTTGCTTATCAAAACTCTACATTAATTTTTAACTTATCTTTCTAGTGGACAACACAGTCTTTAATAACAATTTAATTCTATTTAATGGAAAGCACTGTTGTGCATTTTATCTCTATATTTTTCAAAAAGCAGTAACATTATTGTTTGGCTCTCAATAAACAACACTCCTTTTGTTTTATTCACAACTTATTTTACTCTTCATTCCTTCCTACATCCGAGTTTCTATCTGGAAATATTTTCTATTTGCCTAAAAAATAAGATCTCCTTTTCTCTCATACGAGTCTACAGGTGGTAAATTCTGTTTTCTGAAGATGTGTTCATCTTGCCTTCATTCTTGAAAGATACTTTCACTGTATTAGGAATTCTAGGTTGGTGAGTATTTTCTGTAAGCAACATGCAGCATAAATAGATCATCTCACTGTTTTTTGGCACCTACTACTGTTGTTGTGGAGTCAGATGTCAGTCTAACAACTGCTCCTTTGAAAGAGATGTTTTTGCTCTGGCTGCATTCATTTTTTCTCTTTATTGTGATTGTCTGAGGCCTTCAATGAAGTTCCTAGGTATGCATATCTTTTTATCAGTCCTGTATAGGTTTCGGCAAGCTCCTTGAATACTGGTTGTCATTTACCATGTCTAAGAAATTATCATCCATAAACCCTGCAAATGTGGTCTCTCCTTTATTCTTGCTCTCATTTTCTTCTGGGACTTCAATGAAAACTGTGTCAAGTAAAGACATGTCTCTTGCCTGTTTTCCTGTATTAGTCTTTCTGTCTCTATGCTTCATTTTGTATTATTTCTTCTGAAATATTTTCCCAGTAATTCTTTCAGTCTAATTTGTTACAAGACTCATTTACTCTATTCTTGATCTAGATTACCTTAATTTAAATTTTATAATTCTAGAATTTACTGGTTTTTGGTTGAAGGTTGTCTTTTATCTCTGTAAGCATAATAAGTATATGTATTTCATAGTACTTATCTTACATATATTTTTAGCGTGTCTTTTTCTGGCAGTTTCTGCTGACTTTGGCTTCTGTTGTCATGTGTCTTTATGTGTTTCATTATTATCATTATCAATATTATTACTGCAGTACTAAGGACTGAATCCAGGGAGTGTTGAGCTCCATCTCCAGCCCTCTTTGAGACAGGGTCTTGCTAAGTTGTCGAGGGCTGACCTCAAACTTGTGATCCTCTTGCCTTAGTCTCTCAAGTAGCTGGGATTTCAGTTTTGTGCCACCACACCTGGCCTCTTTTATTTTCTATTATTATTTTTTTTAAACAGGGGTTTTATTTGCAAATCTCTTTATAATAATAATTTGAGGACTAAGTGTTATTTCAGAGAAGATTTCCGTTTGCTTCTGCCAGGCACACAGTCTAGAACAAAAACTTAAGGTTTCCATGATCATCTACTGCTGCTGTAAACCTACTTCCATTCCATTGTACAGTCCTTCAGGGTTTCAGCCCAGGATGGGAGTTACTAGATTCCTTTTCAAATCCTGGCTCCACTCTCTGAGCTCTTGTTCTCCCCCCAGTCTTGATCCAGAATTTTGCAGTGTTTTTTAGCCCTCTGATCTTTTACAGGTCATTTGCTTTGTTTTAAAATTCCATCCAGTTGTTATAGTAGCTGGACTGGTAATTCCAACATATCAGGATGTTAAGTTTTTAATTGCTTTATGTACATCCAATCCTCCTGTTTGTAGGCCCATTTTTACCTCCAATGCCAGATCATTTTTTATGTCAGTGTTTATAGTGTAACTTTTAATAAGAAAATTATTACTTTAAAATGCTGCATAAAAGTAATCAAGTGTCAAATTCTTTAATAGTAAAACATGACTTTTAAAATGGCTTTACTGGGGCTAGGTATGTAGTTCAGTGGTGCTGCACCTGCGAGGCAAGCACAAGGTTCTGAGTTCGATCCCCAGTACGGGGGGTGGGGGGAGAGAAAAGAAAAAATAAAAATGGCTTTAGCAGTATTAGCAAATAAGTATATTCTTCCATGCCCTCATGCTTTTATGCCACAGAAATACTACTTGATAGAAGAGGTTCAATTTGAACATTGCCAAGTTCTAGAAAGAAATTATCAATGATAAGAGAGTTTCTATTATAAATGCTAAGACTCAAAAGACAAATACTACTACACAGGGGAATAGAAGAACATTATATGCAAACCACTAGGCTTTTCACAAGTTAATACCTTCTTTAATTTGACAACAGGAGTAACATGCTTCCCTGATGTTGACCTATATATGCTATGTATCTCCTGGGCCTATCTTAATTAGAGCCTTCTGATAGCTATTCAAGGGAAAGACCCACAAAGAAAAAGGAAACATGAATGCAAAGGAATTCATGCAAAATCCCTATTTTACTCAATATATTTCTTTAAAATAAATGGACAATGGAAGATCACTGGAAATTTGTAAAAAAAACCAACAACAACAAAAAACCATACTAAGGAAGAAATAGCTCCAGAGAGCAGCTATTAAAAAAGAATTCTAGAGTAAGAAAAAGATATTGTGAATAAAAAATAAACTGCTGAACAGACTGAACTGATATTATACTTTTACAGAATCTCCTTTGTTAATCTCCTTCAGTGTGATTCCAGTATTATGGTTATGTTTTAAAAATCAGAAGTCAGGTCGGGTGGCGCATGCCTGTTAATCCCAGAATTCTAGGAGGCTGAGGCAGGATGGCAAATTTCAGTGGCCCAGCCTGGACCACTTAGTGAGACTGTCTCAAAAAAATTTTAAAAGGGCTGGGGAAGGTCTTGGCTTCAATCCCCACTACTACTAAACAAACTAACTTAATTTTTCAGATACATACTGAAGTAGTTATGAATGGAATTATAAGATGTTACTGATTTGTTTTAAAAAGACTCTGCAAGCTGGGCATGGTAGCACACACCTGTAATCCTAGCATTTGGGAGGATGAGACAGGAGGATTGCTGCGCGTTTATAGCCAGCCTAGATTACATAGTGAATTCAACCCCAATCTGAAATAAATAATGAGACTGTCTCAAAAAAACCGAACCCAAAACCCAAAACAACAAAAAACCCCCACTGCAAGTGCCAAACAAAAGAATACACAATTGAAGAAATACCAGAGAAGCTTACCATTTTGTAGAATAAAAAAGGCACATGTGAAAATGTGAAATAAAATTTAGAGGACAGAGCAGAAGGATTAAAAAAATTGAAAAGATGTTTTTATAGTGAAATGGCTCATTCATAGGCATGCAAGATAAATGCAAACAAATCCAAACCTAGATGCATCCTATTAATCTTTCAGAAATCTAGGGAGATGAATATTAAAGACAGAAAATAACTAGTATGTAAAGGAATGCACCTCCCTGACTATAGATTTCTCACCTATAACAATGACCTTAACTAAAAGAGAAGTCTTCAAAGATCTGATAATGACTTTGACTTTAAAAATCTTTACACAGGCTGGGTATTTAGCTCAGTGGTTCCGGCGCCTGTCTCAAAAGCGCAAGGACCTGAGTTCGATCCCTGGTACCAAAAAAAAAAAAATCTTTACCCAGCCAAACTATCAAGTAAGAGGACAAAATAGACATTTTCACATTTGTAAGAACTTGAGAAGTTTTCATACATTCTTTATGGCAAAAAAAGGGAAAAGAACCAACAACAGCAAACTCAACTTATTCAGAAATACATTCCAAAAATACAAGAGAGAGAAAGAGCAAGCAGAATACTGCACTTCTGTAAGAGAGAGAGGTTGGGCAACAAGAGAACTTGCTACAGTTTGAGATCAAGAAGAAATGAATGCTGGCATTCTAGAAATTAAAGGGGCATTCACGATACTTGAAAGATTTTATGTTGTTTCAAAAATTCAGTGATACAGTAGAACTCTTGAAGACTGGCATAGGAAAAGACTTTATGAACAAAACCTCAGTAGCATGGGAACTAGCACAAAGAATCAACAACTGGGATCTCATCTTATTAAAAAGCTTCTGCACTGTAAGAGAAACCACCAACAGAGTTAAAAGACAACCTACAATGTGGGAAATAAATTTTAGCAGCTGTATCTCAGACAAAGTTCTACTATCTAGAATATATAAAGAATTGAAAAAAATCAGACCTCCCAAATTCAAAGATCCAATTCAAAAATGGGCATCTGAAATGAACAGACATTTCTCAGACACAGAAGTAAAAACAGCAAATAAATATACGAAAAAATGTTCAACATCACTGGTCATTCGAGAGATGCAGATGAAAACACTGAGATTCCACTTCACCCCAGGAAGAATGGCTGCTATCAAGAAATCAACCAATAACAAATGCTGGTGGGGGTGTGGGGAGAAAGGAACCCCTCTCCATTGTTGGTGGGAGTCCAGACTCGTGCAACCACTGTGGAAATCAGTATGGAGACACCTCAAAGAACTAGGGCTAGAGGTCCATTTGACCCAGCTATTCCCCTGCTGAGTATCTTCCCCAAAGAATGAAAAGAATCATACCACAGTGATATATGTGCACCCATGTTTATAGCGGCACAATTTGTAATAGCTAAAGTTTGGAAACACCCCAAGTGCCCATCAACTGGAAACTGGATAAAGATGATGTTTTTTTTTTATGAAATGGAGTACTACTCAGCCATAAAGAATGAGAAACTAGAGACATTTATAGCTAAATGGATGCATATTGAGGCCATACTCTGAAGTGAAATAAATAGGACACACATGTGTAAATACCGAATAGTTTCTCTAGTGTAAGAAACTGAAAGTGTGAATAAGGATTAAAATGATTAAAACGAGTAATTGAAGGCCGGGGATTTAGCTCAGTGGTTTTGCCGCCTGCTGCACAAGTGCAAGGACCCGAGTTTGATCCCTGGTACCAAAAAACAAAAACAAAAACGAGTAATTGATAATTTGAAACAGGAAAAGGTCCAAAGGTGTAGGGGTGGTGGGAGGGGAAGGGGAAAGTAAAGAAGGGAAAGGAAAAATTATGAGAAAAGAAAAAAAATGGAAACAAAGTCTATGTAAATAGGGAAGGATGGAGGGGGTGAAGGGTGCATAGGTAATGGGGGAAAAAATAAGAACTAAGATACATCATGTACAGGTACAAGCACCCAATGATAAGTGTAAATGTATTATATACCTAAAATGTACCAATAAAAGAATTTAAAAAAATTCAGTGATACAGAACTGCAAAATCTAGAATATTTATCAAATCACATTCTAGCTGAATAACATTTACATAATCATGGATTTTTCTAAGGGTTTTGAATATTCAGAATCAATTCGTAGACAAAGCATGGAAGACATCTAAACACAATGTAAATGTCAAAAAATTCTCTTCAATGTAGAAATATTAACTAACCAAAATTGAAAGGTAGAGTAAGATAAGAAAGCAAAGCCTGAAATTCTTTTCATTTTTCCTTTGGCAAGTTAATAAAAACTTTAAAAATGCTGATAAAAGCTCTTTATGTTACATACATACTAAATATATACATACTACAGTACTGAGTAGTATACATATGCATACTATAGTACTGAGGAGAACTAAAAATAGTTAAGACAAATTGAGTGGGAGAGGGAGAAAAGTATCAAAAGGCATGTGTGCACAATGACTTACATGTCATAGTGGGAAGTTTACATCTATGGCTGAGGTAGAAGAATCACAATAAAAGAATATACTGGGCAGGATAGTAACCACCAGAAAAAAGAACAAACCACATATCTGAGAAGTGTCCTAAGGAGGAACCAAAGAGAGGTACAGGGAGCTAAACAGTTCACCATTTTGTTCTTTTGCATTTTTATGAACTGCGTACTATATTTCTATAATAAAACAAGTTTAATTAATAGCATGAATAAATAAACTTTCATTGAAAACAGAGCAAGTTGTATTTGCTGAATTCCTTGAGTTTTCTGGTACATCCATACCAAAATTCTGTAAATAATGTTGGCTCATTTTAACCTTAAATTTCAAAGGATTCGATGAAATATTTTTATGTAATTATCGCTCTATAACATAAGTATGGTGACACTTACCAGGAAAAATATATACATTGTTTCCTTGACCTGGTGTGAAGACTCTCCCGTCTTGGAGTTTCACTGGCCCAAATGGACTGCCACTGGCAAACAAACACCTTCCCTGTCAGTGAAATGAAATCATCTTAATTTTGTTACTTTATGTAGATGAAGTAACTAAAGTGAATTTATACAAAATTAGGTCCTACACTAAATGGGACCAATATACTACCTGGTAACAATCCAGCATTCACTATATAACATAATCCTTTTCTCAAAATCTCTGAGTGAGGTTATGCATAGTATACTTTAAAATAAAGCTGAAAATGTCCACTATAAGCTATAAAAATCCTAATTCTTCTATTTCCTTTATAAAATTAAAAATGTAACTGGCCAATAAATATAATCCCAAATACAAAAGTCTGATGTAAACACCTGTGAATGAAGGAATAAATATTAATTTGCTACCATTTTCTTGTACATTTGCTATTTGGGCTCTGTAACAGGTGCCATACATATATAAACTCAGTAATTTAGCTCTCATGAAAACATTAGGATGTTATCATCATCTTCACTATTTTACAAAAAGTCAGAGTAAGGTTTTCATATTCTGAAGTACTTTTTCCCCACCAGCAACTGGGGATTGAACCCAGGGTCTTCACACTAACTACATTTCCCAGACCTTTTGTTTTATTTTTTATTTTGTGATAGTCTCACTAAATTGCCCAAACTGGAGTCAAACTTGCAATCCTCCACTTCAGCCTCCCAGAGTGCTGGAATTACAGGCATGTGCCACCACCTCTGATTTTCAAGTCCTTTTACAACATTTTATACAAATTTTTATAACTTCAAAGCCCATAGTCTTCCTATTATGGTACAACACCCCCCAGGAAGCAGCTTATAAAACAGGCATATGGTATAATCACACTCTTGTTCCAGAAAAACCTGGCATGTTGCCTTGTTAAAGAAAAGCCTCCATTTTTTTCAGTCATGTAGTTGTAGTACAATGCTGTATATAATGGCATGTAATAAATGTTATTGGCTCCTTCACTATTTCTAGGAGAACCAGATGTTCATGCAATTGAAAAGCACTGGAAATTCAACTTATAAAACAAAATCCTTTATATAGCAACCCCCCATTTCCTCCTTCCCCCAAAAAGAAAACAGTAGTGCAAAATCACCTGTCTTGGATTACTGGAGGAATGACTAAAAGAAGTCAAGTTATGTAGCAAATTGGGCGAGGTTACAGGATGATTTACAGAAAACTGAAATATCTCCAACACAGTAGGATAGACAAACTGCGATACCTGAACATTGAACACAATTAATTGTAAGTGTTTAGACTCTGCTTTGTTGTTTCTCAGATCTGAAAATGTATATATAGCAAGAGTAAAGATTATTCTTTATTGTAGATCCTAGGCATTAGGTAACATTCAAGAATCTTGACCTCTGAGCAAATTGAAGGTCTACAAAGTATAATTATTATTTTAGCAATACAAGCTTTCAATTTCAAAATGCGAAGTTCCAATGTGGATACAAATTAACTATCCTAATAGTAGCCCACTGACTATTTTGGTTACTCTACAGTTATTATCATTCTCTACCTGTGGCAAAAAATTTTTGTTTCTTTGAAGATTATGGTTGGTTCATGGCTAAGGTCATACATATTACTACAACCATACATATAATAAAATGTATTATTTTGTGGCATCATTAATTTTAATACCCTTATTAAGTGGACTATAGAATATAGCACTTTACGGGGGAAAATGTTACATCTTTAAGACATTAGTAAGTCTGGAGATTCAGAAAGATCTTCACAAAGATCAGGTATGGTAGCACATGCCTATAAATCACAGCACTGTGGGAGGTTGAGATGGGAAGATTCCCAAGTTTAGCCCAGCCTGGCAACTTAATAGTGAGACCCTGTCAAAATAAAAAAGGTCTTGGTATTTCAAAGCAAAGGCCTCGGGTCTGGTCCCCACTACAAAGACAAAAAAAGGGGGGAAGATCGACCTTGGGAACCTACTCCAGGATGGCACGATCCTACAGCAGTCTATCTACTTCAGGTCATCTTCATTTTCGCCCACAATCAATATGGAGCTTAAACACAGCCAGATCTTAATGATAATAACATTCTCATTATGAAGTCCAAGCTGGCCTATTTGAAGAATCTGCCATTAAAATGTGGAGACTTTTTAAAAGACAAGTATTTTTCTCACTGTGCAGCAGAGGGTATAAGAGTAACATGAAGATATCTCTCCAGTGAAAAAAGAATCTAAAAATTTAAGAGGTGACTGTAACCAGACAAAAATTTATGCCATTATTTTATGTAACACTAAGAAGGAATTTAAACTATGACTCAATCTTTCTTACTCTGTGAGAGCATGATTTCAAAGTTAGTAAAAACTGTGAAAAAATGTGTATCTTTAAACTGATGAAATACAATATATAAAAGCAGTCTCCTTGAGGAGTTCTTGCTCATTCCAATAATGTATTTTACTTCAATATTAATTCAAACAAATAAAATTCTTAGCCAGGTGTAGTGGTGCGTGCCTGTAATCCCAATACTCTGGGAGGCTAAAGCAGGAGGACTGTAAGCTCAAGCCCAGCCTGGGCAATTTAGCAAAACCTTGACTCAAAAATAAAATGTAGCTCAGTATGAAGCCCTGGTTGAACCCCCAATACTACAAAAACAAAAACCAACAATAAAAAAAAAGCCGAACTTAAATGTTGGAGGAGTCTTACAGAGACAGACATACTACTACTGCTCAAAACATCCAAATTTTTTATATTTTGGACATGATAAAGCCTCTGTTACGTTGCATATATGTAGTCACTGGGGAATGTTAAAGTTTAATTTCTGGGGCAACAGCCATTAGTTTTATATAAAGCCTAATGGAAATGATAACAATAAAGTTAAAAGTAATACCATATGTTAATAAAAAGTACACTAATGAGATTGACTTTTAAAATATCTTTATGATGATTTGGTGAATCATTTTAGCAGGATTTTAATAATTATGGGTTTCAATAATTATTTCATCTATTGGAAATCAATAGTCAGAGCATTTATTTTGACTAAGAGAATAGCAATACAAAGGAGTTGAAAGAACATACAATGGAACTCAATTTTCTCCGCAATTCTGGTCACAAACCAAACTCAACAAGAAATGAATCAAATTTCCCCATAAAGTCAACATTGAACCTAACCTCTGAATTTGATTCAGTTCTCTTCCAATTGGGTTTGTGATCAGAATCAAGTTCGTGAAACAAGATACTACTTTACATGTCAACATAAGACCTTGGACAATGAGAAGAAAAAGCTAAATACATGAAGTATATGAATATTAAGTACAGAAAGTTCTGAGAGAAGTGTGCTTTAGCAATGATTTCCTAGATTGTTTCATATCAATTTTCCTTCTGGTTAGAATAAAAAGTACCAGACAAAATAAATCTTAAAAACATTTTTAAAGAGGCCAAGCGCTACCAAGATAGTGCGAGTCTGGTGTTAAGAGGCAGCAGAAGGAAGGTTCTCAAGGCTCAAAAGAATATGAAAACAAGATATGTGAGCCCAGCATTTGATAAGTTTTCTCTTCAAAGTGACTGCTGATTTCAAAGGCAAAAGCTGTGACTGAGACCCTGAGCAGTAAAGCTACCATGAGGAAGTCTCATAATGACATAGAAAAGCTCAAGTTAAGGGACCACTGAAGATGAAGGTTGCTGGTAAATCCCTCAGGGTTTCTGGTTCATACTCAGGGGAGTACATATCAGGAGAAAGCACAAACTGTGAACAGACTATGCCTCACCTGGACTGCATCTTGACTGCATTTTGATGGGCTGCCCTACCCTAACAGCCACTAGAGGAGAAGGAGAGCCCCTCTGGAGAAAGATAATGTCACCTACAGACTCAAATTATTGTCACCACCCTTTATCCATACTATCCAACACTCAGCCAAAAAACAAAAACTAGGCTTATCAAAGGATAAGACCTGATTACCAAGAGAAAAAAAAATGAACTAACAGTGCTATTATAATCAGAACCTTTATAATTCATATTTTTAAGAAATTAGAAGAAATGACAAGAGAAAACTTCATCACAGCTGCAAGCTATACGAAATGGTCAAGTAAGTTTTTAAAAACTTTATGCCAGGGATTTAGCTCAGTGGTTCCGCTGCCTTCCTCACAAGAGGAATGTCCTGAGTTCGATCCCCGGTACCAAAAAAAAAAAAAAACTTTAAAAATTTGTGAGTTGGGCCGGGGATTTAGCTTAGTGGTTTCGCCGCCTGCTGCGCAAGCGCAAAGACCCGAGTTCGATCCCCAGTACCAAAAAAAAAAAAAAATTTGTGAGTTATGGAGAGTATGTAATCATGTATTTAAAAGAATCTTGCTGGGGATTTAGCTCAGTGGTTTCGCTGCCTGCTGTGCAAGCGCAAGGACCCAAGTTCGATCCCCAGTACCAAAAAATAAAAATAAAAAATAAAAGAATCTTTTTAGCTTCTGAGAGATAATATATTTATAACTGATACCTAAGATCTTCAAAATGATTTAGGATCGTACAAAGAAAGAACAAGATTAGCAATAAGCTTATTTTTGAAAATAGGTATTAATGTAATAGACTTCTGTATACATTTGAAATTTTTCATAACACTTTTTTCTTTGAGACAAGGTTTATTTTGCCCAGGCTGGTGCGATCTCCTCCTTACTACATGACACTGTGCCTGGGTCAAAACATTTTTTTTTCTTTTTTATTGTTCTTATATCTTTGAAACACATAATAATTATATTCATCCTGGGGAACTGGTACCTATACATATACTTTTTAAAAAATGGGGTGGAGACAAAAACTTTAGTACACATTACTTTATTCTCAAGGGTATAACCTAAAAATTATAACTGCTGGATATCACTGAAAATGTGCTTTTAAAAATCATTTTCTAGATATAGTAGAATAAGTAATTTAGAGAATTATTTGAACTTCTCCCTACTTCCTATTTATCTATCTTCTATTTTGCTCTTTGTATATATATATTTTTTCATGTAAGAGAAAGCTCATGTGATATTTAAGCTTGTGTGTCTGACTTATATTACTTAACATTATGTTCTCAAGTTGCATCCACTTACCTATGAAATGCTAATACATTTCATTATATGACTAGTTTCTCTTAGTTCATTGAAAAGAAAGTTTTGTGCTAGTATGTTTGTTTCTTCTTTGTAAGCAAGTCTTTTCTGTCTTTGAGTAACTACTTTAACAATGATACATAGTGTATTAACTATTGCTATTATCTTATTTTTATTTTTTCATAAAATAAAAAATTTTAAATATAGTTTTTAATAAATAATAAAAATTACTTTCTAGGGAATTAGGGATTGTTATGGTTTTCACTAGGTGCCTCCCAAGAGTGTCTGTCATATGCTCACACACAGATAGGGCTTTTGTAAGACTGAATCATGGGATGATATATAGCTTACTTGCTGTTAGGAGGTGGGCTGTGGTTGAAGGAGGTAGAAGCATAATCTGCAAGGGCATATCTTCCTCTCCAGCTCCTCTCTTATCTATCTCTGCTTCTTGGCCACCATAACATGCACAGTTTTCCTCTGCCAGGCCCTTCCACTATGCCTTCCTGCCTTGGAGCCAGCCAACTATGCACTAAAACTGTGAGCCAAAATAAACCTCTCCTCCTTTATGTTGTGAATGTCAGGTGTTTTGTCCCAGCAATGAGAAAGTGACTAAGACAGGGATGTAGGTCAGTGGTAGATCTCTTTTCGTAAGCCTGCAAGCCCTATGGTTGATCCCAAACACTGCAAACAAATTCTTAGAGCTACTTACATATCAAGAAATTATAAGAATGCAGAAAGGGATACAAATATATCCCTAGAGAACACTAGGGGGGAAAAACAACTTTAATGATAGACAAGCAGGCACTTGTAATTGGAATATAATCTAGCAACAGGGTTAAAAAATCTGAAAACACCAACTCTCAAACAATCTAGATGAAAGTAAAAATTTGTTGCAGGCAGCAGTCAATTATAACTCAAAAAAAGAAAAAGGAAAAAAAAGGACTTGTCATAAGAAGTGAAGGAAAGAAAGTAGAATTTATAAGCTAGTTATTTCTATAACATGTAACTTAAGTCTATCATTAAACTAAGAAATTATTAAAAGACTCCAAATGAAATTCTACAAATGAAAACTATACAGTAACTAAAATTAAGAACGTAACACATAAGCACAGTTGGGAAGAGAATGTTAAAAGTTGAAAGGCCAAAGAAAATCATCAGACTGAAATATAGCAAACAGGATGATATATACAGAAAACAGTACAAGAGATATTCAAGATGTTAAAAAAAAAAGTCCGACCATACAAATTGGAGTCCTACAGGGAATATGGCCAAAGCAGAGATATTAAGGCAATATTTTTCCAAAACAGAGAAAATCAAACAAAAAACCCGACATCAAGCCTCAGGTGCACTATAATCTCCAGGTGGAATAAATGCTAAGAAAAACATATGCAGGTCTATTGTAATAAAACTGCTCAAAATCTAATACACAGCCAGGTATGGTGGCGCACACCTATAATCCCAGCACTCAAGAGACTGAGGCAAGAGGATCACAGAGAGTTTGAGGCCAGCCCAAGTTACATAGTGAATTCAAGGCCAGTCTGAATTACACATCAAGACCCTGTCTCTAAAAACCAAACCAAACAAAACACTAACACTGATGTTATCAAAAGGAAAACAAGTCAGAAAACATAAATTAGTATCTTCAAAGTGTTGAAATAAAGTATCTACCAACTTTTATTTCTATGCAGAGTGAAAATATCCTTCAAAGGCAAAATAAAGACATTATCAAGTGAATTATCAGGCCCACATTCAAGAAAGGGAGTTCTTCTGGAAGGAGGAAAATTATCTGTATAGAAGCACAGTCATGAAGGAAGGAAGGAAGGAAGGAAGGAAGAAAAAACTAAAATGTAGGTAAATTTGAGTGAATAATAATGCCTTTCTGGTTTAAAGTTTAGAGAAATAACAACAGTATAAAAAGAATGATGGCATTAAAAAGGAGTTATAAGGTAACTGCTTTCCAGAACTGATTTAAGTAATTTACACCAGACTGTGATGACCCATTGATGCATGCTATCTCTACTAAAACCACTAAAAGAATTGTGCAAGAATATTTAAGCCAGGGATGGTGGCACATGCCTATAATTCCAACACACAGGAGGCTGATGCAGGGGGATCTCAAGTTCAAGGCCAGCCTAGGCTATATAGCACATTCAAAGCCAGCCTGGATTACACAGCCAGACCTTATCATAAAACAAAAACCAGACACACACAAAGTGAAAAACAAAAAAGAATATGTAATGAGCAGAGTGAAAACAATTCATATAATGATTACTGATTAATACCTCTGTAAGTGTGTATGCTTCTTCAGGTGTGCACTCAGCCTTTGCTGTTGGATTACTTAATGCAAATATTATAGGCCTTTCATTGATACTGGCCATGGATTTGATTACCTCAGGAGTAAAAAGCCGGCCAGCACCTGCAACTCCTGCAATAATACAAAAGGGGAAAAAAGCAACTTCAGCATAGGTATAATAAAGTAACTCTTATCAACAGCACATCTACAATAGGATTACCATAAAAAACTACAGGTCATCTCTCATTACAAAGACAGACTCTGCACTCCTGAGAGAATGCTGAAGGAACATAATCTCAACTGTGAAAAGTAAAATCATAAAAGGCTGAGAATTTTCACTTAAATATTTATTATTACACACAGTAAATTACAGGAGATTAAAACAAATAATAGGACAAGACTATCACCACCATTCTGAGACAAAAGTTGCTACAACATGAGTGAATCTTCAGGACACTGAGCAGGTAAAATATGCCAGTGACAGGCAAATAATGCACGACCACTTATATGAAGCACCTACAGTAGTCAGATTCATAAAGATATAAAGTAGAATGTGGTTGCTAAGGACCAGGGAAATGTGGAATTACTGTTTAATGGGTACAGAGTTTCACAAGATAAAGAGAGTTCTGAAGACTGGTTGCACGGCAATGGAATGTACTTAAAGGTATTGAACAATACACTTTAAAATGGTCAGGATGGCAAACTGTATTTTACAACTAAAAATCTTAAAAGAGAAAATGAAATGTTAATTTGTTAAAACATGGTACTTATTACAAAATTATAGGAATTCTGAAGAGAAAAAAAATCATGTTGGCTAAAATAACTTTTTGATACAATTGAGCTTATCTACATTGTTATTACGCCTCAGACACTATATTAGGCCATTATAATATAAAAATGAGTATAATGCAGGCATATTATAGTTGAGAAAAAACATAAACAGAAAATTATAAAGCCTTCACTAGATGCTATGAAAGAATCATGCAGGGCTATGGAAGCACAGAATGAAGAGGGACATGAGGGGATGTCAGGGATCTAGAGATAGAGGGGATGCCTTGGCTGAATACCCATCCCTGAAACATTTTCTATTTGTTTCTTTTCCCCTCTGGAGGTAGGCAGAATCAATGGATAGATTCTTAGGTTTCTATATGTAGTTTTGAGAGGAATGGACTAGAGAACTTTTCAGATTTCTTCTTACTATAAAATGCAGAAATTAGAAATGTAGAAATTTAAAACAGCCCTATTTTTCTTGGCCATAGGAACTTACTATTTGTGACTGCTTTATTACCTAACATTCTATGAGCTCCTACACGTAACTGACAAAATTATAAGACTGTAGATTCAAACTTGCAGCTACATAGGAAATCAAATTGCTCCTCTTTTAAAGACATTCTCTGCTGAGAACTTAGGGCTATGTTGGTGTAGTCTCATGTTAACTATGCAATACAAAACACATAGAAAGTTTTCAGTGGGCCAGGGATTTAGCTCAGTGGTTCTGGTGCCTGCCTCGCAAGCGCAAAGACCTGAGTTTGATCCCTGATACCAAAAAAAGAGAAAGTTTTCAGCTTTGTTACCAATGAAAATCTGACTACACTGGATTTTCCTGGTATGGGCTGTCAAATTACCTTGGTCTTTTTAAGATTTTGAGCCCAACAGTCATAACAATGCTAAAAGTAAAGCATGATAAAGGGCTAGACATGCATCCTACTCAAAAGGCTGGGTAGGAGGATCACTTGAGATAAAGAATTTGGGAGCAGCATGGGTAACATGGTGAGATTTTATTTAAAAAAAAAAGGAGGAAGAAGGGAAGAGAGAAAGGGAGGAAGAGAAGGTATCCTTTGGAAGACGAGAAAAAAAGAAAAGATAAAAGCAAAGCATGAACCATGATCAACTGCATAGCTTTTAGCAGTTAAGAGTAAAAGTAACATTTTTAACTGAATTTCCATACATGGTAACTAAAAAGCTATCACAAAAATATCATCAGTCAGCCTCTATATCCATAGGGTTCTGCATATGTGGATCCAATCAACTGCATACTGAAAATATTTGAAGAAAAAAATTTTATCTAGCTGACACAGTGGTCCAAGCCTGTAATCATAGCTACACAGAAACCTGAGGCAGGAGGATCATGAGTTCAAGCCCAGCCTGGGCAACTTAGTGAAACCCTGAATCAAAAAAACACAGAAACAGAAAAGCAAAGTAAAGAAATTCTGCATCTGTACTAAACATGTGCGGACTTTTTTTGGGGGGAGGGTCATTATTCCTTAAACAATAAATTGTAACAATTCTTTACATAGCATTTATATTGCATTGGCCATTGTAAATAATTAGAGATGATTTAAAATACAGTACACAGAGATGGAGGAATAACAGAGGGAGGAGAGGGGAAATGGAATAATAAGAACTAAGATATGTATATGTACCTACTCCCCACAATGAATGTAATCATTACGTACCACAAACATGTACTAATAAAAATTTTTTAAAGCCTACATATAATAAAACAACTAAAAAATATACAGGAGAATGTGCACAGACAATATACAAATACTAAAACATTTAATATAAGGGAGTTAAGTATTGCAGATTTTGGTATCTGTGGTGGATCCTGTAACTAGTCCCCCATGATACTGAGGGACAACTATAAATTCTAAAAGCTAAGTAACACATGTCAATTCATTTTTAGTAACCCTACATTACACGGTGGTTATGACTGACAACATACAATTAAGCAACAATTATTCATCAACAACTTTACTTACCAATTATAGCTGAAGGTTTAAGTATATTTACTGCATCTTCAAAAGTATTAGGTATGCTCTCTGGGGCCGAGTGTACAAATGGTTCCTGATGACTATCTATTTTAGCATCCCGACCCTGATATTTTAGATAAAATACAGTATTTTTTGATAAATGCATATTTAACATTAAGTGAAAAAACATTATTATGAGTTACATATTGTTTCTACAATGAAAACATCTTTTTATTTCTTATTTTCAACACGTATCTTCCAATTCTAACTTCATAATGCCCATAAATATAAAACATAAATCAAATCCAATTGTTCCCAAGAACTTATTTACTTAGGCTGGTTATGTAGCTCAGTGGTAGAGTGTGAGCACCAAAAACAACAACAAATCAAAAACAAAATTTAATTATTCTATAAAATCCTCCAATATGGCACAAAGGTCTACAATGTTTTTTATCAAGGTCAGATGAATTTTAGAATTGAAGATTTTTCATATTTTAGAAATATAATATAGTCATAAAGTATTATGAATCACCCCCCAGCAATGGGAACCCCCCTCAAGTAAACAAACTTATAAATAGTCACACCAAGTAAAAAGGTTAGGACCACAGTTTCTCATAGTTCAAGTCAGTTTTGCTACCAGATAAATTCAGATTAAGCAGATTTGTCACCAAATGAATTTCTAAAGAAAATGGGGATTTGAGAGCTTTTAAGATATTAGAACTGCAGACAGCCACCTAGGGTTTTTAATACCAGGAGCACAGAAACAAGAGGAAAGGGGAATTCTGTTTCATGATGACTAAATAAAACGTGCTCTCCTTCCTAAATCTCCAGTTAAAAAAAAAACATATGGGGCTGGGGATTTAGCTCAGTGGTTCTGCCGCCTGCCCTGCAAGCGCAAGGACCCAAGTTCAATCCCCGGTACCAAAAAACATAAAAATTCAATCTTTTGTAGTGCTGCAAAGCCAGAAGAGGCAACATTGACAGGTTAGAGCAATGAAGAATTTCTCAAAGATGTAAAGCAGACAAAAACATACTACATATAAAAACCAACCAGGCTGAGAAACCCATATTCTTATTCTGATAAAAGAAGACCTCCACCCAAAAGTGAAAAATTTCCATCAGAATTCCAAAATAAGCCCATGAAAGAATCAGCAGGAGCTAGAAAAGAATCACCCCATCATCACTTGGCTGAGAAGTTAGTGAAATACAACCTGAACAGATCTTGTTCCAAGAACAGGTTTCTTGTGCTTGCCCCATGACTATCAAAGCTCTCTAGTATGAGGGTTTAATGAAAACTGTTTCAAAACAGACACCAAAAGAGATTGGAAGCCTAAAGCCCACAGGTCAAGCTAACTGCATACCCTAAGAGAAATATATACTCAGAACCTGCAGGCAAACACATTCTCTCTTACGTTAAGGAAACTCATCATAGCTATCAACACTAGAGTCATTCTAGACTCACCATTACGATAAAGAATCACAAAACATTTGATGAAAACAAGCACTGCAAAAAAGAAGCACCATAGAAATATATATTCCCCAACAGCCTTCCAAAAATGTAATGTCTTATAATCCTTGCATTTCATATACTAACAAATATGGTAGTTAAAGCCTCCTTGGGCTCAGCAGCAGTTTAATGATTCAGAGCACAACTTTATATTCAGGGTTTTTTGGCTTAAATTCTACTTCCATCACTTATAAACTGCTGACTGTGGAGAAGTCCCTGAGCATTTGGAACTTTTCTTTCCCCAACTGTAAAACTCCATAGAAAAAAAATTCTACAAAAACCACAGAATTTGAGAAGACTAAAGGATAATAATTGAAAATCATGTCCTATTTTAAGATCAAATCATTAATATCTGGTACATGGCTATTGTTATTTTATTTTAAATTATGTATAATTTAAGCCTCAAGATTTTTCATTCATATACTTTAATTTTTCTTTTTTTGCTGTCATTTAATAGATTAGTGGTACTAATTAAGAAGAAAAGATTTTAGAACTGGAGCAAAGTACACTGAAATAGCCTGCTCCATAGATGTAAATAGTAAATAGCAAGTAACTGCTATGTAATTACACTAGGATATGTTCACACAAAAATATAATAGCACTGTACACTGGATAGACTGAAATATGAACCAGTTTATTCATATTTCAGTATCATACAGTATAAGATCTATGACATTAAGCTAATAAGAACAGTAACCAACGCAAAGGAAGGTGGGCAGGCCTGAAGGGTACAAAAATAATCTAAGAGAGCTCCTTATTACCTATAAATTGGTTTCAGGAATACAACCTTTTTGGGAGGGAGAGGGTCTACAGATTTTTTTAGATTGTGAGTTAAAGAATTTCTCCTCGAATATTAGATGTACTGCTAATAATATGAGTAGGACATTCTAAGTTCTTATTAAAAACTTAGTTTTAGGGCTGAAGTGTAGCTTAGTGGTAGAGTGCTCCCCTAGCATATAGGAGGCCCTGAGTTTGATCTCAAGCACCATATAACAAAACAAAACAAAAATCCCTTAGCTTTATAAAGGTTAACTATAATAATACATAACGGCGATTTTATCTCTTTAAGGAGCAAAAAGCAGCAAGAAAAAAACAGACTATGATTAAAGTATGAAGTAAGACGTTTAGTCTTAAATACCTTAAGTAATAAACCATACTTGTCAAACATCCAGATTTTCTTTTGTGCCTCTTCTTCTGAGAGGCCATTTTCTACCATAGACATAACTATAAGATTCGCAATTCCAAGGGCAGCCTGTCCAACAAAATACAAAATTGAAAAGTAAAGACTAGAGTACAATGAGATGTTTGAATTACTTTACTTATCAAGATTATCTAATGAGGAATATCTGGTTTATTTGTCCCTTACAAATAACACAAAACTTGATTCTTTGTGATATTAACATCTCTAAACATATTTTAAATTACCTATTTTATACCAAAAAATTCATACCCTCTACTTCAATAAAATTATAAGCTCATTAGCTCTTTTCATGAGCATCGACATTTTGTCCTACTTGCTATTTTTTTTTTTTTTTTTTTTGGTACCAGGGATCGAACTTGGGTCCTTGCACTTGCAAGGCAGGCAGCAGAGCCACTGAGCTAAATTCCCAGCCCAAGAGAGCATTCTTTTTAAATTCTAAAGTTATAAGAGCTTACCTCTCCTGCTCCAAGAAATAAGATTTTGTGGTCTGAGATTGGTTTACTAATAACTTTTTGAGCTGCAAGAAGACCTGATAGAGCTACTGCAGCTGTTCCTATAAGAAAAACAAAGATTTTTAAAAATAAAAAAGGCACATAATAAATGTTTAGTAGGAATCAAAAATCTAAAGTTTCCTTTTTGCTTTACCTTGAATGTCATCATTGAAGGTACAATATTTTTCTTTATATTTTCTCAAGAACCTGAATGCATTATGATTTCCAAAGTCTTCAAACTGAATAAGTGTGTTCCGGCCATATCTAAAAACAGCAAAACCCATAATGGTTGTGTTGAAAATACCACTATGAGACAGCTTTCCTATCTAATATTCCTTACAACAGCATTTAAAAATACATAATGTAATGTATTATGTTAAAGGTCATCTAAAAATTTTCAGAGCCTGTGAAAGAACAGGCCCAAAACGTAGAGATCTGATACTTAAAAAAAAAACTCATGAGGTGCAATGCGGCAGCATAACGGGCCCATAAGATACCAAACAGTATAAACTATTTCAAAGAGCCTATGAAGGTGTGCAGCACATAAACACTAAAAATGAAGGGACTCTGAGTTTCAAAAACTATATATTTGATATACATATCCTCCTTAACAGTTATACAGCAATATGGGACTGTATACTAAATAAGGCCAAAGGAGGGAGAATCTTGAATGCCAAATTAGAGAAAAAGGACTTTCCTCTATATCCCCTGTACAGTCACTGAAGGCTGTAGAGGAGGCAAGAATTCATGTAAGACTCCTGTTAGCATGGATGAACTCACCAGTAATGTACTCCACAGTGGTGTGGAGAGAGGTAGAACAAACAGGAGAGGCAGCATTATATTATATTACATTATGACAATGAAAAGGCCACAGGAGGCCAGAGGACAACTGTGAAACATTAGACCAAACAACAGAAATTGGTGAGGAGGACCAATTGGGAAATGAAGGAGAAAGTGTTACAATACTAAGGCAACCTGGGTGACTAAGAAGATACTAAGGTAGGGAAGGTAGAGAATTGAGAGGAAAAGAGGAGATGATAATGTCCAATAAGATGAAAAGTTCAGGCTTGGACTTGTCAACTTTGCCTCTTTTTATATTTAGACATCACTCCTAAGTCTCATGTGCTCATAGGTGGGGCTCTTGGGAGGTGACTGGATCATGGGTTTGTGATACTGGATTAGTTCACTGATGGGTTTAAAGTTGGGGTGATACTGGGAGGTGAAGCTTGGTGGAAAGAGGTGGGTCACTGTTGGTGTAGCCTGGAGGCAATACATTTCTCATCCTCCTTGATCCCTTGGCAGGCTTCTTGCCTGCCATTCCATGAACTCTTTCGCCTCTGCCATGCCTGTCCTGCCTTGGAACCAGCCAACTATAGACTGATACCTGTATAAACTGTGAGCCAAAGTAAACCTTTTCTCCTTTAATTTGTGGGTATCAGATATTTTGTTCCAGCAATAAGAAAGAAGCTAAAATACCTCTGAAAAAGAATTTTTTAGTATTTTCATGTGCCAGTAATTAAAAAGGTAGGCCAGAGCTGAATCATGAAGATAGAGTTTGGGGTGTACCTTGTGGCAACTGAAAACTATTTAGAGATGTCAAGCAAAAGAATGACATAATGAAGTGCACAGTTTTAGAAGACTGATATGGTGTCAAAATGAAGAAGAACTGAAGAGAAATTGGGAGAAGGTTTAGAGAAATCCAGAAGAGAGATAAGGAGAGAATAAGACTGTGGTAACAGAAGAGACATAATCTCTCAGACTGCATGGGTGGCTGATGAATAAAAGTTAAAGGTAACACCAAGATCAAAGGTTTGGCAATAGGGTGGCTATTCCTATCATTGATAGTGGTTGGGACTACAGAAGAAAGGCTATTTGGAAAAGGAAGAATTTCTGTTTGAAACATGAATATGAAGCAGCAACAGAATATCCCAATGGAAGATTCTAGCTGTTACAAATGCAGGAGTACAGGGATGGGTTTAGGAGTCACATGCATGAAAGTCAGAGTTCACCATAAACGTGTGTCAATTAAAAAATACACTAAGGGTTTTGGGTGTAGCTCAGGGGTAGATCACTTGGCTAGTGTGCATGAGGCCCTATGTCTGATTCCAAAAACAGGAAAATGCACACACACACACGAACCACTGTTTGCATGGCTCAAAGAGAAGAAGGCCATGTAGTCATCAACACTTAATGAAAGACAGCAAGAAGAACCTGTGAAAATGAAGAGTCTTTTAGTACTCAAGAGAAAGTTTCAAGTACACAGGAGTTGGAAAACCTGGCCAGATATTACAAAGAAGTGATAAAGGAAGAGGATAAAAGCTGCAGAACAGTTTCATTTAGTGACATAGTGGTCAGCCTGGCAGTCAAGGGTTCAAAGGAGGACTACGCAGTGAGGGTTGGGGTGAGGTAAATGCAGACTTCACTTCAGATGTCAGGTAACTCAAAACAACAAGGGAGAGCAAGGCTACCACCTTGCATCAGCATGTTTCCAAAATTTAATCTACTCCTGCTTATCTTTACAAAAAATTAAACAGAACTATGCCCTCCCCCACCAATTAAAGGTACTTCCATGTACTTAAACTTTTAAAGATACCTGTCAGTAATTGCTTTCATAAACTCATCAATCAGATCATCATAAAGTTGTGAGCGATCTCTTTTCTGATACGAGCCCATGTAAAATGGATCTTTTAAGAGTGCCTATAAAAAAGGTAAAATCTTTTATTACATTACTAATTTAAACATATAAAACAAAAATTATAGTAGTTTAAGAAACTTTTAATAGGCTTAGTTAACTATTATTTGTATAAATATTAAACGTGCAGTTTAAGAAAAAGATCAACATCCAATTACAAGATTTTCCCTTCTTTCTTTTTTTGTTGTGCTGGAGACTGCAGCCAGAGCCTTGGGCTTGATAGACAAGGGTTCTACCACTGCGTTACATCCCCAGCCCAAGACCTCCTCTTTTTTGTTTCTCTTTTTAAGTGTAGGAGGAAGCTCAAGAAGAAAAAATATTACTCACTTGATTGTCAGTTCCAACATCAATACAGACAGGTAGGCATCTATCAGGCCGTATTCCTGCACAAGCTGTATATAAACAAAGTTTTCCTACTGGGATTCCCATTCCGTAGACACCCAAATCTCCAAGACCCAGAATTCTCTCCCCATCAGTCACCACAACGGCCTTAATTACAAAAAACAAACATACAAAAACACACATTAAAAGTTGCCCAAAATGTGGCACTAAAGAAATATATTCAAAACAACATTGATTCTCTTCATATATTTTCACTTTTAGAAATAATTAGAATTCTCAGCTGACTTCCATTGTAATTCATTGAAACATACATAATCTAGAATTTTAGCCTATTAAAATATATTAAAAGGAGAATTACCTACATTTAATTTCCCTGACTTAGGTTTGGAAACATAACGCTTCTGTCTGACTGAAGGACCAATCTGATTATTTTATTTTATTTTTTACAGTACTGAGGATTAAACCCAGGAATATTGAGCTACATCCCAAGCCTTTTTTTCATTTTGAGACAGGATCTTGCCCAGGCTGGCCTTGAGCTTGTGATTCTCCTGTCTCAGCCTCCAAGTAACTAGGATTAAAGGCATGTACCTTTGCGAAAGACTACAGAAAAAGTGAACAAAATTCTGATGGAGAAATTGCCTTAAGAAAAAAACTGTACAAATAAGACTGCCTATAATAAATAAAAAAGCCTACCAAAACACTTGAAATAAGTTATTATATTCTATGTATGGAAGCTAGTCACACTGACAAACGTTTATACTATATTTGCTAAAGTTAAAACTATTTTTTGAGAGTTTTAAACTTGCTAAGGATCTAAATCTATCTTAGTTTGAAAGGCATAACCAATCCTCTTCAATACCCTCCAGAATAAGTCTCTATAACATATTAATGTATTTTCCCACTTAGAATGTCATTAGTGAAACAAAAAAGGACAAAGGCAGGACAATGGAGCAGCACTGGCAGTGAAGAGGGCTCACTCACCTCGTGTACCAACTCCATTCTCTTTCTCAGAGTCAAGTCTGTGTTATGCTATAACCCATTTACAACTATCACAATTACCATCTCCTCAGACACAAAGCACTATATCTGCATGTATAGAAATGTAAAATAAATCAGAGCAACAATGAAAAATTGTTCTTGGCAATTTAGAGGTAACTTATAAGGAAAGAGAAAACATTGTGAAAAGGAGGGTTGTGCTATCAAGTACCTTAACATGATTTTCTGGCCAGTTATCCACAATTGATCTAACATGACCTCTGTCTGAGATTGAAATAAATAATCCCCTGCAACAGAACAAAAACACCTTTGCATTTCATGACAGTTTTTTGTTTCTAATCTTTTGTCCATAACTGGAATGCTTAGGCATTTTAATCAAATATCTGGACACAGTATAATTTCCAAGCAAATTTAGTTACGTCACACTGGTTTATTTTCAAACATTTTCAACTACTTCAAACCATAATTACATCGTTCACATTGCAGTGGTAACAAAGATTATTAAGTGATGTGATCATTTTTCTTAAGAAGAAATGTATCCACATCAAATAAACAATATATTTCCAGTAAAAAACAATGTAAAGATAAACCACTAATAATAAGGCAAGTTAACTACTGAAACTCAAAATTTGACGTTTGAAGGCAAGAAGGGAGGGAAGAAAATTACAGTGAATTCACACAAAGGATGACACACTTAAAGCATTAAAATCAAGTAAAAAGTTGACAAAGTACTTTTCATGTACAATGTGTGCTCTTTTGAAGTATATATACACTGTGGAATGGCTAATGAAAAGTTAAGCAAAGTATGCTGTTATCTAATTGAAACAATCCAGATTTTAAAATAGGTTGAGATGGCAAGGGAAGCAGGAAGGAAGGGAAGGAGAGAAATAGAGAAAAAAGAAATGTAAGTTCCAAAAACAGGTCAAGCAGAGATGGTTCCTACTGCCTTCAAATTTATTTTTACATTTAACTTTTTCACTGCTATCTTAACTTTGGTATTCCTACAGTAGCTCAAATCAGTGTAGTCTAGCAATTTTTCAACCATGTCTACATAATTATCTGATGAGCTTTTAAGAATGCTAGGCCCGAGCTGCGGATTTAGCTCAGTGGTTTTGCCGCCTGCTGTGCAAGCACAAGGACCCAAGTTTGATCCCTGGTACCAAAAAAAAAAAAAGAAAGCTAGGCTCCATCCCCACAGACTCTGATTTAATTAGCTGAGAGTTAAGATTAATCAACCAAACAAGATTTAATGACTATCTTTGACATTCAAAACAGGACAAAAAAATCTCCTATGTAGTCTTCTATGCAGGGCACTCTTTGCCCTCGCTCAAAGCCATGCTCTGTCTATGTCATGTCAGTTCTCATTTCAGGGTGCACATGAGAAGGACACCAGGAGCTTTTATGAAACACCCACACCTGAACCCAAAACAAGAGTACTCAAATCAGAATCCCAAGGGTAGGGCTCAGGCAGCAGTGTGCTTGTTTCCCTCTGTTATTTAATCTGAGTTGATAAATACTATTCTAATAAACTACCAAAGTGGTGAACAGCTGGATTATAACATAGAAAGGTTTTTAGATACATTAATTGAAGGCAGGATATGGATTAGAACAGAGAGTGCTCCTCAGTGTCTTCCAGGGAATACCTATAACGCAATCACTAAAATCCAGACCACCAAACTCTCTTTCATCAATCAGTCTTGGGGACGGGAAGGAGATGAAAGCTGCCAGGGTCCACATTTTTAGTAAGTCCAACAGGTGCTTCTTATGCCCATAAAGTTTCAGAGCCACCAGAATACATGAAGAAAGACTGAAGATAAATGCTATCACACCTTGACTGAATTTCTACATTTGTATCAGTTAAGTCAGATGGACACAGAGAAAATACAAAGATTGAGAAAATTAACAGGTTAGAGAAACAAAATATACTTTAAGTAAAAATAGCATGTTTATAATGCTTGTAAGTTTACAAAGAACCATCACATTAGTTTCTTCTCAATAGCTTTTTTTTTTTCCCGGTACTGGGGATTGAACTCAGGACCTTGTGCTTACAGGGCAGGCGCTCAACAGCTTTTTAACAGGTACTTTTATTCCTATTGGATATATGAGAAAACACGTTTGGAGGGATTATGTGGTTCATTCAAGGACTTATATAATGGCCCATTTCAGTACTCTTTCAAATTAAAAAATCTGGAAATGCTAGAACCATATGAAATTAAAATTCATGAAAGCAGATTTAAAAGGGAGAACAAATAATAGAAATTAAAACTGACAAATGAGAAAGAATCAATCCCTTAAATAGGCAGATTCTCAAAAACTTTAATGGTAATTACAGAGAATTTGCCACCAGAATTAAGACCTTTTCGGGGGAAGGTACAAAAAGCACACAATTTTTCTAACATTCACAAAAAACTAAAGAAAGGAATGAATTATGCAATTCCTACAAAAATAAAAGCTATAAAACCTGTGCTGGGTTTTTATTATCTCTTTTAATCCAAATTAAGCTTTTGTGAGATGGCTGGGATAAGATTGTAACATACAGAAATTTAATAAGTGTTATGGAATGATTTTTTTTAAACACAATAATCATTTGCTTATATATTTTTAAAAATAGGCCTTACTTAGGTCTTCTAAAGATGTGTCCATACTGGGAACAAGCGAGACCAACTGTCGGTGTGTATACAATTGGCATTAGGCTTTCAATATCATCTTGTAGTATTCTATAAAACAGTTTCTCATTTCTTTCTTGTATTCCCATGATATAGATGTATCTGAAATAAAGCACAGAAAATAATGTTTTGTTTTTGCAGTACAAGAGATTAAATTCAGTGCCTTGCACTGAGCTATATCTTTAACCCCTTATTTATTTAATTTATTTAATTTGAGACAGGCTCTTGCTAAGTTGCCCAAGCTAGGTTTGAACTTGTGATCCTCCTGCCTCAGCCTCCCAGAATGCTGGGATTACAGGTGTGTGCCACCATCCCCTACTAGACACAGTAAATAATGTCCGACTGAGTCAGTCATTGAATCACATTACTTTTGGCTTTGGAAATTTTTGATTAGTGAATTTTTTCAATACATAATATTTTCTCTTTTTTCCTTTTTGGGTATGAGAAATTGAACCCAGGGCTTCACCTATGGGAGGCAGGCACTCAGCTATATTCCAAACCCTTGGCTTTTGAAAGTTAAACCTAAAAGTCTAAGGGCCCTCCCCACCTCTATCTCTACCCACAAAACCTCCCAAACTGTAAACCCTAAATCATCACTTAGTTTAACACCCAGAACTAAAAAGTAGCAAAAATATAAATATACAGTGCTTAAATGATAACAACGAAGAAAATAACAAGAGAAGCAACAACTAAAGTTTACTATCCCTTACTGTGAGTCAGGCTATGCACAAAGCACTGGAAATCAAGTAGCCCTTTCTTTTAGATAAGAACTGATCTTTAAGAAGACTGACATGGAAATAAAGAAGCAAAATGAATTGGAATTCATTCATATGTTTACTAAGCACTAACTGTGCCAGGCACACTTCCAAATTCCAGGAATGTAAGAAGTCACTCCTCCCCAAGAGTTTACAATCCAATAAGGTTTTAAACATACAGTACAAAAGAGGCAATGGTCGCTTCGTGCATATATGTAAATAACTTCTCTTAAATAATAAAGTTTGAGCCAGGTAATGGTGGCACATGGCCTGTAATGCCAGCACTCAGGAGGCTGAGGCTCAGGATTTTGAGTTTGAGGCTAGCCTGGGTTACACAGCAAGACTGTGTCAAAAAACCAAAAATAATAATGATATTAATAAAGTCTGAAGCCCAGGAAAATATTGGCTTGAAAGCCAGAAATCATCTTGAATTAAATATGTCTAAAACAGACTCTAAATTCCTCCCAACTTATTTCTTCTGCTATCATCTGACCAAATGGAAAGCCGAGAGTTCATTCTTGACATCCTCTCCAATTCTCCCATATGCCAATCTAATAAATCACCAAGTACTAGAGTCTACCTGGTAAATACCTTTCAACTATATCCATCTTTTCACCTGTACCCAATTCAAGACACCATCATTTTTTACTTAGACTATTCCAGAGCCTTTTACAGTAATTAGTCTTTATTTACACAATTTTCCTTCCCTGATCCAATCCAATCTAATCCATTCTTCTGTGTGTGGGGGTGGGGTGGGGGGTGGGAGGTATTACTGGGGAGTGAACCCGGGATCTTCACACCTGAGCTACATCCGCAGCCTTTTAAAAAAATTGTTTTATTTTGAAACCGAGTCTTGGTAAATTAGCTGGGTTAGGCAACTTGTGATCCTCCTCCCTCAGCCTCCCAGAGTGCTGGGATTACAAGAATGTGCCACCATGCCCAGCATCCATCCTCTTAAAAACACCGGAATCATTTCTATTGTCCTGAAATGGCTTCTATGTGCCAGCAAAATAAGGTTCAAGCTCCTAATGTGGTTAATAAGACCTCTGCCTACCTTCAAGTCTCATCTCCTCCATACTGATTTACTTCTTTATTTCCTCAAATGTATTACACTTCTTTACTTGGAGGCACTGCATCTGATGCAGCCTGTGCCTGATCACCTGTGTCCAGGCCTAGCCCTATACAAACGTCTCCTAACGCAGTTCAGGTGGTGTTTCCCTTCCCCTCCCCACCATACACACATACACAGCCGATACTCAGGTATTCAGGTCACATAACACTGTACTATGTCTTCTGCATTCAATTTTATATCACTTTCACATCATCGTAAAGTTGAAAAATGCTAAAGTGAACCATTGTAGGCGGAGGCTGTTGGTAAATGGGAAAATGTGTGTGCATTATATGCAAATAATTAATAAACCCGATTTTAGTGTCCCCAGAAGGCAGTGTCCTGAAATCAGTCCCCTGTGAATACCGAGGGCTACCTGTACCTCAAATTTTGATATTTTTCCATGATAATATAGAATAATATTCTTTTGATGTTGGGCAGCTTCAGTGAGCTACAGTGTCCCATCAGCCACAAAATCAAGAGTGTCATAACTGATATTCTACAGTGTACTGTGTTGCTATGACGATGTTCAATGGTCTGAACATTAAATTCTTTTTCAACTTTAGAAATTTCAATTTATGATAGGTTTACTGAGACATAATCCCATCATAGACTATAGGGCACCTGTACTTCTATATTTCCAGTAACAAGCAAAGTATATGTCTTCCAACTGGTGGGCAAATATTTGATAAGTAGAAATGAACAATTTAGATAATGAATTATATTGACTATATAGCTAGTAGAGGCAGAAATGACATCAACATATAGAAAATTAAAAGGAGACAGATTTCTCCTCACTATAGGGAAGTATCCAAACAACTAGGCTACTGAGATGAAAAAGAGCTTTGTAAGAGACAGCAAGAATGTTAAGAAACAAAAAACTTTATATCCTAGAAGATATAAAAATCCTAAATATACAGTATCAGTCAATGAAATTGAAGAAGTAATTAAACTACCAACTAAGAAAAGTTCAGGATCTGATGGATAAGAAATTTAGAGAAGATCTAATGCCAATACGCCTCCAACTCTTTAATGAAATTAAAAGGGGAGCAATACTCGCAAAGTCATTTCTGGAAGCAGGCATTACCCTGATTCCAAAACCAGAAAAGGACCCAACCAAAAAAAGAGAACTACAGGCCAACCTCTTTAATGAACATATATGCAAAAATCTTCAATAAGATACTGGCAAATGGATGTAGCAAATCATCAAAAAGATCATACATCATTACTGAGGATTCATTTCAGAGATGCAGAGATGTTCCACATATGCAGATCAATAAATGTAATATACACATAAACAGAAGCAAGGACAAAAGCCAACAGATGCAGAAAAAGCCTTTGACAAAATCCAACATTCATCATGATCAAAAACTTGAATTAAACAATTATAAAAGGCCTTTATCTCAGTTTGATAAAAGACATTTATGACAAATCAACATCATATTAAGTGGAGAGAAGCTGAGAGCTTTCCCTCTAAAATCAGGAACAAGATAAGCGTATCTGCTATCATCGCTCCTATTCAATATAGTTTTTGAAACATTAGCTAGAACAATTAGGCAATAGAAAGAAATAAAAGGTTTATGGATAGGAAGGGAATAAGTCAGCTTATTACTTGCAGATGTCATGATCTTCTACATAGAAGATTCCAAAAACTCCACCAAAAGACTCCTAGAATAACCAAATTCAGTAGTGTGGCAGAATACAAAATCAACACTCGAATATTAATAGCATTCCTGTACACCAATGATAAATTCATGAACAGAAAAATTAGGGAAATAATACCTTTCACAATAACATCAAGAAAAATACTTAGGAATTAACCTAACATAGGAAGTGAACAACCTCTACAATGAAAATTACAGTACTCTGAAAAAGGAGATCAAAGAGGACATCAGAAAATGGAAAGATACCATCTGCTCCTGGATAGCCAGAACCAAGATAGTTAAAAATGGCCATAATTCCAAAACTGTTATACAGATTTAACGCAATTAAAATACCAACAGCATTCTTCAAGGAAGTAGACAAAACAACCCTAAAATTTATATGGAACCAGAAGAGAGCTAGAATAGCAAAAGCATTCTTGGCAACAAGAGCAAGGCAAGAGGCATCATAATCCTAGACTTCAGGTTATACTAAAAAGCTATAGTGATTAAAAACAGTATGGTATTTGGCAAAATAAAACAAAACAACCCCCCCAAAACAAAAACAAAACCAAAAACAAGACTAGTGGATCAATGGGACAGAACAGAGGATGCAGAACAACTCCAGACACAACTACAAAGGGCCAAATACTTCTGCTGGAGGAAAGATAACCTCTTTAACAAATGGTGCTGGGAAAACTGGCTATCCACAAGCCCAGGATTGAACTTAGACCTATATCTCTAATCATGCACTAAACTAAAATCAAAACGGACCAAAGATCTAAATATTAAAACAGAAACATTTACTCTTCTGGAAGACAAAATAAGACTCTTGAAGACATAGGTGTTGCCAAGGACTTTCTCAATAGAATCTCAATTGCACAAGAAATAGTATGAAGAATCAACAAATAGGATCACATCAAATTAAAAGCCTTCTGCACAACAAAGGAAACCACCAACAGAGTGGAAAGACAACCTACAAAATGGGAAAAGACTTTTGCCAGCTACTCCTCAGACAGAGAACTAATATTTAGAATATATAAAGAACTCAAAAAAATTAGAACCTTCAAATTTAAAGATCCAATCAAAAAATGAGCATCTGAAATGAACAGACAGGTCACAGATGAAGCAGTATAAATGGCCAATAAATACATCAAAAAATGTTCAACACTGCTGGCCATTCAAGAAATGCAAATTACAACAATGGTGACATTCTATTACATTCCAGAAGAATAGGTATCTCCAAGAAATCAAACAATAACAAATACTGGCAAAGCAGGGGTGGGGTGGGGGGCACTTATCCATTGTTGGTGGGAGTGCAAACTGGTACAACCACTACGGAAATCAGTATGGAGATTCCTCAAAAAACCAGAAAGAGGAATTCCATTTGATCCAGCTATTTCCCTTCTAGGTATCCTCCTGACAGAGTTAAAGATATCATATTACAGTGATACATGTATATCTATGTTTATAGCAGCATGATTCATAATAGTTGAATCTTGGAAACAGCATGTATGAAAATAAGAGAAGAATGAAGAAAATGTGGCCTTTATATACAGTTGAGCATTATTCTGCAAGGAAGAAGGATAAACTTGAGTTATTTGTAAGAAAATGGATGAACCTTGAGACCATAATGTTAAGTGAAGTAAGACACACAAGTTTAAATATTGCATGGTTCCTTGTCTATGGAAAACCTAATATATAAAGTGCAAAAGAAAACAATAGGGAAAAAGAGAGGAAAAGGTTATCGTAATCAAGCCTGATCAATGTATCTGAATGTGTACCTTAATTTATAACTGTTTCATGTGTTTTTTAGTCACAGTCTGGTGGTTAATCTATTTTTATCATAATTAACTTGACAAAGACAAAATAAATCTGATGCTAGCAAAAAAAAGAATTGAGATGTTATGTACATATATAAATGTACTGATTCCCCCCAATGAATGTAATCATTATGTACTGCAAATATGTACTAATAAAAATTACCAAAAAAAGGGCTGGTGACTGTTATGGTTTGTGTTTAGATGCCCCCGCCCCAAGGCCTCATGAAGATGAGGCGGGACTTTCTTTTTCAGAGGTAGTTGAATTTAGAATGTGTGATGCTGGGATTAAGGGCATGTGATTACAAAACCACTATATGTGAGTGATTAGTTTGGCCCAGTCCTAATACTGCTAGTCTGAATAAGATAAAAGGGGCAGAAAGATGCTGTTAAACCCTTCCTATTGCCTTTGCTACCTTGTGTGCGCCATGTTGTTTCTCCTTTGTGATGTCTGTTTGCTATCCCTGTCTTGGAGCCAGTTGACGACTATGGATTGAAACCTCTAAGAACTGTAAGCCAAATAAACCCTTTTCCCTCTACTCTGGGTGCCAGACATTTTTTTTCAGCAATGAGAGAAAAGTAACTGACACAGTGACGAAAGGATTCTGCGTAATACTGGACCTACTTAATATTGTCACTTCTATCATCATTTTAGTCACTTTTCTGTATTCCTCACAATGATCTTGCCCCCATCTATGCCTTTACTTCATAACCCTTCAAGTGATCTCTAGCTTTTTGATGACTTCATTTTTTCATATTCTATCAGCTTCCTTCTGGCTCCTCTTTGCTTCCTATTCTAGATCCCATGATCAGTTCTCTTACTCTGAATACTGTTGTAACCATTTAAGGACTTTCAATCCCTTTATCACTGCACTGCCCTTCCACAGTGTCTGCCTTTTCCACCAAATAGTGAATCCCTGAAAGAAAGACTGTTTTTTCATTTTTGTGGTACAGCTTAGAACAATGCCTAGCACATAACAGCTTGGAATGAACAGATGAATAAATTAATATAGCATCTTTACCAGCTCACCAAATCCCAACCAACCTGAATCAACCTCATATTTCTTCTTTTCTGTGGAAATAGAACATCAAGGTGCAAAATGGGAGCAATACAAGCAAAATCACACCAGGAGGCCTTCTGGGTCTGCTCTCACCTCTTTAACCTGAGCAACCTTGTTCACCTTTACCTCGTAATTGAGCAGCTCTTCCTAACATTTATCACTCTCTTCTCCAACTTTATTCCACCTTGGGCTTTCTAAATCTTACTTGTAACTTTCACACTCTGTGTCATAAAGGAATCAACAGAAGATATGAAGGCAAGGAAGAAAGTCCAGAACATCAGGTACGATAAGATCTCTTAACCTCTGTCCTATCACCAGTGTATGTTTCCTTACTACTATCTGTATTTATCTCTAATTCAAGGCAGCCTCTCTACCTCTGCACTTCACCCTTTTCACTTCTCTGGGGCCTTGTTCTAGCAGTTATCCTTTCTCATAGGGCTATGACCATGCCACACTATTACCATGTTCAACTTTCTCCTAGGCTGGAGCACTTAAACCCAATCCCAACTTTACTTATGTTCAGTATCTTTCTTCCTCCTCTTGAACATCTTGAGAATAGTTTACATTTTCCCTCCTTCCATTTGTTTTTCAATGTATTGCAGCCTTCTTTTTGCTCTGTCACATCAAAGAAACCACTCTTACCAGTCACCAAAATGTTCTATACCTAACAACTCCAACAAACATCTTCGTCCTATATTCAGATTGTTCCCTTTACCTACACCTAGAATACTTGTCTGTCTCTCTCTCTCTCTCTGTTGGGGGGACAGGGTCTCCCTATGTAGTTCAGGCTGGTCTTGAACTCACTATGTAGCCCAGGCTGGCCTTGAACTCATGACAACCCTGCCTCAGCCTCCCCAGTGCTGGGATTACAGGCATGCGGCACCCCACCATGGTCAGCCTTCTTTCTCATTTTGACTGTTGCCTGCAGCACACTGTTTAATCATCAGCTCAGGCATCATTTCCTTCAGGAAGTTTTATCTGATTCATGTCAGGCTTTCCCATGCTTTCAGAATACAACCTACCTGCACATTTTTCTCACTATAGTCTACACTGTAGTATATCATACAATGACAGCCCTAGTATAACTATCTGCTGATGAGCTACTACTGGAAGGCAGTGCTGTGCACTACTGGGTTATTGCTACAGTCTGAATGTGTTCCCCTCATTTTGTGTGGTAGAAACTTAATCTCACAGGTCTTACATTTGGAAATGGAGCCTTTAGGAGGTAACTGGGTCATAATGGCTCTGTTCTCACACATGAATTAATCTTCTCATTGATTAATGGGTTATTAAGAGGGTAGGTTAGTTATCAGTAGGAGGGCTCTGTTATAAAAATCATCTCTTCTAATAACCCTCACTACATGATGCCCTCAAACCTCTGCAGTCCCCACTAGCAAGAAGGCTCTCACCAGATGCAGTGTCTCACCCTTGGAATTCTCAGCCTCCAGAACTATTAGTCAATTTATATCCTCAGTGGTTAGCAGAGTGTAACACACAAAGTAGGTGATCAATGAAAGTTTTTGAGTAAACAGGTGCAAATTGGATGTATCCTTTATCTCCAATATTCCATTCACATATGAAATGCACTGATCTTCAGCATAAACACAGATTTATAATAAGTTTTACATAGTAAAAATAAGTGAAGTCTTCAATTAAACAAAGGAAACAACCATATATAAGTAACAGTTCAATGATAAAAACAAACTTCATTGTAAGACTGTGTATTTCTCATATCATAATAACCATAACACAATGTTTCTAATCAAAATACCAGTAAAAACTGAACATCTAACCAACTCTTACTTTTCCAAAGGGCTGGTCATTTTTTTCAGGTTTTTATGAAATCGTAAGGCTTGAATGTCTTGTGTCTCTATTTTAGGAGGTAACAGTCCTTGAAGTCCAAGCATTTGTCGTTCCTGTAATGTAAAAGCCATTCCCTAAAGAGAAGAAACAAAAGGATTAAAATAATTACTACTATAGCAAAGGAATTGTCCTTTAAAATGTAACTTAAATGCAAAATTTAAAAATCAACAGAATATATTTGCCCAGACTTTCAAAACTTTTAAAGATTGCTAACATTCAGTATTGCTGAACATGTTGGAAAAGAGTTACTCTCACAGATACCACTACTGGAAATGTAAATGAGTTTAGGCTTTTGGAAGACAATTTTAAAGTATTCTTAAATATTTTAATGCACATATTTTTCAATTCAGCAATATGCTATCCAGATAGCCACCCCAGATAATATTCAGGCACTGCATTAAATAAAGAGGTACTGTATATACAAAAAGGTTAATTGTAATACTGTTTCTAGTTCCCTTGAGTGTTATAAACTAAATAAAAGGCCATCAATTATGCAATAAGAATTCTATGGTATATGTTTATATTATGAAATAGCACAGAAATGAACATGCATCCCTAAGTATGTAAAGCAGTAGAAAGATCTCCAAGACACACAGTTAAGGAAAAAAGCAAGTTGCAAATCAAAGTACACCCACTAACTTATGTATTTAGAAAACTGACAGAACACTACTATGTTTCACACAGATTCATGAAATACATTATAAATGAAATCAATAAAATAGTTAAAAATTAATGTGTCACAAGATCTTCATTATTTGTTTTTTAGATGTGGTGTAAATTCTTCACATTAAAGTGATGTCAGCAAAAATGCTGATGGATTTCCAAAAAGTATTTCCTCCATAAAAGCAAATACAGTACTAGCAAAATACCCAGAGTCACCTTCTTCAGAATTCTGGAAATTAATTCTGGAAATTAACTAAAGGCTTCTAATAATCAGGGTGCACTTATTCAAGAAAAACCATGAAGGGCTGGGGATTTAGCTCAGTGGTTCTGCTGCCTGCCCCACAAGCACAAGGACCCAAGTTCAATCCCTGGTACCAAAAAAACCCCCAAAAAACCACCAAGCAGCAAGCTTCATGGCACTTTTACTTGCCCTATTACCATTCTCCTCTCTCAAGCTTCACAGCAGCCCTAAAAACCAGCCCTAACACTGCAAATTAGCAGCTTGGAAGCCACTGAAGGGGCAGGAAGGGTTGGAGATTTTTCTATTCCAGGAAAGCATTATTATTTGACCTGCTGGTTCATTGAAACAACTCACCTCTAAAGCCATATTTATTTGACCTGTATATGAGCTTATCCAGTGCTAACAGTCTTCCCCCAAGAGCTTGTTGGTAATAATCAGGCAATTACTTAGCAAAGCAACTGCCTGTAACAGCAGGTAAAAGTCGAGGTAAACAAGCTAACCAAAAAGATAAAAAGGAAAAGCTAGGGAATGAGATGTCCACAGGGTGGAGCTTTGAAAAGCTCTAAGGCAACCGTGGGGTGCCAAATTTACTTATGGCGCTTGTGCTGCACAGTTGTCTCTACTGGCACGTGAACCAGGTCACCCCAGCCAAGGTTTGAAAGTATCAGCATGCATACAACAAAGATCACACTTATTGTGCAAAAGCATGCCAAATACAAACTTTACCTTTCAATAAAAAGCTATATCACCAAAGACTCTGTTATTGTGTTTTTAAGACAAAAGATGAGTTGTTTTTTCTAAACTAAAACCTCAGTACAGTATTCAGGTTTAACTGCAGCATTGGCACTTTGTGATAAATAAGTAGTTCAGGCATTTGGTCATCATTGCTAAGATGTTTCTGGGAATCCGAAGGCCATGTGTATGAGCTGAGCACATCCAGGAAAGACCTGAGACCTTAAGCTCCCACCTCTGGCTAACCTTGAGCCTCTGTGCAAGCAGGAAGTGAAAGCTAACAGGTAGCCGTAATGTGCCTGAGTTCTGGAGGTGTGCCCCAGTGTGAACAGAGAGCCCCTTGACAAAGAAGGGGAGACTTCTGGCTCTGATTCCAGATATTTAAGTCTAATCATTAGGTGACCACAAAACTAAGCAGAGAGGGCCAGGGATTTAGCTTAGTGGTTTCATTGCCTGCTGCACAAGCGCAAGGACCCGAGTTCGAGCCCTGGTACCAAAAAACAAAACAAAAAAAACTAAGCAGAGACTTCAATAGGCATACATGAGAATACAAACTTAAAAGAAGTAGCTCAGAAACACCATTATGGAGCTTGGGAATATGGTGATAGAATGCATGCTTAGCATACACAGGTGCTAGCATGGCTCATATGATGCTGGTTTTGCTGGCATGGAGAAAGTACGCGTTAAAAGGTCACAGAAGCTTCCCTGAGATTTCAGAGGAGAGGCTGGGAGAACTTGCAGCCTCTGACAGGGTCTGAGTCCCTACAAACAGACCCCTGACAGGGTGATCCATGGAGCTGTGAGAGTGAAGCTGAAGCTGTAGTGGAGATCCAGGGAAAAGAGAATGCCAGGAATGTGGAATGTCTGCTAAGAGAAGCTCCAGACAGCATATGAAGTCAGCCCTTGAGAGTGGTCACGTGGGCCGCAACCAGCACAGTCATGGGCAGAGCTGCCCGAGCCTTTGCAAGCCCATAATACACCTTAGTGTATACTGGATGCCAAACAAGCAGTTGTAGGATTTAATGTTTGCCCTGCTGAGTTTTGGTCTTATCCCTCCTTTCTATGCCCCATTCTTCTCTTTTGAAATAGGAATGTTTACTCTTTGCCACTGTATCTTTTTGAGATTTATAGGGCCTAACAGCTGAGTTTGTCTTGAACCTCAGAGAAAACTCTGGACTGGGATATATATTTTTTTGTCTGTTTTTTTGAGAAAAGGTATTACTATGTAGTTGAGGCTGTCCTCGAACTCACTACATAGCCCAGGTTGGCCTTGAATTCATGATCTTCCTGCCTCAGTCTCCCAAGTGCTGGGATTACAGGCATGTTCCACCACATGTGGCTGGACTTGGACTTCTGAGCAACACTAAAGCTATATTTGGATCTCAAATGTCCCCCAAAGGCCTATGGCGCGATGAAGCCTTACTCCTTGGAGAGGTGCTATTGGCAAGTGGTAGATCATTAAGCAGTAGGGTCTGGTTTATCTTTTTTTTTTTAATGGAACAGTACTCCATTGTGTGTAAACACCATGTTTTCTTTATCCATTCATCTGTTGATGGACATCTGGGTCGTTTCCAAGATTTAGCTATTATGAGTTATGCTGCTATAAACATGGGTGTGCGTCTATTACTGTAATATGATGTGTATAACCAGCTTCACACAAAGAATGTAAATATTATGTACTGCAAACATGTACAAACAAAAAAGGAAGGAGATCAAGAAGTGGGGGAGGGACTAAGGGAAGGCAAAAGGGATGAAAGGAATTGAGACATGTTATGTATATGTACCGAATCCATACAAGGAATGTAAACATTATGCACTATACACATATACTAATAAACTAAAACTATTTTTAAAAAGGAAGTCTTCAAGTTATTCTGGTAGGTCTTTAAAGGAAATTGTGGGTCTTCCTCTTTCTCATGTCATGGCTTTTTCCCACTGTGCACTCTCTTCCATGATTTGCTGCCTTGTCACAGCCCCAAGAGCAGCAGGACCAACTGTCCATGGACTGAAACCTCTAAAACTGTGAAACAAAAAAACTTTTTTCTTTATAAGCTGATTACCTCAGGTATTTGTTAATACTGACTGAAAGCTAATTCATCTACACACATCACTATTGATAAAAATCCCTTAATCAGATTTTTGAACATGCAGGTAGGCATGCTAGGGTGCAAATAAGAGGTACTTTCTCTTCTTTTTGCATGCAATTAGAATAGTCCACCAAGGATTAAGAAATTAGTAGATACTTATTGATAAAGCTCACAACATGATTAACAGCTGGTAATTTATAACGTCAAACTGGAAACAGTACTCAATAACAGGGTTATGGCTAATTAAATTATAAGACATTATCTGAATGGAATACAACTCACAGAGTACTCTACAGTCTTTAAGATAGCTTTACAGTTTTACAAATTTTTTCCCCCTATACAACAATCTAGATGAAGGAACTAGGGTCTGTCTCAGTCTGCTCAGGGTAGTATAAAAGTATCATAAACTGGGTAGCTAGTAAATAAGCATTTATTCCTCATATCCTGGAGGCTGGGAGTCTAAGATCAAGAAGTCAGCATTTTTTTTGTCATACCAAGCCAGGAGGACTGCAAGTCTGAGCCCAGAATGGGCAGTTTAGTGACTCAGCAAGACTCTATCTCACAAAAAAAAAAAAAAAAAGACTCTATCTCACAAAAATGAAAAACGTCTGGAGATGTAGCTCAGTGTGAAGACCTTGGGTTCAATGCCCAGTACCATAAAAGATTTACATAGATACTTACCATTTATTTAGTTCTTTTCGTTCTAGCAATCCATTATTACTCTAAGTAAAGCACTTTAGGACACTCAAATTAGAATCTGAAGTAAAATCTCTTCACAATCTCATATCTTAAAAATGATATTTAGCTTAAAAGAGATTTCATTAATACGGGAGGAATTGGGAATAAGGAATTGAGATGGCAGGAAAAATTTGAGGCTACTATTTGAGCTATTATTTCATAGTAGTCTTTTTTAAAAAAATTACAGAAGGACTCCTATAACTGACACATCATTTCATCCATAAATACGTTGGTTACTTTCTTGCTAATGCAGCCAATACAGAGGTATGAAGAATTTGAAGAAAGTAAGGGGGAGGCTATGCATGTTTCAAAGTAGGCCCATCTTATAATCAAACAACTGCTTACAGTTTCACAGTTACAATAATAAATTCAGCCTCAATATTCTCCAGATTTCCTGTTTAATAATTCTATCTTATGGAAGTATTATTTAAGTATAAAATATCATCACAGTTACCTCTAAATATTTTAAGGCTCTGCTAAAAATGACTATCCAGTTCAGTATTGGGATAATGAAAAAGTTCTGGAACTAGATGGTGGTAATAATTGCACGACAATGAATGTACCTAGTATCACTGAGCTGTACATTTTTAAATGGCAATTATAAAGATAACAACAGGTGTACCTTTAGTAGAGAATGATTAAAATACATTTAAACAGGTTACAAATTCAGTCTTGCCTTTAATTACATTTAACACAACAGCAACAAACCCTTTACTTTTTTCTGACAGTGAGGATTAAACATAAGGCCTCACACATGCAAGGCAAGCACTCTACCATTGAGCTACATCACTAGCAACAGCAACAATCGTAAAAATAAGATTTATATATATGTGAAAAATTATTAATGTTGGTCTACAGCACAAATCTGATTTTTCTTTTTTTCTTTTGGTACCAGGGATCGAACTTAGGACCATTGTGCTTGTGAGGCAGGCAGTGGAACCACTGAGCTAAATTGGCCCCTGATTTCTTAACATGGTGAATCCCAAAGAAAATCATGACCTCCCAATTGGGAATCACCAGTCTATGGTCTTTCTTAAAAACAAACAAATCTTTCTAAGGCTGGGGGTAGTAGAGCACGTTCTTAGTATGTGCAATGCCCAACATCAACCCCCACCCCAGCACCAAAAATATCCTGAAAACACAGAAACAAACAAAAAAACCCAACTGTGATACTAAGGGATTTCCAGAAGTGGTCTTTCCAAGACTGTAAGATACAGATGCTATGCAACCTTAAGGGATTTCAGAAAGCCAGGCCAGAACATAAAGTTTTCTTTTCTCTTTTTCCTCTTCTCTGCATCCCCCTCTTTCCCCTTCCTCCCTTCTCCCCTTCCCTCCCTCCTTCTCTTTTCTTCCTTTACTGAGAATCAAATCCAGGGACTTGTACAGACCTCACATACTTTAGAAATATTGTAATGCATTTAGATTATCCTCCTCCTTGAAATTTGTCATTTAACATACTTTATAAATGTGTTATAACCCCTAAGTCCCTAGGGAACATATTTATCAAGGGGCTACTATATCTAAGACATTGGAAAAGATTCAAGGAAGTATAGGAATGGTACTAGCCAAAGGAACCTGAAATGCAGTCAGGAAGAAATAAGCTCATGGAAGTACAAACACCGTCAATGATTTCAATAATAGCTTAAGACACGAAATGATGCACAAAGCAACATATATTGATTACCTGCCGTAGGAACAGAAAGATAAAAATTGTTCTGGGGTTTCCAAGAAGGGAACAATTACTCCAGTCCATAGTGGTGTAAAAAGGCTCTACATGAGAACTAGAATTGGATTGGGGGTGCTGAGGACTCAAAGAGTCTCAAGCATGCTAAGCAAGAACTCTATTGCTGATGTGTAACCTCAGCCTGGGATTTTTAATGAGGTGTATCTAGAAGAGCTAGCAAGATTTGGGGAAGTGAGAAAAAAAAAAAAAACAAGAGGGATTAGGATATGCATTAAGCTTTGAACTCACTGTGTTCTGGCTTATATGTAGATGACCCCCTCAGGCCTCATGCGCTCATAGGTGGGGCTTTGGGGAGGTAACTAGAGGTGTGATACTCATCAGTGGATCAGTCCCCCTGATGAGTTTATTTTTATTACTATTATTTTTAAAATTTTTATTAGTACATTTTAGACATACATAATAACATTCACCATAGGGAATTTGTATCTGCACATGATATATCTTGCTGATTTTTTCCCCATTCTACTCTCCTCCCTTCAACCCCTCTTCTTCTTACTAACAAAAGCTTTGTTTCCATTTTTTCCCTTCTATTCTCTCTTTTTTTTCCTTTGTTCCTTCCTTTCCGCCCACTGATGAATTTATAGTTAAATGTGATTTGGGAGGTGGAGCTTGGTTGGAAGAAGTGAGTCAGTGGGGGTGTGGGCCTAGAAGGGTGTATTCTCCCTCTCTCCTCCCTTGAGACCTCTCTGCTTCCCACTGTCATGCCATAAACTATTCTCTTCTGCCATGCTGCCCTTCCTTGGAGCCAGCCAACTATGGATTAAAACCTCTACAAACTGTAAGCCAAAATAAATCTTTCCTCCTTAAGAGTTGCAGGTATTGGGTACTGTATCCCAGCGATGAGAAAGTAACTAAGACAGATTCTGGTACCAGAGAAGTGGGGTTGTTGCTGTAACTCTACTTGACCTTGTGATCCAGAAGCTATTTGAATGGGCTTGTGGGAGGAGTTAGGAAAGGCTTAGAGATGCTGGCTGAAAATGCAGCTCTAGAATGCTACAAGTTGAGCTGGATGGGAGATTCAAGTCATAGTGCAGAAGACCAGAATGCTGACAGAAAGACCAGGATCAGGAGGTTTCAGTTGGGAACAAGGATTCCACTGGCAGCTGGCCTCCAGGCCATGTGTGTTATGCTTTAGCGAAAAGTGTGTCTGCATTTTGCTCTTGTCCTGAGACTCTGCAGGAGATTGAGATTAAAGGCAGCAGTCTAATTAATCTGACACAGGAAATTTCAAGGCAGCCAAATATTCAGGCTGTGGCTTGTATACCTTTAATGCCTTTTAGCCAGCTTCACATTGAGAATCAAGAGCAAAGAGCCCAGCAGAATGATTTAGAAAGTTTTGAATTTGCCCAGAAAGGAAGCTCTGGTAAAGCTGTGGCCTGCAAAGATAAGATGAGCTTGGTTGCTAAAAAGGTTGGCATTAAGAACTTTGGAACAGGACAATAGGAAAAAATGGCTTAAGGGCAAGCATGTGAGGAATCATAAAGGCCTCACCCTCATAAGGCTCAAAAACGCAGAAGTGAAAGGCTTTGCTTTGAGAAGAGAGCCCCAGGGCCATCTGTTGGAGAAGGACCACCCAGGCCAAGGATGGCGAAACATTCAGAGTTTTCAATGATAACAAATAGCCTATCGTGGCATTCCTGCCATATGTTCAGCACCACTGACCTAGGGCATTGATTCCTTAAGATTCAGTACACTGTGCTCAGCCAGCCAATCACTCTCTGGCTTCTGCAACCACTAGAAAGATACAAAAGCCCTCAGCTACTGCTCCAGCTGACAGCAGACCTTGGCATCATCCATGTGGTACTGATTTTAAGTGTGTACAGAATGTAAGAGTTGTGGGGTCAGGAAGGCTTCCACTCAGATTTCAGAAGGTCTGGGAGGCCATGCAGTATGCCCCTGAGGGCACTGTGTAAAGCAGTGGAGACTCAGGATGTTGGGAAAGCCAGGAATGTGGAATGTCTCAGGAAAGCCCCATGGAATGAGCAAAGCTGGCCCAACAGAAAAGCCATGAGGGGTTACAACCACCCAAAGTGCCACAGGGGTGGGGTCTCCCAAGCCCTTTGGAGTTCACATCTCACCACAACTTGCCCTGGCCACTAGACACAAAACTATAGGATTTAGTATTTGTTCCGCTGGATTTCAGTCTTGCCTCGGTCCCATTCGTTTCTATCTCATTTTTTCCTTTTGGAATAGGAATGTTTACCTTGTGCCTTTGTATGTTGGGAGTGTTTAACTTTTCATTTTTACAGGGGCTCAAAGTTAAGAGTTTGCCTTAAATCTCATAGGAGACTGCACTTGGACTTTCTGGCAATGCTGAAACTATCAGGACTTTGTCAACACCTAGAGATGGACTAAATGCATTTTGTATAAAGAGATGGGCATGAGTCTTGTGGAGGCCAGGGCCAGAATGTTATGATTCATATCTAGATGTCCCCCTAAAGCCTTATAAGGTCATAGGTGGGGCTTTAGGTAGGTGATTAGATGGTGGGGACACAATACTAATCAGTGGATTAGTCCAATGATGTTTATATTTATAGGTAAATGTGATTTGGGAGGTGAAGCCTGGTTGGAGAGGTGGGTCACTGGGGATGTGACCTGGAAGGGTAAATCTCCCTTCCTCCTTGCTTGATCTTTCTCTCTCTCTGCTTCCCACTGCCATGCCATGAGCTGTTTCTGCTCTGCCACACTCCTCTGCCGTGTTACCCTGGCCTGGAGCCAGCTGACTATGGACTGAAACTTCTACAGACTATGAACCAAAATAAACCTTTCCTTCTTAAGAGTTGCAGGTATCAGGAATTGTGTCCCAGAGACAAGAAAATAACTAAGACAAACTGCTTGCTAAATTCTGACTCTGTGTCAAGTACCAAGAATGCAAAGATGAGGTGCTCTGCATGACCCTTGGTTAAATGATCCTTTGTAGGTCTAAAATCCTGGAAAACTTACACTATACAGTTCATTATTTTGCTGATAACAGATGAGATTGATAATTTTTTTTTTTTTTGAGACGGGGTCTTACTATATTGTTCAGGCTAGCCTTGAACTCACTATGTAGTCATGCTGGCCTCAATCTTGTGGCAATTCTCCTGCCTCAGCCTCACGAGTGCTGGGATTACAAGCATGTGTCACACCACACTCAGCTAGGGATTCCCAAATTTTTGATGACTCTTCTTTTAAAATCGCACTTTAAATCTAAACATACCTTTCCTGAAACAGAAAAATTTCATATATTACAATAAACTCTATGCATCATCTTGTAAGCTTTCTGTAAGAAGTCTCTTTCCAGAATTATATTTACTTATTTAATACATATTTAATCAGTTATATTTAATTAATTTTTTTGGCACTGAGGATTGAACTCAGGGCTTTGTTCTTGCTAAGCATGTAGTCTACCACTAAGTCACAATCAAAGTCATTATTTGTGCATTTTTTAACCACACACCAGACACAGTGCTAAGCATGTCAAAAGCCTGATTTTATCCAATGCCCAGAAAACAACATGAAATAGGAGCTATAATTCTTGTTCTTTTTCGGATGACTTCTGCTGAGATGCTTAGAGAGCTTGGTCAGATGCCCAGAGTCGCACGGCAAATAAAGGGTGAAGCTGGAATTGTATTTGTTTTTTGACACAGGATCTCACTACATAGTCCAGGTTGGCCTTGAACTTTAAACAGTCCTGCCTCAGCCTCCCCAGTGCTGGTATTATAGCCCTATAGGCATGTAGTACAATGCCCAGCAAAGTCCAGCCCTCTTAATTATTATGTTTATTATTCAATGTTGTTACTAAAAAATAGAGAAGGATTTTCCCACCAAACCCAGCTTAAAGGATGAAGGCACAAGTGTATCTCAATACTGTCCATTACTTCCATTTTAAGGATGGTAACAAAATGAGTCAGGGGCTCTCTCCTTTGAAGCACTAGCCCAATTAATGAGCAAAATCATTTATATGCAATAACTTGTGTCCAAAAAGCCAGATGGAGTTGGGGTAGGTGGATTTTAGATAAAGGTTTATTTCACAATTTTTTTTTTTTTTGGTACCGGTGATCGAACTCGGGACCTTGTGCTTGGGAGGCAGGCAGTGGAACCACTGTTTTTCACAATTTTGAACCCTCTGTCCAAAGGCCTAACTGATAGCCCAAGGTGAATACTTGCTTTGAGCTGGATAAATTTAAATATAACACATCTGGCAAAAGAGCTCTAGCTCGAGTGCTAGCCTGAACTAGCTAGAACTAAGAATCAAGTCAAGTCATTTTGGGTGGTAAAAGTCATGAAGACTGAAATTTAGGAGGAATAAAGCAGCCATGTTTTCTGTCATATGCAGAATGAAAAGTTTATGAAAAGAAAGCAAGCAACTCTGAAAGGTCTTAGTATAAAGCTATCAAATACAAAAATTTCCTACCTCATTAGTCTAAAATATATCAATCCTATATCAGGAGGAGAAAAAACATATATTGGTATTAATGTTACTAACCTTATTTGTTCTTGGATTCAACATGAGTGGCTTTCCTTTCTCTTTCGTGTGCAAATGATGGCATGCCAAAGTACAAGGAGTGGCAACAGTTCTTAATCGGGAAAACATCTTTTCTTTTACCTGGTGAAATAAGCAAATAAACCACTGGTAAGAAACATGAGGAATTGCATGTACATCCTGTTAGTTTTCAAAGGCAAATTTAGAAAGCTTATCTTTCCATGTGTGAAAGTGCTCTTTGTTAACATATTTACATGTTCATAGATTATAGCAGTTGTAAAAAGGAAGAAGACAGCTTTCCTGATAACTTTTAAGTTTCTGGATAATAATCACTGCTACTTTGTAAGTACTACCTACTATATGGCAGACTGTGCTAAACATTTAACCATTCTAATTCACACCAGTGAGACAAGGTATGTCTCTCCCACTTTTTTTTTTCCCCCCATTAACTTTATTGGTACATTTTAGGTATACAATACAGTTACATTCATCATTGGGATCTTGTACCATTACATGAGTCTCTTGGTTCTTATTTTTTTTTCCCCTTCCCTTGCTCTCCCTTCACCCCCTCCACCCTTCCCTATTTGCAAAGACCTTGTTTCCATTTTTTTCTCTTCTCATATTTTTTCCTTTCCCTTTATTCCCTTTCCCTACCCCTTCCAACTCCCCTGCTCTTTTAGACCTCTTCTTCCTGTTACACAATATCAGTTATACATTTTTAAAATTACAATATTAGGATCTAGGAGACATTACCACAGATTTTACAGAATTTAAAAGGATACAGAAAGCATATTACAAAAATCTTTTTTGAAATAAATTTGACAACTTCTAAGAAGTAACTTGGAAGACAAATTAATGAAACTAACTCTGGAGGAAATATAAAATTTCAATAGCACCTATTAAAGAAAGTATATTCCTAGCTGGAAAACCTACCTATATGACAACAGCAGGCTCATAAACATTTTAACTGATCAATTATATCAAACAATTAAAGCAGAAAAAAGAAGGAACACTTCTCCCCTCATTTTAGGAACTCAACATTGTGCTAATCCTAAAACTGGATAAAGATAATAGAAGAAAAAAGTATAAACATAGATAGAAATGTGTTTAACAAAACAAACTACTGGAAGTCAGATCTGGCAGGATGTAGAAAGTGGTTTTGTTATAGGGATGGCAGTGTTGGTTCAGCATTGGAAGATCCACCCCCAAAAGTCATCATTTTAACAGAGGAAAGAAAAAAGCCATATGATCCTGTCACTAGTTGGAGAAAAAGTATTGGACCAAATTCTACAGCTGTTCATGGTAAAAGCTATCAGGAGACTAGAAGTAGAACAGAAACTTCTCAACAGATTAAAGACATGTACTCCATACTTCCAGCTAGAACGCTTTGTATGAATGGAGAAGATACAATGCTTTCTCCTTCAGGTGGGGAACAAGGGCAGATATGCTTACTCTTTATCTGTCCATGAAACTTTGAAACCTAGTCCCCAACAAAATAGTCTGGCAATAAAATGACACAATTAGGATAGGATTGCCACGGCAGAAGCAAAATCTTTATATGTAGCTGAAATGATCATCTACAGAGAAAATACTAAGAAATCTCTAGGAGCCCCTAGAACTTGTACTGGAATTTAGCAGGATTAGAAAACACAAGGTATATATAAAAATTCAGGTCTGTGTATACTTGCTATAAATGAAGAACTGGATATTGAAATTTAAAAGTTATGTAGGAGTACAAAGAACCTAGAAAAGTTAAAAACAAAAACAAAAACAGTGTTGGAAGATGTTTAGTACCTAATTTTAAGACTTCTTCTAAAGCTACAGTAATCAAGGCAGTATTGGTGTAAGGAAAGACATATAGATCATTGGAATAAAACAGAGAATCTAGAAATAGAACCACACACATATGGTACACTGAGTTTTGAAAGATTATTTAACATTAGCATTTTATAGAATATAAACTCGATTCAAGAGCCGAGGAAGAGATAGTGTCTTCACCAAACGGCACTAGAACACCTGGTATCTGTATATAAAAAATTAACCTCAACCCCTTTTTTCCATACATGAAAATAACTTGAAGGGATCTATGAACCTAAATAAGAAAGCCTAAAAGTATAAAACTTTAAGAAGAAATTATAAGGGAAAATATTTATGAATTCAGGGTAGGCAAGAACTACCTAGGATACAGAAAACATGATGTATAAAAGAAAAAAATTGATAAATGAGATTCCTTCAAAATTTAGAACTTTAAATGACATCATTAAAATGAAAAGTAGTCCTTAAACAGACCATATTTACAATGCATATAACCTATGACCAGAATATATAAAGAACTGTTACAGCTCATTAACAGACAATCCAATTAAAATGTAGACATAAGAAGATGATAAATAGCGAGTACAGCACAAGGAATCGTGTGCAACTCTAGAATCAGAAAAATACTAATCAGTACAATAATAAGACTGAATTATACACTCATTAGGGAGATAAAGTCAAAAGTTTTAAAAGCCTTGTCAGGACTTTTTCTTTTTGTTGGATTCTCCCCCTTTGCGTTTAATTTGTCATGCCCAATGGATTCATTCTGCTGGGTTTCCTGGGGTTGTGATCCTCATTGTCTTTTCCTAGGGTATTGTCTAAAATTTTTTGGAATGCTGGTTTGGTATTGATGAAGTTCCTGAGGTGCTCTTTATCATGAAAGTATCTTATTTCTCCATCCATTTTGAAAGATAGTTTTGCAGGGTACATCAATCTGGGTTGGAGGCTGTTTTCCTTTAGGGCTTGAAATACATCACTCCAGGCTCTTCTTGCCTTGAGGCTTTGCATTGAGAAGTCTGCTGTGATTCGGATGGGCTTTCCTTTCTATGTGATTTGTTTCTTTTCTCTCACTGCTTGTAGAATTTTATTCTTCTGTTGGATTTCTGGAATCCTAACTATTATATGCCTATGTGTAGATTTTTTTGATTAAGGCTAGCTGGAGTCCTATATGCCTCACTTATCTGTATGTCAAGTTCTTTTCTCCTGCTTGGGAAGTTTTCTGCCATCACTTCTGTGAACAGTTTTTTTATGTCATCTGCACTCTCTCCTCTTTCTTCATTGACTCCAATCAGTCTTATGTTATTCTTCTTTGCATCGTCTAGCAGCTGCTGGATTGATTTCTCATGTTCCCTTACAATTTTTAAGCAATTTTTCTTTTCCTGGTCACTAATTGCAATCTTGTCTTCTATATGTGAAATTCTATCCTCATATTGGTTCATTCTGCTGCTCAGACTTTCGATGGAGTTTTTAATCTCTTGCAAATCTGTTTGTATCTATTTTATGGGTTCCATTTGTTTCCTACGTTGGGATTCCATCATGTTTCTCAGAGCCTCTATTTTTTTCTCTGTGTCCTCTCTAGATTTATTAATCATGTCTTGCACCGTGAGCAAAATCTTTGCTGTTATCTGAGTAATTATTTCTGATTTCATTTTTCCCAGATCCTCTTTTGTTGCCAGTTCAGAGAGTCCAGGTGGTTGAGTATCAGATTGTTCCATCTCGTTTCCCTTTGGGGTTGCTGTAGGTGATCCAGAAGTCTGTTTTTGAGGCTTGTTTATGTATCTTCTCATTTCCGAGGGGTGGGGTGGGGCGTGTGCTTCTGGGGCTCACGGGGCTCCCCTTCTCCCTAGGAGCTTAGGATGGCAGTGGGGGAGCTTCCTTCCGGGTGCTGGGACCAGCTGAGCTTCACCGGCCTAGGAGCCTCATGTCTCTCCCACTTTTAAGAGAAACCAGAAGAGGGCCAGGGATTTAGCTCAGTGGTTCCACTGTGCAAGGTCCCGAGTTCAATCCCTGGTACCAAAAAAAAAAAGAAAGAAAGAAACCAAAAGAGAGGATAAGAAACAAGGAAACATCTACTAAACAGCAAAGAGAGCTCCATTTAATGAGCCTGGGAGCTGAGTTTCATGGTGGAAAGGTAAATAACAGAAAAACTGGACCATTCACATTCAGAGGACAAGGAGCTATTCCAATTCTTAATCTAGACCCAGAATCTTATTTATTTGTTTGTTTGTTTTTTGGGAAACAACTGTTTATTTGTTAACCATAAATACAGACTGAATGGTACATGTTTCCATTTTCTTCTCAGGCCAAAGGTTTCAGCTTCATTATATTTTACACGAAGACAGAAGGCTTGCAGTGGCCCTGTTAAGTCTACAGCCGAGGTTTAATGATGGCCATGGTGACATAGCATGAAGTCAACCTTGTTGCCTTAGATGACTGGAATCACAGTGTCTAGACCTAGAATTTTAATGTGCTATATTCAAAGTTTGAATTTAATGTACCAGAACTTTTTGTCACAGAAAACCTGTTATTTAACATTAAAAATCATGTAAATTGGCTAGAAAATATATGAAGTAATTCTTGTCCTTTCATACTCATCATAAACATGGGAATTTTCAAAATTAAAAACTACAAAATTAAATATTAATAGGGCCAGAGATTTAGCTAGGCTGGGGATTTAGCTCATGGCACCTTGCCTGCCTTGCAAGTGCAAGGTCCTGAGTTTGATCCCCAGTACCAGGAAAAAAAATTTAAATGTTAATATTTAGAAGTAATAGATTCTTCTGCTTCTCATTTTTTCTACCGAGAACTGGGATTTGCAACATTCATTTATGTCTTTCAATCACTATAATTGTCATGCAGTAAATGTTTTAGTTTTTACATTTTTTTTTTCAAATGAAATTTCTATTTGCTGAGAAATTCAGTCTGTTAGAAGAAGCAAAACCATTTACACAAGATTTTTTTTGTTTCTTTTTTTTTTTTTTGGTACGGGGGATCGAACTGGGGTCCTTGCGCTTGAGCAGCAGGCAATGAAACCACTGAGCTAAATCCCGGCCCACGTAAGACTTTTAAAAATTAATTTTTACTGAAGTGAAATTCAGGTAACATAAAATTAACTATTTTAAAGTGAATGAGTCAGAGGCATAAAGAAATTCTTAACCTTACAATCACCACCTCCATCTATGTGCTTCCGAAATATTTTTATCACCCATAAGGAAACATCATACCCACTAAGGAGTTATTTCCCTTCCTCTACCACCAATCTTCCGTCTCTATGGATTTACTTCTTCTATTTCATAGAAATGTGGTACTGAAATATGACTACAAATACAAGAAACTTATGATTATTCACATTATCAAGAATACAGAGACAAATACTACAAAAAAATCTGTTTTCTTCAAAATCGTTAATGTCATGAAAGATAGACTAACAACTACAGCAACTTAAAACTTAACAGATCATTAAATGCAAAACTTGATCATAGACTGAAGTACACATCAGAAAACAATCCATTATACTATAGAGGACAATACTGAGACATCTGACAAAATTTAGAAACTTGTTAAAAAAAAAAAAGGCAACTGAAATGAATAGACACTTCTCAGAAGTACAAATGGCCAATAAATACATGAAAAAATGTTCAACATCACTGGCCATTCGAGATATACAAGTTAAAATAATACTAAGAAAAAAAAATAATACTAAGATTCCATCTTACTGTAAAAAGAATGGCCATTATCAAGAAATCAAATAATAACAAATGTTGGTGAGGCTTTAGGAAAAATGTAACCCTTCTATACTGCTGCTGGGAATGTAAACTAGTACAACTAACTGCTTTTTTTTTTTTTTTGGTACCGGGGATTGAACTCAGGACCTTGCACTTGCGAGGCAGGAGCTAATCCACTGGGCTAAATCCCTGGCCCATAATTTTGAAATCAGTATGGAGGTTTCTCAAAAAGCTAAAATTCAAAACTTCATTTGACTTGGCTATTCCCCTTATAGGTATCTTCCCAAAAGAGTTAAAGACATCATATTTCATTGTTACATGCATACCCATATTTATAGCAGTAGGATAAATAATAGCCGAATCTTGGAAGTGGCCTATATGTCTATCAACAGATGAATGGATAAAGAAAATGTGTATTTATACACAATGGAGTACTACTATGCCATAAAGGAGGATAAACAAGTAATTTGTAGGAAAATGAATGCACTTTGAGATTATAATGTTAGGTGAAATAAATCAGACACACAAGCTTAAATATCGCACGGTTTCTCATACGAGAAACCCAAAATATAAGTAAAGAGCAACTCCCCATGAGGAATGTAATAATTATTAGTACTGCAAGCATGTACTAATAAAAGATAAAAAATATGAAGAAAAAGAAAAAATATCCTTGCTCTGAATATACACAGCACAGTATAAAGAGGCAAAGAGGTACAATGTACATATGCAAGCTATCTTTGGAATTTCAGACTAAAATATAAAAGAGAAATCTACACAGTAGCATCAAGTGCACCAAAAAATGCTAGAGTAGCAATTTAATTGCCTGATATTCCTCAGTGAAAACTGAAAAGGCATTAAATGTAGGGCTGGAAGAGATAACCTTTTCTATGTACCAACTGGTGTTACAAGAAAAAGCTTTGAATTTACTTCTCTTTTCAAACTTTCTACCAAAGTGGAGGAGCCTCTAATAAGGAGAAATCCAAAACCACCAAAGGACTGCTTAGAGTTTACATGAAAGCTGGACACAGTGGCCCATGCCTATAATCCAAACACTAGGGAGACTGAGGCAGGAGGATGACTGACAAGTTGAAGCCCAGCCTGGGGAACTTAGGGAGATCTGCAGAATTAATCCAGAACCACTGCTGTTGCTACTCAGAACCGTGTGTGTAAAACACACATGTAAAACCTCTTGCCTTTAAGATCACAGGGATGTGTAGCCTTTATAGTAAGGTCAGCAAGGACTTCAAATAAGGGATATTTTAAAAGAAATGTATAGGTAGGTCAAGACAAAAAGTCTTATTCATAACTTGAAGAAAATAATTTCAGAATAAGGGGCTTTAAAGAAACAAAGTGCAGAAAAATGAGAAAATATAAAGATGATGACTAAGAGGAAACACTAGCAATCAAAAATCTTCATAAATGAGTCATTCAAAAATGACTTAAGATGCAGGCATGATGGCAATGCTACTTGGACGCTGATGGAGGAGGATCCCACTAGCCCAGGAATTCAGGGCCAACCTCATAATGCAGTGAGACACACAAGTCAATAAAACAAAAATAAAAATGAACAAACAAAAAGAATTTAAATAGAAGTTTTGGGAAAAGTTTTCAATTATCAATAATTGCACCTTGGATAAATCTTATTAGCTACAATGATGCCACTGCACAAAGTTCTGAGGATGTGGCTCTGTGTGCAGTGCATTCCCTGCATTCCCAAGAACCAAACTGAAACCAGACCAAGCCCTCTGGAAGCTGAAACATCTTTACAATGAAAGACACCATAAACAAAACTAAGAAAATAATAGAATTGGAGAAAACATCTGGTTCATATATAAAGAATTTTATCTGGAAAAAATAAAGAGCTCCTACAAATGAAAAAGACAAACATAAGAGAAAAATCAGCAAAGAAATAAGCAAGGCAACAAAGAAATAAATACACAATCAACATCTCAAATTATTAATCTCAGTAGTAAGCACAGAAGTGTAATTAAATCTTCAAGGAAATTTTAGTTTGTACCCAATTGTCAAAAACGAACTTTAATGCTTAGTACTGGTGAGTACAGAAAACAAGAACCTTTGATAGAATATAAATTGATAGTCTCTTGGAGGGAAATTTGACCATATCTGTGAATTTTGATCTTAGAACCTTCAACCTAATAATTCCAATTCTAGAGTATCTACCCTAGAGAAATGCCCACAAAAGTACACAATAAGACTAGGTGCAAGCCAGGCATCGTAGTGCTCACCTGTAATCTCAGCACTCTGGGAGGCAGAAGCAAGAGGATCAAAAGTTCAAACCCAGCCAGAGCAATTTAGGGAGACCCTTGCCTCAAAATAAAAAAGACCTGAACATAGAGCTCAGTGTGACAGCTCTGGATTCAATCCCCAGTATTAAAAAGAAAAAAAGACAAAAAACTAGAAACAATCTATAGTGCTCATAAATAAGTAAAGGTTAAAAAAAATTTTGTATCCATATTACAGAATATCATGTAACAATTTAAAGAGTGAGAAATGCACATTTTCACAAATATTTTAAATTAATTCACTTTTAAACCTCTAATAAGAACCATTTATGAGTCAGTTCTAACCAGAGACTGAAACTTAAAATTCAACTCTAATACACTTTCTCTTTAGAGAGAAAAAGTGAGAAAAATACCCAGATTCTAGCACAGCAAGACTAAGACACCATTTGGTGAAAGGGGTAAACATGTAGATTATATATAGCACCAGTAGCTTATTTCTTGAAACTATATATTTATAAACTTTTATATAAATGTATAAAGTTTTGGAAAGATAGAAGAGGGCAGAGAGGAAGGTTAGAAACTATGTAAAATGACTTAATTTTTACTTGATATAATTTGGTATCACTGCAAAAACATTTTAATAAGACTGTATTTATACATTATGTGAATATTTTTTAAAAATACCTAAACTTGTTGTTTGGGGAAAGCAAAATCTAGAGAACCTAAAATCATATGGCTTATTTTTTTCTGATTTAATTTTTATTTACCTTTTAAGAGTTTATTTAATATATTCATATGTCAAAATTAAAGATACAAAAATTAAGAGAATAGTGGTTTCTATCTTACCTGATTCTCCTTCTTTTGTTCTTTCTTTTCTTTTTTTTGTGGTACTGGGATTGAACCCAGGGCCTTGCACTGAGCCACATCCCTAGCCCTAGCCCTTTTTTTTGGTGGTGGGAGGGGATCTTTTTGAGACAGGATCTCACTATGCAGTTCAGGCTGGCCTTGAACTCACTTTGTAGCCCAGGCTGGCCTCAAACTCTGACTCAAGGGATCCTCCTGCCTCTGACTCCCAAGTGCTGAGATTACAGGCCTGTGCCACCACGCCCAGCTATCCCTATCCCTTTTAAAATATTTTACCTCGGTCTAAGTTACCCAGACAGAGCTTGTGAGCCTCCTGCCTCACCCTCCTGAGTAGCTGGGATTACAGGTGTACCCACTATGCCCAGTTACTATTCCTTCTCTGAAAGTAAGCATGAAATGTAATTGTTAATTTCCTGACCTAGACTTGTTTTAAATGTTTAAAGATACATGAAAATTTAGCTAGAAACATTAATGAACAAAATTATCTATGCCATGGGAGGCGCAGAATGAGAGAGGCCAGTAAAAAGAACTGAGCAATAGTCTGCAAGACAGCAGAGGGTAAATTCAAGAGAGGACTGCACCATCAGGGTGAAAGGCTGGGGTTTTTATATTTTTAATTACATGTTTATATTTTATCATGATGAGGGGGGTCCGGAAACGTTATCCTAGGAATGCTTTCATCAGGCCATAGTGGTCCTGCTGTCCACTTGTAGGATAGCCAGGTATTGTGCGAAGACTGAGTAATGTTTTGGTCAACCAGGCCCAGTGTCCTTGGCATTGCTAGAAATGGTCCTTCTGGGTAAAATTAACTAACAAATATGTAAAGATTAGCTTTAAAGTTTTGTGGGGTTTTTTTGCAGTACTGGGATTGAACTCAGGACCTTGTGCTTGTGAGGCAGGTGAGGTGCCACTGAGCTAAATCCCCCGCCCAACTTTAAAGGTTTTTGATCAAGAATATCAGAATAAAACATGTATATCGTACAGTACTCGAAAGGAACTTGACATTACATTGAGATAGGAAAAGAAATGCTGTTCTTTAAGACCTGACAAGCAGTTAAATTATCTTGGTTTTTTAAAATTTATTTTAAAAATTTTATTTTATTGGTACATTTGAGGTGTACAATATAATGACATTCATCATTGGAAATTTGCACCTTTACATAATCTCTCTTGGTTCTTACTTTTCACCCTTCCTCTGCCCTCCCTTCAACCCCTCCATCTCTCCCTATTTACAAAGACTTTGTTTCCATTTTTTCATTTTCTCATATTAATTCCATTCCTTTCTTTCCTTTCCCCATCCCTCCCACTTCCCCTTTGCCCCTTTTCCTATTTCACATTATTTATTATACCTTTTAGTCCTTATTTACACTTTCAGTTTCTCACACTAGAGAAATTATTCAGTTTTTACACGTCTTACTTATTTCACTTAAGAGTATTGCCTCAATGTGCATCCATTTAGCTATGTCTCTAATTTCTCATTTTTTATGGCTGAGTAGTACTCCATTTTAGAAAAAAAACACATTTTCTTTATCCAGTCTCCAGTTGATGGGCATTTGGGCTGTTTCCAAGCTTTAGCTATTACAAACTGTGCTGCTATGAACATGGGTGCACATGTATCACTGTGGTATATGATTCTTTAATTCTTTGGGGAAGATCCCCAGCAGGGGAATAGCTGTGTCAAATGGGACTTTCAGTCCTACTTATTTGAGGTATCTCCATACTGATTTCCACAGTGGTTGCACCAGTCTACACTCCCACCAGCAGTGGAGCAGTGTTCCTCTTTCCCCACAGCCCCACCAGCATTTGTTATTGGTTGATTTCATGATAGCAGCCATTCTTTCTGGGGTGAGGTGGAATCTCAGCATTGTTTTCGTTTGCATCTCTCAAATGACCAGTGATGTTGAACATTTTTTCATTATGTTTATTTGCTATTTCTACTTCTTTGTCTGAGAAATGTCTGTTCATTTCAGATGCCCATTTCTGGATTGGGTCTTTAAATGTGGGAGGTCTGATTTTTTTAAGTTCTTTATGTATTTGAGATAGAAGACCTCTGTCTGATGAACAGCAGGTGAAAATTTTTTCCCACATTGTGGGTCGTCTCTTCACACTGTTGGTGGTTTCTCTTGCTGTGCAGAAGCTTTTTACCAAGAAGAGATCCCACTGGTGAGGGTTTTTCTTCACATTAAACAATTCAGTAGATACCACGTGTCCTATAATGCAATTAAATTCTGACTCTACCTAGAGATAGTGTCAGACCCCAGAGGTTACAGGCGCATCCCAAAAGACTGCCCCCACTTCAAATGTGAACTGCAAGTAGTAGGTTGCCACCTACACTTCCAGGCAGCCAGCTTATATTTGGGTTCCCACTAATACCTCCTCAGTGGGTTTAATAATTTGCTAGGATGGGTGACAACACAAGGAAAAACTTTACTTAACATACCAGCTTATTATAAAATATAAAAAATGAGACAGATGAACAGATATATGGGGGAAGGTTTAGAGGGGAGGCACTGCATGCTCCCAGCACCTTCACGTGTTCAGCAATCCAGAAGTTCTGGAAATCTTGTAGGAGGGTTTTATAGAGCTTAAGGTGCAGCACCACCCTTCTAAAGTTCCACTCCTCTAGTCACCTGGGTCTTTCTGTTGAGGGCCCCAGGCCTCAGGTGTGATCACAGGGTGGGGGGGGGCGCCTTATCAAGAGTAACAAAAGTTAATCGTGGTTACCACGGGGAAGTGAATAAAACCTAGAATTTGCAGAAGTTAAACTGATACTATTTTAGTGAACTTCTAAATTTAACATCTATTAATTATGCGTCTTTTCTTTGTGGTAGGGTCTACCTTCTGTTTTCCTGGAAAGGATGACTTTACATCATTTGATGAGCCTATTTCACGTTTTTTGGTTGTTTGCTTATTTTTGGTTTTTGCAGTCTAAAATAAAAATGTTAAATGCAATTTTAGTTCTCAAAAGGTAATGTCTTAATTTTGTACTAAATCAGGTTAGAAGCAGAGGCTTAACTTAGATTAATGATTATTGTGCCCAGTTTAACATATTGAAGGAAAAGGAGCCAACTTTGGAAGATCTGATAAGCAAGTAGAAAACAAAAAGTAAAAGCATAAAACCTCTAAATGGTGTGATACATTTTTTAAAAGAAGAAAAGTTACATTTCATAGTTTTGGATTATAACTAGAGAGAAAGCCCTAAGCCTCTATGGTCTATTCTGATCCTTAATTGCTTAGCTGTCATTTACCCATGTTTCTGTTTACTATGTATTAAAATGGGTAGTAGTGTTTACTTAACTACCTCACAGATGTGTTAAGGCATAGTACATTAAATTTCATGAACTGTTTCTCAGTCTCATTTAAAGCCTCCGAAATTTGAACCTATTTGTACCACAATGTGATACTCAGAATTTTATTCATACCAGGCTTTGATAATTAAACTGGAAAATGAAGGTTAAACAACCCTGTTGTGATCTGGCCAGATAACACTCAGAATTCATGTGGCTGCTATTTTAGTGAAAATGGACGGGGATGGGTTTATTTCAAAAAGGCCAAGGATCTTTTTTTCTTCCAGTATTCTAGATGAACATATTGTAGTAAACAGAACAGAGATTATGGACCTAAAGTGGTAATAAGACTATTTTGGGGAGGGGAATGCTATTGAAACTTTAGAGCCATATTTAAAATACCTCAGGCTAATTACTGTTAATTTGGGGAGATGAACTTATTTTTGATAATGAGAGTGGACTAATTCAACAGGAAGTTCTAGAGTTCCTGCTGTTAATAAAATTACTTTGAGTTGATACATTTTTTATAGGTGATAGTTTTCTTTTTGAAAATTTAGTATTAAGGACTTAAAATGTGAACACATTTGTGTGGAACTATCCACACCTCTTGAGAATCTTAACTACTGGAAATCCTTAACCAATCACAGTAGTTTTTGCCTTTTTATTTTCAGAATTTTGATTAGACATTTTATATTGATTTTTTTTTTTTTTTTTTTTTTTTTTTTTTTTTTTTTTTTGGTACCAGGGATCAAACTCGGGTCTTTGAGCTGTGCAGCAGGTGGCAAAACGACTGAGCTAAGTTCCCGGCCCTATATTGATTTTTTTGTAATCATATTTCATCTAAACATAGCTTTTTCTGATCTTTAAAATTTTAATCTAAAGATAGAATCCCATTTTTAATTAATTTAAAGAAGTAACAAAATCACTTTTTCCTGTTCCTTTAGGAAAGAGCTATTGCCAAAGTAAAGAGGTAGATGATATTTCATCTTGTTATGTAATGGGGTTGTGGTTTGAGAGCAACTGTTTTCCTCGTAAAATTCGAATTTCAAGGGATGTCAGTGTTCATTTATGCCATTTCTTCATTCCAAGACGGTTCTATTCCATTTTAGAAATTTGAAATATGTAATTTGAAATCCTTAAATAAAATTTGGACTTAATTTTATTTAAAAAAAAAAAAAGTAACAAAAGTAGCTCCTATCACTTAGGAAGTTCCAAGGGTTTTAGGGTCTCTGTGCCAGGAATACAGACAAAGACCAAATATATTTCAGATAACACTATATTATTTTAATATATAATTATGAGTCTTATGCCTTTTATAACACTTCTTTCATAAGCAGAAAAATTTGTTTTGTGTGTGTGCACAAGTGCACATGCTATGGTGTGTGTGTGAACTGTGGGGTGTGTGTGGGTATTTCCAAGTACATAAGCCTTAAACTGTGACTTATCTAATTAGTGGATTTACATACTTGACCAGATTTTCCCTGAATCACAACTAGAGTTACTGAAAGTCATGGACATCACTTAATATATTAAAGCAGGAAAAAAACCAAAACAAAACAAACTAAAGTTCAGAGATGCTCCAGAGTTCTACTATGGTTTCTATTTGCTGTTTCAAATCTTTCAACCCTTGAGCCTTTAGTTACCTTGTTCCTGATTCTTTGATGTATTCCCTCCCTCTCCTTTAAAAACTCATTTTTAGGACAAAATTTCATTTACTAATTAAACAATTTCTCTTTAAATTCTCATAGCTCTTCAGTTACCTATTTCTAATATGCCATTTGTTTACTTCAATTATTTTAAGTCTACATTTGTACTTGGACCTTTTAATTCACCTACTCATGTTTTATGACTTAAAATTCTGTTTTAAAAGCTTATTATAAAGACTTTCAAGACCTTTTCAGATTATTCTAACGTCTTCAGTGCCTAGATAGACACTTTTGGTCTCTTCCATGGCATAATTCTTATCTATGAGCTATTTTTTAAAAAATAGGAGTGACCTTTGACAAAAGTCTCCTACATGTGCTATGCTTGGGAAACCAACCTTTGAAGGCAGTAAGTATGCTTCTATGAAATCCAAAGAGCTTAACAGCCTAAAACTAGTTTCTAAATTTGTTTGTTTTAAATGGTTACATACTTCCAGGGTAGAATTCCAAACCCAAATTCAAATGAGCTGAAGGTTTTAAGATTCCTATGGTGTGAGGTAAGGGGCTTAACTCTCACCTCAACCCAGGAAGGATGCAGGTTTCAGCTCCACTAACAGAGAGGATAGTTTTCCCAGTTCTCACTAATTTGGGTTCCTCATGTTGAATAGGGCATGGGAAATCAGTTTCTATTTCCTGCAAGCAACAGATATTTGCCCGTTATATTTATTGTTCCATGTTCACTCACAGGACCCTTGTCTAACTCCAGCTCACTGCTGGAGGATCTTTCTTCAATCCTGAATGTGGAGACTTCCCTTTCTTGCTCTCAAATTTGATTCCATGTTTCTTTCTATTTCACTTACCATTACTCTTCTTTTTGAACAAGAAAGGTAAATTCCAATACGTGACTAAGTGACCACTGTAAAGAATTTGATTCATCCTCACCTTAAGCCTCATCTTATTTACTGAGTCATCTACTGAGCACCTACCACATCCCTGGACCTGAATGAGGCCTGAAGCAGTACTGCTCTCATATTTCCACTAAACCTACATGAGTCCACGTCTTTTTAGCTCTCATGAAGCACATAATACTTTCCTAACATTGTTCTATAATAAGTAAAGCCCAAAGGCTTTTCTTTGTGAATTTTTAAAAAACTACGAACAAGGGGAAAACCAAGAAAAATATCTAACTTACCTTTTCTTGGTTGTTTTCAAATTTAAAAACATACCAATAATAGGCTTCCCAAGGTTTTCTTTTTTATAATTTGTGTGTCTATGAATTATCTTTACTACCTCAATCTAACAATAAATTAGACATAGTGGTGCAAACCTGTAATCCCAGCACTCAGGAGGCTGAGGCAGGAAGATTTCGAGTTTAGGACTAGCCTGGACTATGTAGCAAGACCCTGTCTCAACGAAATTAAATTAAATTACATTTTAAAAGATAAGAAAATAGGTTATAAGCTGCTTTAAGCAAACTCCTTTGACTTTATTTTTTTATGACAAAATCTACTTTGTAAGAGATTCCTTGCTGAATTCCTTTAAATAACAAATTGTTATAGGCTGCTTTTAAATTGCAACTTTCACTTCAGATCTTTTCAGGATTGTGCTGCATGAAAGATTTATGTTATTTTCCTTCTATTTATTAATGTACAGTAGAAAGTGCTATCAACTGGCTCTGGAAGTAAAAATTCTGTACTTTCTATCATGTTTCTAATAATTAACCAAACAATAACCTACCACTAAAAATATTAATTATAGCAACACAATGGTAGAAAAAAATGTACCAAGAAGTAGTCCCCCCTGGTCCCCAAACATAATTGAAAAGTATTAACAAAACAGGACAGCTGTCACTCAGGTGAGTAGAGGAAAAACTCTAAATTTTGTCTCTGTCGTTAAAAAAAGTGGGTTTTTTTCATTCAGGAGGCTGAGACAGGGGGATCACAAGTTTGAAGCCAGCCTGGGCTACGTAGTGAGCTCAAAGCCAGCCTCAACTACATGAAGGGACCTTGTCTCAATAAACCAAACAAAAACAAATAATTAAGAAGTGGGTTTTGAGGTGTTTTGTTTTGTTTGGGTGAGTTATTTGAGTGAGTGAGTGTGTGTGTGTGTGTGTGTGTGTGTGTGTGTGTGTATGGTTTTGAGACAAGGTCTCCATAAGTCCCTAAACTGCCCAGGCTGAGCTCAAACTTGAGATCCTCCTGCCTCAACCTCTCAGAGTGCTGAGATTATAGTTATGAGCCACCACATCTGGCTTTTAACAGTTTTAGAAAAATTGATCATATGTTTGTGTGGTTCTTCCAGAGTAGGCAGCCTTCTTTACCACAATGAAATCTCTGGCACCAAAAAATTAGGTTAGCATTGCAATCTAATCTGCAATGAGGTAGACTGCCTAACTGAGGTAGGCAAATCTAAAAATAGTATGAAATATACTTTATTTTAAATAAAAGACAATCTAAAAAAGCACATCTTACAATTAGCAGCTAAGATTAACATTCTGATACATAAACTCTATTTTCAGCTCCTGGTTACAATCCTGCTCCTATCAAATTACTGAAGTTAGTCTGTACAGTAGAGGTAACATCATGTGTCAAATCTAACCTCATATGATTATCAAATGAGAGAATATGCGTAAAAGAGTATGATAAAGAGTTGAAATGTTATTCATATTATAGAGAATTTTATTATTAAGTGATAGGGGAAAATAAAACATAAAAGTAACTTTATGTATTTTTTTTCAGTATTGGGAATTGAACCCAGAACTTTCATACTGAAGTACATTCCCAGCCTTTTTCACAGTGGACCCCTGACTTATGAACTCCATTGGTTCCCAAGGGTTGGTTGGTTGTAACTAAGTCAATATGGCGGAGATCTGAATGTTCACCTAGGTACACGCTACAGATAACAAGAGGCAGGTGAATCTTCCATTAACCTAATTAACCCAAGTTGTTCAAGTGTAAGGCCAGTCGTTACTTGAGGGTCCACTGTATTTTGAGATAGGGTCTCACTAAGTCACTAAATTGCCCAGACTGGGCTGGAATCTACAATCCTCCTGCCCCAGCCTCCCAGTGTGCTGAGATTACAGGCGAGTGCAACCACACCGAGGAACATAAAAGTAACTTTTGGGGGGGGGGGGACCGGGGATGAAATTTGGGTCCTTGCGCTTGCAGGGCAGGCGGCTGAACCACTGAGCTAAATCCCTGGCCCCATAAAAATAATTTTAGTGGTATCTTTAAGACAAGGTGATGTAAGGAAAAAAACTTCTTGGAAGACCCATTTTTGCCAATTAGAACTCAGGACAGTTACAAAGAGAATCTGACAAATGGGCTTATTACCAACTGGCGGAATGACAAAATGGGAGAAAACATTCCTACCATCTTGTTTTACAGATATGACAGAACTAGAAAAATGAGTAAAAACAGGAAACAAAAAAAGGTGGAGAGTTTAATTCTAATTATGTAAAACCAAGCTGCTTACTCCAGAGTTCGATATGCCTGGTTTTTGCCCTGGTATGGCCACTGTTCTTTACCTTACCTTGCCCTTTCTAAGGGGTAAGGGCTGATAAAAGCAGGGTGTTCTCAAACTGGGAGGAAGTGAAACTCCCTTGACAGTGGTGTTTACAAACAGACTGGGAGTGAAACAGTGAGGCCTTCGGCTGCTGGAGAACTCTCATTAGGGCCGCCAGGGCGGGGGTGGAGGGGGGTGGGGAGAGACATAGATAAAGTCAACCTCCCAAAAGACCAAAACACTTAACACTACTGGCTAGAAAGGCCAATACTTGGTGTAACCAGCATAAGCTTTGCAGCCAGTCAGATGTGAATTTGAATTTGACTGACCTCAGCTAATTATCTTATGAGCTGTCAGCAAGGTGTACTCAAGTAGTCCCGCAACTGCTGTTAGTCTGAGAAACATTTTCATTGGTCTGTGATCAAAGAAGGAGAAACTAGGACAATACAATATAGTTGTTCACAATACTAAATTTATTCTTTGTTTTTATGTTATAACGATGACCTCCCTCCCTTTTGGTGATAAGTCCTTTCTTTTCAAAAAGGACAGAGACAATAGATTGAAGTAGTTTTTAAGAAGGTCCTTACTTAACCTTCACAGAATCAAATGTTGGCATATATTTGGTCCCCAAATGTCCCCTATTCATACATTTGTCTGTTTGTTTGAGATAGGGTCTTGCTATATCATAACTCAAGCTGGCCTCAGTACTATCTGGCCTACACATAATTTTAAAAATTTGTCCATGAAGTCCAATCTGGGTACCACACAATTGTAAGTCTCATTTTCTCATCAAGATAATGGAGAGGAGTTCCCTTTTACACAACCGTATGTAGTAATATAAAGTAGACAGCCCTCCAAGCTTTATCATCATCATGAACTTGACTACTTGACTGGAAGATTTACTGAATAAAACTCAGACCAGGGCAGTCTAACAGAGAGGTCAATGGACAAGCCCTGGAGTCAAACTGCATGGATTTAAATGCTGGGCTTTGCCTTTCGCTAATCAGTGAGTCTGAGTCAAATCAGGACCTCCCCAAACTGCTGATATCTAATCATTCAAATGAAATAGCACCAACAGCTACTAAGTAGGAGCTGTTTGGAGATTTCAATGAGATAATCCACACAGGACACATCACAATCACAGTGCCCTTATAAGTTCTCATAAGCATAATTGTTGTAGACTAAAGTGGTCAGAAGTTGCTTTCTAAATTCCTGCTAGTTTTGTCAACAACATCCTCTAAAGATGAAATCCGTATTAAGAAGCTATGAGCTATGAAGATAATCATGATTAACATTCATTTAAATATTTCAAATTAAAATCTCTAGGTCAAGAATGACAATCTGAATACAGATCCAGGCAACATCAATCATCGTCCTAAACATTATCTACAGAAATAATATTCATTACTCTTGAAATGTGTAAATATTGATCAAAAGAAGTATAACATGTAGCCATATGAACAAATGATGACTTTCAAATAAACTACTAAATTTTTTTTTTTTGATACCGGGGATTGAACTTGGGATCTTGCACTTGTGAGGCAGGCGTCAGAACCACTGAGCTAAATCCCCAGCCCTTAAACTACTAAATTTTAATAAAATAGTTCAATTTTTGGAAAATCAAATGTAACTTCTTTATTGCGAACTTTCTTCTCTAAAATGAATACTCAGTAAATAAAGGTTTTAGTTTACGTCTTAAAATATGGCTAGTTTGTCTGAAATCAATCAGCATAAATTAGAATTTTAGTTTACCACAGTACAAAATTTAATACAGATTAAGCTTTTATGTGAGATAAAATAAGAATTAGGCAAGAAGAATATTATAGTAGCTTTTAACTTAACAAAAAACTGAAATGGTAAATGAGTTTCTCCTTTAATGTATTTTCCTGAGTATATTTAAAAAACAAAAACGTACATGAGTATCTTCTAAGGGTGTAACCCATAAGCAGGTCTTTTTAGTAACACCTATTAACCAGGAGTATGTTACTCTCAAAAGAAAGAATTACAGAAGTATCGTCCAACATTTCCTATTAGTGTATTATAAAGGTTGTATGAGCATTTCTGGTCTAACTTTCAAGGTTTTATAACTATCACAAAAGAATTTGATACAGATTACAAACTAGGGGTCAAAGTTGATTAAAGATCCAAGATTAAAAGACAGAATTAAACTTTTTTCTTTGCAAACCATGTAACACAGCAAGTGTTATAACAACTAGCTATAGCAGTTACATTTCTATACACTAGACATTTATTGGGGGGACAAATGTTTCTTCTCTAACTTCGAGAACATTTGAAAACTAAAGATAAAAATGTGTGGGTATTACTTTGCAATTAGCTTAACAATGGTTCAGGAAGACAGAGGAGGGAGTGGAGCTCTGAAGTCAGACTGCTTGAGTCTGAATCCAAGATCTCACATTAAACTATGCGCTGTCTTGGATAAGTTCCTAAACTTTAGTTTCTTCGTTTGTATACTGGGAGATAATAAGAGTACCAACCTTAGAAGGTTATTGGGATAATCCATTTAACGAACAGTGCCCAGCCCATCACTAACAACAGTGCTTTTACTGTTATCAACAATTGCAATACTAACAAATAACAATGTTACTGACTGCTTTGTAGAAGTGACCTGCCACAACCATTAATCACTAAGGTCAATCAGCAGACAGGAGAGGATGAAACGTTTTCTAAAGGGGCACGTCTGTTGAGGTTATTCTGATGAGGCTTCTCAACAAAGGCAACATAAATGTTCTAGAATCATCTTCCAAAACAAAAAAGAAAGATACTGTGAAAGGCCACAAAATGCAACAAACAGTACACGCCGAGATGGCGATCGCGGGCGTCAAAGAAACACCTGCCAACCCCGAGGCACAGATGCCATTTCCTCAGAACAGACAAAACCACTTCAATCGTACAACTTCCTACCCTGCAGCAACTCTTTCTTTCAAAGAACCCACACACGGTCTAACTTTGTCACTTCCTCATCCCAGGTGAAAAAGCGATCCTGCCAAAGGGGTTTAGAGTTAAAACGGTCTTTAAGGGCGCCAGAGGAGAGAGAGATGCTCGTTACCTGGAGGCCACAGGGCTGGAGCCTGGGGTGGAAGGTTGGAGCTGGGGCGCCCCCGGCAACGGCGAGCGGGAAAAGCGGAAAAGCGCTCCCCAAAGCGCGCGACCGGAACAGCCGCGGGCGGTGGCACCGGGGGTCCCGCCGGACCTGAGCGACCCGGTCGGGTCGGGGCGCACGCGCGGAAGCCGCGCTCGGCTCCCGGCGGTCCGCAGAGGAGCCGCACCCGAGCAGCCCGGCCCCGGCCTCGCCGCGCAGAGCCTTACCCGAAGCCTCGTCCTGCGACAGGTGGTCCTGCGGACGCAGCCCTGCCGCCCGCCCCACGATGTTCAGCCCCGGGGCGGCTGGTCCTGCCCTCCTTACCCCCGAGCTCCCAGAAGCCCGCGCCAGCTCAGGCTCACCCTGGCGTGGACCGCCGCACAAACCTCAAGGGAGCCAGGAAAGCGGGGAGAGCCGGCGCGGCCCTGGGCGGACGGACGGGCGCGCGAACCAATGGGAGGCAGGGACCCTGCGGGGGGCGGTGCCTCGAGCACCTTCCTCCTTTCGGTTGGTTTCTCCTGGTTAACTGTTCGGGGGCCGCGCGCGCGCCCCCGAGTGGACGCGACCCGGAGACCTCGGAGAGCCTAGCAGAGTTGGAGGACTTTAGAGGCAGGCAGCTCTGAGGAAGAACCGAGTATTCCTTAACGCGGTCCTTCCCTCGGCGCACTCCCGGCTTTGGCTTGGGGAGGGGTGGCGAGGCAGGGCTGCGAGTTCGCGCGAGGGCGCGCTCTGCGCAGGCGCGAGCGGGGTGTCGGCGGGTACCAGTCTCGGAATCCAAGGAGGTTAGAGAAACTGCTGGGATTGGGTCCATCCTGAAGGCCCTTGGAAGAAGGGAGAGGATGGAGGAGAGATTTAAGAGCTGGATACAAGGCAAGAGAATGGAAAGGGAGAAGAGGGAGGTCCCCGGAAATACAAGGCTTCAGTACTTTAGTAGGAAGTACTGGACACTTCTATGTTTCAGAGCTGTTTTTGTTGGTGTGTGTAGGACTCACTTTCCTGCAGAATTCTTGCCACTCTGCGCGGCTGCTGGCGCAGATACTGACCCGCAGGGAATTTACGTCCCTACTAGCACAATTACCACAAATATTGTGTTCTCTCAGAAAAGCACGGGATCACTAAATTATCAAGTCCTTGAAAGCAGCAGGGACCACACTTCCCCACATCTGTACCCACCCAGGATTAGGATTCTGGAGGATATTTCTTTTATCCTTATTTCAGAAAATATCACTAGAAATTCTTTATTGTAATCGAATTTGCCTAATCATGAAACCAGGGATGGTAATGACAATTTTTTTTAAATGTACAGGGTAAACAAGAGGCAAGGCAGATAAACTATAAGAGAAGTAAATGTGTCAGGGACCGTGGCACAAGCCTGTAATCCCAGCCACTCCATAGGCTGAAGCATGAGGATCCCAAGTTCAAGGCCAACCTGGGCAAATAAGTGATGGTACTGTCTCAAAGAAATTTTAAAAGGGGCTAGGTTGTAGCTCAGTCCCCAATACCACAATCAATCAATGATGGAAATGTAGGAGAGAAAATTGCGAAGCAGAGAAAAGTAAATTGTTCCCTCCTAAAGTCTATATAAATTCCGGAGCAACTATCCTACTCTGAACTTTGAAGGGTGAGGCATCTGAGGGAACATTGTAGTTAGATGATAAGTGATAGGCATGGCTGCTATGGTAACCACCACAGTAAAAAGGAGGGCTATAAATAAGCATGACCTAAGATAACCCTACTCACCAGACTCAAGGCGCGGCAAGTTGTAGGAGGGAAACTTCAAAAATGTGAATGTCTTTAGAAGTGCTTGATCAGTGGAAGTGTTATTCTTTTGTTTTTGAAAGACATTTTGTTTTTGAAAGGCCTGCATTAGAATAACCCCAGGTTAAAGATTTGTAGAGAGCTATAGTGATGATGCACACCTGTAATCCTGGCCCTCTGGGAGGCTGAGGCAGGAGGATCTCAAGTTCAAGCCTAGCCTAGCGAAACCATATCTTAAAATAAAAAATAAAAAAGGGCTGGGATATTGTTCAGTGTGTGGGCGAGAAGGAATTCATCATGGATTAGACTTATTTAGATTAAATTGACACAGGCATTAAAGATATTTGGTCTTTATTAAACCTATATCTGCTAATGTCAAGGAGGCAGACAACTGTTTGACTGGACTACTCTCAGCTCTCCTTAGTTACTTCTAGTGATTGATCAAAGGCTTTCTGATAAAAAAATTAACAAACTTTTACTAGAAAAACAAATTAGTTTTTCTGTTCACACAATCATCACAGAATACATTGCATCACTTGTGGTCATCAAAATGTGTAGCCTGTAGTCCCAGCTACTTGAGGGGCTGAGGTGGAAGGGTCATTTAGGCCAGGAGTTCAGACCAGCCTGGGCAATGTAGTGGGCAATACCACATTTTTTAATGCATGGATTTACCCCCTCCACAACCAGTTCTACACCACAAACTGGCAGGGTGTCCTATAATTTAACTCAGCTGTGACACTATCTGCCTAGAGATGGCATCACTTCTTGCAGAATGAAGGCTGGGTCCCACAAGACTGTCTTCAATTTAGATGTCAGTCACAACCCCCAAGTTGCCCCCACCCCTTCTTTGCATTCAATTAATTTGCCAGGCTAGCTCACAGGACTCGGGAGACACTTTATTTACTTTTACTAGTTTATTATAAAAGATGTTTCAAAGTGTATAGATGAACAGCCAGATGGAAGAAATGCATGGGACAAGGTATGTGAGAAGGGCTGAGAGTTTCCATGCCCTTTCTGGCCACACTACCCCTCAGGTAGCTCTACACATTCAGCAAACAGAAAACTCTCCAAACCCATCCTTGTGGGGTTTTATGGAGACTTTATTATGTAGGCATGATTGAATACATTGTAAATCATTGGTGACCAGCTTTACTTTCTGCTGGAGGTAGGAGGGGTGCATCTGAAAATTCCAAGCAGTATCTATCTAATCACTCATATCTTTTTTTTTTGGTACCGGGGATCAAATTTGGGTCCTTGAGCTTGCAAGGCAGGCAGCAGAACCACAGTATCTAATCACATGGTTGGTTTCCCTGGTAGTAACCTCCATCCTGAAGTTATTCAGGAACTTTCCAAGAGTTGCAAATTGCCTCATTAGAACAAAAAATACTCCTATCACCCAAGATATCCTGAGAAAATGATTTATTAGCTCTGTATCAGATCTTGACACTCAAGAAGTTACAAAGGTGTTGGGAGTTCTGTGTGAGGAACTGGGGATGGAGACCAAATTTGAAAACAGAAGATTCTCCAAGTGTCCTGTCTGTAAGGATTTTAGAAGCTCTGTCTTAGGAACCATGACAGAAATCAAACATATGTCTTGTTATACCATGAAAGCATAGGCTTCCTATCCCATATGTTGCCATGTGGCTGTTGAACTCTTGAAAAGTGGTTAATTTAAATAGAGGTACACATTGTATTTGAAGACACTGAAAAAAGTAAATATCTTTAAAAAATATTGATCACATGTCAAAATAATATTTTGGTTTAAATGAAATATATTATTAAAATTAAAATTCACCTTTTTCTTTTTTTACGGTGTGTGTGTGTGTGTGTGTGTGTGTGTGTGTTGCTGGGGATTTAACCCAGGGTCTTGTGCATGCTAGACAAGCATTGTACTACTAGGCTTCATTCCAGTCCTCCTTTTTACTTTTAAAATGTACTTAAAATTATATTACTGGGGCCTGGGGGTACAGCTCAGAATGAATGCCTAGCATGAGCCAGGCTTTGGGTTTGGTCCCTAACACCACAAGAAAAAAAGAAAGAGAGAGAAGAGAGAAAAGAAAAGAAAGAAGAAAAAATTACATATGTAGATCCCATTTATGGCTTGCACTTTATTTCCACTGGACAGCTCTTTTCTAAGGGGGAGCCTGTTAGAACCATGAAAGTAGAAACTGCTGGGTAGGGCTTCTGGCAAGGCTTATTTAAAGAACACAGTCAATTGGCACGTGTGTTTGGCCTTTTTGCCTCATCTTTTTTTTTTTTTTTTTTTTTTTTACCAAAAATGTTTGGAGGTATGACATCTGTCATTGGGCCACAAAGCTGACAAACAAGAGGATGAAGCCCTGAGGTACTAGGAGAACAGAACAGCCTGTGTGTTTCTCTCCTCTAGTGTATACACATACCTACCAGAAAAGTTAATACAGCAGCATAAGGTGTTCTTTTCATATAACCGGTTATTGGTGACATATTACATATATTACATTGGGGATTCGAACAATGAAAGGGTAAGGAAAAGACGAATATAGCTGGAGAATAGGACTAATCTTTAATGGTGTCATTATGCCTAAAACCCCCTCTGCTGGTTTCTGTAAGCAAAAATTACACTGTTGTAACTCCTGGGGTAACTGAAGTTGTCATTATTCTGCAACAAATGATGAGTTTTCTGAATGATTGAAAACAGATGTACGGAAAATTATTCACATACTTTAAATACAATGATAATCTTCAGCTCTGAAAATACATTCTTTTCAATTTACCATTAAGCATTTATCTGTTCAGTTTTGCTGGAACTGAGCTATTTCATCTTTAAATGGTGCCATTTTGATTCAGTAATAGTTATAGTGAGTCACTAAGATGTCTCACTAGTTAATAGTTAAAAGGCAAAAGGGAATCATGCATTTCCCTAGGTCTCTAGAAATAATGTAAGTGTGTAGACATTTTTCAAGTACAGAATTTTTTAAAAATTGAATTTTAAGGTCTGATATCCAATACAGTAGTTTAGGGGCACATAAACCTAAGGAGCATTATTATTATTATAACTATCACTATTACTGTTACTACTAGATCTGATATCTCCAATTTGACCTAATAGGAGTCATGAGCTATTCTAAAGAACACAATCTAAATTAAGATATTATGATAGGAACAAGATTTGTGTGTACTTTAACAGCAAATGTTAAAAAGGATTTTTGGCCACAAACAACTGAAAATCCTATAAAATTGGTTTGTACAAGCAGAGGCTTATTTTACAAATAAGAAATACAGGGGTAGGTCTAAGGCTGAACATAACTCAGTCACTTTCTGGATGATCCTTAAGAGAATGAAAGAATCTTTCCTAAAGGTAGTGTCTCTCCGATAAATGAAGACAGAACCAGACAATCCCTGAACAGAAATAGGACTCAGCAAAAACACAACTCCAAGCAAAGTGCAGATAAATATGCTATTTATGGATAATCTGGTAATGAAAGAAGGGAAATCATTTGAATTCCTATGGTTATGTATGAGAGGGTTGCAAATTTTTCTGGTCAAATGCCTCAGTTCCTCAGTGAATTTTACATTTGCATTTTGATTGCTTGCTTCTTTACACTGAAAGCAAAAGCACACGTTGAGAGTTTGGAATACTCAAGCTGTAGTGTTCTCTCTGATATTCTCTTATCAGAAAGGCACTGGGCATTTTTTTCTCCTGTCAGGTGGACACGATTAAACTTCCTTCCTATCTCAGAGGGCATTGAAAGGAGGAGATGGGGTGAGAAATACGCAGAGATTTTGTAAAGTAAAAAGGATATATATGCAAACAAAGAATTCTCTCCCAGGCTTCCTGCCTGATATGTAAATAATATTGAACAAGTTATAATGTTTAATATATACTCACTGAGCAGTTACTCTTTGCTAAGCATAGCTCCAAAATTTCTCATGTATATGTTAAAATCATTTAATTGTCTTAACACTATACTTTCTATGAGGTAATTATAATTATTATCCCATTTAGACTTGGGTTGATTCACTCAAGGGTGCCTTGGGAAAGGGATATAACCATACATACATATTTTTGAATATCTGTATGTGTAGTTCAATGTCTTAGAAAGACTAGAAAGAATATTTGGGGCATTGTGTTACCTGGGAAGTCTCTCTCATTATAAGCTGTCAGAATCCTTCATAACTCAAGTACAAATTCTAATCTTACTGCAGTAGACCCTGGTATAATGGTATACAAATCCAGACTGGAATTACCTGGGAGCCTTAAAATAGGTGATGTCTGTTCTATACCAATTAAATAAGAATCTTCTGATGTGAAACTCCAACACTAGGATTTCTTTCTTTTTCTTAGGGTTTTTTTTGGTGGTACCGGGGTTCAAACTCAGGACCTTGCACTTTCGAGGCAGGCGCGGCACCACTGAGCTAAATCCCTGGCTGCTTTTTAAGGGTTTCTTTCTTCCTTTTTTTTTTTTTTTTTGGTACCAGGGATTGAACTCAGGTCTTTGCGACTGCAAGGCAGGTGGCAAGGGGTTTCTTAATAGTGCTCTTGCATTTCTGTTTTATGTGCTTCTCATGCAGTGTATTATAACCTCCACGAGAAAAAGGATTTATAAAAACTACCTCCTCTTGTATTCTTCAAATCCTCACAAGGGATAAGAGCTTGATTACGTGATAAAAACAGCTGATTTATTTGGGCAGGTGACTCAGTGTCCACATCCAATGCGGGAATTCTCAGCACCTCCTTCTGGACTATTGTCATCATCAGCATCATTATTGCCATTGTCATCTTCAGGGAACTTCTCAGAAGTGGGCCCCGTGCCACCCAACTATCTTCAGCAACTCAGAAACCCTAAGGCTGAGACCTGGCGATCTCCTGTGTGTATTGTGCTGGGGACAGAGTCTGGGGCCTTGCATATGCTAGGCAAGGCTCTCCCGCTGAGGTATACCCCAAGCCATCTCTGTTTTAACAAGCCTTCCAGTCATTTCGATACAAGCTCAAGTTTAAGAGCCACTGCCTGATGCCTTGCATTGAATAAGCAATCCTCAGGACATAATTATTTTGTGTGGGTAAAATTCCCTGCTGAGAACTATGGGAAAACAAGAGTGAGAAAGACACAATATTTGCCTTCAAGGAGTTAACATTGAGATATGGAAATAAAATTTTTACTCATATAGGCATAATAAAAAGCAATGTTATTAAATATTTGCAAGTAAAGTATGTGTGATGTCTTGCATTCACAACAGATAAAATGGTTTAGTGATGTCTTTATGGAGGTTTATAATGCTACAGTTTTTACTTTTGTGCTTAATTGAACATTTCACTATTTTTAAAATATTTTTTTTCAGTTATGGTGGCACACAGCTGTAATCCCACACTCTGGAAGGATGAGGCAAGAAAGAAAAAGGGTGGGGATGTAGCTCAGTGAGAAGGCCCTGGGTTTAATCCTCGGTAGTGTACTAAAAAATACATACCTAAGTAAAAGTTTTTAGGGAAATGTGTGAGGAATAATTTCAGAGTGCTATAGTACTTCAAAAGAAGTAATCACTTCTTAAACTTAGATTACCTCAGAAAGCTTTGTGGAGGAAATGCTGTCATGGCAAAACTTGACTTTAGTAATAAAGGTCCTTAAATAATATCTATTATGGTTCCATAAAGTATTATCCATCATTCCAAAATACAATTTTTAAAAATATTGTAATTTTGGTGGTGTCAGAATTTATTTGGTGACAAATAAGAATTTGTCATATAGCCGCCTACACGCCTTGTTTTTCCAATATAAATATTCATATATTTCTCTTTAGAATTGTGAATGTGTTTCTGAGGCACTGCCCCAGATCTATGCAGAAGTATTTGCTCCTGCTAATGTTTTCTCAAACCTGAAAGTTTTCTAAATTCTGCTGGTATGTGTGTGTGTGTGTGTGTGTGTGTGTGTGTATTTAGTACTGGGATTAAATGCCAGGGCCTCGCATTGGTCTACATGCTTTGCTCTTTTTAAATTTTTATTTTAGTTTATTTTTAAAAAATTTTAGTTAGGGTCTCACTAAGTCTCTTAAGTTGCCCAGGCTGGGTAAACTTGAAGTCTTCCTGCCTCAGCCTCCCAAAGTACTGGGATAATTTTAAATTCTGGACCCCAATAGACTTTAAGGGTTTTGTCTAGTTGTATAATCAAAAAGTACAACCCCTTCTTATAGTGCTAGAAATTGGGAAAATCTATGTGTAGTACTTAATTTTAATTTTGCTGGAATTAAGCAATTTACTACTTACATACTGCTTATTATAACACTTAAAAAACTACAATGACTGTGAATGGAAAACAACCATTTTGACATTTTACATGTTGCTATGAATACAGAAATATCTGACTCAAGTAATAAGAACTCAACTTTTAAGAAAATATTTGTAATGACCGAAGTCAATAAAGTGATTACCTTTTATGGGGGGACTCGATGAAAGGAGAGATAAAGGAAATTTCTGGAGGCTGAAAATATTCTACCCACAGTCTCAGCCACGACCACACAAGTGTGGGCATATGTAAAGATTCAGCTCCTACCTGAAATGTAGGAACTGTACACACCTCACTGCCATAATTATATAAGCAATTTGCACTGGAATTGTTGTTTCTTTTGGAGTGTCCCTTCAAACTCTGTTTTGGATCTAATGTCTTTCTTATGGGCTTCCCCCTTGGCATCCTACCCTGGACAGGTCAAGAAAAAGGAAGGGATCATTCTTGGCACATTCAAAGCTGCCTGGAATGTAGCTTGCCTGGCTTTGGCAGAGTTCTCAAAATGGCCTTGCAGTCATATAAACAGTGCTGAGTCCAGAGACACAAGCTCTTGTAAGAAGGATGGATTACAAGACAAGAGACCAGGTAAACAAAATCCCAAGGCCAGAAATTGCTAGGAAACCAGAGCAGGAAGCAGGTGTTGGCCTTGATCACTGAAGAAACAGATGTGGGTGTGGATCAGTTCGTGTGAGATCTATATTGTTGGGAGTTGAGGCTGCCATTCAGGGCTTTGTCTTCAATTTAGACTGCTCACCAGTGAAGTGGCAGGAGCCTTAAAGGGATAGGGTGCTGCTACATACCTGGCCATATGATTTCCCTGTAAAACTCTTCAACTGGCAAAGTTCTATTTACTAGTCTTCCCTCCACCCTCACCCTGCTGAGCTGGGGATTGAACCCAGGGCTCCCACACAGACTCTACCACTGAGCTACACCCTCCAGCCCCAGCCAGCCTCTCTCATAATTAAAGGAAGATGCCTGAGAAAACCTTTGAGCAGCTTTATTTCATCCAAACACCACCATGTCTATCCTTTAAGGAAAATCCATATTATTGAGTTTTCAGAGAATTATGGAAGGTCACTCTCTTTGTAATGAGAGCGTACATAAGTAGGATTGTTGGTTCTAGAGTCACACATTACTGGTAGCAAAAGCAGATAGATTGTGCTAAACACCTCTTTAGATTTATGCAACTCCATTTGCCTTAGAACAGACAACATTAATAATGAATGCAGACTGTACCACTGGGAATTATCCTCTAATAAATTAGGATCATTAAAAATGCAAACTCTTTAAAAATAGAAGAGAAAGTAAACAGTATATCTAAAGGCACTTGTGCTAGACACTGCAGAAACAAACCTCCTGTCGGCCTAGCCTGGAAATGAGACACAAAAGCATTTGGTATAGGTAAGTACTACCACTAAGAAACAGTAATATTGGGGTTGGGGACTTAGGTGAGCTGCACCGCACCTGCCTGGCAAGCACAAGGTCCTGAGTTTGATCCCCGGTACCGAGAAAAAAAAGAAGAAACAATAATGTTTTCCTAAAATACAATGAAGTCCTAATGGTGATAATTACCACCAACAAAGTACTAACAATTCTGTATATAATTAAAATAAATATAACTTTTCAGACTATCTCAAGAGTAAATTAATACCATAATAAGCAGTGTCTTCGATACCAAAATATTTTTAAGAAAAGTTCTAGAAATCTCTGTGAAGAACAAAACACCATCATAGACTTATCTCCCCACCCCCTTTGCCTGGTGCTAGAAATTGAACACCAAGCTTTGTCCATGCTAAGCACATGTCCTACCACTGAGATACACTCCCACCCTTTAGTCTTATTAACAATAAGGAAAATAGCATTTTGTTTTTATAGACAATATTATACTACACCTGAAGTTTTTCCTTAAGACTTACTTCATACATAAACTAGAGGGAGTAAAGCAAAAATTGACTAGCATCATGGCATTGGGAGAAACCCTCTTTCTTTTATGAAAATGATTTAGTCTTGCTAAGGTTGCCCTTAGAATCTTCCTGAGCTGTAGGCTACTTGGCATTAAGTATTCTAAACCCTAATTGTGGCTCCATCATTATCCATATGTCCTTTTTAGGGGACTCTGGGAGCAGCAACCCTGGCATCCATCCACCTGGAGCTTGTTAGGAAACTCACCCCAGACTCACTGCGTGCGAATCTGCCCAGGTGGTTCCATGGACCCTGACATTTGAGGACCTTGGTGTTCTAGATTGCAAACACTCATAGCTGTGAATAGATTCTTACTCTACTAGTTCTGAATAATGAGAACCCCATGCCACTTTCTTTACCTTCAAGAAGTTTCTGTGCCAAGGCAAACACACAATTGTTCTTTTTCCTTCCCACACTGAAAATATGTTATGCTTAAACTATGACTAAAACAATCTTATTGTTTACTAGTCGTGTAGCAATGACTCAGGCACCAAGGAGAAAAATACACCAGATAGAGTGGCTGCGAAGTCTGTGGCTGATGTTTGCCTTCATTATCCAAATTAAGTTCTTTGTATCTTGGACAGAATTCTGTATAAGGGTCTTGCAGATGTTAGGGTTCTTGGACTACATTGAGTTTGAAAGGCCACCTCTGAGATTCTATCTTTTGGAGGCAGTACAGGGACATTTTTCTATAAAGTATTCAAGATTCCTCTGGCCAAGAGACCTGCTTTAACAGATGTAATAATTTAAGGTCACCAAAATGGATAAATTGAGTTTGATTATCCAATATATTTTTTGGTAGCAGGGATCAAACTCAGGATCTTATGCTTGGGAGGCAGGCCACAGACCCACTGAGCTAATCCAATATCTTTTTAAACTAAACAATAAATGGTGGGTCCTTTGATGTATGAAATATCAGAACCCAAAAAGGAGGTTTGACGTTGCTATATTGAATGTGTCATATATTTTACGTCAACAAGACGTGTTGTAGTCATGAAAGGAGCCCCTCATGTGTACCTTCCATTCTAGTACGTCTTGGCTTTAGATTTGCTAGAGTTGTGAAATACATTCTGAAGCAAATTACCTACTATACCAAGTTTCAAGCACTAAACTCACACGCCAGGAATCCTTTCAGATGTTCTTCCTATGGCTAGTGGTTTCCTCAAGAATGTCTGGGATGGGCGGGGGATTTAGCTCAGTGGTTTTGCCACCTGCTTCACAAGCGCAAGGACTTGAGTTCGATCCCGGGTGACAAAAAAAAAAAAAGACTGACTGGGAGATTCCAGAACCTTCCTGGAGTTTGGCTCAATTCCAGTGGTTCATATCAGGACATGATCATTGTGGGGTGTGCTCTAGCCCCAGGAATTAGGGAGTGTTCTGGATTAAAAGACAACCAAAGGAAAATAGAATAGCCTTCCTTCTTTTCTTATTTTCTTTCTTCTCTCCCTCCTTCCTTTCCTCCTCTACCTCATTTTTTTTTTCAGCAATGGGAATTGAACCCAGGTCCTTTGCATTGAGCTACATCCCCAGTCCTTTTTATTTTTTATTTTGAGACAGAATCTCACTAAGTCACTATATTGTCCAGGGTAGGCTTGAATTTTTGATCTTCCTGCTTCAGCTTCCCAGACTGCTGGAATAACAGGTGTGTGCCATCATTCCCAGTTCCTTCCCTTCTTGATCTTGAATCAGAAGTTATACTCACATTGCACAGAATGTGGACTAAATGATTATTCCTAAATAACACTGCATTGCAGAAAGAGTATATAGAGTCCATTTTACTAAGGTCACAAAAAGGTGCAAATGGAATTTGTAGTTTTTATCATTATGACAGCAACTAAAAGTGAAGGACTATAAGCTTTACTGATAAAGTACAAATCAGGGGTTCTTAACCACTTGTGTAATGAATATCACTGGTATTGGGGTGATGCCTACAAGCTACTTAGAATTTTTTTTTCAAATGCATAAAACAAAATAGAATAACTTTAGAATCCAATTATAATAAAGTTAAAGTAATTTTTTTTTCAGTACCGGGGATCGAACTCAAGTTAAAGTAATTATTAAATCCCAAATTTGTGGTATGATACATACTATGTTATAATGTATTAAATAAAAATCTAATGGTGGGTCAAATAACTAGTAATAATGACATTTCAAAGTACATTATTAGCAATAACTATAAAGTGCTATGAAAACTGTCAGGCTTGACCTGGTCGTGAAATGGTTAATGAATATGATGTTTAATTCGAAGCTACAGTTTGACAAGATACAAGATCCACAACAAAACAGGCAACCAATGCAGGTGCTGTCTCTGCCCGACAAAAGCCAGTGCTGTCTCGGATAGAACACAGAACACAGACTGGGATGTCCCCAAAATAGAGATAACGACCAGAAAGTACAGCATCTTTTCAATGCCAAGTCACCTGAAAATATACATCTGCCTTGAATATTTGCTCTGACCACTGTATGTGATAGATGTGCCAGACTTCTCTTTCCAATGCCCTATAAAGCTTCCTGCCTTTTCTTTGTTTGGGACTGACGGCCTCTTGCTTGCTGTCAGTCCACCTCTGCCCAGGTGAATAAAGTCCGTACCTCTTTGTTTTCACTAGCCTGCTGGGGTGATTTCATTCCTCTGCTGTTTGTTACAAAAACTGCAATTTCTTTCAATTTTAGTTGTTTGTTGCCCCCCGTTCATAATTGAAAAAAGTGCTAAAATCCAGTTAGAAATGCATGAAAACAAATACATTTTTTTCCAATCCAAGTTCATACACTGCTTGTGACTAATAACTCCTGCACTAGGTTATCAGTTTTCATCTAAGTTCAGCTAAGAACCCAGTTTGCATCAATTTAATAACTCATTCTGTGATACTGGAAGAGTTTCTTGTAGCCATTTTTTTAGTTAGATCTTCAATGTCAAGGTTATGTGGAGACACCCATATCAACAGTCTTGCAACTTTTAGTAAACTCTTTCAATATATTGAGCTTTGCCAGGGGCGATGTTACTTAGCCTTTCTAGTTATTGGAAACCACAAAGGGTTTAACTGATTAACACTGCAAATTGCAGAGGCTGCTTTCAAGTTGAAAATTGGCCAAATTCCCTAGCCTCCAAGGTTAGGACGCTTGTCTTAGCTGTTTTCTGCTCCTTGTTAAAAGGGATTTGTTCACATCTCTTTTATACCAGGGGCACATATTGTTAGACATATCAAGAAAATGATGGGCCAGTGATTTAGCTCAGTGGCACTACACCTGCCTTGCAAGTGCAAGGTCTTGAGTTTGATCCCCAGTACTGGAAAAAAAAAGACTTATAACACAGGCTCTTGGTGTGATTGCTATAGAACATATGTTTGAAAGTTTACCACAGTAGATCTTTCTGAGAACACTTTCAAAGTTTTTCACGGTAGAAAACCACATTTTATCTTCTTTTGTAAAGAAAAATGATTTGTTTATATTTTAATATTCTACATATTTATATTCTCTGTATAGGCATGAGTCATAGCAATAATCCTGTGCCAGGTCGAGGTAGGAAGAGAACTTTAGTTCATGCCAGCTGCGAAAATAATATTCAAAAAGCATATGCCACCTGTGAAAAAAGGGAAACTGAACTGTCCTCTGGTCACAGGCCACTCTTAGCCCATTCTGTATGTAACAGGGCAGAAAGAGGAATCGAGAACACTCTGGACTCACTTTACTGTATCCAAATGGGGAAGACTGAGTTGCCTCCATATTCCCTCACCTTTTCCCAAAAAAACCTATGCTTCCTCCTATGAAATCAGTGCCTCCTCCATTTCAATTTATTTGACTACTGTTTCCACAACTTTATTAAAATGGTTTTTGCAAAAGTTCCTCCTCTTTGGTGGAATTCAAACCTTTCCTCAGTCTTCAACTTCTCTATTCAGCAAAAATTGACCCAATAACTCTCTCTTCCGTTCCGATACACTAACTGTGGCTTCCTTGGCACAGTACTCTCCTGGATCTTCTGATTCCTTTTTGCCATCTTCTCATCCTCCAGCCTCATAATTAAGGAGGACTCCCCAGGTATAGCTCTACCCAACCAGCCCTATTCATTCAGTTTGAGTTTTTTGAGTTCCTATCTCGTTTCAAACAATCACATGATTAGCCCTGCCCCCAAGGGGCTCTCAGGTGGTGGAGGGATAAACAGGTGAAGGACTGAGGGTTGGTGCACGCCTGTAATCCCAGCACTTGGGGGGCTGAGGCAGGAGGATCAAGGTGAGTTTGAGACCAGCCTGGTCTGCATAGTGAGTTCAGGGCCAGCCTGAACTACAAAGGGAGACCCTGCCTCAAAACACCAAAAAACAAAAACAAAAACCGCACAAAAACAGATACATCTACAGGTAATTATAATATCAGTGCACTAATAGAAATGAGTGTTAATGTGTATAATGGGGACACAGAGAAGAGACATCCATTTATCTGTGGTGGGGGTGGGGAAGCACATTAATTTTAATTCAGTGACATTAATTCAATAAACAATAGCAAGGACCTATTATGGGCCAGTATCAAGCCAGGCATTCAGGACAGCTCTGTGCTGCCTGGCTGCAGCTTACAGACTATGAAGGAAAAGAAGTGGACATTACATTTCATAAATTTGGTAAATGCCACAAAGGAATGAGCATGAAGTGCTAGAGTAAATAACCGGGGACTCTAATCTGGCCTGGGCAGCACTAAAGGCCCTCCCATGACATTTAAAATGATCCCTGAAGACTGAGTAGAAATCAGGCAAAGAGCGGAAAGAATGGTCAGGGTGTACAATCACTAAGGAAGTAGCATTTGGAGGACTGTTTGATACTAAAATGATGAATTGAGAGCACCACACAGAGGGTGTAATAATGTATTCTTTCTCATTTTAAAATTTTTTATTTATTTTTTAAAATCTTTTTTTTTTTGGTACTGGGGATTGAACTTGGGACCTTGCACTTGTGAGGTAGGCGCAAGAACCACTGAGCTAAATCTCCAGCCCTCTTTTTTTTTTTTTTTTTTTCATTTACATGCTCATCACTTTAGTTTTCTTCATTCTACATGATTTTTTCCTCTTTTACTGTTAATACATTTTTTTTTCATTTACAATATGCCCCGGCCCTCTTTTCTTTTTAAAATTAATTTTATTGGTACATTTTAGGTACACAATATAATGACATTCATCATTGGAGATTTGCACCTTTACAAAATATACCTTGATTGTTATTTTTTCCCCCTTCCCCTGCCCTCCCTTCAACCCCTCCACCCCTTCCTATTTACAAAGACTTTGTTTCCATTTTTTCATTTTCTCATATTAATTCCATTCCCCTGTTTCCTTTCCCTTACCCCTCCCACTTCCCCTTCCCCTTTGCACCTTTTCTTCCTATTTCACATTGTATTCTATCTCTTAAAAGCAAAGGTCAACCTCACAGAGTTTCTAAACAGCTGAGGAGATCAAATTTCTACTCAGAAAAGGTCAGTTTGACTTGGGGAGGGGGATAAAAGTTGGAAAGCAGCAGGAGCCAGTGGAGCTACTGCAGTTTTTGTAATTTTAGGATGGCTTAGTCTTAGGTGGGGGCAGCAAAGATGAGAAGTGGACAGATTTGAGAAATGTGTAACAAGGTATTATGATTTATATCTAGATTTGCCCCCAAGAGTCTCATGCGCTTATAGAAAGGCTTTTGGAAAGTGATTGGATTATGGGAGCTTATAGTTGGCTTGCTCTTAGGAGGTGGGGTTTGGTTGAAGAAGTGGGTTACTGGGGCCTAGTTGGAGGGTTTATCTCCCTCCCCAGCTCATCCCTTCTCTCTCTGCTTCCTGCCTGGCACGAGGTGAGCAGATTTCTTCTGCCAGACCATTCCACCATGCTGTTTCTGCCTGGAGCCAGCCAACCATGCAAAGACTGAAACTTCTAAAATATGAACCAAAGATAAATCTCTTCTTTTAAATTGCATGTGTCAGATATTTTGTCCAAGTGACAAAGAAAGCGATTAAGACAAAGAAGGACATGACAAGGCTTGGTAATTGTATGCAGGGCATGAGAGAGAGGTATAGATAGAAAACCTAATAGGAACGGGGGTTTTATAAGAATGTTGGGGAGCAATGTTCTAGAAGTGCTAGGATGCTGGGTGGGTGGCGGAGCAGCAAGTGGTCAGGTGCTAGGACTAGGCCACTAGCGATTCCAGTGGTGACTGGGGCTGAAGCTTTGGTGGTGGAGCAGCCTAGAGACCAGTGTCTGGAGGGCTGGTGGCACCATTCTGCACCCCTCACTGCTTGTCACATCTTGGGACTGGAGTACTCTCTGAGTTTTGGAAAGAAATTCTGGGGGCATCTAGTGTAGCAGACCCACCTGGCTGGCCTTGTTGGTCTCAGGTCCCTCATGCCCCAGGCACCACCTATAGGGAGCCAGCCCACTCCTCTGAGCTTTCCCTACCCAGATGCCACTTGTGGGTACCTAGACCCACTACTTTGTTTTCCCTGACTCGGGGCAAATGAAGGTGAATGACAAAGACACGAAGTCACTTTAACACATGGGTAGGTGGAGGAGGGTCCTCCCCCGCCCCCCAGTGCCTGACTCATCTTGCCTTTATTCAAACAGGGGTACAAGTAATCAAAGTAACCCAAGATTCACCTGCTTTCCAATATCCATTAATACATGCTCAGGTAAACAATTTAACCTCAGTTGTCTTAACTTTTCCCTAGAACCTGCAATATGCCATCATCCCTGAAGTGCAGCCTTTGTGCTCAAAGAGGGCAATTAGGTCTCAATTCTCCTCTGATTTCCCACAGTCTGACCTGACCTTTAAAGGGTGAATAGAGTTAACACAAAAAGGTTTTCTAGGCAGAAAGAACAGAAGGTGAGAAAGCAAATTGCTGGAGTGAGGGGCAGGATAGGGAGGTAAGGGATGATGCTGGAGAGGAGGTAAGGGCAAGACCACAGAAAGCTATTACTGGAAGGATTTTAGGCAAGGGATCTATAGGGCCATTTTTGGAATATGGAACACTCACTTGGGAAGCTGTGTGCATTTAAGAGGAGCAAGGGTCTAACAGAACATTTAGATGGTGGGGGAACTCCTAAACCACAGAAGAGAAAGAGCCTGAACTGAGGCAGTGGAGCCATGATGGAGTGGCGGGGAGGACTGGGAAGAAGATATTTGGGAGGCAAAGGAGCCAATTGAAGATTTCCTGGCTCTGTGTCAGATAATCAGCATAGGTGATACTACCCGCTGACTCAGGGAACAGAGGACTAGAAGCAGGCTGAGGAGCAAAGATGATGAGTCCAATATGTATGCTGGTTAATTAGAGGACCATCAAGATGGAGACTCCTAGTAAGGAAATACATCCAAGGTTCAGAAATGTGTCTGAAGTTCAGAAGAGGGGTTGGCATTGGATAGATAGGTTTGGATGCCATTGGCACATGGGTAGTGGCTGGAACTATGAGACTTCATTCCTAGAAATAGAGACCATGACAAGAAAGTGAGTTTAGTAAGAAGAGTGGACCCAGGACAAGTCCCAGGCTGGTCATCTGTGTCTTGTCTTTTAGCTCCATATCCACCCTTCTAGAATTGGGTTCTTAAAGCTCTGGCTGTGGTTTGCAAACTGTTTTCCTCAATGTCCTTTTCCAGCTTCATTCTTACTAAGGGCAGCTGAGAAGGAATGAGAAGTACAGAATGGACTTTCTTCCTGCTTCTACTTGTTGTCATTGTTACTTTAGTCACAGAAGTTGGCCACAGGTCCAGTCTCTAGCTTTTTTATTCAGTCCCAGTGAAAGGACAGGCCAGGTACTTTCTCAGAGGTGCCAGCATCAGCCAGTTGGGCCCCATGGTTGAGGGGTATGATGGTTAATTTTAGGTATCAACTTGGTACTTAAGTGATTCCCAGATAGTTGTTAAAACATTATTTCTGGGTGTGTCTGTGAAAGTGTTTCTAGAATCATCTTTGAATAAGCAGACTGACTCAAGGAGATATGCTCTCACTAACATGGGTGGGCATCATCCAATCTATCAAAGGCGTGATGCAGTGGAACATAAAGGTGGAGGTAGGGCAAATGTGTTCTCTTCTTCAGCTGGGACATAATCCTTTCCTGCCTTTGGACATCCTATCTACTGTCAAACATCACAGTCCCTGGATCTTGAGCCTCAGAGTCTGGGACTCAGACCAGCACCATCTAATGTCCTTCATATGCCTTTGGCCTCAGAATGAATTATATCACAGGTTTTCTTGGTTCTCCAGTTTATGGACAACAGATCATGGGACTTTTTGGCCTTCATAATTCTATGAGCCAATTAATCACCTATTTTTTCTGTCTGTATCCCATTGGTTCTATTTCCCTGATTAATACAAGGTCTAAGTGCCAGTTGTGCAGTGAGCAGCAGGGACTCTCTGAGATCTTCTAGTCATGCAGAGATGGGAGTGACTACTTCATAATTGCATATTCTTTCAGCTTCCCAATGTCTGTATCAAACATCCCCTTTCTCTTCAAGGCAGCTTCTGATTTTCTAATTGAATGCTGATTAGGCCAGGTGGGTGAAGAGCCTGCAGAGGAGATGGAGAAGGAAGGTTAAGAAGGGTACAGGAGAAGTGAGAGTGAAAATGATGATGAATCTCATGGAGACAGTGTGGCAGAGCATCAGAAAGGAGGAAATGAAATCTGGGCTAGGTGTGGTGGTGTATACCTGTAATATTAGGACTTGGTTGGCTGAGGCAGGAGGATAGCCACAAGTTCGAGGCCAGCCTGGGCTACATAGTGAGTTCAAAGTCAGCCTGAATAACATAGTAAATCCCTGTCTCATAAAACCAACCAACCAACCAATAAATAAATAAATGGTGGTGGAAGGAAGAGAAAAGAAAAAGAGAGCAAAAGAAAAAAATGGAAACAAAACTTCTGTAAATAAGGAAAGGAAGAAGGTTGGAGGGCGGGAAGGGGGTTGGGGAAAAAAGAAGTATCAAGATGTATAATGTACAGAAACAAATTCCCTATGATGAATGTGATTGTTATGTATATCTAAAATGTACAAATAAAATTAAAAATAAATAAATAAGAAAGGTAGGAGTGCTGGCCCATGCTTTAATCCATCATTCTGGAAGGCTGAGGCAGGAGGATTGAAAGTTTGAGCTCAACATGGACAATTAGTGACTTAGTGAGACCCTGTCTCAAAATTAAAAAGAAAAGACTGGGGATATAGCTCATTGTGAAGGCCCTGGGTTCAAGCCTCAGTACCTCAATCAATCAGTAATAAAATAGGGTGACATAAAGACACAAACACCAAGAGAAGCCTGGTATCATGACTCCTCATGGTGGCTTGCTCTCTCTCTCTCTGTACTGCCCAGTTGTGGCTCCAGGGGCCACCACCAAATGACAGTAAGGACACAGGAGAGAAGTACCTGCCCAGCACACCCAGGAACATGATGGACAAATGCCAGACTCATGAAAATGCAGCAGAAGAAACAAAGAAATGGCAACTTGGGACAGGGCGAGATGGACAGAGAGGAGGACAGAAAGCGTGGAGGAAATTGTGTACTATAGCCAACATTAAAGACTGACATCACCACCTGATCTCAGCTTGCAGATTTTATTTTATGTTTTTTCCCTAAATTCTTTTATTGGTACATTTTAGGTATACAATACGTTTACATTTATCATTGGGTGCTTGTACCTGTACATGATGTATCTTGGTTCTTGTTTTTTTCCCCCATTACCTGTGCGCCTTCCACCCCCTCGACCCTTCCCTATTTACATAGACTTTGTTTCCATTTTTTTTTCTTTTCTCATAATTTTTCCTTTCCCTTCTTTCCTTTCCCCTTCCCTTCCCACCACCCTTACACCTTTGGACCTTTTCCTATTTCAAATTACCAATTATTCGTTTTAATCATTTTAATCCTTATTCACACTTTCAGTTTCTCACACCAGAGAAACTATTCGGTATTTACACATGTGTGTCCTATTTATTTCACTTCAGAGTATGACCTCAATATGCATTCATTTAGGTATAAATGTCTCTAGTTTCTCGTTCTTTATGGCTGAGTAGTACTCCCATTTTATTAAAAAAACACATCTTCTTTATCCAGTTACCATTTGATGGGCACTTGGGCTGTTTCCAAGCTTTAGCTATTACAAACTGTGCCACTATAAACATAGGTTCACATAGATCACTGTAGTATGATTCTTTTAATTCTTTGGGAAAAATACCCAGCAGGGGAATAATGGGTCAAATGGGACCTCTAGACCTAGTTCTTTGAGGTATCTCCATACTGATTTCCACAGTGGTTGCACGAGTCTGCACTCCCACCGGCAGTGGAGAAGGGTTCCTTTCTCCCCACACCCCCACCAGCATTTGTTATTGGTTGATTTCTTGATAGCAGTCATTCTTTCTGGGGTGAGGTAGAATCTCAGTGTTGTTTTCATCTGCATCTCTCGAATGACCAGTGATGTTGAACATTTTATCATATGTTTATTTGCTGCTTTTACTTCTGTGTCTGAGAAATGTCTGTTCATTTCAGACGCCCATTTTTTAATTGGGTCTTTGAATTTGGGGGGTTTGATTTTCTTAAAGTTCTTTATATATTCTAGATAATAGTCCTTTGTCTAAGGTACAGCTGCTAAAATTTTTTTCCCACATTGTAGGTTGTCTGTTAGCTCTGTTGGTGGTTTCTCTTGCAGTGCAGAAGCTTTTTTTTTTTTTGAGTGGAAGCTTTTTAATAAGATGAGATACCAGTTGTTGATTCTTTGTGCTAGTTCCCGTGGTACTGAGGTTTTGTTCATAAAGTCTTTTCCTATGCCAATATCTTCAAGAGTTCTACCTAATTTATCCTCAAGCAAGTTTAGTGTTTCTGTCTTAGTATTTAGATCCTTAATCCACTTCTATTTTAGTTTAGTGCATGGTGATAGGTATGGGTCTAGTTTTAATGTTTGGCAAGTTGAAATCCAGTTTTTCCAACACCATTTATTAAATAGGCTATCTTTCCTCCAGTGAGGGTGGTTGGCTCCTTTGTCAAAGATGAGGTGGCTGAGTATATCTGAAGTTGTTTCTTCATCTTCTAATTTATTCCACTGATCCTTGGGTCTTCTTTGCCAGTACCACACTGTTTTTATCACAGTAGCTTTGTAGTATAGTTTCAAGTTGGGGATTGTGATACCCCCTGCCATGTCTCTGTTGCCTAGATTTGCTTTTGCTATTCTAGGTCTCTTCTGGTTCCAAATGATTTTTTGGATTGTTTTCTTTAGTTCTTTGAAGTATATTTTTGGAATTTCAATTGGTATTGCATTAAATCTATATAGTAGTTTTGGAAGTATGGCCATTTTCACTATATTGGTTCTTCCTACCCAGGAACAAGGGATGTCTTTCCATTTTCTTATATCCTCCTCGATCTCCTTTTTCAGAGTGCTGTAGTTTTCAGTGTAGAGGTCTTTTGCTTCCTTTGTTAGATTGATTCTTAGATATTTCTATTTTTTTGGATGCTATTGTAAAAGGAATTGTATCCCGAATTTCTCTCTCAGTGTGTCTGCTATTTGTGTACAAGAAGGCTGTTGTTTTTTGAGTGTTGACCTTATATCCAGCTACTCTACTGAATCTGTCAATTAAGACTACAAGTCTTTTGGCTGAGTTTTTTGGGTCTTCTATGTAAAGTATCATATCATCAACAAATAATGACAGCTTAACTTCTTCCTTTCCTATCTTTATTCCTTTTATTTCTTTCTTTTTTCTAATTGCTATGGCTAATGTTTCCAGAACTATATTGAACAGGAATGGTGATAGTGGGCATCCTTGTCTTGTTCCTAATTTTAGTGTGAAAGTTTTCAGTTTTTGACCATTTAGTATGATGTTGGCTGCTGGTTTTTCATAAATAGCTTTAGTCAAGTTAAGATAAAAACCTTCCATTCCAATTTTCTATAGGGTTTTTATCATGAATGGGTGTTGGATTTTGTCAAATGCTTTTTCTGCACCTATTGAGATGATCATGTGGTTTTTGTTCTTGACTCTGTTGATATAGTTTATGACATTTATTGATTTACAAATGTTGAACCATCCTTGCATCCTTGGGATAAATACGACTTGGTCAGGGTGTATGACCTTTTTGATGACCCTCTTTATTCTGTTTGCCAGTATCTTGTTGAGGATTTTTGCATCAATGTTCATTAGGAAGATTGGCCTGTAGTTCTCTTTTTGGGTTGGGTCATTTCCTGATTTTGGAAGCAAAATAACACTTGCTTCCAGAAATGAACTTGGAAGCCTTGCTTCCTTTTCAATTTCCTTGATGAGTTTAAAGAGTAATGGTAATAGTTCTTCTTTAAATGTCTTGTAGAATTCAGCAGTGAAATCATTAGGACCTGGGCATTTCTTTGCTGGTAAATTTTTAATTACATCTTCTATTTCACTCATTGTAATTGGGGTGTTTAGAATTTCTATATCTTCTTCATTTAACTTGGGCAATTCGTATGTATCTAGGAATCTGTCCATTTCTTCTGTGTTTTCCATTTTATTAGCGTACAGGTTCTCGAAGTAGGTATTGATGATCCTCTGGATTTCTGCTGGGTCCGTTGTGACTTCACCTTTTTTGTTCTTAATTGCATGGATTTGAGCCTTTTCTTTCCTTTTTTTGATAAGGTTGGCTAAAGGTTTATCAATTTTATTTATTTTTTTTTGAAAAACCAACTCTTGGATTCATTAATTTTTTGTATCATTCTCTTAGTCTCCATTGCACTGATTTCTGCTCTGATCTTTATAATTTCCTCTCTTGTATGAGCTTTGGGTTTGTTATGTTCTTTTTCTAGGAGTTTGAGATTCTGCATTAGGTTATTTATTTGAGTTCTCTCTGTTTTCCTAATATGGGCATTCACTGCTATGAATTTCCCAAATGGAACTGCTTTCATTGTATCCCATAGATTCCTGTATGTTGTACTGGCATTTTCATTTACTTGTAGAAACTGTCTAATTTCTTCTTTAATTTCTTCTGTGACCCATTGGTTGTTCAGGAGGGTGTTATTCAATTTGCATGTGTTTGTGGGAGTTTTGCAGTTTCTTATGTTATTGATCTCCAATTTTATTGCACTATAGTCTGATAATATACAGGGCATAACTTCAATTCTTTTACATTTACTTAGACATATCCTATGAGCTAGCATATGGTCTATTTTGGAGAATAACCCATGTGCAGACAAAAAGAATGTGTATTCTGATTTTGTGGGGTGGAACACTGTATAAACATGTATTAAGTCCATTTGTTCAATAGCTTGGTTCAGTTCTAGAATTTCGTTGTTAATTTTTTGAATAGATGATCTGTCTATGTGTGATAGTGGGGTATTGAGTTCCCCCACTACAATTGTATTAGTGCTTATTTGGTATTTCATGTCCATTAATATTTGTTTTGTATAGTTGGTGGCATTTGTATTTGGTGCATATATATTTATGATTGTCATCTCTTCCTCTTGGATTGTTCCCTTCACAAGGATGTAGTGACCATCTTTGTCTCTCTTAATTAGTTCTGGTTTGAAATCTACTTTGTCTGCAAATAAGATTGCTACCCCTGCTTTTTTCTGGGTTCCTGTCATGTGGAGAACTGTTTTCCATCCTTTTACTTTCAGTCTATGAATTTCTTTTTGAGTTATGTGTGTTTCTTGTATACAGCATATTGCTGGATTTTGCTTTTTAATCCATCCTGTCAGTCTCTTTCTTTTGATTGGTGAATTGAGGCCACTAACATTGATAGTTATAATTGATAGATATTGACTCATCCTTGTCATGAAGTTTTACTGTTGTTGGCTCTTTTATTTCTTATTTTTCCCCCTTTCCCTTTAGTGCCTTACCTTGCCTGGTTGCTTCCCTCTGTTGGGCCTCATGAAGTTGTGACCTTCATTGTCTTTTTCTAAGATATTGCTTAGAATTGTTTGGAGTGATGGTTTGGTGTTCACAAAATTTCTCAGGTGTTCTTTGTCATGGAAGTATCTAATTTCACCATCAATTTTTGAAAGATAATTTTGCAGGATGCAACAGTCTAGGTTGGAAGTTAGTTTCTTTTAGGTCTTGAAATAGTTCACTCCAGGCTCTCCTTGATTTGAGGGTTTGTATTGAGAAGTCTGCTGTGATCCTGATGGGCTTTCCTTTGTAGGTGATTTGTTTCTTTTCTTTAACTGCCTGTAGGATTTTGTTCTTCTGTTGAGTTTTCTGGGATCTTGACTATTATATGTCTAGGTGTAGATTTTTTTTGATCGTGGCTAGTTGGAGTTCTATATGCCTCACTTATCTGTATGTCCAATTCTCCACCTCTATCTGGGATGTTTCTACTATTACTTCTGTCAACAGTTTTTTTTATGTCAATTGTACTTTATCTCCTGTTTTTGCTTGGGCATCTATCAGTCTTATGTTATTCTTCTTTGCATCATCTAACAGCTGCAGGATTGATTCCTCGTGGTTCCTTACTCTTTTTAAGAAATCTGTTTTCATGGTCCTTAACCAAAATCCTGTCTTCTATGTCTGATATTCTATCTTCAGATTTCTTTATTCTGCTCTGCATGCTTTCAATGGAATTTTTAATCTCCTGAATATCTGTTTGAATCTGTTTCATGGTTTCCATTTCTTTCTTATGCTGGGCATTCATGGCTTCCAGCATGTTTCTGAGCACATCTATTTTTTTTATCTATTTCTGTTCTAGAGCCTCTAATCATGTCTTTCACTCTGCTCACTATCTCTGTAGTTATCTGGGAGATTATTTCTGCTTTGAATTTTTCTAGAGCCTCATTCATCTGTTTTGTTACTTCCTGTGCTATCAGTTCAGGGTGTCCAGGTGGTTGATTATCAGACTTTTCCACCTCTTTTCCCCCAGAATTTGCCTTTTGTGTTGGTGGAAGTCTGAGTTTGTGCCTTGCTTAAATGTCTTCTCATTTTTGTTTTTGGTGCTGTCCTTGGTTTAGTTCATGGTTGATACTTTGAAGTTGCTTATTGTAAGTATCTTTGTTGATGTATTTAGAACCCTTATGGAATGATTGCTTCTCAGAGGTGTTTTCCAGATACAGCTGGTCTTTAGGTTTTGAATCTCTAATGGCTCTGAGGCTATCTCATTTTCATTATACCAGGAAAGACAACTGATTAGATCAATCACAACACCTTAGCCCAAGTGATAGAATCAGCAACACAATAACATCAAGTACATCTTAGAAAATGACAATTTGTGGTAGTTATTAATCTATCACCTTTAACTGTGTGAATTAAATCAAAATCAAGGACCATAGGTTTATAGTGAATAAACTCTTCAATATAGCAACTTTACCCTTCAGGATGGGGAGTTAGAAGGAGTTGGGGAGGGAGGAATAAGTAGGCAGAAGGATAGTGGAAGGTTAGCAGTGAGGCTAGAGGACACAGGCAAGAGAAGGAACAAGAAGAAAAGAAAAATAAAGAAGCAATACAAATTAGGGCCAGAACAAGAACACAAAGGGAGATGAAGAGCAATGTGGGACAGCAAGGGAGTGATGCAGAGAGAGAGAGACAGAGAAAGAAAAGGGAAAAGAAAGAAAAAAGAGAAAAATAAAATTTTTAAAAGAGCAGTAAAGAAGAAAAAAATTAAAAATAAAAAAAAATAGTGGTAATTTTGAAAATAACAAATAAAAGATAAAAATGAAAGGCCTCCTTCAGGGTATGTCTCTGCTATCACAATAGACTATGTGGACAGCAGTGTGCAGTTATAAGTCAACAAATCTCAGTAAGCCAGTCACAGACCCGTGAGATTCAGGCAGATTTCTGGCTGCAAGTCCCAAGTTGAGCTCCCTGTCCTTCAGGGTTGAACTCGGCAAGGTTCTCTTGCAGTTTCTAGCTGCCTTTCCCCTGAAGATAGTCCAGGTTCCAGTGGGAGGTGATGATCCCTCCAACTTACCAAGCATGGCGGCCTGGTGTGCCTTTATTGCAGAGATTCTCTTCATTTTTCCAACGGGCTTCAGTTTTCATCAGGGATCCTGAGAGAGGCCCTCCCTCTGTTGTTCACTTCTGCAGCTCAGGACAATGGCCTTTATGTCCCCCTTTGCCTCCGCAGTGTGGAACCAAGTAGCTGCACAGCCAGGAGGCCAGAGGCCGGAGGGGGCGCGGGACGTTGTTGCAGGCGCCAGTGCGGCTAAGCTGGTGGCTGGTGGGCGTGCCCGGCGGGTCTTCACAGGCTCCTGGTCGCAAGTGGGCGGAGCGAGCTGGACAGAGCAGGGTGCAGTCAGCCGGAGACCGCTCTGTCCGCGTGGCTAAGCTCAGCCTGCAGATTTTATTTGAATACTGTTTCAAAGAAACAAACTTAAACAATAAATAGGAATTTTCAACACTGACTTATAACTAAATACTAACAAGTGGCAGGAATTTGTGCTTGGTAGGACGAAAGCGAAGCCCAGAAAACAGATGCAACACACCTATACGAAAAAACAGGAACATGTTTTCAAAACACTCAGGAAAAATGATTTTTGGTAAGATTTCATGTCCTTTACACTTTCTGAGTGTCAAGGCAGTGGACAGAATATAGCACTCATCCAAAACACAGAGCCACCTGATTCCATCATGACAATGGTTACAGATGAATTTCACCCACTAAGGAGAACTGAGGACACTCAATGTTGAAGAGTGGGTGAGCAGTGATATATTACATTTGGATCTCAAAGAAAAAATCACGGCGTAGACAAGGTGGGAGAAATGGTGTGTAACTGGGATATGTATGGCTGAGTGGAAATAACACTATAAATGGCAGGTAACTGGGTAGAAATAGGGAAAATAAGTGCTGTTATGGTGTTACTTCAAGTTGAGAGATATGTAAAACTGACAAAGCAACCATGAGACAGTTGTCAAATGAAGGAGACCACAGGGGTCTAAATTGTTCTTAGAGTGATGTGAATCAGGAGCCCTTTAATCCTTCCTGAATTCCAAAACACTCACATACAATAGGGAGAAAGAACCAGAAAAGGTGACTAAAGGTGTAAATATATTCTTATGGTAAAGTAAAACATGAGTTATATAATACTTTCAAAATATCAAACAAAACACTTATGCAAAGAGGACAAAAAAACTATGAGAAATACCATCTACTACATATAGTAAAATCTGCCTAAAAGCACCTGGAGTTTAGAGTAGTGGAACTAGGAAATAAGAAGAAAGCTTCTGTTAACTTAGATCCTTATCCACAAAAATGATCATAAAATAAAAAGGCTGTAAAACTGAAAGAAAAATTTAAAAATAATAAAATAAAATTTTGTTACAAGGATAGGGATGTAGCATAGAGTGAAGGCCCTGGGTTCAAGTCTCAGTATCACAAGAATAAGAAGAAGGAGAGGGAGATGGAGAGAAAGAGGAAGAAGAAGGAGGAAGAGGAGGAGAAGGAGGAAAAAGGGAAGAGGAGGAGGAAGAGAAGGAGGAGGAGGAGAAAGAGGACAATGAGGAAGATCATGTGATCCAGCAATACCTTTCTGGGTACATATCCAAAAGAATTGAATGCAGGGTCTCAAAGAAATATTTGTATAATCACGTTCATAACAGCAATATACACAATGGACAATAGGTGGAAATGACCGAAATGTCCACCAACAGATGAATGTATAAGCAAAATTTTGTTTATCCATATAATGAAATATTACTTAGCCTTAGAAAGGAAGGATATTCTGATACATGCCACAACATGGATGAACTTTGAGGATATTATACTAAGTGCAATAAACCAGGCACAAAAAGATAAATGTTATATGATTTCATTTATATAAGGTACCTAGAACAGTCAAACTCATAGAGACGAAAACTAGAAGGGAAGTGGAGGGCTGTTTAACGGGAGGGTGGTCTAATGGGTACAGAGTTTCAGTTTTGTAAGTCAGGTGCATAACGATGTGAATAAGTGATTTGGTATACTGAATCATACACTTAAAATAGCAAATTATATATATATTTTACTACAAATAAGAATAAAAATATTTGAAATGAGCGAAGAGGTTCAGAAAGATAGAAGATGTGCCAATTAGGAGGACATTCCAGATTTTAGTGTGGAGTTTCAAAAGCTAGCGGGAAGTGTAGGACTGCAGCAGGTTGAAAGTAAATGTGAGGAGAGGAAGTTGAAGCTGACTCTGCTTGGAGAAGTTTAGAGAAGCAGGGGAGAAGCTGGATGGCAAAAAGGACTGTGGTCGAGGCAGATTGGGAAGGAGAGGCTGGAGTGTGTTTAGGACTTGGAAGAAAGGAGCCAAGAGGAATAGAGAGAAGACACCATGGTATGACGAAGCAGAGTCCTGAGGGAGACAGGACGGGGCCTGGCCTGGCACAGAGGGACAAATGCTTCTCTGTCCTGGGGAGAAGGAGAGGTACAGTGCTGCTGCATATACAGGTAGGAGGGTAAGGGAGAGCATGCATGAATCTCAGGGGTTCTCCATGAAGTGGGAAGCAGTGTGAGAGAGAAAAGTTCCTTGGACAGGGAAAGAGTGGATGGGGTGCTAAGGACCCAGCTGAGAGGACAGTCACTTGTCTACTGAGGGCCTGTCTTCAGCATCCCAGGTAGGACCTGGTCAAACCTGATTTTTTATTCATAGCAGGCCTCTGCAGATGACTCACCAACTGCTCTGAGAACCAGCACTTCGGGGATCTCAGAAGAAACCTTTCCCGCAGCCTGACAAAACTCTAATCTATTCTCTGCCTTCATTTGCTGGGACCTTGAACATGTTCCCTTCCCTTTCAGTTCCCTTCCTTCCCCCAACTCACAGGGAATACAAAAGAACTGGTTCTTATATCAAGTGGCAAATAAGCATGACAGTTACTGGAATATAATTCACTTGGGTTTACAATAAAGGCTCACCTTTCAATAGATTGACCTCTGGACTGACAGTATGATTGTATGAGAAATGATTAACATAATTTCTTGGCAAAAGGTACCCCAACTTAAAAAGTTTGAAGTTGAAGCTGTTTAACTATAAACAAAAGTTGTTGACTAAATTTACCACTAGTGGATCAATGCATTTGACAAATACTTCATGTAAGGGAATGTGCATTGAAAGGAATATAATATTCAATTTCTTGACTTCATGGAGTTTGCAGTTTGGAAGAGGAATTAGGGTGTACACATAAATTACTGTCCTTTAAACAGGTGATGAGTGCCCTGGAGAAGGTTCACAGAATTGTCATGTGTGGCAAAAAGGCATTTGAGGTGGGGAAAATCAAGGAAGGTGTGCAGATTGCTGCCATTACATCCAAGCCTTGAAGGATACTAAGGTTTTGAAAGGAAGAGTTGAGTTTCATACAGAAAGTTAAATGTGAAATCCTAGAGCTTGCTTCCTTAGCAGGAATTTAGGCTAGGAGAATGTGAGACTACAGGGGCTAGTTAGGGGTCCAATGTGGAAGCCTTGAATACCATGCTCAGTAATTTGGTCTCTATTCCATAAACAATGGAGATTTACTGAAGAGGTTTTTGGAGGCTTGTAAGGGTTAGGATGCCAGTAGTGATGTGAGAGAAATGTGTTTTAGAGGTATTATTCTGGCATGGTATCAAATCAGGTGACCAGTAAGGGGGGTAAAGGAATACCCTAGAGGGTCTGAACCATGGACTGGAAAGAGATGGAAAGGGGATAGAATTTTGTGAAAGAGTCAGGGAAAAGGGGGTGTTTTTCTAAAGTTTTAAGGCTAAAAAAAAGATGTGAGAAAATGGAGAGTTGCCTCCCTTTGGCCAGGCAAAGTCCCAGAATTGAGAGACTCTTAAGAATGCAAAGAAACTGCTTGGCAGGAGGGCAGCTTTAGTTCTTTGCAATCCTTGCATGTTCTGGCTGGGCTGAGGCCCAGGCCAGAAGGAAGCAAGGTTTTAGAAATGGAAGCAAGAAGGGAGCCCCTCAGAGCATGGACTTTTGGACTGTATCAATGCCGATGTGTTTATAGCTCAGCACTGTTTCCTGTGCCATGGGAGTGGCTATAACTTTTTTAGGAAAAGGGATGGTCACTATTTTCTTTGATTTTACTTTGGCTTTGGAGGTAACCTTGGATGAAAAGGGGATCCTGGCTTTATTCCTGGAGGTTGCAACAAAGATGGAAGGGTCCCTGGAGCAGGCCCAGAAAAGAAAGAGATTTTAGGTTGGTTGGGGGGAAGGTCCATGAGGCTTCTTGACCCGGGAAATAAATGTGCTCCACAAGGACTCAGAAACCAGAAAGACACCAGTCTTGGTGCGTGAGAATGTGAATGGTTCTATTTGGGATAAGTTGAATTTGAGGTGTTGCCTCTGTGAGTGTCAGACTAGTTACGGGGAGCTAGACTTGGATTGATGGGGCTCATTGGTTTGAAGCTAAACTTGTATCAAATGAAAAGGAGATGCAGTCTTGGAAGGATGGTCTTAGAGGCAGCGTGATGTGACCCTGAATCCAATTGGAGACAGAGGCTCCTGCCCCAAAGACCCTGCTGACTCGGGTTAAGTTTCTATGTCAGTACAGTATCTAGATCAGGGACAAAAAAGCTACCATCATCAGCTGTGATGCAGAATTCCTTAAAAAAGAAATTATTTAACTGTACAAGATGTTCCTATGACTTAGTTGTATAAGCAAATATGCTCTATGAGGGTGGGAAGAAGTTTCCAACTAAGCTGGTTGATTACTCTTAAATAGATAGTTCTTACATTCTAAGCAAGAAATTGACCTGGCTTCTTAGAGTTTAGCCCTGCTGGCTCTGACTTCTTTAAGAGTGAGGGTGGCAAGTAAACTCATTCAGCAAGGGGACTTGAAATGAAGCAGCAGAGAGAAGAAGGGAAGCCCAGGCTATGAGGGCAAGTGCTACCCATCTAGGGAACAGGATCCCAGCCTCTCTCTCCCTCCTCTCTCTGCTCCTTGTTTGCTTTAGACAGAACCTCTTGGCATAGCAAGCTGGCTTTAACTTAGCTCCTTTCTGCTGCTCCTTACTTTCTCTTGAATACTCCCCTAGGGGATTTTTTCTCACAGGAGGGGCTCTCCATGTGACAGGTGTCTTTTTTCTTCTTCCCTTGCTTCTATCCTCCCTTGATTTACTGAGAATCCTTCTACAGGATATCCTACTAGCTGGACATGATGTCGAGTTCCTGACACCAAGGACCTTACAATCTGGTAGAGGAAACAAGATTTCTATATATTTCACCGTAACACAAAAGTGGAAGAAATTGGAAAGTGCCATCAGATAGGGTCAAATAACATGGAGGAAGTTCAGAAAGGCCAAATTGCTTCTGGCTCAAGGGATGGAGAAGACTTCCAGGGGGAGGACATATTTGCACTGAACATTGAAAAAGGAAGATAGGCTGGGGTTGTAGCTCAGTGATACAGTGTGTGCTTTGCAAATGTGAGGCCCTCAGTTCCAACCCCAGCAATGAGAAGAAAATTGAAAATGTAAAGTTGGGCTATTTGAACCAAATGTATCCACTTAACCATGCTTGTGTTTCCAAGTCTCATTTAGGAGTGTGTAAATCACATGTGAGATTTGGAAAAGGGACCTGGCGGTCAGTAAGCATTTTTAAACATAGCTGGCTATTACTGTTCCATCCCTCATTTCAGAATCAGAGACCTGCGCTGTTGTCAGCATACGTTGGGTAACTGCCAGGTGGTAGCGTAGTAGAAAGAATGCAGGTATCTTTCTGATGGGCAGAGGACCCAATTAATATACCTTCCAATGCAGAAATTTTGGATCTTATAATATTTGTAAGTAATAAAATGGTGGATTTGACTCACATCCTTGTGTTACAAACGGGGGAGCTGGATTACTCAATATATTTTAGATCCAACAGAGGAAAAACAAGTGTTAAGTCAGAATAATAAGAGATATTAACCCACAGTAATGTTTTCACTAGTCTGTGGTAAAATGATAAAGATAAAGAGTGTAATGAGTTCTTCATAAAAAATGTGTAAGGCACAAAGATGATCTTTTATGCAGAGATTAAATTTCTTGTCTTAAAACAACTTGGTAAAATGACATGATGGCAATGGGTGATTGGATGGTGGTAATAAAAATAAAAAACTTCTTCCTTCTCAAAAGAAAAGGCTGCCAATCCTATGTGATCCCACAGGAAAAGAAATGGGGGCATGGGAATTTTACTGACATAGAAAGTCTTAAAACTGAATGCCAAAATCAGTAAACTTCTGATTTAAGGAGCAGAGGGGTAGTTTTTGCATACAGAACCAAATGATGTCACAAGTGAAGGAAACACAGAGATCATCGAGTTCAAGGTGATCATTTTACTGGAAGGAATCTGGGGACCAGAAATGTTAAATAGCTTGCCCAAAATCACTTGCTCTGAATTTTTATACTTTCAAGTGGCCCTGTTTATAGAGATTGTGATTTGTGTGTGAACATATCTTAAAAAAAATCAAATGAACTCTTGATATCCAGAATATTCCTCATGAACTCAAATTAGGTATAATAAACTATAAGTTTAGAGGCATCACTTCTTGTCAGACTGTGCTATTATTTATAGGCATTCATAAAATTTTATTTAATTGTTCAGCACCCAAGAAGGAGGACATACAAAGCACTGCCCTGTCAAAATGTCTTCCTGTGCTTTCTCACCTGTGCAGAAGGAAAACATCCGCACCTCTCATAAGCATCTTTGCTCCCGTAATTGTAATCCAAAGGGTGATATGATCTTCAGGACTTTTTAGCTCATTCAGTTGGAGTTTGCTCACTGGCTACTCTATGTTACCCATGGTGTAGGCCTAGAACAGAGGGTCAGCAAGAGTAGACCTGCCACCCAGGAGGTAACAGTCTATAGTAGGAAACTCAGTGATGGACATGGATAGCCTGGTAGTGACTAAAGACTGATGTGGGGGTGCCAAGGAGCTGCCATTAGAAGTTGTAGCTGGGGCTGAGGATTTAGCTCAGTGGTTCTGCCAACTACCTCGCAAATGCAAGGTCCCAAGTTTGATCTCCGGGACCGAAAAAAAAAAAAAGTTGTAGCTGAGGAATGAGTCAATGAAGGTGGTATTTCAGAGAGATCTGGCAAGGATGTGCCAGGCAAATGGGGTGAAGAGGAGGAGGAGGAACCCAGAGCAAGATGTCATGATTGGTGTGTAGTTACTGAGGACCTGCACTGGCTGAGTATAGAAGGAAGGCCGGGAAACTTTTCAAAGAAACAGTACCCAGACATGGTGACTAATAGTACAAGGGAGATGAAAAAAGAGAATGAGCCAAGATTTAGACTTTTGATCTTGGGTGATTTGAGATGTGGACGATGGCATTAGACAAAGATAGGGGCTTGGGAAGTCTGAACCCTAAGTTGAGGGAAGAAACTGTTTGGGTCCAAGTACTTCTTGTTTCTCCCTGTTGATATGAATGTGTCCTGTTCTCTGAGAATTCTTCATATCAGTGCATTCATCTGAAAACCAGTTGATGTTTTAATGGTAGTATGATGGCTAATTTTCTGTATCAACTTTCCTGTGTCACATGATACCCAGACAACTAGTTAAACAAAATTCTAGGTTTCTTTTGAGGGTGTTATTGGAAGATATGAGCATTTGAATTAGCACTGGGTACAGTAGATGGCCCTTCTCAAAGTGAGTGGGCATGATCCAATCCTTTGGGGACCTGAACAGAACAAAAGGAAGGAAGAATGTTGGATTCACTTCCTGCCAGACTGTTTGAGCTGGGGACCCATCTTCTGTCCTTACTGCTCCTGGTTCTTAGGGCTTCAGACCTGGACTGGAACCTAGACCATCAACCCTCTGACTCTGAAGCCTTTGACAATATCATCAGCTTTCCTGAATCTCCAGGAGACCCCTCAGCTTCACAATCACATGAGCTTATACCTTATAACACACACACACACACACACACACACACACACCAGTGGTGGGAGAGTGATACATATCTCCTTTCTCTGGAGGTCCCTACCTAATACAGGCAGCATTTTATTTTATTATTAATAATTACATCATAGAGAAACAAATCTATAATTGGCCTGGATTTTCTTTTCAGTTTTCATTTGGGGAGGCAGGAGTGGTATATAAACTGGGCAGAGGTGTACCTTTGTAGAGTTCATGTATTTTTCTAGAATGAGGAAAGTTCACATCTCTGCTTCTTTTATTGGACCTGAAGAGCTAGAAATTTGGGTATGGAATAGCATGTCAAGCCAAAAGGGGCATGGATCTGAACAGGATTGTAACAATAATTTTGACCAGGCTGACTTTTGATGTAAGAAGTTTTGGGTCTGTTCCCAGATTTTGAGCCTGGAAAATGCACACACCACATAGTAAAGCCAAAGTGTGGCTATAAACCTTTCTCAGGTATTTGATTCTGGTAATTGGGTTATATTCAGCTTCCAAACTACAGGGTGTTTTCCATTTACTATGTAATTCTGCAGCCCTATAATGTTAGGGTTGTTCTGACATAATTAAAGAGAGGACAGACAATACATAGCTGCATTTATCACAATGCAGGATATGTTGTTTCTAACTTCTGAGGGCCTTAAATCTAGTAAACTAGGTTTCACTAAAAACACATTAACATAGTTCACTTTTACCAGCATCTACTCTGCCTTTCCAAACTTCGAAGAGTGTTCTCAATCCCTGGTAACTTGTGACTCTTGTCATGCTTTTTTAAAATGGGAAACCATACCACCAAGAATAGCTTTGTTTTATTTAAACTGTAGCCTACGGGGGTTGAGGTGTGTGTGTCTTTAAATTGCACACTGAGGTTGCTGGAAAACTACCGGGCTAGAAATCTGAGGGTGGCTGCTGAGTGCTGTGCTTGAGATATTTCATATCTAAGGCAAAGAAAGTCAAAAGTAACCAATAGCAGTGCATATAACTAGAAAGGAAATCCTCCCTTCCTGTTGTTTTAAAATCCCCAAATCACATAAATCACTGCATAATTTATCTTGACACTTCAGTGTTCTAAAATACTGTAAATAAAAATAACTGGTTTGTCTCTTCCAAGTGGGGGTAATATTGCAACATTTCTGAACAATTAATATGGTACCTTCCTGATTATGTTCATGTTCTGAAAATTTTGATTCAAGTAGCTCTTCAGCAGCTAAGAAGTACACACAGCTGAGGGTAGTAAATCTAAATCAGACATGTGAAGATAAGACTGTAGGGCCAGGGATGTAGCTCAGTGGCACTGTGCCTGCCTCACAAGCACAAGGTCCTGAGTTAGATCCTTGGTACCAAAAAAAAAAAAAAAAAAAAAAGATAAGACTGTAAAGTGCTGATGAACCAGAGTAGAAGCAGCAAACACCTAACAGCATAATCATGCAGTTGTCAGGTCTATGGCACATGCTATGGCAAAAATCAATACATTATAATTATAATTTAACTACACAGCTGGAAAATTCCTGAAGATATTCAATTCTTATCTTGAAACTTAGAAGAAGGAGGAGGAGGATGGGGTGGGGGGAGAGGGAGAGGGAGGAGGAGGAAGAGGAGAATGGTAAGGGGAAGAAAGAAGAGGGAGAAGAACATGGGGAGGGGAGAGGAGCAGAAGGAGAGAGAGGAGAAGGAGGAGGAGAAGGAGGAGGAGAGAGCAACTGGACAGTAGAAGAAACAGAAGAAGGAGGAAGAGAACGAGGAAGAAGGGTAAGGGAGGGGGAGGGGGAAGAGGAGGAGGAGGAAGAAAGAGAAGAAGGAGAAGAAGGAAGAGGAAGAAGGAGAAGGAGGAGAAGAAGAAGAAGAAGAGGAAGAGGAAGAGGAAGAGGAAGAAGGAGAAGTTGTTTTTATCAATTAGACTCTAGCTGTACAGCCTTAGGCCTATTTCTGGACCTCTGCTTCCTCAATTATGAACATAGCTACAAATCCTCTTCAATGTTAAAAACAATGAATTGTACATTTAAACAAATGAATTGTATAGTAAGTGTTATGAGCTGAAATATGTTCCCCCAGACTTGGTATGGTTAGAGGTCTAACCCCCAGTACCTCGGAAGGTAACTGTATTTGAAGACAGGATCTTTAAAGAGGTGATGGAGCTACAATCAGGTCATTAGGATGGGTTCTCATTAAATACATCTAATGTCCTCATAAAAAATATTTGGACACAGACGCAGACGGAAGATGGCCATCTATAAGCTGAAAGGAGCAGCCTCTGAAGAAACCAGTACCACCAACACCTTGATCTGGGATGTCTAAACTCCAGAAATGCAAGAATATAAAATCCCGTTGTTCAAGCCAACCAGTTTGTGGGATTTGGTTATGGAAGCTGGTGGTGGCTAATTTTATTTTTCTTAATTTTTTTCCCCATTAAGTTTATTGGTACATTTTTGGTATAAAATACAGTTACATTCATCACTGGGATCTTGTACCATTACATGAGTATGTTGGTTCTTATTTTTTCCCCTTCCCCTGCCCTCCCTTCACCCCCTCCACCCTTCCCTATTTGCAAAGACCTTGTTTCCATTTTTTTTCCTCTTCTCATATTTTTTCCTTTCCCTTTTTTCCCTTCTCCTACCCCTCACAATTCCCCTGCTCTTTTAGACCTTTTCTTCCTGTTACACAATATCAGTTATACATTTTTTAAATTACAATATTAAGATCTAGGAGACATTACCACAGATTTTACAGAATTTAAAAGGATACAGAAAGCATATTACAAAAATCTTTTTTTGAAATAAATTTGACAACTCCTAAGAAGTAACTTGGAAGACAAATTAATGAAACTAACTCTGGAGGAAATATAAAATTTCAATAGCACCTATTAAAGAAAGTATATTCCTAGCTTGAAAGCCTACCTATATGACAACAGCAGGCTCATAAACATTTTAACTGATCAATTATATCAAACAATTAAAGCAGAAAAAAGAACCAACACTTCTCCCCTCATTTTAGGAACTCAACATTGTGCTAATCCTAAAACTGGATAAAGATAATAGAAGAAAAAAGTATAAACATAGATAGAAATTTGTTTAACAAAATAAACTATTGGAAGTCAGATCTGGCAGGATGTAGAAAGTGGTTTTGTTATAGGGATGGCAGTGTTGGTTCAGCATTGGAAGATCCACCCCCAAAAGTCATCATTTAAACAGAGGAAAGAAAAAAGCCATATGATCCTGTCACCAGTTGGAGAAAAAGTATTGGACCAAATTCTACAGCTGTTCATGGTAAAAGCTATCAGGAGACTAGAAGTAGAACAGAAACTTCTCAACAAATTAAAGACATGTACTCCATACTTCCAGCTAGAACGCCTTGTATGAATGGAGAAGATACAATGCTTTCTCCTTCAGGTGGGGAACAAGGGCAGATATGCTTACTCTTTATCTGTCCATGAAACTTTGAAACCTAGTCCCCACCAAAATAGTCTGGCAATGAAATGACACAACTAGGATAGGCTTGGCACAGCAGAAGCAAAATCTTTATATGTAGCTGAAATGATCATCTACAGAGAAAATACTAAGAAATCTCTAGGAGCCCCTAGAACTTGTACTGGAATTTAGCAGGATTAGAAAACACAAGGTATATATAAAAATTCAGATCTGTGTATACTTGCTATAAATGAAGAATTTGATATTGAAATTTAAAAATTATGTAGGAGTATGAAGGCCCTAGAAAAGTTAAAAACGAAAACAAAAACAGTGTTGGAAGATGTTTAGTACCTAATTTTAATACTTCTTCTAAAGCTACAGTAATCAAGGCAGTATTGGTGTAAGGAAAGACATATAGATCATTGAAATAAAACAGAGAATCTACAAATAGAACCACACATATATGGTCCACTGAGTTTTGAAAGATTATTTAACATTAGCATTTTATAGAATAAAATAAAAGATTGAATTATACACTCATTAGGGAGATGAAGTCAAAAGTTTTAAAAGCCTTGTCATGACTTTTTCTTTTTGTTGGATTCTCCCCCTTTGCGTTTAATTTGTCATGCCCAATGGATTCATTCTGCTGGGTTTCCTGGGGTTGTGATCCTCATTGTCTTTTAGTAGGGTATTGTCTAAAATTTTTTGGAGTGCTGGTTTGGTATTCATGATGTTCCTGAGGTGCTCTTTATCATCAAAATATCTTATTTCTCCATCAATTTTGAAAGATAATTTTGCAGGGTACATCAATCTGGGTTGGAGGCTGTTTTCCTTTCGGGTTTGAAATACATCACTCCAGGCTCTTCTTGCCTTGAGGGTTTGCACTGAGAAGTCTCCTGTGATTCTGATGGGCTTTCCTTTCTATGTGATTTGTTTCTTTTCTCTCACTGCTTGTAGAATTTTGTTCTTCTGTTGGATTTCTGGAATCCTAACTATTATATGCCTATGTGTAGATTTTTTTTGATTATGGCTAGCTGGAGTCCTATATGCCTCACTTATCTGTATGTCCAGTTCTTTTCCCCTCCTTGGGAAGTTTTCTGCCATCACTTCTGTGAACAGTTTTTTTATGTCATCTGCACTCTTTCCTCTTTCTTCATTGACTCCAATCAGTCTTATGTTACTCTTCTTTGCATCATCTAGCAGCTGCTGGATTGATTTCTCATGTTCCCTTACAATTTTAAGCAATTTTTCTTTTCCTCCTCACTAATTGCAATCTTATCTTCTATATGTGAAATTCTATCCTCATATTGGTTCATTCTGCTGCTCAGACTTTCAATGGAGTTTTTAATCTCTTGGAAATCTGTTTGTATCTATTTTATGGATTCCATTTGTTTCCTATGTTGGGATTCCATCATGTTCCTCAGATCCTCTATTTTTTTCTCTGTGTCCTCTCTAGATTTATTAATCATGTCTTGCACCATGAGCACAATCTTTGCTGTTATCTGAGTAATTATTTCTGATTTCTTTTTCCCAGATCCTCTTTTGTTGCCAGTTCAGAGAGTCCAGGTGGTTGAGTCTCAGATTGTTCCAACTCGTTCCCCTTTGGGGTTGCTGTAGGTGATCTGGAACTCTGTTTTTGAGGCTTGTTTATGTGTTTTCTCATTTCCCCCGGGGGTGGGGGGTGTGCTTCTGGCACCCACGCGGCTCACCTTCTCTGCCCTAGGAGCTTGGGATGGCAGCGGGGGAGCTTCCTTCCAGGTGCTGGGACCGGCTCAGCTTCTCTGCCCTAGGAGCCTGGGATGGAGGCGGGGAGCTTCCTTCTGGGTGCTGGGACCAGGTCACTTTCTCTGTCCTAGGAGCCTGGGATGGCAGTGGGGGAGCTTCCTTCTGGGTTCTGGGACTGGCTCACCTTCTCTGCCCTAGGAGCCTGGTGGTGGCTAATTTTATGTGTCAACTTGGCTGGGCTATAGGGTCTAGATATTTGGTCAAACATTATTCTCTCCTTTCTCTCTTTCCTTCCTTTCCTTCCCTCCCTTCCTTCCTTCCTTCCTTCTTCTTTTAGTACCAGTGATTAAACCCAGGGCCTTCTCACTGACCTAGGGCCCCATGCCCCTTTTGTTTTGAATTTAGAAGCAGGGTCTCACTAAGTTGCCTAGACTGGACTTGAATTTGCCTCCCTCTTGCCTTGGCTGCTTCGAGTGTTGAGTTTACAGACCACACCACCATGCCCAGCTAGATGTTTCTATGAATGTTTTTTGGACAAGAGTTGCCTCACTCAATAGGTGAAAGCCTGAGTGAATCAAAGACTGACCTCCCCCAAGCAAGAGCGACTTCTGGAGAGAGGCCTTCTGAAGGCCTTTGGACTGGGACTGCAGCTCTTCCTGGGTCACCAGTCTGCCAGCCCACCTGTAGTTTGTGGATTTGCAGATCTACAATCATGTGAGCCATTTCCTTAGAATAAATCTCTTGTGGTTTGAATGTAACTTGTCCCCTCCAAAACACATGGTGAGATTCAGACTCCATTGTGTGGGACTAAGGAGGGTACAAACTTAATCTGATCATGGTGTTTAGAGGAGGGGGCTTTGGGAGATGGTTTAGGATGAGATGAGGTCTCAGGGTGGAGCCTCATGGTTAGATATTGGTGGCTTTATGAGAAGAGGGAGACGCACACATGTGCACTCTCTCTGTCCCTCACCAGGCAAGAGAAGGCCCTCACTAGACACAGCCCCTGATCTTGGATCAGAACCGTGAGCCAGAATAAGTCTCCTTTCTTTACAGTTTACCAATCTGTGGTAATGTGTTATTAGCAGCAGAAAACAGATTAAGAGCCTTCCTATATGTACACACATCCCGCTGGTCTGTCCCTCCAGATGACCCTGAAAACATGTAGGCCCAGATAACTAGTAAGTGTGGATTATATGATTATATCTCAATAAGTCTATTTAAAGAAAAACTTACAAAGCTACATCTAAAATGTTAACAGTAATTATTTGATGGTAGATGTGTTTTACCTTAGTTTTAGTTTAGTTGATCTGTACTTGTGTGTATATGTTTGATTTTTTTTGAGACAGAGTCTCACTAGGTAGTCCAGGCTGGCCTTGAACTCACTATGTAGCCCAGGCTTTAGCCTTGAACTAGTGGTGATCCTCCTGCCTCAGCCTCCCAAGTGCTGGGATTACAGGTGTGCACCACCATCCCTGGCTGTACTTGTGATTTGTGTGACCATGTGTAATTAACACATAATGTGTAATTATGTGTTATTATTTGTGTAATTATCTTAATAATATTTTAAGAAAAGATTCCCATTCAGAGTTTAGAAGCTCAAGGACAGGGGAATATGATGGGACAAATGGTTAACACTACTTATTACAAGGATTTGGATGGCACACAAATCAAGTTACATTTATGATAGTGGGAAAATTCTCAACATAGAACACAGCTATAATATAGCTGCTAACAAGTTCCCCAGAATATGTGTAGTAAAGGAATTTCATTTTTCCTACTAACTCCATTTTTAGTTATTCTTTCATTCAGACTGCTTGCAAGCTTTTACCGAACACTTGCTATGTCCAACAGCTGCACTAAGTGCCAGAGATTAAAAGACAATCACTGAGCAGTCACTGAGAAGCAATCACTGAGGGCTGGGGATGTAGCTCAATGCTGCCGTGCCTGCCTGGCAAATGCAAGGTCCTGAGTTCGATTCCAGGTACGGGGTGGGGGGCAGAGTGATCACTGGAGTGAGGGGAGACACTGTGATACAATGTGACAAGGGCTCCCAGAGCAGAAGTGAGGAGAGCTGCGTGTGCATGTGAGAGGGACTGCCTGCCATGTGGGAGAGAGGTGGCTTCCATCCTCACAACAACCTGCCAGTTAATTGCTGTTGTTCATTCCCACTCACACATGAGTAAACTGAGTCTAGGAAAGCTCCCATGATTTGCCCAGATCACTCCAGAAGTAGAAGAGATTTGAGCACAAGTCTGACCCCAAAGTCCATATTCTTTCTACTACACTATGTTGTATCTGTACAAACAAGTACAATATGTTAAAATAATACAATCAATTTTTATTTGGAAGTGAGGACCTAGCTCTATAAGTGCTATATCATTTCTATTAGTCTTATCTTCCCCTACTCTTTCACTAATCCTAATTGATAATAATAACAGTAATAACAATGGTTAACATTCATTATTTCCTATGTCCTAGATACTTGCTGCTTAGTGTAGGCTCTCTCAATCAATCTTTGAAACAGGTAGGCTGTGGTAGTGTCTCTATTTTATAGAAACAGAAACTTGCTTCAAGAGTTTAGTGATGTGCTGTGGAGTGGCAAAGCTGGGATTTGATGCCAAACTTGATTTCAAGAAAAAGTTTTTAAAGCATTTCCTTGAAATACTCAAAACCAAACAAGTGATAGCCTAAAAATTAATTCTGATACTGGATTTTTTTTCTTTAGGGATTGGAGATGGAACCCAGTGCCTCACATATGCCAGGCAAGTGCTTTATCACTGAGCTATGCCCACTGCTCAGATTTTTTTCCCCCTGGTACTGGGAATCAAACTCAGGATCTTGAGCTTGCAAGGCAGGCATGGTGCCACTAAGCTAAATCCCTGGCCCTCAGATTTTTTAATTAGAAGAAAATTTTAGAAAGTAACCAACCTTACTTTCTTACTTCGTCACAACTTTACTTGGTCAGAACAAATGACTAAGATTTTCTCTTCAGTCTCTGAAGAAGATTTCTTTAGGGAATGTTAGTGATTCTATTTCATCTAGAATACTATGTGCTCCATTATGAGCTGTCCACATTGAGATTCTGGAACCCAGAGTTGCTCTGGGAGACAGACACTGGTGGCTGGGATATTTGGATTTGGGACCAAGGATACCAATATGAAGCCCTTTGTAGATTCTGTCTGAGCTGTGGGCTCTGGTGTTCCATCCCTCTGAGACTACTCACCACATCCTCCTCCTTGCCTCACAGGAATTTGGAGGCCTCTGGAAGGGCTGGATTCTCCACTACACTCCACAGGCAGCCTCTGCAGTGATGAAGCATTGGAAAAAGTTTGTGGGCGATGCAAGGGAAGCCTGACCGTGTTTTCTTAGTCAGCTCTACCCTGGCTGCTGGTGGCCGTGAGAGTCTCCTCACTCTGGAATGGGAATCAGCTTACACAAGGGGCTGACAACAAACGATGCTGTTCTTTAGCCACAGTCTTCAGGGCTCTGTACTCCTGGGTGGGGTACGTCTAGGCTGAAAAATCCCTAAATCCACCAGGCATCAGCATAAGGTAAATCTAGTCCAGGACTGAGGCAGAGATGATTTTTAGGGTGTCAGCTGTGCCTGTGGTCACCCTCTTCCTGTCTGCGGGGAGTTCAGACAGCTCAGGTATGCAACAGAGGCGGCTGGAGCATGGTTGGCTCAGGCTGGACTTGCAGGAGGGTAGCTCAGAGGCTGGTGGAGCCTAGAGGCTGGGACTCTATCTGACTTCAGAGAAGGTACAGGGATGTGATAGGCCCTTGCTCCGGGACACAGTGGCATACTCTGGTAGAGTTTGTGAATACCTTAGAGCCCCAGTTCCCTGCTGATGGAAAGAATTGTGCACTCTTTTTTAGATTGAGGAGGGTGTGAGAGAAAGGGGATCCCAGAGAGCACCACCTCCATATCTGTGGAACATCATGGTACCAGGCGGCCAGCAGATCAGAGTGAAGCATAGTCATCCCTGCATTCTTCAGCTGGTGCCCCTGCCCCACCTTGGCCTACTCACCCAAGGCAGCAGAGAATTCTGCAGGCAGCAAAGGTGGAAGTATAGATGATGAGGGAATTGAAGGGTTGCCTTTGATCTGGCAAGCTACAGCTTCCTGGGCTGTGTAAGATCCTTGGGCATATCTTGGGCACTAAGAACTGTGATAAATCTGTGCACTGGGGTGCTGTGTTTACCCAGGGGCAGTGCTAATGCCCCAGGTCTCCAAGGGCAGTATTGCTGGATTTGCGAAGAGCATCACAAAAAAGCACTAAGCACCCAAGGCCTGAAAAAGGAAGACTGGAGATCAAGACCTGTGAAATCACCTAGGCTGGGTCATAGGACATGGTGCTGACCTGCTCTGACTGTGAGGGAAGGTTTGGACCAGGAAGTTGATAAGGATTGGAAGGCTTTGCCTGCTGATGACCTAGGTGCTTGTTTAGAGAGTTTATGATCTATTTTGTACAGCAAGTGGGGAGTTAAGGCAGATTAAAGATTATGAAGCAATCCCAGTAGATGGGATGATTTATCCCTACAAAAGAACATGCACTTAGGGCCGGGGATTTAGTTAAATGGTTTCACCGCCTGCTGTGCAGGCACAAGGACCCGAGTTCAATCCCCAGTACCAGGAAAAAAAAAAAAGAACATGAACTGAACCTGATTAACGTTTGATACCTCCTTGTATCGTACATTTTTAGCAAATTTAAATGAGCAATTGCAATGGTCAATGTTGTACACACAGTCTCAGTAAGTGTTTATTGAATAAATCTGCAAAACAAATTAATTCAATTCAACAAATATTTGCCAGATGGCTAATCAGTGTCTTCATGGGAAATTAACATCTGGTTTAGTGGCTTAGTTTTTTAAAAAATTTAATTGGCACATAAAAATTGTACTTCTTTACAGGGTACCATTTGATGTTTTAATAAGTGGGTTACTGTTTTCCACTGTGAGTCGGTGAAAAATGTATTTTATGTTGTGAGCCAGACTTGGTGGCTCATGCCTCTAATTCCATTATTTGGGAGGCTGATGAAGGAGGGTCATAAGTTTGAGGCCAGCCTTAGCAAGACCTTGCTTTAAAATAAAAAAATAAAATAAAAAGGACTGGAGATGTAGCTTAGTAGTAGAGTTCCCCTGGGTTCAATAAGCAGGACTATACATACATACATACCCCAAAAGAAATATATTTTATGTGTGGCTCAACAGACACACACACACACACACACACACACACACACACACCCCTACAACAAAGATTTCATGAAACAACTTTCACTTTACTAGGTAAAATCCATTCTGATATTTTCTTTTCTTTCTTAAGGGACAGGGTCTCACTATGTTGCCAGTTTGGCCTTAAATTCCTAAGCTCATGTGATCCTCCCTCAACCTCATGAGTACCTGGGACTACAGCTGTGTGCCATCATGTCCAGCAGATATTTTCTATTCTATTTTACCTTTTTTTTTGAGAGAGAGAGAGAGAGAGGGGCTCACTAGGTAGATCAGGTTGAACTTGAACCCACTTTGTAGCCCAAGCTGGCCTCAAACGTGCAATCTTCCTGCCTCGGCCTCCTGTGTGCTAGGTTACAGCCATGTGCCACCATACCTGCCTCTATTCTATTTCTTTAACAAAAATGTTGCTTAAGGTCCGCTGATCTGATTTTACAACCTGTTAATGAGCTGCAATCTGCTTTTGGAAGACCCTGGATCCACGAAATTACTGATTTTCTCATTTCATTTTCACTTAGCTAAAAATTTGAGTGAATCTAGAAATTGGTGATCACAAGTAGATGCTCACTCACCTCCCAGTGTCAGGTACAAATTGTCTGTCGCTGGAGCCAAATAAGCAAGAGACAAAAAATTGTCTCCCATTAAGCCTAAAGAGAAATCAGGAAACCTATTTTTTCTGTTGCATGTCTCCCCACAATCCTGAGATCATCATGGTAGGCAATGATGAATGTCTCTGTCTTCACTGAAAACAAAGAGGCCTGAGGATGTGGCTCAGTGCTAGAGCACTTGCCGAGCACATGTGAGTCCTTGGATTTAATCCCCAGCACCACAAAACCAAACCAAACCAAACCAAGCCAAACCAAACCAAACCAAACCAATCCAAACCAAAAACAACCTACTTTCCACCAAATCTTTAAGAGTTTAGAACATAAGCAATTGTTAACTAAGGGAAAACACATCCGAAAAAGCCCCCTAATCCTCTGAAAATACTTTCAACTCTTAACTGAACATCTCATTTGCAACATTGGGTGAAGCCAGATCCTTTTTTATCATAAGAGGTGACATTGCTGGAGCAATCCAGGAAATGCTAATTCCAGGGAAAGTCTCTGATCCTAATGACTCAGATTCTTAGACTTATTACTGTACCCCACCCAGCACTGATCCTATCAGGGACTGACTACTTCTGTTCTTGTCTCCCCTCACCTTCGTATTATTTCTATGACATTCTGTTGCCATATATGACTGCATGGCAAATCTGTTTTTCTCCAAGAATATAAACTCCTTGCAGACAAAGAATTGTTTCTTTTCCATCTTTCCCATTGCTAGGCACAAAGCAAGTGTTTTGTAAGTGTTTGTAAGTGACTCAACAATATTAGTTCAAATCGGTTAGAAAAATATTAGGAAGGAAGAGTATTGGTAAGTTTATCTAATTAGGAAAAATGAGCTGCAAGAAGAAAAAGAGTAGATTTTCTGAAATAGATCTTGAGATCTAACAGATCATGACTTGGATAAGGCCCAGGTTAGGGTACAGTCCAAGATTTCCTTACATGTGTATAAGATGAGTATGCATACAGTTGTCATCCTTGTGTTGAGTTTTGCATCACAGGGCTTGGACCTATGAGACATCTCAAGAAATCTTCCAAGCTAGTGTCCTGCTTTTAAAGAGACTTTAAAAAAAAGATAGAGGAAAATTTCAAAAAAATTAAAGATTTTACACAAATTTACTCTTAGTCAATATAACGTACCTGAGAGTGCCATCCCATTGAAGGGCATCGAGCAATCCTCGGAACTCTAGAGATTGCAGATCCCTTGGGTATAGGGTCCATACATCAGACTCCTGTCACCAACGCCATTCCTACTCTACTCCTTATTTCTTGCTAACCATTTCCGGATTTTCTTCTGGGTGGTAATGTACCTTGGTCTAGTTGACAACTCATTATTTGTTTAAGCAAATTATGGCCATCTGTTTTCCCTTTGCCAGACCTCTGATTTCCTTGCCTCTCTTGCAATTGGAAAGGAAGAATCCACGCAGCTAGTTCTGGCTAAAAATATCTGAGGAAGTATGCTGAGGGACTCCTTGCAAGGACCTTGGTTTTCTGAGAGAAGGGAAAAAGAAGAAGCTGGTGTTTTCTTTTCCTATTTGTTCAACCTTGGATACAGAATGACATTCGGTGATAACAGTCCCCAAGTCATCTGGAGATGTGTAACAATCTCAGACAAACAGAAGGAAGGTACAATGCCCACAGCAGAGTAAGGTGATGGAAAGAACTGAAACTTTAAGCAGTGGGTTGCACCAATGCCAAGAACTCTATCTCTAGGTTCCTGTGCAATTTAAGACAAACAAACTTCTCAATTTCTTCTTTGTTTCAGATACTGTTGGATATCTTGATAATTACAGTTGAAAGCATTCTTAATTGATATGGTCAATAGTGATACATCAATGATCAGAAATTCTCAGTCCTACCAAAAAAACTTACTAAACCAATGGAGAACAATTGAATTTCTTTTAATAAAATGCCAACTTGGGGACTTTGGGTTTTCAAAAGAATTAATTCATACCTAAATAAAAATACAGTTGTGCTTCAGAATCTCTAGTGGATTGATTCCAGGACCTCCAGTGGATACAAAAGTCCTTAGGGGCTCAAGTCCCTTGTATGAATGGTATAGTATTTGCTCACTCTTCTGTGTACTTTAAGTCATCTCTAGAGTCCTTATGATACCTAACGTAACACAAGTGCTGTGCAAGTAGATGTACACTGTGTTGTTCAGGGACTACTGACAAGGAAGAAAAGTCTTCACGTGTTCAGTTCAAATGCAGTTTTTTTCAATTGTTTTCCATTTGTACGAAATTGAAGGTGACCTGAATTAGTGAAAAAGTTAAACTGCATAATATGAAAAGGTAAAGTGTTTCAATTACTTTGAAGTATTTACAGAATCTCATGTTAGTAAAGTTTTAGTAGATTACTTACATGAATTTTACTTTAAAATATAGGTAAGATTTGCTTCTATTACTGCACCATTTTTTTGTAACGAGTATCCCTAAAATACTTGAAGGTGCTAGAAGTTTTCTGATCTTTTATGATATTTAAACCTTCCTCTAGCCAAATTTTCTTGTATACCAATTTCTATGATTTGCCAGTTATAAAAGTCAAACTTCAAATTAACACTTGTCCAAAAATTCCAAATTATAGGAATCAGTTAGGTTTTTGTTTTTGTTTTTTGAGACAGGGTCTTGCTGTATAGTGCATGCCGGCCTTGAACTCATCAGCCCAGGCTGATCCTTCTGCTTCAGCCTCCTGAGTGCTGGGATCACAGACATGAGCCACCATGCCTGGATCAAGAATCAGTTAGGTTTTACTCCATAATAATAAAGATTGCTATTTGGATATATATGATCATACCTAAAGTAAAGAGATGGAAGCTAACTAGCTCAGGCCACCACAGGAGATCTTTAGAATACTCTTCTATTTTCTAGAACCATTGTTTACTTAAAGTCTGTGTTGGCCAGGGACATTGTGGTGATCTTTTGCAAACAGTAACAGGAGGATGAACTAACCACATGGTACTGGAGAGAATAGTTCAGTGTCATGCTGTGGGACAGTGTGGTGTGCTCTAAGAATGAATCAGGGAAATTTGTTTTGAGTTTTTAAATCTATTAGCTTCTTAAGGATTGCCACTTCAACTTTCATCTGTCTGTATCCTTGTGTAGAAGGTGTAATAAAAATAGTGAATATTTAAATTTAAAAAAATTTATTATACTAAAAGACACATTGTCGTTAATCCCCCTCAAAATACTCCCCCTTAGGTCAAACACACTAATTCACTGTTCTTGGCATTTTTTGAAGCAGTTCTGGAAGTCCTCTTTCATGAGTGTCTTTACTTGCACTGTCACGGCTGCTGTTCAGTGTCATGAATTGATTCAAAACATTTACCTTTCACGACCATTTTGACTTTGGTGAAGAGCAAGAAGTCACATGGTGCCAGGTCCAGTGAATAAGGTGAATGAGGAGAACACACCATATTGTTTTGCATGAGCCTGCCTTTCTGTTGGATGGCACTTAGCAGCAGTATTCAGTATTTTTGATCACATCTTGTAAAGACATGAAAAAGAACTTCCAGAACTGCTTCAGAAAGTGACAAGAACCATGGGATAAGTGCGTTCAAAGTAAAGGGAAGTATTTTGAGGGAGATTAATGATAGTGTCTTTTACTGTAATAAAAAATTTTAAACATTCACCATATATTTTGAGCACACCTCATATATAAACTGCATTATTTCCAAGATATACATTCAGAAAATATTTATTACAATTTTTTACCTAACCCCAAAGCGATGAAGTAACAATAGTAAGAGAAATACATGCTCAAGCCTGAATCAATGAGACTGGAATTTTTGCAAAACTTCTTCCTAACTGATATTCAGAGCAATGTGAAAGACAGAACAAAACACTTTTCCTCTCTCCATTACCAACTTAAATGAATAATGTGGCCTCTGAGTACCTGGTAGTGAGATTTCCCTTCATCATTTTCTTTGTTCAGAACTGTAGGTCTTGGACCCTGAGCTTCAAAGAACTGGTTGGAGACTTTTAGAAAGTCCTGCACTCAAAACTTGAAAACTAGCAAGTTAGAAAGTAATTCTTCATTTATATTTGCTTTAAAACATACAACTTTCATTACCCAATTTTGAAATTGTACTGATTTTCACAGAGTGTCAGTATTTATACAATCTTTTCAGAAAGAAGCATGCATATGGAACATCATGTTTCTCTTTATTTACCCTTTGATTTACTCCCTGGCCACAATTACCTGCGCCTCAAAGCACATTTCCAGAAAGTGTCCTGAAACTTCCCAGTGTGCAACCTTTCCTTGGTAACCATGTCTATTTTGATTGCAGCAGTAAAGTCACTATGGGCTAGAAAACCCTCACTTATAGCACGTGTTGCTTATTTTGATTTTAATTGCTATATATTTTAAGTGGAAAAGGAGCAGTGGATATCGAAAGAGAAAGAAAGAAAAATATGTCACAAAGGCCTTTAGCTAAGATCTTTCTGGAAAGATAAGAGCTTTCCATTCAGTATATATTTGAAATTTTGTTACCTAAAATACTTTAGCAAAATTTCTGTAACTCTATACTGTATTATCAAGTCATATCATGAAGACAAATAGTCCACTCAGCAGAAGTGGGAAGGGAAATGGTCGATTATTCTCCAATTCCAGTGACTGATCAACTTCAAGCTTTGACCAATAAGTTCATTCCTGATGAATTTCACAAATGCCCAAGAATGAGTGGCTACTGGGAAAATTGTGGTAAACCAATCCCTTTCATGGCCTAGGGTCCAGAAAATTCTATTAGTAAAGTCATGCTGGTTTCAGGCCACTAATTTCCCTGAAACTACTCAGGAAGTATCCTAACTCTCCACTTAATGGCCATAGTGGGTACATGTCAGCTGGTGATGGGTAGGGTTGCAATTTCCTCCCTTGAAGAAGCGGTGTGCCTCAGCATTGTATACAGTCACATCTTCATCATCAGTAAAGAGAAGTTCCAGGAACTGCTGGACTGGAGGAGGGTCATCAGTGTAATTCTTTATAAGAAACTCTTCCATGGTGGCATTGGCCCAAGAAGTAGCTATGGAGGTCTTCTAAGAACTGGCTATCTTTTATTTAACATGTGATAGGTATGACCACCCTCTGAGGCGATGTGTTCCACATTATCATGAATTCAATCATCTGTGCACTGAAACTATTTTGAGAAAACATTTGTCTGTACTGAACATGTGCAGACTTCTTTCCTAAACAATACAGAATGACAACCATTTAGACACATGCACATTGTGCTAGGTATTATAAGTAATCTAGAGATGATTTAAAGTGTACGGGAGAATATGCATAGGTCATATATAACTACTACGCCATTTTAGCGAAGAGACTTGGGTATCTGTGGGGTTTGGTATCCATGGGGGTCCTGGGATCTATTCCCCCCCTTGAATAGGGAGGATAGTAGGATGCCATACACACATCCTGTTGGTTCTATTTCTCTGATTCCCCAATACATCACTAGAGAAACTAAAGCATGTATTTCTCAGTATTGTCACTTCATTGGTTTGGGGTTGTGTCGTAGACTTAGGTCCTACTTCCACCACTGAGTCTGTTTTGTCACATACACAGTGACATGAAATGCTCTTGCTTTTCCTATCAAAGAAAACTATTTTCTTCAGGCTAGGAAATAGGATGAAGATGGGGCCTTAGAGGCCCAAGTCCTTGGGGCCTTTGCTCTCTGCTGCCCACCCTTCACAGCTCTGAGTGTGGATTCCTCCCATCTGTCTCTTGTCTCACCTTAGTCTTAGCCCTGACTCTGTAGAACGAACATCTTAATGCACATTGGACTGAAGAGCTTGTGACCTCTTTAAGGGCAGGGATCCTATAGGTTTAATCTTATATTTATCTTATTTATATTCCCTGGGCTCTAGTGCTGGGCAGAGAGCCAGGGACCTAGAAGAGTCTCCATAAATGTTTAATGAATGAATAAATATTTGCTAAATGGCACAGTCTGGGCAATCAAACACATATGATAAGCAAATAAATGCTGGGACTCTAAATAATCAGTCTCCAAATGGAAATTCAACAGGGTATGAAAGAGTATTTTTTAATATGTCGAAAGAAGGTCTTGCCCTGGAATGAGGTCAGTAAAATCTGTTTTCTAATGCATAGAAGAATAGAATGTGTGTGGGTTATAATCAAAATATTTATAACTTACAATCAATATCAAGGTCTGATGGCTTGACATTGGAATAAACACATGATACAAAATGCAAAACTTTGAAGTAGAAGAAAGCTCTGTAAAATCTGTAACATTCTAAGTACTCTCCTGACATCCATTCAGTGTTTCTCCATGCCTGGGATTGAACTCAGGGCCTTTCATATGAGAACTACAGCCTCAGCCTTATGAAGGGAATTTTTAAAAACAGAATGTCATTTAATGAAAATACTTTCTCTTAAAAAAAGGTATAAATGTCACCCTATTGTTAGATTTGGGGTTTATGTTACTTAATTATATTAAATGTAATTTCTATTCATCAAAGACAAATCTTCTTTACCCTATTTTTTTGAAATAATGCATGTGCAGCCTAACTGCATATTCATTTGGGGGAGTGCATTCTTAGCATACAATTTGTAATAATGAATTCAGCTTTCCTTTTATTCTAACAGTGGTTTGAATTTCAGGAACAAATAGAAAGCTAGAATTGTCCTTTCTCTAGGGACAGAGATGGAAAGGAGGAAGACTTTGAGTTTCATTCTTCCCACCCACTCAGCACTGTCCGATGAAGGCAGCAGGTGATTTGAAACCCTCTCATGGATTCAGGGCTTCTTTGGTCATGGTGACTCTGCACACACTGGAGCTCACCCTCAACTAGAGCTGGGTAAAGAGAATATGTTGTGTTTAGGTGCAGATTCCCCGAGATGAGTGTTGTCCCTGTGTGTACCTGGAATGTGCCAGTCGATGTTTCGCTATAAAAAGAAAAAAAGAGAAGAGAATATGTATGTAATGATATCCTCTATGACAATGTAGGAACTGTCAGGAAATGAATGAATGTAGTCTTTGTTCTCAGAAACATGAATCAAGAGGCAGACATCCCTTAGAGCACAGAGGAGCAGAGGCAGGTCTGCCTCCTTCCTCAGCAGCCCCTCCAGCAGCAGCCTGCTTCCTTGTGCCCTTCCTCAGCCCAGGGAAGGAACCTGCAGCCTTCTTCCTAATGTATTCTGTTGGGGGATGTGAACAGTAATGAAAAAATACCTCTCAGATTTTTTTTTGGTAGTACTGGGGATGGAATGGAAGATCTCATACATGCTCGGCTAGTGCTTTGCATTTTGAGATAGGATATCGTTCAGTTGCCCAGGTTGGCCTTGAATTTCTAATGCTCCTACCTCAGGCTCCTGAGCAGTTGGGGTTATAAACATGCACCACCACACCCAGGTTTTTTTTTTTTTATGCCAGAAGATAAAAAGAAAAAAATCTGTCATCTTTTTATTCTAATAATGATTATTGATTTTAGAGTTGGAAATAACAACTTTTAGTAAGAGAATTCAAATAATACAGAAGAGTACACATTTGAACTGAAAGCTTCCTTCATTACCTAATTACTCTCCCAGGAGACTCCGATTAAGGCTTTCTTCAATGTCTTTTCAAAAAGAAAAATAAAGGCTATATATCAGGGTATATTTCTTCTGAAAGATTTACACAAACTGGATTATAATATATTCTTTTGTACACCTTGCTTTTTTTTCACTTAATAATATACCTTGACTACTTTCTTAATTAACATATATAGATCTACAATATTGTTTTTATAATGCTCCGTAGTATTCCACTGTATAAAGATACTCTAATACCTTTAACCTGCCCCTGCAGATAAACTTTGGTTGGATTAACAATGTATACCCCTCAGTGAACACTTTTTTCATATATCTTGCCATCATCTTTCATATGTGTGCATAAGGTAATTGAGCCCAGAACACACAGTGGTAGAAGTTGTACACTGCCCCAAATCCTCATTTTGGTGGGCACCACTCACTCTGTAGATGCCATTTACTTATTGTGATAATTTTTGGGCAGAGACATCAAGTCTTTTGATGAAGGAGTTCCTCTATAATTTGTACAATCATCATGGCTGCAGGGTGAATCCCTGCAGAACTACTGAGTTCCAGGGCACATGCACATTAGAAATTTACTCTCTTTGTTCCTTGAGAAACAAAAAGACTCTAATAGAAGAACATTCCATGTACCCCACGTCATGTGTCTTGTAGTGAGCTCATCTTTAATCCCATAATACCAGCCTCCCTCAACTCCTTCAAAGCATTACTTCACTTTTCCCAAGATTGGTCATTTAATTTCTCCAGAAAAGAACAAGAGAGATCAGCACCTATATATTCAGGAACCACCTATAGGCCCCCTGATACTAAGAACAGCTCCTGTGTCCCCTGCTCGTGTTCATTCCTTCCGGCGACTGCTCATTGGGTCATCCTCAAAAAGCAAGGGAAAGCAGCAGCATGCAAATAGCCTGATTCTTCCATTGAGTTTTTGCTGCTGCTATTGTTTAGTTGCTCATTTTCTCACTCTTTCTTCTAGCCTCAGGTAAGCGAAAGTTGACTGTGCCTTAAGCAGCATAGTAAGTTTTAGATTTTAGAAATCAAACACTGTATCTGTCAAAGCTGATGACTGTTGTACCTCCATTTTGGAAGGAAAGTAGATAATATCCATCGCAAGCTCAGCCCTCTATCACACAGCCCTTTTGGACCTGGATTTGTTCTTCTCTTGGTCCAATTCTGCCCATATTACTCTCCTTGTCATGCGACACCTGAGTTTTTGACATTCTGGGAGTCTACCAGATTCTCCCTAAATGTGAAATAAAGGAAGAACAGAGGCAACTGAGAGAATGGGCATTTTAAGAGGAAGGAGCATGTTAAGGACATACCAAAACAAACCAACAAATCCCCCAAAACAAATAAGGACGGTGGGGAAGAGGGGGAGCTTCTGAAGGACGCAAGATGGGACATGGTAACAGGGGTTGGAGAAAGGAAGACCAGAGAATGAGGACAACGCCCAGGCGTGAATGCTGCTCAGAGCTGGAGAGGGGGCCGAACTGAGACTCACAGGGCTCATTAACCAGCCCTGAGCCCGGAAGTCCCCAACTCACTGTCCCTCAGCTTCCCCCCTTGTCCAAGAGGCATGAGAATGACACTTTCTCCAATCTGAGAGGACAAAATGACAGGGCACATGGACCCTTCGGGATGCTGAAAGCAGAGCTGAAGTCCCACGCAGACCCGTCTGGGGTAGGTTTGCCTTCCCTTGTTGCCGCCCCATTGGAGCTGCCCCTGCGGGCTTGGCAGAAACACGCCTGGGAATCTTAACCTTTTTTTTCGAGACTTCGTGACCTACAATGGATCTCTGGTAATTATCAGGAGGCAGATAGCCTAACAAAGGTTTTATTTTGTGTTTCCTTTTTGTATTAAAACTCTAATCTGTTCCTTGTTTCATCCCCAAGGACAAAATGCAGCTGAACACGGCCCGCAGTTGCATGGAGCACAGCGCTGTCCCTGGAGTTGGTTACAAAATTCTCCTTTCAGCGGGAGAAGCGCACAGGAGGAGCGCACGGGGGCGCTGGGTGCTCCGCGCTCCTGTCCTCAACTTCAGGTAAGGCCCAGAGCATTTCCCAGAGCCACTGTGGTGGAGCCCACCGGCTGGGCTGGAAAATGTTGACTAAGTTGGAGATTGCTTTATGGAAGCAGGAGTACCGGTGAGGGATGATGAGGAGGCGACTAATGTCTCAGGCAGGAAAGGCTTTTGAACTTCAACCTTTTTTCTTTTCTTTTCAACTGTTACTTACATTTATGTTATACTGAATTTATTCCTGGGCCATATTTTTTGTGGGGTCTCTCTCTCTCTCTCTCTCTCTCTCTCTCTCTCTCTCTCTCTCTCTCTCTCTCTCTCTCTCTCTCTCTCTTCTCTCTCTCTCTCTCTCTCTCTCTCTCTCTCTCTCTCTCTCTCTCTCTCTTTCAGTACTGGGGATTGAACTCAAGAGTCATCACACTGAGCTACATTCCCACCTCATTTTAATTTATTTTATTTTACCTTTAAAGACCGCTTTACTAGGTCGTTCAGTTGCCCAGGCTGGACTCGAATGTTCAATCCTCCTGCCTCAGCCTCCCAGAATGCTGAGATTACAGGTGTGTACCACCACGCCTGTCTGGGGTGTCTTTTTCTTTTGTGTAATTCCCTCTTCTGGTTTAGAAACAATCTGTTCTTTTTCACACATAGTGAGGACTATGTGTGCATGAACTTGAACATGAGCTCTGGAAGGACAGTGCCTCTCTTGGGGGCTTTGTTCACTCAGATGTGCTCAGTGATTGAAGAATCAGCAGCAAACCCTTAAAATCATTATTACTCTGCATCTTTATATTTGTGTGGCAAAAACTAAGCATCTTTTTGGGCCACAGACATGCTATGCTAATCCTGCTGCCTGGCCTGGGGGACACCCCCCAACTCTACCATTGTAATGACAGACTAGCACACACTGCTTCTGTTAAGTGATATTTTCAGTTGCTTGGTGGCTTTTTGGATATGTACACTTTATGTGTGTGTATTGGGAGTTGGACCAGGGGGCACTGAGCTGCATTCTTGGCCCTTTTTATTTTATTTTGGGACAGGCTTTCCATAAATTGCCCAGGCTGGTTTTAACTTGTGATACTCCTGCCACAGCCTCCCAAGTAGCTAGAATTGCAGGCATGTACCATCACAGGTGGCTGGATGACCTGGATATTCTTGAGCAGACATGAAGATTTGAATCTCTCAATTAGCATGATTTTGTAGGGTTTTCTGAGTCAAGTGAGCATCAGATCATTTTCAGAGATCACCTCAGGCCCAGAGGCCACAGGCAGATGTGGAAGCTATTCTTGCCTTCTGGTACTAATAATGACTGTCAAGTAATAAGGTCAGGAAAAGAAAGGCCAAAGAGCCATGGGGGAGGCGGGAGATAGCTGAGCACAGCTTTCTGGTCATAGTGTCTGTAGCTCTACCACAAGAGGGTCCTACTTCCACGTGCCAGAGCATATCTGAAGCCCAGGGAGAAGCCCAGTATTTTTTCTTATTTTGTGTATTTTATTTAAAGAGTCGAAGCAAAAAGACCATTGCTTTTACATTAAAACAAATGCATGTAGAGTGGTGGGAAACAAAAGTGGCAGGAGGGTTGAGCCTCCCTAGGACATCTGCTTGCCACAGACAGCTGTAACCATGCAGATGGCTGAGGCAGTGCTTTGGGACCACCGGTCACAGGGCTCAGCCAGGTGGCACTTGGGTGGCCTCCGGCTTGTACTGCGTCTGCCTGCCGGTTGCACTTCCCTTCTGTATTTCCTTGCTAAAAGGCATCTGTTCAGGCCAGGCACACAGTTCCTTCCTTTTGGGTTGATCTCCCAAGTGCCTGCCCTTTGACTCTCATGGCTCTTTGTCAACTCTTCTCTGTAGCACTATCTATTCCTACCCTGCAATAAGGACACATAAGGCCCAGAGCATATGTGTGTGTGTGTGTGTGTGTGTGTGTGTGTGTGTGTGTGTATTACTGAGGATTAAACCCAGGGCCTTTGCACCTAGGTATATCCCCACATTTTTCAAATATTCTTTAGTTTTAAATTTTGAGACAGAATATCCTTAAGTCACTAAGTTTCCCAGGCTGGGCTCCAACTTGTGATCTTCTTGCTAAGATCACAGGTGTGCACCACCTCGCCTGTTTAATGCCCAGTCTTAACAACTCTCTTGTTGGTTCTCCTTGGGGACAGTTGGAGTGTTGGTCCCACCACTGAGCATTCTATTGATGGAAGTAGGGTCTCAATAAGCATTTGAAGAATAAATGAATGAGAAGCTGGTATTCCCAATCTTTTGCTGTGGAGGCAGTTTATTTTATTTTATTTCATTTATTTTATTTTATTTTTTTCAGCGCCAGGGATCAAACTCAGGGCCTTGTACATGCTAGGCAACCATTCTACCACTAAGCTATATCCCAATCCTTTAAAAAAATTTCTTTTTTAGTATCAGGAATCGAACTCAGGGCCTCGCACTTGCCAGGCAGGTGCTGTGCTGCTGAGCTATATCCCTGGCCCTAAAAAAAGTTTTTTTAAAAAAATCTTGAGATAGAGTCTCACTAAATGGCTAAGATGCCTGGGCTGGACTCAAATTTGTGACCCAGAGTGCTGGGGTTACAGGCATGTGCTACCATATTAGGCCGATTTTATTTCTTTTTAGAACTGCAAATCAAGACAAGATTTGGCCCACTTTAGGGATATTTCCTGAAGGGTGATGAAAAGGAGGAAATGTAAATCCCTCCCTTTAGACAAGTTCCTGCATTAGACAATGCACATTCACACAAGGAGATGCTTCTGCAATCCTGAAACCTAAAATAAACCATTTCGATTGGTGACTGTCATGTGTCCACATTTCCTCAAACAAACTGTAAAGCGACCGATCAGTTTCATTTTGCCCGTTGCCCTTTTCTTCAGGAGTCTCTTCTCCCAATAGCAGCGACACCCATGTACTTCTGACACACAGGAAGTGCTAACCGAAAGTAGAACCATTAAACAATTAAATCAAATAATTGTGGTGTGTTGCTTTTAAGGACCTCATGTCATCAGTATATCAATATGTGACAATCAATTATCAGAGAAACTTCCTGTAATTCCCAGAACTGCGCTGCGGCCCAGAGCCATGTAAGGAGATGGCTGGGTTCTCTGACTTGGAGTCCCCTTATGTTGGTGCCGTGTCTGGGACACTCTGGGGCCTTGAGTTATACCTATGCCTTTGTGAGGAGTGTGTGATACAGCTGAACTGAGACCACCACTGGATCAGAAGGGTCTCTGAGGATCAGGCACAGTTCTGACCCTGATTTCCTCTGTGGCTTTAAGCCAAACACAGAGATTCTGCAGGTTAATTTTTCCTATCTAGCAGTAGAGAAGACCTTGGCAAAAGCTTCAGACTTGAATAAGATGTAACATAGAAAGAAGGCTCAGTAATAGTGTGGGGCTGTAGAGTGCATGCCTCGCATGTGCAAAGCTCTGTATTTGATACCCAGCACCACAAAAAATAACTGGGCAAATAAATACATAAGGAAATCAGTTAGTGATTCTGACTGTGTTTCTGTCCATGCAGCAGTGCAAATTTCAGTTCTGGTTTATGAGTAAGATTTTGCAGACTCAGTCACCCTGCGAACTTCCCTTCTCCTATCTCCTTTGTTCCAGGCATAATTCTATCTGTCTTTTAGTCATTCTAAAGCACTACAAGGATCAGTTTCAGTACATGGATTATCTCTTTACATATTATTACATACTCCCACTCTTACAGATAACCTACCAATCTTTTACCTAAAGATTAAGGTTAATTGAACTTGCATTCCTCAGGATGTCGTATTTTCATGATGGTCTATTTTCATCTATGTGGCTGTCTCCCAGTTCCTGGCAAAGGGGGAGCTACCCCAGCCCTCCTCTCCAAAGCTAACTTATATTCTGTGCCCATAAAACCTCCTCTGTATCTTCTTGTTACACTGTCACTACTACATGCCATCCATATTTTAGGGTTCCATTGCAACTATTTTCAAATATGCCCAGGTTTTATTCTATTTTTATGCTTTTGGTTTTGTTTTGTTTTGTTGAGACAAAGTCTCACTGTTTGGCTTAGGGCAGTCTTGAGCTTGCTGTGTAGTCCAGACTGGCCTCGAACTGGAGATCCTTTTATCTTGGCCTCCTGAGTGTTAGGATCACAGGCATGCATCACCACACCCTGCTTTATTCTCTTTTTAAAAGTACACAAGAAAACCAGAATGCCTTTCCTGACCTCATTCTCTCTTCTAGTCTATTTATTGCTTTCCTTTTGCAGCAAGGCATCTCAGTTTCCTCTCTCCTTGTGGCCCCTTGATTTGGCAGCCTGGTTTCCTTTTTCCAACACTATTGACATTGCATCCTCCAAAGTCAACAGCAGTTCCCTTGGAGCCCAATCCAGCAAGGTTTTGTTTTAGACTCATTCTTATTTACTCAGGAGCATCACTTTTCTTTCCCTTACTCTGATGTACTTCTCTTGTTTATATTTGTCCACCTATCTCCTAATATGATTTTCCAAACTGGTCCATGGGATAGCAGCCTGGTGGAGAGTCCAAGATCTTGCAGTAGTGAGCCTATGGTTGACTTCTAATTTTGTCACTAATCAACTGCATGACCTTTGGCAAAGTAATTTCTCCTGTCTCAGCTTCCCGAGTTTTAGAATAGGGGTGACAGGAAGAACTCTCATCTTGGTTTGATGTTAAAATTGATTGGGATAGTCTATGTAATATTTACTGCAATATTTGGCATATGAAAGTATTCATTCATGTTATCTATTGGTATAACAATAAGCTCCTAGCCTGTGGTGGTGGTCACTCATGTTATCCCAATGCCCTGGGAGGCTGGGGCAGGAGGATCACAAGTTCAAGCTCAGCCTGGGCAATTTAGCAAGACCCTGTTTCAAAAATGAAAAAGAAAAACAAGGCTGAACATGTAGCTCAGTACAAACACCCTGGATTCAATCCCCAGAACCAAACCAAACCCCAACAAAACCCAATAAGCTCTTGGGTCTGTGAAAACTGACCTCCCCCCACCACTTTTAGAACATATGGCCCTCATTACCCAAACCAGGGCCAGACAACAATTAATTATTGATACACAGGTTTCCACACGTGGTTGGAGAGCCCAGTGAAAGCAGAATGAAGGGCGAGGGAGGGCTGAAAATCTACAGGGACTGTAGTAACCAGGTTTTTATGTTGTTTTGTTTTTAGCAATAAACCACTCACATTGTTGAGGGTTCAAATCTCTCCTTTCGGGATATACGATGTTTGTTGAGCAGGAAAGGGTCGTCAAAGGTTAAAGCTCTAGTTGTCGGTTCGACAGTCGCAAGGGGCTGCTTGGCAGGCACACTGTCCCATCTCAGATAAAATTCGGGTTTTCACGGGTGCCGGGAAGCCGCGAATTGAGGGATGGCGCTATCTAGTGACAGAACAAGGGAACGGCGCTGAGCGGAACCGTGTCCTTTGGTGCAGGGGAAGGGGCCTCCGAATTAGCGTCCTTTCTGGAGAAAGTGGGGTGAGGCTGGACAGGAGAGAAGAATTTGGGGGTGGGGCGGAGAAACACCTCAGCACAGCGCAGGGACGCGAAGGGCACGGGCGATGTTTGTGCCACTTGCAACAACCTTGTCAGTATCACTCGAGGGCAACTCCCTCCCCCACCTTGGTACCACACACGCTGATTTTTCTCCCCCCATTGACTCTCACTTTTCGGCACTCTATGCAGGCCCGTTATTCTGAACTGACCCCGCTTCATCTAATTTCCCTTTCTGTGTGTTAGGAATTCAGGGCTGGGAAGATCTAGCCGAGTCATCACACTGGCTGCCACCCGGGAACAGCAGCCCCGCGAGCAAGGAGCACCGAGCACCCAGGACCCGGCCGCTGCAGCGCCGCGTCACGTGTCCGCCCCGGACCGCAGGTAAGGGCGCCACAGGCCGTGCCGGCTGCCGTGCCGGCTCCCGAGCCGTCCTGGAGGGAGCTCTGGTCACCCGCTGAGGGAGCTGGATCCTAACTAAGTGTGTAACTAGCTGGTGATGTTCTCTTTGGAAAACCCAAGTGGGCAGTGTTGACCATGAAGCCGATTTCTTTTTCTTTTCACTAGTTAATCAGGCACAGAAGGGTTACAGATCCTTATACAGTCAGCAAAGAGCCTTAGGATGGGAGGGACTGAAGGGAAGGCATTGGTGCTTCCTTCAAACAGAACAGACTAATACTCGATCGGCATACAGGGCCTTGTCTTGAAGCTGGATATAGAGTATAAAATAGTGATAAAAATGTAGAGTTTGGAGTCTTGAACTCCTCTATGCCATTACCATTTGATGTTTGCTGAGTTGTGTAACATTACTCTAAGTCCTGGTTTTTTCTTTCCTAAAATGAAGATCATTAAACACCCCTCAAGGTTAGAGAGGTTTAAATGAAATACGGTAAAAGCTCTCTTACTTGAGAGATTGAGATTGGATTTCAGAGAATCAATGAAGAAGTAGGGTATCATAAAAGTAGAGTAGCGTATCATAAAAGATGATATTGTACATACTGCAAATATTATACCGGAAAATACAAGATCTTTATGAGGGCCACAGTCTTTTATTCAAATAGCTGGCTTTTTGGAGTTGCTTTCTTGCACTAGTCACATGCATCGTACTATATCTGTGAGTTCTAGCTTTGGTTTCTTCAAATGTGGTGAGAACTTAAAGATACCCAGGAAGGCATTTATAAAGTCACCTTCTACAGAATCATTCCAATTCCAAAAATCATTCAAGATTACTAAACTTTTCCCAAACTTCTACTGGCCACATGCCTAATTAGCAGCTTCCCCTTGAGGAATCCTTCTGAAAATTCAACCCTGCTTTCACAGAAACATCTTCCTTTCCTTGTATATTCATATTTTGGCAGTTTATATACTGTTTGTTTAAGTTTCCTAGTTATAGGTCTGGGAATGTACTTCAGCAGTAGAGCACTTGCCTAGCACATGAGAGGCCCTGAGTTCCGTCCCCAGCACAGCAATAAATAAATAAATAATTAAGAATAATAAATCCATTTCACAGCCTGAATATCAAGTACAGATGGTGTGAACTGCTTCTTGGTAAGCATGTCACGTCCAGGAGCAGAAGAAAGAGTGATTATGGTCAGCCAAAGCAGTGTTTTGGTGTACTTCATAGAGAGCCTGGAGAATCCAGCTACCCTCCCGCGACGGTTGAGCAGAGATCAATTAAAACAGCTTCTCCTGTGCAGTATATAAGATACAGAGTCCACCAAAAAAGAAAGTATATACACTTCAGGATAAGAAAAACTTGTATAAGTATTTTAATACTACATTTATTGAGACATCATGAGATTAATACAATTTCCTGTGGCCTCTACAATTATAAGAGATGCTCAAAGTGGTGGTCATTAGCTTCCAGACATTTATTAGTACAGTGAACTGCTGCCTGGGGATCCGTGGTCACTGAGATTGCTGTACATGCATTTTCAATTTCTTCTTTAAGGGCCAGCAGTGTAGTGGGTTTTCTGTGATATATGACATCTTCTCCGGTCCCCTATATGAGGGTAACACCATCTGTTGAAAAAACATCGTATTTTTCTTTTCCTGAAGTGTCTATACATTTTTTTGGTAGACTCTGTGTTTCATCTGGTGTAGCATACAAAAATGTCCACCCAATAGCTAGTGACTTTGCATATTATCATTAATGAGTTCAGAGTTGAAAGGATTGTTAGAAATATAGATTTCTTTCCTTATTTTACAGATGAGAAAAAGATTCAAGTTTGTAAGTTTGTTTGTAAGTTTGGCTTTCACAGTGTTGATCATAAACCTAATATGTTGAGTCAGATGGATTTACATTTGCAAAGGCATCTGGGAGTTGGCACTGAACAATCTTTTATGTTACCCCAAATCCCTTTCTTTTTACACTTGATCTTAGCCAAAGGCTGAGAGGCGATATCCCTTTCTTTTTGGTAAGAGCAAGTAGAACTAGGACATGTTGATGAAGACCAGGCCAGGGATCTGAGCCCAGTGTACACAGGAATTCCTTCCCAGTGGAAGAAGTATTCATTGAACCATGTGCACAAGATGAGCAAATCTACAAGCACAGCATGTCCTTGGCCTCAGGTTGGCCAACCCTGGTCACACCAGGCCAAGCACCCATGATGCTTGTAGACAGCTACCAGAAAAGCTAACCTCTAATGGGAAAGACTGCTGTTCAAGGTTGTCTCGGACCACCTAGGAAGAGCCAGACATCTAAGAAATGTTGGAATCTGTGTACCAGGTCATTCATAGTATGTTTAAAATGTTCCTCTCTGACATCCTGTGTTGCAACAGATGGAAATGATCTTTTGTTTTGATTGGATTGGGCAGAAAGTACATAACTTGTTGGAAGAGGGGGAGGAGGAACGTGCAGGCAGGAAAGGGAGCCTGTGAGTGGTGTGGGTCCTTTAAGAAGCTGGAAGCTCAAGGGACAAAGTTCTGGGTCAGGGCCTTGTGACCCTAGCTTGTTTTATTTATTTTAAGGAAACTTTTAAGAATAGCATGCTGGAAAGTACACAGACCATAGTTATTCAGCTTACTGTGTTTTTGGTCATTGCTGATAGTGCCGGGGATTGAACCCAAGGCCTTGTGCATGCTAAGCTCACACTTTACACTTTACCTCCAGCCCCTGCTGTTTTGTTTTGTTTTTGTTTTTTTGGCCCTAGGGATTGAGAGATTGCTAGGTAAGTGCTTTAGTGCTGAGCTACACCCCTAGCCCTTTAAAACTTTTCTAAAATTTTGAGATAGGGTCTCTCTGGGTTGCTTAGACTGGCCCCAAACTTTCAATTCTTCTGCTTCAGCTTCCCAAGTAGCTAGGATTACAGGTGGGCACTGTCACACCCAGCCCCACATGATTTTGTTTTGATAGTTATCTTAGTCTATTCTCTGTGGCTAATAACACAGCCTCATGGATTCGGAAAGTTATAAAGAGAAGAGAGTTATCAAGGTCACAGGGCTGCATCAGGTGATGGACTTCTTGCTGGTGGAGTTCTGAGGTCATGCAGGATATCCATGAGTGAAGGACAGGGAGCATAAAAGAAATCCAGCCAGGGCTGGAGATTTAGCTCAGTGGCACCGTGCCTGCCTTGCAAGTGCAAGGTCCTGAGTTCGATCCCTGGTATGGGGCGGCGGCGGGGTGGGGGGTGGGAATCCAGCCAACCTGTTTTGTTTAGCAGACCCATTGAGATAACCCTTTAACCCATTAATCTTTTAATCACATCAGTGGATTATTCCATTCATAAGATCAGAACCCTAACTGCCTTTTAAAGGCTGCACCTGGTCCTCCTCTTAATAGCTCATAATTATTAAATTTCAGCATGAGTTCTGGAAGGGACAAACCAACTCAGATCCTAGCAATAGTGAAATTCATGGGGTTCCACAAACATATGCCATCAATCCTTTGTTCTCTGCAAAGACTCTGACATGCTTCCCTCTCCCCAACAGCCCACCTCCTCCTGTGACTGCGGGGGTCTCTGCTGATGCCTGGGCTCAGCTTTCTGGAGTACCCGATTGTGGGACTGATTTCTAGCACAGGGGCTTTTATATACCAAGCTGTGTATAGCACCACTAGGCATCTTGAGTGAAAAGTAAGTGCTCAGGCCCGATGCTCCCTGAGACTCTGACCATATACCAGGGGTGCTGAAAGAGGTGCACGCCCAGCACCCCTACACAGTGAGAAATGCTTTGCTTTCGCACCAGACATCAAGATGGGCTCTCAAAGGCAACATACAAGACTGAGAAAATCACAAAGCAAGGAGGTGGGAAGGGATTATGGAGCAGGTGGGGAGCAGAGGATGTGGCCTGTGTGTTTCTCTAACCGAATGCTGAATCCTCTGGGAAGGATGGCTCAGCTCTCCTTTACTTTGCCCTGTTGGAGAGCCTTCTCTGATCTTGAATTCTAGACCTGCTTATTAAGATGAGGCTGGCTGCTTGGCTTCAGAAGACTGGGGAAGCCGCTTTGGCTGGCTGAAACCCTTAGCTGCCCTGCTAATCTTGCAACAGAAGTTGAGCATGAAAACCAAGGGAACAGGTTGTTTTCCTTCACAGTGGAGAGCAGCTCCAGGTGTGATTTCTTATGCCTTGGAACACAGACACCTGCTGTTTTACAGTGAGGCTGGACTCTCCGTGGTGAGCAGACTTCCAGCCTGTGGGACTTGTGCTTCTTTTGAGCTCCGTGGACCCATTGGCAGGCATCTGTCAGCTCTGATGCAGAGCCTTCCACCTGAGGAGTGGCAGATTCCACTGAAACAGAAGACTGTGTAAAGAAAACCCCAGAAAGAAGCAACAAAACATTTTTGTTTGCCTCAATATGAGTTTATAATCCCTTTCCTCTGGAAGAGAATGACTTGTGATACTGTGGTTTCTTTCACTTACTGCAGCAATTCTCAAAGTGTGGTCCCTAGGATCTGAATCTGAAACTCTTGGGACCAGGCCTGGCAATGTGTGTTTTAACACATCTGCCAGGTGATTCTGATGCATGCTCAAGTATAAGCATCACTGGCTTCATGATAAAGCCCAGGGCCTGCCTTCAATTCAACAAAGAGAACTGCGATTCAGCCAGGTGACTAATGCAAGGAGAAACTCTCACTAACTGGATTGAAGGCGGTAGTGCAATTTTCTGGGTTTATATTTTGGTCCCAACAGAGGGTTACTGGCCAAAGATGAAGGAGAAACTGGAACTGGGGGTGTGGAAGTGAAGAGCTGTTTTCCTGGACCACTCCCTTGTCTTGTGAACAAGACAGCATGACCGAAACAACCTGGGGCAAAGGTGACAGGGAAACTAAGTCTGTGCTGTGCCTGCCTGCTGTCAAACCTGGCCAGGTGCATCTGTGTAAGAGGGCTGGGACTCTATCAGGTAGGAATGTGTCCCATGTTTGCCCAAGACTCTTGACTTTAACACTGGAAGTCCCATGTTCTGGGAAACCCTCAGCCCTGGGCAAACCAAGGCAGCTGGTCACACTCACTCTAGTTCAGTGACTACTCACTGAATTATGTGGCAAGCTCTAAAAATTGTTGGTGCCTGGGCCCAGCCTTGATCTATGGCAGTCAGGGTACCGGATGTTTAAAAGTACTGTACACATTGATTTGCATTTTTCCCTTTGGCAGTCTGTTTTGAAGATCATTTCGGCACGTGTAGGGCTACCCAGTATTCATTGTAATGACTGCATAGCAGTTGTCCTATAGTAGAGTTGTAACATATATTTAATGTATTTATGTTACAACAATGAAAGGACACAATGTTCATTATAGTGCGATGATGCCTATCTTTTATGTGTGAAGAGTGACCAAAAATACAGTGAATGTTTAATGAAAAATTATTACAGTAAAAGACACATTGCCATTAATCCTCCCTCCAGAATATTCCCCCCTCCCTTCAAACACACTTATTCCAACATTCTTGCCACTTTCTGAAATGGTTCAGGAAGTCTTGTGTGTGTTTAGTTGTGCTGTTGTGGCTGCCTGGATGTCCTGAATTGATTCAAAATGTTTACCTTCCATGGTCATCTTGAGTTTGGGGAAGAACAAGAGGTTGCACAGTGCCCAATCTGGTGACTGAGGTGGGTGAAGACACACCATAATGTTCTTATGAGCCTCTTTCTGTTGCATGGCACTCAGCAGCAGCCTTCACCACATTTTTAAAAAAATCATACCTCATAAAGATACTCACAAGAGAGAACTTCCAGAATTGCTTCACACCTCGTGTACCTTTGAGCAGATGATGTGCTAATAATGTCTGTACGATTGAAGAATTTCTGAATGAAAGAATAGCTGTATTTTAAGACAACAGGATACAGAACCCAAATATCCTCTGTAAAGGAATGCCACTGACCTTCTTAGGGAGCTTTAAAAAAGCCAAAATTTGAATTTACTCTTTACTTCAAGTCTTGAGGAGTGTGGGGGTGAGACAAGAAATCTGTTTTATTTCTTGGGTGATTGTGATAAAGAAGTCTGCAGAATGGAACAGGGAGCCAGAGATGGAGCTCCCCAGGAGCCCCAAGCTGCTCCTCCTCAGGAGCTGCTTCAAGCTGCTGTTTACCTTTTTGTGTGATTGTCCTCGCTCCTCACCAGGATGAAAGTTCCTAGAGCGAGGCCTGGAGTGTTGCCTCTGTATATTCTCATCCACATGGTGATTTGGGCAGCGGTGTTCATTGCGGAGAAGGCTGCACATGGGTGTTTGTGGCTCATGTGATGATTTTGACTTTTTTTTCAGTTCCATGGACCAAACACAGAGACTCCTGGGCCAACCCCTTTCCATCCCTACTTCCAAGCCCAAGAAGAAAAGAACATCAATGATGTTTTTCTTTTCTAAGGTCTGACGAGAAACATTATGAACAAATGCCCCTTCCCTGGAGATGTGTGCCTGCTCGGTCTGTCATCAGTTGGACCTGCCCCATTGAGGGTCCCTCTGAAACCAAATGTGTTCTTTTACCGTAAATTATAGGAAGACAAAAAGACGAGTTGAGAAGGATTTAACTTGCTGCTAACTCAATGATAAAAATGTAGAATGAACGGCAGTGAATATTCAGAAATAACAATGAGGCTTGGAAATTACTCAGCTGGATCTGCATCTTCCCCGCCCCACACACTTACTAAGGATGGTGGGGAGATAGGTGGCTTTTGTCTCTGGTCTTGTCTGAATCTTCCATCATCTTGGTTCTGACTCTAATAGAGGCTGCCTTGTTCTGTGTTCTGAAGGACACCAGGGCCTGCCTGGTACCCATGCTCGCCTGCTTACTACAGAGGGCAGCTCATCTCGACCCATCTCTTGCCCCGCAATTACTCACAGCTGAGTCTTTGAAGCACAAGTTGCTGCATCAGACACAGAGTGTTTTCTGACTTGAATTATTTATGCATTCCTCTTCCTAATCTTTTCTTTTTTGGTACTGGGGATCGAACTCGGGTCCTTACGCTTGCGCAGCAGGCAGGGAAACCACTGCGCCAAATCCCCAGCCTCCTCTTCCTAATCTTAGCACAGAGGCCTGCATCCTGGATTGAGGATGGTCTTTAAGGGCCCTGAGATGTTTGTAGATGGCTAAGAGATGCTTGCGGATGAGCTTTGCCAATTGTGCCACATGGTGTTGGCAAGTTGAGTAAGATGACAGCTGAGAATGGACCCTGGAATTAGCCATACAGTGGGATGGAGATGGGTGATCAGCCTGACTACAGAAGGTTCAAAGGAGGGCAGGGGATTTAGCTCATTGGTGCCGCCAACTGCCTCACAAGGGCAAGGTCCTGAGTTCAACCCAGTACAAAAAAAAAAAGAAGATTCAAGGGAGAACAGGAGGACCTGGGTGTGGTGGCACATGCCTAATCTCAGCATTCAGGAGGCTGAGACAGGAGGACTGCTGAAAGATCGAGGCCAGCCTGAGCTACATAGTGAATTCAAAACCAGCCTGAATTACACAGAGAGACCCTGTTGAGAGAGAGAGAGAGAGAGAGATATTAATTGAGATTGGAAAAAGCAAGTACTGCATAGACCTGTCTTTCAGGGCATTTAGCTATGAAGTGGAGCAGAAAAATGAGGAGCTGAAGGAAGAAGAGAATCTTTAAGGTTGGAGGGATAACAGCATCTCTTATACCATGAAAAGGAGCCGTATTCTCACATCAACCCCTGTGAGGTTCTTTCTTCTCAACTCGTCACACCTACCACTGCTATAAAGCATCTCTATAATTTCCCCAAACCCACCTTGACATGAGTCCTGCATTATTTTTCTTCCTCCTTTTCTCTTCCTCCATGATGCAGATCAAATTAATATAATTTGCCAACAGAATCAGGCATCTCTGGGTATGGGGCCATAGCTCAATAGTACAGTGAGTGCTTAGCATGCACAAGGCCCTGAGTTTGATCCCGGAAACACACACACACACACACACACACACACACTCACACACACACATTTAGTTGGAGAACGAAGGACAAAATTGAGCAGGCAATGATAGGATTCTCTCTAGAAAGAGGAGACAGGGTTAGGTCTGGGTTCACAATATGACTCCAAACAGTCCCAAATTAATATATTTTTGACCCATCACCCAGGTCTCTTGGAAACTGAGGCTCCAGAAGCGGGAGCCTTTGAAGAATGTACTTTTCATCTTGGCAGAAAAAGCCTGGGACCCCAGTGCTAAAAAGCGCCACCTGACAATGAGAGGCCTGGGAACCATGGCCTGTGAAGCCCCCAACCAGGTAGGGAAGGGAGGTGAACTCGGCGGATCTTCTCAACTCTCCAAGACTCATGTGTGGAGTCCCCAAGGCTGGAGCTCCTACCTGGTAGATTGGTCAGCTGCTGTGTAACATATCACCAGAAGCTCAGCACACAGAGCAGCAAGTGTTTGTTACTTCACCGTGTCGGTGGCTCAAGGGTCTGATTTAGCTCAGCTGGGTTCTCAGCTCAGGATCTTGCACAGCCTGGACCAACCATACTGTGTTCCTTCCCAAAGCTCAGGTACTCTCCTGAGCTTACATGGTTTTGGGCATAATTCAGCTTTTCTGATTGTAGCACTGAGGTTTTGATTTTCTTGCTGATCACCCTTTCATGACACGGCAGCTTACTTCTTCAAGGCTGGCAGGAGAGTGTCTCTCATTATTGTCTGCTACAGCGGAGTCTTCTTGAATGTAAAGTAGCCACGGGAGAGCTACATCTTGTCACCTTTGTATAATCTATTAGGCTAGAAGCAAGTGTGGTTCCTTCCATACTCAAGAAGAGCAGATTATACAAAGATGTGGCTCACTCAGGGTCATTTAGGCTATCGCTCCTCACCACTATCAGTCATGGTACACAGCTGCAGGTAGAGCTGACACTTGCTGACATCGCCCTCCTTGGAAATTTTCTCATAAGTTATATTTCTTCAGTAATGAAGTTGTTTACACCTCTTCCTTTAGCATCTGTTAACTTCATTACCATTTAATGACCTCCCCATTTTAAGGCACTCAGTACTCCTCAAGCCTTGGACTCACCACAGTCCACCAGCCTCTCTCCAGGGCCCTCCCCAGCGCACCCATCCAGCTCTTGCTTTCTGTTGTCCTTCCAAAGCCAGTTGGGCTCTTGGGTTGGGTTAATGGAAGCATTTGTATTTTGATGAGAGTTGTGGCAGATCCTGAATAATGCCATGGTCTCTCAGTATAAGACCTAGGTTACTGGAAGATGGAAGTGGTGTTGCTTTTCAATTCATAGAGAATGATTCCTGAGCGATTAATGCTTTTCAAACCTTGATAACATGTGAGAAAGTATAAGAAAATCATGCTAGACCTGCTGGTGCACGGATTGTACGACCCTGTGAGTTCTGAAGTCACCCATGAGAGTATGAAGGCTCTGACCATCATCCTGGGCAAGCTACACGGGAAAGGTCTGGGCTCCTTCTTCATAGACATCACCCTTCAGACCAGGACTTTATTGGATGATGTAAGTGAGATGATGCATAAAAATTCTGGGGTATTGAAATCAAAGTGGGATTAGAAATGAGAGCACTGCTTAGTTAGTGTGTTGCTCACGGTACAAGGTCAGTACCAGTCACTCATTTATTTATGAATCTTGTTGAGAGAGTGGTACTTTTTGGGGGGGGGGTTATGGAGAACATGAAAGTTGTACAGCATCCCTTCATACCCCTCAAAAAGTTTTTATTTTAGTAGAGAAGTGAAAAAAAATATACATATATACCAATTATGATGATGATGTTTCCCATAGTCAATGCTCTCTTATACATGCAAAAATATCAATAGTTAGCATTCAGTGAGCTTTTCCTATGGGCCATGCATAGTGCTAGACAATTTACATGGATTAGCTCATGTTGCCTTCACAGTAACCTGTGAGGTAGGCACTGTAATTACCCTCACTTTATAGATGAGGAAACCAAAACACAGAAAGCTTGGACCCTGCCCAAGGTTTGAAGGACAGTAAGTGGACATGAAACCAGGCCTTCTGGCTATATCACATGCATTGTCAACTATCAGGTGACAAGATGGGCCAACCAAGGAGAGCACTGGTCCAGCATTTAACCTGAAATCATGAGGCATCTGAGACACCTGGCTTGCAAGCTATCAATTTAGCCTGCCAGTTATTCTCTGAAAGATAAGACCAGTTGATCAGGGAGCAGACCTTTCATTTTCTACCCAAGCAACTTGCATCAGCTCCCCACACTCTTGAGTCCTCCCAGAGCCACACTGTGCCAGGTAGCTGTACCAGTTCCACAAAAGAATAAGAGGCCTTGAGATTATGAAACTTGGGGCTTTTACAGGAGACGCTAGCACATTTGTCTCTCCTTCCTCCAGAGAGAGACAGATGTTTGCTCTTGAATGAATATAAACTAATCCTCTCTGAGGAGTGGAGAGGAAGGTGTCTACCTCACCACCGTGGAATGTCAGCAGATGTTTTGGATACAGGTCCTTAAATCTCTCTAGAGGTCCCTTCTGAACTTCAGGACTAGCTTGTCATTTGCCCATAATTATAACTCCACTAGCCTATCATTTTTGGCCATGGAAACCTTGGCCATGTAGAAGAGGGAAATTCTCATGCAGAGTTGTTTGGTGATGGTTTGTATCTCCCTCAGAGATAGCACTCCTCACTGTCTGCCTTACACCATGTTCACTCACGCATGTGCCCCCTATTAGATGATGGTCCGGCTCCTGGGGAACAGACACCAGTGTTACCATTCCTGCACCTCTCAGCATTCGGGGAGGGCTGTGGACGGGGTCAATTCTCCATAAGTGTTAGCTGAGTTGAATTAGCACACACATAAATGCACTGATAATTCAGTGAACAAAATAGCAACCCTGGGTCAATTTCTGCATGTGTCACATATCCTAAAAGTATTTTTAAATACATCACAGAATGATCAGTGGTCCTCAGTCTTGCTTAGCCTCTGTGTTCTGGATGCTCCTTGGCCTTGAGCAGACTAGCCCCTGCCCTTTTCCCTCTGGTTCATCTGGACCACAGAAAACGGATATAAAAACCTGTGCACCCAGAGTCAGGAGGCTGAGCTCTACTGACACTGGGTCTGTAGCCTGATGGGCAACTCCAGGCTTGTTGCTGAAAGGCCCTGGGCCATGGACTCCTCATTAGGAAAGAGAAAGATGTGGAACAAACAGCTCACATGGGAGGGGAAAGAAAGGCTGAGACTACTGACCAGGGGTGAACAGACCCATTAGACTAAAAGCCAGGAGAGTTGGGAGAATGTTGGGGGAAGAAGCAGGATCCTTATTTCCACTACAAGTGCGAGGAATTCAGACCAACAGCAGAGAGGTAACCTGGCCAAAATGCTGAAAGTAATAAACAGAAGACTGGTCCAGTGAATGATGATGAAGAAAAGGAAAGAAAGAGAAAGAGGAGAAAAAAGAACGAAAACTCCTTTTAATGGTGACATGGGAAAAGCTTAGGTAGATTGATAGAGAAACCAAGGTGCCTAATACCAGTGGGATGGGGTGTGTCTTTATGTAAAAAGATGGAAGAGGGCCCTGGATCTGATGCTACCCTGTCATGTACATCCCAGGGCGGTGACTGCACTGTGCCTGATGCAGTTGCCTTTTGGCCGTGACCTGGTTCTGTTGTTTTGTTGATGGAAACCCACAGGAGAATGACAGTGTGAGATACTCGGCCTTTGTTTTGTTTGGGCAACTGGCTGCCTTTGCTGGGCGGAAATGGAAGAAGTTTTTCAACAGTCAGGTGAAGCAGACACAGGAGTCTCTCCTAACTCATTTACAGGACAGAAATCCCCAGGTTGCCAAGGTAAGACTGTGATTCTCTACCCAACAGCATGGAATCCCCGTTGGTCATAGGGGATGTGAGGCAGCTCTGAAATTGAGATGTCAAAACCTCAGGTTCTTGCCAATGTGGTCAGGGCCAGTTAGCAGTGGATGCTTGTGAATCCTGGAAAAGAGGTCTCCTTGTGTGTACTCCCTGCTTGAGTAAGGATGTCCTTTTTCATTTGCTTCTTACCCAACTGCTCAATCCAGCACCTGAGAAGTCTGGATAAACTCAGGTTCATGAGGGTGAGGCAGAGGGAGTGGGTTTAATCAGTGGGGCAACAGCCCACTGAATGAGTGTATTTATTCATCCCCAGTTAGCTCTTCTCACTGTGCCCAGTACGATTTCCCACTTCTGGTTCTCAACTCCCTATGGGATTTTTTTTGTTTTGTTCTTGGAGAAAATGTGTCCTAACAGGGTTGGATCAACTTCAGGCCTGCTTTGGAATGGGACTGAGTGAATGTTTCAAAAACTGTAGGAGCAAAGAGTTCTATGAAACCCCTTATCTTCTGATGGAGAAACAGAGGAGGGTGGGTGAGAGAGAGAGTAGAGAGAATGAGGTTGAGTTTAGGAATTCAGTACTACAGTGCACCCCCACTGGCCCCTAGATGACACACATTTGTTTAAGGCTCAAGTTTGCAAACATCCTGGAAGTTACTTTCACTCATTCAGTAGCCCTGACCGTAGGTTGGGTGCACTCCTGTGGGGTATCCCTGCTTGGGATTCTAGAACTCTCTAATATTTTCAATATAATATGGTATTATTATTTTTCTCAGGGTTGCAAAACAACTTTTCGAGCCTGCTCTCCATACCTGAAACTGAGGAAAGAGTACAGCTTCCAGAATGAAGAAGAGCAGAGGAACCCCAAACTCTGCCTGCAGCTGGTGAGCGAACCAGCACAGGAAGGAATTCTCCTCTGGTCCTTACCCTCCTGGTACTTAACATGGGAGGTGGCCAAGCAAAGCAGGGCATCACCCCCACCCCCAAAATGTCTCAGGGCAATTATTTCCCTTGTAATTGACCCATAATTCAATGCAAATGGTGACACACCTGGGAGATCATATACGAAGTGTGCTGGTGGTTCCAGTTCAGGTGATGCTGCTTCTATCTCTCCTGTTGTTTATCCTAATTCTCCATGTTGACATCTGTGTACTAGTGATATAGTCAAGAAGATGTACTGAGTCCTTCCTCACATGTGCCTTTGCCAATTTCTTTCAGAGCCACTATCATCCAGAGCTCCTACAGTTCTTCTATGCAAATAAAATTCTGTAAGCATGGAGGGCAGGAAAATGGTCCTACTTGAGTGTCCTGCTGGAAACACCATGTGCCCTGTTTTGTCTCATTGGATGCCTGCCTCTTCTGCTTGCCTGTTGTGACTGTAATAGAAAAGAAGATGTCAGGAGAGAAATTGAGAGCAAAAACAGTGCCGTGGAATTGTACATAATGCCCAACATGAGATTCTGAATTGCTTTCACATATCTCATTTCTCCCCACACAGATTTGATGAGAAGGTACATTTTTCATAAAATCATTGAAAGTATATTTGGGTTCGATGCTTATTTCTCAGCTATTTCCTTCCAAAGTTTATCTCTGTCAATTACCTTATTTTTCTAATATTTAACTTCTATAACTTAGGAGAAGAATTGTCACCTTAAGGTGTTTTTTAAAAAATGTATTTGCTACTGATATTTCACTCTTAGCTTTTGATACTTCTTCTTGCCACGACTTAAAGTTGGCCTACACACCAAGAATGTAGCTTGCAGGGTATCTTCAGTTTCTCGTCATCTTAGAAACTCATTGCCTTCAAGATCACCTTTAAAAAGAACTAACAAAGAAAAAATAGCAATGAAGCATATGTTGAAAATTCTCAGGCTGATGATAACTTATGGAATAAAAGTACTAAGTAACATTTAGTGACTATTTACAATTTATTAGGTATTATCTTAGAACTTAATACTCATACAAACCTTATGAGGTAGATACTTTTATTGATCTCATGTTACAGATGAAAGAACTAAGGCATGGAAAAATTAAATAATTTGCTCAAAATAAATGGTGAAGAGAATTGAATCTGTACGTCTGATTTCTGGGGGCCATGCACAGTTACTCTTCATGGAATCATTGACGGATGGTTAGAAATGTGAAAAACAGAACAAACAAACAAGCTTTTTGTTTTTTATTAAACCCAGTTAACTTTTGCTCTTTTAGGTACATACCAACATACATTTTTATTAAGTGAGCTAAGTGTATTTTTTATTCATCCCTTCTGGACTATATGCTGATTTTTGTTGACCACTCCTAGTTATCTCAGGGGTCACATCACCCTTATGAAAAGTTTTGAGTGGGCATGATGATGTCTCCTGCAGTTCCAGCTACTTGGGAGCTGAGATAGGAGGATTATTTGAGCCCAGGGCTTCAAGTTCAGCCTGGGCAACATAGTGAGACCCTGTCTCAAAAAGCAAAATATTTCAAGAAAAAATTGCTTAGCCCCCCTTACCCTGTTCCTACCAACTAGCTTGCTCTCCCTGTAGCAATTCTGAGGTCACCATTGCGCATAGTACTCAGCTATGCCTGGAGCATTGTATTCAGTTTTGGAAATGGAAAGACAGATCACCAAGGATGGAAAGCACAATCATAAAAAGTATAGAGGGATCTGAAATGGCATCCAAGAATCAGGAACTGTTTTCTGCCCTAGCTCTGAGAGACTGGGCTGTGAGGAGAGAGGGTGTTTGGGAATATCTGGGGAAAGCCAGGCGATGGTGATGGTAAGGGGGGCAGCAGGTGCCAGGCTCAAAGAGGGTTTCTTTCTTTCTATTTGGAAGCAGGAGTGACCACAGGAGCTCTTAGGAGTGACACAGTGTCAGGAGCAGGCAGGATGGGTCTGAGCTGAACTCTCCTTCCCTGGATGTTGCAAGGTTGGTTTAGAATCTAACGCAGTCCCATTAAGTAGTCAGAGGTGCATGAGAAATGACTGTTTTACTGGCACTCAAAAACGTGGGGATAGAGTGAGGCAGGTAGGGTTTTGTGTTCTGAAGTAGAAAAAAAAATCTATGCACTTAATGTCCCTTAATTAAATACAACTGTGGAAGACACTGCTGGATTATATGACTGTAAGATTGTAACCCTCTTCTTTTTCCTCCCAAAGAACCATGCCTCCTGATATTCACACCCTTGCGCAATCCTCTGCCCTTAGATCTGGGTTTGTTTTGTGACCTATTTTACCCATTAGAATGTGATAGAAGGGACACTGTGCCATTTCTCAAAACTGGGCAGCTTCCTTTTTTACACACTGGTGGAAGCCAGCCACTGCATACAAAAGCAAATTACCAGGAACAATAGGAAATGTCTGAGAGTCCTGAGTGGAGAAGGAGGAACCGAGGCCACAGCAAAGTCTGGGGCCAAGACACATGACACAGGTTGACCAGTCCAGACAGACCCCAGTGGCTGACACCACGTGAAAAGGAGACACCTGTTTCTGTCACACCCATCCCTACTGCAGAACTGTGAACTAGTAAGCAGACAATTGTTTCAAGTCATTGGTTTTTGGGATAGTTTGTCACACAGCAATAAGTAACCAAAAGAGATTCCAAACCATTAATTTTTGTCATTTTTGCCAGTTTTGTTTTGTTCCTGATAAGTTCTCCTTGAGTTTAAGTTACATTTCTAAAAAGTTATGTTATCATGGAATTGGCAAAAGCAAGGGACCAGGCCTTTGTTTTTCTTTCTGTATCTCCACATTTCTGTCACAGGGCCTACCACATAGCATGTGATTAAGAAACACTTGCTGAGTGACTAAATGGTTCCAAACTGTAGGGAATATGTGCCGTTCTAGGGTCTGACTGCAGGCTCACACTGTTCTTCCCACATTTTTCTTTTTCCCTAAACACTTCTTGGCCTATATTCTATCACCTTTGCCCAGTCTGCTCTCTATCTGCTCTAATCTCTTCCTTCCCTGACCCACACACATTCATACACACACACACACACACACACACACACACTTCATGTGCATGTCTTACTTATTCTCCAAGGCCTAAGCCAAATGTCAGATGCTCTCAGTCAACTAACTTGAATCTCTGAATTTCCAGAAGAGTCTATCAGTTTTATATGACTTAACCATGTCTTATCTAAAGTTTTTTAAAACCTATATGTCTTTTTTTGTTGGAATGAAGTCATCTTGTGTATCTCTATGTATTTCATGTGACCTCAAATGTACTCAGTAGGTGCTCAGTAAATAAATGTTGACCAGGGAAGAAAAAAAGTCAGAGAGTCATCTGAAACTATTATTCCTTTTTGAGAAGAGCCCATTTTTGACAAATGAGTCATACTTTCACTCCCTGTAACTGATCCACAGTTTCTGTTTATACTTATGTATTGAGAATGTCCCTTTCCTCATAAGATGCCTGTTAATTTGGATACCAGCCTAAAAGCAATGCTTTGACATTTCTTACTTTTTAACATTAGATATAGAACAGTTGAATAAAAGGAAAAGGAATGTCCAAATGCTACCATGCTAAGTGCTCAGGGTAGAACTGTGTCAATGTGGTCTTTGCTTCAGGGGGAGAGGTGAGTCTTTTAAGCTGAGTCTTGAGAGTGGAGAAAGGAGAGGAAAAAACAGGGATGGAGGCCAAGAAGCTAAAAATGTGACCAGCTCTGGTAATGTGTGAATAGCAGCCTGTGGAGTTCCAGTCACCAGAGTAATTAATCAGGGGAAACACTTTATACATTATAAAAAACACTAGTGCAGTTTAGAAAGAAATTACAGTTCTATAGGTTAGCAAGAAGCAAGTGATGTGAATATGTAGGTATGCTGGCACTTTTCTGCATTTCCTAAGTTTTCTGTGATGGACATGTATGGCTTTTAGAATCATACAACACATGCAAAAATGCCTTTTAAAAAACAAACCAAAAAATACTCATCAGTGTGAGTGATGTACTTTGGAAGGCCTTGATAGCTAGTGCTCATTCTTAGTAGTATACGTTTGCTTTTGTCCTTTTGTGACAATTTGTTTTAACCTGTTGATGACATAACTTGTTGATGGCAAGCCAAATTGCTCATGGTTAACACCTTGTATTACTGAAATTACATTATTTTAATATGATCACAGTAGAATATTTTGTTCCTTTATTTACATTTAAATATTCTTAGAAAAATATTACTTTTTCAGTAAACCCAACACATCCCAGTTTACTGAAGAGAGATGATTTAATATGTAAAGGCCCCTATTATTTACTGATTTAAGTATGACTCCCAAGCCAGACAGTTAAGATTCTTTATAGTAGACACCAGCCTGTAGTTTCCCTTATCTCTTCCCTAATTCCTACTGCTTAGAATACTTTGCTCTCCAATTCCTTGTTTCTATTCAGCATTCCCCGGGCTGATTCCACATGCCCGTTTCTTCAGAAGTAGAACAGAGCAGTGAGGAGGATCAGCCTGACTCTGCTACTTACTCATGGACCTTGGGCAAGTCAGTGCACCAAGCCTCAGTTTGGTGAGCTGCAAAATGGGGATAATAACCAAACTCATAGAGTTGCTGGGCTCCAGAGAGTACCTGGCACGGTGCTTGGTGTGTAGAAGTTGCTGTGGAATGTTATTTTTGTACCCAATCAGCTCAGCAGATGTTATTCCTTCTTTTCCTGAAGCTGCTTTGGAGGTCCATTCTGGGTGCCTTAGGGTAATCTGAGCGCTATCTTGGTCCTTTGGCCCTGGGGGTGGCATCTGTATGCCCCTCCTCCCCAGCTCTCCATCAATATGGCTTTGAGCCTGTGTTGAGTATTCAGCAAAGTTTGGTTGAATTTCTTGAATTGCAAATGCTGGTTCCTTGGCCAAGCCTGAATCTGCCACCTGATAGGTTTCAGAATTTTAATAACCATAAGGATCATAACTGAATGAGAATACCAAGTTTTTCTCTTAGACTGAGTCCTCATTGGGGTGTTGTGAAGGCTCAGAGCTGGAGCAATGCCTATTTGTGTTTCAGTGGGCTCTGTTCATCCCATCCTAATATTCCCAACAGCTCCTTAATAACACCAAATTGTAACTCTTAGGCAATCTCTTGTTAATAATTAACACCCCACCTTCTGTTTCTGGATGTGTCTGCTGCAATCATGTTCCTTTCAAGCTAATGAATTTCCTACTGCAGTTTGCAGATGTTAACTATGCAGTGGCCCAAACGTCTTCCTGAAAGAACGTGTTTTTCAGAAATGTTGATCAGAGAGTTAAAATGGCATTTCCTCAGCCACACTGCTAGAGGCACATGCCTCTCCCACAGCAAAAATGCATTTAGAAATCCAAAACTTTTGAACATGCCTGCCTGGCTGCACCAGCAGATACAACCACCTGCTGGAGAAGGAGAAAAACTGAGTTCTCAAACAAGAGACTGGACATGCTGTGAAAGGACACTAGATTTGATAGTAAAACATCTGCCTTTACACTCTAATTTTACTACCACTGGGTATGTTGAACATTGCATAACCTCTCTGAGCCTCAGGTTTCTCATCTGTAAAATGGGGATAACTCCTACACACACACACACACACACACACACGATACTGTGTAAACCATGAAATACTATTCCAGAATAAAGCGTTATTTACATGACAGCCACTCATTATTAGAGTCTATTTGTCCCAAGGGAAGGGTGGAAAAGAATGAAATAGAATGTTAACACAGACTTCAGCTTAAAGGCAACCAGTATTTAAAAAAACATAAAAAAGTAAAAGCAGGTATGATACATTGTTTTACAAAAGGATGCTTTCTTTTCCAGATAACAAATATCCCTGTTTTAATGTGCAATAGGATTCAGTTTTCAAATTAACATGTTATCTATCTTGTACAATTCAGTTACACTTTAACTTTTTCACTATAAAGGGGAGAAAAACATCCAGAAATTGTGGAAATCCTGGAATTCCTTTGGTCTACTGTAATGTTAGGAGCAAGTTTAACTCAAACACTATTTGTGACTCCATAAGGAAAAAAGGAACATTTTAGTATGTTTTAAATGTGCTAGAGGAACAGTTTAGCCTCTCCTGAGCCTAAGAAAAGTAATCCAAGGATCTCTGATTTTTCTGATTGGCAAGAAGATCTATGTAATAGGCAGAGTGGTGGATTAACTTAATTCAAAGCTGGTGAGCTCATTTTACAACCTAAGTGAACAAATCCAATTTCCTAAATGAAAACGTTTTTATGACTTAAGGGAACAAGCACAATTTCCTTTATTAAACACTGTTTACTTGTGTAGATGGTTAAACTTATTTATGTTTTGCTTCCTCCCATTATCTATCAGTAAACATACAGAGAAGATTTTATGATGAAGGTAATGGGATATACTCAATAACTCTGTTTAATCTTAAAAGACCTTTGCCCTACCTGAATATATGTTTATACCTGGACCCAACTACTGATTAATCTCTTAGCTTTCTCCTTTCCTAAGAAAAGTAGTAGCTGGACATTTGGGTTTTATAAGGTTTTTATTAAATATAATTTAGACTTATATGTCAATAAATAAGCTCATCCTGAGAAATCAAAGCCTGTAGCTTCCGGTTCCCCAGCAGTGATGCATGACTTTCCCCAACACACTGTGCGACTTCACTTCTCAGGCTGTAAACTGGTGAAGTGACTGAGGGGACCAGGTTGGGTCAGTCTCTCTCTAAGTGTCGTTCAAATCATGCCTTCTCTAACTCTGAGTGCCTCGAAACCTGCATCCTGGGGTGTGGCCAGTGGCAGGGAGCCTGTGCAGAGGGCTGACTTTAAGGCTTCATCCACTTTGAAGGTCAAGCAGTTTATAGTCGTGTGTGTGTGTGTGTGTGTGTGTGTGTGTGTGTGTGTGTGTATTACTGGGGACTGAACCCAGGGCCTCAGCCCTTTAACTTTTTATTAAAAATATTTTGAGACAGGGTCTTGTCAAGTTACTAAGTTGCCCATGCTTGGCTCAAACTTAGGATCCTCCTGTCTGCCCCTCCCAGAATGGGTAATGTCTTTACTAAGAAAAGCAATAGTAGATATTTTTTCATGGGTGGGTGCTACAACAGTCATTAAAAATGAACAAGCAACAAACTGACTAAGTTCTTGCCTCTTCTCTAGTTCACACCTCCACTTTTCCCTCCCCTGGGTCCACTAGGAGGAATGAATATAGCTTCTGTAGACTCTGTATTGCAGAGAGAGATGGTGAGGAGGACATCTCTAGAGGTTTCTCAAAGGGAGGGTTTGGCTAGGATAGGATCATGTGGGCATATGTGGTGAGGTGGTGCAGATCCTTTGCATCTCAAAACTCAGCATTTCCTGCTGTACCATGAACACAGCCACTGCCTGTCAGGCATATTTCCCTGTTCTTCCTAATGCAGCCCTTTCCCTGGGGGTCAGCTCTGTTATGCAAACATTTATTATTCAGTGTAGCCTTCATGCTCTTCTGTTGGGTAACAGCCCAGGCCCTGTTGCAGCAAGATTGAGGCTGCCTGAGTAGCTCTGCATACCTCATACTTCATTGCCTTTTCTAGAACAAGTTAACATCATGAGTTTTACTAACATAGGCCTAAAAATGATGTGGAAGGCAGGTGTGGTCAATCAAAATTGCTGTATATCCTCTGCTCCCATCAGACTTCTGCCAAATTTAAGCATATTTCTTTTCTTTTTTTTTCTTTAGTACCAGGGATTGAACTCAGGTCCTTGCACTTGCGAGGCAGGCAGCAGAACCACTGAGCTAAATCCCTGGCCCTCAAGCATATTTCTTCAACTGACTTTCTCAACACTATGATGCCATTGGTTCAAAAATCTGGGGTGTGTGTGTGTGTGAGAGAGAGTGTGTGTGTTTGTATGTAGCATATGTTTGAGTGCTATTTCTTCAGGAAAAGAAACTTCCAAATACACACCCCTTATCAAGGAGTCTCTATTTCAAAGAATGCTGGAAAATTCTGGAGAACTCTATTACACCTCCTCCACCCCACCATGACAATAGTCTAACCTAGTGAGGGTTCCTGTTTATTCTCATCTCTGCCTCCATCTCTTTCTCTTTTTGAGGCACTTGCAGTTTGGTAACTAACTTTTGAGCTCTAGAGACTTAGCGTTCTCTGATCCATAATTACATTCTTGAGAATCCAGGACCCTTAGAGAGCGATCCACCCCTTGCATTCTTTCCACCTATGGAGAAGGTGTTCTATATTAAGAACTGCTGATCTGTTCTGGGACCTCCACTTGGAAGTGCTGCTTGAAGATTCTGCTTACATGGCTGGGCTGGCATGAGCTAATGTCTCTGCTTTGGCTGCAGTGGGATGTTTCTTGGGAGAGAGGATCTTTATGAGTAATCACGGTAATGGTGAGGAAGGGACAGCCTCGACTGGAGGGGGATGGAGGCATGTGTGAGGCACTCCTCCCTTCTCGTATAGCCCTGCAACACCCCTTCTCACTTCTTCTGAAAGCACAGCCACAGGTGAGAGGCCTTCGGCCTTGTTCGTAGCCTCTGCAGGCCTGTGGCCTGATGCCTTACACGACTGTTCCAGGTCAAGAGCTGCTAGTGTGGGGGACCCCTGCCCAGAGTCAGATCATGGCAGTAGTCCCATTTCAATCTGTTATTCATGGCGTGGCCTACACTCTTCTTTGCTACAATAAAAAAAAATCAATATAGTGGTTTCATATCCTATTTCCCAAGGGCCCTGTTCCTTCTGGCCTCCAGGGAGACAGAGTTGTTGGATCGTTACTCTGAGCAGGGATTGAGGAAACCCTTCTCTATTGAGTGCTGTCTGGTATGATAACCACCAGCCACTATTGACTTCTTTAATCTGGCTAATCTAAATTAAGATGTGCTGGGGCTGGCAATGTGTGCAGCGGTACAGCACATGCTTAGCACTAAGTTTAATCCCCAGCATTACTATCCTCCCCGAAAGTGCTGTAAATGCATAAAATGCCCTGTGAATTTTGATCACATAGTACAAAATAAGGAAGGGGGTTTCTTGAGTCCCAGGACCTTCTGTGCAAACCAGGACAGTCCAGACAAATTGGACAAGGCCAGTAATGGAGCTGGGACTAGAAGCTAAGTTGTTACTGAGTGAAGTAAGGGTGGGGAGAGGGGCAGGGGGCTGGTATGGGAGAAGATCCTCGGGAGAGCTGAAGAATGAAAGTGCCCTCCTCTTTCCCTCAGCCTCCCTTTGAGCAGCAGCTGTCTCTAGAAGACTGAAGAGCAGGACAGGCAGAGAATGTACAGGACAGTGTTGTGGGCTGTGCATTTATTCATGGGCCTCTCAGCACTTAGCTGCTGTGTGGATCCCATACAGCATGTGAAGCAGAGGATAAAATGCCTCAGGGCTGCTTAGATCCATCAGGTCCTTCCACTTATTGTGTGAGATTACAACAAACAGACTGTCCATTCCTGTAACCCCCTCTGTAAGAGGAATCATTCCACCATCCAGACTATCACAGGCAAGTGTGAACATGGTTATTATTAGCATTATAAAAATCAGGAAAATCTACCCCTGAATTAGCAGCTTTTTTTTCTGTTCTGTTTCCCTATACCCAGTGGGGACAGCTGTCCATGCCTGTCAACCCCTGCAGCTGGGTGGAAGGTCACAGCATTGCAGGCCAGAGCCCTGTCGGGAAGAGTGCTGCTTCCCAGGGGTTTCTCAGGGGCCCTGAGTGACTGCACTCTGGGGTGGTGAAAATCGCATATTCCTGAATGTTCTATGTAAGTGGATCAGAGGTGTGTGCAGGAGTCTGAGTCTGGGTTTTAAAAACTCCTCAGGTGTGTTTGGTGCACAGCCTGTTCTGTGGCTCTCAGTCGGCAGAGTCACCTAGAAGGTCCTAATGACCCAGATGCCTGGTCTGCACCACAGACCATTGAAGTCAGCCTTTCTAGTGGGCAAATTTCAGTTTCTGCTACTTTTTAAAATTCTTCGCCAGGAGGCAGGGGCGTGGCTCAGTGTTGGAGCACTTGTCTAACTTACTGGAGTCTTTGAATTGATCCTAAATGTGCAAAAAAAAAAGGAAAAAAAAAAAGCAGCAAGGAAAGAGTAAAGGCACCCCAGGTACTGTACTTTAAAAAGATTTAAAAGGGTATTGAGGAAGACATAGTACTAAGAGAAATAAGCCAGAAGTGAAAGGAAAAATCCTGGATGATTCCATTTCTGTGAGGTTCTCGGAGTAGTCAAATTTATAGAGATCAGAGTAGAATGGTAGAGGTTAGCAATAAACATATCAAAGAGCTGTGAACTTGTCTTTTGAGCTGTGAACTGAGAGGGAAGTGAGGGTCTGTGGGGTCCTGGGGTCCTGTGCAGGACTCCAGTGCCTGTGGAGAGGCCAGGGAGAGCAATGGGCACTACCTTCACTGCCTTGGTACTTCAGCCCAGACTCCCCCTGCACACACAGCAAGGGTAGCTGTCTAGACATTCACCAATGCCCTAGCAGACGGGTCTCTCCATCAGAAGGAAAAAGCCACAGCTGCTCAGTGACCAGAGGAGGGCGGCCGAATACCTGCCTTTTACCTTCTTCTAACACAGAATGGGTTAGGATTTCCAGGCCACCCTTGGAATTCTTACTGCGAGAACATCTTTGTTCTGCTGCCACTGGAGGAGTAGAGGGTATCACTCTTTTCAGCAAAGGCATGACATTTTTTTCATTCTTATCTCTAGCCTTTAAGTAGGTATTTGTTGAAGCTTTTAGATGTGCTTTGCTGCTAGCATCCAAGAGGCACCCTTCCTTGTTATGGGGGAGCAGTACTCAGCTTTCTCATAGATCTGTCTGCAGCTGTGTCTCTGGACTGTTGAGGTGCCCCTGCCCAGCCCACCCCATTAACCTGGGCTGCCGGGGAAGCACTTCTCCCAGCTTTTTGCGGCTGGCTAATTCCCTTTCGCTATTTCAGACTCCATGCCAAGGCTTTCCCCTTTGTACTTGTGAATGTTTTGTCTGCTTGTTTTGAAGGGTGATGGTAATACATAATATAAATTCATCATTTCAGCTATTTTAAAGTGTGCATTTCAGTGGCATTTGGTGGATTCATAATGTTGTGCAACCATCGTTATTTAGTTCCAGACCATTTTTATCACCTTGAAAGGAAATTCTATGCCTCGTAATCAGTCACTCATTTGCCCTTCCCCTAGTCCCTGACAACCACTAATCTGCTTTCTCCCTATGGACTCACCTGTCTTGCATATTTCATATAAATGGAATAATGCAATCTATTGATGGATATATAGATTGTCTTCACTTTAGGCTATTATGAATAATGCTGCTATGAGCATTGGTGTACAGGATCTATTTGAGTCCTGGCTTTCATGCCTTTGGGTATACTACCTAAGAGTTGAATTGCTAAGTTATGTGGTAATTCTATGTTTAACTTTTTAAGGAACTATCAAACTGTTCTCCACAGTGGCTGTACCATTTTACATTTCTACAAGCAATGTACAAGTGTTCCAGTGTCTCCATATCTTCACCAATATTCATTATTTTCCATTAATAATATTTTATCTACTCTAGTGGGTGTAAAGTGGTATCTCAATGTGATTTTGGTTTGCATTTTTCTAATGACTGATACTGAGCATCTTTTCATGTGTTTGTTGGCTATTTGTATATCTTCTTTAGGGAAATATCTGCTCAAATTCTTTTTCATTATTAAATTTTAAAAACCAGATTGTCTTTTTATAGTTGAGTTCTAAGAGTTCTTTATATATTCTGGTACTAGAGTCTTATCAGTTGTATGATCTATGCATATTTTCTTCCATTCTGTGGGCTTTCTTTTCACTTTATGGTAATATTCCTTGATGTGTAAACATTTAAAATGTTGATGCAGTTCAACTTATTTTTCTTTTATTGCTGTTTTTTATGTCATATCTAAGAAATCATTGTTAAATTTAAAGTAATGAAAACATTAACTTCTGTGGTTTTTTTCTAGGCATTTTATAGTTTTATTTTTGGACAATTTTGAATTAATTGTTGCATGTAGTGTGAGATAAAGGTCATTATTCTTTAGTATGTGGATATCTAGTTGACCCAGTACCATTTTTTGAAGATACTATTCTTTTCCCACTGAATGATTTTTTTTTTTTTGGTACCAGGGATTGAACTCAGGACCTTGTGCTTGTGAGGCAGGTGGCGGCAACACTGAGCTGTATCCCTGGCCCCCCACTGAATGATCTTGGCATCCTTGTTGACAGTCAGTTGACCAAAGATGCATGATTGCTGGACTCTCAATTCCATTCAGTTCCCCTCTGAGATTAAGGTACTTTCCTTCTTTTCCAACATCTGCCACTTTAAAAAAAAATTTTGTAATTTTATTTTGTTTTTTAAAACTTAATTTTATTGGTACATTTTAGATATACATAATGATCACATTCATCATAGGGAATTTATACCTGTATATAATATATCTTGATTCTTTTTCCCTAATCTCCTCTGCTCCCTCAACCTCTCTTTCTCTCCTTATTTACAAAAACTTTGTTTCCTTCTTTTCTCCTTTTTCTTTTCCATTTCTATTTTCCTCCTTCCCCTTCTTTGCTCCCCTTCCCATTTGAACATTTTCTTCATATTTTACATTATCTATTATATATTTTGGTCTTTATTTACCCTTTCAGTTTTTTACACCAGGGAAACAATGAAATATTTAAACATATGTGTCCGATTTATCTCACTGAAGAATATGGCCTCAAGGTCCATCCATTTAGCTAGAAATATCTCAAGTTTATCCTTTTTATGGCAGAGTACTACTCCATTGTATAACCCCCCCCCATCTTCATTATCCATTCATCTGCTGATGGACATTTGGGCTGTTTCCAAGATTTAGCTATTACAAATTGTTCTGCTATAAACATGGTATGCATATATTGCTGTGGTACAATGCTTTTAGTTCTTTCAGGAAGATACCAAGAAGGGGAATAGCTGGGGCAAATGGAGCCTCTAGTTTTAGTTTTTTGAGAAATCTCCACACTGATTTCCATGGTTGCACTAGTTTACACTCTCACTAACAGTGGAGAAGGGTTCCTTTTTCCCCACAGCCCCACCAGCATTTGTTATTGGTTGATTTCTTGGCAATCGCCATTCTTTCTGGAATGAGATAGAATCTCAGTGTTGTTTTAATTTGCATCTGTCAAATGACCAGTGATGCTGAACATTTTTTCTTGTATTTATTTTCCATTTGAACCTGTTCATCTGAGAAATGTCCGTTCATTTCAGATGCCCATTTTTGGATTGGGTCTTTAAATTAGGGGGGTCTGATTTTTTTAGTTCTTCATGTATTTTAGATATTACTTCTTTATCTGAGGAACAGCTGTCAAAAAATTTTTTCCCACTCTGTGGATTATCTCTTCACTCTGTTGGTGATTTCCTTTGCTGTGCAAAAGCTTTCTAATAAGATGTGATCCCAATTGTTGATACTTTTTAATATTTCCTGTGCAGTTGAAGTTTTGTACACAGTCTTTCCCTATACCTGTGTCTTCAAGAACTCTGGCCATTCTATCTTCTGGAAGATTTAGTATTTCTGTTTTAATATTTACATTTTTGATCCATTTCGATTTTACCTTAGTGCATATTGAGACATATGGGTCTTGGTTTAATCTTTAGCATAAGAAAAGCCATTTTTTCTAGCATTATTTATTAAACAGGCTGTCTTTCTTCCAGTGAAGGTGTTTGGTCCTTTTGTCAAAGATAAGGTGGCTAAGTCTGTTTGGAGTTGTTTCTGCGTCTTCTAATCTGTTCCATTGATCCTCGAGTCTGTTTTTGTGCCAATACCATGCTTTTTAAAAAAAAAATCATGGTAGCTTTGTAGTGTAATTTGAAGTCAGGGATTCTGATGCCCACTGCCTTGCCTTTGTTGCCCAGAATTTCTTTTGCTCTTCTAGGTCTCTTCTGGTTCCAAATGAATTTTAGGATTGTTTTCTCTAATTCTGTGGGGTATACTATTAGTATTTTGATTAAGATTGCATTAAATTTGTATAATAATTTTGAAAATGTGGACATTTTCACTATATTGGTTCTTCGTACCTAAGAACAAGGGATATATTTCCATTTTCTGATATCCTCTTTGATCTCTTTTTTTCAATGAGTACTATAGTTTTCAATATAAAGATCGTTTACTTCTTTTTTTTTTTTCAGTACTGGGGATTAAACTCAGGACCTTGTGCTTGGCAGGCAGGCATAACACCACTGAGCTACATCCCTGGCTCTTTTATTTCTTTTGGAGATTGATTCCTAAGTATTTCAGTTTTTGGATGCTAAAGTGAAAGGTGTGATTTCCCTAATTTCTCTCTCAGTGAGTTTGTTATTTGTGTACAGGAAGGCCATTGATTTTTCAGTGTTGACTTTGTATCCATCTACTCTACTGAATTTGATTATTAAATCTCGAAGTTTTTTGGTGGAGTTTCTGGGGTCTTTTACATAGAGTATCATGTCATCCACAAATAATGATAATTTAACTTCTTCCTTTCCCATCCTTATTCCTTTTATTTCTTTCTCTTGTCTAATTGCTCTGGCTAATGTTTCCAGAACTATACTGAATAGGAATGGTGACAAGTGGACATCTTTGTCTTATTCCTGATTTTAAAGTGAAAGCTTTCAGTTTTTGCCCATTTAATATGATATTGGCTGTTGGTTTGTCATAGGTAGCTTTTATCATATTGAGATAAAGACCATATATTCCAATTTTCTTTAGGCTTTTGTCAAATGCTTTTTCTGCATCTATTGAGATAAACATGTGTTTTTTTCCTTGGTTCTGTTAATATGGTGTATTACATTTATTGATTTGTATATGTTGAACCATCACTACTTCCCTGGGATGAATCCTACTTTGTCATGGTGTATAATCTTCTTGATAATTTGCTGGATTCTGTTTACCAGAATCTTACTGAGGATTTTTCATTAAGAAGATTGGCCTGTAGTTCTCTTTTTTGGTTGGATCCTTCTGTGGTTTTGGTATCAGGGCGATGCTTGCTTCCAGGAATGATTTTGGGAGTATTGCTTCGCTTTCAATTTCATTAAAGAGTTCGAGGAGTAGTAGCATTAAGTTAGATCTTCTCCAAATTTTTTGTAGAATTCAGCAGTGAATCTGTCAGGACCTGGGCTTTTCTTCGTTGTATGTTTTCAATTACATCTTCAATTTCATTGACTGATTTTGGGCTATTTAGAATTTTTATATCTTCCTTATTCATCTTTGGTAATTCATATGTATGTAGGAATGTGTTCATTTCTTCTGTGTTCTTCATCTTATTAGAATACAGGTTCTTGAAGTAGGTATTGATGATCTTCTGGATTTCTGCAGGATCTGTTATGATTTCACCCTTTTCATTCCTAATTGCATGGATTTGAGTCTTTTCTTCTCTCTCTTTTTTGAGAAGTTTGGATAAGGGCTTGTCAATTTTATTTAATCTTTCAAAGAATCAACTCTTTTATTCATTGATTCTTTGTATTGTTTTCTTAGTCTCAATTGCATTAACTTCTGCTCTGTTCTCTATAATTTCCTCCTTGGTACAAATTTTGGACTTGACTTGCTCTTTTTGTTTTAGAAGCTTGAGGCTCAACATTAGTTTGTTAATCTGAACTCATTCTGTTTTTCTGATATGAGAATTCACTGCTATAAATTTCCCTCATAGGACTGCTTTCACTGAATTGCATAAGTTCTGGTATGTTGTATTGGCATTATCATTTAATTGTAGAAACCAATCACTTCTTCAATTTCATGTGTGACTCATTGATTGTTCAAGAGGGTGTTATTTAATTTCCATATGCTTATGCAGCTTCTGTGGGTTTTTTTGCCATTGATTTTCAATTTCATTGTGCTATGGTCTGATAATATGCATGGGATAATTTCAGTTCCTTTGCATTTACCTAAGCATGTTCTACGAGCTAGTATGTGGTCTATTTTGGAGAATATCCTGTGTGCAGGTGAGAAGAATGTGTATTCGGATGTTATGGGGTGGCACACTCTAGATATCTCCAAGTCCATTTGTTTAAAGGTTTGGTTCAGTTCTGATATTTCTTTGAATTTTTTTTTGGTCTAGTTGATCTATTTGTGACAGAGGGGTATTCAGGTCCCCCATTACAATTGTACTAGTGTTTATTTGATTTTTCATGTCCATTAATATTTGTTTTATATAGTTGGGTGTGCCGGTATTTGGTACATAATATTTATGATTGTTATCTGTTCTTCTTGGGTTGTTCTCTCTCTTTTTTTTTTTTTTTTTTTTTGGTACCAGGGATCAAACTTGGGTCCTTGCGCTTGTGCAGCAGATGGCGAAACCACTGAGCTAAATCCCCAGCTCTTGGGTTGTTCTCTTAATAATTATGTAGTGATCTTCTTTGTCTCTCTTGATCAGTCTTGGCTTGAAATCCTCTTTGTCTGCAAATAGAGTATCTATTCCCACTTTTTCTGGTTTTCTATCACATGGAGAATTGATTTCTATCTTTTGACTTTCAATCTATGAATTTCTTTTTGAGTTAAATGTGTTTCTTGTATGCAGCATATTGTTGGATCTTGTTTCTTGATCCATTCTGACAATCTGTTTCTTTTGACTGGTGAATTGAGACCACTTACATTGATGGTTATAACTAATAGTATGAATTTATCCTCGTGATATAATTTTCCCATTGTTGGTTCTCTTTCTTTCCCCTCTTTTTAATTTCTTGCTTTGCCAGGTGGATTCATTCTATTGGGGTTCATGGAATTGTAGTCTTCATTATCTCTCTCTAGAATATCCCTCAGAACAATTTGGAGTAGTTTGGCGGTCATGAATTTCTTCAGGTGTTCTTTTTATGGAAGTATCTTGTTTCTCCATCAATTTTAAAAGATAGTTTTTCAGGGTACATCAGTCTGGGTTGGAGAGGTTTTTTTAGGGCTTGAAATACTTCCCTCCAAGCTGTCCTTGACTTAAGGGTTTGTGCTGAAAAGTCTGCTGTCAATCTGATGGGCTTTCCTTTATAGGTGATTTTTTTCTTTTCTCTGTTTTTAGTTTTTATATTTTTCATTGTACAGATATTTTTATTGTATACCTATTAAGTACACAGATTAAGAATGAAAGTCCTAATCTTAGAACATGAGAAGACAATTGATAAAAAATACAAATGGAATGAACATAAGACTAAGTAGTGTTCTTTAGATTCATATTTCACATACATTTATTAAACTTATTTTTAGTATTCACCTATTTGAAACAGTAGAATTGGTAGAGGATTATGCCATTTAAGTATTAGTTTGAATCTTATAAAACGATTTTATTGGTGGCATTTATTTGTGGGAAGAAGAAAACTTTACTGTATGTAAAAATCATGTCCCAGTGGACATGATTTAACAGTGAAGTTTTTGTATTATGGAGAAGAAAGCAAGTGTAAATATTGGCTATTTTGGAAATGCTACTTAAACTACAATGACATTAAACATGTATCTCATTCCCAAAACTCTCATATAGTTTATAAACTATCAAATGAAATTACAAAAGTTAAATTTTTAACATTGTCAATGAAGCTGCGAAAAATAGAAAAAAAGAGATTAGATTTAGAGTTTTTAGTATCCACCAAATTTGGCAACATTTTTTTTTCCTACACTTCAAGAAATACCTCAGTGAGACATAGGGTATCCAGTTAACTGTTCTTCCTTGTAAACTCAGTTATAATCAAGAGACAGAGGCAAAGACAACAGATACAGACTGTCATAGAAGAAGAGACAGAAGAACCATAGACCAGTCAAGGGATGCAACACAGCACAACAGTCTGAATAACATGAGTTTTGTGGAAAAGCAAGCTAAACCCTGTATATTCTAATACTTAAGAGTAGGTCTACACATTACAATTTTTTACTTTTTTGGTTTGATTTCGGTATTGAACATAGGACTTCAGGCATGCTAAGCATGCACTCTATCACTGAGCTTTATTCCCTGTCCACATTTTTTGGGGGTTTTTTTTGTTTTTTTTTTAGTACTGGAGATCGAACTCGGGTCCTTGCGCTTGTGCAGCAGGCAGCAAAACCACTGAGCTAAATCCCCAGCCCCTGTTTTGTTTTTGATACAGGGTCTCACTAAGGAGCTTCAGCTGGCTTTGAACTCACAATTTTTCTCAGCCTTCTGAGTGCTAGGATTACAGGCATATTTCACTATGCCTAGTTCTCAGCCCTAAATTTTGAATTTCACACTAATCAAATCAAGGCAAAAAAAAAAAAAAGAATTGTCAGTATTTTGTTTAAAGGCAAGGAAGTATATCATAATTTTTAAAATTAATTTTATTCTTACATTTTAGGTATAAAATATAATGACATTCATCATTGTAAATTTGTACCTTTACATAATCTATCTTGGTTCTTTTTTTTTTTTCGATTCTTATTTTTTTCCCCATTCCCCTGCTCTCCCTTCAACCCATCCACCCCCTCCCTATTTACAAAGACTTTGTTTCCATTTTTTCATTTTCTCATATTAATTCCATTCCCTTCTCTCCCCCCCCCCCGCCCCTTTTGGTACTGGGGCTTGAACTTGAGTCCTTGTACTTGCACAGCAGGTGGCAAAACCACTGAGCTAAATCCCCGGCCCCCTCCATTCCGTTCTTTCCTTTCTCCTACCCCTCCCACTTTCCCTTTGCACCTTTTATTCCTATTTCACATTACCTATTATACCTTTTAGTCCTTATTTACACATTCACCTTCTCACACCTGAGAAACTATTCAGTATTTACACATGTGTGCTATTTATTGCACTTAAGAGTATTACCTCAATGTGCATCAATTTAGCTATAAATATTTCTAATTTGTCATTCTTTATGGCTGAGAAGTACTCCATTTTATTAAAAAAACAACCCACATTTTCTTTATCCAATCTCCAGTTAATGTGCAATTGGGCTGTTTCCAAGTTTTAGCTATTACAAATTGTTCTGTTATGAACATGGGTGTACATATATTGCTATGGTATGATTCTTTTAATTCTTTTGGGAAGATACCCAGCAGGGGAATAGCTGGGTAAAATAGGACTTCCAATCCTAGTTCTTTGAGGTATCTCCATACTGATTTCCACAGTGGTTGCACCAGTCTACACACCCACCAGCAGTGGAGCAGAGTTCCTTTTTCCAGAAAGCCCCACCAGCAATTGGTATTGGTTGATTTCATGATAGCAGCCATTCTTTCTGGGGTGAGGTGGAATCTCAGCATTGTTTTTATTTGCATTTCTTGAATGACCAGTGATGTTGAACATTTTTTCATATGTTTGTTTGCTATTTCTACTTCTTTGTCTGAGAAATGTCTGTTCATTTCAGATGCCCATTTTTGGATTGGGTCTTTAAATTTGGGAGGTCTGATTTTTTAAGTTCTCTATAGATTCTAGATAGTAGACCTTTGCTTGAGGAACAGCAGGTAAAAATTTTTTCCCACATTGCGGGTTGTCTCTTCACACTATTGGTGGTTTCTCTTGCTTTGCAGAAGATTTTTAATAAGAAGAGATCCTACCTGTTGATTGTTTGTGCTAGTTCACATGCAACTGAGATTTTGTTCATAAAATCTTTTCCTACGCGAATGTCTTCAAGAGTTCTACCTGACCTCTCTTCCAGCTGGCTTAGTGTTTCTGTTTTAATATAGATCTTTAATCCATTTTGATTTTAGTTTAGTGCATGGTGAGAGATATAGGTCTAGTTTTATTTTCTTAAATTCTTTTATTGGTACATTTTAGGTATACAATACATTTACATTTATTTTTGGGTGCTTGTACCTGCACATGATGATTCTTGGTTCTTATTTTTTCCCCATTACCTGTGCGCCCTTCACCCCTAAACCCTTCCCTATTTACATACTTTGTTTCCATTTTTTTTCTCATAATTTTTCCTTTCCATTCTTTCCTTTCCCCTTCCCCTCCCACCACCCCTACCCCTTTGGACCTTTTCCTATTTCAAAGTATCAATTATTAGTTATTAATCCTTTTAGTCCTTATATACACTCTCAGTTTCTCACACTAGAGAAACTATTTGGTATTTACACATGTGTGTCTTATTTATTTCACTTAAGAGTATGGCCTCAATATGCATCCATTTAGCTATAAATGACTCTGTTTTCTCATTCTTTATGGCTGAGTAGTACTCCATTTTATAAAAAAACCCCACATCTTCTTTATCCAGTTTCCAGTTGATGGGCACTTGGGCTGTTTCCAAGCTTTAGCTACTACAAACTGTGCCACAATAAACATGGGTACACATATATCTCTGTGGTATGATTCTTTTAATTCTTTTGGGAAAATACCCAGCAGGGAAATATCTGGGTCATATGGGACCTCCAGCTCTAGTTCTTTGAGGTATCTCCACACTGATTTCCATAGTGGTTGCACCAGTCTGCACTCCCACCAACAATGGAGCAGGGTTCCTCTTTCCCCACAGCCCCGCCAGCATTTGTTATTGGTTGATTTCTTGATAACAGTCATTCTTTGTGGCGTCAGATGGAATCTCAGTGTTGTTTTCATCTGCATCTCTTGAATGACCAGTGATGTTGAACATTTTTTCATGTTTATTTGCTGGTTTTACTTCTTTGTCTGAGAAATGTCTGTTCATTTCAGATGTCCATTTTTGAATTCGGTCTTTGAATTTGGGGGGGTCCAATTTTTTTCAGTTCTTTATATATTCTAGATAGTAGCCCTTTGTCTGAATTACAGCTGCTGAAGATTTTTTCCCACATTGTAGGTTGTCTGTTAGCTCTGTTGGTGGTTTCTCTTGTAGGGCAGAAGCTTTTCAATAAGATGAAATCCCAGTTGTTGATTCTTTGTGCTGCTTCCCATGCTACTGAGGTTTTGTTCATAAAGTCTTTTCCTATGCCAATATCTTCAAGAGTTCTACCTAACTTATCTTCCAGCAAGTTTAGTGTTTCTGACTTAATATTTAGATCTTTAATCCACTTAGTTCTTAGTTTAGTGCATGGTGATAGCTATGGGTCTAGTTTTAATCTCTGACAGGTTGAAATCCAGGTTTTCCAACACCATTTATTAAAGAGGCTATCTTTCCTCCAATGAGGGTGGTTTGCTCCTTTGTCAAAGATGAGGTGGCTGAGTATGTCTGAAGTTGTTTCTGCATCTTCTAATCTATTCCACTGATCCTTGGGTCTGTTTCTTTGCCTGTACCATGCATTTTTTTTTATCACAGTAGCTTTGTAGTATAGTTTCTTTTTTATTTTATTTTTTGTTACCCTGGATCAAACTCAGGCCCTTGTGCTTGCAAGGCAGGTGCCGTAACCACTGAGCTAAATCCCCAGCCCTGTAGTATAGTTTCAAGTTGGGGATTGTGATACCCCCTGTCATGTCTCTGTTGCCTAGAATTGCTTTGCTATTCTGAGTCTCTTCTGGTTCCAAATGAATTTTTGGATTGTTCTCTCTAGTTCTGTGAAGTACATTGTTGGAATTTCAATCAGCATTGCATTAAATCTATATAGTAGTTTTGGAAGTATGAACATTTTCACTATATTGGTTCTTCCTACCCAGGAACACGAGATGTCTTTCCATTTTCTTATATCCTCCTCCATCTCCTTTTTCAGAGTGCTGTAGTTTTCAGTGTAGAGATCTTTTGCTTCCTTTGTTCGATTGATTCCTAGATATTTCATTTTTTTAGATGTTATTGTAAAAGGAATTGTTTCCCGAATTTCTCTCTCAGTGAGTCTGCTATTTGTGTATAAGGAGGCTATTGCTTTTTGAGTGTTGATCTTATATCCAGCTACTCTATTGAATCTGTCAATTAAGTCTAGAAGTCTTTTGGCTGAGTTTTTTGGGTCTTCTATGTAAAGTCTCATATCATCAGCAAATAATGACAGTTTAACTTCTTGCTTTCCTATGTTTATTCCTTTTATTTCTTTCTCTTTTCTAATTGCTATGGCTAATGTTTCCAGAATTATATTGAACAGGAGTGGTGATAGTGGGCATCCTTGTCTTGTTCCTGATTTTAGCATGAAAGTTTTCAGTTTTTGACCATTTAGTATGATGTTGGCTGTTGGTTTTTCATAAATAGCTTTAATCAGGTTAAAATAAAGACTTCCTACTCCAAATTTCTGTAGTGTTTTTATCATGAATGGGTGTTGGATTTTGTCAAATGCCTTTTCTGCATCTATTAAGATGATCATATGGTTTTTGTCCTTGACTTTGTTAATATAGTGTATTACATTTATTGATTTGCATGTGTTGAACCATCCTTGAATACCTGGGATAAATCCATCTTGGTCAGCGTGTATGATCTTGATAACCCTCTGTATACTGTTTGCCAGTATCTTGTTGAGGATTTTTTCATCTATGATCATTAGGGAGATTGGCCTATTGTTTTCTTTTTTGGTTGGGTCTTTCCCTGGTTTTGGAATCAAAGTAACACTTGCTTCCAGGAATGAATTTGGAAGCCTTGCTTCCCTTTCAATTTCCTTGATGAGTTTAAAGAGTAATGTCTAGGTGTAGATTTTTTTTGGTCATGGCTAGTTGGAGTTCTGTATGCCTCATTTATCTGTATATCCAATTCTCCACCTCTCTCTGGGAAGTTTTCTCCTATTACTTCTGTGAACAGTTTTTTTTATGTCAATTGTACTTTCTCCTGTTTTTTCATGGACTCCTATCAGTCTTATTTTATTCTTCTTTGCATCATCTAGCAGCTGCTGGATTGATTTCTTGTGGTCACTTACTATTTTTATGAAACCTGTTTTCGTGGTCCTTAACTGAAATCTTGTCTTCTATATCTGATATTCTGTCTTCAGATTCTATTAGTCTGCTCTGCATGCTTTCAATGGAGTTTTTAATTTCCTGAATATCTGTTTGAATCTGTTTCATGCATTTCATTTCTTTCTTATGTTGGGCATTCATGGCTTCCAGCATGTTTCTGAGCACATCTATTTTTTTTTATCTGTTTCTGTTCTAGAGCCTCTAATCAGGTCTTTCATTCTGCTCACCATCTCTGTAGTTATCTGGGGGATTATTTCTGCTTTGAATTTTTCTAGAGCCTCATTCATCTGTTTTGTTACTTCCTGTACTATCAGTTCAGGGTGTCCAAGTGGTTGATTATCAGATTTTTCCACCTCGTTTCCCCCAGAATTTGCCTTTTGTGGGGTGGAAGTCTGAGTTTGTGCCTTGCTTAAATGTCTTCTCATTTTTGTTTTTGGTGCTGTCCTTGGTTTAGTTCCTGGGTTGATACTTTGAAGTTGCTTATTGTAAGTATCTTTGTTGATGTATTTAGAACCCTTATGGAATGATTGCTTCTCAGAGGTGTTTTCCAGATATAGCTGGTCTTTAGGTTTTGAGTCTCTAATGACTCTGAAGCTATCTCATTTTCATTATACCAGGAAGGACAACTGATTAGATCAATGACAACACCTTAGCCCAAGTGATACAGTCAGCAACACAATAGCATCAAGTACCTCTTAGAAAATGACAATTTGTGGTAGGTAGTTATTAATCTATCACCTTTAACTGTGTGAATTAAATCAAAATCAAGGACCAACCCAACATATATTTATAGTGAATAAACTCTTCAATATAGCAACTTTACCCTTCAGGATGGGGAGTTAGAAGGAGTTGGGGGGATAGGTAGGTAGAAGGATAAGGGAAGGTTAGCAGTGAGGCCGGAGAGCACAGGCAAGAGAAGGAACAAGAAGAAAAGAAAAATAAAGAAGAAATATGAATTAGGCCTAGAACAAGAGCACAAAGGGAGATGAAGAACAATGTGGAATAGCAAAGGAGTGAGGGAGAGAGAGAGAGAGAAAGAAAAGGGAAAAGAAAGAAAAAAGAGAAAAATAAAAATTTTAAAGGAGTAAAAAAAGAAGAAAAAAATTAAAAATAAGAGCAAAGAAATAGTAGTAATTTTGAAAATAACAAATAAAAGATAAAAATGAAGGGCCTCCTTCAGGGTATGTCTCTGCTATCACAATAGACCATGTGGACAGCAGTGTGCAGTTATAATTCAATGAGTCTCAGTAAGCCAGTCACAGACCCGTGAGATTCAGGCAGATTTCTGGCTGCAAGTCCCAAGTTGAGCTCCCTGTCCTTCAGGGTTGAACTCTGCAAGGTTCTGTTGCAGTTTCTAGCTGCCTTTCCCCTGAAGATAGTCCAGGTTCCAATGGGAGGTGATGATCCCTCCAATTTACCAGATTGTCTGGTGTGCCTTTATTGCAGAGATTCTCTTCACTTTTCCAGTGGGCTTCAGTTTTTATCAGGGAGTCTGAGAGAGGCCTTCCCTCTGTTGTTCACTTCTGCTGCTCAGGACAATGGCTTTTATGTCCCCCTGTGCCTCCGCAGTGTGGAACCAGGTAGCTGCACAGCCAAGAGGCCAGAGATGCATGGGGGGGGGCGGACAGGGGAGGTGCCTATGCTGACGGCTGGTGGGTGTGCCTGGGGGGTCCTCACCATCTCATGGTTGCACGTGGGTATGGAGAGCTGGACCGAGTGGGGCTCCAGTCAGCCTGGGACCACTCACCCCATGCTGGAGTCTGGTTGGCGTGCCCAGGGCTCCTCACCGTCTCCTCTGTCTTTCCATTTTCTGATATCATCTTCAATCTCTTTTCTCAGAGTGCTATTGTTTTCAGAGTGGAGGTCTTTAATTTCTTTTGTTAGGTTGATTCCTAGGCATTTCAAGTTTTTGGGTGCTATTTTGAAAGGAAGTGTTTGCCCTATTTCTCTCTTGGGGAGTCTGTTTGTGTAGAGGAAAGCTATTGATTTTTGTGTGTTGACCTTGTATCCAGCTACTTTACTGAATTTGGTTATTAAGTCCAGAAGACTTTTTGTGGAGTTCTCGGGGTCTTCTATATAGAGTATCATGTTGTCTGCAAATAGTGAAAATTTAACTTCTTCATTTCCTATCTTTATTCCTTTTATTTCTTTCTCTTATTTAATTGCTATGGCTAATGTTTCCAAAACTGTATTGAATGCGAGTGGTGATAGTGGACATCCTTGTCTTGTTCTTGATTTTAGTGTGAAGGATTTCAGTTTTTGATCAATTAGTATGATATTGGCTGTTGATTTTTCATAGATGGCTTTTATCAGATTGAGGTTGAAACCATCTATTACAGTTTTTTGTAGGGTTTTTTTATCATGAATGCATGTTGGATTTTGTTGAATGCTTTTTTTTGCATGTATTGAGATGATCGTATGGTTTTTGTCTTTGGCTCTCTGTATATGCACCAAACACTAGTGCGCCTAAGTATATGAAACAAATACAGACATGGCAAATCAAATAAGCATTAATACAATAGTAGTGGGGAACCTCAATACCCTACTGTCACAAATAGATAGATCAGCTAGACAAAAAATAAATAACAAAATACTTTAACTCAAACTCTTGAACAAATGAACTTAACAGATGTTTACAGTGTTCCACCTCACAAAATCAGAATACACATTCTTGTCAGCTGCATGTGGGTCATTCTTCAAAATAGACCACATAATCCCTCACAGAACATGTTTAAATAAGTGCAAAGGAACTGAAGTTATCCCCTGTATATTATCAGACCATAGTGTGATAAAATTGGAGATCAATAGCTTAAGAAACTGCAAGAATTTAATAAACACATGGAAATTGAACAACACACTTCTGAATAACCAATGGGTCACGGAGGAAATTAAAGAAGAAATTTAGATAGTTTTTACAATTAAATGACAATTGCAATACAACATATTGTAACCTATGGGACACAATGAAAGCAGTCTTACCAGGGAAATTCATAGCAGTGAATACTCATATTAGGAAAACAGAGCGAGCTCAAATAAACAACCTGATGCTGAACCTCCAGCTTCTAGAAAAACAAAAGCAGGACAAATCCAAAGGTCATACAAGGGAGGAAATTATAAAGATCAGAGCAGAAATCAATGCAATGGAGACTAAGAGAATGATACAAAAAAAAAATCAATGAAGCAAAGAGTTGGTTCTTCAAAAGAATAAACAAAATTGATAAACCCTTAGCCAACCTTATCAAAAAAAGGAAAGAAAAGGCCCAAATCCATGCAATTAGGAATGACCAGGGTGAAATTACAATGGACCCAGCAGGAAATCCAGAAGATCATCAATACCTACTTTGAGAACCTATATGCCAATAAGATGAAAAACACAGAAGAAACAGACAGATTCCTAGATATGTATGAATTACCAAAGTTGAAAGAAGAAGACCTAAAAATTCTAAACAACCCAATATTAATCAATGAAATTGAAAATGTAATTAAAAACTTACCAACTAAGTAAATCCTGGGCCCTGATGTCTTCACTGATGAATTCTACAAGACATTTAGAGAAGAACTATTGCCACTACTGTTTAAACTCTCAGTGAAATTGAAAGGGAAGCAATACTCCCAAAGTCATTCCTGGAAGCAAGAATCACCTTGATCCCCAAAGCAGAGAAAGACCCAACTGAAAAATAGAACTATAGACCAATCTCATTAATGAGCACAGATGCAAAAATCGTTAATAAGATATTGGCAAATAAGGTATATATTTTGTTATTTTATATTAATACGTTCTCATATTACAAAGACAATTTAGTGGAAGAATCTTCCTTTTGATATTTGAGTCATGTGAACACAAACGAACTGTATATTTAAAAAATGTCTGTGGATAACAACAACAAAAAGACAAGTTACAACAACAACAAAATAATTGTCCTTTTTTACAGGTGGACATTGAAGTGGACCTAATTTGGTTTTCTTTTTAAAAGCCTCCAAGGACAAAAAGCAGCTTAAAATCTAAGATGAATAAAAAAAATTGGCTACTAAACTACTGGTCTCCAGCATTTTCTGTTTTCTGTTGTTTTGATTCAGGTTCCTCTTTGTCTGTTTCTTCTCTTGCTCTTTTCACTGGCCCAGCTGCACAAGTTCTTCATCACTATCAAATTTTGTTTTCTTGCCCTTAAATTGTACTTTTCCTTTAGCAGATCCAGGCTGGGCAGCTTTATTTCCTTTTCCTTTCTCTTCAAATCTGCGACCTTTTGATTTCCATCTGTTTAGGGATTCTTGTTGATCTTCTATGATTTTTTTCAAAGCTTCTTTCTCCACCTTTCCTTTCAGTACTTCCCATGTCACTTCTTTGTTCCTTAATTGTAGGGTACCATTGTTTGGATCTTTGGCTTTATCCAGTGCCTCCTTGGGGTTTTCTTTAAATAGAATTATTCCCTCTTTTGCTCCTCTGACAAAGTCTATCCATTTTATTTCACCACAATTTGAGAAAATGACGTCCAAATCTTCTCTACAGGTCTGATAATCTAAGTCACCTGAGAACTTCAGCAAGCAATCTTTTCTACAGACTTCATTTCAGCATCTTCTGCTAACCTCTGTTTTTCTTCTTGCTGTTGTTTAGCTCTTAATTTAGCTTCCACTTTATTTTGCTTTCTTTCTTCATTTTTCTTTGCAAAATAATCTTCCTTAAAAAGTATTATCAAGTCTGTGTCTTTATACTTGTGGCCCAGAATTTCTACAAACTTCTTAGCAGAGTCAATGTTACCAAACACAGCAAATATTGATCCCTTAAATGCTTTGTGTAATGTTCTTCTCATCTGGATATTTAGTACTTGACCTTTATCTTCTAGCCATTCTTCTATTTCATCGAGGGTTGCATCCATTGGGAAGCCTTTAATATAAACAGATCTGTTTTTTACATTAATTTATACTCATCAGTCACTTCAGGGAGGGGTGTGTTTGGAGATCTTCTGATTTTACTTTTATCTTCCCGATTTCCATGAGTTCTGCTTTAGATTTGCTCAATGCTTCAACTATTACGTTAAAGTCTGTTGTTAGGAGATGGAGCCTGTTGAATTTTATCATTATTTCCAAGGGTACCCAGTCTTCATCCAATTTGATCTGTTCCTTTAAAAACTTGTCCCGTGGCAAATTGAAGTCTCCAAAATAATACTGAATTTGATGACAGGTTTTGGCATCCAGAGCAGCTAGTTTTTCATTATCACCATTTTCAGCCATTGTGGCTAATCTTTAAGGCCGTGGTCCCGCATGCGTGCCACAGGTTCGCTAACAACAAGGAAGACCTCCCCACTCCTCAGCGCCACTGGCCTAATGTGCTCAAAGAAGATGGGCACCCTCCCAGCAGTCCTTGTGGGCCCAGTAAAGACACTGGCAAATAGAATGCAGAAGATCATTAAGAAGATCATACACCCTGACCAAGTGGGATTCATCCCAGGGGTGCAGGGATGGTTCAACATATGCAAATCAATAAATGTAAAACACTATATTAACAGAGCCAAGGACAAAAACTATCATAATTTTTGAAACATGCCCACGTAATATACATTTTATGTAGAACACCTCATTTTCTGATGATGCATCATTACTGTACTTACATTTAATAAAGTGAACAAGGTAACATTATAACAAATCTATTTATATTTAAGGAACATGGTAAACAAACTGATAAAATTTAGCTATCTTAAAGAAAAACTCAATCTGTTGACATTGACTTGATAGGATTAGCTTTTCACACATAGATGAACAACACGTATGCTATAAATGTCAATAAAAGGTCTTACTTCCATGAATACTTAGGTACTTGGCCAACTCCAGGTTCAAGGGGAAATATGAAAAACAAAACACCCCAGGAACAATAAAAACTCTCACTCTCTTCTGGAATTTTATTTCTCCTGTGAGGTATCAGTATATCAGTATATTGGGCACAGTGCTATATTAGGGCATGGTGCGATCTGTATTAGAGCAGCATACAAAAGCATCAGTTTCACCTCCTAACGCTGATAACTGCTCCAGTGAAGACAAAAGAATAACGGTCTTTTAACCTGTCTGGCAATTTAGAAGTCTTCTTTTGAACATGTTGAGAACATCTCATTGGTGTTAGAAACTTTATCTCTTTAAATGTAGAATTTTTACCCTACAAAAAATTGGAATAGATGGTCTCTACCTCAAACTGATAGAAGCCATCTATGAAAAACCAACAGCCAATATCATACTAAATGGTCAAAAACTGAAATTCTTCACACTCAAATCAGGAACAAGACAAGGATGTCCACTATCACCACTCTTGTGCAATATAGTTTTGGGAACATTAGCCATTGCAATTAGACAAGAGAAAGAAATAAATGGAATAAAGATAGGAAAAGAAGAAGTCAAATTGTCATTATTTGCAGATGACATGATACTCTACACAGAAGACCCCAAGAACTCCACCAAAAGTCTTCTAGACTTAATAACCAAATTCAGTCAAGTAGCTGGTTACAAGGTCAACACACAAAAATCAATAGCTTTCCCCTACACGAATGACAGACTCACTGAGAGAGAAATAGGGCAAATAATTCCTTTCACAATAGCATCCAAAAAACTGAAATACCTAGGAATCAACCTAATGAAAGAAATCAAAGACCTCTTCTCTGAAAACTATAGCACTCTGAAAAGAGAGATTGAAGATGATATCAGAAAATGGACAGACATCCCCTGCTCCTGGGTAGGAAGGATCAATATAGTGAAAATAGCCATACTTCCAAAACTGCTATATAGATTCAATGCAATTCCAATTGAGATCCCAGCAGCACACTTCATGGACTTTGAGGAAACAATCCAAAAATTCATTTGGAGCAAGAAGAGACCCAGAATAGCAAAAGCAATTCTAGGTAACAGAGACATGGCAGGGGGTATCACAATCCCCAACCTGCAACTCTACTACAAAGCTACTGTGATAAAAACAGCATGGTACTGGCAAAGAAACAGACCTGAGGACCAGTGGAACTGATTAGAAGATGCAGAAACAACGCCAGACACACTCAGCCATCTTACCTTTGATAAAGGAGCCAAACACCTTCCCTGGAGGAAAGATATTTAATAAATTTAATAAATGGTGCTGGAAAAATTGGGTTTCAACTTGCCAAAGATTAAAACTAGACCTATATCTCTTGCCATGCACTAAACTAAAATCAAAATGGATTAAAGATCTAAATATTAAAATAGAAACTCTGAACCAGTTGGAACAGAGCTTAGGTAGAACTCTTGAAGACAGAGGTGTAAGAAAAGATTTATGACCCAAAACCTCAGTTGCCCCTGAACTAGCACAAACAATCAACAAGTGGGATCTCTTCTTATTGAAAAGCTTCTGCACAGCAAGAGAAACCACCAGCAGTGTGAAAAGACAACCCACAATGTGGGAAAAAATTTTCACCTACTCTTCCTCAGACAAAGGTCTACTATCTCAAATCTATAAAGAACTTAGAAAGAGCAGACCTCCCAAATTGAAAGACCCAATCCAAAAATGGGCATCTGAAATGAACAGACATTTCTCAGACAAAGAAGTAGAAATAGCAAATAAATACATGAAAAAAGGTTCAACATCACTGGTCATTCGAGAGATGCAAATGAAAATAACGCTGAGATTCCACCTCACTCCAGAAAGAATGGCTGCTATCATGAAATCAACCAATAACAAATGCTGGTGGGGCTGTGGGGAAAGAGGAACGCTGCTCCACTGCTGGTGGGAGTGTAGACTGGTGCAACCTCTATGGAAGTCAGTATGGAGATACCTCAAAGAGCTAGGACTGGAAGTCCCATTTGACCCTGCTATTCCCCTGCTGGGTATCTTCCCCAAAGAATTAAAAGGATCATACCACAGTGATATATGTGCACCCATGTTCATAGCATCACAATGTATTATAGCTAAAGCTTGGATACAGCCCAAATGCCCATCAACTGGAGACTGGATAAAGAAAATGTGGTTTTTTAATATATAAAATGGAGTACTACTCAGCCATAAAAAATGAGAAATTAGAGACATTTATAGCTAAGTGGATGCACATTTAGGCAATACTCTTAAGTGAAATAAATAGGACACACATGTACAAATACAGAATAGTTTCTCTGGTGTGAGAAACTGAAAGTGTAAGTAAGGACTAAAATGTATAATAGGTAATGTGAAATAGGAAGAAAAGGGGCAAAGGGGAAGGAAGTGGGAGGAGTAGTGGAAAGGAAAGAAAATGGAATTAATATGAGAAAATGGAAAAATAGGAACAAAATCTTTGTAAACAGGGAGGAAGGGAGGGGTCAAAGGGAGGGCTGGGCAAGGGTGAAAAAATAAGAACCAAGAGAGATTATGTAAAGGTGCAAATTTCCAATGATGAATGTCATTATGTTGTATACCTAAAATGTACCAATGATTAGAATGAATAATTGATAATATGAAATAGGAAGAAAAGGTCCAAAGGGGTAGGGGTAGTGGGAGGGGCAGGGGAAAGGAAAGAAGGGAAAGGAAAAATGCTGAGAAATGGAAAAAATGGAAATAAAGTCTTTGTAAATAGGGAAGGGTGGAGGAGGTGAAGGGAGGGCTAGGAATGGGGAAAAAATAAGAACCAAGATGCATCATGTAAAGGTACAAGTTCCCAATGAGAAATGTAAATGTGTTGTATACCTAAAATGTACCAATAAAAGAATTTAAGAAAAAAAATAAATGTAGAATTTTTTCATTAAATTGCATCTTCTTTTTTATACTTTGCAATTATGGCATAGTAGATAGTTATATTAAATTAAGCAACTTGATCTATTTTCTGTACCAGGGGTTTTAAAACTGACAGTTGGATCTTTTGTTTTGTCATCTTGGTGTTTTTCACAGTCTTGAAATACTACATTTCTATTATGTCTATTCTCCATTTCTGGTTTTCCTGGCTCTAGATTAACACCTGTATCCTAAATGTTGATTTCCTGGATTTGTTTCTTGGTTCTATCAGCATCTTCAATATTTTCTCCACAATTACTTTTTTCTAGATTCTTCATTGTTATCCTATCTACAATTGTCTGTCACATCTTTTCAATAGGCTGTGCTCCTGCCAGAACAACCTTCTCATAGATCGAGGTAATATTTTCAGTAAGACTTGGGATTGATTCAATATGTATAAGACATATCCAATATTTAAGAAGTTTGTTACCATCTGGAGTATTTTTAATCAAGTCATTCAGTATGGTTATTATTTCTTCTTTTGGGCATCCCTTATAAATCAGGTTCAGGCATTAGAAAATATCTTGTTTACTTTGTCAGTAAATAATCTTTTTTCATCCTCTTCTGCCATGGTAGTCCAAAAAGACCTAACTGGATTTTTCTTTTTTCTTTTTTTTTTTTTCATTACTGGGGATTGAACTCAGGACCTTGCACTTGTGAGGCAGGCATGGTGCCACTGAGCTAAATCCCCAGCCCTGGATTTTTATTTTTTCTCTCAGGCTCAGGCTGGATAACAACTGAGTTAGGAGGCCTTTTCAGCACCCTTCCTTTGCTGGCTTTCCACTCACTCAGATGAGCTCATTTTTGTTTTAAGTTTCAGAAGTTTTGTCTCTTCTTGGACTTGGTCTTCAGATGCCATCACTCTATTACTGGAAAACTGATTTTCCTGTCTCTAGGTCAAAAGTGATTTTTGTTTTGACAGATGTTCCTTGAATTTTTGTCTTCTTTGCTCTCTGAATGAAGACTGGGTTCTCTGACTCAGAGGCAGCTGCAGATCCTGGGGCACAGCCCGAGTGCTCATAGTTGACTGCAGCTCAGGTTCCCTGGAAGGGCTCTGACTCCCTCAGGCTGCAGTGCCACACACTGCCTCTAACTGCTTTTTAAATATTCTATTCTTGTGTTGAATTTCTAGAATCCTGACTGTTATATGCTTTGATGTAGATTTTTTTGATCATGGATAATTGGAATTCTATATGCCTCACTTATCTGTATGTCCATTTCTTTTTCCATGCTTGGGAAGTTTTCTTCTATTACTTCTGTGAACAGGTTTTTTATGTCATTTGTGCTATTGCTTGCTTTTTCATTGACTCAGATCAATCTTATGTTATTCTTTTTTGCAATTATCTAGCTCTTGGATTGATACTTCATGGTCCTTTGCTATTTTTAAGAAATCTTTCTTTCCACTATCACTATCCCCAAACCTGTCTGCTAGGTCTGATATTCTGTCTTCACATTGGTTCATTCTACTGTGTATATTTCAGTAGAATTTTTAATCTTCTGGATATCTGTTTGAGTCTGTGTCATGGATTCATTCCACTTCTTTCCAATGTTGGGGATTCATGGTTTCCATCATTTTTCTAAGCTCTTCTTTTTTTATCTGTATCTACTCTAATTCACTCACCATATCCTTCATTATGGTCATCATCTCTTTAGTGATCTGAGAAAATATTTCTAATTTGATTTTTCTAGAGCCTCGTTCATCTGTTTTGTTACTTCCACTGTTACCATTTCAGAGAGTTCAGGTAGGTGGTTTTTGAATTGTTCCACCTCATTGCCCCTTGGGTTTGCCTTGGGTGGCTGGAAGTCTGGGGTTGTATCTTCCTTCCATTTCTTCTCATTTTCATTTTTTTTTAGTTTAGTTTCTGCATTGCTGCTTGTAAATTGCTTATGATAGTTAGCTTTATTACTAGTATCAAGAGCTCCTTAGGTAATGACTACTTCTCAGAGATGTCTTCTAGGTGTAGCTGGCTTTGGATTTTGAGTCTGTTGCAGGATCCTACCTCTTCAATTTATTGGGGATGAGAAGTTGCTGCCTATTTGGCCTAGCCCCTGGTTCTTTGGCAATGGCCTGTAGTATTGTTCATGGCCCTCAGGCAGTCTCACTCTTGGTATACAAGGAAGAATAACTGATTAGAACAATTATGTTACCTTGGCTAAAGTAGTACAATCACTAATAGCAATAGCATCAAACACAGACTAGAAAATGACAAACTATAGTAACTATTAATTTGCTGCCTTTAACTGTATGAACAGGATTTGTAGTTATATAACAAAATCTAAAACCAGGAAATCTCCCCAATATGGCAATTTTAACCTCAGGGGAAACTTTTAAAAGGACTAAGGGGAAAAAATAGAGAAATAGAAGGAGAGAGAGAGAGATTAGAAGCAAGGCTGAAGGACCAAGGAATATTATGCAAGCTTTGGGAAACTGGTGAAGAAGACAGGAGGGAAAGAAAGAAGGAAGAAACAGAAATAAGAACAGAACAACACAACAACAACAACAGAAAACTAGAAACAATGTTCACACTCAGGCGCCTGCCTTGCAAGTGCAAGGTCCTGAGTTCAATCCCTGGTACCAAAAAAAAAAAAAACCCAACAAAAACAAGAACAAACAATCAAGAAAAAGAAAAAAAAAAGCTAAGAAAGGAAAAAATTGTCCACTTCAGGGCATGTCTTTGCTGTCACTGGTAGAGAAAGGGGGCAGACAGAGCCCAGATCTATGTTGCTTGATCCCAGCAAGCCTGCAGTACAATTACAGTGGGGTAGTGGATAATCCCAACAAGCCTATGCTTTCAACTTCACTGAAGTTCAGGTTGATCCTGGTTTCTGATTGTGAGGCTGGGATCCAAGTTGTTCAGTTCACAACACTTCAGTCTCCTCTTGCTGTCTTGAACTTGGCTCCCTAACCCTGGGTGTCTCCCATGGCTGCACCTCATCCCAACACCGGGAGGTTTAAAATGAAGCCAACTCATAGCTGCTCTGAGTCCAAGGTTCAATCGACCCCTTTCTAAAATGGTGATTGGCCAATTGCTTTCTCCTGGAGACATTTGAATTGGAATCACTCATGAGTAACTGTAGCCTGGAGTGTTGTTGCTCCATTTCACTGGTGCTTTTCTCCATGGAGGGCTCTGGATTACTGTAGTCATCATGCCTTTGTAGGTTTGAACTGCCTCTCTCATGTGGTGAGCTGGAGTTCAAGGAGAAAGCACCATTTGTGCTTTCCTTCTGCATTGAGATCCATCTCTTTACTCTCCACTTGGGCTCCAATTCTTGCTTCAGATCCTTACTGGGTCCCAGAGAGCCACTTCCCTTCTTCTATTTCTTTCATTGCTATAATTCAGTGTCTGGACTCCAAATCTTGGAGAGGCTGATTTGCTGCTACTCAACACTCTGCTATCTTCCCAGAAGCCTTCTGCCATTTTTTGGTTACTATTTTTAATGTTTTCTTTTTATTCTATGATTCTCTTCAAAATGTAGCCTAATATTTGACAATGTTAATATAAATAATTCTCACAAGGTCCTGAGTTCGATCCCCAGTACAAAAAAAATGTAAATAATTCTACCAGTAAATTGTTAATGATAATTAGTAAAATTGTTAAAGAAGATATAACTCCCAAATTAAATCACTTATGCTGAAGTTCTATGTCATTAAACTGAAACCTAGCTTATTTATTTGTAAGATTGACCTTCCAGAAAATCAGAAAGGTCAACTAAATCTCATTAAGCCAAGATTTCACTTACTTACATCTCCATGAGGAAAGTAAGCTTGAAATAACCAATCTGTGTTCTATGTTGCTGCTTTCTTCTACTTTTTCCCCCTAACTCATTCACTGTGTTTAGCTCATCAAAACTCTTTTCTGTTTTGTAGATTGGATGCTGCCTGTTTCATGAATCACTAATGAAAGCCAATTGGATTATTTAAACTCAGTTTATGAAAATTTTGTTTATTGATAATTTGATCTCTGGATTCTTAGGCTTCCTCTCCTCCAGTAACCTTCCCCCACTACACTCCCACACATTCCCCCAAGAAATACATTGGTATTTCTTTTGACCTTGTCCCCTCCAATAATTCCACTCTCCATAGTTAGTTTCAAAAACCCCAGGCTTCAATCACCACCTCATCTGTCATTAGGAAATTGCAAATTAAAACTATGAGATACTACTACCTACCTACCTATATTATGGCTAAAGCCTAAAAACAATGACAATACCAGATACTGATGAAGATGTGGAACAATAGGAACGCTAATTCACCGTGGGTGGGGCTGCTAAATGGTACAGCCACTTTGGAAGACAAGTAGTTTCTTACACAGCTAAGAACAGTCATACCATATGACCAATCATACTCCTATGTATTTATCCAAATGAGCTGAAAATTTAGGTCGACACAAAAGCCTTCACATAAACATTTATAGCCACTTTTCATAGCTGCCAAAATTATCCTTTAAGCTGATGAATGGACAAACAAAATATGGTACAGCCATAAATGGAACATTATTCTGTGATAAAAAGAAATAAGCTATACAAACCAGAGCTATACAAACTATAGAGCTATACAAAGCTATACAAATAAGCTGTACAAACCAGTTTCCTAATGTAAACTGTGAACTTTAGTTAATGATAATGTATCAATAGTGGTTCATCAACTGTAACAAATGTACCACACCTTCCCACCAGGCTTCACTTCCCAACATCACATTTAGGAATAATCCACTGATGAGCATCACACCCCCGTGAACCAATCACTTCCCAAGAGCCCCAGCTGTGAGCTCATGGGGTTGGAGGACATCTAGATATAAACTATGGCACACACCACTCAAGATGCCAGTCACAAGGGAGACTGAAGGGGGAAAAAATAAAGCACATTGGAATTCTCTGTCCTTTCAGTTCAGTTCATCTGTAGGCCTACAACTTTTCCAAAAAATAAATTCTACTAATTTAAAAAATGCTAAAACTTCATCAGAGAAGAAGAGTGTGAGTGACAGCATCAGCACCACTGTCTCTGACAGCTTTCAGTGCTGTTCACCTGAGGGTGGAAGGTTGTGAACTGCTGCATCCAAACAGCACCATTGAAGGCACAAAGTGAGAACAAAATCCAACACCTTGTAGGGAGCAGAATTAAACAGAACAAAACAACTGTAAAATTCTGATTTTTTAAGACATTGAAGAGTTGGTTTAATTATCCTGGAGACTGCCTCACCTCTAGACTTTTTATTGTAAGAGAACACATCTTTCATTGCTTATTCCTTTAGTTGGTCTTCACTGGCCTGAAGTTGAAAACATACTAATTAATACATGAGTACAACTAGCCCATTCTACACTTAAGTACATTGAAGTTAGGAGACATTCAGCTACTTGTCCAGAGAATGCATACAGAAAGTGATATAGTTGGCATTCAGACCTGGTTATCTTGACTCCTAACACTCCACAGTCTTTTAATCTAATATGTGCTCCCCTTGAATGCAGGAAGAATGCCTGACTGCTTTTAATCAACATGATATGACAAAGGTGTAAGAGAGACCCTCATCACTGGCTTGATGAAATTAGTGGCTGTATCAAAAAAGAAAAGGACTGCAGAAGGAGGGAGACTTTTGGATCTGATGTAGCCTCCAGCAGATGGCAAGTGAAAACCTTGGGCCTTCAAATGCAAAATGCAAAGAAATGAATTCTGCCAACAATGTGAATGAACTTAGAAGTTGATTCTTCTGCACTTGAACCTCTACATAAGAATACAGTCTGGGTGACACATTGATTGTAGCCTTGTGACATTGAGCAGAACACCCAGCTAAGCTGCACCTGGACCCTTGACCTGAAGAAATCATGAAATAATGAATGTTTGATGATATTTTAAGCTGGTAAATTTGTGAAAATTTGTTACATAGCAATTGGAAATGAGTACAGTATCTCCTGCATGAGCCATGTTTTCATTCTTCACATTTCCGTAAACTGCGTTTTATACATCAACACAAACATTAGACCTTATGTTTCAGATGGGTAAATAATGATTTTGGAATGAAACAATTTGCTAGCAAGAGTTCATATTGCTTTGATTTGAACTGCAGGAAAACACAAAAGAATATGTTCTTGAATAGAACATAATTAAATTGTCTTTCTTGAGACTGTATGTCAATCAGATTAGCAAGCAAATTGTGTTTTTCATTCGTCTCCCTGCTTGTAAATATTCTCTATCGTCTAACTCTATTTGCCAGAACCAACTTATGATACTAACTAAAAAAGTACTATCTGGTCTAAATGATGGATTTGGTAGTTTCTCTTTTCAAGGTAGTTTCTCTTTTCTCATTTTAAAGATACCCACACATATGATTTTATATGTCCCTTTCTAAAATAGGGACATATTACATCCTTTAACTACACAGGTCTAATGTAAATAATTCCTGTTGATGAATTTACAAGACATCAGACAAAAGGTCTCTTTTATCATAAAGTCTCTTTTATCATAAAGTTGTAGCTGAGATGTAGCCTGGTGGTAAGAATTAAAATCTCCTAGCCTGATCACCCCAGCTAGCAGGTTTGACTAATCTAAAAATAGATGCTATTAAACCAAGGGCCAGAGAGGATATGACACCAAGGCCCAGGTAAACTGCTAGGGAACAAATTTTCAGGCCCAGTGCTAGACCACAAGATAAAACTACCTAACAATTCTGGGTTTGAGTTACTAGCCTGTAGAGTTTCTAGGTATAGGCTTGAGGTCCATGACATTTTAAGGACACTTGATTGCCAAAGAAGTCCTAGAACTGGCAGACAACTCGTACGTCAATCTTTAAGTTGTTTGCAGAGAATGGACTGTTAAACCTGTAGGACCAGGAGTGGGGGGGTTAGGCTGGAAGGTGCCAACCTTCCATAGGCCATAGCCTGTTGAACCTGGGAAGGGAAGGCAGAATTAGATCATGGGATGTTGATGTAGGAGAATTTATCTTGGTGAATTTAGGATGCTGGTTTAATTGCAAGTATAATTATGCCAAGTGAAGAATTGTCAGAGAAGTAATTAAAAGTAAGATTTTTATATGAAATGACACACTTTGATCCTGAAAGAAAACAGTGACAACTGAGCAACTTGAGCATAGAAAACCAAAGCAGAACTCCTTTAAAGCAGTGTGAGCAACATTGGGACTAATCACAGAGAACACTTTATGTATATAGGCATTCCTTGTTTTCGTGTTTAATGACCTGTTTAAGGACTGCTCAGACTTACTACCGAGGTGCACTGTTTGGACTTATGATCCATTGCCCAGACTTATGAACAGTCTTTTATTTTTTTTTGTACAGTTCTATACACCTTGTTTATAGAGCCTCAAGGTCTTTTTGGTACAGTATACCTTGTTTATGCAGTACTGCAATTTTTGCTGATTGTACTTTACAGTACTATAGTTTTATGTTTTGTTATACATTATAATATAGCACTGCATGTAAGAGTTATGCAATTAAAAGAAAAGTCATCAAGTTGGAGTTTCCTTTGACTATCTCTTTGTTCTGAATATTGTAATATACATACCATATACAATTCCTCATTTAGCTACCAATTCAGCCAATGACCTAGTTGTAGGAACATAACTCAGTTGTTAATGATGAATGTCTGTAATAAGAAAGCTCTCAATCAAGTAAGTAAAGTATGTGTATATCATTAAAAAATAAAAAACAAACCTGTAAGACTCCCAGAAAGGCAATTCTTTCTGATGATCATCTTGAAAGTGGCCATGAAAGAGAAGTTTCAAGGGAGACCCTTTAGAGAACAGAACTAGGGGTACTCAGACTAGGCTGACAACTAGGGCAGAAATGGTCTTAGTCCTTTTGTGCTGCTGTAACAGAGTACCTGAGACTGGGTAATTTATAATGGTTCTGGAGGCTGGGAAGTCCAAGTCAATGTGTTGGCATCTGGTTTCCAACCTGGGGCTTCTTTCTGTGTCCTTACGTGGCAGTAGGGAGAAGAGCATGAACCCAACATTGCAAATTCTTTTAATAGCAGCATTAATTCATTCATGAAAGCAGAAACCTTAATAAGCCTTCAGAGGTCTTACCTACTAACACTGTTGCATTTGGGATTAAGTTTATTATGCATGAATTTTGGGGGACACATTCAGACTAAAGCATGAATTCTTGCTATGTCTATCCCAGGGATCACTTTGTATGGTTTTCCATTCTCCTTTTTTCAAATAAGAATATATTGTTGCTATTCTATTCCCCTCCCCACTGTATTGCAAGCAGACTGGGGCACATTACTTCAGCCTTTGATCACTGACCTCCTCCATCAAATCTCATCAAGGGCTTTCCATCTTTCAGAGATCCTGGATTTGGAGGTGGATGGAGCAACAAGCTGAATCTTTAGATGCTCTTTTGAGGAGTGACTGAGAATACAGCATATGGCCTGAGCTATTTTGGAAGGTGTACTTATGAGAAGGATATACTTAGTGATAGGTGGCCAAGGAGGGGCTGTATTAGATGCTGTCTGGTTGTCACTTAAGCGTTCATTTCTTCCTTGACTATCTCTAACAATGACAACTTCCACTGAGATCCAGATGGTTCTGAGTTAACCTCTGAATTTTTCTTCCCTTGGCCAGAAGAGTTGGTTTTGAGTGGCCAGGTAACCTACACAATTCAGGACTTTTGTAAAGACTTGCAATGTGTCAAAGACTTGGCCCCATCCTGTGGCACTATTGGAGGTGATGGATGGGTCCATCACCTCCCTTTGGGAGGTGGGTCCTAGAAGAAGGAAGTTAGATCACTGGAGAGGGTGGGGTTAGGATCTTGAAAGGGGCATTCAGGTCCTGGCCTTTTTCTATCTCTCTGCTTCCTGGCCACCTTGAGGTAAGCAGCCTTTCTACACAACATTCTCCCTGGCATGATGTACTGCCTCACCCCAGATGCAAAAGCAGCAGGCCAGCTGATCATGGCTGAAACCATGAGCCAAAATAAACCTTTCTTCCTTTTTAATTTATCATCTCATGTATATTGTTACAGCAATAGAAGTCTGACTAACACAAGGATCCTGGACATAGATTTTTTTTTTTAAATTCAGGGAATGTGGTATACAGATGTGAAACCCAAAACAGTAATGGCATTTCATTTCCATGAAAGAAGCCAGTCTCTGAGTGAAATAGACACATCAAAAGTAACATGGCCATCACAGATAACTGGAGCCTAATTCTAGATCAAACCATGTCTGATATCCTTCTACCTTGGGATTTTCCAGTTACATTACCTTTTAAATTCCCCTAGAATTTAAGAGTTTGCACTGCATTTTCCTTTTTTGTAAAAGAAAATATCCTAATCTAATACAAGGACTCTAATCAGTGCAACAGATGTGGAAGGAACAATCAGGTTATGGAAAATCAGCAAGATATGTCATTTTATAGGTCAGAGGTCAAGTCTATGGGAGTCAGCTGAGGCAGGAAGGTCCACTCAGGGTACAGGAAGAATTGGTCAGAACACCATTGGAAAGAATGTATTAAAGGTGGGGTTTATTATTTGCAGTGACACAGCAAGGTTCTGATTTCAGTGGTAACAGCCTGGTGAGGGGTCAAGCAAAGTCCTGAGGCTGTGAGGTGGTACCTCCATCTTTTTAATTAATTAATTAATTAATTAATTTTTACCTCCATCTTAATTGTAGGTGTAAAATGTGTCACCTGTCTCTAAATGTCTCATGGCCTTATATTCACAATGGTTCCTCTATATTCTTTATAACATAACCTTTATAAAGGCCAAATAAAGGCACTATTTAATTTTCCCTGCTCTTTTCTTTCCCTATCCTCTTCTTTTCTCTCTCTGAGGTTGTCCCTTTGGACTGTGAGGTGATTTAACGGATTCCTAAGAAAATATTTTACATCATCTTTTGGAGGCTGACTGTTTTATTATGACTAGGACTACAACTGGGTTCTTTGCAGTAACAGATTACTCAGCATGTTTTTCCCAATGCTGGGACATATCACTGTATCTACAGGTCCACTCAGTGCCCTTGGTCAATTACCACCCTGCTTCCCTGGAGCTTCTTTTCTTGCTGTCCTCTCTGGCTGGAATACTCTTTCCTACCTACCCACTGAGCTTCCTTCCTCTATTTTTCCAGGTGATATTCAAGCAGAGACCTGATTAGAAAGACCATCTTAAATAAAACAATATTTCTCTACCTCCAGGTGCCAGCACTGTTAGCCTCATTGCTTCTTATACCTTTCTCTGATATTCTCCACTTCCTGTTTATTACATTCTGTGCATTGTCTGGCTTCTCTCATTAGAATGGAGGGTAGATCCTTGCAGGGATTTTTTTCCCACTGCTGTGTTCTCAGTACTCAACACCAGATTGGATGTTCAATAAATACTGCCATAATTTAATTTACAGTCAGGGACATTGAATTTTTCCAAGATAGGCAAGGAAAGAAAAACATACATTTTAAAGAATTCTATGTTTTTGTTTTTGTTTCCCCTGTCTTTTCTCCTTACAGTGACCATAAATTTGGCTGAATGTGCCCCTGGCTCCAATTTTCTTGAGTGTGGGTCAGCTTGAAAGGCTGAGAAATGAAATGGAGGGGATGTGAGAAATTAAGCTGAAACATCATCTTAACTAAAAAGAGCTGGGATGGGAGGGGTGGAATGGGATATTTAACCAATATCCAGGAACCCAAATCCCCAGGATCACCATGGAAAAATATGACATTGTCACAGGAGATATACAATGATTGTTATGGTTTAGATCTTGATGTCCCCCAAGAGCCTCATATGTTCAGAGATGGGGCTTTTGGAAGGTAATTTAATTATAAAGACATGACCTGAAAGGGTTATTTCCCTTGCTGGCTCCTTTTCTTTCTCTCTGTTCCATGAAAGCATTCCTCTGCCAGACACTTCCCCCATCCATTTCTTCTTTGAAGCCAGCCAAACATGGACTGAAAATGTCAGCCAAAATAAACCTCTTCTACTTAAATTTGTGGGTGTTGGGTATTGTGACAAGAAATTGAGTAAGACTGATTTTGTTACCAGGAGTGGGGTCATCACTGTGACTATACCTGATCATGTTGTTTAGAAGTTTTTAGAACTGGAGTGCAGGAGGATTCCAGAAAGGTTTGAAGATGCTGGTTAGAGAAGCCTTAGAATGCCATAGGCTATGCTTAATGGGGGATTTTGATTAGAGCGAAGACCAGAATGTTCATAGAAATGCAGACAGTAAAGACCAGGCTTTGGAAGCTTCAACTAGGAACAACATCTCCATTGGCGGTTGGAGTCAAAACCATGTATGTTATACTCCTGCAGAAAATTTATCTACATTTTGTTCATGTCCTTAAAAGTAGTAGGAGGCTGAGAGTAAGGGCAGTGGACTAATTAATCTGCCAAAGGAAATTTCAGGTTATGGCATGGGTACTGCTGATGACTTTTAGCCACATCTACCATGAGAATTAGAACCAAGAATCAGAGTTGAATAATTTGAAGAATTTTGGTGGTGGCCAGAAAGAAAGTGCCCTTAAGTTGGGGCCTTAGTTTGGCCAAGGAAAGCTTGAACACTAAAAAGACTCACATTAGAAAGAAGCCAAGTACTTTGAATCAGGACAATAGGAAAGACACTTTGATGGGACTTCAGGAATCAGCAAGACCCCACCCTTTGTAGGCTCAAAGGTGTATTGGAATCTTTGGGAGGTCATTAGGTCATGAGTGGGATTAGTGCTTTTATAAAAGAGGTCTGAGGGAGCTTGTTCACTTGAACCTTTTCTACCATGTAAGGATTCAACAAGAAGACTATGAGAAAAAACACCAAACCTGCCTGCACCTTGATCTTGGATTTCCCAGCTTCCAGAACAGTGAGCAATAAATTCTTGCTATAAATTATCCCATCTAAAATATTTGTTAAGGCATCCTGAAGCCAAATGCATTATCCACTATCCATTCAAGCACATGTTGGCACTATGGGAGTTACAGGCTGTCATCAATTCTTTATAGGCGTTTCACTGCTGAGGCCACTTTCCTGGTGTCTAAATTAACTCATGCACATTCCTGTGGCTCACAAATGTCAGAATGGTGCACTCTAAGGTGACATTGACTTCACTCTTCAGTTTTAATTCTGTCCAATAAATTTGATCCCCAAGGAATCTAATTCTTCTCAAAGGATAGCTTGAGTTTTTGAAATAGTAGAATAATTTCATTAATATTTATTTGTTCATTTAGAAGTCAAGGTGAATTGTTCATCTTTATTGACTGAGTTTATTGCTCAGTTTCTGCCCTACTCCATCTGGCTGTGGTATCTATATGCGGCTTTGTTCCAAAGTGGTCTAGAAGAATGAAACATTTGGGTGCAATTATTATTATTTATTTTGAAATAGTTTGTTTTCTTTTTAATACAAGTAAATCTGGAATGTATCCTGTTTTCCAAAGATTCTCTGATTTTCTTACAAAGGTTTTAACGAATTCATTTTAAAAATCAGCCTTTTTGGTTCATTACTTTTCACTTGGAAGTTTCTAATAGGAACAGTGAAAGTTGGTCCTCATCAGAAATTTATTTGTGAAGTTGTCCTCTTTCTTGTCATTCAGAGGAACTTGGAGGTTATGAGAATTATGCCAGACAATGTTAGGGATATCTTGACTCTGGGATATGAATCAATCAAATATCATTTTGCTGGATGCAAAAGGATTCATAGATTATTGGGAGAATATGAAAAGAATTTATAGTGGAATCAAGTAAATATATAGTCAAATCCCATCAAGTGGCTGCCAGCCCAGTTTTAGGTTAGGTATGTGATCATTAGACTTAAGAATGAGATAATTGTAACTTGAATTCAAGCAAATTTAGCCAGGAAAATCACCCTGTCAAATTCTGCTTAAGGTTAATCAGTTAGAACCACTTTACCATTCAATGTATATTGCAAGAGCTATTCCATTTATCTATGTTCCTAATGTTAATATAGCTAGTTTAGTCCTTTTGTAAGTGTTGAAGTAATCTGAGCCAGAGAGATGATCTCAGAGTGAGTTAATCTGTCACTGAGACTATTGGGAAAAATCAACTTCCTATGACAAATGTAGCTTAGAATTTCAGGTGAACAAACACTATTTTCTTTTTATACTTCAAAATTTTATTTTATTGCATTTTATTTATAAGAATGCTTTATTGTGACATTTTCATACATGGAGACATATACACTGATTCTTCCTCCCCTAACTTCACTCTTTTCCTCTCCCCCCTGCCCAATTCCCTCTCCTTCTACTTTTATGTCATCTCTCCTTCTTTTCCACCCTAGATTCCACATATGAGACAAAACATGAGATACTTGCCTTTCTGAGTCTGGTTTATTTTGCTTAACATGATGATCTTCAGTTCTACCCATTTTCCTGTGAATGATGTGATTTCATTCTTTTATATTATTGAGTAATACTTCATTGTGTGTATATATTATATTTTACTTATTCATTCATCTGTTGATGGGTACCTGTACTGATTTTATAACTTGGTTATTGTGAATAATGTCACAGTAAACATGGGTATGCAGGTATCTTTATAATATACTGATTTTGATTCCTTTGGGTAAACCCAGAGGAGCTAATCTATAGCTAGATTATATGGTAGTTCTATTTTTAGTTTTTCAAAGAACCTCTATGTTGACTTTCAAAGTGGCTATACTAATTTACATTCCCACCAAGTACATACAAGAATTTCTTTCCCCCATGTTATGGTTTGTATCTAAAATGTCCATCCAAAAATCTCATGTATTCAAAGGTGGAACTTTCAGAAGGTGATTGGATCACTGGGGCACTGTGTTTATCAGTGGATTCATCCATTGATAACTTCATGGCAGTGTTCTGTTAGGAAGTGGGGCTTGATTGGAGGAAGGTTGGTGAGGGTGTGACTAGGAAAGGTGTATTCTTGTCCCTGTCTCCTCTGCTTCCTGGTTGCCATACGTTGAACATCTTTCTTCTGCCAGGGTATTTCTGCCTTAGAGCTAACTGATCACGAACTGAATCCTCTGAAATGTGAGCCGAAATAAACCTCTCCTCCTTTAAGTTTTGGGTCCAAGTATTTTGTTCCAAGGAACAAGAAAGCGACTATCACACCCCATATCCTCACCATCATTTAGTAGTTTTTGTATTCTTCATGATAGTCATTTTGACTGGGGTGAGATAGAATCTCAATGTAGTTGATTTTCATTTCCCTAATGACTAAAGATGTTGAACCTTTCTTTTCGTTTAATTATTGGCCATTAGTACTTCTTTTGAGAAGGGTCTGTTAATTTCATCCTCTTTATTAATTGGATTGTTCTTTTGGTGCAATTATTTTTGAACTCTTTGTGTATGCTGAATATTAATCCCGTCTGAAGAATGGCAAAGATTTTCTCTCATTCTGTGATCTGTCTCTCCACTCTGTTAATTATTTGCTTCGCAGAAGATTTTTTGATATGATCCTTTTTTTTTTGATTCTTGCTATTATTTCCTAGCTGTTGGAGTCTTAAGAAGTTGTTACCTATGCCTGTATCCTGACATGTTTCCCTTATGTCTTCCTCTAGTAGTTTCAAAGTTTCAGGCCTTCCATTAAGATCTTTAATCCATTTTGATGTAGTTCTGCACAGGGAGAGAGATAAGGATCTAATTTCAAACTTTTATATATGGATATCTAGTTTTCCTAGCACCATTATTTAAAGCTTGTCTTTTCTCTAACATATGTTTTTTGGAAACTTTATGAGAATCAGATGGCTATAGCTGAGTTCTCTGATTTATTCCATTGGTCTGTATTTATTCTAATATTATGATGATTTTGTTACAGTGGCTTTATAGTATATTTTGAAATTGGATGCTGTGAGGCTTCTAGCATTTTTTTTTTTGTTCAGGATTGCTTAGTGTTTTTGTGTTTCTGTATGAGTTTTAGGATTGATTTTTCTAGTTCTGTGAAGAATGACATTGGTATTTTGGTGGAACTTGTATTGAATTTGTAGATTTCTTTCAGTAATATGCGCATTTAAACAATAATTCCCCTAATCCATGGGAAGTCTTTCCATCTTCTAGTGTCTTCTTCCATTTGTTTAGTGTTTTAAAATTTTATTGTAGAGGTCTTTACCCTCTTTGTTTAGTTAATTCCTAGGTCTGTCTGACTATCTGTGTATCTACCCATTTATCTGTTTTGAGGTTATTGTGAATGGTATTATTATCCTGACTTCTTTCTCAGCAAGTTCTTTATTGGTGTATAGGAAAGTTACTGATTTTTTTATGTTGATTTTGTACCCTGCTACTTTGCTGAATTTATTTTCAGTTCTAAGAGACATTTTGCTGAACTATTTAGGATTTTATAGATATAGAACAACATCATCCACAAACAGGAATAATTTGATTTCTTTATTTTTTATTTGTATCCTGTTTATTTCTTTCTCTTGCCTGATTGCTCTAAGGTGTCCAGTACTATATTGAATAAGAGATGTGACAGTGGACATTCTTCTCTCATTCCTGATTTTTTTTTTTTTTTTTTGGTACCAGGGATCAAACTTGGGACCTTGCACTTGTGAGGCAGGTAATGGAACCACTAACTAAATGCCCAGCCCTCTCATTCCCGATTTTAGAGGAAACACTTTCAGCTTTTCTCATTCAATATAATGTTGGCTATGAGTTGGTCATATGTAGCTCTTATTTGGGTCTTTTATCATGAAGGGATGTTTTGTTTTTTTGGTACCAGGAATCAAACTCAGGGTCTCGTGCTTGCTGAGCAAGCACTGAACTGCTGAGCTGCAACCCTGGCCCTTTCTCATGAAGAAATGTTGGATTTTTGTCTAAGAGATTTTCTGCATCTATTGAAATAATTGTGTTATTTTTATCCTTGATTCTGTTCATGTGCTGTATTGTGTTTATTGATTTGCACATGCTGTGCCATCCTTGCATCCCTGGAATGAAACCGAGTTGGTCATGGTGTATGATTATTTTATTTTACTTTTCCCATTAAGTTTATTGGTACATTTTAGGTATAAAATACAGTTAAATTCATCATTGGGATCTTGTACCATTACATGAGTATCTTGGTTCTTATTTTTTTCCCCCTTCCCTTGTCCTCCCTTCACCCCCTCCACCCTTCCCTATTTGCAAAGACTTTGTTTCCATTTTTTTCCTTTTCTCATATTTTTTCTTTCCCTTCTTTCCTTTCCCCTACCTCTCCCACTTCCCCTGCTCCTTTAGACCTTTTCTTCCTATTACACAATATCAATTATACGTTTTTAAAATTACAATATCAAGATCTAGGAGACATTACCACAGATTTTGTAGAATTTAAAAGGATATAGAAAGCATGTTACAAAAATCTTTTTTGAAATAAATTTGACAACTTCTAAGAAGTATCTTGGAAGACAAATTAATGAAACTAACTCTGGAGGAAATATAAAATTTCAATAGCACCTATTAAAGAAAGTATATTCCTGGGCCGGGGATTTAGTGCAGTGGTTCTGCCGCCTGCCTCGAAAGTGCAAGGTCCTGGGTTTGATCCCCACTACCTAAAAAACAACAAAAAAAGAGAAAGTATATTCCTAGCTTGAAAACCTACCTATATGACCACAACAAGCTCATATACACTTTAACTGATAAATTATATCAAACATTTAAAGCAGAAAAAAGAAGGAACACTTCTCCCTTCATTTTAGGAACTCAACATTGTGCTAATCCTAAAACTGGATAAAGATAATAGAAGAAAAAAGTATGAACATAGATAGAAATATATTTAACAAAACAAACTGTTAGAAGTCAGATCTGGCAGTATGTAGAAAGTGGTATTATTATAAGGATGGCAGTGTTGGTTCAGCATTGGAAGATCCACCCCCATAAGTCATCATTTTAACAGAGGAAAGGAAAAAAATCATATGATCCTGTCACTAGTTGGAGAAAAAGTATTGGACTAAATTCTTCAGCTGTGGATGGTAAAAGCTATCAGGAGACCAGAAGTAGAACAGAACCTTTTCAACAGATTAAAGACATACTTCCAGCAAAAACACCTTATATGAATGGGGAAGATACAATGCTTTCTCCCTAAGGTGGGGAACAATGGCAGATATGCCTACTCTTCATCTGTCCATTAAACTTTGAAACATAGGCCTAAACCAAAATAGTCTGGCAATAAAATGACACAATTAGGATAGGATTGGCAAGGTAGAAGCAAAATCTTTATATATAGATGAAATGATCATCTACAGAGAAAATACGAAGAAATCTCTAGGAGCCCCTGGAACTTGTATTTGAATTTACCAGGATTAGAAAAGACAAAGTAGTATGATTCTTTTAATTCTTTGGGGAAGATCCCCAGCAGGGGAATAGCGGGGTCAAATGGGACTTCCAGTCCTAGTTCTTTGAGGTATCTCCATACTGATTTCCACAGTGCTTGCACCAGTCTACACTCCCACCAGCAGTGGAGCAGGGTTCCTCTTTCCCCACAGCCCCGCCAGCATTGGTTATTGGTGGATTTCATGATAGCAGCCATTCTTTCTGGAGTGAAGTGGAATCTCAGCATTGTTTTCATTTGCATCTCTTGAATGACCAGTGTTGCTGAACATTTTTTCATGTATTTATTTGCTATTTCTACCTCTTTGTCTGAGAAATGTCTGTTCGTTTTGGATGCCCATTTTTGGATTGGGTCTTTCAATTTGGGAGGTCTGATCTTTTTAAGTTCTTTATAGATTCGAGATAGTAGACCTTTGTCTGAGGAAGAGCAGGTGAACATTTTTTCCCACACTGTGGGTTGTCTCTTCACACTGCTGGTGGTTTCTCTTGCTGTGAAGAAGCCTTTTAATAAGAAGAGATCCCACTTGTTGATTGTTTGTGCTAGTTCACTGCGCCCATTTTCATAGCAGTGCAGTTTGTAATAGCTTAAACTTGGAAACAGCCCAAATGCCCATCAACTGGAGACTGGATAAAGAAAATGTGTGTTTTGTTTTTTTTTTATAAAATGGAGTACTACTCAGCCATAAAAAATGAGAAATTAGAGACATTTATAGCTAAGTGGATGCACATTGAGGCAATACTCTTAAGTGAAATAAATAGGACACACATGAATAAATACTGAATAGTTTCTCTCGTGTGAGAAACTGAAAGTGTAAATAAGGACTAAATGTATAATAGGTAATGTGAAATAGGAAGAAAAGGGGCAAAGGGGAAGGAAGTGGGAGGGCTAGGGGAAAGGATAGAAGGGGATGGGATTAATATGAGAAAATGGAAAAATAGGAACAAAATCTTTGTAAATAGGGAGGAATGGAGGGATTGAAGGGAGGGCTGGGCAAGGGTGAAAAATAAGAACCAAGAGAGACTATGTAAAGGTGCAAATTTCCAATGATGAATGTCATTATATTGTATACCTAAAATGTACCAGTGATTAGAATGAATAATCGATAATGCAAAATAGGAAGAAAAGGTCCAAAGGGGTAGAGGTAGTGGGAGGGGCAGGGGAAAGGAAAGAAGGGAAAGGAAAAATGATGAGAAATGGAAAAAATGGAAATAAAGTCTTTGTAAATAGGGAAGGGTGGAGGGTGTGAAGGGAGGGGTAGGAATGGGGAAAAAATAAGAACCAAGATGCATCATGTAAAGGTACAATTCCCAATGAGAAATGTAATTGTGTTGTATACCTACAATGTACCAATAAAAGAATTTAATACAAAAAAAAAGAAAACACAAAGTATATATAAAAATTCACGTCTATGTACACTTGCTATAAATGAAGAATTGGATATTGAAATTTAAAAGTTATGTAGGGTACAAAGGACCTAGAAAAGTAAAAAGAAAGAGAAAAAAACAGTATTGGAAGATGTTTAGTACCTAATTTTAAGACTTCCTCTAAAGCTACAGAAATCAAGGTAGTGTTAGTGTAAGGAAAGACATATAGATCATTGGAATAAAACAGAGAATCTACAAATAGAACCACACATATATGGTCCACTGAGTTTTGAAAGATTATTTAACATTAGCATTTTATATAATATAAACTCAATTCAAGAGCAGAGGAAAAGATGGTGTTTTCTGCAAATGGCACTAGAACACCTGGTATCTGTATATAAAAAATTAATCTCAACCCTGTTTTTCCATACATGAAAATAACTTGAAAGGATCTATGAACCTAAATATGAAAGCCTAAAACTATAAAACTTTAAGAAGAAATTATAAGGGAAAATGTTTATGAATTTAGGGTAGACAAGAATTTCCTAGGATACAAAAAACATGATGTATAAAAGAAAAAAATTGATAAATGAGATTCCATCAAAATTTAGAACTTTAAATGACATAATTAAAATGAAAAGTAGTCCTTAAACAGACCATATTTATAATGCATATAACCTATGGCCAGAATATATAAAGAACTCTTACAGCTCATTAATAGACAACCCAATTAAAAAGTAGACACAAGAAGATGATAAATAGCCAATACAGCACAAGGAAAGGTGTGCAACACTAGAATCAGAAAAATACTAATCCGAACAATAACAAGATTGGGTTATACACTCATTAGGGAGATGAAGTTAAAAGTTTTAAAAGCCTTGTCATGACTTTTTCTTTTTGTTGGATTCTCCCCCTTTGCATTTAATTTGTCACACCCAACAGATTCATTCTGCTGGGTTTCCTGGGGTTGTGATCCTCATTGTCTTTTCCTTGGATATTGTCTAAAAATTTTTTTGAGTGCTGGTTTGGTATTCATGAAGTTCCTAAGGTGCTCTTTATCATGAAAGTATCTTATTTCTCCATCAATTTTGAAAGATAGTTTTGCAGGGTACATCAATGTGGGTTGGAGGCTGTTTTCCTTTAGGGCTTGAAATGCATCACTCCAAGCTCTTCTTGTTTTGAGGGTTTGCACTGAGAAGTCTGCTGTGATTCTGATGGGATTTCCTTTGTATGTGATTTGTTTCTTTTCACTAACTGCTTGTAGAATTTTGCTCTTCTGTTGGATTTCTGGAATCCTAACTATTATATGCCTATGTGTAGATTGTTTTTGATCAAGGCTAGTTGGAGTCCTATATGCTTCACTTATCTGTATGTCGAATTCTTTTCCCCTGCTTGGGAAGTTTTCTGCCATCACTTCTGTGAACAGTTTTTTTATGTCATCTGCACTTTCTCCTGTTTCTTCATTGACTCTGATCAGTCTTATGTTATTCTTCTTTGCATCGTCTAGAAGCTGCTGGATTGATTTCTCATGGTCCCTTACAATTTTAAAGCAATTTTTCTTTTTCTAGTCACTAATTGCAATCTTATCTTCTATATCTGAAATTCTATCCTCACATTGGTTCATTCTGCTGAGTAGACTTTCAATGGAGTTTTTAATCTCCTGGAAATCTGTTTGTATCTGTTTTATGGATTCAATTTGTTTCCTATGTCGGATTCCATCATGTTCCTCAGCTCCCTTTTTTTTTTAATCTGTGTCCTCTCTAGATTTATTAATCATGTCTTGCACTATGGGCACAATCTCTACTGTTATGTGAGGAATTATTTCTGATTTCATTTTTTCCATATCCTCTGTTGTTGCTAGTTCTGGGAGTCCAGGTGGTTGAGTATCAGGGTGTTACATCTCCTTTCCCTTTGGGGTTGTTGTAGGTGATCTGGAAGCCTGTTTTTTGAGGCTTGTTTATGTGTCTTCTCATTTCCACAGGGGGAGGGCGGGGAGGTGCTGCTGGTGCCCACGCGGCTCACCTCCTTTGCCCTGGGAGCCATAGTGTATGATCATTTTAATGATTTCGGTTCCTTTTGTTTTGTGGTACTGAGGATTGACTCAAGGGCTTTCTACTTTGTTGTTGTCATTGTTATTTTGGCACAAGATTTTGTTATGTTGTCCAGGCTGATTTTAAATTTGTGATCCTCCTGCCTCAGCCTCTTGAATAGCATGTACCACCATGCCTGGTGTGTTAGCTTTGTTTGTGTCACTGTAACAAAATACCTGGGAAAGTCAACTTAAAGGAGGAAATATTTATTTTGGCTCACAGTTTCAGAGGTTTTAGTTTGTGGTCAGTTTGTTACGTTATTTCTGGGCTCTGGTGGGGTAGAGCATTGTGGTAGAGGGCACAGCAAAGGAAAGCTGCCAGGAAGGAGGCTGCTGAGAGAGACAGAGATAGAGATAGAGATAGAGCCTGAGAGAAGGGAAGTGTGTAGGGAAAATGAATACTATTCAAAGGATTACTCCTGAAGACTTACAATAGGGCCCCACTTCCTAATAGCCCATCAACTTATGAACTCATCCATGAATTATGAAGTCAGTACCCTCGGGAACCAGCCATCTCTCTAAGCCCTACCTTTGAACATAGCTGCATTGGGATCCAGTCCTTTTGTGTGTGTTTGTGTGTGTGTGTGTGTGGTGTGTGATACTGGGGATTGAACACAGGGTAAGCAAGCACTCTAGTGCTGTGCTATATCCTCAGCCTTTAAATTTTTAAATTTAAGACAAGGGCTTACCAAGTTGCCCAGGCTGGCCTCAGACATGTGATCTTATTGCTTCAGCCTCCCTAGAATCTGGGGTTGTAGATGTGTGCTGCCATGCCCTGCAGACAGGGTTTTCGACACTAAGCATTTCCTCCAATGTACTTACACAGACAGCATATTAGTCTTAAGATTTTAAGTAAAATTCTTGGATCCATAAGAACAAAACTTTAAATATTACAGCAAAACTCTTTATATTTTTTTTAGCAAGCTGGACAGAATTCCAACTCTGATGGTGATGTAAAATGTAGATAGAAATAGGTTATATTATTTGTTTACAAGTATGAAAATATTCATTATTATTTTTCTTTTATACCTAAGAAGTTTTAGTGGTGCTCTAAGGACTTAACTTCTTTTCAAAACACCTGTAGCAATAATCTCTCATTTTTCTCAGGAGACTTCCTGAGTAATTAGAAATTTTGCTTCCTCCTTACATTTTCTAGCTAAAGCTTAATTAAAGAATGTATGCAGTGGTATCTTGGTTCATGAACTTAATTCTTTCCACAATTCTGGTTGCAAACTGAATTGAACAAGAACTGAATTCAATGGTTAGGCTCAATGTTGACCTTATGGGGAAATTTGTTTTTGTTCTTGTCCAATTTGGTTTGAGAAGAATTGTGGAAAGAATTACATTTCTGAACCAAGATGCCACTGTAGTTTGGATGTTTCCACAATCCCATTCAGAAGGTGTGAACTTAGGTTTTGATTGATGTGGTGACTGTGGAAGATGGCTCTGTCTTTGTGCTGGAGACCCACAGTTTCTGATACAGATTCTGCCAGAATTTGGTTAATTTGCAATGTGGCCAGCTGACAGGAAACTATATGACTAGAATTATGTAATTGTTCCTGTGATGAGTGCTATGGATTGAACTGTGTTTTACCAAGAATATAATTTGAACTACTAATTCCTATTACCTCACCATGATCTGCAAATAGTTTTTGCAGATAACCTAGTTAAGATGAGGTAATCAGGGTGGGCTGTAATCCAATGAGTGGTATCCTTTTTTTTTTCTTTCTTTCAATGAGTGGTATCCTTATAAAGGAGGGCAGAGGATTTGGACATAGACACACAGAGTGAAGATGATGTAAAGATATACACGGGGACAGGGCCGTGTAAAGATGGATCAGAGAGATTGGGGTGATATGGCTGCAAGTCAATAATGCCAAGGATTGCTGGCCACTAACAAGCTAAGAGGAAGTAAAGAAGCATTCTGTCTAGAGTCCCACAGGGAGCATGGCCCTGCCGGCATCCTGATTTCAGACTTCTGTAACAGAATATATTTCAGTTTTTTTAAACCATCCAGTTTGTACCCCTTTGTTATGGAAGCTCTGGTGAGGTTTTCAACCCTGTGGATGATTTAGAATGAGAGCAGAGGTTATGAAGAAAATCAAACCCATGGTATCACTGTTGTGTAAAATCTGAAAATGACTTGTGCATATTGGTATTTCTCTTAGCCAAATAATTTGTGCATATTAGAATTTGTCTACACCCTCCCCTGAAAGCAGAGTTGTCACAAAGCCTAAATTTATTTTAATAAGGGATTACAGGGAACAAAAGTAAAACAGTTAACCTGGTGCATAACTGAGCTAGGCATTTCTGGAGGCAACTGAGGCTTTGTCCTCCTGGGCACCTCTAAGGAATCATATAAAATGTGAATCAGATTTGCCCGTCAAAGAAATGGTAGACAGACTTTACCCACGGGCTTCTCTCATGGATTCCCTTCCAGGGTATCAAATCCCTTACACTTCTAGAACTGAACATGGATGAATGTAGAGAAGTTCCTGGAGCTTAACAGAACCTTCTTGTGAGGGGGCAGAGCTTAACAGAACATTCCTGAAAGGTCACACAGTTCAAACAGTCATAAACCATTTTGATACATTGGGCAGGACCCCAGCAGCACAAACTTACATTTCCAAAACAAAACATTCTGTGGAAAAAAATGGAGGCAAGGCAAGAACCTATCTTTTTTTTTGTACCAGGGATCGAACTTGGGTCCTTGTGCTTGTGCAGCAGGTGACAAAACCACTAAGCTAAATCCCTATACCTTATTGTATAGCACTTCTCTATCAGAGCCACTCTTCTTCATCCCAGGTCCTTGGCTCCAGGAAGGCAGATTATTTTCATCACTGGATCCCAGGGTTCTGCATTCTCTTTATAGCCTGGAGTCCCACTAGCCCTTGGGGTTCTCCTCTGGGACTTCCTGTTTGCCTCAAGTGTTGAGGTCACAAGAAGGTTCCGCTCTGCATACACTCAGGTTCTAAACAGGGCAGGAAGTGTAGGTGACTCACGTTGCTCTAGAACTGGCACATTTGCCTGTTTCCCCAGCCTTCTGGCCAGCCTCTAAGTTATATATAATGGACTTTATATTTGTTCATTGAGGAAATAATTGAAGTGATTTCCAACTCCCAGAGGCATGAAAGCTGAGTGGTCTGATCCAAGATCTGAGCAGTGAGAATGGTTTCTAGGCCAACAATTGCTGAATTGTTAGTTGTCTGGTAGCCTCCAGATGTCCTCATTGTCCCTGTCAGCCAAAAAAATGAAGCTAGAGGATCACATTCAAACCTCAGCTGCAATGGAGCATACTGTACAAACTCAGTATCTCTTGCTCCCAAACTAATGTGTCTCTGCTCATTTAGTCTCTTTCTAGCTTCCTATGCTGGATCTGTAGGAGGCAAAAGTAGGTGGTGCTGGAGGCATGAGTGCACATTTGTGGCCTAAGTGCATAGGGCAGAGAATGCTAGCATGGGAGAGGATCAGCATAACCACTTCATGGGTACCTAATTCCAAGCTTTCTCCATCTTTCTGCTTCTGGGGACCTATATGTGATGTTTGTGTTCTCTGTGTGTCTGGATACATGTATGCTCTTGGTCTCCAAAAAGGCACAGGAAGCAGGCTATTGGAGACACTCATTAGGACCATAGCTAGGGGACATTGTAAGTCACAGGAAAACAAGGCCTTGATATCTTGTGCCAGATGAGGTAAGTGGAAAACATGATGTCATTGTTCCAGGCATAAGTCTCCTCTTTCTCTTCCCCTTTTCTTCCAGGTCTCTGCTTTTCCTCTTGTCATCCTCTACCACCTCCCTCACTCTCCTTTCTTTTTAAATCTGGATAAGTTCCCATCTTTGCTCCCTCTCCAGCTCTATTAGTAGCATCTTCTCTCCTTCCTTAGCCTTTCTCAGAAGACTCAGACCTGTAGGATCTTTTCCTTCCTTTAAGATGAACTCATTAACACTGAGGAGCAAGTGACTGATAAGGTTGAAATCTGCTGGTTTCCAGGGCACTAGCTGTACTGGTCCTAGACAGTATTTCCAAGAGGTAAGGGTTTCTGGCAGCGGAGCTTCCTTTCCTGCCCTGCTGTAGATGGGTAGGGCATTTTCTATATTTGGGCTCTATTTGGAGTTCTCAAGTCAGATCAGCCTGGTCAGCTCCAAATTCAGCTGTGTAGAAATATTTGGGGAGATGAATGAAACAAATGAGAATAACTCAGACCAGAAGTAATGCTGGCTTGTGTAGTGAGCCTGGGGAAGTAACTGCTGACCCTTCCAGCTGGGACCAAGGGGTCAGTCACACCAGCTAGGATGCTCTTCCTGCAGAGTCCTTTGCCTTCGGTCACTACAGCCAGGTCTCATTATTGTGGCTTTCTCCTCATTCCTTGCCCCCTCCTAGCCTATCTCACTCTCACCTAATATTCCTTGTACTTCCTAGTAATTTGATCAGGCATTTGATCCAATTTTGTGGTCCATGGCTTCCTAGAAGTGGCAGATGGAAGGCATCAGAATCCCCAGGGGAAGATCTGGTTTGGAACTTTGCCCACTGGCATGCTGGAAGCACAGAATCAGTTGAGGTTGGTAAGTTTCCCTTCCCCTTACCTGGCTGTGAGTTCCTGTAGGGCAGCAGTAGGTCAGTTTTGCCCTTGGCCACTGAGGTATCCCAACTCCAGCATAGCCCATAGTGGGCATACACTTGATAAATAGCATCCAGCCAGCCTGGGGCTTGTATTGCAATGGATATTTGCCCAAAGAAAATCTCTTGTGGGCAGCTGGAACTATCCACCTGGGTGTGTCAACTTAATTCTTTCCTTTCAAGGAATCCTTCACACCATGCTTGTGTGTTGAACTTCATAATATACTGTACCTCTAGGCCCATAATCCCATGGAACCAATGAGATGTAGACAAGACACAGTTCATTCCTTATGATGCACATGGGCAAGTGAATGCTCCAAGAGAAGAAAGATCCAGAACTCCAATCTCCTGGACCAATGACCTTCTCACTACTACACCCATATCCCAAACTTTTGTCTCAGTCTATTTGGGGTGCTGTAAGAAAATACCATTGATTTGGTGGATTATAGACAACAAAATTTATTTCTGGAGCAGAGAAGTTCAAGATCAAGGAAGATTCAGTGTCTGATGATGGCCCGCTTTCTTTTTTGTGGTGCTGGGGATTGAACCCAGGACCTGATCCATCCTAAGCAAGTGTTCCCTCACCAAGTTGCATCCCTATCCCTGAGGAGCTATGTTCTGGCTCAGTTTGTAACAAGAATCTAAAGGGTGGACCTGCAGATACTCAATAGGTAACTAAAAGCAGGGTGAAACTTGGCATCTCTGCTTTCACTTGTTCTGTCCTTTAGTACCTTAAAAATGTGGGTCAGATCCCTGTTTAACTCTGTATATATGTATACTCATCAGGTAAGGATGTTGGTAATACAAAGTTTATTAGCCCTAAATTTACCTAGCTTATGTCGTTTCTCTTCAAGACTGAGGATATCAACATAGGAGTAAGCAAAGAAAATTTCAAGGATGCCCAATTGCCAGCTTTTACAATGCTCAGTTTCAGACCCTCTGGAGCAATGTCTAGAAGTCTCCAGACATTGTCTTAAACTTGCAACCATCTCAGAGTCCAGGAAAGGCAGAGCTTTGCAGACTCACTATGTGAGGTCCTCCCCCAAGGGGTAGCAATTACCCTGTGAAGGGAACTGAGGCTGCACACCCCACCCTACCCCAAGCAAAAACAGTTATCTCACAGAAACCAAATTGCCCCTTCAACCATAGGGACTCCTCTGGAACTATGAAACCAGGACTGAGATAATAATTAACAGACCCCAGTCCAACTCCCCGTGAAACTGGTCCTTTTCTTTGTTAATGGGTGAGTCTGATCTTTGTCAGAATTGTGCCCCCTTTAATTCCTCAAACTAAAGTCCCTTCCCTATTTTCTCTTACTTCATTAAGGAACTGGCTTGGTCTTTGTGAGGGCTGTGCCCCCTATTTTATCTCACTTTCCAAAAGCTTTTATCCCCCTGTAAATTCATGCTGATTGCCTCAGTTTTGATTTCTATTATCACTGAAGCAAGGACCCATGATAGCTGGTGACAACAGATGGTGTTTCTAGTGTCCTCACATGGTAGCGGGGTCTTGAGCTTCTCTCCAGCGTCTTCTTGAAAAGGCTCTAATCCCATTCATGAAGGCTCCACTCCCACCATCTGGTCATCTCTCAAAGGCCCAGACCCTGATACCTTTACCTTGAGGGTTAGGATTTCAATATGAATTTTAGGGGAACTCAAATGTTCAGACCAGAGCAACCTTCTTCCTCACTTTTCTGCTTCACCAGGCCCCTCCCCAGGACAGAGGACCCACTCTCCTTTCCTCCCTGCCCCCAAGCCAGGTTTCTCTCTCATTCTTCATGCTGGTCCTGCCTCTGAGCCTGAACATCAATTCCTGGAATTCCTTGCCCAGCATTCTGAGAGTCATAAGCATTGGCCGGGCCCCTACTGGTCCCAGCCTTGTCGGCCTTCATTTGTGCCTGAGCTTCAATCACCTTAGGAGAGTAAAGGCCATTTTAAGGCCCTCTCCTGAGAACTGGTTCTCTACTTTACTCTCCCCTACCTTTACCTTTAACACTGGCTCAGGGAGTATTTTCCAGCTTCTTCTTAGCTTCTCAAGGTATCTAAAAACAATGTACTTCCTTCTTCCTTTTCAACCATTATTCTCTCTGCTTAGTGTATTGGTCACATTTTGAACTCCTAACTAAAATGGCTTAACTTTCCTTCCAAAGGCTGGTTGGGAGCAAAACAGCAGCAAAGGAAGAGGCTATAGGTCCTTTGGCAGCAGGACTCACTGTTTCTTCCACTTTCTCCCCTCTTCCCATCCCTGAGTGAGAAAAGGCTGGAAGCCCTCTTGGATGAGATACAGAAAGGTCCAGGGTGCTCTGGGAAGGTGAAGCACAGGTACAAGATGCTCTAGGTAGAAATCTAGAGTGGCCTCTCTCTGGGGCTGCTTCACCCTGGGGCGGTTAGCTGAAAACTTTTCTGTCTCAGTTGTATGTCATGATGAGGAGAGTGACAAGTGTCAGACCTTCTTTTGACAGTCAGAGTCCCTCCCAGGACCCCACTTCCCATAGGGACCCCCCCACTCACCTTGCCTGAACTTCTTCAGGTAGTTCTGAGAAGAGCACAGTTATTCTCTGTGCATTCTCTCAGGCCCTGGAGAAAACCTGATTAACTTTCCTCCTAGGTACTTAGGTGAGTTAAAAAACAGTAATGCAAAGAACCTGCTTTGTTGTCTTCATACACACTCCATACTCAGTGATATTATTATCAGGGCTCCCCTGAATTGCAAACAGAGTGTCTTAGTTACTTTCTCATTACTGGGACACAATACCTGGGACCCACAATTTAAAGCAGGAAAGGTTTATTTTGACTTACAGTTTATAGAGGTTTCAGACTGTAGTTGGCTGGGTCAACTACAGTGGGTAGGATGGCCTGGCAGAGAAGGCTCCTTATGGTATGATGGCGGGAAGCAGCGAGATATCAAGACAGAGGGACAGAGATATACCCTTTCAGGTCATGGCCCCTGGGACTTACCTCCTCCAACCAGGCTTCCCCTCCCAAGTCACATTTAGCTCTAAACTCAACAGTGGACTAGGTTCACTGCTAAGTATCACCTCCATGAGTCAATCACCTCTCCAAGCACCACCTATGAAAACATGAGGCTTTGGTGAGACATACAGGCATAAACCATAATAGATAGCTATTTAAATCGGGCCCTTTGAAGTGTGAGGGTTTGTCACCAAAGCCCAGTCTGTTTCTAACCCATTATGTCTTTGGTTCTCATTAGGCCTCTTATGCTGCAAGTCAGGTGAACAGGCAGTTAAAACAAGCATCAGAATTTCCAGGTAAGGTCAGAGGCTGGCTGTGCTCCTGGACAGTCATGGCCTTGGGGAAGGTGAGATGGGGGACACAGTATGTCATCTCTGACTCTCATCTCTTCCTTCTGTCACCATCCTTCTTGCCTTTGGTCCAAGGGACAGTGTCCAGATGAGACCACCTGCAGTGTGATTCAGGGATAAGGGTTGCCACAGTGTGGAACAGCCTGGCTCTTGGATGAGTGGGGATATCCTTACCAATTGCTTCAGGCCACTTGAAGAGACAGGTAGTTGCCTACAAATTCCCTACCAAAGAATTGCCCGTGCAGTCCAAGGTTCGGACCTTGATCATGGCAAACGCAAATATCCCACTGGTCATCCTCTTTGGTCTTTTACCTTGTTAGTAATTGTCACTAGATCAGAAGGGGAAGCCTGGGCCCTGGGCAAGTCGCTGCATCTGGGCACCGGCCAGGACTTGCCTGCAGGGCTGAGACCTAGTTGACAGAAGATGGGACAAGGTGGCACAGAGAGTGGAGAATTCAGAGCTTGATTCTGATGTCAGCTTTCCCTCCTGCAACCAGGAGCTAATTCCTATATTTGTGGCCATGAATACTAATCTGTCACCCCACTGGTTTGTGTCTTTCCCAGGCTGGGCTGATGCAGGTGATTGAAGCGGCCCTGGGAAGACTTGGAGGTGATTGATTTTGGCCAATGGCCACCCCAGAGGAGGGGGAAAAGAGAAGGGAAAACAAAATTACATAAAGCAACTTGTAAGTTTTCCCAGCAAGCAGCCAGTGGTGTTGACAGCAAGGACGCTTTGCTCTGATCTGCTCTGGCTATAGAGCAGAATTCCTGCATTGCCTTTCCAAGACAGAGCAGCCTGCAGGTGGCTGGAGCAGGCAGGGAACCAGCTGGTGGGCTGAAGGATAATAGCCCTCACAGCCAGGATCCTGTTCATAAAACTTTCAGAGCAGCTTCACAGAGCCTCACAAGCTTTCCCTTCCTTTGTCAAATCAACAGACTTTCCAACAAAGCTGAAGAGCAACCTGCACAGCAGGGACTGGGCACAGAGAGGGAAGAAGGTCTGGGCTTGCTTGGAGGCCTGTGGAGAGGGTCCAGACAGGGGTCCATTTGCTAGAGGGGGCAGAACCCTTTCTTTTTCCTTTGTCTAAGTGGAGCACAGAGCCTCAGAGTGGGGTGGGGGAGAGGCAGAAAAAAGTGAAATGGCTGTACTTGTGTAATTTATAAGAGCTTCTGAGTATAGATTCACCATCAGTGCCTGCAGCCAGCTCAGCCATAGTCACTGCCACTTGGACAGTGGGCCCTAGTGTCTTCCACAGCAAACATGGCCTTCCACAGCCTGAGCTGAAGAAGGAAGGAGGCTTGGGGTGGCCAAAGATGGCTTCTTTGGTGGATGGTAAAGTGGCCTTGGTGGCTTCAGGAATTATTAGAAAAGGAATTGTCTAGGGTTGGAAGTCAGATAATGTGTCAGTTAGCTTTCCAGCACTGTAACAAATATCTGAGATAATTAACTCACAGGTAGAAAAGGTTTATTTGGCTCACAGTTTTAGAAGTTTCAGTCCATGTTTGCCTGGCCTTGTTGCTTGTAGGCTTGTGGCGAGATAGCACATTATAGCAGGAACATATGGTGGAATGCAACTGCTGGCCTCATGGCTGCGAAGCAAATGAGCTAAATAAGCAGGAAAGAAAGAAAGAAAGAGAGAGAAAGAAAAGAAAGAAAGAAAAGAAAGAAGCAAGCAAGCAAGAAAGAAAAAGAAAAAACGAGCTGGGGTCCCCAAATCCCCTTCCTGGGAATACCCCCTATAACCTAAAAGCCACCCACTAGGCCCCACCCTTTAGAGGCTCCACCACCTCCCAGTAGCCACTCTGGTCAGCAAGTTGTAATCACCAAGCTGCTTTCTAGGAAAAGATGTTTTTAACAGAATTCCTCTCCTTCCTTCCTAATCTTCACCCCCCCCCCCCCCCCGGCCGCCCGAGGCTTGAACCAGGAGGCTTCTCACTGAGCTCTATTCCCAGCTCTTTTAATTTCTTTATTTTCAGACAAGGTCTTACTAAGTTGCCCAGGCTGGCCTGGAACTTGTGATCCTTCCTGCTTTGACCACTCAGAGTGCTGGGATTACAGGTGTGCACCACCCCTGCCAGTGTTTCCCCTAATCTTCTACCCACATTCCTTCCGCATGGTACTCTAATTTCCGAAGAGAAGCCTCCTCACAGCCCCGCCTCGCCTCAGTTCACAGGAATCAAATGGACTTGCAGAAAAGTAATGTGCCTGTCTGAAAAGAAAATGTAGATGCTGACCCCAGGAAGTCAAGGTCAGGTTCCTTTCAATGAGGAAGAAGAGGGACTGAAAACAGCACCTCCATGAAAGCAGCACTGCACTGAAGAAGATCCCTGCCAAGCATAAGGATTTCTGGCCCATTTTCTCACCATACCCTACCCCCCTTCTCCTGTAAAAGCCCTTTGTGCCCCTGAGCCTCCTAAGACAGAGACTTGAGGTACAAAGAATCCCCTATATCTTCTTCTGGGCTGGCTCTGACCAAGCCTATTTTCTCCCCCTAACTTCTGTCTCCTGAGTCTTTCTGTTGAACGGTGAGCAGTAAGAACTTCACAGTCTGGGAACAAAGCCTTTACAACACAGATGTTTATGGAATACTTAAGATCCAAACTACAGCAGATAAAATCAAGTGTTAAAAGAAATGCTATGGTAAATTAAATGTTGCAGAGTTGATTTGAGCAAAGCAAAATTCATGAACCAGGCAGCACTTGGAACTGAGAGATTCAGCAGGGTGAGCAGTGAGCTTTTATAGGCTGAGTGCAGAAGCAAAGCAAAGACTTGATTGGCTACATTTGGGTGTTTGCCTTATGTGGATGTGACCTGGTGGACAGTTTCTTTTTCTTTGACAGTTTCCTTTCTTCCTTTTTTTTTGTAACACTGAGGATTGAACCCAGGGCCTCTGCCCTGAGCTACTTCTTCAGCCCTTTTAAATTTTTTAGTTTTTAAATTTTGAGACAGAATCTCACTAAGTTGCTAAGTTGCCCAGGCTGGGCTCAAACTTGTGATCCTCCTGTGTTGGCAGTTTCTGATCATTTAAGCTCAAAGTTTCATTTTACTGTTTAACTTGTGCTTCCGTATCCTTATGTAGGAATCCAAGATGCTAGAGCTATCTCAGCCTAGTGGCCTCCCAGGTAATTTTTAACCCATGTTAAGAAGAGCCAAAGAAGCTGGAAATGGTGTCAGACATAATCCCAGCTAAGAGAAGGCTGAGGCAGGAGAATTTCGAGTTGGAGGTCAGCATGGGCAAATCATAGGCAGACTAGTAAAATCCTATCTCAAAAGAAAAAAAAAAAGAGCCAAAGACATGCTATCCTCATTGTTCTTGACACAACGAGGCTGGTTTAGCTCTTGGTCCTGAGAAATATGCCAATATAGATTTAAAAGAAGAAATCAACTCAGGGATCACCAAGGAAAGTCCATTAACAAGCTGCAGATTAGTAAGCACCCAATCCAGGGAGGTAATGAGGTAGAATAGAAAAAAAAATAGGTAGAAAGGAGACAAGGAAGATCATCATTTTAAAATTGTACTTTTTAGAAAAACTGCATCTTTAAGATACAAAAGTACTCAACTCTTTTTCCCTTCCAGGAAACTCACTAAAAAAAAAATCCCTAAGGATCTTAAAGATACAGTAAGGCTGTAAATTGGACTCTGAGCCTTGCTTTTCACCTGTAAACTGCATCTCCTTTCTCTTGTACCTCCATTCTCAAAGAAGTAGGAGTACTAGTGGGCCAGCGTATCTCAGTTTAAAACACATGTAAATGGTTTGCATTCTAACATGGCCCTTAGATAGGTGGATCCTAGATGATCCCCCTTGAAGACACCCTCAAGATCACATAATATACCCAGCCCCAGGCCACAGTGTACATCTCTCTCATAGGCCCATGCTCTATTCTCTCTGAGTGTGTACCTTTAAAATTCTGCCTAATAAGCACTTTATGCCTCTTACTGACACAATCTTGAGTATTATTTTTCTGTGACACAAATCAGAGAAACTGCAGCCTATTCCTTGGGTGGAATGAGAAGAAATTCACATTTCTTTAGGGAACTTCCTTGGACCTTGTCAGGTGACAGTAATGTCTGGAGAACTAAATTCTGGAAGAAGTCATGGTTAAGTTGAGGGGCCACAGCCAGGCACAAGTTCCTCCTCCCCCATCTACACCCATCTTTGTGCTCAGCCTCCTGCAAAGTTCTGCCTCAGGGCAGGGCTTGCTCCTGGCCAACCTGGCTCCCCATCCCTTTGGAGAGATGTTTCCCCAGAAGGCCTTTCCCTGTGGAAATTCACCCATCTATTCTTGGTTCAAAACTCCAGTGCTTTCCTGGAATGATCAGTGTCCCCTTCACCTTCATCTTCCTTCCAGGAGAGATTCTGACAGGCTCATACACTTCTTGCTCATCTTATCAAATTTGGCCTGATTTCTATCCCTTTCTCTCCAGCCAGTCTCATAGTCTAACTGAGCTGGGAAGAGATCATGAGATCAGTGAAAGGTGTTTCCCTTCCAGGTAACATGGTTGCATGTGATCTCAATGGGATGGCCATGACGAGGAGAGATTAGTGCTCTGACAGCGATGTGGGAGGGAAAAGGAGGAAGACTTTGCAGAGATCCGATGATTCCATTTTGGGGAACACCTGCCACTCTCATGAGAGGTCTAGTGTAGGCTGCCTGACCAAGTCCCATTGTCTTTAAGGGATGAAATTTTACTTGTGCAATCCTCACATGAGGAGATCTCTATACTTATGAGTTACCATAAGGATGTTCCACCCTTTTTGACCTAATTTTGCAAGCCAAGGCACAAACTGCATGAGAGTGAGATGGCTCACACCTCTACACCCCACATTAAATCAGTAGACACTCTTGGTAGCAGCTTCATCCACTTTCAGAATCAGGTTGAAATTTCCTCTGCATGCACAAGGTAGACAGATCTCACTGTCAAGTCTAATAAATCGCAGCTCAGAGCCATGAGACTCAAAGGTAAAATGCAATGTCTGGCACCACTAGAGATAAAATAAATTACCTATAATCTGGTGAGCAGATCATCTTGATTTTCCACTCTGTTCTGGCAACTTCAGTGATTGATTTCACTAAACTCAGATGAAGTAGGACATTTAGGTTCAGGGCTTTGAGTGGAATGAAAGCAGTTGGACCAAGAGATGAAGTAAGATACCCTTTTGCGGAGGGGCCTGAGAGAAGAGCCATGGTTCTTGGCTTCCCATGGTGTGAGGGCAGCTCCTCATGAGGTCCTGCTACTTGCCCCCTGACTCTGAGAGACAGTATTGTATCTACTATCTAGTAAACACCACTTTTTTCATATAGGGATGCTTAAATGAGTTTGCAAATACTCTCTAAGACAAGGGGCCTGTTATGGTTTGGGTCTAGATGTCCCCCCCCCCCAAGTCTCATGTGGTCATAGGCTTGATCTAGAGTGTGTGAAGCTGGAATTGATTCATGATGCAATGCTAAGCTCAAGATCACTAGGATTAAAGGTGTGAGTGTTGCCAACCCTAAGTAGTCTGAATAAGATAAAAAGGGCAGGGAGATGCTATTAAGTAACCCCTTTGTTGCCTTTGCTGCCTTGTGGGCCTGTTGTTTCTCCTCTCCAGTGCCTGTTTGCCATCCCTGCCTTGGAGCCAGCTGATTATGGACTGGAACCTCTACAAACTATAAGCCAAATAAACCCCTTTTCTTCCAATCTTTGATGTCAGGTATTTTGTCTCAGCAACTAGAGAAAAGTAACTAATGCAAGGCCACACTTCTATGATTGATTTGAGAGACCTGCCCCATAGGGGCTACATAAGGTCTGGAGTTCAACTATGAGAACCACTCCTTTAGTTGCAGAAGATGAAGACCCCAATGAAATAAAATATTTTTGTATAAGGATAGAGGCTATAGTCAGCCTATGACATTCTAGAACTGTGTTGTTCAATATTAGTATAATGTGAGGCACAGGTGCAATTTGAAAGTTTTACATTAGCGTATATATTAAAAAGAAGTGAGGTCAGTTTTAATATATTTTACTTAATATAAGATACCAAAATATTATCATTTCAGCATGTAATTGTACCAGTTAATTATAATCACCATCTTGGGGTGGATTAAGAGACTCCTACAGAGGTGATTGGATTATGGGGGTCCTATATTCATCATTGGGTTAATTCCAACATTTATAGCTGAATGTGCTATTAAGAAATGGGGTCCAGTTGAAGGAGGTGGGTCACTGGGGTGTGTCTTTGAAAGGCATATCTCTTACTGGTGCTCTTCATCTGTGCTTTGCTTCCTGGCTGCCATGAAGTGAATGGCTTTGCTCCACCATCATGCTTCAGTCATGATGTTTCTGTCTTGGAGCCAGCTATCCATGGACTGAACTCTCTGAAACCACAAGCCAAATAAATCTCTCCTCCTTTAAGTTGGGGGCATCCAGCATCTTTTCTCAGCAATGGGTGACCAATAAAGCAATCAATATAAAAAATTTTGAATGAGATATTTTACATTTTGGAGGGAATACTAAGTCTGAAATCTGGTGCCACCTCAAAACATACCAGTTTGATATAGAGATTATTTTGAGTTGAAAACAACTGAGAAAGAGCAGATACTAGAGAAAAATAACAACTCTTTGTACCCCCATTAGACTAAAAGCAGGCAGAGACTCTTCTAGACTTATGAGCATCAAAAGGATCCCATATAATCAAACTTACTCTGGAGAGACACTTACCTTTCATTAGTTTTCCCCATATATTTATCTTCCCACAGTTTTCTACCCCTGAAGCCTAAGCCATTTCTCCTGAATTCTCATTTATCTACAATATTACTGTTTGCTGAGATGCAATATAAGCCCTAAGTTCTACCTACATTAAAAAAAAATTATATCTTTATTGGTACAGTTTAGGTATACAATACATTTACATTTATCATTGGGTGCTTGTACCTGAACATGATGTATCTTATTTCTTTTTTTTCCCCCATTACCCGTGCACCCTTCACCTCCTCCACCCTTCCCTATTTACATAGACTTTGTTTCCATTTTTTTTCTTTCTCATAATTTTTCCTTTCCCTTCTTCCCTTTCCCCTTCCCCTCCTGCCAACTGTACACCTTTGGACCTTTTCCTATTTCAAATGATCAATTATTCATTTTAATCATTTTAATCCTTATTTACACTCTCAGTTTCTCACACTAGAGAAACTATTTGGTATTTGCACATGTGTGTCTTATTTATTTCACTTAAGAGTATGGCCTCAATATGCATCCATTTAGCTATAAATGTCTCTAGTTTCTCATTCTTAATGGCTGAGTAGTACTCCATTTTATTAAAAAACCACATCTTCTTTATCCAGTTTCCAGTTGATGGGCACTTGGGCTGTTTCCAAGCTTTAGCTATTACAAACTGTGCCGCTATAAACATAGGTACACATATATCGCTGTGGTGTGATTCTTTTAATTCTTTGGGGAAGATAGCCAGTAGGGGAATAGCTGGGTCAAATGAGACCTGTAGTCCTAGTTCTTTGAGGTATCTCCATACTGATTTCCACAGTGGTTGCAGCAGTCTGCACTCCCACCAACAATGGAGAAGGGCTCTGTTCTCTCCACATCCCCTGCCAGCATTTGTTATTGGTTGATTTCTTTTTTTTTTTTTTTTGGTTTATTTCTTGATAGCAGCCATTCTTTGTGGGGTGAGGTGGAACCTCAGTGTTGTTTTCATCTGCATCTCTCGAATGACCAGTGATGTTGAACATTTTTTCATATATTTATTTGCTTCTTTTACTTCCTTGTTTGAGAAATGTCTATTCATTTCGGATGCCCATTTTTGAATTGGATCTTTGAATTTGGGGGGTCTGATTTTTTTCAATTCTTTATATATTCTTGATAGTAGACCTTTGTCTGAGGTACAGCTACTAAAAATTTCTTCCCAGATTGTAGGTTGTCTCTTAGCTGTGTTGGTAGTTTCTCTTGCAGTGCAGAAGCTTTTTAATAAGATGAGATCCCAGTTGTTGATTCTTTGTGCTAGCTCCTGTGCTACTGAAAATTTGTTCATAAAGTCTTTTCCAATGCCAATGTCATTAAGAGTTCTACCTAACTTCTCTTCCAGCAAGTTTAGTGTTTCTGTCTTAATATTTAGATCTTTAATCCACTTCAATCTTAGTTTAGTGCACAGTGATAGGTATGGGTCTAGTTTTAATCTTTGGCAGGTTGAAATCTAGTTTTTCCAACACCATTTATTAAATAGGCTGTCTTTCCTCCAATGAGGGTGGTTGGCTCCTTTGTCAAAGATGAGATGGCTGAGTATGTCTGGAGTTGTTTCTGCATCCTCTAATCTATTCCACTGATATTTGGGTCTGTTTCTTTGCCAGTACCATACTGTTTTTATCACAGTAGCTTTGTAGTATAGTTTCAAGTTGGGGACTGTGATACCCCCAGCCATATCTCTGTTGCTTAGAATTGCTTTTGTTATTCTAGGCTTCTTCTGCTTCCAAATGAATTTTTGGATTGTTTTCGCTAGTTCTGTGAAATATATTGTTGGAATTTCAATCCGCATTGCATTAAATCTATATAGCAGTTTTGGAAATATGGCCATTTTCACTATATTGGTTCTTCCCACCCAGGAACAAGGGATATCTTTCCATTTTCTTATATCCTCTTCAATCTCCTTCTTCAGAGTGCTGTAGTTTTCAGTATAGAGGTCTTTTACTTCCTTTGTTATGTTGATTCCTAGATATTTCATTTTTTTAGATGCTATTGTAAAAGGAATTATTTCCTGAATTTCTCTCTCAATGGGTGTGCTATTTGTGTATAAGAAGGCTATTGTTTTTTGAGTGTTGACTTTGTGTCCAGCTACTCTACTGAATCTGTCAGTTAGATCTAGAAGACTTCTGACTGAGCTTTTTGGGTCTTCTATGTAAAATATCATATCAGCAAATAAGGACAGTTTAACTTCTTGCTTTCCTATGTTTATTCCTTTTCTTTCTTTCTCTCTTTTAATTGCTGTGGCTAATATTTCCAGAACAATATTGAACAGGAGTGGTGATAGTGGGCATCCTTGTCTTGTTCCTGATTATAGTGTGAAAGTTTTCAGTTTTTGACCATTTAGTATGATGTTGGCTGTTGGTTTTTCACAGATAGCCTTAATCAGGTTAAGGTAAAGACCTTCTATTCCAATTTTCTGTAGCGTTTTTATCATGAATGGGTGCTGGATTTTGTTGAATGCCTTTTCTGCATCTATTGAGATGATCATATGGTTTTTGTCCTTGACTCTGTTAATATAGTGTATTACATTTATTGATTTATGAATGTTGAACCATCCTTGCATCCCTGGGATAAATCCAACTTGGTCAGGGTGTATGATCTTCTTGATGACCCTCTATATTCTGTTTGCCAGTATCTTGTTGAGGATTTTTGCATCTATGTTCATTAGGGAGATTGGTCTGTAGTTTGCTTTTTTGGTTGGGTCTTTCCCTGGTTTTGGAATCAAAGTAACACTTGCTTCCAGGAATGAATTTGGAAGCCTTGCTTCCTTTTCAATTTCCTTGATGAGTTTAAAGAATAATGGTGATAGTTCTTCTTTGAATGTCTTGTAGAATTCTGCAGTGAAGCCATGAAGACCTGGGCTTTTCTTTGCTGGTAAATTTTTTATTACATTTTCAATTTCACTCATTGTAATTGGGGTGTTTAGAATTTCTATATCTTCTTCATTTAACTTTGGCAATTCATATGTATCTAGGAATCTGTCCATTTCTTCTGTGTTTTCCATTTTATTAGAGTACAGGTATTGATAATCCTCTGGATTTCTGCTGGATCTGTTGTGGCTTCAACTTTTTCATTCTTAATTGCATGGATTTGAGCCTTTTCCTTCCTTTTTTGATAAGGTTGGCTAAAGGTTTATCAATTTTATTTATCCTTTCAAAAAACCAACTCTTTGATTCATTGATTTTTTTGTATTGTTCTCTTAATCTCCAGTGCATTGATTTCTGCTCTGATCTTTATAATTTCCTTTCTTGTATGAGTTTTGTGTTTGTTACGCTCTTCTTTTTGTAGGAGCTTGAGGTTCTGCATTAGGTTATTTGAGTTCTCTCTGTTTTTCTAGTATGTGCATTCACTTCTATGAATTTCCCACATAGAACTACTTTCATTGTGTCTCATAGATTCCTGTATGTTGTACTGGCATTATCATTTACTTGTAGAAACTGTCTAATTTCTTCTTTAATTTCTTCTGTGACCCATTGGTTGTTCAGGAGGGTGTTATTCAATTTCCATGTGTTTGTGGGAGTTTTGCAGTTTTTTATGCATTGATCTCCAATTTTATTGCACTATGGTCTGATAATATACAGGGGGTAACTTCAGTTCTTTTACATGTACTTAGACATGTCCTATGAGCTAGCATGTGATCTATTTTGGAGAATGACCCGTGTGCAGCTGAAAAGAGTGTGTATTCTGATTTTGTGGGGTGGAACAGTCTATAAACATCTATTAAGTCCATTTGTTCAATAGCTTGGTTCAGATCTAGAATTTCATTGTTAATATTTTTCTAGATGGTCTGTCTACTTGTGGTAGAGGGGTGTTGAGGTCCCTCACTACAATTGTATTAGTGCTTGTTTGGTTTCTCGGTCCATTAATATTTGTTTTGTATAGTTGGCGGCATTCGTATTTGGTGCATATATATTTAGGATTGTCATCTCTTCCTCTTGGATTATTCCCTTCACAAGAATACAGTGACCATCTTTGTCTCTCTTAATTAGTTCTGGTTGAAATCTACTTTGTCTGCATATAAGATTGCTATGCCTGCTTTGTTCTGGGTTCCTCTGTCTTGGAGAACTGTTTTCCATCCTTTTACTTTCAGTCTATGAATTTCCTTTTGAGTTAGGTGTGTTTCTTGTATACAGCATATTGCTGGATTTTGCTTCTTAATCCATTCTGTCAGTCTATTTCTTTTGATTGGTGAATTGAGGCCATTAACATTGATAGTTATAATTGAGAGATTTTGACTCATCCTTGTCATGATGTTTTACTGTTGTTGGCTCTTTTATATCTTATTTTCCCCCCTTTCCCTTTAGTGTCTTACCTTGTGTCGTGTCTTCTCTCTATTGGGCCTCATGGAGTTGTGACCTTCATTGTCTTTTTCTAGGATATTGCTTAAAATTGTTTGGAGTGCTGGTTTGATGTTCATGAAATTTCTCAGGTGTTCTTTGTCGCGAAAGTATCTAATTTCCCCATTGGTTTTGAAAGATAATTTTGGAGGATACAACAGTCTAGGTTGCAAGTTATTTTCTTTTAGGGCTTGAAATACTTCACTCCAGGCTCTCCTTGATTTGAGGGTTTGTGTTGAGAAGTCTGCCATGATTCTGATTGCCTTTCCTTTGTAGGTGATTTGTGCCTTTTCTCTCACTGCCTGTAGAATTTTGTTCTTCTCTTGGGTTTCTGGGATCTTGACTATTATATGTCCAGGTGTAGATTTTTTTTGGTCATGGCTAGTTGGAGTTCTATATGCCTCACTTATCTGTATGTCCAATTCTCTACCTCTGTCTGGGAAGGTTTCTACTATTACTTCTGTGTATAGTTTTTTTATGTCAATTGTACTTTCTCCTGTTTTTTCATGGACTTCTTTCAGTCTTATGTTACTCTTCTTTGCATCGTCTAGCAGCTGCTGGATTGATTTCTCATGGTCCCTCACTATCTTTAAGAAATCTCTGTTTTCATGGTCCTTAACTACAATCCTGTCTTCTATGTCTGATATTCTCTCTTCAGATTCTCTTAGTCTGCTCTGCATGCTTTCAATGGAGTTTTTAATCTCCTGAATATCTGTTTGAATCTGTTTCATGGATTCCATTTCTTTCTTATGTTGGGCAATAGTGGTTTCCATCTCTTTTTTTATGCTGGGCATTCATGGCTTCCAGCATGTTTCTGATCTCATCTATTTTCTTGTCTGTTTCTGCTCTAGAGACTCTAATCATGTCTTTCACTCTGCTCACCATCTCTGTAGTTATCTGGGAGACTATTTCTGCTTTGAATTTTTCTAGAGCCTCATGCATCTGCTTTGTTACTTCCTGTGCTATCAGTTCAGGGTGTCCAGGTGGTTGATTATCAGACTCTTCCACCTCATTTCCCCTAGAATTTCCTTTTTTTGGCATGGAAGACTGTGTTTGTGCCTTGCTTAAATGCCTTCTCATTTTTGTTTTTGGTACTGTCCTTGGTTTAATTCGTGGGTTGATATTTCAAAGTTGCTTAATGTAAGTATCTTTGTTGCTTGTGTTTAAAACCCTTGTGGAATGATTGCTTTTCAGAGGTGTCTTCCAGATATAGCTTGTGTTTAGGTTTTTAGACTCTAATGACTCTGAGGCTATTTTATTTACCTTATACCAGGAAGGAAAACTGATTAGATCAATCACAACATGTTAGCCCAAATGATACAATCAGCAATACCATAGTATCAAGCGCAGCTTAGAAAATGACCATTTGTGACAGTTATTAATCTATCACATTTAACTATGTGAATTAAGTTAAATCCGAGGACCAAGCCAACATATGTTTATAGTGAATAAACTCTTCAATATAGTGTCTTTCCCCTTCGGGATGGGGAGTTAGAAAGAGTTGGGGAGGGAGGGACAGGTCGGAAGATTAGGAAAGATTAGCGGTAAGGCCAGAAGACACAGAAAGATCACACACTCTAAGAAATTGTTAAAGGCAAGAGGAAAAGGCAGAATGAAAGAACAAAGTTGTGAACAGAATCACCCAACAGCAACAGGGAGGCTAGATACCATATTTACTTTCCTTTAAATCTAATGATAATCAAGAGAAGGAAAAAAGAAGAAAAATAAGGAGAAATCCAAATTCAGTGCAGAAAGGAACAAATGGGGAGATGAAGAGCAATGTGAGACAGTGAGAGAACATGAGAGAGAGTTAAAGAAAAGATAAAAGAAAGAGAAGAAAGAAAATTAAAAATTTGAAAAGAGTAGAAAAAAGTAAAAATTAAGAATTAAAAATAATAGAAAAAATTTTTTTTCTTTTTTGCAAATAGCAAAAAATAAAAATGATGGGCCTCCTTCAGGGTATGTCTCTGCTGTGACAGTAGGCAACATAGGCATCCGTGTGCATATACAAGTCAATGAGTCTCAGCAAGCCAGCTGCAGGCCTATGAGATTCAGGCAGATTTCTGGCTGCTAGTCCCAAGTTGAGCTCCCTGTCCTCCTGCAGGGTTGAACTCTGCAAAGTTCTAATGCAGGTTCCAGTTGCCCTTCCCTTGAAGATAGGGCAGGTTTTGGTGGGAGGTGATGGTCCCAGGTGATGATCCCTCCAACTTACCAAGTACGGTGGTCTGGTGTGTCTTTATTGTAGAGATTCCCTTTACCTTTCCGCTGAGCTTCAGTTTTCATCAAGGAGCCTGAGAAGCCCTCTTTCTATTACTAACTTCTGCTCTATCTTGTGGCGCTCAAGACAAGGGCCTTTATAATCCCCTGTGCCTCTGTAGTATGGGACCAGGTAGCAGAAGAACCGGAAGGCCAGAGGCAGGTAAGCAGAGCACTGGATGGGGGTGGGGCTCCAAGGACCTCACCATGCCTTGGGTGGAGCCCGGGATGGAGCCCCGGAGCTTCACACTGCTTGGCTCACCCGCTTGGGCTGGCTGGTAGCACAGGATGGGCTCTACCTACTTTTTTGAGTTACTTACACTGTTTCTTCTGAGTGTGTTAATAAACTCCACACATATTAACAAACTCTGTTTTTCTTTTGTTAATCTAGGTTTTGTCAGTTTATTTTTTAGGGCCTGTTGTGGTTTGTATCTGGTTGTCCACTCAAGGTCTCATGCACTCAGAGGCGGGGGCTTGTGGAAGGTGATTGGGTTATGGCAGACTACAGCTGACCGGCTATTAGGAGGTAGGGTCTGGTCAAAAGTGGCAGGTCACTGGGGCGTGACCTGGAATGGTTTAATCTCCCTCCCTGATTCTTCCCTTCCTCTCTGTGCTTCCTGCTTCTCTTAAGGTGAGCAGTTTTCCTTGTCCAGGCCCTTTCACCATGCCACTGACCCTGCAAGGAATGAAACTTCTAAAACAAGCCAAAATAAACCTCTTCTCCTCTAAATTGTGGGTTTCAGGTATTTTGTCTCTTCAAGGAGGAAATGGCTAAGACAGGGCCTTTGCCAGAAAATGGTGGGTAGAGGAAAAGTTTTTTTTCCTCCTTTAAATAACATGTCTCAATTCTAACTCACCACATTTCAATTGCTTGGTAGCCACAGGTGGCCATCTCTACTGGATTGGACAGCAAACAGCATTTCAAAGCAGGCAAGTAAATTCTGAGGAGCAAGTATGACACTTCATCTTGTCCATCTAGTTCTAAGCCATGTCTGCCTTTAAGGAAGAAGAATGGCTTAAGACAGGACAACAGAACAGAGTGGTGATTCCTCTCATTCTCCCCTTCCACCAAAGCTTCTCTGAGTCTTCATATTGAGGAACTAATAAGGTTGAAAACCATGAGGGCATGGGGCCTGCAGGTGGGTTTCTCCGGATAGACGTCCAACCTCTCTCAGCAAATGCAAAGGTGGGAAACCCTGAAGATGTTAAAGCTGAGAAGGACTTGAAAAAGGAGGAATGAGGTTATTCTCAAGAGGGGCTAAGTGTCCTGCAAATGTTTCATAAAACAGGCAGGAGAGATGGGATGACTGAAGCATTCTAGGTTAAAGACACAATACAAAATGCAAGAGGTCACTGCATGGCAGGAGGACGTGAGAAGCCACCTATGACTGTAAGTAGAAGCTACAAGAGCATAGACACTCACTATGGTGTAAAAGTTTTGCTCATGTGCTTTAAGAAAGCTGTGTTCTTTGCAATAAAAGGCATAACGCTGGGCAAAAATATGCCCTTGAGGGGCCCAGGCATGAGACAAAGATCATCATTAGTACCTGTTAGAGAACAAGACAAATCTGTACCAAGAACCTACAGAGCTTCAGGGAGCCCAAATAGCGACTGTGGCAGGCACTAAGCAGAGTAAGATAGCAGAGGAATCAGGGACTTTTAAATAAGCCTGTGTTCATGGGCTGCCTTCAGCTCAATATGAAAGAAAAGTGACTATGACTGGATTTCCCATAAGATTATTATTGTCTTGACAAAAATGTGAATGGAGGCAGTTCTAGGGCTGGTTCATCTTCAGTATACAGTCACAGGAGACAGAATGTGACTCACCCACCTCGAGTCAGGTCCTGGTCCTGTTACTGCACTGCGGGTGGGAGGGCTGAGCAAGGACAGTCACCAGAGCACAAACCTGGATATAGGGGCCTTCCCTGCAGAGCAGGGTGGGGGTAGTGTTCTCAGGGAATGTGTGTGGGCTGTGCAAATACTCCAAAGGTTGGTGTGTTCATTGTTGATTTTTGGTTTTAGTGGAAGTGGATTTTCTACATTTTTGATGTAATATAAAAACTAGAGAGCACATAACAAGGAAAATGTTATGTCAAATTCTGGATCCATCATTTACAATTGTTATACTCTTGCTTATTTTAATTATTTTTCAAACACTTGTTAGCATTTTCAAGCCAATATTTGTGGTACACACTTGTAATTTTAGGGCTCTTGGAGGCTAAGGCAGGAGGATTGTAAGTTTAAGCCCAGCCCAGCTAATTTGGAGAGATTCTGTCTCAAAATAAGAAAATAAAAAATGCTGGGAATGTAATTCTCAGTGAGGTCTTGGGTTCAATCCTTAGTAGCATACACATACATACACACACACACACACACACACACACACACACACAGAGACAGACACAGTGTTTTCTACAAGTCAAACACTGTATTTGTCCACATATTTTAACTTATCTAACCCTTATAATGATGCTATGAAATAAGTAATGTTGTTATTTCTATTTTGTAGGTGACAGAAGTGAGACATAGAAAAGTTAAGTAGCCTGCCCCAGGTCACACAGCTAGTAAGTGATGGAGCGGTAATTCTAGCCTAATCATCTAGCTCTAATGTCCTCACTTCAACTTCCCATGTCTGCTGCCTTTGGATAAGTTATTTAGCTTTTTGGTGCTTCAGTTTCCTCATCCATAAAATTAGTATAATATCCACCTCTCCGGTTGTGGGGAGGAAAATGAGATGGCATAAAAAGCCCTGCCCCTGTGTATTAGTCAGGGAGTCAGTGCTCTCATGAGAAACACGATTCATAATCAGATCTGTCTATGGATTCACACATATACTTATGGGGAGAGAGCATGAGGGAGACTTATCTTAAGGAATTGCAGAGGCTGACAAGTCTGAACAAACCTGCAGGCTGGGCCAGCAGGCTGGAGACCCTGGAAGAGCTGACTGCTGGCCTTAGCAGGAAGGCTGTCTGCTGGCAGGATTCTTTCCTGCTTGGCGGGAGTCATTCTCATGTTCTGTGTAAGCCTTCAACTGATTGGAAGAGGCCAACAACATTATAGAGGTCAGTCTGCTTGACTGGAAGTCTACTCATCTAAATACTAATTTCTTCCAAAAAACACTCTCACAGAAACATCCAGAATAATATTTGATCAAATGTCTGGGTGTCATGGCCCAGACAGGTTGATACATCAAACTAACCATTGCATCCTCTAATTGTACCTAGCTGGACCCTATTGTGAGGAGTCTCACCTTTGCTGTCTTCCCACTTCTAGAGCCTTTGCACTGGGCTACATTCCCAGCTCTTTAAATTTTTTTTTTTAATTTTTAGACTGGCTCTCACTAAATTGCTAAGTTGCCTAGGCTGAGCTCAAACTTGCAATCCTCCTTCCTCAACCTCCCAGAGAGCTGGGACGACATTAGTGCTCCACCATGCCCAGCCTTTGCATGTCTCTTGACAGTTTATGAGGGTTGGAGCTGAGAATTGGCTCAGCCTGGCTGTTGATGTCTTCATCTTTCACCTTATCTCCTCCTCATGTGACCATCTTTCAGGCAGCTGCACAGCTAGAAAGAGCTACCTTGGCCTCAGCATTCCAGAACCCTCAGCTCTGTGCTGTAGAACAGCTCTGGAGTAGTGGGAAATGATTGCTTTCCAAGGTAATCCATCATGCATGTGGCACAGTTGCCCCAGTGGTAATACAACTATGCTGACAGAATGAGCAGTGAGCCAGCTTGCAAATGTGTTGACGGTCTTAATATCCATAAGCAGAGCATGATCTAATAAGAAAAGGAATCTCAGGTGTTAAAACTGCTTTGCCTCAGCTGGCATACTTATTATTATTATATTTTAATAATGCAACCTGTGCTTAAAAGTATGTGGGCATGTTGGACCGAATAAGGTCTCTATTATAAATAGCTGTGTTGCCTCAGCTTTGCTGTCATGTTCTTACAAGACAAAGTCTCATGCAATTTTGGAATTGCAGGAGATCCAAATATATTTAATGTCATTGTGCAGTATGGGTTAACTCTGTAGGCCTTGGCTGCTCAAATCCTGTACATTCCTAAGAAGGGCCAGTGGTTAGGGACGCTGGTCCCTGATGGCTCCTGGGAGATAACCTCTGAGCTCTTGGACTAACCCATGTGATTAGAGTGTTTGTGTACATCAAAGGAAGCATCCATGTGAGCTCTGGGAAGGGGGCACGTGAAGACCAAGTAGCTAAGGTCAATCACATGGGTCCTGCACAACTGACTGATCACCCCCATAAAATACCTGGGCTCCACAGATCAGTGAGATTCCTGGGTAAACAATACTCTACATGTGTTGTTCCCACATTGTTGCTGAGAGAATTAAGTACATCCTTGTGTGACTCCCCCTGAGAGGAGACACTTGGAAGCTTGCAGCTGGTTTTCTCCTAGATGTTACTTGTGTGCCCATTCCCTTTTCAGATTCTGATCTTTAACTGTTCAGTGGAATAAACCATAACAATGAGTATTCTAACTTTGCAGAGTCCTATGAGTCCTTGTGGAGAATCATCAGGTACAAGGGTGGTCTTGGGTCCTCCAACACAGTCATTTGGCTGAGAAGCTGTGCTGTTCTGTGCTGGGGAGCAGGGCCAGAGAGGTACATTTTGGGAATGTCAACAGTGGGAAATCAACAATGAAGGACCTAGAACTGGACCTTGGAAGAGCTCACCAGGTAGAAACTTTGAAAGTTCTCCCACTTATGACTCAGAGATCTTACATATTTACCCTACTTTCTCACTTGAACCATAAAGCCCCCTGGAGAAGGTCTTCCTTCTCTCTCTTTACTCCCACAGGGCCTAGTACAACATACTACCATGAAGAGGGTGCCCTGCCCAGAGCACTCAGTAGAGCTGGCCCTTGGGTTGCCCACGGCTGAATGGGTTTTGTTCCTCCACCCCCGCATCCAGCAGCCAGTGACTGGCTGATGTACAGCTACAAAGATCCTCCCTCTTTCCCTCAAGGGAGCCCAGTTCTGTGGTGCAATTCATACTCCAGCACTCTTCATGGGATTGGGCTGAAGCTGATCTCTATCCCAGAACACATGCTGCGGACCATTCTTCCCCAGCCCTATCTGCTTCCTGTACTCCCACTTTTCTTAGAGCATTTCCTCCATAAGTTACTTGCCCAAGAATCCTCATCTGAGAGACTGATTTGAGGGAACCAATCCAAGACAATGATAACCAAACTTCATGGCCATTGAAACCCCCATATTTTAATACAATATTAATGAGGTAAGTCAGCTCACAGCATGGATCATAGCATCCTCATTTCCGAATTTATCAGTCATTCAAAGCCTTACCTTAGTCTTGAGCTCATGAATGAAAGCAGACTATATAAACCTTTGGTTTTCTTTTCCCTACTTATTAGCAGTTCTGAGAGATGGGACAAAACAATTTTTGTCAATGAAGTTTTGCTCTTAGCCACAAACTCACACCATTGATTTGCTCCCTCTTTCCTACAGCAAAACCTGCTTGCTTTACACCTGTCATCTACGCTTGAGCCAGGTTGGCTGGGGAAAGGGTGCTGAAAGGGGACCTTGAGACTATATCATGCCAATAGTGAGATGTCTCTTTCTGGTTTCTGAATGGAAATAGCCAAACTGTACAAATGAAGTGGATTGTGGTCTAAAGTTTAGCAGAGTTGCCTGTCTTAAGCAATGTGCCAAGGAGATTTATGCCATAGGTGCAGGCCTTGGTGGGTTGCATTGGGTTTCCTGACTACAGGTTGTACTCAGAACTCCAGTGTGTTATTGTCCTCATGTGTACCTCTGGGTGCTAAAAGGCACCAAGGATAGGAGGGTTCATAAACCAGTTAGTCAAGAGGGTGCACAGCAAGAAAGAGACAACAGTAGAAACCAAGTAACTTGAATTCCAAGATCTTCACTGTCAAAATCTGGAAGGGTTTTTAGTGGTCTTAGTGAAGCTCTTACTGTAATTTAATGAAGCAAAACTTATCTCAAGGATCAAAATGGTCCCAAAGTCCACCAAGAACACCAACCTTAAGCTCTTTTGCTTAATCTACAGGCCACTAGCAGGATCCAATAGAAATATCCCATTGGTTTGACACCAACACTTCTCAACAGTGGCTGGGATTGTTGATCCAGAGTTGGGTTACTGTAGCTTCAGCAGGACATTGAAGGCAGACTTGGGATGTCTAGGAGATACATAAAGAAAAGCCATGGGTTGCTTAGAGGAGCACCTCTGCCACTTGCAGCCTGATTTATTCAAGCTTTACCTGCAGCTTCCTGCCTGGTAGTCAGTTTCTATTCTTGCAAGGAGGAAAGAAGGACTAGGGAAGTTCAAGAGAACACAAACCAAGGCAGGGACTGTATTGCCAGCACTAAGAAGGTGTCCTCTCCCTGGATCCTAGATCCACTCTATGTTGAATCTCCCTGTTGATACCTAAAGGCTGTTGTTGTCAATAGATTTAGCCCTCAACTTTTTGTGTAGGCTAGCCTACCTTCCAATACTGGTGTCCTGTGGTCACTTTCTAGCCACTGGAGCCAGTTCTGGAGCAGTGTAGGCCAGAGGTGCTGAGGAAGTAATATCCCAGAATAGTCATCGACCAAGGCCTGGTTGGAGTGGGGAGACTCTGAGCTATGTGTCCCACTGTCCTCCTGGAGTCCTCTGCCAGGATGCAGCTGCAGCTGACCATGGTAGAAACATGTATTTCTATCCCTCCCCAGATTGTCCTTTGAGTATTATCTGACACCTTCCCTTCCCACCCCCCTGCACTTGAATCCTTCTCTCAGGGTTTGCTTCTGAGGGGAATCAAATTAACCCAGTGTCCCATTCTCCTTTTTTCCCTTAATACATTGATAGGGCCAGAAGCACCACCCCCCTTATGGAAATGAGAAAACACATAAACAAGCCTCAAAAACAGAGTTCCAGAACACCTACAGCAACCCCAAAGGGAAACGAGATGGAACAATCTGATACTCAACCACCTGGACTCTCTGAACTGGCAACAAAAGAGGATCTGGGAAAAATGAAATCAGAAATAATTACTCAGATAACAGCAAAGACTGTGCTCATGGTGCAAGACATGATTAATAAACCTAGAGAGGACCCAGATAAAAAAATAGAGGATCTGAGGAACATGATGGAATCCCAACATAGGAAACAAATGGAATCCATAAAATAGATACAAACAGATTTCCAAGAGATTAAAAACTCCATTGAAAGTCTGTGCAGCAGAATGAACCAATGTGAGGATAGAATTTCACATACAGAAGATAAGATTGCAATTAGTGAGGAGGAAAAGAAAAATTGCTTAAAATTGTAAGGGAACATGACAAATCAATCCAGCAGCTGCTAGATAATGCAAAGAAGAATAACATAAGACTGATTGGAGTCAATGAAGAAAGAGGAGAGAGTGCAGATGACATAAAAAAACTGTTCATAGAAGTGATGGCAGAAAACTTCCCAAGGAGGGGAAAAGAACTTGATATACAGATAAGTGAGGCATGTAGGACTCCAGCTAGCCATAATCAAAAAAAATCTACACATAGGCATATAATAGTTAGGATTCCAGAAATCCAACAGAAGAACAAAATTCTACAAGCAGTGAGAGAAAAGAAACAAATCACCTACAAAGAAAAGCCCATCAGAATCACAGCAGACTTCTCAATGCAAACCCTCAAGGCAAGAAGAGCTTGGAGTGATGTATTTCAAGCCCTAAAGGAAAACAGCCTCCAACCCAGATTGATGTACATTGCAAAACTATCTTTCAAAATTGATGGAGAAATAAGATACTTTCATGACAAAGAGCACCTCAGGAACTTCATGAATACCAAACCAGCACTCCAAAACATTTTAGACAATACCCTAGGAAAAGACAATGAGGATCACAACCCCAGGAAACCCAGCAGAATGAATCCATTGGGTGTGACAAATTAAATGCAAAGTGGGAGAATCCAACAAAAAGAAAAAGTCATGACAAGGCTTTTAAAACTTTTAACTTCATCTCCCTAATGAGTGTATAATTTGATCTTATTATTGTACTGATTAGTATTTTTCTGATTCTAGAGTTGCACACCATTCCTTGTGCTATACTGGCTATTTATCATCTTGTTATGTCTACATTTTAATTGGGTTGTCTATTAATGAGCTCTAAGAATCCTTTATATATTCTGGTCATAGGTTATATGTATTGTAAATATGGTGTGTTTAAGGACTACTTTTCATTTTAATTATGTCATTTAAAGTTCTAAATTTTGATGGAATCCCATTTATCAATTTTTTTCTTTTATACATCATGTTTTTTGTATCCTAGGTAGTTCTTGCCTACCCTGAATTCATAGATTTTTCCCTTATAATTTCTTCTTAAAATTTTATACTTTTACTTTCTTATTTAGGTTCATGATCCTTTCAAATTATTTTCATGTATGGAAAAAAAGGGTTGAAGTTAATTTTTTATATACGGATACCAGGTGTTCTAGTGCCATTTGCTGAAAACACTATCTCTTCCTCGGCTTTTGAATTGAGTTTATATTCTATAAAATGTTAATGTTAAATAATCTTTCAAAACTCAGTGGACCATATATGTGTGGTTCTATTTCTAGATTCTCTGTTTTATTCAAATGATCTATATATCTTTCCTTACACCAACACTGCCTTGATTACTGTAGCTTTAGAAGAAGTCTTAAAATTAGGTACTAAACATCTTCCAACACTGTTTTTGTTTTTGTTTTTAACTTTTCTAGGTCCTTTGTACTCCTACATAACTTTTAAATTTCAATATCCAATTCTTCATTTATAGCAAGTATACACAGACCTGAATTTTTATATATACCTTGTGTTTTCTAATCCTGCTAAATTCAAGTACAAGTTCTAGGGGCTCCTAGAGATTTCTTAGTATTTTCTCTGTAGATGATCATTTCATCTACATATAAAGATTGTGCTTCTGCTGTGCCAATCCTATCCTAGTTGTGTGATTTTATTGCCAGACTATTTTGGTGAGGACTAGGTTTCAAAGTTTCATGGACAGATAAAGAGTAAGCATATCTGCCCTTGTTCCCCACCTGAAGGAGAAAGCATTGTATCTTCTCCATTTATATAAGGCATTCTTGCTGGAAGTATGGAGTACATGTCTTTAATCTGTTGAGAAGGTTCTGTTCTACTTCTAGTCTCCTGATAGCTTTTACCATGAACAGCTGTAGAATTTAGTCCAATACTTTTCCTCCAACTAGTGACAGTATCATATGGCTTTTTCCTTTTCTCTGTTTAAATGATGGCTTTTGGGGGTGGATCTTCCAATGCTGAACCAACACTGCCATCCCTATAACAAAACCACTTTCTATATCCTGCCAGATCTGACTTCCAATAGTTTATTTTGTTAAACAAATTTCTATCTATGTTCATACTTTTTTCTTCTATTATCTTTATCCAGTTTTAGGATTAGAACAATGTTGAGTTCCTAAAATGAGGGGAGAAGTGTTCCTTCTTTCTTCTGCTTTAATTGTTTGACATAATTTATCAGTTAAAATGTTTATGAGCCTGCTGTTTTCATATAGGTAGTTTTTCAAGCTAGGAATATACTTTCTTTAATAGGTGCTATTCAAATTTTATATTTCCTCCAGAGTTAGTTTCATTAATTTGTCTTCCAAGTTACTTCTTAGAAGTTGTCAAATTTATTTCAAAACAGATTTTTGTAATATACTTTCTATATCCTTTTAAATTCTGTAAAATCTGTGGTAATGTCTCCTAGATCTTAATATTGTAATTTAAAAAATGTATAACTGATATTGTGTAACAGGAAGAAAAGGTCTAAAAGAGCAGGGGAATTGTGAGGGGTAGGGGAAGGGAAAAAAGGGAAAGGAAAAAATATGAGAAGAGGAAAAAAAATGGAAACAAGGTCTTTGCAAATAGGGAAGGGTGGAGGGGGTGAAGGGAGGGCAAGGGAAGGGGAAAAAAATAAGAACCTAGATACTCATGTAAAGGTACAAGATCCCAATGATGAATGTAACTGTATTTTATACCGAAAATGTACCAATAAACTTAATGAGAAAAAAAAATTTAAAGACAGGATCGGATAGTACATGAATGAATAAATATAGCTATGTTCTGCCAAAAATCTTTGGCATGGAGGCTAGTTTTCTGGCTCCTATGTTACACACATAGGGTGTCCCTGCGACCATCTCAAGAGACGTTATAGGCTTAACCCCGGTGGTGGCTTGGTATAATGGTGACATATTTCTTGGCTTCTCAACTCCCTCTGGTCCACACTCTGCTTCCTATCTTCTAGTAACCCAGGCCTCAAGTTAAGTCTCACACTTTCTCCAATAGAAAACTTCAACAGGGCCAGGTTCTTGGCCTCTGTCTTCACTCACATCTACTGGCAAGGAGATAGTTACATGGTCTCTTCTTATCCAAAGGGGATACCTTCTCAGACCCCTCAGTGGATGCCTGAAACTATGGATAGTACCCAGTTCTGTACACAAGCACCGAAATCACCTAACAGTTGATCTGATAACCAAGACAGCTAAGTGACCTATAGGTTGGTGGCATACACAGAGTAGATACACTGGACAAAGGGATGAGCTGGTGTTCTTGGTGGACTTTAGGACTTTTGGGGACAAAGTGGGACAGTGTGAGATTTCATCATGCTACCCAAAATGGTGTGAAATGTAAAATTAATGAATTGTTTACTTCTGGAATTTTCCTTTTCATATGTTTTGGACCGCAGTTGACTGTGGGTGACTAAACCCTCAGAAATTGCAACAGTGGATAAAGAGGGACTATTCTACTATCAGCTGACACTTGGGAGAGAATCTGATAAATAGCTTAACAGCTTGTTCATCTTGGCTCAGGTGCATTTCAATAGTAGTAAGTTCTTTAACCTAAAGGTCTTTCTGGGAAGTCAAAATAAACAGAAACAAAGATTTAAAACTCTATTACCTGTATTTGTTGAATAACAAAAGAAGTTAGGGCTACCATGTGGACACAGATATGAGAGGGTTGAGCTTCAGTTTAGTAGAATCTCAGACACCTCGGGATGGGGCTCAGATTGGAATTTTGGAAGGTTAGTTCTTTCAAATCTCATGTTACTGGCACTTTCTGTGATTAGGGGGAAGCACCAGGCCTGGTTAGGAAGGTTGAAATTAACTCCAGGAATAGGTTAGAGATCCATAGCTATGGACATGAGGCCTCACCACATGACTCCAGTCACCTCCTGCTTACCAGTCTATATAGAGTCCTCTCTTCCAGATTCCCCTCCCCACTTCCCATCTTCAGTTCCTCAAAACACTGGCCTTCATGAGTACAAAGAGAAGCTTGCTTGCTTCCAGTGAATTAACCACTGTCAAAGATAGGAGCAGATAAGACTTAAATAAATGGAAGAATACATAAATGAATCTATGTTCCAATAAAACTTTATTTGGCCCATCCTGATCAAGTTTAATAATGTTTAATAGATTTAAAAAAAAAACATGAGTAGTTATAACAATTTCTCTGTAATGACAGTTATATATGGTCAAAGTCAGCAGCTTTTTCCTTTACCTAAAGTAAAGCCACACTCTGAGGAAACAATGGCACATGAGGACTGGTGTACATTTCCTTTCTTAAAAAAAGAAGCAAAGCCTAAACTCTTCATATTTACATATTTCCATTTAAAAACTGATCAGTGTGATTAATTCTGTTTTTAAATATAAGTTTCTAACATGTTGTTGATTTCAAAGTACAAATGATAGCTTGCTGATCGAATTTAAAGTGCTGTGATGTGAGAGTGAACACAGCCCAAGCTCTGCACTGGGGGAATCCTCTCCCTACAGGCTGGCTAGACTTCCTGTGGGTATCTTGGGGGTGCTGGGGGAGGGTAAAGAGATGGACACCGATGGCAAAGTTCCAGGGATTGGACGGGGGCTATGAGTGACCCCAACCCATGCTTCTGCAGAGGGCCTGAGTGCTCCAAGCTCATGTTAGGGGGAGCTTTGGTTGTCACCTTTCCTACCTTTCTGAGTTCCTTGCCCCAAGTTTGCCAGTTCACCAATGCATTTCTTTAAGGCCTGCTCTCAGCCAATGCTAACTAGATGGTCAAAATCGAGGGCAGTATTAATGAGGGATGACAGGTCCCACGTGAAACCTTCCCTCCTAACATGTTTGCTTTGTGGCAGGTACCTCATTATTTTCCTCCAAATGAGCAATTTGTTCCGAGAACTTTCCAAGCCCAGGTGGGCTTGGAGAGGAGCTCTGTGTAGGTGGATGGAGCAGGTGAATGCTGGGGGATTGGGTGGAGGGATTCCTGGAATGGCTGTCTTCAAACTCACCATGAACGACATCAACTGGGGAATAAGGACTGTGTCTTTGTGCATGTCAGGAAAGTGCATAGGGTGTGCTGGAGGTGTACACACAGGCCTGGGAGAATGACCAACTTTACCCAGGACCCTACACTGCTCTGCTCTGAAACAAAGATTTCAGACCATGCAGAGATGAGGCAAATACAGGGGAGTGGCAGATGAGAACATCTAAGCATTTGGGGAGCCAGTAAACATATGCTTGGTGACTAGGAGAAACTGATTCAGTTTCCAATTTAAGAATACAAGTAACATTGCTCTGAATTAAAGAACATCGGATGGATCAGATGGTAATGGACAGGGCAGAAACATCTTGGACCAAGTTTTCTGACCAAAAAAAGCCAGAGTGACCCTAGCAGAGGAAGACATGATACTGGGGACAGACACTGGTCCAGGGGCCAGGAAACTGGGACTCAAGGCTCACCCTGACACTGAGTAGGCCCTGTGATCCTAAGCAAGTCAGGGCCTAAGTGTCCTTCCTCAGCTGTCAGTTGAGGCTGGTGGGCCAGATGGCTTCACAATTGTGTTTGCAAGCTGCCTTTGCACCCAGCCATCCAGGCGGGGTTTGCAGACTGTTGTCTAAGACTCATTTCTTCCCCATGCCCTGCCACTTACAAAACACAAGGCCTCCCCTTTGCTGGGAAAGTGGTTAAGTCCCAGCCAGGCTCCTGTTCAAACCTGCTCCCAGAGTTAAAGGCTGGTAATTAAGGCAGTTTAAGAAATGGACATTCCTCTCGCTCCTCGGATCCTTCATGTGTTCTGCTAACCCCAAGGCAGCAGAGAGGGGCAGAAGGGGTGGTGGAAGTGCCAGGGAGGTGGCCCCTCTGGCCAGGCCCGGTTTCCTGGGGTGGCTTCCTGCTAGGGGCCGCGAGCGCCCCCTCTGGCCTCACCACCTTTCTTTGGAGAAGGCCTCCGTCTGCACGAGATCGCCAGGGTGTTCAGTGATGCACGTGCCATTGAGGTCGCCCAGCTTATCGTCTGGCAGGTCCTCAGGCTTGGTGCAGAGCTTCAAGGCGCGCGAGATAAACACATCCAAGTCGAACTGGGGACTTGCGACCCCATCGACCGGGGCTGGGCAGCCAGAGGGCGAGGGGGACCGGCGGCGCTCGGGGCCAGGGTGGGGCGGGCTGGCGCTCTCGGGTCCGCCCTGCGTGCTTTTGACCCACTGCGCAATCTCCAGGAAAAGGCTGGCTGGCTCGTCCTCGTGCGCCACCGCGTCTGTCGCCACTGCGGCTGTGGGAGGCGCACCGGCTGCCTGCTTCCAATGCGAGAGATCTAAGATGAGCTTGGGCTCGGAATAATGGTGCGGCTTGTTGTCGCGCCACAGCAGCTTGTCCAAGTAGGACGGCGACCCCACTTTGTAGTCGCAGGAGCGCCCGTAGTCGGCCTCAAAGGCGCGCTCCATAGATGAGTGTGACTGCTCCAGGAAGCGTTCGGAGCTGCTCTGTGAGTCCTTGCGCGGGTCCACCTGCACGTCCTCGGCCAGCGGCGCCGAGCCCGCGCGTGGGTCGCGCTGCACCTCGCTGGCGTCTTGGCACCTGTCGGGCCGCCACTCCAGGTCTGACGACAGACTCACAGGGTACCTGCAATGGTACAAGCAATCGGTGGTGGGAGCTTCCCTCCCAGCCACCCTCAAGCTGCTTTCCCTTCCTCTGTCCCTTCTGCCTCTGTCCTCCCAGCGCTCTGGCGCAGGTAAAAGTGAGTCTTGAAGGACTCACTAGAAGGACTGATTGCTCAGCTTAACCCTTGTATTCTTTTGCATTCATTCCAAAACCCTACAAATATTACTTGCGTACCCACTATGTGCACTTACTGTTCTAGGCAGTACTAGATTCAGCTATCAACAAAACAGAAAAAGCCCCTGTCCTTGGGGAGCGTTCTAATGGATCTAATGCTCCTCAAGTGTGACGGTTGTGTGCACACATCACCTGGGGATTCTTGTTAAAGTGTGGAATTGATTTAGCACCTTTGAGGAGGAGCATGGAATTTGCATTTCTAACAGGATGCTGATGTTGTTGGTCCTTGGACCACACTTTTGAGTAGCAAGGCCCACCATGGCTCAGATTAAAATACATGGGGGGATTAAAAATGAAGCAGCAGGCCTGCCTTACTGCATCCCCAGCTCAATTCTGACTTGGTAGGTCCAGGGCAGGGAGCTGTATCTGCATATCTGTAAAACCTCCTGGGGGTTAGAGAACCCCAGTCCCAGTAGCTCTGGATCAGACAGCACTGTGCATCAACACCAAACACACAGAGCAGGTGGGGCCTACAGAGAGGCCACAGACACCACCAGGAGAGGTCAGAGCTCCTTGGAATTCTGCCCTCTGCCGACTGCCCTGCAGCCATGGAAAGTGAAGTCAGACAGGTGAGAACAAACGAAGGGCAGCTGGGCAGGCGGGCAGGTGTCAGGTCTGGCTGAGTCCTCCCTCTTGGTGCCAGGTGCTCTGTGCAGAGTCAGGATGGGTGTGAGGGGAGCACGCACAGAGGAGTTAGCAGCCCCTGGCCAGCTGCTCCTTGAGCAGAAGACCTGGTGCACACACAAGTCAGTGACATAAGCCAAGGACATGCAGGGCTGGCTGTGTGAAGGGGCAGGCCAGGCAGCTTCAGGCCACAGACTATGGCTAGAGAGGCGTGGGAAGTATGCCCATCTCCTGGGGATGCCACCAGGGTAGGAATTGCCTCTAGAACTCAGCTCTGCCCCCTGCCTCAAGTGACCTCAAGACTAGCGATTTCTAGGATGAAGGGTATATGAAGACCCAAACTTTGGCTACCAGAGGCCAAGTGCTGAGTTTACATTATCTGTAGTCTTCCCAGCAACCTATTACCACTATTGCTTTATAGGTGAGGAAATTTGCATGCCAAGAGGTAAAGTAATGCCCACAGCAATAGGGCTTGTAGGAAGGGACTGTCATGACCTTTGTCATCTTTGTCCTTCATACAAGTATGAGGGGGAAGGTCAGGAGTACAGGTATAATAGGTTTAGTGTTGACCAGAGTTGATAGGCAGCAACCCTCCTAGTTTTTGCTGGCACCAACCCTCAGCCACAGCCATGATCAGTATAGGATGAACCTGGCTAATCCAATGCTTTGTGCCCCTAAATTCTGTGGCATGTAAGGGGAGGCACTGTGAGGAAGACAGTTCAAGGCAGGGAAGCATGGGGTGGCATAAGAATCTCCATTAATCCCTGCTTGCCAGTAACACTTGAAAACAACAATCTACAACAACAAACCAGCAAACCTGTCCAAAAATAGCAATGCTGCCTGGGCCCTCCCTCAGTGCCTCCTTAATCTGAAGCCCATCATCTGTCAAATGACTAAAAAGGAGAAATTGCTCATCTGTCACTTATATAACTAGCTGTCACATTCCCATGGCAGTGGGGCTCCTGGTTAGGCCCCCTCAGAGTTGTAGCTGCAGAGCCCTCCACTGCTATTTCTAAATGGAGCATTGACTGGCACTGCCTCCCAGAATTAGCAGATGGCAGTGCCCAAACGTGGAGCTGCCTGATCTAAGAACGTCAGAACAGGAACAGATCTATGAGATCATTACGTGCCCAGGCAGAAATGGTTTAAAAATGTATCTTCTACCCAACATTGATTCATTGGTAGTGGCTTCTTGGGGAACCTTGTCAAGGATCTTGAGGCAAAGCCTGGTTTAGCAAAGAAAAGTTTTATAATTGCTTAGCAGTGCCCAACACAGATGTAGTTCAGGGAGGACTCCACACATAATTGCTGTGACATGATGCCAGTTTCTTGACCTCTCTGAGTTGTAGCTTCATTACAGGCAATGATAATAATGAACCTTCACTGACATTCTCAGGAGGTGCAACTGATGAGAAAAATGAGTGTTTTGTAATGCTAAACTGTGCAGCTTTTCCGACTTGCATTGTTGCATTTGGCTTTTCAAGGGCAAATCCCTAGTCTGCTAGAAGGGAGTATTTAACTCCGTGCTCCATAGGCTGAGGGTCCTGGGGAGACCCAGGAATGGCTGTGCTACAGAGAAGAAGGCCCTGACCCATACCTGTAGCACACAAAAGTCATTTTCTGGGAAGGCCTGGGTAGAGGAGAAAGGCAGGAAGCAACACAACTGAGGAGACAGAGGGGGAAAGCTACAAAGGATTGGAGGCAAAATGAAAATGAGGGGACAGGGGCATGCAGCTTCCAGCCCTGGACTGCACCTGTCCCAGTTGGAGAGCTGGCTCTGGTCAGCGGCCATCAGAACGATGTCATCAATCTCATCCTCAATGCGGAAGGGATGTTGAGAGGTGGGCTCATCCTCGGGGCATGAGTATGGGCTCATGTAGCGGTGCTGCAGCCCCATCTCAGCGGTCAGGCGGTCCATGGGGTTAAAGGTCAAGATCTTCTCCAGAAAGTCAATGGCTGTGGGGAACAGAGGGGCACATGGAGGTCAGGTGTTACTCCTGCCAAGCTGAGAAGGGAGGCCCCTGACTGTGGTGACATTCCTGGCCCTGTGTGCTTTTGCCTTTGTGAAAAGCTATTTTTATCTCAAGCACTGGTAGGGTTGAGAAAGGGCAGTACAAGGTTTAGTAATGAGCAGGTTACTCCTGGAAGAGGATCTGCCCCACAAATTCTCAGGTCTGGAAGGATCAGGCACTCCAGGGCAGGCCTCAGCTCCAGGGTCTCAGTTCCACTGGAATCCTCCTGGAGACAGTGTGGGACACATCTCATAGGTGGCTACCTGAGGGGCAGGGAAGCTGGTCTCACACTCACCCACCCCTAGGCATGGACTGAGAGCTGCCCAGAGCGTGTGGAGTAAGCTTTGGTGAGAAAGGGGAATGTGGAGGGGAAGGACGGAGTTTCAGAGACGGAGACACAGGCTTAATTGATATTCAAAATGCTGAGCAACCAGGCTGAAGCCTTGCTGTGCCAGGAACCTTCAGTGGCTAAGATCCAGGGAAGTGCTGAGGCTGTAGAAACCTGGGGGAGGGACACGTGGAAGCCTTGTGCAGTGGCTATTTGCCAACCAGCATGGAAGTGTAGAGTTTAGCAGCTGACAGGGCTGGTGCTGCTGTCCTTTCTCCTGAGCTGGGCAGGAGTCCTTCTGCCTGGGCTATCTCAGGGCAAGGACTGGTGGGAGGTTTGTATTCCTTCCTAGCATGGCAGTCTTTGCAAGGTCCATGTCCAGCCTACATGGTGGGGTGAAATGGAGCTGAGCTCTGAGCCTGGGCTGCCAAGCCCCTTGGGAGTTCCCTCATGGGCTTATCCTGCACAGCTAACCTGCCCCTAACACCAGCCCTGGATCTCTTTGCAGGAAAAGTCATCAGTGATTCAGCAAATCAGTGGATTCAGAAGGTCACCAGCATCCCAGGAGGCTGAAGCACAGCTGAATATCTCTTGGCTGAAGGATTAGATAAGCAGCAGTAGCTTCGATCGCTCCCTGAAGCTCAGAGTGGGTTTCTGGGTCTTAGGCTGCAGACCAGGAAAAACACCTCACAAATTCTCAGGAGTGGAAGGATCAGGCACTCTAGAGCAAGGCCCAGCACAGTGGTCCAGCCAAGTTGTTCCTTCTTTGGGCCTTTGACCCTTCTCTGGGCCCCATTGCACCCAGATTTTAAGGCTTTTCTCATATATTAGTACCGCGCGCTAACCGATTGCGCCACTGGAGCTCCGACAGGGTTTTTCTCATATAATAAGGCTTCTGTACGATATTGTTGCTTTCCCCTAGAGATCCCCAAGTGTTCTGGAAGGATTCCTGAATCACCTGTGGAGATTGAGAGGCAGGTGGGCTGGAGCCTGAGCCCCTCTCCCCTGCTTCATCTGGAGCACCCCCTCTCCCTATTTCGTAATTTGATTTCTTCATCAGATTTTACTTGGGTAAATATATCAAACTGGACACTCCCAATGTGGTCTTGGGGCCTACCTCCCTTGTCCCGCACCTGTCATATGATGGTCATTTTGGCTACTGAGGGGTGCTGTCACCTAGACTGAGTTCTTTTTTGTTTGTTGTTTTTGAGGCAGGGTCTCCCTTTGTAGTTCAGGCTGGTCTTGAACTCGTGGTGATCCTCCTGTGCTCAGCCTCCCAAGAGCTGGGATTACAGGCGTGTACCACCATGCCTTAGACTGAGTTCTTGAGCCTCTGAGGTTACAGCAAGGCAGACTTTGGGCCCCCTTTCTGGCCTTTGGGATGTGGAATGTATAGCAGAGGCAGTGGTCCTCAGTGGTGCACTGCTGGCTTCTCTGGCCTGGATGGCTTGCAGTGCTTTTCTCCCATTGACAGCCCATTTCAATGATGCCTCATGACCCCAAGGCCAGAGCCCAGTTGGGGTCATTTTTTAGGTGAGAGGCAGAAGGAGAACATTTGTTGAAGCTTCACATTGGGAAGTGAAGCCAGCTGGGTTTAAGGGGACATCTGGTCAATTACAGGACCAGGTCCAGTCAGCAGCTGGACATTCGAGACCTCCAGCCCTGTGGCTTTCTCTAATCTCTCAGCTTCACTTGCTGCATGCAGCTTTATGACCCTCTCACTGAGCGGACCCCTCCCACCTCCCCAAGGCCAGCTTCTCTGGCCTTCTCAGCATTTGGTGGCTCTCCTACCCTCCTCAAATCCTTAGATGCTCTACAGTCCCTAGATTATGTTCCTTAATAGTCATACTCATCTTTGATGACTTCCCTGTCTTCTATCTAGAGTCTAGACTGTGTTGAATCCTTTTGATTTCTGTCCCTAATGCAATTTTCTAGTCATAGTGGATTAAGAAATGTTGGTAGATAACAGCAAGGAGCTTTATCTTCTAATCCGGGACCTACTCTAATTTCTCCAAGGCAGTGCCTCTCAGAGCCAAGTCACCAAGGGGCTGCTGTGTCTGTGGCTGCGTGGAGAAGGATGATGTGGGTGACTCATCTCTGATCCAGAATTTCTGAGAGGTGAACACAGCTCTTGACACATGGTGGACTTTCTGTGGAGCCCTAGAAATCAAAGTATATGTGGATGGGCAGAGATTGAATTTGTTGTAAGTCAAATATCATCCTCCCCCTGGATTGACAGGAAAACTAAGGTAGTTTACTGATTGAATGGGGGTCATAGCCAAAGATGTTCCAAGTCCAAGATCTTAGTTTCTTGATGGGGAAGGAATATGGCAGAGATTTTTACCCCATATACAAATGTTTCCTTCCATCAGACACGAAGGTTAAATATTGCATGGTTTGTCTTATAGGAAAAATGAAAAATATATACAACTTAAAGAGAAAAATAAAAAAATAGATGATAGGAAACAGGGAGGTAGAGTTTGTGGAGATGGAAGGGAGATGTGTGATGGGAGACAGGAAGGTGGAAAGGGGAAAAGCAAGTAAAACTGATTAAGATGCAATATGTACATGCACTCATTCTCTGAGACGAATGTAATCATTATATATTACAAACAGATGCTAATAAAAAAGAAAGTAAAAACAAAGAAAAATGTTCCCTTCCTTCATAATAATGGATACAAAATGGCATGTAATATCCATTTCCCAGCCTGCTCTGCAGTTAGGTGAGGTCATGTGCCTAAATTCTAGCAAATAGGATGTGAGTGGAAGTGAGGCAGATTTTGGCTCATGACCTCAAGGGAAGGGACCTACTGTGTTTTTCTCCCTTTTTCTGGAGGGTTGAGGGCAATAGCCTAACCTGGCAGTACGTGACAGAAGAGCCTTGTGCCTAGATGGCCTTGTAAAGCACATCCACCATGTTGGCTCTGGACCATCTACCTTTGGATTACTATGTGAGTGAGAAATAAACTTCTTCACTTTTTTTAAAAATAAGAAATAAATTTTATTTATGCCATTGAAAATTGGGGTTTCTCAAATTGGCTGAACCTATATGCTAATATGAGAATTTCCTTAAGAAGATTTTTGGCAGGTATTAAACCTAGTGATAATACTGACATCTAAGATTTATGCAGCAACTGTCCTATGGAAAAGGTGCTGCCAATTCTATTTTAATTCATCTGTCCATTTTATAGTTAAGGAAACTTGGATTCAGCAAACTTGCCTAAGATCATACAGTCAACTGGTAGAACTGGAAATTGAATCTGAGTGTGACCCTCAAGCAGAGAAAGCTCCTGTCCTCTGCACTATGTCATCCCTTCTGTGGGAAAACAGTAAGGGGGGGATGAAGGAATAGCAGGGAGAAGGCAAGTGAGAAAGAGGAGAAAAAAGGAACCAAAACAAGGATTACCTTGAGGTTGCCCCATGACTGCAGTCTATTTTAGTATATATGCTGCCAAAGCAAGCACAGGACTACTCTAGAAGCCAGTAATTCATATCTTGAAAGTATAGGTTGAATATCCCTTATTCAATATGTTTGGGACCAGTAGTGTTTCAGATTTCAGAATTTTTTCAAGTTTTTGAATATTTGCACAGTCTTTACTGGTTGAGAATCCCTAACCCAAAAATCTGAAATCAGAAATGCTCCAAAATCTGAAACTTTTTTTTCAGTACTGTGGATTGAAACCATGGCCTTCACACTGAGCTATATCCCCAGCCTTTTTACTTTTTATTTTGCCATAGGGTCTCACTGAGTCACCAAGTTGCCTAGGTTGGACTCTAAATTGTGATGTTTCCGCCTCAGCCTCCCAAAGTGCTGGGGTTACAGGTGTGCACCATCATGCTCAGGTAACCTGAAACTTTTTGAGCACCAACATGATGACTGGTAGCTAGGCCAAGTGCCCCTGCCAGGGAGCCTTGAGTTCTGTGTTCAAGGACTGTGCTCTACCCTTTTCGAGGGAGACCGTCCTGCTCCTGCCCCTGCCTTTCGATGTCAAGCCAGAGCTCAGCCTCTTAGGATGCTGGCCTGGCTGCCGGGCTCAGGTACCTTCACTCTTCACTTCAGGGAGCAGCTTTCGCAGCGGCCTCTTCACCTCCCAGGTGCTGCTGACGAAAGATGGCATGACCCGGAGCAGCTCGTCCTTGTCCTCCTCTCGGATCACAGGGATGGTCTCCAGGATCAGCTGCATCTGCTCCAGTTCATGAGCCCCTGGGGAGACAGATGCCACGTGGTTAAGTGTGCTGCCTGAGTGGCTGCAGTGTGCAGAAGCCCCGATGTGCACCAGCTGCCCTGAGGGGGTGGTGGTAGAGGTGTAACAAAGGGCAGTGGGGCAGCACTGGGCTGGGAACCAGGGGACCGGGGATTTTGGTTTCACTCTGCTACTAGCTTGCTGTGTAACTGTGGCAGGTTGCTGGCTGTCTCTGGGGCTTGGCTTTGTCAAATGTAGGAAGAGGTTGAAGCTGATGGTCTCTGAGAGGCCCCATCCATTCTCCTCTCCTTCCATGCCTCTGGAACAGGCCAGTCTGATGGAGACTGAGTCAGCCAGCACTAAAGTGATGGGAGCAGCCTGGCCAAGGCTTCCCGAGTGCTCCTTCCCATATGCCTCTTTGCACACTCAAACTATTGTTAAGGCTAGGAATGAACTTTCCCCTTTAGTGTCCAAGTAGGATTCATCTAGACGCTCTCAAGAGAAAAAACACCAGGAATGACCAGTTGGGTTTAGGATGCACTCTGCCTCCATTCCTTGGGCTGAGGGGACAGACGAGCTGTGCCATGTCCAGTGTGGGCGACAGGACAGAGCCAGACATCCCTTCGCGTGCTCATTCATCCAGCCATTGCATGTCATGCACCTTCTCTGCACCAGGCATCTGCTGGCTGCTGGGAATGAACAAGACCCTTCTCTTCTACAGGAATCTTTAGTCTTTGTGTGTCTCAGCAACTCGGCTCCTTTTCCAGGCAACTGCTGACCATGGCATCAGCAGTGCACCACTGCACCACTGCTGGTGCTGGTCTGAGCCATCTCCGTGTGCCCTCCTCTGACACCAGGCTGGTCTTACTTCCATCTGCTCCCCTTAGGCCTAAGAGTCCTTTCTACTTGGTGCTGCCTGCATGAATCCTCAGCCATGCTCTCCTTTCTCAAGACCATCCACTTGCAGATCTGCTGGTCCCCACTAGGACCCGAGGCTTCCAGAAGCTGGTAGCCTAGGGTAAGGATCCTCCCACGTCCTCCCACGATGCCCTGTGTGACATTAAGCATGTCCAAGTGCCCTGAATGTTTGTTGAGCAAATGCCAACAGTATCAGGGTCTATCCCAAAGGGATCTCTTTAGCCTCTCCCTGCACTGGACTTACGGAGCACCTTGTGGGGTCTGCTACCCAGAAAAGCACCCCAGATCTCTCACCAAGGGATCATGAGGTCAGTGGGCAATCAAGCTGCAGACAGAGATGTTGAGACCTTGCTCACAAGACTCCGACTCCTCTTTAGGACACACAGACCAGTGATGTGCAGCCTCCTGCTTGGAGTTCTCTTCAGCCACAGGGGTGAGTAGGTGGAGAACACTATCCCCCCTCCCCCGCCCACATTCTCTCATCCTCTCCTGCCAGGGATCAGTGATGTCATGCTGGGGCAGCCAGTGGGTCCCAGCAATCCACATGGTGAAACAGAAAGCAGAAGTTTTGGTGGCAGACAGCCCTGAAGGCAGACCCAGCTCCCCACCTCTCTCCCATTCCTTGCGGGATGAGGATGACCACTGACACTTGGAATGACCAGTGTCGGGAACTCAATCTGATGGCCTTCGAAGGCTCCTGGCTCTTAGTAGGTGCTTAATCAATCTTGGCTTCCCTGACTTCTGGGAGCTGGGGCACAGTGACTTTCTCTCAGAGAAGCTGATGAAATAAATCTCTGTGGAAGATTTATGTTCTAATTACCCTGGGATGATCCTTGGTGACAGATAACACTTAGGAGAGGCATAGTTGCACTCTGAGCCTACTAAGTCACTCTGAAAGATAGGAGGACCCTGCTGTTGGGGTTCTCCACCTTTTCCCTGCTGGGGGGAGTGTGCTGCCATGCCATAAAGAACACCACCAGCTATTTGCTTTCCCTGCCTCCTTTGCAATGAGGGGAGTTAGGATCTTGGGGCCTCAGTATGTGCAGGCAGATGAGAATTGCTGTGGTCCTCCAACAGTAAAAGCCTCTACTGTTCCTGCCAAGTCAGCCTGAGGTGCAAGAGGTGGGTTAGAATTCTGTGAGTGAGTGACAGCAGCATTTAAGGCTGAGGATAGAAATCTGAGGAGGGTGGGAGGGATACAATGCAGAGGACATGGAACAAGTGGGGTGAGAAGCAGCTGCCTGTGTGTCCAGAGATCAGGGAGGAGGTTGCCAGCCCAAGGATAGCATCTCCATGGGAGAGGGGACAGTCATCACTGGCAGTCCTGTAGGAGGAGGTTAAACTGGGTGTATTAAGAACAGAGCCCAGTCTGTAGTCTGGGTGAGCAGCTTCCATGGGTGGAGGGAGTATGAGGTGTACCACAGGAGAGTGAGGAAAAACTGGAGGAGAGCAAAGGAAGAGAGCAGGTGCTCTTCCAACAAAGAGAGAGGGAATGAGAGTATGAAGTGTTATGGGAGCACCGAAAGGGTGACACGTGCCCTGGGGAGTTAGGAAAGATGTCACAGAGGACTGGACACAAACTGGGTTTTGAAGCTTTAGTAGGAGTTTTCTAAACAGAAAGGGGACACAAGCATTCAACACATGCACAATGATTACTTGATTGCAAAAGTTCTGCACTCAAAGGGCTAATTTTTGATTTTAAATTATTTTATACCTGAAATTACACTGTTACTTCCAGGAAATGCCATAAAACTCAAAGAAGTCATTTCAATCACAGAGTACCAAGTTTTAGATTAGCACATGTCTTATACCCAGTTCTTCCTTTTAATACAAGGTCACCAAAAGAGAAAGGAGTGGTACAGTCATTAACTTACCAGCAAAGAGCATTCTCCCGGTGAGCATCTCGGCCAGGATGCAGCCGGCTGCCCACATGTCGATGGCTTTTGTATAGTTGTTGGGGGACAGAAGCAGTCGTGGAGAGCGGTACCACTTTGTCACCAACCCCTCTGACAGGTAACCCTGGAAGAGCAAATCCCCCATTCCCCTGGTCAGTAATTTTCAGGTACCTTCCTTCCCCTGCCATAGAAACAGGGCCCCTTTCCCTTTAATTCTTTCTCCTTTCCCCTTGACTGGGGAGAAGCATTAGTGAAGAGGTGTAGTCAGTGGCTGGGCCTGGTTTGTTGGGCTCAAGGGCTTGAGTAGAAGGAATCTTATGATGTCCTAGGGTTCTCCTTTGTAGGAAAGGGTCCAAGATCTCAGTATTTTAGAAGGAATGATCTCCCACTCCCATTCATGTTACTAAGCATGACAAGTTTGCCCACAGCTAGTAAGAAGATGGATACATAGGAGCCATGCTCATGTTCATTACCACCACAAACAGAGAAATGATGAGACATTGAAATTTCATTTACCCAGTGGCTGAATCTCAGAAATAGCCACATGTTTGAAATCAAGCCAGTTGCTTGGGTACTGAGAATTAGAATTAATGCTGCCCAAAAGCCAGAAACCAGGGCCTTCTGAGACCAGGAAAGGACAACTTCATAATGGATACAGGTAAATGGCATATGGAAGTAGCCCTGAGTGACAGAGTGGTCAAAGCTGCTGTTAGCCCAGGGGTTCTTGGGATTCTATATGGTGTCCTGTTGGGGATTAGATGTTTTAGCTGGCTTTTCAATCCCTCCCTATAGCATATGGTGATTATATAGGTATTTTAGCACAGATATGAAAATATACTCTGACAATTTAAAAATTGTTTTCTATATAATTCAGAAAGTTGGCCCAATAGTGAAGTCCACAGAAATGACTTCTTGGATTCCCTGGAACAGCCTCCCCGAAAGAAGAAGATAAACTAATTTTGGGGGTTAAGGTGAGATGGTTAAGACTGAAGGGATCAGTGGGTATGGTGGTGCATGTCTATAATCCCAGCACTCTAAGAGGCTGAGGCAGTAGAATCACAAGTTTCAACCCAGCTTGGGCAATTTAAAATAAAATAAATAAATAAAAGGGCTTGGGGTATAGTTCAGTGTGAAAGCCCTGGGTTCAGTCTTCATATAGTAATCAATCAATCAAAAGACTGAGGGCAGCCAGGGGGAGGTTCTAGGGCTGGTCTTGTTATTTGCTGTTGTAAGTCCCAGTTTGGTATCCAAATTTTCCTTTGTACCAGTGCAAAAAGTATCATAGACCCAGGTTAAAACAAGTAAAAAATTAGGAAGCCCGAGGAGCTTTGGATTTATTAATGTGAGATCTCTTCATTTGTTAAGCAAAGATTTTTATTAAACATCTAAATCTTCTGAGAACCCTTAATTATGATGGCAGCTGTCTTCACTTTGGAGCCTGCATTTCTTCACAGTAAGTCCTCAGAGTGGCGAAAGGAAGGAGGACAGAGGAAGATACTTGTGCTAGTGTGATAGTTTTTGGTTTTTTTCCCCATGGTTCCTGGCTTACAACTCATAACTCCTTCCTTAAAGCAGGCCACAGAAACATCTCTCCCCCAAAGTGGGTCATAGAAACGCTAATTTCCTCCAGCTTTCTATTTGAGAGGCCTAAAGAAATTCTCTGACCTAACTAACTGGATGGTAGATGATAAGACCCTCCTCATTTCAGAGGGCTCCTGCCCCACCTGGAGGAGGGAGGAAAACTGTACAGAGAGGCCAAGAAGAATGGCCCCTGCTGGGTTTTCCTTCCCAGTCTATCAGCATTGGATCAGACCCCCTTTGTCCAAGCTCCTTTCTACATGCTTTTCCATGCTTAAATCATGCCCATGCAATAAAGACTGCAAAAAACCTAAAAGGAGGAGTTCAGAGAGTTTCTAGATAGCCAAACCCATGGGGGTTCCTACAGGGTGGTGCACCCAGCAGGGCATGGATGCTCTGTTCCCCTTTCCCCTACCTCACACTGTGAGTCTCTTCATCTGTGTTCTTTGTAGCATGCTTTATAATAATCTTATAAGTGAGGTTCCTTGAATTCTATGAGTCACTGTAGCAAATTAATAAAACCCAGGGAAGAGGTCATGAGAACCTCAATTGATAGGTAGTTGGGCAGAAGTTCCAGAGACCTGTATATTCTACTGCTGTCTGACATGGGGACAGTCTGATGCGATCTGATGCTATTTCCAGGTGGATGGGTTAGAATTAAATGGAATGGGAGGATGCCCAGCTGGTGGCTGGTGTGGAGTTGCTTGCTTGCTTCCTCCCAATAACTTTGGGGTCACAGAAGTGATCTGTGTTGGGAGCAGATAGCAGAAGGGAGTTGTCTATTTTCTATTCATAGCACACCCCATCCTTGGCCTCCATGGTCTAAAAGAATGAGCACCTGGCAGTTTTACAAAATGTCTTTCTCTCTTCTTTGGGCATCTGTATGTGCACATTTCAGGGATGCATGTCCTCAGAGTCATTGCTCTTCCTGAGTAGGACTTAGGTCAATGTCCTTGCCAAAGCTTCCCTGTCTTGTTACCAATGCTTTACTTCTCTGCAGCACCTCTACCTGCCAAGAGCACTAGACCATGTGCCCCTCACAGGAAGCAGCTCTGATTTGTTCCACAGTTGCTTCTGGATTGCTCAGCCTTATGTCTGGCTCCTAGGAAGCATGAACACAAACACTGCTGAAAAAATGAAGGGAAAGCTCAGTAAGTATGAGTAAGAATTCTGCATATGTCTACACTCCCTTCAAAATGAGGCACCTTCTAGACTTAGAATAGCAAAAGCAATTCTAGGCAATAGAGACGTGGCAGGGGCTATCATAATCCTCAACTTGAAACTATACTACAAAGGCACTGAGATAAAAACAGCATGGTACTGGAAAAGAAACAGACCCAAGGATCAGTGGAATAGATTAGAAGATGCAGAAACAACTTCAGACATACTCAGCTACCTCATCTTTAACAAAGGAGCCAACCACCCTCACTGGAGGAAAGATAGCCTTTTTAATAAATGGTGTTGGAAAAACTAGATTTCAACTTGCCGAAAATTAAAACTAGACCCCTATCTTTCACCATGCACTAAACTAAAATTGAAGTGGATTAAAGATCTAAATATTAAAACAGAAACACTAAACTTGCTGGAAGATAAGTTAGGTAGAACTCTTGAAGACATTGGCATAGGGAAAGACTTTATGAACAAATTGTCAGTAGCATAGGAACTAACACAAAGAATCAACAACTGGGATCTCCTCTTATTAAAAAGCTTCTGCACTGCAAGAGAAACTACCAACACAGCTAAGAGACAACCTACAATGTGGGAGAAAATATTTACGAGCTGTTCCTCAAACAAAGGTCTACTATCAAGAATATATAAAGAACTGAAAAAAATCAGACCCCCAAATTCAAAGACCCAAATGAAAAATGGGCATCTGAAATGAACAGACATTTCTCAGACAAAGAAGTAAAAGCAGCAAATAAATATATGAAAAAATGTTCAATATCACTGGTCATTCGAGAGATGCAGATGAAAATAACACTAAGACTCCACCTCACCCCAGAAAGAATGGCTGCTATCAAGAAATCAACCAATAACAAATGGTGGTAGGGTTGTGGGGAGAAAGGAACACTTTTCCATTGTTGATGGGAGTGCAGACTGGTGCAACCACTGTGGAAATCAATATGGAGATACCTCAAAAAACTAGGATTGAAGGTCCCATTTGACCCACCAATTCTTCTGCTGGGTATCTTCCAAAAAGAATTAAGAGAATCATACCACAGTGATATATGCTTACCCACGTTTATAGTGGCACAATTTGTAATAGCTAAAACTTTGAAACAGCCCAATTGCCCATCAACTGGAGACTGGATAAAGAACATGTGGTTTTTTAATAAAATGGAGTACTACTCAGCCATAAAGAATGAGAAATTAGAGACATTTATAGCTAAATGGATGCACATTGAGGCCATACTCACAAGTGAAATAAATAGGACACACGTGTAAATACCGAATAGTTTCTCTGGCATGAAAAACTAAAAGTGTAAATAAGGATCAAAATGTATAATTGATAATGTGAAATAGGAAGAAAAGGTCTAAAGGAGTAGAGTAAGTGGGAGGGTAAGGGGAAAGGAAAGAAGGGAAAAGAAAAAACATGAGAAAAGGAAAAAATGGAAACAAAGTCTTTGTAAATAGGGAAGGGTAGAGGGGTTGAAGGGAGGGCAGGGGAATGGGGAAAAAATAAGAACCAAGACACATCATGTAAAGGTACAAGATATCAATGATAAATGTAACTGTATTGTATACCTAAAATGTACTAATAAACTTAATGAAAAAAAATGAGGTACCTTTTCCAGGGACACCCTGATTCTCATCTTTGACACACCTGACTTGAAGGACCATTTCAATTTCCACTTTCAAAGGTGGGTGGGGTGTTTACACAAGTTAATATTTACTCTTGTTTTGTCTTGTTCCAAAACAGGGTTAGCCAGTATAATTATTATGGTAGTTTAATGTTTTTTTAAGTCAGGTTTATTGAGGTACAATATACGTAGAGTAAACTCTGCCATTTTAGAGTGTGGCTCTGAGTTCTGAAAGCAGAGAATCATGCTGCCGCCATATTTCACAATTCCTCATCCTAGACAATTCCCTCATGCCGCTTGCTGGTAACCCCCAGCCTCCAGCCACCACTGTTTTCTGTCCCCTTGGGTTTGCTTTGCACAGGGTATCATAAATGGAACCACAGTATGTCACCTTTTGAGTCTGAATTCCTTCACTTATCATAATGCATGTGGTATCACCAATGTCGTGTGTACAGTGGTTTGTTAGGAATTTAGGTGTGATTCTAAAAACTACAGACTAAGCCAAACTGCCTGTAGCAGTCCTTCACTTCTGGGAGGGTGGGTTTTTAGCAAAGAATGGCCCAGTTTTCCTTTCCAGTGAGACAGTTAGGGGAAGACTAAAGCAAAGATTACCCAAAGGGAAAGTGCCTTAAGGGGAGTTTTCTCTGATATATAAATGAATGGTCTTTTATGGAACAGAATGTTCTTGAATTAATCTGTCTCTCTGCAGAGTCTAGGGATGGAGGAAAGTGGGAACCCAGGGCTTCCTTCTGAAACACCTGTCCTGACAGATGGTATATGGCAGGGATACCTTTGGGCCAGGATTGGGGACCAGGTTATGATAGGAACCAAGAAAATTCCTCCATGCTCTTCCTTACCTTGGGTGAAAACCAAGAACCTGCTGAATTTATGTTAACTGTTAGCTGTTTCTCTGAGCCAGCTTGTCCCTCAAGCTCTTTACAAAACACAAAGGGGATTTTGAAGGTGTTTCAAATGCCACGGGACAGAGAAGAATTTGGGAAGTAGTATTTTCTGCTAAGCTCTGGGAAGATGAGCTGGGAACAAGCAGGAGGCTCCATTCCTGGGTCTGGGGGTCAGGGGGTACTGCTTGCATCTGAAGGGCACCCTGGGGACTGAGGACAGATGTTCTGGGACTCTCAACATGATGCTGGTGATATCAATCAAAAACTGGAGTTTTAGCTGAGTGCATAAGGTGAAAGTGAGAATTTTCTAGGAAAAAAGTCTTTAACAAATACCCACATGTGGAGATTCAATTTCCACAGAGCTCAGCCATCAGTAAGAGAGGGAAATCCTCCAATGGCCTTTCCATCCCACCTGCAGGGTAAAGAGTTTCAGCTCCATCTGGCTGTGGAGAGGAACATGTCTTTGGGGATCAGAGCTGATCTTTCTCAGCAGTGCATGCCCATTGCCTAGCTGGCTGAAAGGGGGTGCTGGGCATGCGCACAAGTGGGCACTGTCTGAATTCTGGTATTGCAAGCCTGGTGAGGCTGGGTTGTTGTGTGAGGCGATGAGGCATCATGCTCTGAGAGGATGTGAAGCCCACACTCCTATGATTCTCTGTGTCTGCCACTCAGCCCACAGGAGGCAGGGCTGCAGGTGCTCCTTTGGGTGGTATCTTTCCTCCTGCCACCCTGTTGTTTGGTGTTCCTGGCTCAGAAGGGCTACAGAGACACCACCATGGGGGGCAACTTGATGAGTTTTCCTTTCTACATCTTTCCATGGGGGCCTTTGGGCCTCCTGTGGCCACTGTTCCCACCAGGCCGTTCTGCTGTCCCTTTTGAGTGGTGCATGGGAAGCTTGGAGTTTGAAAGCTTCAGAGGTGTTTGGGAAATAATCTAGTGGCAGCTGCCTACACAGAGCATAATTAAGGCCCCTGACAGATCTGGAGAGAAAGTATAATTAAAGCTCTGAGCCATCGCTTGGGGAGGGAGCAAGCCACCAATGCTCAGGCCCAGCTGCCTGCAAGTTAATCCAGCAGGGTGGCCCTAGAGCACTCCAGCAATGTGCTGGGTGGGTGGCATCAGCTCAGCTTGCCCCTCCACGTCCTTGCCTGCCCAGAGGGTGCTCTCCTGTGTCTAGGAGGCTGAAGGCTGGGGAAGAAGGCATGGCTAAATAAACCTCTTCACCCTTTAATGACAGTGTGCCTACTAATCCCTCACAGATATGGTGAGTATAAATGGGATAACATTCTTTAAGAGTAAAACCTCAGTCATTGTGGCTGTGTGTTTGGGGGGGAGGGGTGGGAAGGAAAAGTTGTTTCTCTCCTTCTTCTGAATCAGTGTTTAGGGTAGCCCTTGTTTCCAAGCAGTGGGGGGCTCTAATATCCCCACCTTCGCAACCACAAATTTTTGGAATAATCCTAGGAGCCCAACATGTGTCAGTCCCTGTACGGAGGATACAGAGATGGCTAGCATCACCCCACCTTCAAAGAGCGTATCATGTGGTTTGAGATAAAATGTTACTGTGAAAAGGTGATCAGAGGACCAGGAAGTAACCACAATCAACATTCACATGGGACTTATTGTGTACCTGCCCCCGTGTTAGCATTTTACAGAAATAAATTCAGTCAGCCTTCCATCAGCCTTTTGATATAGTTCTTCCTGAAGTGGTAAGATACCTGTTCCAGGTGCTGAGAAATGGCTTCGGGTGCTTTGGCATACCACAGGTGCTCCCCACCAAGATGTCTGTACAACAGCAAATGGCAAGACAGAGACAGGGAGAGCCACAGGCCAGGAGTGCAGAGGGTCAGAGAAGCATCCCCAAGTAAGGTCTGAGCAGATCTTGAGGGACTGGGACATCTTAGATGCCTGGGAACACTTGAGGGGGCCATGGAGCCCAGTGTGAGTAAAGGTAGGGGTGGGTGAGAAGATCTAGAATGTACCCAGGAGACAGGCTCAAGGACAGATAACAAATAGGGGGAGGGGCTAAGGAAAATAACTTGTTCTGAAAGTCAGTGTCCTCAAAGTCCTCCAATCCAGATCAGGGGGAGGCTTGTCAACATGTAGACTGCCCAGAGCTACCCACTTGACCTCCAACCTCTATCTTGAAAAAGCCCTCCAGAAAAGCTTTGGCCTCCTCCCAGTTGGAACAAAAGTTGCTGAGAGGGTAGTAGCCGGGGGGAATGGCAGCCTGGGGTGGGGGTCCCTGCTGTTCTCACTAGTGAGAGAGGTGTTGGCAAAGCCAGGTGTTTGAAGGCTCTGCTCCCTACCCAACCCCAGGCTAGGAAAGGCTCGTGAGCCAGGCTGGCAGCAAAGATACTGTGTCTGGAAAGCAAGGGACCAAAGGACTCAGATGGCCTCAGGAAGACCCTCAGGTACCCACTTCCGTGGAAGGGTAGGAACACACATGCACTATTGTCTGACATAGGAGAAACTAGGTCAAGCCAAAAAAACCCCAGGGTGTGGAGAACTAAAACATTTAGCCTTGGGGCAACGGGCTTTTGCCTGGATACTGTCATTCTTCCAGGGTCGGGGCTCCCAGGAGATGTCTTGGTGGCTGTGCAGCAGAAATCAAAGGCACATTGCAAATGCATGGCAGAGACACAGCACTCGTAGCCTGGAGAACATGGAGGGGCCTCATGAGAGCCGCCTCCAGGCATTTGCAAGGTTATCATCCTGAAGAGTGGTTAAGCTTGTCTCTGAGCCTCTGGGGAAGATGACAGCCAACGTGTGTGACAGAAATCTGTGATGTGATTATACTGGCTAACAGTTACTGAGCTCCTCAAACTCCTGTTGTAACTATTTTGTGTGGATGAATTCATTTCATCCTCACAACATCCCCTTGAAGTAGGGACTCAGTGTAGTCATTTTACAGAAAGAAAAGGGAAGTACAGAGATGATAAGAAACTGATCTACAGTAACACATGATATAAATGGCATAGCTGGGATTTAACCCAGGCTTTGATATGAATAAGAAACTCTAACACCATCCTCCAAGCGGGACCTCTAGGGCTCTGGAGATGGGCAGAGGGTCCAAGCACAAAACACACAGCCATCCATTACCATGCTCCTAGTGGATACCCTAGAATGTGGCTTCTCTGATTTGGGGTGCTCCCAAGTCATTTTCTGGACTTTTATTGGTTAAATGCAGATTCCATTTCTCAGTCTGACAGGGCGATGCTGATGCTGCCTTTTGGGGAACACACTTGGCTCAGCAGGTCCCTCGTTGATCTCTAATATGCTAGCCTGCCTAAGAATTTATCACTTGCCTTCCCTATAGGCTAGGCAGATTTCTCAAGCCCAGAAGTGGACTGACCTATAGCAGAGGTTAATTCTTTGTGTTACAGACATTCATCAAAAGATTGTTTAGAAAAACAACACCCTCCCAGAGGCCTAGTTTAATCAGAAATATATGGCCTCCCTTTCCACAATATTCTCTTTCTGAAGGCATAATTCTTATTTGGGTCAATCTACATATGAGACATATTAGAAACCTTTTTAACAAGGAGTTACCACATAGCCAAATAGCCTTTCTTATTGCTGACTCCAAACTCATTCTATTAAACTCATTTCCATGAGAATATGCAGCAGGGAACCTCTTGAATTAAAGAAGGGAACACAAAATCTTAAAAGCTCAGCTCAGACCACAATCACTGGTTAATCATTGAGCATATTCCATATTCCAGTTAAAATAGACATGGGTGAAGAACTAGTTCACTTAAATCAGCTGCATGGAATTTTTGTGAACTTCTAAGATACCCCAACTACTAATCTGCTCACCCCTTCTCAGGGCTGCCCCTTCCTCCCTCCATGCTCTGGGGCACCCTGCTTACTGACATTCACCACCTCTTCCCTGGTTTCCATGGAAATAAGAGAAAAGTCCAGTGGCTGCTCCTACAAGATTGCAGAGCCTTAGTCCAGCCACCAGACCCATGTGATCACTTCCTTTCCTTTAAAAAAATTATGAAAAAACTGCTGTTTAAAATGTTTTAAAATTTGTGGTAAAATATGCATAGATAAAATTCACTTCTTAACCATTTTAAAGTGTGCAGTTCCATGATATTAAGCACATTTACAATATTCAATCATCACCATCCATCTCCAGAACTCTTTTCATCTTGCAAAATAAACTCAGTCCCCATTAAACAACAGTTCTTCACTCTCCTTTCTCTCTGTTTGGCAATTACTATTCTACTTCCTATCTCCAGGAGTTTGACTACCTCATCAAGTCCTCCTATAAGTGGAATCACAGGATTTGTCTTTTTGTGTTGGCTTGTTTCATACGCTTAATGTACTTCCCCTTAAACCACAGGAAAGCGGGACCGATGGAGTTAGGCTTCTTTCCAAACAGTACTTTGTTGAAATGCAGTTGTTCTCTAATTCAACTAGATCCCAGTGTCACAGATACTTGTTTTGGACCTCATGGGGGCACAAACTCTGAATCCCGTTACAGTGCAAATATGTGACCAACTGCTTTGTTCAGAGATGCAACAGGATCAGTAGCTCTACCTCCACCCCTACAAGGACCACGGGCTGAGCTGATTAGAGAGGTGGTTGGCTTTGGAGAGGGAAGACTTGGTTTGGCTGCTCCAGACTCAGTTTCCTCACCTGTTTGTGCTCCTGGAGAGGGTTGTTGGCATCTTAGGTTGCTGCATTACAATCAACAGTAATCTTTTTTTTTCTTTCTGGAAACAGGATCTTACTAAATTCTCCAGGTAGGCCTCAGTCTCAGCACTGTGAACACAGGCATGTATCACTTCACCTGGCTTCAACAGCAGTCTTTAAGTGAGGAGCCCTGCTGGGCCAAAGTGATTAATTTTTAATGTGCCAGTCTGTGAGCAAATGGCTTCTTTTAGGAAGATGCATTAAGTGTCAGGCCATAAACAGACACTTGTCTTGCTGACTTTCCAGGAGAATGTGGTGGCACTCTGGGGCAGGGGGGCTCTCAAAGCTGCTCCAGGTTAGAAGCACCTGGTCATCTTCAAAAACTCCTGATGTTCAGGCCACCTGCCACACCAATAACATCAGAACCTCATGGGGAGGACCCATGCATCAGTAATTGTTAAAACTTCCCAAGTGATTCCAATGTGTGGCCACATTTGCAATACTAGCATCTTAGAGATGTGAAGTTCACCTGCTTTGGAAAGGCAAGTTGTGTTTGTATGGTTCCCCAATTAGTGCAGTTTTCTATTTCCAGCTACACTCAAGATGAAATGAATCCTTGAGTAGATTCAGAGGCCTTCCCCAGGTGGCTGATCTAGGGAAGTGAAAATCTACCGGAAAATAACACAGCAAACGAGATAATATTTATTGAGAACTTATGATATGCCAGACACCATGCCAAATGTGGCTTTTTTATTGGTGCATTTAATTATCAAAATGATGTATGAAAAGGTATAGAGAGGAAAGTAACTTGACCAAGGTCAAATTAGCTAATAATCGGCACAACTGAGACTCGGTCCCAGCAATGAACAAAACAAAGTCCCTGTAACCATGGAGTGTACATTTTAGTAAAAAAGACAGCTGAACAAACAAATGTATAATATGTCCAGTGGAGATAAATGTGAAGGATAAAAATAAAGTAGGACAAGGAGATAAGGAGTAGCGCTGTGGGTAGTCCAGGAAGGCCTCTCTCAGAAGAGGACATTGAGCAAGGCCAGCATGATCAAGGGAGGGAGCCAGGTGGCCACACGGGGGAAGAACATCAGAGAAGCTGATCTTGGAGCCACAAGTCTCCCCTTTCCATCCACACCTCTGCCCCCAAAGGAGGGCGGCACTCTTGGTCTTCTCTTCCCACCTAGCAAAACTTCCTTTCAGATCCCTCATTAACATGCAGGTATGAATAACCGAGAACCTCAAAGGGGGACAAGAAAGTAACACTGGTTGAACCCCCATTATGCACAAGGGGTTTCTGCCAGCCATAGCTCAGTCACCTCATGAGAATCCTGTTTAAGCTAAATATTTATTTTTAATTTATAGTAGATCCTCAAGTTATGACCTGTCTGACATATGAACAACTTGGGTTAATTAGGTTAATGGAAGATTCATCAGCCTCTTGTTATCTATAGACTGTACCCAGAGAAACATCCAGATCTCAGCTGTATTGATTTACAACCAACTTGAGTTACAACCAGCCCTCTCGGGAACTGATTGAGTTTATAAGTCAAGGGTCCACTGAACATTTGGGGAAACTATTGCAGATCCTTCTGACAAAGCTGGCAAACTTTTGTGTTCCACAGTGTCCTGAGCCCTCCATCTCCAAGGTCACAACTGTACAGTAGAGGAGGCAAAGAGGAGTCGTTGATGACAGAGATTAGCCATTTTTTCTCCATATCTGCAGTGCACTCTGTGCAGGGTAGGTGCTCACTTAAAATCTGATGAACTAATGAAATAAAAGCCTTAAACTGAAGGGAAGATTGCCATACTCAAGACTGCTTGCTTGAAATTGCCATTTAATAGTTCACCTAAGCTGAAGGAATGATCGATATGCCCATGGAATTTCAGGAATTGACCACCAGTCAAGAGGAAATTATTTCAAAGTTTAACTGCATGTTAACAATCACAGGACAAAGCCAGCCTTTCTGCTCAGGGGCAGCCCTCTGAAATCTATGGCCCCCCTGGGTTTTGGGTATGTGTGGATTTCTATTTCATAGGATTGTAATGCTATAGTGGGGTAACTGAGCCCTCTGGGTTGCTAATCATGTTCTGGGCCAACCTTGATGTCAGACTCAGGGCTTTATTGCATCTGCTCTGCCACCTGCACTCTTAGAAAGACAAAAAATATGAATCTAAAAATGCTTCTGAGTAATGTGTGTAATGACCACGTGCTAGGTACCATCCTTGGCCCTCTTTTCCATTTGACTATCATGGTGGTTTCACGTCTCCGTGGAGGAGAAAGCTGAGGTAGACGGGTTAAGGGTACAGCAGCCTCACAGAGTCCCTTGCCAGACAGATGGGCCCCAGGAGACCTCTCCTGCTGCCTCCTCCTCTCTGTTCGGCCCTCACAGCTGTCCTCTCTTCCCTTCCCCAGAGGTCAGAATGCTCTCTAGTTCAGCCCAGGGTGTACGTAGAAGAGCCTCAGAATGCTCTGGGATTCAAACTTCATCTTCACTGAGGGCAACTCAGATGGAGTCAGTGGACTAAGAAGAGTACAGAGATTACCTGGCTTTCATTAAGGAATGTTCAGGTGGAATTTAGATCTGGCGTATGGGATAGATCTTAGAGCCCCCAGTAGCTTAATTTATACACAGGCTGTGGGAGTGGACTGCCATGGATTCACAGAGCTTGCTTGATGCTATTAGAAGTCCTTCTCTCAGGCATCTGCCCAGCAATGGCAGGGTCTGTTGAGAAAGAGGCTCTTGCTGCGGAGGGGAGTCTAGATCCAACTGGCCAATATGTTGGCAGGAAGTAGCTGCCTGCGCAACACGGTAGACGGAGCCAGGAAAGCTCCGTCACCCTGCTCACCCTGAACCTGGCTACCAGACAAGAGAAACTTGTCTACAGGTTACTACTTTTAATCAAGACAGCATTTCCTGAGATGGGTTGACATCCTAAAGACACTAACAGGCATTAGGGGAGATAAGAGCATGTGGTCAAACACCCTTGGGACATGCTGGTAATGACCAACACATTTTAAAATAGTCTTGAATTTCCTAGATGGGGATTTGGTATGTGGCACTTGTCAAATCTCTTTGATCACATATCCATTTTTTTGTAGGTGCATCCTGGGGACCAAGTGTTTTCAGGCTGTGGGAAATTCAGGGCAAGGTCCTGTTAACATGACAATATGGTGCTTGAAAGAGGAAGCATACTGACTCCTTCCCTTGGCAAGACTAATACTATGGTGCCCGCTGAATGCAGCTCTGCATGAATGGAGACTCACACTGCTTCCCTCACTTATGTCAAGAGCCCCTGCAGACAGAAGAGGCTAAAGCAAGTAGCTGATGTTACAAAAGCCATTAGAAATGTCAGCTACTCTCACTCTATTGGGGCTCTGGAAAAGAAGCAGATTCATTTGGGTTAGGAAAGGGAGGCTGGGCTGGGTGGGGAGTGCAGGTAGCTGCTGGGAGATGGGCCTCCCGGGTGAGTAGCATCAAATCCCCCCAACCCCTGAGCTCTATACTGGGGAAGATAAGCAGGCAATGGGGGTTGGCGAGGAAGGCTCCAGAAGGCCGTGCCGCCAGCTCTAGCCTCCCTCAAAGTTCCTTCTGTCAGAGCCAAAACCCAACTCGTGGCTCAGTAGTCCTGTCTTACCCTGACCTTAAGAAAGGTATTTTCACCTTGGTGACCAAGGTGCCTGAAGAGATATTATTAATCAGGGACCATATTTTCTCTGCAGAAACACTTCTTTTTCTGGAGAAGCTTCAGGTGCCCAGCTGTGCACCACCTCTGAATGCCCATGTGCTGGGAGATGCCCAGGTCACTGCAGGGAATTAGGGTCTCATTTCTGATGCTCTCTCCTCAGTGGGTCTAGCCCTGTCTGGGTGTTCTGAGTTAGGGGACTATCTTCAGGGAGCTTCTGGGCAGTGAGGGTGTTGGTTCAATTGCAAAGAGCATCATGAATCCAGGGGAAGTCAATTCCAGACCAGAGTGGGCAGATGGCCAGTCACTGTATGAAGAAAGAAAAGGAGGGCCAGGGTAGATATAAGTCTGGGAACCTTTTTAAAAATGCCAAACTAGAAACATAACATTAGGTATGAATGTGAATATTTATTTTGAATCAAAAAAGTAATGGCAGCAAATTAAAAATCATAAGAAGGTGGCAGATGCTACAAACATAACAGAATTCATAAAAATAACATTTTTACTAATTAGCTGCTTGGCAATCTGCAGGTAGCAAACTTGAATGTACTGTATAATGTTAAGTCATCTCTTCTATGACAATTTTGTAATATAATTTTCTATATAGGGAATTTAAAGATAGCTCAGTGTTTAAAAGATAATTTTAAAAGATTAACAGTCTTTCCTCTGGTATGGTTGATATTTTAGAAGTTGCATATTCAAAAGTAATTATTATTGGCAATCTTATACATTTACAGGATTATTTCTATTATTATTAAATTTGGGGAAATTTTTGTTAAGCATTCTTTTGTATATAGGCCATGAGATTTGGGGGGCATTTCCAGTTTTCATATGTGGTGACTAAGCTTCTCTTTGAATTGATGACACCCAATGGCCAGGGTGCTGGTGATGTCCTAGTTGTAGTCATGTGTCCTGATGGCAGGGTAGGCCATTTGTGCCATGTGCCACATAAATTGCTCCCATGGGCTACAGAAAGTCCTAGAAGTTACTCCTAACCCAAGACTGCTGGTGATGACTTAAAACTGCATAGATGGGTAAATGCAAATCACATAAACACATCCCACTAACCTCAAGCTAAGTGTATCTTAACCCAATCCCCATCCCCTTAGTCAGATCCTCCAAAATTCCTAGCCACATGAGCACTATCCAACATGGGGAAGTGGGGTCAAGGGATTGCTGAATAGCAATAGACCATGCTCCAACAAGTTGTTCCCAAAATAACTTTCTTTGCAAATATTACAAAAATACAGGACATATTGTTAGAGTCCTTCACCTGGGTTGGGCTAGGTTGTGCAGGTGAAAGGCCTTGAGGTTAAGCCTCATGAACTCTATGGCAAGAGGACAGTGATCAAGGAGGGCAGGTAGGTATCTTGTCAGGATTTCCAAGATGGGAATAAAAGCAGGGATATATTCTTGGAACCTTTCTTGAAGTCAGCAATGGCAGGGCCTATGTTCTCATAGCCAGAAGCAAATTCTCTAGTGGGTTGGTCCCCCCAGAGAGTTGTGAAGAGGCCCCAGGTACTCCTCGGGAGAGGGGATATGCATGTGTGAGGAATGACTGTGGAGGAAGCCAGCATAGTTTGGAAAGGTGTTATTTTCTTTTCTCGCACAATCAATCTGGGGATATTTTTGGCCACTAGAAAAGGTCTCCCTGATTTCCTTCCCTTGCTCTCTTGCTTTCTCTTTTAGAGTCATGCCTAGAAAAGTAAATTCTCTGCCTCCCCCAAGAGAATACATAGGAATTTTACTCTTCACACCAAGTAATCCATCTGCCAGCTGTAAAAAGTGAAGAGAGCTAGGGGAATGGAGTAGACCTGGACACTCGGAGGTGGGCTTTGAAGACAGAAGGGCCCAGGAATGTATATGCTTCTGCAGTATTTTCTACAGCTCTGCACAGTGGGTTATGCCCACCCTCAGCAGGTGGTTCCACAAAAGATGGTGATGTCTGCTTCACTGTTACACAGCACTGCCTGTGAATCAGGTTATCATAAAACAGTTGATGTGGGAGCATATAGCTTACCCATATTCACAGCTGTATGGTATTTCAGCATATTGATACAGAAAGTTTAAAAACAGGGACAATGTATTTTTTGCTGGAATTGTTTCCAGCTGCCTGTTGCATTGTAAAGATTATGACTGGTCTTTATTCCTGGTTCTTGGGAGAAAGCCTAAAACTCTTAGAATTTCCTACGTCACAGAAGTGACTGTTATTCATGATGGGTTCCTGGGACCACATTTGTGTTGATGGTAATGGAGGACTCATGGTCGGTCCCTAGATAGTTTCAGGATAGGACTGGTCATTGTGGAAAGACCTACCATGTGACTAGAGGGTTGAGGCTTTGAGCCATATGGTTTCAGCCCGACCTACAGATATTGTAGGAGCTGGATATCGCGTTCAAGAAGGTAGCCATGATTTACTCAATCATATATCTAGGTGACAAACACCCCCCCTACACACACACACGCACACCCACATACAAAAACCTCTGGGCACTGAAGTTCAAGGGTACTTTCTTGGTTTGTGATATATATCAAAGTGGCAAGAGGAGTTATACAACTTGAGAACACAGAAGTTTTGCATTTTGGAGTTTCCCAGATCACATCCTATTCTTTTAGCTTGTCCTGATTTGTGTCTTTCAGAATAAATCTGTAAGCATAAGTATAGAGCTTTCTTGAGTTCTGTGCATCAGTCAAATGAATTATCAAACCTGAGGAGGAATGAGAATTCCCAAATTTGTAGCCAGTTAGATGTGCAGGGACCAGGGAACTTCTGAGTCTGCAGCTGAGTCTGCAGTAGAATTGTCCTTAACCTTCAAAGTTTGCCCTAACTTTGAGTCAGAATTTCACTGCCAAATTATCAAATATTTGGTTGCACAACTAGAAAAGCAAATTCTAAGTGGTATATTTTTGATGTTTTCTGCTTTAAACCAGTATGCAAAAATAAAATTGATATTTGCAGATTGCTCTTACATTCAACAACACTGCTGGAGCCTTTTTATTAAGTCCTTAATTTACCTGTAGTTTAAGGTTTTATTTAGACAATAAAATCATAACAGAAGCTTTGACTTATTTTGTTTGCCAGGACCACTACTGCAAAGATGGACAGTGATCATGGACAGATTAAACTCTTACTCAATGGCATCCACATGCTACCCAGGTAGCTCAGGTATTCTTATTCCTATTTTACAAATGGATAAAGCAAGGCTTCAAAAAGACAAAGTCACACAGTTAGTTGCATGAAAGCTATGACTAAACCCAGGTCTTGTTTTGAACAGCTATGTGTGCTCTATGTCAGCCATTCTCCAAGGTAAGCCAGCATTAGAATCACCTGGAGGGCTTGTTAAAACCCAGCTGGCTGGCCCCAGCCCCAGAGCTTCTGATTCAGTAGGTCCCAGGTGAGGACAAATGATTTGCATGTCTAACAAGTTCTCAGGTGATGCTTCCTTTGGTCTGAGACCACACTTTGAGAACTGCTGCCCTGTACTACAGAACCACTTGGTTGTGAGCCTTCCTTCCAGCTTTCTTCACACTCCACTTCCTTTTCTGATTGGGGGCTCGATTGCCTCTCCTCTTCTCTCCTCCATACAGAGTCCCTTCATGTTCCTGGGACCACAACCCCACAGGTGGCAGCTAGCATTGGTGTTCGCTGTGTCGCCATCTGTCTCTGTGCATAATTACCCTCATTAAACAGGTTTGCACTTACAATCCAAGTAAACAAGCTATGCTGCTAAAAAGGGCTGTCTCTGCACCTGATTTCTCAAGCTGTATTATGGGCATCACACCAGCTGATGCTTTGGCTCCTGGCCGGAAGATCAGGAGGTTCTTTGGATTCCTTCCAGCAAGTGCTGCCTGGTCTCCTCCTCTCAGATCTGCAGGTTCTGCTGTGTTTCCATTTGCATCCATCTGAGGAAGCCTGTGCTATTTGTTCTCCAGGCAACCCCAGTGATTTGTACTGCAGGGTTCAAGGTCAGGGCAGATTTGTTTCACACTGTTCTCTGTGTATCAAGTGTGGAAGCTTCAGTCCACTCCAGCTAAGTTGGTCCATGGGGCAAACTGACCTCTTTAGGGGTCCTTAGGACTTACGCGGTAACAGTGCCCCTTCTTGTATGCAATTCAAGTAAAACCAGCACAAGCCATAAAATAAGTGTACAGAACTCCAACAAAGGTTCAGTTTTCTTCCCACAGTTTCTATTTTGTTTTTTTTTTGGTGGTAATGGAGTCTGAACCCAGGACCTACATGTGCTAGGCAATGGTCTACTACTGACCTACATCCCTAGTCCTATTTTATTTTGAGACAGAATCTTACTGAGTTGCCCAGATTGGCCTCACACTTGTGATCTTCCTTGCCTCAGCCTCCCTGGTAGCTAGGATTACAGGCATTTGCCACCTTGCCCAGATCCCCTGATTTTTATTTTAGTGGCAAAAATAAAATTCTTTACAAATCCTTTTTGGGTGTTGCTGTTCTGCTGCAGCCCTGACTCTTTTGTGGTCCGGCCCAGGATTGAGGGTACAGTGCCTGGTAAACATCCATGGGTTTTGTTGTTGTTGTTGATTTTAGCAGGAGAACCTGGCTGTCATCTCACTCTGTACATCCTGTACTCCCCTGCCAGACAGATTCCTTGGATGCTGCTCATCTTTAATGAGAACATGAGCTTTGGATGTAGGTTCAAGTCTTCTGCCAGAAACTTATTTACTGGTGACTTACAGCAAGTTTGTTAACCTCTTTGAGCCTTAGTTTCCTCATCTGCATAGTGGAGATAATTTCTACTTCATAGAGTTGCTGTCAGGATGAATGAGAGAACATCTGTGCAGCACCCAGCTCTGTACAGATGCTACTCTGCCCTCCCTTTCCAGTCTCCATCTGACGAGAGACCTACAGTTCCTTTTGCTTGTTATATTGTGTCCAGTCTTCTCAGGCTCTTCCTGATCTGCACCCCTTTCCATCCTTTGCAGCGCTCACCCTCTCTTCTCCCCAGCTGCCCCTTCTCCCTCTGTGAGATGTCACCACACTTCCCTTTGCCTGACAGTGGTCCTCAAGGGTCCTCCAGCTCCAAATGACTTTTTATTCAGAGGAAAAATGGGCTTAGAAAGATGAGGAGGAAAAGGGAAATTCTCATGAAGACGCATGCTCCACATTTGCCTTGTCTGATCTGCTAGGATTTTAGTCTACGTTGTTCCCCAGTAAGCTTGTTGACTCCTGACAGGCAAGGAGCAGCAAGAATAGTAAAAAAGCACTGACATTTATCAAGCACTTACAGTTGGATGTATTTAATTCTTAGAATGGCCAGGTGAAGAAATAGAAGTACAGCTTCCCTCTTAAAATGCCCAGCTCAGCTTTTTACTGAAGTGTGTGGATGATGACAGGGAAGACACATCTCAATGGCTGACAGCTGGATATGCTTACCTTTTCACTGTCTCCCCATGAGGGTGGCATGGATGCTAGGTAAAGAATGGGAGGGACAGGAAGTTGGCAAAAAGTGAGCAGGGCCAGATTCGCCTGAATGAATTAATGGCTTCCTCTATGGCCACTATCCAATGACACTTCCTAGGGGCCTGTGGTGGGGCTTGATATCCCCACATTAAAAATAACTTCCAGTCATCCCTCAGTATCTGTGGTGGGCTGGTTCTAAGATGTCCACAAACACCAAAATCTGCAGATACTTTTTTCTAGAATGAAACAGTATTTGCATGCAACCTATGTGCAGCCTTCTGTAGACTTTAAACCATTGCTACATTACATATCATGCCCAATGCAATGTAAATGCTATGTAAATTGTTGTTATATTGTATTGTTTAGGAAATAATCATCAGAATAAAAAGTCCAGAAGAGACACAATTTTTTTCCTGAAGTTTTTGATCTGCAAATTGGTTGAATCCATGAGTGTGGAATGCCTGGATTCAGAAAGCTGACTGTATCTGGAGTAATATTCTGGGTGTGCAAGTGAAATGCAGAATGACACCAGTCATTCATTCAGTAAGCTCTGACTGCCCACACAAGGGGAGAGTCAGCCACAAGCCCACCTTAAAGAGCTTAACATGGGCTGTGTTGGATGGAGAAGACAGGGTGTGTCAGAAGTGGGCTCAATACAGTATCACTTAGACTTTGCCGACTGTCTCTAAGCAGAACTCTGAAGGAACAGGACCCCAGCTTGAGGGATTGTTGAGATGAGGGAGAAGAACACAGTTGGTGAATGAGACAGGGATTATAAGTGACACCAGTGGCCCTGGGTGGCCTGAGGATCCTGTGCACATGGGGTAGTCATGGAGAATGAAGACCGAGCCTGCTTGGGTTGGTCTCAGAGAACCTGAATCCAGTTTTCTAGAAGGCAGAAAATCCACAACTTTCTCTGGATTTTAATCTTTTGGAAAGAGATCCTCCCCAAATAGTAAGGGTACCATTTTTAGTAGCTTCAAAGGCTCTTCCCTCTTCTTCCTTCTTTTCCTCCCTCCCTGCCTTACGTATATTTTCTGGGCCTCAGGACCTTTTTGTCATTCCCCACTGCAGTCTTTTGCTGATAAACACTAACCATTCTAAGTCTGAGGCAGGATGCTGCCACCCTGCTCCCAGGCCTCCTCTGCATCCTGCTGGAGTTCCTGCAACCCTGCACAGACCCTGGTGCTCCAAGGGATGAGGCTTGGAAACGTCTGCAAGAGAAGGAGCTTTGGACACAAGTGAGAAGCCCTGGATGCCAGATCTTCCACACTCTCGTGTTATAAGCCTGGGCGAGTCTCTTCACCATTCAAGGCCTTAGTTTCCTCATCTATAAAACAGGAGACAATAACATGGGCCCTTCTTGTATGACAGTATTATCACAGCAGTCAAATGATAACCAAATGTGGAAATCAATGCAAGGGAAGTTTGTATGACCCACTCAAGGGTCGGCTGGCATCAACAGTACACAGTCAGTGGCTTCCTAATGTACCTGGAGGCAACTGCTCATTTTTCCACAGGGTCCAGATTCAAACATCAGTTATGATATGAGTCACCATAGTGTGGCTTTCGGAGACTCCTCTGCTGAGCCTGAGAGCTGAGAATGCTAATTCTCATGCCTGCTTTTATGTGTTTTCTGTCCCCTTACTTGTCAGACACTCAGCTGTCACTTCTCTGCTCCAAGTGTGCCCGTGCTGCCTCTAACCCGCTGTGAATCTGACAGTCAGATGATGAAGTTTATTACATGCATGTGGGGATTGAGGGTGGCAAGCCAAGGTACAGTGAGTTCCCTGTGTGTGTGGACTGAGCTCCATCTCGTTAGCTGCTAAGGACAGTTTTACCTTCCCTCTCGCCCATGGTTCAGATGGATGAGGCTGCAAAACAGGAGCTGCTGTCCCTACTCCTGGATTCAAACTGAGGTTCCACATAGAAGCCTGCCAATTGTCCCTACCCAGTGCTCTGCCCCCTGGGGACCCTGGAGGAGGGCACTGGATCAAAGCTGATAGAAATAGATGTCTTTGTTCCAAGTCCACCACGCCCAGCTTCTAGCCTGCTTTGGTCTGTCTGCTTTCCTTCCTCCACGTGCCCCTAGCTCCGTCCCACCAAATGACAGCTCTAAAAAGCTCCTGTTTACTGAAGGCTCCTTCCTATCAGGCTCCCTGGTAAACATTCTGCATTCACTATCTCATTTAGTCTTTAGATCAACCTATAAAACTCTGTAACCTTGATGGCCTTCCTTTCCTTCCTTCCCTCCCTCCCTCCCTCCCTCCCTTCCTTCCTTCTTTCCTTCTTTCCTTCTTTAGAATGGGCAATGCTTCCAGGGCCTTCCCACTGAGCTATATCCTTAGCCCCTTCTAAAATTTTTTATTTTGAGACAGGGTCTTGCTTAGTCACTAGGTTACTCAGCTTGGGCTTGGGCTTGTGATCTTCCTGCCTTAGCCTCCTGGAGTGCTGGAATTACAGGCATGTGGCACCATAGTCAGCTGTGGTTTCTTTTTTATAGGTGTGAGGTTAGAGGGTACATAACTTGCCCAAGATCATGACATTCTTAAATTGAATGAGGGCCTGGCCACTCTCTGCCACTCTTCGATATTATTTCTCCTAGACTCTCCAGCAGTGATTCCTACTCAATCCCGGCTGTCAGAATTCTCTGACGAATGGCCTGCCCTGGAGATCTCACACCCACTAGCTTGTCCAGGGAGAGCAGGGCTGATGCCTGTAGAGTTCCAGAGGTGCCCAATAGGAGTGAATGAGTGAACAGGTGCTGTGACTCCCGAGGCAGCTGAAAGGTCGCTTGAGAAATACTGCTTCCACCTGCCGGCTGATGCGAAAGAGCCCTTTATCTGGAATTCAACCTTCCCTTTCACAATCAAAAGTAAAACTCTTAACATGTAATTTTATCAAAAAATGTCACATTTCAGCTGACCATGATCCCTTTCTTTATGCAGCCAATGAGTCAAACCCTTGTTTGACAGGGTGGACTTATATTCAGATTTAAATATTTTAGGTGCAAAAGTGGTGCAGATTCATTTAAAAAGACTTAGTCATTAAAGAAAGAAACTTCAGAGTGAATACCTTTCTTCAATTATCAACATTCCCTCGACCCCATTCCTTCAGGGGAATCACAACTAAATGTGATTCCTCTTTCTCTTTCCCTCTCTCTGTACACACACACACACACACACACACACACACACACACACACTTTCCCCAAAACGAAATGATCCTTTAGCGCTTGACCTTCTCTTTTTTACTTCATCTATTACAGATGACTTCGGTTCATATAAGAAGAGCTTTCAACATGTCTGTACAGTACAGAATCCCTTTGTTATTGAAAAATTTCTGTTCAGAGTTCTTTAAATTTTTGTTCTAATCGTGTTTTCTCCGTGTAAGTCCTGGTCTCCTAACGTCTTCCTGCCTGCGTTAACTCACTGTGCCAAGCGGTCAGCACCAGATGCTCTGCTGAGGAGATCAGGGAAGACTGCATAGAAAGCCACACTGGATCTACAAGAGTCAGCGAGGGAGTTAGAAACAAAAGCTCAACCCGAAAGTGCCACCTTAGGACAGTGGGTAAACTGCCATTTCCCTTTCCTACTATGTGAAGAGAAATGGCCCTGGAGAGAAGAGAGGTCAGAGTGCTGGCCAGGGAGGCCACGCCCATGGTCTCACACAGCCGAGTCAGGGGAGGCGGAGAAGAGCCAGGCCACGCCCCTCTTCCTTCCCGCTCCTCTCCTGCCCCTTGTGGCTGCTCTGCCAAGACGGAACCTGGAGCCCTGATTTAGGACCTCGGGGATCCCTTTCTAATAAGAATGACCAGATTTCCGGGCCCATGATGTTAGTTCCTAAGACACCATTAACAATACGGGTTGGACTAGCTTGGTCTTCCCAAATGTTATTCATCATTGTTAGATGGTACCTGTTGACTAGGTTTCATGTCATGTCAAATAAATTTGGATAACTCTGAAGTAAACAAGTTTTTTTTTTTTTTTTTTGCTACACGACTCATTGATTGGAGCTTTTATTCAGTTTATGTACTTGAGACTCTCTAAGAACGCTCCTTTTTTAGCCTAAAGGCCCTTGAGGGAAAAGCTAGGAAATCGGTGCAGCTCTATTAACTCCTAGCTATATATACAAGATAAATGAAAATACATGTCACACAAAATCTTGTCTATGAATATTCATAGCATTATTCATAGTCAAAAACTGGAAATGGCCCAAATATGCATCAATGGATGAAGGGACTGAAAAAAATGTATTGTATCCACACAATGGAATATTATTTAGCCATAAAACATGAAATACCTGAGGGACCGATATTGGCGCGCTGCGGCGTTATTTTCGAATGTTAGGCGGGGAAGCGCTTTGTGAGCTGGAGCCATCACTGTTTGCAGAGTGAAACTGCGAGCCTTAGTCTGTGGGCCTAGCCATGGCGCTGCAGCTCGCCCGGGAGCAAGGCATCACCTTGTGCAGGAGCGCTGAAATCGTGGCGGAGTTCTTCTCATTTGGCATCAATAACATTTTATATCAGCGTGGTATATATCCATATGAAACCTTTACTCGAGCGCAGAAATATGGACTCCCTTGCTTGTAACCACTGATCCTGAGCTCATAAAATACCTCAATAATGTGGTGGGACAACTAAAAGATTGGCTGTACAAGTGTTCTGTTCAGAAACTTGTAGTAGTCATCTCAAATACTGAAAGTGGTGAAGTCTTTGAAAGATGGCAGTTTGGTATTGAGTGTGACAAGACTGCAAAAGATGACAGTGCTCCCAGAGAAAAGTCTCAGAAAGCTATCCAGGATGAAATCCATTCTGTGATCAGACAGATCACAGCTACAGTGACATTTCTTCCATTATTAGAAGTTTCTTGTTCATTTGACCTCTGATTTATACAGACAGAGATTTGGTTGTACCTGAAAAATGGAAGAGTTGGGACCACAGTTCATTACCAATTCTGAGGAAGTCCGTCTTCGTTCATTTACTACCACAATCCACAAAGTAAATAGCATGGTGGCCTACAAAATTCCTGTCAATGACTGAGGACGAGATGAGGGAAATAATGTAATGGAAAAAATTCTCAAATGTGGTTTTCCTGAAACCAAGTCAACTACAGTTGATGTTTTATTTCATTGGTTAATTTTTAGATGGGAAAAACCAACATTATACTTTAATGAACTGTGCATAATTGTTCCATTTTTTAAGTGCCTGTTTGATTTGCCATTGGGCTAACATAATGAGGATACTGCACACTGTTCATAAGGAACCAGCAGATTTCATCAATATTGTAATGGGAATTCCTTTGAAGGTGGTGATTGTAGATGGAAAATCTTTTGCTATAAAGCTACTTTGCTATAAGGCTACTCATTTTGGTTAATTAAGCTGGATAGAGAGATATGTGAATATAAAACAGCAAGGAAAGTGAAAATTCAGAACCTTTTTTTAGACCCTGAGAGTAATGAAATGTTGCTTTATTAGGTCTTTTTGTCATTTTATTGTATAGTTCCAATATTGAAAAAATTAAGAATTATTTGATTTTAATTTATATAACTTGAACCCATAATGCAATGGATGTTTGTATTGTTTAATTCCTATAATATAGAATTTAAAAATTTTTAAAAATATTTTTTAAAAATCAAGCTTTAAATGACAATGATGAAATACAGTTAAATCTGTTATGTTTTAAAAAATTGAAATACTTGTACATGCTATAACATAGATGTTTCTGTTTTGTTCCGTTTTGTTTGTTTTTGAGATGAGGTCTCACTGTGTTATCCAGGCTGGCCTCAAACTTGAGATCCTCCTGCCTAAGCCTCTCAAGTTAGCTGGTATTACAGGCGCATGCTACCATACCCAGCTGTAATGTGGATGAATCTTAAAACCATTATGCTACATCAAGGAAGCCAGTGCCCAAGGGGCCAATATTATATGATTCCATTTAAATAAAATGTCTAGAACAGGCACATGTAAGAGGAAAGTGGATTAGGGTTGCTTAGGGCTGAAAGTTGGGTAGAGGTAGAGTGAGTAGGGAGTAATGGTTAATGAATATGGTGGTTCTTTTTTGGAGTGATAAAGAAGTTAGAAAATTGATTGCAGCTTACATGGGTGAATGGTAAGTTGTGTGGTCGATACCTTAGTAAAGCTGTTGTATTTATGGATGTGTATGCAGCTGCTTGGCTTTCCTCAACAGGATTTGTGGAAAAGATCAGTGACAGAGTCTGAGGCAGAGAATTTTCCAGGGGCTCAAGTCTGTGCAGTTTTGTTCCTTAGACTCACTGCTCAGAATCAGCAGCCTCTGCCCAAACTCTGTTTTCCTCTTCCCCAATCAGTCAAAGTGGAGCTTAAGAAACCAACCCACTATTCTTGATGGTCCTGATTGCCATCTTTTTCAGAAATTTCAAGAATGTCTCACTTCAGATACCAGGTGTGTTCATTGGGCCCATGCTGGATGGAGGGAAAATCTCCATGAACTTCAAAAACACAAGCTTAAAGGGAACTGCAATTCCCTTTAAGTTCCCTGCACAGTGAGCAAACATTTTAGGGATCCAGTAAGTACAAGTAGGGAAGATATAATTTGCTTAAACCAGGCACTACATCTTAGGAGAAAATCTGTTGTTCAAAAAGGAAGCAAAATGTTGCAAAGAATATAATGGGGACAAAGTGTTTGGTCCTGTTTACGGAGTGGTGTGGTGTTCTCGCCACATGAGAGTTACGCAGAAAAGACTTTTTGTTTCAACCCATTGCTGGCAACATCCCTAAAATGTCCCCATTCAATTTTCTCCCTTGGTCCATAGCACCCAGGGTACAGAATTTAATTTTCGATGACTGAATGACTTCCTTAGCTTCTGGGTTTTTCTGGACTTTATTTTATTATGGTTCAAGGCTACAGGTGGAAGAGTGGAAACCTTGAATTACATTTGGTCTACAGAATGTTCAGACCAGAAACTAATTTGAAGTTAAAAATCAAAAAGCAATGGAATTCCTGATGAGATATGCTTTTGTTTTGCTATCCTCTGCTTTTTTCTGCAAAACCAAATCCAGACTTCATCACCTCCTAGGCAGGTCCCTTCTTTGGAGGGCTGGGAACAGTGTGAGAGGTGCCTGTGGGGTGAGGAGGGGGCCGCCGGGCCCCGGAATGTGACCTCCTGCCTCTCCCCCACCTCCCTCTCTTCTTTCTCTTCTCCTCTCATGCCTTCCTCTCTCTTCTTCTAAGTCTCCTTTTTGGGAGGTCTCTTTGGATACTTAAATGGGTCGATTTCTGACTCCTTCACTGGCAGTCACAGCCTTATGTCCAAGACACAGCTGGCTCTAGTTAGTTGGTATTTTGTTATGCGCTGAAGCCACTTTCTTGTTCCTGTGGAGCCCTGATCTGCTGGCTTCCCTGGCAGGACTCGCTGTGAATGGAGGACGCACATGTTACCAAGAGCACAGTGCTCCAGCAGAACAGGGTGCTGAGTATCATGTGGAACCATTCTCAAGAAGCAACAGGGTTTAAGCTGGCATCTTGCCCCAAACACAGTCTGAAGGTGTGAAGTAAACAGAGCTGTCCTCCGTGGAGGAGGTGGGGATCCAGGACAAAGGCCAGAAGTTCTGTGATGCAGGCTGTTCAGGTCTCACAGAACCTTGCATTTGGAATCCTGCTACTGGATGGGTCTCCAGGCAGACTGCTGGGACACAAGTCCTTGCCTGGCTTGGTAATCACCTCCCAGCTGGCTTCACGAGGTCACAGTGGAGCCCACACATGCACAATATGTCCATACCTCTCCCTGTGTTCTTGTCTTTTGACTTTGATCTTCCCCTATCCAAAGGAATGACAGAAGTCAATGCTTTTCTGGGTTGAAATAACAGAAATCACTCAAAAGAGTTAAAGCAAAAAGGGTCTTCATCCGGGGTAGTTAATGGAGATCTGGGGTGAGGGTACCAGAAGGTGTTCTCACTCTGAGTCTTTCTACTCCCTGACTTTCCTTCTCTACTTAGTCCCTTTCACCTGCACAACATGGAGTGGCCCTTTCTGTTCAGCAGGTGTTTATATGTGTCCTCACAAGGGGACCACCAGGTTCTGGTGACTTCCTGCTAGCTAGGGGTGAAGCGTGGGCAGTAATCAGGTACCTAAAGAGGATAACAAGGCAGAAGCCAGCAGATCCATTCTGTGCTGGTTCTGGCTTATGTTCTGGTCCTCTTGTACTTCTGAGACGGAGGAAACTTCTGGACATGGGGCTGTTTAGGCAGATTCTGGGAATGTTGTTAAACAAATGTAAGCTTTCTACTTAAATATCAACTCCATGAAGGCAAGAACTTGTTTACAGTCTAAATTTCAGCCTTGTATCTCTAGCACCTAGACCACAGTTGGGACTCAAGTGTTTGTTGATTGAATAAATTTTATTTTAAAACATTTTCACTGTGATATAACCAAAATATAAGAAGGTACACATATTTCAGAGTGTGTAACTTTGATGTTTTCACATATATAAACATCTGTGAAACCATCACCAATCAAAATAATGAACATACACTTCACCTCTAAAGGTTTCCATATGCCCCTTGGTAATCCCTCCCCTTCCTAGACAACTGCTAATTTGTATTGTCACTATAGATTACTTTGCATTTTCCAAAACTGTATGGAAAATGGAAACTTATGGTATTTATTCCATGTATTTATGTCTGGCTTGCTTCTTTCATTCATACAGTTATCTTGAGACTCATCCTATTGTTATGAATGTTTCATTCTCTTTGGATCCTGAGTATAATTTCATTGTCTGGTTATACTAGTTTGTTCATTTGGATGTTGATGGACATTAAAATAGCTTGTAGTCTTGGGTTGTAAGAAAGAATGCTGCTATGAACATTTGTACACAAATCTTTGTATGACCATATGCTTTCATTTCTTTGAATAAATGCACAGAAATAAAAGGTCTGGATCATATGGTAGATGTACGTTTAGCTTTTGTTTGACTATTTTCCAAAATGGTGATAACATTGATCTTCAAATATTAAACTAAATTTGCATTTCTGGGAATAATACAATTGGTCAATATGTATTGTTTTACTTGTTGTTGATTTCAATTTGCTAAACTTTTGTTTGAAATTTTTGCACCTATATTAATGGGAGATGTTAACCTGTTGCTTTTTTTTCTTATACAGGGTTTTGTCAGCAATCAGTGATGGTTAGAATGAGTTGAGAAGTATTCCTTTCTGTTTGCTGAAAGAGTTTGGTATAATATCTTTCTTAAATATTTGCTAGACTTCACCTATGACATTACTTAGCTATTGGGCCTGGAGACCCCACCCCTTTGTGGGAAATTTTAAATTACGTTTACAATTTCTTTAATAGATGTAAGTATGTTCAGATGATCCCTTAAAATTATTTTTTGAGGCCGGGGATTTAGCTCAGTGGTTTTGCCACCTGCTGCGCAAGTGCAAGGACCCGAGTTCGATCCCTGGTACCAAAAAAAATTATTTTTTGAGATGCAACTAGCACGTCATAAAACTTACCACTTTCAAGTATATTATTTAATTGGTTTCTGGTATAGTTTTATGATTGTACAACTCTCACTACTATAGATTCTAAATCCAGAACATTTTCATCACCTCAGAAAGAAATCTCATACTCATTGGCAATCATGTCTCATTTTCTCCCATTCCTTGGCTTTGGGCATCACTAATATGTTTTTTGTTACTATGGATTTACTTATTCTGTACATATCATATACACGGAATCACACAATATATGACCTTTTGTGTTGGGTTTCTTTCACTTAGCATAATGGTCAAGATTCATTCATGTTATACCAAGTGTCAGCACTCCCTTACTTTTTATGGCCTGAATATCTAAAAAAATCTTAAAAAAGAACAAAGTTGGAAGAGTCATACTTCTTGCTTTCAAAACCTGCTACAAAAACTGTATAATCAAGATTTTTTAATATTGGCAGAAGAGAAATATATCGATTAATGGAATAAAGTTGAGGACACAGAAAAAAAGTAACCTTCACATTTACAGTATTTATATTTTCAAAGAGACTAAGATGATTTAATGAGAAAAAATAATGTTTTCAACAAATAGTGCTAAGATATTTGGATATCCATATGCAAAAGAATGAAGTGGAATTTCTATCTCAAACCATAAATAAAAATTCAATAAAAATAGATTGAAGACCTAAATGTAGGAGCTAAAACTATAAAAATTTAAGAAATCATGGCTGGTGATATAGCTCAGTGGAGGAGCATTTGTCACATATGTGATACCCTGGGTTCAATCCCTTGTAACCCCCCCCCCATTTAAGAAATCATAGGCACACATTTTCAGGAACCATAAAAATGGAGTAAACAATGGTTTCTTAGATATGATTCAACAAACAAAAGAAACAAATGAAAAAATAAAAATCATCAAAATGAAAAACTTTTATCTTTCAAAGGAAAACATCAAAAAGCACAAAGAAAACCCACAGAATTTGGGTTGAAATTGTTTTTTTACAAGTCATTTATCTAATAAGGGACATGTATTTAGACTACATGAAAGGCTTTTATAATTTAATAATAAAAAACAAATGGCCCAATTAAAAATGGGCAAAGAATCTGAAGAGACAGTTCCCTGAAGAGACATAAATGACCAATAAGCACATGAAAAGATGCTTAACATCATTAACCACTAGGGAAATGTAAATCAAACCCACCATGAAATACCATTTCTCACTAAATACCATTTATACTCTCTAGGATAACTAGAATTAAACAAACAAGTGTCAGGATACAGAGAAGTTGAACCCTCATACATTACTGAAGGGCATATAAAACAGTATAGTAACTTTGAAAGACAGTCTGGCAGTTCTCCAAACAGTATCATATGACCCTGTAATGCCATTCATATTTTTCTCAAGAAAAAATAAAAACAAATGTCCATATAAAAACTGGTACATAAATGTTCATAACAACATTATTAATAATAATCCCAAAGTAGAAAATTCCAAATGTCATCAGCTGATAAACAGGTAAACACAATGTGATATACCCATATTATGGAATCTTATTTGGCAATAAGGAGTAGTACTCATACCTGCTTCTGCTACATGAATAAACCTTGAGAGCATCCTAATTGAAAGAGCAGGGAAATCTATAGACACAGAAAGTAGATCAGTGGTTGCCTAGGATGAGGGACAGGGGTGAGGGACTTTGGGAGGGAGGTGACAATTACGGGAACAGTGTTATTTTTTAAAGTATGAAAATGTTCTAAAATCAATTCTGTTGATGAATATGCAACTCTGTACTAAAAGCCATTGAATCATATATTTTAAATAGAGAATTGTATGGCATGTTAATTAGATCTTAATAAAGTTATTTGTAAAAAGAAAAAGAGTTTAAAGGCAAATAAAAAGCACTTCCCCACTCTAGCTGGTGGCCTTTTGCCACTGTGCTTGGTGGGACAGGGGCTCTGGGTCCCTCAGTGGGAATTTGTGTTCCTAAATCCCGGGCCTCAGTAAGTTTCTCTGGGGTGAGAATGAAGAAGAGAGCAGTGTGGGGGTTCTGGGGAGGCCAGCAGGAGGGATGCAAGGGGCAAGGGAAGACTGGAGACTAAGTTGGGTGTAGGGACCACAGGGAGAAGGGGGGCCCAGGATACAGAGGTGATCACTTCCTGTCCTGGCTCCATCTCTGCTGACTGTGGGGCCCAGGAAGGTCAGAGAGCTGCTCTGCTCCCCAAGTTTCCTCATGAGAAAAGCAGACGCTAGGACTCTCACACTGAGACTCTACCTTCTCTTCTCACACAGGGGACCAAGAGAATGCTCCAGCTCTAGAGCCAGTCGTCCAGCGGTTCTTCCAGCTCCCCTGGCCTCGCCCAATGTAGGGCTGTCCTGGCTCAGCCCATCAGCAGTGAAGCCATAGATGAACTCCCAAACCTCAATCTTCCTCTCTCCATGAAGAACAATCATTAGCCTGGCTTGCCTCCCCCATAGGTTTGGGATGAGGATCCAGAGTTATCACAGGTGGAAAAGAACCCTAGGGAGCAGTATTGTGAATTGTAGGAAATATTTCACGTGGATAGGAGACACCGATCCCCCAGCTACAGGAGCACCTGCGTGCACATCCTCTTACTGACTTCTGACCCATGCAGGGCTTGCAGATTGGTAGGCGGGCAAGGTCAGGAGGGCTGCTCTTGACTGGAAAAGAGAGGAAGGACAACAGGCCACACAGAAATAGACCTATACCAACAGAGGTTAGGTAGAACTCTTGAAGACATTGGCGTAGGAAAAGATTTTATGAACAAAACCTCAGTTGCCCGTGAACTAGCACAATCAACAAGTGGGATATCTTCTTACTAAAAAGCTTCTGCGCAGCAAGAGAAACCACTAGCATTGTGAAGAGACAACCCACAATGTCAGAAAAATATTTTCACCAGCAGTCCCTCAGACAAAGGTTTATTATCTCGAATCTATAAAGAACTTTAAAAAATCAGACCTCCCAAATTGAAAGACCCAATTCAAAAATGGGCATCTGAAATGAACAGACATTTCTCAGACAAAGAAGTAGAAATGGCAAATAAACATATGAAAAAATGTTCAGGCCAGGGATTTAGCTCAGTGGTTCCGCCACCTGCCTTGCAAGTGCAAAGACCCAAGTTTGATCCTTGGTACCAAAAAAAAAAAAAAATGTTCAGCATCACTGGTCATTCGAGAGATGCAAATGGAAACAATGCTGAGATTCCGCCTCACCCCAGAAAGAATGGCTGCTATCATGAAATCAACAATAACAAATGCTGGTGGGGCTGTGGGGAAAGAGGAACCCTGCTCCACTGCTGGTGGGTGTGTAGACTGGTGCAACCACTGTGGAAATCAGTATGGAGATACCTCAAAGAACTAGGACTGGAAGTCCCATTTGACCCAGTTATTTCCCTGCTGGGTATCTTCCCCAAAGAATTAAAAGAATCATACCACAGTGATATATGTGCACCCATGTTCATAGCAGCACAGTTTGTAATAGCTAAAACTTGGAAACAGCCCAAATGCTCATCAACTGGAGACTGGATAAAGAAAATGTGTGGGTTTTTTTTTATAAAATGGAGTACTACTCAGCCATAAAAAATGAGAAATTAGAGGCGTTTATTGCTCAATGGATGCACATTGAGGCAATACTCTTAAGTGCAATAAATAGGGCACACAAGTGTAAATACCGAATAGTTTCTCTAGTGTGAGAAACTGAAAGTATAAATAAGGATTAAAATGTATAATAGGTCATGTGAAATAGGAAGAAAAGGGGCAAAGGGGAAGGGGCAGTGGGAGGGGTAGGGGAAAGGAAAGAAGGGAATGGAATTAATATGAGAAAATGAAAAAAAGGAAACAAAGTCTTTGTAAATAGGGAGGGCAGGGGAAGGGGGAAAAATAAGAACCAAGAGAGATTATGTAAAGGTGCAAATTTCCAATGATGAATGTCATTATACTGTATACCTAAAATGTACCAATAAAAGGATATACAGTTAAAAAAAAAAAAGAAATAGACCCAAACCCCAGTCCTTTTGGCTTTGGCTCCTGAGTTCAGCTTTTGGGCTACTGAAAACCACCTTTCCACACACTATTTCTTCATGTCTGTGAAGCCAGGCCAGGCAGGTCATTCTGTGGTTCAGCTTGCTCACCTTCAGAGGGAACTCAGACTATAATTCCATATTAAAAGCCATAGAGATTGAAAATGGGGAAAATTCATCCCCAAGGAGATCTGCAGATCACAACTTTACTAAGATCACTGCTGGAGAATGTGTGCTTTCTAGAGATGGTACAAGCATGGTACTGCTTCTATATAGGAAATACTGCAAAAAAAAACAAACCACAAAAAAACCTTCACAACCATACTCTAACGTTCCCCAGGTTGCAGAAAGTCTTCTAGCCATTTCTTCTGGGAATCAGAACAGGGGCCAGCAGGGTACAGGAGAGAAAGTAAAGAATGGCTTCCCCTTTCCTGCTGCCTTCATCCAGGAAATAGGGGATCAATCAGGGAGACATGACGGACAGTAGGAGGCAAACATGATGTCTTGAAAGAGAAGGAGGCCAGAATAAGAGTGTTCCAGCAGCTGTGGGACCAAGGCCTGCCCCTTCCCAAACTGACTGCCAGGACAGGGCTCTTAGCTGCTGCCTCGAGTGGCTGGGCATGGAAGTCACTTGTGGACCTCTGAAGGTGCAGCTTCAGGGAGCCAGGTCCTGCTCCCTAGTCTTTACAGGGGTGATAGGTGCTTGCAGCCACTCTGTTTGGATTGGTTTTTGCTAATGTCTGTTCTGACTGCTTGGTCTCAAAGCTTACCAACATTTAATTATTTTGAATGTCCTCCCTAGTGCACAACCTCAACACTAGAACAAGACTTTGCTTAAATTGCAAGTGTCAAAATTTAAGAGGGCTTCCTATCCTGATCTCTTTTTGTCTTAAATTCCCTCTTGACTTCACATTGCAAACCTAGGGCTTCTTCATCAACCCATTTTGATAAGTTTGTCCAAGCAAAGGATTTCCTAATCGTTCCCACTCTTCTTCATGCACTTCATTTGTATCTTAGAAGAGAAAGTGAAACACAGTCAACCATCCCAATAAAATTTACTGTTAGTGGTGCAACTTCAGGTATCTGAGATTCTATTCAGAATCATGGTTAAAAAAAAGATACGATTTACTGAGTGCTTTCCAGAAGCCTGATACAGAGCTAAGCACTTCATGTACTGTTTAATTTACATTTCCCACAGCCCCACAAGTAGAATCTGTTATTATGAGGAGATGGAGTCAGCCTGAGGCAGGGTAAGTAGCTTGCTCAGGTTCCCAAGGTAGCAGTCAGCACCTGACCACTCCACCTTGGAGGAGGAGGGCCACCCCGCTTCCACTGGCATGGTACATCCAGACGAGCCTGCCCCAGAGTCCCCTCAGAGGCAGCAGCTGAGGCAGGGCTGCCACTTGGGGCAGAGGAGTAAGACACACACACACACACACACACACACACACACACCCACACACCACTGGAGGACAGAACACAGTGCAGGGTCAGTGCATACATATGCCTGGGCCTTCTCTCTGAGTAACTGAATAGTTAAGGTTTACTATTCTTTTTGCAATAAATGTATTCTTGGTAAACTTATTTTGCAGTACCCTTCCCCAGCTTTCACTTGAGAAGTTACTATGATGAAACCGTCTGTGTTCATTTTGCGTATTTGGGAGAATTATAGAAAAACAATAATAAGAAAAAAGGGATGCATGGCCTGACTATCGTTAACATTTTGGGGTTTTTATTTCTAGCTTATTTTTTATGTGTAGCTATTTTATCCTTGTATGTATTGTTATGATCATACCATCTATACAATTCTATATCATGTTTTTATAATTTTTTTTTGGTACCAGGGATCGAACTTGGGTCCTTGCGCTTGTGCAGCAGGTGGCAAAAGCACTGAGTTAAATCCCCGGCCTCCTCGTATCATGTTTTTAAAACTCATTATTATTACATAAAAATTTTCCATGTGATTGCAAAACTCTTCAAAAACATCAAAGAAAATAGTTTTATAACATGCTATTTAGTGGGTGAACCATAGTTTATATAATCATATCCTAGCCTTCAACACCATTTTATAAGTTTAGATTTTCATGTATCAGGTTTTCACTAAGTAAACCGGTGATGTTTGCTAACATCTGTGCTCTGTGTATCTAGGAATCAACGTGTTATAGCTGGTCATGTGGTATAAATTTGGCTTTTTAAAAAACTTTAGGATCATTTTAAAATTGTAATGAAGTAGAATAAAAGAATTCTATAGAGAGTGTCCTTGAATCTTCATAAAACATTCAGCTAAATATCTTAGGAGCTCTCTGTAGACAATGAAAAAGTATGGGTTACTTCTGGGGGTCTTCCCCAAAGAATTAAAAGAATCATACCACAGTGATATATGTGCACCCATGTTCATAGCAGCACAGTGTGTAATAGCTAAAACTTGGAAACAGCCCAAATGCCCATCAACTGGAGACTGGATAAAGAAAATGTGGTTTTTTAATAAAATGGAGTACTACTCAGCCATGAAAAATGAGAAATTAGAGACATTTATAGCTAAGTGGATGCACATTGAGGCAATACTCTTAAGTGAAATAAATAGGACACACATGAATAAATACTGAATAGTTTCTCTGGTGTGAGAAACTGAAAGTGTAAATAAGGACTAAAATGTATAATAGGTAATGTGAAATAGGAAGAAAAGGGGCAAAGGGGAAGGAAGTGGGAGGGCTAGGGGAAAGAATAGAAGGGAATGGGATTAATATGAGAAAATGGAAAAATAGGAACAAAATCTTTGTAAATAGGGAGAAATGGAGGGGTTGAAGGGAGGGCTGGGCAAGGGTGAACAATAAGAACCAAGAGAGACTATGTAAAGGTGCAAATTTCCAATGATGAATGTCATTATATTGTATACCTCAAATGTACCATTGATTAGAATGAATAATCGATAATGCAAAATAGGAAGAAAAGGTCCAAAGGGGTAGGGGTAGTGGGAGGGGCAGGGGAAAGGAAAGAAGGGAAAGGAAAAATGATGAGAAATGGAAAAAATGGAAATAAAGTCTTTGTAAATAGGGAAGGGTGGAGGGCATGAAGGGAGGGCTAGGAATGGGGAAAAAATAAGAACCAAGATGCATTATGTAAAGGTACAATTCCCAATGGGTAATGTAATTGTGTTGTATACCTACAATGCACCAATAAAAGAATTTAATAAAAAAAATGGGTTAGATAACTACACAATTATGTCATTATGTAATCAGTAACTGGTTGGACAACTAAACCCAAAGAAAACTAGTTTAAGGGTCAGTGTCGACCTGGAGAAAAGTGTCTGGTGGCCATGAGGCTAGGTCTTTAGCCTAATCTCTTTACATGTATTTTAACTAGCCATATGGGTGAAATCCTAGAATACAGGCTTATAAATTATAAATTTGTAAAAGGCAAGATTATGTGATAGAAAAAAGATCTCGGAATGGAATATTTGTCTGAGACCAAAAGTTGAAGGGACAAGGGTAAAGAAAGTCTTCTACTTAGGCCAAAAAGTCAACCATATAAATGTAAAACAAAGAATATGGAGTTAAAAGAAGTTGGTTGGCTACAACTTAGTATGAGCCCATAGTGTGACACACTGCCAAAAAACCCTCGGCAGCATGAGTAGCATGTCATTTACAGAGCAGAGATGTCACAATCCCACTGACTCTGTGCTGATGAAATTACATAGATCTGCTCTGGGAGACACATTTTAGGAAAAGATGTGACAAGTAGGAGGAGGTCACTGAAAGGGCAGTCAGCCTAGTGTGAGCTGTGGAAACGTTGTTGCCTCAACATCACCAAAGCAGTGGAACACAGGGCTGACCTCTGAAGCAAGCCTTTGCTAGGTTCCAAAACCCAACTGCCATTTACCAGCCCAGGGACCTTGGACAAGTTACTCTCCATGCCTTAGTGCCTACATCTGTCAAACGGGGACAATAGCACCTATTACATTTGGTTGTTAAGAGGGTTAAGTAGGTTAACAACTCTCAGCATTTAGAACAGTGCCTGATATTATTGTGTGGAGTTGAGTTCCAGCCTGCAGAGGTTTAGAGGGATGTGACAGAGGGCAGCAAATGTCTGGAAGCTGTCCTGAGGATGAGAAGTTATGCTTTATCCTGGAGGCTCTTGAGAACCATGTTTGTTCAATAGAAAGATAGAGGTGTGACTTGTTCATTAATGAGCACTTATGTGGTAGATGCCAGGAATATTAAAGTAAATGAAACACAATAAGTCAGGGCCCACAGGGTCTATTGAGGAAGAGGAGCGTACGCAGATTATCACAACAATGAGGGGTAACTGTTTTGAGTAACCAGGGGAAGGGGTGATTACAGTAACTCTCTCCTGGGTACTGCTTGATGCATTAACAGACGTGGGACATTTCAGCAGCATCTACAGGGCTAAGTAGGAGTTTATGTGGGAGCAGAGGGAACAGGGTGTAGGAGCAGAGATGTCACTGGGTATGGAATTTTCTAGGCGATGTTGACAAGTTGGTGATATTATAACACAAGGTGAGTGGGGTGGCCACAAATGAAGCTAGAGATAAGGGTAGGTCTTTTCCAGCTCAAAGATATATGATTCTGATTTAGAGGATGGACATAAAAATCAAGAAAATCACAGCAATATGGTCCTCATCCCCTGAGCCTTCTGTTTCTTCTACTGTCCTCTCAGTAGTCCACCACAGCAAAGGCTGAATGACCATGTTTCAGAGAAACAGAGAAGGATTTGATTCAATTTTCTAGTCACCTTTTTTCAGTATAAACAAAGGGAAATATGCCCATTTAATGGGACAGTGTCATGTTCCTAAGACATCTGCAACTTGGACATACCCGTGTGCAGAGATTGGAGCAAAGACAGGAAGGTTGGGCTCATTCCCACCAAGATTGATGACACTCTGGAAGTCCTCTTACCACACATATTTATCCATCTTCTGTTACTATGATGAAGCACCTGAGGCTGGGTGACTTACAAAGGAAAGAAATTTATTTAACTCACAGTTTGGCGGCTGAAGTTTTAAATGGCATGGTGGTGGCTCTGGTGAGGATCCCCCTGGTTTTGCCTCCTCATGGTGGATATCATGATGGAAATGTGTGCAATAGGGAGAGATCACATCCCAAAATAGAAAGCCAGAGAAAAAGAGGGCCCAGGCTTAGTCCTTTAAAAAAACCTTCTTACAAGAACCACCAGGGTCTTCAATGACCTAATGTCCTCACAGGAGGCCCCAGCTCTTAAAGTTCCTACCACCTCTTAACATCACTACACTGGGGACCAAACCTCTAACATATGAATGTTTGGGGGCAAATCATGTCCAAACCATAGCAATGGCAGAACTCAGGTACAAAGGAAGAAAGGGAAAGAGGAGCACATTATTCAATACTCAGTCCCCAGGGTCTCCATTTAATTCCATTTAATAATATTCATATAGTATGCTATAGGAGATACAGAGATGAGCAAGCCATCAACAACACCTCCTTCAAAGTGCTTACAATCTAGCATTCAAAAGCAATCAATTATATACAGCATTACCATCCTTAAATGCTAGGACTCCCACATGTGTCATAATGCAATAACTGGATTAGATGTGTCCTCCTGTTGTAAAAGCAAATATGAACCTGGACAAAACACACACAGCAGATGTTGTCAGCTAATGTATTCTGAGAGAAAGGAAGGAAACAAAAAATGAGCTTTTTTCCATCCTGGCACTCTTCCTGGGTATACCAGAGAGGAAGGCATTTTAAAGGTGGCCCACAAGTGTGAGCCATGGATCTATGACCAAAGGATGGGCTGAGCATACACATGGTGAAACTCTGGCAAGATCTAGCAGAAAGCAGACTTAGAGAACAAGATATTAGAGGTTGAAGAGTGCTGGGAGACGCTGGAGTTCTAGCTCAGCCAGAGGCGAAAACCTTGTCAACATTGCAGCATCGAGGTGAGGCAGCAGAAAGGCCATACCACAGGATTAAGGATCAGGCTCCTAAGTAAGGTTGACTTTATGTCTGCCCTATCAAAGCTTAAAACCATTCCTTGATAGGACAAGAGAACCATCAGTAAATTAACTGCATACCAGAACGAAATTCCATCATCAAAGGAAAACAATACAATTCAGATTCTTTTCAGAGTATCAACTTCACAGACGGCAACAACCAAAAGTTACTAAGAATCTGGAGGAGCAGGGGAATGTGAACCACATTCAAGAAAAAAGAACAGTAATAGAAAACCTGAACTTGAAATGTCCAAGATGTGGACTGAACAGATTTTACAGCATTATAAATATGTTCAAGGACTTAAAAATATGGTATCAATAAGTAAAGAGAGGGAGAATCTCAGCACATGAATTAAACCTATAAAAAATTCTAGAACAGAAAAGAATATCATCAAAAATAATTCACTGGGTGAATAAGAGGTGGAAGAAGATGTCAGCAAAGTGGAAGACAGAACCACAAAAATTCATCCTGGAAAAGAGGAAAAGAGATGGGACAATCTTTTGTGATAATACCATGAAAATGAATACACATATAATCAGATCTAGAAGGTAAAGAGAGAAAACGTGAGACAGAAAAACAAGTTGTTGAAAATGTTCCAAATTCGGGGAAAAAAAAATCAACTTACAGATTTAAGAAGTTCACCAAAGCCCTAATAGCATAAATACAAATAAAACCACACCTGGGTACATCAAAGTCAAGCTGCTCAAAATTAAAGATTAAGAAAAAACCTTAAAAGGGGCCTAAATGAAAAGACATATTACATAGAGAGGAATTATGATATGAGAGGAAACAAACTTCTGAAGTAATAGGGATAGGAAATAAAGCAATGATATTTTTTGAAAACCAAAAGGGAAAAAAAATCTCATAAATTCAGGATTTTATATCCAACAAAGATAAACTTTAAAAGTAAAAGTAAAATAAAAATACTTTCCAGATAACAAAGAATTTGTCACAGGACCTCAGCACTCCATGAAACTCTAGCTCCCCTCCAGCAACCCTAGCAGGCTGCATGCTTCTTAAGTTCCCCTGGAGCTCTGGTGCTTGCCACAGAGGTGGCAGCCCTGACTGAGGGGTGAGCACCAGGTGGGTGAGTACCAGGTGGGTAGGTTGGCACTCTCTGGAGGGAGCCATTGATCCCTCTGGGCCACTGAGTCAGCGGGAGAACCAGACCCACAGGCACGTTCCGAAGGGTGAGCTTTGATTTGAGGAGGCAGCAGCAAGGCATCACTGGTATGCATAGTGAGACCTGTTGTCAGAGTAATGAAATACCTGCAGACTGATTGGTAAAAAGCTACTGCTTCAAGTCCCCACTCCCTCGATTATCACTTTAATCTGGAAAGTATCAATTCCTGGCAAGCAGGGTATCTCCAGGACCCTGCCTCAGGACTCTGGCTGACTTCTGCTCTGATTGCTTGGTGCCTGGACTGTGCCAGTTGTTAAAGATGTAAGCATTGCCCCTGCAGCCCTGTGGGGTTGCTTCCCAGGAGGAAGCTGTGGTGTTCTCTTAAGAGTGGGAAGACAACACCAAGAAGCTTGGGGACAGAGTGGGGTGCCTGCTCCTGGGACCTCTTCTGCACTGAGCAGGGGACAGGAAGGTACTGAAAGCAAAAAAAATTAGCTTTCCAAGTCTGTTCAAATATTTAGGGACACTTGACTCTCTAGTACAACTTCTGTTTTAATCCCTTAGGCCATATTTTTCCCTTTTAAAAGGGGATATTTCACCGTCTTTTAAATAAATCTCTTTAGCTCCACTGATTTGGAATAACATGTTTAGCAGCTTAAGAAGAAAATGACCTTTCCTGCTAGCCGGTCTCTTGGCAGGGTGCCCTTCCATAAGCCCATTTTCTCAAGGCCTCTGAGTGACTGAGCCCCTCACAATGCCAGCACTATGGAATACAGTCCTATTCTGGAGTTACAGGCAAGTCTGCCCCTGCTCCCTGCACCTGAGGTTTACCATCTGCCACGTGGAGAGCACCCAGCTATGCAGACCACAGATACAGACCACAGACACCCAAAAGGCACTTTCTTAGCCACCTGCAAAGACCCTATTTCAGCCACAGAAATGAACAGTCTTTGTCCTTGCTTCAGTTTCAAAGGAATTTGTGATTTAGGGATGGATTCTGAGTGCTTCTCAGGCAGATGGAGGAGTTTATCCTGGCTGAAGGAGCCATCAGAGGCTAGCCAAGCAGCCAGAAAGGGGGAGGAGGAAGCAAGGTTGATCAGCACAAACCCTGCTGGCCAGAGCCCTATACAAGGGTTTGTAAGCAGGCTGCCAGTGTTCAACCTCAGGTACTTCTTTGCCTCCTCTGGGGCCTTGAATCAAACCATAGCCTTAACAAACTACAGTAATTTGCTGAGCCCTCAAACACTCATTCGTACTGAACTGTGAAACCAGTGTTTTTGTTTTACAATAACATCTTAGGGAAATAGAAACAATGTACTATATCACTAAGGTAGCATATGTTTTCCAAAATCACTGTTCAGATCATCTGATTAACAGTTAAAATCATACCTAAGCAGAACAGATACTCCTTTTGGTGTAGGTCCCTGGTTTTTGTAGCTTTCCATCAAACTGTCCATGGTGGAACAGGCAGTTTTCAAGCCCATGTTGACAGAAACACTACAAAGCCATCCTGTGCCTCAAAACCCTACCATTAGCTGCCAGTCCTAGTTATGGTCCTTGCTTCAAATTCACCCAGTTATCTCTGTCATTTTTGTGATGAAATGTGAGAACCACAGCACCGAGCATCAGCTAATACATCAGGAGCATCCACTTCTGCCACAGGCAGACTCAGATCAGGGGCCCTTAAGAGGTGAGGCGCATTAGAATCCCCAGGAGGCTGCAGACACATAGGTAGATGACCCTAACTCTCACAGCTTCTGATTCAGCAGGTCTGAGGTGAGACCTGATAATCCTTGTCTCTGAGGGGTTCCCAGGTGAAGCTCATGCTGCTGGTCCGGGACCACATATTGAGAACCCTTGAAATACTTTTTTTTTTTTTTTTTAATTTAAGGAATCCTAATGAGCTTTGGAGGCAACATGTAGAAGCATTCTGAATGAAATAAGAAGACACAGACTATGAAATAGAAAAGGGTTAGGGCTCAAAGGCAGGCCAGTCTAACAGAAAATGTAAAATTGCTTGAATGATCCACCAAAAATACAAGACCTCTAGTTTCCCAGATTAAGATGAACCCTTTCCTCTTCCTTTCTTTCCTGGGCATTTTCCACCCACAGAGGCCAGGTGTCTGGTAGTCTCCTGGGAGCCCCAGCAGGGGCCCTGTGGCAGAATGAAAAGTGGTTCTTTCTCCAGCCCATGGGTGGCATTTCCTGAAGGGAAGCATTCACACCACTAATCAGGCTGTCGACATGCAGTTCGGGTGCTCTGCGTGCTTTCCAAGGGAGTCCTGACATTTCTTAGAGTTTACACAGGGCTCCATGAAGCCTCTAATGACACTTTTTTCCTTTTGAGATCATCTACTTCCTAATAGGATAGATTCAAAGGAAAACATGCTCCAATCATTCAGCTGCCTCTTCTTGACACAAATAACGAGGAACTAATTAGCAGGCCTGTGGAGGAGATGGGCAGAAAGGAAGTCAAATAGGACCTCAGGCAGGGAAGCCAGGCTTAGGCAGGGAAGCCAGGCTTAGGCAGGGGTCGTGACTTACCCCTGGGCTATGATGCTAAGATGGGCGCTCATCTTATGGGGGGCAAACTGCTGTCTAGGTGTCTGGCAGTTATTACCATGGCATCTATTTGGGCAAAGAGTTGTTAGTGATTTAGCCCTTCGTACATCTGGAAGCACTTTGACATCTACACTTTCATTTGACTCTAACAAGAATTCTAGGAAAAAAGGAATGGGAATGACTATCTCCATTAGATGGGTAATAAAATTGAAAAGTGAGGCTCAGCAAAAGCAGTGGACACAGAATCAAAACACATGCTCAGTGTTTACTGTGTCTGACCAGGAGGGCTCCTCCTTTTTCATTTTATCACCTGTGAAATGAAGGGGCTAAAGAAGGCAATTATGAGGTCTTTTTACAGGTCTCTTGTTCTAGGAATCTGCCGTGTAAGGAAAAGGATTTGTGCAAGGTCATGCATTAGTCATGAGAGTAATAACAGGCAGCTGTGTTTCCAGGCTCCCTCTGCTGAGAAAGAGCCATCAGAGCATGCCCTCACTGTCACCTAAAGCCATCTCCCCACTTCTTGGCTACAGAGCCCTTAGCTGCCCTCTGGACCTTGCAACGACAAAGACCCAGGGGTGGTACAGTGGAAGGACACAGACTCAGAAGGCTCCTTGAGCATGGCTTGGAGCCCAAAATGGCCAGCTGCTCATTACTGCAGAGAAGTCCATTTTCTTTGGCATCTCCTTCCCTAGACCAACATAATGGGCACCCACCCCATGGCAGGCCCTGTGCCACATAAAGGGATACGGAAGTGGAAAGACACATTTTCTACCAAATGAGAAAGATGCAGGGGGTGAGAGGCAGGCTGCTCCATAGTGCTGGGTGGGACACGCTTAGCTCTGAGGCTCAATCCAGTCCCTAGTTGGACCAGTTAGCCTGTCCCTCATAATGGGCTATATCAGTCTGGAAAAAGGAACCTCTCTTTGTAAGCACAGAAAGGTGCTAGCTGCAGCCCAGGTGAATCTTGTCTTCTTCAAAGAAAGTCAGGACCTATCAAACTTCAGGAGAATTTAAGTCTTTATTTTTAGTGGTACTGGGGATTTAACCCAGGGCCTGGTGTGTGCTAGGCAAGTGCTCTACCCCTGAGCTACACCCTCAGTCTAAGGTTAAGTTTAGAGAACTTGGCTTGTAGACATTATTTTCCAAGCACACTGGAGAGAGCCGGCATGTGTCTGATCCCAACAAGTCCACTGTCTGGAAGAACAATGAGCTCTTTTTCTGAGACTCAAGGCTTTTTGATGCATGGAGTCAATGAACCCAGCAGCTTCCTATCTGCAGTGAACTGGTAGATGACTATTCTTCCATCTGTACAGTCAACAGAATTATTTGAGGGTCATGTCTCAGGCACAGTGGTCAGACTCCAAGGGAGAAATCAAGAGGAACAAGAGCAAGGGATGCTCCACCTGGGACAGAACAGACGCAGACTCAAATATGCACAACAGTGGAGAATGCTGAGTGTTAGAAAATGGTGGCTATGGGACAGGAAAAGGTGACAGGGGAGTACATATGAAGGACAGGTTAACTGCAAACCAGGGTCCAGGCAGACTTCCTCAAGAAGATGGTACACCAACTGTCCCCCTAGCTGGATATGAGTTCTAGCCCCCCACCCCGCTACAGCAGTGTGTAAGCATGAGAAAGTCATTTCTCTCCATTTTCAGATGGACCATTTGCCCTAAGTGTCTTGCAGAATTATAGGGATTAAATGGGAACTGATTTAAATGCACATTGGATAAATAGAAGCACCAAATATAAAGCCTTTTCATCATCACCAGGGGAAAGAGGGCAGGAAGCTAAAAGCAGAAAGCTCAGGAGGGAGGAAGCAGGCTGGGGGCAAGTGGCACCTGCCAAGCCCAGGGGTGTGGGGATGATGTGGGCTCTACCAGGCTAGTAACCAGCTCCAATTATTTTTTTAACCTCCCACAGATAATTTATTGAAGCGAGCCCAACAAGAGTAAGTCAGAACATCTAACTTCTCCTGCATCCTGAAAATGAAAGTCCCAACATGGGAAATGCATGACAAGATAACACTGAGGACCACAGCCCTTATGTTCCTTCCAGGAGCCCCAGCTCTCCTATGGGTCTAGGCTTGGTGGGTGTTAAGCAAACAGCCAGGTAATGAATGGCTGTAGTCCTTACTGCTTTCCAAGGACTTCTGCATTCATGTCCATTTTGATTCTTAACCACAAGCCAGAGGAACAAATGGCATGGATTATTATCCCCAAAGATGGAGAAACTGAGGCTCCAAGGACCATCTATGTCCAAGCTAGCAACCATCAGAAGGGAGTCCAGACCCTAATTCTTCACACAGTGGTGCTTGTTCACACCATGACTCCTCCTTGGAATTATATTGCAACCAATCATCACCACACCAAATGCTTTCTGACTACACTGAAGGCTACTATGTGCTGTTATAAATTATTTTCCTGTGGCACTTCACTCAATCAGATCCTTTCAACCAGGCATGGTGGCACACACCTTTAATCCCAGTATTCAGGAGGCTGAGGCAGGAGGATCACTACAAGTTTCAGGCCAGCTTGAACTGTAAAGTAAGATCCAGTTGCAAAAAACCATACCAAATCAAACCAAACCCAACCCCAAATCAACACAAAATAAAACAAAAACAGCCCATTCCTCATATGGTCACTCTCCAATGGTACGAGTTTATCCAATTCAGAAGGTGGTTTTTATGGATTCTCTGGGTCTTTTACCAAATAAAAACTGGTTTGGGTTAAAACCTTTGATTCAATTGTTTGGAGTCATTGCTCTGTAGAAGAAAGAAAAGGAAGAAACAGCCCAGGGCATTAGGAAGACAGAAAAGAGTCCTATATTTTTGTTGTTGTTTTTTCACCACAGACATTTCTTCCTAGAGTCACCTGTCAGTTTGACAGATGGCCGGGCTGCAGAAGTGGGCAGAGGGTAAACTCCTGGTTAAGGTGCAAAGTACTTTGTGGCACCAATGACCCAGAGCAGCTGGCTGATGTGGGGACTGGCCTAGAGCCCCAGTCCCAGCCAGTGGGGATGGGACAGGGAGCCAGGCCTGCCTTGCCTGTGGTGCCTTCCCAGCAGCTGCATCAGGCTGATCAGCCAGAAGAGAGAGCAGAGGAATGGGGTGGCAGAGAGACAGCTGAAGCAAGCGTAAGGTCAAAGCTACCCCCACTTTTCATGACTCACCCCCAACTCTTAACTGTTAACAGTTCATGGTACACTGGCTTCCTAGAGGATGTTTTACTCTAATAAAGAATTTTTAAAAGTACAGTTTTTGGTAGGAGGCTGGAAACCACTTTCCTAAGATCTGTTGAGGGGAGCCTGGTGATATGCTCACGTTGCGGGGCTCAGAGGCACCCCCAGGATGGCAGGAACCTAAGCGGGGGAAGGGATAGACCATCTGAGAACCCACATCTCCTGAAGGGACAGGGATCAAAGAGGGGGAGGTCTGGGCCTTAAGGGAAAAAATGTCAGTGTGAGACGTCTCCACCAGCGTGTCCAGTTCAGCTCTGATCGCTGAGGCTGGGGGAGGATTCAGTTACCCACCATGGGGATCTTAACAGAGCCATCCTGACACCCACGCTTTTCTACCACACTGAGTGGTGAGGGCACCATGGGCCCCTGGAGAGCTGAATCATTAGCTGGATTATGCACAGTGAAGGTCAAATTATCAGACTAGCCATCCCCTCCCACATGCCACAGACTTGGAGGAAGGGACACAAAATGGGTCTGCTTTGATGGAAGGAGCAGACGGGACCAAGCAGAGCATGGGCTCATAGGATGCAAAGTCTCACCAGGTATCCAGAGCAGACAGTAGGGCGATGACACGGTTATGTGGACAGCAGGGATAAGAGGACACAAGGAAATTCACCAACCACACAAGCCTAAACCCCACAGAGCTGGAAGAAGTTTAAGAGATTGTCTAGTCCAACCTTCTACTTGTACATCCTGGAGTTATTGGTCATGGCCACAGGACAGAGGCAAGATTAAGAACCAGATCCCCGCACCCCCCACCCACAAAGGCTTTTCAGACCAGGGATCTCCCTAGCACCTTTTAGCCTCCCCCACGTATTGGTTGCACTCCCCTGATTACCATGGATTGAGGGACACTGTCTGGAATGTGTGCATTCTCCAGAATTCTACAGGCCCCTCCAGCCAGACATACCTTGTGAGAGTAATGCTGATCAACGATCCTTGCCAACCCAAAATCCCCAATCTTGAGCACAAGGTCTTCTGTGCTGATGAAGATGTTGGCAGGCTTCAGGTCCCTGTGCAGCACATTAGCGGAGTGGATGTACTTGAGCCCACGGAGCAGCTGGTACATGAACAGCTTGGCGTGCTCCTCCGTCAGCGTGCCCTGCTCCAGCAGGCGCGCCAGGTCAGTCTCCATGTATTCCTGGACGATGTAGGCCACACTGTACTTGAAGAGCTCACCCTGTAGGTCAGTGCCCTTGGGCCCCAGCACCTCATACACCTTCACAATGTTGTCATGGTCCAGGCGCCGTATGATCTTGATCTCCCGGAGTGCGTGCTTCATGCTGCGGGTGTCGCTCAGGGCAATCTTCTTCACAGCCACCTTCCGGCAGGCCTGGCTGTCCACGGCTGATAGCACCAGCCCGTTGACGCCAAAGCCCAGGGGTTTGAAGTCAACAAAGCGCCCACCAAGGTCGTACCCATAGATACTGGCAAAGCAGTCACCCTTCTTGGCCATTGTTGGCTCAATGGTCTAGAGCTGCCCATGTGATGAAGGGGCAGGCAGGAAAGGGCAGGTCTTGGCTAGTGGCTTCTCCAGCACTCCTCATTTTGCAAAGTTTCGCAGCTCAGAGATGCTTTTGCCCCTGGTGTAGGTCCCTGCTGGCCAAGGTACAACTCTGGAAGTTCAGATCGTTTTCCTCACCTGGGTGGGGACAGATGTCCACCAACTCTTCTGCTTCCTGAATCTTCCTTGATGTTTAGAATGGCTCATCCTTCTTGCAAATCTAGCATCGTAGAAGGAAAATCCAGGATGATCATCTGGGGGAAGGTGACATTTTCTGTCACCATGGATCTCAGAGTATAATATGCAGCAACTCTCCCCTTTGAATTCCTTGTTGTAAAAGGCGCTTTCTGGCTGAAGTGCAAGAGCTGTTTGCTGAGATGTCCTTTCACTCAAAAAGGTCTAAAGCTCAGCCTTATCAGAGCGTTCCTCTATGCTCTGAGTAGTATGAAGGAATCCTGCCAGAGGGTTCTGGAGGCTTCTAGGGGCTTCTTTCTATTTCTGTCAGGTTTTTTAAAAACCAGCTTACCTTAGAATTCAAAAACCAAACCAGTCTGGTGAGTATTAGGGAAAAAAACTAGAGAAAGCCAAGCGCCTCTCATGAGTTCTACACCAAGTTATACCTGATGTCCCAAGTCCAAAGGGAACTTAGCTGCCAGGCCAGGATCTTCCAGAGCCTTTGGATGTGGGTAGCATCCTTTTTCACCCATGTATCCACACCACCTTCACTGAGACTGTTCTGCTGTCCACAGAGGGCCCGCAGGAATGTGGCATCGTTCAGACTGAGTCTCCTTCCCTGTCAAAGAAACAACGTTGGGTAAATTTCCACACTCCGGCTTCCAACACCTTCCCACTGTGTCTTTTGTTAACCAGCCCAAGTGTTATTTGATCTGTCCAGCCAGCTGAAACACTGCTTGCTCAGGGGATTCCAGCTTCGCACAGCCCCCCTCTCCCTTCCCGTGTGCAGAGCTCCCTGGGCAGAGAGAGAGAGGGAAGGCGGGTTAATTTGATAAGCCCATCAGATGGTGTGCTTTTTATGTCAATTCCTGCTACCCTAAGGTTAGCATGTGAAGGCTGTGGGTGGGAATCATCCTTCTGACCTCTGCAGAATTAAATTGTTATGCTTTCCAAACACAGACATCAGCACTGGCTAGGAAGAGTGAGAGTCAAAAGGAACTAGTTGCAAACAGAATATAAAAGATCAATAGTCTTGTGGGCCTCTTTTCCTTCTTTTTTTGCAAATGACCTTCAATATTTTAAGAGAGAATTTGTGTGGACTGAGATTTAGTGACTCTTATATTACTTGCTTACCACGTAGGTGGCAGAATCACACATATAAAATTACAAGGAAACTACTCCTACGTAAAAAAAGGTCTCTCTGCCTAGAAATGAGGGCACAGACTCCCCAGTGCTATATCAGGGCTGGCAAGGAGGGCTGCATTCTTTTTGATGAAGGTATGCATCTCTTTAAAGCAATGGGTCTAATCCAAACTGGAATGATCCCCTCTGGTGGCTATGGATTCAAATTACAGGGATAGGACCTAACTGCGGAGAAAAAACCCTGCAAAACTAGCAATGTCAATTCAAAACACTGAATTGTAGCTTCCAAGAAAATGACAGGTTTTCCAAATTCATAAAGTCCATGATACATGGAGAAAGAACACTGTATCCAGCACACAGGAGGGAACCTGGCCAGGCTCCTTAGTTCTCATTATGCTATAAAGCCCCCTGTAAGGACACTTTCCTATCTGAAATCTGCACAAGTCTGCAAATGATAAATGAAGCAAAAGCAACCATGAACCTGATACCCTGAAATTAAGGAGGCAAATGATGGAACACAGATGATCAGAAATGGCAAATAATCAGATTTCCTTTGAGAACTAATGAAGGAAATTTGCCAAGGGTCTGGAACATAGCAAGCGTTCAATAGATGTCACCTGGTTGTTGCTACTGTCAAACATTCCCTTACATCTGAATAAGGTGTTACTAACTTCACTGATGACTAGTCAACTCTTCAGGGACTCTACTCTGCAGTTTGTATTGGGTCCAGCAGCAAAAATCATCACAGATTTACAGAACTTCATATTGGGAAGCAATCTTAGCGAACAAGTCCCACGGTCCTTAACTGGAGATGGTACTGCCCTCCTTGGCTTTTTTGACTAAGAGTCACTACTGGCCTTTATTCAGAAGGGTCAGATTTGTTAGCCATTCTACCAAGCAACCCCGTTAGTGAGTAACTGACATTCATGCTTCTACCTCCAAATGCTGAGAGCATCTCCACCTAGAGACTCTGGTCCAAGTTCTTACTGCAGGACACTGGGGCTTTGTGAGCACCAGTTCAGTGCTTCCAGGGGTAACAAACAATGCATGGATAAGTGAGTGTTTTTTGCTCTGTTTAAGGATGCTTGACCACTTAGAGAAGGTGCTGGGACCATCCTCCAAGCCAGTCTCTGGCCTGTGCTAGTGAAGTCATCCCGGATGCCTAACTCAGGAGAACCAAAGAGCCCTGCATCCCCATTCTGTCTGTCCTTTGACGCCTGCAGCAAGCCAGGTAAGCTTCTTGCACTTCCACCCACACTTGTGATCTGGTTCCCAAGGGCACAGCCAAGAGAGACAATCACATATGTTATTCTATGAGGAGAGACATCTAAGCCTCCTTCTCTTTCCTGCTCCCACTGGTTGTAAACAGACAGGAATGGGCCCCTATGACATCACAGCAAGCTGAAAGGAGTTGGTGGAGATTGCTGCAATGCAGATAATGTGAATAATTAAGAGGTGTTTCATTTACGTTTAACTCTAGCTTTTCCTCTCACATGTGGGAGGGACTGTCTTTTCTGCATGCATCTCTTTCTCAGTGGGCTTCTCAATATGCTATCAGCCGGAGCAGGTACCATGTTACCTCAGTAGGGCTCAATTCCAGCCACGCCACCTTCCTTCCTCTCAAACCTCTAAATATACTCTTAATTCCTGTTTCGCTTCTCTGCTTGAGCCTTCCTGGTTCCTGAAATGTTCTCCAGCTTCCTTCCCACTTGCTGAAATCCTGTCCATCACTCAGAATCCAGATGAGGTCTCCCTTCCTCTCTGAAGTGCCTGTTTCAGTTCTCAGTGACATTTCTTCCTTTTCTAAAGTTCTGCAGTGCTCACTTGTGCACTGTATCGGGCATGTATGGCATGCTAACCTAGGCTGCTGTTTAGCTTTTTATACGTCCATCTTCCAATTCAATTTTAGGCTTCACAAGTACAGTGGGCAAAGTGCACACAAGAAATCACTGTGGACAGGAGGGACCAAGTACTGTGTACTCTGCCTGCAGAACTGTGCCTCCCACATTTCCTAGATGGTCAGCTGTGTCTCCCTATGCCTGCTGCTCTTCTCACAATAAGCCCAACTATTCAGGTAAGCCCATGTCCCTGAACTTCACTCTCTTGGCATCATGTGCCTCTCTCAGAATTTCAACACTATCTAGGCAGCTCTTGTCTGCCTAATTCTCTGTCCCTCTTCTCAAACCTCTTCATTTTCTAAATTTCCTTCTCTGATTCCTCTATAATGTTTATTGTAAACCCTCTGCCATTCTCCACAAGTGGGTTGATTTACAAAATATCTCATCCCTGTGAAATCTTAGATTAGTGATTCATTTTGGGCATGATATACTGAGAAGCATGGCCCATCACCCCTGGAGAGAGGCAGATTGGCATCTGGATGTGGCCTCCCTGGGCGACAGAGAGGGTTCACCAGCTCTCAGGGTGAAGCAGCTGCTCAGGAGAAAGCCAGCCATTCTCCATTTGCACGTGGTGGCTCAGAGCTACTTGGAATCCCAGGTGTGATTTCAAACCCAGGGAGCTGGCATTCACTGTGTGAGACAGAAAGGTCACCTGTTCAGCTGTGCTAGAATGACAGCCAGCAAGAGGAATGCATGTAGCTCCTTCAAGGGCAGCCCAGGCTTCCACAAGTCCGTGACAAGCGTTATTCTGAAACACAGGACCCAGGACAATGGACCTTTAGCTCGACTGATTTCTCACTCACTCCAGCAACAGTTTATTTGAAGCCAATTAATTATTCTTTCACTCATCCGGCCTTTTAACACATAGAGGCAAAGCAGAGACAAGATGGTGTGTGTGAACTGTCCCTTTCTGGGATTCCTGGGGCTCTGTTTTACAAATCAGCTTTGGAAAATCTAAATTTAGACTCACCTCCCCAGCTGCTCAGATCCTCCCAAATCTCGTGCTTTTGACTTTCAGCAGAAAATATGGTCTCCCTGTGAGGTGCTGACATTTCACAGATACTGCTTTCTTCCCTCTCCTGTGCCCTGAAAAATCTGCAGTAAATTCTCAGGCAGGGCTGATGTTTACAGTTGACGAGCTTGTGTACTGTACAATGTAGGGGGTACCATTCATATCACAGTTGGGACTGACTGACTCCGAGGTTGATGGTCCTTATCACTAGAGTCTATGTTAATGAAGTCCTCTCGATCAGAGACTAGTAAACTTTTTCTATAAAAGGCCAAAGAATAAATATTTAAAACTTTGTAGGACCTAGAGTTTATGTTGCAACTACACTCTACTGCCTTTGTAGCACAAAAGCAGTCACAGACAACTGTGTGTCAATAAAACTTTATTTATAAAAATAGGTGGTGGGCTAGCTTTGGCCCGAGGGCTATAGTTTGTCAACCCCTGCTCTAGTTTTTTCACAAGGACTGTTGGAATCTGGACTCCTTCCTGGCTCTTCCTACACTGTCTTCTTCTTGAGCTTAGTCTCCCTGCTGCCCTGCATGGTGCATGGTGCATGGTGCATGGTGCCAGGGCTGCTTTGCTTGGAGGACCCTGCATCAGACACACCCCACCTGAGTTAAGCTCCTCTGTCAGTTATGTCCTCAGGCCCAGCCTTCTTGTTCCCAGAAGCCTCCCTATCTGGCCCAAAACTTCATCTCATCCTCATTGTATGGCCCCGCTGATGTGCCTCACTCTCGAACCCACTTGTGATCTAATAGAAGCCTCTGGAGAGATGGCAAGAAGCATGGTGAAGAAGATGAAGGTGTCTAGTTGCCTATTTAACAGTGTCTAGATGAGGACATGGTGGGGTTGCTGTGGGCCAAGAGTTTTACCTGATTATTTCAAGTGGGTCTCATAACAACCCTAAAGTTAATATCTTTCTCCCATGAAGATCCCAGAGGGAAGTGATCTGCACCGTCACTCTTTGGCAGGCAAAGAATCTAGGATAGAAATCCAGGTTAGTCTGATTCCAAAGTCCATGTTCTCAACACTTTATGATCATGTCATATTAATCCAAGAGAACCAGGAAACATCTAGGCAAATGTAACTTCTCAAGCCTAGCAAAGGGAAAATGTGGGGTAAGCACACCTTGTGGAATTTTTTAAAACAAGAGCCAGCCACCTTTCTAGCCTGCATTCAACATTGTGGAGGCCACAGTTAATAAGCCCAGTCTCTAGAAAGAGAAACTGAGAATATAATGTGGAAATAAGATTGAGTTGACAAAAAAAACAAACAAGCAAACTCAAGTTCAACCAACCCTAACTTTACCACCTTCCATCTGGTTCCTGCCCTCTCCTTGAAACGTGAGTCTCAGTCACACTGGAGCTTGTGACTGGCTGTCCTAGAGATGAGCTGGCTGATTTATAGAGGCCTTGCTTGGCACCACTGTAGCTGTCACTATGGTCATCCACCTAGATCAGAGATGGCAAACCTTTTCGAGCTTTCAGTGATACAAAGAGCTCACTGCAGCACATGTCCCATAGGTTTGCCACCACTGACCTAGACCACTCCTGCTTCCTCCACACAAACACTAACAGGTGTAGTTCAGCTGCCAAGTAGAAATGACTCAGAAATGGTCTACACCAGGGCCTCTCAGTCTCAGCACTGTTGAGCTAAATAATTCCCAACTGGGTCTGTCAAGTGCCCTGGAGGATATCTAGCAGCACCCCTGCTACCCTCTCCCCACTTGATGCCAGTAATGCCCTCCAATTGTAACAACCAAAAATATATGCAGACACTGATATTTATCCCTTCTAGGGCAGGCATCAAGTCCGCCCCAGCTGAGAACAACCGGTCTAAATGAACAGAGTAGCAGTGTCTCTGAGACTTCAGTGAAGCTGCAGCCCAGGGCTGCGGTCACTGCATAGTTAACAGAGGAAAAGTCTCTTCTGAGTTCTTGAATGGGATCACACAAGTATTCTGGCTTGGGATCAGCAGGCCCTTCTTTGTTTTGTACTGTACACCACTATTAACAGCCTTGGTCCTGAACCACTGCATGTCAATTGCACTACCCAGTCCCTGCAACAGCCTCACACATTTCCACAAGCCCTTGTGGGCGACAGCATCTCTCCAATGGGGTTCTCATCCCCATTGAGAACCTTGAGTCTAAGCCACTGGTGATAATCCAATTTCTCTTTGGTAGGGATTGGCTTAAGGTTGATCATGAGACTCAGCCTTTTAGGAAAGCTTGTGGTAGGGGCGTGGCTGAAGGAAGAATATCCCTCCTCAAGGAAGAAAAAAAACCACTTCTGGTCTTTGGGTGTGGTTGTAGAGGATGTGATGTTGGTGCTGCAGTAGGCATCTTGAGACCAGGTGGGGAAAGCTAGCACACTAGACCCAAGCTAAAACACTAGAGTTGGCAGGTGAACAGGGAACCCTGCCAACAACTCCAAGTAGCTGAGCCATGCCGGCAACTATCTACCTTCAACTTTCTTTCCAACAGAGATCATCAAGGCTATGGGCGTCTGCAGTAAATACTGTAAATACTTAATGTCCTTGCCAGGCAGCAGCGCTACCCACCCCGGATTGTATTCCCTTATACAATTTCCTTGAGAACATGCCTGTGGGGTTGCTGCCAAGAAAGAAGCAGGTGGGTTTCCCTGCTGTCCTTAGTTCCCTGAGCAGGGTTAAGAAGAAAGCAACAGGGGGTCAGAAGGAAACGTTTGCAGAAGGAACATTAAGACATTGAGGTGGGGGATTAGTTCCTCCTGCGCTGCTTTTTCTTTTGAACATTACATAACCAGCCAGGGAGAACAAAGGCTTCCCAGGGCTCCCAACACTAAAATAGCGGAGAGAAATTCCGGCTGCCTCATCGGAGACCCAGTCCCCACACAGGCAAAGCTGGGGAAGGCGGAGCCCTCTGGATCCCAGCGTGTGAGGCTTGGGCGTTGGTCGTCCTGGGAACAGAGCCTGCTGCACAGAGGCACCTACCACACCTGCAGCCGGGACTCCGGCTTCTGGCATACAAGTGTGCAAGGGGTGCATGCGAGTGCCTCAGTCCTGATTTTTGATGATTCTTACATTTGACCTTTGCAGATTCAAGGTGAAACTTCTCATTCTCCCTCTTTAAAGGAAGGGAGCCAGAGATAGTAGAAGATGGCAGTTCCTTTCAAAATCTTACTCAGTGCAATGATGACTGATAGCTAGAAAGGCAAAGCCCTGGTTGGGGCTGGCTTTGTTGGGCTGTGTTCTGAAGGGAAGCCTTCTCAGCCAGGGAACAAGCTTTTCAAAGCCAGAGCCTGCACCTTTAATTCTCTGGCCCTTGCTCTAGCCCCGACTAAGCGGTGCTCACAGAGCCCCATACCCTCTCTGAATTCAGAGATGACTCTGAGCCCATGTCATGAGCCACCATAGGAAAGCAAGTCCTGATCCTTCCTGCCAAACAAACAGTAGCACCGCTTCCTCCTACCTCAGAGGGAGTCCATGACAGGGATGCTAAAAGATTCCAGTTTTGTAGCAAGGAGTCACCATCACCTTCCTTTTAGAGCAGAAATGGCAAAAGTCTGGTGTCATATGGAAAATATCATACCTGCTATTGTTATGCCTTTTTGTGCCTATGACAGACATTGAAAATCAGTCCTCACTCTCTTTCCAGATGAGCCAGGAAAATCGGACTCTTCTCACCCTGCACTCTGGAGAGAACGCTCTCCCACAGCTCGAGCGGGCAGTCGGATGGACAGAGCTTATCTGCACCCACGGCCTTCACTGAACTGAGCCTCTCCTTGCTGCGCCAGGCCCTTGTTCCTGGGCCACACCTGCCTTGCTGCCTAGGTGCACAGTCCAACTCTGCCTAGGCACTGGGCATGGTCACATGCACTCGGTGATGCCTGACTTGATGTTCCACAAGGATGCAGCAAGGCAGTGTCACTGTCCCACTCCTTGAGCAGACACAGCACAGTGTCATGCATAGCAGGTGAACTCCAAATACCACTCCCTCCTCTGCCTTCCACTTGGCAGAGAGTCAAAGTGACTTCCTCAAGGTCACACACTGCAAAGTCACCCTGTCACTGCAGTGCTCCTCTATCTCTGACACACCTGAGTACTTGTTTTTGGCTTTCTAATTTTCCTAGCTCCTTCAAGAAGGATTTATCCTGCTTCCTCAAGTCACTTTGGGGACTGACATCCTTCTTAAATGTCTCCAGCCTCCTAACTGCTCACTGGCCACACAAGACATTTTTTTTAGCCCATTGACAATGTCCTGCTTGCTCTCCCCTGGCTCTGTGCCTTTGCACAGCTGTTCCTTCCAATGGGAAAATTTCACCTTCTCTTCACTGGCTGCTTCTTAATCTTCCCTTAGTTATAAGTTTAAATGTCCCTCCTTCCAGGAAGCCATCCCTGACGACTCCTTTTCCTCCCCAGACAGGCTCATCTATCTGTTCAGACTCTGTTTCCCTGGTGCCCTTCCTCTCAAGTCACCTTTCTCCCCTCTGTTTCAGCTTTAATTGCTTGTGCTTAGTGTTTCTGGGAGCTCGGTGAGGAAGGCAAGGACACCTTTATTGTGCACCTCATCTCGTCAAGGTGCCTAATCCCTAACCAACTCAATAATAAATAATATTTGAGCAGAACATTCTGAGAAGCGCTATGCTCCATACCATTGCTGATTATTTCAAATGTGTAACTCACTTCCTTCCTCCCTGCAAGGGTTGCCAAGTAAACAGGTGAATTTCACAAGTCCTATCTGATTCAAATCCTGGATTCAGTCCCTTTACATTTCATAGAGTTCTTGACTTCTCTCACCAGCCATGCTGGGCCATTATCTGGGTAATATGTGCGTAGGGAGACCTCTTGCTATTCCCACGGAGGCTAATCATTTATAGATGTTGTGTTCAGGGGGCAAAAGAACCAATCCTAGAGCAGACAAAAAGTGTATTCTCTCTTTTTTTTATTGCATCTCCCTGTTCACAAGCAGCAGAAGTGGTATTTTAAGACCTCAGATAACAGCAACATGGGCCACATGAGGCTGTCACAGCAGAGCTGAGTTGGAGCCAGGAGGTCTGGGTTCTAGTCTCACGCTACCTGTGAGCTCTCCCACAAGGCTTTCAACACTGCTCCCTTACTCATGGGGAAGAGAACAAATAGGCTGGCAATAGGAAAGTACTTCCAAAAGTAAAACACACAAATCGAGGTAACAGCCATGATCATAACTCAACTATATTAAAATTAAAACTTCCACAGTGGTGTGCACCGGCGCAGATGTGGGGGTCGGGAGTGTTACCCATTTTTGTGCTTTGGACACATCTTGACACACCTCCGATAGCAAGGGGCCTTCACACGGCAAGAGGTGAGTACTGGCCCACCAGCCATTGTCCTTGTGTTTTGAGCCTCTTTTTGAAGGAGGTCTGAGGAGAAGGAATTTCAGGCTAAATTATCTCTATCTTTTCTTCCAGTACATCCTGTGACACCCAGCTTAGGATGGGGCACCTAGGAAGGAATCAATCAAGAATCACCTCTGGCTAAGCAGGTCCATGCTGGGAATGCTACTGGATCTGTTCCCACTCACCATACTGTGCGGCCATGTGTCCAGCGGTCTCTCTCCTGGCCTCCTCTGTGAGTGCCCATTTCACAGAGCAGCTACTAAGCCCAGAGAGTCAGATCTGTGTGGAAAGCACATGGCAGGGATGTGGCGCCCTGGACAGGAGCCATGTGGTCCTGTGCATGCTTTTCATTTTGCTCCTAGCTCTAGCAGGACAGAAACCTGGGAGTGCCACTGGTCTCCTGTCCGTGCCAGCCCTAAAGACATTAGACACATACACACATGCACACACCCCCACACACGCACCTCTTGTCCTTGGTGGTAGGGGCCCCATGGGAGGCCACTGGACTCTATTACATGGAGACAACACAGGCACAGGTGGCTCTGCTGCTTGGGAAGGGAAGGCAAAGAGGAGAGAAGAAAAACCAACAGAGAGAGCAGGGGGTGGGCAGTGGCTTGATGAACCTACCCTAGGTTCCCAGGCAAATGAAGCAAAGAATGGGAACTGGATGTGATGGCGCATATCCCTCCAGTGGACTTGTGCTCTCTTAGCTGGTTTTGGTTTCATTTGGAGAAAGGTGACTGTCCTGGCTTTCAGGTGTTAGGCTGGTGCAGGTCAGTTCATACTAAAGAGAGCAGGAACAGAGGCCCCCATGAGAGCCAGGAGAGAGAAAGGGCTCTTCTGGGGTGCCTAGGGTGGTGAGGCCAGGCTCTGCAGAGCTGTCTGAATTTGGGGCAGCCCACCCAGGCATTTGCTGGGCCTCAGGATATTCTAGGGGACCCCTAAGTGAGGAAGGGGATCCTGACCCAGCAGGCCAAGAGCTATGCATGGCAAGGCCTACTTAGGGCCAAGGAGAAGTTCTTCCTCCCAAATAATTAATGGCAGCCGCTGCCATCATTGCAACTGGAGTCCTCTCCTTCCGTGGAGAGCAGAGCTAGAAGCCAGTCTTGCCCCAGGGAGTGGGGAAGGAGGGCATTCCAAAGTGACCCTGTCCCCATGGACAGCCTGCAGGGTGGTGCCCAGCACTGCACCTGGCCTCTGGGGTCAAGCTAGTGTTTGCTGGGTAAGGTAAGCTCACTCCTTGTAGTCTGAGGACAACCGGGTACAAAAGCTGTCTCCTCAGGTGTAACCATCATGATGAATGACTCCCAGCATGCAGATGGCCTTATGTTCACACATATCCATGGGAAGCCAGACACTCAGAATCCTGACACAAGCCAGGGTGGGGGCCCAGGGTTGAAGAGGAAGAGCGAGGGAGAAACAGCGAGGAGATCGGGGAGGGACAGTGAGGAGGGAGAAAAGGAGAAGGGGAAGGGGATGCAGGAGTAACGGGAAGAAAGAAAGTGGGAGAGAGGACGGCGGGGGCCTCACCTCCCTCCCCAGAGGCAGCCACCTGTCTTCTTCTTGAGTAGCCTGGGTGTCATTAGCACTTGGCACATGCTGGCTAGCTGGCTATCCTCACTGCCCGGGAGTCTCTCACACACACACTGATCAAATCCTCACTGCAGAAAGTGCTGGAGCCTTGGCACAGCAGCAGCAGAACCGCACAACACCGCACGATGGCCTGACGTGTGAGGTCCTGTCTGGGGGTTTGCCCAGGCACAAGCAGTCTGGGGCCAGGAACCAGATTTCACCCACACAAGGTGGGCAGTTAGCTGGGAGCCCAGGACAGGTCTGTGCCCCTGCCAAGCCAGTCAAATGTTTGGCAGGCAGTGGGCTGGCCGGTGACGCAGGAAAGCATTCCTTTGCCTCTCCCTCTCTCTGCACACTGCAGATAAATGAACTTCGGGATCAAGGAGTCCTGGAAAACCAGCCCAAGCCAGGTCTGGAATTATGACCCAGAGTCATCACATGAGGAGAACAAGAAGGAAATCAGTGGGTCAGGGCCAGGGACTGCCTCAGGAAGATCTCAGCCACCCCCAGGCTCATGTGCAGACCTTGCCTCCAAGTGACCCTCACCCCTGTGCTACTGAGCTAGGGCAACTTGGGCTTGATGGAGAAGGTGTGGAGGACGCCCGTGGGTGTCAAGGCCACAGCTTTCCTCTGGAGTATGAGAGAAGGGCCGAAGGCTGAAGAGGCAGAGGGGTGGGTCCAGGTAGCCTGGGATGGGGCGTTGGCTCTCTCAGCAACCATCGCTTCCTATCTGGAGCAAGCTGGTGAAATGACTGCTCACCAGGCAAGGCAGGAGAGGAGAGGGCCCCCAACATTTGGGGCAACGTTTGCGTGGAAAAAGGTTGCTTTTAGACCCAATAATCTCTATGTCATCACTAACAAAATCCTTTTCTGTCTGCAGGTGGTGATCAAAGTTGTTTCTAGTTCTGAATCTATTTTACCCACCAAAATTGCAAATTAGAGTCCCAAGTGTGGGGAGACATGGAGTCAGCAGGGCACCCAAGAAGCCTGGCCCAGGAGATTGTGGCCTTGTGCAGCACTGAGCCCAGTGTCTCTGGAAAGATCTGGCCAACCAGAACCGAGATGGAGGTTTGAGACCAGGCCTATCCTCATCCCTTTGTTCTGCTTTCTAAGGCCAGCGTCTCTTCCACAACAAACAAAGGGTGAAACAGGACTCTGACTTGATAGAGATCTCTTCACCCCGTGGATCATTCTGTTCTGACTCAGAGATGACTGCAGAAAGAGATAGTGTCCCCGCTTCACTCCCACATTAGCCTTTGAGTTGTCAGGAAAAAAGCAAAAGACTAGGAATAAGGCCCTGGATCGTGGTGCCACCTCCGCCCAAGGCCTTGCCACCAGGCCCCTCCGAGGGTTCAGGGAAGGTAAAACCCTCCCTTGGCATAGGGCACTCTGTCCCCGCTCCTTCATCCGCACTGAGCAGGTTAGGTTGTGGATATTTGCCAACATCCACATTCTGCACTGTGCCAACCTTTTGTCCCCACTGCAGCAGCAGGGTGGTAAAACCTTTTGCTTTTGTTCTCCTGCGGCAAGAGCACTGCAGAATCGAGGCATCCCTCAGGAAACATGCTCCGAATAAACCTCCAAAGGTTCCTTCCGCTTCTGCCACCTCTTGTACCCACTCCAATTCATCCTCCTTTCTGCTATAATTATCTCTAAATCACATCTATTTATTCCATTTGCATATATATATATATATATATATTTGAGGCAAGGTCTTACTCTGTAATTCATGCTGGCATTGAACTCATTATGTAGCCCAGGCTGGCCCTGAACTCATGGTGATCCTCCTGCCTCAGCCTCCCAAGTGCTGGGATTACAGGTTTGTGCCACCATGCCTGGCTCTTTTCCTATTTAAACATGTTTTGGTTAGCTCTCTGCTGCCCAGAGATCCATGCCCGAGCTCCTCTCACAGCCCCCATATTGCAGATTAGACCTTCATCTGTATTCCTACCTCTCCTTAAGCTGCACCCCACACACCAGCCACACAGCTTGGTGTGATCTTCCCTGATTCACCACATTCCCAGCACATGTAGGTCCATCTGCATGTGACCCTATTTTCTTTGTGCTTGGAGCAACTCCATTTGTGGTATGCCCAGGGAAAGGCCATCTTCAGAGAAAACTTTTCCTTCCAGCTTAGGGTACACAAGGCACACTCCTACAGTCAGCCCATGGGATTCTGTCTTTCCAGGGGGGTCTTCCTTCCCTCTAGACAGGGAATCCCGAGAGCAAAATCATGGTGGCTGGTTCAACCTTACTCCCTCAGCCATACATAGTTCCTGGCATGTAGTAAATGTTCAGTAAAATGTTGATGACTAAATGAAGGTGAGGAGAAGGGGTGGAAATGGGGCTGAGGACTTGAGAGTGGAAAAATGGAAGTGGTGCTTTGGGAAGTGATTCCTAAAGGTGCACTCCCCTGGAGGGACGACTTCTAGGGGAAGTGTGTCTGTTTGATAGGATGAGAGCAGGAAGTCTGAAAGAGAGCAATATGAGGGAGCAGTTGATGCCTGGGCTTAGAGACTGGGGCAAAGAGCAGCCAACCGTGAGGTCAGGTAGCTTAGCAGAATGGGGGTGGGGGAGACACTACAGTGTGTTGGGAGGGAGAGGTCTGGAGTTTGGAATGCAACTGTGATCAGAGGAGGTACTTGACCAGTAGAATTCTGGCCTCTGCACACTTGCTTGCAGGTCACATGCAGGCAGGGTATCAACAACAGGGCAGATACTGGAGGCTTAAGCAAAACCAAGCCTAGAGAGCCACTGCACACCATTCCCTTGGCCACTCATTTATTTTTTTCTTTTCTGGCTTTCAGATCATCACACTGACCAACCCCAGATGCTAAATGAAGGCTGTTTACCAAGACTGAGTACAAGCGACACCCTCCAGCTCACTTCTCTACTTCGCTTCTTCAGGAGCAGCCACACAGCAAGATACCATGGGGCTTATGAACAATTTTGAGTACGTCCTCTTTCTGAATTGTTTTGGCTGATTCTTCTGGAAGCCTTAGCTGCTATAGAGAACTCTTTTATGGTTTGGTAGCCCCATGGATAGCAATAAAATTAAGATGAAAACACATTTGCAAAGCAACTTTCCAGTGTCCAAAGCACTTGCTTATAGTATTATTTAATATTTAATACTCTCATGTAATATTTATTGAGCATCATTATGTACTAAGCAGTGGGAAGCCAGGAACAAATAAAACAGACCCAGGCCCTGGGCCCATGGAACTTATAGTCAGGGTACAGGGGCTGATGTGACAAGAATAATGCATGTAGTGGCTGCAGTTGACCACAAATATGATAAATGCCTGGTGGAAATGTCCAAGATGCTAAGGGTCAAGAAGGCAATTACTTCGAGAGAAAATGGCAGGGGCCCTGAAGAAGTGACATTTAAATTAAGACTTGACCAGTGAGTTGAGACTAAGAGAAAGTACACTTTGGGCAGAGGGTCAGCACATGACCTTAAAACTTCTGATATTGGAGGATCAAAGAGGAAGAAGAAAGGAGGAGGAGGAGAAGAAGGAGGAGGAGGCTTCCTGTTCTGATGCACCTAGACAACTGCAGACCATTGCAGGGCCTGATGAACAGTCCTTGCACAAATCCACCCCTGCAGTTCCATCTCCACTTTACAAATGGGGAAACCGGGGTGTAGATTTGTTAAACAACTTGCTCAAGTCTACACAGCTGGAAAGTGGCAGAGATAGGCTTCATATCCCAGCAGTCTGTCACCAGGCCCTGAAACACTAGGCTCCACTGCCAGAGTGAATTAAATTCCCCTTCCTAAAGGCTGTCCTGGCAATTAAGACTACAGGGTCAATGTGCCAAGTGCCACAAACAAATTGTCATCAGCTTTCCAAGTGCCTATACCTTTAAAAACAGACTGCCCTTCTCCTGGTCTGTTTCATTTTGTGAGGCAGGGACAGCAATCAGATTGAAAACCAAGAAAGATAACTGTGGCTCCCACTGCCAGTATGAAGGGGCTATATGTAGCATTTAATAATCACATATGAAGATGTGTGGATTTTCCTCCAATCTATCCTCCAATCCCAACATAGAAAAATCATCTCTGCCAATTTCTAAGGGCATTTTGGTATCACATTTACATTCATTGCTCATCTTTAATCTCATAGCTTTAAATATCCAGCAGAAATCTCTCTCAGCTTCCCAGAGCCTTTTGCCTTTTGCCATATCCCACCTGCCATCATTCCTTCCTTGCCACTCAGCAGTTCCAATCTGGTGTCTACTTTCCCTCCTTCTACCTCTATTCAGGCCCCTACCAGACCAGCTGAGAGCAGCTCTCCTGTCTCCCAGAAGCGCCTTGGGTGTTGCTTCCAGGGGGAGACTGTTGCCCCAGCAACCCAAAGTGAACATTATTTCACACTATCACTTTCTCTTCACCTCTTCCCTCTCCCTGCCCAATGGAATTATCTAGGCCAGGTCTCCTTCTCCAATGCAGAAATCCCTAGAATTCTTCTTGGGCTCAAGTCCTACTGGGAAGCAGCTCAGGTGTTGTACTGAGATGTGCACCAAGCAGATATTTTTCTCCCCTTCCCAATGGGTCTATAAGTCAATGTAAAACTGTAACACTGAAGAGAACAGGAAGGAAATGATCAGAGAACAAGCAATTTCAATGCATTTCAGAAAGCTGAAGAATACAAAAATCTCAGCTCAGAATGCACGTGAGGTGGGGCCAGGTGCCAGGGGCAGCTTCGGAGGATGCTGCTGGCCTCTTGACACATGGAAAGCCCCCAGCCCGAGATCAGCAAAAGCAAAGGCCAGCAGGCCAGAGGGGCTTAGACTGGGATGACTTGCAGTTTGTGAATGAAACCACTGTACTGCCCTCTCTTCCCTGCCCACCAGCTCCTCTCCCCCAGCCCATCTTCTGCATTTAGAAAAGTGGGCAATTCTCTCCCAGCCCATCCCCTTCTTTAAACCCTGAGTGGCGAGTCTAAAGGACAGCGTTCAGAGGTGCAATAAGGAATGGGATGTGAGTTAGAAAGGAAGGACTCTTTATCGCCTTTCTTTAAAATGCATAATGTAAATGCTACTTACTAGTTTTTAACTTTTAGAATCAATCTATGGTTAAGTGGGCCACAAAATGTAAATGTTAGGAATTTTGACAGTGTGGAAAAAAAAGAGATTCTGTAGAAAAAAATGTTGCAGAGATGGAAGAGAAGAAGGAGAGAAGAAAAAGACATAATATTCTTATACTGAGTTGAGAATTACTGTTTAAAGCTGATGAAGAAATGAAAGTTTAAAATAATGAATGTTAGTACCTAAGGCTAAAGTATAATAAATATAAGCCCTTCAAAAAGTGATAATTATTATCAAAACCAAAGATGGTGACCATACTGCTTACTTCCTAGAGAGAGAAGTAATAAGGATTCACCAGAGAACAAACCCATGACATAATATCAGGTTAATGGGGAAACAAGCAGAACGCTCTCCCATTTTAATTATTCTTTTCTCTGTCTTGTTCTTTTTTATTAAATAAAAAATAAAACAAACAAAAAAGGCAGATAAAGTTTATTATGAAAAGATACGGAAATAATCAGCAAAATAACTAAAGAAAGAAAATTTGGGCCTGAAAGTTTGGGGCCAGGATGGGATAGAGGACAGCAGCTTTTCATTATAGGCCTCTTTTTTTTTTTTTTTGGTACCGGGGATCAAACTCAGGTCCTTGCACTTGCACAGCAGGCAACGAAACCACTGAGCTAAATCCCCGGCCCTACGCCTCTTTTGAGCTTTTTTGAAAAGGTTTTTTTTTTAATTGGCACTGGGGATTGCACTCAGGGATTCATACCTTCTAGGCAAGTGCTGTAGCCCTGAGCTATACTCCAAGCCCTTGGTCTCATTGAAAAAAACCATAGTTGGGCCAGGGATTTAGCTCTGGTTCCGCTACCTGCCTCGTAAGCGGAAGATCCCGAGTTCGATCCCCAGTACCAAAAAAATAAAAACAACCTTAGTTGGATAGATTAGTTAGAAAGGTCTAGGAGTCACCCACTTACCAATGGGCCTTATGGTCATTGGGGAAAAATAGGAAAGATGTTCCTAAGGTGGAAGGCTTTCTCTGGCCAGTAGAGCAAGATGCTGTGAGGGGCCTAGCTTTTGGAAACCTACCTGGAATGATTAATCTTGAATGTCAAATTGGTTGAGTTAAGAAAATAGTAAAGTACCTTTCTGGGTGGATCTGTGAGGGTGTTTCCAGAGATGCCTGTCACCTAGGACCACAAACTGATGGGAGAGAAACTCGAACTGAATATTAGCAGCACCATCCAATAGGGTGGGGCTTACATGGAACCAAAGCAAAAGGAGGAAGTGGCTAGCACGTGTTCTTTCTGGTTCTTTCCTTCTTTCTGTGCTTCCTGGCTGCCATGAGGTGAGCAGCTTTTCTCTGCCACACCTTCCACCACGATGTTTCTGCCTGGCCATGAGACTAAAAGCAATGGGACCAACCAACCATAGGTCCATTTTGGCTCTGAAACTGTGAGCCAAAATAAACTTTTCCTCCTCTGTTTTCTCTGGTATCTGTCAAAATGATGAAAGTTTGAATAGCACACTACACCTCTTGTCAGCCACAGCGCTCTTCCCCCATAGCCCATCCCATCCTCTTCCTCATCCTCTCCTCCTTAGGTCCCCTTCACCTTTTAATCTAATGATTCTCAAACTGAGATGCATGCATAATAGAATTCCCTGAGCAGTTTCTAAAAGTTCAAATGCCTGAACTGTTCCCTGATTAGTAAATCAGAATTTTTGGAAGGTGGTTTCCGCAGGCGATTTAAATGTGCAGCCAAGTCTGAAGGCCACAGGAAGAAGATGAAGGCAGCAAGAAGATGAAGGCTTGCAGAGCAGTGACTCTCATGAAAAGCACTTTGTCCAGAGGGAATGATTTTTTTTCCCCTTCTTCAGATAATCATGGAGTGCTCTGGTAGGTGCATCTCTCTCTCTCTCTCTCTCTCTCTCTCTCTCTCTCTCTCTCTCTGTCTCTCTCTGTTAAGGCCAGTGGAAGGCATGAGAGGAGCCCCCACCACTCCTGCTTCCTCAGCAAGATCACCCATAGTATGTTTTGTAAACAAGAAGAGACTATCTGAAACCAGGGCCAAATGAGTTAGGGTCCTACTAGCTTCAAGCTTCTTCACAGTTCAGTCACAGAGAGTGACAGGAGTGAGAAGGACCCAGACATGGCCCCTGAATAAGCACCCTGCCCATGTGAACCACTACCTAGAGCACTAGGTCTCCAACTTCAGGGAGCACTGGCCTCCCCTGGAGGACTTGCTGCCACACAGATGGCTAGGCCTGAGCTGGGCTTCCTGGTTCAGTGGGTCTGGGGTGTGGCCTGAGAACCTGGATTCCCAACAAGTTCCTAGGGGGTGCTAATGTTGCTGGTACAGGGACAGGAGCGGGGAGGGTGGGTGGCATGGTAGGTGCAGATATCCCCTTTCCTAAGGAACAAAGAACATAAAGTCAGAGCTGGGGTGTAGTTCAGTGGTACAGCACTTGCCTAGGATGCTTGAGACCCTGGGTTCTATCATTAGCCTTATATAAAGTAAAAAAAAAGAATGTAAAGACAGTCAGCAAGAGTGTGATGGGTGCAGCAGCCCCTCTGGCCTCACTGTGAAGGTGCAAGACTCAGAATGGGGGCTAGTTACCAACAGCCTCTACAGGGCGCTAACCATCTGGGACCACCTGGGCTTTGAACAGGCCAGAATCCGATCACCACATTCCCCTCTCAGTGTTGCTACCAGTCTGATCCCAGGGCCCAGCAACACTGAAATGGTGAAAAAAAACCCCAGCTAACCAAGTGAGGGACATGTGTTCTATCTAGGGATGCCAATCTCAAAAAGCGTTTCTACTTAGGTATCCCTGGATTTATATTTTAGGGCAAAGTTGCTCCTGGAAACAACTCCCTGCTAGTCCTAACAGCCTTTGAGATCAGTCAATGCCTTGAAGGGATTTTTCCACTACATATATTGGGGTGATCATTTTATAAAATGAGATGGAAATGCATACACCAGCAATGTTTTTTCTAAATCAAATTTAGAGTCAGTACCTTACAATTTAATTTAGAATGATCAATTGAGCAATCACCCAAAACTTATACCCTAAAATCCCCTGGGGTGAAATTCTTCAGTTCTGGTGCATAGGCTAGCTTTCCAAGTCTTCAAGTAAATTTCCTCTTCCCAAATATACAAGAATATACTTCAGCTGATGGGCAAAGAAATCGGGAGCTGGGGGCAGGTAATTAGCAAGTTCATTAATTAGAATACTGGTTGTACTTCTTCTATAACAGTTATCATTTGCTTATTTTAATTACAATCCCCTGCTGTTTGCTAAAATCATTACTGGTCATCAATACATATATTATTACGCTTGCAGGGCCACAAACATATTTTGTCTTACATGTAAAAATACAACTTATATAGACTGCTAGCTCTGTTAGCTCTCAAAACACATTTAAAAAAACAAAATCTTACAGGAATATATAAATATATAAATATATAAAATATATAACTATATAATAAAATATATAAAGTATATAAAATATGTATACATTCATAAATACATAGAAATGTATATATAAACCTCATTCCATTAAATATTATATATATATATATAAATTCCCTACATTTTTACTTTAATTATTTCATGACAAAGACAGTCGGTGAGAATACTGAATGTGATTTTTTGTAATACTCAGTTTATTTCTAAATTTTGTTTACTTGTATACTATGGAGAAAATTCTGATCCATAGAGATTATATCATGGCAAATATTGTAACAGCTTGTCTTTTTTTTAACAGTTTACATTGGAAATCTCAAGTTATTTTTAAGTTCAAAATAGATGGCAGAATAAACTTTGAGGACAGCTAAAAATCAAATTAACACATTAGGGTTTCAGGTAAAATTTGATAAACAACACATTTGAGAGTATTATTTTGGGTATAATTTTTAAGCAGATAAAAATATTTAACAGAAGTTCAAATCTAGTATCTGTGAAATACCAAAGCACCTTTTAAACACAAGTTAAAAACTATAAATCTATATGAACTGCTTTACAGATGAAAAACAGGCTCAAGAAAAGGAGATCTATCCAAATCTCACTGGGAATTTAGTGACAAAGTGAGGTTAGAACCAACCTGTCCACCCAATATGCTCTATGAGAGATTAAGAGGGTTAGTAGCCGGGGCTCAGAGCCAGATTTTATGTGTCACAAACAGGACTTCTCATGGAACCACTTTTTTTCAGGTGATAGTTTAAACGGTTTTCCTAAAATTGACAAATAATTATCTTTGGCATTAGCAAATTTAAAATAACTACACTTATTTGGGAATTTGCAAGAAATCTTTGCTGTGGGACATTAAAGCTTTTTCTTATTTTTCTAGCTACACTCATAGTAGGCTACACCATCATTCTCTAAGTGGTCTTCGCCTTTCCTGGCTGCTCAGGCACTAACACCTCCACCTCTAAGTGTGTGTGTTCGTCCTGCCAATGAAAATAGCCATAATTTCTGATCCTTTAGCAAGGTCATCCACACAGTTTGTGTTCTTTTTTCCTTTGGTAAACAAGAAGTATGTTCTGGCAACTGGAGCCAGTTGAGACTGAAGTATAAGCCCCAGTTTCCTTGGTGAGATCCCAAGTGACAGAGCATGGCCCTGGAACACCCATACTGCTGATTTGGACCCAGGGGGTAAAGGGCCCATTTTGTAGTACATCTCTGGTTGTCAGTTTCCTTCCAAACACTGCATGGCTATAGGAACTTTTCTATTCACAGTGTGGATGTTTTTGCTGCTTGTCCTTTTGGTTCCATATGTGCGTATAAAAAGAACACTCATGTGCATGGATTTATATAAATAACATGGGCTCTGCCCAAGACTCCCACAATGAGTCATCTTTCACCAATGTTCACTTCTAGAATAAAAGGTTGGTGGCTCATTTGAACTGATTCTATTAGGAGGTCAAAAGAATGTTAGATAGCTATAAATACCAGATGCTGACACCAATTCAGACCTCTGGTTAGTTGATATTAGAGATAATTATTAACAGAGCAGATTACATATAAATAGCATAGATTTCCCAAGATAGACACTAGTCTTGCTGTTCTGAGGTTCCTAAAGGGGTATCCTACCAGGTGATTTAATTAAAGGAATAAACTCAAAACTATCCCAATATCCAACCAGGAAGGAAAGGGAGAGAACGTTATATTCAAAAACCACATTTAAGGCCATGGAAAATGTGTATGATATAGCTGTGAGTGATGGAAGGTAACTAAGTAATTCATAGTATATTTTGTTTGCTTTAAAACTGCACGGAATAAAACTGGGAAGCGTAGTTATAACATTGTGATGGTTTCTTGTGAGTGGCAGATTACAGACTTTTTTTCCTCTATAATGTTCTGCATTTTTCTTTCAAATTTTCTTCAATAACCATATGTAATTTTACAACCAGAAAAAATTTAATAAAAGTGATTGAATACTAAAATTACAGCTTTTTCTCATTTCTCCCAAAGCTCCTTAATAAAACATCAAGTTCTCAGCGCCTACTCAATGAATGACCATGGAAAAGAGTCCTCGAAGTGCAAACTACACACAGAAAAGGCAGATGACAGATTCCCATCTCAAAATTAACTACTCTGGCTCAGGTTTAAAGATTTTCCTTTCCTGATTCACTCCCATTTCCAGTCATCACCCTTGGCACCAGCCCATAGGGAATTACTTCCAATGCTCCAAGGCTGCCTGCTTCCACCCACAGGCAGGCTTTGAGCTGTGTTCTGCTCCATTCCTCAGATTTCTGAAGCAGCAAGGTCATTTTAGGTCTGGGCATGAATGCACTCCCTCCCGATTTAGGAGGCAGATGTTCTCTGTCATGCACCTGGCCACCTCATGACTTCCCCAGGTTGTCCCACAGAGGTCTTCCCCACCATGGGAGGTCCATGGGTAGGCTCAGAACCCTGGCTCTGTTATTTTCTAGCATGGGACCTGGCTCTGCTATTTTCTAGCTCTTTAGCACTGCTGAACCTGAGATCCTCCTCTGAAGAATGGTGATCACTAAATCTACTTCCCATACAGCGTAGAGGTTGGAGATAATGTCCCAAAAGGACTGGGATTCGGGCCTGGCAGGTAACAGGTACCCAGGTGACAGCAGATTCTTTAGGGTCAGGATACCTCTGTGCTGCTGCTCAGTTCTTCTCCCTTCTGGAGTCTTTTTTTCCTTCAGTCTTTCTGTAAAAATAAGCCCATGTTTCTTTTCACATTCACCTCACCTTACTATAGAATATCCTTGTTAACTCAACAGAGGTGACTTATGTTTCCACCCTCCCAGCTCCTCTTGAGTGGTTCACTTACAACCTGCTGCAACTTTGGGGAAGTGGCTTCCCAGGAGGAAAAGTGAAGCCCAGCAGTAAACCTAGGAAACTTCGGGGTACAGCAGCATTAGATACTTCTGAGATGCCTGTGGCTGTTTTACTAGAAACGCTGATGTCTCCACTAGTCAGATGCAACAGGAAGGAGAGACTGCCTTACTCTGGAGGAAGGATAAATTCACTTTTTTTGTTTTTCAGTGCTGGGGATTGAATCCAGGGCTTCATGCATGCTAGGCAAATGCTCTACCACTGATTACATTCCCCCAGCCTGTAAATTCACTTTGAAAGGCAAGCTAAAGTTCTTGGGTAAATATGCCATCCAAGTTTGAAGGATTGTATTTTATCAGAATGGTACCTTTCTAAGACTTCAAGGCCTCAAGTATTAACTTGGAGGACTGTAAACCATGCCATAAGCAATCTTAAATGAGGGAGAGGTTTTTCTGCTCTAGAGATAGCTGCCAGATTCTATCCAAGGCTCACTTGTGTATCGCCAGCAGGACATTCCATCCCATCCCTACCCAGGAAAAGAAGGGTGGATGTAAAATGAGGACAGGCAGAGAAAGGGGAAGGACCAGCACTAACAGAGGTGGCACTTGACACACAATGTCCTTGAAGGTACAAAAAAATCCACTTGTTAGGGACTAAATTGTGATCCCCAAGTTCATATGTTGATGCCTTAACCCCCAGTATCTCAGAATATGACTATATTTGGATATAGGGCCTTTAAAGAGGTAATTAATGTAGTCATTAGGGTGGACCCTAATTTATTATGACTGGTATTTTTATTAGAAGAGGTGCTTAAAGCCAGGCACAGTGACACACACCAGTAATCTCGGTTACTTGGGAGACTGAGGCAGGAGGAACACAAGTTTGAAGCCAGAAATGGGCAACCCAGCAAGACTGTGTCTCAAAATAAAAAGAAGGGTAGGGATGTAGCTCACTGGTACAGCACTCTTGAGTCCTATACCAAATATTGAGAGAGAAAGTGACAGAGAGAAAGAGAGAGAGAGAGAGACACTATAAGGCATTGAAGAGACCCAGACTGAAGGGCATTAAGACAGACAAGAGAAAGCTACCTGCAAGCCAAGAAAAGACCTCAGCAGAAACCGCCCTTGCTGACACCTTGATCTCACCCTCCAGCCTCCAAGAGCTATGGGAAAATAAATGTTATTGTCTGTGACATTTTGATACAGTGATTCTAGCAGACTCAGACAGCCCTGAAGTAGGTCCTATTCCCATTTTACACCTGGGAAACAGGTGCACAGAAGTAGCCTGGCTGGGCCCACACAGCTAAGTAGCAGATTTGGTCCTCTAACCAGATCTGTTTGACTCCAAAACCTGTTTTCTGTCATCTTCATGAGGTGACTAAGAGGGGAGGCTTTGAAGAAAATGTTCTTGCATCCAATTCCTGGCTCTGTAGCTTTGGGCAAATTGCTGAACCTTACTGTACCTGGGTTTCAACATCTGTAAAGTGGGGCCACATAAACATCTTTATTTTGTTTGCTTATGGAGGGGGTTAAATAATTTTAAAATGAACTAACAGAGTATATGTAAAATACTTAATTCTTAAGCCCTGGTATGTGCTCAATAAATATTAGCTAGTATTAATATGACATTATTGTTGCTATTGTCATTTTTATTACTGAGGAATCCTCATTAATCTGGTCCAAACTTCTCATTTTACACAATCAGTAAAGTGAGGCCCAGGGATGGGAATATCTTCAAACATCACAAAACTAGGTAATTGAGATCTAGTCCCAATTTCTCTCCATTGTTTAAGAAAGGCTCAAAGAAACAAATATTGGTGCAAATGGGAATGGGACCAAAAGATATTGAGAGGCAAGAGGGAAAGGAAGGTGATGTACAAAGAAATCAAATGTGTTATGTATATGTACCAACTCCCCATAATGAATATAATCACTTTTTACTGCAAACATGTACTAATAAAAATAAAAACTAAAAAGAAAGAAAGAGGGCCGGGGATTAGCTCAGTGGTTCCCCTGCCTGCCCTGCAAGAGCAAGGACCTGAGTTCAATCCCCAGTATGTAAGAAAAAAAGAAAGAAAGGAAGAAAGAAAGAAAGAAAGAAAGAAAGAAAGAAAGAAAGAAAGAAAGAAAGAAAGAAAGAAAGATTGGGATGCAGGGTTTTATCTCTAGCAGGTTTCAGGTTAGGGAGGTTTGTGGAGGAACAGGGGCAACCAGGAGACTGACAGGTGTCTGGAGCCTTGCCCTGGGGCTCATGTTCTCATCTGGCAGAAATAACCCTCATACCCTACCTGGTCCCCCAGGATTACAGGGAGGCTACAGACACTGAAATGTGTAAGCACTTGCATGACATAAGGCATTATGATGTGAGACTCGAAACTGAAAAGAACAACTGCTAACAACACTGATGGGTCAATGAGGGGAGAAAATAGAGGACACTAAAGCCTTAAGAATTCAGCTGTAGGGCCAGGGATTTAGCTCAGTGGTTTCGCTGCCTGCTGTGCAAGCGCAAGGACCTGAGTTCGATTCCCTAGTACCAAAAAAAAAAAAAAAAAGAATTCAGCTATAGGGAAGTTCTGGAGAGAAGAACACACATCAAAAGGTTCCCATACAAAAGCAATTGGTGGATGTGCATATTAATAGATCTTTAGGAGGCTGCTGAACATAGGGCAAAGCAGACATATCATGTGGAATGGTTTTTTAAACTGGGCTGTTAAGAACCACATGGGTCTCAGGCAGGAGAAGTAGCCCCTGCCCAAGGAGCAGGACAGAAGAAGCTACCTGGTCACAGAGCAACAAGACCAGTGAGGTCTGGAGCTGTTCTGAAAAAACATTCAGGTGTTCAGCTGACAGATATTTGCTAAGCACTTTCTTAGTGGCCATGCCCTCTGCTCAGTACTGGGGTTAAAATGAGCAAAGTCAGACATAGCTCCTGCTTTGATGGGGTTCAGTCAGATGAGGCAGAAAGACATGGATGCAAAAATCACACAAATGGAAGGGGAGCTATAAACTGAGAGTGAGCCTGATGTATACTAGCACATGACAAAGAAATTTGTGGCTGGGGCTTGAGAATGCTTTACCAAATTAGAGGTCCTTAAGCTGAGAACTGAAAATTTAGCAGCAGTTAACTAGGCAAAGAAAGAGATAGGAAGAGTGTTCCGGACTAGGAGAAACAGATGCAGAAAGGCTCCAAGGATGAATGGCGACAGAATTCAGGAAGTATGAGAAAGCTAAAATGGATGAAATGCAAAGAATACAGCAGAGTGAAGTGGACTGAGACTGTGAAAGTAGATCTATAGTTAGGTGGACCAGACTGCAAGGCATGTGGGCCTGACTGTGGGGCCCTGTGTACTAGACCATAGGGACCCATGGTCCAGACCGTGCAGTCTTAGAGACCAGGCCACAAGGTCTTTTGGACCAGGTAATGGGATTCTGTGGCTTAGAACACGAGGTCTTCTGGATCAGATCATGGGGATGCATAGAGCACCCCACAGGGGCCCATTGCACCGTATCACAAGGATTTTATAGACCAGGCTACAGGAACCTGTAGACCAGGCCCTGGGGGGCATTGCGGAGCAAACTATGGATCTTGTGGGTCAAATTAAGGAATCTAGGCTTTCTACAAACAACAGAAAGCTGTTCAGGAACTTTAATCAGTGGACTGCAGGATCACATTTGCATTCTGAAGGGATAGTTTTGATTGCAGTGTGGAGAACAGGTTGGCTGGACTAGGCTATACACTAGGCTATGTGGTTTGGAGACTGAGGATAGTACCTTGGAGTTGGATGGTGCTGGGAGGTATGCAAATAAATGCACAGATATATAGTAGAGAGATTTAGCATGGGAGATCACTAAATATAGTAAAGGGGAGAGAGGAAGGTGGATCATGGGTGAACCCTAAGTTTCTGGCTCATAACACTAAATGGATGGGGATGCAAATACTGAGACAGAAATCCTAGAAGAGGGACAGGCTGTGGGCTTTAGAGTCATGACATCCAAGAAGAGATGCTGATAGCAGGCACTGATGGCTCCTGAGAACCCATTCTATGACAAGCACTATATGAGGCTCTGGAAAGAAAGCAATTAATAAAGGAGATCCCCTGCCCTCAAATAGCTCATGCATAGCCTTGGCTGCACATTGGAATTGCCTAGGGAGTTTGGTAAATACTTATGCCTATATCCCACCCCTGGAGGGGCTCAGTTGATTGGCTTGGAGAACCAACAGGGCATCAGGGTGTTTAAGAGCTCCCTTGGTGATTCTAATGTGCAGACCGGGCTCAGAAACACTGCTTTGGAGCATCCAAGACCTAGTGTGGCTTGTGTCTAATTGCACAGAAAGGGGAGGTAGCAGAATGATTCACAGTCTTAAGCCTTAAAAATTTAGAGCAGAAATACCAAAGCACATGGGTATAATGGGAATAATATTATTTGGATATTAAACCAATATATTTTCATCCTTAGTAATTCCTGGTCCGTGGGTGTTCCCTGGGTTCCTAATTAAGAATGTAGGCTCAACTGCCCCCAGAGCCCAGGAGCAGAGCTGCCCCCAGTGCAGAGGAGGTGAACCTTCCAGGCCACCATACCACCACCCACAGGACTGAGGAGGTGGGCCTTGCAGGTGGCAGCAGCACACATTCCTCCTCCCCCCACCCCCACTCCCCATTGAAATGAGAAGACACACAAACAAGTCTCAAAACCAGACTTCCAGACCACCTAAAGCAACCCCAAAGGGAAACGAGATGGAGATGGAACAATCTAATACTCAGCAACCTGGACTCCCTGAACTGGCAACAAAAGGGAATCTGGAAAAAATGAAATCAGAAATAATTTCTCAGATAACAGCAGAGATTGTGCCCATACTGCAAGACATGATTAATAAATCTAGAGAGGAGCTCAGGAACATGATGGAAACCCAACACAGGAAACAAATGGAATCCATAAAACAGATGCAAACAGATTTCCAGAAGATGAAAAGCCCCACTGAAAGTCTATGCAGCAGAATGAGCCAATGCAAGGACAGAATTTCAGATATAGAAGATAAGATTGCAATTAGTGACCAGGAAAAGAAAAATTGCTGTAAAATTGTAAGAGACAATGAGAAAGTAATCCAGCAGCTGACAGATTATGCAAAGAAGAATAACATAAAACTGTTTGGAGTCAATGAAGAAACAAGAGAGAGTGCAGATGATATAAAAAACTGTTCACAGAAGTGATGGCAGAAAACTTCCCAAGCAGGGGAAGAGAACTTGACATACAGATAAGTGAGGCATATAGGACTCCAACTAGCCTTCATCAAAAAAATCTACACATAGGCATATACTAGTTAAGATTCCAGAAACCTAACAGAACAACAAAAGTCTACAAGCAGTTAGAGAAAAGGAACAAATCACAAACAAAGGAAACCCCAACAGAATCACAACAGACTTCTCAACGCAAACACTCAAGGCAAGAAGAGCTTGGAGTGATGTATTTCAAGCCCTAAAGGAAAACAACCTCCAACCCAGACTGATGTACCCTGCAAAACTATCTTTCAAAATTGATGGTGAAATATGATACTTTCATGACAAAGAGCACCTTAGGAACTTCATGAATACCAAACCAGCACTCCAAAAATTTTAGACAAAACTGTGGCTCACAACCCCAGGAACCCCAGCAGAATGAATCCATCAGGCATGTCAAGAAATTAAATACAAAGGGGGAGAATCCAAAAAAAAGAAAAAGTCATGACAATGATAAGTCAATATGTATCAGTTAAAATCATCAATGTTAATGGTCTCAATTCACCAGTTAAAAAAAATAGACTGGCAGAATGGGTCAAGAAGCAAGATCCAACAATATGTTGCATACAAGAAACACACTTAATTCAAAAAGAAACTCATAGACTGAAAGTTACAGGGTGGAAAACAATATTCCATGTGACAGGAACCAAAAAAAAAGCAGGAGTAGCTATCCTCTTTGCAGATCAAGTGGATTTCAAACCAACATTGATTAAGACAGACAAAGAAGGACACTACATCCTTGTAAAGGGAACAATCCAAGAGGAAGAGATGAAAATCATAAATACATGCACCAAATACCAGTGTCCCCAACTATATAAAACAAATACTAACAGACATGAAAAATCAAATAAGCACTAATACAATAGAACTGGGGCACTTCAATATCCCACTATCACAAATAGACAGATCAACTAGACAAAAAATAAACAATGAAATACTACAACTCAATCAAATTCTTGAACAAATAGACTTAACAGATGTTTACAGAGTGTTCTGCCCCACAAAGTCAGAATACACTCAGCTACACACAGGTAATTCTCCAAAATAGACCACATACTCGCTCATAGAACATGTTTAAGTAAGTGCAAAGGAACTGAAGTTATCCCCTGTATATTATCAGACAGTAGTGCGATGAAATTGCAGATCAATAGCTTATGAAACTGCAAGAATTTCATAAACACATGGAAAGTGAACAACACACTTCTGAATAACCAATGGGTCACAGAGAAAATTAAAGAAGAAATCAGACAGTTCCTTCACTTAAATGACAATGACAATACAACATATCAGAATCTGTGGGACACAAGGAAAGCAGTCTTATGAGGGATATTCACAGCAGTGAATACTTGTATTAGGAAAACAGAGAGAGCCCAACTAAACAGCCTGATGCTGAACCTCAAACTTCTAGAAAAAGAAGAGCAGGACAAACCCAAAGCTCACACAAGGGAGGAAATTATGAAGATCAGAGCAGAAATCAATGCAATGAAGACTAAGAGAATGATACAAAAAAGTCAATGAAGCAAAGAGTTGTTTCTTCAAAAGAATAAACAAAATTGACAAACCGTTAGCCAACCTTATCAAAAAGAGGAAAGAAAAGGCTCAAAACCATGCAATTAGGAATGAAAAGGATGAAATTACAACGGACCAATGAAATCCAGAGGATCATCAATACCTACTTCAAGAACCTATATGCCAGTAAGATGGAAAACATAGAAGAAATGGGCAAATCCTAGATACCTATGAATTACCAAAGTTGAATGAAGAAAACCTAAAAATTCTAAACAACCTAATATCGATCAATGAAATTGAAAACATAATTAAAAACTTACCAACCAAGAAAAGCCTGGGTTCTGATGACTTCACTGCTGTATTCTACAAGATATTTAGGGAGAAACTACTGCCACTACTGTTTAAACTCTTCAGTGAAACTGAAAGGGAAGCAATACTCCTGAATTCATTCCTGGAAGAAATATCACCTTGATCCCCAAGGCAGAGAAAGATCCAACCAAAAAAGAGAACTATAGGCCAGTCTCACTAATGAACACAGATGCAAAATCCTTAATAAGATACAGACAAATAGAATGCAAAAGATCATACACCCTGACCAAGTGGGATTCATGCCAGGGATGCAGGGATGGTTCAACATATTCAAATCAATCAATGTAATACACTATATCAATAGAGCCAAGGACAAAAACCATATGATCTCAATAGATGCATAAAAAGTATTTGACAAAATCCAACATGCATTTATGACAAAACCCCACAAAAAAATTGCAATAGATGGTCTCTACCTCAATCTGATAAAAGCTACCTATGAAAAACCAACAGCCAATATCATACTAAGTGCTCAAAAACTGAAATCCTTCACACTAAAATCAGGAACAAGACAAGGATATCCACTATCACCACTCCTGTTCAATATAGTTTTAGAAACATTAGCCACTACAATTAGACAAGAGAAAGAAATAAAAGGAATACAGATAGGAAATGAAGAAGTCAAACTGTTGTTATTTTCAGATGACATGATACTCTATATAGAAGACCCCAAGAACCCACCAAAAGTCTTCTAGACTTAATAACCAAATTCAGTAAAGTAGCTGGATACAAGGTCAACACACAAAAATCAGTAGCTTTCCTCTACATGAACCACAGACTCACTGAAAGAGAAATAGGGTAAACAATTCCTTTCACAATAGCATCCAAAAAGCTGAAATACCTAGGAATCAACCTAACAAAGGAAATAAAAAACCTCTTTTCTGAAAACTGTAGCACTGTGAAAAGAGAGATTGAAGACAATATCAGAGAATGGAAAGACATCCCTTGCTCTTGGGTAGGAAGAATCAACATAGTGGAAATGGCCATACTTTCAAAACTGCTATATAGATTCAATGCAAGCCCGAATGAAATTCCAGTGCATACTTCACAGACCTTGAGAAAACAATTGAAAAATTCATTTGGAACCAGAAGAGACCTAGAATAGCAAAAGCAATTCTAGGCAACAGAGATGTGGCAGGGGGCAGCACAACCCCCATCTTGAAACTGTATTACAAAGCTACTGTGATAAAAACAGCATGGTACTGGCAAGGAAACAGATCACAGGACCAGTAGAACAGATTAGAAGATGCACAAACAACCCCAGACACCCTCAGCCACTTCATCTTTGACAAAGGAGTCAAACACCCTCACTGGAGGAAAGATAGCCTTTTTAAAAATGGTGCTGGAAATATTGGGTTTCAACTTGCCAAAGATTAAAACTAGACCTATATCTCTCACCATGCACTAAACTAAAATCAAAATGGATTACAGATCTAAATATTAAAACAGAAACACTGAACCGGCTGGAGCAGAGGATAGGTAGAACTCTTGAAGACATTGGTGTAGGAAAAGATTTTATGAACAAAACCTCAGTTGCCCGTGAACTAGCACAAACAATCAACAAATGGGATCTCTTCTTATTAAAAAGCTTCTGCACAGCAAGAGAAACCACCGACAGTGTGAACAGACAATCCACAACGTGGGAAAAAATTTTCACCTGCTGTTCCTCCGACAAAGGTCTACTATCTCGAATCTATAAAGAACTTAAAAAGATCAGACCTCCCAAATTTAAAGACCCAATCCAAAAATGGGCATCTGAAATGAACAGACATTTCTCAGACAAAGAAGTAGAAATAGCAAATAAACATATGAAAAAATGTTCAACATCACTGGTCATTCGAGAGATGCAAATGAAAACAAAGCTGAGATTCCACCTCATTCCAGAAAGAATGGCTGCTATCATGAAATCAACCAATAACAAATGCTGGTGGGGCTGTGGGGAAAGAGGAACCCTGCTCCACTGCTGGTGGGAGTGTAGGCTGGTGCAAGCACTGTGGAAATCAGTATGGAGATACCTCAAAGAACTAGGACTGGAAGTCCCATTTGACCCAGCTATTCCTGTGTGGGCTATCTTCCCCAAAGAATTAAAAGAATCATACCACAGTGATATATGTGCACCCATGTTCATAGCAGCACAATTTGTAATAGCTAAAAATTGGAAGCAGCTCAATTGCCCATCAACTGGACACTGGGTAAAGAAAATGTGGGTTTTTTTTAAAAAATAAAATGAAGTACTACTCAGCCATAAAAAATTAGAGAAATTAGAGACATTTATAGCTAAATGGATGCACATTGAGGTGATACTCTTAAGTGAAATAAATAGGACACACATGTGTAAATACCAATAGTTTCTCTAGTGTGAGAGACTGAAAGTATAAATAAGGACTAAATGGTACAATAGGTAATGTGAAATAGGAAGAAAAGGGGCAAAGGGGAAGGGGCAGTGGGAGGGTAGGGGAAAGGATAGAAGGGAATGGGATTAATATGAGAAAATGAAAAAAAGGAAACAAAGTCTTTGTAAATAGGGAGGGATGGCAGGGTTGAAGGGAGGGCAGGGGAAGGGGGAAAAATAAGAACCAAGAGAGATTATGTAAAGGTACAAATTTCCAATGATGGATGTCATTATATTGTATACCTAAAATGTACCAATAAAATTAATTAAAAGAAAAAAGAATGTAGCCTAACTGTCTCAGATCACAGAACTTCTTCTATAATATAAAGAAATACCTCTTATGCCTCTGGGGGAATTAAAAAGTAGATAACAGATGATCCCTGTTCTAATAAAAAATATAACTCAAATATAGCATAAGGCAGGGTGTGATCCATGTCAGTGATAAGGAACAAAATACATGTCACGGAATTTCAGATATTACCTGTATAGTTTTCCTTTCCAAGTCACTGCAGTGGACCACTCAGATTTCTCAGTCATAGAACCGAGTTCACATTGTTCTTGACCCAGTCTTTATGACACATTCCTCAATTTTCCTGGAGAGCAGAAACAAAGTAAACCTAACAGCCATGCTGAAGAAAAGTCACACATGCCAAGCAAATGACACTGCAACTATTGCACCAGGTGTTCGCACCCCACCCCCACATCAGGAGCAGAGCCAAGCATGGCTCAGAATACCCTGGCTCATCTTTGCTGCAGGCTGATGGAAAGGGAAGCACTTGTTTTCACCAAGCATATTTCAAAAGGAGAGAATTGGTGCACCTGAGAGCTATAAAAAGGCACATCTGCCTGAAAACATCAAGGACCTGGAAAAAACAAGCCCTGAACTTCAATTTCCAATAAAAGTATTCTCTTCCTAACCCCCTGAAAATTCAAACTATCTGTACAATTCTTCCTAATGCCCTTACCTAATTATAAGCAAAGCAGTATACCCCAGTGAAACCCTGGTGACTCGTGCTTTGTACAGGCTCACATTTCCCTAGAAGTATCAATAGATATCCAACCGACACAGGATTTCATCACTGGCCATCTCAGTCCTTCTAAGGAGACTACAAAGGAGTATCAGAGGGAATTTGCACCCTCTAGACTTTGGAGAAAGATTTGAAAGAGTTTAGATTTTATCCCTTTGTATGAAGCCACTTAAGGCTTCTGAGCCATAAGATCAAGGTGTTTTAGTGAGATTAGTCCGGTGGCAATGTGCCCAAGTGGCTTGGTTGAAGTCCCTAAACAAATGGAGGCCACTGACATGAATCAAGCACTCAGAGCTCACTGTGTTATCAAATATACTAGAGATCAATAGAACATTCTCTGAGGCAGCACTTGTGATGATATTTAAGTCACCTGAGGTAAGTGCTCACTGTTACAGGACACAGGATATCCTCATACTCATTTGCCATAATAGTCCAGAGACCACATTGTTCTCACTGGATCCACAAATGGCCAGATGAGAACAGCTGTCCATGCCCATGTGGCTGCTATTTCCAGGCAAACTTTCTAGAAAGAGGGCTGTCATTTTTTCCTAAAGATTTCCAGGGAAAGAGGTTTGGTGCCTTTGATAAGTGTCGAGGTTTTATAAGGATTTGTATCCTTCTCACCTCTCAGCTACAAACCAGCCTCTTTTCTATCCAGAGCAGAGAAGGAAGAGCTGATCCCATTCCTCCCTATACAGAGACATCTGAGACCCAGTGTGATTTGGGCCACATTCATGTACTTGTTCCAAGGACCCTTATGTATAACCGTAACCTTTGTAAAGGCTTTTGTTAAATTACTCCATCAGTCCAATAGATAATAATAGCAACACAGGAGCCAGTCCCAGCACCCAGAAGGAAGCTCCCCCACCTCCATCCCAGGCTCCTAGGGCAGAGAAGGTGAGCCAGTCCCAGGACCCGGAAGGAAGCTCCCCCACCTCCATCCCAAGTTCCTAGGGCAGGGAAGATGAGCCACGTGGGCACCAGAAGCAACCCCCCTCCCCGTGGAAATGAGAAAACACATAAACAAGCCTCAAAAACAGAGTTCCAGAACTCCTACAGCAACCCCAAAGGGAAACGAGATGGAACAATCTGATACTCAACCACCTGGACTCTATGAACTGGCAACAAAAGAGGATCTGGGAAAAATGAAATCAGAAATAATTACTCAGATAACAGCAAAGATTGTGCTCATGGTGCAAGACATGATTAATAAATCTAGAGAGGACACAGATAAAAAAATAGAGGATCTGAGGAACATGATGGAATCCCAACATAGGAAACAAATGGAATCCTTAAAACAGATACAAACAGATTTCCAAGAGATTAAAAACTCCATCAAAAGTCTGCGCAGAAGAATGAACCAATGAGAGGATAGAATTTCACATATAGAAGATAAGATTGCAATTAGTGACCAGGAAAAGAAAAATTGCCTTAAAATTGTAAGGGAACAAGAGAAATCAATCCAGCAGCTGCTAGACAATGCAAAGAAGAATAACATAAGACTGATTGGAGTCAATGAAGAAAGAGGAGAGAGTGCAGATGACATAAAAAAACTGTTCACAGAAGTGATGGCAGAAAACTTCCCAAGGAGGGGAAAAGAACTTGACATACAGATAAGTGAGGCATATAGGACTCCAGCTAGCCTTAATCAAAAAAAATCTACACATAGGCATATAATAGTTAGGATTCCAGAAATCCAACAGAAGAACAAAATTCTACAAGCAGTGAGAGAAAAGAAATAAATCACATACAAAGGAAAGCCCATCAGAATCACAGCAGACTTCTCAATGCAAGCCCTCAAGGCAAGAAGAGCTTGGAGTGATGTATTTCAAACCCTAAAGGAAAACAGCCTCCAACCCAGATTGATGTACCCTGCAAAACTATCTTTCAAAATTGATGGAGAAATAATATGCTTTCATGATAAAGAGCACCTCAGGAACTTCATGAAGACCAAACCAGCACTCCAAAAAATTTTAGATAATACCCTAGGAAAAGACAATGAGGATCACAAGCCCAGGAAGCCCAGCAGAATGAATCCATTGGGCGTGACAAATGCAAAGTGGGAGAATCCAACAAAAAGAAAAAGTCATGACAAGGCTTTTAAAACTTTTAACTTCATCTCCCTAATGAGAGTATAATTCAATCTTATTATTGTACTGATTAGCATTTTTCTGATTCTAGAGTTGCACACCATTCCTTGTGCTATCCTGGCTATTTATCATCTTCTTATGTCTACATTTTAATTGGGTTGTCTATTAATGAGCTCTATGAATTCTTTATATATTCTGGTCATAGGTTATATGCATTGTAAATATGGTCTGTTTAAGGACTACTTTTCATTTTAATTATGTCATTTAAAGTTCTAAATTTTGATGGAATCCCATTTATCAATTTTTTTCTTTTATACATCATGTTTTTTGTATCCTAGGTAGTTCTTGCCTACCCTGCATTCATAAATATTTTCCCTTATAATTTCTTCTTAAAGTTTTATACTTTTAGGCTTTCTTATTTAGGTTCATAGATCACTTCAAGGTATTTTCATCTATGGAAAAAAGGGGTTGAGGTTAATTTTTTATATATGGATACCAGGTGTTCCAGTGTCATTTGCTGAAAACACTATCTCTTCCTCGGCTCTTGAATCAAGTTTATATTCTATAAAATGCTAATGTTAAATAATCTTTCAAAACTCAGTGGACCATATATGTGTGGTTTTATTTCTAGATTCTCTGTTTTATTCCAATGATCTATATGTCTTTCCTTATACCAACACTGCCTTGATTACTGTAGCTTTAGAAGAAGTTTTAAAATTAGGTACTAAACATCTTCCAACACTGTTTTTGTTTTTGTTTTTAACTTTTCTAGGTCCTTTGTACTCCTACATAACTTTTAAATTTCAATATCCAGTTCTTCATTTATAGCAAGTATACACAGACCTGAATTTTTATATATACCTTGTGTTTTCTAATCCTGCTAAATTCCAGTACAAGTTCTAGGGGGTCCTAGAGATTTCTTAGTATTTTCTCTGTAGATGATCATTTCATCTACATATAAAGATTTTGCTTCTGCCGTGCCAATCCTATCCTAGTTGTGTCATTTTATTGCCAGACTATTTTGGTGGGGACAAAGTCTCAAAGTTTAATGGACAGATAAAGAGTAAGTATATCTGCCCTTGTTCCCCACCTGAAGGAGAAAGCATTGTATCTTCTCCATTCATACAAGGCGTTCTAGCTGGAAGTATGGAGTACATGTCTTTAATTTGTTGAGAAGTTTCTGTTCTACTTCTAGTCTCCTGATAGCTTTTACCATGAACAGTGGTAGAATTTGGTCCAATACTTTTTCTCCAACTAGTGACAGGATCATATGGCTTTTTTCTTTCCTCTGTTTAAATGATGACTTTTGGGGGTGGATCTTCCAATGCTGAACCAACACTGCCATCCCTATAACAAAACCACTTTCTACATCCTGCCAGATCTGACTTCCAATAGTTTATTTTGTTAAACAAATTTCTATCTATGTTTATACTTTTTTCTTCTATTATCTTTATCCAGTTTTAGGATTAGCACAATGTTGAGTTCCTAAAATGAGGGGAGAAGTGTTGGTTCTTTTTTCTGCTTTAATTGTTTGATATAATTGATCAGTTAAAATGTTTATGAGCCTGCTGTTGTCATATAGGTAGGCTTTCCAGCTAGGAATATACTTTCTTTAATAGGTGCTATTGAAATTTTATATTTCCTCCAGAGTTAGTTTCATTAATTTGTCTTCCAAGTTACTTCTTAGAAGTTGTCAAATTTATTTCAAAAAAAGAGTTTTGTAATATGCTTTCTATATCCTTTTAAATTCTGTAAAATCTGTGGTAATGTTTCCTAGATCTTAGTATTGTAATTTAAAAAATGTATAACTGATATTTAACAGGAAGAAAAGGTCTAAAAGAGCAGGGGAATTGTGAGGGGTAGGGGAAGGGAAAAAAGGGAAAGGAAAGAATATGAGAAGAGGAAAAAAATGGAAACAAGGTCTTTGCAAATAGGGAAGGGTGGAGAGGGTGAAGGGAGGGCAAGGTAAGGGGAAAAAAAATAAGAACCAAGAGACTCATGTAATGGTACAAGATCCCAATGATGAATGTAACTGTATTTCATACCTAAAATGTACCAATAAAGTTAATGGGGGAAAATAATAATAATAATAATAATAATAATGATAACAACACTTATAAAACAGCTATGACATTCTGTGTATTGTGCCAGGCACAGTACTGCTTACTAAATAATCAAACCAGACCCAGTCTCTGTCCTTAAGAAAGGATTAAATTCCAGAGATGTTTAATACAATTCTCAAATACCCACACTGAGAGGCAGAACAGGACAGAATATGAAAGAATGCAAGGAGAAAGGTTGAGGGAAGTCCTCTGGGCAGAAGTGACTCCAAAAGGACTCACGTGGAAGGGAAACATTGGCATTAATGTCTAGACAGAGGTGACATTTGAGTGACCCCAGAAGGACAGATTCTGACAAAACACAAAGAAAACCCTTGTAAATCTAACTATTTGCAAATCAAACAGGAAGAAGAAAATTGGCTTTTCCCTGTTGAAGAGGAGAAGAAACACAGGCACCTGTGGCCTGCAGCCCTCTACCTCCCAGGAGGGCCTGCAGTCCCTGGGCCATTGAGCCCCTTGTCTGGATCACTCCCAGCCACGTGACAGTGGTAGGAAAATACCTGAGTTCTACAATGGGAAGGTAGCTGCCCAAGGGAATCTAACTCAGGGCCACCTGAAATCCTGCTCTCATCCCTCGGCACCATGAAATATTTGGCAGGCTTGACTCTCTGGGCACTACTGGAAGCCTCAAAAAGCCATCACTGCCCGCAGATCTACCCAGCAGCCCCTTTGTTGGTGATGCCTTTCTCAAGGCTGCCCCAAGATGCCAACAGCAGTGAACATCTAACACTTACATAGCACTTTCCAAGTTCACATTGTGCTTTTCCAAACATCTCTGATTCTCAACTCACCCACAGGGGATCAGAGAAAGATTTTCTTGCTGATAAAAGTTCTGCTATATTATTTCCTACTGTGCCTGGTATCCATCAGCATGCTCATTCTATTCAGTTTCACCAAGTCTGGCTTCAGAATATCTTTAATGTTCACTTCCCCAGGAAAATAACTGCAATGGCCAGTGGTTTTCTGCCCTTAAAGGACTCACTGTTCAGCTATGGGCCTTACTAGGAGAAGGCAATTTGAGGGCAGCCCAGCATAGTGGTGCATGCTTGTAATTCCAGCACTTGGGAGGTAGAGGCAGGAGGATTACAAACTGGAGACCAGTCTGAGTTACAAAGCAAGACCCTGCCTAAAAACAACAATAACAACAACAAAAACAATTCAAGGAGCATCAGAAGTCAGAAGCTGAGTTAGTATAAGATAAAGTGGGCAAGCAGTGATGCAAAATGAGTTCACAGGTCACAGAGAGCAGAAGTGGCCTTCTCTGAGGGTTTGAATGATGTGCAGTACTTAGTAGAAGTTCAAATTATTTTTAAAAATTAAAATTTGTTGGGCCAGGGATTTAGCTCAGTGGTTTCACCGCCTGCTGCACAAGCGCAAGGACCTGAATTTGATTCCCCGGGACAAATAAATAAATAAATAAATAAATAAATAGAATTAAAATTTGTTTACACAGTTGATCCTTGTTATTCATGGCAGTTATGCTCTATATAGCTGTGTTGGACACTGAATCAGTGAACACCAAACCACTGTTTCTAAGGAAATACGGGTTAGGTTCCTATGAGCCTCTGGTAGCATCAATGCAGGCCTCTCACAGATACTTTGATGAATTTCCTGTTCCTCTTTTTGGATGCACCACATTGTTAATTCATTAATATGGCTCTCACAGCCACCAGCATTACTTTCTGGTCTGATCAAAGCTTATATAACACACATTTTCTCTGTAAGGCATATCACAGCCTTCTTGCACTTAGAAACACTAGACAGTACTTCAGCACTGTGCGCAGGGGCCACTGTAAGTTGCAAAGTCATCAACAAAAGCAGAAAAGGTGGCTTTAGATAGACCATGAAAAGGACACTTGTTTCTGCTAAGAGAAACAAAAAGGCAGTGCCACCTTGTTTGTCCTCAGCTGGGAATGTGCCTATCAAGCCAGTCACACCTCACCACTCTGCGCCTGCCTGTGAGTAACTGCAAAGGTGCCATGAGTACTGATTTGGGGGACATAAATCAATTTTAGTGAGTAAGCAAGCTGGCATATGCAGAATCCATAAATTATCAGGACTGTACCTTGTTGGTGAAGGGATGGAAGGAGAGGGACTCAGTACCCGTCTGTGAGTGCACTGAAGCTGCAAAGCCAGGTGAGGGTCCCAGGAGGGGAAAAGTGACGTGGAGTCTGCTGAAGGGTCGGTGAGAAGCTGGCACTGCATGATGGACTGATGGCAGGGCATAGCCAGAGAGGCAGCGTGGGCAGACTGAGGAGGGCTATGAATGTTGGGGTGCCCAGAAGATCACTCAGAACTGGGCATATGCAGGACCAGAGGAGAGCAGGATTTCAGGACCTTGAAGGAAAGTTTGGAAGGAAAGGTTTCTTCCACAGGAAGGGCTGGTCAGGTGGGTCGAAGACACCCACAACCTAGTACCCTCAGCTCTACATCCCCCTTGGTGAAGACCCCCAAGCCTCCACATCCATCCAAAAGGGACAGAAGCAGGCTGAACACCTCTAAGGGTTAGGCCTGCCCCACCCCATCCTCCAGCACATGAGGTCCAGCTCCCTGTTGCACACTCACGGTGTTTACTGTCTATCTGCTTTGGTGATGCTCAGCAAAGCCTTCAACGTGTCCAGACACTTGCATAGGCCTAACAAGTGCGGTGGGCATCATTATTATGAAGCTCATTTACAGATAAGAAACAGACAAGGTTAGGCAGAGCTCTTAAAATTCTGGGGGCTGATGCCAGAGCCCTCAGCTTTAGCCAATGCTTGCAGTCCTTGCCTGCTAACTACTGTGCAACAGATGCTGGGCAGCCAAGCAATTCTATAAATAGCTAAATGGTCTCCACCTCTGACTGTCCAGCTGAGCAGCATTTGGGTCCTTCAGGACCACTCAATAGCCTCACTTCTCTATGGCTTCCAACCTAGGCCAGCTTCAGGCTGCATGACCCAAGTGGTCCTTGGGTCACACACCTCCCACCACACTCAGAAGAACGAAACACCTCGTTTCATGTGCTGCTATCACTGTCCTAAAATGCTTAATACATTTTAAACAAGAGGCTTGAATCTCATTTTGCACTTGGGCTCCACAAATTATGTAGCTGGGCCCCTCAGGCACCCCAGTCTTCTCTGAGGCTTTGCTGTTGGCCATACTTGAGAATCAGGGACAAGCCTGTGCAAGTAGCAACTGCTTTGTTGAAAACTTTCCATCCCAAATGAACACGTACATTTCTATTCTGGTTATGGAGCCAACTAATGCGTGTAACTTAATCACACTGTTGTTTGCTCAACCTGGCTGTAAACCATGTAAACTCCATCCTCCCAGGAGCTTTCCATCACCCGCTGGGGAATTAACAGCACAGGTCGGCTTGTTACAGGATTCTCTCAGGTTTCTGCTCTCAGAAGTTCTAAGCCTGGGTTCACCATATTTTGTCCTGAGTGAGGCCCTTTCAAAGGTTAGGGAACTTGTGCTCTTATCCTTGAGAAAGCCCCAGTGGGTCAGAAGGAACAAAGTCAAAATCATGAAACTCCATCACATATTGTTCTCATCCTTCCCCTCCAGATGTATGAACAGTCTTAGGTCCCAAAACCTCTTTTTGTATCATATATCCAGAAGGATAAGAAAAATGTATATGCTTTTCCCCAGATCCACCTGGGTATAAAATGAAATGAAAATCAACAAAGACCTAAGGGTGCCTGAACCTCAGTTTATCAATCAATCAAACAAACATGTTGAACAACTTATCTAAATTTAATATCATGGCCAAACAAAACTGCAGTTTGCTGTTAGTTGAGAGAATTGTGATATACAAATATCTAGAGCTGCTGAGAGATACAGCAGGGGCTAAAGGAAAAATGGGGCCGAGAGAGGAGATTGGAGAGGTTGTCAGGAGACCCCAGTTCCAGCCCTACTTCTGTTACTGACTAGCTTTTAAAGTTGGATTTATATCACTCCACTCTCTGGGAGTTTCTTCCTCCCACAAACACTCACAAAAATATTTGGTGATGGTGAGATTAAATAAGACCACAGATGCAAAAATCACTTTGTGAAATCTTACAGCTTTATTCTAAAATGTAGGATGCTCCTGGGACAAGATGTTGTCTGTGCTTGTGAGATGCCCCCCTCAAAGAAACTGCCAGGACCCTGAAAAGATTTCCAGCCTGACCTGACCAGGGAGGTGAGATCAGAATGCAATGGAAAGAATTTCTGCTCCCCATAGCCTGCCGGGCCTTGGCCTCCTGAAGTAATCAGATGGTGGATTTGGAAGCAGCCTACCCAATCGAATTCTTCACACTTCTAATTACTTCATGATTTGTACACATTTTGGCTGTTGCTTCAAGGCTCTTTTATTAATTCACAGATTTTCACTATTTTTGCTTCTCTTCTTCTTGCCAATTAGCTAAGCTAGCTGCAACTCAGAATCTGGGGATATTTCCAGTGGAGACCAAGCCTCCCTCAGCCCCAACCCCCACTGCTTGGGAGCCTTCCCTCAGGGGGAGCGCCAGAAGTCACCCCATGGGACAGATGGGTGGGGGTGGCCTGGTGGGAGCTTATTCCCTGTGACTGAATCTCTGCTTTCAGAGAAGGCCCTGAGTCACCTTGCGCGGTGCATCTAACACTGACATCCAGGCCTTTCAGGCTTACCCCAGACCCTAACACACCAGGAGAAAGCTGCCATTGCCTGACTTATCCACTAACTCCATGGAGATTCTCCTATCAGGCCCTAAGAAATGAGGAGAGGATTCTATGAGGTCAGTTCTCTGGAGTGGCTTGTAAATACCATCTGAACTCATGGCCCAGTGAGGCCCTGTGCTGTGTATTGACTCGGGGGCAGACAGTCCCAGGCCAGGGGTCTGCATCATTCCCTGGTGCTCACTCTGAATAAACACAGGATCTTGGGCCTCTCTATACCTCTCTACACATATGCTACACCCTCCTCACCAGGTTATTGTGAGGAGAAGTGCTGAACACTGTGTTAGGCAGGCAAGGAACCGTTATACCGGACAACTTCATTTTGAAGATGCCTTGGTGGCAGAATGTTGGGCTTTGCTTTCAAATGAGACAGCTCTCAAGGATAGATTCTGGCATTGAGGAGCAAATGTGGCTCAAGACTCTCCTTCCTGCAGAGCCCAGGCCAACTTTGGGCAGGAAGGAATGTTCAGAGGGGAGAGAGTCTGCGGTCTCAATGGGTCATTGCCATTCACAGCACCCTCCTTGGATGGGTTTTGTCAGCTTCTTACTTTCCGAGCCTGCCCTCACAGGGAGTTCCCAGCAGGATCCAGCTGAGGAAACACAGCAGGGGCTGAAATGGAGGCCATTTGGCTCAGAAGAGGGGGAAGCAATATGCAGAGGTGGAATGGTGACTGCTTCCCTTCCTCCTCAGTTACAAAGCTAATGAAAACACCCATTTGTTTTACAGACTGATGGGGGACCAGGGACAGTTAGGAGGCTGGTTTCCCTGAGCAGCAAGCACAGAGGGCTTCCTTAATAAATTATACTCATGTGATGAATGACATTGTGCACCATTAACATTAGCACATAATCACTGGGCGCAGGGTCGGGAAGACGTGACAAAGCCTGCTTCTGAACATGGGAGATCTGGATGAGTGACTCTGGATGTGTTCATTCTGAGGATGTGGAATGAAGCTCATTTGCTGGGACCCCTTGTGACTTTCTGTGAGCCTTGTCACTTTAATCCGAGATGGGACCTTAAAGTCAGGGAGACAGCGTGCAGAGGAAAGGCAAAGGAGAAGGGACAAGAAAGAAGAAAAACAGATTCCCATGGGGGGACAGGGTAGGGCACGTGGGCCCCAGTAATAGTCTTGATGACCACCTGGGCCTGTAGACTTTAACCATTCCAGAATCTTCCTACCTGTGGCAAAGTATTTAGTGAGGACCATGGGACACAGACCCTACCCCCACACCCCATCCATCTCATTGCTCAATATGCAAGGACAGCAGGTGCCGGGAAACCCAATCCTTCTGTCATGGCTTGTTCAAGTCCACCTTTCCCAAACAGCCTTCTCTGATTCTTTGGTCCACAGTGCTCCTTTCCTCTGCTGACCTTATATCTGCAGGTAGATTTCCCAGGAGGGATGGTTAATCATATGTGTCAAGTGGACTAGGTTATTCTGGAAGTTTCTGTGAGGGTGTTTATGAGTGAGGTTAATACTGAAATTGGTGGATCTTGAGTTGAAGAGATTACCATAATGTGGGTGGTTTCATTTAATCAACTGAAGGCCTGAATAGAAGAGACTGATCAGTCCTGGACAAGAGGATTCTACAGCAAGCAGTCTCAGACTTCAACTACAGCACTAGCTCTTCCTGGGTCTCGAGCCTGCTAGTCCTCCCTGCAGATTTTAGACTTTCCAGGCTTCATAATCATGTGAGCCAAAATTCCTAAAGTAAATTCATTATATAATATATATATTCTTTTCCTCTCTCTGTTTCTCTGGAGAACCCTGACAAATACACCAGGAACTAATGAAGCATAAGCTGAGAGGCCCTCCTTTGCCAGAGGCTCTTCCAGAGGGGCCCTAACTGTTTATATCTCTTCTTTTTAAGAGACTACCCTAATATTGTATAAGATTTATACCACTCCAGCCTAGATCCAGCCTGGCTTTTGATATGGGCATTTACTGCCTTGAGTCCACATGGGCACTCATGCCTTATACCTTTCTTGTCCACCAAAGCATGCCTGCCCTCTCCAATGCAGCTGGAATCCCTATGAAGGAAGGGACTGTGACTCTACAAGTTGGTGTCTGCTGCGGTCTGTGTCACAGCACACGCATGCGCTAAAAGCTCAGTACATGAGTTTGTTCACGGAATGTTGTTCTTGACTCCTATGGGTCTTTGGAGGGAGGAAGCTAGGAAGAGGCTTTCAAAGATGGATGCTGAGGGCCAGGAAGGGAGAAAGATGGAATGCAAGGGTAAAATGAGGAAGAAGACAAACTTTACCACAATTCATGCCCTGCACTTTTGCTGTCCATCAACAACCCAGGATTCCAGTCACCAAGGCTGGGTCTCCTGAACTCAAGGAGTTCAGGTGAACTGAACTCCAGATGGTGCATTTCCTAGGGCCATTCTGGTTCCTCTTGACTTGCACCCTCTCTGGCACCTCCCCCTGTGCCCCAAGTCAGCTCAGGAAAGCACAGAACTGGCTGAGTCTTTTGGTGCATCCTGGGCTTCAGCCTCTCCATGCTGCCATGGTAAGGCAAGCACTTGGCAGCCAGGCTATGAGTTTCATTTCTAAGTATTTTTCTTCACTCAGATACCCCAGAGAGTGAATTCGCATGGAATTCATTGCCACTGGCTGAGGGAGAAAACAGGATCTGGCTAGGCCCTGTGCTTTGACAAAGCTTACAGCTGACTCAACAGTCTTTAAGAATGCCACTGGGTGGCCTCAAGTGTCCTATTTTGAACACATCAAGTTCTAAAGACTCCCAGGCAGCCAAAACTTCCCAAGTGAGGACACCAGGAAGGCAGCTGTGCATCTTAGAAGGGATTTGCACCATGACCATTACCCCCATCGCCACAGGACTGACTCAGAACTCATTTACAAAACCCACACACACCAAAGTTAACCAAATTTAGATTTAGGCCAAAGACAATACAATGATGATTATTTCACTCTGTGAAAAAGATTTGCTGTTAGTATTGAAAGTTAGAGCCTAGCCTGGCCAACTGAGAGAGAACTTGTCTCAAAAAAAGAAAATTAAAAGGTCCAGGAATGTAGCTCGGTAGAAAGGCTTTGGTTTGATCCCCAGTTCTGCAAAATAGAATAGAATAGAATAGAATAGAATAGAATAGAATAGAATAGAATAGAATAGAGTAGAATAGAATAGTATAGAATGGTATAGAATGGTATGCAATGGAACAGAACAGTGATGGCAAACCTTTAAGGGCTTTCAGATGATACAAACAGTCTGCTGCAGCACATGCTATAGGTTTGCCATCACTGGAATAAAATAAAATAAAATTTAAAATAACAATAAAAAACAATTGCTGCCTTTTTAAAGTTACAAGCTTATCATAAAAAAAAATTAGATAATAAAATAAGAAAAACAAAACAAGAAGAATAACCCTGACACCAAAGATAACCCCAACTAACACTTTGGAAATATTGTTCCCATCTTTTGTCCACATATAAAAGCATTTTTAAAAAGAAAATATAATGCACTAGTGTATGCTGTTTCGTAAGTGATCTACTATAAAAAAATTCTGTGAATAAGACCAGTACATTACAGTGTCACCATGTAGAATACTACAATTTAGTCATGTGTGGGCTCTCTTTATTTTATTCTTTTATTGTATTAGTCTATCTTTGAGGTACCTCATGTATACATTCATTGTGGATAGTTGGTACAAGTACACAACACATCTTATTTCTTTTTAAGTTTCCTTTTCCTCTCCCCATCTCTTCCCTCCATTTCTTAGTCCTCTTCTCATTTGCCAAAGATCTATCTCCCTATTTCCTATTGACTATCTTTTATTTTGCTCTTTGATTTATTTATTTATACTTTGAGTTTCTCATACAAGAGAAAGTATATGATTTTAAAGCTTGTGTGTCTGATTTATGTCACTTAACATTATGGTCTCAAGGTGCATCCATTTTCCTACAAATGACTCACTTATCCTTCTTTGTGACAGAGTAGTACTCTACTGTGTAAAATATCACATTTTCTACATAGGCCACTACCATTGTTTAGCTATTACAAATTGTGCTGCTATAAACTGGGTACGCCATTTTACTACAGAAAGAATGGCAATCAACAAGAAATCAAATAGTAAGTCCTATCAAGGATGTGGGGAAAAAAGTAACCCTTCTATAGAGCACTCTTCTAGAAACTTAAATAAGATATTTATACATTAAAAGTTACAAATCTCTAGGGGTGTAATTGGAAAATCACAATTTTGCAGGGGACTTTTTATTCTGCTTCCATTTGTAATAGGCCCTACAAAGACAGTATACTTATACACTCATACCTGGGTACTCAAATGCTTTAAATACCTTCAAATTTGGTACTCAACACATTTTGACATGAAAATTTTGTTCCAGTACTTATTTTATGTTTGGTACTCAAGGTGCAAGCTAGAACTTGTTGATGTCAATTGCCTCATAACTTGCTACTCTTTCCAGCCAAAACAATTTGTTTGGTACTTGTTTTTGGTCATGCCTACTGGAACCAATTAATGACAAAGCACCAAGGAACCATTGTGTATTCTTTCATCAAATGCTGATTTCATGCACCTGGGAAGCCATGAAATATTTCAAGCAAGGGTGTAATATAATCTGATTTATATGTTTACAGGTTCCCTCTGGCTAGTTCTTGAAATGTGATAAGTGTACTAGGCAGAAGCAAGAACGGAAATAGGAAGATTATTCAGAAGGCCACTAAGGTCATCCAGACAGGTGACAGTGGTTTGGACTTCAGTGTCAGGGGTGTAGAGAAGTGTGGAGAGATGGGAGGTGTGTCCTAGAAGTAGAACTGATGGGATTTTCTGGTGGAGTTGCTGTAAAGAGTGAAGGCAGAGAGGATTAAAGACATATTCCTCATTATGTTGCTTGACTGGGCATTGATGATACCATTTACCCACACAGGGGAGTCTGAAGACAAGACAATTTGGGGTGAGTCTAAATGACTTTGAAGAAAAACTGTACTAGTCACTTCTTTTCCCTTGCTGGGACAAAATGCTCAACACCCTCAATTTAAAGGAGAGGTTTATTTTGGCTCATGGTTTCAGTTCATGTTCAGCTGGCTCTAAGGCAGAAACAGCATGTCAGAGGGGCGTGGCAGACGAAAGGTGCTCAACCTGTAGCAGCCAAGAAGCAAAGAGAGAAGGAAGGGGATAAGGACAAGAATACACCCTTCCAGGTCATGCCTTCAATGACTCATCTCCAACCAGACCCCAACTCCTAATAACACATTTGGCTACTGCACTCATCGATAGATGAATCCACTGATGTAGAGCATCCTTTTATCCAGTCACCTTCCAAACACATGAGACATTAGGGGGACATTTTAGAGCCAAACCATAGTGTAAATCTGCACTGCTGTACAGTGTTTATGATTGTTAACCCCCAGCCTCCTTCTGGTTCCAAGGAGGTTGGTGCTTCTGGCTGATCCAGGTTCTGGTTCCAGATTAGCTTGAGATTCCACAGGACTTGCTTCATCCTATGTTATCCCCCCATTTCTGACAAAATGGATGGAATAAACACATGCTCCTGGACTCCTACAGCTTTCTCTAAGGCTGACAAATGGTGCTCAAAGACCTACCTCCTGGAAAGCAGGCTAATATGTATTATTTCTTTTCTTTAGCTGTCTGCTGAATTACTCAACAGCTGTGGTCCACATGTGTATATAGGAGGTAATTATCTTGTTCCAAGTACTCTCTGTTCCTGAAAAATGAAAGTTTTGAGGGGACATTACCTGAGATAATGCCATTTATCTGACCATACAGGTCACTAATTCTGCCCTAACAATCACCACTTAGCTTGAGAACTCTGGTATCCCTCATACTACAAACAATGCTTGTGTTGGCTACCTATGCCTGGCAAGTCCCCCTGAGCAATGAGTCCCTACTTCCCCGGAGGCAGGGATGCCACCCTCAGATAGCCCCCCAAGGTCAGTCTCCACCCAGGTGTGCCTGGTCAGAGTATAGCCACCTAGACAAGAGATTGCACTCCCTTCCCAGGGCAGCCTGCATGCAAGGACAAATTGATTCCAAGTTCGTCATTCTGAAAGGCCATGTTGGCTGCAGAAGTCCTCAGAGTGTCAAGTGAGGCTCTTTCTGGGACTGCAGCCTGCCCAACTTTCCCTCCACCCTCCCTTTCCCCTTTCCTGAACCTTAATCTCAAGAATACCTCCACATAAATGCCCTTTCCACAAATCTTGCTGCAGAGTCTGCTCCCCAGGTAACCCCCACCTCTACTGCAATTGTCTCTGAGTATAATACCTGAGAGGCTCCAGGGAGATGTCACTGGGCTATGGTGATTACTCCCAGAGCAGTGATCCAGCCCAGGAGAGAAACCTAGAATCCCGTTTGCTCTTGCCCTCATCCTACTCTAGCCCTTTTTTCATGGCTTCCTCTCTAGGTCATCTTTTCCAGTCCTTCAGGCCCCTGGCCACACCAGGCCTCATGGCCTCTCCTCCTCTATATGGCCGACTTTTGTTCTATCTTCTCAACTGCTGGCCTACATCCTGCCTAACCTAATAAAGTCCACTGAGATCACAGTGACCTCAAAATGTTCTAGCTGGCATGACAGGTGAGGGCTGTCCCTCCAGGCAGGCAGCAAACACCCAACGGCAGGCACTTACCCTCCTGCCTCACACAGTGTAAGGGATAGAATAAACATCAGTGGATGTCATTAAACGACAGGATTCACTAATGCTCAGTACAAATAAATGGTACAGACAGAAAATAGCATGGATAACTTGGAGAAGGGAAAGATAGAGGAAACTCCAGGGAAATCATGAGAAAAATTTTTATAGCACTCTGGTGACACCAGAGATTTCATTTCTGTGAAAAATTTTGCTTCTTTGCACCTATACTCTTTTATTTTGGGTACCAGGGATCAAACTCGGGTCCTTGCGCTTGCGCAGCAGGTGACGAAACCACTGAGCTAAATCCCCGGCCCTGCACCTATACTCTTATTATTAAGAACTTGATTCTTCTGCTTGTCATCCCTCTTTCCCACCATTTGGGGTCCTATCTGTGCTCTGAAGAGAAAAACAAGTTAAATCTCAAATCTTTAGTGGCTCTGGCAAATGGTCTGTTTGGGACTTCAACTCTGTGTCTTTTCACTTCACCGAGTCATTCTGTCCCCAAAACTATAATAGCAGTCTCTGCCATTAGGATAAAGTACCATTTTTCTCCTTCACATTTATGGCTTCCAGCTCACAAAGATACTTCTCTGCTCTTACTCCCCACAGCACTATGTATCTTTAACATAGGTTTTAATACTTAAGTACACTTGTTATTTCTGTCTCTGGTTGTTTTGTCTGGGTCTCCTTTATTCATGGGAGTGAGGACCTGAAGGTCAGGCATCTTCCATCTTTTGTCTGTGGGTCTGGAAGGCAGTGTGGAAGGAAGCAATAAGCTTGGAGGCAGAAGGTTTGAATCTCAGCTTTATAACTTGGTACAGGGCCCAGTAATGTAGCAAATATTTGAGAAAACTATATACTACTTTTTTTTTCTGTAACAGCTTTCCAGGGCCCTGTTTTTTTTCTGGCAAGCCAAATAACAAAGAGACCACTTAACTCAAAAGAAGTAGAATAAGATAAAATAATTATTAGATTGATAGCTACCTAAATACATGGATAACTTCTCTAAAGACAGACAGGAAAATCAAAAGATAGCTTGACTGGTTTATGGATGAATGTTTTTCTTTCTGTAAAGTTAATTTAATGTTACTGTAATGTTCTTTGTGCTACAACTTTTTAAAATCTGTAAGAGTGTAAGATATTTTTCATATGAATACAAGTGGAAAGTGAACATTGATAAAGCAGAGTGATCTTATGCATGCAGATGGTATCTCTTGGAGGTGCATATTTAATTGGCCAGTTCCTCATCAAAAATTCTGAGGGAGGACTTAAGAATCTGCATTCTATGGAGCAAGTTCCTCAAGTAATGATATGCTCCCCAAAGTTTGAGAGATTCTTCTATTGGAAAGAACACCAGATTTGGCGTCAAAAGTTCAAAGTTCTAGTCTTGCTGCTATCTTTGTGAATGTCCTTTTGGGTCCCATCATACTTTCATACTATAATACTTGCAACTTGATGATCAGTAAGGCCCCTTCTGAAGCAAGAAGGGGTCAGTCACATTCCCCACTGGAAGCCTATGCCAAAGAGAAAAGTTGGCCAGAGTGCCTGGATTCCTGAGGATAGCTAAATAATCTTTGGAACAAATAAATATTCAGCAAGTGATCAGGCCTCAGCAAAAGCGAAGTGCATGCCTATTGTTGCCAACCCAAATAAAGAAGTTGCACTGCCTGCATTTCCATGGGAGAGCCACTATTCATGTTTCATGGCTGGTAGCCATGGCTGGTATTCATTCGCGTTTCATGGCTGGTAGCTCTGCAACACTGTCCAGCATCCATACTCAAGCCAAGCTCCCTATCAACTGGCCTGAAGTTATGCCTCCTCTCTTACCAGCACGGCAAAGAGAAAGGTCCATGGGGATGGGGGTGGCTATCAGTCAGTTTTGCTTAGCTTTGGTAAAAGGATGAAATGATTAAAAATGCATAGCTGGGTGTGTGGTGCACACCTGTAATCCCAGTACTCCAGAGGCTGAGGCAGGAGGATTTCAAGTTCAAGGCCAATCTAGGCTACATAGAAAGACTGCCTAAAAGAAAAGAAAACAAACACAACAAAAAACTCACAGAAAATAAAAACAAATAATGTATAAAAGGAAGGTCAGCCTTATGAGTGGGTTTCCATGGAGTGTGATACGCTTACTGCAACTGGAAAGGGTTACTGAAAAGACAAGCAGAAAGGGGAAGTCATAAACAACCACAGTTTGCTTCTTTCATTAGATGAGTCAAGGATTCAAGGCTCTTAAACTGAATTCTGATGTGCTGGGTAAACATCATAATGACTCATAGAAAAACAGATCACGGCTGATCACTTCATTTTTCCTGATGAAGGGTCTCATAACTGCAGACTAGTTAGTATATAACATCAGGATCTTGTTCACCTTATGCTAAGAGTCTCTGGCTGGATCATGTCCATTTAGGTTTATAGAAATTCAAGTCTTTACAAGAGATCTTTAAAATAGTTCTTTCTTTTTGCAGGGAGACTACATAATTAAAATGATACATCTGCCACTTCGAGTAAGTAAGTAAGTAACACGTAATGACTTTGACCAGCTTAGGTCATAGAGAGACGTGCTATACAAGGGCAGTTTCCCAGGCCAGGCACCTGCATCTTGGAGGGGTTGAGTGTCCGTTACACTGACTTCCACACAGTACTCCCCAAGGCACAAAATTTGCATTTTCTCTCTAGGTTTGGGGTGGTCTCATTTGTCTTGATTGTTGCTTGAAACCCCTATTCCCACACCATTATGAGGATCATGCTTTTACCAAGGGGGCTGCTGCTTTCCCATGAAGCTAGTGCCTGTTTATGATCTATAACTCCTCTAAAGATAGACACAGATTTAAACATTACCTTGATACATTTTAGAGATAGCTCCAGAGCACAAACATCCTCAAAGCTAAAGGAAATTTAATAGGGACAAATAGAAATGCAACATTTACCCCCAGTTTTATCTGAAATATAGGAATAGTCACTGGAAAAGACTTGAAGGTATTGGAGGGCCCGAAATTTATATTTAAATTGTTATGGTAAAACAATTCTTGACACAGAAGGCATCCTTATTAAGCCATCCCGGTTACAGAAAGGTATGGAGAAACAGAACTTAAGAACCTGTATATATTTCTCGTATTTTTCCCAGCACTGATTGAAGTATTATTTGAGGTGTCATGAGGAGTTTTAAAAGTGAAACAGAGCAGGCCAGGGATTTAGCTCAATGGTTCCACTGCCTGCCTTGAAAGCACAAGGTCCCAAGTTCAATCCCCACTACCAAAAAAAAAAAGTGAAACAGAGAGAAATAGAAAAACAAACATGAGTGTAGCACAGGGAATAATAACTTGGGTAAATTTGGGTAAGTTTGGGTAAATTCACTTTCACAAACACAACTTTAAAAAAAATCCCAAGGAACTCCAGAGGTCAATAGCCAGGCAGCTGAAGGTCATCATGAGACATCAGAAATGAGGCAAGACTCAGCATGGGAAGCCCGAAGATATAGCTGGATCAATTTTGAATATCTGCAAGACAGCTTGTGAGAGAGGATCCAAATTTATGTAGGCTCGATATATAATCAATATATCAGAAAAGCAAGTTTGGGGGCAAAGAAGAAGATTCTCAAATAAGTTGGAGCTCTCTTCCAAAGGACAAGCTGATTTTGAATAAAGCAGTGAGCACCCTGACATAGGTAATATTCAAGAAGGAGCAGGGATAGTCTGTCAAGAATGATACGGAGACGATTTTTGGCACTGGATAAACTCTGAGCATCAATTCAGTTCTAAGATTTTAAGATTCTATAAACAAGAGTAGTTACAGAAATAGAAAGCAAGATGAATGGGGTGGTTTAAGGTCTTATGATTGTAAGTCAGAAGAAAGATGTAACAGGGATGTCTTAGCAAGAATTTTAAATCATAAGATGGGTGGGACGATCAGAAGACCTGTCATTTTTCCTCCTTTTGATTCTTATGACATACAGCTGGCCTGCAGGGAGAGTCACCATCCGTGACCTGTAAGTATTCTCAGCTCTGGGCTCCCAGAGGTTGGAAGTAGAGCTGCCAGGGCTCTACCTGGTCCATGCTGGTCCAAGGGAGACCAATGTGACCCTATCGTGAGGAATGACCTAGTCAGACTGGACTGGACTAAACTCTTGTTAAGGGTTTAGCAAACTGGAATAAGCAGGGGTCTAAACTCAAAGTCAGGCTTAATCTCTGGAAAATCACATTTGACAAAAAGCACTATCCTAGCCTTTCCAACATATTCTCTTTATGCTTTAAACTCTGCACTTTATTTTCCTGCCATGGAAAGCATTTAAATGGAATCATTTTCCTCCTTGACTTTAAAAGATAAAAATTGTCTTCTCTGATACAAAAAGATTATTTCATCTGGGCATGGTGTTGCCATGTCTGTAATCCTAGCTGCTCCAGAGGCTGAAACAGGAGGACTGCAAGTTCGAGACCAGCCTGGACAATTTAGTGAGACTGTGTCTCAAAATAAAAAAAAAAAGAGGCTGAGGATGTAGCTTAATGGAAGAGCACTCCTATATTCCATCCCAGTAGGGAAAAAAAGTGGTTATTTCAATAATGCCTTTGAAATGACAGAACTGTTTATCTTACTTATGTTCAAATTGCTTTATCCACAATGGTCTAAACCAAGCACATCTCACTTTGAGAATATCTGAAAAAAAAATCCACCGGTAATTATTCACTTCATAAAAGAGTCCTTTGTGTTGCACAATAATTCAGAGCTGAAACTGTATGAATACAGTCGATGGTTGGGCTATGATAATAATCATCATTGCCATTTTATTAAAACATGTCCTTCATACTAGAACCTGTGTTAAGCCCTTTTAGCTGCATTACCTCATTTAAGCCTAGATGAGGAAACAATATTTCAGGGCTGAGGCTCTACAAAGTTGAACATCTCTGTCTGAAATGCTACAGAAAGCAGGTGGCAGAGCTAGGATTTACATCCAGGCACTATGAGTCCATACCATGCTACTTCCACCAGTTATCCCTTTGTGCGGACATTTTAAAACTATCTTTTGAGCAGTAGAACTCCTTCTCCCTGCTCCTCACTCCTAGTTTCCAAAAGAAGACTCAAACAGACATACAACAAATCCATAGTGATGGCTGAAGCATAAGGAAGAAGAGCTCAAAGTCAGCCCCTGGAGACTAGAGACACTGAGGGATCCTCAAGTTCCTTGGAACCCATTTTGTAAACAAGAAGTCTAGTTCAAAGCTCTCATTTTACTAAAAAGGTACATAGTAATAACTAATTACTATCTCTAATGGTTTGCCAACTTTCACTGATATCAAGATCATGGCTTTCATATGTTTTGTTATTATGAAGATATATTGTCAGTATAGAATAGAATCAATTAACAGTGATTTTATAACTTTCAATTATACATATGACATTTCATATGATGTGTGACATTTCATCCATTTGTATTCTTGTTCTGGGGTCTACCAATGTTAGAAAAGGGCTGCTTTAGAGTCTCTCTTACATCAATGAAACTTATGTCTTAAATGCAAGGCTCTGTTTACCTCTTAAGTAAGTCAGAGCTCACAACAGTGTGAGAGGAAAATGCTAAATGGAAATCATAAAAAAAAGAACTCCCTGGGTATTATTCTAAACTTATGTATGGTATATAGGACTCAGAGTGGGTGTGGAGCCATGTGTCATGCAGGGGATGTTCTGAAATACTCAGAGTTTGCAGATAAGTGTGACCATCAGCTATCTTTTGCTGCTTAACAAATTACCATAAATTTAGCAGCTTAAAATAATATACACTTATGCTACCATGGTTGCTGTGGGTCAGGAATCCAGACACAGTTTAGCTGGATCCTCTGATCAGGGTCAAAGGCTGCAATTACGGTGTCAAGTGGACTATGTTTTCATGTGGACATGGGACTGGGTTAGATTCAAGCTCATTCAGACTGTTGGCAGAATTCACGTCCTGGGAGCTATAGGACTTAGGGCCCAGGCTCTTACTAGCCATGAGCTGAGTGGAGCCCTAGAGGCCACCCACAGTTTCCTGCCATGGGGCTCTCTCACACTAGCTGCGCTTTTTCAAAGCCAACAAGAGCCTCTCTCCAGTCTGCTAAGATAGAGCCTTAAATAACATAACAAGGTCATGGGAGGGATATACCGTCGCATTTGCCATGTTCTTTTGGTTAGAAACAAGTTGCAGTTTCTTTCAATCAAGGGGAAGGCACTGTGAAGGAGGAGATTTCAAGTGGTTATATTAATTGTGAGTCACTTTAGGATTTGTGTGCCACAGTGCATATTCTTCTTTCCTAGAAAAGTGGAGAAATTTTGAAAAAATTTTCACTTATATCAGAAATTCACAAATACCAGAAATTCACTCCATACCCTATGTTTGCTCTCACTAAAGGTTTCTACACAGAAACTCTGCTGAAACTGGAATGGTTGCTTTCCACAGATATTTATGGCCTTACTAAGTGTCTCATCAAATCAATCAAGATGTGAACTTGTTACTTACTGCTCTCTTAGAAAGTTCTAAGTGTACTGCTGATGTTCTTAGAGAAAACATTTTGTAATATTTGGAGGTTGTGGGCCATGAATTCAGCAAAAATTTCTTATTAGCTCCGCCACTACACCATACTACACACTACACATAGAAGATGGTACCAATTCTAGCAGTCTTTTTAGAATTTTCCACCTTGTTGGCAAGAAAAAATAAGAAGAATGTCCACAAATGCTGTGAGGCTGAGGTAGGAGGGTCGCAGTTTGAGCCCAGCCTGAGCAACTTAGTGACTTAGAGAGACCTTGTCTCAAATAAAAAATAAAAAAGATCTGGAGGTGTAGCTCAGTGCAAAGGCCTGGGTTCAATCTTCAGTATGGGGGCAGGGGAGGCATTTCTGTTCTAATGTATTTCTTCCTGTCTGGTCCATTGGACTACAGGCTCCTTCTCTGAAATACACATCCTCAGAAATACACAGACCTTGTAAAGTGTTCTAAACCCTCACAGGTCCTGTTGGATTACCCACCTGAAGACTTTCTCTAGTATACTGAGAGCTCCTTGTGGGTTGGGATGATCTACTCATATCTCTATGTCCAGGATCTAGAATTATCCAAAGCTATTTCTCAATGGTTATTTGGATGGATAGAGAATACCAGATGGACTGTGTAATGGGAAATAGTGCTCAAGAGATGCCATTCCTCTCAAATTGTTATCAATTTTCTCATTAGCAAAAAAATGGAATTGTACAACATTCTGTAAAAGAGTCAAACACATATAAATGTATTTCTATGATTCCATTACATGAAGTTCAAACCCAGACAAAACTACTCGAAACCCAGCAAAACTAATCTGTGGTCTGAATAGGAGGGTGATGAGAATGTCCTAGCAGGGGAACAAAGAAACCTTCTAGAATAAGACCTATAATCTTATCTGGTCATATAGTATACACACATGTAAAAAATTCATCAAACTGTACATGTAAAATTCATGAGATTTTCCTATGTAACTGATATTTTAATTTAGGGTAAACAAAGTGTACCTGGGGCCTCTGTATGAGGAGTACAGCCCTATTCCTGCATAAGGAGTCAGTGTGTCAACAGTGTGATCGTCCTGAGGAGTCCAACAGCACAATACCCTTAGTTGTTTAATCCTGGGTTCCCAGATGTTGCTGACGTGGGCAGGAACCTCCAGAGGGGCGCTACCATTTCCTATGGGCCACTTTATCTTTCTCCCTAGACCTTGAATATCAGATGCTGTGTCATTAAATGACTCCCTGACGTCTTCCTTGTGGCTAGGGAACAGTGTCTCAGCTGTCAGAGAGAGACAGCTCTCCCTGGGGTGACTTCTGCAAGGTTACACTCTGGCCCAGGCCTGGAGAAGGAGCTCAGTGGTTGGTACCTTCTAGCAAAAGGATTACTCTGCCAACTCACTCGATGGAAGTGTGTGAAGACGTACCCAGAGCTGCTCCCAAGGGGCTCCTGTTACAGATTTCCTGCAGCCATGAGCAAGTAACTGCTATTTGTTTCCCTGATGTCTCCACATTGGAAAAAATAAAGGAAGTTGTACATTATTTGGCTCATGATGGGAAGATAATGCTGAGGAAGAGCACATCAAAAGCTTCTAGAATGGCAAAATAACTTCTCCAAACACATATACTTTTTAGAGAAATTGTGTCTCCAAGTCAATACAATGAGAGATTGCTAAAAAAAAAATAACCTTCAAAAATGCCCTACTGCAAGTGCTATGATCATTCTCCATTCCTGGAACTCAAACTTCATCTAAACCTTCCCAAATCTGTGACACTTCCTCATGTAAGTAAGCAAATGCACCCTGTTGGGTTTATCTCACCACTAGAGCAAGACTGTCAGTTCATTCATAGGCAGGCCATGCCTCATATCCTGCTTCCCATGGTCCAGGGCTGGGGATACTGTCCATGGTCACTGAGTGTTTAGTGACTTGTATGCATGTCAAAATCTGATAATGACATAATTCAAGCATACAATAAGTACAACCCATCCAGAACTATCCCTCATTAGACAAGTGTGGAGGGAAGGACGTATTAGGTCTCAAGATGTTCACTGCCAAGTGGGAAGAGAGTTAGGAAAGAGGATGAACTTGATAGGCTAAATCTTTTGCTGTGATAGAAGCCTCAGAGTGAGGATCGAGTAGCATTCAGCCCTGCACACTATCTGTTCAACTTTACAACTTTCACAACTTTGAAATGAAAGAAACGGTACAGAAGGAGGAATATTACTGTTCCAGTTAGAAAGTTTTATCTCAGCTCCGAATCACCTCTTCTATTTTCTGTTCACCGATGCAAGACTGGAAATCAGTCAATATGAAAACTGCATGGTTCCTTTAACAGCTGGCTCCCTGTTCATTTGTGCTAACAAGGGGCAGTAGAGGAAGACCACAAGGCAGGAAGAGGGTGGTTCCTGCAGCTTCACCCCAGCAGTGCTCTTCACCCAACACCAGACTTGGTTCTAGCTCTCATTTCCCTCACTCCCAGCACCAGCCTCATCATACTCCTCCAGATACCAGCAGCATCTTGGCAGGGCCCCTCTCTCCAAGGTCTGAGTCTCCGCTAGGAGAGGCCCTCCTCCAGTGACATATGATAGTCACACAGGCCAAGTGACCACCCCTCCAGTGAAGTCTGAGCCACAGATCCACAATCCCCCTTCTCCAAGCTTTCTTTTCCTTTTCAGTCTTGGTAGTGGCGGGTGCTTCCTGCTGCTATTTTCTATGTCACCTCCAGGTCCCCTTTTGTCTTTGCAAGCCTACCACACCTATTTGACCAATTACCTCTCTTAAATTCTCTCTGTTAAAATAACTTGTCTGGTTCTGTTCTTCTAACCATGATCCCGGTTGGTACAAAAGGAAAGTAATGTATCAGCTATTCAGTTGCAGTTCTGGGACCAGGATCTAGGAAATTCTAATTTCCTATCCACTACATTAACCACCTCTATGGTAAAATATGATGAAAGACAGCACCATGATCTAGTGAGCTTTAAAGCCAAACTGTCTAGATTCAAATCCTGCCCCTACCATTTATAAGCTAGCTGATATAAAGCACGTCACTTAATCTCTCTTTGCTTCAGTTTCTCCATTGGTGGAATAATAGAGGTGGTCACAGAACGTATTGTGGTAGATTAAAATATACTTTCCTCCAAAACAAAGGACTATGGAGCTGAAGACATTTAAGAAGTAGATGCAGGAGAGCCCTTTGCCCTCCTCTATTTGCCTAAAAGCAGGTCACAAATTTACAAAGACAAAATATATCTTGACCCCTCTACCAGGGAGAACAAATGTTAACCACTGAAGACAACCTTGGATCCTTCTTGGCCTGGAGATAATAGCAGAGCAATCTATATTAACAAACTTTATTAACTAACATTTATTTTAGTCACCTTTGTCCATAGGGACTCAAATTCTTTTTCTTTCGTCTTGTTACTTTCCTAAAAATTTATTGGTCTTTGCTGAAACTAAATCCAAAGCCACCCCTGTGAGAACTATTCATAGATACATGAATGTCTCCCATGTACATATGGAATATTCATGTTAATAAACTTGATTGTTTTTTTCTCTTATTATCTGTCTTTTGTAAAAGGACTCCATTTCAACTGAGAACTTATGGGAATTATTTTACCCCTACATAATCACAGGGCACTGTGCTGCATTAACACATATCAAACATTCAGAATACCTGGCATGTAGGAAAATAACAGTGAGCATTACTGCTACCATTATTATTATCATGACTACAATCAAGAAGCAATTATGGCAATGTTGAAAGAGGGCAGTTCTCAGTCACAATTGTCTTTGTTGAAATCTTGGTTCTGCTTCTCACTCACTGTGCATGAGTTTACCTAGATGAGCCTCAGTTTGCCCAGCCCTATTATATGTTATCTCACAGAGTAGAGGTCTGAATGTGATAAAGCACACAAAATGCTCAGGGTTGTATCTGGCAAGCAAGTGTTCAATAAAAGAGATCTGCTGCTGTTATCAATTTTAGCAAAAAGTCACTAGGATACCTTGAATTGCCATAATGGAAAAGGAAGTGGATCTGTACTTTCATAGTGTCTCAAATACCACTGCACCACAATCTTCAATGATACACAACAAAAACTTCCAACCAGAGTGAGGCAAGCATAGCTCCATATGTTAACTCTGTATCCCTCACTGACTTGGTATCTCACAGCCAAATGAAGTTACAAATTACAATATGTACTTCCAGGAAGGATTTTAAATAATCTACAATAAAGCATTACACAATTAAAATTAGAAATCAGAAACAAAAATGTGAACCCACAGAGGTGAAGGAGGAGGAGGAGGAGAAATGAGCAAAGATAATCTGCCATGATCCTGAGTTGCTATGGTTATTATTTTCAGGTATCAAATCTTATTTTCCAACAGGCAAGGTAAAAAGAGAAATTAATCACTTAGTAATTCTCATTTTTATTAGGGAAAATATCATTTTTAAAAGAAAATTTGTATTGATACATAGAAAAATTAGCTATATAGAACATTAAGGAATATCGAATAGCAAAATGGATAGTATGTTCAGTGGAAGCTCTTGAAAAGTTACAAAAGCTCATTGTGCGGCTTCTTATTACATGACTCCATAGCATTAGGCTACTGAAACCCAACTTACCTGCAAACCCATCATAGATAGCAGACACAGCTTTTTGACACTTTGCCAGACCAGAAAAGGGAGTAACACAGCTTCTCAACACAGTTCAGAATGGAAATTATTTTTTTCCTTTCAAAGAAAGATAAGAACATGGCTGACAGTCAAAGATGACAATAGATCTTGGAGATGATTGATAGAAATATACAGGTACATGACTGAGAGTGATTCTTCAGGACCTGGCAGTCTCCGACATAGTTACCTTACTGTGCCTTGTACCTGCCAACCCCGTTCATCCTTCTAGCATTTCCATCTGCCTTCTCCACCACTGAGAACAGAACTTTTCTAGAAGCAGATTCTTCATTCTTGCCTTGTGACAGACTACTGTGGATTGTATCAAAATGGCATATACAGCTAAGAGCTGTGACCAATGCAGCAAAAGGATAAAAAACAAAAATCCAAAGGCCTCAGGTAGAATGCATAGAGATTAAGAATTTAGGAGAATTAGAAGACCTGGACCTCCGTTCATCAACGTAATTATTTGTGAGATCCTGGGCAAGTTAATTCAACTTTCAAAAATTCCATTTTCTTTTCACCAGTGCCCATATCCTATGGTTTGGGGACGATATCACTACACGATGTTGGTAGGATCCTCCAGGCTGTCTGTGATAATGAGAACTCAGAATGATCACAGTGACACTAGGCCTGCACAGCTGACATGGATCATTCAGCAGAGAGAGGTGGTATGACAATAAGAAACAGTCCCAGAGCCTCACTGTTGGAACACTGACAGGATGCTTTATTATGCACACTACATGCACAGCAAGCATTGTTAGGGACTTAGTTTATGTGGTCACTCAGGGTCCCAGGCTGATGAGGCTCTTTTTCCACATGAGCCTCTAGGATCAAAGGTATCCAATCAGGCCCCACCTCTTAGCACAACTGTGCAAAATGGTCACTTTCATTCACATCTACTGGTCCAGCACTGAGCAAACAGTCCACAAAAGTGTTACTGAACCTCAGCCACACCTACTCTGTGTGCATCATGACTGTGGCTGTCTCCTCCCTCAACACCTAGGCTGAGCAATTGCTAACTATATGGACTAACAGCAGAAAATATTTACTCTCTACTCCTTTAGGACAAAGTCCACCAATCCTTAGCTTGGTCTAATAAGGTCACACAGTCATACCTAATTTTGAAGCAGACAAGAAATTTTATTTTTCCTATGTTCCCAGAAGGCAGAGGGCTGGGCAGATTTGGTGGACAGCATTGAAAGCACCACAGCTACTCACACCAAGCCATCAACAGGGTAGCATTTCTGAAAGTTCTTTTTCCAGGCATGGGCATGAATTTAAACTGAATTTAACAGATTAATTTCTCTCCAGCACTGCTTTGATCCCTTCTCAATAACTCCCAATGGATTCCTACTGAATTAAAAATACAAAATATTAGGCCCTCTGCTTGATACTTATGACCCTCAAAAATCTGACCCCTTTTAACCATGACACCTATTACTTCTCCCATTGTTGATTTTTTAAACCCCATCAGAAACATAAATCCTCTCCCACCCCTTCACTGGGCACAGTGGTCCTTGTCTGTAATCCAAGCTACTCCAGAGATTGAAGCAGGTGGATAGTATCTTTGACCACACCTAGGCAACTTAGTGAGACCCAGTCTCAAAAAAATAAAAATAAAAATAATTTTAAAAAGGAACATAAACTCCCATTCTCTGGTGTGGCTCAGAATTTCCTGGGGTTCAGAAGTCCAGCAGAACATCTGGACTAAGCCATGTTCTGCCCCCTTTTTTCTTCCTCTTTGAGCTCATGGCCCTAATCTGCCCTCCAATCTTTCCCTCTGACTGCCACTTATCTAAATGACACTGGGACGTGGTTGAGGCAGTGGACATAGGCTGTGATGCTCCTTGGGGCAGGAGAGTGGCAGCCAAGTCAGCTGGATAAAGGAAGGAGGGCCAAGGCCTCCCAGGAGAGCAGACCCTGCTGGGAAACCTCCCTCAGATATTGGCCCTCTTCATCTTCACCCCCTGCTGGTTGTGCCCTGGGAGAAGCAGCAGCTACACTGTCCCCAGAGACATCCGAATGGGAACAACTTGAGCCTGAGCAGAGTACCCTAAAGACATCTGCAAACTGCCCAGCTAGAAGCGACCCTGATAAAGCACACAAGTAAGGATCCACTGGCCATAGGAACAAAAGCAAATGTGTTTCTCTTGCAACAGGATGCTCGTGCAGCAGCCTGATTTTGTTCTGGGCTCCAGAGCAGATGGTGACCTCCAGGAGAAGTGTAATTACCAGTGTTTCATCAAGGCCCCATCCAAATGGATCCATGGCTTTGTCCTTAGTATTTCTCCTTTGGAGCAGTACCCGCATACTCTTGGAGCCCCTTCATGGCTCTTTCTTCCATACAAAGACCTAGGTTGAGGTGATCCTGCAGGAAAGAGATGTTCCCCAGCACTCATCAAGAGGTGAAAAGTATAATCCTTGGAGCCAGACAGATCTATGTTTCCTCCCTCATCAGTTGGCTGTGTGACTTTGCATAAGTCACTTAACCTCTCTGAGTCTCAACTACCTACTTTGTGGAGTTGATGGCATCTGAGTAAAATGTGGCTGTGTGCACAGAAAGAGCTCAGTAAGCAGCAGCAGCTATGGTAATAATGTCAGGTTGTGATTATCATCTTTCTGCACCCTCTCCCCCACCTCCCTATCCTTAAGAGGGAACTATGTCCAGTAACTGATGGATCTGTCTCTTGCTTTATCATTTGTTTTGCAAACCTTCAAATCTCTTACCTATTAACCAACTTATGTATCACTATAGAAATCAGAATGCAAACTGAGTTACATCATAGTCACTTGTGGGTCAGATTCCTCCCTTCCAGATCACTCTACCTACATGATGGGCCACTCCCAATCAACCAAGGTAAACTGGAGCACAGTAGCCAAGTGATAATCTCTACAGTCTAACAAAAAATATTTCAAGGCCTTTTCCTGGTACTAAACTATATCTGCTCCCAACCTAGCAAAACATAACAGAGGATAAGGCCTTCTGGGGCAAGACAAGAAGTAGAAGTTAAAAAATAGAATTTAGCTGCTTTAGTTAACAGTCTCTTCCTCAGTTCTTTTTCCTACATTCTGTCCTCATGCATATCTTGAAACTCCTTAGGACTTCACTAGAGTTAGATTTGGGCATTGTTTTTCTAAGAGGAAGGGAGTTTGTGCTTCATGGATTAGTGAGTGTTTTATAAATATTAACTGCTATAACCATGTAAATCGATGCCTCATTTATCCACTATGATCTGAGAACTGGGTATGTTAGAATAAAATGCTTTAACAAATAATAGGATGGTGATTGATAACTTTCAGCATTCAAAACTTTAAATCACCACTTTGTTGTGAATTCTAAAGCATATCACGTTTTCTTGCCCCATTAAACAAAACATTTAACCAATCCCTTGATAACTCAGGGCCATCACTAAAAATATCAACCATTACACTGAGCATTAAGAACAATGACATTATTTGAGAACTACTGAAGTATAGGGTTATTTTGTCTTCTTCCAACTAAATGACTTGTATACTTCTGTGACTCTTTACTATCAGTCTACTTCTTGCTACTTGGAGTATGCCTGCCTCACATTCCTTCTAATTTGCTGTTTCTAATCTTTAGTGGAGTAGGAAGCAAATCAAACTTGTTAGAACTTCATCCAAACCAAGAGCAAATACTCTCTAAGTAAAGGACTCAACCTACACTAGGTGAACATTAATATAGGTCATTGTGCCATCTATGATACTTAATAGAGGGTTTTCACAATGTCCTGAATTTGTCCATTCCACACAAATGTAATAAGCCTGCTTATTAAGATAAAGCTTTGGTAATAATTTAAAGGAAAGAAAAGGAATAACAAATACTTCACTAGTGTTGACAAGACTCCAGGCAGTGTTCTAGGCTTCGAATATACAAACTAGTTCCCCTACAACAGGTCCACAAGGGGGAAGACTCTGAGATACAAAGAAGTCAAGATGGACCATATGGGCTGGCATGGAAAACAGGCTCCTCAGGAGAGACAGTGCACAGCATTTGCTAGTATGGGGATGGCTCTTGCAGGAACCCCAAGAATTTCTGTCTATATAAGGAGAGCCGAATATAGGCAGGAAACTGGCATGTGGTTGCCTAGTACGAAGGTCCCCTCTTAGGGGTAGTTGCAGAGGGAAAGAAGTAGATGTCCCTTAACATTGTGCTTTAGTGGCTCAGAAGTCCCTAATGCCACTGCTTTTTACTCTGTGGAACAGAGTACCACCACGGAACGAGAAACCAGTTGAGCTGGCTGAGTTCTGGGGTGGTTAATGATTTACTGCCCAGTCAGCAACCTACTAGCAGGAACTGACCAGGCTACTGGTAATCAACTCTGCCTGCCAGGGTCTTCTGGTAACTCTGCAGCTCTGGCTTAGCTGAGAGCCAAGAGGCATGACATGATTCAACTACAATTTACATGAAATTCAGTCAGTTTTTGTGTTAGTCACTATCTTGTCACTGAGACACAATACCCAACACTCATAACTTAAAGGATAAGAGACTTATTTGGACTCATTTTCTAGAGGATTCAGTCTATAGTCCATTGGCTTCAAGGCAGAAAGCCATGGTAGAAGGGCCTGGCATAGGAAAAACTGCTCACCTCATGGCAGCCAGGAAGTAGAGAGCAAAGGAAGTTGCTGAAGAGGGAGATAAATGCTTCCCAGTTGTGCCCCAAGTGACTCACCCCCAGTGACTACCAAGCCAGCTGTAGCGCCCCTACAATCCAATAGTCTTCCACAAGACTCTCCCTCTGAGCACATGAGGTTTTGAGGGTCTCACCCAGATGTAAACCATAAGTTGTTCAGGAAAATCATCATCATCACCCTCTAACACCTGAGCCAACATTCATCATCTGAGGAAATGCAATAATATGCCAGACCTGTGATGGACTCAGACTCCAGGGGTCTTCCATGAAACAAATTCCTCCAGACACTACAGCACTCAACCTAGAGTGGCTGTACCAAATGTGAGGGCTTTGGATTCTCATATCTCAGTCCTGCAGATCTCCAGGCCCAGACAATCTTTTTAAACAATTGCTGATCTCATCATTTATTACACCAATGAAAACTCATTTCTCATACACCTTATGCTAATTAACAAACCCTCCAATGTAGATTTCAAACATACTTGAATGCCTAATTAACTATCCTGGGATGCTGATTCCTGATTAGGATATTTCACATGCTAAATACTTATCAGCAGGACATGGGATGTGGAGTTAAGTTGTGCACACTGCTGCTGCATTTTTATACGGACATATTTTAAAGTAACTACCCCATGGTCATGTCACTGACCTTTGTTCAAAGAGCAGGGCTGGCCATTCCAATAAACACAAACTGCTACTGAAGAAGTTCCAGGCAAGGGAACACCCTCTCCACCCCCAAGGAAAGGCAAAGTTCAGATAGGCAGGGAAGGGTATAAATTTTGCTGAGTGGGTTCCATAAATTATTGAATAGATCTTGTTGGGCAGGGTAGCAGAGGTGGAAGGAGTCATGGTCAAGTAAGTTAAACAGTTGTCTTTGTATAGAGTTTATCCAGACCCATGTAGTACTAACATGCATGGGAACTCTCTGGGAAACTCTGCAGCATTTCTCAAATTATTTTGTCTATAGAATCATTTTACTGCACACCTTAAGGTGCTATATTCCAAGAAACATGCTGTTAAAGAAATGGGAGAGTAAGCTGGATAAACTAGCAAGGAACTATCAGCCTATGGACTGGAGAGAAAAAAGAAACTTCCTGCACCAAAATAATGGGTCCCGTCTTTAGGTTAGAGGCAAAACAAAAGTCAAGAGGGAAATTACTGCATAAACTCTTCAGGGTGAGCTACAGCGGCAGGCAGCTGGTATGACAAAGGAAAAGGAGTAAGCATGTGGAGTGTGCCTTGTGAACCACATTAAGCAAGATGGAAAATGATGAGAAAAAACATCCCCGGCCCGGAATACCTATGGGCATCAGCATAGTGACTTCCCATAAGAAATAAAATAGTCATAAGGGGGGGAGCATTCAAAGTCAACTCCAGCACTGGAGGGACACATCCTATTTAAAGACAAGGAACGGTACACCATGTATCTGAGAATATCACCAGCTGGAGTGGATCTTCAGCTGCATATAAGATGGGAATCATATACAGACTAGGCATGAGTAAAGTGAAAGTTTATCACAAAAAAAGAAGTACAACAGGATACCACATAGGCAGAAGAGGTGAGTTAAGAAGCGAATCAGGCTCCTCCCTGGTCAGACAGGGAAATGACAGCAGAGCGGGCTACTCCACAGGCAGAGTGGCCCTGAGCAAAAGAGGCATTTCATTTCACTTTTATGGGGTCTCAAAAGAATGTGATTACTTATTCATGGTTCTTCTCAAGCAGTGGGATCCCTGGCCTGAGTGGAATTTAGTTACTTCACCAATGTGATATTGGAAGTTCAGGGTGAGCTCTCAGTTGAACAGTCACCATCTTTGCTTGTAGTGGTCTTGTCCAGTTTGCCTGTGCACCCACTTTCTTATTTTAAGGAGTGCAGCAGCTCATTCTCTTTGCTAACAGCCTGGTGGTTTACTTTCCTCTTCTTATCACTAAAAGTTGCAGCTGCCTGCTTGTTTTTCCCTTGAGCTGCTACTTCAAAGTCCTGCTAATCTACTCCTCCATCAAAATCTCAGGAAGACACAGTAAATAGATGGACACCTGCCCTGAGGAAGACACTCAAAAGAACAGAAAGCAAAATGATGCAGTAGGGGAAGGAAAGGTGGCCAAAATTGAGATACCATTTTGGGAGGAGAGGGATGTATATTTCAGAGGAACCTACCATGTATTCCGTTTTGTTACACCAGAAACTACACTACTGTCACACTGGATCTACGCAGACCAATCTGTGAGCTCTAACTTTTTTATTTTTATATCCTCCAACTATGAATATATCTTTTAAAAATTACAAATTTTAAAAATTAAAAATTACAAAATGAACACATTTATGAATATGGGATAACCAGGAATAAAAACCACAGTCTTTAAAATTTTTCTAACTAGTATGAAGCTCCTTTCTGTATCAAAGTGAACTAGTGTTTTGCTTGTTTGTGTAATCTTTTCTTCCAAAGAGATCTTTTAGCATTGAAATCAAATAAAAATATACATTGATAATTCTGTATCAGTCAGGATGCCTTTGGTTACAAGAAACAAGAAACTTAAACTAGTACATTTCTTGTTTACCAACATGTAAGCCAGTGTGGCACAGGCTTCTGCATTTCCCTGAGGTTCTCCTGGTGGAGGTGGGCAGCTGCTGGAGCACTGGCCATGACAATGCCACAGGAAGAGGAACTACCTTGCCTTTCTCTGTAGCTTTTTCTTAAAATACAGGAAACTTTTATTGGAACCTCCTAGCAAGCTCCTCTCTTGGCCAGTTTGAGGTCATGTGTGCTTCCCCAGTTCATCATGAGTAAGGAGGGGTCTGTATCCCTAACCAATCAGACCCAGCTCTGGAGCTCAGGGTGGATCAGGGCCCCCTCAGATGCTTGGCTAGAGAGGAGGAAAGGCACAAATGGAAGTTGGACAGACAACCAGAAACATCTACTGCCACATGCTAGTCATTATGGGAGACAGGTGTAAGTCACAGGCTATTCTCAAATCACTCAAGTGTGGTAGCAAGAAACAATTATAATACACAAATTGTATCAAATACAACAGATTCTACCAGGCTGAATCCAAGATAGACTCATCAAAAACCAAACTCGGCTCTGCTGGAAACCAGATCATAAGGGGACTGAGAGTTTTTTGAGAATTCAGATATTAACTTAATTATATATAATAATCGGCTTTACACTCCTTAGAGAAGAACGTTCCATTTAGAGGCTGTAATATAATAAATAGATTAAAACCCAATGCCATTTTCACAAGTATATTCTCTTTAAATGATTAGGATAATGCTCCATGGGAAAGCAGAAAATACAAAGTAAAATGTTTGGGGAAAGTCACTCATGCTGAGGCTCTGCAGATAAGCTCTTTAGAAATACATTCATAGACACAGGCTTTGTTGATTAATCATGTACTGCCACTTTTAGCTACATAAATCTCAGCTTAGGAGTGAAGTAGAGACTGATGGATTTTTAGAAAATGTGTTCTATTTACAGACCAGCAAAATGAGTGAGATTCTGCTATAATTTCTAATTAGGATTAATTAGCTAATGTTCTCAGAAAGAGAGTGAATGGTACAGTGAGGCTGAATTGTATTGTAGTAGAGAGGCTGAATGCTAATTCTGTTCAAAACACACTGATCTGAATAATATGTGTAGATTCTCTGCTCCAGGAGGTGAAGCTCGGGTGCACTAGACGTTGGGACTCACCTCCAAAGAACAGAGTAGGGAAAGAAAAATAGTCATTGTAAGCAATGAGACCTGGCAAACACTACACCCTAACCAAGTGAACAGGGTTAACATAACCAGTCACGTGGATATCATGCACCACCTGATATGAAATGACAGAGGCACTTTACTTCTCTGGGGTTTCTCCCCAAACCCCCACTAATTCCAGTCTAATCATGAGAAAAATATAAGACAAGATCCAGGGACATCTAGCCAGTACTCCTCAGGACTGTCAGGGTCATGAAAGAATAAAACAAGACTGAGAAATTGTTACACACCAGAGCGTGGGGGACAATAAAGTGAGATGCTGAATGCTAGACTAAATCACAAGGAAGACTTTAATGGAAAATCCAAGTTTGGAGTTTAGGGGTTTTAAAAATCTTTTTATTTTTATTAGTATATGTTTGCAGTATATAATGATTACATTTATTATGGGGAGTTGGTACATGTATATAACACATCTTAAAGTCACCCTAAGGTGTGAATTATGATGTTAAAGGGGTGTGGAAATTTTTAAAAAGTCATTCATGATCTGAAAGCACAATAACATCAGGTTTATTTATGATACCTTCAAAAGGTGTAGTAATTATCTGTGTTTATGTCTTGTCTTAGAAGCTCATGAAAGGTCTTTTATTTTTAGCTAGGCCAGGCTTGCTGTAGAGAAGAAATTAAGGAATGACTTACTTAATCTGGGAAAAAGCAAGGACCAAGATAGAACTGCAAGACGGGATGCTGAGAAGCCCAGCAGTATGGTTAGTGAATGAAGCAGAAAGGCAGGACTCAGAAGACTTCTCCTGCTGTAAGTGATGGGATCAAGTTGTAAATTCCTGGAGGGCAGGAACAGTTTCTTACTTGTAACTGCCACAGTGCTTGGCATGCAGGAGATGTTTAATGTTACAGTCTGTTGAGTCCATTTAGAATATCAAGTTTCAAGGTCTAACATTTCTTCGAAAGTTTTAGCAGTGAGGGGGAGAGGTGTTAAGGTGGTGATAATTGGAGGGGAACTTGGAGTCCTGGAAGCCCTTAAAACACAAAAGGTTGGATGTGTAAGGGTAAACTTTCAAACAGAGGGACTTAAAAATTTGTGTTTTAGTTCCAAACCCCACTATATACTTAGCTCCCCAACCCCACCCAACTCAGCTTCTCAAAGGAACTGAAGTGAGGACTTTAACAGGTAGTGGCCTTAATGCAACACCACGTTATCCCTTTCCAAAGCTCTGCCTACTTAATATCTTACTTAACCTTAACCATCACCTTGAGATTAATCCCCTCAAAATAGTCCCCCTCATTTTACTACTCCATCATTCTTGCCACCTTCTGAAGCAGTTCTGAAAGTCCTCTTTTGTGAGTATCTTTATGAGGTATGATAAAAAATATGGTTCATCCTGCTGCTGGGTGCCATCCAATGGAAAGGCAGGCTCATAAAAGCACTGCTGTGTGTCCTCGTCCACCTTATTCACTGGATCTGGCACCATTCAATTTCTAGCTTATCCCCAAACTCAAAATGACCATGAAAGATAAATGTTTTGAATCCATTCAGGACATCAAGGCAGTCACGATAGTGAAACTAAGGACCCTGAAGAAAAAGGACTCCTAGAACTGCTTCAAAAAGTGTCAAGAAAAAAGGATAAGTGTATTCAAAGTGAGAGGAAATACTCTGAAGATGAGTGGCACTGTGTCTTTTACTGTAATAGTTTTTATTTAAACACAATTTTTTGATCACACTTCCTGTCTAAATTCCATTCGCTCTCCCAAAGGTTACATATAGACCAGCTTAGTGCTTGCTTCAGCAACACATATACATTTAGACCAGCTTAGACAGACAAAGTAGATGTCATAGAAAGGAATGCTGTTCGGTAGCAATTCACATGCAAAATGAGATATGGCAGTTATCATTAGCCATAAATTCAATAAATGGCAAGAGTGTGATGAAGCTCCTTAATAAAAAGAAGCTAACACATCTCAGGCCACAGTGACAGAAGTAGAAAGATCAAATGATGGGTATAACAATCCACTGCACTTGCTGATTAGAGCAAGTCATAATGGGATGTGTCATTATTATTTTTCAATATTGCCCAATTATCTTTCTGCTACTGGGGATTAAGCCCAGAGTCTCTGCCCTGAGTTACGTGTCCAACACCATCCCTCTTTTTTGAAACGGGGTCTTGCTAAGTTACTCAGGCTAGGCTTGAACTTACTATCCTCCTGCCTCAGTCTCCCAGAATGCTGGATTACAGGCATGGACCACCATGCCTAGAGGACCTAGATCTTAAGTGTTCGGTTTAATAAGTTTGGTGACTGTGCCCACCCATATGACCATCACTGTAATCAAGAAACAGAACGTTTCCTCCCGCCCTCTTTCAGTGATTCTCACCAAAAGCAACCACAGATCAATTTTTCTTTGTTGTTTTGTGTGTGTGCTGGTACTGAGGATCTGACCACCCAAAGGTGCTCTACCACCAAGCCACACCCTCAGCACTTTTTTTAAATTTATTTTTTGGGGGAGTACCGGGGATTGAACTCTGGTCCTTGCGCTTGTGCAGTTTTTTTTTTGGTACTGGGGATTGAACTCGGGACCTTGCGCTTGCGCAGCAGGCAGTGGAACCACTGAGCTAAGTTCCCGGCCCCCTTTTTATTTTTTATTTGATACAGTCTCACTAAGTTTCCCAGGCAACTTGCAATCCTCCTGCCTCAGCCTCCTGAGTAGCTGGAATTATAGGTGTGTGGACCTGGCTTGCACAGTTCTGATTTCAGTCACTATACACTGTATTAGTTTTGTCTGTTCTTGAACTTCATAGAAATAGAATCAACCAGGAGGTACTCTTTTTAATTAATTTATTACTGCATCTTTGCAGTACATGATTACATTTATCTTGCGGGGCTTGTACTAATACATAACATATACTAATTCTTTTTTCATCCACTCCCCCTCCCATCCCCAGCACTCCCTCCAACGCATATTTCCCTTCCCACTTGCAAAAACTCTATTTCCAATTTTTTCATTTATTTTTAAATTCCTTTTTCCTTGCTCCCCCCCCTCCATTTCTTGATCTCCTTCTCATTTGAAAAAGATCTTCCTACTTTCTATTACCTTTTATTTTGCTCTTTATTTATGTTTTAAGAGAAACCATGCAGTATTGAAATTTTACTTAACATTATGGTCTCAAGGTACATACATTTACGTATGAATGCCTCAAGTTTATCCTTCTTTAAGACAGAGTAGTACTCCATCGGATATAAATACCACCTTTCTTTATCCATTCATCTGTTGATGAGTGGATAGGCTGCTTTCAAGATTTAACTAATAAAAATTATGCTGCTATAAACATAGGTATGCGTGTATCACTGTAATATGATGTCTTTCACTCTTTCAGGAGGATCCCTAAAAGGGACTAGCTAGGTCAAATGGACTTTCTATTTTTAGTTTTTTGAGGAATCCCCATACTGATCTCCATAGTAGTTGTAGTAGTTTACATTCCCACCAACAATGTAGTAGGGTTGCTTTTGACCACAGCCTGGCCAGCATGTTATTTGATTTCTTGGTTCTTTCTCCTGGCTTTTTTCACTATTATGGGGTTCTCCATAATATTTTGTTTCTTTTTATTGTCAAGTCTTATTCCATTTTCTATGATCATTCCATGGTTTGTTCATGCATTCCTGTTGATGAACCCTTGGGTGATTCTGATGTGGGAAATTACAAATAAAACTGCTATGGGGCTGGGGATTTAGCTCAGTGGTGCTGCACCTTCCTGGCAAGCACAAGGTCCTAAGTTCAATCCTCAGTACCAGAAAAACAAAAACAACACAAAACACAAAACAAACAAAAAAAGCTGCTATGAACATTCTCTTATTAGTGTTTTTAGAGGCCTGTGTTTTCATTTCTCTCGTGGACCTAAAAGTAAACTAGCTGGGGCAAGGTTAGGTGTTTATGTTTAACTTTGTAAGAACTGCCAACAGTTCTTTATGATTGTATCACTTTCCACTCCCCATGTGGCAGTACCCCAGTTGCTTCACCTCATCGCCAACATTTTGTATTGCCAATATTTACGATATCGACTATTCTAGTGCTTGTCAGTGATCTCTCATTATGGTTTTAATTCTATTTCTCTTATGACAAATGATGCTAATTCCATGACTGGCCATTTGTCTATCAAATGTCTGTTCAAGGGCCAGGGATTTAGCTCAGAGGTTTCGCCGCCTGCTGCACAAGCACAAGGACCCAAGATCGATCCCCGGTACCAAAAAAAAAAATGTCTGTTCAAGTATTTTGCTCATGTTTTCACTGGGTTGCTCATCTTTTGTTATTGCTTTATAGAAGTTCTGTAAATATTTCATTTTAAGCTTTATTTATATGTACTGCCAATATTTCCCTCCCATCTTTTAAAATGCCTATTTATTTTCTTAATAACATCTCTTCATGAAAAGAAATGTCTGGTTTTGAAAATTTTCTACTTTCCTTTTTTTTTTCTTTTATAGTTAATACTTTTTATGCCCCTAACCTCTTAAGTAATCCAAATTCTTAAAGACAGTGGCCTGTGTCTTCTTGGAGTTTTCTGTTTCACATAGACATTAAGTCTATGATGCATCTCAGATCAGTTTTTGATGTTTAGTGTTAGGTAGGGATAAAGCTTTGCTTTATTTACAGATAGAGATCCATTTTTTTCCAGTACCATCTGATAAAAAGTCTTTCCTGTTGAATCAACTTCACATCTTTGTCAAAAATCAATCGAGTGTCTATGTATGGGTCAATTTCTGGGCTCTCTGTTCTGTTTCATTGATCCGTCTTTCTTTATGCCACCTTCATACCGTCTTATTTCTGTAGCTTTTAGTAAATCTTGACATCAGGTAGTATGAGTCTGCCAACTTTCTTCTTTCTTAATATTGTTTTGCTATTTTATATTTTATATCCTTTACATTTTCATATAAATTTTAGAATCAGCTAGTCAATTTTTTCAGATTAGCCTCCCGGGGTTTTGACTGGAACTTCATCAACGTCCAGATCCATTTGGAGGAAATGGATACAGTTGCCACTGCTTATAACAACAGTTAACAGTCATTCTTCATGCAGCACACACTATGAGTGCCCCCCCGACTTTGTGTATCTTGACAGTGATATGGGGAGCTCAGAATTATTCACAGATGGGGGATGCTCTGCTTGGAAAGAGTGAGCAGTATCTGCCACAGCCCATGAGTAGAGAGGCCAGAATTCCAGCCAGGTGGGTCTGACCATAAATCTCAGGTGTTTTTCACCAGGCTTCCCAAAGCTGGCATGCGGCCAGAGGAAGTGCTAGTTGGGTGGAAATCATGCCACATGAGAGACTGTTGGGAGAACTAAGCATTGCCAGGCTACAGAAATAGCAGTGATGGGAAGACGTGATGGTTTGTCTGAAAATTTCTGAATCATTATGTAAAAGACTCTGGAGTAGAAACTGCAAGAAGCTAATTTTAATGATGCAAAATAAGGGGGGACCCCAATGACTAGTAATCTCTTGTTAGAGGTTAGGTGCGTGGATTATGGAGTTGGTGATTAAGTACATAGACTATGGAACTGGTCACCTGTTTTCTAATGCCATTTGTCACTAGCTGTGTGCACATGGGCAAGTTACTTAACCTCTCTGTGTCTCCATTTCTTCACCTGCAAAATAAAGATAAAAGTATTGGATTAATGACAATAATTGTAAAGGACTCATACCAGTGTCTGGTACATACGAGCTGCTATATACAGGCTGTTAGGTAAAAAAGTTTAGAAATGTGATGGCCAGTTGTGTGAGACAAGTTTTAACTCTGTAAGTGTTCTAAACATGTTGGAAGTGCCATCGATTCAGGTAGCTGCAGAAAAGACTCCTGCATTAGCTGAAAAACTGGACGATACAGTCTCTACAATTTCTTTTCTCCAGTTAAGACCAATGATTCTGTCAACTCTTCAAAAGTTAATGAACAAAATAATAGGCATGCTGATCTTCTCTCCTCCATCAATCAATATTCTCACTTTATTCAATCAACAAATCCCTATACTGCTTGAAAACAAAAGCCTCTAATTAACATAAGGAAATCCAATGCAGTTTGTGCCTGCACAAGGTAATGTAACATAAAACAGAAAGAAGACAGAGACCAAGTGGAGGACTTTGACTAATCTGCCCACAACATGAGTTGGTTGCTTCCACTGGGCCAGTGGCTTTGATTCTCTGACTGAGATCTATCAAAGACATGATGAGAGGCAATGTCATCAGCCTACCTCAGAGAACGCTAAGTATCTCTTTGCTGGTAAGTATTTCTTCACTAGCTCCATTCTTCATATATTTCTATTTGTCTAAAAGTTCATGACCCTCAAATATTTCTTGCTCCAAAATAAGGAACCAAATGCAGTTTCCCAATGGAAGTCACGTGGCATGTCCCTGAATCCTTTATTGGGCCTTTACCTTCTCTACCCTCGTAGGTCTAGAGTTCCTCCAATCCCATTTCTTACTTGTGATAGGTAGGCTCTGCAAGCCTTCAAGACACTTTTGTTCCCAAGTCTCTCCCCTTCTCTAACTGATTTCTGCCTGCTTTGCTATATTTGAAAATGAGCTGTCTAACTTCCCAGGAGTTTTTGGTCTTTCTGGGCATTAAAATCATCCATGCCACATACAAGGCTGCTGTATTTCTAATCACTGCAACAGTCATAGACCATATCTGTTCCCCTTCATGGAGGAGGAACATCTCAGCATCTCAAGAGGGGCTCATTATATCAAACTTTGATCGAGTTTGCTAATATGGCAGAGAGGACCCTTGAGATCAGGAGTAAGGAGTCCATGGTAGGAGCAGAAATGAAAAGTACTAGCCTTCAGCCATGTGCAGCCACTTACCACATATGTGACCTTGAACAATTCCCTTAATCTTTCTGACCCTCTTTCCTCCTCTGAAAAAGGAAAAATGGTGAAAGAACAGTGATAGCAAGACCTGTACCATTCACCTATACTTAACACTTCTGATGCATCTAACAGATGCCACAAAAAAAGACCCTGTGAAGGTAATGTTTTGTAAATCATAAACACACTAAACAAATAAGGCTATTCTCTGGTAACATTGGATAAATGAACTAGTAACAATGTCCACGCTAGAGTAACCAAGTTCTGCACTGGCACTAGGTCTGAAGGCTACGTCTTCAATTTTACTGGGTTCTAAATTTATTAGGTGCTAAAAGAAACATCTTAAATCAACATGGCTATTGTCAGATACTATTGTTCGGAACATCTACAAAAGACAGGATTAAGGGAATGATGCAGAATGGAAAGAAAAAGGGCCAGATCCAGGTTTCAATAAGAGTCTTTATTATTTGTCAGATTCAAAATCCACTGCTATACATATCTGCATTTCTAGTTCCTGAGACTCACTCACTGAATAGACTGAGAGAAAAACAAAGTCATACACAAGAAGAAATAATTTGTTAAGTTATAAATATAGTGGGAAAATATTATGATTTTTCTAAGCCATACACAAAAATACAGACTCCTTTTCCTATGTGCTCAATAGAATGCAAAGCCACCAGAAGTCAGGTCAATTTCTGTGGTAATACAAATTTGAATAAGCATCATCATATTTGAAAAGAAGACCTTAATCAAGAAGAATCCTTGATTTCAACCTTTAGTGTTGAGAAGAATAGCTTAATTAAAAGCACAAAATACACACTTCACTGCACATGTTCCTGGCTGGTGAAAGAGAACTCACTTTTTCTGAATGCCTGTGATGTGCTGAGCTCCATGTATTGAGGAACCACATAACTTAACCTTTCAAGCCTGAGAACTTAGAGTGAAAGGGGACACAGAAGGATGACAAGCTGTGCTGAGACCATCCCTGGCAAAGCAGAATGCATTGTCCATCTCTGCACAGCTCACAGCAGAGCTCTGAAAAACTCCAGGGGTGAAAGAATCATTAATCCACACTCTCATTGCCTGTGTGGCATAATATTATTATTCCACTCCAATGATATATCTGTGTTTACCATTCAGCTCTAATTTCAGCCCAGCAGGAAAGCCCATTAGTTGCTATTGAGAAAGTTTCCTCATTAACTTGCGTGAAGTGTTTTGAGCTGGACTTGGGAATCCACAGGGCTGCTAATAGGGCCCGGAGCTGTCTCCTTCCACCCAGCTCAGATCCAAATGGGCAGACCTGCAAATGCTTCAGCAGCTGAGCTAGTGTTGTCCTCATCCCTCTCCTACATGATGCTCACCAGTGAATGAGCTCAAATCCTTCTCCAAGGGGGAAGTCACAAGTAGGATTGGGTAAAAACATAATTTCCAGGCTGCAAATAGTTTTTATACCACTAACTGAAATTCAAGTTTAAAAAGTGCCTGGATTTCTGCTTCCTTCTTCCTTCTATCGTTGTTCCTTCAAGGGACAACCTGACTTAGTGTTCTCTTATGGAGTTGCTGTGTAAACTAAATATAATAATGGATCTAAAAGTTCTCTGGAAAAAAACACAAATTGCTCCAGAAAAACATTGGCAATGTACGTTTGCAGGTGAGAGAATAACCACACAGAACAATAGAAGCCCCAGCTGTGAATTCTCTTTTAATTGCAATTTGAACTCTTGTACCCAATTCTCTAAAGGCAATTAGGAGCTAACAAAAGCTTGCTCAGGAAATAAAAATGTGGCAGGGTGGAAGTAGGAAGCATGTTCCAGCCACGGAATCGAACAAGTACATATTTGACCAGAACCTTAACTTGGTTCCAAAAGACTCTGGACATACCATTATCATACATTTAGAATTAAACTTTTCTAGTAGGCTTTTGGTCATTTATTTCTCCATTTTTTTCCTCTGTCCATAAAATTCCTGTCTAAATTGAGTTTGGGTTAGATTCATTAAGTAATCTTTAAGCCCAAGAGCAGGATTCCTGAAGCTATGGGCAGTCCCTGACAGGACCCATTAGGTGACCTGGACTATAAACAGCCAGATACCCTGTGTCCCAGGATTGTTCCTTCAACATATTTTCACCTGGGATCGAATGTGCTCTTCCTGAATTAAAAAATATATATATATATGTATATATAAAATGTCATGCATACTTAGTGGATTAAATGGAGCATCTTCTTTGTATCTGTGGATGGCATGTGCTAGTAAAAATTTCTATTTCTTTTAGCAGGGAGGACACACAAATGTTACTGGGGTAGGTAGAGTCCTAACATTGCCTGCTTTCAATTCCTCCTATCATTATATGACCATGCCCCCTCTTCCATCAAGAGTTTATTTCTCCTTCTGTGCAGCTGGGCTGGTCTTGTGACTTGCTTTGATCAACAAAAGTTGGTGGAAATGATGTACAATTTGGTCTTTGAGCCTGGGTCTTAAGACAATTAGTGCCTGCGCTTCCTTTTTCAGAAACCAGATACAATGTCCTGCTACTCTGAGACCTCAATGCTATGAGAAACCTCAAGCCAGACGTGGGTCACATGAAGGAACATGTGGATGTGAACCTTCTGTCAGCCCAACCCAGCCAGCAGCTGAGAGTAGAGAAATGAGCAACCTCTTTTGTTGCTATAGGGAGAAGAATCACCCAGCCAAACACTGCCCAATTATAAAATTATGAGAAGTAATAAATCACTGTTATTTTAAGATACCAAGTTTGGGGATTGTTATGTAAGAGTAAATAACTAAATTAGCAATGTCTTCATTCCACCACAGAAAGTACACTCAGGAATGCTGACGTAAATGGCACTATCAACCATTCAGACAGAGAATCCCAAACCCTTCTGTGCAATAAGTAGCTAAAATCATCCATTTGTGGTCTTGGGAAGTTGAGTGCTTGTCTTTAATGCACTCCCACTTTCTGTTTCATGGATAAACTCTGGAAACATGTACCAGGTCTCACCTATCAGCTTAACCTAACAGGAAGTCAGCTGAGACAGAGACCCAATAGCCAAAGCTCCAGCCCTGACTCTTGTCGTTTTGTCTCTCTCCAAACTTGGGGAAGGCATCTGCAGTAGTTTGGATCCTGAATGTTCTCCAAATGTTCCTGTGTTGAAGGCTCGGTCTTGGCCTGGCATGACAGGAAAGTGGTAGAAACTTTAAAAAGTGGGGCCTACTGGGAGCTCTGTATGCCCTCAAAGAGGTTATAGGACACAGGCCTCTTCCTCCTCCTCCTCCTCTCTGTTATCCTGCCATCAGGTGAGTAGTTTCACTCTATTTTGCATTTCCACCATGATGTGCTGCCTCAACACAAGCCCAAAACAACTGATCTGATCAATCATGTATGGGAACTGTTAAAACTATGAGCCAAACTAAACCTTTCCTCATTATAAGTTAATTATCTCAGGTATTTGTTATAGTGATGGAAAGACGATTAATGTAGCATTTAATCACTGTCAGAGTCTTACTCCATTCAACCTGCTATAACAAAGTATTTCAGCAGGGCCAGGGATGTAGCTCAGTAGTGGAGTGCTTTTCTAGTATGCACAACATCCTAGGTTCAATGCCCAGTACTGCAAAACAAAACAAATTAATTCAGTGGTTTACAGAAATTTATTTCTCACATCTCTGGAGATGGAGGAAATTTGGTGTCTAGTGTGGGGTCTCTTTGTCACAGATGGTACCTTTTTGATGTGTCCTCATGTAGCAGAAGGGACTAAAAAGCTCTCTCAGAGCTCTTTTGTAAGGGCATTAATTTCATTCATGAGTAGAAAGCCCTCAAAACCTATTCAGCTTCCAAAGGGCCCAACTCTTTTTTTTTTTTTTTTTTGGTACCAGGGATCAAACTCAGGACCTTGTGTTTTCAAAGCAGCACCACTGCACTAAATCCCTGGCCCCCCAAAACGCCCAACTCTTAATGCTATCACATTAAGGATTACTTTTCAACAGAAGAACCTGGAGGGGATACAAACATTCAGAGAATAACAATCTTTTCTGCTCGTTTCTCATTTATAAGATTGGATAACTTTATAGGGTTTTGTTTTGTTTTTACATTACTGGGGATCAAACCTAGGGTTTTGCATATATTAGGCAGCCAGTTCTACAGATTTATTGTAGTAGCCAAATTAAGCAGAATATGTCAACAAGTTTTATAAAATATGAGCAACTTTTTTACCAGCCGTAAAAAAATTCGTCATTTTATTTTTTCATATTGAAACTACTTTTTCATCCTTCCTAAAAGCCCTGCAATTTAAGGGTGTCACTACTAGATGGCAATGGTATATAAATCAGAGTCTCCAAAATCCTAGATAAGGATGAAATATAAAATGAAGAGTTTCAAACATATGGAAGTACCTGCCTAGAGTGATTGTACTGAGAACATTTTGAGGCTCTGCTTTAGCTCAGTGGGAAAGAGATCCCTTTTCTTTTGTAATACAATAAGGAGAAAGAAAAAAATCCATAAAAATGGCTAAACTACATTGGGCTACCATGAGCCACATTGTTCCAAGTGTTTTATAAGAATTATCTTATTTCCTCCTCACACAATTTCTATCATTATTGCCACATATTTACAGGGGAGGACTCTGAGACCCAAACACATTAAAACTCCACACACTAGTAATTCCACAGCTGGGATTCACAGCGAGGCAGACTAATTCTAGGTATAGCAGTTTTCATCAAATTGGCAACAAGAGCTCCAGTGTCTTAGGTCTGCTTTCCTCAAGCACAGGGCATGATTTTCCGGTTTTTTCTAGCAACCCTTCTCCTGACAATTAGCATTTCTTATAAGAGTAATTTGTTTAAAATATGAAAACTAGTAATTACCAAAGGTCTCTCAGTTAAACTGATCAAGCCAAATCTGGCAGCTTTGACAAACCAGTGCCAATTAGAATGTTGCTCAGAAATTGCTCCCTGATACAGACAAAAACTGTCATGAATTAAATTTTAAAAAGCTTCTTGGGCACAAATATTGTATAAATGATTCCCAAATCCTTTTGAGTGGATATAGGAATCCCTGTTACCACAGTCCAAGGAGCCTCTACTTGTTTTTCCACTAATGGTAACAATCATTACTGAGCTAGTCAACACTCACTACCTGGGCTCCTTGCCTGTGCACAAATAGACACTGAGGCAGAGCAGCCCCCAGGGCACTGGCAAAGTCAGTCACATTTCTGCACTGTTATACCTTAGATCTAAAACGTCCCCCAAAAGTCTCATATGTTTGGAGGGGGGCTTTGAGAAGGCAATCATGAGGGCTGTAACTTCATCAGTGGATTAACCCATTGAGGAAATCATAATTGATGGAATTATTAGTTGGTGTTGTAGTTTGGATCTACAGTGTCCTCCAAAAGTCTCTTATGTTCAGAGGTAGGGCTTTTTGGAAGGTGATTGGATCATTGGCACTATACTCAGTAGATTAATCCATTGATGAGTTCATAGCTAAATGTGCTGTTAGGAGGTGGGGTCTGGTTTCAGGTGGGTAACTGGGGGAATGACCTGGAAGGGTGTAATTTTGTCCCTGCCTCCACCCCCCCTACACACACACACACACACACACACACACACACACACACACATTTCCTGGCTGCCACAGGTTGGGCAGTTTTCCCCTGCCAGTTCCTTCTTCTGTGCCATTTCCACACTGAAGCCAGCCAACCATGGAATGAACTCTCTGAAATTATGAGTCAAAAAAGCCCTCTTCTCCTTTAAGTTTCAGGTTTCAGCTATTTTGTATCAGCAACAGGCTGATAGAGGATATAATGGAAACTTAAGAGGCGGGGCCTAGATGAAGGAAGTGGGTCATGGGGACATGACCTTGGGGACCATATCTTGTCTCTGACCCCTTCCTGGACTCTTCTGCTCTCCCTCTGCTTCCCAGCTGCCATGAGGTGAGCAGCTTTCCTCCACCAAGATGTTGCTGTCTTGCCACAGGCCTAAAAAGCCGTGGAGCCAGCTGACCAGGCTCTGAAATCTTTGAAACTATGAGCCAAAATAAATCTTTCCTCCTTTGTCATTCTCAGGTATTTTATCAGAGCAATGGAAACCTAACAAGTACACATTGTAGACAACTTTTAGGCAGGATTCAACTTTCTCTACAGAAAAGCTAGATGTGTAGTATATAGCGCACACCACTGTCACCACACATCAGATCTCAAAGAGAGATCAAGGAAGAGAGGAAGAGAAAGGAAAAGAGAGAGAGAGAGCTTCTATTCAGCCCAGCACAGTCCACACTGGAGGATAGGGAATGCCGTCAAGGGTCAGTACTGGATAAACCTGTACAGTAGCTAATTAGGGAAAAATCATATCAAGAGCCAGAGAAATGCAATGCACGAATGCTCTCAGCCAGTTGTTCACAGTCTGAACTATACACTAGAATCATCCAGGGAACTTTTTTTTTGGTACCGGGTATTGAACTCAGGACCCTGCGCTTGCAAGGTAGGTGGCAGCACCACTGAACTATATCCCCTGCCCTGGGGAACTTTTTAAAATACCAATCCAGGAAGCCTATGAACCATATCCTCTGGGCTGGCACCCAAGCATCTATATTATTTTTTAAGCACCCTAGGTGAGTCCATAACTTAAGAAAACTAAACATACCAGATAAAAGGGAGCATAATTTGGGATAATAATACAATTTCTTCTCCTCCTTCTGTTTTTTTTTTCTAATAGGAAAATGACCATCCTAACGGAATAAAGATGACAGACAAGAAATATTTCTACAGGAACAAAACAGACATTCCCTTGCAGTTATATGAGCCTGTGGATACCATTAGCAGCTCTGTGGAGAGGGGAGTCTGGAGTGAGTGCTATTGATGTTTGCAGTTTGTGGTCAATGCTTATGCTCTATGTTGACTATTTAGTATTTGATGAGCAGGTCAATCTCCTGGCTTCACATTAGTTATTGTCATTCAGTTCTTTTGTTATCCTTGTAACCTTCTGAATGAAATGAACTCCTTCAATGATTATCAAAAATACCACACCAGAGCTGCACAGTTCCCAATGACAAATGCACTCAAGATCTGCTGGCATGGAAGTAGAGTGAACTTAGAGGACAGCCCTTGACTAAGGCTTGTTACTGGCTGGATTTGCCATACATACCACAAGGGGACAGGATGACTGCAAGAGTGAGGGATACAGTTTGTGGTTCAGAGAATACACAAAAATAATAACCTAAGTAGAGTGCAAACACATATTTTTACTCTCTTAAGGAACTTGCACTGCTCAAATTACAAAAAGAGGGTTTTGGTGGGGGTGGGAGGTACTTAGCTATAGTCCCAGTCTTTTTTATTATTTGAGACAGGGTCTGAGTGAGTCATTAAGTTACCCAACCTGGGGTTAAACTTGTGATCCTCCTCCCTCAGCCTCCATCCCAGAATACTGGAATTGCAAACGCATCCGGCTGTTTGTTTTTGGAGGGAGGCTGTGTTTTTTAATGAATGTAAGACTTGCCATAGAGGCTCAGTTCCATTCATTCAGCTTCATATCCTGTCACTGCTAGGGGCACACAAAGTGGATGGGAAATCAGGATTTGCATGCTCTGATTTCATACCTCCACCACATCCCCAGAACACTACTGTAGATGCGTGCAATTCTTTAACAGAGAAGAAAAGACACAAAGATCTGGGTCAGATGCCTCGGGCTGAGTGTGAAATGGTCCTTCATCTCTTCCCTACTCCCTTCCTCCTCCATAGATTAGAGACCGTGGATGGCACAGCCCCAGGAGACAGTTACATTGTATCCTTCCCTGTTCCCTTCCTGCACATGCCCCTTCATGAAACAATCACAAAACAATCACGCAACAATCACACTACATTCTGCCTAGGCCACGTAGCACTATTTGCCCTGCCTTCTCTTCCTGTTTGCCTTCCACTATAAATAAAGAGCGTGTGGTGTTCCAGGCGGCCATTAGCTCCCGACAAGCTATGGTTCCACCTGGTCCCAGCTATCAAGAGTGATCTTGGTCTCGTCGTCTTTTCTTCATCTCCCACCACTCTCCCCAGCTTCGGAAGCTACACTGTGTGGGTTCTGGCAGACAGACTTTCTGGACTATAGAAAGCAATAGCCCAGACATGTTGTGGAATAGAAAATAGTACACAGGTGGTTAAGGGTGATAAACTCTGTTTGGTTTTTAATCAAGGAATCTCTCCCAGCTGAACTCCCAGCATCAGTCCCCAAAAAGCAAGAGAACTTTGGGTACTCTTTAGCAGAAGTTACAGCCATGTGATGAGCATGAAGTCACTCCATGACCAGTACACCTTCTGACAGACAGATGTTTCCAAAAAAGACATTTACAACCTTCTCCTAATTCACTGCTACTGAGAGAAAAGCTGGAGGTCAGTCCTCTGGTCCAGAGCTTCCCTAGCTTTATATGTATCAGGATCACCTGCAAAGTCTCCACCCAGAGATCCAGAAATTCTGATTAAGAGTAAGGAGCAGAAAGAATGAGCTTTGCTAAAAACATTCCCAGCTGTTGTTGCTGAACTGCAGACCATACTTGGAGAACCATTGGCCTGGTTTATCCACCTGCTCAATGCAGTAATTCCTCCTATGGTTACAGGGTGAGCTATTCTGGCAGCAGAAAGTTCATTAACACACAAGGCAGCCCAGAACTTTCTTAGACCACTGTGGGTGACCACAGTTGGGAATTGGTGGCTTCCCAACAAGGGTACCTGGGCATCCTCTCTATGCCATATGACCAGAGAGCTTACCACTTAAAGTCACCGAATATCATAACCTATAGCATTTTCATAATCTAATAGCCTAGTGAGTCTCATCTAAAAAGCTCCTATGCCCAGACTCCCTCCTAGACTGAATGAATCAGAATTTTGGGAAGCATTTTCTTTGGAAGTTCCCAGGTGACTCTAACAAGCACCCAGGGTAGAGACCCACTGGCCACCTCCAGCCCCTTCACTGTACAGATGAGAAACCTGAGACCCAAATCATGGAAAAGACTCCAAATCATCCAACTGTTCTTTAAGCTGCCCATTCTTCATCTTTCTAAACCAACTGAAAGTCTAGTCAATACATAAGGCCCTCAAAAGGATGAAGGTAATTATACAGGGCTTGTTAAAGGTATCATTGAGTCCTGTGAGTTCCAAGAGGAAAAAAGACCACGTGGAACTTTCCTAGGTACTCAAACTCATAACATGTAATATATCCTAGCCAATAACTGTTGTCAGACTAACTCTAAGTAACTGTGGATTCCAATCCTATTCCACTCTCAACCTATAAGCACACAGAGTTCTCCCACAGCAGGCCACAGGCCACTCACATGGGAAGTGATAAACTTTGGCTGCCTACTCATTTGGTCAGAACCAGGAGCCACACTTTTTGTGGTGGTTTAAAATGAGTTTGACACACCCTTCAAAAGGTTAGGCATAATTCCCCTTCCTTTTGAGTGTGGGCTGGACTTAGTGACTCACTTGTAATGAACAGAAAGAAAATGGGAATGACAGTGTGCAAGTTCAGAGTCTAGGTCATAAAAGGCACCACAACTTTCCACTTACTCTTTTATATCACCTGCACTGGAGGAAGCCAGCTGCCTGTGGTAAGATCTACGGAGAGGAACTGAGGCCCCCAGCCAATAGTCTGAGTGACCTTGGAAGCAGATTCCCCAGCCCAAGACAAGTCTTCAGATGTCTGCAGCCCAGCCAACATCTTGACTGCAACCTCATAAGAGACCCTAGGCAAGAAACACTCAGCTAAGCTGCTTCCAAATTCCTACCCATAGAAACTACAAGATAATAACTAGTTGCTATTTTAAGCTTCTAGATTGTGGGGTCATCTGTTATGCAGCAATAGATAACTAATATATCTTGTTTCCTTGCTTTAAAAAACAATTTTTTGGAGACTTGTTATGTTGCCCTAGATGGCTTCAAATTTACAATCCTCCAGCCTCAGTCTCACAAGTAGATGGGATTCCAGGTTAAGTGCCACATGCCCCGAGCTTCCTCAAAAAATTTTAAGTGCATCTGGGGATACTGAGGGGATCTAGAATGAATGTGCAAACTATGGCTCCCACATCGCTTACTGAGTGAAGGATGAAAATGTGCACCAAGCAGTCCTTCTGGGCAAGTCTAAGGGGAAAGCCATGAGCAGCACCAAATAGAGACTGAAGAGGCAGATGTATTCAGACAGTGAGATGAGGAGCATTTCAGCATCTCAAGGAAGCATCCAATTACACAACAGCTACTGTGGGGAGCAAGGGAGTGGTGTAAAGGAAGTTCTGTACTAGGTCTGAGTTCCTACCCTGAGGTTTACAGAGTGTCTGCAGGAGACAAGATTCACACAGTTGACATTATTCAAGAAGGCAGAGGGCATTCTGGTGCTGTTTCACTGAGCAGGGCTGGCAGTAAACACCTTGAGAGAAGGAGAAGATGGTACTCCCTCAAATGACCTAAGAGCAGACTGCAGTGGTGCACACTGTATGCTGAGCTTCATTCAGAGCCAAACACCACTTGGAATCAGGAAAAACCAGCTCTGCCTCACCCAAAGGTGGACAAAAGTCGCCTCAGACATTTGGCCAAACATTTTTAGCTACCTGGTAGTGAGAGCACTCCAGGTGACTGAGTCATAAGCAAAATCTCCGGGCCTGCCCTGGGAGAGGCATTCAGGTCCTATCTCTCCTCCCGAGGCAGGGCGGACAGGGACAGCGGATATGCGTGGTACTTTCCACTTACCACCTTTTCAGACTGAGGCAGGCTGCCAGCTCCCCATCCTGCAACCTCAACCGCAGCTACTTCATTGGTGTAAAGCAGCAAAGCCACCTGCACAAAGGTGACCTATAAATCTTGACATCATTACCTCTGAGTGCAGACTCTGCCCGCTGATCAATCTATTCCATGTGGCCCCTGGTGCCTTCTCCTCCCCCAGCAGCCCACTTGGGGCTAGGAGGGAGCCCCTAACACAACCATGGGATGACCCCACAGCCTGAAGGAGGAAGGGGCACATGGAGGAGAAGGAACCTGCAAAGATCCTTGTTAGACAATCCAGGTGCTGACGGACCTGTCAGAATTGATTTCCTGGAGAGCCACTTGTTGGAGATGTATCAATTACTGTGTGATGAAGAGCCTGTGAGAGGAAACCACAAATCAAATTTTCATTACCAGACTGAAATGAGAAGCACCACAAGTGAAATGCATCGCTGTTGATTTTTTTTAAGAGGGTCCAGAGATAGATAAGAACTCACCCCCTCCCAGCTCCTTTTGCATTTGGCCTACCCAACAGTTAGCCCACTGTAGCCCTCTTCTCTATTGCCTTCATACACAGCTGGCTTTCAGCTGTGGTGGGCATGAAGGGGACCTTATTCATTCTGGACAGCCTCTTCCCCCCTTCATAGGGCCCTGCACCAGGCCCATCCTGAGGGCACTGCGGACCTAGGAGACTGCTCAGGGTGGCCTCAAAACTGGGGCCGAGAAGTGGGTCTGAGTAGGTGGCTGAGCTGCAATGCTGCAATCTGTCTCCAGGTGGGAGCAGAAGAGGGAAGCATGACTCCTAGCTAGTGCTAGACAAGGAAAACTTGAGTACAGATGAGCTGTATATGATACAACAGATACAAAATGAACAGTCTCTCCTGACCTCTCCTAGGCTCAGAACTACCTTTCACACACACTCCTCATGTGGGTGTTTTTCCCCCTGTGGTACTGGGGCTCAAACCCATGTGTGCTCTACCACTGAGCTATATCTCCAGCTATTTTTATTTTGAGATAGGTCTCACTAAATTGTCCAAGGAGAACTTGAATTTGTGATCTTCCTGTCTCCATGCTGGGATTATGGGCCACCATGCCCAGCTCTGTGGTTGCATTTTTGTGGCTCACCTGCTCCAAGGTTGCCCTTGACATTCACTTTTCTTTAAAAACGCCGTATGGACAGGGGGAGAATGACTGCACAGCAGCAATCATTCAGTGAAAAGTTTAAAACTGTGAGCAGAGGCAGATTGTGATGTAAGGACAAGATGATGTAAAGGCCATGTCCCCTGTGGCCTCATCACTTCCCATAGGGACTCCTTGACAGTCTCCTGTGTCTCTTGCTGGCGCACGTTCCTTCTAGTTCATTTTCCAAATGCAGTCAGTGAGCAGGCAAGTCTGATCCTTCTCCTCATCTGCTTACATCCCTGATGATTTTGCTCGTCTTCAGGTTAGCCCAGGCTCCTCAACATGAGGACAGAATCCTGGGACCAGCCTCTCCGGGCCCACCCAGACTAGGCCCCTCCACACCCAACCCTTTCTCCTTCCAAAGCCATGTGTGGTTCCTTTGTAAAGCTTGCTTGTGTTCTCTCTCCCCTTGGCCTGTGCTGCTTCTGGGATATTCCTGGTCATCTTCAAGTTCCACTCAGCCATCACGTGATTCTAGAAGTGTCTTCTGAGCCACACCTCTCTGCCCACATGTGTCCCATGGAGCCTGGGCAGACCCTCCACAGAGCACTGTGGCTGCCCCTTTCCCGGCCGATCACTCACCCCACACATACCCCAGGCTAGCTGCTTCCTGTAGTAGCCACATCTTCCTCTTCATTACAGCAGCAAAGCTTACACAATAACTAGTGCATAGTAGGTGTTTTATACATCTTTATATTTAATTTGTCGATCTTATTGGTCATTTTTTTTTTTTTTTTTTTTTTTTTTGCGGTGCGGGGTTGAACCCAGGGCCTTTGCACTGAGCTACATCCCAGTTCTTTTCTTATTTTTTATTTTGAGACAGGGTCTCACTAAATCACTAAGTTGCCCAGGCTGGGTTCAAAATTTCAGTCCTTCTGCCTCAGCCTCCCAAGGTGCTAGAATTACAGGCATGCACCACCATGCCCAGCTCTCATTTGCTAATTGTGTGACCTTTTAACCATTTCTTAGACAACACATCACAGCACAGTGCCATCACTGTGTCCTTCCTGGAGTAGTGGTTGTCCCTGGACTGGTAGCATCAGCATCACCAGGGAAAGTATTCAAGATGCACATTTTTCGGTCCTATCTCACAACCTACTGAATCAGAAACTCTGGGGGTACCCAGCACTGTAGTTTAACAAGCCTTCCAAGGGATTCTGAGGCAAAGACCATTGGAAGCATTTCAGGTCACACTCAGGGAGGAGCTGCAAGGAGCTCTCTGCCTGGCCATTGCCATTCTTCCAGAATAGCTAAGCCTCTCCATAGTAGAAAGCACCTGCATTCTCCCAAATTTGGAAAGACTTCTGCTCGCTTAACCCTGGACTAAATAAGGATCACCCAGGGAATAAAGGAAACCAGGCAACAGAGGTGCTCTGTGCTTCAGGACGCTCTTATGCTAAGTCTTGTGCAGTGGGAAGGCCCTGGCAGACACTCGATGAGCTGGTCAGAGTTCACCTAAGGCTAAAGCCAGGGCTGGAGCACCTTAGTGTCCCAGATGCCAGTTCATGACTATTTTTCTCCCAAGCACAATGTTAGACAGGCCTGGAGTGTGACAGGCAGATAGGCCCTGCCTATCACAGCAAAACAGTGGAACAGCAATTAGGAAGATCTTGGCTCTCAGTTTCAGCTCAAAGTTCCACAGGTGGCTGCAGTGAAGGCTATGCCTGTGGGCTGAATTTATTAGGTTTTGATGCCCACCCCAACTCCAAATCCCAACATAGTCAAGAACCGGAAGTGTACAACTTCTTAGCATTATCATTTCTTATAAACCCTTCTATCTTTCAACATAGTCATTTTTTGAGCACCTACTATGTACAAATAAACCTGGTCTCACTAAGCTGGAGGACTGCAAGCTTGGCTGCCTACTAGAATTATAAGAGGAGCTTTGAAAAAATTCTGATGCCCCAACACATGCAAGGCCAATTAGACCAGAATTGATGGAATGGGACCCAGGCATCAGCATTTTTAAAACTCCCAGAAGATTCCCATAGGCAGCCAATCTATGGTTTTAAATACTGATATCTGGACCCCCTTCCCAGACCATGTAGGTAAGTCTGTAGAGTTGGATCTTGGGCTTGTATATTCAACACATGTGCACACAAACATATGCATACACATACACAGATATATTCTCCAACTGATGGCTCTCTTGTGGGGGAGGGTAGAGTATGTAAATTTGATGGATTTTTACAATGCAAAGTGATCAAATTAGGATAATTAAAATATCTATCACAGCAAACATTTATCATTTGTGTTGGGAATATCCAAAACCTTCTCTCTTAGCTATTTTGAAATATGCAATAAATTGTTAACTATAGTCCCTCACTATATTACTGTGCCATAGAGCATGGGAACTTCCTCCTATGCAACTGTAACTTCTTACCACTTAATCAACCTCCTCCTGTCCTCTCTCCCCTACCTCTTCCAAGCTATGGTAACCACTGTTCTAGTTTCTACTTCCATGAGATCAACTCTTTTAACTTCCATGTATGAGTGGGAACAGGTGGTATCTGTCTTTCTGGCCCGGCTTCTTTCACTTAACATTTCAGCTAACAACTTGCATTTTAAGAGGCCTACAGGTAAGACAGAAAGTACCATTAATTACTCAGTTCACAACTTTGATGCCATGAGCCTGGGTTTTACCCAACAAGTGAGAGGGATTTTACTCCAATGTACACTATGGGATACTATTTACCATCTAAAGGATTCTTAAAGCGAATCAATCTTCTTGTGGACATGCTAACATTTATACAGGAAGTTTGCTTTAAAAAGAAGTATGCCTGCAAAATTATGCATTAAAACTTGGAAAAATATGTTTAATATAGCAGCTTCTTTTTCAGATGGTCTCTTCACAGTTGTAGTTTTCACTGTGGGTGACTTTTTTTTTCTTTTTGCATTGACCATTCATCTAAAACCTGATGACCAGGACAATTGTTCTCTGTCATGCTTGCTGCAGCACGAGGGGAGCTGGCTGAAGTTAGAAGTCCCAGGCTCAACCTACCATGTACTCTCTACTTCCCTGTGGGATCCTGGGAAAGTTATATGATCTTCAGTTTCCTCATTCACAAAGCAAAAGAATATTCTCCAAGATAGTTTCCCTCCAGCTCAAACATTATGCAGTTCTAATTCTCTTCTGGACATGACATTCGTCTTGTGGAAATGCCTAGGTTTATTACTGTGGTTTTCCTAAAAATGGGTAATTATTCGGAAGAAAGTACCTTGAGTACTCACTTCCATAAAATAATGATTAAGTAGTTTATGCACATAATAGACAGAGTAAGGCTACAAAAGGAAAGGAGAACTCAGGTGGGGTGGTGCACACCTATAGCCCCAACACTCAGGAGGCTGAGGCAGGAGGATCACTGTGCGTTTGAGGCCAGCCTGCGGTGCCCACTAAATTCAAGGTCAGCTTGAACTACATAGTGAGACCCTGTCTCAAACCACACACACACCCATACACACACATACACACATACACACACACACACACACAGAGTTTATGCTAATGAGATTAATGAACAATTATACATACATGATTCAACACAGAATGAAATAGATGCTATGGCACAAAACCAGAGAAAAGTCAGTTTAAAGTGTTGAAAAAAGAATATCCAGAATAAATAATTTGTCTCTATCTAAACAAATGATAAATGAACACTGAACACTGGAATCAAACTTGCCTTCTAGTCCTGGAATTCCACATAGTGATCTAAGACAAGCTATCCAATCTTCCCCAAGCTTAAGTTTTCCCATTTGTAAAATGGGAATCATATCAATACTAGCCCAACATACTGGACAGTGCCAGTAAGAGGCTCAAAGAAGACACTGTCATAAGAGGGCTTTACAGAGTGCTGTGTAATAAAAACTATACCATGAAGGATAAACAGAATGGATACTAATCATGTTTCCACAGATACTGGACTGATGATTTATAAAAACTAAAATTTCCAATAAGAAAGTGTAGATGTTAAACTCAGGACAGAATCCTTTTTTTTCCATTTTCTTACTCTTTCCCCTTATTTTCTTATTTAATAAAAATATTAGCTTATTTTGGAAATTAAATAGTATAAGGCCTGGAGCTCAGTGGTAAAGTGCTTTTCTAGCATGTACAAGGCCCTAGGTTCAATCTCCAGGCAATGCAAAAACATTTTTTAATGAAAAATAAGATAGTATAGAAAAATAAAAAATAAAAAATCCCGGGGCCAGGGATTTAGCTCAGTGGTTCTGCTGCCTGCCTCACAAGTGAAAGGTCCCGAGTTTGATCTCCGGTACCCGCCCCCCAAAAAATCCTTTCCCTCAACTCAATCTTACTTAACCACTACTAACAATGTCATCTGAGTCCTTCTAGAAAAAGAAAGTTTAGGTAAATGTGTATGTGGCTGGGTCTACAGCCTGAATCTACAGCTATACAGATATCTTTCTAGGGATCCATTACAGAAGAGGGAAGATCTTATTTCAAGTAATCTAAGTTAAAGGCAATACAGTTTTAGATTACTGAAATCTCACATTGCTTTTAATGGTGATAACTGAATAATAGTGTCATTATTATTTTTCACCAATAGGAAAGATATTATGGCAAGCCAGAAGGTTATTTTATTATATTCTGGAAGCCAAATCCTGAACTTGGGAGTGTAGAACAAATACTCTATCATTTGTCAGTTAAATAAGACCACAAAGTCAGAACTGAGTTTTGGTTCTGGGGATCTGCTTCTGGATAAATTAGAGAAAAGCCAAAGGATGTTGTAACTATCACTTTTTTCCATAAATGCATTTCAGGTTCAGGTTCAACGACTGCTCATCAAAAAGGAGGGTTTGTAGGATTAACAAATTCACTGAATAACTTCTGAAGAATGAAAGCATGCATAAAAATTTTGAAACAGAACTTTGAGCTTTTAGCTAAACGAAGAGCATCTCCATTTTGGATTTATGTACCTACCTTCCTCCATCAAGAGACTCAACAAAGAAAGTATAGATTTAAGTAACTTTTTTTCCTTTCATCTTTAAACACCATTCATCTCAAGAAAATGGTAAAATACAGAAAAATAGATAGACACTGAGAACACAAAATGCCTAGGACTATTTACCAGACACAATCTCACTCAGTATACAAAGCTCTCTTCTTCCCCTGATCCCCTAACATTCTCTCTCCCATTTGAATGGCGAACATTCCAAGGGCTTTATTACACTGCAGATGGATGGGGTGCTAAAGTCCTCTCTGAGTCCGACACTGCAGATAATGCAATTGTATAATAATTTGTAAGAAATGTTTTATCTTCTCTCCTCTGATCTGGAAAGCTCGAAGCAGTCCACCACAGTTACTCCATTGTTATATATCTCTCACCTCTTCTTCCTAAGTGATTTACTGCAATCATCTTTCTTATTCTTCTCTTATGAAAAAGATCATTTCCAGCTGGGGATTTAGCTCAGTGGTTCCACCGCCTGCCTCGCAAGCACAAGGTCCCAAGTTCGATCCCCGGTACCAAAAAAAAAAAGATCATTTCAGATTTCTACCCCTTTTTTTTTCTGTTGAAAGTGCTATAATACTTCACTGTTAGGAGTCCCCTAAAAAATTCAGGACACTCAATAAAAACTCACCACACATGGAAGCCAAAGTCTTGGTCTCCAACAACTCCAGGAGTTTGCTCAGCTAATTCTAAACTTCCCATGGATTTCACATATGTTACTGAAATTGCAAATTATTATCTCTTATTAGCAGCCAAAATGGTCTTAAAATGGCTGGAAAAAACTCAAACCCAAATAAATAGAAAATTTTGATAAAAGAAATAACAGAAAGCTACTCTGATGAATCTCAAATAACTATACCTTTTTAGAAAAAACAGTTTAGAGCCAGGTGTGGTGCCACATGTAATCCTAGCACTCAAGAGGCTGAGGCAGGAGAGTTCAAGGCCAGCCTGGGGCTAAATCATAAGTTCAATGCCTACCTGGACTACATAGAGAGATCCTATCTCAAAAAAAAAAGAAAAAGAAAAAGAAAAGAAAAATCAGCTGAGGAGCTCAGGTTACTGACAAAAAGAAATTTGGGCTTATATTTAAAGTGAAACATGCCGGACAAATTACTTCATTTCAGGATGAAGGGTTTTCACACATCATGGTTCATAGATTCTTATCCTGGTAGAACTTTCTAGTGATTCTGCCTTCAAAAATAATCATAAAAGGGTACATTTTTCCCAAAGTATAGAAAATTGCCTCTTCAAAATTAAGTCATGCTCTTCCAGACAGATCAGTTACAATTCAGAACTACATGGGAGTGGCATGACAGATCTGTTCCTTTCTGGACAGTTATTAAAACCTAATTGGAGGGTTTCTATTCCTAGCAATATGGTGGAATATGTAAAATTAAAATGAAAATCACCATGGAACACGCAAAGGCTCTTTGCAGAGGAGCCGAGTCCTGATGCCCACACCCTCCTCCTCTTTACCCAATGGTTGTACTTCTGAAAGGTAAGAGGGGATCTGGGCTTCTTTGAGCAGAAAGCAATACAAATAGAAGGGTGTGACAATTAACTGTTGTATCAGTTTGAGTAAGAACACCCAAAAAAGGAAGCTGAAGCAGAGCAGCACATTGACAGCCTCATGGGATCAGAATATAGTATTCAAGGTGTAAAACCTGGTAAATCACTTTACACTTAGGGTAGGACCCAAAGAGCTGGACTCTAGGAGTAAAAGAAAACAAAAAATTAACTAGTCTGGTTTCATGTCATCCAAGTGGCCTAGAAAATCTAAGGCCTCTAAATTGATCTAGTATTGCTGGTCAGTACTACAGAAAAGCCTACAGAAGCTAATTCCTCTCTAGAATGCTTGTCATCTTTATCACCATCATCCAAAGCCTCAAATTATCACCTGTCATCAAATGTGAAATATTATGATTTATATGATGCATCATTATTATATGTATAAGCTAAAAAGAAAATGCTACCAACTATAAACTTAAGATTTTATTAATTGTAAAACACATCCTGACTTCAGAGCCTAAAATGTAAAAAAGTGCATATCTTAAAATGAAGGAAACATGATATCTATCCATATGTTCTCTTCAAAATAATATTCAAAGATAACCAAACATGCAAAGTAACATGACGACATAAATATAAACCCACCAGAGAATCAGAACAAAAAAGATACTTAGGTAGTCCAGATGTAAAATTTTCCACACATAGAATGTAAAACATCTATGATTAGCACAGTCATAGATAGAACCTGGATTTTAAAATTGCAACAAGAAACTAGTATCTATATAAAGTAAAAGTATATTGGAAAAATGATTGGAAACTTAGTGCTCGAAACTGAGAATGAACAGATGGATTTAACCACAGATTAGATACAGCTGAAGAAACACATTGTGATTTGGAAGACAGAAGAAACTATTCAGAATATAGCCTGATTCGATTAAAAAGAAAAGATGAAACACAGGAGAGGATAAGAGATAAAGAAGATATAATGAGGAAATTAAAGATAGGAAAATGGGCTATACAATACCACAAAGTGTTCCCAGAAACAGACCACAGAGATCAGAGGAAGTTGCTAATATTCCTAGACCCAAGTCCCTCAAAGACCAACTACACAACTGAGGCAAGCCATGGAAAAGACCAAGAGGTCACTGACAGTGATTAAAGTGTATAAGAGTGTGGTTAAGTCACTTTACTTTTCTATGCATCATTTTCCTTAGATGTAAAAGGAGATGATAGTAGCACTCACTTCATAGGCTTTGTAAGGACTGAGAATTAACAGCCTGAAACATGGCACTCAAGGTGTTGAAATCGTGGGAATTACAGTTAGATGAAATTTTTCACCAAATGTCCATTATACCTTTGATATCAGATTTTGTTTTCCCTTTTGAAAAATGGCTTTCTATATATAGTACAGATTAACTTTTAAGCTACTAAATCCAAATAGATAACACATAAATACAATTAGGAATCAGTCCTATAGAAAAGTGTTTAGCTATTTTCATAACCAAGATGCAAATGAAGCCAACAAAGATATCCTCTCTCTTTTACTTTTTCCACATAAGTACTGTAATTACAATAATTAAGAACTGTATACTCTCAATGATGTGGTAAAATTCCATCACTGATAGCATGCTATCAATGTAGGGTATACTGGTACACAATTTTGTAGAGCCATTTAACACAATGCACTCACACCCTTGGCAGAGTAACTGTGCTATTTTGGAATGTATATCAAGAAAAAAATTGCTTATGCAATGATATAGCAGGGAGCACCTGGCAGCAAACTTAATGTCCACTAGTAACAAAATGTTGTGCTAAATTAAGGTGCTCCGAAGAGCTGAATAATGTGGTCATTAAAAATAATGTCTACCAAGAGTTTATAATATAGCTTGTCCTGATGCGAACAGAAAAAAAAATGCAAGGCAAGCCAGGCCTAGTGGCCCATGCCTGTAATCCCAGCCTTTGGGAGGCTGAAGCAAGAGGATTGCCATGAGTTCAAGGCCAGCCTGGGGTACACAGTGAGACCCTGTCTCAAAAAACAAATCACACACACAAAAAAGATAAAAATTATATGTAAAATATAGTCTCAATTATTCAACTGTGTTTTTAAATAAGCTGAGGAAACCACTAAAAATAAACACAGCAAAATCTAAATGGGCTCTAAGTACCACAGGTAAGATTTATTTATTCTTACTACTTTCCATAATGAATGTGTATTACTATTCTAAATAGGAAAATAAATGCTTTCATTCTAATTATTTACTGTAAAGATGATAAAAATAACACTAAAGAAAGTTTTATAAAATAACCTCAGTTCACCATCCGTTCCTATTTTTCTGTGGTTCTTGTCAGTACTACCTGTGTGGACCCTTGCCTTTCACATAGGTCTTACCAGCCTGACGTAAGTAGTTGTCTCAGATGCCCAGCAAAGAAGGCAAGTTAAGCCCTTTTCCTGCCTGGTCTCCCTTTACCTACAAACATTGGCAACCAAGAAGACAGAAGAGTGGCACCCACCAGCACTGAGTGGCTGGGGATTGGGCAAGCTTCTGGTCCCTAGCCCCAGCCTCCTCACTGACCTTTGGGTAGCCTTGGCAAGCCATCTAACACTCTCAGCCTCAGTTTCCTCATTTATACAGCAGATGAGGAGACTTGGTCAAGGACCTCTAAAATCTCTTTCAGGTCTACTCTTTGTGTATGTGTGCAGATTTGACTAAAAAAGTCCCCAAACAGATCTTAACTCTTGAAAATTTTTATACAAATCAAATCAGTTTAAATATAAAAGGAAGCCCAGCGTGATGGCACATGCCTGTAGTCTCAGCACTCAGGAGACTGAAGCAGGAGGACTGCCTTGAGTTCAAGACCAGCCTGGGCTACACAGTGAGTTCAAGGCCAGCCTGAACTACATAGCAAGACCCTGTCTCAAAAAAAAAAAAAATAAGTAAAAAGGGAAGACTAGATATTTAAAAAAACACCCCCTATAGCAAATTTTCATAGTCTTTTTATTTTTGTTAATCTAGACATTAATATATTAACAGATCAGGCTTACACAGAGCCAGGTACATTCATATACTAAAACAATTCAAACACTCGTCTTTGAAGCGAGGTTGATCTACACTAAAGAAAAAGATTAGTTAACTAATGATTAAATTAATGAAAAGTCTGAATTATAAAGTTCCTTTAAATTTGTATTGTTTAAGCTTTTAAGTACTTACATCACTTGCCCCTCCAGACAGAGAGGACAAATATTTCCTGCCTGGCCTATTTTGATTCATGGTAAAGTCTCATCTCAGGCTTGCATATTCCAAAAGAAAAGTTTGAATCAGTGAAATTTCAACTACCATTCAAATGCTCTGATAACAAGGTTCATTCAGTTTGTGAAGCTGTAACTTGGGCACTGCTCAACCTCACTTACAAAGTGCAACAAGATACTTTTATCCACTAGTGGAATCCAAAGCCCTGTGCTGACCTTGAACTAACCTTGCCCTCTTTTCATCCTCCAAAGATGCCACTGATGCTGACCTGGAGTTGCTGAAGATATGGAAGTTCTTACTTTGGGGGCAGATCTTAACATAAGCACAGATCACCCTGTAATTAACAGTTCCATTTTGATCCATGCTCTTGATGTAAGTCAACACTCTGAGGAGATTCTCTGAGATCCTGTCAGTCTCTGGTGGAAGGAAGTTTCTAGTATCCCTTTCCTGTTGACACATCTGTCCAATCATTTCTCAAAACCTTTCTCAGAGACAGTTTCACCATGAAGTTAATAGAGCTTACTCAGAGCCTTTCATTCCGTCCTCACAAGACCCTTCTAACTCAAAGTCACTTTGTCTTTTTCATAAAAAGCATTTCAGGACCACCAGGAAGGGCACCTGGCTCTCCCAGTCACTTCCTCTCTTATCTGTCTGTGCTTGACTCCTCTCACGGCTGAGGACACAGCCTTTTACCCCATAATGAAGCTGAAAGAGCAAAGACCCCTGGAAGCGAGAACAGTGACCTACATTCATATTCAAGAGTCAGTGACAGCTGACAGAATGTTTTTCCCCTCACACTATTTTTTATATACTGAAAGGCTCAGAATAGCTGAAATGGTAAAGAGGACAGGACAGCAGGCCCTGAGGAGAAGGTGAAGAAACAGGCATTAGGACATATTGAAAAGAGGGTCACCTACACTCAGATTCTTTCTGTAAAAGCCAACAAGGAGGGACAGATGCAGAGAGGAAAAGAAGTCACATACTGGGCTGTGAATTGAAGTCAAGTTCAGCTCAGGTGAAAACACTCCAGGAATTCTTAAAAGGTGGTAAGGAAGCAGGGCTACCCTGGCTGCTGAAAGAGGAATCAAGGGTCCTCACTCACTGCTAGGGGACCTCAAACTATGCTGGCGATGCCCTCAGCAGCCACCTAGCCCGTCCTTGAAACACAGTAAACCGCTCTGGCAGGCTTCTTTGCTGAGTACATGGAAACTGTTTCAGGTAAAGATCTATCAGATTCTAAAGGTTGTAAAGATGATTGGTTTTCCTTGACACCTGTGCTAAAGCCATCTTCCTCAGTTTGGGATGGAAGTCTTTGTTAGTCTTCTTTGCCAGTGGAATCCTATTTCATCTTGAAAGACCAGTTTATGTTTTCTCTGTAAACTCCTAGTGTTGTTCTCCTTTGGTTTTTCTCCCCTTCTCTCACTAGTAAATACATGATCTCAAGTATGTATATGAATGCTCATATATGCTACATGAATGTAGCATTTACCATAATTTCTAGATATCTTTCATAATGGGCCTATTTCTAGAAAAGACATGGGGGGAGGCTTTCAAACAAAAATAATATAATATAGTTTTAAAAGAATTTTAAAAGGAAATCACAAGAAATTTAGGAAGAAAAAGTTCACTGTACTAAGAAGCTAGGATAAAGTTCTTACCAGAGATTGCCACAGGCCAAAGTAAGAAGATAAACATACAAGGCATAGAGAGCATCCTCAATGTCTGATAAAACAAAAGCAACAATTCTGTGAAGTCAGAAGTTTTTTCTGATGTTAAATTCCAGGAGGAATTTGCTCCTGGGTTTTCATAAATGCTGCCCAACCTGTCATTTTATGAGGTTATCTCAAGAACTCTGTTAGATCTTTTAGGACAAATACTACAGCTTATACTAGTATTTCCCTCATAATGCCCTATATTAACATTGTAAGTGTTCAAATATTTGCCAATAGATTGAGGATCCAGTTTTCTTACCAGTCTTATTATTCTGTCTTGAGATCCCAGGACAATCAGAATAATGGATTCATTACATCTCTTAGCAGAGGGACTCTCAGACCATTTGATACGGCCCTAACTCCCTCGCCACATGCAATCATGGGATTTTAAAGACATTCTCACCCCCAACCACTGGTGCCAGTATGGAGCTAGGAGCTGAAGGTCCATCTGGCCTCATTTTCAGGCTTCCCTCTCCCATTCCCTTATGGTTCACTGTCTTTCTGTCCTCACCACACATTCCCCATCCCTTGAGCACTAGCAATTTGGCTCATTAACCTTTGTTCATTCCCTCTGATAACTACCACAGTGCTTTGTAAAAAGGAACTTCTTTTATGCAATTATTATTATTATTATTATTATTATTATTACTACTACTACTTAAGGAAAGTGATTTGGAAAGAGGTTCCAGAGCAAGATTTTTCATTACTTTGCTCTGCTGGAGTCTAACAGACCCTCAGGCATAGAAATTAGCCTAAAATGCAGAAGACCAGCTAAGCCACAACATAAGCAGCCCAGGAGGTTAAAATGCAGTTTACTCAAGAAGTTGAAGACTTAAAGGTCAGAAGACATTATTCTCTCCCTCTTGGTCATCATATGCCCCCCAAAGTACACTGGGCAAGCCCTCAGCAAAAAAAGACAAAGAAGATTAAGAAGATGAAGAAGAGGAAGACGAGGAGGAGAAGGAGGAGGAGGAGAAGCCTCCTTTGCACTTAGTAGCTGTTCAATAAATAATTACAGTAAGGTCACAGCACAGCTACCTTGAACATAATAGGCCCTCAATAAGCACTAATTTGAGAACATCATTGCACATCAGGTCACACATGGTAGGTAGTAAATCTTTTAAACTGATCTTAGGACAGCTGCCTTGCACATAGTAGGTCCACAGTAAAAGGCTATGAAATCGAAAAGTAGCAGACACTCTCTGTTGAGAACCCTGGCAGAGGTAACATTAATCAAATCCCAGGCACAGATCCATGAATGGAAATGCGCATCTCAAAGAAAGCGCCTGGGAGAGTGCCGGCGAGGCGCGTGACAGTGCGTGGCGGCGGCGGCGGCGGCACCGCTCTCCTTCGGGACGCGGCCGACCCGTAGCACTCTCCTGGGTATTGATTAGCGATCGGAATCCATCCCAAACCTAGGGCCAGGAAGGCACCACTTCCAATAGTCATTTTGGGGCCGCACGTGGAACTCCCACCGCTGTGCCTCCCGGGCATCTGCCCACCGGGCTTCTCAGATTCCAGAGAGTAGCGGACAGAACAAAAGCAGAAGCCAACCGGGCTCCCGATTGCTTTTCTGATGGAGAACACTCGGGAAGAGGCAGGAGGAGCCGACCCGGACCGAGCTCTGATGCCAGCCCCCGCCCGCAGTCCGCACCGCCCGCCCTCCCCTGCAATTTCTGGCTCGGGATCGCAGAGCAGGGGACAACGGTGGAGACCCCTCTGGCCCGGGGCCGGGGCCCCGAGGCGGACGCTGTCGGGTGTAGCAGGGAGAGGGCGCTATATTAACCCGTGAACGGGGTGGAAGGAGGCTGGAGAGGAGGATAATAGGGGACTGAGGCAGACCCCACAACCGAGACTGAAATTTGAATTCTCAGAGCGAACTGCCCCTGGGCGACCCGGACGCGTGCGACCGTGCCCAGGGCTGGGGTCTCGTGGCACCAGAGCCCTGCGTCCCCCTCCCCTGCACACACCCCAAGGGGAAGCCCAGAGGCAACCCTCCCGGCCAGGCTGGCGACCCAGGGGCAGCCCAGGGGCGAGGAGCTCACCGAGGGCGGCCGGGCGGGTCTCGCGGAGACGGCCCACAGATCGGAAACTCGCTAGTTTGGTGTTTCTGCGAAGGCGAGGCGAGGTGCAGGGAGAGCGGGGAAGTCTCATCTCTTCCTTCTCCCCATCTTCTCCGGAGCCCGCGGAACTCCGAGAGGCGCAGGCGGCGGGAGGGGAAAGCCAGCGAAGAGGGAGCCACTTACCGAGGCAGAGCGCTGAGCGCGGCGCCCGGGCGCGAGCGGCGCCTTTGTCTGCCGCCGCGGCGCCGGCGCGCTCTGCCAGGCCGGTCCCAGCCCCAGCGCGCGGCGAGCTCCCGCCGGCGCCCCGACAGCCCAGCTCGCTGCACGCTCCGCTCGGGCTCGGGATCGGCCGGTCCCCCGCCAGGGAGGCCGCCGCCGCGGCTCCGCCCCAAGCTGGGCCCCACCCCCGGCCAGCCAGGCCCCCACCTGCTGCGGTGACGGCTCGGGGGAGCCAGGCCCCCGGGTCCCCAGGGCAGCCGGGTCCCCAGGGCAGCCGCGTCCCCAGGGCAGCCGCGTCCAGCGCGCGCCCCGCTTCTCCCTCCGCAGCCTCCGCGCGGTTCGGGACAGAGCGCGCACCGCGGACACCGGCCTGGAGCGATCCTGCCTCTCCGAGGCTGCCTCACCTGCGTCGAGCCCCGTCCCGGGACAGCCTGGCCTTTCCCCCTGGGCACTCGCGCTGCAGGGTGGCCAGTCACCTTAGAAGCCCGTCCTCACTCTGCCCGCGATGGGGTTTCCCTCAAGCTCCACCTAGGGAGCGGAGGAAAGGAGGAGGGAAGCGGGGTCAGCGGGCGCTGCCGTAGCGGCCCAGGAGAGGGCGGGGAGAAGGAGCTGGCGGGAACCGGACTACTCCAGGCCGGGGGAGACTGTCGTGGACTCGAGGTGGCATTGGGCCGAGGGTCCAGGGGGCGCCGAGCACAGGTGCGCGGAGCTAGAGCTGGCCTTGGATTCACAGCGGGGTGCCTGGGTTAGGAATTCTTGCTCGTATTGAACCGCCAAATAAAATTAACAGAAGGGAGCCAACACTTGGGGAGCCAGACAAAAGGAATTAGAGAAGCCACCAGACCCGTAACTTCGTAACTGGTGTTTATGTGCCGCTCTCTAGCAAGCCCAAAGAGGTCCACACCAAATAGACGCTTGCATCCTATTAGAATGGTCAGGGAACTGCTTTTCTAGGCAGAGAAAAATATTATAACTTAAATGTTGTACAATGGGGTCACTAGTGGCTTTCACTGACCGTAAACGACCCCTTATCCCAGCCAAAGAGAACCACACGTGGCCACTTCATGGGATCTGCTATAAACTATAGTTATTTCTGCTTCCTCCTCCACAAGAGCTTCATCCTCCACAATTTCAGGTGCTTACCGGATGCACAATAATTGTTGAAAGAATTAATCTGTGGGTCATATAACTGTGCTAATTGACACATGGACAAAACCATAAAAATTAAAAATTGTAGAATCATATTGGAAAGTACATTAGTGGTTAGCCCAGTAATGGTCATACAAGGTGTTATTAGCAGTGAGCTGTAATTATCATGCAGACACAATTGCCATTAATCATATGTATACAGGTACGTAAGAGATTTAGGATTATATGCATGGAGATAGCAGCTCTCTGGACCTTTATTACCCCTAAAAGAATAGGTAAGGATAAGGACAGAGTGTGTAACAAGCGAATGAGTGTACATCATTGGTAAGACATTTCAATATGCCTTTTCCAAGGAGAACACTTTAACATTTTGCTTGCTTAATTTTGATTACAAATAAGTATTATCAATTCAGCAAGACTACATAAATATGAAATGTTCTGTGTAGGTTTATTCAATTTTATAACACTTCTTCTGGGAAGGAAGAATAAAAGTTCCTAAGATGTTCCTTTTATCCAAAAAGCACAGGCAGGCAAGTGTCCCAACGTAGTCAGCCTACTAGCGTCAGATGAGGGTCTGGGGCATCAGAATGAAGAGTCAGACCTGGGCCAAGACCAGGAAAGCTCAGTCTCCCTTCTGGGGTGTTTTAGCTCAATGTTTGGGGTCTGGAAACTTACCCACGTGAGATAATCTCTCTCTTCCTGTTGCAAAGAGGAAAATGTAATTTTCTCCATGCGATGATTCTGAGTGAATGGCTCATGCATAGTGAATGGTGTGCCTCCAAATTATGGGATGAGACAATGAAATATGCATTTTAATATTGGGAGTCCATTATCACACAATGCCAGGGGAATGAATAGGAACAGGGGTATTTATCTAGGCATTCTCCATCACCCTCTGTCACCTGGGCTCCTTCTGCAGTGGGTGCTGTTCTCAGAAAACAAGCTAATCCTTATTTTTACTCCAAGAGACTCCTAAAGAAGCTGGCTGAGGTAGGTGTCAGTAGGTAGAAAATAACTGCACAGAACTCAGGAGGTGAGAAGTTCACACAGTCATTTTCTTTCTCTCTCTTTCTTTTTTTCTTTTCTTTCCCTTCCTTCCTTCCTTCCTTCCTTCCTTCCTTCCTTCCTTCCTTCCTTCCTTTCTTTCTTTCTTCCTCTCTCATTGCTCACAACTCGACCCCACAAGCAGTACTTCAGTGGGCTAGGCCAGGGGTGACAACATCTGTGGTGGCCCTGGAGAATGTGGGGGTGGCCATAAAGGAGATAGTGAGTGAAGCAGGAAAGTGCCATGCCTGCCAATTCATCTCTCAGGACTCCTAGTTTTGACTCAGGTCATGGAGGTAGAGGGAAAGCAACCTAGATTATTTACCACTGTTCCCCTACTCCACTTGTTCTACTCCAAGGAAGAGTTGGCATCGCCGAGGGCATGTCACCCTTCTCCAGGGCTGAGGACTGGTTGTGTTTGAGGAACCAACTGACCTTGACTTCTAGATGATGGGGCCAGCAGAGCCACAGAAACACAATGAGCCTGTGTGCTCTTCCTTTTGACAGCAGTCCGACTCTCATTTATATTCATTGCCATTCATTCCCCGCCCCCAGCTCCTTCCCTGCTGTCTCTCTGTCTCACTCTCTTCCTCCTTTCCTCTCTCCTTTCCTCCCCTCTTTTTCTTGCCTGTCCAACTAGGAAGATGAGACAGGCCTAGGGTATTCTCACAGTCTGGGAGCTAAAGTCTAGAAGGCAGTCACTCTCTTCTTCACTGTTACTTCAAGCAGCTCTCAACTGCCTTTCCTCCACAGCAAGGAGATGAGATCCGCCATGCATTCAGACTTGGAAGGAGGAAGCAACACGCTCTTTGGGTTGCATAGTTCTAGCTATAGGCTGGTGATTCTAAACCTGTACCTTCAGTAGAATCTCCTAGGAAATCTTCAAGTACATTGAGAAAAAGGAGCAATAAGTGACCGTAGTGGCCCACTTAGCATTATCTGTCCCTATTTGTCACATTCTGACTTCCCTCCTCCTACCATAAACAAGCTGTCCCTGCTGGGCGCTAGGAGTGTAGCTCAGTGGTAGAGCAAGAATATGTAGTATGTGCAAGGCCCTGGGTTAGCAGCAGCTTTCAGAACTGGTTTAATGTTTCCCACCTTCACAGAAAATAAATCTAAAACATACTCTGACCCCTCTCTTCTCCAGTTAACAAAACCTGGCAGAATAAAACTTGCCTCCTCTCCCTGTCTCCACTTCCTCTCCTCCCATTCTCTAACCCATTCCAACCTCGACTGCCCTACTCAAGGTGACCATTCCACCTCGTTTTTAAATCTAATGATCTATTCTCAGGCTTTCTCTTAATTGACTCATTCAACATTTTACATATATGATCACTCCTTCATGAAATTCTTTTTTTCCACTTGGCTCCCAGGACACTTCTCTTTAGTATCCAACTTGTTAGGGTTTGGATCTGAAATGTCCCCCAAAGGCCATGTGGTAAAGGCTTGGTCACCAGCCTGAGGCACCATTGGAGGTGGTGGGGACTTTAGGAAACGTAGTTTTTTCCTTTTAAATTGTTTTGCTCACGTTCTTTGTCAAAGCATCAGAAAGCTAATACACAAACTTACTGGCTCTTTCAGGAGCAACAGTATATGCCAGCTACTCAAAACAACACAGAAGAGAGTATGCAAAATGGAAAAGTACTAAATCCATTTCCACCAAACTCAGGAACCAGACAGAGAGGCTTGTCAGCACTATTATTAACATTTTTCGAGGCTAAAATAAAGCAAGAAGGCATGGAAATGAAATAGTAGATACAAACACTGAAAAGGAAGAGACAAAAGGTCTTTATAGATAATTGTACAACTAAAACCTTAAGGCTCTAGTTTTTTTTTTTTTAAAAAATACTTTTAGAGTTTATAAGAGGATGTGGCAAAGTGGCTAGAAATAGCAGGAATAACTAAAATCAAAAGCTAGTTCTTTGAAAGAAAAAAATGAAATACATAAACTCATCAGAGCCTTGATTAAGGAAAAGAGAGAAAGCAATTATAGCAATATTATCTATGAAAAAAGTGATATGAGAATAGGTTTAAGAAATACTGTAAAAATTATCAAAGAAAATTGAGTGTAAATCCCTGGTAAAACTGTAGAGCTGATTGATTGTTTGACTGATTGACTGATTGATTGACTGATTAATTGATTTAGAGACAGGGGTTCCTTATGTTGCTGAGGCTGGCCTCTAATTTCTGGACAGAAGTGATCTTGTCTCAGCCTCTTAAGTAGCTTAGACTACTGGTACACAGCACCACGCCAGGCTATTCTTTTATCAGACATGGTCCCTGCTTTTGTAGAACTCAAATCTAGTGTATGTGTGGGGGTGTCTGCTAAACATATGCTTGCACAAATAATTGGTTTGCTTTGCATGAAGGGCCTAACTGGGAGGGCTAGTTTCATCTGGAGGTCAGGAAGGGCTTGTGAGGAAGTAAATATTAAGTTGGATGTGGAAGAAGGAAAAGTTTGAGAGATCCCTGAGAAAAGGTTAGCAATGGTGGCAAACTTATAACACTGATAACAATTGTTTTTTCTAAACTAAAACCTCAGTATTTAGGTTTCATTGCAGTGTTGACACTTTGCGGTAAATAAGGGGGTTTGAGGTTGCAGTTTGGGCACTTGATCTCTAAAAGGTTCGCCATCACTGGATTAGTGTGTTAGTGTCCCACAGGCCAGAGGGCGGGGCACATGGCAGGAGAAGAGCCAGGGAACACACTAGGCAAGAGCTCCTGGACCACAGCAAGGATTTTGGCCTTCATCCTCAGCGTCACAGGAAGCCCTTTTAGCATTTTCAGCAAGGAAGAGCTAAGTTCCTACCTTAGAAAATGCTTCCTCTGCAAGGCATGCAAAGATTGTAACCAGGCAGCAAGGTAGAATTTTCCAAAGTCCTTTGTCCCCAGCATTATTCAATGACAACATCCATCAGTCTCCTTTTATAACCATCCCCCACCTCATTCTCAAAATCTGATAGGCTTCAGTGGAAATTGTACCACAACTTCAAGGTAAGTCAATCAGTTGACAGGTATCCAGTGGTTTGGGACAAGTCTTTACTTTCACCTAATTCTCATGGGTAGGGCAGACTTCTCAGCCTGCTAACTTCTCAGAAATTTCTTGACTGGTTTGAATCACTCAGCATTTTCTTCATGCAACCCGTGATAAGTAAGAACTCACCAAAATTCTAACTTCATGTCCCCTACTCTCCATCCTTACCTTACCCAGCTGTGTTTTTCAGACCACTCATTATGTGGTGTGAAATCAGTGAGACAGATCATGGCAGCAGTCTTGAAACAGTGAAATAGAACAGAATAGAAAATATCAGAGTTCATTAAAATAAGACTCATTTGAAGACATTTTAATATAAAATATGAATGTGGGGGGTGTAGCTGTGTGTTTGTTGCTCACACTATAGGTGACAACATTAAATGATTTTCTTAATTATGGGTGATGATCTAAAAAAGTTTGAGATTCACTACCCTACTTTCACTACCCTTCTCTATGTTGAAATGCAAGCTTAGTGAGATCTAAACTTTAGTTTTCATTTCTCCAGATCGTTTTTATTTATTTTTTGACTTATTAAAATATCTTGTTTCTCTCATAAAAACAACTCACTGTTAGAATGTATTTTTCCTATAATCATGGCAATTGAATTTTTCTTCTCATCACCAACAATGGCTCACATTTTAACAAATGCCCATAGCTTGTTGAATAGCTCATACCCATAACATACAACTCATTGTCTGTATCTTCTTGGCACCTAATTGAACTAACCAGTCCTAGAATGGTCCACGAACTTAATTTTCAATTCTAAAGCCTTCATTTAGCACACATTATTGTTCTAGATACCCAAACAAGCTTTATGCTAAGCTAGTGTGTTCCCTAGTAACCAGAGGCCTGAAAGACAATTGATCTAATACTTGTCTCCATCAAGGAATGATTGAATTCTTACTACGTGGTTAGAATAGTGTTCTATATTTATAGCCTGACAGCTATCACCCACTGGACAAAGACTGTCAAGGTGCCTAACTTTTTAAGCTTGGTCTCTTTTTCTTCCTCTTTCCCTCCTCCTTTTTTCACCCTAAAGCCAGCACTGTTATGACTCCAGTTTTTCTAAACATTGGAGTAGATTTGACAAATGTGGAAGACATTCACTCACCATCTCGATAAATGTTTGATGAATACAGAATTGATCACCATTTCCAACTACTCCGTCTCTCAAAGCCATGTGTGAAATATATATAACGGCACATAAGCACCACGGAGTTTTGTTATTATTGTTTACATGAACTGAAAAATCTCAAGGGACATTTTAGAATTTTTTCCAAAGTACTGAAATAATGTTTGCCTCAAAAGTTGAAAAGGAATTGTTTCTGCCTCTATGGAGACCATCATCTTAAAATGACTGTAGAGTCAGAGACAAACTTTAGCTGCTGTGACCCCAGAGCATAGCCAAGCAGCCTCTGTCTAGGTATCAGGAAGTTACTAGTAATGAGGTTTCCTATGATGAGTCCAGCTTGTGTGAGTAATTTTTATGGGAATGGCTGAGTAGATTACATACAGTTTGTCTTAATATTTTAATATAAATACACATACATAGAAGTTTCCAGTGAAAAGCCTAATGAGTTCCAGTTATTTCATGAGGGCAATCAGTCAATGATCAAAGATCAGAACACATATTTTACTGAACTAACTCAAGAATATAACAACCTACAGTCTTTTAGGAAGTGCCCTGCCTTTGAATTTGCACAAACCCAAGTTCACACAAAGACAACTCACGGCCAGGAAATGCTTGTACCAGGAAGGAAAACAAGGATTGTGATGTATTTGAAATTTGAACTTGCACGCTGGTCGCCATCATCATTTGTCTGTTTTTACACAGTGCTTTAGTGTGTCTGATACTTGCTGCCTGTCAGTTCATAGGATTGTGCTTGAACTGTCCAAGAGAGTGTGAATTACCTAAGTGTCATTTCATAGGAGGCTTCCTGCCTCAGGGAATCATTTCACAGAATAACTGATCTCAGGAAGGTCCGGCATCTAAATCCAGGTAACTAATGGCCATCTTTCTCTGCATAACTACAAATAGGACTTATTTGTGAATTGTTAATATCTATTCCCCAGTTTGTTTTTGTTTTTGTGGAGGAAAATTATTTATGATTATTATAGTTGTGCCTGATTTGTGCTCTGTTTATTACAGAAAGGAATGTGAGGCAATTTCCAGTATTAAAAAACATATGAGCCGTAAAGGACTCAAGAAGGTTTGGGTGCGTCAGTCTGGCTCAGTGTTATCCTCAGCATCTTATTAAATAAGGACAACTGCTGTTCAATTCTGCCAAAGATGAAGAAATCCTCTGCCTAGTATTGACAAGTATGGCTAATAGTGGCAGCCTTCCACTTAGCTGTCAGAGAGCTGCTTCTCCTAGCTCCAGAGGAGCCTGACTGACAACAGCAACAGTAATAATAATGTCCCAGTTAAGACACTCTTGTGATGGATGACATTGGTGCCAAAGTCACTTAGTAAATCCCACTGAGAAGGGCCAGGGTGACGGTGATGCTTTCTTGAATTTCAAGCAGAAGACAGGGAACAAAAATCACACAATGACAGCTTAGTATGAGGAAGGAGCACTAGACGGTAAGCAGCGTTCTGCTGCTAACTGGCTGGCTAACAGAGGGCAAGGCATTTCCCCTCTCTGGGTTGTAGTTTTGATGTACAATGAGGGTACTCACCTACTATATCAGACTTGTGTACCACCTCAGGTCCTGCCACCCACTGGAACTGTCCTTGATGGGGTACCACCAAAGGCTTCATTTCCTATTTCACTGTGCATGTCTAACCACCCAGCCTGGGGCTGACCTGTTGTCCCTCAAGTGGGCACCTTGCACATAACAGACCACTGTGAGTATGTACTGGGTAAAATTTGGACCAATTGCTTCTGGGACCAAGCACATTCTTCTCCCCTTCTCCCCAGAGACAGATCGTCTTGAGATGCAACAGCTCCTGGTCACTCAAAAGAGGATCTAGGAAGATGAGTGAGCAAGTGAGCTTGATGTTCCTTAATGTACCTGCAAACTTTCTCCACCCCTGCCCCGGCCCTGGCCCGTGTCACTTGATTCCTGCTTCTGTAGTGCTGACTCCCTAAGGAAGGAGCAACAACAGATATGCCTTTGTCTTAGGATCTGCTCTGGGGAATCCAGGCTAAGACTCAAAGATTGACTGTGTTTTTAAGTGTCTGAAGGAATCCTGGAAATGTTCAGGCCCCACTCCCACCCTCCCATGAAGAAAGGGGAGGACCACAGGCAGAAGTCAAGATCTTCGTAACATCTTTCCTGGTAAGGTTCATTTAAAATGAAAAGGTTCCAACATTAGAACATGTTTGGAAGCTCCTGGAATATGAGAAATTGGGACAAGTCTGGGAGAAGTCATCCAGAAGAGAGAATGAGTTTCTTTTCTTTTCTTTCAACTTTGATTAATTTTATCGATACATTTTAGGTATAAAATATAATGATACTCATCATTGGAAATTTGCACCTTTACATAATCTGTCTTGGTTTTTATTTTTTTCCCTTGCCCCTCCTTCAGTGCTATTGCTGGAGGAACCTGAAGAGAAAATCCAAGAGATCTCTGGATCCTAGGCTGGAGATACCAGCTGTGGACTGTTGTCACAGTGTGGGCGGCTGGGTATCTATGTGCATTAATGTTCCTAGGAAGCAAGTCAAATGGGAAGGAGTCTAAAATCACCAATTGCAGCAGCTCTCTCCATTGCTTATGCAAAGCCATTCTCCACACCTACAATCTCTCCTTTTCCTACTAAAATAACACTGATTTAACTAGGTAGTGGGTTGAGATCCCATGATCTTAGGAGGTTGAATTTTTAATTATTCAAAGCTAAATATATGACCAGCTCTGAGTGGAGGAAATGGCAGAAAGTATGCAAAAGAGAACTCCCTTCCTAGATTAAAAAAAAAGTATTAAAAAAAGGAGAAATGGTCATGTTATTTATTTCTTGAATGTAGATATAATGACTGGTGCTACAGCAACTACATTATGATCTTGAGGCCAAAAGCTTTCCAGGAAGGCAAAAAGGATCTCAGAGGTGCTGGGCCTAGCATCAGTGAGTTACTAAATAAATTCTAGCAGATGTGTGCCATTTTCTTGTGTGTAAGAAAAATAATTCCTTATTCACTTGTCACTGTTAGTAGGGTTTTCTGTCACTGGCAGCCAAATTCATTTCTGGCCTAGTAAGATGTGGCAAAGATCCAGGAAGAGGAATGTGAGAGACAAAGATTCAAAAGTCAAAGAAATAGATTTTTAAGGAAGAGAGAGAAGTTGAGAGAATAAATTCAATGGGAAAGTCAAGTATGATGAGACTGGAAAGCATGCATGGGAATTGTCAAGAGATCTCTCTCTTGCTCTCTCTGCTTCCCAGTCCCCATAAGGTGAGCAGTTTCCTCCTCCACAACTCTCCACCACGATGTTTCTGCATCACACAGGCCTAGAGATAATGGAGCCCGAGCGACCATGAACTAAACCCTCTGAAACCTCAAGACGGCAAAAAGGTGACCCCAAGAAACCAAACAGCAAGATGACCACTTATCCTTCTTTGTATAGACATACAGAGAAGAATATAAGAAGAAACCCAGAGGTCCTTGTCAATTTTTCAGTGTTTTCCAAAAGGGCCTGAGAGGTGGAAGACAATGTCTGGGGAAGAGAAATCTAAATTTGATGGATGAAATGGCAAGAGTGGATAAAATATGGTGTGATAGGTAAATGAGGGATTATGGACCAGCTAAAGGAGATAAGAAGAAACAGGGCAATAACACCCCCAAAAGACCACCATCTGAACTCTTCCTGTTCTATGACCAAATTCACAAACTCTGTGACATCTCTATTGGAGTCACTGTGATAATATCTCATAATAATAATATCTTTTCTATGAAATAACTTAAGTGAGAGTGAAAAGCAGCCATACATCACTAATGTGGTGAAGCTAAAGGAGAAATACCAGGAGGATGTTACCGACTATAAGTCTAAAAGAAAGTTTGATGGCACAAAGGGTCCCACTAAAGTTGACCGGAAAAAGTGGCAGAGGAAGAGGAAGAGGAAGAGGAAGGAGAAGGAGAAGGAGAAAGAGAAAGAAAAAGAGAAGGAAAGGAAGAGGAGGAGGAGAAACAGAAAACTGATCATCTGTCTCCTTATGAATACCTTAGAGGAACATTGTGATTGGCACATCATATTTGAAATGTGTCTATTGGCCTCATTAAGTCTAATTACAAAATTTGATCACAATCATATAATAGTCTCTCAAAATGTTCTAGAAATTGTCAATGGTTTACAAGAAGTGGCTCAGTGTCCTTAGCACCCTGAAACTCTATTAAAGTGGTACATATTTCCAAATGTTTTTAAGATGATCATGTTTTCCTCACTCTGTGCACTTTGCTGTTGGTGTGATGAGGTAATTGAAGATTGTCCTGGCATTAAACAAAATTGTAAGGTGGTATTAACTATATGTTATTGGCTAGAAGTCCTGAGCTATCAACTGTATATAACTATAAGTTGTAAAAAGAACAAAACAACTGGGACAAATGCTTGACGACCCTTGCTTTGTGCTGAGGCAGTGGGGGCAGACATCTCCTGGAGGGGCCATCTCCGAAGGTGGAACTGTAAGGCTGCACCTGTCAACACTGTGTCTTATTTTTATATATAGCAGCATGGCATCTTGTGGCCATGTCGAAGTCCAGGAAGGGGGGGTCAGCTGACATGAGAAGTATTTGGATTTTTTAAGTTAAGAGCTATAGATTTAAACTTCATATTTAAAGAAACTGCAGAATTCTTCATTGTCAGCAAAGAGCCATTGCACTGGTGTAAATTCAAGAACTTTCTGTATTTAAGCACAATTTGCAACATTCTGTTATATTTTTGTATGTTGAGAACACTGAAATGTTTTTGAAGTTAAATAAATAGTATTACATTTTTTAAAAAAGAGGTCAAGTGTGAGAGCCACTTTAGAGAGGCTGGAAGGCGCGGCAAAAGCAAGACATGGCTGAACTGGGGAGAAAAGGGAGAAGAAAACCGAGCATCACATAAGACCATTCTTTCAAGAAGTCTTGATGGAGTGTGTATCATACAGTGAAGTGTGTTGAAATGTTCTGAGCTTGGACCTAAATTTTTTACTTCGAGGGCTATACTCAAAGGAAACAATTAGAGATACTGACAAAGATTTAGGTATAAGGATGATAATTGCTGCTTTATTTATAATAAAGAAACATTGGCAACAATGTAAATATCATACAAAATTGTTAAATAAAATATTGTATGTCTTCATGATGGAATGGTGTTCCAAATATACATAATATTTGAAAGAATTTTTAATGACAGGAAAGTAATGCTTATGATGCATCAAGTTAAAAAGCAAGCTATAAAATATGGTTATAAACCTGTGATGTATAAAATATATTATTTATATATAAAGAGAAAGGCAAGAAATAAATACATAAAATATCAAAAGTTAAAGGGGCACCTCTTAAATGTTGCATTTTTCTGTGTTTTAAAATTAGCATTATTACTTTATAATAATTTCATAAATTTATAATTTTTAAACAATAAAATTTTCTGTGAAGGAAAGGAAATAAAATAGTGGGTAAGGGGGTTGGTCCCAGAAGTACATATACCTGAAAAACTAGCAAGTGTTTCTAATTTCCAAAAATGAGGTTGTATTAGTCAGCTTTCCATTGCTGTGACAAAATACCTGAGATAAACAACTTAAAAGAAGAAAAATGTTTCAGAGATCTCAGTTCATGCTTTGGGTCTGGGGTAAGACAGGATGTCATGGCAGAGAGCATATAGGGAGGAAAGTTCCTCACCTTATGGCATCCAGGAAGAGGGGAGGGAGGAGGAGGGAGTGAAGAAGGAAGAAGGAAGTGAAAAAGAGGGGAAGGAGGAAGGAGAGGGAGGGGAAAGTGAAGACGAGAAGGAAGAGAAAGATGGAAGGGAAGGGAGAAGAGGAAAGGAGAGGAGAGGTGATAAAAGGGGAGGAGAGGAGCGGGGAGAGAAGCAGAGGGTGCAAAAGAAGGGAAAGGAAGGGATAGGAAGAAAAGGGAAGGGAAAGGAAGGGAAGGCACGAGATAGGATGGGACAGGATGAGAAGAGAAGGCGGGGAGGGCTCCAATATCCCCTTCAACGGCACAGCCTCAATTACCTAACTTCTTTCTACTAGGCAACACCTAAAAGTTACTCACCCTCCCAACAGTGCTACAGGCTGGCAACCAAGCCTTCAACACCAGGCCTTCTGGGGACATTTAAGATCCAACCTATAACAGAGTTCTATATGTAACCCATCATGTTTCCCTTTGAACTCAAGCTGCCAGGAATCTTGGAAGGAAATTTGACATTTAGCTATAAGTGAATTATTGTCATTTCTTTGTATGTGTGTGTCAGCACTCTTCTTGGGCCCCAGTTTTCTCCTCTGCAAAGATAAAAAGAGCAACATTGAATAATGTAGGCCATGGGAAGTATCAGGGTCTTTCCCTGTGGTCCAAAGCACCTTTACCCAAATGACACAGGACAAAAAACAGCAAGTATCTCTGTGGCAAAATTCAGGTCAGAGGCCTTTCTTTATGCGAACTGAAATATATATATATAGTTAACTCCCATCTACTGAGAGAACATTGCATGGAAAGAGAGGCAGGAAGCTGTCAAATCTGGGGAGGGGTCATGTCATCCGGGCAAAGGGACGCTGGTCCTCAGTGCAGGCAGGCGGGAGGCAGCACTGCAGATAAAACCAGGGACGCTGCTTCATCAAGACAACTGCCCACCTGCCCAGCCCACAGCTCTAGGTTCTTACACCTCAGCTTAGGTTATCTGGATCGTACAAGACTCTCAAGGCACATGGCCAGTCATTTTCTTCAGGATAGGTTTCATTCTAGAACACTTTCTGGCTTTCCTTAAGAACAGTGAGGAACACAGTTATTAGGCTGTCAGCCATCCAGTATTTACATCTGATTCATGTACAGGTGCATGTGTGATATTCCATGCAGACTGAAGAGTCTAAGTGGGAAGGACACAGTGCCCAAGCCTGGAGGTGCCCACCTTCTCCCATGACAAATCTTCTGTAGGTAAGTCACAAAGTGATTATAAGAGTCAAATGAAATAATTAATATGTAACCACATGGTGAACCATGAAAAGTCAGTGTTTTTACTATTACTCAGTGGGAATGCCAAAGTCTAAAATGGATATTCTCCTGGTTTACTTTTCTTGAATCCAATCCAGTAAGAAAATCTTCAAGTAAAGAATTCATCTCAGAATTTGGGTACTGCTTTCCATTTATTTCAGCACATGGCTTACCTCCAGTTATAATTAAGCATAGAAATCCCTTGTTTCATTCCTGAAAATCCCTGCAATAAGTCTGAAGAAAGACAAGTGATGGTTTCTGTATGAAGAAAGGAGAGAAGGCAAATGGGAGTGTTTGGCAAAGTGAACCTCTCTTGACACAATTTGGGAAATACAGCTCAGAAAATACTTGTTCCAGTAGCTACTTAAAAGCCATGAACCTCTGGGGTTGGACGGGGCAGTACATCTTATCTGAGAAGGGCAGGTGTGTCTGGGGAGCAAGGCTGCTCCATTTGGCACATTGATATTCAGCACCTCTCAGAGGAGAAGCCAGGGAGCAGGAGCCTGAGCCGTGGAAGTGCGGCCGCTGAGAACAGGTGACCCTAGGTTCACAGTCCTGGAGCTCCCATTGCCAAAGGGCACTAATTAGTGGGTTACAGAGAAATGACATGGGCCCGAGGTGCTGGCTGATTAGGAATGAATCAAGCATATGTCAAGGCCTCTCTGTGAGGAAACTAGATAAAAGCCTTTCTTGGGCCAGGCATAGTGGTGCACACCTGTAATACCAGCACTCAGGAGGCTGTGGCAGGAGGATCATTCTGAGTTTGAGGCCAATGGACTACATAATGAGTTCAAGGATAGCCCAAACTTCATAGCAAGACCATGTCTCACCACCCCCCTCCCCAAGAAAGCCTTGGCTGGGGACAAAACCAATGTAGAGCAATGACCTTCTGTTCACTACAGTGGTTCCCACATCTTGAGCAGAGCAAGGATTAGTTTGCTCATACATTCAACATGTGTTTTCTAAATACTTGTTATGTACACAGTAAATTTTAGACATGGGGTGAGAATAATAATAAAGCAATCTATCATCTATGATTTTCTCTCAGAAGGGACTTAAAAGTCAATAAGAGAGAGAAATTAAATCATTTGTCATACCAGAACAACAATGCCACAATGCAGTAGGAGACAAGTGACACTTGAGGATCCCAACAAAAGTGCTGAAGTTGAAAGAGAAGAGGTGATTTGCAGCTAGAGGTCAGGAAAACTTTCAAAGGTGAAATGCAAGCTGACCTCAACCTTGAAGAATGAACAAAAACTTGAATGGTCAAAAGAGAAATGTCTTAAGTCATTTTCCTCATTGCTGGGACACAGTACTCAAGACCCAGAATTTAAAAGAGGAGAGATTTGTTTTGACTCATGTTTTTAGTCCATAATTGGCTGGCTCCAAAGCAAGAAGACATGGTGGAAGAAAGAGAGTAGCTGCTCACTTTATGGTAGCTAGGAAGCAGAGAGTGAAGAGAGGAGCCAGGCATGGAGATGCACCCTTCCAGGCCATGCTCCCAGTGGCCCACCCTTCTGACCAAGCCCCACCTCTTAACAGCACATCAACTATACCTTCCCAATCAAAAGCCCTGCCATGAGTGCATGAGGCTTTGCGGCGGGGGGGGGGGGCATCTAGGAATAAGCAAACTGGGGGGCGGTGCATGAGCAAGAGGCAGGAATGAAGAGTATGTGGCAAAGGGGGTATTCCTACTGTAATGAAATTTAGAAATCAAGGTGGGAGAAATAACTTAGGTCTTGACTGCATCCTACAAAGGGTCTGAGATGCCACTGAGGCTAATCCTATGTGTTTACACATGAAGAATACAAGCCATTACAGCAGCTCTGCAGATTTTACATGCACAGCAGCTGCTGAGACAGCCCCAGAGCATCAGGGGTGTGCTGTGTGGCTAAAGATAGTGGGACCAGGAGCCAGGAACCCAAGGAAGAGGGTTATGAGGTAAGAGACTTATAAAACACCTAAGCAGTGTTTTCTGAGAGAGGTGTGGTAGAGGGGCATTGAAATAAGAGATGTGAGGAAATTCCCTTATGGTCTCTGGAAATTTAGCATATCAGAAAATAATTGTGAGCTGAAAGAAGCAACGGCAGATGTCTGTGCTCTCTTTTCCCCGGAAGTCCTACTCCACAGCCCCCAGTGGGTAAATGGGCATGCTCAGCATGGAGAGATGGTGATTTCAGTGGCACTGACTCTTACTTTTCCAGAGAAATTTTAATATGCCTGTGTTTGAAAACAAGTCCTTGATTCTCTGTTTACTTCTCCATTGGTTCACCTTCAGGCAATAGCAGGAGTGTTCTGTCATTGTCCTGGGCCAAAAGTATATTCCAAGCTGATTCTACTCAGACTCACACAAATGTAGCATTCCCTCCATCATGGCAACTGGCTGGAAAGGGGCCAGGTGATAGTGTGAGGTTAAATCAAATCAGGACTGAGCAGAGTCTCAGGGTTCAGTCAGACAGAGAGCATTTCTTCCAGATGGCCAGAAAGGAGTGCTGGCTACTACAAAGGGAATCCTTCAAAGGGATAGCAACCAGAAAGATAGACACTCCCAGCTCAGGCAGTACTGGAGTCCCTCCCTAAGGACACCCATTCATTGCAGTTGAGGGTCCACTGTCCATGTAACTCTTGAGCAGCTGATGCCAGGACACCATTTATCATCTACTGAAGGGAAAAGAAAAAATATGAGAAAAGGAAAAAAAATGGAAACAAAGTCTTTGCAAATAGGAAAGGATGGAGGGGGTGAAGGGAGGGCAGGGGAAGGGGAAAAAATAAGAATCAAGATACATCATGTAAAGGTACAAGATCCCAATGATGAATGTAACTGTACTGTATACCTAAAATGTACCAATAAACTTAATGGGGAAAAAGAAAGAAAAGTATCCAAATGCTTGACAGGCTTCTGTTGGCAAGGCTATAGGGAAAGACATTCCAAAAGTGCTGAGGGAGTGCACCTTCTACACCCCATCCATATACTGCCCCGTGCAGTGGAGCTTCCTCTTCCCTGACCCTTGGTCACATCACATGGACATTGCACATCTTTAAGCAAGATAATGACAATACTTAGCTTCTCTACTTCTGTTTCACACCAACCATTGCAAACTCTGCCAATAATCAGAGTTTGTACTGCTTTTCGGCAAAAACACACTGAAAATGACATCATAGGGGGAAAAAAGACCATCCCTTTACAAAAGCAGCAGGAAATCAACCAATAACAAATGCTGGCAGGCTCTGGGGAAAGAGGAACCCTGATCTGCTGCTGGTGGGAGTGCAGACTGGTGCAACCACTGTGGAAATCAGTATGGAGATACCTCAAAGAACTAGGACTGGAAGTCCCATTTGACCCCACTATTCCACTGCTGGGGATCTTCCCCAAAGAATTACAAGAATCATACCACAGCGATATATGTGCACCCTTGTTCATAGCAGCACTGTTTGTAATAGCTAAAACTTGGAAACAGTCCGAATGCCCATCAACTGGAGACTGCATAAAGAAAATGTGGTTTTTTAAATAAAATGAAGTACTACTCAGTCATCAAAAATGAGAAATTAGAGACATTTATTGCTAAATGGATGCACATTGAGGCCATACTCTTAAGTGAAATAAATAAGACACACGTATAAATACTGAATAGTTTCTCTAGTGTGAGAAACTGAAAATGTAAATAAGGACTAAAAGGTATAATAGGTAATGTGAAATAGGAAGAAAAGGGGCAAAGGGCAAGGGGAAGTAGGAGGGGTAGGGGAAAGGAAAGAAGGGAATGGAATTAATATGAGAAAATGAAAAAAAGGAAACAAAGTCTTTGTAAATAGGGAGGGGTGGAGGGGTTGAAGAGAGGGCAGGGGAAGCGGGGGGGGGGGGCAAGTAACCCAGGAAAAAAAAAAAAGCAGCAGAAGAGAGAGCAAGGAAGGGAGAGGAACTCACTCTTTTACCAGGAACCCATTCTTGTGATAACAGCATTAATCCATTCATGTGGGCAGAGCCTTCATAACCTAATCACTTCTTAAAGCTCCCACCTCTCAACACAATTACAGTGGGGATTAAGTTTTCAAACATGGACTGTAGTGGGCATATTCAAACCATAGAGGTGAAGATATGGGAATGTTAATGCATTGCTGATGGGAGTGCAAATTGGCGTAGGTCACCATGGGAAAAATTAGCAGTTCTTCAAAAAGTTAAACATAGAGGGCCGGGGATTTAGCTCAGTGGCATCATGCCTGCCTGGCAAGTGCAAGGTCCTAAGTTCGATCCCCAGTACCAAAAAAAAAAAAAGGTTAAACATGGAATTACCGTGTGACCCAGCAGTCCCACTCGTAGGAATATTTCCCAAAGAACTAAAAACAGATACTCAAGCATTTGTATAAGAATGTTTAGATTAGCATTAATTACATCAGCCTAAAGGTAAAAACAAACCTTATGTTCCTTCACCAATAAATGAATAAACAGAATGTGGTATAACCATACAATGGATCATGCTTCAACTTTAAAAAGGAATGAAATACAGGTACATACATGGATGAAATTGAAAACATTATGCTCTCTGAAACCATCAAACCACATGTTGCATGAGTCTATGCATGTGAAATGTGTGGAAAAGGCAAATCCATAGAGACAGAAAGCAGATTACCAGCTGCAAGAGGGTAGAAGAGAGGGAGGTTGGAAAAAGACTGATTAATGGACAGAGAGTTTTGGGGGGCACTAAAAATGTTCCAGAATTAGATAGTGGTGGGGATTGCCCAACATTGTGTGTGTACTGGAAACCACTGCCTTGTACACATCATTAAAATGGTGAATTTTATTTTATATGACTCACTTAACAAATGATGCACTGCAAAATGGATTTTTAAGCAGTATGCTGATGCTTTGCTTTGACATAGTTTAATGTAGCCATCTTGCAACGTTTCCCAGCAATTCCTTTTTTTGTCTTTAGACACATAGTTCAGTAATTCCAGATGCCAGAATCATGATATATAGGCTGGTCTGTAATCAGATGCCTATTTCTGGGTAGCATTTGTCATGGTCTTGTGGCAGGTTCAGATTGTCACATGAAGTACATGGTGGTTTCTAACATCCCTCTAATGTAATATTTCCAAAACACAACACTAATTCCTTCCAGTGCACACTTTTGTTCTTCCTCCACCATCCTTGCCATGTTAAATAAATATTTCCTTCACAATGTATATGCAATTAATGCTTGTTGACCTCCTAAGTGGCTTTGAAATCTACACATCTCTTCATTACCATGGCCACCACTTTATTTCAGTGTGCCATCATCCTTTATCTATAAAAGACTGGCCCTGCCACATGTTCTCTTAATCCTTTTCAGTTTGTTTTCCACACTCTATCTACTTGAAGTTTCAAAATGCAAATCTAATAATTTAAAGTCTTTAATTGACTTCCCACTGATTTTAGAATAAAAATCCTCAAGTACGGAATAGTCTACAAGGCTCTGTGTGACCTGGCTCCTGCTCACCTCTCCAGCCTTCCCATCAAGTCGCTCCACTCCCGTACAGGTCAGCTTTCAGTTGCTTGAGCAAAACACCTGGCATCCACAACTTAAAGGAGGAGAAGTTTATTTGGCTCTTGGTTTCAAAGGTTTCAGTCCCTCTAAGGTCAGCTGCCTCTGAGGCAGACGCCTCATGGCAGAAGGGTGTGGAGGAGCAAAGCTGCTCACTTTTGGTGGCCAGGAAGCAGAGCACTAAGGAAGAGCACCTGCAAGAGATAGGCCCTCCAGGAAGCAGGGAGATAGGTCTTTCACAAATGGGAAGTGGAGAGAGGGAGATGGAGGGAGGGGAGAGAGAGAGAGCAGGGAAAGGGGATATAAAAAGAATTAAGATGTGCTATGTACATGTACCAAGGCCCCATGAGGAATGCAATCATTATGTACTGCAAACATGTACTCATAAAAATAAAAATTAAAAAGAGAGAGATACATCCTCTAAAGGCACACCTGGGTGATCTACCTCCTCCAAGAGCCCCAACTCCTAAGAGCACATTCAGCTATGAACATTAGTGGATGAATCCACTGATGAATATAGCACCCCCATGATCCAATCACCTCTCCAGAAGTCTCTTCATCCAGTCAGCTGACAATTAACTAGCACAACTCCAGTCATGGAAGATTCTCTGTGTGTCTCTACCTTAGTGCAGTCATAAACATGCTCATCTTTTTCTCGAACACTCTTGGCTCCTTTCTGGACTTACCAAGCCTCACAAATTTTCAGAGTGGATGGAATGTCACTTCCTGAATATCACTCTGCTGGGTTCCCTTGTGTGGACTTTCTAATTGCCTAGGGCTCCTCTTGCACAGTACATACTGCTCTTATAATTGAAATGTTATGTGATCAATTGCTCAGTGTCTGACTCCTCCTCTAAGATGTGAGACTCCTGTGGGTAGATACTGGCTTGCTCCATGCTGGAACCCCAGTGCCAATGATAGTGCCATGTAGATGGCTGATGGTTAATATATTTATGTGGGCTTGATATTATGGAATGCAATTGGGCCTCACAGATTACACCATAGTAATAAGTTGACACCTTAGTAACAGTGAGTGGGCACCCTGTCAGAGAAAGAATGCAGCCTCAATGAGTTAGGGGCATTGTTTCTAATTGCAGAAACAGGGTGGGGTGAAGGGAGCGGGCCTAGTGCATCCTCACCAAGGAGCCCTATTCTGGCCAGATGAGCACACTCAGCATCTCAGAAGAATGTATGCGTGGATGGAGAGCGGAAAGGTGACACCACCTCATCAGGAGCTAACCTTGGGATGAGAAGTGGAAAACCATCAGATCTTTCATCCTGCCGCAGTGAAGCACCTGCTAACTTATTTCCTGGACAGTAGCATGTCAAAGAAGCTGCTGCTTCCTATCCTACTTCTGGCTTTATTACCAAAGGTCCCTTTCTTATTTTAGTAGGACCCCCAAAGGTGGGATAGAAATCCAGATATAGGTGGTGGGAGAAAGCTGAAGGTATCTCTTATCAGCCTCCTAGGCTTTCTGAGTGTCTGACATAACTTTGTATTTCTTACAGAAAACAAGTGTCAGTGAGGGTGATGAAGAATTAGTTCCGTAAGTTGTTTGAAGCTAAAAATGATGTGTTAGGAATGACACTGAGCAAGGAGACTCCTTAGCGCCTTCCTTCTGAGCTTTCACTTTCTCCATTAATGAGGTCACGCCATGGACTGCAGGTGGCAGAACAAATGTGAGTGAGGCCAGGAAGGAAGGGTGAGTACAGAGTGTGTCTGACGGGGATGAGCTGGTCCCAGTGTCTAGAGCCTCCCAGGCCGGACAGGAGGTATCCTGGCAAAATGATGGAGCATGAAGGAGATGGATCAGCCCATACCATGCTTCTAAGGACCTTGGAGATGGAGGATGTGGCAGACCAGAAACAGACTGAGCTTGATGTCAAATCAGAAGACCAAAGTTATAGTTTGTAGGCACTGAGTGTAAGGGAAGAAGTGATCCACAAGCCCGGCATGCAAACCCTAACCTCGTTTCTGTCCTTGGTATGGTTTGGGGCTGGAAAGTTGGATTATACAAAGGGTGGCAAGTGCTGGCCACCAGGAACACCTAAGAGTTTCCAGGCAAGAACACCTGATTAACGGCACTGTCACCAGCTAGCAATAAGAGTCCCAGAGACATTTCTCAGGCTCTGGCTTTGACCTGCTCCTGTCCCAAAACTGTTACCACTAAATTTCGCTGTCCTTGAATCTAGCCCATACTTTTTTCCTAAAGGTCGTGATTTTGTAAAGTTGAAACAGTGATAAAGATAAGATCCTGTGCTTTGGTCCAAAAATTAGCTGCACTTTTATAATACAAGAAAGATGTGGTTTGGCTTAGAGTGACACTTTGAACCTCTTAAGAGTTAATAAGTATTTGTCTTGCTCTGAAATGGTCCATGTATCAAAGTCTACATTTGGATGATGATGGCAGTGTTGTGTGCCCTCTGTTCCCCTTTCCCATGAGTCTATTAATTTTATTATCAGATATCAAGGGCTCTGTGACTTGATCTCAAGGCACTTACAGACTAAGTATTTCCCTGAAGAGCTTTAAAGGAAGTTGATTTCCTTTTGCAAGCTCAGCACAGGAGTAAATCTCTGTCTTACACGTTTGTGTAAAAAAGTAGATCAAACAAAGACTAAACAAAAGACTAAACAAAGACTAGATCACAGTTAAACAGCCAAGACTGCACAGCAGAGGGAACAATGGTAAGAAGTGATATACAAAGGAGCCCCCTGGATTTGTAGCATTCCTAAGACTTTAAAAGCACTTTCACTCACCTCAGTTGATCCCTTTCCACACAGGCCTATGAGATAAGCTGGGCAGGTGCCTCTAGTTGAAGGATGGGGGAATCAGATAAGCTGAGAGATGCAAAGGCTCCCCACCTTTTCAGTGTCAGAGCTGGGGCTAGAAGCCAAGTTGCAACTTTCTTTTCTCAGTAGTTCAGATTGAACCTAGGGCTTTCCCACTGAGCTCCATCCCTAGCTTGCTAGCCTGCCTTTCTCCTCTCTCTCTCTCTCTCTCTCTCTCTCTCCTTTCTTTTTTATTTTAAGAAAGGGTGCCACCAAGTTGCTAAATTTCCCAGGCTGGGCTAAAACTTGCAATCCTCCTGCTTCAGCCTCTTAGAGTGCAGGGATTACAAGCATGTACTACCATGCCCACCTCAAATTGCAATTTGAAGTTCAGCTGCCTACACATAAAACTGTCTTGCATGGATGTATGCATAAAACATCTAGTTTAAAATCAGATTGTCTTACAAAAAGTTTCTCAATGTATTGGTTTAATTAAACTACGAATATGTAACAACATTTAAGTATTTTAAAAATCTCCTTAGGTGTAAATCTCTGCTCCCACAATGGGGCGAAGTTGGGCAAGAAGTCATCTCATCCTCAAAGCACTCACACATAAGTCAAGAGCTCAGATAATTCCAGTGCAAAACTGATGACACGAGCTAAAGGGCAGAACCACTGGTCCAAGGTAGGATTAGAATTGGACAAAACTTTAGACTGTGCTGTGGTTGAATTATTTACAAGTTCAGAGAGAAATGCCCAGAAGTTTTGTTCTTGTTATTTTAAATGAACCTTAACTGAGCAGGCCTCGATGCTGAATACAGAAGCAACTGTTCATATCTGACTGTTCTTTCTGGCTGACCCAGAAGGAGGTCTCTCTGGTCCTCTCTCTGCTTTTTGTTTTTGTTTTGTTTTGTTTTGTGACAGGGTCTCGCTATGTAATTTAGGTGGCCTTTGAACCCACTATGTAGCCCACGCTGACCTTGAATTTACAGTGATCCTCCTGCCTCAGCTTCCCAAAGGCTGGGATTACAGGTGTTCACCACTATGCCTGGATCTCTCTGCTTTTTGAGTTAGTTTGGCTGTTGACTCCTGTGGCATCTTCCTCCCTCAACATCCCCCTAGTTTGTGATATTTTCTTATTCCTGTCCCTCACTAACTAAAATTCTGGTCTTTCTGAAGGGTGCTAATGTGCCAGGTTGGTAAAACAAAATGTAACCTTTCTCTCCCCACCGTTGTTTTTTGATCAGCGGCTCTCAAAGTGCAGTCCCCAGGCTAGCAATTTAATTTTTATCTGGGAATATGCAAGAAATATACATCCTCTTGTCCTATCCCCTGAATCAGAATAAGGTTCTACTTACTGAATCAGAAATTCTGGAGTTAGAGCCCAGAAATCTGTATTTAATAAGTCAGGTGATTGTAATTTTCACTGGCTTAGAGAATAGGAACTTATGCAGCTGGACCCCAGGCTGCCTGCTCCTTGCAGCTGGTCCTGCCGCTTCCTTACCTCCCTGTACCACTAGAGTCTATCCCGCCTGTGTCACTTTTCTTCCCTTTATGTATGTTTGTCTATGTTGCTTTTAAGGCCAAACCTGCCTGGGACCTGGAGCTCTCAAGGAAAAGCCTAGTGCCTACCCCTGCTCCCAGAACATTCCACACACACACACACACACAAACACACACAGGGCTTTCTGGTCCTTTGATGTCACCTGATCTCAAATGCACGCTGTGCTTTCCTGTAACTGGGGGTCACTGTCTGCTTCCCAATTCTATTTATGTCCTACTGCATGTCTACTGGGTGTGAGGGGTCTTGCTCTGTCCCTCCCCTGACTTGTCCTCTTTCCCCAAGGGAAGTGTTTGCCATTCTCCTGCCCATCTTCCTGCCTTGTGTCTTCTTGATCCTCCTGGAGGCCCATCAGAATCCTACCTGACCACCATGCACTCGAGCAGCTTCTCCAATGCCAGCCCTGTCTTGCCCGGCTTACCCTGTATTAGTGTTCTAGTCTGTCTCCTACTTCTACCAAAGTTCAGGCATCTATGCACTCCTTCCTCTTAACCTGAAGGGTCACCTTTTTCCATTGTTTTGTAAATTTATGCCTGTATTTCATTGACAAAACATCTTCTTCTCCCCCTTTCGGCCCACTCTAGCAAGCCACTGATAATTGTGTGTGAGCGATCAGCAGTGGTTCATCTGCCTAAGCCTTCTTTGTAATCTCCATCATGTCAAATACAGTCCCAGGAGGGCTAGGACACTTAGGAAATGATCCTACTGGGGGAGATTTCCTTTCAGGGTACCTATTCTAGGCAAAAACACTATTGTGAGTGCTTTGGATATAATAATTTAATGTTATATAATGACATTCATTAACAAATCTTACTAACACAGAGTTGTTTGTTTTATTGTACCTTAGATTGATCCCAGGGGCACTGAGTTGGAGCCCCCATTGTGTAGTACAGGCTGGCCCTTTTAAATTTTATTTTGAGGCATGTTCTCGCTAAGTTGCTCAGGCTGGCCTCACACTTGCAATCCTCCTTCATCAGTGTCCTACTGGCCAGGATTATAGGCACGCACCACTGTGCTCAGCTAATACAGATTTTAAGGGGTGCCACTTGCCTGTTTTCTTTACCATGTGCACAGAATTGTGAATAATAGGGTTCACCAGGTCTAAACAGCTACACAAAGCCCTCGTGGCTGGTCTTTCAGGCTTGGCATCAAAGGGACTGAGCTCATACTCTGAAGACTGTATATTTGTGAAGAGATAGATTTTCATATAACTATGTACAAAGCAACCGTGAGTTCTGACACCATCCTCCAGCTCTTTCCACAAGGAATTGTGGATACGCCAAGACTATGTTCTCCTGGGTCTAGCCAGTGCACCTCACACTCAGTATATCTTGCCCTAGTGCTTTACTGAGATGCTGATTTCATGCTTCAGCTTGAGCCCTCAGTAGTAAACGTCCCACCAAAATGTGAGCAAACTTCCCGCTAGACTCAGCCTGTGTGATAGCCCATTTTAGCTGTCAACTTGGATGGGTTAAGGGAAAACTAGATAACTGGTAAAGCATTGCTCTAAGTGTGTCTGTGAGAGTGTTTCCAGAGGAGACAGGTCTGTGGGTGGGAAGACTACGTGGGGAAGACCTGCCCTCAATGTGGGCACCATCCAGTTGGCTGGGAGTTCTGATAGAATAACAAAGGCAGAAGAGAGGCAAATTCACTCACTCTCTTGGGGCTGGAATACCCTCTTCTTCCACTTTTGGACCTCACACCCACAAATTCTCTGGCATTTGGACCTTGGGACCTGCACCAACAGTCCCCTACTTCTCAGGACTCAACCTTAGACTGAGAGTTACACCATTAATTTCTATGCTTCTGAGGCCTGTAGACTTGGACAGAGCCACAGTACCAAATTCCATGGCCCTCAGTGTGTGAAAAGTCTATTGCAGAGCTTCTCAGCCTCCATAATCTCATAGACCATTCCCTTAACCATTCCTCTCTCATATCTATCTACCTATCCACTGATTCTGTCTTTCTGGGGAACTCTGACCATATAGCCTTTATCTAGTGGCTTCTATAAAATCTGCTGTCATCATACCTTCCAGGAGATGCTGGCTGTGTTCTTGTTTGTCTGCTTCCTCTGTGCAGGACCAGTCATTCTTTGCATATGGTGGCAAAAAATGAGTATTTTAAATCTCTCTTGGAAGAGGAATAATATCCTAGAAAGGGATCCAAAAGTGACTCCCCATTACTCAGTACCTTGACACTTTCTGTGAAATACCACTAAACATTCCAGGGAGCAATAGGGCAATATTGTTTAATTACTACTGGCCCTTATTATAAAGATTGTCTTGGATTCCTCACAAAGAGATATCATTGACTATATTACTTAGACAAAGAATCTACGACTAAAGATGTCATGTGATTTATCCAAGGTGAACCAGTTTATGCCAGGCAGAGCACAGTCCAAATCCACACTCCTTCCCTTCTTCTGCTTGCTCAAAGGCTTGGTTAAGGGAAATGTCACTTTGCCCTTCCACCTGCGAAACTCATCCTTTATTGCTACTCTTTGATAACCAGTCCCACCTAGATAATTTTCATCTCGCCCATATAAGCCTCATGTCCTACTTTGGTGGTAACCTTAGAGCTGACTTACTCATCAGAAGAGCCAGGGTACCTACCATAGATGTTAAGTGTGTAGAAAGTGTAACCACATTATGTAGGTTCTAATCTAGGCTTTACTACTTACTAGCAGTTTGGCCAAGCAATGTACCCTTGGGCAAGCTTATTGCCTTCTCTGTACTTTGGTTTCTATGTTTATAAAATAACAATAGTAATAAAACCTCAGTGTCTTGATGCTAATTCCCATTAACCTTGAAGGGTTATGAAGCGTAAGTGCCCTAATTTAGGTAAAACACTTAGAAGGGTGTCTGTACCACATAGAAAACATGTGTTTGTTACTATTTTTATTCATCACTTCTCACCCTTGCCTTCACACTCTCTGTCCTCTTCTGTTGTAGACTACTCCGTTTCCCTCCTCTGCTTTTTCATTTACCTCCTCAGCCCAGAGTGCCTTCAGCTCAATTACTCTCAGAAGGACCTGATTCTGATCCTCTTCATTAATCCTGAATCCAGAAATTAACTCCTTTATCTTGCCTATTTCTTTCTGCATCAAAATACTCTTTGCTACATGACAGTCAGCTGGCATGGACCGTAGATGACCTGGGAAGACAGAACCTCAATTCAAGCCTGAGCTCTGCCACTTATAGCTGCTGGATTTTGGTAGATATTTAACTCCTGAGCCATTCTAAAAATTACTCATCCTAAAATTTTCCTAAAAATTGAAATAATTCTCCTTGCGTATAATCTACACCATAATCATGAAGATTAAAAAAGAAGACGAATGTAAAGATGTTCTGAAGTATATATTGTTACTATTATGGCTTGTATCTAGATGTCCCGCCAAAGCCTCATGCAGTCATAGGTGAGGAGATTTGAAGGTGGATGGATTAGAGTATGTGAATATGGATTAACAGTGTGCTACTGGGATTAAGGGTATGATACTAGGGTTAAGGGTGTGAGTGGCACCAATCAACAGGTGTACAGTCTGAATGGAGACGGAGAATACAAACGGAGAGAGGGAAGATGGGCTTGCTGCCACTGATGCTTGCTGCTGCTTCTGGCTGCCTTCTGCCTATCACCTCATGGACTATTTCTCCTCTGTGTTGCCATCTGCCATGCCACTCTGCCCTGGAGCCAACTGACTTTGGACTGAAACCTGTACTGTGAACCAAAATAAATCTTTCCTTCTTTAACTTTGGGTGTTGGGTCATTTTGTTACAGCAGTGAGAGAAGTAACTAAAACAAATTTTGATACCAGAGAAGTGGGGCTATTGTTATGATGCTACCTGGCCACATGGTTCAGAAGCCTTTGGAACTAGCTTGTGGAAAGATTTTGGGAAGGTTTGGAGATGATAGCTGAAGAAGCACTCCTGGAATGCTATAAACTGAAATTGATGGGAGGGTCTAGTCAGAGCTCAGAAGACCAGAATTTTGGTAGAAATGCAGCTGGTAAAGACCAGGTTCAGGTGGGTTCAGTTAGGAACAAGGACTGCATTGGTAGCTGGACTCCAGATCACGTGTGTTATGCTTTGGCAGAAAATTTGTATACATTTTGCTCTTGTCCAGAGACTGCCTAAAACTGAGATTAAGGGTGACAGACTAATCTTGCAGAAGAAATTTCAAGACAGTCTAATGTTGAGGCCATGGCATGGCTACTGTTGGGAGCTTTTAGTCAGCTGTACCTTGAAAATCATGAGCAAAGAGCCCAGCAGAATGATTTAAAATGGTTTGAGCTTGACCAGAAAGGAAGCTCCAGTAGCAAAGAAGGGGCAGAGGAGAATCTGGTTGCTGAGAAAGAAGAGAAGTTGAAAAGATGGCCTGAGGACATAACAAGAACCAGCAGAAGTCCAAGTTTCACATCCTCAAAATTGCAAAAATGAAAGACTTTGCTTTGAAGAGAGAACTCCAAAGCACCACATTCCCGAATGGCAGAGGCCTGGGAAGTAGCTAATCAGGATTTGGCTCATAGGGCTCAGCAATACAGGGACTCAACCCTACAGCCAAGAGAGAAAGAAGCCTGGTCACTGCTCTAGTTGGGGCAGACCTTGGCATCATCCACATGGTGCTGGTTTTAGGTGCATGCAGAATGCAAAAGTTGTGGTGTCAGAAAGGCATTCATCCAGATTTCAGAAGAAGGCCTGGGAGACCAGGCAGTGTGCCCCTGAGAGGGCAGTGTGTGAAGCTGTGAGTGTGACACTGAAGGGTCTGTGGATGCCCCAGAAGTTTGAAGAAGCCAGGAGTGTGGATCATCTGAGGAAAGCTACAAGGAGTGAGCAAAGATAGCTCAAGAGAGAAACCATGAGAGTTGAAACCACCCAGAGTGCCATAGGGGCAGAACCACCCAAACCCTTTGGATTCACATCCTGTCACAGTCTGTCTCAGATGATGGACAGGGAACTACAGGACTTACTGTTGGCCCTCCTTGGACCCCATTCTTTTCTATTCACTTATTTGTACCCTTTGGAATGGAAATGTTTATCTTGTGCCATTGCATGTTGGAAGTGTTTAACTTTTTTTTTTTTCCATTTTTATAAGGGGCTTGAAACTAGGAGTTTGCCTTAAATCTCAGAGGAGACTTTGGACTTGGACTTTTCAGCTGTGCTGAAACTGTTAGGCCTTTGGCAACTCCTAGAGATGGACTAAATGCCTTTTGCATAAAGGGACACACATGAATCTTTGGAGGGCCAGAGGTAGAATGTTATGGGTAGTATCTAAATGCTCCCTAAAAGCCTCATGCAGTCATAGGTGGGGAAATTTGCAGGTGGCTGGATTAGGGTATGTGAATGTGGATTAAGAGTGTGATACTGGTATTAAAAGTATGATGCTGGGGTTAAGGGTGTGGATAATGAAAGCCCTGTTCTGGGTGTGAGTGGCACCAATCAACAGGCTTTCAGCCTGGATGGAATGCGCTGCTTCTGCTGCTGCTGCTTGCTGCTTTTGCTGCCTTCTGCCTTCCCTGCCATGAACTGTTGTTTTTCCTCTTTTATGACCCTCTGCCATGCCACCCTGCCTTGGAGCCAGCTGATTATAGAACTGAAACCTCTACAAACTGTGAGCTGAAATAAACCTTTCCTCCTTCAACTTGTAGGTGTCAGGTATTTTGTCTCAGCAACAAGAAAAATAACTTAGATAATTACTTTGTAACTATTATCTGAGAAAATTCACTGGAGTTGGCAAAGTTCACGGTCAGCCCCTACCTCCCAAGTGCCTTTTTCTTTTTTGGGCAGCTACCCCTCTTGAGTATATCCTAGTGAAACTACCTCTCCACTAAGAGACGCAAGTACCCAATTAGCACTCGCAGGAATAAGGGACTCCACCAGTCGAGGGTCTGGGCACTGGCATCAGAAACCAATTTTGGTTAATTTAAGCAGAAAGCATTTACTGAGACTCAGAGAAGTCACAAGAGGTTGGAGGGTCCAGCCTGGAAAACGAATTGTAGAAACTGACACAAAGAAGGCAGAGTCTGTTTGCTGCTGTTGTGATGAAAAACCAGTCTTTGCATCTGGAAACTACTCATGCAAAGTACAGGGTCCTAGGAGAAGGCAGCCCCCAGAGTGTGCTTAGGTCAGGAATCCAGCTCCCAACTCTGCTAGGGTGGGGAGAGCAAGGGCCTGGTCTCAATGTGGGATTTTGGCCTCAAGACACCAGACACAAGATGTGGGGATAAGATCTCCTCAACACTAGTGAGGAAACATCCAGGTCAAAATATGATATATGCCCACTGGAGAGAGTGAGCATTCTCCAAAGAGTTTATATTTTAAGGACCTTATAGCTAAGTTTCAAGAAGGAATAAAAGAGAATTTGGCAACAGAAATCTTCATAGGGCTCCCAAATAAAGCATTGCACCCAGCTGGCTCCTAGCCCACTGGTAAAGCCATCTCAACCTCATAAGTCACCACAAGGTCCTTCCAACCCTTTGATGGCTGGGCCTTGGGGTCTAGGTTTGAAACATGGGCAGTTTTGCCTTGCAGTGTCCCTTCAGGGCCACACCTAATGGCTTGCTCAGCCTCTCTGCTCCAGGACAGTTCATTCTTGCAGATCAATTTGACCAACAGTTAATCTAGGCCTCCTGAATAATATACAGCCCCTCTCCAAGAAAGAATCTGTTCCTTGAAGGCTCTGAGAAAATACCAGGAGAGAGTCTGAGGACCAAGTCTACCTCTGCTTCCACTACTTGCATCGTGTGTGTCAATGCTGCTTCTCCTCTGGCCTCTTCTATTAGAAATCTACTACAGTTTCTTATTTCTGACCTGGTGTTTGAGAGGCAGAAAGGAAATCAGAACCCTGTATTAAATTTTCTACCACACTGGCATCCTTGAAGGAGTGAATCAGTTTCCATTTCCTGAATTCCCAGCTGACATTTGAAATCTGCTTTTATTGCACTTTCCTTGGAGGTGAGGTGCCATTCTTGTTTCCTGGGAGGGCTGCAAGGCTGTGAGTTACTCTCAGGGAAATATTTCCCTTTGTTTTTATCTCCTGACTTCATAGAGCCAGTGACTGCCTTAGGGCAAGTTGGAAATGGGCTCGGGGATCCATAGGCCTTGAGCAGGGTTGATTCTCCACCTCTGCTTCTGGCTGCTGGAGATTTTTTTCTCCCTTGCTCTTTATTTACTGTCACAGGTATTTTCTAATTAAGTTTTGTCCACAGAGCTAAACCATGGCCACCTGAGTTTCCCAGAAAAGATGGCTTTTTCCTTTTAACACTTGTTTCTTTTTTTTTTTTTTTTTTTTGGTACAGGGGATCAAACTCGGGACCTTGTGCTCTCAAGGCAGGCACCAGAACCACTGAGCTAAATCCCCGGCCCCAGATGGCTTTTTCCTTGAGAATGCATCTCTCGAAGACATCTCAGTTTGGAGATGCAATTTGATTTTTTGATAGCATTTTCCTGGTGATTTTAGGATTGAGTTATGCTACTGACTGAACAACCAAAGAATCATCACATTTGTTCACTGTTACATAGAAAGCACAGAATGCCATCAAATGACATGATTTCTCAGCCTTGTTACTCAGACCTGCTGGGGGCCAGTTGAAGAGGGACCAAAATGAGAAGGGTGGATTTGAAAACTTCAGTGTGGGCTGTAAATGGTGGCACATGCCTCTATTCCCAAATTTTGGTAGGCTGAAGCAGGAGGATTGCAGGTTCAAGTTCAAGCTGGGCAATTTAGTGACTTAGTGAGACCCTGTCTCAAAATAAACAACAACAACAAAGGGCTAAATGTAGCTCACTGCAAACACAGTACTGGGGGAAAAAGCGTTTGGCAATCTCTTCAGTAGACAAGAGAGGTGTAACAATCTGGTCATTGTTTAGGGGCCAGTAAGGGAGGCAGCCAGGACAGGGAGGAGGAGGTGGAGTGTGGGAAGCTGATCATCACGGCTTCCTGCTCTGACAGTGGAAATAGGGTGCAGAGTTCCCACAAAAACGATTGAACAAAAGCCTTAACACTAGATGTATTGGCTCTAATAATCTCAACAAAGTGTCTCATTCAGCTCCCACATAATTGGATTGCTAAATTTGGGGGGAAAAAAATGAAAGGTATGAAATCATCATGGATCATTGCAACTGCAGTGTATTTTCAAATCGTTCTCATCATTCTTCGTTCCTGAAACTAATTATTGTTCCTGTTCTTTTTCCCTTCTTAGTTAAATTTGTGTCATGATCATTTAATTCACTGCCATAGTCCAGTGTTATTGGCCTCAGCTCAGCAAATTTATTTAGAATACCAATTTTGTCTCTAAAAAATAGAATACCAATTTTATCTCTCTGTAATAACAGAAAGAATATGACTTTTTAGTAACTGAGACACAATATTAGCAAACAAAGAATTTTTGTTTTCCCTGTTTGATCGGGGAACTCACAGACAATTGACCTGAGGGCACCAACTAGAACCAGTGATTTTCTGTTGGGTCCTACATGCAGCATCTTACAGGCTCTCTGTTGTGGTTCTCCTAGCAGTAGCATCACTAGGCACTGGTCAGAAATGAAATGAAATTTTAAGTCCTACCCAGACTGCTTGCAACAGAAATCTGTGGGTGAGACACAGCCACCCATGTTTTAATAAGTCCTGAGGCCAACTCTGATGCAACCTAGAGTCAGAAACCCACTTCTTTCAAAGATCTTCCAAGAATCCTTTGCTGCTTTATGTTGTTTTGGGAAAGAGGAAAACCCTGATTGCTGTCATCAAGAGGGGTGTGGCAAGGAAATTAACTCTATAATTTCATTGTTAAAAGATTTACAGGACCTTTTTGTTGTTGTTTTTAATTTATTTATTTTTATTTTTCCTGTGCTAGGAATGAAACCCAGGGGCTTGCACATGGTAAGAAAGTGCTTTTCCACTGAGCTACAGTCTCAGGCCAACAAGTTGAATTTTTTAATATCATGAGGGAAGGTACATACATGATGGTGGTGTGTCCAAAAGAGCCCTTCAAGTCGTCCATTCAACTTGGTCACCAGTCAACTGCTGAATCTTGAGCAAGTCACATCTTGCTTTGCTTATCAGTTTTCTCATCTATAAAAAAAATCAAGAAATTGGACAGGTGCAGTGGTGCTCACCTAAGCAGAGAAGGCTGAGACAGGAAGATCACAAGTTAGAGCCCAGCCTGAGCAACTTAGTGAGATCATGGCTCAAAATAAGAGAATAAAAAAACCTGGGGGTGTAGTTCAGTGGTAGAGTGCTTGCCTATCATGGTGCAGGACCTTAGGTTCAATCTGCAATAATGCTTTTAAAAAAAATAGGAAACTGGAATGGAATTGTTAGAATTTCTTATTCTAATAACCTTTGACTCTTTAAATGCTGGTTTTCCAAATTGGGCAAATAAAAATATGCACCATTTTATTGTATTGTATTGTATTGTATTTTTTTGGTACTGGAAATCAAACTCAGGACCCAGCGCTTTTGAGGCAGGCAGAACCACTGAGCTAAATCCCTGGCACACCATTTAAAATATATACATATATATATATGATATATTATAATATATTATATATATTTAAATTTCAATTTTCATATTGAATTTCAAGTAAACCACAAAAAATGTTAGTGTATATACCTGTATAAATAAGTGTACATAGGATATACTAAAAATTATTATCTGACATTTAAATTTTGTTGACATGTTTTATATTTGTTAAACTGAGCATCTGTTTTTGAATGCCAGTTTTAATCAATCCAATCTGTGAGAATGCAAAGGGCCCTGCTGTACCAGGGAGGGACAGCAGAGGGAATCTTGAGTTGGGGGGCCAGGGTAAAGGAAACAGGAGTCTGGTTCTGAACCAATCTTAGGAAGTCCCTTCCCCTCCCCTCTCTGGGACCCACTTTTTTCATCTGTACAATGAAGGTCATTGGACTAAACTATCTCAAAGACTCTGTTCAGCTCCAAATGTCTGTTAGTATTATTTTTGGCTTTTTCACTCTCTTTGGATCTGTGAAAGGCATTTATTTCCTGTCCTTTTCTCTCTTTTTTTACTCGTGGGAAAAATGGATTGATGGTATGAAATTTTAAAAATAAATATTATTGAACTGTCAACTGAACTCCTTGAAAATAACCTTGACATTGAAAATGACTGACAGAATGATGGACCCTAACTTTGGTCTGATAGTGTCTGCCCTTTAAAGGCTCACAACTTAGTTATGACAGCTACAACAGGTCAGTTGTTTCCTTTGGGTACCTTCCTCCTGTGAGTACCATGCGGAGAGGAAGAAGCTCTGGGGTAGGGCACTGTTTGTTAACATCTGGGTCCCATAGGCAATGAACAATCACACGTCTGACAAGGGATTTAAAGCTATTCATATTTTTTGCCAGGTGTTATAATGAACATTTATTATTTTATAAAACAAGTGATTCTTCTAAAAAAAAAAAACCCTTACAATTATTCTCAAATGTTCACTTTTCCCAAATATACATTGTTAGAGTGACTGAAATGCAATCTGTCCCTTGCTCTCTGACTGACTTGCTTTGTGCAACAATTGGGTCCATGACTAATAATTGAGCTGATGGTACTTGGAGAATACAAAAGAATAAAGAAATGTAAACTAGGTGTGGTTGCAAATTCCTGTAATCCCAGCACTCTGGGAGGCTGAGGATTGCAAGATTAAACCCAGCCCAGGCAATTCAGTGACTTAGCAAGACTTCTTCTCAAAAAATACAAAGCAAAAAGTTGGGAGGATGAAACCTAGTTCAAAAGCCTTGGGTTTAATCTGTATTCTCTCTCTCTCTCTCTCTCTCTCTCTCTCTCTCTCTCTCTCTCTCTCTCTCTCTCTCTCACACACACACACACACACACACACACACACACGAAGAAAAAGGAATAAAGTAGGCACACTTGTTCTTGTTAAGAATGGAAAAAAGAGGAGAAAAAAGGTAAGCATGAGGAAAGAATATATCTAAGAGAAAAATGGAGAAGGAACAGAGTGGGACTGTGTTCTCATTAAGTGTGTGACTGTAACTGACCTGTTGTAGCTGTCAGGACCCAGAGACTGGGAAACCAAGGTCAAGGAAGTCAGTTTCCAGGAATCGCTAGGTTTGTTGGGAGGAGCTTGCTCTTAAATTGCTTTGGATTCTAGTGTGTCACAATAGTGACTCTACCCTGTCATAAAAAGCTCAGCTCCTATTATTTAAGTCTGATAAACATTTGCATGGGTTTAGTCCTGGATGTTCTTCAACTTTATTTCCTCGAAGAAGAAAGAGAATTCAAGAGTGACCACAGAAGAGAAAAGTAATCAAGATGTTGGAACCAGCAGGAGAGCTGGAAGACACCACTGGGTGTCACTTCTCCTCAGGTATCTCACTGAGTTTGGCCCTCTTTGGTGATCTGCTTTTTGGCTTGCAGAAGTGCTTTCTGAACCATCAAGAGCCTCAGGGTAGTAACTGCTGAAGTAAGTTTGGCTCAAGTTCTCTGTGCAGTTTGTACATTGGAGAGAAACTGGAAGTTAGTTGGGTTTTTGGCCAGCTTTGATGCTTGAAGGAAAATTAACTAAAAGGAAGGTTTAAAGGGGCTCCCAATTTTGTATTTTTTTAGACCATTTCCAGATCACCCACTGAGAAATAAAGAACATTCTGGGTTCAGTAACTCTTTTCTCAGGTACATTGCTAAGTGAAATAGTTCTGAAAAAGACAAATAGGTCTATTTGTCTAAGTATCATCAGCCAATTATTAACTTTTTAAAATGTATTCTAAAAAACACTGTTGATATGCTATCTCTTTCAATCTTTTCAACAGTCATAGGAGGAAGGAAGTACAGGTTTGTTATCCTGTTTGAGAGGGGAAGTGCTGGGGATTGAACCTAGGGCCCTCTCATGCTAGGCAAGTGCTCTACTGCTGAGCACCTATTTTTCAGATAAGGAGACTGAAGGTTCAAGGTCACCCTGTGAGTTAAGGGACAAAGCCACAACTGAAAGGTGGGGCTTCCTGGGGCCCTCTTGCATCATCTAAGATGACCAAAATTCAGGGTGCACTTAATTCCCTTGATGTCAGAAGTAAGGATCAGAAGCACTGAATTTGGTTAATATTTGTTTTAAACACTGCCTTGTTCAAGAAATGAGTCATACTAGAAATGAGTCACAGAAGTTCAACTGAAAAGCCAATTCGAATTGAACCACTTTCATATGAAGAGAGACTGAGCTGATTATAACTATTTGGACTCAAAGAGGACAGTATGAAGGGAACTAATGAAGGGAACTTAGCTTTTGTTTCAACAGTAGAAACCACATCATAGCTGGGTGTAGAGATGTTCACCTGTAGTGCAGCTGAGGCAGGAGGATCACTTGAGCTCAGGAATTCAAGACCCACCTGGGCAAGAAAGAGAGAGCCCTGTCTGGAAAAATAAGGAAAAGTAATTAGACATCACCTTCTTGAAGGCTGGGAAATGTTTAAAAACAAATGCAAATAGCAGGTTCTTACAATTCATTATCAACCGGGTAACTCTGCTGGACAGGATTGGCACAAACTCCCTCTCCACAGCTTGTAGAAAGCCTAAACTCTGACCCCTAATTTCTGCACATGACCAAAGGCTTATATGCTTACAGTCACCTTGGCTCTAATATCTTTTTTCTGATGGATGACTTTAGTTTATGAACTTTACACTATTCCTCAGAGTCTCCTTCTAGAGTTGGTTTCTAGGTTCTTTCTGTCCTGAACAAAGAACTGGTTAAGAAAAGCACAAAAGATACATTTATTAAAGGTATGCAGGGCGGGGGATTTACCTCAGTGGTTCCAACGCCTGCCTCCCAAGCACAAGGTCCTGAGCTGGATCCCTGGTACCAAAAAAAAAAAAAAGGTTTGCCAAAAAAAAAGAAAACGCTCTGCAGAGTGAGTGTGGGCCAAAAAGTAGGAAAAGAAGCCCACTCTACAGAGTGAAACCCTGTGAAAGAGCACAGTGGCCTAAAGCTCAGTGGCGGCCATCTTTTTGTATCTTCTGCTCCTCAGGTTGATGTCAGGCCTACATCATCCTATCAAAAACCCGCTTGAGTTCTGGCAAGAACAGTTGAAGATAGCACTCTCTGACTGGTTCCACCTGCAGGGGTTGGGATCTGTTCTGGGGAGTGTCCTGAACTTTATAATTAACAGATCATGCCCACTTCCCCAGACAGTTTGCCACACCCTAATATCCTGCCTCATTTATTTGATTACCTATCTTGATAGGCATAGCCTATTTCTTTGATCTCCTTTGCCCTTTTACCAAGAAAGCAATAAGAAATAAACCAAACTTGATAGTAAAGGCCTTTTTTTGTTATAGCAAGCTTGGAGGAAACTAAAAATATTCATATTTCAGAAACACAGTTTTAAATTGTACATTAGCCCTCCCTCTTCATAAAGGTTTTTTTGGTCACTGTGCCACTCACCGGCCAGACTCTCTCCTCTATAGAGATATAGATATATGGATATAGATATATAGAGATATATAGATACAGATATAGGTATAGATATTTGGCATCAACTACCTGGCTCCCTCTTGGCCCTCCAGCTCCCTTTTCTTGCCCTTCTTTACTCTCACTAGACTGTCTCCAGAAACTCTAAATTCTTCTCGTTATTTATTAAGACCTGCAGCTCTCTTCAGCTTCTACTCCTTAACCCAGCATCAGCCCATATCACATGAGTGCCCAGTTAAAAAGCAATATGACCATACCAGCACAGAAGGAAGTGACTGGGAGGTTTCTATTTTCTTGAGGCAAATTGTCCTCAAGATGTAATGAACCCCCCTAACCTATTAGGGACTAATCAGAAGTTAACTGGATTAATTGTATGGTCACAGAGTATGTGCAAAATGAGTCTAAAAGAGTGAAAAAAATTAGATTTCATATCTATTTATCACATGAATTACTTAATGGTCATTTGAAAATTTCAGTTAATTTAATTTTTCTTTATAGCTGGGTTATAAAAGTGTGCACATATTAACTAGAAAAAAGGAAGAAATTATTTAAACAAAGAATGCCAAAAATAAACTGTCATCTACAAACATTAAACCAAAGAAACTTAAATTTCTAGCTTGAAAATTTGAGAGTTTTTAAAATTTTCTTTTTCACAGTCCAAGAATTTATTTGCAATATTTGAGACATTAAGTAAATATGTTAAATGGAGAGGCACAGCCCTTACCTAATCCCATCTGCTTCTCCCTGTTAAGGTACACACTAAACAAAATCATATTATGTTGTCAATTACAATATCTTTGATTAACTTTGTCAGAAAAACTAGAATTTTTTCTGTGCTTACAATCATTACAATTATAGCTGACATATTTGAGTACTTCCTAGAAACAATGATGCATGCTTTACATATGCTTTTTTATAAACGAAAACTTCAAATATACACAAAAATAGAACCCCTCAACTCTATCCCCTGTACAAAAAAATTTGTTTTCTGTTATTCCTTTTTCATGCATTCCACACATTTCTAATGAATTATTTTAAAGAATATCTCAGACATCATATTTCATCTATAAATACTTCCATGTGTATTTGTAAGAGATGAGAACTTTAAAAATATGCAACCACAAAACTATGCCACAAAATGTACAATAATTCCCCAACATCAGTCCATATTCAAGTCTTTCTGATTGTCCAAAAATGTCTGTCATAGTTGTTATGTCCAATTCAAGATCCAAACAAGATCTATAAATTGCATTTTGCGGTTACACGTCTCATTTGATGCATAGCTATTCCTTGTGCATATCTGGGGAGAGACAAGAATATTTCATGGAAAGTGTTCTGTATTCCCTAGTACACCATATAAGGGTGTACTTCATTGTATGTGCTATTTCTTTTTTATACCGTGGGTGATTTTTACAATTTAGAATTTATCTCTTTAAGGCCTTGGCTAATTGTATTTTGTGGTGCTGTTAAACATGTACCACTACCCCCTGTATTTTTCTGGTGGATCTTAAACTTTATCTGATTTAGCCTAAATCTGGGGGAGAGGCAAGACTATTTCATGGAAAGTGTTCTGTATTTCCTTGTATACCATGTAAGGCTGCACTTAATGAGTGGCTGTCCCACCTATTGATGCCAACATTGTGAGTTCATATGAAGCTGATCTTATCCATTTTGTGATTCCCTAACTGCTTTCATCTAGATGCTTTTAGCAATCACTGATTAGCAATGTCTATGTATGTATGTGTGTGTATTATACCTTAAATTTGTGATTTTCTAATTCTTTTATTGTTTCTACAATAATTAGCTATGATTCATTTATGTAGGGGAATTTTCCTCATAAATTCCTTGGATGCCCTAAAAAGCCGAACAAATCCTAAAAGGCAGAATAAATGCTTGATTCTATCTTCTTATATTTATCAACTTTCAATACAAGGAATTGGTACCCTAGCAATCTCCCAAAATGATCAATGATGTTTTTATTTTTATTGTTGTTACAAACTTCTGAAACTTTACATTGTGTGTGTGTTTGAATCCAATGCACATATTTTTCTTATTGATCTCCAAATGCCCCAACTTTGGCCAGGGATAGCCTTTGAATTGGTTCTTGTATTATTTTGACATGACCCTAGACATCTTAGAGTAGATTTATTTCCCCAATTCTGAATGTTAATTAGATTTTAAAATCACAACATTCTAGAGTTGAAAAAAGTTTTCAGAATTGTTTAGTTTCCCATCCAAACAGAGCTGTTTCCTTATTAAGGGCTGGAAGCATGTGGGAATATAGAAACTCCCCTCTCATGAGGCAGGCCAAAGAGATGGTCCAGGTGTCAGGAAGTTCTTCACCTCATAGTCAGTTCATTCCAGACTCCCACCTGAAGGGGTGTGATCATTTTACTTTCTGTGGATGTTATAATAGTATAGGTTAGGGAAATCAAGTCACATGGTGGCCACAAACAAAGATTTGGTTTATTTAAACCTCCTTTAGAAATGAGTGTCTATGATGAAACCCTTTAAGTAGACAAGAATATGAAATGAAATGTCAGGTTCTTACTTCCATTGCCAGCCCTACTTTACAGAAGTTGTCATTGTTAGAAGTTCCTTTTTATCTTTTCAGAAATTTTCTGTGTTCATAAGCATATATAACATCTTTTTAACAAATGGAATCATAATGTGCATATTTTTATGCACTTTTTCTTTTATACTTAACAAAATATCGGCATCTTTTCATACCGAGATGTATCAATCTGCAATATTCTCAATGGCTGCAGAGGATCTCTACCTATAAAGATGTTTCTTAATGGTTGACTTAGCCAATATCTTATTGATTAACTTGGCATACATCTTTGTGCAGTTGTGTAACCATGCCCTTAGGATAAATTCCTGGAAGCTTAGTTATATATGAATTAAAAGTTCATGTGTAGGGGCCAGGGATTTAGTGGTTCCACTGCCTGCCTCACAAGTGCGAAAAAAAGTTCATGTGTAAATTGGTTTAGATTTTGATAGAGATTACCAAATTGTTCATCAAGAAGATCACAAAAATTTCTCTTCACATATTTACTTAATACTCATGCTAACACTGGAGATTAAAAATCACTTGACCTTTGTTAATCTGTAGGTGAAAATGACTTGTTTTATTTTGCATTTTTTATTTTTAAATAAAGCTGATCAGTTGTATTTCTTTATATGTAAATTTAATATTCCTATTCTTCAGCTACTTTTCCATAGGTTTCTTTGTTTTACTTATTGGCTTTTAAACTTATTTGTATATAAAGAAAATAAATTATTTGCTTTTCATGTGTTGCAATTTTTCACAGTTTCACAGTTATATTTGAATTTAATGATATTTTTTCTTGAAGGTAAAGTTTGAGGTTTTATGTCATATTATAGGAGGAATTCCCTACTCCAAGATTACATAGAAATAATGACTCACATTTTGATTTATTACAGTTTGGTTTACTCTTAGATCTTGGGTCCACCTGATTTTATTGTGAAGAGTAAAGTAGCGATCTAATGTCAAACAATTATTGGTTAAATTATTCACCTTTTCTCCAGTGATATGAAATGATACCTATTATGTACCATGAAATACAAACATTGCCATACTGACAAAGTTTATCACTCACAGATGTTTTCATGAAGACTACCAGACAAAGTTCTCCAAGATGGAAAGTGAACCCAGAAAGAAGTAAAGAAATAGAAGATATAATGATACAAAGCTAAAAGTAAAATATATAACAAGCATTGTTTAGAACAACATTATTTTTAAAAATTAGGTCCAAAATTCTGGGTGATAACAACATAGGTGAGAGTGTGTAAGGTTTCAGAGGTAGCATGGGACCAAGAGAAAATAAAAATATACTAATGTTCTTAATATATCCCAGGGTAGGAAGGATTTGTTTAAAACTTTTTGAGGATATAAACTTAAATATACATGCAACAAGTATTTTTGAAGATACTTATAACTACTATATTTATTAAAACTTAACAATCTGACAATATCAACACTTGGTATTTATGTGGAAGAATGAGAATGTTCACACACTTTGGCAGGAGGAGTATATGCTACTACAATTATTTTGAAAAATGGTTTGGTGTTAGCAACTAAAATTGAAGATTCTCATATCCTGTGGTCCAGCACTGGGGACTGAATCCAGGGCCTTGCACATTCTTAATTCCATTCACATTAAGTTCAAAACTATTCAAAAAAGCATAATTTATTCCAATATTCAAACTAAGGGGTAAGAATTGATTATCATAAGAGTTGAGTAGTAATTGCCTCTGAGGAGAAGAGGAAAGGTATTTTATTTGTTTGCTCTTTTTTTTTTTTTTTTGGTACGGGGGATCAAACTCTGGACCTTGAGCTTGCGAGGCAAGCAGTGGAACCACTGAACTAAATCCCTGGCCACCACTGAGGAAAGGTATTTTAAAAAGCGAAATGTGTCTTTATAAAGCAAATGCCCTGGCACAACCATCCACAACCACCCATAGAACGCTGCCAGTACCTGGGAAGCCCAAGCTTGCTCCTTCCTGATTAAATGAGTCTACAGAAAAAATTCTAAGCATGCCAGTAATCTCTCAAAGTATGATGAATTGAACTCATTTACTAACATATTTATCAGTTGAGGGACATTTGACATCTTTGTAATACTGAGTCTTCCTATGTAAGAATAAGTTCCATTTTCTCTTTAATCAAGTCTTCCCTTATGATTTCCAATCAAGTTTTAAAGTTTTCTTCATTCTCCCATATCATTCTCCTGAGGTTCTTCATCCTGTGCTTGATTTCTGTTTGATTTTTTTTTTAATGTCTAAGTAGAGTGGTTGGCATTTATTTCTGTTGAATTTCAAGCTTTAAGTTTCTATCTGTAATTTCAGGCTGTGCTTGCTTCACTCGCGCCTCTGTCCTCACACAAATTGGTCATGTAAATGGTGGCTGGGACAGAGCTAAAAGCAGAGCTCCCTAGCATGCTGGACAGAGTCCCTTTACATGGACACATGGCCTGTTAACCAAAAGTGCTTAAGAATAATTGCATAAACACCTGTGACTTTAACCACACTATTATAGGGTCTGTATTTCTTTTGTCTTCAATAATATCATGAGAAAAATTTATGGGCCTGGCATTGTGGCACACAATTTTAGTCCCAGCACGCAGGAGGCTAAGGTGGTAGGAACACAAGTTAGAGCCCTGATTGAATTGCACAATGAGACCCTGCCTTAAAAAACAAAACAAAACAAAAAAGTATCATGGAAAAAATTTAAAGTTACTTCTAAAATCCAAATAAAATATAACTACCAGATTCCCTTATTTTATTGTTAAGTAAATTTAAGGGAGAAGGAAGACCTGAAATTACATTGACCTGATTTATTTTTAATGAAATTGAGGTGGCTTCTTATAATCACTGTTAGAGTACCCAGGAACCATCCATTAAGTAATCTCTTTTGGAATTTACTAGGGATCAGCACAAAGCTTACTCACCTATATTTTCCAGCATTGACTCTCTGTGGTAGATTGGATATTTTTTGGTCCCTAATTCCCTTCTCCCCTGTACTAGAATAACAGTTGTGACTTTTGTGGCCACAGCTGTGGTATGACAATAACTGCCCAGCAGTCACTCAGTTGAACAAGTAGGATCTCTTCAGGTCTTACCTATCTTGGACTTTGAGTACCAAGGTCTTTCTTATTCCATTTGTTCCAATTTGACTTTTTCATTTCCTTGATCAAAATGGTGAAAAGAAGTTATTTTTATTTCCATCATTCATTCATGTTACATCATCCACCTCAAGTAGTTGAAACAACTTCTCCACTGACTGATAGTAGGAAGTTCAAGCTGCTCCCTATTTTTGGAGTTTTTCTTATTCTTTCCAGATTTTCCAGCCCACCACTGCCACTCATTTCCAGAAGCAAGAGAGAACATTTGGAAAGTCCGAGTTGCAGATGCCGTGCCAGCCTGTTTTGACAGGAACTATCAAAGTCGGGGGTGTATGTGTGACAGAAAATACTAACAGTTTTGAGAATCTTTAACTGATGTCCTTAGGTAGGCCTGGCTTCATAGATAACTCAAATTTTAAATGTGGGTTCCCTGACCTAACAGGAGAGGGGAAAGTCCTCACTTTGGAGAACAGTACCGACTTTGCACATTTTTCTGGGGATACATTTCATGTTGGTCACCAATGGGGAAGGAGGTGGACCAAACATTTTATAATTAACCCCCCTCAAGAACAGCTTGTTCTTTAAATTCAGAAGTCAAGAAACTTGGAATAGAATCAGTTTAGAGGACTGGGTGGTTGTTTTGTTGTAAATTCAAGTGGAGCAATTCTTATTCAGTCAAGAACAAAATCTTGTCTAACTTTATTTGCATCACATTCGCTGGCACAAATTGCTTGGTGATGAAAATAAAAGAGCCTCTGTAGAAGTCTAGGAATAAAAACAACAGACATACAGAAAAAGAGTGAAGGGAAAAAGGAAGGACAAAGAGGGGTAAATGGAAAAGGAGGGAAAAGGAGGTGGGAGAGAGTATCTCTAGATACTCAAGAAAATATTCACCTTGGACCTTAAAGACTAACTTAATTTAAACCTACCCAGTGTGTCCAACCTGCCACCCATGAGCAACTTGCCTTCTTTAACTGTTACAATAAAAAATATTTTTTAAATAAGGGAATTTTGTTATGTATAACATTCCCTGTATTATATATTTAATATGTAGTCCAAAGATAATTCATCTTCATTCAGTGCAGCCCAGGAAATCTAAAAGGTTGGATGGACATCCATGGTAGACATTGAGCCATGGAGAACCTAGCTTCATTGGCAGCACACAGTAGTTAATGAAAAATCCTATAGTCATGGTCTCCTAACCTATGTTCAAGTTTTCTTTCCCTCTACTCCACTCACCCATGCAGGCTAGCACATTAATTTCTCTTAACATGCATTAATTTTTAAATTGGGTTGGGTGAGAATGGAAATAATTGCCCCTAGAAAAGCTCAAGAGAAAGGTTTGGTGCATTTGAAAGACTAAGAAGGAACTGAGGAAATTTTTAGTAAAGGATTGGGCATAGTTACTTGTCCAAACACAGGTATCTGCCTACCTGAAAACTGAATGCTTATTTTTTTTTTTTGGTGTTCAGCGCAGAAACTCCTTCAGGCCAAGTTCTGAAGGTCCCTCCAGGTGCTCTGGATACTGGCTAACGTCCTTAGCCATCCTTTCCTAAGTGTGCTGGGATTCCCACAAAGGAAAGATTAAAGCAGGCAGGGGCTTCCTTTCTAATCTTCTAACCTGGAACTAATGTACATGTGGATCAACACACACAGGCAAATACCCCAAAACACAAGCTGCTCAAGAATTTTAGTCCCTTTTACATATATCAACCTTTTGTACTGATAACAATATGGTTGCAAGAAAGAAAAAGTTATTCCAACTCACTAAAAATTTGGAAATTCCTTCCTGCCCTAAAGAAAATGTCTATTCTCCAAAATTACTATTACAGATTCTTGCAAGTATCTCTGATATCCAATGATAGGTATTTAGAATCTAACAAACTGGTGGGGCTCATCCTTCATGTATTTGCAGGGAATGGCCATTCTGTGGGGCAAAAGTTGTCAATGTGAGTTCAAGGGGTGAGACTAGAAGACAGGACCTTGGGGACACTTTTTATGAAGGAAAGCCAGAGGCTTGGGACATAAGTGTTGCTGCTGAAGTTTCTAGGAGCCAGATAGAACCAGGGAAGATTTGTGTTGGATATTTCTACCCAGAATGCAGTGTGATTCTGGCAGCATGGACAAAGACAAAATGGAACACCAGACACCAGTGCTAGCATCAAAAGTGCTTGCAGCTTTCTGAGTCCCCGGAAACAGCCACCTGAGCAGCTGCTGCAGCAGTAAGACACTGCCCCCAAGTGGCTTGTGGCCTGTGAACCTCAATGGTTCACATCCCAGAGACAGAATTAATTGAGTGGGGCATGGTAATATGCACCTGTAATTCCAGCACTCAAGAGGCTGAGGCAGGAGGATCAGCACAAGTTCAAGGCCAGCCTGGGCTACATAGTGAGTTCAAGGCCAGCCTAAACTACATAGTGAGACCCTGTCTCAAAAAGGGAGAGAGAGAGAGAAAGAGAATTAATTGGGGGACACTGGAAATTCTGTGGTCATATAGATGGCACCTGTGAGCCAGCAGATTCATGCACTAATATTAGCATAGTGTCCATGTGGTGGGAAGGCCTGGGAAGAGTCCATCCTCTTGTTCTTCCTCCTATACCCCAGCTGCCTTTTTCTTCAGGATTCTAACTTCACAGGCCCTATCACTATAACATTCCTATTCCCTAATAGTTAATGACATAGTTATGACATAGGGACCACCACAGGATAGGGAACGGGCACAATCTTGGCCCTTATATGCTACTCATTAAAAGCATGATTTGTGTTTTCTTCTGGGACAGTCAAGGACATAAAAGCAATTTTTGTTACGAAACATGACTTCACTTGTGCCTACACATGCCCAATATGTAACTAAAAGCAGAACAAACGTAGACCTTTACTCTGTGTCCTTTGTTAGTATAAATCTTCTCACCTCTACCTAGGAGTATGTTGATTATTTAGGGAGTCTCTGTATAGAAGTTGGCTTCACAGCATTTAATAGCTCTGAATTTTCATGATCACATACTCCTTCAACCAAGATATAAGATTTGTAGGAATATCCTGATACACCCCGAAGTCTCCAGCCATTTTCCTAAACATGTGATCACCTGGATTCCAGGAAGGGGAAATAACCATAGAGACGATCCTTTCCTAGAAATGAAACCATCCCTCAGCCATAAAGATTCTAGAACTATGACATTAGGGCTGTGATAATGATTGACCAGACCTCGGCCCACCAGCTAATTCTTGAAAATTGGACTCCTGGCTTTGTGGGTGGGCCAGTGTGATCCCCTATATCAGAGTGTGCCCCCTCCGGTTACCTAAGCTGAGTCCTTTCCTATTTTTCTTACTCTCCTTTGTTAAGGGATGGCCTGATCTTTGTCAGCTCCTCAAATTAAAGTCCCTTACCATGTTTTTTTCTTAATTTCTATTTAAGACTTTTTCCTATAAATTTGAGCTTAAATTTTAATTTCCATTATTACTAAAATCAAAGACCCACACTAGCCAGTGAGAGTTGTACAAGTGTGTGTCACACAGATACTGGAGCTACTTTGTAGATATTGTAGAGTTGTACCGTCATTGTGAATATTTGGTGACAAATGGCTGTGAAGTGACTTGAGGCTCAGGGACTTTTTCCTAATTTGTAGAGTTGTATACTAACTAATGGAGAGATTTCGCCATAGTTTGTTTGGACAGGCCTCTGTTCCAGGTGTGGAACCCCAGGAGAGATGCTACATAGATGGCCTCAGAGAAGACCAATCACCAGGATTAAAGTTAAAATAAAGGAAGTGAGACAGGAGATTAGGGCATGGCAAAACTGGCTGGAGAAGTAGGTATGACCTGTTAATTACAAAATCCCAGGACATGTGCACAGAAAAGTTCCCAAAGCCCTGCATGTGGACTTCTCAGGAGAACTTGAGCAGGTTTTCTATAGGATGGCATAGACCTGACATCAGCCTGAGGAGTGGGTGCTACAAAAAGGACGGTCCAGAAAGAGCCAATATAGTGAAAATGGCCATACTTTCAAAATTTTTATACAGATTCAATGCAATCCTGATCAAAATCCCAACAGAATATCCCACAGAATTAGAAAAAATAATCCTAAAATTCATATGGAACCAGAAGAGACCTAAAATGGCAAAGGCAATTCTGAGCAACAAAGGCAAGGAAGGGAGTATCACAATCCCTGACCTGAAATTATACTCAAATCTACTGTGATAAAAACAGCATGGTTTGGGCAAACGAACAGACCTGAGGGCCAGCCATTTAGCTCAGTGGTTTCGCCACTTGCTGCCAAGTGCAAGGACCCGAGTTCAATCCCGGGTACCAAAAAAAAAAAAAAAAAAAAAAAAAGAACAGACCTGAGGATCAATGAAATGGACTAGAAGATTCAGAAACAACTCCAGACACACTCAGCCACCTTATCTTTGACAAAGGAGTCAAACACCTTCACTGGAAGAAAGATAGCCTCTTTAATAAATGGTGCTGGAAAAACTGGCTTTCCACATGCCAAAGATTGAAACTACACTCATATGTTTCACCACGCACTAACCTAAAACCAAAATGGATCAAAGACCTAAATATTAAAACACAAACACTAAATCTGCTGGAAGAGAGAATAGGCAGAATGCTTGAGAACATAGGAGTAGGCAAAGACTTCATGAACAAAACCCAGACCACAAGGGAAATACTACAAAGAATCAACAACTGGGACCTCATCTTATTAAAAAGGTTTTGCACTGCAAGAGAAACCACCAATAGAGTGAAGAGACAACCCACAGAGTGAGAAAAATTTTTAGCAACTATCAGATAAAGGACTATTATCTAGAATATATAAAGAATTTTTAAAAAATCAGACCCCCCAAATTTAAAGACCCAATGCAAAAATGGGCATCTGAAATAAAAAGATACTTCTCAGATAAAGAATTAGAAATGGCAAAAACCTGGAAGGAAGCTCCCCGCCTCCATCCCAGGTTCCTAGGGCAGAGAAGCTCAGCCAGTCCCAGAACACGGAAGGAAGCTCCCTGCCTCCATCCCAGGTTCCTAGGGCAAAGAAGCTCAGCTGGTCCCAGCACCTGGAGGGAAGCTCCCGCCTCCATCCCAGGTTCCTAGGGCAGAGAAGGTGAGCCGTGTGGGTCCCAGAAGCACCCCCTCCCATGGAAATGAGAAAACACATAAACAAGCCTCAAAAACAGACTTCTGGATCACCTACAGCAACCCCAAAGGGAAACGAGATGCAACACTGATACTCAACAACCTGGACTCTATGAACTGGCAACAAAAGAGGATCTGGGAAAAATGAAATCAGAAATAATTACTCAGATAACAGCAAAGATTGTGCTCATGGTGCAAGACATGATTAAAAAATCTAGAGAGGACACAGATTTAAAAAAATAGAGGATCTGAGGAACATGATGGAATCCCAACATAGGAAACAAATGGAATCCTTAAAACAGATACAAACAGATTTCCAAGAGATTAAAAACTCCATCAAAAGTCTGCGCAGAAGAATGAACCAACGTGAGGATAGAATTTCACATATAGAAGATAAGATTGCAATTAGTGACCAGGAAAAGAAAAATTGCCTTAAAATTGTAAGGGAACATGAGAAATCAATCCAGCAGCTGCTAGACGATGCAAAGAAGAATAACATAAGACTGATTGGAGTCAATGAAGAAACAGGAGAGAGTGCAGATGACATAAAAAAAACTGTTCACAGAAGTGATGGCAGAAAACTTCCCAAGGAGGGGAAAAGAACTTGACATACAGATAAGTGAGGCATATAGGACTCCAGCTAGCCTTGATCAAAAAAAATCTACACATAGGCATATAATAGTTAGGATTCCAGAAATCCAACAGAAGAACAAAATTCTACAAGCAGTGAGAGAAAAGAAACAAATCACATACAAAGGAAAGCCCATCAGAATCACAGC